>NW_026126575.1:5280000-8182500 GCF_943737965.1 Phodopus roborovskii
AAGGTCCCCATTTTAGAATGTGATAAATGTTATATCAGAAAGGGTCTGGGGTGGGTGGGGAAAGCCTTTCCCCACTGAAGGGACATCTGAGCTGCCCTTAAGAGTGTACTGACTTCCAGGCAGCTGGAAGAATACAACTGGGGTGGAGTTTTCCCAGCACAGGGAAAGCAGGCACTGAGGTGGAGGGTGGCTGCTGGAGGTGACAGCCTCCCTCCACCCACATCAGCAACTGCATGGATGGCAGTGACCAAACTGGTTGGACAACAGTATGCTCTAAAGCTCAAGCACAAATATGAAATTCAGGAGATAATGCATTTTAGGGGGCATCTGGAAAACTTTCTCCTAAGGCACTTCCCCCTGGAATTCCTGGGTTTCTGTCCTGCTATATCCAGACGTCAGCATATCCGGCTATGGGCAGCCTTTCTGGCTCCTTCACCTCCCCCCTCCAGTCACAATACTTTGCTTATCCCCTTTTTGGCAACTGTTCAGACTGAATGAAGGACATGAACCCTGACACTTGCCATGTCTGGAAGAAAGATTTCTATCTCTGTGAGAAAGGAAAAAAGATTTCCTAATGAACACAGAGCTAAAGGGCGGGGACCGTGACAAGGCCAGCTGGGTACTTGGCTGGTGCATGCTGAGTGCCAGAACCCTGCTGCCTGGTTCTGTCCCACTTCCCTTCTTTGCCTGGCTGGTGACTCCTGCCATCTGCACAGAGGTGCCCCTCTCTCCCAGCATAGCCAAAGGCAGCAAGCACAGAGAAGTTCCTCCTGCCAGGTGTCTCCTCTTAATATGCCAATTCATAACAGTCCTACTGCAGATTAATTTGTAATTCGGGAAGCATGGGAGCACATTCCCTTTGCAAAGCAGCCTATTCTGGATGACTCTGCTTCAAACTCATATAAAGATCTCACACTGCATCTAAATTGGCTATAACGACCACACCTCAGTGATGGATGAACCGTAGCTTAGAATGAGATCCTCAAAAGATCATCCCAAGAAGGCACCATCAAAAAAAGGAAGATGTTGGAAAGGACCCCAGGACACATTGAAGAGTGGGGTAGCATCAAGGCAGATTAGTGTACTAGACAACCTGGGTCCTCTGTAGGATCTGGGAATGAGGGCCTAGCTTGAATATTCCTTGGATAAGGCTGCTTGAAGGAGAGACTAGGTTACTATCTCCCAGTTCTTAGCAATCTTTGGCAGAAGACCACAGCTAGGCCCTTATAGTACAGGAAAAGATAAGCAGCCGGGGGCAGAACAATGCATCTCCTGTTGCAATGGAGTGGGAAGGTCAATGAATTCAGGGCAGTGATAGAATGTTTGTGGCAAGGCAGCTCCTCTATGTGAAAGGTCATCTACTGAGCATCTGCTTTGTCCTGTGGATCATGGTCAGTGCTGCATAGCATTGCAGCAAATGTATCCTTGTTGGGATAAAAAAAAAAAAAAAAAAAAAAAAAAAGACCACAGAGAGCAAGGCCAGGATGTTTGTATTTTGAAGAGATGCATACTGAAGTATATGTAGATAAAGGAGCATGTGTATGGCTAGTCTCAGATGGATCAGCTGAACTGAAGTGTGGGGGACAGGGAGAGGAGGAGTGAAGGAAGAGGGAAAAGAGAGGGGTTTAGAGAGGGCCTATGGATGAGAATAGGAGAGAGAGGCAAGGGAAGGAGGAGGTGAGAGAGAGAGAGGGAACGGGAGAGGGAGGGAGGGAGGAGCATGGAGAGGGTAAGAAATGAGAGAGAAGGGGGAGACAGTGAGGAGGAGGGAGAAAGAGAGAGGGGAGAGAGGGGAGGAGTCAGGGAGAAGGAAGGAGGGAGAGAGAAGATATGGATAGGGAGAAAGAAGGAAGAGGAGCATGTCTAGAGAACATGTAGCTTAGATGTGATAAATTGGTAACAGAGACGCCTAGAACTGTACGTGAGCACTCGCTACACTATTCTTGCAACTTCCATATGTGGGGGTTTAAATGACAAATGTGTCCCACGGGCTCAGGTATATGACCACTTTGCTCCCCAGGGGGAGGGAATGCTATGGAACCTTAGGAGGTGTAGCTTTGCTGGAGTAACCACAGCATTGGGCTTGGGCTCTGCAAGTTTACAGCCTTGCCCTGTTGTTTGCAGTGGAAGATGTGATCTCCTGCTTCCTGCTCTGGCTGCCTGCTGCCATGCCTCCCCTGCCACGTGGACTCTCCCTCCGGGATCATGTGTCATAATAAACTCTTGGTCCTAGTGTTCTATCACACCAACAGACAGAGGCCCAGCACACCATAAAACACTACAGTTTTAAAAAATGAACAAAAATGAAACAAAGTAGAGAGTACCATGGTCTTCAGTCATGATTCATGTGCACTGCGCTTTTAGGGGTTTTGGGATTAATGGGATGTCACAGAGGGTTCCCCGAGGAAGCACAGTAGAAAACTGTAGGCAAAAGGAAAAGGAAAGAACATTCCTAACAGTTGAATAAAGGTGTGGAGGTGGGAGAGAACAGGGTGCCACTAAGATACTGAGACGGCTCGGGATCAAATGATGACAACATGGCAGGTGGTGAATGACACATACAATCTGTTAGGAGTTTTGGCTTTGTTGAAAAAGCATCCATAAGCTAGTGTGGAATATGCCTAGCATGCTCACAGATAGCTAATTCAGCACCATTATGAGTAGACAAAGTGAGCTCTCAGAGGACAAGAGCTTGGCCACGGATGGTGTCTCCATGGCAACACTGCTACTTGCATCACTGCATCCCTATGCAAGGCTGTGGGTATCCAGAGATGCTCTGATTTCTTTAGCTGTCAGACTTGCTGCTCTGCTAAGAATAAACTAGGACAGACAGTAGAGGCTAGTCTCTGGACAAATGTCTCCACTTCATTTTGTATGTGTGAAACTGGAATTTTACATTACATACATCTTGCTTCACTGGATATTTAATATATTTAGTATGGTCTAAGCAAGATATTGATCATTATCCTTGTTAAGGAATCACACAATCTTTATCATGATTTGTTTCCAAGGTCATACAAATGATATTCTTCATGTCTCAATACACAATAAAGAAGACAGATTAGATATTAATAATCTCTTGGGCTGATCAAGTGCTTTGGAGCTCAGCAAATGCTTTCAACTCAGGTAACTTGTCAATTTCTCATACTCTGTCCTAGGCCAGTCAGAAGATCAATGCTCTCATAGCTGTGGACAGTAGACCCAGAGAAGTCCAATGCTATGTGTACTGGTCTTCAGTGTTGGGGGTGTGTGGAGTGCCACATTTCCCCCCCGAGCAAAAGGAAAGGAGTCAGTTTGGTTCCATGAGTGGGGGCTTCATTTCAACTTTGCTTTTTAAGGAAACATTTGGTGAGACTCTGCTAAGCCCTTTTCTTGCATCCATTGTTTAATCCTCAAACCATGCCATGAGATGGGAATTATTATCTTCACTTTATATATGGGACAACCAAGACTGAAAGAGTTTCTGGAACTTATCCAGGCCTTCACCAAGACCTCAAGGGCTCTGCAAGGCCCCTGCAGACAGACTACTCAGTCCCTTAATCCATGTAAAACAGGCAGTGTTTTTCTCTCTGCTCACACAGAGGCCCCCAAATCACTGGCAAGTCATAGGAAATTCTTAAGTGGCTGCTTATTAATAACATTTTCAGTTTATATTAGGCCGCCTTTCATCCAAGGGAACTTGGCCAGCTCCATACACAGAGAACCACAGAAAGCCAACCATCTCTGGTGGGAATAGGGGCCAGCTGGCTGCAGCATCCTTCAGGGGCTTGGCTTGTGGGGGTTCTGGCACCGGTCATACCCTTCAGAACTTGACAGGGGCCCTTTAATATCTGCACTGAAGAGCTCAAGGCAAAAACTTCCCAGAAATCCATGTGTCCTGGTGATTGAGGCCAAAGGCACAAGACAACCCCAGTGGACTTGCAAAACAAAGGCATCAAGAAATTGTGAGTTTATATAAAGAAAATACTAGTGCTAGATAGAAAGTCTGTCATTCATATTGAATTAGACACACAGGGAAAAATGATTTTTTTCAGGGCAAGCCTTAAACACAAACAAAACAAAACTCTCAGGGTTTCCCACCAGAGAGATAGGGGAAAAAAGAAGACAAGACATTGACTTCCCTGCTCCAAGCAGGGTTTTTGTGGTTTTGTTCTTGGCCAGAACTTGTTTCCTCTTTCTGCTGAAGAGAAAGGAAGGAGTGAAGTATGTAGAATGAAAATAACATTTCCTGGTTTCATGTTTTATTGGAAAGAAGCCTTAGGTGGATTGGATTCACATGATCCACAGCAGGAGGACTGAAAACATTTGAAGATTTGTTATATTCGGATGTGACAAAGTGCTGGGAGAAGGATGGAAGCTCCTGACTCCCCCTCCTCCCAGACCAGGAGGATGTGGTGATGCCCATACACTTTAAGTACAGAAGAGAAGATGAACAGCCCAGACTGTGGGCTTGCTGGTTATAGAAGATGAATCTCAGTACTTAGCCCTCCACTTCCTCCTCCTGTCTCTGTTTTGACTACCAGAATCTCATCCACCTCAACCTGGGCCACCTCAATAGCCTGCTCTATTCCCTCTCCTACTCTCGCTCTTCTAATGCCTCCTTTCTACCACTGTTCTTACAGAGATGCTGGTAACACTCAACTCTACAGCTTGCAGTATCCCAGTGGTAATGAAACAAAGGACAAGTCCTTTGACTGCAGTCATAATAAGTTCCCGTGGACTCTGTCTCATTCCTTTTTTTCCAGCTTTACCATACTCCATCCACTCTGTCTTCTTTAATACTGCATCTATATTGGCCTTTATTTGTCCCTTGAACTTGTGGAGGACAGCTCACTCTTGGGCATTTGTAGCTGCTGTTCTACCTAGAAAGTCTTTCCTTCAGAGCCTTGTCGAATGGTCTACTTGTCATTGCTCATGTCATCCCTATTTTTTTTTAAGCTCACCCTCCCCCTCTTCTCGTTTTCCAGTCCTTTTAATTTTTCCTTAGCAGTTGTCACTATTTGAAATTATTTCCTTTGTTGGTATGTCTCTCATATTTTCCTTATGGAATGTTAATTCCTTAAGGTCAAAGATCTGGTAGCTAGAACAATAAGCATCCAGTAAGCAGTTCACGCAATAACTTGAATCTCTAATGCTTGCCCAAATCTGGTTTGGTAGTTCATAGACTCTTCATAGCCATGCAAACAAGATTATTACTGGCACATACACTTGTTGTAGAGTTATATTCCATAATAAGTGAAAAGGTATACTGATACAATAAGGCCCAAATTGTAGAGGGACACAGTATGTGATGAGAAGTATATCACAAAGATCACATCAAAGAAAACTATCTTTGACCTCTGCTAATGAAGTGCATGAAAGAATAACGAAAACACGAGGATGATCATAACTGCTGAGACAGCATCATCACTTCAGTGCCATTTGATCATATAATATGTGCTGTTGACTGACTGATATTTAAACTAATGCTTGGAGAGCAGTTAGACTAAAAACCTCTTTCCTACCTAAAGTAAATGTTCAGAAGTATTGCGAAGTTGTGTAAGGGCCATTAGAAAGTATCTGAGAAAAGGGAGAAGCAAGGACTACCAAGGCTTCAGCATCTGAGACCACAGCTATTAATCCTCCATATATAAAGCAGAATGAAATCCTGGAATCTCCTTCCAGCCCAACAGGATGGAGCATTAGATTGCAGTCATATGTATAGTAGACATGTTCTTGAAGGACCAAACACTTCTTGTTTTCTAGTCCTACATTAGCCAAGGGGAGTTCTCTGAACTAGACTTTAACCATGTATCACTCAATCTAGTAGTTCTTAAAGTGGGTGACCTGATGCTTTCAGGAATATGAAGAAAGCTGGGGTCCTTGGCATTCTTTTTTAAATGAACACATACACATTTAGAGAACAGTTTGTATTTAATTTCAGAAAGGTCATCATCAATAGTGTACCTAAGAACACTTGATTTCTTCAATTTCTTATGTCTGAACATACTTTCTCTGAAAGAGCATCATGTTAGATGAGTAGGGAGGTGGGGACCTGGGAGGAGTTGGAGGATTGCAAAGGATATGATAAAAATACACTGGGTAAAATTCTCAAAGAATACATTTAAAAAAGAAATACCATATATCTAACATTCCCAATAATATTCCATGTTTATTTCTGAGTATCCCATTGGAAGAATATGATATTTTCAACACTTTAATGGGTATACTGAAGTTATCTTTTAATTACTGTGTTATATAATTATAAATCAATGAAAAAGAAAGAAAATTAAGTAATAAAAGATATTTTTTTCCTTCAAATTTGGTAATACTTTTCATGGTGGGACAGAGACAAGTAAATATTTATTATTTAATACCTGCCAGTTTCCATTGTGTTGTCATAACTTTTTAAATAGAAAAACATAGGCATATCCATTCTACAAACATCTTTGCACCTTAATTTTTTTAAAATTGTGGTAAAACATTTTGAAGACATATTTTCATAATCATTAATCAGGGTGAAGTCTAGTAGCATTACATATGTTGGTTTGTTTTGCAAAACAAAACTTTAAATTCATTAAATCAAAAAGAAAGGAAGGAAGGAAGGATGGAAGAATATAGCCTCTCTACTATTTTAGACTTCCCATGGGGCCTCCAACAGGGCCTTGCACCCTGACGACACTGAAATGCTACCTCTTGTCTCACTCTCTGTCATGATCTTTCAAAAATTCAAATTAACACATGATATCACAGCGACCAGGCAAGGACCATGGATGCATGGCAGCAGTTCCTCAGTGAAGGATGCAAAGCAATTCTAAAGTGCTTGGGCATGGCATGCTGGCATTGCGGTGGCAGACTAGGAAACCAGTTGACAGAGGGAAAGGAAGACAGCTTCAGGCTTCCTGATTGGCTCTGCCCAGCAACTATGCTGCTTTCTACCTCCTCACCTCCAAGAAGGCATTCTTCCCAACAAATCAAGTCTCTGATGTCCAGACAGGAGAACACCTGAATTGTTTGGATGGCATTTTCTTTTATTGTGTGTGTATTTAGCATGTGAGTATATACATGTTCGTGTGGGTGTTTGTGTGTATTCCTATGAACATGCATACATGTGAATGCAAATAAACATACTTCTGTTACAAGTGAGTGAAAGACAGAGGTCAATGTTTTATGTCTTTTTTTTTTTTTTTTTTTTTAACTTTTGAGACAGGATCTCTCAGGAAATCTGGAGATATCTATTCAGGGTCACAGTGATGGGCTACCAATCCAGGTTTTTACATGGGTGCTCAGGCTCTGAACTCAGGTCCTCATCTGTGTCTGACTGAGCCATCTCTCCACCAGCTCCCCAGATCCAACTGAGCATTGTTTCCACCCCGCTTCCTAATGAGACAGGTATTTCTCAGGGACCCAGCCTGTATAAGACACAGGATGGTCCATCACTCCAACATGTGGCAAGTTTTTTGCACCTTCAGCAATAATGGAATGGAGGAAGCATGGGACTCTTCGCTGCTTTTACTACTCATCTGGGTATAAACTAAGCCCTGGAGCAGCTAATCCAAATAAAGAATGAAAACCTGAGCCTTCTGAATTGAGTAGTTTTCCTTCCTGTGGAGCCCTGAGTGCCTATGGCATAGGCAATTTAGCAGCAGCACCAGGGAGCTATCTAGAAATGAAGAGATTGCATTTCTGCAATGCCCCAGGTGCATGAAGGTAAACATGGAAGCCTGGTCCCTAGCACCATAAGGGCTGCTAAGTGCACAGCTCAGTTCCACAGTTTCTATGACCCCACTAATGGCCTGAGCCACCTGCTCTACATGTGTGACAAATCCAAAGGTCAGGTGTTCTTCCAGAAACCTCAGTGTCATTCTCTGAAGGACTGGCTTCTCACAGTCCATCATAAGCTCACAACACTGTCAGGCCAGGTCATGGTCTAACACGGAACCTTTAAGATCTGTCATGAACATCCACTCATGACAATGACAGCCCCTCACTGTCAAGATCAGATTTACTTGGAAAGTTCACACTCATTAAGATCAGGGCTGGGAATGAACTTACTGATCAGCTGACTCAAAGTCCCTTGCTGCAAGAGGGAAGAATAAAAGGAAACAGCCCCTGACATTAGACAAAGGTCTTGAGCATTAATGCTGGTCTCTTTCCCCAGAATCCACAGGGCAGGTACACAGGCAAAGCACAGCCTGGCAGAATTCCTCATGTCCCCTCTCACCTACATGCCAGTTCAAAACAATGGGTGTCAAATGAACCACTGTATTCCCTTTTGTGCCAGCCTCTTGGATGGTTTCAATTTCCCCCCAAAATTTAAAAGGATTTTTCACTCACTAGCTATAAAACCAGATGATTTTCAGTTGGGGGTTCATAGAGAACATCTAGAAGAAAAGAAAACATCCACAAGACATGATACTATATAGGTACAAGGAAGCCTTTCAAAGGGGTAAGCATAACTCAGCATTGGGACTGTGATTATGCTGGGTTTGAACCTCATTTTTATTCTTCACTGTTTGTGAAACTGTTTGTGAAGACTTCTAGCTTCTAGAAGTCTTGTTCGCTCAATTGTTTAACAATCCCTTTGTCTCTCAGTTTCTGATGTCCTTTAACAAGGCAGCTTTGCTGCAAACTCATTTTCAGGATAACAATTCTCATGACTGTTGTTCTGCTTACAAGATGTATTCAACGGAAAGAACTCCACTCTTCCTGTTAAGGAGGAAGAATGAATCTGACACAATATTCAAATTTGGAAGCCCAAGACTGAAAATGAATGCAGATTTCATTCCAAATAACCCCAATCTCAGTTAACCAGAATGTTGACTGTCCTCTTAGATGAGCCATCTCAGACAACCAACCCAACATGTATGCTCATCACACCATAAATTAGATACATGAGAGCTGTAAGAATGAGGTAAATTATGTGAATCATAATTCATGCTGAGTGGCAAGTAGGTCCTCATGTTGTGATAGCTATTGTCTCTATATATCCAAACACTAGAGTACAGACACACAAAAGCATGTTCCTCCATGTACACTGCAACTATTCTAAAACTGAAAATAGATGTTTCTCGGTTGAGTCCTGGAACTTTCATGAATCAATATCTCCAAGGACTCATAACTGAACAGATGCCGAGAAAGGAGTTGGGAAAATGGCACCCTGCCCAGGTAAAATAAAATGCTAAGGACTTTTGTCCCAGTTATTCTTAATCCTGGATGGGTCTGGACAATATTTATAAAGTTTGATATTAGGGAGGAAAAGAGAAGAAGACTTTATGCCAGTGAAGCTTTCAGTGTGAGGGCACAGACAAGTAAAGCCAGGCATCTGTCATCTTCGACAGACGGGGGGACCGCTAAAGGTCCAACAGAAAGTTCAACTCTCACCAAATCCTAAGATAGGAAGGGCTCCACTAGTCCCTGCATTGCACTAGATGTCTTATACACCAGTGTGGGAAGACAGGAAGGAATAGAAATCTCCAGTATCACTATTGTAGTCATATTCCAGGGCAGGCCACATGCTTAAGAGTAGTAGTCAACACAAATCAGACTTTGTGTGTGTTTGTGTTTGTGTGTACATGCACTCGCTTTGTTGTTTATTTTTATGTGCATTGGTATCAATATGAGGGTACTAGATTCCCTGGAACTAGAGTTACAGACAGTTGTGAGCTGCCATATGGGTACTGGAAATTGAACCCAGGTCTTCTCTGGAAGAGCAGCCAGTATTCTTAATCACTGAGCCATCTCTCCAGCCCATTTTGTGAGGTTTTTGTTTGTTTGTTTTTTGAGAGGAAAAATAAAGTTGGATGGCTATGGAAGTTGGGGAAAGTCTAGGAGGAGTTAGGGGAAGGGAAAGAATATGATTAAAATATATTAAATGGAATTCTCAAAAAATATAGAGAAAAAGAGAAAAACAACTAACTCTCTTGTATTCCTCCTCAATATCAGTTCACACTGTAACTCAGAGAGAGTGTGACTCCAATGACACATTCCCAAATAGATCATCTCTCACTTTTTGTTCACACTGACAACCAGCAAGGTCTTTATAGCCCATGCCTCTTTATAAAATGACATTTCATCTTCCAACTTGGCCTTCATATTTGTTTTCCTCATCCAAATTATTTTTAATATTTTGCAATTTTTATATTAAAACATGATTATGCCATTTCCCTCTTCCTACCCATCTCCTATCCCTTCCTGGCTCCCTCTAAAATTCATGGTCTCTTTTTCATGATTATTATAGGTTTTGTGTGTATGCATGCATAAATATATAAATATAACCTAATGAGTCCATTTAGCATTGCTTGTAGATATATGATTTCAGGGTTGACCACTTGGCACTGGGTAACCAATTAGGGGGTACCTCCCTGGGAAAACCGAATCTCCCTCTTGGCAGCTGTTAGTTGCCTGTGGTACTTTGTCTAAGGGTAGGACCGGGTGAGATTTCCCTTTCCACATCAGCATATCCTTGGATGCTATCGTTCAGGTCTTATCCAGGCTCCATATTGTTAAGGTATCATGAGTGTCAGCTCTCTTATTTGAAAGTAAGTGTTGAGCCAACTTGATTTTCACAGACTTCAGGGCCAAACCTATGCTGGAAGTCCACCCTGTCCTCTGCCACACAAAGACAGGATCACAGAATGCTTGCCAAAATGCTTCCTTCAAAGGGTCTATGGTGCACCAGTGCAGAACATGAACTTGGTTCAGTGAAAGAATTTCAGATGTTGCACTCTGATATAGGGGGACAGATGGGGAGAGAATCTTTTTTTTCTATTCCTCTTCTGCTTTCCACCTCCTCCATTACAATTGCCCCCCCCATCAAAATTGTTGTTGTTGTTGTTTTTAAATCACATTTGGGACTGGTGCTAGGGACATGATATCAGGGCTTCATGCATGCTAGACAAGAATGCTACCCTTGAACCATATCCCTGATGAAGCAATCTGGCTGCTGCTTTTCTCTGAAACAACAGAATAAGCAAATGCTTGGTTTTCAGACTCCAAATAATGAACTGCTTAAATAATATGCCAAGGAAACAGAAAACTCAGATAAGTAGCTAAGCTTTGCTTGATTCAAACATGTAATAGTATGTACACACACACACACACACACACACACACACACACACACGGTCAAGGTATTTAACCAAAAAGTTATATTTAAAAGTAGAGACAAGAGCAAAATATCAGGGCTCACGAATTGCATCAGCAAGGAAAACAGATTTTTCTAAGTCTTGTATGCATTTCTTGGTTTGCAATAGTTCACAGGTCCCAGTAGTTTCCTGAGTAACAATATCACAGAGAGACTCAGAGAAGAAGGCTTTGGTGGCTACCACACACAAAAGAAAGTCACCATCCAAATGCCATTCAGAATCCTATCTGAGGGACAGAGCATCTGACTCTGTATGCTTAACTACAGCAGTGAAGAGAAAGGGGCAGACTTTGGGGATATTGGAATGGAGCTTCCTGGCCTCAGGACAGACGAGTGCATGGACAGGAGCCTTTCTTGCTCTCAGTGCACTTAGCCTAGAAGTCAGAGGTTGTTACCATCTGTCACTGAGGCTACTTTAACTCTTAGGATTTCAGTATATCTTGTGAACAAATCTTAAGTCTACTGCCCCCTACTGTTCACAGCCTGAGACTGAATGGGAAATAATAACTATTTCCATATTCCTATGACAAACAATAAAAATCAAACTTCGGCCAAGTGATTCTCAGAAGATCACATATGCTTTCAGAGGGCAATGGAGGTGGGCTACTTCCAAAGCATTTTACTAATGTTATGTTCCCATGAAAAGGATGCTTGTTCTAAAGATCATGTCAACCAGGAAGTCCAAACTCTCAATCCAGTTTCTGAAAACAGATTTTATATCAGACATCTCTGGCCCTGTTAATTCCTACTTTACTCCACCGCCATGGTTTTGTGGTAACAGGGACCAACCAAACACCTGCTAGGTGAGTGCTTTGTCACTGACCAGTCCCTAGCTCTAATTAAATTTTGTTGCAGAAACTGGCATTTTAGGTCCATTTGTGGAAGGAAGAAAAGGAGGAAGAAAGGGAAGGAAAATAGACACCAGGAGGACAAGGAGAAATGGCAGGCCAACTACATGGCTGCAGCAAATCACTGGGAAAGAGGCATCATGACTATAGATGGACAGGGATGGATAGACAGACAGACAGACAGACAGACAGACACACACACACACACACACACACACACACACACACACACACACAGAGAGAGAGGGGGGGGTAGAGCTCTAGAAAAGACAGGTCCTAAACAGGCAGGCAGACCTATTTTCTTTTCAGACAACATAGAGGCTAGAACCACTCAAACAGTGTTCAGCCCTGAAACTCTGGAGGAGTCATCCATCAGGTGAAATACAGATTTAAGGTCCAACTCAGGCAGAGGAGAGACCAAGTACCTGTGCAGGAAAGAAAGAAAGGAGAGAGAAGACCTGCCTCTCAGAGGCATAGCTGGAGAAAAGAACCCCAAAAGAGCATTGATTTTAATTTGGACCCCACAGCTCCTTCCCTGTGACTGGTTGGCTTGCAAGACAGGAGGCCTTCTTTAAAGGAGCATAGTCTAACTAGCTCTGGCTGACTTTCCTTCAACCATCTTTAAGGTGCTTATGGCACAGTAGTTCTAGCTAATATGCTTTATTATGTCAACTCCATCAGTAGGGTGTGAAGTTCTTTTGAGTGGGAGTTTGGCTTCAGCAGAGACTGGGGCCACATCTTTTCTCTAGCTTTACCTCTCAACAGTGAACCTGTGGCCTTTCCAATGGACTGATTTGTTTTCAGCAACAATGTTTATGATGCTCACAGCAGTGAAGGAACAATACTAAGAACTAGCATCTGCTGAGCACTTACAATGTGGTTGACATAGTTCTGGGGACTTTTTATATGACATTTCACGAAAGCCCTACACCTATCACCCTACCTATATATAGATCTCACTGCTCTTTTGACTTCACAAACAGAAATATCACCACATCTGGCATATATATTTCTAGTTCCTAAAAGCCCACTAGACTATAGCACAGTAAAATATCACACAGCAAAGAACAGTGAGATTAAAAATCAGAATTCCATCCCAAGACCTCCATGGCCAATCAACAGTGCTATGATTGGTTCTGGGGAGAGCAAAAGCCACTGAGAGGAACTAACAGAACACAGGCCAGTAGGGAACAAGCCTAATCATGTGCTACAGCAGGCTATGAAGTCAAGATTCTGAAGCTCTGTCACCATTTCGAAGCCAAGGGGACTGACTAAAATTAAACCTCAATAATTTGAGAGCCATTTCTTTATCTGGAAGTGTTAGTGAAGTGTGCATGCATCTCTGATGTTTCAGATATGTGCCGAAATGAGAGCAATGGTACATCAATACTACCTACTACTATTTGCTTTGTAAGACACCCCCACCCACCCCTGTGCTGTTGCTACTAAGAAAGGAAAGGGTTACTTTTAGAGAAACACTGATTCTTAAGCACTAAGATTTAAGGATACTGCATACTTGTGTCATGATACCACACACTTGTGTCATGTCGCTTTGCATTTGAACTTTCTAATAAGCAAGGAAAAGGAAGGCCAAAGGTGCCAGACCACCAAAACCACCACCCGTCTGTCCTTAGAGATAATGCCTTCCTCAATTCAGAGATCCTAGATTCTTTCTCACCCCAACTACAAAACACATTCCTGCTTGCTTTGGAAATTAACAAATTTCTTACCTGTCTCCTGAAGGGTAAACTGCCAAGCGGCAGAGAAAGCCTCCACCTGAGTCTTGATCAGGTCAGTTGCTCCAGTTCACTTTCACCCTGGAGCTTGTATAAGAAAATGCAAGCAGGACCCCAGGCAGCCCAAACATCTCCTTTTCTGAGGGTGCAAATCTGAGCTCTTCCTGAGGCAGGCAGCAGGCTCAAAGCCCAGCTGGTCTGCTTTTGCTTTTCCCTCGGGAGGACGCAGAAGCAGACCCCCGCTGCAGATCCACCAAGCCTGGATCTCACTTGTGCTCTTGTTCTAGGCCTGCCCGAGCCCTGGAATTGTCTTCTCCAGAACCCCAGTTTCCTCTAAACTCGCCGACTTCACGATTATCTGAAGGAAGTCACAGACCCCAGTCTCTGCGTCATCTGCGGATCCTGAGCCAGACCTAGGAGACCAGTCAGCTGCTCACAAAGCCCGGACCACTGAACCAGGAAATGTGCAGCTCATCCAAAAAATAATAATAACTGTCACGGAGCGCCTGGCAGAGCTGGAGAAGTCGCTGTTCCCAGTTCCAATGCCTGCATCCTCCGCATGCTAATGAGGCTGTGATGTCAGCAAGTCAGTCACAGCATCTGGACGTCCCAGTCTGGCCGCCTAGGGTTGAGATTTATTTACATCTAAATTACCCTTGCCTTCCAAATCAATAATCCCTAAACCAACGTGTTGGGGGGGGGCTTTCCTAACGTAAAAACCCAGCTATGCAGCCTCCAAAGGGGCAAGAAGAATAAAAACCACATCTCAGAAAGGCTTGAAAGGGACAAGACTGTTCGCCCCCATCTTTTTTTTTTTTTTTTTAAAGCCTGGGAGCCCTGTTCTTATCAGAAACTGTCCTAGCCCAGCAATGGTACAACCCAGAATGAGATCTCTCTCTCTCTCTCTCTCTCTCTCTCTCTCTCTCTCTCTCTTTCTCTCTCTCTCTCTCTCTCTCTCTCTCTCTCTCTCTCTCTCTCTCTCTCTCTCTCTCTCTCTCTCTCTCCACCTCTCTCTCCTTCCCTCTCTATTACTATGCTGAACCTTCAAATGCTGTACTGTTTTTCCACTCTTCAACTTTCATTCCTGGGTGTCAGATGTTTGCTGCCCTGGGATCAAGTCACCTTTGAGATTACATGAACCCTGAAATAAATGCATTCAGTTGTCACCACTGTCCCTGATCCCTTGCTCCAATTTCAAGTGAGCATAGAAGACAACATCATCACAAACCTAGCAGGAGTGTTTGAGGATGCTCAGACACACAGAGAACACTGTCCCAGTGGCTTCCATTGGACAGGCCAGAAAACAGGCAGAATGGAGTCAGGCTTTTTTTCCCATGTTGTCCTGGATTTCAGCAAGGGTGAGCCAGAACTTCCACCGTTGGACCTTAGATACTGGCCTTAGATAACCTGTGGTATTGTTCCTCAGGTGTTTGTTTATTTGTTTTGCACAGGGTCTCTCCCTGGCCTGAAAGTCTCTGCATTCACTGAGTTTATATACCAAAGTGCAGTAAGAGGCGTACAAACAGAAAGGTCAGCTATGGTGTCAGTGAACAAAATACCATTCGGTCTAGTCAATAATGATGATTTCTGATACTTTCAACGAAGCAAGAAAAATCTACTTAGATATTTAGTCTACCAGGGTGGCCATGTTTCTCCGAGTATTTTTCTCCATTGTCATCTCCTCTTGCTCTAAACTAATTTTCTTTCCATGTTCCTGTTGTCCCCCCCTCCCAGGCTAGGTGAACAGAAAGTACAAACTAACTTCATACAAGGAACATTATGGGCAAGAGGTGTGTGTGTGTGTGTGTGTGTGAGAGAGAGAGAGAGAGAGAGAGAGAGAGACAGACAGACAGAGAGAGACAGAGAGAGACAGAGAGAGAATGGGGGATCAGCTGCAGAGGCTAAGAGGGGCCCAGTCCATCAGGCACTGAGGTCCCTGAGGACAAAGCAGCCAGTGCAGCTCCTCATCCCCACCCCACCTCTGCTGGAGAGCCCACTATGATGAGACCTGCCCTTTCAGCTGGAGCTCCTGAAGCTTCAAATGAATTTCTTTGTTGGATGTTGAGAAGGTAAATTATGTCTTTTGTTATACATAATTATATTAATAATGCTTAATCATTTCTTCCAGAAGGTTTTTCTCTTTTTTTTTCTGGTTCACAGAAAACCTTTATGATTAACAAATGACACCCGAATAACTTTTTACCTAGAGGAATGGAAAATGAGACACACTCTGCTTTAGGTTCCCATTGCACAGAACTCAAAGCATGTGTGTGGAGAGTCATATGGATATACCCACCCTCAATATCCTTCAAGAGGTCAGTTAACCAAGTATTTTGGAGCATAGTAGATGTGGTGACATCCAACCTCATGGTGGCCAGGGAACAGTCTTTTCAAATTGCTTGTGGCCCAGTTTTGCAATGTGAGGATGGGCCCACCACACTCTGACCTTATCAGCATTACTACATGAGGGATAGTAAGACATGATTCACAAGTGATTGTAATGAAGAGGAAAACCAGAATGTAGATCCTAACAAGAGATTCATCTTCAGTTGGAACAGACCTGACACAAGGCTACAGAATTCACAAGAACTGGTAATACAGTAAGGTATTAGCAGTAGAGCATGGAATTGGCAGTGTAATATGGAGTCTAGAACAGATGATCTGGCAATGATTACACGTCTATGATTTGAAGCCTGAACTTCTCTTAGTGTTAGTGATACAACTCTGGATGGGCTTTGCTCATGCTAGGAAAGCCCTCCATCACTGAATGACTTTGCCAGTCCCTAAGCCTATGGTCCCAAACTGTAACACAGGATGTTAACAGTACCTTGCTTCATAGAGCTGTTTGGAAATTAAGTGAAAGTAATGTGAAATATTTCACAATGAGCCTATATAATACACACTTGACAATGTTAGACATTTGTAGAAGAAATAATGTCACCATCACTAACTTAGACACTATCTATTTAAGTGATTGATTTCAAGGGTTGAAAGGAAGACTCTAAAGTCATTCCCACTCCCAAGGGTTTACCCTCAAAGTCCCACCTAAAGTAGGTCAACTTGTGACATGCTCTATTCTATATGCTCTAGCATAAATATCTTTGACTCCTAAAATGTGAGGTAAGAAGTCATAAAAAAAAAACAACTGATCGACATCAAGAGGGAGACATTTCCTTTTCTGAAACTGTATATTGGGACAAGACCATCCAAGCTACTCCTTCACACACAGTGAGGTGTCACCCTAGTAAACCAAAGGGTTGAAAGCTTGTTTTAAATGATTCTGAAACACCTAATCTACCAAGTATCCTAGCTAGCAGTGTTTCTTCTTGTGACCACATGGCTGCCCCAGAACTGGAGCTCACTGTCACTGCCAACTTCGCAAGAGAGGACCAAACTACCCATCACTGTCTTTGGAAAAGACTGAAATTTAAAACTCAAAGTTAAGGCTTTGCATTATTAGAAAGTTGAAAACAATCATCAAATCTCTCTGCCAGTGTCCAGATATATATTACTGGAATGTAAGCCTTATCTACTCATTATCTCGTGATGCTGGGGACAAAATACATTACATGAGCCCCCTCTATTTGTCAATCACTGGGTTAGACCTAGGGGATGCTATGGTGACGAAGACAGACAGATCCAGCCTTAAAAGAGCTCCATAAGGACAGTGAAGACAATTAAATAAGCCATTAGAATGGAATATGATATGTGTCATGAGAGGGCCTATGTGGCTTTCAGAAGATCTGCTACAGTCCAGAGGGGCATCCCAAAGTTCAGTGTATGGAGAAAGCAGGATATCTATGAATCAGGACCGCCCACACTATTAAAGTAATGATCTGTACATCATTAATTCCTTATTATGGTACACTTCATTCCAGAGACCATTCTGTTAGGTTTTGAAAATATTCTGTTAGGTATTCAACAAGATCATGCAAGAACTACTTGGGAAAGTGCAGAGGCCTAGTATACTCACAAGCTCATATTGTGTATGTTGTGCTTATAAAAACAGAGGGAACGCTACACTGATGAAAACAAACTTCATGAGCAGAGGTAGAGAAGGATAGGTGATGTGTGCATGGGGCACGCAAACCCATCAAAAATCCATTCAAAGCCAGTGAGACAATCAGATGCTGACATTTAAAACTTTGTATTTAGCTTGGGAAGTGGAAAACTGTAGAAGTGACAATACTGTATAGGGAGAGGGAAGGGAGAATAAGACTGTGTTGAATGTAATTAAAAAAAAAAACAACAAAAAAAAAAAAAATGACCAGGAAAACTGTGATTTCAGTTCTGCCTCGGGTCAAAGCAATTTTTGCTTTTTCTGGAAACAATTTTCTATGAGGAAGACCTATCCTAAACGTGATATGAAAATTAGAAGCTATAAATAGAAAAAAAGAAAATCCTACTGGAATTGCCAAGGTCAACTTTTAGTATCTTGAGAGAGCATTTAGGCAGGAGGAAAAAGCAGTAGTTTGAAAGAACAGAATTAACAACAAATGCAGAATTAAAAACCATGGCAACATGGGTGTAGGACACTGGGTAGCACCCATTTAACAGTGGCCAGTAACACAAAGACCAACCAATCTATCACTGAAAAAGCAAATCATCATTTGACTCCAGCTGCTACTGGGCAGCCCTTACTGGAGAATTACAAGGAAAGGCTTTGTGAATCTTACTGGTTAGTCTGTTAGCTTAGGGAAAAGGTGAGTGTTAAAGGGACCATAACAGCCAATTTTTAACTTCCATTTCCATAGGTATCAAATATGAAGGATGAAGTTGAAATGAACTTAGAGAGATGATGGCATTTTCATTTTTGGTGAAATAAAAAGAGATAAAAACCATTATAGCTGGTTAAGGCCAGGACCTTCCATGAAATGCTAATTTCAGTGCCACAGCTTCAAGCCACTCATCTATAAAGGTCATTTAACTTCATTTTTCACAGGTATGTACTCTGTGCACACACGCAGTCATGTGGACATATAGTTGGTCTTTTGTTTTTTTTTTTTTAAACAGTCGGTTCAGGAAGTTTTCTGGCATCCAGACATAAAAATACAGTAAAGTAAATGAGGGTGGAGAGGGTAACAAAGAAATGTCATATTAATAGGGACAGGCTAGGTGATAACATAATAAACAGTCGTAGATTTCTGTGGTTTAATACAGGGAACATTGATTTCTTACTCAGGCAAGGCTGACTGAGGGGAAATTGGTGTGGGTTGGGGGGCAGTCAGGGAACATAGGCTTTGTAGATACCTCCACTCCAAGCTGTGACTCAAGGATCTAACCCAGTCCCCTGTTGTGTCTCTGATTTAAACCTGTAATTTCCAGTTCTAACAACACAAGAAGTGAGACATGAATAGGCTTCCATGTGATTCACCTCAGAGATGAATAATATCACTTTGATTGATCAAACCAGCTCTATGACCTCATCCAACTGCAAGGAGTCTGAGCAGACTATGTACCAGCAGAGGGAACACAGATAATAAAAACATCTATAATGCATATCACACATTGGTTTTCATTTTTGCTGTGTAAAGACATTTAAAAAGGTTACAGTCTATGAAAACTAAGATGTCATAAAACAGTGGGATGTTTAGCAACTGAAAAAATCTGTATCCATCAGGAACTTACCAATGAATCCTTAGGATCCAAGCAGCCTGGGCTACAGGCCAACAGGGAGACAATGAAAATTTGGATTCTGACTTTTTATCATCATTCAAGCAATAGTATCCACGCCGTTACCTCACATGGAGTACATGTTTGAAGTGTGTGACACTTCTACTGGAAAGGCAGACGCAGAAGACACCCACAGAGAGCGGGCTAGCCTGTCAGCAGGAAGTGAAAAGAGAGTCATCCCCAGTGGCTCCTGACCGCTTTTCCAATCCAGCTTCTTATGAAAGAGCTTCTGGCGCTCTCATTCCCAAGATGTATGTTCATGGTTGATGACAGCCTATCCTAGCCTCAGTTTCTCTACCTACAAAATGGGGAAGTCTATCATTGAAGCTTAAGAATGATTCAATGAACCACAATATAGAAAATGCTTTGCAGGCTAGTTTATGTGTCAAACTGTACCGTTTTCCACTTGGTTTTCAAAGAAGGGCACAAGAAGGGTTGTTGCTATAACACATGATAAAGTCATTCATGACAGACATAAAGATAAGCTTCTTTCTCCCCAGGCCTTCTTTGTCTGTGTACGGAAAACCCATACTAGTAATACTCCATAGATCACTGAAGTTTCTAAATCTGATGAAAAACCATGTGCCACATTTCAAATTCAGAAAAACAACATTCTGTATTTTTTTTATCATCTTAGGTATTGCCATATTTCATATATTTTAATTATCCTTGATCCCAATAATGAAATATATACAATTTAACATTGCTTTATATCCTCTTTTAATTATATTAATTCAAATATGAGATACAGACAATCTATTTGTACATATTAAGATAAAAGACTACTAAAGACCATGCTTACTCCTTCCAAAAAGTTAAAAATTGTGTCAATGGCTTACACAGGCCTACTCCTGCACATTTTCACTAACATGTCATGAAATTGGCATGATGTGCTAATAAATAGGTTTTTAATTAAGAAAAAAAGTAGCTGCATTTACTCTGGCAGCTTTTTGCAGTACTGGTTCCTCAACAAGCTGAATAGAAACTGGAATTTCTATAGAATAGAATAAGCTGCTCACTGCATAGGATGTTTGGTTTTCTAGCCCATCCCAAAGGCAGCTACAGAAAGACACTTCTCTTGAGAGAACTGTGGTAAAATACAAAGTATTTTAGAAAGAAGACTGGAAAAATTATCTGTTTCACAAAGTAGCAAATGGTAGATAGTAAAGACTTTCTTTGGAAGAATTCTCTCAGGAGGGAGAGGAAACATCCCCCATGGACGACGGGTTTTCACAAGGAACAAGTGCCAGGTGCTCTATGCACATGATGTCACTTAGTCCCCATCTAAAAATGCAGCTTTTCTCATTATGTACCATACAGACAGAGATGCTGAGCTTCAAAGAGGATATACTAATGGAATAAGGATCCATAACTGAGATCTATTCCTGGGTCATTGCAACACTCATGGCCCTTCATTTAATTCAGAGCTTCACAGCTTTCAAAGCCCAGGTTTCTTTATAGTAGGCAGAGTATAATATGTTAAAAATAATTTCCTAATGGCAACATAGGGCACAAAATGTTCTCTGTTCCTCTAAACAGTGTATTTCTTTGTACAAAGAAAGAACACATTGGGTTTACCCCAGAGGCAGGTCCTCTCCAGAGTTCTTATTCTATTTTGTAGTCTTTCATTCTTAGTGGTGGTGATGTTCCCTAGGTTAATAGCAATTGTGGTGGTTTGAATGAGAATAGCTCCCATAAGCTTATGTATTTGAATACTTAACCCCTAGTTGGTGGAACTGTTTGGGGAGGATTAGAAAGTATGACCTTGTTGAAGGAGGTGTGTCCCTGGGGCTGGGCTTTGAGATTTCAAAAGGCATGCTATTTCCTACTAACTTTCTCTTTCTGCTTCTTACTTGTGGATAAGGATAAAAGTTCTCAGCTACTGCTCCATGCCAGCTGTCACGCTCCCTGCCATGGGCTCTCACCCTCTGGAACTGTAAACCTCAATAAACTCTTTCTTTTATAAGATGCTTTGGTCATGGAAACGCTTCACAGCAATAGAAAAGTAACCAAAGTTATTTAATTAAGGTCACTCTAACTAAACTCAATGCTATCAGGAGCAGATGCTATATCTTTATTGTTGCTGTTTACTACTCTATTCCTAGAACTGGTACCTTATGTTCTGACAACTAATGAATACTCGTTGAGGAGTAAATGTTTGAAAATTTTTCCTGTCTAGAAATTGGAAGATATCTGGGGCTGCTTCTGCAATAACTCCCTGATTACTGTACTCTGACAAATCTTTGGGAGTGAGAATGAAAAAGGTGGATGTCACAGTCTCCTATGGCTCCAATGTTTTGGTCTCCTTATCCAGCTCATCTGTGTCTCATTGAGACTGAAGAACTCCCAGCTGGGATCAGGTGTGGAACTTCAATTTTCTCTGTTCTCATTCACTACTTAGATCTGGTCTATGGTTATAACTTTCATCTTGTTGCTAGTGATTTAAGGCCAAACCACTCCCATCAACTCTGGGCTATGTACTTGCCTATGTCATATCAAAATGTAGATGTCAAAGTCTTCTCAACTACTGTCTATGTACCATATCTCCCACAAACCTGCTTTAGCTTCTGTCTTTGAAATATTAGCTAACAGAAACTCCACCATCACAATGATAAAAGAGCGAATTCCTTGGAGATTATCTTTTTATATTTCTTCCTGTTACCCTTCAACTTGTAAGCCATATGGAAAAAAATTTGTATCTCAAAGGCCAAATAGAGTTTGCTTCATGTTTTCTCACAAGCATTAGAATATAATTGTACCATCTGTACATCTAGATACCATTTATGTGTCTACATTAGGTATCATGATACAAAAAACTTGAATAGTTTATAACAAGTATCTTATGACTTACCAAAATGAAAACATTTACTAATCTTGTTTTGAACACTAAATATTCCCCAGCCCTTATCTAATCCTATAGAGTTAGATGTTGGCTCCTCCTAATACCATTCTTCTACCTTTATTGTTATCACTCCAGTCCAAGCCACTATCATGTCTCTCCTATATGGAAATCAGGTTATCATCAACTCAGCCTTCCTCTTGGTCTGTTATTGCTTCTCTTAGTCTACTCACAAAATGGCACCTGTGGTGAGCCTCTTTGGGAAATTGAATTTTGTCAGATTTTCTGCAGAAAATCCACCAGCTCTGTTCATGTGTGAAGTGGCCCTACAGATCTAGACCACATAAGTCCCTAACATCCTTTCCTACTGCTTGTCTGCCTTTTTATAACCCAGACATTGGATCTTGAACATGTCAGGCTCATGCCTCCCTGAGCTTTTGCACTTGCTCTTCGTCTGAAATGGTCTGCCCTGTAGACAGCAGCATAGCTCACTGTCAACTTTTCAAATCCAACACCAGCCTGTAAGGCCTTTCCCTCCATTTTTCTGACTTTTTCCCTCTGACATTCTCTTAAAACCATTTTGTTGAGACATACTTTGCATACTATGCATATAAAGTGAATCAATACATAGTTCTACTATATTTACAACCCTAACCATGGTCTAAATTTAGAACTTTAACTAGCCTACAAAGAAACTGTCTAATACGTTGCTCCCTAGTGGCCTCACTATCCTGAACTTAGACTAACACTAATCTACTTCATATATACAAATTTCCTATTCTGCACATTTCATATAAATAAAAATTTATCATCTGCAAACATTTGTGAATGGTTTTTTCTTTAGTATACTATTTTTAATTTATCTATGTTGTAGCTTATAGCATAACTTCCTTATTCATTCTTTTTGCCAAATTTTATATTGAATGTTATGGTTTGGAGATGAAGTACCCCCCAAAAGAGACATTGTTCCCCAGCTGGTGGCATTACTGAGAGGTGAAGAAAGACACAAGGATACTAATTTCAATAATGGATGAACCCATATTAATTATACATAATTATAGAATGATGGGTTTCATTATAAAATTTATATATTCTTTTGCTTTTATATATTGTGTGGCATGAAAGTGTGTATGTTCTTGTGTGTGGATACTCAAATGTGGAGGTTCATGTGTATTCACATACATGAGGAGGCCCAAGATCGATGTTAGATGTCTATCTCAATTGCTTTCTATCTTAAACACTGGAGAGGGTGTCTCTGTGAATCTAGAGCCCATCATTTCACTTGGCTAGCTTGGCTTGCTCTACAGGTACTGCTTCTACCTCCCATCAGCTGGGATTATAGCTGGGCTGTCACACCCACTCAGCTTTTACATGTGTTCTGGGGATCTGAGTTCTAGTCCTCACACTTGCATAGTAAGTGTGCTACCCACTGAGGCATCCTCAAAGCCCTCATTATGACTTTTTCATATTTGTATACAATGTGTTTTCTTCATTCAGTTGTTTCCCCGCACCAGTACTCTTCTGTTCCTCACTTTTGTTGGTCCCCAACTTGTTCCCCTTCTATTTTTAGGACTTTTTTTTTTTTTTTTTTTTTTTGCTTGCTTACTTGCTTGTCTGAGATCTAATGATTTTCGTTAGGGTTAATTCATTAGGTTATTATCAATGACTAGACCACTAGGGGAAAACAAGCATTTCTCCCTTCCCTAGAAACCATCGATTGCCTCTAAATCTCCAGGGAAAGGTAGATCTTTTGGACCCCAACCACACTCCATGGCAAAGCATTAACACTCCCGGTCTCATGCAGGTCTTGTTCACAGCTGTTCAAGAGTGTGACAGCCATATCATTCCTAGAAGACAGAATTCTACATTCCACCCCTTCCTTCCATTCTTATATTCTCTCTGTTCTCCCTACTGCCAGGTTCCCTGGGTCTTGGAGGGAGTGATTCACTGTCCCATTTATGGTTCAGAATTATAGTTATTTATTTGCAGCACTTTGACTGGTTTAAGCCTCTTCAGAGAAAATGACAGCTTATAACAAATTGACCTAACAGATACCTACAGGGTATTCCATCCAAACCCCAGGAACATACATTATACTTCTCAGCTAACATCCTAACACACAAAATAAATCCTAAGAAATTCAGAAAAATTAAAATAACTGCATGTATCCTATCTGACCACAATATAATCAAACTTAAAATCAACAGTAAACAAATACTTAGGAAATACACAAACTCACAGAAACTGAACAGCACATTATTGAATGATGAAGAGGTCAAAGAAGAAATCAAGAAATAAAAAAAGCCTCTTGGAACTAAATAATGAAAACACAATATGACTCACTTCTGGATTATATCAAAAGTGGCCCTAAGTAGAAAATTTTTAGAAATGAGCAATATTTTCAGAAACATGACAGATTACAAAACCAGCTTCCAAAAATCCGTAGCCAAGGCTAGATGGTGGTGGCACATAGCATTAATCCCAGCATTCAGGAGGTAAAGGCAGGTGGATCTCTGAGGTCAAGGCCAGCCTGGTCTACAAAGCAAATTCTGGGACAGCTAGGGCTAACACAGAGAAATGCTGTCTTGAAAAACAAAAACAGAAAAAAACTCAGTAGTAGCCTTTATATATGCCAATAACAAATATGCAGAGAAAAAAGGTGAATATGGAAACATTCTCATTTATAATAGCCTCAAAAAGAGGTGATCAAAGGTCTCTCTAATGAAAACTTCAAATTTATGAAGAAACATTGAAGACACTAGAAGATGGAAAGTTCTTCCATGCCCATGAGTTGGTAGGATCAATAGTGTGAAAATGAATATTTTATAGATCAAGGCAATCCATATTAAAATGCACATGACATTTTTCACAGAAATAAAAAGGACTTTCTAAGTTTCATATGGACTCTCAAAAGACCAATAATAGCTAGAGCAATCTAGAGTAAAGAGAACCGTGCCAGAACTACTGCCATTCCAGATTTGAAGCTACATTACAAAGCCAAAGTAATAAAAACATGGTACTGCCACAAAAACAGACATTCAGCTCAATGGAGCAAAAAGGAAGACACAAAAAAGATTGGGCATAACCATATATGTCTCATAGCTGACAAATATGCCAAAAGGCACACTGGAGAAAAGTTATCTTCAAAAAATGATACTTAGAAAAGTGATGTTCATATGTAGAAGAATGACATTAGACCCCCTCCCCCACCTATTACCCAGCACAAAAATCAACTCCAATGAGCCAAAGACCTCAATGTAAAAATCTAAAACACCAGATCTGCTAGAAGAAAATGCAGGTGGTACTCTATGTGCAGGAATGGACTTTCTGAGTAAGATTCCATTTGCTCAAGAATTGAGGCCAAAAATTGACAAAAAACCAACAGCAAAAGTAAAAATCAAGCTATAGTGAAGAGGAAGCCTATAGAGTGGGAGGGAATTTTTGTCAGCTATACATTCGATAGATTAATATTCAGAATATTAGCAGCAATAACAGAATAGGAACACTAACAACAACTGAAGAATCAAGAAAATAAACAACCTAATTAAAAAATGGGCATTGTGTCTAAATATATAATTTTCAAAAGGAAAAATAATAATGTCTAACAAATACCTTTTAAAGTATTCAACATTATTAGCAATGAGGGAAATGAAAATTAAGGACTTTGAGATTTTACTTTATTCTAGTTAGAATGGGCAAGATCAAGAAAACAATTGATAACAAATCCTGGTGAGGATGTGTGGAAAGGAATCTTCAATTACTGTTGGTGGGACTGAATACTGGTGCAGTCACTCCACAAATCAGCATGGAAAATCCTCAAGGAGCTAAAAGGAGATTTATCATATAACCCAGCTACACAACTCATTAGCATATGTCTCCAAACTCAATAACCTACTTCACGTATACTTACTCAACTATGTTTATTGCAGCTCTTCTCATAGTAGCTATTCAATAGAAACATCCTAAACATCTTTCAATTGATAAATGAAAATGTGGTATATATATGAATTTAACTTATATCTGTAAGAAAAATAAAATCAAGAAATTTCCAGGTAAATGGGTGGAACTAGAAAATATCATATTGAGTAAAGCAATCCAGACCTAGAAAAACAAATGCCACATGTTCTTTATTATTTGCAGATCCTTGCACTAAATCTTTAGATGTGAATATAGAACCAAACTAATCTAAAAAACCAGACAAATAAAAAGGGACCGTGTGTGTGTGTGTGTGTGTGTGTGTGTGTGAGAGAGAGAGAGAGAGAGAGAGAGAGAGAGAGAGAGAGAGAGAGAGAGAGAGAGGGAGAGAAGGACATAAGTGTTTTGGACATAAGTGTTTTGGAATATTCCTTTACACCGTGTGAAGATGTGTCACTGTGATTGGTTTAATAAAGAGCTGAATAGCTAATAGCTAGGCAGGAAGAGGCTAGGAGGGACTTCTGGTGATAGAGGGGATTTAGAGAGGAAGAAAGTTGGAGTCCCCAGCCACACACTGAGGAAGTAGGATGGGCAGAGATGGGCAGTGCTGAGTAAAGGTAACCAAGCCATGTAAAAATGTAAATTAAAAGGCATGTGTTCATTTAAGTTCTAAGACTAGTTAGGAATAAGCCTAAGCTAAGGTTAAGCTTTCTTAATAATAGGAAGTCTCTGTGTCGTGTGTGTGTGTGTGTGTGTGTGTGTGTGTGTGTGTGTGTGTGTGTGAGAGAGAGAGAGAGAGAGAGAGAGAGAGTTGCTATGAAGGGGAAATGGGAAAAAATGGGGGGGACTAACTAGAAAGAAGGGAAAGAGGGAATATAGAAAGAAAGAGAGAGAACATGGATAAAGAACTCTATGGATGATTGAAAAGGGGAACTGATTATTTCTACTTAAAAATACATGTATATGCATACATTTATTCATATATAAAAGTGTAAACACATAATACATACATACATGCATGCATATTTATACCACTTGGGGTAATAATGTTTTGGGGGAAGGGAAGAGGGAGAATGAACAATAAAGTAGTTTAGAATCACAGTATTTTATGTCTACTGAATATTGCAAGTACATAAAGTACATGTCTATGCATATGTGGATACATGGATGGAGGGACAGTTTAAATAAAGTTACAGCACTTGGGGTGACAATATTTCTCCAAGAGCCACAGACTATCAAAGAAAACCCCAGTGCTGATTAGGGGAATCCTCCCTGTGAGTCATTGGTCAGAGGGTTCAAGAGATTCCTCAAACCATCAAGACTATTGTCACAGTCCTTGGTTGCCTTACAGAAACTGAAGGCAAGACCTGACTGCTGAAGACACCACATATTTTGGACACAGGATTTGGAGAAGTCAAGATAAAACTGATATTTATGTCTCCTCCTTAAGAAATAGCTCTTATAGTATCCAAACATGCTATGCAAGCTGCCAAGGGAGGAAGCAATCCATAATCTTTGCTAGCAGCAAAGGTTACAAACCACAGTGATGACCAGCAGGGGCAAGATATCCCCAAGAGTACAATGGGGTCACGCATATCTTGAGGGTAAATAATATGGTTTCCAAACAAGGCCTGCACAATGACAATCCAGTTGACATGCCTGCAAGGATGGGGAGAATGTCACGAGGTAACATTCCCCCCAAAAGCTATAGGGAATTAATGGCTGCTGAGTGATGGGGGGCTAATCATCTCCAGGGCCAAGCCTCCTATAGATTATCCAACCCAAAGTGGTCAGTCTGAATCATGTACTCTTATGAACAACAATAAATGGATCTCTCTCTTTCTCTCTGTGGTGTAAAACAATAATAATTAAAGACGTCATAAATTTGAGAGGGAGTGGAGGGACATAAAGGACTTGGTGGGAGGAGAGAGGGGGTGGAAATGATACAAAATCAGCACTTACGTTGGAAATTCTCGAAAAAAATTGAAAGTATTTTGTTTAGATGGGCATTTTACATAGTCTACTGTGATAATTCTGACTGCCACCCCACTTCCCCTCTTCCCTTAGTTAGTTTAGTTATTATTTTAGTGACTGATTAGGCTTGTTAAATGAAGTTGCTTCTCCTGCAGAGGACCTTCTCAAGCAGAGGGCATCAGCACCAGCTGCTTGAGTAACTTGGCTGGTCTGTATTTATTGGTATATCTCTTAGCTAGTACTTATGGCTAGCTGATTGGTCTATTCTCAACAATACCTTCTTCAACAAACTGCACAAAACTTTGATCTGATGAAAGAGAGGCTCCTTTGCAAGGGCAGGGTGTTGTCCCCCTCCCAAAATAAAACAATAGTTCTAGACTTCTGGATCTTGGCTATATACTTTCGGAGTACAGTTCCCATCACACGGATCTGTGTTAGAAGGGAAGAGGAAGGTGAGTGAGTCATGGTTCAAATACCATAGACTATTGCCTTTCACAATTTAGTAGATATTCTTGATTAGAAGTTTTACCATCAGGCTTCATGTCATTGGGAAATGTTTTAGAAGCCTTAAATGTTTGCTTTTAAAATATGTATTAATATGCTTTCCACCAAATTATTGTTTCAGCAAATGATTGCTTTTAAAATATGTACCAATATGCTTTTCAGCAAAATATTTGTCGGTCAAAGGGTCCAGCATGTTCTTCACACTAGAGTAAAAGCTAAACACAATGCTCATTAAGCATTAATGGTTTTTCTATGCTCTCACTATGGAACTAGAATGCTTCTCAACTCCACTCAGCCTTCTGTTCTTAGAGCTAAGACACACAGTAGTCCTGGGGCAGGAAAACAGCACAGGAGTAAGGTAAAAAAGGGTAGGGGGACTGGCAGCCCTTATCACCTGACCTTTATTCAGCCAAGGGAAAGCCTGTGTTGTACAAACATGGGGGAGGTGGGTACTGTGTTAACAATGCATACAATGTCACTGGAGAACTCATCTCAGCCTTTCTTGTCCTCTTAGAGTCAGACCACAGGGAGACATTGAGTACCTTTAGGCCTGTTTCTCCCCCTTGATGAACTATTTTCTTTCCTGTAACTATGGGTATGTTTCCATACAACTCATTGTAAAGACCCATGAGAAGCCATAAATGTCAGTGTCTACTGGCTAGACTCACATCTGCTCCATTAAGAGTCCTTTGAAAATGACTGGCTAAATGGACGAGTAAGTGGCCATGACCCACAATCTAGTTTATGGCTGACCATAAGATCTAATAGCTGATGATGGCTTCCTTCAACAGAGTAGGAACTGAAAAAAAAAAAAAGGCTATAGCAAGATGAACAGATGAAGGCAGCTTGCAGATGAAGCTTGTGAATCTTTCTTACCATGACATCATCCAAGGAATATATGGGAACAAGAAGCCTGGGATACTCATGTTGGGAGGGGCGGGTATAAAAGATGCTTCAGGGCTCTTTCCTCATGTCTATATTCTGAGAGTACATTTCCCTTTCTCAACAGGCTGTCTCTATTTCTCCTTCCATTCCTAACTTAAAGACAGCTTTTCTCCAGAGCTCTTCCTGGAAGCTGCTGGGTTTTCACCTAACCACTCTAATAAATTGTCCTGACCTTCCTTCTGAGTCTATTTCTAAATGTTTTTATTAATGAGACTAGGAACTTCAAAATGGAACCTCAGTTGTCCCAGTAACACTCAGGGCAGTGAAAGTAACTGACAACCACATCCCTTTATTTCCACTCAAACAAACAAACAAACAAACAAACAAACAAACAAACAAACAGTTTTGTATCTTCACTGAACACGTTAACAAAAGAGGTTTAGTCAGAACCACCAAAGCCCCTGCCATTAGACTCTTTAGACTCCTCCATTTCCTCCTCCTAAGGTCCTGCTGTTGGCATGGCTCCAGCTGATGAGCAGGCCTATGCCCTCTACCCAAATTGCAAATGAGGCCCCCAATTTGACACCTGCAAGAACCTCTGGGAACAAGCCAGGCCACAGAGGTTCCACAGTGGCATCAGCTGCTTTAATGAGGGTACTGATCTTACCCTCATGGCCATCACCTTGTAGAGCATGGAGGTGGAGTGATGCAGAGAGCTCAGAGACTGAGGCCATGGTGCAGACTGTCAGGGCAGACAGTCAGTGGATGAGGCAAGCGCCCTGGGAAGGGCAGAGCACCTTGGTGGAGGCTGAGGGTAGGGACCACATAACTTATTTTCACTTTGATTATAATGCAGTGAGGCTGTCACACCTATGGAGTCATCAGGTTGGTGACCGATGGAGACAAAAGAATAAGATAAACAGCTGCAGCGCATATATCTTCCAACCTGCTGCTCTGGGTTCTGCTTTTTTCTTTTTAATCTTAAATATTCCTTTATACCTAGAAACAGCTTAATGCAGAAGGTAAATTATTTTTGCTTGAAACAAAGTCCTGCTATAATGGAACTAGCTTTCTTATTAAAATAAGAAGTATATATGTCTATTCCTGTCCTGGTCTATTGTTTGCCTATCTTTGCCTGAACTTTCTCTCTCTCTCTCTCTCTCTTTCTCTCTCTCTCTCTCTCTCTCTCTCTCTCTCTCTCTCTCTCTCTGTGTGTCTAGGTAAGTATATTACTATTTTTGCTCTGCAGATATCATTTCTTTAAACATATGAAGAATAGTTGATAATCACAGTATGTTTACAAAGCACCTTGTATAGGATCTGATACACCAGAAGCATGCATAGGTATTAGCTACTGTAATTACCTGCAAAGCAGTTACCATATATACTTGCCCACCAACTACAGTAGGCAAGTGCATCTAATGAGAGTGTCTGGGAAGGTAGACTTCTCATGATGCATTATGTATGCAACAATTGTCCTCTTAAAATTGTGAAACTAAGTACTCTTTGTTGGTACATCTTTCCTGGACTATCCCTCTCCTCCTCTGGCTCTGTATTTCACACTGTTCAACATCAGGCTAAATTGAGCCCTGCAGGAGATTCCTGGAATTCCATCTAATAATACACCCCTTCCCTCCACTCAGGAAGTTGCTGGGACAGGACATTATTTTGCAAAAGATCTAGTTATTCATTCACTTTGAATGAGAAAGGCCACTCACTTTGATCACTAAATGACCAGGTTAAAACATAAAAGGATAATAATAAAATGAAACCATTTGCCTTGAAACAACTAAAATGAGCAGTAGAAAGGGCTTACCATACACCACAATTATGCTTCATTTAGAGAAGTTGGTAGCATTAGGACTAATGTATAGGAGCATAAATCATCATGATATCCACAGTCTATAAAAGTTAAAAGTGACCCTAACTTCCAGGGTCCTCTGATCACAGGCACTATGTTAAATGGGAGGTGGTCTAGGGCCAGTTCAGACTCTGCCTGTCACCATCAGTGTAGAGTAGGGCATGTCATATTACTTCTCTGAGTTCATTCAATAGTTCATTCAAGCCTTATGGACTTGCTAGGTTATAAGATAAGGAAGGTAAATTGTCAAGTACACAGTAGCTGCTTAATAAATGTTTATCCCACCTGAGTGTAAACACAGCATCTGGTGTTCTTAGATTCATGAAGCCATCAGAACACACCAAATCACACTATCTAAACTGGAACCTGGAGAGTTCCTGACAGCAAGGGCAAGCTCCACACTGCCTGTTCATCTTCCTGCCTAGCCCCCCTCCCACCCCAACCATAATAACTGCTAATGGGAACCTACTAACACATCCTGGAGGTCACCAGGGGACAGGCTAGGACAGATGTAAGAGCAAGCTGTTTTGGTGAATTATTTAGCACCTTCTCTGAAGGGCCTGGAATGAACTTCACACACAGCTACACACACACACACACACACACACACATACACACACACACAGCAAGGTAACAGCCTGTGACTCATCACCAAGAGCCACATTTGTCTTCCCTTAAAGGGGACACATAGCAAACCCCTACTGGGGGGTAGGGGCTTGCCAGACTTTTCTTCACTCAAGTCATCACAATGAGGAGGTTGCAGTAGGAAGAGCTATTAGGAGTCTGGCCAAAAAGAAGGCCACGCAGGAGTTCAGCTAGCTGGGATAAGAGAAGACATGCAGTGGCAGTTAGGGATGAAAGTTTAGCCCAGGGAAAACAAACAGGTGAGTAACCTGGATAGAACCACTGAAAAGCTCAATCGTAGCCACCAAGTATTATCCACAGACACAGTCATTCAGGAATCTTCATCTAACTAAGACAATTGCTACCAATTCAGGCCACAGGGGCACTGATGAAAATATTTACAAGCCTGATTTGTAAACATGTTTATTTGCATACAAAATATCTAATCCAACCCTCTCAATAACCCTTCAAGGCTATACCTACAGTCCCATTTATCATAGGTAAGGAAATAAAAATCATGAACATCTAGTATAAACATCCATCTGAATTTTAAATCCTTTTCCTCTTCTATTTATTTCTACTCTTAAAATATCCACTTAGTCTGTTAAACTTCTTTTTCCTTGTTAGGTTTGGGTTGATCAAGACATAAGGACCCTTGGTGTGGATACCACACATGAAGAGATTGGACAAGTCAAGACAAACTCTTGAAGAACAAGTCCCAAAGAACTAATGGTCAAGTTCATTGTGCTCATTGTGAATGAAGGATTAACAGCTTAATTCATGCTCCTAATTTCAATGATGGGAAGCACTGAATAGAGGGAGCCTTTTTTTTTTTTTTTTTTTAAGCCAAATGAAGTTGGGTTTGGGAGTAGCTCATAGAATACAATTAAAATTGATGGAATAAAGGAACTTTGTAGGATGCTGGGGACCCATAAATTCTTTGCCAAAGTCCCTATGTGAGCTGCAAAGTCTCAATAAGTTGGTCCCAAAGTTTCTGAAGAATTAATTCATCTTTTCCAGCCAAGTCATCTGCTTTACTGGCCAGGTGCTGGGAGCTCTCCCTCCCCAACAGCATGGGATGCCTGATCTTGCTCAGCACCATTACAAGATCCCCTGCTGAAAACTCAGATTCTTAGGCTCCCCTCCTCATAGTCCAGTGGTGCTCAACCTTCTTAATGCTGTGGCCCTTTAATGCAGTTCCTCATGTTGTGATGACCCCAACCATGAAATTATTCCATTACTACTTCATAACTGTAATTTTGCTACTGTTAGGAATTGTAATGTAAATATCTAATATGTAGGATATCTGATATGTCACTCAAATGGGGGGCGGTGACCCACAGGTTGAGAAGCACTATCCTAGACCTTCTGAATCTGCTCTCTAGGTAGGGAAGCCAAGCCACTGATGTCTGCACATGTCTTCCAAGGAGTCTGTATACAACCACCATTAGCAAGAGGAGGAGGCAGGGAGGGTGAGCAAACGTGGGAGAGTAGATGAGCCTCTGAGGCTCAGGATGGCCAGCTGGTGCCTTCCACATGGAATCTGAACCACATTTGGGTTTTATTGGGTTTACACTAGAGGTCAAGAAACTGTGATCCAAGTGCTAAGAGAAGTAGGTGTGTGAGGTTTTGAAAACCATATGGCCTGGATCACTCAGGTTGTCACAATGGCTCAACTCTGCTGTCATGGAGAAAAAAACCATCCTAGACAAGGATGGTGTATTGGTTACTTTTCTCATTGCTATGATAAATTGTCTCATGAAAGCAACTTAAGGCAGGAATGATTTATTTTGGCTTCTAGTTTGAAGGGATACAGTCCTTCATGGTGGGAAAGGGATAGTAATAAGCACATGAGGCAGCTGGGCACATTGCTTCTATAGTCAGGAAGCAGAGACATAAATGCCCAGTCTTCTCTCTTCCTCTATTCAGGTCAGGACCCAGGGACGGTTTTAACCATGTTTAGATAAAATGTAAACCTTCCCAGAAATATCTTCATACTCAGGTATATTTCCATGATAATTTTATATCCAGTCAAAGTGGTAATGAGGGTCCACCAGCACAAATGGTATGGCAACAATATCCTAATAACATTATTATCAAACCAGACTGGAGCTGAGGTGAATTTGGCCCACATATTATAGTTTGTGAACTTCATATCCAAATGATTATCTTTCAATTTTTTATGCCTATATTTAAGGAGAGGCATGCTACATGTGGTGTGTGGAGGTCAGAAGACAACTTGTAGGAGTCATCTCTCTCTTTCCAACCATGTGGGATTCAGAGATCAAGCTGAGGTCACCAGGCTTGGTGGCAAGAACCTTTACCTATTATGCCATCTTGCTGGCTCCCTAAACAATGGCTTCTCTTAAATATTTTTAAAGAGCAATAAATGGAAAGATGCCCATAGTGTCTGGCCCCAAGGTGATCAGGTTCCTAAGAGGCAGCTATCATCTGGATTGAGTTGTCTTCTTTCATCTGGAGACAAAATCCCTGGTTTTCTCCAGCATCAACTTATTTGTTTCCAATCACCAGGGAAAACAGAAGATCCACGTGATTCTTCTTACCCTTATGCACTTATTTCAGCCACATAAATGTATGTACATATATATGTTTTTGAGCATGCATATGCTGTATGTTATGTTCACATCTATGTAGTTTAGCATTTCACTGGCTCTCATGACGGAATCTCAATCTTCTCTAACTGATAACAACTAAATACCAGAAAGGAATCCAGGAAACATTCTCCCCAGCTTTTTTGGTACTTCTGCTTTGGTAGAATGTTGGCTTCACAGTGGGGGTATCTGGGAACTCTCAGGTGCACAAAGGGCTGATTCTGGGTTTCCCCTGACTAAGCCAGGTTCTTCAGAGGGAGCCACTTGCCATAAAGAATTACCCATGGCAATATTTTTAAAAACTTCATCCCTATGATAGAAACATTTACCCATACCATAGGAGAGGAAACTGGAAATTGACTTTTCAACCAGATAATTGATTGTCTACCTTCCAGAGGACTCATTCATTTAGCCAGAATCATTTACTTGCTCACCTTCCTCTCCCCTATGAAGAAGGGTAAGAAAACCTCCTGGGTACTCACTTTCCTTTCCTTTGTGGCCCCAAGTATGTAACAAATGTGTCTGGATCATCTGCTAATCTGTCTGCTGCATATTTGTTTCTTAGGCTAAAATACTGAGCCTACAAACTAGAAAAAGAAGATGGCTTGATTTGGAATTCAGGGATGCAGGCTCCACCTCCTGACCTGTCTTTGCTGTTGAGACTTGGCCAAGATACTGATCCTCTAAGAAGCTGCTGCCTCTTGTATCCAACTGTAAAAATCATTTATCCCTTTGTTATTTATGTCTTTTGTGGGATTCTGATAGGATCAGGGTAATAGTAACAGCCTGGAAAAGGAAGCCTGTAGCACTGGCAAAAGCAAGGAGAAAGGCTTCATTTTGTTTTTTCCCCTGTGTTAGGTGTCAAACCACTTCCATAAATCTAAATAGACAATAGTCCATCACACTGGTCCTTCAGTATCTACTTCACATCCTACAAAAGAGAGGTCATGGGGAGGAATGTGTGATTACAATCCATTACTGAGGAGGGACCTGGAGGAGGACCTGAAGCAGAAGCCTCAGATGAACACTGCTTACAGGCCAGTCTGATGGAGGCTGTTTCTTTGCTGAGGGTTCCTCTTCCCAGATGACTCTAGTTTGTGTCCAGTTGACAAAAGCAACACAGCTTCTGATCATCTTTTCTCATGTCTGCACGCAGAGGTTATGATCGGGGTCCCACTGGAAGCTTTCTACCGAGATTCTGCTTGCTCTCCTCATCTCCCCATTTCTAGCTGCCCCAGACAAATAAATAACGTGCATTTGGTGATAATAACCTTGTCCTTAAGAAGGAAAAGTTGTATCTTATGTTATTTTCTTTTTTTGTTGTTTGGGGTGTGTGTGTGTGTGTGTGTGTGTGTGTGTGTGTGTGTGTGTGTGTGTGTGTGTGTGATCTAGGCAGTGTCTCTCTGTGTATCCCTGGCTGTCCTAGAACTCACTATGTAGACCAGGCTGGCCTCGAACTCCTAGAGATCTGCCTTTTTCTGCTTCCAAAGTGCTGGGATTAAAGATGTGTAACCCCATATCCATGTAATTTTCTTAGCAGTCTAGCCAACATTTTGCTTTTAAACTGAAGTAACAGAAATTAATGGAAAAGTATCCAACACTGTCCTGTGCTCAAGACCATTTGCATAATGCCGAGTCTTCCATCTGACTTCCCCTGCTCCCTTCCTTCAAGGTGCCCCCTCTTTCACACCCTGTCTACCCCAGAAACAATTATTTTAAAATAAAATGCCTAATTCCTCATCTTATCTGGGTTTCTCAAAGAAACACCAAGATTCTTTGACTGGTTATACAAGTTAAATTTCCATTTACATTATAGATAACAATTTATTCTACAGTAAAACTAGCCAACCCTTAGGGCCCACTTCAGCAGATGTCTTGGCTAGGGGCCAAGATAATCCTCTTCCCACACTTGCAGTCATTACTTTATAGCAGCCTTCCTCTTTCTATGTATCTATCTAGATGCGTATCTATCTATCTATATGTGCATCTATGTAGTATCTGTGTATCCATCCATCCATCCATCCACCCATCATCTTTCTTTCCCCTCCCTCCCTCCCTCCCTTCTTTCCTCCCTCTCCCCTCTACCTCTCTGTGTGAACATATATGAAGTTCAGAGGTCAACCTTGGTTTCCATTACCCAGTATATAATCCCATTTGGTTTTTGAGACAGGGTTTCTCCATAATCTGGAACTTGTCCATTCATCTAGGCTATCTGGGTAGTGAGCTACTAAGGATCTGCCCATGTCTGCCTCCCCTGTCTCTATCTTCCCAGTACTGGGATACAAGAGTGCGTCACCATACTTGGCTTTTTATGTAGGTTCTGGGAGTTGAACTCAGGTCCCAATCAGGTATAGCAAGTGCTTTAGCAACTGACCAGCCCTATAGAGGCTTTGCTTTGTGAAGAGTTAATCAACTCCAGCTTCCGCATGTTTAAGTCACCAGATAGAAGGTTGCACAAGACAATCTGCTGCCCATGAACATTGACACTAGAGACAAAAGCATACCAATCCTGTGTAAAAGAAACTATTTGGACTGATGAACTTATAAAGGGAAAACAGATACCAAAGAGCAAAAGCTGTGATTATAAACTGAACATCTAGTGTAGACTCACTGACTCAAGCTCAGGAATGAGCATTTCTATTGGTAGAACAGAAGACACAAGGCATAGGGGTGTAAAGGATGCTCCACAAGAAAACAGAAAGTGACACAAAAGTTTCAATGTAGGTCTGTCTTGTATCAAAGTCTGGGATGCTTAAATGTCATGATATGTAGAAAGGATGAGATTCGATGAGCTTTAATGGAAAAGAATAAAACCAGGGATGCTATTCCTAAGGATGTCCCCCCTTTTAAATATATGATCTGAAGGCCACGGTGATATCGAGGGCCTGGAGCATCTCTATCTTGATATTATAGACAATTTGTGTATGATGTCTTGTTGTTGGCATCTGTGCCAAATACAGTGAAATATGGTACAATGATGCTTTAGTTAATGGATAGATCACATATATGACAGCGATCCCATAAGAATCTACCATCTAGGGACGTGAGGCCATCTCAGTTTGAGAACCCACACTTTCATTTTTGTACAATGACAAAATCACCCAGTGATGTTAAAGTTATTGGGCAGCATGGGCATGAGTTGCAGTGTCCAGGATCATCTCTGACTTCTCTCCATCAGGTTCTACTAGTCAATCTTTCCTCAAGCCTAACTAACAACCAGCGATGTCTCTAGAAACTGATGCTGTCCTTTCAGGAAAAGAATTGCCCACGTTAATGTTCTTAAGAACCACTTGTCTAGATTTTACTTCCAGGCCTTCTTAGACCTCTTTGAGGACCACACAATGAAAAGGAAAAGTACCAGTCTTGGTGTGAAATGTATCAGTAGAAATCTCTGCTCTGTCCCTATTGGCTGTGTGGTCTTTGGGGGAAAAAGTTATTTGGCCCCTTTGAATCTTTCTGTATAAAATGTGGACAGATCTTCTGAAAAAAAAAAAAAAGAGTAGATAATTTAAATGGAGCTCTGAACAAAGTACCTGGTATACAGTAAGTGGGGTAACAACAACTATGATTAGGACAACTAGGAGATATCAGGAGACAGAACATTTAATCACCTCATCTCATACACAAGTACACTGAGGCTCATAAGTAGAAACATTGATCACGAACACAACTGTTTTAACTAGGGTTCTATTGTTGTGATAGAACACCAGGACCAAAAGCAACTTGGGGAGGAAAGGGTTTATTTCATCTTATACTTCCAGGTAACAGTCTATCACTGAGGAAAGTCAGGGCAGGAATGTAAGAAAGAAACTGCCACAGAGGCCATGGAAGAGTGCTGGTTACTAGCTTGTTCCTGTGGCTTGCTCAGTCTAATTTCTTATACCACCCAGGATCAGCAGCCCAGGGGTGGTACCACCCAAGTGAGCTGGGCCCTTGTATTATTTACTTTACTACTGCTGGGATAAAACTCCATGACCATGACCATGACCAAGACAACTTATAAAAGGAAGAGTTCAACTAGGCTTACACTTTCAGAGGTTTAGAGTCCATAATGGCAAAATTCTTGATTTATCAGCAGAAAGCAGACAGGTGTGTGTGTGTGTGTGTGTGTGTGTGTGTGTGTGTGTGTGTGTGTGTGTGTGTGAGAGAGAGAGAAAGAGAGAGAGAACACTTGGAATGGCACCAGTCTTTTGAAGCTTCAAGCCTTACCACCAGTGGCAATCCACCAGTGACAAGGAAACATTTCCAAATCCTTCCCAATCAATTCCACCAAGCAGGGACCAAGCATTCAAAATATGAGCCTATGGGGTCCTTTCTCATTCAAACCAACATAGTCCTTCTATAACAAACGTAATCAAGAAAATGCACCACAAGCTTGTACACAAGCCAATCTGGGGGGTGGAGACAGGCACATTTTTTCCCATGTTCCTTATTCTCAAATGCCTCTAGCTCCTGGCAGGTTGACATGAATCTAGGCAGCACAATGGCACAGGCCATTCCTCTAAGAATTATGTCATCCTTTACCTTCTGTTCTGACGACCCCCATCCCTTTCCACCCGGCAATGTCTTGAAGTGCTGTTTCTCTATCATCAATGTTCTTTCACCTCACAATTGGAGTATTCCACCCTGTGTCAGCCACAGGAAAAGTGACATCTAGGGAAGTCCTACCACAAGTGACAATAGGAGCCCGAGAACCCTGGAGCATTAACGTGCATGGCAACACAGCAGGGACTCTGAAGGGCACTCAGCATTTCAAAAGTCAAAGTGCTCTGGCCTTGATAGTTGACCTTCATCAACTAGAGCTCTGTAGCACCTTGTGCTTGATGACAATAAAAGGACTGGGAGGAGGGTGCAGAGCTCTGAACTGATTCAGTGAAAACATTTGTGCCACCCCTAGTAATCAAAGCTAGAAATTATGGGATGTCAGTCCTAAGAGAAAGCCCCATACCAATATGCTCCGATTTGTATTCTTCTTTTTGCTTCATCATTTTCCCGGGGAGAGATGAGATGCACTGGCTGGCAGAAAGGAGGCATGTAGTCACCGCTGCAGTAATTAGTTTCCCACTTAAAATGTCAGGATTAATTATCAAGTCACATGTAGAAGTGAACTCTCCCTAACTAGGGTTGACATTTAATTATGCTGGATTCAGAAGGCGTGTGCTGGACATTCTGACATCTACTAATGTGGCTGCTAGGTGATGATAATAAAAGGAAAATAGTGCCAGGCCTAGAAAGGTGAATGGTGTGTGTGCTGGGGTTGGGGGTGGGCAGTATTTAGACCTGATTGGCTTCTTGCCTTCAGCAAAGTAAAATTTAACATAATATAGGTTTTCTTTTATTTTCAGGATACAGGAAAAACAAGGCAGGATCAAGCAGCTCATAGTTTAAAAATGGAAATGAGAACTGTGTACATCATATTCATGGTGTAGAATGATGGTGTGGAATGATGACTCTAAGCCAGTGTGCTGCATCAAAGAACAGAAAGCCCTTCAAATCCAGGCTGTTGTATCTTGCTCTGTGTGCTTAAATATTTTCAATAATAAAACACATACACTCCAGCACTGACATCTACCCTGATGAAAGTGGAGTTAGGTTATTTGGTCTTACGAATGCAATGGGGTAATTTATAACAGTAAGAGGCATGAAGCACAATCGAATTTCTAGTGTGTGACTCTGAGCCACAAACTGTAAGAGCCAAAGTTAACCTTTTAGCCCCACTTGTCCAAAGACAAGATAACTTCCTGGAATGTTGAGAGCTGCAGTTCTTGGGAAATAACAAGCCACCTGTTTTCACTCCCCTATACAAGTTTGTTTGAACCGTCTACACTGGACATGCTTGATCACACACACGTAGGTGGGAGGCACAGAGGCAGGGAATACATTAGGATGCATTATTGCCACTGATTGGACCTAATGGGGAATGCAGTGAATTATGGGTTTTTGCCTTTTTAAGCTTCTGTAAAATGTGACTCCAGGCTCTTCTCTGGGAACACAGGGGTGAACCTGGCCAGAGTCCATCTTCCTGGTCAGTATTTAATTAAAGCTTGCTCTAGCTCACAATTGTGGAACTGGCATTGCTCTTGTTCAAGATTAAGAAGACAAAAATTGGATATTAGATAAGCATGGATAGAAAGCCATTATATCTCCTGGCCTGGGTTTCTCAAATCTGGACAAATAGACATTGGGTTCAAAGTCATTTTTTAGAGTCAGCAACAGAGGTGGCCTTCTACTTTCACTTTTTTATTTTAAAAGTTTTTATTGTCCTGGAGACTAAATGTGAGACCTTGCACTCCCAAGCAAGTATTCCAACCACTTAGCTACAGCCCTGCTTTCTTTGTACTCAATTTATTTATTGAGGTAGGGTCTATTAGGTTTTCAGACTGCCTTGTGCTGTTGATTCTTCTGCATCAACATCTTCCAGTAGCTGGGATGATGAGTCTGCACCACCAAGCTCTGCTTCTTCCTCTTTCAAAAGGATATTCAGAAATTCGCATTCTAGCTGTAGACTGATGCGCCTGTTAGGAGCTTGTCCTGCTAATAACAGAAGATCTTAAAGGAAAGGAGCCTGGAAGAAGTACTATGTGTTCACCCACACATTGAACAGCAAGGCTGTGGCTTAGGTGACAAGACTAGTACTATCCTGACCAACCATTATTTTACAGAGAGGCCTAAGACAGAGTTTTCCCTTTGGTATTAATGGGCAATTCCCAAGAATTATTTAAATCCAGGAGCAGTAGCAGCTAAGCATTTTAGCTGATGATCATAGGTTTGAAATATGTACTTGGTCTTGGAGCTACTAGTTCACAGGAAGGCAAGAATGACACGATCAGCCATCAGAAAAAGTCTCAGTTCCCAGTCATTTCTGCAAACTCTGGGTTCTCTCTTAGTAACCAATAGTTTGCTGAAATAATTCCCATTGGTTGGGGTTCTTCTGAATATCACAGAATGAAATCCCTTCAGTGCATTCCCTTCTTCATTAGAAAACATCCTTGGCAAGTTGTCATTTCAAACCATGCCTCAGAGAGCTTGGTGCCACTATCAAAACAGCTCTAGGACTGGAAAAGCCTTCAGGGGTGCACTCAGATAATCTTGACCCAACCTACAGCTCTCCTTATGCCTCACTCATATCCTATCATTATAATAGGAATAAAATTCTCTTTGGTCCTTTTTGATCTTATAGTTTCTCCATGAAATGATGTCTGAGATCTGGTTTTCATTAGATCAGTGGTTTTAAAAACTTAAAGAGCAAGGGCTGGAGAGATGACTCATTAGACAAAATGCTTGCCTTGGGAGCACAAGGACCTGAACTCAGTCTCTAGACCTCTTGCAAAACAAGCCAGGCACTGTGGCACATATGCTTGTAACCCTTGTGGAAGTGGAGACAGGCTGATGTCTGAGGCTCCCTGGCCAGCCAGCCTTGCTTACTAATGACCTCTAGGCCAATAGGAGGACATAGTTTAAGAAACAAGATAAACTTGACTGCACTTGAGAAACAACATCTGAAGTTTTTCTCTGGTCTTCCCATGAACACATGCATTTGTGCACACATGCACACATACACACAAATTTTAACATGCAACAGAATCATGTGGACAGCTTGTCAAACACAGAAGGCTGGGCCTCTGCCTCAGAGTTCTCTGTTTTCAGTGGGTCTCAGGTAGGAGAAGCCTGGGAAGTTAATTTCTAACTTGTGTGATGGTTTATTCTGAGGATGCTTGAATTAGATATTTAAGCATGAATAACGGAGGCATCTCTTCAGAGTTTGATTCAGTTCACTGTCAAATGCTGAGCTTTCCTGTACTAATCCCTGCCTTCATCACAATCATATTTCTGGTAGAAAGTCCCTTCATATATTCTCTGGCTCCCCCCGCCCCCCAAGTCCCTGCTGACCCTCACAGCAAGGAAATCCAGAGCAGGAGGACACATGATCAACCACTGGCTTCAGTCAAAGACTCAGATATATATAAAAACTTGAAAATACAGGCATTGTGATTCAAGTTGAAATGAGTTTTGCAAAAACTGCATATTTGGTGACTGCTTGCCTTGCAGGCATTAGAATCTGTGTTAGACACCCAGAATGCACAGTAAAGAAGTTAGATGTGGTGTACTGCTTGTAACCTCAGCAATGGGAAGGTGGAGACTGGCAGCTGCCTGCAGTTCCCAGGTCAGCCAGCTTAATCTGTTCAGGGAGTTACAGAAAAAGAAGAAACAACCATCAAAAACACAAAGAACAAAACATAAAAAAACAAAAAACAACAACAACAAAAAAATGGCGGGTGGTGCCTGAGTGAAAACTCTCAAGATTGCCCTTTGACCTCCACAGGCATGCACAACACCTGCACACACTGTAAACAAACCCAAAATCACATATTTAAGTGTCTTGTCTTGCAGATGCAGATCCTGAAACCAGAACAAGTCATGTGACTTGTGCAAAGTCACAATGCTAGCAGATACTAGCAGAGTTGTGTTCAGAGTCTGCAATTCCTGATTGTTTAGTTTTTATCATCGACCCTTCCTCCATAAGGCTGGGCTGCCTGTTCATAGTCGGATATTGGCAGCTATTGCAATGCAAGCTCTTTAATGCAAACAAAATACAATTGAGTTGTTTTAAGCAACACTGCTCTTTTTTAATGTCCCTTTCATGTATTTATAGGCTGCAGGTTACCATGAAGCATTCTGATCTGAAAGGTATAAGTGGCTCTCTGAAGTGACTATTATTCCCAGAGGCACTGGATTTTGCAATCCTTTTGTCTTATATCACACATAACCCTCCTGTATCATCCTGAATCAGGCTCCAGTTGTAGGTGGGTTCTTTTCAATCCATTGTTTAACTATGCAAAAATTTGCAGCAATTAAGAGCAAATCAGGAAGCTCTTTTTGTAATAAGCTACCCTTCCAAAAGGAGTGAAAAGATACAAGCAGTGGAGGTCAGAACTTAACCTGGGCTGTAATTAAGACATGAAAAAAATGACCTTTTCCTCCTGGTTTCTTCGGCAGTTTTAAAAGACTGCAAAATAACCTCTCCAATGTAGGAGGATATCATGGGACTGACAACTAGAAATGATCCTCTCTGCAGAAAACCCATTTAAATAGGTATTGGAGTAAGGAATTTCATTCTTTAAGGCTCCTCCCAACACAAGGAGCTTTAAGGCACCCAAAGACCAAAGTGACTATGGGCCTAGATTCATTTTTACCAGTTTGTCACCAACTAAGAAGTCAGTCATTCCTAAAATGGCTGAAGACAATCTTCCCAAGCTCTCTCCACACCAGTCTGAAAAAGGAAAAGCCAACTTCATCAAACTTTCTGACACTGTCCTCACTGAGACCACTGCAGTGGGAACTGAGCACACAGTATCTCTTCCCCTCAAAGGCAGCCTGTCTCAGCAGAAGAAGCTTGCATTCATTTAACAGTCATTTTTTTGTGGGTCATTCCCACTAACTGCCTGCTAATGATCTGTCTTAGCAGATTAGATTGCATCTAACTCCTCTTTATCATCTTTATGTATTTCAAGGAAAAGATTTAATGGTGGCAATTGATTAGAAGAAACAAAACAATATAGGTATATTTATGCCTATATACACATATGCAAAGAGCATGTATTTGTATACATGTATGTGTATTATATATAAACTTGTTAGTCCACTCCAAAGTAAAATTGCTTCCTTTCCCTGGTAAGTTTCTAATCAGAAAGAACCAGGGAGTTAATTAACTTGTAACCAGCTTGTGTACACAAAGCATTCATCCACTCATTTACAAAACTGTAGGCTCATAATTAAAGTCCACCACAAACAGTAAAAGGTTAACCTCTTGAGCTGTCAGGAAAGAAGCAGAGATCAATCACCATTCACATCAAAGGAGTAAAAGATGAAGCCAGCAAGCCAAACACAGCTGGAAAACCTGGTCCCTTCATGTGCTAAGATAGCACCTCACATCACCGCCCCTCTCTGATTGCCCATATTGTGAAGTGGGGCAAACCTGTCATCCTAATGGAATTCCTTTATCAAACCAAGTCAAATCATAACAGTAGACTCCACAGGGTGATGTACTACCTTGGCCAGCAAGGTAACTTAAATGAGCTGAAAGCTCAAAACTGAGTTGAACTTAATTCTTTTTTTTTTTTTTTTTTTTTTTTTTTTTCAGAGCTGAGGACCAAACCCAGGGCCTTGTGCTTGGTAGGCAAATGCTCTACTACTGAACTAAATATTAATTCTTAAGGGAAATTCTTTTTTTCTTCCCCATGGAAATCCATAACCTAAAATGATGATTTAATGTAAACCTCTATGATTTACAAGTATTTTTAAGTCTTTTTAAACCATGATTTACTATCTTCAAAATACTTACTATCTTTGACCTTTCCAGAAAATAAATATACTAACAACATATGGAAAACATAATAATTATGTTAACTAGTAGACATTTGATATAGGAGTCTTCATGGTGTGAATTCCTGAATTTGTCCAAGAGAAGTCCACTGTAAAGGATTATCAAACACACACACACACACACACACACAAATTCTTCCTGCTGCATGCCTTCATCCCCAACAGAGGGATGTCACCTTGTAAACACATCATATGTTACACAAAGCTTCTTTCTGGAAACCTACATCTGGTCTACCACATAACTAGAGCATTCTGCTGGTCACATCTCAGTCTCACACCATTTCTTCTTTTTGTGTGCATGTATGTGCACACGTATATTCTGTGTGCACATGAGTGTGGGTCCAAAGTTGATGTCAGGAATTTTCTTTCATTTTTCTCTACCATCACACTTTTTTGAGGCTAGGCATTTTGATCAAATTGAAAATTGGACCACATGTATTATATACGTATATTAATATATACATACACATACATACAGAGTCACTATCCAGCTTGCCTCTGCCACCTGTCTCTGCCTTCCAAGACTGGAATTACAAGCAAGTCATCACAGGCACTCAACATTTATATGGATTCTAACTCTGGCCCCGTGCTTACAGGATAGCTTGAGTGTAGCCATTAGTAGGCCTTCTACCTTTTGAGAATAGTTTTCTACTTGTCTCCAATCTTGGGTGTCCAATCTCTCTGGAAACACTCTGAGGTTGGAGTCTGTCCTACGGAAAACATAGTGTCTTGCCTAACATGTTGCACAACAGACTGTTCACTAGAAGGTATTACTAATTTCATGCTCTAGTTCATAAACTGCTTCCACCTGGAGCTTCTAATCAACTCTGGTGCTGACTTGGTAAGATGATTTTAAGAAAAGGTTAAAAATTTTACTCAAGATCTCAAAATTCTTGAACATCAGAAGTAGAATTAAACAGAGGACATTCAATGCCACACCACTTACCTTACCTTACCTAACCTTACTTTACCTTACCTTACCTTACCTTACCTTACCTTACCTTACCTTACCAAGGCTTGATTTGGCTTTCTACAATAGTGTCACCAACTGGCAAATGTGAGGGCAACTGAGAAAGTAAACTTCTTACACAGACTGGGTCAGGCCAATGTTGCTCCTCACAGAAGCTGTAGGATTATAGAGATTCTCAACCTCAAGGCATCTGACACGGTGAGGAGATAATGGTTTCTTCAGTGGAACATTCTGTAAAGCCTTTGGTTTCTCCCACTTGATTCAAGTAGAACTCTTCTTTCCCCAAACTAAAACAATCAAAAATGTCCCTAGACATTTTCAAATTTTCCTGGGGCAGGGAAGAGTATTGAGTTATACAATGGCCAAGTCTACCTTGCCTAGAGATGGGCACATGGCAGAAATGGACAAATCAGAGCTGCCTGTGCAGCTCCTTCCTCCTTTATTAGTCTGTCAGCGTGAGTGGTATCAAGGTAAGATCAGACATTATTACTGGCAGGGGTCTTGATAAGAACACTGGGAAAATAAGAGATCATGGCCTTCTGCTAGTCAAGAGTTGCCGAGGGCTGTGTCCAGTCTTTTTCTGTTCCACTACCAGCTTCCAAATAATGACATGGAGACTTCTTATTAATTCTGAAAGCTTGGCCTACAGCTTAGGCTTGTTCCTAACTAGATAAATTAACCCATTTCCATTAATCTACATTCTGTCACATACTATGCATCCCACTTCCTCTGTGTCTCCTTGCATTTCTCTCCTGTGCCTAGATTTCTCCTCCTCTTCCTTTCTCTCCCTGGAAATCCCACTTACAACTCCTGTCTACCTATTGGCCATTCAGCTTTTTATTATACCAATCACAACAATTTATTTTCACATAGTTACAAATATCGCATAACAGAGGGTCACTTTGGGGGTAGGTGGTAAAAGCTTGCCTAAAAAGGAAGCCATTCAAAGGCATGCCGGTATTGATACAGGAAGGCTCTTTAATGATGTGAGAATGTTAATGCCATACACATGACCACAGAGCCTGTTGAGGCTGATCATGGTTTCACTTATCATCTAGAGACACCCAAGTAATCTGCCCATGGTACCCCTCAAGCACAGCTAGGAGAGGCCCTCAACATCAAGTGTCCTGTGAAGCCAGCCAGGTCCCATATACAATCTGGAATCTCCCTCTTCCCTAATTCACTTCCCTTGTTCTAGGTCCCAGGGTCCTCCATTCTGTTCTTGACACACTTGAGTACTAGCCATACATACTGCTTCTAGACAAGATACTACTCTTGTGTCCTCAGGCTGAGGTACCACCAGATCTACAGACAGAATGGCCTTTGTGGTCATCCTCTGCTTAACCATCTGATATGCCCTGTATTTACTTTCTGTGATCTGCTAAACATGTCACTTCCTCTTCATTGTTCACATTCAATAGAAACACAATAAAGATCCTTTAGTATGGCTGGAGAGAGTGCAGCCAGTAAAGTGATTGCCACACAATTCACTTTAGTAGTAGCTGAATCTGATCTCCACAACCAGTGTTAAAAAAAAAAAAAAAAGCCAGATGTAGTGACTCATGCTTGTAATCCCAGGACGACAGATATAGGCCAGTCCCCAAGGCTTACTGTCCAGCCAGACTAGTCTAATCCACAAATTCCAGACCAAAAAAAGATCTTGTCTTAAAAATAAACAACAGCAAAAACAGTCAACCAACACCAAGATGGAAGTTTCCTAAAAAATAGTACCTAAGGCTGATGCTTGGCCCCTGATAAATACATACATATATACATACACACACACACACACACACACACACACACACACACACCTACCTTTGATGAAGGAATAAACAATCCAAGATGTGGGACCCAATCTGAAAGCAGGTGGTCATCTCCATGTCCCTGACTTGCAGGTGGTGGCAATTTCAAACATTTAAAATGAATTTAAACTTTCTCTGCTAATAGAGTCCTTTGAGGGACCGTTTTGAATCAGAAGAGCCCAAACGAATCCCCAGAGCTTGTCAGTTCCTTCTCTGCCACCATTTCTGTATATACTAAGCTTCTCTTATGTGTCATAGTCTGTTTTAGGTATTGGAGGTGCATGAGCATGAGATCCATAGCCCTCTACCCTAATTCACTATCTTAGGGAGGGGTCTCTTGCCCCTTTGTGCATAGATGTGATTTATAGCTTGTCTCTTGGGACTCTTTTATGGGTGAATCCATAGTTTAATAAAACACAATGGAGGTATAATGGCAATATGTTTGCAGATGCATTTCAATCAACCCAAAATAGTCCCAATTAGAATTCGGGACAATTAGAAAGCAGAAATAACCTAGACTCTTAGTTCTCTACCTCACATAAGGCTGCTGGGAGAATTAAATGAAGTGTTTCAAATAGGAAACAAAATGAAAATGTTGAGATAATCAGCTTGACTAGCTGCGCTTAAGGAAAAGGGCCTTTCACAAATTACTTTCTAACATAATCTATGTCTTAGGAAAATTTAAACTCAGTTACCATCAAATACACCCATCACATGCTTGAGGGGCCAACTGAAAGTATGCAGCCTCCCAGTGTGTTGGAGGCCAGGCTGCAAAAACAGTGAACATGAGGATGGAACCTCAGTTGATTCAGTAACTGGGATGGATATGATTGCTGCTTACCCCGATACTGACCTTCACATCTGTTGGCTTGAGAATATTGTTGCTATGGTTTCCCACACACAAGTGACCTGGGCTTTCCCCTATGCTCAGTATAACCCTTCCTAAGAGAAGCAGGACACAGCACGTATAACAGTGGGGAATCGTCACAGGACAGAAAGCATTTGTTAAAGTCATTTCCCCCGTTTCCATAGTCTTGCTTTGCTCAAGGGTATTTAGATTGGATTAGATCACAAACCAATTGACTTGATGGGCCATATTATTTCCATCATGAATATTCTGTTCTGCCTTTGTAGAACAACAATCAAAGGCAGGTACAAATGAGTGAGGAATTTGCTCCAGTAAAACTTTACTTCTCAAAAAAAATGACAGATTTCATCCAGAGTACCACTATCAACAGACTCCTGAATTTGTGGGGACTCCTGGTATAATTACCTCCTAGTTTTGAATGTATATAACTTGATCATTGATCAGTCACCTTATATCTAGCCATGTGGGAAATCCTCTGGCTTGGAATGAAAAGTTTATAAAATAGTAGTAAGAGCTGATCATTTATCAAGTTATAACTGTACATCAAATACTATACTAATGGCTGTATGTATATGCTCTCATTTAATCCTTAGTGTTAGGATTAAGTGATGCCATGATTAAAGCATCTTTTAGGTAAAGGTGGGCAAGATAACAGCAGTATAAATAACTCACTCAACAATACAGCATGGTAGTGCTGGCAGCAACTGTTGGATAAACTCTTAAGCCCTTGTTCAGACTGCCACAGAGTTGTTCAGACATCTTAGCCCTGCCCCCCCAATTTGCCTCCTCTCTTATTTCTCTCCCATGAACCTTCCAGAAGTTCATTTGAAAAACCTGGTTCTTTCTGTGTACCACATAAATTAAAGGTTGGCCTAAAAATAACATAGGAGTTCATGACTCCAGATGAGAAATTGCTTTTTAGTACACAATAATTGATTTCTTGACCAGCTTGAGACCTTACAGCAGCTGGAACATGTATGGCATGCCTTATTTGGAGGTGACCATGGGACAACTGTTAGATCTGCTGATGCAATCTGCAGTCTCTGGGAAGGGCAAACCCAGCTATTTGAAGAATTCTTTAAGAGGGGGAAAAAACCCAAGGACTTGTATATATCACCACAGTTTGTCACCATTAATCTAATCATAAACAAAACTCTCAAGACACAGTGGCCTTGGGAAAACTCAGAGCTGCCTGGAATGTGCAGGGGCTCTGTTGGCCCACCCTGTAAGCGTCACCTCACAGTGAGGCGCCCGCAGGGTCTCTCTCAGGGACTGTGAAGAGCTGTACTTCAACCTCAACACACACTCTTATGTGACAGGTGATCATTAATACAGACTCAGAAAGTGCTTCAGCTGGAAGCAAGTTCATGATCACACAGGTGTGTACTTGGCCTCAAAAAATGCTTCCTTCTCATGAGCCGGTAGCTGCATTCTCTAGAGAGCTCCAGTGTCTGCAGCAAGCATGGCAGAAATGTTAATGCAACAGTTTGATAAATATTTTATAGCTCTTTTGTTGGCTTGCTGGTGTTATTAAGCAAGAACCTCATTACCAAAGCCTACTTTGGCCTCCTCTTTTATTTATGAGCTTTACTCCTTCACACAAAAAAACATAGCCAGGCTTAGACAGACTGGAGTCATGAATATGGCTGGAAGAGGGGCAGACAATTCCACAGAAGGCCTTTAGAAGTCCGTGCAAGTTGTCTACATCTCAGGTCCTAGGGAGCTAAATGAGGAGAGGCCTCTAGACTGAAAGCAGCAGGTGGGTGTTGAGAGTGATATTCAGAGGGAGGTAAGAAAACAACAACAGCAGCAACAAACCACAGGAGTCATGATGACTATGGTATGCCAGAGGAAGAGGAAGTATTTGACTAGCCACAATGTATCTCAATGAACTTTTATTCTTCTATCCCACACAGCCCTTATTCTTTGAGCCCAGCTCAAATGCCACGCCACTACCTCTTTGAATCTTTGCCCATCCTTCTTATCAAGCCAATAATTAATCCCCATAATCCCATGTTCCTTGAAAATACTATTATAGCTTTTATTGCACAGGTATTCTAGCCATGAATTATGCAGTTGAAAATAAAGACTTGATTTCAACTGCCTGAACTGGAGTCCAATTACGAGCTGTGTGGTCTTGGGCAAGTTGTCTTAAGTTCTCAACATTATACTTACTTATCCTCTAATGGAATGATGATGGTACCCCCCAGGACTGTTGTGAGATGGTGCAAGATGAACCTAGTGCTACCTGGCAAGCACCTAACATTCTCCCTAAGGGCCAGAAATACACACATATGTATGCTTATAGAAAGAACATGGACAGTCCTCTCAGCTTGCATCTTGCTTTCCATTTCAGATAACATGTGCACTATTCCAGACATATTCTAAGGCACAGCAGTGAGTGGGGTCACTGAGAAAGGTCACATGTCTGGTCAGTATTTTCACACCCTCAAGTCCTCCCTTCCATGCAGTTTGGTAGCTGGGCAGACAAGGATCTGCCAGCTGTCTCAATGTGCATGCCTTAGCTTGCTGATAGCTGTACTTTTCACCTGTTCCCTGTGAATAGAAAAAATCTTTAAGATCTCAAGTACTTCTGTGTCTAAGGACATTGGGAGGCCCCATCTCAGGTTTACCCTCAGCCAGCTCTAGATGTACCCAGCTCTAGCTTTTCCAGGGCTGTCCACAGAAGGATCATCATCAACCTCCCTCACAGGCTCCTTCGGAATGTCTTTGGAGGGAGCAGGGCATATACAAATCAAGCCAACACTTCAGTCCTAATAAGGTGCCTGGGTACTTGCCCACTATGCTTGAGGGCAGGAGAGAGGAGAGAAGACTGAGCTGGGGAGACTTTTATTAAACACTGCTCTGTTAGCATAAGACCTGGGGGAAGATGGCTATCAATCTGGGGTTTGTGTTCTAACTCCATTATATATGGCTGAAGAATCCAGTTCTAGCATTTCCTGCTTATTTTCTGGGCCTAAGCTCCAGGGCCACCAATGGATGTCTGAAACTGTGGATAGGATTTGTGCTGGCTAGTTTTGTTGTTGTTGTTTTATCAGTTTGACACAAGTTAGAGTCCCCTGGAAAGAGATAGGGCTTTCAATTGAAAAAAAAAAAAAAAAAAAAAAAAGCATCCACAAGATCAGTCTGTAGGCAAGTTTATCATGCATTTTCTTTATTGGTGATTGATGTGGGAAGGCCCAGATCACTAATGGTTGTGTTACTGGGCTGTGATCCTGGGGTATAAGAAAACAGGCTGAGCAATCCAAGAGGATCAAGCCAGTAAGCAGTATTCCTCTATGCCTCTTCATCAGTCCCTACCTCCAGGCTTCTGCCTAGACTTCCTGCCCTGGCATCCCTGGATGACGGAACTACAAGCTGTAAGATGAAATAAACCCTTTCCTCCCCAAATTGCTTTTGTTTGTGATGTTTTGTCACAGCAATAGAAACATAACTAAGATAGTACTGATCATGGTTTATTTGTGTGTGTGTGTGTGTGTGTGTGTGTGCATTTATGTTTGTGTGAGTCTTTCCTCAAATACTATCCCCTTTTCTTTGAGACAGGGTTTCTCAGTGGCCTGGAACTCACCTAGTAGGATATGGTGGCTAGCTTGAGAACCTGCAATTTATGTCTGTCTTCCCCTCCCCAGCACTAGGATTATAAGGATGTGCCACCACACCCAGATTTTTGTTTGTTTTGTTTTGTTTTTCACGTGGATTCTGGAGATCAAATGCAGGTTCTCATTGGAGCAGGGTGAGCACTTTATTCTTTTTCTCATCTCTGAAAACCCCATCTTTCTTGAATACAATCACATCAATATGGCCATCCCATAACTAAAATGGCGACAAGTGAGTAGCGGGTAAGTATCATATACAGAGCAGGTGCACAGGACAAGAAATGATTCTTGTACCTGGTAAGGCACGGTAGGTCATGAATCAGCACAAGAGTTGTCAGGGCAGTCAGAGCTTAAAACATTTAAATTATTTAGTTCTGGATTTGCCCTTGAATATTTTTAGGTCACAGCTGGCTAAGGAACTTAAACCATGGAAAATGAAACTACAGATAGGAGTGGACTGCTTTATTACCCTAGTATTTCCTCTTCTACTTCAGTGCAGGATTTTTATCCAAGCATAGTCACAGCTGTAGCAAACAACTTCGTTCTCAGCCTCATTTAACACATGGACAGTCCTGTGAAATGTTCCAGCAAAGGAAGCATATTAGCATTAGATGGAACTTTGAGACATCTCCTTATAAGGTGGGAGATATGAATTCATCTTCCTCCAGTTTTCTTTGGGCTTGCTTGGACTGCAGATGTGGTGGCAGCAGTTGGGAAGATTGTGACTGTGGGGTGACATTGAAGAAAGAAGCCATATGCTAACTTGGCAGGACAGGGCAAAACAAATCTGGGTCTCCAGGACAGTGAAGCAGTGAGACCGATCTTTACAGCTGCTCTCAGCCAATAATGTAAATAAAACTATGGTCTGCGGGGCATACCCACCACCTGCTTTTGTGCTCTTGAGCTGAGAGAGACTTTTATAGATACACATTTGCCATCAACTTGATGACAGGGGACAGTAATTCTGAGCCATTTATTCCTTCCTCCTCCCAAAAGAATACCATTAACCTCTTCCTTTTTTAACTTAATTAACTGAATTCTGTGGGAACTTTTCTCTCTAAATAGGTACACCCTTGGTTTTCCCCTCATGATTTGCTAAACCTAAAATATTTGCCATGTGGATCTTTATAAAACATCCATTGACCCACAATGTAGAAAAGTTCCTATCACACTGCTGGTTATAAAGGAAATGTTCAATATATGACAACTACTATTACAATCATACTTCCAAAAGATGGAATAACTTCATCATGGATTCACTTTCACGAGCTATTACAGTCCTAAAGAAAAGCACAGCATAAATGTTTATTGATTTGAAGAGAAAACAAATTTCTCATCCTTACCTGTCCTAAACATGTGTTCCTTTCTCCCCCCCCCCCTTCTTCCTCACTCTTGATCATTGTGCAAGAAAAACTGACACAAAGCCTAGAAGACATTTAAAATGCATTTCCCTCCAATGCCTTCCTCCTCATTCATTTATCACAGATATATTTTTAAGTCCTTCTAATTAAAAAAAAATGAGAAATAATAAGGACTTTGGGGCACTGAGCCTAACATTATTTAGATCTCTTTGGAGTGTTTTGGTATCTGAGCCCAACATGTAATGTTTTTCCAACTAATTCAACAATTGCCAACCTGACACAAATGAATGGAATCCTGGGCAGAGTCACTCACATATGCTATTCACCAGTTGGCACATCACAGTAATGCTTCATTTATTATTCTATGCCCAAAATCAATTTGAGGATCCAGTTGTCTTAAACTGACAACAGGAGTTGAGGAAGCACGGGTTTTGGCCTCCTCAGCAAAAGAAAAATCATATGGTTGAGCTACATTGGCAGCTCCCAAGCCTTTTGGAAAGTGGCACCAGGTTTCTGGCTCATGCCCATAGCATTCTGGCAGCCCGTGCCAGCTCCTCCCACTACTTCTGCCTCTGCCCCAACCTCCAGCTATCATCTGCATGACAGTCTGGGTTGCTCCAAATCCAGCCTTTGGAATTCGAGATGGGAGGATTGGATCTGTTCATGATGGCCATCTTCTCTTTCCTCACAGTAGCCAGAGAAGGAAGGGGGTGGGTGGGTAAATGAACAGCACTGAGTAGAACACTGGGAGGCAGAGCAGCACACACATCCAGTCCCCATTCTACTGCAAGGCAGAACTAGAGGATATATTCTGAAAAGAGTGGCTGTCCAAAAGATGTTGGAACATCAAGAACTTGCTGAAGTCATCAATAGCTTGGGTAATTCATGGAAAGAGAACTGTTCCTATGAACTCCCAGTCATATGTTGAAATCTTAATCTGAGGTGACGGTAATGGGTGGTGGAAGTTTTTAGGTGATGACCAGGTCCTAAGGACAGAGCTCTCTGGACTGAATGGATGCTCTATGAGAAGGGATCCCCAGTGCCAGGCATAATGGTTTCCATTTATAACCTCAGTATTCCAGAGGCTGAAGCTGTAGGATCTCTGTTGAGTTCAAGGACAGCTTGGGCTACACAGTCAATTCCAGACAAGCCTGCACTACAAAGTGAGATCCTGACTCATAAATGAGAGAAGGAAGGCGGAAAAGAAGAGAGAGAAGAGAGGGAGACAAGGTAGGGACAAAGGATGGAGGAACAAGAGGGAGGGAAGGAAAGAAAGAATGAATGCTTTCACAAAGAGCTAGCTAGCTTTTCCATAAATCACTTGAGACACAGATAGAAGTTACTATGACAGCAGACAGTGAATTTGCAAGATTTCCCCAGCTTCTAGAACTGTGGAGATTCTGTTTTTATAAATTATTCTGCTAAGACACTTTGGGTTAAAAGGTTCTTCATGTGATGATGCATAGCTGGAACAATTGATTATGGGGGAAATTATTGGTTAAAAATGCTGAGGGTTGTGAGCCGACATTATACATTCTCTTGGAAGCTAAGTGCTAGAATGGCTCCAACAGCAGCAGCCTGCTTTCATTTCTGCAGCTGTGATAGACACCCTGACAAAAGGCAACTCTGGGTAGGTTAACCTGGCTCACAATTTCAGGTCGCAGTCCATCACTTCAGTAAAGCAAGTCAAGAACGTAGAGAATGCACAACAAACATCTTTGCTTGCAGGCAAGAGAGCTAGCTTTCTTTACTCTTACATAGCTCAGGGCATGGCTCATGGAATGGTGCTGCCCACATTCAGGGTGGTCTTCACCTCAATTAACAAACAGACAAGGTCAACCTGATTTAGATAATTCCTCCTTAAGAATTTCTTTCTGGTGATTCTAGGTCATATAAAGTTGGCAGCTAAAATTAGCTGGCACCAGCACGGCACTATCTGTAATAGCATCTAACTAGAAGCTAACCAAATTCTCATGCACAACTAAATATAAAATTGTGGTACATCTTCTCTTATTTTTAAAATCATTTTTATTTTGGGAATTCACATATGATATATTTATATCATCCCCCTTCCAAGTCCTCCCATGCCTCCTGCCACACACCCCCTCTCAAATTTATAACCACTTCATTAATTATTAGTGATACACATACACAGATTTATAAACACAATCTTCTGAGTCCCTTTTTCATATGGCGTGTGTGTGTGTGTGTGTGTGTGTGTGTGTGTGTGTGTGCGCGCACACACATGTGCGTGTGTGCATGCATGAGTATGTGTTTTAGGGATGACCATTTGGGAATGGATAACCAGGGGATTCATCCCTGGAAAAGACAGACTATCCCTGTGTCAGCAGTCTTTAATTGCCTGTAGTTCTTCACCCAGGGCTTTGTGTGATTTTCTCCATCTACACTGGCATGTCAACTAGTGTTGCCATTTTTCAGGTTTGTTTAGGCAACCACATTGTCCAGATTTCATGGTTCAGCTTCTCTGCATATTCAGAAAACTCTATATCCTCTGACTCTCATAATCTTTCCATTCCCTCTTCCATGATGTTCCCAAGCCTTAGGTGTGAGGGCTATATTGTAGTTATATCAACTAGAGCTGCACCCCACAGTCAGTTGCTGTATATATTGTGACAAGTTCTGCAATGGTCTCTGTCGGCTTCAGAAAGGTTCTTTGATGAGGGCTGAGAGCTATTCTTACAGTTAGAAATTATGCCGGTTTAGGAAAGAGACAGTGGGGGTTCTTCTCTAGGGTCCATGGTCTCACCAGCCATGGGTGATGGGATTGGTTTATAATACCAAACATGAATCCTTCCTACTGGGTAAGCCTTAAGTTCAGTTGGACAGCTGTTGACTAGATGTAAGTGCCACTGTCACACCTTTTAGGATATCTTGTCATTCTATCATTGTTATGGTTGGTGGCTTTACAACTGGGCAGGAGTATTAATTGCTTTTGTTCCTAGGCAGCTTGCATAGCAAGCACCTTCTGGTACCGTGAACACTAGTCTTTGGGAAAGAGGCTTCCAGGTCAGATCAAGCTTAATTCCTCCAAGTCCTGTGCCCAAAGCATGTGGTGATTTCAGCAATTACATTTGTCTGGAAGGTGACCAAGGACAAAGGTAATAATTTGTATTGTTTTGGGAGTCTCTTGAATTTTCCTGACCAATAATTCACAAGGAGTTATTTGTCTGACACTGGAAATTTTTGATAGATACTCTATAGAGTCTGTTTTGGTGGTAATGGGGTAGCATTATCATCTCAAGTAGTATAACAGAGAGAGAGAGAGAGAGAGAGAGAGAGAGAGAGAGGAAGAGAGAGAGGTATATTTTATAGTAGCATACATACCAATTAAAACAAATGATTTATATGTATATACAAGAAAATAATAGAAACTCACAATCAAAATGGGTGCAGAAGAAGACTTTTATAAAGTACAAAACAGGCAAAAATCTATGTTAGAAATAAGAATAATGGTGAAGGACATGGAGGAAGGTCAAAAGGGGACATTTGAGGAACTGAAACATTTTCTTTCTTGACGCATGCATGGGTCAAGAACAGCATATCTATGAATATTTGTTGAGCTACGTGACTATGATATTTATGCTGTTTAATATTGACTGTCAACAGGATCTAAAAATCACACAGGCAACCAGCCTCCAGGCACATCTGTGAGGCATTATCTAGATTAGGTTAGCCTCTAGTCATGTCTGGAAAGGATTATCTAGATTAGGTTAACTGGGATGGGAAGACACACCCTAATGGTGGGTGGCTCCATTTCATGGGTGGGATTACAGAATTCATAAGAAGAACAAAGCACGGTAAGCACGAGCATTTATCCATTCATTGCTGCCCCTTTTCTCCTGACAGAGGATGAAAAGAGACCAACCAGGCTTCTCAAGCACCTGCTACCAAGGCTTTCCCACACTGATGGGTCAAACCCTAGACCCATGAACCAAAATAAATCCCTTTTCTTTCAGATGTGTTTGTACCAGTAAAAAGTAACTAAGACAATATGTTTACTCTCCTACAGATACATGCTGCATATCAGTGAAATGACTTAAAAAAAATATAACGTGGTCTTTTCGAAATCTAGAAGCCTGGTATGCTGGTTTTGAAAAGGATCCCGGGTATTCTTGAGTTAGAGAAATCCACATGACCTTCCCTGACAATAAGGTTAAGAGAAGGAGCACGACAATGGTGGCAACAATAAAAACAGTGTTTTTTGAGATAAGTTCTTACTTGGTAGCCAAGGCTGCACTAAAACTTGTGTCAATCATACTGTTTCTCAAGTATGGAGATTACTGGTCTGGGCCACCATATTCTACTGAGTGCATAATTATAATAGAGCAGTATTCATTCCATATCAACCTGTGCTACATGTAGTATCTTCTGGGCCTGAGGAAAGAGCTCAGACAGTACTTTCCTCCCAAGCATGAATGTTTTACTTAGGGCATGGTTACTAGATGTTTTGAGAATTAAGGAGGTAATTGCGCTTGTTTGTTCCATGTATCATGGTAAGGAAGACTTTTGTCCTCACTTTCTGGTTTGGGTATATGAGGGGTAAGAGAAATAAATTCGAGGCATCTAAAGTATTCATCAAAAGCCCTTCTGACTCTAACTTCTGTCTTTTGTCTCATTCTCTTCTCAATCCCCACTCTTCTTTTCAGGCATATTCGACAGGGTTGGCTGGTCCCGACAGAGAAGCCACACAGAGTTGGCTTGTTATAGTAGACTAGGCCTCTGCTTGTCATTGAGAATGGGATAGAATAATGTAGTTGTCTTCAGTGTTAACTGACTCAGGATTGCCTCATGAGGAGCCACGGGCACTATGAGGAAGCATTGTAGTAAACCATGCTATGCCAATGAGGTGACCTAAGAAGAACAATGGCCTATGAGGTGGAGGGCCTGGGGTAGGAGCTCATTAATAGAGCATGGGATTAGCATAAGCAAAACCCTAGGTTTAATCCTCAGCAATCAAAAGGGAATGATTAAGAGTTACCATCTGTCAAGCTTCTAAGTATTTTTCTAAAGCATTCTTATTGTGCAGTAGTTATATAGCAAGAGTTAGACTAGATACTATCCATGGACCCTTCCAATTCTCACCCTCTCTTCAAAAAACATTTATTATGTGACTTTGTATGTATGAATGTCTTGCCTGTATGTATGTTTATGCACCAAGTATGTGTCTGGTGCCCATGAAGGTCAGAAGAGGGTTGGATTCCCTAGACTAGAGTTACAGATAGTTGAGAGGTGGGTGCTGAGAATTTAACCTGGTCTGCAAGAACAGCAAGTACTCTTCACTGCTCAGCCAATTCTCTCGCCCTCTCATATTCTCTTATATGCACAACAGTAGTTTCCACTAGTTTAGACATTGCCAGTTTCACAGCATTATGAGAGGAACCCCTTCTTTACTAACCACAGCTCTAAGCAAGTATAGTCTCTGGACTATCCCCATCCCAGTAACACAAGGATCAGTCCAAATAAGTAAGCCAAGCTTGTGGGTTTCCAGAAACACTATTATTTTCCTCTTTCCCAGGGAAGGGTATTCACACCAGTATCTGGTGGCTTCTATTTTTCTGTCCTCAGACTTGCAATCTTTTGCAAGCACTCCAAAAGGGATATTGGGTGAGAGGGTGGAAGCAGACTCCAGGGACAGGAAATCTGCATCACTGTGTATGTAGTTCAACCTTTGTTCTTGGGGAAAGGACTCGGTCTAACAGATTCAAACACAAATATATGTTTATTGCACTCTAAGTTCCCAAGGCATGTGTTTGTGTTTGTGTGTGTTTGTGTGTGTGTGTGTGTGTGTGTGTGTGTATGTGGGGGGTTGTAATTGATGCTAAAACTTTGGAATTCCAAGTAAATTCCCCTGAACAGCTGTATTTGATGAAACTTCCTAGACAAGAGAGCTCAAAAGCCAAGACTTCAAAGGAAACCATTAGCCAGAGTGCACTTTTTCAAAGGTGATGAAATGTATATACCCACTGGAAGGACACCTTCCTCCAAGGGGTTATAGACCTCCATCTAAGGTGATGATCACTGACCTCACTTTGCAATTAAAAAAAAAAAAACTTTGAGGCTCAGCAATGTTAAGTATAGAAACTTACTGGGTCAAGAAACACATTAATTTTTCCATATCTCAGGAAGTGGAGAAAAGACATGAGAAAGAGAAGGGAGTAAATAATAAAGTTCTTAATTAGCCAATAATTTTCTTGCGGTTGCTATGTCAGACATTAGGCAAGGGAACAGTCAAAATCAATTTAGGGAGCAACTAGTAAGTGACAAGTACTGTCAACGGTGATGAGACTCACAGGACATAGCCACTGAATTTAAAGGACTGGGAAGGATGGGTAGAGGGTCACGATCTCAAAAGCAAACATTTCAGATCTTGAGGAGGATCTTGGAGAAAGGTTAATTAGGGGAGGCAGACAAGAAGCATGTGAGTCCTAAGAGGTGGGAATGAAGTAGCACCATGAAAGAGGTTCTCCTGACATAATGGAATTTAAGACTGCAGAGGTGATAAACTGTGAGTCAAGAGAGCTTTCCAAGAAGGCAGAACGCCCAGTGTGGGAAGGAAGTGAGTACTCACAAGCCCATGTGGCTGGGACCTAGGTGCTAGTGGTTTGAGAGAGAGAGTCTTCTAGTAGACAAGGATCTTGATGCAGTCTAAGAATGAGCTTCATGGAAGAGTTTGGATTTTGTCCTTATTAAAATGGGGATCTGCCTGAATGTGTAAACAGGGGGAGTGTTTGGTCTAAGTCAACCTTAGTTAGACACTAGTGTGAAGGAATATAGCTATGTAATCAAGGTGAGAAATATCTGGGAAGTTGCTGAAGGCTGGACATATAGATAAATACTACTTCCTGGCCATGTGGAGGTAGTGAGCAGTGTCCATTGACACATATATCCTTTTTATTCTAATGGGATCTGCATACAGCAAAATTCATTTGATAAATTTTGACTAATGCCCCAATCCATGTAACTCAGATCTTATTAAGACATAATACAGTCTTAGCATGCCAGAAAGGTACTTTAAACTCCTTTCTACTCAGTTTCCACCCTACATGCTCTCACCCAGTCTGCTCCAGTTTGGAATGCATTTTTGGAAAATACGTTTTCAGTTGAGTACCCGGGCAGCTGGGGATGCTATAGGCTGACATGATGAAGACCCGGAGATAGGAGTAAATCCTGGGCTATAGTATACTAAGTTTGAGAAGCCTACTAAATACATACTGAAAAGCATTTAAAATGACATGTGCTTATAGTCAGCCCTCTGAATTCTTAAGTTCCATATCTACAGATTCAACAACAAAAACAGATGCAAAGGATTTTTTCATTGTGTCATTTCAAACAGGTACACACTTGCCCCCATTTCCAGTATTATTTAAACAGGACAGCACTATGACCATTTATTAGTATGTACACTGCTTTGACGTGTTAGGTCATCTAGAGATGATTTAAAGCATCTAGGAAGATGCATGCAGGTTATATGCAAACACAGCACTTAGTTTAAAGGGATAGAGAATTCTCTAATTCTGACATGCATAGGAGTAGCAGAGACAGTCCCTTGCTGACTCTAAGGAACAATGGCACATGCCTGGAGCTCAGGAGACCAAGGTCCAGGCCGAAGATATGAACATGCTGGACATTACTATATAACAACATTAAGCCACAAAGAAAATGAAATCAGCAAAGGGGCATCAAAAGTAGAAAAGTCATCTCTTTTGAGAAGGAAAAGGACAGGGCAATCCAACTTCTGCAGAACCTAAAAAGCGGCAAGAGCAGCAAGGCAGCCCCAGATTAAAGGGAGGTAAGGCAAGTGCGGGACATTGGCATCTACAGAGAAGCAGGAGGGGGTGAGGCCTCAGCATGAATGCTGCTCTCAGGCAGAGACTCATCTCTACATTCCTCAACTCATTTCCCCTCCCCAAAGTATCATTGTATTTCCCCATTACAGACAAGAAAAGTAAGATTCAACAATGTGGCCAGTCACAATGCCTCTTAGAACACTGAAGGTGAGCATGAAAATGGGTCCAGGGCCATAGTAGCCTATAACACGCAAAGCCAAGGTTAAAAACATTTCTATCCTCCGAGGTCTCTCAGGTTTCAGACATCGGTACAAACAGTCAGGCCTCAAGAGAGACACATGGAAGACCACACGTGTCTATTACCCATGAAACCTTCTCTGTTTTCTGTTGTAGAAGCAATTCATCAAGCAGATGTCCTCTAGATCACAGGAAGGGACCCCAGCCACAAGCAGCAAGGGCACCTCTTCAAACTGTGTGGAACAAAGTGCTTTCACAGATGTTCTGTCACCCCTATTGCCAGGACAGAGGGATAATGTGGGCTTTCTATTTCTCAGTGAAAACAAAGCTCTTGTGGCTAAGGAGCTTTTGTGTATCAAAATCGTACAGTGATTAAGTAAAACAAAAATTAAAACCAAAAACAAAACAAAAAACAAAAAACAAAAAAACAAAACAAAACAAAAAAAAAAACAAAACAAAAAAAAAAAAAAAAAAAAAAAAAAAAAAAACTGTACCAGTCTTCTGGCCTGAAGGCAAGAGAAAAGAGGGCAAGCCAAGAGAGAAATCAGCCAGCAGACTTGAACGAGTCTTCTCCCCGCCTCTCAGTGCCTGTCTTTTTGGCAATAAGCCTTAGTGCATCTGCAGAATTCTCCCCAGAATGAAAGAGCATACAGAGATAGAAGAGGAGAAAGGGGCTATATTAGGACCCTGTCATGGAAAGCAAGAAAGGTTCTGCCCTGCTGGCTTGGTAAGAAACCTTCAAGAAGTTATCCTGGTTTGATGGAGAGGAAGTGGCATTTGCAGAAAGGCCTGAAGAAGAAGAATGCCAAGAAGATTTCTCAAGTTGGAAGACTGAAAAATGTGCATATGGCCATCCATCTTATCTTGAGCCGCCTCCATTCAGCACTTGAAGGCTTCAGGACAAAGTAGCTGTGTATTGAAGCATTAGCAATTTAACTATTTGGTTTCCCTAAATTCTACAGCTCATTGCACACATGGAGACCCCAAATATTTCTGGCTACAGAAGGTGGGCATCTTAGAGGGGATCCTTCAGTAAGAGGGCAGGATTTAGATAGCTTCTGAGAATTAATGACCTGAAGCTATATTTGTGAGCATGGATGGTCACAGGCCCAGGTGTTCTGGAAGGCCATTTAGTAGAGTAGTGACTTAGGGAAGTGACTGGGCCTCTCTGAGAAATGAGATATTAATAGCATGGACCTCTTGGAATTCTTGTTCTTGTGATGGTTTTTCATATGTCAAAGAACAACAGGCTTGTAAAGATAAGAATCCAAGGCTCTACCCTAGATGTGTCTTAGAGGCAGACTTCTGAGTCATACCATATAGACTTGTGGAGGTAGAGACTTCAAAGGGCATTCTCATACACAGGAAAGCCAGGGAGCATGCTAAGCCATTTGGTCTGTGCTTGGCAAATACACACCTACCATCCTGTATATTACTATTATCATCTGTAATAGGCCACAGGGAGATCTATTTTTCCCAGGCTGAATTTCCTAGTGTTCAAACATAGGCATTATCTGAAATCCAGCACAACAGACATTTGCTCATCCCTGGAAACTTGAACATATCTCAGCTGTTAATAAATAAAATACCAGGGCAGTAGAGATAAAGGAACAAGAGTTCAAGGTTATGAAGCACAATAACGTAGGTGAATGTAGAATAATCTTGTACCAAAACTACCACAGACTTAAGTAGCCTTTTAAAAAAGTAAAGTATAGTGAATGTCAAGCTATAAGGATCAGTGTCCTATATAACACTTGGGATGGATTGGCATCCAGGCTGGAACTGTTCTGTCAATGGGAAGGGCTGGTGATCCTTCCATTGATTTCCATAGGCAGCTCTTACTGCTTAAGGTCAAACGGAAAGTGCTTCTCTAAGGCCTAAGGCTCAAGTCACAGAATCGTTCACGACCTTTGCCTGACACTGATTTGTCTGTCCCCTGTGCCGCCCCTACACCTTTTATTTCCATTTAAGTCATCTAGATTACACTTCTAAAAGAAAAAAAGTCTTATCTGCCCCAAAGCATGATATAAAATAAAACAAAAGCCACTCAGAAGATCTGCATCCTAACCAAATATTAAATATCTTAGAATAAAATCACTTTCTAGCTACATTTTGTTTATAATCTCCAGCTTGTCCTATTTTATAACAGAGCTAGGAAGGGCTTAATGTGCCTGGGTATTTTTCAGGAATGATTAAGAACGATTATCTTGGGGAATGAAGAAACTCTGAGATTTGTTTTTCCAAATTAAAAAGCACAGCTCTCCACACACACACAACCACACAGCCCTGTGCTTTGCCTCTCAGGTATCCCTGGGAGTCTTTTAATTGACAGTTCTTCTCATGGTTGATGCTCCTAGGGGTAAAACCAACACAGAAGTGCTTTGCTGCTTTGCAAATAGCCCCACAAAGACCATAAACACCACCACCAAGCTGCTGAGCACTGGGTCAAACCTTTGCATTGCTCTCATTCCTGAGCACATCTGGGTCCTGAGGATAACAATCACCATCTGGGTCCCGAGGATAACAATCACCACGGAGAGGACATATTGTTCAAAGCCAAGAGTCCTTCCTGCTGAAGATGGTGGGAAGAGGCTAGCGGGGCAGCACACTAGATGTAATGGACTCAGAAATAAATTCCACCTTATAAAGCTCAGGAAAAAACCATGCAAGACAGCAAGGCCAGGAATCCTATCACTTGAGAGGGAGGAGGGTCATGGGTTCAAGTGTAGCTTGAGCTAGTGGTGGGGGTGGAGATGGGGGAGACTCAGGAAGGGGATGGAGATACTGAAAGGATATAGAGAGGCTACAGAGATCAACGGAGAAAGACTGCCTAGTAACAGAGCTTTCTGGTAATACATGCAAAGCTGCATACCATCTGAGGCTGATTCAGGAAAATGCTCAACTCTCCTGGCAATTTCCTGCAGACAGGACGTTCATCATCTCCAAACCTCTCTCCCTCCCTCCCTCTCTCTCTCTCTCTCTCTCTCTCTCTCTCTCTCTCTCTCTCTCACACACACACACACACACACACACACACACACACACACACACACACACACACACAGCCTACACCAAATGATTCACACTTTAAAATCCTATCTCTGCCTTAGGAACAAGATTTTTTTTTTCTCTTGAAAAGCAGCCATGATTTGTTATTCTAACAAAGTGTTCCTTTCCTTCAAACAGAAATAAGTCACTCAGGAAGACTGCCCTGCTTTGTGCTCTGCATTTCTTGAAACTTTCCTCCAGTCAACAGTTTCTCCTGGCAAGTCCTCAGAAATCCGTTAAGAGTTAGGCAGTCACAGGGTAAGAGTGCAAGCTTGTTTTTATATCCCCCATCTCCTTCATGGCCTCATAGAAAGATGTTTTATGGAAGGATGAGCAGAATTAGCTAGACATAAGTTCTTCACTACTCAGGCCATTTGACACCCTTATCTGAATTGCTCAGTGGCTGGGATGATTTGGCAATTGATTTGAAAAAAGAAAGGCACAAATCTTCCCCAAGTGTGATCTTTTTTTCTTCCTGTCTGTAGAGACTGAGCCATGTCTGTCTAATTACTCAACTAGCTGCCCAGATAAAAGCATCTGTGTGCGAAAAGCAGAGAACCCAAAGTATACAAATGATTCACACCACCTAAACAATTGCAAACGCAAGCCAGCCCAGCAAAAGAAGGCTGCTGAAGCCAAAATAATTTAATATGGGAGGAAATGGAATTTGGCAATCCATGCATCAGATGTTACTCTAATTTTGGAAGGTATGTCTTCCAGCTGCTTCCTCTTTAAAAATAAAAACTACATAAATACACTCTGACCCTCTGCTTTACCTTCTATCATATTGCTTAGGTACAAACAAGCAAACAGATCCGGGTTGGGGAGCTGCCTGAATGCATCTTTTAAATCTAACCCACCCAGAGAACCACCATCTCCCTCTATTAATTTGGCTTTAAATTTTCTAGGGCACAGTTGCCCAAGCCCTCTAGGCTGGCAGCACTGCAGGCTTTACTATTCCTTGACTCTGAATCAGCTAACAGGGCGTCTGAGGTGCTCTGGGCAAACAGGGCTGGGCTCCCAATTCCTGCCAGCTGTCTCCAGTACACACACACACACACACACACACACACACACACACACACAGACTGTCTCTCCTTCCCTCTCTCTCCCTTTCTTTCCCTCCCTCCCTCTCTCCCCTCCTTTCCCCCCCCTGTCCATTCCTCCCTCCTTCCTTGCAGATAGCTAGGAAGGGCAGGAGGAGAGAGGTACTCCTACCTGAATTCAGAGAGAACACATGTACAAATCCAGAGTTGGTTAATGCTACACAGTCACACCAAGGAGCCAAGAAAAAAAAAATTTAAAGTCCCAGCAACACCTTCATTTTCAGGGAATATAAGCTCAAGGTATAAGGTATGTGGAAAGGCATGAATAATACTGCAAAGGGGACCTTAGTGGAAACACTAACTTTACTGTCAGCTTAACTGCACAAGTAGTAAGTCGTTAGCAGTATACACATTTTAAATATTTAAAAGGAATTATGAGAAAATAAAATCCTATTTAAAAATCAAATTCTGAGAAGATTAACCTGCTGCCACCACCATCACTAAGTCTTAAACGCAGTAACCTAAAAGCAGTTTACCTTTACTGGGGATCTGATGAATCCCAATGATGGTTAACAAAGTGGCTATAAGAACGCTAATGGAAACACAATGGGCCCCAGGGCCCCCTGGGTAGAGCATACCACTTAGCTTCTTGAGTGTCAGGGCACCCTCCCCTTCTCTCCAGCACATCCCCACGTCACTTTCGCATTGCCAGGAGCCTTTCTGTCCAGGGGAAGGCTCTGGGTCTGGAGCCTCTGCCCATTCATCCTCACTCCTCTGTGCTGGGTGGGGTTCACTTACCAGGCTCAGTCTCACTTGGTCCACTTGCCTGGTCACCAGAACTCCGCCCCTGGGAAACTGTAGAGAGGCTGGAAAACCGCTGGGGACCAGCGACAGGAGTAGTGGCTAAGGGTCCCCGCGGGATGTTGGCCGCCAAGGGTTCAGAGCCTGAAAAGGCCCTGCAGGGATTGCTGTCGAAAGCAGGGACATTCCCGGGGCAGGAGCTGCTCCTGGAGCAGCCCTGAGTCCTGGAAAATTTCAGCGCCTGGGAGAGAGGCTCCAAGCTCTCCAGACTGCCTGTGGGCTGCTTAAAGGGACACTGCCCCACCTCCTACAGATGCTCATTGGTGAAACTTCCCAGCCGCGCGCCAATCGTAAGTCTGTTCCCAAATTGAGATTTTAAATCTAGAGAGCTACTGCTTTAAAATTAGAAAGGGCTGATGAGCACTCAAACACCTTATTGAAGCAGGACAAGGGCAGCATCGAGAGCCCAGTGTGCATAGGAGCTGTTGCTAGTAGACAGAGCAATCGAGAAGGCAATAGGGCAGGCACACTGGACCAGGTTCCTCACTCCTGACTACTGCCCCAAGGCACTAGGGTCTTTCCAGGCCCATGGATACACTGCCCATGCTGAAGGCCTTCCTTTGAGGAAGTGGTATATTCCCAAGACTGCTCAGTCTGCTTTCTGACACTCTACACCTTCCTTCCTTCCTTCCTTCCTTCCTTCCTTCCTTCCTTCCTTCCTTCCTCCCTCCCTCCCTCCCTCTTCCTCTCCCTTTCTTCCTTTCCAGGGCTTTGCAGCAGGGTAAAAGTTTTATATCCATCAACAAGACATCTCACTCCCTGCCTATAACACAGTGAGTGAGCTTCCAGGCAATATTTGTTGATTGACTGGATAAATCAACAGGCTTGACTTATTCAAGGAATAACAGTGAAGCATCCCTATAGTGGGCATGCTGATACAACTGTTAATTATGAAGCAGTAGTCACAAGACCAGCTGCTTGTTCAGGGTTCACATCTGACCCAAGTCTCTCACAGTTAACTTGGGCCCATGTTTCTTTTCAGCAACACATGGTCACTTTCTGTACTTCTGGGAGTGTAGAATAGTTCACCGAACAGCGACAGACACTGCATAGACAGATGACTCAATGGCAAGAGCTGCCCTTAAATAGAGACTCTCTCTCTCTCTCTCTCTCTCTCTGTGTGTGTGTGTGTGTTTGTTTGACTTCTGGTTTTAATTTCTAGAAAATGGTTACACATAAGATAAAAAGGAAACAAGGGTCAATTGCTGGCAGGCCACATGTGGGTCTCTAGATGAAGTTCTCGACCTAAGGGAACTCAAAGTAGAGTGGAATAATTGTGCAGTGGGAGGAGCAAAAACAGACGAATAAATAAAGGGAATTGCATTAAATGATGAACAAGGTGAGGCATGGAGATAGATGAATTTGCTACAAAATGAAAGTAACTGGAAACACTTATTCCATAATAAGGAACTTGGTATATAAAGTATGGTATACCCATATATTGGGATGGCTATGGGAAAAAGTGAAACATGCTGAAAAGCATCAATGTGAAGTGAACTTCAAATGAACTGCTAGGCATATAGTTGAGAGTGAAATGTTGGCATGAACACATCTTCATGTTTTATACAGGTAGATGTATATTATGTATGTCCAAAACGACTCTAGAAATGTGCTTAAGAAAATGGCAAAAAAGTATTTCTAACAAAGTGGTTCAAAGGCTGAACGGATTCCAGATGGAAATAATATGACTATTTTAATAATATAATTTAATATACGTGACAAGATTAACAGCTGGGAAAATCCAACTTTTCAAATATCTAGACATGTTACAGACATTGCGACCTACAAAAGTTATGCTTAAAAACCTTACAATCAAATTACAAAGTTGCCCTCTCCTCAGAAATTCTCATCACTTGGACATGTTTATGATTTTGGGTTGGGTCCAATCATAGCTTTCATTGGGGTTCATGCAATCCCTGGGCCATGGAAAGGACACCCCTGTCAACTAGGTAACATTCTTTGAAATTCTTAGCTAATTTATAATAAGGACATATAGTGAAATAACCATAAAGAAGTGAGAAACATGCCAACTCAGGCTGCAGCTATGAGGTAGGTTGAGGGGTGACTGTCTGCTCACATAAGTTTTGTCTTGAATCTTTGTGGGCTGATCAATAGCAAATTTACAGTATCTAGAACAGACTAGAAGACTAGGAGATCAGCTTCTGGGTATATCTGCTAAGAACTGTCTAGACTATTAGATTTTTGTCCTTATCTTTGAGGGAGTGTCTTGATTAAATTAGCTGAGGTAAGAAGACCCATCTTCAATAGGGTGGGTCTATCCCTGGGCGTAGGTCCTGGAATGCATAAAGATGAGAAAGTTAGCTGTTGTGGAAAATTTCTTTACACTGTGTGAAGATGTGTTACTGTGATTAGTTTAATAAAGAGCTGAATGGCCAAATGCTAGGCAGGAAGAGGATATGTGGGACTTTGGGGACAGAGAGGACTCTGGGAAGAAGAAAGAGAGTTGCTAGCCAGATGTAGAGGAAGCAGAACATACAGGAGGAGAGGCAAAAGCCACGTGACAGCACATAGATTAATAGAAATGGATTAATTTGAGTTATAAGAGCTAGTTAGAAACAAACCTAAGCTAAGGCTGAGCTTTCATAATTAATAAGTCTCTGTGTCATGATTTGGGGGCTAGTGGTCCAAAAAAGCCTGCTAGAGCTAGCTGAGCACCAGTTGTTACCAGTCTCTGCTTTCTGTTTGCATAAGTGCTGTGATCATCTCTGGCACCAGGACCCCCCCCCACCCAATGCCTGTATCATCATGGATTGGGTCCTCAAACTATAAACCAAAATAAACCCTATCCCCTGAAGTTGCTTGTCCCACCTCCCAGGGAACATTATCACAGAAACAGAAAAAGCAACTAAGACAGGCCTGGATTTGAATGCATGCAGGAGGTGGATGACAAGGCCATCCAGGAAGACTCACTAAGGACTTCACCTACAATGACTATAAAGATGAGGAGACTATTAACCAGGCTAGTGAAATCCATGTCTTCATAAGGGTTCTTGGTGAAAAGAGAAAATTTACCCCGGAATTAGGAGCCCGAGGCCTGTGGCATTTGGGAATTTGGAGTGTGAAAAACGAAAGGCTGAATCAGGGATTTCTGAAGGAAAGCTAACATCAAATCTAGTTTTGCTCATGAAATGACAAGAAAGCCCCACACAAGCAAATTTTTAAAAATGCCCTTAGGGATTTTATCCTCAAACCCAGGCTATTTGCAGATAAGGAAAGCAGTAGTTCCTACTGGGAAACCCCAAGCATCCAAGGACCTAATAAAGCCACATGGCAGCTCCCAGGCTATCTTATAGAAAGAATGTGAGGAGCTGGGGAGAAGTAAGAACTGAGGACATAATGGCTAATTTCAGGCATTCATAAAACTCACAAATCACCACATTCTAGAATCAGGACATACGTGTGTGTGTGTGTGTGTGTGTGTTAAACATAGGAGCATTCATATGTATTATTCATATAACTATAGTAAATTAAATAAAAACACCTGAAGTAGGGGGTAATGAAGCCGTTTTATAAGGCAGTGTCAGAAGTGAGTGAAGGGGTCCAGCAGTCAGGAGCGAGGCAGTGCTCCATCCATGCTTGGAGCTAGAAGGCATTTTGCTGCTCTTCTATCTGCAATATAATGAAACCAAATGACAGCAGATTCCTGTACCTGTACTTCATGTATGGTATCCAGGTACCAGGGCACAGAGGCAGAGATATTTTAGGAAAGAGAAATGTATTCAGCCACTAAATAACAACAGCAGAAGGACACAGAGAAAGAAAGCAAAGAGCCATTGAAAATCTTACCAGTGGTCCACTAAGCACAGAGCATAAGGGAAGCATAGCCTCTCCATAAGCTATGCAAGGAAAGTCAGCTCTGTGGAGGCTTCTAAGGGCAAATGCGAAACTGCTTTCTTTGGGGGAACACTTCATTGTTAAGCCTGGCTTGGGACCCCAATATAGCCATTTACTATTTTCTGAGTTTTGCTGAGTCATATAACTTCTCTAAGCTCCACTTGCCTTTAAAATGGAAGTCATAGGACTACTCTTGGGGTTGTTTGGAAATTTAGAAGACCATACACAAAGCACTGAGCACAGTACCTGACCTATACAACCTATTTTTATTAAATGGACACAATATTATTATTACAAAACCCCAATGCCTGGGTAGAAAAGAAAATGTTTTCCTTTTGCAAATAAATTTTTTTTCTAGCAGCTGTCGAGGATGGTGACTTCAGCCTATTTTCACAAAACTACATGAAGAAGTAGAAAATGCTTACCAAATAACAATCTTCCAGAAGCAAGTTTATCATGGCATCAACACTCAGACTCCTTTCTCTAAAAGAACTATAAACTACCCCTCAAAATAAGTAGCAGGGTCTGCATATGTTTGATTTCAAGGAAGTGATTTTCTGCTTTGTCTGAAGCTGAAAGAGTAACATAATTTTCTATGTTATTAAATTTTCTAACTTTCAACTACTGATCAAAGTGGCAGTGTTCAGAATCAAGTCAGGAAAGGAATCAATACATCCTCCACAGTATTGGCCCTGGAAGTTCTTGAACGAGGAGGACAAAGGTGGAAAGGAAACTCTCAAGTGTATGTCATGCTGCTTGTCAGGTAAGAACGTAAAGCCATCTCGTCAGCCTGGAGCAAGGCACCAAATTAATGTTGATGACTGTCAAAGCAGCAAGTTTGCGTCTGCTCTTTAGAAGGTGCACTGAACTCTGAAGTCTTACAGAGAGAGGCAGAATTGTCAAGGACATGTCCTTCCATTCATTCCTTCTTGCAGCATCTAATGGGTACACTTACAATGTTGCAATGTTCAACATAAGAAAGGGTTTGCCTGAGAGGATTGGTAAAACAGGAAGTATGAACTAACATGGTGCCTGCCTTCAAAGAGCATAACATTCTAAAATCTGAGATCTTTACTTTAATTCACCCACATCATCCTACATTCTTTCTGTACTATCCAATGGCTCGTCAACTTTTGTAAACTATCCCAGTTATTTTTAGGATTGAAATAATACTTGTTTCAGGGTGGCAATCAGATTTCAACTCTCAGGTAACAATAATGACTGACCAGTAGTAGCTTCCTGGAATTCTAACTTAATAAGAAGTTGAAGGGTATATTCTGGCTGTGATTGATTAGTGATGTCTATTATGTTACTGTATAAGGAGTTGCACAGCCCCTCTAACAACTCCCCGATAGAAAGTCCAATCATCACACCCTAAGATGAAAAAACAGAACTGATTTTTCTCCCTGTGGCATATTTTCAATTCAACAACATTAGCAGAGGCAACCAAGAACTTCCATATTGTGTGTGTGTGTGTGAGAGAGAGAGAGAATGGGAACACAGAGAGAAATATATAGCTCAGAATTTTCTGATGGGCTTTTAAGATATGAACTCAAGTTCTCCATCAAACTTACATTCTGTAACAAACTAACTACAGGTAAAACTAAAAATCCTGATCCCCCCAGGAGCTACACAGTACATCTCCTCTGCTCTCTCTCTCTCTCTCTCTCTCTCACACACACACACAGACACATACACACACACACACACCCTACCTCTCACACATACACACCTCACATACACACACACACGCACACACACCTCACACACCTCTCACACATATACACCTCACATACACACCTCATACATATACACACACATCACACACACACCTCACACACCTCTTACACACACACCTCTGTCTCTCACACACACACCTCTCTCTTACACACATACACACACACAGCTCACACACCTCACACACCTCTCTTTCACACACACACCTCACACATACACAAACCTCATACATACACCTCACACACCTCTTACACACACACACCTCTCTCTCTTTCCTCTCTCTTTCACACACACACCTCACACACCTCTCTCTATCTCTCTCTCACACACACACCTCACAGACCTCACACACACCTCACACACACACACCACACACACACCTCACACACCTCTCTCTCTCTCACACACCTCACACACCTCTTACACACACACCTCTCTCTCTTTCTCTCTCACACACACACCTCACACACACATACACACATCACAGACTTCACACACACACACCTCACACACCTCTCACACACACCTCTCACACACACACCGTACACACACACACCACCTCACACCACACACACACACACCACCTCACACTTCACACACACACACACACACATACATACACACACAGAGAATTAAGTACATATAATCTGAGTATTTTAAATGCATTGGGGAGAAGGAATGTCTATTAAGTGGATATATTTCAGAAACAAAATGAATACATAAAACATCAAATAACATGATATTTAAGAGTGGACAAAAGTTTTCATCATGTTATTCCATTAAACACTAAAGATATTATCAGCCAAATAAGGGAAAGAATAGCTATTATTTATTTTCATACAGACACTCTATATCCTCAGGGCTCTTGTAACACTATCTATAGAGATAGAGCCTGTCCCTGTTAAGCCATTCCACTTTCAATCAACACTTACAACCATCACCCACCCAATCACAAAGAAGCCAGGTTCACTGCTGCAAGGGACAGAGTGGTACAAATGACAACAGATAAGCAGTAAGCCTGACCCCAGACTGATTCAGATACAAAGAACAAACTGTAGCATTTGATTAATATGCCAGCTCTTCTGTCATGCCAACTGCAAAATGAACTTTATGGAAAACTAGCTCCTTGAGAAACAGGTCTAATTAATTCAGTTACATAAATGCCAATGGAATATGGGATGGGGGTGTAGAAAGAGAGCTAGAGAGAAATAGAGTATACAGAGGAGGTTCGGGTGGAGCAGGGCAGAGAGGAAATGGATGAGAAGGAATGAGAGAATGGGAAAAAGGACACCTTTGGAAACTATGGAGTTCAACTCGACATTTCAAAAGCCATCTTCTGGTTTAAGATTACATTAGTGGAACATATTTATATTTTGATGGGACCCACTGTGATGCAAATACATTAATAAATGACCTGTGCAAGCCAGTAAGATGCCAAGTAGGTAAAGGTACTTGCCTGACAACCTGAGTTTGACCTCCAGAAACTCCCACAAGTTGTCTCCTGACTTCAACATTTACCTATGCCACGTGTGACATGAGAACACACACACACACACACACACACACACACACATTAAATCAATAAAATGTTTTTTAAAGATGGCCTATGGTAAACAACTCTACAGTCTATACATTGCTTAATACTAAACCTACCCCAAGCCATTTGCACAATTTCTAAAAAATATGATTTTACTAAGTACCATGCTCATGATGTCTATATGTTATATCTACCTTAAATCATTCATAATACATTGTGGTGATATAGATATTAGATTGCAAAGCTAAAGCAGACTGATGCAGAAAGCTACAGTCTAGATGATTCTATTAAACAATACCCCAGAAAAGGCAGAATTACTGGACCAACCATAAAGCAGATCAGCAGTTGCCAAGAGCTGAGCATAAGAGGTAATATTAAGTAACATGAAAATTTGTGGGTAGAGATGGAACTCATTTACATTTGATTGTAAGGACAGTTACATTTGTAAAAGCTAATGGAATTGTAAGTCTATGATTGAATTTTGCTGTATGAAATATAAATGAGCAAAAACTTAAAAAACTCAAATATAGAACCATTTCCAGTTATCACTTTGGCTTTCATTTTTCCTGTATTGAATATTTTTTGTCATTTCATTCATTTTTACTAAGATCTTTAAAGAAAATGAAATTGTTTTAAACAAATGTTTACAAACACCAAATAGTTAAGTAGGACCCAAAGACTGACAAAGGCTGTGAAGTTGGTCCTTCTGAATTCAAAGGGAGATGAAGTTTTGGAGTCCTCATCTCCAGTGAAATTTACTCTTTGAGATAATCACAAGATTTAGAAGTCCCGAAGTATGTTCCTCGAGCAATGTATAATGATGTCATTTGATGACTGGTTGGTACTGTACCACCTACCCTTACTACTTCATACTTGGGGGAATTGTACTACACAATAGGAACTTCTTGAGGGGAAGAGATGGCACTCAACAGCATTTCTAGTACCGTACACAGAAGGCATTTCATCACAGCACCCATAAAATGAACAGAAACTCCCCATAGTGTACTCACTTCATCCTCTAGGCCAAATGTTCCTAAGGCTGCTCAGCCCATCCCATGGGCCTTCATTTAGCTCTTCCTTGCTGAGAACTGGTAGTCATCATTCTTCCAGGTATGAAGTCTATTTATGGTTGTGAGCCTAGCCTTTAATGGCTGAGCTATCCCTCCAGCCCCCAGGTATGAAGTCTAGTGTGAATGTTCAACCCTTCTCTATTCAGCACTGTTTACAAGCTGAGTTTTGTATTCTAGCAGTCTAGGTCTATTAACTACTGCTTATGGGACATGGGGTCAGATCTCTGACCAACTCAGTTGTTAAGTGAGATGTAATTCTGTTAGAAAGCATCCAAACTTTTCAAAGAAACATTCAGAGACACAAAAGGCTGAAGTAACACGGCACCTGACTTACTCTGGCATACTTAGGAAGGGTGGGTAGAGAGAACATGGCTATACACTAGAACAAAGGTCAGAAATGAAGCAAACGAAGCAGAATCCTATAATATGAAATTGAAAGCTATTAATAACAGAGCACATTTAAAAAACTACTTCTAGTATGAAGCTTTTGACTTTAGGGTTCCTTCTAGGACTGAGTCTAGAATTAATGCTCCTGAATTTAATATCCAGTCTATGAGCAGTTTATTTCAATTCTGTAATTATCACATGTCAATTAATATGACTTAGGCAATGATAATGTTGAGGGTTATGTCTCAAAATTGTTTATACCAAAAGAAAAATGATTGTGGGCGACACTGATAGCATGAATTTATAAGCTACAGAGGGACAACTTTCTTAGGCAGCATGAAAATTATCAGGCTGTAAAAAAGATTACCTCCACCCTGGTGTGATTTCAGTTCCTAGCAAATTATGCCAGTGAGACCATCAGGAGGCCACAAACTGCCAAGCAGAAGACCAGAGACTTGGGAAGCAGAATTCACATTTAGAGAATATATTACTGTGTATGTCATTGGCGGGAGTGGGGTGTTGGGGGGTTCTGGATAATTGTCTCAGAGTAATTGGATCTCTTGAATAAAATGGGGAATACTTATCTATGACAAGAGCCATGTCCAGGTCCACAGCAGAAGACACTAATGATCACAGCACTCACCAGCAGGCCCTGGAACAAGCCCCTGAATATTCCCCAATACACTTCCCCCCACACATTGGAAGGAAGCCCTGACCAGTTCAATGGCCTGAAAAGAAAATCGTTTTGCTTCATGTATAGCTCAAAAGACTGAGTCATCTTTCTCACCTATGCGTACAGCCAACTTGCCTTTGAATTAAAAATTATTCTTAAATGCAGAAAATGAATAAAGAGGAAAGTTGAAAAGAGGAAGCAGGGAGGAAGGGCAGGGGTAGGGAGAGGAAGAAAAAGAAATGCATACTCAAGTCTCTTCTGCTGGTCATTTTCAGAAATCACCACATTTTCGGGGCTGTTCTGCCTGCATTCTTAGATGTTCGAAATGCTCTGTCTGCCATTCACTCATATGGTGGCTCCCTCTGATGATGACCCTAGAGCAGACAGGAGGCCAGTTTTCTCTTGTGGCAGACTCGCAGGTCTGTTCTTTCCTGAGTCTGCATGGGGCCTCTTCTCTCAGTTTCTCTACTTTGCAAGGTCAACAGCATTCTCGCTCTTCTCTAAGATATGTATCTCTCCATCTCTCCTTTTTAAGACAAAGTTTCTCTGTGTAGCCAGGGCTGTTCTGTAGACCACTCTATAGACCAGGCTGGCCTCGAACTCAGAGATCCACCTGCCTCTGCCTCCCTAGTGCTGGGATAAATGCGTGTGCCACCACACCAGCTCCAAGGCATCTTTCACCCTTTGTCAGACACTGTTCTACCTGTGGGTCTTTCCCATAAGTTAAACATACAGATTCTTTCTGTACTGACTGTTTAGTTTCTGCAGTGGAACAGAAGGACAAAAAGCAAAATGAAGTGGACAAGGAGGAGGAAGGGCTGGAGAGGACATGGCTGACCTCAGAGCTTGTTTCCAGCCTAGAAAGTTGCCCTAAGTTTCACTATCATGTGACCGAATGACCTGCTGGGTGTGCCCTCCCTTAAATCTTACAGACCCCAGTTTAATCTTTCCCCTCAAAGCTGGTACATGTTTCCTTCCTCAGTTGAAGCATTTACCCAGACTCCCTAGGCAGACAAACAGACACCAGACACCATCTTCAAGTCCTTTTACTCCTTTTCACAGTTGAATAGCTTTACAATACCTCAAATACCAATTACTTCTCAGTCCCTGCTGCTGTGTTCTAAGCATACCCACCTCTTTCTTTTAGGCTTTGGTACCAGCCCATCCAATAGGACTCCCACAGGAAGTCTTGTCTCTTCTCCCTTCTGCCAATCCCAATACAATCATACACACTGTGGCTATAGCAATCACATTAAGAGGCCCATGAGAATATCAATACTTACTCAAAACCTTTTCTGGCTCCCAATGTCCCCAGTTCCCAATCACTACATTTGTGCTAAACTGTCCTTTGTTTGGGCCTCCTGTGTTGTTTCTCTTCCTACTACAGCTACCCAAAACACAACAGTCCCCTAAGTAATGCCTGCTTACCCTCCATCTCTCTGGGTCATCTAGGGAATCTTCCTTCACTCCAAGAAACCCATTGAGCCCCATCTATGGAATAGCACAATTGCCAGCATGCTGCCTGGCATGCATGAAGTATTCAATAAATATATCTTGTATAAAGAAATGTCAAATTACAAAGACAATGAAAATTTCTAATGAATGGAGTTTAGGGAACCAAATCCACTCATAAAACTGTGGTCAATTTCTTCTTTGAAGTCTCAGATGCCCCATCTTGTGTCTTCACTGAGCTAAGGCTTTGAATGAAGAACTTCCATGCCTGGGGAAGATCTTTAATCTCTCTGAGACTCAGTTACCTAGCTGATGAAAGGAAAATGACAAGTTCTGTTTCATGGTGTTTTTATGATAAGAAATTAGGAGTTGATTGGAAGAGCAAGCATAGTGTTATGTGGAAAGTGTCACATCACCTCTTCAAGTGGTGACTTTGCAAGTTAGGGTGGGGAATGCTGAGACCAGGTGTCATTCCCCAGAGGACATAGCTTTAGGGAGAAAACAGGAGAGCTAAAGCAATGTGCACCTCTATACCTAATACCTTCCTTTCCGGTGACCATCTCCTAGCACTGTGGACTTGACATTCTGTTTTTATTCTGAGTTCATTTAGCTTTAAGATCACAGTCTTTATTTTAATACACACTGCATTTTAACAAGTAGGTCAAAGCCATTTTATACTTGCAATATGATTACCATAGTAATCGCTGTATTTTATAGCCTGCAAAATGCTCCCAGGGAGACCAACAGGGACAGCTACAGTTTGTAACAAAAATAATAATTTCAGCTCTGCAGAATAAGCTCCTCTTAAAAACTCTCTTGTTGCAAGTATTAATTTTTGAGGCTCCCACAATATTTGGAAACAGCAACACTAATGACTAACCAAAGCTACACTCAAGAGCAGTTAATTTCAGCAGCTTTATGTTTAGTGAGATGATAACAATAATAATGACAATAGCAATAGTAGCTAATGCTTTTATAAAGTTTGAAGGAAAAGGTCTACCAAACACTTTGCACAGGTCCCCTCCTTGTACTTAAGTCCCTCAGTAGTCCCTTCTGACCAAGGGGTGTTGGGCAAATGTGACAGCAACAAAGGCTTGAGAAGACACTCTGCATTTGAGCTTTGCTGTCTTGGTGCTGAGGCTAATGTTGTGACTACAATCACATGTTTGACCTGTCATCACACAGCACAAACAAACAAAGCCACCCTTGACTATACATTTCTAGCCAAAGCAGATTAGGACTGTTCAAACAAAATCATCAACCAAATTCCAGGGTATTTTGTTAGGCAGCACCAGCTGTAAATACTGATCCAGTATTTACAATGTGTCAGATACCTTTCAAAGAATTTTATGTAAATTAACCTATTTATTCTCATACAGAAGTTCTATGGGAATAGTGCTGTTACTTAGTACATAAATAGGGAAATTTAAATACACAGAGGTCTGTTAATTTTGCCGAATATTACATGGCTACAATGTAACAGATTTTGAGCCCAGGCAGTCTCTGTTCTAGAGTTCTGATTTTAAGCTAGACAACACTGACTCTCAGTTTATGGTGACTTTTATTTTGAGGAATGAGGAGACTACTCAGTGGGTAAAGTGTGTGTCATGCAAGTGTGAGCACCTTAGGTCAAATCCCTAAACATATGTAAAGCAGGGCAAAGTAGGGCCTGTTTCTAGATTCAGTGCTTTGAGAGTCATCTGGAGGTGGCAACTGGACAATCACTGGAAACTCACAAGCCAGCTACCCCAGCACATACATGAGTAGAGAACTAGGAGATCTTGCCTCAAGAAACTGGTACCCAAGGTTGCCCTGTTACCTCCAAACGTGCACTATGATACTCAAACACACACACACACAGCCACGCCCATACCCACACTTTCATTTTCCACAGAGTTAAGAAAATTTTATATAATATGAACAGCTATTTCAACTACCAAGTCCACAAAATACTATTTCTGTCCTCGCCCCCAAAAATCTCATAAAAATACCCACCCCAAAAGCAGATAAAAATATTACAACCGTCCACAGACCAAATTCCATTTAAAAATGCAATCACATATCAGTTTTAGAATGAACTTTGGAAATATAAGATAAAAAATAATCTCCAAATGGAGTTTATTAAGTTAAAAAGGGGATTATGAAATTCTTCTTTTTATCATATAGTTCATTTCAATTAAATGACAAAAGCAATACAAGCTTTTAAAATCCCAAGTACATGTACATGAAGTAAAAGACACTATCTCCTCTTAACATCATCTTTAGTTCTTCAATGTAACTATTAACAATATAAAGTGCATCTTTTATGATTGCCCTTTAATTATGTGGACATTATTAAATGTCTACCCAAATACCCTGCTTGAAAATTGAATGCCAGAAAAACATCAGTTGACTAAACTTAACAGCTTATTTCAACATTCTTCTTATTAAAAAAGGTATAAAAACCTTTAAGTTCACTATAATCAAATACCAACACTAATTATAATTCTCAAAAGTGACAATTATTCCTTCAGTTGTTCACAATGAACAAAAATGGCAAGTTACACAGCACATTTAAGAAAGCTAGCTTTACAGCTATTTTGGGCTTAAGATAGAATTCTTATTATTCTTAGTTATCTAATTCTCATCTATAGTAAAAGTTCTACCGTATTTTTCAAAACTAAACTGAAATGCTCAGAATGGCTGTGCTAGACATAAAGCAGGATTTTTTTTTAAAGCCACAAACAATCAAAACAGCAAGAATGGAAAGCCCAGCACTTGCACAAGTGCAAAAATGAGACAACAGATAATACAGCTGTGTGGGACACACTCTCTTAGAAGGCGTGGGTGCTAACACACATACTGCATAAAGATCATAGAATGCCAACTTCTATTCACAGGGCAGGGTCATAGCGAAACAATATACCACTCACAAAAAGCAAAGATGTCTAGTTGTCCTTTTATTTCTTTTACTTCAAATACTCTTACTAGAATAAAAAAAATTGCCTCCTACACCTAAAATTTGTACATAAACTATGGGGTAAACACCAGTACAGGAAACATTATTCTCCCATCTGGTGTCCTATTTTCCTCATTCTTATCTATATGCTATTTTAGAGGCACCCTGGTTAAGGGATGTGATTGATGTAGATGTTGACACTTGAAGGGCAGGTAACCCTCCCGTTCATTACAGAAAATACACAATACTCCTGAAAGGCCACTAAAGCCCTATCACAATGCATAGTATTGATGATGAGCTATCTGTAAACACACATACATATACATATATAAGAGTCATGCATATACATCACACATACATTATGAGTTTTCTTAAAGTCACAAGTCACAGTCTCTTATTTGAGTAAGTAAAGGATAATGGCAAAAAACCCACTGACACAGGAGCCACTTCAGAGTCTTTTGATTTATCTAGTTATCTCAGGCAAGGCATGGCTACTGTATACCAGACCAAGGAACAGGTCCCAGGAATACAAAGTGAACAAGAAATACAGCAGAATGGAAGACAAAGCCAAGAGAATAGACATGTTAATGAAACATTGTACAGTGGCTGAGGTTTCCTCCTCTGTCAAGTCTAATTAGACCCTATGCAATGAGATTTCACTGCATTTGTTCATTTATTAAATGCTCCTGTTTAGCAGGTACTGTCACAGGGTTACAAGTCAAGAGGTATCATATGTCTGACAGGAGACACCTCTTTCTCCATGAGCTAACCAATCAATAGGCATGCATGAATGACAATATGGTAGAATGGGTGTCTTAAGGAAGGAGGCTTTTCAAAGATATTGTTCTTTTCTAACAACGACTGGGTGTGGTACACACCTATAATTACAAGACTTAGGGAGGAGGCAATAGGAGGATCATGAGGCTTAAGGCCAGCCTGGGCTATGTAACAAACCTCTGTGTCAAAGAATAGCAACAACAATAACAACAGAAACATACTATGAAAAACAAAAACAAAAAAACCACAATTTCTAACAATGATTCAAATGCTTTTTGGTATGGAAAATGATTATTCAAAATCTTGTTAAAATGTTTGAGCAAAGATGGGGTGGGCCCTGGGAGGCTGCTGCTGAAGGGACATTTGGACCTGAATGTTTTCAGTTCATAGGCCCCTTCTGCATAACAGCAGATATGCTATGTTTAGTTTATCTTGTGTTCCCTGCAAGTCTCTACCAGCCGACACACACACACACACACACACACACACACACACACACACACACACACACGAGAACTTAGACGTCTATTAAGAAATTTAGAATCAGCCAAGCCAAGTCCTAAATTCTGTGGAAGTCCAGTCAGTCAGAGGCAGGTAGAGGCCTGTTATCTTCACTTTCAGCCACTGCTCCTGGGAGCGCTGACCCCTACACATCCCTTTATATACCCTCTTCCATTTCACACCTGTGTCTGCTACTCAGGACAGAGAGCTTGAAGGAGTCAAGAACTTAACACCCACTAACTCCTCCCCAACATTTTCCCTAGGGGAGCCTGCTCACCTGACAGGAATTGGTGCCATTTGTACAAGAAAGAACCTACAGCCTCACAGGTAAACAGCATTGGTCTCTGCTGCCAAATTCTCTTGGTTAACAATGCCAAAACAGCTTCCAAGGTGAAATTCCAGTATATTCCACTGAAGAAATGACAGGACACTTGTGCAAGCACATACAATGCAACAAGGGCACATGTGCACACTCACAGAACATGCAATGCCAGTCTCAGTGAGGCCCAGGAAGCACTCCTCCCCTGACAGATGTCAGCTCCTAAAAGCATCTGGAATCATTTCTCAAGAGAAGATCTTGGCCAGAAATGGGGGAGGGCTCCACCTGGACAGAATGTGTTCGTCAGCACATGTGTGCGTGGGCACAGGCAGACAGAGCGTACATCTTTTCATCATGCAGTATTACTGTGTGTACTGGCACATAGCTATTTTTACATTTGGATGATGTCTGTCTGTGTGGATGACATAGAAATGTTTGATTTCATGGCTCAGGTTTCTAGAATTTCCCAAAGCCTTCACAATACATTCCTGCCACCTGCCGATTGACATAGAACAAAATGGACTGATAAACATTTTAATATCAATTGATGAAAATCACTTACGTCTGCTTCTGATGCCCAATGTGTCTGTCACTTTCTGTGGCAAAAAAGGTCTATTATTACTTTTGAGAATGATTGTCTGTGACCAGGTAATGAAGTATAACTAGAATTATGGTTCCTGAAGAAAAGAACAACTGGCTTGGTCCCTTCTATTTATGGCTGCCATCATACATCTTGTTGGCCATTACTTTTCTTTAATGTGGCCATTTTTATGAGCCTTTCTGGAATTTACATCTATCTTTCCTGTCACTGTTGAATTATGAGACTAGAACTTGGTATTCTGAGTCAGTAGTGTGAGATAGAATAAAAAATTAAACACACACACAAAAGTAGGTGGTGGTGAATAAATACCTAAAACCACCTTAGGGAAAATAACAGAGCTTAGAAAACATACTTGCTAATTGCATACCTATGATTATGGCACAGAGAGAAAGTCATCCTAATTTGTGGCAGTAATAAGAGGAAAACCTACATCCCTTCATTCCCTGACAGAAAGTTGAGAAGCATTAGACTAACATGCAGTTCTTATATTTGCTGACTTAACCATATTTAAATCTCAACTTTTATAATTTTCCAGTTTAATCAAAACTGAAATACTGATCAATTTAGTCCATGAGGAGATATAGAGATGAACTAAACCATAGCAATTTTAAGCCTAAGCATGAGTAGAGGTAAAGAATTGCTCTCTTCATTTCTTTTGGGGACAAGGATCATGTTTAGTACTTCTACCACTGTAAACAGGCTTTATTTCTGACTAAACATTCATCATAAACTACAAAATAAATGCATGTCCCGCAGAGAGAGATCTGTTGGTAGGAGGTGCCTGGCTGTTAATTCTATGCAAAACCTTGATTGTCTTGGTGGTAATAGAGTGGAAATAGACAACCTGATATTATTGTCTTGAAAATGTTTATCTCAAAAAGCTACATCAACCAAATGAGTTCGTGTGCTAAGAAAACAAGTGCTGCTAGTGTGCACATGAACTTTAGTCCAATCGCTGAACAGCATCTAACACAGATACTCCGTGCATGCATTTATCAAATGGTCCATTCTGAAGTGATACTATTTGTACAGAAGTCTTTTAAATTAATTACAGCAATACAGTCCAAGACATTCAAAGATTTTCAATTAATAAAATTCAGGCAAAAAAAATTCTAAGTATCTGGGGTCCTTCTTTCATGCATTTATGAGAAGTATCTATGAATAATTTTGGGTCTGAAAGATTAGGACTAAGGATCCACTGAACTACTGAGAAAGAATCAACCACCAAATCTAGCTCATAGTTAAAGTATGTATTGGGATTTCTCAGTGATGCTGAATCATGAACATCTATCCTTTCTCTTCCAAATGAAAGTATAGGACTCTGATCCTGACAGTCTCAATCAACTACAACTATTGTACCATTTCCCCCATAACCGAACAGACCTAAGACTGCATAGATGGCATTTAACTGCCGTGATAGCCCTTAGTCCTGAAGCAGTTAATGACCTGGGATAATCCCAGAATCACAAAGACTTTAAGTTATAAATGCATATCAATCAAGATATCTAAAATTAAACCCGTCCTCATTTTAACATCTAGAAAGCATCATTGCCCCCAAGAGATTGGAATCTACCCTCCTTTTTCCTCCCTCTTCCCTCTTACCCCATTCCTTTTTTTCCTTCCCTAATTCCCTTCTTTCCTGCCTTGTTCCCTCTTCCCACTCACAAACATGCTGCTTTCCAGTGACTCCAGAAGGTCAGTTACCAGGCAAGACATTTAGATGCCATAAAAAATTAACAAATACAAACTCCATGTGGTAAACACGGAACAACTAGGAGAATTGCTTCACAGTTAATGTCTATAAATTATAAGTGATAGGCTACCCACTTTTAAATTTACAATGGCATATGAACTGGGAACATGGTTAGGACAACCCAAAGCATTAAATGGAATAACTTAGTCTGTGTCTCACATAGAGGTTTGGAAATCATAAAAGCTCAGCCAGTTGCCAAGGCACCTTTTGAAGGCACTGGAATGGCAAGCATTTCCGCACCAGGTTGGCACATTTCAACTTTGGCATGATTTGGTAATAACATACAGAGACATTTAGAAGTAAACCAACCACTCCCCCCCCCACAAAACCCCAACAACAACAACAAAACAAACAAACAAACCCTTTACACTTTGTTCTTTGAAACATAAATATTGAGTAAATGGTTTAATGTTTAAGAAAATCCATCCTGTTTGAATAACACATTGTTCTTGTAATTCTAATTGAAAACATTTAACTGGTAATTGGTACAGACTTATTTTTATGAAACTTGCATACAGTTTTAAGATATTTTAAATCAACAATACTTACTTTAGTTAACTACTTAATTTATTTAAAAAAAATACAAGAATTACTAAAGGGAGAAGGAAAGGAAAATTCCACGGGAAAGGAGGAGAAAGTCAGGTGGTCTTAGGTTTCTGTGGCTATGATAAAACATTATGACCAAAACCAGCTTGGGAGGAAAAGGGTTGACTTCAGCTTATGGTTTAGTTCATCATGAAGGGAAGTTACTGGAGGAACTCAAGGCCAGAACCTGAAGTCAGGAATAGAAGCGGAGACAATGATGAAACTCCTCTTACTGGCATGCTCCTCCTGGCTTGCCCAGCCTGCTCTGCTCTCTTATTCAGCCCAGGCAGGATCACCTCCCAGGGCTGGGACCACCCACAGTGGGCTGGGCCCACCTACATCAATAACTAATCAAGGAAATTCCTGACAGACTTGCCTATGTGCCAATGTTATGGGACATTTTCTCAATAGAGTCCTCTTCCCAGACAGCTCTAGCTTGTATCACTGACAAAACAATTAGGAGCAAAGACCTTAAAAATACTTTTAATTCATAAATATTTCTTAAGATATAAAGTGTTTAATAATTTCCATTTCTAAATGAGGACCAAAGGCTTATAAACATGATAGACTAATAAGAGCCTAATGTTGAACTTGAGGAAGAAATAAGTATTGGTGATAGCCTGTAATGTTTGCTGGTGTTGGGGTTTTTATTTGCTAGCATGTGATGTCTGGTTGGGGTACTGTCCACCCTGTTGTAGAGTAGATCCATTAAAACTCTTTTTTACATATATGTATGCTGTAGGAAGTGCCTATAGCAGTAGTTTTCCATGTCACTTTGTAAAAAAAAGCCTTTTATCTCTCCCCATTGTCTCTCCTCTAGCCTTCCCTACCTATCACACTCCAGGTTATCCCCCTTTTGTTCCCATATTCCCCTTCAGCTTTGCCTCCCCTCCACTGCCCTTCTCCATGACCTTTTACTAATTTCCCAAGCTCTATGGGTATTTCCAACCTAGGCTGCTTACCAAGTGGAGGGATAGAAAATTAATATATAAAAATAATGCCAAGAACAGACACACTGAAAAAGAATCAGGAAATTAACTCCACTCACACTTCAAGCAAAATTAACCAAAATAACCCCATCTTGGAATAAATCAAATTGTGCAAGTGAAAGATCTCTACAGTGAAATTTTTAAAATACTCATGAATCTGAAAAAGACTTGAAAAAGATGGAAAGACCTCATGTACTCATGGATTAAAAGAACACTGTGAAATGGTCATCCTACCAAAAGCAATTTACAGACTCGATGCAATCCCCATTAGAATTCCAGTGTAATTCATCATAGAAATAGGGGGAAAAATCCTAAAATTCTTATGGAAACACAAACGAATCCAGATAATCAAAGTAATGCCAGAAGTCTCACCATACTTGATCTCAAGTTATACTGCAGAGCCATAGTAACTGTATAATACTGGCATAAAAATAGACACATACATAGAAAGAATAGAACAGAGAACAAAGACATAAACCATCTCAGCTGAGGTCTGGTGATCTTTCTTTCTTCCTTCCTTCCTCCCTGCCTTCCTTCCTTCCTTCTTTCCTTTCTTTCTTTCTTTCTTTCTTTCTTTCTTTCTTTCTTTCTTTCTTTCTTTTTTTCAAAGATCCAAAAACATCATTAGAGAAAGAGCAGCCTCATCAACAAATGGTGCTGGGAAAATTGAACATCTACATGTAAAGAAATGAAACTAGGACTGCATCTCTTACCCTATATGCAAGTCAACTGAAAATTAAAAACAAAAACAAAAATCTTCTCAATATATAGACATAGACAAGGACTTCCTAAATAGGACTCCAGTTATGAAGGAAATAATTCCAACAATGGACAAATGGAATTTCATGAGTTTAAAAGTTTTGTACAGCAAAAGAAACAATCAAGTGAAGAGATGGGCTGTCTCCCCATACGATGGAAGAAAAAGCTATGCTGGCTACATCTCTTACAGAGGATCAGTACATAGAATATACCAACAGCTCAAAGCTAAACAATGTGAAGTCAAGCAACCTAGTAAATAATAAATTACTAATGAAATAATGAAGTGAATAAACAGTTATCTTTTGGCTTCTAGAGGCAGGGTTCTCTGTGTATAGCTCTGGCTATCCTAGAACTTGCTCTGTAGACTTGGCTGGTCTTGAACTCATAGAGATCTACCCACCTCTGCCTCCTAAGTGTTGGAATCAAGGGCCTGCAGCATCACCACTCTGTGATGAACAGAAGGTTCTTAAAAATAAAGCACAAACAGCAAATAAACACATGGAAATATATTCAATTTCACTAGCTGTCAGAGCAATAAAAATTAAAACTACATTGAGACTCTGTCTTATCTGTGTCAGGGCAGCAGTCATTAAGAAATCAAGAAAGGATAAAATAAAATTCTTAGACATTGCTGGTCACTATTCAAGTCACTATTCAAGTCACTATGGAAACAGGGATGGAGGTTCCTTAAACTCAGAAAATATTGATCATATGGCCCAGCTATCCCACTCCCAGAGACATTCCCACAGAACTCCCAAGTCAACACATCAGAGAGATATTTCCAAATCAGTGTTTATTGCAGCACTACTCACAACAGCTAAACAATGGAACTGACCTAAGTGTCTAACAACAGAGGACCAGATAAAGAAAACATGGTATTTATACACAATGGCATTTTTTTCAACCACGAAGAGGAATGAAATTATGGTATTTGCAATTGGATGCAATTTGAGATAGGCAGATTAAGCAAACAAGGCAGTTATAGAAAGACAAATGCCATGTATGACGAGAGAGCAGAGGCAAAGTATGTAGGGGGAACAAAGGGACTGAGCAGGAGCAGGGTGGATAAGAAATAGAGTGCAGGAGGGCACAGGGGGTTATGCTTAAAATATTATATATACTTGTATAAAATGCCCTTATGTAACACAGTACCATGTACAATGAATATACTATGGGAAAATGGATGAAATCAAACTAAAGGGCTCAGATGCCTTAAATTCCTTTGAGTGAACAACTTGGCTATGTTCTCTAGTCAATAAAATCACATAAAGTTAGCCTACTCTAGTATATTAATAAATCAGGGCGTCCCAAAAGCTGAAGAATTCCTAGGCCAATTATTCCACAATGATTAAGCTTGTTGGACAGTAGTTCTGGAAGGGGATGGTTTGCTCCTCAGACGAGCCCAGTCTTGCTTACTGAGCACCTCAATCATTGCTCAACTGTGAGGAAAGGCTGGTTTCAAAATCTCACTCCCCGCCAGACATTACCACACAAATGTGAACACTACATTTAGAATAAACAGTTACTGCATTACCTCCTCCTATCTCCCTTTGCTGTAGCAAGGAGAGAGGCCACTGAGACATGGCAAGCTCATTTCTGACAGGAGGTGGAGCATGAGAGGGGGAACTCAAGAACATGTGAATGAAATGAAGAATGATGGGAATCAGGTCACATTAGGAAAGAGGTGTTTCTGGGGGGCATGTACCAAGTGATTAGCATAATGCCTAAGATACCATGCAGTCAAGCCTTCACAAGGATTATTTCCCTCTTAATTTCATCACAGGTCTATGAGGAGAGCATCATAAAAGGACAATGAGGTAAAGGTCAGGAGATAGAGATAGAACTTAGATTTGAACTGGACCTTTGGGCACTAGCATCTGGCACACTGTACTCCTTTGTATTTTATCAATGTTATCCCCTACTTGCCTCTCAGAGCTGTCTGTTCTATCCATTACCACTGCCACATTCTAGAGTAGTTAGAGATAGCATCAGAACCACAGGAAGTGGCTGACTAACATCCCTTCCATCTGTACTTGTTTAAGACACCAAAGAGATCTTTTCAAAATCCAGATCTATTCACCTGACTTAAAAAAAAAAATTATGGCCCCTCAGCAGGTTATGTCCCTTGTGAAGTGAGTCTTCCGTGTGATCTGCAGAGCCCTGGCCAAACTCAGCCCAGTCTTAACTCTGTAGCCTCACTTCACTACCTGTGACACTCCATGAAAAGGCCATGGTGCCCCCATCCCTGGTTTTGACATATGTTCCTCTAGTGTATGGGATACCACAAGTTTCCCACCTTGTCTGCTGCCATTGCAGCCCTGAGCATTTGTATTGTTTCTTCCTGGTCTGAAGCAGGTTCCAACATGAAAGGTCATTATGGAAACATGTCTAACTTCTCTTCTAAAATTCATAAACGTGGCCGCTCATAACATAAGAGGAAAGCCACACCATCCACTTGTGTTCACCACTGCAGTCCCAAGTCTGGCCCATGCTGGGTGCTCTGTGAATGTTTGATTAATATAGTTGTATAATCACTTAGCCAAGAATGGCCATTTCAAAGATATGCAGCTTCTGTGGGTAGCATACTTGGAAGGAAGGTAATTATGTGCACGAGTTTTGTGCTTGTACATGAGTGTGTACGTGTGTGTGTATGTGTGTGTGTGTATGTTGGTGTACTTGAGTGTGCACGTGTGTATGTGTGTGTGTGTGTGTGTGTGTTGGTGCACTTGAGTGTGCAGGGGCATATGCATGTGACAGAGGACAACCCTAGGTAACTTTCCTCAAGTGCCATCCATCTTGTCTTTTGAGATAGGGCCTCTCATGAGCCTGGAGCTCACCAGGCTGTGCGATTTTAGATGGAATCCCTGCACTCTCTTCACTCTAATGTCCTCACTTGCAAAGTGGAGATAAAAAAAAGAGGTCCTACTCTTAGGGAATCTTTAACTATAAAGAATATAAAAATACAATTTACAGACTTATATCACATTGGTGCTAGAGCTAAATTACAAACTCTTGTCTTTTCCATCTATATTTGGTGCCAGTGATCCTTAATAGTTTTCTGGCATTAGCAATGGATGAAACTAGAAAACCCCATCCTAAGTAAGGTAACCCAGTCTCAGAAAGACAAACTCAGTATGTATTCACTCATAAGTGGATAGTAGATGTAAAGCAAAAAATAACCAGACTACAATCCACAGATCCAGAGAAGCTAGGTAACAAGGAGGACCCTAAGAGGGACACATAGATTGCCCTGAGAAGGGGAATTAGATTGTCCTGGGAAAGGGGATTATATGAAATCTCCTGAGTAAACTGGGGGCAGGGTAAAGAGGGATGAGGGATGAGAGCATGAGAGAACTGGATGGTGAAGTTGGGAAAGGGATAGAGTAGGAGCACAATGAAAGATCTTGATAGAGAGAGCCATTATGGGGTTAGGGAGAATCCTGGTGCTAGGGAAGCTCCCAGGAATCCACAAGGATGACCCCTAGCAATAGTAGAGAGGGTGCCCAGACTGGCCTTCCCCTGTAATCAGACTGGTAAGTATCCCAATGGTCATAATAGAGCTTTTATCCAGTAATTGACAGAACCAGATGCAGAGATCCACAACCAAGCACCAGGCCAAGCTCTGAGAATCAGTTGAAGTTAGGGAGGAGTCAATACATGAACAAGAGAGGTCAAGATCACTAAGGGGAAATCTACAGAGACAGCTGAATCAAACTCATGGAAACTCATTAACCCTAGACCAATAGCTGTGGAGCCTCCATGGGACCTAACTAGGCCCTTTGCATGTGGGAGACAATTGTGTAGCTGAGTATTTCTGAGTGACTCCTGACTGTAGGACCAGAATCTATCTCTAGTGTATAAGCTAGCTTGTTGGAGCCCATTCCCTATGGTGGGATGCCAGCTCAGTCTTAATGCAGGGGGAGGGGCTCGGTCCTGCCTCAACTTAATGGGCCAGGCCTTGTCAACCCCGGATGGTAGCTCTTACCCTGTGGGAAGAGTGAATGGGGGGTAGACTTGGGGGCAGTGAGGAGGGCATGAGGAGGGGTGGGAGGGAGAACTATGGTTGGAATGCAAAATGAAATTAAAAAATAAACTTATAAAATGAATTTTTCTATTATTATTATTGGTTGTTGGTGGTATTTTGTTGTTGTTGTTATTGTTGTTGTTTGCTTAAGCAATAGCTGAGGGTCCAGGATCACCTCCCCCACTAATCTCAACAAAGGTGATCCACCATAGCCACACCAGTGGCTAAAGGATCCGACTCTTCATTCTATAGGTCCTCATCTAATCTTCAAGGCCTCTTTCAGAAAACTTCAGTCAGGTCCTACAAATCCATTTTTGAAGTTCATGGTGGCAGCATAGCTTCCTTCCTCAACTACACACCCCAAGAGTCAAAGGAAAGCAAATCTATCGCAGCCACCAGCAGACTCAGAGAAGACTGGACTTGTCTGCATAGTAATTAAAAGCTGCCTCTCTGGAAAGTCAGATTGGCCCTGTGGATCTTCTCCATTCCCAGTCTTTGGAAATATAAGTTGCAGTTGCACTTAATCTCTTCTTCATTCAACAGACAGTTTTCCTAAAAGCATATCAGGTGCCAGTGACAGAGATTAGCAGACACTGTTTGTTCTAGGAGCCTGAGTGACTGCTCATATTATAATGAATAGCTTTTATTAATCTCTTGGATGCGTACAGGATTCATCATGCTATTAGAGGGTTGCTCTGGTTCGCTGATAGCATATTACAGAGAAACACCAATGAGGCTTTTCCTTCTCCCATTTGTGCACAGAATCAATCCCAAAGCTTCATTCTGTTTCCAAGCATGACTGCAGGCCAAATTCCATTATGAAAAAGTCCTAATACCCACATAGGCCTAGGATTTCATGGCTTGTGATGAGCAGGTCATTGTTTGTTTCAGATCTGGAAGTCCAATTTTTACTCAAGGTTTTTGCCACATTGATGTTATAGGATTTGGCCTATAAGTTAACGGAGAACTACCAAAGGATCGGTTTTCTTTCCTCAATCCTATTGCCAGAGGATACTGGCACAGGAACCGGCTTTCTCCTAATGAGGCAATTAATGCCTCAACATGGGCTGCCTAAAACACGTTTTAAGCACTCCGAGTCAGAAGGCAGGATGAATAATAAACTATCAAAAGTCAGACAGATAAACATTGAAGTAAGAGGGAGAAAGGCTGTCAAAAAGGATCATATCTGCCAACTTTTATGCAATGAAAAACCAGCAAGTTTTGTGTCTGAGTGTGTGGACCTGTGCAGGTGTGTGCATACATGTGCGCTTTTGTAGGCCGGAGCATATTTATCATCCCACCCCTTGTATTTTCAGACAGGCTCTCTCACTGAACCCGAGGCTCACCAATTTGGCAAGGATATGTGGTCAACAAGGCCCAGGAACCCACCTATCTTGGTCTCCCAACCCTAGAATAACAGGAACATTCTGCAGCACCCCACTTTTTAAAATAGATTAATGTTATGGTCTGAACTTGTGTCCTCATGCTTGTATAGAAAGCACTCCACTGAACGGGACAACCTGAAACTGTTCATCGTTTTTTTTGTTTGTTTGTTTGTTTGATTGATTTTTTCTTTTTTATTATTATTTTTCTTATTTTACATATGGATCCCAGTTCCCTCTCCCTCCCATCCTCCCCCCCCCGCCACACCCTCTCCCATCTAATTCCCCACCTACTCTCCAGGGAAGGTGAGGCCTTCCAGGAGGGATCTTCAAAATCTGTCAAGTCATTGGGGGTAGGGCCTAGGCCCTACCCTGTGTCTCTAGGTTAAGGGAGTATCCCTCCATGGGGAATGTGCTCCCAAAGTCCTGGTTCCACTGTCAGAGGTCCGATAGACTGCCCAGGCCTTCTAACTGAGACCCACATTCAGGGGATCTGGGTTGATCCTATGTTGGTTTCCCAGTTATCAGACTATGGTCCATAAACTCCCCCTTGTTCAGGTCTCTGTGGGTTTCTGTAGCCTGGCCTTGACCCCTTTTCTTATCACTCCTCCCTCTCTGCAACTGGATTCCAGGAGTTTGGCTCAGTGTTTAGCTGTGTCTGCTTCTGTTTCCATCATCTACTAGATGAGGGCTCTAGGTATCAATAAGGTATCAATGAGTTATCAATCTCATTATTAGGGAAGGACATTTAAGGTAGCCTCTCCACTATTGCTCAGATTGTTAGTTGTGGTCATCCTTGTAGGTTTCTGGACATTTCTCTAGTGTCAGTTTTCTCTTCAAACCTATAATGGCTTGCTCTATTATGGTGTCTCTTTTCTTGCTTTCCTCTATTCTTTCTCTGACTCAATCTTCCTGCTCCCTCACATTCTCCTCTCCCCTTCTCTTCTCCCCTTTTCTTTCTCCTAACTCCCTCTCCACTCACTGCCCTCCTCCAACATGCTCAGGGGATTTTGTCCCTTTCCCCTTCTCTGGGGGGACCTTGTATGACTCTGTTAGGGTTCTCTGTATCTCTGGTGGTGTGAATTGTAGGCTGGTGATCCTTTGGTCTATGTCTAAAATCCACATATGAGTGAGTGCATACCATGTTCATCTTTTTTTGTGACTGGGTTACCTCACTCAGGATCGTTTCTTCTAGTTCCATCCATTTGCCAGTGAATTTCAAGATTTCATTTTTTTTATGCTGAGTAGTATTCCATTGTGTAAATGTGCCACATCTTCTTTATCCATTTTTCAGTTGTGACACATCTAGGTTATTTCCAGTTTCTAGCTATTACAAATAATGATGCTATGTTCATTTTTTTTTAATGTTTAATTTTAGAGGAATTGAAACCAAGGCCTCATGTTAAACATACACTCTAAATATGCTCTATGATTGACTGTCCTAAGCCTCTACCACTATTTGGGGTGGGGATGGGGGTGGGAGTAGGAATTGTTGTAAAGGGCTAGGCAAAATGGTTCGTAATACCAGTAATCCTAGTACTTGGAAACAGAGGCAAGAGGATCATGAAGTCCAGGTTAGCCTGTACTACATAGTAAGAATCAAGAACCTTAAGTTTAAAAAAAAATATGTTATAAACACTCAAGTTCTACAGCTGTGTAACTTTCATCTAGTATTGCTAGCAGAACATGGGAGATGGAATTTTATAGGCAAAATCCTTTGGGTAACACTACTTCATAGAGTGTGGTGTCCTTCTAAAGTGTATTTTAAAGAAAACAGTAGTCACAAGAAATAAATGAAACTCTAGGCTTTCAATTCCAAGAAAGTTTTAGCAATTCAGGCTGTTTATGGGTATAGCTATCTAAAGTTTAAGTAAAATTAAACATCTGGTTAATAATATAATGTACAACATGCCTAGAAACCACATATGACTTACAATTATCCTCCAATGCTTCAAACATAAAGACATCTCAACTAAAAAGATGTCAAAAGAACCGGAGAGATAGCTCAGCAGTCCTGTCCTCCCAAAGGACCTGAGACCAGTCTCAGCTCCCATGCAGGGCAGCTTGCAACTCCAGTTCTATTGGATCTGTGCACATAGTTGCATGTACACATTTACACAGACAGACAGACACACATACATAAACACACTATAAATTTAAGCATTTTAAAAGATGTCAAGATGATACAGAAAATTTAATTTAAAATTATACTGTTTCCCACTTCTTAGAGTCTCTCTAAATATTGAAGATCTTTGAAAATAAAAGATGACAAATAATGAATCATAAAGGAAATTATCCCTAACACTCACATTACAAAGAATATAGAAAGTCTTAAGAATTAAACAAACAAACAAAAATGTCACCTTAATTGTCAAGACATTTTACCTTGTAAGTCTGCTGAATGGATTGATCTGATCACCTGACTTAAATTTACAAAGATATTTGTCTAATAATATATCTGGATCACAGTCAGTATCCATGAATGACAGATGAACTCAATGGTCTCCAGCAATAAATCACAATATATCACTGCAAAGGGAACTCAGAGAATAGTGATTTTCTGTTTGTGTGTGTGCAGAATTGGCTACAATGTCCTCAAATGATCTTGAACAAATCTTAAATAAATCATTCTTGAATTATCATGTACACATGACATCCAATGCTGAAATCCTTTCCTTTCATTCTTAACTAACTCTTCAGAGGACTCACTATGAACTCACTAAAATACAGATTCAGAAATTAACTTTTCCTGGAGAAGCAATTCCAGAATGACAGAGCAAATATCTCCAAAATCAGCTCAAACCACAAGGGCACTGGCAAAAATGTCAATACATCTTTAAAGTGCACAAAATGGATCAAAGCAGATCACCTATGTCAGAAAAAAACAGTGGGACCTCTGCAAGCCCTGCAGGCAGGGCAAACGTCACACTTGGTGACATTTGGAGTAGGACTATTTTCATCTCCTCAGTTCTGTAGAGTCTCAGAAACCCGCAGTCTTGCAATAAGGATAACTGAGGGTGGAGGTGAGGGTCAAAGCTTGGGGAAACCTAGAAAGAGACAGAACAGGGCAGAAAAGTAACAGAGAGCTGCCCCCTTTTAACTACGCTGAGGGTCCCTTGAAAAAACAAACAAACAAACAAACAAAATAAAACCCACCATTAATGGGGCTTGTCTGTTGCCCTGGATCAGAGCTACTTAATGTGAAAGAGTTATCCCCATACAATTGTTTAGAACAATTATCTACAATTGTTTAACATGGAAAATGTCAAACAAAAGTCATTCATCAGGAGGCAGGGCTGAGAGAGAGAGAGAGAGAGAGAAAACTGTAACAAAGGAGGGGAAATCACTTAAAGTTCCAACAATTTCCTGGTGCCCTGGGAATTTACAAATATGAGGAAAGCGTGTGTGTCTATAAAATGACCCAGAATAATGCCCATTTTTCACTAGTAGCTGGTGCCAAGACTCCTAACTAGTGAGAAATGAAAACTCACGTGTTATAAACTGCCTGACTATGAAAGGCTTGTATCCTTCCAGTACACTGGCAAAGGGGGAATTCTAGTCCCATACATTTAATAACTTCCTGTTCAATATTAGATAAACTTTAGTATAATGGGGCAGACATTTTAGATGTGTATGACAAGAAAATAGAAATAACAAGAGATACGCTCAAGAAAGTCACCAAATGCACAATAACTGCAAACTTTTGGGTGGGGACACATAGTATTTCCAGATGTTAACATCATATCATTTCAAATATTCAGATTCCATTTCATATTATAAGATGTGAAAAAATCAAACAAAACAAAACTAGGAAACACTGAACAATGTGAAGTTAAAAAAAAGCATTCCACATAGCCTGTATCCAAGAAGTCCAAATGCTGTGATAAGACAAAGAATTTAACTTAACACTAAAATAATGTTAAAATAGTGAAAGAAAATCACATATAAACAACTAGAACAAAGGATGAGAGCAGTACGTACTAGAGAGTGAATACAATAGCAAATGAACATATAAAAATTAAACATAAAATATATGACTTATTGCATGCATGTATGGAATATACATGCCTAAATTGCAAAGTATAGTAAGAGAAATAAAAAAAAATCTGTTATCAGGTTGAAGAACACATCTGAGCTGGCAGAAGAATCAATCATACAGCTGAGATGTAAACCAGTTCTTCAGAGTTATATCTAGCCCAATGAAGAAGAAAATTAGGATCAAATGTTGAGAAAACAAACTACCTTAGAGATCTGTAAGACCTCATCAAGTGTGCTATGTTACATATTCATAACAGGAATCTCAGAAGAGACAAGGAAGGAAGGGGCAGAAAGCTCCCCAATTTGAAGAGCAACATTAGTCTATGTATCCAAAAAGCTCAACAAGATCTAAGTATGATCGATTAAAAAATATATGCATCTTGGCACAGCAGAGTCATGGCAAGGGTAGAGAAAAGGTTAAAGCAGCAAGAGTAAGACAGCTGTGCCCAGATGCAGATGTTCTCAAGACATCGCCAGAGAGAGATGAAGGGCTTTGCTGCCAACAGAGCTGCAGTGTAAGAGGTACAATTCCCAAGGGTGGTATTCACACACAAAAGAACAAGCTGGGATCACTTCCTTAACAAACATATGAAAATCAACTCAAGTATAAGATCGACTAACACAAACAATAAAAGAAAACAATGAGTTAGACATCATAAAAGTAAAAGCAAAATTCTGTGTGCCTCAAAGGATGCTACGACGAAAGTGAACAGATAACCCACAAAATGAGACAAAGTATTTATAAGTCATGTATATGGCAAGAGACTTGCATTCTGAATATATAAAGAATTCTTATAAAAATACTATAAATAGCAAGAGATTTAAATATGTACTTCTGCAAAAATGATATACAAATGGCCAATAAACACATGAAATAATTCTGACTATGCAGAAGGTAGTGAGGGGGACATATGCAAGGTACAATGATATATGTATATGAAGAGGTCATACAATAACCCATTATTTTGTGGGAAACGATGTTGAATTCCATTTGTCATTAGAGAAATAACAGCAATGAAATATCACTTTATGGGATGGATATATTTAATGAGACAAATGTTGTTGAGGCGGTAGAAATAACTGGGCTCATAAACATTAGTAGTGAAATTACAAAATTCCATCAGCTCTGCAAACTGCTAGTCAGTTTCTCAAAATATTAAACATGTACCCTTGTGATGTGACTCAACAAAGCTACATGTAAATATACAACCAAGAGAAACAAAAACATGCTTGTTACACTTTTTATATGAACTGACAGCAGTACACTCACAAGAAATATAATTTATATCAGCTAACAAGTGGATAAACACAATGGGGTTCAATTAAACATTTAAAAGGGAATATAAAATGGATGCATGCTACAATACAAATGAACTTTGGTAACACAAAAAAGAAGTCAGTTACCAACAAAATGCCACATTTTGTATGATCCATTTACATGAAACATCCAGAATAGGAGAATCCAGAGTCATGGAGATCAGTGATTAGGAGATGGGGTAGGGGGCAGCAAGACAACTACTAACAGGAACGAGCCTTGTTTTGTTGATGATGAAAATATTTTGAAATTAAATTCTAGTATTGGTTACAAACCTTTGTGAACATACTAGAACCCATCAAAATTTACATTTTAAATGGCAATTTTATTCAATGTTAATAATAGTTCAACTTTTCAAAACATTGACAGGAATGTCAGGGTAGAGTGCCTGGATTTGGGATCCAGACTACAGAGGTTAAATTTACCTCAGTTGTGAAACTTAACAACTGTGTGTGACAAAATACCTAAGAGGAAGAAGGCAATACTTCCTATGGCTAATGGATTCAAGGTTTTCAACCAGCGATTGGCTGGCTCCATTACTGTAGATAAGAGGCAAAGCTAAAACATCATGGTTGTCTAATGCTGTAAAGAGACACCATGACCATGGTAACTCTGCTAAAGGAAAGCATTCAATCGGGCTGGCTTATGGTTTCAGAGGTTTAGCTCATTATCAGCATGGCAGGAAGCATTGTGGTATACAGGCAGACATACTGTTAGAGAAACAGCTTGAGAGTTCTACATCTGGATCCACAGGCAGCAGGAAGAGGGAGCCATGGGGCCTGACTTGGGCTTTTGAAACCTCAAAGCCTACTCCCAATGGCGTACTTCCTATAACAAGGCTGCATCTAATAGTGCCACTCCTTAGTGACAAGCATTTAAGCCTGTGAGTCTATGGGGGTCCTTCTTACTGAGACCACCACAGTGGCTGAAGGGAAAGATGGAGGAAAACTCATTTCACAGCAGCTGAGAAGTAGAGAGAGCCTGGAAGGGACCAAGGTCACTTTAAATCCATGCCCCTGGTAACCTATTTTTTTTTATTAGGTACTACCTCTATCAGTTTTTACCATCTAATTTACTCTTTGGGTCAGAACCTTCATGACTCAGTCACCATCCCTTTAAACACTGCATGAAGACCAAGCCTTCATCACACAATCCTTTGGAAGTCATTTAATGTCTATAGCACAACACTTTGTGATGCTTGTGTACTTCTTAACTTATTGGTGTCTCAGGGTCCTTCCTCGTCTATAAAACCTATATAATGGCTATGTAATGGTAGTAGTACCACAAGGGGTTGTGGAAACTGAACATGGTAGCTTAGGCCTATTTGGGAGGCTGAGACGGAGGACTGGTATAAAATGGAGGCCAGCCTGGGTTACAGAGTGAGAACCTACCTCAAAACACAAAACAAAAAAGGAGCTATGGGGATGAAATAAGTTAGTGGGGAGGGGTTAAGGCAACTTCTGACTTGATGAGAAAGAAGGCCAAGAAAGCAGGGATTGTAGAACTGGGAGAGATCATAGTTAGGGTATAACGCTTGAATGACTCTGGTTTTTGTTGCTGTGGGGGGGGGGATGAGGTGGGAAAGAAGGGGACCTCTGAAGAGTCCTCATGGTGAATATGGTAAACACTGGGGGAAGACTGGCCAATGAAGGAAACCATGTACATAGTGTGGATACATCCCCCATGTGGCTTTGTACCCATCGTGAGTAAGTGCAGCATCCCAGAAGCAATGCCATACAAATGATGACAGGACTTTCCCAGGACTGTTAAATGATTGGAGCTGTAGGTAAAAACAAAGGGGTCTAAAGGAAAATGAGTAGTCTCAGAACCATCCCCCCAAAGGGTTGACAGCAGATTTCCAGATGAGAGAAGAGGAAGTACGCTGCTAAGGAGCCAAGCCTGAAGCAATCACACTAATTTCTCAGAAGAGATACTTGGTCCAGAACAAAAGTCAGCTCCATAGCAGAAAGGCAAGAGCTCTGATTCCTTAGCCAGAGAGAGAAAAATCAACAAGCACATGTGTTAATAAGCATGCTGATTTGGTTTCATTTTTTTCCACTTTTCTCCCTAAATTCCTTTTTCCCCCTCCTAGACCTTAGCCCTGCCAGAGTCCATGCTGAAAGTGGACTTCATGAGTCAGGCTCAAAACAGGATGCAGAGTTCAGTGAAAAGAGCACACAAAGAGAAGTGTTTAATCAACAAGAGGAGGAGGGAGAGAAAAGGGAGGAGGAAGAAGAAGAGGAGGAGGAGGAAAAGTATCTATGTATTTGTCTAACATTTTTGCTTCAAAATAAATAAATAAAAAAAAACAAGCCAACGAATTTAGCTCAATAGATTCCCAAGGGCAGCATTTATGGCACTGTTGTATGCAAATTCCTAGAAAAGAAATTCCACTGTCAGATGAGATTTTAAGAAATCAGTATAAAAGATTCCCCCTTTTAGATATTTACAACGAGCATTAGCAGCATGTTAAAAGACTCTAAATAACCTTCAGTGAGGAAAACTATTATATTGTTTCTAAAGCCATTTGGCCCCATCCCCAAAGAACCCAATCTATTCTTCTCAGAAAATAGAAGATTCAGAACTAGTAGGAGGAGCTTCACTCTATGCAAAGGCAGCCTTATCCATGACAAACAGACAAACAACTAGAAGCCAAAAGAGGGAAGGTAACTTTTCACAGTAGAAAGAGACCCTCTGTTCTGTTTCTTTGCTTCCTGCCAGCTAAGTGGTTTCCCCAGTACAGCCCATGTGAAACGTACTCTGCCAACTAACCGCTAGACAAAGGCATGGCCCTCAATGACATCAAAGCAAACATATGTAAAAGATTACCAAGAAGTCTGGGGACACTGAGGGGTAGATTTGAAATGGAATAATGTTTGCCAGTCTCAAACTCCTTTCCCCTGTTGGGTGGATGGTTCTCTAAACAAATGCCTTAATGAACTCTATAATTTGACAGTGACCTTGAACGATCAGAAGCATCCCATCCTTGTTTCCCAGGACTACTCCCTACACTTTGCTAAACTTCAGCTTTGTATTTCCATCAAGTCCTCCCCATCACTTTATTACATGTGGCTCAAAAGCTTGAGGTAGAATGGTTTCCTTCATATAAAGACCCTCCTTTGCCTTCGCTTCCTACTACTGTGACATACAGGATAACGACAACAATTTAAAAAAACAGCCAAGATATTTCTCCTCCTGAAGATGCAATAACTGCTCAAAAATATCTATTCTCTCTTATATAATATACCTCCTTAAGAGGAGGACCTGGTGACTCATTGGCTTTGGGTTTGGTCATGTGACCCCCTTTTGCCTTTGGGATGGTAGCAGGTACTGTACATTAATTAGTGTTAGAGCATGAATAAGCATTGAGGCTTACTCTCTTCTACTTCATTCACTATCCTATGGAAGTATTTCCTGAAGTAGTTGCTGCCCTTCTATTTTAGGTATAAAATTAAACATCACAATCTGGGGACCAGAGAGGATCACCAGACTTTGCCTCGGCTTCACAGTGCAGATTCTGATTAGCAACTGAGAAATGTCCAAGCCCTTGCAAAAATTTCCACCTCCTTTGCTTTAGGGAAATGAAACACTACTATGACTACCATGAACTTTAAAATATGTAAGCATAATCATGATACCACAAATGTGTTAGCTAGGTTAGTCTTTATAAGATGTTAGGCACTAACGTACTAATGATACACAGACTCAGTGAGGTCAGCCAGCACCACATTGGAAAAGGCCATCACTGAGGGATAGCTAATCTATGCACAAATCTCTCAACATAGCTTGGTCAACAACTGGCAGTTGCTGATTAGCATTAAGAAGGCTGCCTAGACAATTTTCTGTTGCTAGAGTTGAATAGTACAGATGGACTCTTTAAAAAGAAAAAAGGTTCATTTGCCTCATGGTTCTAAAGGCCCGGAAAAAACTGAAGCTTGGAGGGGGTCATATCTAGTGAGGCTCTTTTTGTTGGTGTGATTCCTTGCAGAATCTCGAGTCAGCACAGAGCACAAGGTGGTGAGCCAGCCTGTCTAGCTCAGGACCCTCCTCTTCTTATATAGTCACAGTTCTGTTGTATTAGGGTCTCATTTAACCACCTGATTTCCCAAATGCTCTACCCCTAAATGTCATGGAATTCTTTACCTTCTTAATACCTTAAGGAATAAATTTGGAATATTCGTATCCCAGAAGACTCAAAACAAATTACTAATGATAAATGCACTGCCTTGTTAGCCACTAAGAAAGTGGCGATTGGAAATATGTTCTCTTTGGTGAAAACAGAGTCATTTAGGATGTGTGGAGTAGCTTCAGTAGTCTGGAGACACTTGCTGCTCCTCTAAGAGTGAGGCACAAGAACCTATTTAGCCTGATACCCCATATCCTGTATGATGATGTCCATCATTTAATCCCAAATGCAAGTCCAAGACATCTGTTTGGAGATTTTCAGACTAGAGAACTCTGAGCTGAGAAATAAAGCCATGCCTTTGTGATGCTTGCGGATTAGCCTTAAATGAACCAGAGGGTGTGGTTGGGGCATCTCAAAATCTAGTTTTCAAATTTGGCTTAACATGAATGTGGCAGGCAGAGCTCTTACATAAATAGCAGGTCTCATCCAGATGAAAACCACATAGAACTGTCTGGGTGTAGGATAAGTACTATCGTCTTTCTGAAAGCTCCCTGATGGTTACAGCACATGGGTAGGGAAGAGCTTCCCCACCTGACAGACAGCAAGCCAGGACTTCGTCAGGCACGCAGAGTAGATTTATGAGCTGTTCTGAGCTTGCTATACTAATGCATATTCATTTAGTAAGTGCCTGTATGTGTGGGTGAACTTGGTCTGAGGCCTGCTTTTATTAAAATAAAAGCGAGATTACAGAAGAACGGCAAACACTCCCCAACTTTAACTTCATTAGCAGCTTTGCCATGAATCTAAGAGGAATCAAATTGGCTTTAGTCTGCCCACAACAAAGGGAAAAACTCAGCTGCTTTATAGGAGGAAAGTGGGGACTAATAGCTCTGCCTAATAAGATACTTTGTTTCTCTCTGAATTGTCATTTATATTAGCTTGGGTTTGGGGTAATATTGGCAAGGCTCGCTCTTCTGCAGTAGAACTCTATGACCATTCTTGAATGCAGGTGACTTCTGAATTTAGAATTGAGGGGCATTCCAACCTTCTGTTTCTACTTTGGGGCTGAACCAAAGTTTTACAGAGAGTGACTTGCACCAGGGTCCTAATACTTTACCATCACAAATGCGTATGCAAAGCAAGTGAGCCAAGAAAAATTGAGGTCAAAGGATGTGATATGGGAAACTGATTTGATACCTTTACGTTCTATGTAAAATTTATGAAGAAAGTTTGGAGTCCCAGCCCTGGTCTTTCCTCCCCAGCGTCTGGATAAAGACTTGATTGCTGAATACAAGGCTAATCTCACTCAGCAAACCTCCGCACCCTGGGAAATGGCCTCTGTTATTATCACTTCAGGGCCTGATCTACTTTAATAACAGGCATCCATCAGGACAGGGCTGAGAAGTAAGCAGGCAGTTACAAATAGGACAGGCTGCATTCAGAGGACGGGAGGATGAGAGGGTGAGATAAGATTAAAAATCTGCAGTGCTTTCCTCTCACATGTCATTCTCACCAGCTGAAATGGTTTACTATGTCCTTGCTACACCCACAGCTGGTTAGCTGCATTCTCCTGCAGAAACTGTAGTAGACAAGATCACCACATGAATAGGGAGCACAGAAAGACTTTCATCTTAGCTTTCTTGAAGGAAGGGGAAAAAATACTGATTATAGTACCGTGTTTTCTGCTAATTCATATGTCAAAGCCTTAAGCTGCAATGTGACTATATTTGGAGATGGTATATAGAAGAAAGTTATGAAGATCAAATTAGGTCATAAGGGTAGAATCAGACCTCTAACTTTAGAAGAGGAGACACCAGCTATTATTCTTTCTATATGCATTAACCAGGGAGGCTAGGCAGGCTGGGGAGTGCTTTTCCTATAAGCATGAAGACCCAAGTTTGATCCCCACAGCCCACATAAAATACCAGCTGTGATGGTACATGCTTGTAATCCCAGCGATGGGGAGGGAGAAGCAGGCAAATCGTTAGGGATCCATAGGCAGCCAGCCTAGCCTACTTAGTGAGTTCCTAGCTGGTGAGAGACCCTGTGACAAAAATCAAGAAGACTGTATCCTGACAGGCGACACCCAAGGTTATCCTCTGACCACACACACACACACACACACACACACACACACACACACACACCAACATGCACATGGCCATATGAGGACCTAGATAAGTAGCTGTCATTAAGCCAGGACAAGGGACCTAAACTAACAACAAATTCTGTTGGCACCTTGATCTTTATGACCTACAGCAATGTAAAAAAAACATGTCTATTGCTGAAGCCACCCAGGCTGTAGCATTTTGTTGTGGCAGTACACACTGACTAATACTACAATACTGAATGTTGACTTCTACGTAATAAAGGCAAATATGTCTCCATATTTCCAAGTAGTATTAACTACAGCAGAGAGATTTTGCTTTTCTCTATCAGCATTGGAGTGTGAAGTACAGAAGCTTTTTACAAAAAGTGTTTAGTACTGGTACCAGAAGGTGAATTGTAAATAAAAAGTCCGCATTGATTAGTTGCTTAGTTCTCTTTGAAGACCACTCAGGACTCCAAGTGAAAACAGAACACAGGCCAGGTCACGTAATGCAGTTTCCAGCATTGAATGCAAAAACCTGGAGATAAAAGCTTCCAACTGGCTGTAGAAGAGCCAGTTCCCTGTGATTTTTGCATTGGAGCAAGTGAGCATTACAATGTCTGACCAAGAAATTGATCTGTGAAATGTTTGGGTTGGAAAAGGGAGCCTCAAAGGAAACAATTCCCCAGCATTTCAAAGTGAAATCTTCAAGGAGGGAATAATTCAGAGTGAGCTGTTTTTGACTCTTGAAATAAATGGAAAAATATCTGAATTCCCAAAGCTTGGTGAACAGCTAAGCTGGCGTCACTAAGTACAAGTTACATTTCCCCCTTTCTCTTTAAACAAACGCCCCCAGCAGTTAATGACAACACTAGGTCACAATACACGGAACTCCTGAAAGATTCTTTTAAAAACCCTTGAAACAGAGACCCTAGGCTGATAATAGCGTCTTTTTAATCCTAGGGTTTGGTTTTGTTTTTTAAACATTACTTTTCTTGCAGTTTAGCTGCATCAGTCACAAATAGAGCAGGCGGCAGCTTGTCAGTGTAGGTGTCGCTGAGGTCTTCAGTTCTAACAGTTTCTTTGATATGGCCTTCCTTCCTGTCAAAACCACTGCTGAGGCCATGGCCACCATTGCCACCACCACCACCACCACACACAATCACTTATTTCTCATTCATCAGGGTGTGGCATCCGCTAGTTCCCTGGACAGCAGCTGGGTGTCTGAAGGCAAGGCTGAATGAAAGAGGTGATTTTCTCCTTAGAACCATCTGGAAAGGAAAGCACTGGCTCCAGGGGATCTACAGGATGAAGGAAGAAAAAGGAAGGCATCCAGCTTTTCTTGACTTAACCTCTGCATAGCGTTCCCTGGAAAGACAGACATTAAGATCTCCCAAAACAATGCCACTGCTCACAGTGAATGTTTCCTGTTGTGGCGGAAATGTGAATGCATGGTAGTAAGTAACAAACATCCTATTGCCACATACAGAATGAATAAACATTTTTTTAAGCTTAGTGTAAATTATGGTAACCATGGGTAGTTATAACTTAAACCTCTTTCTAGTGAAGCAAGAGACACTAAGAACACAAAGTTTGAGATCCTGTGAACTCTATAGACTCAGGGGATGAACAATAGATTTAGATTTGGGTTCTGCTTCTTACGAACAGAACTGATTGAACTTCCCTTTATCTCTGCCCTATCTCCCTGTCTGTAGATGGGCATGGGTTTAACACCCATCACTCCACAGGTGATTGTAAGGATCCAGATAGGCATTACACGTAAAGATCTAAAAAAAAATAGAAGAAAAAAATAAAACTCAAAGCCCAACACATAGCAAATGCTCAATAAATCAAATTGCTGTAATTGTTAAAAGAGAAAATACAGCATGGAAACACTATAGACAGCTATATAGTATTCACATTGCTTATTTTCTAGAAGTCCCTTTAGCAGCTCAATTCTGAGATCTTACTACCTCATCACTGGGACAAAAACAAAACAACCTGAGACAGGAGAGACTTAACTTTGGCTCACAGTTTTGGAGGTGTCAATGCACCATGGTGGAGCTCACATGTGGAACAATTCATATTATAGCAGTCAGGACATCAGCAATGGAGAGGAAAGAGGCTTGAACAAAATACAGCCCCTCCGCAGACATTCCCCGCTGTACTACTTCCTGCAAACAGGCACCAGCATCCTAGTTTTCATCACCTCTCAATAATGTCATCATGTTATAAATCCATCAAGGGATTAGCCCACTTACTATTAACTCAGAGTCCTCTTCGCCATCCAATTTTATATGGGGATGCTCTCGCAGACACACCCGGAGGTGTATTTCACTAATTCCCTAGGTGGTTCTCAATCTAATCAAGTTGAAAATTAAGATTCACCATCAGATTTTCAAGAAGCTCTGTGCATTCACACATGAAAAGAATTCGCCTGTGCCCGGAGGGAACTCTTAATAAGGAGGAACACAGGCTTTGGAACAGCAATGCTCCTTCACTTTCAACCCAGTCTACTGAGGGGGGGGGGCACTCCTGAACTGTGTGTTTTGAATCCACGGTAACTAAAACAGACAAATGTTTAACAATTTGATTGAGGTCATATAGTTAGTTGGGGTAGTTCCAACTGTAAACCCAACATACTAGACCATAAAGCTCATAGTTTTTCACTGGTACCCTCTAGAATTTCCCCATGTATTCACAATTACCTTTCTACCTGCTGTGAACAAATACCTAGAAAGACACAATTTAAGGGAGCAGGAGTTAGTCTGGCTTGCAGTTTGAGGGAATACTTCCACCATGGCAGCAGGAGCAGGAGCAGGAGCAGGGAGAATTCATTTATAGTCAGGTAACAGAGGGAGATGAATTCTAATGCTCCAATTACATTCTCATTATTTAGTCCTCACTCCAGGTCATCTCAGCTGACTTAACCTATATAACCCTTCACAGACATCCCCACAGGATAACCTGATCTAGACCACCCCTCACAGACATTCCCTAGGCCTTGTCAAGTTGACAAATCGATATCGATATTGACTGCCACACCATGACAATGGTTAAGTTCTGAAAACAAAATCTGGAGCCAAAAGTGACCTTGGAAAGGACATGTACTTATCCCTCATGTCCACATTCCTGGATACACACCTACTGATTTGTGGTAATTTGTGGTTCTCCTCCCAGCACTGAATGCTGGGGATATGAAGAATATAACCAATCCTGTTACAGTCTATGGAACAGAACAATACTGCAAAGGCAGACTCTTCAAAAATCACAGAAATAATCCATACTATACATCTTTACAGTAGGCAGGAGGTTTCTTATTTGGGGGTCACTACCTGCTTTCAAACAATGCTTATGGAATAGCCAGTGGTCTTCTTAGACAATAACAGAGAAAACTACCAAATAAGATACAGAAATGTCACACACAATTTGTAGCCCAAATTACAAGTTATTCCCCTTATAACAATCTTGCAGAGAAAATGCAATGTGCCCCAGGGGAATGAATAATCACTAGAGCTAGCCAAAAATATGGCCTTTAGGAACAGAGGCAACAGAGCCTCAATTATTTTTAGTCCTTTCTCATTGTTTTGTCTTGGAAGGGTGCTTTATTCTCTGTTTTTATCCCTTCTTTCTCTCAAAAGATTCATTTTCAGATTAGTCATAGAAGGCTGGCAGGATGCTGGGAAGTGGAAGGTGTTTCAGAGTCAGCTTCTGGGGTGAAGCTGCAAAGCTTTTCAGGGAAAATGAGGCCATGGGAGCCTAGAAATCCGTGTGTGTTGTGGGGTATAGGCAAAGCAGAGAGTGGACCTTGAGCACTGACCGGGCCGCTGAACTGAACCAGAGGCAGTCTGTGCGCTATAGGGAGGTGTTTCCCCAGGAATGATGAAATGCCTGACATGAGTTCTCTAGGCCATAAATGCATGTGGGAACAGCAAGGAAGCTGGGTTTTAAGGAGAAAAATGAGTGTCCTAATATGTTTCAGCAGAAAGACCTTTAAAAAGTTCCTTATAGAGGTAGGTAGTCAGTGCAGTCTCTAGTATGGTATTCTGGGTAGGCACTACGAGCCTTCTTTCTTTAACAAGGAGTAGCTGGCATGGGGTTTGGTATTAACAACAGAGTTAAGGTGACCCAGAAGTTCCATTTTTAGGGACAATATCTAGAAGAACTGAAAGCAGAGACTTGACACCCATGTTCATAGATACATGATTCAAAATAGCCCAAAGGCAGAAGTAATCCTACTGCACAGTGGTGGATGAGTGAAGAACCTGAGATACATACATACCATAAAATACCATTCATTCTTTAAAAGAAAGGCTCATTACATCATGAATGGCTTTGAAAATATTATACTAAGTCTAGGTCATTCACAAATGTTGGCTCAGTCAGGAAAATGCTTACTGCACAAGCATGAAGACCTGAGTTCAAACCCCAGCACCCACATGAAAAGCAGCATGTGCATGTCATCTTAATACCCAGAGGAAGAGAGAAGAGGATGCTGGGGCTTTACAGCCAGCCAGTTTAGAGGACTCAACAAACTCCTGGTTCAAAAGGAAACGGGTCTCAAAAAGTAAGGTGGGGAGGCATTGAAGGCACCAAATAACAATCTCCTATTACCACATTCAGTCATACACATGTGCACAGGAACCTGCATATACCTGCACCCAGGCAGGCATGCATACACACATACCCACACGCACACACATGCATACACTCAGAGAGAGAGAGAGAGAGAGAGAGAGAGAGAGAGAGAGAGAGAGAGAGAGAGAGAGAGATTGCATGATTCCAAATCAATAACACTGTATAAGTTGGTTAAGCCAAAGTAGTTACATTCATGGAGGTAGAAAGGACAATGATGACTTCCCGGGGCTAAGAGAAGACAACAGGAAACTGAAAGGTTATTATTCGGTACCTGGGGACTCTGGGGAGTCTGCAGGTATTAAATGTCAAACACTAGATTCCTAGTTCAAAATGGCATTGTATTTGTGCATCTTCTCAAACACTTTAAATATTAAAGTACTTTTAAAACATAGTGCCAGTTTTAATATAATTTGTTCAAAATACTTAGGAACAAATAGCTCAGATTTGTGTGTTGTTTTGAACTTTGGCATATTTATATATTTAGGGAATGGGACCAAAATCTGAGCAAAATAGTTCTGTTCATACACACCTTCATACACCTATAACAACAGTCATTTAAGATGATATTTTTAGTGTGCCTTGGCTTTGATTCAGATTTCTCACATAAGGCCCAGTAATAGAATTTTTCCATTTGCATCACATCAAATAACTTCTGGATTTTTAAAAGCATTTTTGATTTTCATGTTAGTGTTCAAGTCTACAATGTAAGTGCCATGTAAATAAATATTGTACTCCACTGTTTAAGAAATAATGATCTAAAAATAAAACTACATACCCAATATGGAAGCAGTTTTATTCTGAGTATTTTCCATCTGGTGGTGTCGAAGAGGGCTGATGACACTTTATCTCACTAAATTCTACACCTGAAAATGGCTAAGATGATAAATGTGATGATATTTCATCACAATAAAAAGTAAATTTGTTTTTCCCCTCTGGAAAAGCCCTGTCCCTCTACCTTTCTACCCCCATGTTTGAGCCTTCTCTGCAGTGCGCCACTCCCCATCTTCCACCAAGAGCTAATGTCCATCTCACCGGCTGAGTTAGCTCTTTGAGTGGCTTTGATCCAAAGCGTGTTCTGGAAGCAAAACCTTGGAATTTGGAAGACTTGGAGCCTTTACTTTCTCTCTGGGAACTGAGTCACCAGGTGAAAAATTCCAGACTACCTAGGTAGAGGGAGAGATCACATGAGGGACAGGCTTTGGTAGAGTGAGAGGCCATTTTTCAGACAGTTCACATGTGGCAAGACCAAAACAGTCTAGCCAATAGTGGGCACCAAGAACCAACTGTGCCATCTCAGCTTCTACCATGGGAAAGAGAGGCACGTTATCCCTCTGAGATAGGACCAAATCTATGACTTACAGAACAGTTAGGAAGAAAAAAAGAAAGGAAGAAAGAAAGAAAGAACATATATTTCTAAGTCACTCCATTTTGAAAAGTTTCTTAATAGAAGATTTCTGAAATAGTTATGCAAATATATGTCCTGGGCTTATAGAATTTCCTCTCATCTAATCCTATATCTGCTCAATCATCAATTCAATACATGAATGTTTATCAACTTTCTATTATATAGCCTATCTCTTAAAACCATTGAAAATTATCAAAGCTTGAAACAAAGGCCCAGCTCCAGGGTGGAAAGATGGCAGAGTGGATAATATGCTTGCTGTGCAAGTGTGGGAACCTGAGTCCCTACAAGGGTGGGTACCTGAGTACACCCCAGAGTTCCCACAGCCAGTGAGAGGCAGAGAAAAGGGACTGTAGATACTCAGAGGGCCAACTTGCCTGGAGTGTACATTGGTAAAACATGAGTGAGACAATGTCCTAAACACAGCAGAAAGAAAGTACTAACACCCAATGTTGTTCTTTGACCTCTACACATGTACCATATTATGTACACATATACATGCAAACTTACACACACAAAAGAGTTTAAAAAAAACATAACCCAAAACAAAACCCAAAGGGCCAGCCCCAAAGGAGTTCATGCTTTAAAAGGATCAGATGAAAAGAAGTAAATGCAGTGAGTAATGGGTTGGCAGAGAATACCAGTGACAACATAAGGTATAAAGGAAAAAGTAAGCAGACTCCTGGGGCTTAGTTCCTTTGGCTGGGAATACATGAGTTCTTCTTGGTAGGTCACAGACTCTATTCTATGGAAGAGGATTCATCTTTTCTATCCTGTTTTTATAGTTGTTGTTGTTTGACCTTTTCTGATGATGCTTTAATTTTAATTATGTGTAATCACTATGTTAATGGGAATAAATATAGGTAACTCAGTTTCATTATCTTGAATACTGAAAAAAAGTATGTTCTTATATTGCTACTACTACTTTAAAGAAACCTCATCTGTAAGGAAAACCTTGATCAAAGATAGTAAGGTCCACAGTACTCTAGAATTTGCACACCAAATTAGAAATGGGCCTATGTGGCTTTTCTTATTATTTTTATTTTCATGTTGAACTTGCACAAAACAATGACTTTTTTTTTTTTGGTTTTTGGTTTTTCAAAACAGGTTCCTCTGATTTGCTTTGGATCCTGTCCTGGAACTAGCGCTGTAGACCAGGCTGGCCTCCTGCTCAAAAGATCTGCCTGCCTCTGCCTCCGGAGTGCTGGGATTAAAGGTGTGTGCCACCAACTCCCAGCTTAACAATGACCTCTTGAGGTGCTTAATGATGAAGAGCATGGCTTGCACAGGAAAGATGAAAACCAAACAAACAAGCAAACAAACAAAACCCCTAACTGCTCATGCTTTTATCAGCTTTACATAAACATGTAGGTAAAACCACAGCTTTGATGTCAGGGTCAAGTTTCACCACGGGCAATCTGATGATCTCCTTCCCAAGCCTCTACCTTCTGATCTATTAAATGGGGATAATTACACTATACATGAGTTAAAGAATAAATAGACAAGTGTACAACAAAAAACTTTCAGCCAGTGGCCACAAAATGATAAGCATTAGATAAATGTTGCCTATTACCATATGAACATATTTAGAAGCCACAGAACCAAGAAGAGCTATTGGCAACATTTTGCCTATAATATTCTAGACCTGTTTAATACTGGCCATTTCACAGATAAGATCTGCACATCTTCCCAGGGGCAGAAGACCATTCAGGAATCACACTAAAGCTCCAGCATACAGGTAAATTCCTGTTCTGATCACATTATGCAGGTAGCTATATGCCATCCCCATCATTCATGACCCCTGTATAGGATCCAACAGAAGGAAATCAGACTGAAAGCTGGGGTCTGACAAGGACAGGACCTTCCCAGTCTATCTGAGTACTTATGGTTCCCATGAACCTGCTCTCCTAGTTGTATCATCCTGAGACTGAATCCCACAGCCTCCTTTGCCCTCCTCAGAGTATTTCTGATCTGGATTAGCAGTCTAATGGTGAATACAAGCAATTTTATGCTTTTAGGAGGGAGGAGAGGTATGGTTTTGGAGGTTGAAGACAGAGCTGGTCTTGTAACAGAGAAATGGCGAGACAACACATCTATCACCAGCCCTCCAGGTAGATGGAACATAAGTGTGAACAATGATATGGATTTGTCCATCATTTTGAATACAGCTCTAATGATAACAGAGAGCAGGGAAGGGACAATGACTCCCAATTCTTTCGAGAACACAAGCTTGCTTCTAAAGCCCCAAAGAAGTAAATTTTAACAACAATACCCTGAAGGTTAGAAGTGTATTATTCTTCACCGTTTTCTGGTAAGCAGCCAGCCTGGCAAAGCTGGGTTTTAGTGTTGTGAGACCCTGAGCAGAGCCTGAATAGGCCCTGTGGATTCTGGCTTGTTGAACTGTGAGATAATGAATGAGTGATATTACAGGGACTAAATATGTGGTCAATTGTTAGAGAACAACAGAAACCCAATACAGAAGACAGACAGAATTGATCTCTCAGGGCCAATTTGATCTTTCAGGAGTGCCTGTCTGCAGAGCTGTAGAGAAGATTCTTCACATCCAGGCTACATGTTGGGAAAGCAGCATGTAGAAGTACCTGTATGTCTGCCCTAATTGATAGGCCTATGCTGTTTGAGACTTTTTCTGCTGTTAGATACACATAGCTAAAATCACACCATGGTCACAAGATTTGCATGGCAAATGCCAAACATGTTTGCCCATTGAGCAATCTCAATAGCCCATTTTCTATAGATTAAAATAGGAGGTAATTAGAAAGAAATTCACTCCTAAATATACACTCCTCCCTTTGCCTCTCTTCTGCCTCTGCCTCTGCCTCTCTACCTCTCTGCCCCTCTGCCCCTCTCCTCCCACCCCAGATCACTATTCACTAAAGAAAATCAGTTAGGAAAAACAAAACAAAACAAAGCACAATTCAAGCCTAACCCTTGAATCTGAATACTGGTAAGGCATGAATTCTGCTTGTTTTAATGTCTATTCTCTTCTCAAGCCCTCCAAGAGTGCTTGGCATATTATGTAACAGATGCCTAATAGACTCTTTTGAGTTGAAGATTGGCAAGTGGAGGGCTAGCGTAGCCTGCTAGTTAAGGAAATGTATTATGGTAATAAAAAGTGCTGAAGTTAATTTTTTTCTGTCACTTATCAGTTTCTTCATCTCAGATATAGAAATAAGAATACATTTTTACAGCATGGGTGTGAAGATCAATTGAGGTAGGATGCCTGTTTTGTGGTCTGAATCTGATATGTCTTCTATAGTTTTATCTTTTGAATGCTGCTTCTCTAATTAGCGATGCTATTTTGAGGAACCTTTAGCAGACAGGGCTTAGCCAGAGGAAGTATGCTACCACCAATAGAGCTTTGAAGGCACGGTCTAGCTCCTGCCTCTGGGCTTTGCTCTCTACTTGCTGGTTTATGGTTAGTAGCTGTCCTCTACATTTACTCCCATTGCCATAAGCTGAGCTGCTTTGCCATGCCTTCCCCACAATCATGAGAGCCAACATAAATCATTTTTCCTTTAAGTTGCTTTTGACAGGCATTTTATCACAACAATGCAAAAGTAATTTATATAAAATGAAATGCTGCGCCCAGTGATTTGTTCTGACCCACATTTACCTAATGGAATGGTTTTTAGTTTAAAAAACATTTATGTGTAAGGATGTGTGTGTGTGTGTGTGTGTGTGTGTGTGTGTGTGTGTGTGTGTATTCATGCATATGAGGGTGCCCATAGAAATCAGAAGATGACTACAGATCCCCTGAATCTGGAGTTATACATACTTAAGAACCATATGACATGGGTGTTGGGAACCGGGGGCCCTTTGCAGGAGTAGTATGTGTCCTTAACCACTTAACCATCTCTCCAGTCTCTGCTTTTTAATTTTTATATCAGTCTGGGTACTTAATTGCAAGCAATAGGACAGTCATGAACTTGAGATGGTGCAAGCAGAGAGATTATTATTCAACAGCTACCATGACTCTTACAGAAATTCCAGCCTTAGTGCACAATGAGGGCTTCACCTCCTGTACCTACCTAGTGTACAACCCCTGTAGTATTACCCCTGGAAAATCATACGTACCCATTTGAAGGCGAGATGAAACTTCTAAACTAGTAATAATGGATCAGTTTCTTCTGTGTCACTATATAGGCAACTCTTTCGCTATAGGATTGGCTCAGTCTAATCTAGACACTCTCCTTCCACCACCTCCTACCACAGAGTTAACAAATCATGGAACTAGCAATAAAATCCAAAGTCACAGAAGCCACTTTACAATTCTTATCATACCACCCTTTGCCTAGGCCTGTCACAAAGTAATAATGTTAACATTTAGATGGCCCAGACTCACTGAGGGGTTTTCCTAAACTTACTTAAGAGAAGGCTTACTCTTAAGGTGACATAAGAGAAATGACCAGAACAAGTGTAAGAGAAGATTGGAGGGGAAGCGTGGCAGGTAGACAGCACCGAAAGAACCGAGCCTGGGGAGCGATGCTAGCAGAGGTGCTAGCAGTGCGAAGGCTTGACAGATGTGCCTGCGTATGGTGCAGAAGATGAAGTCTCTGTAGTTGCAATTCAGGAGCTCTGAATCTTCCAGGCCTTACCTACCTCACCACTGCAGGCCAGGGACGGGACTTTGGCTTTAACAGCCAGAAGAATGTGAGCCTCGGCATGACTGATGTCCCACTGAAAGCGTCATTCAGGCTCTGATGGTAAGCACACACTGTGGACAGGAAGGTGAGGGTAGGAGTGAAGACAGGTGGGTGGAGGGGCCACATGACCCAGACAGAAAACCACAGTGGCTCAGTGAAGATGAGTGACAGGAAAGCTGCCTTACAGATGGGCTTTCATCAGTCTGCCTTGTTCCAGCAGAAGTACTCATGCAGCACAATGTCACAACTGCCAATATTATCCTTTCCTCCCTAGTTCATGCACTATGGCCCACTAGAGGCTTTGGAGGGTTAAATCTGAACCACTTTTCTCAGGTGCCTTTCTTCAGGCAGCAACTGAGCACATGGGCAGAGAGAGAGACTGAATATGTAAAGAATGAATACAGGGTCCAGTATCTAAGTCATTGATAAACAGTTAACTGTTCTGATCAACATTCCTATTAATAAAAGTGGTTTCTGGGTATGGGAAGCAGAACCTACCTTCTGAGCCATGCTCACACACACATACACATATTCATTCCTCCCCTTTACCCATCCTCCCTCTCTTTTCTAATTTCTCACATCCAATAAAGAACTTGAGGCAGTTTTGCAGAAAGCCATTTCACAACACTGCTGCCATAAGTCTGACTTTCCTCCTTCTGTGCTAACCCTTACCCCACCCCACCTCACCCTGCACCACAGCCTAATGAGCAGACTTTCCACTGACCCCTGTGACTCAGAGCTTTTCAGATGCCTGCCTTCTCCAAAGCTAATGCAGATATGTGTCATCAGCAAATCCCACCAGCTTGCCAGGGAGAGTATTGACATTTACATGCCCACAGCTCCAGGCAGCAGTGACCAACCTGGTGAATTCCTAATGAGAAAGACATTGGTCTTTAGAGATAAATATTTGATGACTGGAAATTTCCAGAAGATATACAATTGTTTTAGCCAATATTCAGCCATTTATGTCTTTGTTTGCTCTTTCTTTTTTAGGTTTTTAAGACAATATACTTAGATCGTGTTACCCCATCCAACCCCTGCAAAACCCATCCTACCTCCTTACCCACACAACTTTATTCTCCCTTTCTTTAAAAACAAACTAACAAACAAAAGAAAGCAAACAAACAAACAAAAACTAACAAAAAACCAGGTTACAAGAAACAAAGAGAAACCATAAAAATACAAAAACCAAATCAAAACAAACAGGCAAAAGACCAACAAGATAAACAAATGCCAAAATCAAGCAAAACGAAACAAAACTTCCTTCGCATTCTTTTTGTGTTGGCCAACCACTTCCAGTCATGGGGCCTGCCCTGGAGTGTGGTTCATCTACCCAGTGACACTCCATTGGAGGAAACTGGTTTTCCCTTTGCCAGTGGGTGTCAGCTACAGACAGCTTCTTGTGAGGGCTGGGAGCCAGTGTCCACTTCCCCTCTTAGTGATGGGACCCCATCTGGCTTGACTCTATGCAGGCCCTGTGTATGCCGCCACAGTCTCTGTGAGCTCATATGTGCTTCAGTCCTGTTGTGTCTGGAAGACGTGCTTTTCTTGAAGTCATTTACCACCTCTGACTCTTACAATCTTTTTGCCTCCTTTTCCACATAGATACCTAAGCCCTGAGGGGAGGGCTTTAAAAAGATAGCCCATTTATGAGTGAGTGTTCCACAGTCTCCCACTCTCTGCACACTGTCCAGTTGTGTGTCTCTGCTAATTCCCATATACTACAAGAAGAAGCTTCTCTGATGTGGGCTGAGCAAGGCACTGATCTATGGGTGTGTCATTGGGAGTAATTTTATTGCTATGTTCCTTTAGCAGAATAATGGTATTAGAGTTTCCTCTGATTTCAGAAAAACAAAAACATTCATCAATTATATATGGAAATACACACAAGCAAACAAAAACATGTAGGAAAACTAAAACAATCCTGAATAATGAAAGAACTGCTGGAGGTATTGGCATCCCAAATTTCAAATTATATCACAGAGCTATAGTAATAAAAACAGCATGGCATTGGCATAAAAACAGACATATTGATCAATGGAATCTAATTGAAGACCCAGACATAACATAGTTCCACATATCTAAGGATATCTATATTTTTGACAAAGAAGCCAAAAGTATGTATACACTGGAGATAAAACAGCATCTCCAACCAACTGTGCGAGTCAAACCAGGTGGCTGTATACTGAAGAATGAAAACAGATTCATATCTATCAGTCTGCACAAAACCCAACTCCAGATGGATTAAGGGCCTCATTATAATACCAACCTGATAGAATAGAAAGAAGGGTATAAGCTTGAAAAGACTTTGTAAGCAGGACACTGATAGCACATGCACTGAGACCAGTAATTAATAAATTAGATCTCATGAAACTGAAAAGCTTTGGTACAGCAAAGGGCTCCATAAGTTGGGCAGAGCAGCAACTACAGAATAGGAAAAGATCTTTTCCAATTACTCATCTGGTAGTGGGTTATACTGTGGCATGAAGCTGTTGTGGGAAGGAAAGGGACTGAGAAGGCAGGATAGGAGATGGAGGTCAGAAGCAGTGTAGGAGGATCAACAAAAACAAAGTAGGTTATGGAAATACCATAATGGAACCAATTTCTTTATAGAATAATTTTAGAAAATTAATTAATAAACCAATGTACAAGATTTCTCAAATCACCAATAAAAATGATGATCCCGTACAGGAAATACACTAATATAAGAGTTCTACATAAACCATAAACCACAATGCAGTACAAGGATACATCTGTGAAATTAACTTCCTATTGTTAATTATAAAAGGAAAAAATAAACCTAGAACTCATGACAGCACCATGTGTAAGCATGGATGGTGCAAGAGACACATGGATTCCATGAAGACAGTGGCACATGCTTTCCTCGGGCATCATCTGGGCACATACTTGAAGAATGGAATGGGCAAAGTTGCTCACCCTCTCTTATGAATTACTTTTATTTGTGGAAGCAAGTTACTAAGATCTTATTTAATGTAAGTTGGAAGGGTCTGCCATACTACCTGTGACCTAGAAAGCCACAACTCTATCACAGGGATTGGCTGTAGTTAGATAAGATGCTACCAGTTTAGATAGTACTTGGCAGTATCATGAAATGTTTGCGTTTTTTCCCCCTAGGTCTTAAACAATGAAGATGCAGTTTTTTTGCCTTCATTGACAAAAGCAATGAAACTAAGCTCCTCACCTCCACCTATGTACACACCCATGAGCAAAGTGGGGGCAGACAGAAGAGCAAACATGGGAGGATTAGAGGAGAGGCTGTACTAGTAACCTTACTGTCCCTATGACAAAACACCACAGCAAAGGCATCTTATTGAAGGAAGGGTTTCTTTGGCTTCTGGTTCCAGAAGGACAAGTCTATGATGGAGCAGTTGAGGCAGCAGCCTGAAGGTGACTGGAGTAGCAACTGAGAGCTGAGGCTCACATCTCAAACCATAACCAACAAGAAGCAGAGGGCCATCTGGGGCTGGCTGGAGGCTCTGCAACTTCAAAGTTGCTCTCAGTGATGCACTTCCTCCAGCAAAGGCAAAGCCGCACCTTCTTCCCTCCCCAAACAATGGCAACATATGTAGCCCAAGTGATCAAATGCCCAAGAACATGGGGGTTATGCCATTCAAGCCTCCACAAAAGCTATGGGTTGTTCCTGCTGTCATTATTTCAGTTAAATAATTCAGATATTTCTTTAAGATTATAAAGTTGATTGGCTATGGCTTAACATACATGAAGTCCCAGGTTTGAGCCATACTACAGTATAAATCAGGTATGATGGTGCATACAATCCCAACACTTAGAAGGCAAAGACTCAGAAGTTTAAATTTATCCTAGGCTATAGGATGTGTTCGAGGCCAGCCTGGGCTGCATGAGATCCTGTTTTAAATTTTAAAAGAAAGGAAAAACATTGGGGGAGAATCAAGTTCAAGAGTACCTTTACCTATTGTCCAAATCATTGGCAGTGTTTTCAGTTGATGTCCCTTGGTTCCCCTTAGGTTTGAACGATGATGGTTTCCTTAACTTAGAAGCTATTCTGTCAAGGCCTTAGAGAACTCCAAGTACTAAAGTCAAAAGTGTTTGTTACTAGAACATGTGAAGCCCACACATGACTCAATAAATTGACAAAAGTGTGTCTCCAAAGGGGAAACAAAAATAGCCAATAAGTATATGAAAATGTTCAGTATGACTAGCCAGTAGGGAAATGTCAATCAAAACCACACACACACACACACACACACACACACACACACACACACACAAATGCCACTTTTCATCAGCTAGAATAGCTCTAATTAAAGGACAGAAGATAACAAGAGTTGATGAAAATAGGGAAAAATCAGAACCATCTCATAGTGTTCAGGAAAAGTGACATGGTACAGTTGCCCTGGAAAGGAACTACACAGTCCCTGCAAAGTTACCATCATAGCATCCACTGACTCCACTCCTAGCCCAGTATGCAGGAGAAGTGAAAACCCATGACCACACAAAACCTTGTAGGCCCATGTTCACAGCAGCACTTATGCCTAACAGCCAAAAAGGTCCCCTGGCTGCATGCATACAGGGGGAAATTATTTGGCTTCAGCCACAAAAAGGAATGATGTATTAATCTGTGCAATCACATAGGTGAAAATGAACATGCTGAGGGAAAGTGGCCAATTATAAAAGGCAACAAGCTGTGCATTAACAATCTATGGATGCAGAAATAAAACTGTGGATGTGGACTGTAAGGGGATGGGAGAATGGGCAGCAGCTGCTGACAGGTATGCAGCATCTCTGTAAGATGAAGAGAATGTTCCAAAATTAGGCTTTGGGGTTTCACAACATTGTCAATATGTTTAAAACATAGAATTTACACTCCATGAGTAGATTTTATGCTATGTGAATTAAGGTCTCAATAAAGACATCATAAATGAACACACACAAATACGTGTGCCCTTGTATACACAAAAAATATTTACAGTGTTTGCTTTGATCTTTGCTTTTTCCAGTAAGCAATTTTTTTTCTATCCACTAAAACTTGGAACTAAGCTGCAACTTTTCCCCCCAATTCCCTGCTATTGATCCCTGGCTTAGTACACACACACACACACACACACACACACACACACACAGACAACAGAGAGACAAACAGAGATAGACAGAGACAGAGAGACAGACAGTGAGATAGACAGAGAGAGAACAATTTGCCTTCCCCCGGCACCAGTCAGCATCAAGACACTGAGTTCCTTCCTCCCACACAGGGAACATAAGCACAAGGCTCTGACTAATCAGCCAGTACCAAGTTGTCCCTGGGCAATGATCACACTTCCAGGAGCAGGCCGGAAGCTGCTCTCTGAGGAAGCTGGTTTCAGGAGCATCTGCTTCTTGAGATGAATTGGGAATTGTGAAATGAAGAGAGCATCCACGTATTCAAAGGGACGTACAATGCCTTGTGCACTATAGAAAAGAAAGAGGGGGAAAGAGACAGGAGGAATGAGGCAGGCAGGGAGGAGAAAAGGCATGTACACATGAGGGTGGAACATTCACATGGTACTCTGGCTTGTCCAGCATTCTGTTGTATCCTAAACGCATTATAGCTTTCTGATTTCCCCAGGGCAAAGACTCATTCTCTGGGCTTCTGTCCACTCAGTTTGGGTGAGGTTGATCTCTGTTCTAACAGAGCAGGCTTTGAACAGAATGCATTACCTACATTGGTGGGCAAGCCTTGTCCCATTATTTGAAGACCTTGCTAGAAAGGCCTCCCCACAAAGGATCAACAGTTCAACTAACAGGACACCTCACTAACTGTAGATTTTGGTCTTGCCAGCCTCCAAAACTGCATCAGATGTCTCTTTAAAACATGTCTTTTTCCATAAACATGGCTCCATCCTCTTGGCAGTTTTCTGAGAGCTCTAATACACAACTGGATGATGATCTCAGAATAACCACCTCCCTTTGCAGCCTTAGGTTGGAAGAATACATGTGTTTGCATCCCTCCATTCAACTCTATCTCTATCTTCAATAAAAATCTGTCCCACAACCAACCAAATTCCATGTGAATCATCTATTTCCATCAGCTTAATCCACATTGAATCCACTACTCACATCTTACAGGTAATAAAAGGTTAAGTGATTTGCCCAAGGCCAAAAATGCTGATAAGGGGGAGATGCAAGTTTCCCCATCCTCCCAGAGACTTCAAATGTTATCTTCTGGAAGGAAATGCTAGGGATGCTATTCTAAAAGAAGTGAAAGTAGTAAATTTAAAGTTTGTTACCTAAAGAAATATGAGTCACCACCTCCCATTTCACAACACTGCCTCCAATCAGGACTGCCATAACTTAGATATCTACTGGGAGGTGGTGCTTGCCATTGCACCATAGGTCTACATTCATCTCAGCACCTGCAGAACAAGTTCTCAGCTCAGTGCCCTGGAGCTGATCTAGTCGATGGTTTAGAGGCTCACGCCCCTCTAAACAACTTCTCAACTGACCTTCAACCAGGTGTCTACTGTGTAGTTCAGACCAAACTACTGGCTGCCATTCCCTTCTTGGGGCTAAACAGATATCAAGGAATTGCCTGGGCAGAATAACAGCCATCAGTGTCCTTTCTTCTCAGATCAGTAGGAGCAATCCCTGTGTCTGTCATTTAAGTTGCACTGCTATTGCACATGCCATGTTGGGGCTCATGACAGGGCACGGTGGTTTTGCTGGATTACTCTAAACTGAAAGCCTTTGGGAACTTCTTTTCTCTGATTAAATACACGTCTTCTAGGAGGAATTCATTCCATCAGAGTCCCCTCAGCATTGAAGACTGAAGCCTATCCAAGGACTAAAAGCTAGCACCCTGTCCAGAGAGTATAGCATAGCTTGTCACCTGCTCTTCTGAGGGCTGAGATTAGAAGATTTTAGGTAATTTTTAATCAACATTTGACTGTACATATTTTTAGGTTACAGTGTAACATTTCAACTTATATATAGATATACAATATATAGTGATATCACATTTCTTCAATACATATAGATTCTTTGTGTCCAGAACACTCAAATTCCAATTAGCTGTTGCTAAGCATGTAGTCCCACTAAGCTATTGAACAATTGTCTGCATAGCAAGAGACCCATATATTTCCTTCCATTGCCTTCCTTTAACTTGGTACTCCATCAAGAAGCTTTAACCCCCAATGTCTTTCTACATTCAAGACAGTATAAAAGCTTCAATCATCCATCCTTTTTGACTTGTGTTTGTGAGATTCTCATGCATATACATGTCCTACATTTACATGCCTTTTCTTGTGTTCATCTATTTTCTTTTTATTCTGGGCTCTCAACTTGTCAGACCTTTTTGAGAACAGTAAGAGTCTGCTCCCTTCATCAGATCACCAGATTTCCTTGAAGATCATAAATTGACCACATGTTTAATTCATTCACTCCTTGCTTGATGAAAAGAATCCATCTGAATACAAGTTTTATAGACTATCTAAATGTGAACACCACTTTTAATCACCTTAAGTAGAATATACTGTTCAATTTTACTCAACACCATCTTAAATATTGTCACACAGGAATTCTTTAAAAGATCTGTTAGGGGTTGGGGAGACAGCTCAGTGCTTAATTGCTTGCTGTATACACAGGTGGACTTAGTTTGGATCCCCAGCACCCATGTAAAACTCAGGCACAGCATGCAGCTATAACCCTGGTGCTGAGGGTGAGGGCAGGGATTGGAAAGGATACAGATGCACCTGGGAGACTCACAGGCCGCCATGCTAGTGAAAATGTTAGAACCAGTAAGAGATTAAGTCTCAACAAATAAAGTGAGGAGTGATAGATGAAATCACCAAATGTCAACATCTGGATTTCACATGCACACATACAGGTAAGTGCACCTGCACACAGGTGAGTGCACACACACACACACACACACACACACACACACACACACACGTATAGCCACACACAGAGATGAGTGTAGCCATACACACACGCATAACACAAAAATATACATAGCATATTCACACATACCCCACATACAGATGAATGCCAACACACATAAAGAGCACACACACAGGTGAGTACACACAGCACACACTTTCTCTCTCTCTCTCACACTCACACACACACACACACACACACACACACACATGCACACATAAATAAATAAGTCAATAGCCTATTAGCACCAGTTTGGACTTTCAAGTTTGTCAAAGACCTAAAACATATTAACTTACTTATCATATACTTTAACTGAATGCAGAATTTTATAATAACGCAAACCATCTTCTTTTCCATGAAAACCTTCTTAATACCACTTGAAATCATTTGCAAACTACTAAGGTAAATGCTCAATGTGTGAGAACATAGATGAGCAGGAAATGGTATTTGTTCCCACTGGTGTCTGTTCTTGATGTCTGTTACTTTCCAGACATGCAGATTAAGACAAATTACTAACCCTCTCTGAATCTCTATTCTTTTATCTGTTAAAGGAACTCAGTGATAACCTTTGCTTAGATCGATATTGTCTGGGTAGGAACTGTACCCCTGAACTCACTGGTTGAAGGCTTGGTCCTAAACACATGGGTAGAGGTGGGGCTTTGGGAAATGGATAATATTCCATGATTTCCACCATTTAAAGCAGTGGCCCTCAGCCTTCCCAGTGCTGTGCCCTTAATACAGCTCCTCATGTTGTGGTGATCCCCAGCCATAAAATTATTTTTGTTGCTACTTCATAACCATTATTTTGCTACTGTTATGAATCTTGAATCTTAATGTGAATATTTTTTGGAGCTAGAGGTTTGCCAAAGTGGTCACAACCCACAGGTTGAGAAACAGTGCTTTAAACTAATGGTTTAATACATTGACAGATCCATAACTTGATGGCATTTTTGGAAGTTGGTAGAAAATAGGAGACAGGAACACATTAGAGGGTATAGATTACTGGGGTACACGTTTCATAGTCTTTCTTGTGGATGGATAGCTCCTGCCCCTCCCTCTCTCCTCTTTCTGCTTGCTATGATATGAGGAGCTAAGCTCTACTATGTTATATCTGCCTTGTGTCTAGCCTAAAAGTAATGAAGCCAAACAATTGTGATCTTTCAAACCATGAGCTCCTATACCACTCTCGGGTTGATTTTTTGTCATAAAGGCAATAAAGTACACAGAAAACCTGGCACCTAGAAGAGGATAAAAATGTGTTCTGGGCCCAGCTTGCCACTATGTTTGCAGCTGGCACATTACACATTGCTACTCTTTCATGGGAGACTGTGGAAATAGGTGGTTCACATCAGGGATGGCAGTCCCTTAAATGAGGGAAGAGTGTCATGCCCAAATAGAGTCCACCTGTTGGTTCCATCTAATAGAGGAAGTGCTTGTTCAGATATTGGCAACTACATAACCAGCACATACTCTTTGTTTGGCTCTCTCCACAACACCCTCTCATTGAAAGCCTCATAACCCCGGGAGGAGGCCCTAATGTTCTTTGGCTATAAAAGAGCAGCTGGGGTCACTGTGTGGTAAGAAAGTGTGACAAAGCTCCAAGTATGACCTAGGTTCTGCTTCATAGAACATCAGGCCTCTGTAAGTGGTCAGGGTAGGAAGCAGGTCTCATACTCCAGGGAGAAGTAGACTTATCTAAAGGCTTTTCTAAAACTTGTTTGTTAGGACCAACACTTTAAATTCTTCCTAGTCTAGAATTTTCTAGTCATCTCTCCAAATAGAAGCCAGAAGCATGGTCTTTTTATGATGCATTCTAGATTCATGTGCTGACAACTAATCCACTAGCCTTATACTGTAATGTTTTTGTGCAATTCAAACAAAGAAGAGGCAAGTTAACAAGCTAAAATTAGCCCCCTGGGCATTCAGTTTGTGGGTTTTTTCTTTATGGATCCAGGACATTTTTAACACATTTATGTAACTATGTTTATTGAACACATGCTATGGCCAGTTTCCATTCTGGGAGCTAGGCATACAAAATGAGCTCAAGACATATGAGAAGGACTCTAATCATGGATGCTACCTTTGTAGTAAGAGAAAGGACAGGTGAAAAGGCTGTGTGCTATACTGCTCTCAAGAGGAGGCAGCAGAGAAGAAGGTTTGATGGTTGCTGGCATCAAATGCCCTATAAGGAGGAAAGGCAAATGTAATAGGCCCCACTCCTACAGGGAAAGGCAAGTGTAATAGGCTCCACTCTTACAGTAAAGCAGAGCAGGGGAGAGGGGACAGACTGCACAGATGGATCAGTAGCTAACACATTTTCTGTACAAGTGTGAAAATCCATGTTCAGATACTGGCACCCACATAAAAGCCATGCAATCTAACCTCAGAACTGGAAGTGATGTGGAGGAAAACAGCAGATCCATGATGCTCACTAGCAAGCCAGTTTAGCTGAATTAGTAAGCTTTGTGTACAGTGAGAGACCTTGACTTAAAAAATGAGGTGGAGAATGGCTGAGGGTGACATAAGACCTTGACCTCTAGCTTCCATGTGCATGCATGCATACGTGCACACATTTGGACACAGATAAAGACATACGAAAAGAAGGAAGAGTTCAATGGAGCTACATCTAACACCCCTTAGGCCTTGGAGGGCAGAATGACACCACTGATTTCCCCTCCAACCAGTTCCATGACATCAGCCTACCTCCCATGGCTTAGTTACTTCATCCCCAAGTGCGGAAGGCCAAACCACCAGTATTTCTCAGTCTGCCTCTGTGGGTGGAAATCTAGCTTTAATTGTCTAATTGCTACTCTGGCAACGGCTGCTGCAAGTTCATTTTAGAACTCGGCACAGGTGTGCTCTGTGGCTGATGTTCTATTTTCAAGGATGAAAGGAAGGGATTAGAGGGCCTGATGTCTTCTGCTTCAAGAGGTAAGATGAAGTTATTTTCTTCCCCCCAATCAACTCATGTTATCGCACTTCAATTTTCCAGAGTGTTTTATCATAAATTAAACTGGGTTGCCAAATCCCACAGCAACAAAAATGAAAAGGTAGTTGGGAGAAGAAGAAAAGGGGTTGGACTTTATTAAAGAAAAACATTTCCATGTCCTTGAAATAGTCATTACATAAAAAAAATATGGATGTGGTGATGGTAATGAAAATGATGTGGATGAAGAAGAAACAATGATGACTTCAGTGATGACAAAGCAAAATAAAAACGAAGCTGGGTACGGTCCTAGCATTTGAAAGACTGAGGCAAGAGGAGCATCTCAAGTTCAACACTACCCTAAACTACAGAGTGGGACGTCATGTCCACCACTCCAGAATAAAAGTGATGATTATGATGACGATGAAGATAACAATGATGATGGCCAGGCCTGCACTTACACACATCCACTTACTTAAACCATAATATTGTAATCTAAGGCCTATTTTACATTTTAAAAAACAGATTAGAAAAAAAAACAACTCAGTGCATTTCTTAAAATAGTTACTGATTTGAGCAGCTAATTAATTCAATTTCAATACGAATTTTTCCTTTTTAAATACTTAGAAGATGACTGTGCTGACTTTAGCATGTGTTTGAATTATGCTCAACTCAACATTAAAGAGGTGAGCTGTAGCCAGCAGTAGGTGCTTCTGTAAACATGGCATGTCATGCAACAAAAATGCTTGAGAGAGAGAGAGGGAGAGAGAGAGAAAGAGAGCATCACCAAGGATGCTAACAAGGAAACTCCAGAGCACAGAAAGGGCCTGTGTGTCTAGAGGGCAGCTATGAAAACACAAGGTGCACATCTTGGTTTGGGTTGCTTTCTGGGTAGAAAATGCAGCACCTGAAGAATTAATTCTGACTTTAAATAGGAGTTGTAGTGGTCAAGCTGAATACTCTCAGGATGGAGAATGGAAGTGAAGGAGAGAAGTACCATGTCTGCCCTCCTCAAGTTGTTCAGAGTATAAACTAGACCATCGTGGAAACTGAAGGTTATAATCAAGCTAAGCAAAAGTGTCAGATGTTAGAATCATCTCTCCAATCAGTTGCCTGAGTTACTTGTGTAAAATAAACAAAAGAGATGATGTCATCTCACATTTCCTTTCATGTATTTTTGAGAAGAGAGTTTTGAAGGTTGCTGATCTGAAAAGACTCTGCTCTTCTGCAAAAAAGTTTGTGTAAAATATTCTTTAGTCAGCTCATGTCACATTTAAATGTGATATACTCATTCAAGAAATTGAAAAAATACTATTTAAGCTGTAGGAAAAAAATCATTTTTTTTTCTCATTGAGATTTCAGCATTATTTTCTAAATGAAGATTCCCAATAGTAGGTAGATTAGTTACATCAAGGTAGACTTAATTATACTTATTTTTGGATGAGGGGACCAGACTGGAAATACAAACAACTTACTCAATTTTGAACAAATAATAACCAGAAGAGGAAAACTGGGGATCTGATTTTGTGTCTGATCTTAAAGCTCCTCCACTTCCCCAGGGCCAGGGACCTAAACTCACATTAGTTTAAAGGTGCATATCATCTCCCTTGTATGATGAACAGCACAGTGCTGTTCTATTTTGTGCATTTTCTTTTTTTCCTAAAGGTTCTTACAATGTAGTCCTGGCTGTCCTAGAACTCACTATGTAGACCATGTTGTCCTGGGACTCACAGAACTCTGCCTGCCTCTGCCTCCTGAATGTTGGGATTAAAAGCATGTGATATGACAAAATGACCCGGCTATAAAAGTATTCTTGTCAAAGATACTCAATAACTGTTGTGGGTCAGTATTCAAAATACAGTCTTAATCTTAGGTATGGTCTTGTTGGAGGAAGTGTGTCACTGTAGAGGTGGCTTTGAGGTCTCATATATGTTCAAGCTTTACTCAATATGACATTCAGTCTACTACTTATTACCTGCCAGATGTAGAACTCTTAGCTACTTCTCCAGCAGTGTGTCTGCCTGCATGCCAGCCACCATGTCCCATTATGATGATAATGGATTGACCTTCTAAACTGTATGCAAGCCACCCCAATTAAATATTTTCCTTATGAGAGTTACTATGGTCTTGGTGTCTTTTCCCAGCAATTGGAACTCTCACTAAGACATGCACCGTGACTGAATATTACTGAATTTATCAGGCAAAGGAGACTAATGGATTTACAGATAATATTACTGAATTTTTACAAATGACCTAAATAGAGGTCTAGTCAATAAGGATCCATGGAGTATGTCTCAGGGTTTCTATTGCTCTGAAGAGATACCATGACCACACTAACTCTTATAAGGAAAACATGTAATTGAGGAGGTAGCTTACAATTTCAGAGGCTCAGTCCATTATCATTATGGTGGGACATGGTGGCATGCAAGCAGACATGGTGCTGGTGTGCAGCTGAGAGTTTTGCATCTTGCAGGCAACAGAAAGTAGACTGTCTCATTGGTAGTGGCTTAAGCAGATATGAGACTTCAAAGCCCACATCTATGGTGACACACTTCCTCCAACAGGGTGACACCTACTCTAACAAGGTCATGCTGCTTGGGATATTTGTATACTGTGTGAGGATGTATTGCTGAGATTTGTGTAATAAAAAGCTGAGCAGCCAATAGCTAGGCAGGATTTATAAGTGGGATGCCTGAGCAGAGAGGGAACACTGAGAAGAAGAAAGGACATGGAGAGGAAACTGGAGGTGCAAGGTAGAAGAGAAATAACAAACTGTGGCAGGATGTAGATTGATATAATGGCTTAATTTAAGTTATAAGAGAAGATGAGACAAGCCTTAAGCTAAAGGCCAAACTTTCATAATTAATAAGTCTCCATGTCATTATTTGCAGGCTGGCAGTCCCAATGAAAAAGTAATACTATACCACACCTCCTAACAGTTTCACTCCCTTTGGGGGCCATTTTCTTTCAAAAGCTTGTAACAGTATCATAATACAAAAGGCATTTAGTTCAACTTCAAAAGTTCCCATAGTCTAGCTATAACAGTCTCAACAATTTTTAAAAGTTCAAAGTTCAGTCTCTTTTGAGATTCATACAATCTGTTAACTGTAATCCCTTGTAAAATTAAAATTAAAAAGCAGATCACATACTTTCCACATATAAGGGCACAGGATATACATCACCATTCCAAAATGTAGGAAAAGGAGAATAGTGAAAAAATATTGGACTATTAAAGCAAGACCAAAAACCAGCCAGGCAAACTCCAAACTCTTCATTTCCATGTCTGGTGTCAAAACGCTCTTCAGATCTCTAATTCCTTTTAGCTTTGCTGACTGTAACACACTTCTTTCTCTGGCCGGTTGCAAGTGTTCCATGGCTCTGGCATCTCCATTATTTTGGGGGTCTCCAAGGTAATTCAGTCTTCAACTTCACAGCTTCACACAATGGCCTCTCGAGGCCTTCATTTAGGGGCACCCCAGACACACAATTCCATAGCCTCTGTCTTCTATCCTTAACTCCAGAACCATGTAGCTGAAGCTGCCAAGTTCTGCTGTTTTCTGCGGCTAGAAAATGGCCTCTCATTCAATAACATTTTCAGCATCTTTCTGTTTCCTGTGACTTCCTTCACTGCCTAAGTGTGGCTGTCCTTGAACTTGTTCTGTAGATCAGATGGGTCTCAGACTGAGAGATCCTCCACCAGTCTCTGCTGGGATGAAAAGTGTGAACCACCTGACCCAGCTCTAAGCTTTTCTTCAGTTCCTTTCCACAATGTGAAAACTTAGCTGGGTGGGACCTTGCCACTTCATTTTTAATTCATTTAACTCCTCAAACACAGGATTTAACTGTAATCCACTTCGTGTTGCCCCCTTCCTCAATCTGTACATTTTGTAGGTTCCCTTGCTCAGCTTGTTCCTTTTCACTAGAAATCTTCATCAGAGTTAACACTAATAACCACATGACAGAGTCTATATTGAGCTATTTTAAGATTTCCTCTTCCAATAAAATCAAGCCAGAATTCTTCACTTTAATCTCAGGCAGACTCTTCAGACAAGCGGCCACATTCTTTACCAAAATATCACAAGAATGATCTCTAGGCCACATATTAATATTCTTCTCCTCTGTAATCTCTTGAGCAAGGCCTCTACATTTCACCATATCACAATCAGCAACACCATCTTCCATGCTCCTTCTAGTATGGCCCATTAATTGGTATTTAAAGTATTCCAGTGCTTTCTTAACCCAAAGTGCTGAAGTCTAAATTCCTCAAAATAAAAACATGATTAGGCCTATCACAGCAATATGCCAATACCTGTTACCAACTTCTTAGTTAGGGTATCTATTACTGTTAAGAGATACCATGACCACACCAACTCTTATAAAGGAAAAAAAATGACAAGGCAGCTTACAGTTTCAGAGGTTCAATCCATTATAAAAATGGTGGGACATGGTAGTGTGCAGGCACACGTGCGTGGTACTGGTGAGGTAGCTGAGAGTTTTGCATCTTGTAGGCAAAAGAAAGTGGTCTGTCTCACTGGGTGTGGCTTAAGCATATATGAGACCTCAAAAGCCTGCCTCCATGGTGATACATTTCCTCCAACAAGACCATAACTACTCTAACAAAGCCATACCTCCTAATATTGCTATTCTCTTTGGGGGTCATTTTCTTCCAAATCACCACAGAGTATAACTGTATTTATGCAAGTTCTGAAAACAAGAAAATGATTGGGTGGATACATGTCCTACATCTGAGACAGGCTCTAGACTCTTGTACTATAAAATAAAACAGTAACAAGTAGTAATGAATATTTGATTTTAAAAATAATCAAGGTGACTGTTTAAAGTCTGGATTTAACATATAGCATGTTTTAGTGTAAAGCCAATTTGTACTTAATAGCTCAGGTCTGTACAAATTTCAGGTTCCATACATTAACTGTGAACCAACTGCCTAAAACAGCAAACTTCACTGCTTCAGGCCTCAAATCACTATGCACATAAGCAAAGCACGTGAGTCAATGACCAAAACATCCACTTTTGAAGTCTGTCGGTGATTGATCACTGCATAGCTATTCCTCATTTCACTTTCAGATAGCAAACTATATGCTATATTGTCTCCTTATCTGCCAAGAAACAATATTTGACCCTTTCCAAAATTGAGTGATGTGGCCACCAAAATTGGAAATGCAATCTCAAACCAAAAGGCAATAACTGTGAGAGTAAAATTCAAATAGAATGTAAATGGAATTATAGAAGAAAAAGCTGACCACAGAGTCAAGAAAACCTAGTTACAGTGTCAGAGGAAATCAGTACACCCTACCTTGTCCATATAAAACAGGAAAGTGGTTTTGACAGAAAGGATGGATTTGTCCCAGCGGAAGTAACAATCTCTCAGAGGTGTGTAAAGACACTGGAACAACAGAGTGTCATATTAGCTACTGGTTCCCTAACTTAAGTGGAATATTTCATTTGGTCAAGTTACAGAAAACATGTTTACTATATAAAGAGAAAGAAGATCAGCAAAACTCTTGATAAGATTTTGCAAGGAAATACAGTATTTAATTTTCCATGTTTCTTATTTTAATTTGAAGTACACTAAGCAAATATTAGCTTTGCCATTTTTCTTATTTCCCTATTCAAGCATAACCAACAATAAGAGAGTTTTTAATGGTTTGCTAAAATATTCTAAAGGTCACATTACTATTAAAATTTCTCTCACTGCTTATTAAGATTGCTTTGTAAAATTCTGGCTTTTGTGGTTATCATGGTCTCACCCTGCAGTGCAAAGCAACTACTACTTGATTTAGATAATTATATATATTTGCATTATTTATTGATAAGTAAATAGGCACTGACTGACAGTATAAGTTCAAATATTTTCTCCTGAGAGGTACAATTACAAAGGTATGGAGGGGCTAGGGAGATGGCTCAGTGGTTAAGAGCATTTGTTGTCCTTGCAGTGCTCCTGGGTGCAGTGCTCCTGGGTGCAGTGCTCCTGGGTACAGTTCCCAGCACCCACAGGGTGGTTCATAACCATCTGTAACTCTAGTTCCAGAAATCTAATACTCCCTTCTGATCTCCATGTACACCAGGCACTCTCACTGAGCACACCTACTCATTAACATAAAATAAATAAATCTTTTTTTTTTAAAAAAAAAGAAAAAAATGTATGGAGGGATTGTACTAGGAAAGCATCAGAGGCTGAGTTTAGATGCCTTGATATGGATAGCCAGACACAGTGGCTTATGTCTGGAATCCTCATGTTCCCGTGGCAGGATGAGAGGCAGACAGGAGAACCAGAAGCTTATGGGCCTGCTAGTTTATACAATACAGAATATCATGAGACCTTGTAAGGATGTCCTCTGATCACTCAAACATACATACATACATACATACATACACACACACACACACACACACACACACACACACACACACACACACGTCGTCCTCTGGGCAGTTGGCCTTCTGTTAAATAAGAACACAAACACATCAATCATTGATCAAGAACACGCCCCTCCCCAACAGGCAAAGCTGACAAAGGCAATACCTTAGCTGAGGCTCCTCTTCATAACTAGCACACAAATGAATGAACCCTGAAAATGATGCTACATTTTGAAAGAAGCCAGTGAAAGCTGACCAAGTAGGATTCAATTTATACAAAATGTGGAGAAAGTCCAGTCCATTAGGGCAGGAAACAGACTGGGAATCACCAAGAGCAGGGGAGGGTGGGTGGAGAGAATTGGGGTGGTGCCTGCCAAAGGGTGAAGGATCCCTTTTCACCTTTCTACAGGTGAGGAAAAAGCCCCAAAATAGTGACAATGGTTAAATGATCCTGCTAGAAATCCATGAACTTGACATTGATAACTTTCCAAGCATGTGAATTCCATCTCAATAAAAGTGTGTTGAAAACACTTGGGTGTTGAGGACCACTCCCACATCTTTCCGCTTTTTTTTAAAACCCCATCCCACTTCTGTATATTTTACTTTGTTTTGGAGGAATGAATAGGACAATGGCAGCAGGGTAGTGAAATCCCTCCAGGAAGTTCATGAGTAACAACAGAGTTACCAGCCTGCAAACCAGCTTTGCTTTGTATTTTCAAAATTCTCCATGGAGTAGAACCTGTTTTGAGAGGCTTCTCTGAGGAGATGGAAATACTCACAGGGGGAATGATTTTGCGTCTTGATCTTTAAAAAATAATTTAGTAAAAGGAAGATGGCAGAGAAAGAAATGACTGTTAATGTGGTACAAGTACATCACAATTGTTCTCTTTCTCTACAACTAATTAGATTTTTCATTTTAATTAGCCTACCTCCATCTGCCACCCCTTCTTAAATCCACATACTAACAGAACACGAGGTTGCATCAGAATCCCAACTTAGCGGATGGGTTCAAACAGCAAAGAATTCAGAGAAGTTTGGATGTGAGAGGGGCTTGTCCAATTAAAATTTCAATTAGCTGAGATGCTATGGGTAATTTACATCCCTCCTGCATGAGTTAACCCAGGAGTCAAGTACTTAAGCAAAACGCTAAAAATAACATTTCCATGTACCCTGGTGATTTCGAGGGCATCACCGTTTACCAGCAAAAGCCAGGCAGAAAGCTACATGTAGGACTCACATTGCTTTGGAGTGTAAACTGAAGTTCTCCTGGGGATAGGGAGGAGGATGCACACCTGCTTTAAATATTCTAAGCAAACAACTGAGCTTCATGATCATGGATAGTTTAAGTGTTAGAGACCAGAGCCAAATTGCCATGAGCTCTTTATAGCCCCCCTGAAAGCCATTCATTTCCCACTCCAAGATCCTTGTGACTATTAAACACTGCAGCCTTTAAAATGTACTTTTTTACTTGCTTTATGTGTATGTGTGTGTGTGTGTGCACACGTGCACATGTGCACCACAGGGGTGTCTAGTGCCCACAGAGGCCAGAAAGATGATATTGGATCCCCTGGAACTAGAATTACAGATGGTTGGTTGTGAGCTACCATGTGAGTGCTAGGAACTGAACCCAGGTCCTCTGGAAGAGCAGCCAGTGCTCTTAATTACTGAGCCCTCTCTGAACTGCATTAATTCCAAAGATAAGAATGTCAACATACAGCATGTGGTCTCCATGACTGTAATTGCCAAATGTCTTGATTTATGACTTTCTTTGTTCTGTAATTAATAAAGTTTCACGTAAACACTTCCATAGTGAACATAGTATTGGGGGTCATCTGAATCTCTGTTCCAGGGGCATAGCCACTCATATTTGGCTCCAGAATAAACTCTCTTAGTCCCTTTAAGGTGAGAGCTAACTGTGTTTGCATTGGGTGGGGGGTGGGAAGGAGAGAAAACTTTCAAGTATCGAGTTAAACATAAATACATCTGTTCCTTGTACACTTTCTAAACTTTAAATGTTGCAAGATCTTTCCAAACTTTTAGTTAAAAGACAAAATAAGGTTAATTGCTGGAACACCGAGCACCCCCCTCAGGCAGAAGACCCAGGGCAGACCCGGAACCGTGTACTCACATAAACAGACACAGCAGCTTGCTCTAATTTCAGTTGTATATAGCTTTCTCATCAAGTATCTACAAGTGCACTGTTTTGTTCTGCAGCCACTTCAGACCTGCAGCCAACCTCTCATAGTCACAGTTGGTTTGTGTTTTAGACTTACAAAGATCTAAACTGCAGCTGACAATGTGTAAATAGCCCAGGATCTGGGGGTGGTCACTCCTTTGAACACCAGAGTCACTGTCCATAAATGATGAAATAAAAGGTCATAAATTATTTTTTTTAATCATGCTAAAGTTTAATGGCCCTTGCGAGTTAAATGAAAATATTAGTAAAGACATTATAATGAGGCCCATTGGGGGGTGGTGGTAATTCTTCTTCCCACTCTGCTTGGTGTTCCAAATGACTTCCTAGTTCCCCTGCTCCTGGGCTAACCACCCCCACCCTGCTCTTCCTTCCTAAGAACCAAAGGCATCAGCCTGTTCCCAGGGCTGTGGCAGAAGGGAGCCCTCATGTGAGCAGGGACCACCCACAAACAGTTGGCTCCTTGTGGACAGGAAAACCCAGAGCATGTAGGGAACATGCTGCCTGTTTCTGAAAATGGGCAGGTCACTTGAGTTTAGTCTCAGAGCAGCCTTACACAGCCCTCGTTCACAATGGCCACCTTACACGGTCAGAGTTCCTGCTACCTGCAATAGCTGTTCCCATGCTTGGCTGACGGGGCACAGCTGCTTACATAGATTAATAGAATTAACAGATTCCCTGGATAGAGCAGGACCTTGCTTGGTCACTGGGAATCTGCATTCTGAGATGTTCCCCAGATGATACAGGTGGTGGCCAGGACTGAGGACCACTGGTAAAAGGAAGGAATTCTAGGAAGTAAGATGAGATGAGGTGGAAATGTAGGGAGTGGCACATTGTTTAACACCAACATTATAGGATTTTTTTCTGGGTAATTTTGGAAAGAAAATCCACAACCTAGAGAACATGAAGTTGGCCAGAATAGAATTTTTTTTAAGCCAAGTCTTAGAAGTGAATAATCTTGGCTTCTGAAACTGCCAGACCCAAATTCCAGTTCTTCCTCTGCTTCTCAGGAGCTGGGGAAACTCAGAGATATCTAAGCTTCAATTTCCTCCAGAGACTGTAGGGAAGGGAGGCCAAGGATGACAACAAGGGTAACCACTCAGAATCATGCTGTGTGTACTCTGCACCAGCCACTGGTGCAATAAAGACAATAAAGATGTCTGTTCTCCAGGACGCTGTATGAAGTCATACTTCATACAACACACTTATAACACTGCTAAAGGAAAGTTGTTGTAATGGCTTTATGTCTGGCTTTTGGTTAAACAAACAAACAAAAATAAACACTGTCCTTTAAGCAGGATCAAAAAGCTCTAAGTGTCTTCCACCAACAACATCATGGCTGCACAGCCTTGCCCACCATCCCCTAAACCCCATTTGATGGTACACTCTATGTGTGGAACAAACTCCTTCTGTGGTAGACCTGAGATGCAATGCTTCAGATTTAATTCATTTTTCCAAACAATTACTTAACAGGGTACTAAAAATGTTTATGATTTAAAAAAAAAAAAAGGCCATAACAGAAACAGAGGCCAGGAATATAAATGGAGGTAAAATCTGTATTTCCTTTCAAGGGAACCAGCTTTATCTTAGGATCACAGATACCCTGAAAGGACTGTTGTAATCCATGATCCTCTCTAGACAATCCCATACAGGCATGCACATATATAAACACAAATATTCTGTATGTAATTTCAATGAGTTCATACCCCTAAAGGTCATGAATGGACATTCCTAGAAAACTGTGGCAAGTTAAACATCATTCCTTTAGGTCGGCAGTTCCCAACCTTCCTAATGCTATGGCCTTTTCATACAGTTCCTCATGTTGTGTTAACCCCAACCATACAATTATTTTCATTGCTACTTCATAACTGTAAGTTTTCTACTATTGCTATGAATCATAATGCAATTTTTTTTTACAGTTAGAAGTTTTCCAAAGGGGTCTCGACCCACAGGTTGAGAACCACTGCTTTAGAACAAGTGTTGGAAAGTCTACAAAAGGCCTGGCAGTTAAAAAATTTTCTTTTTGGCTTTGTGGGTCATATGGTCTTTGTCATATCTGCTCAACTTTATTGCTACAACACAGACGCAGTAGCAAACCATATGGAATACTTAGAAAAAAAAAAAACAGACAGCAGCGAGGGACTCGGTAGATAGCTCAGTCAAAAAAATGTTTGCATCATATTCATGAGGGCCAATATTTTATCCCCAGAACCCATGTGAAAAACATTCAGGTTTAGTGGTCCATATTTTAGTGGTCCCAGAGCAACAGGTACTCACTGGCCAGCCAGCATAGCCTGAAAACAGGGCTCTTGAGAAACAACATCTGAAGTTGACCTTTGACCTCTGCACACATGTACATGTGGTGTTACACACACACACACACACACACACGCACGCACGAACGCACATGTGCACATGGGTTGGATTTGGCTCAATACACATGGGTTGATGACGCTTACTTTGCTTTAGAGTGATATTACACAGTAGTCTGTGTAGGACCTGAGTCTTCTGTCCCTGAAAGTCCTCTAAGTTCCAGATTAGCATCTTACAACCCTGAGAAGCCCCTGAAGGTCTATTTACATCACACCCAATGCTGATTCCGAGATCCTTAAAGCATAACACTCTGAAGACCATTGCATCCAGTGTTCTCCAATTCAAACACATCTAGCTACAGGACTGCACTGGAAAAGGGTAGCTTGGTGATGTAGTTTATTCCTAGTAGGCTTGTTTGTTGTACAGAGATAGTATTCACTTTGTAGTCCAAGCTGCCTTCAAATGCACAGCATCCTGTAGTTAGAAGTTTTTCTGTCTCACCTGGTTCCACTGGGACCAGCTTTTTTCCTACTCCTGGTCCCCACAGTAGCTTATGAAATAACACTCTGAGGCTTTTATTAAAATTATAATCTTTTGGCCAGTGGCTCAGGCTTCTTATTAGCTAGCTCTACCTATAAACTAACCCATTTCTGAGACTGACGCGCTACCTACTGCGCTAACGAGGCTCCTTAACTAACCCATTTCTAATACTCTATATTTTACCATGCAGCTCATGACTTATTACTTCATATCGTGCTGTCCTGGTGGTGACACCATGTCTCCCTGATTTCCTTCTCTCTGTCTCTTAGTTTGGATTTCCTGCCTAGCTGTTTTATCCCTGGCCATTGGCTGAAACAGCTTTATTCACCAACCAATAAAAACAATGACTATTCACAGCACACAGAAGGACATCCCACATCATCAACATCCCTCTGAATACTGGTTTCACAGGTATGCTGCTACCAAGTAGAACTTGAAGGGGGTAGAGAAAGAAAGCATGAAAACCCAGAGTAGAGCGGGGTTGTCCCCAGTAATTACAGAGTTCCCTAAGGAAAGAAGTTGCTACAGGTTGGAAAACTGCCTTAGTAGTTTTCACAGATTTTTTTTTTCTCAGAAAACATCACATCCTTCCATGTAATATGATTAAAACATAATCTCTAGACAGCATGAGAACTACCACTCCATTTCCCCAGAGCTCATTTTTTTAAGACCCTTTAAAAGAACATATACTGCTGTAATCAAATGCTAGCCAAAGATAGCTCTGACACTATCCATGGCAAAGCACTTGCTTCTCATCTTTCATTTGCTAGAACTGCATAGCCAATTGCCCAACATGTCCACCTGGGTTGATAATGAACCACATCTCATGCTCACAATGGCGCTTCTGCTGCTCCTGTTGCTGCTGGCTGCCTGACATGTCCTCAGCATGGACTTCCTCTCAGCTTGAGTGAGGCTGTGGGGGAGGTCACCTTGCCAACCAGACAGAAAGACAAAAATCACTTGACTTAAAAACCATTTGGAATTTTTCAGCCAAACTCCACATTCTCTTCATTTCCTGAGGAATCTCTTTTTAATGTAAAATCTCTTCCTGTTGACATGACTTGGGGGATGATGGTGGAGGGGAGCTACTTTCCATCCAGAGAGAAAACTGTTAGTTCAGACATAATGCAAAGCAGAGGCAGCTGAAGCCAGCAGCCTCACGTGTGACCGAACAAGCACTTTCCCCATTTTCTCTGTGATTCGGACAGAAATCTCCATCCTCAGACAGGCATTCTCATAGCCACAACCATAAAACTGCAAGACCCTGCCATGATCGCCCAACTGTAAATTCTTGAGTTTATTCAATTAGAAACATTCCAAGGACATGCAGAATGAATGAGGGGTTGTATCCGTGATGTTCCACAGGAATGCAGCACACTATAAGATGCATTTGCCAGGACAACACGAATTGCAATTGTCAGAAACCCTCTCTCCTGGGAAGATACCCGTCTGTCCTGTAAATGCTTACACTGACTTGTTGACATCACCCAAGGAATGCTAGCTGAAGCAAACCTTTGACTGATTTTACTATGAGGAATTGTCCTGTTAATGAAAACAAACCTGCACTCACTATTGCTTGTTTTCATTAGTGGTAAGTCTAAGTGGTGTCCCCCTGTCATTGACTGGCTTGGTACTGTGGGCTTCAGCACTGAACATAAAGACAAGATTGCTGTCTGTACAGTGGAGTCAAGTTTTGGTTTGTTCTTTTGCGATCTGCCAGAGTTTCCTAATTAGGAAATTGTCTGGAGAACATCAAGAAGTCAGACACTCCTTTGCTGCAGAGAAGAGGCCAGGCTTGCTAACACGTTCTCCTCAGGGGCTGCCAGAATGGCCAGCTGCTGAGTGCACACGTGGCTAACAACCTCGGGCCCTCAGAACCATCCTTGCCAAGCACCAGTGCCTCTAACTCCCCAGGCCATCTGGGGGATCAGCAGGCATGAGGAGTGTTGGCTGTAGCCATGGCCACCTTAGAAAGTCCAAGGATGCTTCTATTCCATAGAGCTGACATAGACCACCAGCGGGCTTGCAAAGATTATTAACCAAAGGGATGCTGGGAACGGGTAAGTTGCATCATCAGCACCTGCGAGCTGAACCCTGTTCTTTCGGTTCCAGAATTTTACCATGCTACCTACAACCTACTTATTTTCTATTCACTCCCCCACTTTTCTGCTCTCACCCCACCCAACCCTTGCATTTTTATCTGAGACTTCTAAGTGCCTTTAAATAACACTGTAGTCTTTCTTGGTCTTTAATCTTTCACTAACTGGGATCAGTATTTCCCAGTTACATACAGTGTGCCTGTGCAGTTCTAGAACATATGCTGACAAGTCATTTGGCAAACACTTTCTTTTGTTGCAACAAGCTGCACTGTGGAGGACTGTAGCTTTGGCAACCAAATATGTGCACATTCTTAATGAAGCAACAGAGATAAGGAATACATCTCAATGCTGGCTGTGGGCTCTGGGGATCCAGAGTCCTATTAAAAAGGAAAATAGTCATTTATTTTATAAAAGGGATGCTTGTTAGAATGATTTCCAGATGGATCTAGGAGCTCTGAGAGAGAGGTTACTGAAGAGCTGTGCTGGATTCACATGGAGAAAACTGTTCAGTCAGAAACAATTGACTTCGGAGCGATCAGCCCCAGCTTTGTCAATGTAACTAACACCTTACAGGATATTTTATAAAACCACGCAGGACATCAGGCTAAATGACAATAAGAAACGAAAGTCATTCTCAAATGAGAAGACAGATGGCTTCATTCATTAATTCAACAAAGATAATGGGGAATTAGTGTGCTAGATACTGTTCTAGGCCCTGGGATTATACATCACTATATAAAACAAAGATTCTTCTACTCCCATTTAGTGTAGGGGATGAAAGCTTACATTTAGAATATATACGTATATGTCAGACAGCAGAATGGGTAACTCCTCATTATTTTGAAAATTATACGGTGCTTCTAGAGGAAGAAGATAATGGAAAAACCCAGCATGACATCCAGAGCCCCAGTATGCAGCCCAAACAAGCAAAATAACCAGTTACTAAAATTAAACTCTTCTTAAATAATCTCATTTGAAGGCCTATTTCCTGTGCTTGAGGATCCTTGGCCTCTCTGAGCCTTCTCTTAGCCCTCCACCTGCTCCCTGGGGCCTCCAGAGCTCACATGGGCACAGCTCCCTCTACATGGCTCTCCCTCCATGAGGTAGGAGTCACTCGCTTTCTACTTCAGGGCCTTTTCTCTTCCCATTTTTACATATTGCTTGATTGACACTCTGTCTTGCTTTAGAGGGAACTTAAGGCAGCTATGAGGACATATGAAATATAAGATGGCATAAATTTAAAATAGGAGCAAAAGGAGAAGAAAAATGAGGCAGGGACATGAAACAGATCCAAGAATGAGACTGAATTTGCCTGCCCAAAAGACGTATGGGCCACAAATTTGGCTCTAATTTTGTAGCAGTCAACATGTAAAAAAATATTATACCATTACAGAACTGTGTCTAAAAAGTAAAATCTATTCAGTATTTCTGGAAAAAGTAAAACATTTCTATGTATGGTAATTATCATTCTGTTCCTGCTCCTCTTTGAGGACTCTGCTAGGTCCTGTTCATAGGAGTTATTTACTAAGTATCTGTGGGCAAGAGAAAAATAAACCCATCTGCCCATTCATGCATCATTTATCCAACCTTTTAAGCCATGAGTACTTCCTGAGCATAAAGGATACAAGGAACTGAAGCAGGAGCTACGGGCAGGCTGGTGAACTAGCCAAAGATGGTTCCTCATGTGACAGAAAGAGAAAGAGAATATAACAGAACACAAGAGAACCAAAGAAAGCCATCCAAGAATGCATCACATTATGAATAAACATGACATACAATAAGATAAAGACTTTACTTGGGAATTTACAGCTAAGACTTACTTGAAGAAAGCTAAAACACTGAAGCCCAAAGTGAGAACAAGCAGATCCTGGAAGAGCCTGAAATTTGCAGAAGGAGCTGGTTGTGGAATATTAAACTAGGTAAAGATGTGTTACATTTGTTTATGTTGCGGAATATTACTTTAACTAGGAAAAGATGTGTTACATTTGTTTGTGTTCTGGAATATTATTTTAACTATGTAAAGATGTGTTACACTTGTTTAAGCTGCATTTGTTTAAATGATGTAAAGATGTTGTTGCTTTGCCTGCCTAAGGCACCTGATTGGTCTAACAAAAAGGGTGAATGGGCCAATAGCTAGGCACTAGAGGGATAGGCAGGACTGGCAGGCAGAGAGAACGAGTAGAGGGAGAAATCCCGGCTCTTAAAGAGAGAAGAAAACACGGGAAAAAGATGGGAGACACCTGGGGCCTGCTGGCCAGACATAGAGGAAGCAGGAAAAGTGGGACATATAGAGGGGAGGGGAGGCAAAAAGCCCCAAGGCAAAATGTAAATGAAGAGAAACAGGTTAAATTAAGTTATAAGAGCTAGCTAGAAACAAGCATAAGCTAAGGCCAAGCATTCATAACTAGTAAGAAGTCTCTATGTTGTGGTTTGGGAGCTGATTGGTGGCCCAAAAGAAAGCCAGCAAAGGTTCCAAAAAAGACAAAATCCACCCCAGTATGATGAGAGATCACTGCAACTCAAACACAGTAGGCAGGGCAGAAAGTGGCATTGGATAATGCCTGTCATTTCAGACAGAGCACAGTTGTGCACATGATGGCAAAGAGTTCTATCCCAAGTGAAGAAAGGGTTTTAAGTAAGGAAATGGCACCCAGTGCACATTTGAATGTAGCTCCAGCTAGCTGCACCTTGGACGAAGGGCAGAAAGTGGGGAAACAGATCAGTGAAGATGCTGAGGCCAGAACAAACTAGAAAGCCAAAACAAGAAACAGGAAGGGAGCTGTTAGAAATAAATTTTAAAAAACACGTGGAGTTATCCAGAATTACTGAGTAGGTTGGAAACAAAGGGACGAGCCTGAGGTTTCTAGGTCAGAGGTGGCAGAGAGGACAGTGGTCACAGTGGAAATAATATCAACATTTAAGACAGGCTGTGTAGACAGACAAAGGGAAGTGTCTAGATTAGAAGTAGCAGAGAGGACAGTTGCTGATCACAATGGCCACAGCATCAACTTATAAATAGGCTGTAGCTCTGCTAGGCACTGTTTTAAGCACACAGCTGAAAGATCCCAGGCCACCATTTCAATGGGCTATGTTATCATCCTTGCCTTCCATTGGAGGAGAGGTATCATGAGAGAACACACACTCTAAATCAGATCAGGAGTGGCTTTGTCCATTCATAGTCTCTGTCTCTTTCTCCCTCCCCTCCCTCTAATCGTGTGTGTGTGTGTGTGTGTGTGTGTGTGTGTGTGTGTGTGTGTGTGTGTGTGTAAAATAGGTTTCCTGGGCATCTCTCAGACTTCGGAGATGCTGGGCTGGCATTCTCTATTTCTAGGAAGCTTCGAGTCCTCTCCATACAATGCATTGTGGTCCAGCAACCGCAGACCCATGACCCCAGCTTGGTTCTGTCTCCAGTAATGAAGTCACATTGAAAGCATGCAATGTCAAAGCTGGCAAAATGGACTGACTCTTTCACTTTTCCTTTTGCATATGCCAAGGTCTTGAGTGTCAAAATTCAGCAACTACTTCTCAGGTTCTCTCTTCAGGATGTGATGGGAAGGAGAAAGAGTCACAGGTAGACATCTCCAATGGGAGGCAAAGGATACAACTCTCCGATTGTCCCAGAACCATTCTTAGAAGCGTGGATTCAGATGGAGGCAGGCAGGTTATTCAAGGGTGAAAGCACAAGGTTTGGAATACTTCCCAATGAAGCCTTACTCCAGACTGTTCCAGATCAGTGCCTTTCTAGGCTTTGACATCCCCCAAGAAAGGCCATTCTACTCCTGGCCTGGCAGTGAACTCCCACTGTTTGCTAGTTTTGCTTGAAAGTTCCTCCTTTTATCTAAGAAGTCCCAGGAGCTGTTATTTAAGCTCATTTCCTCCTCAACTTCTAGTAGGTTTTCAAAAGAGTTGGCCTTGATTGACTATGAAGTAATCCTTCACATTGAATAGGGGCATCAAAGACTTTCCTGCAGCCTTTGAAAAAGGAATATATCAACTCCGAGAAGGGAGAGAGGGAGATAAATTATGAAGAAAAATCCCAACATTCTCATTCCAAAGAGTTGCCTTCCATAGAAAGATTAATTGCTTTATCACACATATATAGACTGAAATGAAGAATTCTAATTATGAGTAGATTTGTTGAATTTGGGAGGTTGAAGGAAACGAGTAAGAAAAAATACAAACCATACATAGTATTATCTCTCAGTTTGCTTTCTGTGCAGAGATACAACACTGGCAAAAACAATGTGGGGAAGAAAGTTTATTTGATTTATAGGTAGATACTGAAGCAGAGACTGTGCAGGAGCACTGCTGACTGGCCTGCCCCTCACAGAGCTCAGTCTGCTTTCCTACACAGCCTAGGTCCACCTGATCAGAAGCAGCACCACTCACGGTGGCCTGCCTCCTCCCATATCAATCATTAATCAGTAATGTCCCACAGACTCTCTCATAGGCCAATGTGATGGAGGGGATTCCTTAGTTTGAGATTCCAATGTGAAGAGTTGAGGGGACTCCTTCTCAGGTCCCTCTAGATCATGTCACAAACTATCCAGCATGAGTATGTTAGGGACTGATATTTACATCCTTTGTTTTTCTTACTCCATCCACTGAGCCATCATAGGGACAGGGATTCACTTTCCCTTTTAAATGCAGAGGAGGAAACTAAAGCTGACAATGGAAGTGACAGTCCTCAGCCCCAAGATACATCCAGTAGCACAATGGCTAGTGGTGGTGGCTCTCAGCCAGGAGTGATTTCCCATCCCAGGGGACATTTGGGAATTACTGAGATATTTTTGGTCATTGCACCTGTGAAGTGGGTGAAAGCGTGACTAGAGTCAACTATAGCTCAAATGATGCTGTGTGACACTCTACAATACACAGGATTTCATAGACCTCCAAATACCCAAAGCATCCAAGTGGAGAAGCCTGGCCTTAGAAGACAGTCTAATTGATTCATCCATCCTTGCCATGCTGAGAGACAGAAGCAAAATGGATTAAGTGAAGTGTATCCTCAACTCAATAATGTGTTTAATTATTATCTTGAACCACCTGCAGAGTTCACATTTCCACAAGATATAGCTGATTCTTTTGGATCTAGCATTTCACAGATTGAAGAAATTCCAAATTAAAAGATTTCAAAGCATAGATGATTCATTTCTTCCAAGGCCAACCTGAAGCCTTGCTTTGAATATACTGATCTTGTACCCTCTAGTCTTTATAGGAGCAGTCTCAGCTGCCAGAAAGGATACTGTGATCCCAGCACTTGAAAGACCGAAGCAGGGAGGATCCTGAATGGGAGGTAAGTCTGGGCTACATAGTGAGACTTTATCATAAAAGAACAAACAAGTAAACAAAAAAAGAGCAAGCTGGGTTCAACAATGAAAATAACTACAGAAATACTGTCTGGACAATTCATATCATGGCGATGAGGCACAGGTCTAGGTCCAGATGGGTTTCATTTAAATACCGACTCTACCATGAAAGCCTTGGACAACTTAAGACTCCTTAGGGCCTGTTTTACCTAACCTTTAAAATGGGCACAAGAAGTTTAAATTCCATAGAGTACTGAGATCAAATAGATGAAATGGCCAAATTTGATTAAGAAAGAGATGCTCCTCTTTGATGTTATTATTGTGCATTATTGCTGTGAACTTGCCTTTGCTCTATCCTGGAACAAAAGGCTAGTATAAGCCCATGAAGAACAATGGTGAATTGGTTTCCCTCTGATGGAACTCACACTGTTCTTTAATCTCTGTGGTTTATTTATTTTTTTGTGGGGACTTGCATTTTCCATCTACTTTTTCCACCAAGTGCTATAGTTTGAGGAAACCTAAATAAAGCATGGACTTTTAAGGACACCTGTTGAGATGCCTTCTGGAGAACATTTGGTGTGCCCAGGCTCTGGAGAACAAAGGATGGGTTGTATTAGCTTCATAATCCTAGAGACTCCACAACAATAGTGTCATATAAAGGGTAGCTTCTAATGCTTCTGGCACACGGGTGCCAAGTCCAAGGCTGAATAAAGAGGCTGGTATCCTGTATTCTGTGTCCTTAAAACCACCTCTGTCCCTTTGCAAAGAACTTTCTTCTTTTGATAACTCCTTGTCATCAGCTTACTCTGCAAGTCATCCAAGGACAGACATCTGAAGCTCCAAGTCAAAGGTGATGGGGAGGGGCTAGCCTGCCTACATGTCCTAGACGTAAGCTCTTAAAAAGTTGAACTGGCTGTGAGCAATATAACCATGGAAATTAGTATGTCAGCTGCTCCCCTGACCATGCAGCTCTTATGGCAGCTGGCCATTCTGTGGGGTTCTCAGAAGTCACAAATCCTAGATGCAATCTCCAGAGGACCCAGGTGATGCCAGGCTTCTCAGCTGAGCCAAAAACAGTATGGAAATAATAGGTTGTTTTTATTTCCAGGTGACACCCAAAGCAGCCGGAGAGGTTTTGTGAGACACAGTGGCACATGAATGTCTTTATTTGGAGCACAACACTGGCCCCAAACATGTGTAAATGGGTTTGTTTCTGTTCCTTCTATCCTTATTGAGGCTCTATTTTATTAGTTTTAAATACCTTGTAAGTTATATGCTCAGTGTATAAATCTGAAAATAAAAAACTTCAAAGGCACAGATTTATAACATAAAAAAGTCATTTATAATTTTACCACTCAGGACCACCTTTCTTAAGATATTAGTTTAAATATGTGTGTAAATGTATACATATAGTTTAAATATAAACATCTCTATATATGTTGCTAGAGATATACTGTGTGTATGTGTGTACATGAAACTGGAAACAAATATGCATATACAATGCATAACATCATATATTTTCCACATATATTCGCATACATACATATGTTCACACATATATATTTCAATATTTATGTATATATACACACCCAACAATTTTTCCAAAAACATGGTTAAATGATTTCAAACAGCAGCTTTTATCATAGAGGTTTTTTTTATTATTTTCCATATATAGCCATATGCATAGTTTCTTTTAGTCCTTAAAAATAATACTATGATATATATAGAGAGAGATTAGAAAATTGAAATCAAGGGGTAAAGTTACCCAGCTGAGGAAATAAGCTAGTTTGGGGGAAAAAGGATGAACAGACTCATGTTACTGTACCAAACCCTGTCTTTAATTTACCAAGAATCAGAGTCAGCAAGCTTTTCCAGGGAAGAGCGAGAGGGAAAGTATTTTAGGGTCTGTGGGCCTGACTATTTCTGGCGCTAGCTACACAACTCCACTGCTGTAGCAAGAGAGGAACAAAGAGAAATGGATGGATGTGAGAAAAACCTGATCTGTGCATTTGCTGACACTAAAGTCTGAAGTTTCAAATTATTCTCCATGTCATACTGCATTTTATTGGTTTATTCGAACATAAAACATAAAACATAAACATAAAACATAAAACAATGTCCTTGTAGAACTGACAAAAACATAAGGATTTGACCTTAGGCCAATGAGTCCTGAATACTTACCAATAATGCTGGCATATCTATCTTCTCTAAGTGTATTTTTTGTTTAATTGTTGAACTTCAGGAACAATCCAGTTAATGCCCGTGACATTTGCAGGTCCTAGTACACTGTCAAGGACCACAGAGACTTAAATGGTATAAGAGAGAGCTGTGACTATCAATTTTCACATCATAGCAATCTCTGAAGACATAAATTATTTCTTCCATTTTATAGTTGTAAAAACCAAGACCCAGAGAGCTGGGGAACTTGCTGTGGTAATGCATTTACACACACACACACACACACACACACACACACACACACACACGTGTGCGTCTAACTGAAGTCTAACTTCAGAATTTAGACTCAAATCCCTAGTGTCCCCTTTTTCTGTCAACACAAGAGAGACACACCGAGCTGAAGAGCATATATCGAGAGGTTCATGCTGATCAAAACAATAGTACCAGTATCTCAACATGTCAGAACTCATGACAAAGTTCACACCACACTTCAAGATATTGAGGAGTACACTGGGAGACAGGCTTCTCTCTGAAAGTACAAGTATTTAACCAGCCCTATCAAATATGACAGTGAGATAAATATCAAATATGCTTGTATTTATTTTGCTCCCAAATGAAGTTTCAGTACAGCAGAAGGCTTTTGACTTCACCCAAGGGATAAGGACAATAACTCAAAATTCGATGTACTGGTGCTATGGGAAGCAGATATTAGACCTCAAAAGGAGGAAAATCAGAAAAGGGAGAAGGTCATTTGTGGAGTCCCCAAAGATCCTTACCCATGTGGCTCAAGCTTCTGTTACATCAGCCAAAAAAAAAAAAAAAAAAAAAAAAAAAAAAAAGTCAAAGGCCAATGAGTGATTATTTTGACCAAACCAACACGTATTGATTTGGCCCTAAGGAAACCAACTCCTCTTTAATGGATATATGCTCAAAAATGACTAAAATTGTTTTCATAAATACTCCTTGAGGGAGGCATTAGGATCTCAAGGCCCAGTGAGGTTAGTTTACTCAAAACACAAGATAATGAGTAGCAGAAAACCAAAACTCAAATCCAGATTTCTCTAACTCCAAATTCTGTCTCATAAGTATCTTAGGAAGCAAGCCACAGATACCCAATAGTCCCAACAACACATTTACAGAAATTTCTGGGTACACAAGTCACAGATCTGGGGCTACAGGATGTGTGTGTGTGTGCATGTGTGTGTGTGTGCATGCATGTGCATGCATGTGTGTACGTGCACGTGTGTGCACACGTGTGTGTGTGTGTGTGTGTGTGTGTGTGTGTGTGCGCATGTGCAGTCAATCATCCCAGTTCCAGACAGCAGTGCTTCTGCAGAGAACATTATCTTCTGTCTGTGCAAGTCTGAGTACATACAGGGCTGATGCGGAGAATGCATGGTACCAGGGACCCAGACTCCTTCCCAGTGGCACCCTTATTTGTCAGAGATGGCCACTCCCAGAGCTATGTGATTTCCAAACAGGAAATGGCTCATGAACAATGCCTTCTACTAAACATAGTTACCTCCTGATCTTGCTTACATCAGAAAGAAGAAAATGTTATCTGAAGTAGGGCACTAGCCTCTCAGATGAAATAAAGATCTCCAAGAAACATTGGAAAGTAGTGAGGTCAGGAATGAGAGGAAATTCAACAAAAGTTTTTGGGGGATTACCACACAGGGGAGGTCATTCATTCCAATATGTCTGGTACCATGTTTAAGTTCTATAATGACTTTTTGCATGCACACAGGCACTTTAATCCTCAAATAGCTCTATTTTACAAAAGTGAAGCAGTCCCAGAGCATGAAGATATGTAAATATGCATAACTAGCCATATAAGAGCCAATAGTTGAAAGTCAACTGTTGCATTAAACAATACATATATATATATATATATATATATATACACACACACACATAGGTATATATAAATCACATATATACACACATATGTATGTATATCACACACACACATACATACATATCATTATAGTAGACCAGGGACCGTGAACAGCAAACACTACTTAAATGCAGGGGGACCACTCATTGTAGGCATTTCTAAGCAGCTGCACTAAATTTAAAGCCATTCTAAAAGACTCATAATTTTGAGTGAGCTCATCGTCTTAGGCAATGTTCTGATAAAGCCTTCTGTAAACATAAGGCTTTGCTTGCACACTGTGTACCTGAGAATGTTTTGTACATTTTCAGACATGGCATTCAGTGTCTCTGAAAGGGAGAAGAGGGCGGGGGTGGGTGTGCACATTTCTAGTGTTTTCAAGTCTCTCGTCTCTGTGCTTGCAGCATAATCATTCAGGAACCGACTGTCCCATTTTTACAACACAGAAAAGATTAAATTCTTCTTTCAACATGAGAACTATTGTAAGAGGGGCTGTTAGTCAGCAAGTCATATACCAAGTTTCACTGTAAAAGGACAGCAAGCACCAAACATCACTAGTTGAAAGTATTATGTACCTAACCTGTCACTGCCCAGTTTTTAAAACATATTTTATCAGTATATATTAATTGCACAAATCAATGGGCTTCCTAGTATTTCTATACATTCATACACATAATGTACTTTGATCACAATTGCCCTCTATTGTACTTTCTTATCTCCTCTCCCTTCTCCCTTCTATATCCCTAAAAATTACCCTTTTAATTTTAAACTTTCTTTCCAGTTATATTTAGTATCTGAGAGAAAGCATGCTTGTCTTTGTGAGACTGGCTTATTGTATTTAATATACTAATCTTTGTACCATCTATTTCTCATATAGGGCATACTTTTATTCTTCCCAATAGCTGAATAAAATTCCATTCTGTGTTTAAATATAAGCACACACATACCTCAGCCTAGGCTGGTTCTTTAACTTGACCTTTGGGATAGCACTGCATCAACTCTAAGTGGGAAGGTAACCCCATTGTGTGCTTACAGTGATTCATGGGAGAATATACCTAAGAGTGGTAGTTCTAGTTCTAATGTTTTGAAAACCCTCAACAGTCATTTCCATAGAAGACAGACTAATTTATGCACTCACCATCAAAAGATAAGGGTTCTTTTCTCCATTCCTTGACATCCTGGACAACACAAAGAAATAAACAAAACAAACACACCCCACTACATCCTGCTCTTTCTTTCTTATCATATTTAAAACAATGTATTCTTGGGAACAAAGGGATTAGCTAAACTAGATCATCCTGCCCGGATATACTTACAATGATACCAAATGAATTCAAATTCCCCTCCAGTCATACATTTCAACAAAATTTTTTCACATCTACTATCCACTTTTTTATAGTTATTGGCCAATCCTTTCAGCCTTGGTGGTGACTGATGATTGCAGTACCTCCTAATGTGTGGGGGGGTGGGGTGGTAGCAAATTTGCTGGCTTTGGCTTTGTTTCCTTGACTACATTCTTGTGAGCATTTTCTTATAAATTCTGCACTTTCAGCATGTATTACATATGGATTACTTTGACATTTTCACAGCACCTTTAGCACCATTTCTTTTTCCAAAGAACTTTAAAGTTGTTTTTAGTTATGTATATGGGGAGGTGAGTGCAGGTGCCCACTTAGGCCAGATGCCTCCGATTCCCCAATTGCTAAAGCTACAAGCAGTTGTGAACCACTTGACATGGGTGCTGGAAGCTGAACTTAGATCTTCTGCAAGAGCTCTGAACCACTGAGCCATTTCTCTCATCTCTCTAGCGCCCTTTCCTAATGGCATGGTCAGTATTTATAAGACTTTGAAATAATAGCATGGAAGAATGGAGGAGAGACTGACAGTACTTTCACAATGAGAACAAAGGAGGCCACCTCATCAATGAGGGCTCAACCACCAGAGAGTCATAAGAAAGCCACTCTCAGTGCTGGCATCTGTTTATGAACACATAGAAACAAAAATGCTTCTACAGCAGACACAGCACTAATCTGCATCTGATCAATATTAATTCTTTGATATCAGTGTTGAAGAGAATTAAACAAAATAAACAGGCACAGAAACTTTATTCAAAGGGGGAGGAGTAGAATTTACAAAAAAACGTTCCACCCTGAAGTAATTATTATTAACATTTTGACGCATTTCTTTCTACATTAGAAAAATAGTAGGGAGCAAACTATAAGACATTCATCTTTAATATAAAATTAGCTTTCCTGGGCTGGAAAGATGGTTAGTCAGGTCAAGGCACACCCCACCCTGCCCAAGCCTGAAGACCTGAGTTCCATCCCTGGAACTCACATGAGTTCCTACAACTCCTACAAGTTGTTCTTTGACTTCTACACATGGGCTATGGCATACACATGTGCATACACACAATAAGTAAATGCAACTGAGTAAGCTTTCAGTACATCACAAAAGGTTTTTGAGAGCATCACTTTAATAGCTACATTATTTCAGCATTAATATTCCCATACCTATTGCAAGAATGTTTCATACCTTAAGGCTACATAGTTACATTGTTTCCAATTTGCAACTATAAAAATAACATTGGCATAAATACTTCTTTTTCTTCCCCTTTCTGGTTATTTTCTAAACAAGATTCCTGGAAATGACATCATTTATTGAGCCAAAAGGAGCACACATTTCTCGGCCTTCTAATAACACTGGGTCAGATTTTTCAACCAGTGTGTGTCAATCACCCAGCCCTTCATCAACCCTGAACATCAGAAACATGCAACCAACCTCCTCCACACTCCCCAAACACCTTTGCTAATAGGCACAATGGCATTGCCTTTTTCTTTTGCTCATTTTAATTTGCACTGTTTGTGTGCTGGGGCATAGAACTTTTGAAATTTCCACTTGCCTTGGGAGTTTGACTTCTCCAGAATTTCTACTTCCTGTGCTTTGCCCATTTGGAAGGCACTTTCAAAGCAATTATCATTTACAAAATCCAAGAATGGTCCTGCCTCTGCCCTGTACTCTTTCTTGTTTTCAATTGTCTTCTCATTGCTGGTCTAGTTCTGGCAAAGGTCATGAATGTCAGCTAATCCATTCTGATAAGAGATTGGAGGGCAGAGCAATGATCGCAGGCACCCTTGTCCTACATGTCATTATTTGTATCATTTTTAACCCAGAGTTCACAAGCACCACTCAGAGAAGAAAGTGGCCAGAGCTCAGAGGGGGAGGGGTACTGGTCCCCACAAGAAAGCCCTCATGAGGGCTAACCTCCAATAGCTTCTAATTAGAAGGAAGATTGGAGATTTGTCAAAGCTCCTGCTGGTCTCCACACCTGCCTTCATCTCCCTGAGATGCGTGGAGACTGGGCCACAGGATGCTATCTCCACCATGCTGACAGGCCCACTATGCAGGCTGCCCAGGGAGCTGTCAGAGAACAGGGGGCAAACCCAGTTCAGAGAAACCCAGTAGCCAAGGGAATGACTCAGAAAGGGACTCCCTGAAGCAGACTTGGGCACTCAAAACCTTTTTACAACCATAAAAGTCACATAAGATTTATTAGGCTATGTTGTTTGATCCTATAATTATCTGTTTTACTTCTGTCTTTGGGATGCAGCTTCCATCCCATATATCTCTCATGTATTTTCTCCTTCCACTTCATATCATAATTCTTTGTATGTATGCCTTACACATGCTCAATATAGAGAAGTCTGTTAACTCTTTAAGAACATGTGCTTTGGGAGAGCTGTCCCTACCCCTCATCAGTAAATGAGGGCAGTATACATTGAGTGCCTGGACTCTACCAAGTTACTGAAAGATGGGTGTTCCAAAAACAAAGCAAAAAAGACTATAGCATTGAAAGAGCCGTTCAATTCAAGCCCCGGCCTAGCATTTACAAAACCTATATAACCACATTTCCTTCTGTATATGACAGAAGTCAATGAACATTTCCCACATGATGGCAAGTGTGACCTACAGAAGCTCTGGGACAACCAAGTCAATGTAACCTTGACTGGAAGGGCCTATTGTGACCATTCAAAGAGACAGCTAACAAGAGTCTATTCTGTTTGGCCTTTTAATTCATAAACCCACCTTCCTAAAATACTGAGGATACCCTGTTTTTCAGGCAATGCATCCTAAAGGGACAGATAACTACCAGATTAGGGCCACAAGTATCACAGATGCCTCTACTGTCTGTCTCTCTCTACTGAGGTGTTGCTGTGCCTAACAATATGATAGGCACATTGCTAATGAAGCCCAACATGGGACAGATCCCTCACTGGCTTCTCCACATGGATGCAGAGCTGACCAAACCTGAGCTTTCAGTCAAAACAATTAAGTGTAACATGGGCATATGGCCTTCACATCCAACTGGCTTAAGTTTAATGCCTAGTTTTGTATTTACAAGTTGTAATACTTTCTCTGAGCAGATATATTAAGAGAAAATGACTTCAAATAAGATTATTTTGACAGTACATGGAACATGATAAGAATTGAATAAATTGCTGTTACCACTACATCTCTTCATCTCTAAAATCAATATTTATTTCAAGGTAGGATACCTTTCAAGGCCTACATTGTGAGAATTAAATAAGACATGTGAAAATTTTCAGTATAATATCAGACAAATAGTGAATGCTCGATAAGAATAGCCATTGTTTGTAATTAATGAAGAGATTTGGAATTTATAAAGCCACTGTTAGGATAACTCAGTTCTGTTTCTGGCTTTCTCACTAACTCTGGAATACAACCTTATTCCAACTTTGACTGGAAAATGTGGTATTTGTGAATATGTGTCTATGTTGCAAACATAATTCAAACATAGTTTCACATGCATGAAAGCAAAGCCCACAACAGATGATAGTAAGAGAGCAAAAAGGAACAAAAGTATCAGTATAGCCACAGCAGAAGGGGCTAACTCCCAGGAAAAAGAGAAGGTTGACACTCTCCCATAGTTTCTAGCAAGCCAAGGATTGCAGAGCCATCTCCAGGATGGCTCCACAGCTTCGAAAAGTCAGCCCCAGAGAGAATTGCTACAGTGACTTCTTAACCTGAGACATCTTCTGTTAAATCAGATACTAACTAACTCTTCTCCAAAATCAGTGCAGGAAATGTCTATGTGTGAAGAGCATTTCAAGATTTTTATTATTACATCTTATTTATGCATGTATTTCTTTGTATGTGCATGCACCATGACACACATGTGGAAGTCAGAGCACAGTGTAAAGGAACTGGTTGTCTCCTTCCACTGTGTGCATTTTGGGGATTGAATTCAAATTGTCAGGCTTGGCCGCCAGTGCCGGTACCTGCTGTGACATCTCACTGGCCCCATTTCAATTTCTTAATCATGCATGAGGATCAGAGGGGGAAGCTAATCTATAGCTACTTCATAGATGATGAAAACTGAGGACTAAAACATCGTTGTGTGCCCTTATAAGCAAAATATGGTAAAAGAAAAAATAGGTGGACTACCCTGTATATAAAATATATGTGCCTGGAAGTATTCTGATTTTAGATTTTAAAATGTTGATACAGATATAGAGATAACCTTGGGGGGTGACCCAAGAAGAAATATACCCAGACTTCATATGATCCTTTAGTAATATTGGTAATTTTATGTGAATTTTGTGATACCTTTACTAATTTTGTATATGAAACAAAGTACTATTATGTGATATCTTCCACTTGTAGAATCATATTAATGCTCACAAAGTTCTTGGTTTTAGAGTATTCTGGATTTCAGATTTTCAATTAAGGTTGTTCATCTTTTACCATAAAACAATCTTAGGATGTGACCATGTTGTGATCAACTCTGAATGGTAATGTTTGTCTGTTTAAGCTCTATATTCCAGAGTCTGGTTGACAGAAAATGATGCGAGTTCCATGGACAACAGGAAACTGGAGCGTTGGATCATCAGGTAAGAGCACTTGCTGTGCAAGCATGAGGACCTGAATTCAAAACCCTAGAACACATGTAAAAAGCTGGGTATGGCTACACAGGTGCCAGTAACCCTGGAATCCCAGAGGTCGTGCCAAGTTCAGTGAGAGGGTCTATCTCAAAGGAATAAGGTGGCACTCGCAAGAGCCTATAATGGTTGGTTTTAATTGCCATTGATACAATTTAGAATTGTATTTAGAATGGGAGTCTCATTGAGAGATTATATAATCTGGTTGGCCTGTGAGTGTCTGCCTTGGGAAGTTATTATCTGCATTATGATAGTTGAGATGGGGGGGAGCACTGTGAGTGGCATATTTTCCTAGCCAGAGGATCCTGAACTCTGTAAGGTTCAAGAAAGCAAGCTGATCACTGGTAAACATAATGTTTTCCTCTCTGATCCTGACTGTGGATATGAGCTGCTTCAAATTCAGGATGAACTTGGCTTCCTTGCCACGAAGAACTATAATCTGGAATTTTAAGCTAAATAAACCCCTTCTATCTTAAGTTGTTTTTTGTCAGAGTATTATTTTACCATGGTAACAGGAAACAAAACTAAGAGTAGGAAAATCAACACCTTCTTCTGCCTCAGTGTACATGGACTATTGTGTATACCCAGACAACCTCATGCACCCACACCACACACATAGAAAACAAATGTTAAAAATAGTGAATACACATAGTTCCCAAGTGCCAGAAAGCACTTGCTGTCATATGATAGAAAATTCTAGGCCAGTTCTCATCTAGTTACTTACACTCAGGGTCTTTTTCAATAAATAGTTTTGCAATTAATTTTTTAAATAAAGATATAGTTACATTATTTCATCCTTTCCTGTCCTCTATCCCTTCCCATCGTCCCTTTTAAATTCATGTCAAATTCATGACCTCTTTTTCTTTCACTATTATTCACACACACACACACACACACACACACACACACACACACACACAAAATTAGCTGAGTCTGTTTAGATTGCATGTTTTAGGGATGACCGGTTGGTATTGGATAACTCAATCCCAGGGAAGAGTAATTCTTATTGTAACAGTCCTTAGTTGTCTACAGCTCTTGTCTAGTGGCGGGGCCCATGAGATTTCCTCCAACCACGTAATCAGGTCTTTAGGTGTTGTCCTTATGTGGGTCTTGTTTACCCAACCATACTGTTGAGGTGTGGTGGATGAGTCTTTCCTATAATTTCTAGAAGACACACTGTCACATCTGATTCTTGGTCCACTGGCTCATACAGTCTTTCTTCCCCTTTGCCATGATGTCCCCTAAGCTTTAAGTGCAGGAGTGTTATTCTGTAGATGTATCCACGGAGGTTGGGTACCCACGGTCAGTTGTTCCCAGCATTTTGACCAGTTGTGGGTTTCTGTAATGGTGTCCATCTGCTACAAGGAAAATTTCTTTGATGAGGTGCCAAAGCTATACTTACCTGTGGGAATAAGAATAAGTACTTAGAACGCAGTCGGGAACTTCATGGTTAAGTAAAGTGCCAGTAGTAGGATGTTTGGAGGCATTTTCAAACTCCCCATGCCTATATCACACCACCTGTTATACTAGAATCTCTGGGGATGGGACTCAATGACCAGAATTTTAAAAACTCATCAGGCTGTGTGCAACTATCCAGAATCTTCTGAAAACAGAACAACTGTAATCATTCATATGAAGCATACAACATATTCTGCAGACTTGTAAAGTTGCAAATAAGCCTGGAGAGAGAACTCAGGGCATTAAAGCATTTGTTGTTCTTGCTGGGATTTGGTTCCCAGTACTCACATCAGGCAGCTCATAACTGCTTGTAACTCCAACTTCAGGAGAGCCAATGCCGTTTTCTGGCCTCTGCAGTGTGTGCGTACACACACACACACACGCACACACAAATAAAAATCTTTTTTAAAAAGTAGCATTAAGAATCCTGGAGGCGCTTAGGACACCGGGTGACAAGAGTGTGTTAAACCATGACTCTTACAAGGCACCGAACAAAAGAAAAAGAGTGCTCGCTGTCTTTTCTGTGAGTCTCCCTTTATCCATGGAACTCAAGCTTCCAGCCTGTTAATTCCAACAGTGACATGCTTCTAAAAAATTATTTATGTGTTCCTTTAAATGTATAAAGTTCTTCATGAGCCATTATTATACGTGGTGAATATATGAATGCAATTAAAACAAAAACAGGAAAAGAAAATGGAAATTATATTTGACCTAAGACCACATAAATAACATGGGATCTGAGTTACTGAAAGGATGTATCTTAAATTTTCATAATGGTTGTTACCTAGCACAGTAGCAATTACTGTAAATAAAAAAACCACCAGTGTTGGGTAAAATAGTGAGAGGAAGTATGATAAAAATCAGGGTACTTACAGAATCTCAGAAGAGTTCCCCCCACCATTGTATATGAATAGCAAGGCAGAAAATGTATTTTCACTTTGGAGGAGCCTGGCAGTCGGCAATCTCAATAAATAGTCCAAACTTACACCATCAACAATAAGCCACAGGCAGGCACATCCCTTACCCCTGGACATTGCACTGGGAAGGGCACAGCGTGGCTTCCAAGGCTTGCTTATCAATTGCATCCTTTAGTTCAACCATATCAGAGAGTTTCCAATCACAGGAGACCCTGCGAAACCACTGGCCGGTTCTCTCTACACACCAGTCACGAGAGAGACCGAGGAAGGATCAGTGATGGAGGAGGAGACTGTATGCCACTGGGTCTAGCAATGTGGCAGAAGATCCTGGATGGAATCCAGAACCAGAAAAAGGGACTCTGCTGGGGAAGCCAGGAATGGACGCACAGGGTCTGTAGTTTGAAGTACCACAGCAATGTGAATTTCTCAGTTATGCTTATTGCACAATGATTTTCTAAGATATTAACCAAAGAAAGAAGCTAAGAGAAATGGGACAAAGGGTCTCAGCACAACTTCCTATGCATCTAAATTATTTCATAAGTTTTTAAGATTAATGAATATGAAGGAAAGTTTTACTGTTTTCTTCACTCCCCCATTAGGCCAATGTGTAGTGTGCTTAGGGATGAAAGAAAGGGATGGATGCCTGACAAGGGTACCTGACACCTCCAAGGAGAGATAAGTGGGCTGACCCCTGTCTGGGGCAGGTTCTTTTTAATGCCTGCACCGATGGTCAATGAAAAGGTCTAATGTTTCACTGACAGCCTATAAAACAATCCATAAAGCCTGGTTGGAACTTCCCTTGGATTTCAAGACAAAGACATGGGTACCAATGCTGAAGTGGTGGTTCTAACAAACCACCTTAACTCAAAATTTGTATAAATGGAGATAAGCATACGTTAGCCTTTGTGAGTGTGTGTGATTGTGCACATGTTGGTATGTGAAACTTGGCAGACAAATTAAGAACCCAGAAGAAGACATCAGGTGTCCTATCCTATCACACTCTGCCTTATTCCCTTGAGACATAGTCCCTCACGGGCCCTGAAGTTCACCACTTGGGCTAAGCTGGCTGATCAGTGAGCTCCTGGGATCTACTTGTCTTTGTACCCTACACTGCAGTGAGTGGTGTCTGTGGCTAGGACCAGCTTTTACATGCTGCTAGTGATCTGAACTCAGGTCCTTGAGCAAGCACTCTCATCCAGTGAGTCATTCCCCCAATTGAAATGCATTTTTCCCACATATAGGCGTATGAGGATAACAATGAACAGATGTACCCAAAAATATTAGATAAATGGTGGGGCTTGGCTATGAAAGCTCATTAGATTTACCAAGATTAACTATAGTATCTACCTTATCGAAATAACCCTTTGGCTTCAGTTCCAAGCTTCAGCATCCTATAATCTCATGGTACCAGTTCTATACAGATGTAAGCCTGTGCTGCCTGACCCTAGACCTTGGGACTGCCAGTCACCATGTGTAGCCAATATTAAGAGCTACCAGTTCCAAGTTAATAAGCTTCTCTTAATTTCAGTCTTGCTGCTAAATCCTAAATAAATGCAAATGATGATTTTCGCTTTCTGCTTCTGAATGGCCTCACCTTGTAGGTGTTTACACTTCTGTTTATCTTTTCAGTATTTTTACAAGCAATTAGGGGCAATCAATTCTCTTTTTTCTTAAGACCAGATACTAAGTGGGGGAGGCGGGACCAGTAAAGACTAGGCCTTGCTGCAAACCTGTCTTCCCACTGCAGCTATTCTCTCCTTCCCCTCCCTCTTCAAAAGTCTTAGTAATTGCTCTGATGATGATCTAGCATAGGTCATCTTGCTTACTCTGATCAGTGCAATTATATCACATTGAAAGAGAACTATGTGTTCCAGCATATTCTTATTCTTCAGTTGCTTCAAGATCCATTCCCACTGTGGGTTCATCTCTTAAGTTGGCTTTGTGGAGGACCCACCTTCTGTCCATGAGCTAGGCAAACTGGTGTCTCTTCCTCTAGCCTACTATGAAGAAGCCATGAATGGTCAGAGAACCCAGAGATGGGCATATCCCCCACCCCAGTGCAGGGATATGTCTTGAGGTTTACAGGGATAATTTGGAAAGAGAATCTCCCTTTACAGAGTACCATTTGAATAGAATATTATCCCGGATGTTGTCTTTCAAGATCACACCAAGGAGCAAAACAGAGACAAATGGGGAAGAGACAGAAGAACAAAAGGAAGTAAAGAGACAGAAACAGAGGGGCTGAGACATGTAGACCACTGAACAAATCATAATATCCCATGTTCCACAGCTACAGTCACTGGCTGTTCAGGCGCATGGGCTGATAGTCTTCTCAACATCAGTCATTTTGATTTTGGTTTGTTACTCACAACCCCAAAGTGACCAGACAGAAACCAGGGAAATGAACAGCAAGCATTAGGCTTTCTGAACAGAAGATGCTGCCAGCATACATGTGAAATCTTTCTGGGGGAGTGGGGACTGTTCCAGGTTACCAGGGAGATCCAGAGATCTCACAGGCCGGTCCTTGAGGTCACAAGGCACCATCTGCACAGATCCCAGTGGGTGTGAGGAGGCATCTGCACACCAGAGCAGAGATTGTCCTTGTGGAGCCAGCTCACAGCACATGCAGCCCCAGATCACCTGTCCAACCTCACCTTCCCCCTTGTGCTTCCTGGCTCTCTGACATTTCCTAATCCAGCCACAGCAGTTTGCTTCATGCTGCCACACTCATCACTGGTGTTTAACCACTAAGGTTCCGCATTAAGATCTCCTCTGTGAGCTTCCCAGGACGGACTCCCCCAGATCCAGCTGGTAGCCTTTTCTGTGGCTTCCCACTGTGCTGTGTGTGGGCACTCCAGGACTGGAGCTAGGGAAATGAGACCCCCAAAGTGTGGTTCTTTGGCATGCTGACTGGAGGAAAGGTCCTTAGTACTGGTGACTTAGCTTCACCCATCCACGATCAAGGTGAAAAAACAAGCCATCTGTGGATCAACAAGGCAAAAAAGACAAAAGCTGCTAGTCCTACTTTTCCTTGCAGATCTGCACAGAGTTCTGCTTTCCACCCCCACACCATTTTATTAAGCTATAATAAGCCTCAGATGAAAACTGTTGCCATAGGTGAAGCTTGCTTTAACATATGGTTGATCCAACCAAAGCAAACATGTTAAACACATTTTTAAAAATCCCACTTCACTTGCAGAATGTTTTTAAAAGAAATCATTTAGCATGTTTCTGGTTTGCTGATCCATTCCAAATGTTGAGGTATGGATGTGTGTACATGCCTTAGGGTCACTTTATAAGCCCATAAGGAAGCACTCTGCCTACCACAGAACATGGCTCGCAGGATTTCATTGGATACAATTTGCAAAAACATAAAGAGGTAACTTGTGGTTTTGTCAACATGGTTAAGGGCAGTGTGCTTGAAACTTGAAAGCTGGCAGGGATGTTTGAGCAGGAAAACACAGCTACTCAAACACCCTCAGCTGAGCAAAACTTTCCTTTGCTTAGAACTGAATACTCTGGTACCAAAGCCCTGCCTGGGAGGTGAGACATGCCGTGTAAGGAGGCAGCTGAGTGCTGAAAGTAGGAGTGCATGTAGCTCAGTTGCTAGAGTGTTTAGCTAGCATGCATGAAGCCATGGGTTCAATCACACCACTCAGATTCAGAGGTTATCCTAGTACTTGGTAGGCTGAGGCAGAAGCATAGAAATTCCAGGTCATCCTAAGCTACACAGTGAGTTCAAGGCTAGTTTGGGATACACAAGACTTTGTCTCAAGGAAAACAAAAGTTGAGGAGGATGGAGGATGGGGACCATGACATCTTCCTAGTGGCAGTTGCTGAAAATGGCTAGCAGTTTGGGCCATGTTTTTCCTGTCAATTTCCTTATCCTTGCTGAGATCACAACAACATGAAGCTTTTATGACCCATAGCAAACTGAGTGCAGGAATCACTGAATTCCTGAGAACCAGGCAGGCACTCTTTGAGGACATGTGCACCTCTAAGTTCTACTCCAAAGATGCCATATTCTTCTGGACCATTCTAGTCAAAGCACAAGTATCGGCCACTATTTCTAAAGCAGTAGCTCTTTCCATTCAACCAGGTATCCGTTCAGTGGATACCATAACCTCTGTGGAAACCTCAACCTTGTCTATACACATCACTGTTAATATTGTTATTGTTTTTATTTCTGTCAAATGGAAACTTTAAATTCCCAAGAAAAACCAATAAATTTCCAAGTAAGTGGAAAGTAACCACAGGAAAAGTGTAAGCAATGCTTTAAGAAGGCAAATCAATCGAGACAGGACATATATTGGCAGTTGCTTACAGATGGCTTGGGGAGAGGTACCTAAAGGAATGGTGGCATAGGATTATAAGGTTTCCTCCTGAGGTAATAAAAATATCTGAAAAAATTCATGACAAATGCATAATTCTCTGAATGTTACCAAAAGACACCAAATTATACTCTCTAAAGGGTGAATTGTATGGGGTGTAAGTTACAATTCACTAAAGCTATTTTTAGAAAGTCAATACAATTACTTCACTACTAAAGATAAATAAAAGGAAGGGGGTTGCTTTTTTTTTTTTTTTTTTTTTACAAAAACCACAAAGTCAAAATTTTACTTAGACTGCTCTCAGGGTTTACCTTCTCTGATAGAAACAAAATACAGCAGTGAATTCCCATTTGTACACACTAAGAAGAGTCTGTAGTCAAAATTCACTTTATTATACCAGTTTCTCACTGGTTAATGCTCTCAGCTTATATTTATGGATTCTTGCATGAGGCAAGCAGTATTCTAAACTGTAAGTAAATAGAGGTAAATAAATTAGAGGATATTCCTTTTGAGTTTATACTCTAGAAAACTAAGCTTCGATACCATATACATTATCAGATAATATAATAGAATTAAACAGTATTATGAAGTTCTCTAAGAAATAGTCAACAGATAATGGGATAGATAGGTTAAGGATGGGTAATAAAGAGCTGCTATAAAAACCAAGATAGCTAAGAAGGTAGAGTTCTTTCTGAGGAAGTCAAGTTTGAAAAGAGACTAGTATAAAACACAGAACATTTCATAACAAGATCAGAGAGGCAGAAGCTGAGCAGTTGGCTCTTCAGTGAAAAGCTGTGGCTGCTCTTCCAGAGGACCTGGATTCCATTCCCAGCACCCACATGGTAGCTCACAACTCTCCTTAACTCTAGTCCCAGGGGATCTACCACCCTCTTCTGACCTCTGAGGGCACCAGTCACATATAGGGCACATAGAAATATATGCAGGCAAGACTCCATACAGGTAACAGAAAGAAACAAAATATGGCAACAATGCTGTTTATAATAGCATCAGAACAAATAATAGAATTAAAAACAAAACAAAACCTTAAGTATAAATTTAAATGTGAAGGTTAAAGATCTGTATATTGAAAACCACCCATTGAAAATGACAAAAGAAAAAATGATATATAAGGTATCCAAACTGGACTAGAGGGAGTAAATTGCCAGTTTGTAGATACTATGATCTTATATGTAGAAAACTTTGGTTCTACTAAATAGAGTAAGAATTAAGTAAAGTTGCAAATTTTCAAAAAAAAGAAATCAAGAAAATTCTACCTAAATGAATAAAACTAACCACAGAACTAAAATAACTCATTTGTATAAAGCACAGCTATAAAACAGCAAATGAATAAATTGGTAATGACACAAACAAAAGTATATCCCACATTCATGGATTAGAGAAATTAATATTATTAAAGTACCCACAATGCCAAGAGATCTAGACAATTCTCAAAACTCCCAGGTCATTCTTTAGAGACACGGGGAAAAAAAAAATCATATAGAACCAAAAAGTCCATGAACAGCCCAAATAATCTGAAGCAAAAAGAACAAGTCTGGGGGAGGGGAACTGGTGGATTCCATTGCAGACAAGGATGCCTGAGGAGGAGGGGCAAACATGCCAGGCAGACAGAGCTTAAATGAGAAGTTTTATGAGAAAGGGAAAGGGTGAGGATAAACCAGAAAAGAGGTGAAAAGACACAGAGACAGAGAGAAGACAGAAGAGAAGAGGGAGACAGGAAAAGTCCTGTCTGCCCCAGGGGAACAATAGGAAAGATAGTGGGAAAGAAAGGGCAGGAAGAAAGCTTAAGTGGGTGGGGCCTGTTTTTTAAAGGGGTGCTTTGCCCCTGCCTCCAGACTAGTAGTCATGGAACCCTGGGCTGACCAGAGTACTGCCTGAGTGCATTCTGCCAGATGACAAGGGCAGGCAAGCATAATGCCTGAATCCTTACAGTCACACTATTGGAAATCAAGATTTTTACAAAATATAATATTGTATTTGTAAACATATTGATCAATGAATTGACAGATTGATAGTCCAGAAACAAACCCACAAAATTGGTAGTCAATTGATTCTTGAGAGAGTTGCACATGTGGACAGCTCTAACTGTACTTAGTGGGTTAGTTTTTTTATAAGGATATGAGGTAAGGAAGGGGTTGTTTGAGAAGGTATGGGTAGTGTTGGGAGAATGTGGTGGGTACAGTCATATTTCATTGGACTCACATATGAAATTCTTCAAACTAAAGAAGAACCTTTAAAGATTCAAACATAAGACTAGAAATTGAAATACCTCTTGGGAGAAAAAAAAACCCACAGGAAAACAACATGATATTAATCTAAGGAGTAATTTCTTGACCATGACTCTTAAATCATAGGCAACAAAAACCAAAATAGATGAATAGCATCTGCATCAAATGAAAAGGAAACTGCATAACAAAGAATGTATGGGGAAGAATGAAGAAGCAGCCTACAGGGCAAGACAAAGTACTCAAAAATCACACATTACACGAGGGACTAACACTGAAAATGAAGAAGAAACTCAACTTTCCAATGACTGAAAAAGAATCATATTACCAGGACCCAACTAGACATCTCCCTGAAAAACAGCAGAGCAGACTGTTAATATAAATGGCCAAGAGACACAAGGAAAACATACATGTTCATCATTAAAACCACTGTAAGAGATCAACTTACACCTGTTAGATGATGAACAACACAAGTGTTGACAAGGATGTGGGGAGAAAGGAATTCTGGATACTCCTGGTAAGACTTATGTAAATTAGCACAAACATTTTGGAAAATAGTGCTGAGGACCCTTAGAAGACTAGAAAAGAAGGACCACATAACCATGATCCCTCAATTGGGCCCAGATATAAAGGAGCTGAAAACACTATTCTCAAGAGGTAGCCACACTCCATGTTCATTGCAACACTAGTCACAAAGCCAGAAAGAAAATGCAACTGGGCCCCTTAAAGTGGATTTTAAATGTGACACAAACACCTTTAATCCTTAAAAAAAAGGGGGGCAGAAAATTCTGTCATTTTTAACAATATGGATAAGCCCAGAGTATATCATCCTAAGTGAAATATGGCAGATACAGATGTCAGAGTCATAGGATAGTAATTTTATGCACATAAGTTGAGCTCTGGGAAGAATAGAAAAGTGGACAGCAGAGTGTGGGGGGTGCATGGATGGGGAAGGAGAGAACGGAATGGTGGATAACAGCTGGAGGAGGGCTGCATGGGAAAAGAGATGCTGCTTTCCGGGGGCAGTGTCAGTTACACAGGTACACTGGTGTTCTACTGCCCAGTAGGCTGACTGGTTAATAACAACATATATTGTAAGAAAAAATCTTAAATAATCTCATGGGCATGGCTGTGGGTGCTTATAAATGAAGCACTGAGATGGACAGATTCTGAAAGGCCTCTACATAACCAGCCTAGCTGGAAAGATGAGCTACCAGTTCTGTGAGTGACCATCTCAAGGTAAAAAATGTGGGAGGTGACAGATGAAGACAATTTATGTCCTACTCTGGCTTTCACATGTACACATCTGCACACTCCCATACATGTGTGCCCTCCCCAAAGTGAGGGATAGGAGGGGGAGGAGGGATGGGAGAGGAGGAGGAAGGGCAGGAAGAACAAAAAAAACCACATAAGAATCTAAGGAAAGATGATTTCCATCTAGATCAAGAAATATGCTCTGGGCATCACAAAATAAGCTTCTCTCATCGTGGAATGTTACATAAATTGTGAAAACGACTCCATTTCAAACACACCCTTTGTCAACTGCCTCCAACATACTTATATGTTTATTGTAGTGGTTTCAGTCTCCATAAAGACCTCATCTTCACAGATGTTTGTCTGTCCTTTGAAGTAGGAGCCCTCTTCCCATCCCAAATAGCCTGGAGGATGTCTCAGAACTCCTAGAATATACGAAACATTCACAGCTCAACTGAACATTTTAGGTCAACAAAATGTAAGCAACGTGCCTAACACTAGCATTTGCTTACAGCTGCTATGTTCTATAAATGGAATCCCCTCAAAATATACTAACTGGAAATGCAAATCTCTAATCCCTGAAGAATCTTATATCCAAAATATATCCATGATGCTTGCTCCTCAATGTGAGTTAATTTTCTATCTGCTGTCTATTGGGAGACTATTTATTTGAGGTCAGTAAAAGAAAAAAAAATCCATGCAGATACAGATGAATACGATGATCAGTAAACAGGCAGACAGAAACAGGTATATAAAAGAAGGCACCATGTTTCCTGAGTTGACCCTAGATCAGTGGTTCTCAACCCTCCTAATGCTCTGACCCTTAATTGCAGTTCTTCATGTTGTGATAACCCCCAGCCATAAAACTATTTCTGTTGCTACTTCATAAGTGTTATTTTGCTCTTGTGCAGTGTCTCAGTTCCTAAGACCATAAGAAATATGTGTTTTCTGATGTCATGACCCACATGTTGAGAATTGCTGCCCTGGATGGTGAGTATGACTGTCCCCAAAGGTGCTCCAATCAACCTGCCCATTCTTGAGGTACATTTAGCACTCCTCCAAACTGCACTGTTGTGTTACAATGTTAACATAAGACTTCAGACCAGGAAGACCCCAGAGCTAGACTTAGAAATCACTCTTCTGCTCTTACACAAGAATGAGACTGTCTAATGTGGGAGTGGGTGGAGGGCAGTTTAGAACAATCAACTCCAATGGCTTTTATTTTGGAGATTAATTTGTTCTTGGTAGCTGCTGCTTGTGAATTTTATTTAGATCTCTCTCCCTCCCACCCCCTCTCTCTTTCTTTTCTTTCTTTCTTTCTTTCTTTCTTTCTTTCTTTCTTTCTTTCTCTCTCTTCCTCTCCTTCAAAGTAGAAGACAAGTTGTGAGTGTGAATATCATTTCTCCAAGTCTCCTGCTTTTCTTTCCTAGATTAGCTATCAATGTATTCTAAGTATCCTGAAAAGGGAGCAAATCCCTTCATCCAAGACCAAATCCATGGCAATATTTTGGAGATCTGTATGAGCATGGGAAGGGAAGAGAACTGATGACTTTTATCCAGTGAGCAAAACTCCTTATAATTAGGTTGGTGGTTCCTATGGTAACGAATAGCTGACTATTTTATTTGAAATAAAAAATAGCAACACTCCAGCTGTCCTTGCTGCCCAGACCCTCCAAAGCAAATGAGATATTTGGTTTCACATTTGCTATGACTGCTGACAACTTTAAACCGTGTATTTTACTTGTTGCCAAGTTTTGTTGAGACACTGGGTTTCCATTCCTTTGAGAAAGCAGGTGTGAAAAACAAAAGCAAAAACCAACCAAAACAAAATACCTTTTCCTCTTTGCAACCAATATGGTGTTTGTTTCTCTCTTCCTAATTATCATTGTTTTTAAAAATCAAGCTGACTCCTTGAAGAAAACTACTGGTTGTGGTTCATCTTAGAAACATTGGGTGTCTCTAGAACATTCTTCTGTACTTTCCGTAACAGCACTTACTGTCACTGGGGACTTTCCAAGGTGCCAAGTATTGTCATGGGCTTTTCTTGCATCATCTCACAAACCCACAGCAATCTTGGGACACGTTTTATTGTCATATCCATTTGGCCATAAGGAGATAAATGAGTTGGAAATGATAGTTGACTACTTTTGTTGTCATTTCATAAGCTTTACCTGAAAGCGTCATTTACATATAAAGATCATGCTAGAAATTCTTTCCAGTGAGGACTGTCAAACTTAAATGATCTAAGCTATTTATAAGAAGGGCCACTTTCCTCCCCTCATCCCTCCTTCCCACAAGGCACCGGATGCCAATAGATTCTAGGAGTCCTATATCTTCTCAGGAAGGTAACTTATCCAAATATTTGGCAGTCAAGAAGGCAGGAAAGTTGTCAACAGTTACATCATCAAAGAGGTAAAGAATTCAGGGTAGCTTGACTGGGTGTTGGAGAACTCAGAAGAGTGACATCATTCAAGGTTCTTAAGAGGAAGACCATCATAGAAGGTGACAAGTGAGCTAAGCCTGAAAGAAAAACCAGGTATAACCTGGTAACAGCAACAGAGAGAAACTTGGAGCAGAGTAAATGCCATGTGGAGAATGATAGCACCTTGGGGGAGTCTTGGCAACAGGATATCGTGGAGGTCAGCCAGAAAAGTCTAAAGAGTTCCATGACATGAAGTGACTGGTAGGTCTCAATGGGCTAAGAATGTTGGTAAAAGAGAAAGAAGGAAACAGCCAGTTCTGGAGGAGTGTTTTCTTCTCTTCCATAGTGTTCTAGAACTCTAAATTAGGGCTCAGTGACATAGTTCCTAGAAGTCTGAATTAGTGCAAAATGCCATTTGTATGCACTTAACTCTGGGACTGAACCTCACAGGGCATGGGTTATTAGCACAGCCTTGGATTATCTGTTTACAAGGTAACTCTACCAAGAATCAAGGAAATCCTTTGGAACCAAAATTGTCAGGGGCCTAGCATGAAGCAAAGTAAAATATGGACTGAGTGAATGAACACATTCCCATTCATAATCATTAGTTATTTAATTCAGCTCTATTAGTCCACTGCTGTGTTATGCTCTCTATACACAACACTCATTTAATCCTAATACTTGCTTAGTATGGAAGGTGCCATGCTAGCTTTATTTTATAAGTGGAAAACTAAGACCTAGAAGATCTGGAAACTTACCAGAACCTACAGATAAGTTTCTAGTAAACAAGAGATTTGAAATTCCATTTTCCCTGTCCCAAGTATGCAGGGTACATGATGACATATTAATGAGAATAATTATTTTTTAAATGTTGTGTTGGGGTCAGAGAGGTACTCAGTCAATACAGTGCTTGCCAGACAAATATGAGGACCCATTTGATCCCAGACCATGTCAAAGGCAGAAAATGGTGCCATGAGCTTGTAATCATAATGCTGAGAAGGTAGAGACAAGAAGATCCCTGGGGCTACTGGTCAACCAGCAGAGCTAAATTAGCGAGTTCCAAGTAAAAGTGAAAGTTTGCCTTAAATAAGGTATGTAGCATCCTGAGAAATACATCCAAGGTATATATGGAGACCTCTGGGGTCTGTGGACACATGTGTACAACAACAAGAAAACAACGACAAATTGCTATGTATGATGTAAATTGCTATGTATGATGTACTAGTTTATATCCAGGAGTCAATATGGTGTGCTAACTGCTTCTTGGTGGTGAAAACCACTCAGAGAAATGGCTTTGGAGAGACATAAGAATGATTCCTTTGTACACTTTCATAGTCTTTAAAATTGATTTTGCTGATTCCAAATGTCAGTGTTCAACTGACCTTGAATTGACTCCGGGAATGCTGACAAGAGGCAATGGCCAGCCATCTGAGAAAGATGGGGAGAATAGAGTGGTACAAGCTGCAGCCTACTGGCACTAAGTCGTAAAGTCATGAGTTTTTGTATGCACTGTCTGAGCACTTCAGTAACCTTAACCAGGAATTAAACTCATATTTAATCTCTCTTTCTCCCCGCCTCCTCATCTCTCTCCTTTCTCCATCACTTACTTTAGTTCCTAAGATACTGGTCTTCTGTCACTGGCCATCAACAGTACAAACACAGTCCCATGGTAGGAAAGAACAGACTACCAACACATATAGTGGACTAAGTGAGGGGAAAGAAAAATATGAAGAGGAGAAAGTCTATTCAGTTACTCCTGACTGGCCTTTCCATTCCATGAATTAGAAGTACAGCCTGGTATAGCAAAAGAAGCTCCATTTAACAGCTCTGAGTTTATCTAATTACTACCTGGATTCATTAAAGGGTAAATTCTCCTAAGGACAAAGAAAGTGCAATAAAATTTTGAGGAATACCAACAAGAAATATTCATAGAGTGATGGGAGATGCCATTATGTATATATGTTTCTCATACTGGTTAATAATAAAGCACTGTTGGCCAATAGGAAAGGAAGATAGGAGGGACTAGGAGACAAGGAGGAAATAGGAAGTAGTAAGGAGGAGTCAAAATGGAGAGTCTGGAGAAAGCAGTATGCCGCCGGCTCCCCGGTAAGAGAAATACATAGATCAGCAGAAATGGGTTAATAATTAAGGCAGAGCTAGCCGATAAGAAACAAGTAACAGGGCCAACAGCACTGTATCAAATACAGAGTCTCTGTGTATTATTTGGGGCTGGTGGCGCAGCAGCAGGACAAGACCAAGCGGCAGGCAGAAAAACCGTACACCTTACAATAGAGTGAGAACTCTATGTGTCAAGGTTCAAGCTAACACATGCAGAAAAACCATGTATATCGGAGGAATGTTCAGACATTTTTCAAGCTCTTACCTTCACTGAACCCTAGGTTAAGTAACATGAAAAGAGCAGTGACCCCCCCTCCCTTGTCTCCTGACTTCCATGCACTTTTGAAGGACTTTTTTTTTTTTGATAGCTGAGGATATCTAATATCTAGGTGGAAGTAAATTATACCCTATATTTTTTTTTGAAAGAAGGATAAAGGGGAACTGATTAGATCACCAGCAAATGCTTTCCAAAAAACAAACAAAACAACAACAAACCAAAACTGAAAATAAATAAACAAAAAATACATTCCCAAGACTCTTCCTCTTCACTTGACTGTTTCTATTGCTCTTCAGAACACTTTTAATGTCATAAGATCCCATTTGCCAGTTGTTGACATTAGTTATTGATCAATTAGAGTCCTTTTCATAGGCCTTGCCTATGTTTATATCTACAACTATATTCATAGCTATTTACCTATCTGTGCTTACTTATACCTTGGCCTGGGGAAGTCAGGTTTGATGGTGCATACCTGTAATCTTAGCACTTGAGGAATGTGGCACCATGCCCAGAAAAAAAAGAATCATTTTAATTAAAAATGGATTGATAATGTAAATAAAGGCATTTAATATCTTTTTTGAAGACTAAATGATTAAACTTTAGTGTGAACAGCATAGCTAACACATTCATTCCTTAGAATTAACCACATTTCAAGTGCTTTTAGCCAAATGTGGTAGATAGCTACCATAGTAGGCAATGCACAGAATGAAGGTAATAAAATTTCAGTTTCCTAAGAATTAGAGGTGAATGTATTCAAGGTGAGAGGGACAAGTAAAAACAAAGGAATGCACTATAATACCACTGAAGAAGCAATTATTTCCATATTATTGTGCAAGGGTTCTATATAAACAATTACTCTATAAGTCACTATTCTTATGAGTGTGAAAACACCAGACTGGCATGCCACTAGCCTTTGTGCAGGGATGGACACAACTGGGAACTTCCACATACACCCTTCAGATCTTGCATTTCAGGCTCCATTTGAACTTGATGAATATCAATCTAAATGAAGATACCCCAGTGCCTTGTGAGAACAAGCTCTAGTTGCTAACTGTGAAAACCGGGACATCCATTTCCAGGGAAGGGAGAATTAGATCCAGACACATGGAGGAGAGCCTTCTGCTCTCATCTTTCTTGCTTGGGTGCTGACTTGAATAAGTAACTTCTTGGTGCCTTGGTTGCTTCATTTCTATAGGAAATGTATCTACTTCCAGCATGGCTCACTGCTCAGAGCTGATGAAATATCCAACATGCCTGGAATAGGAGTTCAAAAGACAGCAAATAGTATAACCAATATTACAAGAATAATGTTATTTAAAGTATTATTGGGAGCTGGTGAGATGACTCAGTACACAAGGACACTTGCTGCCAAGTCTGATGACCTGAGTTCAATCCCCAGATCCCCTGTAATAGAACAGACTCTTCTGCAAGTTGTTCTTTGACAGACACACACAGATGTGTATCCCCCTTTCAGAATAATAAATACTAAATGTAAAAAGTATCTTCAAGATTTTATTTTTAATTCTGCCCCTTCCTGTGTGTGTGTGTGTGTGTGTGTGTGTGTGTGTGTGTGTGTGTGTGTGTGTAACTGGGCAAAATGCACCTTCCTTTGAAGGCTAGAAGCACCAGATTCCTCTGGAGCTGGAGTTACAGGCAGTTGTGAGCTGCCCAGTGGTGGGTTCTGAGGATTGAACTCAGGTCCTCTAGAAGATCAGTGCATGTTTTTTTGACAGCTCAGCCATCTCTCCAATACCCACCCCTAAACATTTAAAAGCATTCATGCCAAGCTTATTGCTAGGGATTACAGAGGTCAGGGAAAAGCAGTAGAGATACTTTAAACACAAAATTTTAGGTGTACTGAAGAACTCAAGGATCAAGGAAAATAACAACTACACACACACACAGAGTTTTGTTAAAGATGAAAGGACTGGCTATGCAGATTAGCAGCATAGTACTTCCTTGGCATCCAGGGGACTCCAGGTTTAGTGCCTAGTACATTAATACAAGAAATAAACTGACAATGAAGAAAGCAAAAAATCTCAAGAAGAAATGGGGTTAATCTGCCATCCTTATGTTCCTCTAAAGTCCTAGTTCTGTTCAAGTTGTGCCATCACTCAAGATTAGTCTATTCAAGCACCCGATTTTTTCTCTTCTGCTTAGGTGGGGCTAAGAGGAGCAAGGGGTGAGGGGGGAAAAGATTCCCAACTTCAGAGCTTCACACTCATGGAAAACAGTCATGTCTTGGTCACCCAGTACCTAACAGCACCCTGAGGCATGTCAAAAGAGGCCAGAGTCCAAGAAAAGTACACAAACAATTGAATGGAAGGCCAATAGGGAGGCAAACAATGAGTGTTGTTTATTTCTCATGATTAGTACAGTCCTGGAGGCTCATCCATCCATCAATCTTAGGACCAGGGAGAGACACCAACTCAGACAAAGCCTCTCCAACAACAGCCAACCGGCTCTTGGTCCCGCTGAAGCTGAATTTCATATTCTCTCCCTTTCCCATGGGATCCTCACACACAATAGGCTGCTCTGAGGGGTCCTGCCTCCCCTTCCCCTTTCCTTCATTAATAACAGCAGGGATCGGATGCTGCAGATGAGGGACCTGCTCCAGACAAAGGTGATTTAAATGGCAAATAAATACAGTGTGTGGGTGCAATCAAAATCAGCACCATGAAGGCCTCACTCTGGGCCCAAGTATTTTAAAGCATGAGCAGAATTGTCAATGAAGTTTAAAAGACAGAAAAGTTAAAAAAAAAAAAACAAAAACAAAAACAAAAAACCTACCACCCTCAAGGCACTGCTGGAAAGGAAGATGTTTTATATTTTAACTAGAACTACACCACAGACTGTCACTGGGTCAGACACTGCTACAGTGGTCTTCCACACTGTCTGAAGTTCCAACAGAGGAACAAGATTTCTCTGGAGGTTGAACATGGCCAAAGAGCTGCATGCAGCGTATGGATCCTCGAAGCAAAGGGCACACACCCCACAGATCTGTTTCTCCCAACAGACTCAACTGCATTTTCCATATTAGTGTCAGAAAATATCTTTCTGCTAGTTCAATCACTGATGCAACAAAGGAAAAGAAAAAGAAAGACAGAGAGGAAGTGAGGGAGGGAGGAGAGGGGAGGAAGGACAAAGAAAGGAACAGAGGGAAGACAAACCCATACAGTATTCAAGGACAGGTGTCAGCTATATGCTGCTTTGCTCTGTTGGATGCCTTATTTGGCTCATGATTTATTGGCCCATGGAGTTTTGGGAGGTGGTGTGTGTTCTTCAACTATAGAAATGAGAGATCGTACTGACCTAGTGGCTTGCTTTCTAGTTGCATCTCAACACATACACTACATTAGAACAATACAATAGCACATCCTGGAAGGACTTCACTCTGGATTAACTAGGGATCTCTCTCTCTCTCTCTCTCTCTCTCTCTCTCTCTCTCTGTGTGTGTGTGTGTGTGTGTGTGTGTAGGCCAGAGGACTGTGTCAGGTGTTCTATTCTAACGTTCTCCTGAGACAGGGTCTCTCACTGAACACAGAGCAAGGCTGATAGCCAGCAAGCCCCAGTGGTTCCTCTGTCTCTGCCTCCCCTGCCCTTGGGCTGGAGTTACAGGCATGTGTTCATGCCTAACATTTTATGTAGGTTCTGGGGATTCACACTTAGGCTGTCATGCTAGCTCACAAGCACTCTTCTCCACTGGGCCATCTCCCAGCTCCCACAAATCTAGTGTCCTCTGTCCCAGCAGATTAAATACTTTTCAGCCAATGATGGTTATAGAGTCAACATCAACTACTGTGTGTCAGGAGTCAACCAACTCAGTCATTTAAAAAAATCTTTCTAGATCTCCAGCCATTAAAAAAAAGCCACAGATTTTTATTATTATTCCTTTGTTATTTTTGAGACAGAGTCTATCCCTATGTAGATCTGGTTGGCCTCAAACTCATGGAGATCTACCTGTCTCTGTATGCCTCCTAAGTGTTAAGAGTAAGGGTGAGCCCAGCAGCAACTGCTTTCAATAGCATAGACAATTAAACTTGTAGGTAATAAAGGAACTTCACAAGAAAAGAATGATAAGATGTATTTATTTTGGAATGAAATTATTTCAAATCAAAAATGCCTTCACAACTGTTTAATGAAGACAATGGAACTCTTTTCATTCTAGTTTAACTATTTCTGATTTCTCTCTCTCTACCTCTGTCTGTCTCTCTCTGTCTCCAACACACACACACACACACACACACACACAGAGAGAGAGAGAGAGACAGAGAGACAGAGAGACAGAGAGACAGAGAGACAGAGAGGTGGGAGTTTCTGGGTCCACGTTAGTTTAGAAAAATGTAAACTAGATATACTTCTAGAAACGTGGTGACAAATATTAATATTAAACTCTAAATGCTGGGACTAGAGAGAGAATCCAGTCAGAAAAGTGTTTTTCTTCTGACATGAGAACCTGAAGTTCCTCCCCAACTCAGGTTAAAAAGGCAGGCATAATTGGGTGGTGGTGGGCACACCTATAATCCCAGTACTCAGGCAGAGGCAGAGGCAGAGGCAGAGGCAAGATCTCTTTGAGTTTTAAACCAACCTGATCTCAAGTCAGAGTTCATCCTGGAGGAAGGTCAGTGTAGGAACTCAAGGCAGGAAATGATGCAGAGTCTGGGCAGGAATGCTGTTCCCTGGGTTGCTCCTCAGTCTGTTTGGCTATCTTTCTTATACTTCCCAGGACCTCCTGCTCAAGTGTGGCATTGCCCACAGTGTGTTGTGGTGTCTCATGTCAATCATTCATCAAGAAAAGGCTCCCATGGATGTTCCTACTGGTCCGTCTGATGGAAGCATTTTCTTAATTATTGGTCCCTCTTCCCAGATGACCTAAGCTTATGGCAAGTTGACAAAACAAAACAACAAAACAACAACAAAAACCAGCATAGTAAGTTCTAAATTTATTTTTTAAAAAAGAATACATGAAGTTTGGAAAGGGGAGGGGGTGAAAACTTGAGTGGAGGATCTGGAGGTGATTGTGATCAAAAGGCATTTTATAAATGTATGAAGTTCTCAAAGAATTAATTAAAATGTAGTGTTTTTAAGTTTGGGCCTTAGAGATGGTTGAGTGTTTAAAAGCATCTACTGTTGGCCCAGAGGATCCAGGTGCAATTGCCAGCATCCATATGGTGGCTCACAACTATCTTTAACTCCAGCTCCAAGAGATCCAGTACCTCCTCTGATTCCCATGAACACCAAGCTCACAAAAGGTGCACAGTCATGCACTCCGGCAAAGTATCCATGCACATGAAATAAAATTAAAAAATTAAACCTGTGTATTTTCAACAATACAAGCAAAGAAAGAAAGAAAGAACTTCCTGCAATTACTAAGTCCTCTATAGAGGCACAGCTTTCCTTTTGGTAACACAGTTGACAAATTAAGTCCTTTTACCTGAAGCCAGGAACAATGATGCTGTACATCTTCAGGAGTATTTGCTAATCAGTCTGTTGTGAAGTTCTACCAACTCATACACTTTTCTTTCAAATGCTAATTTACATTTCTGAGGTATGATTAGGATAAGTATCCCTTTTCATGTTCTTACTTGGGCTTTGGTGATTATCAACTAGATTCCACAGCACCCATTCTGCCCTGAAGTCCCAAAGAACCCATTAAAATATTCAGGGTACATAAATAGAACACACTTATAGATTCACAGTATTCTTTGTATAGACAGAAGACACTGGACAAAAACAGTCCCACCAAGTTGGAAGTAAGAACAGATATCAAATCAAGTATAATGGTTCACAACCTTCCTATTGCTGTGACCCTTTAATACAGTTCGTCATGTTGTGGCGACCCCCAGCCATGTAATTGTTTCATTACTTTTTCATAACTGTAATTTTGCTACTGTTATGCATCTTACTGTAAGTATTTTTGGAGATAGAAGTCTGTCAAAGGGGTCACGACCCACATGTTGAGAACCACTGAAGTATAACATTAAACACACAAAAGCCAAACAGACACCTGATGCTGCCAAGATTCTCAGGACAGGCCAAAGAAAACCAATCTCCAAAGGTAGCAATTTGTAAAAGAAGAATGTCAATTAACTTCAGAAAGTTCTGTCCAGGCATGTAGGCAACCACAAAATGCTACACTAGATAAACGGTAGGGGTCTGTATTGAAACCACTGAAGTAACCACTAAGTACAGAAGCTGGGTGTAGACCCTAGAGAGCCGCAGCCCACACCACAAGACAGTGAAAGAAGGAGGTAGGGCCACGTGTAGAAAGACAACCAACAAGCTTGTTTAAAATAAAGGCTGAGAGATGGCTCAGAGAGTGCAAGCTCTTGTTGCTCTTCCAGAGGACCCAAGTTCAGTTCCCAGCACCCATGTGAAAAGGCTCACAAAGACGTGTAACTACAGCTCAGGAGGTCTGGTACCTTCTGACCTCTGTAGGCACTCATATATACACAACATGCATGCACAGACATATACATTAAAAAAAAAAAAAGAAAGAAAGAAAGAAGAAAGAAAAACCTCTTAAGGTTTTTTTTTTTTTTTTTTGACCTGGAAGCCAGAGGACTAGCTCCTACAGTGTCTGAAGGGGATAATGCAAGCTGCTAAAGGAGAAAAGCAGTTCATCCCTGTGAATCCTCAAAACCATTACAATGACCAACTCAGCAAAATCTTCCCAAAGGGTGTAACAATGACACTTAAATCTTAGGGGTAACAACAGCTGCCTAATTGGAAGGGAATTTATACTTGGTACTATAAACTTTGACATCTAAACTACCCATGGCTGGTGAGGTCATGAACCCTAGAGAACAAACTACTGCTCTTTCTTAAATCAGTATAATTTCTAGTTGCATCCTAAGTATTTACTCTGACACCTCTAAAGATCAATATAGCTTTCACCCCTCATCAAAGATGCTTCTCTTTTGTCTCAGCTGGTGACTACTACAAAGATTCACAACTGGTCAAACTGTAGAGAATCCATGACCATGGGATGTCTAACTCCAATTCATATACCCAGCCCCCACCCCCTGAAGGAACATCAGGAAAGAGGTGGGAGGAAAGATTGTAAGAACTGGAGGACTAGTATTCTTATTGCAAAATAGTGTCATTTATATATTACAGGGAGCTATACATACAGAAACTTAACAACATGGTCACTTAAACAAGAATACCTCAATGACCTCAGTTTACAGGCCAACATGGATGCTGGAATCTCACAAGTCACCAGCCCTAGTTGAAGAGATACAGACCTTCAATGACTGCCCAGAGAGGAAGAATCAGTCTTTTCTAGAGATGAGCTCCCCGATAGCTTATCTAATCCTGTGGGCAGCCTTAAAGATGTGTACATATCAGCAATACTAAATGGACTAAGGTGTGTGTGTGTGTGTGTGTGTGTGTGTGTAACAATAACAAATTTGAGAAAGAGAAGGGAGATGGAAGGTGTTAGAGGAGGGAAGAGGAGGGATTGGAATGATACACAGTCCTCATTTGCAGTTTTTCATCTTCATAGATGAGTGTCAGCAATAACCCCTAGGATAGGCGGGAAACTTCCTGTGCCTACAACTGTGTCTCCAGGTCAGCCCCTGCAAAGGTGCAATTGTAAACCCTTGGAAATAACACATCTCTGCCTCTAGAGATAATAGCTTCATAGTATCTCTTATGTTAGTTCAAGTTATTAAACTTACATTTATACTGTTGAGAAACATTTTGTAGGAATTAACTTTAAGTATCTAAAGGTATTGTGAAATAATTGCAATTTTACAAAATATTCTTAAGAAATAAATAAGCAAGTCCTGGCAGGTACCTATTTGCCTTCTTATCTTTACTAATGAGTTAATCTGGAACAGATGTCTGATAAAGTAACCTGTTCCTGGAGTGAACAAGTATCTCTGATCTAGATGTTAAAAAAATAAACACTTGATCATGTATATATTTTTGCATTAAAAATAATATGCACAATCGATGAGCATATTCCTCAGGTCTCTATGTCTTTATTGTTCTCTGTTCAACACTGTGATTGCTTTCTTTATACTTCAGATCTTAGCCTGAATTTCAATTTTAATAAAAGGTTATTCTTAATACCCCTCCCCACAAAAGATGAATAGAACTGGTTAACAATGGAAGAGACATCACTGGCTTCAGAATGAATGACATTCTTGTCCAATGTGTACAATGTTTGTTCTGAGTAGCTGAACACATTTACAAAGCCAGCAAAAACGAATTCGAGCATCACTCACTGAGGAAATCCAGCTGCAGGGTGAAATAGCTAGCCACCCAGAGGCAGGGGAGATTTCCCACAGGACTTAGCACTTAATGGCCTGAGAAACCTTCCCATGTGTGAAAGAGGAAGGTCACCATGCTTGATCTGCAAGCATGGCTTTCTGGTGATCAGCATTAAAGCCCCTGCCTGTTGCAACAACGTGGCAGGCCTTAGTGGCAAAGAGTCATCTGTCTGTACCTTCCAAAAGATACCCTCCTCCCACAAAACGATTAATTTTTGGTTAGAAGGGGTCCTGCAAGGCTCACTTTCAGGGCTATTGCCACCACAGGTTGTCAGCACTGGACATCTGTGCCAGTGTTTATTAAATACTACAAATACCCATTTTGTTTCATATACCGAAGGTAAAAAAGAATAAATCCATAGGGATATTGCTTTATGAAATCCCAGATAAATGAGATAAAGTTTCATTTTTAGGATGCATTTGGAAAGTACAATGATTAAAACTGACCTTCAACTTGAAAGATCTAGAATCACCTTGGAGACAAATCTCAGGTAATGTCCATGAGGGAATTTCTACATTGGATTAACTACCTCTGTTAGTAGCACCAAACCTTAGGCTGGAGCCCTGGACCAGATTAGGAGAAAGCAAGCTAAGGTTGGCATTGGCTTTCTCTCTGCTTTATGAATGTGACAAGCTGCCTCAAGCTCTAGTTGTCATGATTTCCCAGCCACAGCACCTTCAAACTGTGAGCCAGCAAGAACTTTTCCTTCATTGTACTTTGTCATGTATTTTGTGACATGGATGAGAGGAGTAATCACAGAAGGTAAGTAGACATTCTCTTCTAAGATTTCTGCTACCTAACCAGAACACATCTGCTTCCCAAAGGTGCCCTCATCGCCTAGCCAGTCCCTAGAACAGTAGGGTTGCTGCAGGGGAGCTACTGGAACAGCTGAGATCAGCAACCTGCTGAGTTTGAAAAGCAGGGGCTAAAGAATCAAGTGGCAAGAGTTCAATTATTGTTTTCCTTGCATAGTACTTTGTAGTAAATTTTACACACATACACACACAGAGGGGAGAGAGAGAGGAAGGAAGAGAGGGGGAAGGAAGGGTGGGATGAGAGAAAGTGACAGTGTGTGTGTGTGTGTGTGTGTGTGTGTGTGTGTGTGTGAGAGAGAGAGAGAGAGAGAGAGAGAGAGAGAGAGAGAGAGAGAGAGAGAGAGAGAGAATTACTTAATAGTTCTCCTTGGTTAATCACACAATTCTCTAAGAAGGACATCAATATGCACACTTCAAGACCATCCTCCCATTAGCAAATAACTGGAAATGTTTAGGAAACTTGGTGGCATTTCTTCATATAGCCTATGTGAGTACCAAATCATGTCCCACAGGAAACCTACACAGCTAGAGAGAGGGTGCTCCATTCCCGAGGAAGGTGAGGCCATTCAGAACTTTTGGATCTAAACTGGTTGTCAAAGGGGCCTCAAATTGGGTGTAAAGGCTTCCTTTACCTAGATAGTGGAAGAAATAAAAAAAAGGAGAGATAATTGTTCCCATCCACTCAGAACCCAGCCCTGACTTTAGATTACCTTTTGTTACCTTCCAAAGAATCTTCTCAAGTAGGAATTACTTTCCCATTCATACGAAAAGGAAAATTATTTGAGTAATTTTTGAATAGATAAGCAAAGAAATAAGCAAATAGATAAATAAGCAAGCAACAGTGTCTAAACCTAGACCTCAGATCTTTTGAAATTCACAATCGTGATATTTTATGGACTGATGGAAAGGAATGGAAGATAGGGAAAGAAGAAATGCAAAGACAAAGCAAGAGAAACAACTAATGGAGTTTTTTAGTTGCATCTACCCATCCAGAACCTGGGAATAAAATCAAACATTGTTCAAGAAGCAAGATTTGCTTTCCCTTACATCACTCCCAATGCTAGCTGCAGTTTCCTCACCAAACTCTTGCAGATCTGATAGTCCTGGTAGACAAGAACAGTCTCGGAATTCCAAGAAGACCTAAAGTCTATATACTACATAAGCTAGTTCTCCATCCTTCAATTATCACCCACCCTTATTATTTTCTCTGCCTTCTGAAGTCTTCTCAGCCTGTCTCTGTACTGTGCCCTGGCCACAATTCCTATTGGGACTGTTTTTCTTATGGTGTCATTTCTTTTTAAGTATTTCTGTATGGATTCTCTTGGAGGAGAAGTGTATGTCTTGAAGCATAATGTATATTATCAAGATATAAATTCCTTTGGCATCAGCAGCTCCACCAAGTTTGGTGTGAACTCTGTATACAGTGCACTATACTAAATCCTCATCCCAGCCCTATGAAAAAAGGCCTATTCATATTGCTTCTTATGGGAAAACACGATAAAAAAGATTACATGTCTACAATTACAGAGACCGTTTTCCCCCCTATGGTCTTCAAAGTTCAGAGTCCATGTAAGACAAAGCAACAATTTGTCAATATTTAATGCCCTATTTCCTTACCTTCTGTCCCCTCCCTCCCTTCCTCCTTCCCTCCCTGCCTGCCTGCCTCCCATGAGTTTCAAGTGTATGTGAAACACTTCATACTTAAAAGAATAAGCCCCCCACTTGCTGCCCATTGAGGAATCATAATGAAGTGGGTGATGCCCACACATCAGACAGACACTAAGTGGAAATAGCTCCAGGATCGTGGATACAGAAGATGGTAAACACTGGGGTTCACGATCAGTTTCCCTGCCAAAGTCCCTCACACTAGAGCCTCTCACAAACACCCCAGCCTTTATAACACTAAAAGCAACAGTAACTTGTCCTTTGTCCATCCTGCACCCTTGGCAACAGAGCACAGGAGAAGTCTGCATCAGTATGAACCAGGGCAATTATGAGTGCCCCTGAGAAACTGTGCTTGATAGCAATGTGAGGACCTCCACTCTCACTGTCCTGGGCAGTTGTCAGTGGAATTCTGCCAAGAAATACAATCCCCTTCCTTATTTTTACAGATGATTGTTCATGACACTTACAAGCAGCTTCAAATGAGTACACAGGTTTTATTTCCCTACAGACTTTAAATAACGATATCCTGACATGGGCTGAAAATCTGTTTGGCACTGCTGAGGTCATGGCAGCTTGAAGCTACAATACCTTTGAGGTATCGAACATATTTGGGAAATAAAAAATTTAAAAGGCGAAAAAGTAACATTATCCCCATGGAAAATTTGACTGCTAGCATTTACACTTTCCCTCAAGCCTGGGTATATCAGTTACCTATTGTGACAACAATGTTGAATTATAAGATCTGTGAGTCACTGCTCTTGAGTCAGTCTACAGGGCTCCCCTTTGCAGCTAGGCTGGCACACTTGGGGCACCGACATCTTCTCTGCTCCTTTCCATGCTCTTCATTCTCTGTGACCTGATAGCCACTAGCCAGGTACTTTTTTTCTAATGGCAATGACAAAGTGGAAGGTGGCAGCAGATCACATGTACTTTCTCTCAGTCTTTGTTTGCCTTAGGCTGACTGACATCTTCCTGGCCCAGCAGGCCCATGGCTGAGCTCACAGTCAGAACAAAGGGACAACACAAATAGCAGAAATAAGTGTGTGTGTGTGTGTGTGTGTGTGTGTGTGTGAGATCAATCCATAGTTGTCATTCAAAACCACAATGCTCCAGGATACTTGTAGAGACTGTACTCATTTTCTGAATCCCATATAAATCTGGACCCTGTTTTTGTTTTTTTGTTTGTTTGTTTTTGTTTAGTTTTCTCTTCTGATGGAGAAAAAGTGGTCAGAGAAGAGTGGTCTAGATGGCAAAACTAAGACATTTCTGAGACTTCTTAGTCTCACCTGAAAGAAAATTTGATGAATTGAGATCATACTGGAAACCAGGATTGTTGTTTAAAAAAAAAAAGAGGGAGGAGGGGGATTAGTGACAGATATAGAATAGAGTATGTTTACTGCCCATGATGCCTTCACAATACAAACAGCATCAATTACAAGCCCTTAGTCAACAGTAACCATGCCCTAGGCACCATAGCATGCAAAGCACTTTCTATACTTACTCCTCTTAAGACTTAAGCTTGTGTGAAGATATACTCAGAGTAAGTCAAGATTACAGATGAGAATCTGATGCCAAGAGGGAGACACATAGGCCAAGAACCCACAGCCAAAGGAAGAGCCAGACCTTAAATCTGGGTGTGTCTGGTTTTACCATATGCCTCAATGGGCTTCTCATGCTTCACTTTTATTTTTAAATAATCCTCAGAGCTTCAAAATCTTTCTCAGTCACAGGAAGACAGCATTTTCTATAAAAATTAGAAAATATTTTACAAACAATAGTTTGACTTAATGTTTGGCCCTTTTTTTTTCTTTTTTTCCCAATAACTAGAACATGGGACAGGGTTAAAGACCCAAGTTCTGATTGATTATTGTAAATTTATTAGTGAAAATCATGCTTGGAGGAAACCAGCAAAGTTCTGTGGTTTGAATGAAAATGACCCCATCATATATTTGATTCTTGATACCTAGTTAGTAGAACTGTTTCAGGAAGGACTAGGGAATGTAGCCTTGTTGAAGGAGGTGAGGCATGTCATTGGGGGTTTCAAGTTTCAAAAGCCTGTGCCAGACCAGTCTCTTAGCTACGGATCCAGCATCATCCTGCCTGCCTGTGACCATGCACCCTGCCATGTTGGCCAGACTCACCCTCTGAAACAATAAGCAAGGCCCCAATTGATATTCTCTTTTAGAAGTTGCCTTTGCCATGGTGTATCTTCATAGCATAGAAAAGCAACAAAAACAGAAGGTGGAACCAGGAGTTGATGGCCTATTGGGGCCATTCTCTTTCAAACCACTACATGCTCCAAAGAGTAATGTAGAAAGAAAGACAGCCCAGCATTTGGTGCTAGACAACCTTCTTTATTTTTTCACAAATGAAACAATTATCTGTTACAGTCAAAATAATAAGCTTAATTCACATTGATCTAAAAACACATGTTAAAAGGTTGGAGCACATTTATCTGTGCAGAAAAGCAAGCTATTAACAACATTGCTTTGTGATGTGGACTATATTATGGATCAAACCATTTTCCAAATCGTTTGTTGATTTGGAGACCCTTTGGCATAATCTTCTGTGTGGTGAAGTCCTTACAACAAATGATGTCCCTTTCTAAATGATGGTTGACATAGGGAAACATATCCAGCCCTTCCAAAGACATTCCATCCCAGTCACCAGGGCCACAGCCTCAGACATTTTGTTGTAATGAGAATGAATCTGATACCACTGTGCATCTTGGCCAGTGAGCAGGTATCAGAACCTTCCACATGACCTAGATGCAGAAACCTTGGCCTCAGCTATAAATGTCACCCCTCATTCCTTCTCCAAAGTCCCGCCTGATGATATAGAGTAACCAGTGCTATGTCTTATTTGTGTCCACACAGCTATCTGCCATCGCAGACCACTGTCACCACCTCACAGCTTCAGTATCATTGTCAACCAGCACCTTACACATAACACAACTGAATCCCAATCCTGAGAAATATTGAAAGGTTTATTTTTATACCCTCCAGGGATTCTTGTGTTGTTTGAATTAATTAATTCATGAGAAGATGTCTTTCAAAACAAATATTAAATATTGCTTAAAATCTGTTTTTGGGGACACCTTTTAGAGCCACTGAACTGTATGTGGTAAAGCAAAGAAAGCTTTGCTTTACATTCTCTCTTGCTTTCTATTCAAGAAATTTCAAGAAAACAGCCTAAAAATAAATTTTCAAAAGGGTGACTGTCAGTACATAACTATGATTAGGCAGAATCCAAGCAGTTATAAGAAGAGGGTCCAAGATAGTGTTTCATGGTCAGCATAGGTCTTGTGAACATCTAATAAGGGTAGTACCCCCAACATGAAGGGCTGTGCAGTAAAGCTTTTCACTGGATATAACAGTACCAAGACCCTCAACCTGTTGGGCATGTCCCAACAGCATCAGTAGTGTAACAGTCAGATCCTATGCAAGCCAATGCCTTGGAAGGTTATGTTACAAAGGGACTCTGAAGTACTCTCAGAGTTCTCTCAAAAGGCAAACCCAACAAGAGACAGACACACAGCAAATCACAGGTAGAAAAGCAGACCGAGGAAGGGGGCAGCACAGGGACTGTTGGTAAGAAATCAGCTCCCACAATCACAGAGGTTGAGAAAGCCAAAGATTCCGAAAGATTTACTGTGGTGGTTTGAAAGAAAATGGCCCCCATAGGCCCATAGAGATTTACATTATTAGGAGGTGTGGCCTTGTAGCAGTAAGTGTGGCTTTGTTGGAGGAAGTGTGTCTCAGTTCACTTCCTGCTGTCAGTGAATCAAGTGTAGAACTCTCAGCTCCTCTCCAGCACCATGTCTGTCTGCATGCCATCATGTCCCACCATGATAATAATGAACTGAACCTCTCAAACAGTAAGACAGCCCCAGTTAAATGTTTTCCTTTATAAGAGTCAATGTGACCATGGTGTCTTTTCACAGCAATTGTCCCCACTGAAAGGCCACCAGGCTTAAAGAACCCATGTTGAACATAAAGAGAGGAGGCTGGGGAACTTGCTCACAGTGTGGGGAGGGGCAGTCATTTTGTACAGTTCTTCATCTGGCTGGGTGACACTCACCCATATATTAAAGAAAAATCTGCTTTACTGAAGCCTGAGGATTTAAATGTTCATCCCCTCCAAGAATACCATCACAGAAAAACCTAGAATACTGTAAGATCAAGTATCTGTGTGCCTTGTGGCACAGCCAAGCTGACACACAAAATGGTCTGACAAGAGCAGCCCAGCAGGTTTAAAACTCTAGAGATTTTTACCCAGACAGATTTTCTAGATAGCATGGAGAAAATTTCACTAAAAGCAGGTGTGGGCTAGGAGGAGTAAAGGGAAACCACCAGGAGAAACCATTAACAGATAATGAGTCATGAGCTCAGCTTCAGCTCCTGCATCCGCATCTTCCCCAAGCAAGGTTATCTAGCAGGGGTGATTCATGTGAAAAGCAAATGCAGAACCAGACTTCTAACCGTGTGCAAGTCCGCACACACATATGTACGTCAGGCTCACAACTAGGACGGATGTCCCCCTCGGGACACGTTTCCCTCTTCTATAACTCCTGTGAGGGTTGGTTGTCCTTCAGCGACTCCTCCAAAGGCTGCAGGGCCTCAGGCTGCAGCGGCAGCAGGCTCTCAGTCCCAGGCCTACCTCCATTTTCTCCTTAAGTGATCTCATTCACAGATTTAAATACCATCAATATGCCGATGCTTCCCAAATTTATGTTTCCAAGCCCAGATCTTCCCTAGCAAACAGCAATTTCATATGGTACAGCTTAATATAGCAACCAGGAAAAAAAAATCTCACTCCTACCATCAGCTCTTTCTCTTTTTAAAGAAATGATGCCTTTTGATCACATGGTTTGTAAACCAGAAATCCCATTAAATCTGCACCTATTGCCATTTATAATCTTTGTGAACCAGCTGCAAGGTGACTGTTCCGCTTTTCTTTCTGTTGCTGTGACAAAACATTCTGACAAAAAAGCAATTTAGGGCAAGAAAGGTTGTATTTGATTCATACAGGTCACAATCTGTCATTAAGAGAACTCAAGGTAGGGCTCAAAGGGCAGCTTGGGACGGATGCCATGGAAGGACATTACTTGATAGTTGGCTCATTGCTTTGTACTTTGCTCTTTTTCCTATACAGCCCAAGCCACCTGGCTAGGGGTGGTTCTGCTAGGGGCTTTCCTAAACCAATTAATAATCCAGACGATCTCTAGAGAGCCCTTGGGCCATTCTAATCTAGGCAATTCCTCAATTAAAGCTTTTCTCTCAGATGACTCCAGGACAAGGTGGCCATTAAGGCTAGCCAGGAAAGTGATCAAGATACTTAGAGTGTGGCTTTTTCATTCCAGCATCTGTCTGACTTCTATCAAGGAGCTCCTAGCACCTGGTGCTGGGTTAGAGACCTATGGCCCAATGTGAAATATTAACTCAGAATCAATCTGATGGCTTATTGATTCCTCACAGAATAAAACTTCCATGTGGTTAAAAAATAGCCACCAAGATTGCCATATAAGCATGATGACCAGAGTTTAATCCCCAAAGACTATTTAAAAAAAAAAAAAAAGCTGAGTGTGTGACACATACTTGTGATCCCAGTGTTGGAGAAGCAGACACAGGCAGGTCCCTTGGGCTCACTGGCCAGTCTGCTTGTCCTTTTAGGTTCCAGTGAGATATTCTTTAAAAAACAAAAACAAGCTGAATCCTCCAGCAATGATACCTGAATTTGATTTCTGTATTCTGAGGATGAGCAGAAGCTTATTGGTGCTGGTCAGGCTTACAGAACCAAGGCTATGGCTTCCATTGCAATATTCCTATGGAGCTCAAGCAGGTTACTGCTAAAATTGGATCAGGTTCAGTCCTGGTACTGAAGGATAAGCAGACCCAACATGGAGCTCCTGATGAGGCATAGGCTCAGCTCACAGAATTGGAAAACAGTAACAAAAGCTGTTTGTCAACAACAGCAGCACCTCTGCTCTTGGGCACACCCATTTTTCTGTGGAACCTGGCTTCTCTGCTTTTTTCCCTAATGGAGAGGAAATAGGGGTTTCAAAAGCTATTTAATCTGATGTTCCCTGTTTTAAAACAAATGAGCTAGGTAAAGCTTAGAGAGCCGCACAGCACACCTGTCAATGTCAGGGACTCCCATCTTCCCATGTGCAAGCTGCAATAGGAAGCAGATCTGCTCTAGGGGCATCTGTGCTCACTTGGTAGCATAGCCTTGGGGGAGAGCCTGGCGCGGGAGAGAGAGAAACACAAGTGTGGGATTCATACCCTTCTTCCAGGCTTGTCTTCTCAGCAGGGCACTTAGAAGGGCTGACAGACTGCAAGCCTGCTGGTGCCATGTTCAAATGCCCTTCCCATTCTGCATATAGAACAAAGCAAATGGGGGTTGCTTCTCTAAAATTAACCCCTTTCTATCTTTGAGTTGCAGAAATTATACCTAACAGTAAGGGCAGGGGGCAGGAGGAGAAGTGGGGGCGGGGATCTCCACTTCAAGAACAAATGGTCGTCTTCACACAAAAGAGGGGCTGAGGGGCAGCAAGGGATTTGCCTCTCTTATGAAGCCAGGCTAATTACTTTTCTGTAGGTTTTTCAATTAAATGAGCTCAGAGCCAAGGACACCTTGCCATATGTGGGAGGCTGCCCTCTGCTGTGGGTTTGCATTACTGCGGGAAGTTTGAATGTTTGGATTTTTCAAGTCCAGGAATCTTGGGACTTGTGCCAGCAGAGGACACTGACCTATTCAACTCTGACCTCTGCCCTCCAAATGGAACAAGAACCCCCACAGTGTTTGTAACCAAAGGAAGGAATGTTTGGGGAACATCCCAGACCAGAGGATACTGTTAGAACAGAACTGCTCACACCCTGATGACTCAGCTTTGAGGCCAGGGAAAGGCTCATAGAAACAAAGGCAAGACCACTTCAGAAGCATCCCTAAGATCTATGTGCACAGCGGATTGTTACCCAGTACAAGGTGCTGTGCTGACCCTGAGGAATCAGCAAAAGGAAGCCCACTCAAGTGGGCAGGGTAGACTAATGATGGGCATTCTGTACAACGTAAGAGTTCTCTCTCTCTCTCTCTCTCTCTCTCTCTCTCTCTCTCTCTCTCTTTCTCTCTCTCTCTCTCTCATTTTCAAGACAGGGGTTCTCTATGTAGCCCTGGCTGTCCTGGAATTCACTCTGTAGACCAGGCTGGCCTCATACTTACCGACACCCACCTGTCTCTGCCTCCGCCTCTTGGGTGCTGGGATTAAAGGCATGGGCCGCCACCACCACCAGCAGCCTAACATGTTAATACCATTCAAACTTGTGCAAGACACAACTTTAATGAGCCTGTTTTCACATCTATAAAATGGGATTTCCACTTACCTCAGAGGGTTGTACAGTTTAGAACTCATGTCTATATCACTTGGCTATGGAAGATGGTCTTATAGCCTGTGTTGGGCTGTTGGTTAGTATTCTATCTAAAGGGATTTTACAAGGGGGTGGGAAGCTCAATGTTCTATTATCTTCAGTATGAGCTTCATTTGAGGATTTGGAGTGCCCTGTGGGGCAGAGACAAGGGTTCAAGTTTCACCTGGCTCTGTTATATCACAATTCTGCTGAACAAGCACTTTCACCTTCTACAAAATAGAAGCCTTCACCCTCTATGAAATAGTAATTGTAAAACAACTTTCAGATGAGAGTAATAGGCAAAATAATTGTTTAAAACATGCAAATAAAGTGATTCCTCAAGATAGCACAGTGATGTATTCAAGGGGCACTCCTGTTTAATGGTGTGCAAGAAGGGAAAGTGAACTAAAAACACTTAATAATGGATCCCCATTCATAAGGATTAATGCTCTGGAGGTTAAAAGACATATGAACTTAAATGGGATCCATTACAGAGAATCAAGAATGAAACTCAATTCAAGGAGATTTTTCAAGAGCGTGGAAAATATAACCTTCTATTATCTCCAATAGTATAATTAATGTTGATTTTGGTCTAGGGAAAGTGGTGTTCATGAAAGCCTAGGACCTCAGAGAGTGAATGCAAGATTCAAAGTATCCCCAAATTGTGTTAGGACAGGAGGGAATGGGAAAACAGAGACAGGGAGAATCCAGCTTCCAGAGAGAGAACGTAGCTCAGGAAACTTCTCCTGTAAGAACTGAGTACAATCTAACTGAAGTTATCCTATGGCTTATGATCAAGCCTGATTTCAGTTCCCATACTGAAATGTATTAAACATATGGGTCAGCTTTCAAGCAAATGGTACAGCTTTATTATTCCTACATAGCTCTGGGCTGATACTGCAGGCTCTCCAACTGGGCATCAAGCAGAGGTGGGATTCCAGTAATCTTTACAGTGTAGTCCTGGGATCCGTGTGCAGGAACTGGCTCCAGGATGCCACAATTACTTCCATGTGTGAGAAAATGTGATATATAATACATTTCTGCACTGACCTGAAAGATTTCTTGTTTTTTTTCCCCTATTGTTATATAGTTTTAAATAGAACCTTTGTATCCCTGCTGTGGGGACTCAGATTCCCAAGGATAAACGAAAGGGTTAGAAACAAAATAGTAGATAAAATGGGTCTATCAGGACTCTGGTAATAAATAGCCTAAAATCAGAGGATATATCTGAATATGGATATATGAAACAAAAGAAAAATAGTTAACATTCAATTAACAAATACCATCTTTTCTTACTTAGTGTTATTCTGTCTGCCTAAGGGAAACAGCAAAAAGGAAGCAATCAGCTGGTTAGAAAAACTTCTTCATATTACAGGAAAGTTGGGCGAGGCCTCTTTGTTGAATGGACTCAAGTTCAAGAGTGAAAATTAGGTACCAATCATAGCATCTAATAACAGGTTTTAACCAATGCCAAGATCTATGCCAAAGACTTTATATGCAGTAAGCTTTTTATGTCTAGGAGTTCCAAATTCATTTATTAAAACAACATATTCACAAAAAAAGTCTGCATCTGTACTGCACTGACTTTTATCTCTTGTCATTATCCCCTAAGCAATACAATATTGATTATAGACGAAGCATTTATGTTATATTATGGAGTTGTGTGGCATTTTTGAAACAGGGTCTTGTTATATAACCTAGTTGGCCTCAGGCTCATGACCCTTCTGCATCTTGAGTACTGAGAATGTATGAATCACCATGTTTGTCCATTTATACTATGTTTTATAAATAAGTGATGTAGGTATGCCTAAGCTATTGACATTGTGGCATGACATTCTACAAAGTTCATGCTTGAGGATTACATAATTAAGTTACAAAATAAAATCACATAACTTCATAATGTTTTAATTTTACAATTTTGTGTTGGGTCACATTGTTAACTATCTTGGAGAACATGTATCCCAAAGGCTATAGGTGGACATGCCTGAAAGTATACAGTATGGAGCTCCAGTACAGGTTATAAGCAAAGATATGCTAATTTATACAAAGGACTTGAGCATCCTCAGAGTTTGCAATTCATGTGGTCTTTGAAACAACAGTCCTTAAATGCCAACCATAGACTGTGATAGCCTTGTGAAATAAGAATCATGAACCTCATCATAGTGAAAAGGAATGATCAGTTCAGTAAATATTTTGTTCACAAGCAACAAAAGTTGGAAGTACTAGAAACTGAGCCCACACAAAAACACTCCAACATATTACCCAGAATAATTCCTGAATCTTCTGACCTTTGAAGTCGGATGCCTCACACCTAAAACCCACCTTTGTAGAAGAAGCTGTAGATTATGAAGGTATAACAGTTCCTTCAACAGCTCAGTGTGCTTACATCCCTACCTGCCAATCTCCAAAGACTAGGACCCTGCTTGAAAAAAGCTTAAACGAACTTAAATCTTTTTATTTTTTACATTCCAATCCCAGTTCCTCCTCCCTCCTTCCCTCCCACTCCCTCACACTCCCCCCTCCCAGCTGCTCCACTGAGAGGATAAGGCCTCCCCTAGGAAGCCTACTAAGTCTGTCCCATCACCTCCTTGAGGCAGGACCAAGGCACCTCTCCATGGCCACACCCCTGTGTCTAGGCTGGGAAAAGTATCTCTCCATATAGAATGAGCTCCTCTAAGTCAGTTTGTGCATTAGTGTTAGATCTTGGACCCACTGCCGGTGGCCTCATAAATGGTCCCAGTCACACCATTGTCCCCTCTACCAAGGGAGTCTAGTTCTGTCTTATGCAGGGTCCCCATTTGTCAGACCCGAGTCAGTGATCTCTCACTAGCTCAGGTCAGCTGATTCTGTGGTTAAACCAACTTAAATATTAAACAATTAAAACATCCATTAGTTCTAAATCAACCATGATAAGACAAGAGTTTTATATTTATGAGTAATTATTTTATTTCTACTTTAATTTTAAGAGTTTACAGACCTCAATGTGAAAACTACTACACAACACCCAGGATCTGGACTCAACTATGTCACCAACTGACTCTTTTAGAGTCATTCACTTGCTTGTGAATCATTTTTCTCATTTGGAGTCAAGAGGTAAGCCAAGCATCGTATTGTGCTTGGTCTAAGACAGTTTGGGGGAAATAATGTGAAGGGAGTTTATATTGAAATTAAGTAAAATGCTTCTTTCTTCAAGCCAACAACAGGGTCTTCAAAGGCAGGACGTCTTGCTGGAGAAATTTCTCAAACTACTAAGGGCAGATACACACTGAAAAAAATTAATGAGCCCAATTACACTGCAAAGGTTCAGAGGTGGTTGTTATTTAAATGCTAATGACTTAAGAGGAAGAACAATTTTCTCAAGGCCAACTTAAAGAAATTCCAAGTGTAGGGTTCCAGCAATGGAAGCTGTGAGTAGCAAGTGTGGCTGTGGGAGGCTGAAGGGGGTTTCAGAGCGGCTATCACATACTGGCAAAACAAGACGTCCTGTATCACACTCCTGGGAGATGCTTTTGGAGAAAGGATTCCTTTCAAGCTAATTGTCTTCAGGGAGAGCAGAAACTAAAAAACAATCCTTGTCTCTTGGCCTGACTATGTGTCACAGAACTAGAAAAAAGCTGAGGGGGACCTCTCACCACAGTCATGTCAAGCAAGGTTCTCCCAGGTGGAGTCCGCCATTGTCCCTCAAGATCGACTTCACCAGAACTTAACAAGATCCAGGAGCTGGTAGTTATGGGCTAGGTTGCTGTACCACAGGTCATCTTACTTACTTTTAGAAGCATACTCCCATCAGACACACAGATGGCAATGGGAAAACAAAACAAAACAAAACAAAATCAACCCTGGAAGGAGAGGCCCAACTTCCAGTACAAATCTCTAACTACCAGCACCGTGATTCTGACTGATTGCCAGGCCCCAGGAAACCTTGTTTGAGCACATAAACCCAAACAAACAATAACAGAAGATAAGTCCAGCTGGACAATACTCGCTTATTATTTTTAGAAGGGCGTTTACGGCCATGTTGGGAGGAGGCTGATGCATAGAGGAAATCTTCTCTGCTCTCATCATACAGAGAGACAAAGGAAAAGTAATCTGGCTATCTAGTAACCCAGAAGAGCTGGATATAAAAGCTGCCCTCAGCTGGTGGGCCTTGGACAACACATTTACAATGTGTTTTCAAACATTTTGGAAATGAGAGTGTTCCAGCTTCTCTGAAGTCTCTCTGAAGGCACACACTGCTCTCTCACCTTCCTGTTTCTTTATTTAATTCTGCACCAGCTTCTGAGTCAGTCGCTAGAATACAGTCATCAAGAGAAACACTAGCCAGCCCATTTCTGCCTTGTACCTTCCCTCTGTAGAGGTATTGGACTTGAAACTTCACCCTGAAGCCTTGGTTTTGATGACATAAGGTTTCCAAAAGGGAATTAATGTTCCTGGAAATATTTTGAACACCTTTTTTAACTATAGCCGTTGCCAACCCATGGACCATGATCCACATGCACCTTAGACAGATATGAATTTAGCCCCAAACACATCTGTGGATGACAGTACCATGTCACATTGTCAAAAGGTTGGACCGACCTCTAAATGACTAAGAGATGTTTCATTGCCAAGACAAAGCTACTTTGAATGTCTCATAACAACAACAAATCCATCTTCAAATAATTCAAAGAAGATGTATGTTGTTCTGACATAGTCCCACAACTTAAGAAGTGGCAACAGGAGAAGAAACCTGTGCTGTACCCTCTACGTCAAGATCCATTTGAGTTTCTTAAGCTGTAAACAAAGAAGGGTGTGTGAGCAGCGCTTTTTCTTCTCCCCAAACGAGAAGATGAAGGTAGAAATCAGATGTTCATCTACATGCACTGGGATGAAAAGACCAGAACATGGGCCCTTGTTTCTCATCAACTGATTGAGAGGGAAAGGGGCACTGTGGAAATACAGGGGGTGGGAGTTAGTCTGAAGGTTTCCCATGGTTACTGCTACCATGGAAATCATTTTCTTCTCTAGGGCTTTCAAAGATCTGGAGCCTGACTTCAATCACAGTTTAAAGGAGAACAAAGGTAGAACACGGACAGGAATTGCTTTTTCATTTGAAGATTTAAAAGGTTCCCAATTGGAGTGCTTGGAGGATGGGTTCAGGCACCAAAGGCAGCAGTGATGTCAAAAGACTCCCTGTTCAAGTGACCCAGCAGGGCGCAAGATGAATCCTCATGGCCTAGAGGGGGACTTGCACTTTCTGGACCCAGCCAGGAACAGATTGATCTTTTCAAAGTGCCAATCAAATCATGTCACGTCACTCCCTATATAAAATTGTTCAGTGGCTTCCCACTGTTCCTAGGATAAAATCGTTAATCTCCATGACAGTCTGGCCTGGGCACTCCTATCCTGGCACATCTGTCTGAATCTGCCTTGTTTCCTACATATTGAGTAGCCTGGCCTGAAGCCCACAAAAGCTGCTCTCTGTTTAGGGGCTTTGCACAAGGACCAGAGACACTCTTTCCCTCACTTGCCTTCTACACAGGCATCTTCTGATTCTCAAATTCAGTGACATCTTCTCAAGGTCTGCTAGCTCTGTCAAGCCGTGTGTTTTCCACAGGGCACCTGCTATTTGATGCTCAGACTTTGTGAGCACAAAGGAGAGACATCTAACCTTCATGACAGCTGGAGCTTCATCCCAAAGTTCTGAGGCCTTCAGATCAATGCCTGGCACATGGGCTCAGTAAATGATCAGGCAATAAATGATTTAAGAGTGGGGAGATTCACCCATCTCTACATGCCTAGGATATCACATCCATGGCCACTTTCAAAAAGCCTCATAAACAGAAGCCTCATGTTAGGTAGGACTCGGGTTTTAGAGTCAGTACACAAGGTCAGATCAAGGATGCCAGTAATTCTTGACTTGGGAAAATTTGCCCCACAGGAGACATGCAGCAATGTCTAGATATACTATCTATCTGTCACGATGGATGTCTAGCAACAGAGACCTATGCTGCCACTAACTGTCCTACAATGTCCAGGAAAGCCTGCAGCAAAGGAAAATCTGGCTTTAAAATGTTAATGGTGCTGGGGTTCAGAAACCCTGCTGCAAGGAATTACGGTCTATAAGAAACAGGTTTTGTAAAAATGCATGCCATGGAAGAGATAAACCACCTCTTCTAGTGTACACTGGCCATTTTCCTCCAATGATAATACAGATGCTGATGCTTCTACTAAACACTGCAGAGAGTCACTGGCTCCAATGAAAGAATTACAGTGTATTAAGAGACACCTGCACCTAGGTGTTCTATTCTTACACAGTGTGGTGAGCAGCCTGAACTGCCAGAAGTTTCAAAAACTAAGTTCAGCAAGTGTCCGGAGATCCATTTCTCCCCAATATGATGCAGATCCAAAGTATTCCTAATGCACATGTGTTTAAGGATTAGTCTCCCATGCAGCAGTGTTGAAAGATGATGTTTGGGGGGAGGTGACTGGACCACGAAGGCTCTGATGTCATCAATGGATTACTTTTTGAGAGGTAGAGAAACATTTTTAAAGTGGATCCTAAAGGAAAGCCCAGGAGCAAGCAGGTCACAGGAGGCACACACTTGAAGGGCACAGGGGGTTCTTCCTTTCTCTTTCTGTTTCCAGCCACCAAGAAGTGAGACTCTGGCTCCACCAGGTACTCCCTTCCATGATGCTCTACCTTATCATAGGTATAAAAACAATGCAGCCAGGCGATCATGAACCAGAAACCTCTGAACATACGGGCTAAGTAAATCTTTCCTCCCCCATGATTTTCTCATGTACTTCTCACAAGTGATGGAGAGCTGAGTAACAGGGATAGTGCTTTAGTTGTTGGAGTGCTTGCTCGGCAAGCACAAAACTCTTGGGTTTGATCCTCAGCATCATAGAATGCAGGGGTAGATATGCCTGCTGTAGTCCCACCCAGCATGTGGGAGTCAGGGGAAGGATAAGACCACCAAGGTAATCTTTTGCTACAAAGTAAATGTGGGGCTGCTATGAGCATCATGAGATCTTGCCTCCGAATTAAGGAAAACAAAACAAAACAAAAAACCTCACTGTGTAAGATAGATACCTTGAGTAGAGAAGCCAACACTGTTCACACTTACTTAAATCGCTACAGGTTCCCTGTCTCTCCAGAGAAGCCCACCATGATATCATCAACAAGACCAATTTTCTCACAGTGAAGTTCTCCTTCCACCTATGAAGCTTCCCACTTACATTATTAGAGATGTACCAATTTGGATATGTCATTTGTCATGTGAAATGAACCTATTAATCAGTGAAAAAAGAGACCATGAGTTTGAAGGACAGCAGGGAGAGGCAGATGGGAAGGTTTGGAGGGAGGAAAAGGAAGGGAGAAATGTTGCATTAAATTATAATCTTAAAAATGTAAAAAGGAAGAGGAGGAAGAGAAGAAGAAATGAACCTGTGAAAATTGTAATTCCTGCTCTGGGGCTATAATTCCCATATGTGATGTCCTTGATTCAATCCCTACCCCAGTACTGCCAACAACAACAACAGTGCTCACACAGGTGCTCACGCGCGTGTGTGCGCGCGCGCGCACACACACACACACACACCAACACCAACACCAACACTACCACCACCACTACCACCAGTACCAGCACCAAAGAACAAACAAACAAAAGAAAATACCTTCTTTGCAGGCAAAGGGACAAAACTAGAAAGACCATTTTGAGTGAGGTAACCCAGAACCAGAAAGACAAATATAGTATGTACTCATTCATAAGTGGATACCAGACATAAAGCAAAAGATACCCAGCCTACAATCTACAACCCCCCTTCCAGAAACAGATGAAGCAGATGCAAAAATCCACAGGGCCAAGCTCCTGGAGTACAATTGAAGTGAGGGAGCGATAATATGAACAAAGAAGTCAAGACCATGATGGGGAAACCCACAGAATCAGCTGACCCAAGCTAGTGAGGGATCACTGACTCTGGTCTGACAAAGGGGGAACCTGCATAAGACCAAACTGGACTCCCTTAATATATGGGACAATGGTGTGTCTGGGACAATATATGAGGCCACTGGCAGTGGGTCCAAGATCTAACTCTAATACACAAACTGACCTAGTGGAGCCCATTCTATATGGAGATACCTTGCTCAGCCTAGACACAGGAGTGTGTGGGGGGTGGAGAGGTGCCTTGGTTGTGCCTCAAGGAGTTGATGGGGCAAACATAGTAGACTTTCAGAGGGGAGGCTTTACCTTCTTCATGGAGCAGATGGGAGGTGGGAGGGAAGTGGGGGGAGCAGGAGGAAAGGAGGGAGTTGGAATATAAAAAATAAATTAATAAAAAAAGAAAACCCTAATGCAAATTCTTAGGACTGTAAATGCTAGCTTAAATTTAAATATATGTAGTACTTTATTATAAATGGGGAAGAATTGACCTTAACTTGGAAAATGAAATAGTATAAGAGAATGCTGGAACAAACATTGGGGACTGCTTAGAAGATAGAAGGCTGTGTTTGAACGGCCAATAGAGAATACAGAATATGGTTCCATAAGCTTTGTAGAACCTGGCAAACAACTTCATCCTCTTGTGCCTCAGCTTTCCTTCCTGGCATTAACAGTGCCAGCCTGGAAGGGTGGCGAGAAGAGCAAATGCAACAATGGAAATCAAGCACTTACAACAGGTTAAGGGGGTTCTGGCAAAGGTGTTTCCCACACTCCATTCCACCAAGAGATCTGATCATCATATTCTGGAGCTAGTATCTCAGGCAGGACTTTCAAACAGTGTAAAATGGCTGCCATGTTTCTCAACAAAAGACTTCCACAATGCAACAAAAAAGCTCTTTAGTTCAATTTTTCAGGTCACTAATGCTGGTGTGTTTATATGTTCTGGCATGTGTTTCTATTATGTGCTCTTCAAGTACTTGATGGCAGTTTTGGTAGTATATTTGTGCTGAGGGCAGTACTTGGGGCACTACTTATTTCCTCCCAAATAGAAACAACCATCAAACTACGGTTGAGGGATACAGATTTTCTATTTCCTAGTTCTTCTCACATCCCACTAGGATGAAATAAAAATTCCAAGGCCCAGCAAGGCTGGCCACGCAGAGGACCATGAATGGTGCAGCTTACAGAGAGGAATGGCTTTCTGTGACACAGTTACTGCTGCTCCCACCACCACCTACTAGAAATGCCAGCCAGCTTCTGGTACTAGACATGCATTTGGGAATACCACCAATCCATCTCTGCTGATCTTCTTTGTGATAACTTCATAACTATTTATAGGCACTTCAAAAGCTAAGAAATGCTAAACAAACACGGAGACAGTTTGATGAAATGTTAAACATTTGCCCTGGGTGACCTGACAAGAGTTTACTTGGGGAATTCTGTGGCCATGTAAATTATCAGTGGAAAACAAATGCTGTGATAATATCTCTGTTAAAAAAAAATCACCCTGGGCCAGACAGAGGGAGCTCACAAACCAACACAAGGCTACTTTTAGAAGACTGGTGCTTGAGAAGAAATGAAGATTTCAAAAAGAGGAATAAGATCACACAATGAGAAAAATAAAACCTGTATCACTTTTCTTCATGAACTAGTTTGACCTTTTCCACCCTAGCCAAAACAACACCAAAAGAATTAGAAACTCTTTCAGAGCCAGCACGTATCCTATGCCTTTAAATTTTTCATGTGAATACATTTACTTTCCAAGGGCAATCTTTCATAATATTTGAAAGTGGATATCCTACCACAAAGTTTCCATCCTCTTTCTAAGTAGATGAAGTTGACGTGGTTTCTTCTCAAAGAGCTCATTCTTTCTTCTTTTAATTGTTAATAGTGATGACTGGTGTCAAGGCCAAGACAAGAAAATAAATCCTCACCCTTTAAGGAAGAGAATACACAGACCTCTTCGCAGAACCTGTATCCACTGTAGCAGAAAACAGAAACTGAAATTGAATGCTTCCTTAGGGGAAAGAGTCAATGGCTAAAAGAGGTTTGTGTCCCATTAGACATCGCTATTAAGGGGAATCTCTCTGTGATTAGATGCTCTAGCCCCAAGGACTAGCCATTACCAGCTAACATTAAAGACACATGTTCAATAATGAGATTGAACAAACACTGTCGAGCAAGCAGGCTTGACAACAGCAGAAGATAGCACTTACTAAATACCTCTATGGATCACTATAGTAATTTATAGTGCAGAAAGAATTTAATGTATGTCAAGCACTTGTTTAAACATTAATATATTAATTCATTTAATCCTCACAAAACCATGAATTTCACAAAATCCTCCCTCAGGCTAAACCTAATCAAAATTATTTTGAGAATGGTATTGTTGTTTTCAGACAGGAACCCAGCAAATAGTTACCTTCTTTTTCTGTTTTTGTTGTTTTTCGAGACAGGATTTCTCTGTGTAACAGCCCTAGCTCTCCTCAAACTCACAGAGATCCACCTGCCTCTGCCTCCCAAGTGCTGAGATTAAGGGCACCACTGCCTGGCTAGTTATCTTCTTACATTTGGTTAAGGATGTCTATTGCTTTGCTTCATGGGCAAAAGCTGGACATATGGAATTTTCCTCATAAACTGCTGAGCACAGAGAAAGGTGTAACCCAAACCTATGGGTACAGCTAAAGCAGCAATGTTCTGCTACTGTAGGCATGCCGCCAATTTATTATTCCAAGAGCCTGCAAAGGATTGACATACACACACCAATGATGAGAACTCCACCTATAGACCAAGGCATGTATGTTGTCTGTTTTGCATGAGTGTGTGGAAGACAGAGGACAACCTCCAATGTGTTTCTGAAAGTGTGCTCTTATTCTTGAAACAGAATTCTGCATTGACCTCGAATTTCACCCAGTAGGGGAGGCTAGCTGGCTGTGATCTCTGCAGATGAATGTGCTTTTGCATCCCATCTTATCTATTGCTGCCACTACAAGCTGCACCACCACACCCAGCTTTTTCTGTGGGTTCTGGGGAAGCACAATCAGGTCTCCACACTTGGGAGGCAAGCACTTTGCCAGTGAACCATCTCTCCACCCCATTCATGTTTCTTTTTCTTTTGTCTTTTCTTTCTTTCTTTCTTTCTTTTTTTTTTAATTATGAAACTGTTGACCATTGGCTATGATTTCTTATTGGCTAGCTCTGACTTAACTATTAACACATTTTTCTATTAACCTAAGTATTTCCACGTGGTCTTGGCTTACCAGGAATGCCAGACCTGCGTCTCCTTTGCCTGCTTGCCTACTACACATAGACACTCCCTGCTCTGTTTGGGGGGAAAGTTCAAGTCCCTCATGCCCAGTCTGTGTCCATCACCCGACTTGTTTCTTCAAGCCTATGCTGTGTCCACCACCCTCTTGCTCCCTGAAGCCTGTGTAGGGCCCAAACCTCCCTGCTCATCCAGGCCTGTGCTGTGCCCACTGCCACATTGCTCCCCCAGGGCCATGCTCTGCCCACTCCTCCATGCTGTTTCACTCAAGAATTCTACCAAGAATTCTACCTTTTCTCTCCAAAACGAAGTTCTTCCCCAATTGCACACACCGCCCTTCTTTGCTTCACTCGTTTCCTGTCCAAACTATCAATAAGCCAACTTGGAGGACAACATTAAGTTATAAATTACTCATTTTGATAGCCAATGCTTAAGTACTTGTTTTCCTTTTTCTTTTCTTCCTTTTTTTCTTTTTCTTTTCTTTTTGAGACAGGTTTCCCTGTAGCCTTGGAGCCTGGAACTCACTTTGTAGACCAGGCTGGCCTCCAGCTCACAGAGATCTGCCTGTCTCTGCCTCCAGAGTGCTGGGATTAAAGGCACCGCCACCACCACCTGGCTGAGTGATTGTTATTGTCACATGCTGCTCACAGCACTACATGTGGTGACTCACTTGACCCTCATAGCAAATCCCTAAGCACTGTCCCAACTGCAGATTTATAGACAAGGAAATGGTCACTGAGCACATGGTGGATAAGCAGACTCAGACACATACTAGGGCTCTCAAACAGAACCACGACACAAAAATATCTCTCAACAAAGGGATGATCCTTAGATGTGACAAAAGGCACAGAGGGGACAGAGGAAAAGCCCATCATAGTACTCTGGAAGAAAAGCCAGGGTTGTCAGGCCTTGTCCCTTTGTCAGAGGCTCTCAGCAAATGTAGTTTGCCCTCCCCTCCAAGCTCAGGCTAGGAGATGGAGGGGGAAATGGTTCATCGCCCACTGAAGAGGGAGGAATAGAGTCATGACATCAGTGACTATGGAGAGCAGACTTGGGAGTGGAAAGGCAGAATCACCAAGTCCTGCGAAAAGCTCCAATTCTTCCCTGAATATTCTTTCTGACTCTAGCCTAAGAGACTCCGTGGACAGGAGACCTCACAGAACAGCTGGGTGCAAATGCTCCTCCCAGAACAAACACTTCCTGCCTCTCAGACAGGCAGAGGGGATATAACTCTGTGTCTCACACACTCTGGCAGTCTCTGGGGACAGTCATATACTCCCTAGCAAAGAAAAATGAGCAAAACAAAATGTGTCAAAATGTAAGGGAAAGTAATTACATTAAAACTGTTATGAAAATGTTATTAAGCTTTGATGGCATAATTTACATTTCCCTCATAGGTTAATAAATAGTACATATTTATATACACAGATGTATTACATACTTCATAACAGTTTAAAGTGTTTATTAGGTAGACAGCACATATCTGTCATATAGATGTATACATGGAATACACACATATATAATATACCTTGTACAATACCATAAATACACAACACCATACATGTGTCTTATATAATTTAGTGTGTGGTATAAATGTGTTTATTAAAATGATACACAAAGCCCAGCCGCAAGCCTAATGGTTACTATCATTTCCAGGTAGTGATGAGTATAAGCCAGCCATATTTCAGGATGACTGCCACGACTCTGAAAACATTTGGAACTTTATTGATGAGAAAGCCACAGGTATTCCTAATACAACGATTATAGTTAATTCTTAATTGAGGGAAATGCCAAAGTTCAAATGGGAGTTACTAGGAGCAAAGACAAATTTCCCACCCAAGTTTTGGGATTGTCCTGTACTCTAGGACTGGGCTTGTGGTTGGTAAGTATTTTGGAAAAAAATACATCCAGAAATCTCAGGTCTGAAAAAGAAGCGCTAGAGGCTGCTTGGTGCATGCCACCTCAGAGCGTATACTTCAGGCTCACAGAGCCCCTAGTTATCACACCAGCCTGCCAGTTCTTGTCACACTGTGACCTTTGACAAAGGTACTGCCTACCAGGGCAGTCTTAAAAGATGCCTGCCCTCATTAGCAAGCAAGGGCCATATAGCATCCCCTAAACTTCTCTCTTTCCAGAATCATCCAGAGATGGGGAGGGCCTCACAGCACCTCTCACTTACTGCTTCATTTTAACGAATCTACAAAGCACCCTCTTACTCTAGCCCACACGCCCAACTGATCAGTTTTAAGTCTTCCAGCTTTACTTTTTTAGTAACTAAGACTGTACTGGGACTAAGATGTCTGTGAGACTTTTAAAAACTTAAAAGCCTGTGTGTGTGTGTGTGTGTGTGTGTGTGTGTGTGTGTGTGTGTGTGTGATATATATATATATATATATATATATATATGTGTGTGTGTATGTGTATATGTATATGTATATGTATATGTAAATGTAATATATATATATATAATTATATATATAATATATAGGTAATGTATATATAATATATATATATATATGCCTAAATAACATCTTTTACATACCTTATATAATTTATTTAGCCTTTTAATAGCATTTAGGCCTTCCAGATTGTTTTTTACCTTTTTCATTTTGGAAACAACCAGCCATCATAAGACAATTTCTAATCACACAGAAATATTTCTTTACTACATTTAACACCATAAGGCTTTGTGTCACTGGCAAATAAAATTACCATCTTATTAAAAGATTGATTAATCCAAACAACATACACAGCTTAATGCAATTGTATTATGCTGGAGTTACAGATTGGGGATTTCTAGGCTGAGAGTACTACTCTCTGCAGATTTCATCAACTGTTTCTACTACAGCATCGTCACTAACAGTGATCCCTATTAGGAGAAGCTTACCCCCTAGCTGTCCTTTAAAAAACATTTTTATTATTTAAAACAATTTTTCAATTTAAATATATTTTGATCATATTCTTCCCTCAGCCAAGTACTTCTAGATCGTCTACCCCTCCCTACTCACCTAACTTGAAGTTCTTTCTCAAAAAACAAAACACATATAACAACTAAACCAAGAAAACAAAATACATCCCAGCAGGGGGTCGGCAAACTGTAACCAAATAAAAGCAACACAAAAAGAACTGTGGTCTATTATAGGTTGGTCAGCCACTCCTGAACATGCGGCCTGTGTAAGGGTACAATGCCTATGCTTTTAAACCATTTTGTTCTCCTTTTTCTCTGCTACAGAGTCTAGGAGCCAGACTGACTCAAGATGGGTGACTTTGAAAGGTATTTTGAGGAAAACATACTTGGGTCTAAAGTAGGAAGGCCAAATCCCATCCTCAGAGCCAGCCTCTCAGTAAGCACAAATAGCACGTAGCAGTTTGCCAACCTAATCATACACAAAAGGCATGTGTTCCTCTGTAAAACTAAAGAAGAAAGCAAATTATCTACAAATGATATTAAACTTTCAGAGTTCAACGTTCAATATATTGATGTTGCTGCTGTGGTTTCATTTCTCTGTTGCTGAGATAATCACTCTGTCCAAAATTGACTTGAGGTGGAAAGGGTTTACTTACTTCCACATCACTGAAGGAAGCCAAGGCAGGAGCTTGACCTTCAAGCAAGAACTGAAGCAGAGGATGTGGAGGAATGCTGCTTATTGGCTTACTCTCCATGCGTCACTCAGCTTGCCTTTTTATACCCCTGCTCAGGGGTAGCACCATGTAAAGTGGTCTAGGTTCTCCCTTAATGATCACTGATCAAGAAAATATCCCCATAGACTTCCCTATAGGCCAATCTGAAGGAGGCATTTTCTCGGTTGAATGTCCCTTTTCCCAGAAGACTCTAGTTTGTGTCAAGTTAATAACAAAACCTAACCAGAACAACTGATTCCTTGTCAACTCAACACACCAACACATCACAATTAAAGTATAACTCTCCCTTTCTTGTTTAACTAGCTCTCATATTAATATCACAATATAAAATACAGTCTAACTTTTTAAAATATATTTTTCATTGATTCTTTGGAAATTTCACATCATGCACTCCAATCCCACTCATTTCCCAGTCCTTCAGTATCCACCCTTTAACCTTATAACCTCCCCTCAAAAGAAAATAAAAATTTTAATTAAAATTAAAAATAATAAAAAAAACCATATCACACTAACCTGGTTCCCTCTCGATCACAGCCTTTTCTCACACCAGTCACAGCTGCTGCATCTCTAGTTCCACCCTACCTGTACCATTCTGCTCCTCCATCTTTCCTATCTCTCTATCACATAGTCACTCATTGTAGTGGCATTAGAAGCTGTGTTATATCATGCAGTATACCCTTTTGCCCAGTGTTACTTGCAAATGTCCATTGCAATGAGTCATTGATCTGGTTGAAAGCCTCTGGCTTCTGCTATATCATCAATACTGGACCCTCACAGAGACTCTCAGCCTGCTGTTGTCCCAAGTCATGGAGATCCTGCAACTATGGTTCCATAGGACCAGGCACTTCATGTGCTCCAGCAGCTCAGAGATGGGGTAGATGTTGGGGTTGGCCCAGGTCTCTGCTGTCCCCCAGCCCCCACAGCAAGGAGCAGGGTCAACTTTCCAAAGCCTGCTGCTGCATTTGTGCATCAGCTGGCAAAGGGTGGCTAGAGAGGGGCAGGACCATCTCAGAACAATGCTCAGACATCAATATAACTTCAGGCTGCAGCCCAGACCACAAACATCCACATGGCCCTTGGTGGTAATGGGCCACAGACATCAACACAACCCGGCTGCAGTAGGACCATGGGCCCAGACATGGCCCTCAGGGGCAGCCCTGAGGACATCACCATGGTCTCAAGTGGTTTCACAGGCTCCTCATATTGCATCTCCAGTTCCTCCTCTTTCCACAGTATGCATGAACCTCTCTGCTTCTCTTTCTCTCCACTCTGTCCCCCATGTGCTCGCTCTTCCCATCTCTTCATCATATATTTTGTTTATTGTACCACCCTGATGTGGGGTTGGGGCAGGCACTTGGGTCCAGTCCAATTTTGAAAAGTCCCACAGTCTTTAAAAAAAATTGATATCTTAAAAATCAAAGTCTTTTAACTGTAAGCTCATGGAAAATCCAAAATATATCACATAGTTTTATTTGGAAGGAAAGAACCATGACCCAGTTACAATCAGATCAAAGCAAAGCCAAAGTCCAACAATATCAACAGCTCAGTGTTCAGCATCTGGAGACTCACTCACAAAACGCTGGGCTTCTCTTGGGAAGTCCTACTTCCCTGGCTCTGTCATCTGTAACACCCACAGCTTGTCTCATAGACCCAGGTGAGTTTGACTTCACACGGGCCACTGTCTTTGATGGTTGTCCCCCAGTACTGGCACCTCCAATGTGTTAGGGTCTCCAGTACACCTAAGGCTGCATTTTCATCAATGGCCTTTCCAGTGCCAGGCTCCAACTGCTGTATACACCATCTTCCTGCCTTCAAAGCCAGTACCACATGGGAGACTTATACATTATCAAGTTCAGCTACCAGCTTGAAATGCAATCTTAGTGCCCCCCCCCGGACCACAGCTTCTATGTACTGACCACGAGGAAATCCTTCCCAGAAGAGTTTGCCTCAAGGACTTTGGACTCTTACTAATCACCAGTGATTTTTCAGCTCCAAGCAACCAGCAACAATTGTCACCAATAAAACAAAGGTTTCATCTCCGTCTTTGCTTCCCTCTGAAACTTCAGAAGCCAGACTTCTATTATTTGCATTCCTCTAGACCTTCTTATCTTTCACCTTCCCATAACAGCTCATTAAGCTCTGACACTCATGGCCTTCTCTAGCCCCAAACTCCAAAATCTTTCCAAAATCCTCCCCTAAAACAGTGTGGTCAGGTCTGTCAGAACAGTGCCTCATGTTCCTGGTACCAATTTCTGTTGCTGGGATAAAGACCATAACCATAAACAACTTGGGGAGTGATGTGGGATGTCCTCCTATATGCTGCAAATATGTGCTTTTATTGGTTGATGAATAAAGCTCTTTCAGCCAATGGTCAGGCAAAATATAAATAGGTGAGAATTCCAAAGAAAGATACAGAGAGAAGGAAGGCAGATTCAGAGAGATGCCATGTAGCTGCCAGGAAAGCAAGATGTCAGGGCATCACTGGTAAGGTACGACCACATGGTGATACACAGATTAACAGAGATAGGCTAATATTTTAAGAGAGAGCTAGCCAGTAAGAAGCCCAAGCCATTGACCAAACTATTGTAACTGATAATAAGCCTCAAAGTGCTTATTTCATAAGTGGCTTTGGAGACCCAGTGGGCAAAGAGAAAACCAGTCCAGTGGGGCTGGAAAGATAGAGGAAAGTTCCCCTTCTACAGGGGAGGAAACAGACTGCAATCTATTATTAAGGGAAGCAGGTATCTGGAGACAGAAACTTAAGCAGAAGCAGAAGTCACGAGGAACACTGCTTACTGGCATGCTACTCTTGGTTTATTTAGCTACCTATCTTGTACAACCCAGGACCATCTGCCCAGGGGTAGTACCATCTACAGTGGGCTAGGCCCTCACACATCAATAATTAATCAAGAAAATGCACCAAAACCTTGGTTATAGGCCGATCTGATGGAGGCATCTTCTGTATTAAAGTTCCTTCTTCCAAAATAACTCTACTGTCACGTTAACAAAAAACACAGATGCCAAATCTTTACTTAACCAATGGCATTCTCTTGTCATTAGTCTAAATCGCACAAGTGGTGACTTAAAAAATCAAAACTGTTTATTTAAAATCAAGGTTTATTTAAAATTGTTTGGCTTCTATGAATGTTTTCTCTAATTAAACACAAAGTTAAAAATATCAGGCAGATGTAACTGAATTTCTGGGTGTTCAATAACTATAATGTCATCAGAGGGACTAAACGGAATGGTATTCTGACCCTTTTCTTCTAAGATCAATCAGGTCCCAGGGAACTTCAAGGCAGGAATCTCTCAAAATGGTCTATAACTCTGGAAAATTACATGTCCTCTTGCTTAGAGAGGCCATGGAGATCCCTCCAGGCAGACTCCAACCAGTGTACATTCTGCAAAGAGGAAAGTCAGCAAAAAGGCGAATACATTCAGTGCTGCCAAGTGAGGCTACATTCCAGCCAGACCTCCAACTCTATGTTCTCATTCTCAACAGATGGAAAAACTGGCTAAAACAACTAAAAGCCAAAGGAGCCATCTCCCCAGCCCAACTAACCCCAGAGAACAAGATCCGCAACTGGTTTTGACAATAAGAAAGAAAAATTGTGAATTGGGATGCCTGGATGGCTTAAACACTCAATAGAAAAATTATAACCCAAGGCTAATACCCCAACATATCCTACTCTCTGGATGTTAGGTTGAAATCCATGAGATGTTATCCAGACAACTATTTATCACTAGTGATTTTATTCCTAAGAAAAAATATTGTCAAGTTATGAGACTTGACTCAATTTTAACACCATTACTGCCCCTACAAAGGACCTACAATGCAGAGGCCAAGCCCAATATTGTTCTAACCTGAAAACCACACAATGATTAGATTTCTTCCATCCTTCCTTTTCTAGAAGCCATTCAAGAAGAACCTCATACTGGGATTCTATTCCTTTTCAAAAATTTTTAAATTAATTTTTGTATAGGTATGTTTTGCCTGAATATCTGTTTGCTATGTGTGTGCTTGGCCTGTGGAGGTCAGAAAAGGACATTGGATCTTCTGAAACTGGAGTTTGAGGTGTTTTTGAGCTTGACATACTGGTGCTGGGAATCAAACCTTGGTCTTCTATAAGAGCAGCCAGTACTCTTAACTCCTGAGCCATTTCTCCAGCCCTGATTCTAGCCCCTTTTAAAAGCTATCAAATCTCTGAAAGTGAACCCCGAGTCCAGCCTTGCAGACAAAAACAAACCAACAACAACAAAATCAGAAAAAGATCCCAATGAACAGGTACTCTGAAGCTATAGAGACTCTAACAGACTGTAACCCAGACATTAAAAACTGTCCTTTGTTCCATCTGCTCCAGGATCTTTGCAGAGGGTTTAATGCTAAAAATGTCTGCCTTTGCTCTCTCTTGTCTGTTCACAGGCACTAGGCAAGGTCTTCCTACTTGTTATATATAAGAAACTCTTGATATACTTTGATAACTTGATATACTTGATAACATTGGAGGGGTACCCCCAACTGCTGCACCTGATAACCCCACTCATCTCAAGGCCTACAGACATTCCCATAAAGGGGAACCTCTTGGTAGTTGGGGATGATGAAAATGGGATACAGAAACTAGGTAGGCAACCCAGAGCTCAGAGCATCAGTTCCAGAAACTTCCTCAATTCTTCCAGGAGTGCCAGGGGTTTCTTACCTCCTCCTAAATGAACACCTGACCTAAAAGCTGTGCATAAGGATGAGGCTGATCTCCAGGAAGCCCCCTTTGATAAAGAGTGTTGAGAATGAGTGTCTAGATTTTTGTGGTAAAAATGGGTTGTGTCTATGATCTAGTTTCAGCCCATTTCCTAAACGACTTTAGGGTTACCTTTTCAGACGGGGAAATGTTAACAGTAGAGAATGGAATCTACCTCTGGATAGAGATATGCCATTGTCACCATCCTTAAAAATTAATCCAGGTTGGTCAGTCAATCACCTGATTAGGGGACTACCCCTCAGGAAAGTGTATCCCCCTTACGTCATGCTACGGACACAGAAGAAATAATTATTCCTTCGATGAGACAATGGACTTTCTTCTTCCCAGAATTCCTGCCCCGTGTGCAATAGCTACATAGCAGTCTGGAGGCTCTGTTGGGTCTGCCCACCTTTCTGAGACCTAACTGGAGCTGTCACATGTAGCAGTGGGAATACCCTTCCAATGGGATTATTTAATGGCCCTAAAAGTATATAGATAGTTCCATTTGTTTAACAACCAGGTGTAGAGAGAAAAGAAACCCTTGGTTAGTGCCTGGAAAGACATTTGAAGGGGACATCCCAACTCTGAAAGGCTAACTTCTCCTTTTTTCTTTTTTTCCACCTTTCTTGTGCTGGCCAGAGCCTACATATGGTTTTCCTGGTTCTAAAGCTCCCATCCCTACCATGTGGCTGATGTCCATTCCAGCCTACTGCAAATAAGAAGGCTTTTTCTCTTTTTCTTCTTCATCTTCTTCCCCTGAGAAGCTGCTGAGATTTACAGCTTGCCACTCTTGGGTTTTTCTTCTAAACACTCATAAAATTGTCCTCAAGCTTCCTCTTGAGTCTTTTGTTTTATTAATGAGATTAAGAACCTGTGATGGTTTGAATGAGAATAGCCCTCATATGCTCATATTTGAATACTTTGTTCCCAGTTCGTGGACTGTTTAGAAATGATTAGGAGGTGTGGTCTTGTTGGAGGGGGTGTGGCCTTGATGGACGTGGTGTGTCACTAGGAGTTTCAAAATCTCATACCTGACCTATTCTCCCTCTCTACCTACAATTTTCAGATCAGATGTGGGCACTTAGCCACTGCTCCAGCACCATGCCTGCCTGCCACTTTGTTTTCTACCATGGTGGTCATAGACTAACCCTCTGAAACTGTAAGCAAGCCAGTAGTTAAATGCATCCATTTATAAATTGCCTTGGTCATGGTGTCTCTTCACAGCAACAGAACAGTAACTAAGGCAGAACCCCAAGAGGGGACTCTGATTACTTCCCCAGTAACATGTGGCTATTCCTCTAGAACTCCTCAAAATTTCCATTAACACTAGTTAGAAGACAATGCCCTCCAGCAAAAGCAGCTTCTGGGACCTGTTACCCTCCCATTCTCCCTAACTGCTTAGACTGCACAGTATTTCTTCTGCAGCACTGTCTTCCCCTTGCCACAGCCACTGAACCAGCCAGGCCAAAGTCTCCTCAACTATGTCGAGCATCATCTAATCCCAGAGAAGGAGGATATTTTCAGATGATTGGCCACTATGTTTTCTTAGTCAGCGACAAAACACTGAAAAGGAAGCACACTATCCATGCATCAGTCACTTAAAATCTTACGTCCTTTTCTACACAGTCAGATAGAATATAGTCAGATTGTTTAAGAATTCCTCAGTCAGGAGCATTTCATGGGCCATCTCTGTTGCCAGGGCCTTCAAACACAGTTCTCAGCAAGTCTGAGCATCCCTTCTGGGGTGAGGTGGATCTTCCTGCTGAACTTTCATGGTGATTTCACATTTACTGATGATCACTGAACAGAGTAGGAATTGTAGTTACTCTACTCTGTCTTTCCGCATCTCTGAATCCTGAGATTTTCTACATGATACTAAGTGCTAAAAAGAAAATCCTTTCCATATTGATTAGCTCTGTCTCTAACTTGGACTCAACAAGCTTTTATTGTTTGTAAATATGAGAACAGAACTAAATTATATGTAAGAAAGTAAAAGAAAAAAAGTTAAAAGCATCCCTTCGTAGAGTTTCATTGAGAGGCTTGAGAACTTCAAGAAGATTTTTAGAGTAAAAACCAATGGACTATGGCTTCTGGGCACAGTTTCAACTCTACAATTTTAATCAGCCAGCCTCTTCAGCATATGCCCTACTCCATCATATCTAAAATGTGGACTACAATCCTATAACAGAGAAGAAATATCTGAGAACTTTCCATGTGCTTAGTACTTGTATCGCTGTTCCCAAGTGGTGTTGATATTTCCATTTCACGGATGAAGAAACTAAGGCACATGGTAAGTGACTTGCCTAACAGTACAAGGCCAGACCATCAAGCTGAGGCTTCTGAAAGAACCTATTACAAACCTCATGGGTGGCACCTCTTCTGCTAGGAATACTGAGTACCCATCAGTTTTCCTCCACCTTCAGTTTGATGAAATGAGGTATGGAGAAGGTTCTTCTGATTGTAAGGGACTCTATATAACACTGCCTACACCTTGTAGAGAGCTACTTGCCTCTGTTTCAGTGATAAAATGACATCTCCATCCTGGATGCCTGGTACTCAGCCGCACTGCACAGCGTGGCACGCATGTGCGCGTATGCACACACACACACAAGCACACACACACACACACACACACACACACACACACCTCAAAGGCAATTTGCAACCATGAGGCCTGAAAGACTCTAATCAGAAGTACATGCAGCAAAACAAAATTGCCCATAAACAAATCTGGGAGGCTACCAGGAGAGTCTGGACTCTGAAAATACTTCCAGGCTCCCATCTGAATTCATTTAACTTTATTTGTATTTTCAACGTACCACTGCTCAGTTCACAGGTTAACATACACCCAAAGCCTCCCCAGTGACCTCCTTTCTTTATCTTTGGAGACAAACATGCATATAACTCTTTCATAGTTTTATCTATGTGCTTGTTTGTTTCATCTGGACATCCCTTGTAGTGTCCAGTGTTGGAATGTTCTATTCCACCAGTTAGTTTATCTTCTAAGATCCTTCAAAGAAGGCTTCAGATAACATCATCATGGGATGGCTCTGAAGCCAGAGGCCCTATGAACAAAGTCTCCATTGACTTTCTCACATCCTTATCCAATTCACTGAACAGAGAACTACTAACTAGAGGGGACTGCACTCATAGCCACTTACTCAATTTGCCAACTAGATTCTAAGCGTCTACCATGTCTAGGTTCCGTGCTATAGTGGGAGAATAGAGTGAGGAACCAAATGGACATGGGTACAGCCCTCCCTGGAGCTTAGAGCCTTGGAGCAAGGAGAACATAGCATAAGAAGGGTTCTGAGGAGGTGATATTTAACCCCAAACCTAGAGGATGAGATGAGAAGCCCCCACAGGAAAGGTGGTGGAAGGACATTCAAGAAAGTGGAAACCACATGTAAAAAGAGGCCCTAAAGATGTGAAAGATTAAACATGGAGAAAGAAAGGGAGCTAATGGGAGCACAAATGAATAAATGTCTTTGGAAAAGAATGCATCTTTTATCTAGCAAAATTACAGGCTCATATACAATGACTTCACAGATCTGCTGCTGGTTACGTTTTCCAGAGACACTCTTGTGTCTGTGTCTCCAAAGGACACACGGAGAAACAAGCTACCAGAGAAACATATTTTTGACAAAAGCACTAAGAAAAGATCATAAAAACATAATTGAAGAGAGTGGTACTTTGATGGGGAGACAACAATGTAAACAGAAAATAGAATGACAAGACTCATTTTTCCTAAATCCAAGTGGGAGGTTCACTGAGGTCTATTGACTGTGTGTTATACATATTTCATCAATATTTTTGCATCTGCTCAATATTTTATAGAACTATTCATTTGTATTTGGCTATCATGTGGAAAATGGATTAAAGGGAGAAGGGAGAGGGCAAATGCAAGGTAAACAAAAGTAGGAAGGCAAGAACCCATGCTTGTTTGGATGCAGGTGCTGATACACTAGGTACTGGAAAGGAAGCTCTACCAGGCATGAGAACCTATGATTTTTTTTGTTTGGGATGTGTGTGGGTTTATTTATTTTTGCAGTTATTTTGGGGGTGGTGGTGTATTTGTGTGTGTGTGTGTGTGTGTGTGTGTGTGTGTGTGTGTGTGTGTGTATGTTTGAGATAAGGTCCCACTATATAGCCCTAGCTGACCTGCAACTCACTATGGAAATTAGGATGTCCTCAAACTCAGAGTTCATTCTGCCTGTCTTCTGATGAGTGCTGCAATTAAAGGTGTGCACTACCAGACCTGGTCTTGAACCTGTGACTTTTCAAACTAGATTCAAGAATTACTGTGAAGAAATAGTTCTAGAAGGCCTAGTGGAAAGGATGAAAGGAAAAGGTCTTATTTCTTAACCCATTTAACCCCTTGATGTTCATAAATGTGTAAGTCCAGATCTAGGGATAAAAGGGATTAAAAAGGGGGAGGCAAAATAGACTCAAATCCTAGCCATCTGCTTCCCTCCCCCAAATGTTATGAGGAAACAAGTTCATCTTCTGACCCACCTATGTTCTATAAGCATGTGTATTAGCTACAGATGACTATCCACACATTGGTTCATGTCTTCATTAGGACTACAAGTTGTGTCCTCACAGAGGCTATCAGGATAACAACAGTATCTATTTCAGTAAGATTTTTTTAATGGAACACCAAAGTTTACTGATGTCAGGTTCTTTTGAGACATCTAGAAATGGCTAGCATTCTCCTTCATTCAATTTGACAGGTCTATACACGTTTGGAATAATGGGATTTTTTTTAGCTGTCAGTAACAGCCACACAGTGAAAATGCTATGCATTCCTTGAACCAATCACTTTCCTTGTAGGAATTTATCCAGTTGACATTTTTCACTCATCAGAGCAGTGATGATACACAGAGCAAAATGACTGCTGAAACCCCATTCAGAATAAATAGGCACTGAAAACATTCATGATGACATCAGGGGAAAACTGGTAGAAATACAGTGTGGCTACTTGGTACAATATTATACAGCCTTTTTAGAAATTTTAATTAATAGTTTTTAATCTTTACAGGTGTCAAAATAACTATAAGACTTACTGCTAAATAGTCTATGGCTTAGCATTATTTGTTTAAGAAAACAAAGCATAGACAGACACAAACAGTCACATTGACTTTAATAAGAATATATATGTAAGTCATGTATTAAGGAAAGATATGTAACTACATTTCAACATAGAAACTTTTAGCTTTTAACCATAGTTCATGGCATATGAGGCTAGGGGCGTCACACAATAAATTTATTTAATCAAGTTTCTTGTAAACAGATTTTCGATTTTCTAGCTTTAAATTTTTTATTTTTTTTAATTTTATGTGTATGAGTGTTTCAACTGCATGTATACCTGTGTACCATGTGTGCATCTAGTACCCTTGGAGGTCAGAAGACCTGGACCCCTAGGAACTGGAGTTACAGTTTGAGCAGCCATGTGGATGCTGGGACTCAAACCCTCTGGAAAAGGGCTTTCGCCATGAGCCATCTCTCCAGCCCCCTTTTTCTCAAGCTTTTATTACCAATTTGATGCTCTTCTTGGAGGAAGTGGGCTGGTAATGACCACCAGAAAGATAAAGCTTAAAGACTTCACACAAAATTATCTTGGGTCACAAGCAATAAAGCTGGTTTCCCAGCAAGGACATTTTCTGGGTGGTGATTATTGAATTAAGAGGTTAAAAGGCACACACCCTGTTGCACACACACAAGGCGATAGGGTTTCACCCCTCACACGTGCTCACACAGTAGCTCTCAGGCATTCTTCTCCCAATATGTAACCTGAACTTGATCCCCCTGCTTAGCTGGCTGGTAACTCAATAGGGGCCATCAGAGGGATTCATACTGCTCATTCATCCTATACCCTTTAATGCTAAAACAAGCAGTCCCAAATGCAGTCTGCAACAGCAAAGCATATGCACTTCCTCAGATGATGGAAGTCTGTGTCGCAGGATGACATTCCCAAGACTGTTTGGGTTATTCCTTGATAGATAAGGGCACATATTCACAGAGAAACAGAGTATGAAAATAAGTCCTCTTTTAATACTTACTGCATCCAAATTTATTAAATTTCCTCTACCAACTTATGAAAGTCAATGTTTCTGATGACATCATCTGAATCTAAGCTTTATCTGCGAGAGCACATTTGTCCTCAGCCAAGGTTTCAAAATTATATATTTATGCATGTATATACATGCAAACATGTTACGTTACTATAATAACCAAAGGAAAAGGTGCTATCAGCCTGAGGTGGTGGCATGAAGGGACAGTGAGGTGATTGAGGGAGACTGATAAAAATAAAAGGTTGATTTTAGATTTCAAAGCACTAAGAACATAGAAGATATAGTTAGAAAAGACAGTTCTAGGCTGCAGAGATTAAGGACAGTTACCACTCTTCCAGTGGACCTGGGTTCAATTCCCAGCTGCCACATAGCAGCTTGCAACTATCTGTAATGTCAGTTTCGACACAGATCCAATGCCTCCTTCTAACCTCCATGGGCATCACACATATGTAGTACAGAAACATACATGCAGGCAAGACACTCATACATGGAAAATAAAAGTAACATTTTTTAAAAAAAAAAAAAAAAAGAAAAGAAAAGACAGTTATGGCAACTCTGCTGAAGCCATCTAATTTAATTCTTAACCCTGGGGCAGTATCTGCTATAAGGGAGTCTTTGTCTAACATAATCACCATCTGCAGTTGGTTTGTTAATTTTTTAAGAATCCAGCTGAAGTAAAATTTAGCTGTAAACAAGTAAAACCAAAAATCATAGTGACTTTCACAAAATGGAAACTTATTTCTCCCCAAGTAAATACAGACTAGAGCTATGCAGCCTGTGGCTTAGCACAGCACCTTTCTGGCCCTCACAAATAGCCCTTTTCTGCCTTTCTCAGCACTGGGCTCCCACCTTTTTGCAGCTACACAAGCTTCAGCATCTCACCCAAGTTCTTGTGGGTGGGGGCAGGGAAAGAAAGTGCTGCTCGCTTTCCATAATGCATACTGTCCAGAAGCTGACTCAGCAGCTTTCACTCCACCTCTAAAGGGCAAATTCTAGGAGAGATGGGGACTAGGAAATGTGCTTTCTTCTTGGGTCATTTGCCAAACAGTAACTGGAAGTTATGTTGCTTTGTTTTTTGTTTGTTTATTTTCCTTTTGGAAGGTTATAACCTAAAGGATGGAATTATAAAAGTAGGGATAACTAGCAATAATTGTTATGTTAAGAAACACACATATACGCATGTGCGCGCGCGCACACACACACACACACACACACACACACACACACACAACACATGGACTTAAGTCTTCACCTTTTTCTTGAAATACATGTCTATGGACTCATTTTAATCAGGGAAAGAACTTTACATGTGGCTTTTACAGATTCAAATATCTTCAATTTCTTGGATAAAACATACCTATAATATAAATTCTTTTAATTTTCAGTTCAGGGTTTGTTTTGTTCTTTCTAAAGAGTAGTGTCTGACTTTTAAGACATTGTCAAAAATTCTTTCCTGATCTGTTTCATTACTAGTATTTTATGTTTCTGAAATGATAAATTCGCTGTTCTTAACATTCTTTTCAGTCATTCCCAAGCACTCCGCCCAGTTTCCTGGAAATAGCTAGTTTCTCTCCCGTTGTGCCCATGCTTCCCGGGTTTCCAAAGGTGACTGGGAATACAACAGCAAGCAGCCTGAGCACACTTGGATTCAGGAAGACACACAACACACTTGTACAATACACAACAAGCAGATTGCGGAGAGTCCTGGAGAGAGACTTCTAAATGTGGTATTTACCAAGTGACGGTGATGTCAGCACCCTCCTGATTATTTTATCTCTTCCTAAGTATAGATGCAGAAGGCCACAGCCCAGAGAAGTCAGCAGGTTTGCTAGCCTCAGAAGCATGGTGACATGTATTCTTCCATGGCCATCTGCTTCTTCCAACTCTGTCCCACCTTCATCACTTGGAACAGGACCACCTCCGTTGTGCTGGTTCCCTTATTGACTCCACGATGCTCACTATGCCTGGCCCCAGCCCACTAAATGCCAGGTGCCCTATTCCTCAGTACCATGATTGGGGGTGGGGAGAGACAGATAGACAGACAGACACACCCACACACACACAGAGGTCTCTAAATGCAAAGGTAATGTTTTGGAGACTGGAAATACAGTTCTCTCATAACTTTCTTACCATCCCCTTACATCACAAAATCATAATTATCAGTCTTATAAGAGTTATGGGTAATTCCAAGCCCTTCAGTACCAGAAGAGGTGTTAAAATCTTGACATAGTCAGGCATTGGTGGAGCATGCCTTTAATCCTAGCACTCGGGAGGCAGAGGCAGGTCTATAAAGAGGCCTGGTCTATAAAGTGAGTGCCAGGACAGGCTCGAAAACAATACAGAGAAACCCTGTTTCAAAAAACAAAAACAAAAAAGAAACCAACCCCCCCCAAAAAACCCAAGAGAATGTATATAAAAACAATCTTGACATAAACTAGTCAAGCTTAACACCAAGCACAATTTCTACAGAAAGAGATGGCAGAGGTCACTGAAGACAGAGTTCACCATGAGACAAGAAAAGCAGTCACAACCCCACTGAGACAACAAATAAGGTTTCCTCACATATCCGCCCAGCGAGACCCTTGCCCAACTTCAGAATGAGTCCTTTCATGCTTATTTCTGTCGTTGGCAAGAATTTGTTTTCATTTAAAAGACTGTTTCTGAATATTACAGATGATCAGCTAATTTGTTCAAATTTTCTCCTGCCTTTAAAGAGTTTTTAATTATTGATGTCAAAATAATCCATCTTACTTTGTGACTTCTGAGTTTCATGCCATCCACCTGTTTATTCAGTCAGCCACTACATCTGAAGCAAATTTTTGCTAGGCACCAGGTACTGCTCCAGGTGTCAGGGACTAAACAAAAGAAACAAGCAATAAAATAACTGTGTGACACTGGCTTGCTTGCATAAGCTAAACTATTCCTGGGGATAAACAAAAGGCACATAATTCATTAACATGTAATTTCAGGTGGGGCACACTCTATGAAAACATGGAAGAGAAAGGGAGCTTAGGGTCTAGAGTTTTATTTTACATAGGTTGGGAAAACCGTTCTAGAGAAGGAATAAGCAGTACTAGCTTGGTGTGTAAGAGGTTGCCAAGACACAGAAACATTCCTCGTCAGTGCCAGTATGTGCAAACACCAGAAACCAGACAGTACCTACTGCCTTGTCTGTGTGGCTCCAGGGTAGGGAGGGAAAGAAGGAAGATAAAATGGTTACATTTAGATACACCTTTTATTTGCAAGCTTGCAAGAGCTGATCCCAGTAAAAGCGTGGCTGTTTTAACGCTTTAGATTCATCTCTTTTTAAGCCAAGCCAAAAGGAAAGCTGGGTGTTTTTTCTTAGTAACATTGATCAAATCAATTGAATCATCTCTCCACTGCTTTGAAAACTACTCACCTTCTACAGTCCCCAGTGGCTTGAATCTAGTTTTCAAGATGTTCTGCTCTGTCACAGGGTTCTCTCTGTTCCTGTCTAAGTCCATAGTATTTTGATTTCTAAGGATGTTCATTTTACTACTCAGCAGACTAGTGGTTCTCAACCTTCCTAATGCTGTGACCCTGTAATACAGTTCCTCATGCGTGGTGACCCCAACCATAAAATTATTTAATTGCTACTTCATAACTGTAATTTTGCTAGTGTTGTTAATCATGATATTAATGTGTTTTTCAATAGTCTTAGGCTACTCCAGTGAAAGGGCCATTCGACCCCCAAAGAGGCCTTGAGTCACAGGTTGAGAACCACTGCAGTACACTATCTTATTCATGTTTGATCATTTTTCACAGATACCATACCTTGATTTGTTCATGTCTGCATCTAACTCATGATCCTAAAGACCAGTGTGTAAAATTCCATAAATTCTAAGCGATAGGAAAGATAGTGAGAATGAACTCCAGCTCAAGAAAACTCAGGGCCAGGTGTGGTATATGCCTGTTAACCCCATACTCAGGAGGCCAGGTGGGCTACACAGGGAGATCCTGTCCAAGGTGGGGAAGGAGAGAAAGAGAAGGAGGGAGGGCGGGAGGGAGGAAGAGAATGACTCCTTCCAGTTAAGCTACCACCAACCCAATTCCTTTAACAGGCTATTGAAGGCTATAGAAATAAAGCAAGTTATCAAGCAGCTGGCCTAAACTGATCTTTAAATTATTTAAGCCATACATGTGTGTTCTATGTTCATCTGGTGTCCTTGACATGGGTATTAAATCCTGGGAGGCTGGGCTACATTTGAGACCCACAAGCTTCCAACCACATCCCCAGACCACCAGCTCCTGAGAACTTTCCAATTCTAGTTCCAAGTAAAACCAAATAATGGACACTGTGAGGTTGATGAGCAACCCCCAGAATATTCTAGTGTTTTAAAGTCTACACCAGCTCTCTAGAGCCTGAGAAGAGCATGCAGATTAAGGGTCCAGACTTCATTCAGAGTCCAAAGATGTTATGATGTCAATGCTAGCATCAACTTACTCAATGGCCAAGACCTGCAGCACTTCAATTTCTGTAGGAAACGATGACAATGGTATCTGCCTTGTAAGTGGTTTCAGGAATTTGGGAAGCTACTTGGGAAGACTTTGAGTTCAAGGCCAGTCTAAGCTACAAGGGAGAGTCTGTCTCAAATAAAAATAATAGTTACCATCACTATATAAGAGGCTCCAAGGAATGTGCTTCCTATAGAGCTCCTGGCATATTGTAAATGTTCAATTAATTATAATTTTAAGATAATGATACAGCAAAGAAGAGACCACTGTTTTCATTTTGCTTTAGATGAGTTACTCTAGTAAGTCTAGATTGCTCTGAAGGGTTAAAGTGACAAGGTGGAAGGAAGGAACATTAATGTTCTGCCTCTCTTGGTTCTCTTTACAAAGTGGAGTTTGTGGTGACTAATCTGGCTCCTCCAGGGTTTGTGGGAGGATATTCATTTCTAGGGCTACTAAAAATTTTCTTGTCCATGACAGACTATTTCCTCCCCTTTCAATGTGATGCCATTGTATGATCATAATTAAAAGGTCAAAAGGTCAATGCTCTTTCCTCAAATAACTCTCCACACACTACTAGTTCATTTCCTATGCATTTTCCTAGCAAGGCTCAAAAAAATTAAAAGAAGATGGATGGACTCTGTGGGGTTACCTGGAGGGGGGGGGTCAAATTATTCTGACCTCATCAATATGGGCTGCAAATTCCATCACAGGATTCCATTTGCTGATTGCAGTTTCAACAATCCTTTCGTGTTGCAAGCCCTCAATTGTGCCTTTAAAAAGGTCAAGTGGGTCCCTCACAAAATCACCCTAAATTCAAGGTCCAGATATTATGTGCAGCTACATGGTTTTACAAATGACACAGAAAGTCATTAATAGAGGCAGGACAGATAGCTCTGCCATTAAGAACACTGGTTACTATTACAGAGGACCTGGGTTTGGTACACAGCATCCACATGGTGGCTCATAACTGTCTTTAACTCCAGTTCTAGGGGCTCCAACACTACCGTCTGGTTCCATGGTATTCTTAGTCAGGGTTCCTATTGCTGTGAAGAGACACTGTGACCACAGCAGCTCTTATAAAGGAAAATATTTAATTGGGTGGCTTATAGTGTCAGAGGTTCAGTCCATTATCATCATAGTAGAACATGGTGGTATATAGGCAGTCATGATGCTAGAGAGGGTAGCTGATAGTTCTATATCTTGTGCAGACAACAGGAGGTGAAGTATCTCACTGGGCATGGCTTGAGCATACATGAGACCTTAAAGCCTGCTTCCACAGTGACACACTTCCTCCAATAAAGCTACACCTTCTCCAACAAGGCCATACCTCCTAATAGTGCCTTTTTTAAAAAAGAAATCTAATATTCTACAGGATACTTAAGAAGGGAATTACTGAAGCCTCCAGGTAATTGGTGATAACAGAGCCATCTTCTACAAGCAGCCAAGGCTCCTAGAAGTGGGACTAGGACATCAACCCAGATACAAAACCTTCAACCTACAATTTGTCCGGCCTGCAACATGTGCTGGGGTAATGGTGGTGCAGAACTTGTGGGAGTGGCCACCCAATGACTGGTCCAGCCTGAGGTCCACATCATGAGAGGGAGCCCAAGTCTGACTCTGCCTGGAGTGCCAGGAACCAGAGGCTGGACAGCTCTAGGATAGAACCAAACACAACTGGCAAAAAGGAAAAAAAAAAAAAAAAAAGTCAATGAATGATTCCTAACAGCATTCTGCTATAATCATAGATCTCTGCCTAACCCAGTTGTCATCAGAGGGGAGTCATCCAGCAACTGATGGGAACAGATACATGTCCACAACTAAACATTAGGTGGAGCCAGGGGAACCCTGCAGATGGGCGGGGGAAAGAGAAGGATTATAGGAGCCAGAGGGGTTGAAGACCCTATGAGAACACAATCTACAGAATCAACTAAGCAGGGCTCATAGGTCTCACAGAGACTGGAACAACAATCAGGTAGCCCACTTGGAACATACAGTATGCTTGTATCACCTGAAGTTCTTATGGAACTTCAACAGTGGGAGTGGGGGTGTTTCTCTTACTCTTTTGCCTGCACTTGGGACCTTTTCCCTCCTGTTGGGTTGCCTCATCCAACCCAGGTTTGTGCCTAGTCTTATTGTAACTTGTTAGGCCATGTTAGGTGAATATCCCTAGGAGGTTGACTCTTTTTTTTTTTTTTAAGGAAACAGAGGAGGAAATGATCTTGGGGGAAAGGGGAGGCAGGGGGAGGGACTCAGAGGAGACTACAGTAGTCAGGATGTAATATATGAGAGAAAAGTAAAATAAAATAAAAAATAATTCAACAATGCTGAAAATTGTTTTATCACTTTCATTGCTTCTAGGCAATTATATTCCTAAATTTATTCAAGTAGTTTATTAATTTTTTTAAAAACAAAGGGAGTCATATGATTTTTTCCATAACTATTGTATAGGTTTCAATACAACTGTATTGTATTGACTATGTATTGTATTGTATAAATGTAAAGGATACACCTATTAGGATGAACTGGACAGGGAGCCTTTACTCTAAAAAATATGGTCTTTTCAGATGTAATGAAGACTTGAGATGAGATCATCCTGGATTAAGGTGGTTCACAATCCAAAGATAAATCCTTAGAGGGCTCATCAGGCAGCAAGTAAGCCATGTGATGATGGAGTGGGGATGGAGTGGTGAATCCACACATCAAGAACACTAAGGGTGATTGGGGGACACCAAAAGCCAGATTTGCCCACAGTCTCCAGGAAGAACACACTCTGCTGATACCCTGATTCTGGACTTCTCTAAGTTCAGAAGACTTGGGAGTTTCTGTTGCTTTCAGGCAGCCAGTTAGGACTGTGTCTCAGTAGCTCTAGGGAAGTCTTACAGCTATGTGAAACTACACAAAGGAATCAGGCTAGAAGAAAATCACATCTTACTTCTAGGACTACACATTTCTAGGTGATGAAGTTATACTCTCTCTCTTTTATTCATAAATCAATTTGCTGCATCTTCAGAATTGTCTAAACTATACACTAGCAATCTGGCAATGCAGCTATAATTAAAATATGAGATGACTCTACCTTAAAATGCTATTATCTACTATATTAAAAATTAATTAATACCATATTAGTTACTTTTGTTGTCATTGTGACAAACTATCTCATAGAAGCAAGTTAAAGAGAGGAGTTTGTTTTGTTCAGTTTAGAGGGGTCTGTCTATCATGCAGGAAAGTATCTGTTCTATCGGTGACAGTGGATGCTTGTGATGGTACTTATTCACATCTTGACAGATTAAGACAGGACAAACAAAACAGCTGAGGTTTCTCAAGGCCCATTCCTACACCCTACATCACAGTTCTCTACAACTTCTCAAGTAGCACATTGGCTAGGCTCCTTTAAACACGTGAGCCCATGGGGCATGTTTTCAATTAAACTGTAACAGTAACCACAAGTCCCAGGACATGTCTGTATTTTTCTTTTACCTCTAGAATTCAAGAAAAGCCATTGTTCCCTTTTCTAGAACTACTAATAGTCTAAGTCCAAGAGAAAGTAGGAGTAGGCATTCTCTAGTTCATTTAATGCCTCTAATCTTGGGATTCAGAGAGATTAAAAGGAGCCAGGTATGGAGATTTGTAAACAACTCAACAAGTTGCTGAGTAAGCTTCAAAAACCAAGTCATCAAAGATACAAATGAGAAAGAAAATCCTGGGTGCCTGATTATTAAGCAAAAGGCTTTGAAAATTATGTCATTGAAACAACTGAAAAAAAGAAAATGCTGGCATTCTTTTAATAAGTTCCCCTGTGGCCTAACTCCTTAGCACTTGAAGTTGGAGCATGCATTCTCATGTTATATGTGCACATAATGAGTCAGTGTCTAAGTCTGGGCAAGCCAATTCTGTATCACCTCATACTTTAATAAACATAAAATCTCATAATGCCCACATTAAAACCTTTCGCTGTCCACCATGTGATTGTATTTGTTTTGCCACTGAGACACCCAGATCTCCAAAGTGTCAGGATACACATTCAAAAGCCCAAGTCCAAAGACTGAAAAATGGTCACATGACACATTGTTATGTTAGCTTCAAACTGGTGGGGATTTCCTTTGGGAAACATATAAATGATCATGACCTTTCTTGACTTTTATGTGTATGGTTTCGGTAGTGCATATATGTGTGTTCATGTGTAAGTGTGGGTGCACATGTGCCACACATGCATGTGGTGGTCAAAGGGACAAACTATGGTGCTGGTCTCTTCTTCCACCTGGTTTGGGGTATGGTCTCTTGTTGTTCACAGCTGTGGAACCTGGGTCAAAAATTCTGCCTCTATTGTTTATCTCACTGTAGGTGTGCTAGGGTTATAGGCCCAACTTTTACATGGTTTGGGGGGACTTTTATGTTTGTATGGCAAGTCCTTTATCCACTGACTCTCTCCCCAGGCCCTCACGATGATTTTCCTAAAGACTCAACCTCCTCAGACTCTCCAGTCACGCTATTAACAACCTTTAATTCTTTAATACTCGCAGGTCTGGTCAAACTACAATTTCCCTTCTACAGAGCTAGGGATCTAGGAGGTATCCATCAGAAACCCTATAAAGTAATCACCACCCCTCCAGTTTGATAGGAGTTTCACATGAACCTCACATACAGCAGCTAACACGGTATCTGAAGACATGAAGCAGGTTCCTTCCCCAAGATATCGAAAATGGGAGACTAGTTACACCATGCTACAGTTTCATATTGATACTGACAATCAAAACATTGTGACTGAACAAGTCTTAGTTGAACAACTTGGTATCTTGAGTCCCAAAGGCCTGTGACTTGCTGTTGCTGTGGATTAGACTTTGCTATCTGGTTACATCATCTCCCTGTTTCCTTATGCTTGAAAAGTGGAAGATCAAATGCACATCTCAGAAAAGCTGTTTGAAGTATGATGTGAACTTTTGCATGTAAGACACCAAGCACACATAAGGTCTCCATAACATTAGTTCTACCCCACAGCATCGCCCAGGCATAGAAGGTTTTGTTGCCTAGATGTCTTCTTTTGCATGGCTGTCCCTGCCAAGCAGTAAATTAACATTCCTAGCATCCTTCTAGCCATCCATAGTCATGGTTTCTTTCAAATCTGTAGCTACAAAATCATCTGTGTACTAAGACACAGATCAGTATGAATAAGCAAGGCAGAGCAAGTATGAGGTATGGGAAGTGACTATGCCCACTGGACAGGCATGCTCCATCTAAAAGGAAAAAACTCTAAGAGTTGGCATATATCTTTTCAGTTTTCCCAAGAAAGCAAAAAAAAATTATTTGTTTGTCCCCATTATCAAATGTCAACCAATTCAAGGTTTAAATCCTGTATAATGCTAACAAGATATAAACACCAATGTTACTTTAAGAGGTTCCAGGATAAGGTCTCAGGTTCAGATATTGAATAAATGTTCTTCTTTTTCACACCATATAACAGGGATCTTTGGATTAAGGGCAAGTGCTCGTGTAAATGGAAGCGCTTAGCAAGACAGGACAGCCACAGACTCGGTGACTATTACTAAGCAGGCTAGGGAGAAACAGACTGTGTATTCCACAATGCGTAGTTCTCATCACGAACCTGAGTTTTCATGGTGCAACCAGTGAGACAGGATGCTCACAAGAAGCCCTAGAGGCCAAGTGTGAATATTTCCTTCTTCTTGGACTTTGCAGACTGTTTTTATGAACACCTTGTCCACACTTCACTCAAGGGAGGTTATGAGGGAATAGAACAATTTTAACAAAAGCCATTTCACGTGATGTGCATAAACCCATCATTGAGAGTCCACATACAGTAAGGATCTAAATCCACCCTTCCATGAGATCTCATTCTGTTAGCATCACTTAAGGTAAGAGGGATTACTACACTGTCACTCTGATTCTAAGAGAGAATCGTCATTCCCACTGAGGCAAACAGGCTTCAGCTCCTGGGAAAGTAGCTTTTTAATCTATCTTATAACCTACATTCTTTCAGACCTCCTCACACAGCCCTGTTCCCACTGAATCTTCCTGAAACCAATGCACTCATGTAACCCAGGTTCCATCAGAGGCTCAAGGAGAAGTATGCATGTTTCATCCCATTAATCCTACAAGCACCTCACTAGGCAAACCATAATACCTCCATTTTACTGAGAAAACTGTGCTTGGAAAGGTTACATCACTTGCTCAGTGCTGGGCAGCCTCAGAAGCAGAGCCAAGATAACTTTCTAGGTCTGGAAAGTGCTGGCTGCAAAACCAGAGACTCTGAGTGACATCCACAGAACCCAAGTAAAAAGCTGGCTGTGGCAGCACACACAGCCTGCCCTGGAGAGGGAGAAATGGGGGAGGGGTATTCATACACAGCACAATGAAATCAGGAAGCCCCAGGTCCCAGTGAGAGACAAATTGTCTCAAAAAATAAAGCGATGACTCCCGTGGAATGGCATCTGAGTTTGAGGCCTGGCCTCCACATACACACACACACATACAGACAGCATTCCAACAACCAGCTTTTAAAGCCTGCCCCATTAGCCACTCCACTTTAATGCTCGAAGATCAGTCTTTATGAGCCTCCAAGAAAGTTATGACAGTGGATAGAAGCACACATTTGCCCTCAGAGACTGCACCTTTACTGTCCCATACGCAGGTAGCTAGAAACCTTTGATCTCAAGAAGCTGAGGGACGTGGGAGTGATTCCCAGTAGGCAATGGTCCCTCTCTGCACAGGGAAATCCCTCAGAGGTACTCATTCATGGCAAGGTTAAAGGCTAACCTTTCAGCCTTTAAAACCAAAAGACAATAAAATAGCAAATGTGTTCGGTTCTCCCTCCTCTTGCCGATGTGAACCCCAGAGGCACTGGAGTGAGAGAGCGGAGCTGCTCCAATGAACGTGGGTATCACATGGCAGATTAAAGACAAATTAAAATATATTGTGGAAAGTAGATGACTGACACTGATGGCCTGTGTTTTCTCACTATTTGTCACACACAACTGTCACTTGGGGCAATTAAGCAAGGATTAATTATCAGGTTGCTGTATAAGCTGAGATGTCTCAACATCACAGTCCAGTGAGCATACAAACACTCTTGGGTTTTTACAAGAGTTAGGATGGAAACTGGCAAGACAAGTTGACAAGTGTTCTTAAGATTTTTCATGTCCAAACCCCTGACCTAGCAGTTCCAGCTATGTGACAGATATATAGAACTGGACAAACACGGGCATGGGAATGGTGATGGTGTGAGAGTATTCAATAAGAGACAGTGGAAACAAACAACATGATCATGAAATCTGAGACTCCATATGCTCTATATACAATGGATGCTGAAAGGCAAGACATGTATTAGATCTTTATGCCCTATATAGACTAATGTGGAAAATAGCCACATATTATTTCTAAGTATGAAGAAAGAAGGTGCTAAATGATAATATGAAGAATGTATATTTCCCATATGAATTCTAATAAAAATGGCATGACTGAATATGAGAAACAGATACTAAACCATAATTAACAAATACCTCTAGCTTAGCAGTTGAGAAACTTGTCCTGAACAGGTCCAGGAGGTAAGCACTTTGAATTCTGCAGGACATAAGCCTGTCCTGATGTAACTCACTATTGGTCTCCGATGTCACCCAAAAGAATGGGTGGGGCTGGTTGCCAATAAACTTTACTTACAGGCTTCTAAATAGAATTTCCATATAATTTTATGTGCCATAAAATGTTCATTTGCTTTTGATTTTTAAAATCATTTTAAAATACAATAAACACCATCTTTGCTAATAGGCCCAAAACAGGTAGAAGGCTTTGTTCCAGAGCTGCAGTCCTCATCCTCTGCAGTCTGGCGCACACATGTACGCTTGTGTAAGAGAGATTTTAATCCCTTTCATAACACCAATATCTATTTCCAAATAAGAGATGCCAAGTATATTAAAACAGACTGGATTTTTTTCACAAGAAACCCTTATTAAAAGACTGAAATTTTATCATATATTTTATCAAATGCAAGTCATATAACCAGCAACTTTCTTAGTCCTTCCTAGAAGATGATCCCAGACTTAAGTGTCTAAGCCAGCCTCTCTCCCTCTCTCCCTTTCTCCCCCTCTTCCTCCCTCCCTCCCTTCCTTCCTCCCTTTTTTCCTCCTCTCTCTCTCTCTCTCTCTCTCTCTCTCTCTCTCTCTCTCTCTCTCTCTTCCCCCACTTTCTCTCATACACAGACACACACTCCCTTTGCTTGGCAAATTCATTGATTGAGACAGCACAATAGGTGGAAAACTATTCTGTAGCCAAATCACAATCCACTAAAGGAAACCAGGCCAGCATCACCCCCAAATTACAACTGCAGTGAGCAGCCCAGAGTCACCAAGGCAACTAAGAAAGGATGCTTTTCAAGGGATAGGCATAGCTGCCCCCCCAGTCCCCCCTCAAGGCAATGCCTCTGAAGCAACCATGGTCCAGCCAAAGCATGTGCCTGGAAAAGCCTCCTTCATCCAGAGACTGACTCTTCTACATAATTATAATGGCCAGCCCTGCTGTGGGTTGCCCCTGTCAGCTGCTCATGAAAATGCAACTCCAGAAGGGTATAGTACAAGTCTACCTATTCCTGCTCAAATTGAACCTGCATGTACACATAAAGTTGCAATGTTAAAGAGATTACAAGGGCTTAGAAGCCCCTGGAGGGTCATTGATCTGGCCTTGCAAACCCTGTCCACAGCCCTTTAGAAAGAGCTGTGGTCTATGCCCTGCTTCTCTGGCTGTTTTAATTTTACCTCTCTTCTCATCTATCTTAGAGGGAAAAGCTTCTTTATGGCCAATACTCCAAAGATTCTCAGACTCCTTGCTTTGAAATTAAGTATTCATGCACTCTAAACAGTAATCCAGACTGTTTTCTGTAATGTGTCAGATACTAAATAGTTAGGACTATGTGGGCTATGGTCTCATCCTCAATGATTCAGATCCACTGCTGTCACAAAACAATGAAGAAGATGAAATATCAACAGATGAGCTAGGCTTTGTTCATATATAAATGTAGTTTGAATTTCAGATTATTTCCCTAAAGCATTGATTATTGTCCTTTTAATCCCCCCCCCTGCTCTTCAGAATAGTAAAATCCAGTTTTGAATCATGTCCATACAAAAGACCCAAGGCTTACATTTGGCCAAGAGGCCAGAGTTTGCAGGCCACAGCTTAGATATTGGTGGTTCACAGTGTGGACCCTGCAGCAGACACATAGCATTTTGGAACTTCTCAGGAGGGCAGACTCTTGGGTCCTACCTTAAACCAAGAGAACCAAAACCTGAGTCCAAACAAAAATCTCCAAGCAATTTATATGCAGATCAAATCTGAGATGCCTTGCTCCGGAAGAAAGATGTTTATAAGCAGACTTGGAAGATCATCTGCTAAATGTCTCTGAGACTCTGTTTCCCTCCCACTAAAAGAAGTGGACAGCCACACCCACATTCAAGTGTTGCCAAGCCCAAGGGAAGGGATGCAAAACACTTGTCTGGTGTATCACTGTTTTCCACAAGGTGGCTAGTATTAGAGAAGATTGCTTTTTTTCCCCCCCTAACCTTACTTGCAAAGATGAGAGCAGTCACTTGGGATTTCCAGTACTGGACAGGCAACCTGGATTTTCAAAGAGCTCCTAGAACTAATTGGAATGTTGGGAACTAAGGTAAACCAGATTCAGTCCTATCTAAAGGGAAACCTCTCAAGAGCCACCAGTTAGTATCAAGTAGGAAAGCTGACTTGACACTATCAAATAGTTAGATTTTTTTTTTTATTTTCTAGAAGTCAGAAAGTTGAATTTAATATTGGGGGGATTACTTGTTTAATATGCCAAGCCCAGCAAACAGAACCCAGTAACTACTGGATGACTTGAGCCTTTGGGTTGTGATCACAGCTTTATAATAAGTCACAGAGGCAAGTGGGTCACAGGGGATGAGCATGATTCTCAGTGGCCCAGTAGCCATAACAAAGTGATGTAACCGCTGGGAGCTTTGCTTTTCTTACCAATAAAATAATAACACCTGCCTCACAAAGTTTGATACATTTGTATAAAAAGATTGTTATACACGGGAACCTGACACCCACCAGTCAGCCTGTCCAGTTATTGCAGGTGTTCCATGATGGAGATCTGACACTATTACTGCTATCCATTAGTATCTGGAGATGCTGAGATCCAACTTTTACATGCAAGTCTCCATGCCCCGCCCCAAGACTAGATGCAAGTGTGCAAGTATAACTGGCTCCCAGTAGCTCTCTTGCAGCAGATGCACTATACCCAGCCATAGTCCATGATGCTGCCTTCCATAAGCACCATTCTTTCTGGCGCCTTAAAGCTGTGGAGCTTCCCACTAAGCTCCCATAAGACAATGCTTTCTCCTCACTAGGTCATCTACAGGGAACAGAGTCCACCTAGGCTTCCAGTTGCTCCACAGAAAGTACAAGAATTGTGAGTCTGCTTCCCAAGGACTCACATGACCCCTATTTTTATTAGAAATTAAAAAATATCCACATTGGCTGCCTAAAGGAAAACGGAACAATAAAAAAAATGGAAGTATACCATCGTTCAGCAAAGTCCTTGTAATAAATACAATAATTGTTTTGAAAAGACCCACAGTATTTTATAGACATCCTTCCCCCCTTTCATGGCAAGACCTAAAGTGAGAAGAACAATTTTTCCATTCACTTTACTAGGTATATTCACTCAGTGCCTCTCAATGTTAATGTACTTGCAAGTCAGCCAGGTACCTTGCTCCTCCCATTCAAGACAGATTCAGTGGGTCCAGGGATGTGATCCAGACTATATATTCCTAACAAGCTTCTAGGAGCTGGAATGTTGGTTTCCTTAACAGCTCTAATCAGCAAGATTCTCCTCCCTTTCTTCATTTGATCTCCACCCAAATGTCATCCCCTTGGAGTCTTTGCATGAACCACCCTATCTAGGATTTAATTCTTTGTGGATTGGGGCCAGAATCCTGATTGTCTCTTGCAGAGTGGCCACCACCACCAGAGCACCTGGCATATGACAGCCATTCAAATATTTGTTCTGTAAAGTCTTCCAGCAGGACAGGAAAGGGAGTCCAAGTCTTCATCCAAGGTCACAAAGCTAGATGCAGAACAAATGCCAGCTAAATTACGGGTGTACTTCAAAGTCCCAGGTCTGAATACAGTGCCAGAAGAAAGCAGTTTGTTTTTTCTGTACTTCCTTCCTAGAGCTCATGGCTCTTTGGGCTGGGAGGCAATACCTTAATTATGTCTTAATCTGAAGAGACGCCTAGGTGGGCAGTGGGATGGAGGAGGACTGAGCTGGATGCACACAGACCAGTAAAGTGATTGAGGTCACAAGGGAAAGTCTTAGGATTTTTGTTGTTGTTGTTGTTGTTGTTGTTGTTGTAATGACTAATCTTCATTATCAACTTGGCTGGACTTAGAGTCACCTAGGAAATGTATGTCTAAGTATGTCTATGCAACTCTTTCCAGAGAAGTATAACCAAAGAGGAAAGATCCATGCTGAATGTGGTAGATGCCATCCCATGGACCAGAGTGTCAACATTCATCTTTCTGTGCTTCCTGACTGTGGCTACAGTGTGACTGGCTGACTCAAGCTTCTGCCCTCATGTCCTTTCTATCATGCTAGATTACCCCCAGACAAGCCCCCCCAAAAAATTCCTTCCTTAAGTTACTTCTGTCATACAGTTTGTCAAAGCAATACAACTTGGAATGTAGGGAAAGGAAACAAGCATTCTCCTTGTGTCAGAGCAAAACCAAGCTCCCAGTACCTGACACTCCAGCCCTTCTTCCTATATAGACATCAGTGTCCATCATTGGCCTAGGGCTCCCCAGTAAAAGAAGGTTACAAGGCCATTTAAGAGAAGACTACAAAGATTACTAGAACCCAAAGATGATCAGGCAGAAGGTCAGCCAAGCAGTTTCCTGTCCAGGATAGGAGGAAACACTATAAAAACCCCTATTCATGGCACAAAGGGACGCCTTTTTGCTGGCGCTAGGGGGAAATTACTTCCATGTGAAAACTCCTTAGTTCGATGAAAAGGTCTCTTTTCCTTCATGGGTTGAAAATAAAACCCTTGTTTTCCCATCACAAAATCAGCTGGGTTAAGATGATGTAAAGTTCTAAGAAGCTATGACCATGAAGGTCATAGTGACCCTGGCAGGAATCTGGAAACAACGAAATTCGTGCACATTTACTCTGGGCCTGAAATAAACAAACAACTTTCAACATCTCATGTAATTCCTGGGTAAATATCCCATCTTAACAGGTAGAGAAATGGGGAACTATGGACCCTTAGGGGCTGAATGCTCACAGGTCACATGGCTGAGGAGAATAAGGTTTGATCCATATACCCTCACAGAGCCATTTGCCAATGGACTTTGCCCATCATCTCCATTACATTGCCAGGCATCAACAGAGGCCACGAGCTAGTCTCTCATATTGAATTTTACAAAATGAGGTTTCCCTATCCCAGCACCTGTGAAACCCACTTTTGTACCAGAGACACCCTAGGGCCTGTCCACAGGGTCTGCCCATAGGTGCCACACCTACTTGAGAACAGCACTGGCACTATTGATGAATGCCTATGTCTCCAATCACATTATTTATAAGGTCGTCTGCCTGACTCTGCTACACTACTCATCAAATGCTTGAAAGCCCCCCGAAACAAAGGCAGAGAGCTTGCCAGACTCGTCTGAGGTGGGAACAAAAGCACTTCATCTCTGAAGAAACCAGCTGGGAGTTTCCCTTAACATGGAGTGCCCAGCATGTGCCAGAGTTGTTGGAACGCAGAGATATGGGAAGACGGCAGGGGTGGGAAGTCACAGACAACTTTCCTCCTTTGTATCTAAAACAGTCTTCTTCAAAGAGCCTGTGAGTGGTGGGAAGGATGCTTTAACCCAAGAATGACACTAGGCAACTGTGTCTCCACTTTTTCCTTTTCATGAAGATGCCAGGGAAGAGGACTCACCTTTCCATCACCAAGAGGAGTCTGTAACACCCACACCCCAACTCTTCCCAACCGCAGCCCTACCCATCAGATGCAGTGGGAGGGTACCCAGATCCTTCCACTCCCAAACAAAATCATTGCAAACCAGCTGAGGCTGCCTGAAAATCAACATTCAAGGCACATTAATAAGAAACATCTGGCCACGGGAAGAGGGTTGACACAGCACAGGCAGGCAGTGGTGGATTTGTGGTTGGGACCCAGAGTTACAAGGGCTGAACTAAAATCACAATTGGAAAACACCAGTTAGTCTAGGCAATCCTCCACCCCCTGTACCATGGTGCCTGGCAACACCATCATGCTTCGGTTTGAATTGTTTGGGGCTGAGTTACCTAGACACTTCCCACTTAAAGCTCTGGCATCAGGAAAATGCATCTCCTGCATCCTCCGGTGTCTGGCCACCACTTCCACCTTCAATATTTGTAGCAGATGTAGCTGGGCTCTTAAAGGAACAGCGTTTGCATTCTTTCCATGTGACTTACAGGATAGAATTAAAAGGGGGGAAAGTGTATTTATTTTCCTCCCTACAGTGTTGTGCATTCAAGACCATCCTACCTCCATTTATGCAAGGCAAACCCAGGGCACTGGTCACCACAGGCGTTACATGGCTGGCCTCTCTCAATCCGACCCAGTCCGGTCAACTTCAAAACAAAAAGACAACATAAGCATGTCCACCACCAGGGCTTCCTTCAAAGACCCAGTTGTATCCTAGGGAGGGGGGGATGTCCCTCCCACCCTGCCTCTGTGACTGGACTCAGCTGTTTGCTGACATTGGGGACTTAGGACCAAATTCTTCCACCTGGAGAAGGGTGTGTGGTCCCAGGTGGGCTGGCTATAGAGCATGGGAACAAAATCACCAAGAAATGGCTTGGCTGGGCTTTGTCTCCCCCAGACACCTTGGTCACCGGTTTCTAAGAAACAAAAGCAAGACCTTTCTGTTCCTTGGAGTTGCAGGGACCACCTGGTGGCTGCCCTGGACTAAGCTGGGGTTCCTAGGAAGAGGGTAGCTGGGACGCCCAGAAGACAGCCCCAGGTCTGGTCTGGGCGCTGGGGTTCCCATTTTTCTTAAGAGAATGGGTAAAGGAGAGGATTCACCCCCGGCGCCCCCGAACCATGGCATTTAGGGTCCCGGTCCCTGGTGGCACTGTCGCGTGGCCTGAAGTGGGACCCAGCCCCTCGCGCGCCCGTGGGGCCAGCTTACCTGGGGCCACAGGTGCGCGGCCGCGGGGTGGAGAGGGGCTGGGCCCGGGCGCTGGCTGATGGCGGTGGGGACCGGGAGGGCGGCCCCGCTCGGGTGGAGGACACTCACCGGGCGGCGGGACAGTCTTTTCCGTGAGCTCCGGCTGAACATGGCCGGGCGCTTCCCGCACGCAGCGCTGTCGGTTAGATATGTCCACGCTGCAGCCACCGGGAGGGCTGGTGGCCTGGGCCGGCGCGGTCGTCAGCCGGGCGGTCTCTGCCTAGCTGTCCCGGCTGGATCGGGAGAGCACGTCTCCCCTCCTCCCTTTCCTCTGCAGCTCGCTCCCCGCCGGCTGGTCCCTCCCCTCTCCGCGTGTTCCCCGCCCTCCCCCAGCCAGTCCCATCCTCTCTGGCACCATCTGAGGCCACTTTCTCCTTTCTCCTGCTTCCTTGCCCTCTGGGGAGAACTCTTTGGCTGGCCCAGCTCCTAAATGCTCTTCTGCTCACCCTGGTCCCTGAAGTTAGGAGCAAGGAGCACTTCACAGATGTCAGGTGGAGAAGCAAAGATAAGAGATTTTTGTGTAAGATTTAAGTGACATGGAGTAAAAGTTAACCCATTTAGTGCATAGCTCTGGCCTTTTTGACAAATTCATACATTCAGGCGACTGTCACCACAATCACGACATAGAATAGTCTCATGACCCCTCAAAGCTTTCCTCGAAATCTAGTTAGCATTCATTAAGGTTGGTAGACGACTTAGAGAAAGGGGGAGGAGAGAGTATGGGTTGTGCTTCTCTAATTGTACGGAACCTGCAGTATAGTAAGTGTTCGTTGAATTCTTGTCAATTGTATTATGCAGAGAATGACACCACATACCTCAATTCCAACTCTTCAACTGTGTATTAGTGATCTCTCAATATTTGTTAAATTTGTATGTCTTATCAATCTATGTGTGTCTAATACAAATGCAAATATATATGTACACACACACCATTATGTAACACTGGCTGCCCTGTGTAGAAGACACTGGACACTGGCCTTTTAACTCACAAATGTTGGCCTGCCTCTGCCTCTTGAGCTGTGGTAATTTGAATGTAATTGGCTTCCATAAGCTCATTGGGAGTGGCATTATTAGGAGGTGTGGTCTTGTTAGAGTACATGTGGTCTTGTTGGAGGAAGTGTGTCACTGTGGGGGTGGGCTTTGAGGTCTCCTATGCTCAAGATATGCCCAGTGTCTCAATTCACTACTGCCTAGGAATCAAGATGTAGGACTCTCAACACCAAGTCTGCCTGAATACCACCATTTCCTGCCATGATGATAATGAGCTAAATCTCTGAACTGTGAGTGATCCCAATTAGATGTTTTCCTTTATAAGAGTTTCCATGGCCATGGTGTTTATTCACAGCACTATAGAAATCCTAACTAAGACATAAATGCTAACATTAAAGTTGTGTACCATTATGCCATGCCCTTCTCTCAATACTTTGTTAAAAGATGTAACAGAAATCTTTATCTGATGGTGTGGTTGAAGGATGAGTCAGGACATGTGAGCTGTGACAGGCACAAATTCGGGGCTCATTTGAAGATTGGGGCTCAAAAACAAGAATGTCTTTTAAGAGGCACAGGCTATAGTGTCCACTAGTCATTGATGTTTCGGCTGAAACAACACTCCACTGGGATCTCTCTACCACATCCATGTCATACAAAGCATACTCTGAAATTATCTGTTCTCAACCAAACCAAAATGACAGAAGGGCCATTGTCTTCTTTGCGTTAACACTTAACACGGTGCTTCCACACTCTAGATACTCCTGTAAGTCAAAAGAAGACCTCTTCTCGTTTTTAAAAAAGAGATGATTATCTAGCTTAGTATTTTATATATGGGACATTGGCATTGAATGAAAAAAGCCATCTCTGCCTGGGAAACACAGCAAGTGTGTGTGTGTTGGTGGGGGGAGACACCAGTGTACCTATCTATCAAAGACAAATGAATAGCAGGAAACAACTCAAACACCCTCCTCCATCAGAACTAGCCATCCATCTTCTCCAACAAGACAATACAGTTTAGTTTGGTTTCTGAACCACAACTAAGGGGAAGCATGTAAGGTCTCTGTCTCTGGACCAAAATTTACAGAGAACAAATTCAGCAATTGAGACAACTATTTCTGTACCATAACCAGAGAATCAAAATCACTATAAAAATATCCACAGAATCCTGCTTTATCTTACCCTGCCTCACCTATCTCACATTCATCTGGCCCTGATAAAAATGCTCTGAAACTCAGAGGGCAGCAGTGAGAGCTGAGTTGGTAAGTGCTTGCTGTGCAACTATAAGGACCCAAGTTCCATCCTCAGAGCCCAACTTAAAAACTAACCCAACCAAAGCTAGGTGGTGGAACATACATATAAACTCAGCTGGGGATGTGGAGGCAGGAAGAGCTTGATGGTTCGCTGTTCAGCCAGCCTTGACTATTTGGTGAGCTCCAGACCAACGAAAGGCCCTGTCTAAAAAAAAAAAAAAAAAAAAACAAAGAATATAACATCTGAGATAATATAGCAATGCTCCTGCACACACTTGAACATGTACACATGTACACTCACACAGGTACATGCAAAATGTTCTAAAATTCAGACTCATAAGACTGATTATCTTCTATTTCATCTATCTAAGTGGTGACCATCCATAACCATATTTTGTGGCAGTTGTAGAGAGTGAGATTGTCACAAGATCAAGCCAATCAACATTCCAACCAATGAGGAGAAGGGAGGGCTACATGATCTCCCACCCCATCTGGGGAGCTACTGGCATTTTATGGCTTCTGGTGGAGAGAAAGTCAATTTTCTTTAAGGGAGAGTCCTTTGGTAAGTCTACCAGGATGGATGGTCCACACCCATGAGTAGTATATAGGGGATACAAAGTGGGAGGAGGGGGGAGGATGAGGGTAAGCAGAGTCAAAATACATATATGCACATATCAAATTCTCAAAAATTAATAAAATATATTTTGTAGGTTAAATGTAAGGCAGTAGCTTCAGATGTTTTGGCAAGGGGAGGGTCAGGAGAGATTAAAATGGAAACTTTGCAGGGCAAGATGCTCACTGGACCTTGGCAGAGTTACTGCATATCCATCTCTGCCCCATGAAAAGGTTATGAGGAATAGCATTGGTGCTGAATTATGGATGCTATCTCTGTGCATTTTATGTGCAAAATTTTGGGGGATAGCACAGTAGGAGCATCAGTACTGTGTAATTTTCCAGGAGATGGATGGCAGGCGTCCTAAGGAAATTAAACCTTCCTCTGGTTGCCCAAAAGGATATACAGGAACTACTGGCAGGTGCCCAGTCTTGCTCCTGGATAGATGTGGCTGGTAAAGAATATGGCAATTCTGGCAATAATGACATCCTTGGGGATATGGTTCTATGAAACTTTTGTCATTTGGACAAAGAGGGGATACAAGAAAAATATGAGCGAACTTCATGAGTTATCAAAATAAACCACACTATAGTGTAGTAGTTTCTTCAGGATTAAAACATTCCCTCTTGGAAATTAGCATTAAGATGTTAGCAAGGAGGAAGAACACAGGCTGTTCTAAATGGAGATGATACACTGTATCTCACAGGGAAGATAAGGGACTCCCTGAAACTGACCAGCTTCACCAGGTTCCTCCCTCTATGGGCATATATGAATAGTAAAGACTGCAGGGAACACACTTAGACAAGCTGAGTTAGACAAGTGTCCCAGAAAGGACACTCAAACCTGTTAAGCTGCATGCAGGCTGTAAGTGTGCTCCAGATTTCCAAGATTCGTGAGCTGTTATTCGTGGGTGGGCTTTTGATGACACGGTTGTATTTGAGTCATTTCTGTTCCTGGAAGTAACCCATTATCCATACTCCTCAAAGTAATCCCAATAGAACTCTTGTTCACCAAACTGGACTTTGGTGGTATCCATACTTGGGTCTGTCATTAGTTCCTGGTCTAGAGTGAATAGACATTCATTCATGTCTCCCCGGGATAGTATCACAACACACCCACACCAGGCCCTAGCATACCCCCAAAATTAGGCCATAGAATAGCTTTCTCCAGACATACTTTTTTTTTATTTATTTTACATAACCAAGTCCATTTAAATGAAAACAAACATTTATAGACACTATTTGGGAATTTGGATGTCGTTCTTTCCGAACTATTTCCTGATGGTAAGGGGCGCTGTCATGGGGGATTCTAAGAAGATGCAGAAATCCTGGCTGTAGTCTGTAAGGCTACTTTGTCCAGCTGTTTGGAATGTAGGATCACCTGGTATTCTGTTTCAGGTGGTCTGGCTTGATCAAACAACATTAGTCTGGAAGGAATCCACAGCTTTTCATTTTCTGTGGAAACAAAAATAGAAATACTTTTCCCCAGTAACTTGTCCTTGAACTTAAATTTTGGAGTCAAAGCATTTTTTTATTTAATTTATTATTTTACATGTCGATCACAGTTCCCTCTCCCTCCCTCCCTCCCTCCCTTACTCCCTCCGTCCTTCCCTCCCTTTTACCCTCTCTGCCCTCTCATATGCACCCTAACCACCCTCCCCTCCCATCCCCCCACCCCAATTCCATATGTAGGGGAATGCCATCCAGTTGGGGTCATATAGATCTGACAGGTCATGTGAAGTAGGGACTAGGGCTTCTCTCCTGTCTCTAGGTTAAGGCAGTTATCCCTCCATGGGGAATGTGTTAGCAAGGTCCTTTTGTGCACCAGGGATACATCCTGGCTCCACTGTCTGAGGTCCCTTAGACTGCTCAGTCCTTCTTGGAGGGCAGCGAATGGAAAGAGAAGTAGGAGAAAATGAGGGGGAGGAAAGGAAAACAGGAAGATTGAGCCCGGTTAGAAATAGAAGACAGAGAGAGAGAGAGAGAGAGAGAGAGAGAGAGAGAGAGAGAGAGAGAGAGAATAAAAGAGGGAGCCAAAAGAAGATAAAATTGAACACAAAGAAAGGTCTAGAGAACTACAAAACTGCTAACAATTTGAGCATCCGTGGAAAGGCTACCATAAATGCCCTTCCTGGATAGTGAGATCAACAACTAACTTATCCATGGAGCCCTCATCTAATACCTGTTGGAAACAGGAGCAAATACCCATACATAAACACTGAGTCGAACTAGAACCCAGATGCAGATGGAGAGGACAAGATCAGGTGGCAGAAAGACATAGAGACAGCTGACCTGAACAAGGAGGAGCTAATGGGCCACCAGACTGACAGCTGGGAAGCCAGCATGGGACTGACTCAGGCCCCCCTAAATATGGGTCTCAGCCAGGCATATTTTTTATAAAAGCTCCATTCTCATGGGCCTGGCCCCTAAGGATGTGTTTCCACCAGGGAGGTACAAATGTCCTGTGGCTTATAAGATCTTCCCTGCCTACTCACTAGTCACTTTCCATTGTTTAGGAAGGGGAAGTTTAGTAAGGGAAGAAAGAAGAAAGACCCTTCCCATCAGCTGATGCAAACCTCAGGTAACTTCTTTTTGCTATATTTTTGCATTTGAAGTCTTTGATCTCACTTCCCTCCTCATCTTTTCAGGCAATATGATTACTAATGGAACATGAAGAAATCTTCATATACATTTGTTAGCTTTAGGGTCTTTGCTGAAACTTAAAGTGGAAAACCAAAGCCAAGTCATAGTAGCTTAGGTTAGGAGAGACATGCACTGTATTAGAATGGATTGATGTGAGGCTATAACATTTTTCTCCTTTTTACTTCTGAAATATATTTCTGTAATGAACATATGTTCATTCTATAATCAGAAAAATAAGTATCTAAAGTTGAAAAATATGCCCTTGATGCTTGAGGGTTTTTTTTAACATCAACTATGGACCAGGTATAGCAAACTCTGTGTGTCTTCCCTCACCTTAACCTATATAAAAGTCCCTATATTATTTTTCTCTTATAGAAATCTGTGGGGTTTTTGTCAAGTGAAGCTTCTCTCGTGCTGTGTGAGCATGCCTGCAGAAAACCTCAAAGATGTGTTCATAAAAAGCTTCCTATAACAAGAACGAAGAACAGAGTGTGGAAGTGCAGCCTCACCAGGGGTACAGTTATTTGTGGTATGCACTTAGACACAAATGTAGATGCTATAAAAGGGGTAAAATAACCCTGAACGGCAGCCTGCACTTACAAGTACCATCAGGATGTCCTTGGGAATCACGAATCTACAAGTGGCATTCTGCAAAAGAAGATTTATTTTGGACTTACAGTGCTGGGGAAAGGAGAAGACTTAGAGAGAATTCTCTCCTAGTGATAGAATATACAGACTTTTCTTTTTCTTCCCTACCAGTCATTTTTTTCTGTACTCCTCAAATTTTCATATTTGAGCATAGACCACACACACACACACACACACACGAATCATTTTATATATAGGTGGACAGATATATGTATATGTATATATATATGTATATATATCATTACAATATTATATACATGGATCATTTTTTATATGTGGGTGTATTTATATATTCAGTAAACAAATTAAATAGGAAAGAACTGAAATAGAGAACAGAGTACTTAGGCTAGATATTTCACAAAGCATTAAATAATCTGGAAGTTATAAACACATTCTAATGTATTTAATGCAAATATTTTTTGAAAAGGTAAAAAAGAACTAACCATTGTACATACTTCTCTTTGAAAAGCTTTAGTACTTTGTAGAGACACTGGCCCAGCTCATCCTAAATGGTAAATGCAAAAAAGTACAGATATGTGGCTCAAGGAATAGTCCAGAGTGTTGTTTCTGAGACACAAAATTCACTGGTTATCTGAACACCTAAACTCAGACAGCTTACTAACAACCAAGCATATGGTGCTTTGTCCGCTGAATGACATTTTCTTTGAAAATGTTGTAGAATATAGGACACTTTTCATGGGTATTATTCCATCTGAAAAACAGTTTAAAGTAGTAATTAAAACACACACATATCAAAGACCTGAGGTGTCCACTATACTTGAAAATGAAAATACATGTATTTGTAAATAAATAAATAACACAAAGAAAGAAAATCCCAGGAATGACCATAAACAGTATTACTAGTTAAGATAGTTAATTTGACTTTCAAGCAATTGAACAGTTACTTTTAGGACTATTAATCTTCACTTCTGTGTCTTAGGTAGGGTTTTGTTGCTGTGAAGAGACACCATGACCATGGCAGTTTTTACAAAGGAAAACATTTAATTGGGGCCAGCTTACATGGTGATGGAGAAGGAGCTGAGAAGTTTGCATCTTGATTTACATGCAGCAGAAGGAGTCTGTAAGATACTAGGCAGGCTTGAGCTTCTGAGACCTCAAAACCTGCCTTAACAGTGACACTTCCTCTAATAAGGCCACACCTACTCCAACAAGGCTATACCTCTTAACAGTGCCACTTCTTATGGACCAAGCATTCCAACACACCAGTCTATGGGGGTCATTCCTAGTCAAACCACCACAGCCTACTTGGCTAGATTTAGAATCACCATGGAAATATGCCTCTGAGGGTGTCTATGAGAATGTTTCCAGAAAGACTTACAGAGCAGAGAGTACCTACTATGAATGTGAATAGAATCATCCTATGGGCCGGAGTCCTGCACTAAATAAAAAGGAGGAAGTGAACTGAGCACCAGCATCCATCTCTCTCTGCTTCTTGATTGCAGATCATGTGACCAGCTGTCTCCTGCTCCTGTTGCCACGTCTTCATTGCCATGATGGTCTGTATCACCAAACTGTGGGCCATCATAAAAGCTTCTGCCTTAAGCTGCTTTACTCAGGTAATTTTGTTGCAACAATAAGAAAATTAATTAATACAACTATCAAATTTTTGACAATTAATTTAAATTTCTTTTTATAATGGGTAAAGCTGAAAATATTCTTAGTTCATTTGAGTTTCGAATGCTGTAGCCCCCAAGGTATCTTTAGGTATAAAATGGTGGATTTTTAAACTTATGTGTATATTTTCATCTTATACCAAAATTAAGATTCTATTTTAAGCTAAAAGTATACATTTTAAATACACACAGATAATTGCCAGATTAGGTACCACGCATGCAAATGGTATATATACATACATGCATATAGGCAAAAACAGTCATATCAACAAATAAATCTTAATAAAAAGGAATTCAGAATTACAGAGTAGTTCTCCATTGTTCTCTGCTTCTGATGGTAGAATTGGGGTTTTAATTGAATTTAATCCCAGTTAACAAAATTAAAAGCCTCCAAACAAAACCCAAAGTAGGTCAACCAGGGACATACCTTTCCAACATGAACCCTGTGGTGGTTTGAATAGGTATGGCCCTCATAGATTCAGGTGTTTGAATGCTTGGTCCATAGGGAACAGCACTATTAGGAGGTGTGGTCTTCTTGGAGTAGGTGTAATCTTGCTGGAGGAAGTGTATCTCTGCGAAGGTGGGCTTTAGAGTCATATATGCTCAAGGTAGACTTAGTGTAGCAAAAAATCTCCTTCTGCTGCCTGAAGATCAAGATGTAGAACTTTCAGCTCCTTCTCCAGCATCATGTGTGCCTGCATGCCACCATTTCCTGCCATGATGATAATGAACTAAACCTCTGAATCTGGAAATCAGCCCCAATTAAATATTTTCCTCTGTAAGAGTTGCCATAATCGTGGTGTTTCTTCACAGCATTAGACACCCTAACTAGACAAACATCATTGTGGCTCTTCTTTTCCTTTGACCAATACAGTTAGTCAGCTCAGTTAGAACAGTGCCTCCTACAAAGAGTTTGGAGAAGTTTTTGAAAAACATCATAAGGCCCAATTTACACCCCAGGTCAATTCTATCTGAATCTGGGGTGAGAGTCATGACCCAATCATATAGATTTTAAAAATTTCCCAGGTAAGATTTGGGGGTAGGAAAGGGAAGAAGAAAATGACAGCATTGTATTATAATCTCAAAAAATAAAAGAAATTATAAAAAAGGACTTCCCAGGTGCTTTCTTAGAGCAAGAATTAAGCATAATCTTTGCCCATGTTATAACAAATCTTTCTCTAGCCAGCTGCTTTAGCTGACATATATACTTCTTATCAGAAGCTGTGTCCAGCTCTACTCCCAACAGAATGGCCTAGTCAACAACCCAGTGATGGTTACCATGGTGTCTAAGGAGGCAGGGTCTGGTCTTTGTTTTATACTCTGTGAATAAGTGATAGTTGTGTCTTTATAACCAAAATAGCTGAAAGAAACAACTTGAAGGAATGATGATGGACAGGGTTTTGGTTTACAGTTTCAGAGGGTCCATCATAGTAAGAAAACATGGTTGACCTGCTCAGTCTGTGGCTGCAGGAACATGTGGAAGAGGCTGTCACTGGAAAGAAAGCCAAAGCAGGGAAATCTGGGCACCTGGACCTGTGTTTTGTGCTGCCAGCTAGGTCCCACATCCCAAACACCATAACCTCCTCTAATAGTGTCACTGGCTAAGAAACATGCCTATGGAGGACATTTTAGAAAGATACAGGCAAGTGTGCAAATGCTTAGACGAGATGATGCTGTTTGTCTCTTAAAGGAGCAGAGAGGGAGGTGAGCACTACAGAGGCCATAAAAAAGAAGACTGTCTTCATTAGGATTACTATTGATGCAATGAAGCATTATGACCAAAGGTAACTTGAGGAGGAAAGGTTTTATTTCACTCAGTTGCATATAACAGTTCATCATCAAAAGCATTAAGGGCAGGGACTCAATTGGAGCAGCAGGTGGTACAGAGGCCACGGAGAAATGCTGCTCAATGGCTTACTCCCAAGAATGCCCAGCCTGCTTTCTTATATCACCTAGGACCACTAGCCCAGGGGTTCTACCACCCACAATGGACTGGACCCTCCCTTCAATCACTAATTAAGAAAATGCCCTTCTGTTGCATCTTATGGAGACAAATTTCTCAAATGAGATTCCTCCTCTCTGATAATTCTAGCTTGTGTCAAGTTGACATAAAACTAGACAGTGCATTGTCTATGTGGATAGTGAGGCTTAAGAGGAGATGTAGCTAGTGGGAATTGTTCAAATCAGTGTTATTTGGTTCCTCAGTCAACCCCATTCTGGTATATAAGTATAAAATTTGCAGATGCTTGTCATGTCAAGATCTTAGAGCATCCTATGAGGGGCTGGAGCTGAGTATCTGGTTTGGGAAAGTCTACTGCTGAACTAGCTTCTGACCACAAGGAAGCAGTCTACCACTGAACTTCAAGAACATAAACCTGACTTAGAGCAAAATCATGATGTTCCTTAATTGCAATTTGTTGGAACACCTGTGCCGATCTGTTTGCCACTCTGATGCAGAGACCTAGGAGATAAGGCTCTTCAATTCACTAGCCTTGGAAGAGCATGACTCAAAACCTCCATTCCCTGAGGTATGGACTCTACAAAATCCTGCTTGAAATGTTTCTTCATCCTTGCTACCATGTTTTTTTAGGGGGTTAGGTAGGTTTATCATTATCCCCTATCAAAAGTCATAGGTCTAAGAAAAATCAAGTGGTTTTGTCCATGTTTGAATATGACCGATTCAGGATTTTGATGGAGATCTGTCTGATTCCAATGTTGGTTTTCTCTATGAGAAATCAGACGTTGGATCACTTTAGCCACAAGCAGGTTTTGATGCACACAGGATGTAAGCAACTAGTGTGACACTTACTCATCTTGCTTTGAACTGAAACTTAAAGAGGAAAAGGAGGAGACCCCAGAGGTCTTGCACCAGTGGCAAGCTAAATGCTTCACTTTTGAAGTGACTGAGAGAAATGCTAACTTTCACTGCCCATGTGGGAACTTCCCCCAAAGATTCCCGGAATAGAGTAGCTTATAGATCCTATTTAAAATCATTCCCCAGTTTCAACTAGCATGGAGTATAATGAAATCCACAATCTGATGAAAGAAGTGAGTCCAATTTTAATAAATATTATAGAGTTCATTCCTCCTATTCACTCTTTGGCTTCTCAACAGACAAGTCAGTTTAAAGGTTTAGGGGCTAAGTTTCTATGATTTCAGATGAATTGGAGATTTAGTGGGTTTTTTCTCCCTAAAATCTCATCAAATTATTCTGATGATATAAGATTTCAACCAATTGGCTTGTCCTACCTGCAATTACTGTAATCTTTTTTTTTTCTTATGTAACTAGCAACTCCCCCACACCCTAATAAAACAAAACCCATAAAACAAACAAGCAAGAAAAACAAAAAGCAAAACAATAAAACAACAAACAACTTTGACATTGTATCTGTATACAACCAGACACTATAGTCATAGTATCCCTGATTCTTTTCCAGCTGGGAAAGTTGCCTCTTTAGCCCAGCAGTTCTCAAACCCAGCTACACACTAGAATTAGCTGGAGAGCTGTTTTATTTAACAATATCACTGTTGGCCCCATTCAAATGAATTGACCTAGCATCCTGTGTTGGGACCAGATAATGATCATTTTTAAAGTTCTCTGGGTGAGTTAAAGTTTGACCATATCTGAAAATCTTCCTTTTCCCAGGCTTTCTTGACTCCTCTGCCCAGACGTTTCTTCTGTGTGCTATTCTATTCCACACTGTCCTTTTACAAGACTTCTCGTTCTCACTACCCACAGTAGTCGGTGCCCTCCCCTTTATGTAGCTGACAGACAAGGCTTTGAACTCCTTGCCCCTCAACTGTGATATCAGAGACCTAGCAGCCTTAGAGTCACCCTTATGCTCCCTTACCTTTTGTCATCCAATATCTCAGAATCTGCATGTAACAGGATCTCCCAGCAATAGGAAGACATGTTAGAGTTTGGGAAGGAGTGTTCTATGAAGGTGTAAGCCACATCTTCAATGCAGGGACACCCAGAAGCTCCTCCTGATTCATGGGTCTTGGAACTCTATGGTGCCAACACTCGGTTTTCCCAAGATATGGACTCTACAAAATTCTGCTTGAAATGTTTCTTTATTATCAATAAGACACACACACACACACACACACACACACACACACACACACACACACACACACCCCTACCTATCTACCTATACCTGGTTTTTTTGAGACAAGGTCTCACTGTGTATCATTGGCTGTCCTGAAATTCTCTAGGTAAACCAGGCTGGCCTCAAATTCCCAGGCCTGCCTCTACCTCCCAAGTGCTAAGATTAAAGTTGCTCACCACCACTATCAGCCTGCTTATGTGTTTCTGCATCCTTGCTACTGATTTTATGAGATGAGTTTATTATTATAGTCTACTGAAAGAAAGTAAGGCTGAGAAAAGTGAACTGACTTTGTCCCTGTTGGTATGTGACAGATTCTGGATTTGATGGAGATCTCTTTGATTCTAGAGTTGGTTTTTTGTTTCTTTGTTGTTGTTGTTTGTAATACCAACTCTTGTTGCTTTGGATTGGAACTTGAAGGACTTTTCTGAGTTACTATTAGAAAGGGGAGGGGGAATGAAAAGGAGCCCCCAGAGGTCTTACTCCAGTGACAAGCTAAATGTTACACTTTGGAAGTCATGAAGAAAAATATTATGCTAATATTCATGGCCCCTGTGGGGACAGCCCCCAGAGAGTGCTGCCTGGCCTCTCAGTGGCTCCTGGACATGAACTCAATTCCTCTCCAGCACAGCCTTATCTCCTGGGCATGAAACTTCTGCTTTTGTTTTTCATGTGCTCTTCTTCTACACCACACATAAATCATCAGACCAGATGGTTCTCTCTCTATCATACATGGGGCATGTGCGATTTAAAGTGGTTGTTTTAAAAACAAATAATAGAATTTGACTTTAGAAGAAACAAAACCTTCACAGTCAGGGTCAGAGGCCAATTGCTCAGTGTCCACTTTGCCTTTTAATCAAGATAATCAGTGCTGTGGACTAAGTTGAAAATGAGACCCAAACAATGACTCCTGGCATCCTTGGGCTTATAAAATGGCTGAGTAGTAGACTGAATTGTTGGGATTTGGGTCTGTAATAGTCAGGGCAGGCTTATGGCTATTCCAAGAAAAACAAATTCCACAGAACTACCAAAAGAATGGTGTGTTTTTACACTATAACAATGAAGCAGGTGGAGAGAGTAGGAGGTGCTGGAGACAGGATGGGAGGAAGTAGGGAGGTGGGAGGTAGTGCTCAGCTCTACCAAGACATTCAGGTCTGTGACTGGTGACTACGTGTGCATCATCCAGGACTTCACTGTCCAATATGGTAGTCACTGGTTACATGAACTAAAAGTAAAAATTCACTTACTCGGTCATATAGGCTACATGTAACTAAAGGGTACAAGATAACATAATGCAGAATAGAAGCTTTCCATTATTCCAAAAAGTTATGTTAGATTACTTGCTCTAAGCACTAGAGTTCTCCACTGGATGGTATGAACCTAACCTAGCGATAAGAAAGAAGAAATGATGGAGGGTTAGTGAAGAGTGTCACACTATTTTCACCATTAATGTCATTTTCGAAAACTTGAGTAATGGCTTGAATTACTGAAGGAAAAATGTCCAATCTGTGGTTAGGTAATGTAAACACAGACTTGGCATCACTACCACAGTAGCCTGAGCAATGCTGTTTCAGACTCCACATGCCATATTCCTAATAGAATGAGCCAATCTTCTATTCAGTAATTCATCCTAGTATGAATTGCTGGGAACTGACCACAAAGCCTTGCACATGTTCTGCAAGTGCTGTACCACTGACCCACATCCTAAGCCCTCTTACCTCATTCTTGATCAAGCCTCATGGCAGTTACCTCTTGCTAGGAAAACAAAGACTTCAAAAATTAATGGAGGTCAACCATTAGGTACAGGAATCCCCAAATAATGGTCAACAACTTTATTTGATAGGAAGCGAGATTAGACTTCTCATCATTGTGGGTCATATAGAAAAGCTATTTCATTTTTATATTCTAAGCCAAATGATGACAAGACTTTTTTTGTAAAGGGCCAGGTGAAGAAATATTTTAGGCTTTGTGGGTCATACAGTTTCTTGTTTTTGGTTTTTAATCACGACTCAGCTCAGCAAAGGCAGCCATCACCAAGTAAACGTGACTATGCTTCATTGAAGCTTTACAGAAACAGGTGGTGGGTTGAATTTGGCTCCTGGGCACAACTGCTCTAAGTTATTTCCCAGATCTCTTTCCTGTCTGTGATGATTCATCTCAGTCATCAACTTAACTGGATTAAGAGATATCTAGGGGATTGGAAAAGTGCACTCTTGCCTATGTCTGTGAGGGCATTCCTAGAAAGGACTGGCATATGGCATGGCAACAGAGGGAAAAGACCTTCCTGGGACCTGGGCAGACTGTCCACTACAGTGTGACCTGAATGGAGTAAAATAGATGCACAGAAAGCCAGCCTGTGATATCAGTTTCTCCAGAGAACACCTATGGCTGCTGCTATAGCCTGTGATCTTCCTGTATCCTTTCCATGGGGGTGCATTCCAGAAAGTCTCCGTGAAGCATCCAGACTGTCAGCCTTGCACTGAGATCACAATATTGGTCTCCTTTCTCTGAGGCTTTCATCCGGCACTAAGCAATTACTGTGTTCTCTGACTCTCCAGTGTGCACATATCATTGTAACAGGTCTCTCTAACCTCCAATCATGTAATCCAATCCAGTAACCCCCCCATACATGTGTGTAAATAAATATTTATATATTATTATTGGTTCTGTTCCTCTAGAGAACCCTGATACACTTTCCTGGCAAAACCACCCTTTTCTTCTGATTCTCCACAGATAACAGTGGTTTAAAAAAATGGAAATATTGAGGTATGTACAGAATTAGTTATTTCACTGTGAAAAACATTCTAGTTAATTAAACTTATTTCTCATGACACTTTGAGTTTGATTCTATGGTTCTCCACTTACAGAAAGGGGAAGCTAAGGAGAGGTTGAATGACTGGGTATCACACAGCAGACAGAGCTGCGATGAAAAGCCAACATTAGTTCATGAGCAGACCAGGATCTAGAGTGTGGTGGTATATATTTCACTCCAAGTCACTGGTGCACAAAGCAGTATTGTTTAATATTCCCCAACATGGTAATTGGGGAGTAACTCAGCTAGAGATATTCCCGGAGGGTGGAAACAAGAGCAGGGGCTGAATAAAAAAGTATATAGACAGTAGCTGGGAGTCGATGGTTTGTTTGAGATACCTGTGTGTTAAAATGACCTGAGGAAGACACACACTGTGGAGGAAACTGTGAGCTGTGGGGGCAGAGGGAGAAGTCAATATTGGGATGAAGACAAAGCTTATTCATTTGCCAGGCAGCCACCGTTAGCCCTCCCTAGTCTTATTCAATAAAGGGAATTTTGTCAGTGACACCAACTTCACATCTCTTTAGTTCCCATCTTTTAAAAAATATCACAAAACCAGGATGTTGCCTACAGAGAGACAAGCCCTGTTAGAGTAGAAGAGCAGGGAAAAGATTCTGTTTGTTAAGCATTTCGTGGGCTCTCCTTTGTTGTAGAGAGTGGGGGTAGTAGGAATGGCAGAGAAGGGGCCAGAATGAAGAACAAGCAGTAAGAGGAAAAAAACAAAACAAAACAATCAATCTGCTGTGTTGCTGAGAGTCAGTACAGGTGAGAGATAATGAAATAAAAGGCCCTGTGAGCTGTTCTTAGAGAGATCTGGGGTGAGGGTGGTGGGTGAAGTACTCTGAAAGGCTCAAGAAAGAAAAGTAAAATGGTTTTGAAAAATTCTACAAAGGTTACAAATTGGATGCTATGTGTCATTCTTCTGAATCTGTCAAGAGTCTGTTGCAATCCGTTTTTCCTTTAGAAGATATGACTCAATACAGACATTTGATCATATGGGGCCTTGGGACTTACTTGAGTTACACTAGCAAAATGACCCTATTGTCTAACATTTCAACTGGTGAAGGAATCCAAATTATATACAAAAAGAGAATTACAATAGTCATTGGTTTCTAACAGTAAAACAGGTTATCTCACGATATAGGCAATTTTCCATGTCTATACAGGTGTCATAGCATTAGCTGTCAACTTGACACAAACATAGAGTTATCTTGGAAGACAGAATCCCAAGTGAAAAACTGTTCAGATCAGATTGGCCCATGGTCATGTCTATGAGGCATTTTCTTAATTGCTAATTAATATAAGATGGTCCAGCCCACCACGGTGGTACTATCCTTGGGCAGGTGGACATTGGCTATATAAATAATTTTTAATTATATATAGTATAAACATATGTAATTTTAATGGAGTTATCTCACATGCAGTGATAATGCTTCCCCCAACAGCCAAAGACTATCTAGTAAAAATGACAGTGCCAGACACAGCAAACTTCCCTGGGAATTGTTGATTAGGGAGTTTCAAGAGACCCTAAAACAATACAGCCTATTGCTGTTGCCCCTGGTTGCCTCCCAGAAACTGAAGGTAAGACCCTATTGCTGAGACACCACACACATCAGACATGGGGCTTAGAGGAGTCAAGCTGGAAGTGACCTGGAAGTCTCCTGCTTGATGAGATCTTATGCAAACTGCAAAGGAGAAAAAGCACCCCTACCCAGCTGTAAAGCCTGCAAACCACGGCACTGACTAGCCTGGCAAGCAAGATATGTCCATTGGTACAATTGTGGCATTTTTATCTTGAGAGTTGCCAACAGCTGTCTAATTGAAACTAAGACTGACTCAACAGTTTGCCTGGAACTAAAGACCTAGTCAGTAACTCCTAGCAGGAAAGGTCACAAACTGTGGGGGAGATCCTATTGTTTTCACTTTCCAAAGTCAATATAATTTCTAATTGTATTTTAAATAGTTCTCCTTATACCCACAAATATAGATTTGTTGGACCTAAAGAGGCCTGGGCCCAAGGCCTAGTGGAACTTCCTGAGCCTGGCTAAAGTTTGGCGACCTGTCTTTGACTTGTAACCTCCATGTGGGAGTGACTCAGCAAGGTCTGATGTAAGGCTGCCTCCTGCTTAGCTAACCACTAGCTTGGTGGAATATTATTAGCTCTTTCTCTTTGCACCACCTTATCCCATCCTAAGATTCCTACCCCCTACCCCAACCCTACATAAGTCCCTGCTTGATGCAATAAACTGAGTTTCTAACCAGGCTCCCCACGTCTGATTGTCCTTGCAGTGGGCAAGGGCTGGGGAACAGGTGAAGAATGCACTCTCCTTTCCTCCGTCCTCTCTCCTGAGGAAGGAATTGAGGAGGGATGACCCCACATAGATTCACCCCTCATTAAAGAAAAGTCTTTTTTCAGCAGAAGAGAACTACTACATAGATGTACAACAGGTCAAAGTGCAGAAAGTAGAATATATGATGGTTAACTTGCTGTATATATATAACCCAACCTCTACACCTAAGTCTCAGGGTAAATTTTGGTATAGGGTACAGAAAGATTATAAGAGCGGGAGGGCCAGGAACACATGTTAGATGGCATGTATCCAGACATGATAAGAATGTTGCGTCCACAAAATCTGAACAATTTGGTTGTCTAAACAAGACCTGCATTGTCCTTCAGAGACAAATTGTCTGATAGATTATCCAATCCCAGGTGGTCAAACACACCTACAAAGGAACAACACTAAATGGACTCAATAGGATGTGCATATATATACATATATATGTATGCATAATGCCAATGCTTTAAAATAGGTGATATGTGTATAACAACAGTAACTGAAGAAGATATGGATTTGAGAGAGACTAAGGATGGGCATGGAAGGTGTTGGCAGAGGGAGGGAGAAATGAGATAAATATAGTACCCATGTATGAAATTCTCAAAACAAATTTGGAGGAAAAATAAGATGGACTGGAGAGATGGGTCAACAGGTAAGAGTTCTTACTAGGTGCAGAGGACCTGGGTTCCCAGAACCCATGCTAAGCAGCTTACAACCTCTTGGAACTTCAGTTCCTGGGAATTCAGTGCCCTCTTGGGATTTCCATTGGCTCATGCATACATACATTTAGGCCCAGACATATACACATAAATAAACTAACTGAATAAAACCTTAAGGTAGCTCTGAGGAAAGCAGAGAGAGGAAGCCAATAAGCACCATTCTTCCATGGTCTGTGCTTCAGTTTCAACTCCAGGTTCCTACCTTGAGTTCCTACCTTAGCTTCCCTCCATGATGGAGTGTAAGCTATAAGACCTTTCCACCAAGAGTAGCTTTTGGTCATGGTGTTTATCACAGCAACTGGAAACCAAACTAGGACAACTGGCATTCAGGAACTGCCTATTGGGAAGTTAAGGGAAAAGGGTGTGGACTATGTAGAAAGAGTTCTTCATGCACAGGACCGAAGCCCAGGCCCCTTCTAGTTCTGTGATGCTCTGGAGCCCTGACCTTCACAATAGCCCTGCAGGGGATGCTGAGGCTTTATGAACCAAAGACACCTGGGGCTGGCACTACTAGCCCTGAAAGCACACTCCTCATGAGCCTCCCTTGTAGAATAATACATTGTAGACTCATTTAACCAATCAAAGCCTTCTCTAAAAAGATGTGTGCCTAAAGGAGGCCTCAGATAAAGAGAACGAAAAGCAACATCCTGTCTCTTTTTAGGTCAGCTTGGGTGATATTTTGGACACACTAAACTAGTACATTTGTTTATTTTTACTACTCTCTTTCCATATCTGTGGGATAGTACCTTTTCTCCAAGTTCACTCCATTAACCCCTTTAATGGGAACTGAGAACCATAAGAAAAGAAAGAGGAGAGAAGAGCTTCTCAGTCTTACCTCACAAAGAAACTTCTAGAATACATGTAGTGATACTAAGAATTATATTGGGGAAATGGTAAATTAAACTTTTTGAGAATTGTATATTTATGTGTGTGTTTGTGTGTTGATTATGCTACTGCAAACATGTGGATGGTCAACTTTATGAGTTAGTTTTGCCTTCCACCATCTTTAAGACAGGGTCTTACCAATGTGTACACTAAGCTAATGGCTCTACCATCTTCAAGGGATTGTCTTGGCTTGGTCTTTAATCTCACCATAGACGCTATTATTTCTCACCATAGAAGTGCTAGTATTACAGACACATGCTATTGGGGTCTGGCTTTCCATGGTGTGGTGGTTTGAATGAGAATGGCCTTCATAAGCTCAATATTTAAATGTTTGATTCCTAGTTGGTAGACTCTTTAGGAGGGACTAGGAGGTGTGGCCTTGTTAGAGGGGGTGTGTCACTGGGGGTGGGCTTTGATGTTTCAAAAGCTTATGCCAGGCACAGTCCTACTCTTTCTGCCTCCAAATTGAAGATCGGGTGATCAGATGATCAGGTGTAAGCTCTCAGCACCACATCTGTCTGCCTGCTACCATGCTTCCTGCCATGATTATTATGGACTAAGCTTCTGAAACTGTAAGCAAGTGCCCAATTAAATGTTTTTTTATACATAAGTTGCCATTACCATGGTGTCTCTTCACAGCAATCAAACAGTGACTAGGACACATGTGTTTGGGGGACTTGAACTTGGATCTTCAAGCTTTGGCAAACAGTTTTCCCACTGAGCCAGACTGAATTTTACAATTGCCATCCCAATGAGAGTAAAGTGATCAATATTAAGGTAAAGGGCATTCTTTACAGACTGCGTGCCCAGATTTTTATTTTAATTTTTCCCTTTTTTAAGAGTTAATTTTAAGAGAAAATATTAGAAAAGAAAAAGAAAAAATTAAAGTATGTAGTTTCACTGAGAAATCAGTAACTTAAAATATCTTAGAATATATTATTTAGAAGAATACAGAAATATGAAGATAAAGGTACATGTAATAAACTTTCTAAAAGCTCAGAACAAAACAACAGCTATTTCTTTGTAAAGTGCTTTTGTTTTTTGCTTCATCCATCATGTGTATTTTCTCACATCACTGATTTTTCTACAGCAGTTTCCAAAGTATAAAGAAAATCCTATTATACCAAAAGCTCTATTGGCCTTTGAGATTATTTCCCATCTCTGATGTGATAAGTAAGGCCACTTGTTTACATCCATGTTATTTTAAATCAAAGCAGGTAGATGGAGGCAATGATGCCAAATAAAATAGGGGCATTGTCATTTCTTGTGTTTTAAAGCATCAGGGTGAGGTACAGAGTGTGAAGACACTGCATTACTCCTTGGTGAGGGCTTCAGCTCCTGGAAGCTGGGTCAGCCGTTATGGGAGTCAGGAGATTAAGACACACCTTCAGGTTCTCCAACATCCTGCCACATACTCTGGCTCCAGGGTGCAAGAGACCTTTCTCAGCCACTCCAATACTAATAATGATAATGATAGTAAAGTGATATCAGTAAAAAAGAAAATGGATGGTTTATGCTGTGAACTGAATGTGTCTCCCAATTCATACATTACAGCCTAGTCCACAGTTCCTCAGAAGGTTATGGTTTGATTGAATGTGAAATGTCCTGTGCGGGCTTATATGCCTGAACATTTGGTCCCCAGTTGTTTGGGCTGTATTGAAAGGTACAAAACTTTGAGAAAGTGGGGTCTCATTAGAAGAAGTAGGGTGCTGGGTGGTCTTATGGCTTATAGGCTGTCCCTGTTTCCCAGTGGTGATGGCTCTTCTGTTTCCTGATCTGCTGTTTTGAAAAACCACACACTCCTGCCATCACATCCATGAGTAGACCCAGCTACTCTTATCTGTGATGATAGGCTGCACCCATGCCTTATCCACCATGATAGGCTACACCCTCAATCCATGAGCCCAAAAGAATCTTTCTCACCTTAAGCTGCCTAATGCTCTGTTGAGCATTTTGTCAGAGCTACATAAAAAAGTAACTAATACATTTATATTTGATAAGATCTTTGGAGAGGTAAATTAAAACAAAGTTGTGGGGTGACCCTAACCCACAGGACTGGTGCCCATCTTGTGAAGATACTGAGACACAGACTGTAGGTCAGGGCTCCTCAGCATCACAGGACTAAAATGGTTGAGATTCTGTGCATGAAGACCCCTTTTACACATCTCATGTTCTTTCCTTAACATCCCAACAGACGGTTACTGAAACATGTTTTCCTAGTTTGGTTGCTGTGATAAACACCGTCACCAAAAGCAACTCTCAATGGAAACGGTCTAATTCATCTTACAGGTTATACTCCATCACCGAAGGAAGCTAAGGTAGGAACTCAAGGTAGGAACTGGATCACAGACTGAAGCACAGAGCATGGAGGAATGCTATAATCGGCTGGCCCTCTCTGTCTGCTCAAATAGTTTTAAATTTTAAAGGAACTGGGAAATCTTGTTAGCCCATAGCCTGTACAAGTTTACATCTTTTTCATAAATCATCATCAACCACGACGTTAACTTCCAACTTCCTTAGGAAATAGTTGCTCACTCAGAACTTTTTTTTTAAGGCAGACTCACTACCACTCTTTTTTTTTTAAATCTCAGATTAGTTGTTAATATTTTGGAAACAAGACAACCCTGCATTAATTCTGGATTTGGGGCTTTAAAATAATTCAAAGATCTGGCAATGCTGGGCTCTAGTTCTCTGACTAACTGTGGGTCTCTGCACTCAAGATGTCTTCATTTATCAGCCTGGACGTGGAACATTGAATGTCTACTGTGCAGCTTAATGTATAATCTAATTCATACAGCTAAAACAACATAAATAGTACACACATATTTTCTGGGCACCTGAGTGTGCCAAGCACACATACAGGAGGGTGGAGAAAACATGCCATATGTGTTCATTTGTGTGTGTTCCTTAAGTCATCTATGACATCATGATTTCAACACTATTGCTTTTACAAAGTTAACCTTAACCTTGGGCCCATGACTTTGGTGTAATGTTCAACAAAACCACTGTAAGCACTCTGGAGTCCCATAAATCCTAGAAATGTGGATAAAACTACAATCCTCTTAATGAGACTTCTAATTTACACATAAGGTCATACAATTAACTAATTTATGGCCCCAATTTTAGCTTGGAACATACCTCAAAAGTAGCCTAGTATAAGTCAGATGTGGTGGTGCATGCCTTTAATCCCAACCCTAAGGAGACAGAAGTGAGTGGATTTCTGTGAGTTCAAGCCCAGCATAGTCTATGTAGTGAATTCTAAGCCAACCAGGGCTGCACAGTGGCATCTTTTCCCATTCCCCTCAAAAAAAAAAAAAAAAAAAAAGCCAAACAAAATAAAACAAAGCCTAGTCAGTCTTTCTAAAAGTCTCACTATTGCTAGACCCCTGAGATTAGCAAAAGGGTTGTATTATTGTATCACTTTTACTAAAAACAAAACAACAAGTAGAAACTTGAACATCTAATTATCATGTTAATTTTCTTCCTTTCCCTTATTGCCATCTCTAAGTATTATTAGACTTCCCCCAGGCATTCCTGAAACAGGTTTACCTCCACCAGCCTGGTGAACCTCAGCCTTGTCTTAGATCAGTTGCTAGGTAACTGAGGAAGATTTATGCACATCTATTGTTAATTTCGAAGACAGTTTTCAACTCTGCCATAAACAGTACTAGAAGCAGACACCACACTTGCACTGAGACACTCCCCTATATTTCCCTGAGGTGGGGTATTTCAGGGCACCTCTCCAAAGGTCCAAAATATGCCTGTAACAAAAAATTATGTTGGTGAATTCACAGCAATCTGAAAAATCAGTTCAGCACATTTGAGTGTATCCTCTCATACTTTGCCTGCATGAAATTTAATATTGTGTTTCTCTCCCTCATTCTTCCATTAGCAACAAAATTCAGTATTATTATTATTATTATTATTATTATTATTATTATTATTGAAACATCTTCAAAATTATTTCTCAAGTCAGTGATTTCATTACCATCTTAAAAGCTTTTGTTAGGGATAAGCACCATTAATACTATTGTGGACCACATGCATTTATCTTATTGTCACTGATTAGGTAAAGTTAAAAGAAGACCGAGTATATCATTTTCTGTCTTCTCTTTCCTGCCTCTGTCCTTCCCCTCTACCCATGCCTCCTGTTCTCTCTTGAATTATTCATGCCACCTATTTCTTTAACTGTACACATGCGCACGCACACACACACACACACACACACACACACACACTGCTCAATTTGAATAGTGTTACTTGTATGTATATGATTTTAGCACTGACCAGTTGGTATTTTATAACCAATCGGTGTGATATTCCCTGGGGAAGACTATTTTTCTTATTCACATTTCTTAGTTGCTTGTTGTAGTTCTTTTTGGGGGTTGGGGTCCCATTTATTTCCCTTCCATGATAGCATGGTATCTATTGGTATCATCCTGGTTCCAGTCTTGTTTAGGTGTGTTGTCAAGACTTCAAGGATGTAGCATCTCTGACATTTCTAGGGATAAAATCTCACAGCAAACTTAGTCTTCCCCTGGCTTTTACAGTCTTTCTGCCCCCATTTCCACTACAATCTCTGAGCCTTATATGCAAGAATTATGTTGTAGATGTATCAGTTAAAGCTAGGCACATGGTTACTTCTCTCTGCATTTTGATTGGTTGTGGTTCTCTGTATTGGTCTATGTCTGTTTCATGGAGATGTTTATTTGATGTGTAATAAGACCTATACTTATCTGTGGGTATAAGGATAAATATTTAGAATGTAGTTAGGAATAATGCTGGTTCAAGAAAATGACAATAGTAGGTTCTTCAAGATTCATGACTTCATTAGCTCTGGGGATCTGGCTCGGTTTTCAGAACCAGGTATGGTTTCCCTCCTGTTGAGCAGGCCTTAAATTCAGTTGGAGAGCTGTTGGTTGTTACAACCAAGGTATATGTGCCATTATTGCATCCTTAGGCATATCATACTATGCTGGGGCTAGTCATTGTTTTAGTTCATAGACATTATAGCTATGTATCATATAGTATGATTATTGGTTGCTTCCCTTACTTGGAAGCTTACATGGCACCTTCAGGCATCATGAAAGCTAGTTCTCAGGGAAGCAGCTTTAAGGCCAAATCCAGTTCATATAGGAGGCCCAGTTTTTATAATGGGCGCCAAATCCAGCTTTTACAGAGTGACCATAATTATACTGACCCTTTGCATATAAGAAGTGAGTCCTGCTGCTCTGGGCCTCCATGAACATCTTATCATCAGATTGCAACTTCCATTCTGTGCAAAGCTTTGTGTTCCTAGCATCTTTATTTCTGGCTTAGATGGCTTGCTGACTTCAATAGTCTGTCAGTTGCTGGCCTGGCCTGGACTCTTCCTAGTTCATCTTAGACAGTGACTTCTCTCCAGAAAGCTCATTCTGGCCTGGAAAGTGGACATGTCACTCTATGCTTAACATCAGCCACTGATGCTGGTGCTATATGGGACTCAAGCTCATATTCCTACACCTCCCCACCTCTTAAGCTTCATCTCAGCTCAGTCACTCTTGCCCCTACTTTGCAACCCTGCGGAGCTACCCTTTCTACAGTTCCCTGTGTCCTGTGTTTTGTCATGTCTCTGGGTATCTTTTTACAGCCTCACTGCTTCTAATGTGCAATTTGCTCAGCAACATCCAATGGCAAAGCATTCTCTGACTCCTTTTCTACATCCTCTCTATTGTGCTAGATGCTCATGCTCTGTGCTCCCAGAACAATCAATGGCTGTCTATCCAAGTATCTACAAATTTGCTTTATAATTATCTGTTTATTTTTCTGTCTCCTTACTAAATGTTTACATTTTTGCCAAATCAATGTCTATATGTCCTCCCATTCCCATTAGTGTCCCAGTTCCTAGCACAGTGCCTATGCCTCAGGAGCACTAGCTTGTTGGAGGAATTAACAGACAAAGGGAACATGATCCCAAGAGAGAGATCAATAGTTCTATCAGCTTAATTCACAAATGAAGCAAACCAGCCTCCAAGAGACTCAATAACTCTAGAAACTCCTTTTAGCAAGAAGAGGAGGCAGAGTTTTAACAGGGTAAGGATCCTTACAAATAACGGAACTCATCATTTCCTGGAGTGGAGGGTTTCTGCTTGCTTGGGTGCTTGTTTGGGTGTTCACCATGTCTATTTAGACAGCCCTCCCCATGGTTGCTCAACCATGGGGGGTGGGTGCTGGGAGACTAGCCATTCCTTCTTGGGTGATTCTGAAACCCGAATTTTTGTGATTTATTTTTGTCTTCTGCTGTTAAACATTTCCTCTTGTAGAAGAAGAAACCTTAGACTTCCTACCCCCTGTATAAAACACCCTCAAATTGTTCCTGCCTCCTTCAATCACTAGTAAAAATGCAAAACTAACCAGATTCTTGGCTAGAATAGAGTACTTTCCCTGCACTATCTAATCCAAACCCCCCAAGGCACAAGTTAAGAAACACACCCATGATTACATGTAAAGAAATCCACAGATCGGGCCTTAGACACTAAGAGGGCTAACTCCAAGTTCATGTCCTCAACCACCTCACAGTACCCTTGCCTGTGGGAGTTCTTCTGTTATTCTACAGTGAAAAGCCAATCTCATTAAAGCTCCCAACCCCCCCCCCCACTTCCTCCTCTAACACCAGCTTCATGGAGAGCTAGCAGATAACATTCTCTGAGGATTATTTTTAAAAATGAATTTCTTCCTCAGCTCTCCTCCCTCCCAAGTCCCATAAGACGAACAAGAGTTGCCAGGTTGCTGGCTCCACACATGGTATGTTATTCATGGACTACTCTGCAGAGATGAGCCAGCTCATTAGTTTCAAAGCCTCAGATTAATCTTACATTACTGTTCCTGGAGGTGAAAGGTCATTTTTTATCTCTTTAGCTTTATCCACCACCCAGGCGGAAATTGGATCTTTAAGCATGAGGGACCTTTCTCTCCACTGAAACAGCTGTTCGTGCTTCGCGTCTGTGTTTTGAGCAAAAAATTTATACAGAGAACTGGAATTGTGTTTTAAAAATCGGAAGAGCATCTTTTTACTAAGTAGGAGAAATTTTGTAAATCATGGGACAGAAAAATGAGTAAGGGGCTGGTGCTAATAATACTGAGAAAGCTAGAAAGAAAACAAGTGCTACTGGCAAGATGAAGTTGGTAAGAATTAGAAGGCAAAAGGCTCCCACCCCTCCCCCAGCCAGATCTTTGCAATCGCCCTCTAATGCCGCCTAGTGATGAAATCTAATATGACACCAGACGGAGAGAAGAAATGGTAAGTACCAACTCACAAGGGGTAGATTTGGGCCTGAGAGACCACAGCTTGATGTTTAGCGCTAGTAACCCTACACACGAAAGATATGTGCGCTAATAAAAGTTAGACTTCTTGTAAGGCGCTCTGCTAGTGTGGACAAGGTTCATGTTCCTGAAACACTTCAAGCTTGGTTTCAGTTGCTTCCCAGCTCACTTAGTATCATAAAGCATGATTCCCAGGTTGAGCTGCTCCAAATAGATCTCCATTCCTCCAGGGTAGTCATGGCTGGATCAGAGTTGCATTGAAGAGGGAAGAAAGATGTATTGAACTCTGCTTTGCTTGGGCTCACAGCAGCTATTGTCTGGCACTTATGGCTGTAATCAGAGGGAACACACTGGCCACTGTTTGTTTTCTCCACCGGGCTTTCTCCCAACATTTTCTCCCATCTCCAGAGGAAGATTTGGCATTTTAAAAAAAAGCAGGGCGGGGGTGGGGGTGGGAGTGGGGGGTATGTTAAATGTTGGGTGATTCCAGAGAGTAAAGAAAGTAAAGTCTTTTTGTTAACTGTAAATGTTTCCATGTGACAAATGCCCTAGAGAAAGCATTGAGGTAAATACCCTCAGAATGAAGCCTAAAGTAGCCTTCTCTCAACATAGTGTCCACCCAAAACACCCCATGATGGGCTGAGATGTCTTCCTGTTCAATCGTAAGAACTTGAGCTCAGATCCCCAACACCTATGTAAAAGGACAGATAATACAATATGTGCTTGTAATTCCAGTACTGGGGAGCTGGAGACAAGGGGACCCTAGGGCTTGCTGGCCATCAACCTAGCTGAATTGATGAGCTCCAGATTCAGTGAGAGATCCTGTTTCAAAAAACAAGATAGAGAATGATCAAATAGGATACCAGATGTCAACCTTTTGTGTCCATGTGCACCGCATCCCGCCTACCCCAGACAAAAACAAAATAAATGATAATGCCTACCATTATCTTAGAACCAAGCACACTCTTAAAAACACCAGACACTAAATAAGGTTAGGGAAGCATGGGGATAGAAAAGTAGAATTTGGAGAAAGAAGGCAAAACATGGCCATTGCCACTTTTGTGTCACTTAGTTTTACACCATATTCAGCATACTGACCCCATGAAGCAGGGGGCAGAGTTCTATTATCACTTGCCACACTTCCAGTTCAGGTCTGTTCTTCTTTATCATAAGCAAACACAGAGGTATATCAGTGTGCTGGAGACTAAAGACCCCTATGTATACTCAGATCCCAGGGCTGGCCAAGAAAGAGTCAGGCTAATTCAGGGCCAAGCATGGACTCAGCAGTTAGCCATTACTTTTCTCCTCTGGGTTGAACTGTACTTCAGGGAAAGATGTTGTGTTGCCATGTGAAGCCCATTAGCTAGCCAAACCCACCTTGCAAGGGAGAACAGTCAAGGTACAGACTTGGTGATTTGGATTGACTGCAAACTCGGACTGGACTCACTACACTGCCTCCTGGTGATAAGTTCCTGGATCTTATTTCTGCCATAGCCACATGGATCTAAGAGACAGCTAAGTCCTGGCTTACCATGAACTCCATAGTCTACAATCCAATCTGGGATGATGAACAAGAATAAGTCATTTTGTCTTCACAGCATCTTTTATGTTTCTTACTACCAGTGCCATGATGCCTTCTTCATTTTTGGCCCTATGGTTTTATACATCTTTCTTTACTATGCGGGCACATTAGCAGCAGGTCCAAGTCTGCCCACCTGAAACTGGACTGTCCACAGGAAAATCTCTTTTGATCATGGTGAACAGATGGTTTGTATATTTACCAACTGAGCTCTAATAGTGATATAGAACATATCTCTCATAACTCAGTGCTATATAACTGTATTTGTTATCACATCCACACCTCTCTAGGTATCCAGAGCACCTCTGTTTTTTGGTGTGTGTTTATGGTTATGTGGGGTAGCTCTCCTCTCACAGTCTTTGGTTTCTACTGAACTAGCAGGCTATGTGTGGCATAACATGCTCACAGAAGTTCACACATACAAGGAAGGAACAAATGGAAACAGGTGATTTCTCTTAAGACCTAGGCTCAGAACTAGAGCCTCCTGGTTTATAACTATCTTCCTTTGGCTTAACTAGATCATAATGTTCCCTACAACACCGATAAGATACCAAATGTGCTCTACTTCTGTAAAGTCACAGGCAGAGAGGAAATGCACAGGAAGGGTGACAGCTGAGCTCAGTCATGCAGTCAGCCAATGTAAGATGCCTTTACTAGTAGCCCTGTTGCCACCTGATGGGAAACTACCCAAATAAAGCCAACCGAAAGAAAAGTAGAGGTAAACACTAGAGACAGAGACTAGACAACATTATCCGAATCTTTAATTTTTACTCTGCCTTGACTTTATAATTACATAGTTGTTAAGTTCACCTCAATTGGGTTCCTATCATTTGCTACAAAAAAGGAACTGGATCTACTTGTATCAGTCAGGAAGCAAGGCAAGTCTCAGTGCCAAGTGCACAGAGCCCTGGCAGAGTTCAAATAGAAGACAGAGCAGAAAAGTGGGTTCTGAGGTTGAGCCCTGTGTGGCTGCCAGGGTAACTAGCCAAGGGTGATAAGAGCTTGAACAGGCTGCCCTTAGGAAGCCAAGCAGTGAGAAGGGAGTAATGACAACATGGTGTGTTGTTAGTACACTCCTAACCAAACATCTTACTGAGGAGGGTAAAAAATACTGGAGCAATCCATGCTCCATGCGGATGGCAGCCACATTGTCGAGCCCCAATTCAAACCATACATCTGGGCAAATGCCAAGGGAGGTCTGGGATCAGAGATTTTGAGAGAAGCCCTTGATCTTATGATCCTGCAAAAAGAACAAAAGAATTAAGAGGGGCATATGAGGAAGAGTGCCTAGGATTCTGCTTTTTGAATAGCTTTAGCAGCAACATTCCTGACAGCACTTACTGTGTATTCTTAGTCATATGCCAAGCACCAGGTCAAAGATTTACCATGTATTAAATCATCCAATACTGTCAATATACTAAATATTTTTATCTCAATTTTGCAAATGAAAAAAAGGGGGGTTGGAGAAGACATATCCCTTTATTGCTCTTAGGATGAACTATCCTGCTAGCTATCCTGCCTCCAACTCCTTGTAGTAAGCTATAGGTTGTAAGTCTCTCTGATGTATAATGCTATGGTTTTTTTGTTGTTGTTGTTGTTTGTTTGTTTGTTTTTACTAGAACCCAGTGTGATCTTTTAATTAGAACTTCCTTCCTCTGAACCTTTTACAGATAGCCCTTCAGACTACAAAGAAAAATATCCTCTGTGTTTAAAAATCACAAAAACAAAAATCTTCTATAGTCTCATGTGGAACACACTTGTGTGGCACCACCCATTTCTCCAGGGAGGAACACTGTGTTTCCCCTGGGGGGGGGAGTCTCATACTAACAGTCAATGTGACTGAAGTACTACTAATTGCACAGAGCTAACCCTTTGTCCAGCTCCTCAATCCAGATACAGTCATGGCCACCAACAGGTGCATTCCAAGTCCTCAGAGAGGCATGCAGTTTACCTAGAGTCTACTAGATCTCTGAACAAGTTCCAGTACAGGTTCCAAAGCTACAGAGAAACCCTGTCTCAACAAAACAAACAAACAAGCAAACAAACAAACCAGCTCTCTGTGCTGTGGTGACTTCCCGATCATTCGCCACTATAGTTTTATCTCAGTCTCTGTGAAACAGGGAAATAATGATAGTTTTTATTTTGTAGAGCTGTTGAGGAGAACAGTGAAGAACAATAAACATCAAGAGCATTTGGCCACAATTCAATAAAGCATAATCAATAGCAAAGGAACCTCTAGTAAGAACATGAACCCATGGAGATTAAACCACACATTGCTGAATGATGAATGGGTCAAAGAAGAAATTAAGAATGAAATACAAGACTTCCTGGAACATGAAAATGAAATATTGCAACACAATCTTTGGGGCACTTTAAAAGCAGTCCTACAGAGGAAACTTACAGCCCTAAGTGTACATAAAAACTCAGGAGGAGCACAAATAAACAACTTAATGATGTATCTTCAGGGTTTGGAAAAACAAGAACAAGCCCAAATACAGTTAGCACAAAATATTAAAAATTAGAGAAGAAATTAATGCAATAGAATTTAAAAAATATAAAAGATAATGAATCTCAGAGCTGGTTCTTTGAGAACATAAACAAGATCAACAGATCATTTGCCTAGATAGCCAAAAGAAAGAATGAGAGAGAGGACCCAAATTAACAGAATCAGAGCTGAACAGGTAAAGCTTAAATAGACACCCCAAAGAGAAAAAAAAGTCAGAATATTATAGGGCAATACTTTAAAAACCTACACTGCCTTAAGTGAGAAAATGTAGAATGGGTAGACTTCTAGATTCATCCAACCCACCAAAATTAAGCCAAGAGATCAACAACTTAAACAGACATATAACAATGAGATCCAAACAGTAATAAAAACCTTTCAACTCAGAAAATCCCAGGCACAGATGGATTAATAGCAGAACTCTACCAGATTTTCAAAGAATATCTACCACCAACACTTTTTAAACTAGTCAAAAGAATTGCCACCCAACCATCTCTCCAAAACTCCTGAGAGAGGATGAGTATCCATGATATATAAAGAACTCAAAACACACCCAAAGGCAACCCAATTAAAAAGTTGAGCTATAGTTCTAAACAGAGAATGCTACAAACTAGAAACAAAAATGACTAAGAAATATCTCAGAATTTCCCAATATCCTTAGGTAAATGCAATTAAAGCAACTGAGATTTCATCTTACTTCAGTCAGAATGGCAAAGGCCAAGAAAACAGCTCACAACAAATGCTGGCATAGCTGTGAAAATTTATTGTTGGTAGAATTGCAGAGTGCTATAACCACCACGGAGATCGGTGTGGAGAATTCTCAAAAGGCTAAAAATATAGCTTTGTTACTTCTTTTCAGCAGAGATCATTAAAGAAAGCCACTGGTCAACATGCAGAGATCAACTGACCATGGGATCGAATGATCAACTGATCAATTGCCTCCCTCCAATAAATACATTTACAACACAACTCCTATACCCAAGGCTCAGGAAACATTGCTGACAGGGGCAGACAGAGTGCCTAAGCCAGAGCACCAAAAATCTACTTCAAGGTAAGTTTCTTTTCCTTTTCCTTTCTTTTTCTAGGGGGGGGGCATAGAATAGGAGTTGGGATGAGGAGAGGGTAGTTCTGGGAGGACCTGAAGGGAGCATGGTGGGTAATATAATCAAGACACATGGTATGAGATTCTTAAAGAATTTTAATTTTTTTTTTTTTGAGAAGAAAGCAATCTATCACCCTGATGTACCTTGTTAGCTGTAGGTTTTGGGAAAATGTGAAGATGGAGAAGTTGTCTATTCTTATTCTTCCATTTTTAATAAAATTATCAAGTACATAAAAGGAAAAGCATTTGATACATCCCTAGGGAGAGAGGGAAGGGAGCATCATCACTACTCAGGCCTTGATACATGGTATGGAGACCAGTGAGACTGCTTTTGAAATGCCTCATGTCCTTTCCCTATCCACTCCCTTCCCCAGTGAGGTGGTGGGCCATGGGCCATGGGCCGTGGGCTATGGGCCATCAGCTGTGGGCTGTGGAACGTGGGCCTGCACCAACAGGTGGAAAGAACAGATAGATCCAGACAAAGAATCTTTCTCAGTACTGTTTGAGGGCCTACGTCTGCCTGGATGAGTCCAGACTTCTTAGGACTTTATCAACCATCCCCTCTGAATGGCAGAAGGGTTTCAATGAAGCAAGGGTGAGAATAGGTTAGCAGAGTGATGGACACAGCCTTTCCAACCCCGTCTCTTCTCACTCTTCCCTCATCTTTGAACCCACAGAGATTGGTCACAAGGACAGGGGAGGGAAGGAGAGAAGGAGGGGGGAAAAGAGAAGGGGAGGGAAAGAGAGAACCATCATGGTAATTACTTCCTACCTCCCTCTTTTCCTCTTCATTTCATTCATCTCTCAAAAGAACATAACTTTGGTCCTCTATATAAGTGGATAGGAACCTCAGCTCAGCATCTCGCTAGTTATGAACTGGAACCAGTTTTGCAAGACCTATGTCTCCTAGAGAAAAATATCATTAGTTCCACTTTATGTAATGAGCATTCTGTATAAAACTGTCAGATTGGACCATTTAACATCCTCCTGTCTAATTGCTCATCTTACAGAGTCCTGCAGAGATTCAGTGAGCAGGCAGATGTGGAGCTTTTGTTGCCACATCTGACTCAGAGCTAACACCTGATGCATCTGTGCTTGACTGCTGCTGAGTTGAGGAAGACAATGGTCAAGCACAGAAGCACAAATCAACAACTCATGTTTCCAGGGACAGTCTTTAGACTGGCCTCCAAATCTGCTTGTATTCTTCTAAACCTTGCCCTTCAGGCCTTTAGGTATTATTGCCTCTGCCAACATAGTGAGGCCGAAGGTAGACAAGGGCTCACTGGCTCTTCCTTCCTGTGAAGTTCCCAAAGGTCTGAAGTTCTGATCACTGGGGAAGAAACAGATCCAGGAAAAGCAGGAAGGGGCTATTTTAGACTTGCCACTCATATTTTTAAACATCTTGACGTCAATAAAATGCTTTCCAATTCAGTGACAACTGGGGCATTTGTTTTGATCGTGGGTTTCTCACCCACCAGCCAGTTATTTTGGTTCCAACAGAGGAGCACTTGTTTTTTGAAAGTCGACAGTTTGGTGCATGATTTATTCTCCAGGTTTCCTAAGCCTCCAGGATGTGGCCCCTAGGTCATCAGGCTCTTCCCCATGACACACTTTTCCCGGGACCATCTTCCCTTTTCGCTACACAGTGAACGCATACCAAGTGCTTAGTTAGCTTCAGTATGACTTTCCCTTTTATGACACTCCGAACCCACTGGCCCTTTGTTATATGCCCTCATTGTTGCTGGTGATGACAACTTTTTCACAGCATGCATCACACACAGTCTTATTGTTCCCTGTGCATCTCTGCAAAACATCCATCATCCCCATGGAACTCTTAGCACCAAGATGATATACAATGTCAACTATATTTTCTAGTGTCTCCCAGACTTAGCTCAATACATGGCATGTGTTTAAGGCTAAAAATAAAATACTTCACTGAATAAGTAATAATAATTAACTGAATAAACATGTTAGTTGGTAACAGAGGCCTGACTACAAAAATGTGACCTGATTTACCCTAAGTGTGTGGTGGGGAGGAGGGGTGTGCTAAAGGAAGGAAAAGTCCTTGGAATCTGGAATCTGAATACATTCCAACTCATTATGAATTCTGGGAAAGACAGTTAAAAGACATTTCAGCATCTCTTTAAAAGCCCTGCATCTGTAGACAACTGGGAAGCAATCAGAACTTCAGACATGACCAGCAACCCAGAGTAAATGAGAGATGTCCTGGGCTTATGTGAGATGGACAATGGTAACAGTGTGAAAAACTCCGCATTAAGTAGGTGGGAAAAGCAACTTCCTACAGCTCCATACTTGGCCAGAGGAGGACCTGGAGTTTTTACTAGGGTCCAAAGAGTCATGGGGGTACAGGAAAAAGAATAGCAACTCAGGGGTGAACACCATGCACAGAGTATGTGAGCCAATCAAACGACCTCTCATCTCTTACAGGTAGTTGCATCTCTTGGACCATATCTAGAACTAGTACCGTTGGAAGCACCAATCATTGATTGATATTTGCTTGATACTGCTTCTATCACTCAACAAAATTAAGTATAATTCTAACAGAGAGGATAATCCCAAGTCTGCAAAATATACACTAATAAAAAATAAGATTTTACCAAATGTCTATGACATTATCCCCTAGTACCTTCAAATCCCACCATGAGAACCAGGGAAACTTGATCTTCTGAGGATCTGAATGGTGTAAATGCTGACACAATCTGCCCAGAACATTAGTAATACCTACTACTCATTTAGATTTCAGGATGTGCCAAATACAATTGCAGGTGCCTTGCCAAGGTCACATTTCAATTAGTCATTACTGTGCACAGAGCTCCTGCTGCCTGGAGGGCAGTGTGCCAGCCCACCCGGTGTGTCTAATCTGCCTCTCCCCTTTCTAATTCCTTCTTGCTTGTTCTGAAAAGATATTGAATACGTGGTTGCACAGGATACAAACAAGATGGCAAGCCTTGGAGGTGGGAAGCAAAATAGAATTTGATCTCAGCGCTGCCATGTGCTGTGAGGGTAGAGTGGACACTATGCGTAGTCTCTAAAGACAAGTTTTCCCCTGTGGGAAAACCACATAGAGGCACCAACCTCCTATGGTGTCCTGTGAGGGTGATGTGTGAAAGTTCCCTATGATCCTTTTCAGTACAACCTCCATCAGTATTAAGCTGTCAGCTTAGGATACTAAGAAATACAAAGCAGAAAGTCCATGAATAGGGATGAGTAGATGAGTTTGCCAAGGAGAATACAACTACAAGAGTCTGGCTTGGATCAAAGGGGAAGTTAAATAAAAATCATACACACACACACACACACACACACACACACACACACCTCTAACACAGCAAGGAGGCTCAGGCAGAGGACTGATGAGCTGAAGGCCAGCTTAGGCTGCCTATTAAGACCTCTCCTCAAAGAGCAAGCAGAACTAAAGATGCTAGTTGTCGGTGCTGTCTTGGGTCTTGCCCTTCTTTGGGAAGGGGAGAGTGACATCTCACAGTCCCTGTCAACGTGCTATGGCCACAGAAGTTGTTTTAGACACTGAAAAGTGCATAGAAGGGAGACAGTGCTAGGGCTCAGCACATCAGCAGAGGACTCAGCCAATGATGCCGCAGAGTAGGAATGCAAGGGACCAGAGGAAACTTGTAGTGGGTCTGCTTGAAGCTTCCTGGGGAGGAGGTTTAGCTGAGTGACTGTGAAGCAGAACAAGACTCCCATATCCCTGTGTTAGTTAGGTAAGTAGCCAGTGAACTCTGATGAATTAGGGAAGGAAAGAAAGGAGGAGAAGGGAAGAAGGGAGAATTGAGGGAGGGACACTAGGCTCCATCTACGCCTGTTTGACTGAAGAAGGCCCTGTCCCCATGTCTTTCCAGCTGTTTTGTTTCCTCTTGCGAACATGTTTTTTGGTGTATAAACTCTTTGGTTACATTTTTAGTGGCAAATTTTTCCTTAATTTTCTATTAGGCAACACTAGACTAGAAGTAAAAGTTTTTTTTTTTTTTTTTTAAACCACATTACATTATTTCCCTTTTTTGAGAGTGTATATGCCGTATAAGTATATGTACATGTTCTTGTATGTGCATGTACACATATGTGCATGTGTGTGTGCCACAGGCTTACAGTTAGTGTTGTTATCAACCACTCTCCACTTTATTTTTTGAGGCAGAATATGTCACTGAACCATTGATTTGGCTACACTAACTAGCCAGGCAGCAAGTCTTGGGTTCTTCCTGTCTCTGCCTCTGGAGTACTGGGATTACAGAGCCAACTCCGTCCCTTGGCACTGGGAATCCAAGCTCACGTTCCCATGCTTGCATATACTTTATCAAGCCATCTTGTAATCCCCACTTTATGTCACTAACACTTTACCAAGCCATCGTATAGTCCCCACTGTCATTTTCAATTGCACATCATACTAAGAAAGGCAACTTTCTGGCAACTTTCTACTCCTAAGTGAAAATAAGCAGCATACTCATTAGGTCTCTCTGGTCGTAGGAATCTTCATGAAGCCAGAGAAAACAAGCCTGTAAGAAATTGAGGAAGAAAGTGGGGTGGGAGAAAAACACATGTTATTTACTTTCGACATGTGCATATAGATGTAAAAAAATGCCAATTGAAAGGTCTGGGAAAAACACCCTAAATGTAAAGTATTTTCACCTCCTACTTAGGTAATTAACATCTAATTGTTAATTGTTTAACAGGGAAACCTGTCTATAGCATGATTCTCCAGAAAGCTCTGAGAAGAAGACTATTAGCTACCTGACTTTGCTGAGGTTAGATCTAGGTTTAGACCTTAATTGTGCTGTCCCAGAATATAAGAGGTAAGTTTGTTGACTTTATTATTAATTGAACTGAAAGCTTCCTGTAGCCTGAGGATTAATTTTTACATGAAGACTTTTTTTTTTTTTTTTTTTTTTTTTTTTTTTTTTAAAGAAAGCATCTGGCTGTGTTTTCCCAACTGTTATTAAGGCAAAATTAGATGAGAAGACAAATGTGCACAGATTGCTATTTTGGGAAACTGTTGAGAAAATAAAAATATAAAATAAATGGAGCATCAGGAAAATTGGTTCAGCTGTGGGTGTACTGTAATTGAATCTTCAACTCTTTGTCAGTGATTTGTGTGAACACACACACACACACACACACACACACACATACACACACCACCTTCCTGATCCCTTTCCTAAAACTCTCAAGTGCTTAAAAATAACAAATCATAGTGTTAGTGCTTCATAACACTGTCAGTGGTCAAGCTGTGGATTGCAGTGTTTTCACGGACCTTCCCAAATGGTCCAGGTAACTGTTGTAACTCATGATCTAGAGACTCTCTTACAGTCTGAATGAAATCCTGGGCAAAGCCACAAGCACTTGGTGTTCACCTATGCTGTACGTTCCCCCCTCTCAAGCCTGCTAGATTGGTGTCACGTCTCCCTCCTGCTGTGTCCAGATCTGGCAAGAAAAGAGCCATGTGTCTCTTGATGCTTCCCTCTGTGGCTCTGTGAATATCTTAATAGGAAATCCTAAAAATAATAATGCAATTCCCTTCACCAGTAACTATGGGTGATAGGCAAACTGCAGTATAGCAAGTAGGTAAGAGTTTGTTCTCTGGCTATATTGGGGATGCAAGGATTTCTCTGTGGATTAGGATGCAAGGGTTTCTTTAGTGATCAGGACTTACAAGGTTGCTTCAGGACCATGGGTAATGTGGACAGGCAAGAGAGGACAGAGATCAGGCAGAAAGGCAAGAAAGTGAGTCTTTGGCAACCTGAGTTAAAAGGTAAAAATGGCATCTTGAGATGTTGCCTAATTGTTGTGACTGCCCACATCCCTAGCCCCATCTGCATCCCTAGCCCCATCTGCATCCCTAGCCCCATCTGCATCCCTAGCCCCATCTGCGGGGTGTGAAAATTTAAGTACGAGAGTCTATATCTCAACATCAGTAGGTAGGTGACCTGGGACTTAAGCCAAGGCAGTCCAACTCCAGTGTTTATATGTACAGCTGCCAGGAGGAAGGGCAGCAGGGAAGACAGAACAAAGGACAGGACACAAAAAAGAAGGGGAAGAAGCATGGGGAGATGTTTTATGTAAAGAGACTAGAACTGAGACATTCAAGATGGTGTGAGATTCAAAATATGTCTCAACCCCAAATAGGAAAAGAAAATGGCAACAGGAAGTTTCATGAACAACCAAAAACAGAAAGACAGCAAGGGCAGAATATATCAGTATGCCAAAGCAAGGCCTATCAATAAGGGACCCAAGAAAGCCAGATGTGCCACCAAGTTATGCTGACTGGAGGTAGATAACAGAAGCACTTAGAGAGGCTGTGTGCCAGGGAACCTTTGGGTACTGGGAGAAGCGAGCATCTAGGGGCAGAGGCAGCAGAGGGCTCTGCATGCTCCGAGGGTAGGGAATAAGAGAAGGAAGTGGTGGCCAGCACCCACAAGAGAAGTGAAACAGAAGGAGGCTGAAAGCAGCAGAGATCTTAGTCTGTGGACATTGCCTGGCAGAGGGGAGTCTCAAGGATAAGGGTCAAGGACTTGCCGTCCTCTTGCTGTTCTTTCCCGAGTCCTCCTGACCCTGCATTGGCTGAGCCCAATTCAATAGCAAAGGGCTATGACCAATGATCAGTCACCATGGGCAGAGGAGGGGGCCTGGAGTGGAAAATTCTAAGATACCAAGGTCAGACTATGAGGGTAGCACCTTTCCCTTCTCCCCTGAGACAAGCTTGAAGCAGACCAGTTCATTAAGGCTACAGAGGCCATGAGCCCGATATTAAGGAGCAATAATATAACATGAAAACCCACCCAGCCACCAGGTCACTTCAAGAAGGAATCAGGTCAGCCTAGCGGAAGGTTCCTGTGTCCTGGTTTATCTCATTGACAGCAGTTACACACACCTTATGGACATGTCAGAGTTGCTTGATTGCTACAATTCTAGGGACGAGGACACATAATTTGGGGGTGAGGAGGACACACTAGGGTGAAGGGAGCAGGGAGAAGTCAGTCTGTAGATGCCTTTGCTTCTGTTACAATGTGGTAGACATTGTCAGACAGGCAAGCACCCTTTACTTTCTTCCGGTCCTATGTAGTCCAAAAGGACTTTAATGGCAAGATTGGCTAAGTGCTGTGACAAGAAAAAGTCTTAAAAGACAGAAGGAAGGTCATTTGGGCAGAGGGTTCTCTGCCTTTGCACAATGAGGAGGGAGCAAAGCAACAAAAAGGAACAAAACACAGGAAGCAAAAACCGCTCCCTCATTGGCTGCTCACCGCCAGAGCCATCAGTCTTGCTCAGATTACTGATTAGGGCTGAGCCTGGTAGCCAGGGTACCCACAGAGAATGGAAGTCCTCAGGGAGGTAAGGAATGACACAAGGTCTAACTGGTCACCCAGGAAAGCAACAGGACGTGGTCAGCAAACAGCAAGAATGCCTCTGGAAGACAGTGGCTGTATAGTAATTGGGCCCGGGTCAGATGAGGGGCAGGCTCAGGGTTTCTGTCTGTATGGATAGCTGCCCATGTTCTAGAATATGCTGGAAACATTGTGCCCCTTAATTCAGGCTTCCTTATACAACTGGAGGCAAGCTGAGCCTGAGGATATCAGAGGAGAACCCCTCAGGGAGACATGAGTAACAATGCCCCCAATGCAAACTGGCCTTTGTAGGGCGTTTTCTGCCAGTAGACTCTTACAGATGTTACCAATGGCCACTGCTTCCAGGCAAAGTTCAAATACCTACAGGGGCAATTCTGAAACCAATTATTTTATTATTCACACTTGAAACCTTTAAGAATTTTCTGTAATATTGCTATATGTAAGACTGTAAAAGCAAACTGAAGTTTGGCCTTCAAACAAGAAGATTTCTTTAGTCAGCAAATGCATGAGGGGAATTTGCACTGAACACACTGTGGATTGGTTTTGTCTCACCAAACACAAGGTGGAGAAATATTTAAAAAAAAAAAACAAAAAACAAAAACAACAACAACAACAACAAAAAAAACTCCGCTTGAGAGGGAAACAGTTATAACTACCCACAGCATCTAGACCCCTCCAGGTGCTGAGCTCAGGCGGGGGCTGGGAGAATATCCCTTAAGAAAGCCTACCCATCATTCACAAAACCTGCCAAGCACAAAATGTTAACACTGCTTATAGATCGCCAGTCCTTTTATATTTCTTTCTTCCCAACTCAAATGTATTGAACCCTTGTTGTAAACCAGGATACAAATGGTGAGCATAGTTTATTTTATTCCACACCCAAGGAGTTCTTGGGGATATGTAGATTTTTGTACGTAGATACATTTTTAGACCTGCACTATTAACAGCAAAAGCATGGTGATTGAGAGTTAAATTCATTGCGTTTGAATTTTTAAATTCAGCTCTTCAAACTCACAGCCCATGTACCAAGTGCTCTGAATTCATACATGGCTAGGACTTGTCTGTTGGGCAGCACACTCGGGACATTCTCTACATATGGAAGGTGCGTATGGAAAACACAGTCCTAGGGTTCTCAAAATTGTTGTCTGCCTACTGTGAAATCACTTAGGTTAGGAAAGTAGCTTTTCATTGAGCCAGTCCTTTGGTCCAAGCAAGGGTCTCAATCACTCCATAAAGTCATGTCACCACAGGCTTATTACCTCATATTTAACCTCATTTTAGATGTGTGGAAATCTCAGAAAGGCTAAGTAACTCACTCACCATCGCACAGCAAGTGTTTGGTAAAAGCCAAGGGAACCTGACTCCACAGCCTTCGCTTAAAGAAGCTGATAATTAAGCTAGCTTAATAAGCCACCTTCCATTGCTATCTCTCCAAGAGAAACAAAGCGCTACCACTGGCAGGGAGCTACTGGGGAACCTGCATTTTCTGCTGACAAGCTGTGAGGGTCAGAGCACAAGCCCAGTTGTGCCTTTGTTTGAGTGACTCTGGCCCAGTCACTTCTAACTCTGAGTATGTGTAACTCAAGGGCACCTAAAGAGGATTAGATGAGAAACATCCAATGCGCTTGAAGGATATCTAACATGTAGAAACTGCAGTATACAGGATTCTCATTTCCCAGAGAATCCTTTTCTACCTGGTAAACGGCAAACTGCACCGCCTGCTTTCTCCCTGCAAGCATATTTCTGAGTCTTGCTTGCCCCCTGCTGGTCATTTCCTCACTTGCATCCTTTAATAAAGAGCAGAGAGGAGTGGCAAAAGGAAGAAAGAGGTGGGAGGAGGGAGGGAGGAAGAGAGAGGCTGGGACTTTGAAGCCTCAGGAGGAATTTAGATTGTTCTAATCTTGCTACAGTCCTCACATCCTTCACTACCAGACAGAGAGAGAAGGTGGACTGCTTTGGTCCTTATTCTCCATATTATCCTAATAGCCACAGTCCCAAGGTGTCTAGGCCCTGGCTACCCACAAGCACGAGATAGCATTTACTTAATCTTTCCTCCGATGTTGAACTTAAGTGACACTTCCTGCCCCCATCAATTTAAAAGATACATTGAATTTATCACCAAAATATGTCTAAAGCCGTCCACGCACGCCCCTGTTGTGTGATACCATCTTAATACCAGCTGCCATTTTCTGCTCCAGGGACCCGGGGCACTGCCTACTTCATGGGGCTGCTGTCTTTGGAAGGCAGTGGAGCTTCTGTAACCCTCTGCTCACCCTGGGAACTGTCCAAGATCTAAGGCAGATGATCCCCAACTGAAGATGTCTTGAAGATGGAAAGCAGAATCTCAACGTTCATGGCTCTTCAAGCTTCTAGATTATTCTTCTATGCAGACCAGACCAAAGCCCTGGAAACCCTGCAGGTCACTGGGGCTCACCAATGTTTTTTTTTTTTTTTTTAATTTGGTAACCATGATGATTTCCATTCCTCACAAACCCCCAAGTGCTACGACTGACCTCTGGAACATACTAAAATCACGACAGTCAAAATCTGTGGTTCGATGGTATAGCACCTGCCTAGAACAAAGCCCTGGGTTTCATCCCCAACATCACAACAAAGAAATATAAAAACAAAATCTTAAAAATTCACAGCCTGTGCCACATGGATTGCCAAGCAGTATATGGCCCAGATGGCTTTGTAGTTTCTCACTTTCATTCTCTCTTTCCTCCTTGTTCTTCTCCTTCCTCTAGCCTCCTCTCAGGAGACCCCAGAGGACAACTGAATTTTTTCCGTATTATGACTAGGAGCTCAAGGACACCTCTCCTATGGCCAGTTGTGTTCCAGGTCATCTCTATAATTTTGGAAACTAACAATAGCATGAGGACCTGCATCTGGGTGGAGAAGTCATCACAGACTCAAGAAGTGAGGCAGAGACTGTTGGCAATCAGAAACCTTGACCAAGAGATTACATTTCCCAGCTTCTCTTGCAGCTAAGTGTAGCCATGACTTGTAGCTCTGACTCAGTATGTTGGAGAGAAGCTGTACTCTGTTTCTAGGTTCCATCCATCATAACCTCTCTGCTCTTCCCTTCCCCTCCCTTACAGAAGGCCACCTGTGTGTTACAGACAGAGGAGCCACAAGAGGGAAGGTAGGGCTGTCTTCAAAGTGATGATCGGAAGAGATGTCCAGGCTGCATATCTTTTATTGAAGTGAGATGTAAAATCGTTATGTTAAGGATTTGTGTTTGGGAAGGCAGATATTTACCTCTGATATTACCTAGTGTTATTCAGCTATCACAGCAATGAGGTAATCCCATGAGAAAAGGCTGAATGAGATACAGCCATCCCTCTGTATCTACAGGTTCCCCCCATCTGTGGATTCAGTTAGCCATCAAGAACAGAGTTAGGCTTGTCATAGTTGTGTTAGTGCTGGGCATTGCACTTCCAATTATTGCTGTTGGCTGAATAACATAATACAAAAGATGTTTGCGGAGCATTGATTTTTGAATTTGGTAATCTGTGTAATCCAGAGGTGATTAAAGATATCTGGGAGGATGTATGGAAACTATGGGCAAACACTTTACACTTGGATTTTAGTTTTTACTGAAGGGACTAGATTAATCCCCCTGTGCATGCCAGGAGCTTGCTGAGGAAGGAGACTGCACTTGGATGCTGCACTATGACTCTAGTAGAGGCTGGGCAAGATGTGTTCTGGTCCCGCCTCTACCACTTCCTGTCTGTGCTGTTCTTCCAAAGGCTTGGAGCAATCCCTTAAAAAACAAACAAACAAACAAACAAACAAACAAAAAAAAAACTAAGTATTCAACTGCCCATCATCACATCATCATTCTCAATTCTGGGAGAATCTCTGGAGAGCAAGGCAAGAGGTTTTTGATTTGGTTCCATGTGATGTCTTTGTTATGGTTAAGATGTAGAATTTAAAGTCTGTGGGAAGAGTTCTTATATTTGGTTTTGCTTCTTGCTTTTTCTGTATGGTGGCAAGTGTGAAAGCAACTGGCCAAAGTTCATGACCAACGCTGTCTCTTCAGGAGTGTGGTCTCAGCCAAGTTTCTTTGCCTTTCTTGATTTCTGCTGAAGATACCACCACCATCTTTCAAGGTCTTTGTGTGAATTAGATACAATGTTAAAAGATAACAACACAATAAGCCCTTGTGTCTATTAACTCCTTCATTCTGCAGCCATTTATTGAGTATCATGTAGTGATCAAGATGAAGCCCCTGCCTTCAGAAGCCTTGAAATCTAGCACATTGGCATACGTATTCTATGTGGACAGATTTATAAAAGAATTGCAAAATGTAATAAATGCTATAAAGGAAACAGAAGGTTGGTGAGAAAAAGAATATTGGGAAACAAAAGGTGGAGGCACATATTGAATAGGGCAGTCAGGGAAGGCATCCCAGAGGATGTGGCACTTTATGAGTCCCATAGACCAAGACAGAAAAACTGTAGGTGAATCCATCTGGCAGAGATAGGAACTGGTGTGAAGACTTTTAGGTGGACAGGGACAAGCAGGAGGCGAGGGTGGGATGAGGGAAATACACAAAGCATCCAGACACCTAAGCTCATACCCTGACACATTAAGGATTTTATTGGAAAAGGGAGGAGTGGACACTCAGTGACTTTCAGTGGTAGCACTCCACCATCCTCTGTAGCTCCCTACTGCACAGGGAATGAGATTGAATTCTACGTGTCTCATGGGGAATAGACTATTGTTTCATATCCTTGCTTCCCTTTGGGACACTGGCCTCCTTTGGGTTCTTCAATGCCATCCCAAAGTGTTTTGTCCATCTGTTCCCTTAATGAGATACCTTGGCCTCCAGTCTGTGGCAGCTGTCACCTGCCCCTTCAAGCCTCAGGTTACACATTTCCAAGTTAACATAATAATCTCCAACCTCACATCCAGCAACCCCCCCCCCTCTTCGTTATTTCTGAGTCCCTTGTTTGCTTGCTTCATTATAGCATAAACGACACCTTGGGAGTTTCTTTCAGTGATCTGGCACAAATGCACCATGCCTGTGGACTCTAATGCCCTCTGTCCTTTTTGGTTTGTGTTCTTCACTGGAAAAGAAGCTTCATGGGAAAAGACTTATACCTCAGTCAAGACTATCTCCCCAGGGGCTGGTGAGATGACACAGTAGTAAATGCATTTGTTATGCAAGCCTGGAAACTTGAGTTCAATTCCTGGGTCTTATAAAGGTGAAAGGAGAGAATTGACTCCTAGAAGTTGTCCTCTGGTTTTCACATGTGCATTGTGACATGTACACCCATACACATACATCACACACATGCATGCACGCATACACACACACACACACACACACACACCACCACCACCACCAACAACAACAACAACAACAGTAAATAAATAATAAATGTTAAAAGAGCACCTCCCCAGAGTGTCTCTTCACAAATGCTTACCATTCCTCCACTGTGCATGAGAGGCTTAGTAAATGAGTCTGTTTGCTTTTGGGATTGGGGTTCATCTGCTGGAAAAGAGAAGAGTCATGGACTCAGCAGATGTGAGGACAAACTGTTCACAACCTCACACAAGATCTACAGTAGCTGAAAATGTGATCATTTTAAGCTTCATATCTGCCTTCATACTATGTCTCCAACTTATGTTATGTGTTCTTTAGCTTCTTGTGTGAGCGTGTGTGAGCGTGTGTGTACACAGGTATTCTTATACATGTGGAGGCTAGAGAACAACCTTGGGCAGTGTGGCAGTTTGAATGTAATTGGCCCCATAAACCCAAAGGGAGTGTCACTACTATTAGGAAGCATGGCCTTGTTAGAGGAAGTGTGTCACTGTAGAGGTGGGCTTTGAGGTCTCATATATGCTCAAGCCTTACCCAGTGTGATACACTGCTGTCTTCTGATCAAGATGTGGCCAGCACCAGGTCTGCCTGCATGCTGCCATGCTCCCCGCATGATAACAGACCGAACCTCTGAGCTGTTAGCTGCCACCCCAGTTAAATGTTTTCCTTTATAAGAGCTGTTGTGATTATGGTGTCTCCTCACAGCAATAGAAACTGTGACTGAGAAGGGTGGTGTTCCTCAGGAACTACCCACCTTGTTTAAAGCAGGCTTTCACTGGGACCAGCCTAGGCCAGGTTGGTTGTCCAGCAAACTTCATGGGTCCACCTGTCCCTGTTCCCTCAGGCAAGCTTCTGCCACTACACCTACGCCTGGCTTTCAGTGCAAGTGCGGGGGTTTAAACTCAGTTCCTCAAGCTTGGGTGTTAAGCACAGTCCTGGCTGACTGAGCTACCTCCCCACTAAGGATAACGGGCACATGCCTAGTGTTTGTTTCTTTATTAGCAGCTTTACAGCCTAATGTATCCAGGATATATACACAACCCGATGAATCCAGGATGACATATGATCCACTTGCATGTAATAGAAACCTATTGCAAACAGTGCCACACATGTCTGAGCTGGAGCTGCAACCCTTCCCTCTTTGGGGATCTCAGCTGTAGACCTGTCCTGTGACTTGGAAGGTGTTTACCAGTATCTCTGGCCTCTACCCATGACATACCCACAGAGCCCCAGCCCCAAATGTCTTCATTGTCAACTGTCCCCAGGAGCAAATCCCTCTGCAGCTGAGATTCCTGGAACAGAGCAAGAGTTCACACCCCTGATTCTGTGGCTCATATATTATTATTATTATTATTATTTTACATATATATCCTGGTTCCCTCTCCCTTCCTCCCTCCCTCTTCCCCTATTTCCCACCCTCCCATACCTCCCTTCCCACCCACCCCCCACTCCACATGTAGGGTGATGCCTTCCAGGAGGGGTCATCGAAATCTGTCAAGTCATTTGGAGTAGGGTCCCTCCTGCCTCTAGGTTAAGGGAGTATCCCTCCATGGGGAATGTGCTCCCAAAGTCCTTTTGTGCACCGGGGATACATCCTGGTTCCACTGTCCAAGGTCCCTTAGACTGCCCAGGCCTTCTGAGACCCACGTACAGGGGGTCTGAGTCAGTCTGTGGCTCGCATCTTACCTCTTCTATGCAACCATTGTCCAAGTTTCTCAATCTCTCTGGGCCTACAGTTCCCCCCAAAAACTGGAGAAAGCCATGGTCAGGTCACTACACAGAGGAAATGAACAAATACGTGCTTAGTGTTCATCATAGTGTTACGTTAGCCGAGGTTACCTCCCTTTCTTCCTCCATATAATCCATTATCACTAGGAAGAAATTCAGCTTCAAAACTTATTCTTATTCACCATGCTTTTAGCTTCATCTTTTGCCTTTGTCTTCCAGAGATCTGCCAGACCTGTTTACCTGTGTTGGGTAATTTCAGCCATAGGCTCTTTCTCTCCATTCCTCCAAGAAACCATTCTCCCTCCTACCCCCAAGATTCTCTGTGTACAACCTCTGACAAAGCTATTTCAGGGGGCTTTCAAAGTAAATATAATCCTTGACAGAATGAGAATTTAAGTGGTTGAGACAGACAGGGTTGCTCTCTCTGATGGAACAGAATGTTCATTGCCAAGGGGACAAGTATGTACCATAACTAATCCTTAGCTCCACTCTCTGGCCACACCCTAGTTCTTGAGCTGTTTGCACATTGGTGTTTCCTGAATGGGTATAGTGTGCCAGTTTACAAGGAAGATAGTCTATGGGCAACTGTGTAGTTAGAGCACACATTAGGGGAACAATAGTAGGACCCATTTTTATAATGAACATTTATTACCCATTGCAGGGGTGCTAAATTGACAAAGAAAAGAGACCCATGATGCCACACAAGAGTGTTCGTTCCTGAAGTTGTCTCCTTCATATGCTTAGGAAGTGCGCTATCCCTGCCCCCAGGTAGTTCTGTAGAGCTGACGTTAAAGAAACTGTCCCTCAGCAGTAGAGACTCTGGGGACTGAACAGGAGACTCCTAGTTCAGGGAGACAGTTGTGAAACTTGGACTATCAGTGAGGCCCCAGGTAGTAGGACCATGATACAAACCTGGTACATGAGCTAGCTTGTTGGAGCCTATTCCCTGTGGTGGGATGCCATGCATGGAGGAGGGGCTTGGCTCTGTCCTAACCTTTGTGTCAGACTTTGTTGACTCCTCTTGGGAGCCCTTACCTGTGAGGAGGGGTGGACTTGGGGGTGGGTTGGGGGGAGGGCAAGAGGGTGTGGGAGGAGAGGTGGGGAGGAAAACTGTGATTGGAATGTAAAATGAAATTTAAAAGAATAAATAAGAAGAAACTGTCCTTCACATTGTACATGCAACAAGTGAACAAATTTCAAGTCCTGGAGTGATAATTATCACTCCCCATAATTTAATTCATAGCAAAATGTCTACTCAGAATCAATATCTTTTTAAATTAACTATTCTTATTAACCTCATCCATCTGTGTTATTAAAAATGGTGAACTGTTCCCAACCATAAGAACACATCCTAACCAATGGAATTAGCACTATGTGGTTATAACATTTCAGAGTCTGAGGGAGTTGGCAATTGCGGAAACATTCACTTTTGCTATAGGAGTCTGAGGCACAGGTTGGAAGAGTACATACACCCTGTGCCACTCAGGGGCCAAGAATTACATTGCTGAGAGGACTCCAGGGTTCTCAGGACCAGGTAAGAGCTTTAGAAGCTACATTGTGGGGGGGGGGATGGTTTCCCTACTCTCATACTTCTAACTAAGTTGTAAAGATAAACAAAGATAATGTTTCCAAAACCCGCTCTGCATACAGAAATGCTTCTCCAGGGGTGGGGGACTCTGCACTGACTCAATTATAATCAATATAAGAAGTATTAGTTTGGGGATGTAGTAAATTTCAAGAATATCACTTTCAGACATGATCCAAGTCCTCCACTGCTGAGGCAAAGACACCTTTTCATCACTCTGGGGTTATTTACTAGGGCAGAGGCCTCTGAAGCTTCTGTGTAGGCTAATCCAAGACCTGAACATTTTCAGAATATAAGACCAATAGGACTACTTTGCCTGAAGAATTGACTTGAAGATCCCAGGCATATTTTACTCTGTCTAGTTACATAGCCCATCAACTTCAAAATTCCTTCCTCCCCTCTTGAGCACTGGGCCATAGCTGTCAGTCATACCTGACGAAAGCAGAGAGTGTCCTGGGGAACAGCAGATCTGCTGGGACCAGAGCAAGCTGTGCTGTGGCTGAGGTGACCTGAGCTGCAAACCTGACCATGTTCCTGACTGTCACTCTGTGCGAGTTGCTTTACATTGGTAGATGTGGGCTTGGATAGGTACCTCCCAGAACTGAGAGAACAAATAGAGTAACAGACATGAGAAAACCATGAGCAATTGGGAGGGTTCAGTATTTTTATGCTGCTCCCCACATCTGAGAGGCCTGGTAGGCTTTCACCAGTAATCATTGACTCAGCGCCTGTGGTAGTCAATATGGAGTCGCAATTGAGCCTATGCCTAAGAAATAGCTCTTTGAAGTTTTCACTGGTAAAGGGATATGGAAATGGTAGTCTCCTTTCCTGTGTGAGAACCTGCTGGATCTAATGAACTTGATAGTTGAGCATCCCCCAAAAGACATCTGTCTCCCCAGACTTGTGACTATGACTTCACTTGGAAAATGGGTCTGTGGAGATGCAATTTATTTATAGATCTTAATATGCAATCATCCTGTGTCACTCAGATGGGACCTAAATCCAATGATAATGTCCTCATGAGGGTAGAAGACAGGCAGCAGAGACAACTTGAGAGCTTGAAGGCCAACACTAAAATGCTGAAGCAGCAAGAATACTGATCATATTCCTGCTACCACCATCCTGAGTGGCAGAAGGTTCTCCCTTGGAGCCTCCCTGGGAGAGTGGCTCTGAGTACATCTTGATTCTGGCCTGTGGCCTCTGGATCTAGGGGAGGAAGTGTTGGTGCTTACTAAGCATCCCTGCAAAAGAATGCCCCAGCATGTGAGAAGTTGGCAGGTGAAAGGACTCCTCACATCAGTATTTCAATCTGAATCTTTAGCCCACCACATACTCAAGGCATGGGACCCAATTGACTTCGCCTGAACTAGACTTTGCACACACGTTAGCTTTGAAATCCTACTACGACAGTAGCTGCAAATTCTAGAAACCAACCTGGAGGGTACCGTCTATGTATCTTAGCAGAAAAGACCAGGCCCTTCCCCTAGGCTCTTTGCCACCAGACACCTAAGGTAGACAGTCCTCATGCAGAGTCACTATTTCCTGCTTCAGGTTACAGATGCTCCTAGACAAGAGGCACCAAGGTGCATCTGGGCACCAGCCTGGAGCTCAGAGTGGATGAGAACTGTGCCAGCCATGGACTCTGCCTCCATGCCAGCTCTAGCATCACATGCCTGAGTGTGCCTGGGGGTCTCCCAGCTGACAAGTCTCAGACTCAGACACGGCCCACTTCACACTCCCAGGTATGGTAGATCTCTCAGTTTCCCCTGCCTGGTAACCACAGCGTTGCTATGAAGATGCGTCAAAGAGATAGACACTGCACCATTTCCATGGCAACCACAGACCACATATTTTCTGGCCTGACCTGTTCCAGGAAGGTCATACTACCTTTTCTCTACCTATATCTTGGCCCTGGACTTCTGTTCTCTAATAGATAGAGGATGCTTCTTACAGCTGAAATCCAGTAAATATCTTCTAACTCCCTTGAAAACAAACTGATTTCTACAGCAAAGTGCAAAGTATAAACACCCTCTGCTCTACTTTCACGCTCCCCCCCAACACACACACACACACCCTCCTGTGCATCCCTGGTTATGTACCTTCAAAAGTGCTAAGCACAGGCCTCTCTCTACCTTAAACACTATTCTCTCATGCAAGGATGTCTACACATCCCTGTCCACTCCATCCTCAGGCTGTGATCCCATGGCTATCCCTGATCACCTATAAAATGGTAGCCTTCTCTTCACTCACAATCTCTCTGCTCTGATTTATCTTCAGTTTATACATCTTCACAGGAGGATGGTCTTGGACATTAGGCTTTAAAATTCCATATCTTTCCAGAAAGACAGTTACAATTGAGTCACACATCTGTAATTGTCCCATGGCTGTAAGCTTATTTTTAGAAAGCCAGATTCTGGTGAAGCTCATATACCCTTTAGGCAAATAGGAGATGGACTTAGTTGTGAACAGAAAAGGGGGGAACAACCAATGCATGGCTAACAGAGCAAGGAGACATGATAATAGCATTGACTTTCAAAACACAAAGCATTTTTTTTTCTGTTTCCCAAACAGGAATCTAAGACATGGATCATGGGTTTCCTGATACCCAAATCTGGTGCTTTTGTGGAGTAGGACTGATGCCATCCCAAAACTTTTACTTAGGCATCATTTGAGAATTGAAGGGTCAGAGCCAGAGTCACTGTCATCAAGATCAGCAAACCTGAAGGGGCCACCACCATCATCCCAAAGCTGGGGAAATTTATGAAGTAGCATTTATTTTTAAAAAATTATAAAAATGCCAAGATGATCAAATTCATAGCAATACATGTTACATAGCTTATGTGAAATTATATTTTATATGCTTATATTTAATAATTTTACTAGAGAATCGGTGAGCACAGTAAAATCCACTTAAGATGTGTGATTGAGTGATAAGCAATCGTGGTTCAGGGTTTTAATTTGAAATCTAATTAAGCTGATATGTTAGAGTTTTTAAGACACTTTAAGGATCACTGTATCAATTAGCTTAATTTAGTAGATTTATAAAAACTAAACATTATTAGACATCAATAACACAAATGAGCTACTAAAAATGAAACTGAACGGAGATTTTTAAATTTGTGGCTTTAAAATCTTTGTTGGTATTTCCAGTTTTGCTAAATGGTGACAAATTTCCCCAAACCACAGTAATTAGCATTCTAAAATAAAGCCCAGATTCCTGCCACACTGCCCCCCATGTAATGTCTGGCTATATTAGATAAAACTGAAGTTCCCGCCCTGCCACACGCCTTGTGGGTCTCTAAGGATGCCTGCCCACGAGAGATGCTCATCAGTCACCCAGTGTGCTTTTCCCTCACTGTGCAGTATTTCATTAACTCTCTTCCTCCCCATAAGACCCCTACCTTCTAAGCAGGTGACAGGTGGAGTGCTGATTCTTACAAGGAACCCTCTGCACCAAACACCCTCCCACCCCTGCCCCAGTAGAGGCCTGCACTGTCTGAAGTTTTTGTTTTGTTTTGTTTTGTTTTTTAACACATTTGCTAGTGTTAAATTAAGGATTTTGTTTGGTTGGTTGATGTGGTTTGGTTTGGTTTTTCAAGGCAGGGTTTCTCTGTGTAGCTCTGGTTGCCCTGAAGCTCACTCTGTAGACCAGGCTGGCCTCAAACTCAGGGATCCACCTGCCTCAGCCTCTGGAGTGCTAGGATTAAAGGCACGTACCACTGAACCTCCTGGTTTAACCTTGCTGTTTCTTAAACAGGAGACATTAATAAATCCCAGTGCCTTTAATCCCAGCACTTGGGAGACAGAGGCAGGCAGATCTCTGTAAGTTCAAGGCCAGCCTAGTCTACAGAGTGAGCTCCAGGACAACCAGGAAACTGCCTGGAAAAAACAAAACAGAAAAACAATACACTTTAGTGTTGTCTACACAGTTCAGTGCTATCTTTCCTGTGTACCAAATCCACTGAGGATTTCACATGCTTTATATCATTTGCACTGGACTCTAGGCTCTATGAGGGTGGCTCTCATCAACTCCTGACTGTGTCCTGACTTTAGGGCTAGTCAACCAAACATAACAGTTGCTCAGGAAAATTTTCTAAGTGAAGGTGAAAAGAGCTTTGCCCTTGGCTCTCCCTGGTCCTCAGGGTGCAGAGCTTCGGCCTTAAGACTCTGCTCTACAAAAGCAGCAGGCACGGAGATCTGAGCCTTAAAGCCATGTCTTAGGGACATAGCAAATCCTTCATGTGTTGAAAGTAAACACCAGTATCAACCTGTCTGTCAGACAAGACAAGGGAAAAGCTGAGCATTCTTCAAGTGGAAACAAAGCTGTTTGCTTAAGGCAAAGTCTCCAGAGAGCTTCAGTGGAAGGGGACACACTTGCCAGGAAACACGGGGCCTCTACAGATGAGCGCCAGCATAGTTTACATGTCAATTTCAATGTTTATAAACAGCACAAATCTGGAGGGAAGGAACTGAACAGATAAATACTCCAAGAGGCACCAAAGCTGCTTCCTGGGATGGGCCCTAAAGCTTCACAATGGCAGTGGCTGGGTCCAGGCTGGAGGGTGGAGAGCGAGCGAAGGGGGAAGTGGGGAGGGGAGAGAGGAGAGGAGGGAGAAGGGGGGTGAGGTGGGGGAGTGGGAGTGGGTGAGAGGTGGGAATGTAGACAGCAGGGAGATGAAGTGGGAGGGTAATCAAACCAAAATTAGTCATGCATGAACATGCATGAAGAAATTCATTACTTTTTATGCTAATATTCAGACTAAGATAAAAGTAAATAAACAAAAATACCATAATAAGCTATAATGGAAATAAAATGCATATGAATTCCCCATGTGGCTTCTGCTTGGTAAGTCTCCAAGGCAGGTGTCTGACAAGTGCCCAGCTGGACACTTTGAGAAGCCAACTTCTCTGCCATGAAAGCTTTACATAGCCCTACAAAAGGTAAGGAGAAGTACAAATGAATAATTCCCAGAAATAGAAATACTGGTCAGTGTTTTGTTTTCCTTCTGCAGTAGATGCCCTAGGATCTGCATCTTGTGAACTGATATATCCACAAAGAAACAAAAACTACACCTATGTTAAAGATTCTAAAGGGGGATTAACTGGCTACAACCCGTGATTTCAGAGAGGTGACAAATTATAGGTCTGGAGCCAAATGATCTCAGGCTATCTGTGCTTTCATTAACAGCCATTCACTTCCCACCTCTGTGTCTGACCTAATTCTGTAATATACAAACATCCTAGATTCTACCAACTCAGAGGCTAGGAGTTGTCCTGTGTAACCTCTATGGCCTGTGGTAGATTATTCCTCTATTTGTTTTAATTCACTATGTTCTCATCATTTTTTTGTATTGATATTTTACTTTCTTTGTTTTGTTACAAAAAAAGAAAGAAAGAAAGAGAAAAAGTTCAAAGAAAGAAAAAACTTAAATTGTTACCACACTAGAACATGGTATTTGAGGCAACTTACATTTGTGTTCCTGGGCCATCAGAGTCATATTTTGTCTTTAGAATAAACCACTTTTATTCCCTTTGAGGTGAGAGTTGACTCTTTACATCAATAGTCTCAGTGCACGCTGCCTAGGAAAATAATGCTGTTTATACTCATTTGCATGCTCAACAAGCATTAATCAAGGCTCTAATAAGGGCTGATCTCTGTTGCAAGTTTTGGGGTGTGGATATAAGGGCCTCGCTACAACTCCATGTGGGAAGATAGACAATAAACTTGTAAATACAGACAGAGAAATGCGCACATGCACATAAAACAAGGTTATAGGTTAAAGAATGGCTTGGGAAGCAGGATTCTCAGGAAGAGATGAAAAGTAACCAGTCATACAAAGTTCTAGCTAGGTCCATTTTTAGTATGAGGTGCCCTCCAAGCACATCAGTCACATTTGAGCCCACCCTCTCACTCCCCCCACCCCAGCTGGTGGATGCTGCCTTCATATCTCAGAGCTCTGAGAGGTGGGGAGTTGCTAGCTGTCTATCACAAGACTGAACCCCATCAGAAAAGCCCCAGGACATTAATTAGAAAGAGTTGATATTGTGAACCAGTGGGGGAGTTGGGAATGGGGCTATGTTGGAAGACTGTAAATCAATGGAGTACCAGCCTAGAGGAAAAGAAGGTGGGAATTTATCATAATCAAGGACTTTAAAAACCACTGTCTTGCCCCAGATCCACATGCCAGCCATTTTTCTTTTCCTCTATGCTGGGGTCCCTTCCTACGGAACAGTATATAGAGGACTGCTTTGATTTCACAAGACTTGAATTTATTACAGACCAGGTGCCTTGTTCTCACAGTACAACAGGCTGTCAGTGCAAAGGTGCTAAGCTGAGAAAGAACTTGACAGGTTCAAAGGTCAAAAACTGAGCACAGTTGAGGCCAATTAATAAATGGCTAAAGAATTAGTCAGTGGCTGAAGTATGTCTTTTATGTGCATGTGAGTGCATGCACGCATGCATGTGTTGGGGTGAACATGTGTGTGGGGTACAGATGCTTCTGTGTGTGGAGGCCAAAGGACAGGTTCTGCTGCTGTTCCTCAGGTGCTGTCCATCTTGTTTTGTGATTCATGTCTCGTAAGCTAGGTAGGCTAGCTTAGCTGGCCAGAGAGCCCCAGGGACCCTCCTCCTAAGGCTGGAATTATAAGGACCACAGGGGTCTGGCGATTTATAAGAATTACATGGTTTCTATGGGATCAAACTTAGGTTCTCATGCTTCCTAACCGAGTTGTCTCACTATTCTGGGACTTAACATTTAAAATGACCATTCTGGTCAATTTTAAAGCCTCAAGTAGCAATGCAAACAGCCATTATGCAACTCCTGGAACAGGAGGGAAATGATAGCACTTAAGAAATAGCATCGCGCCATTGGTCCTTCTGGCAGCGTCGGTCCTATTTCCTGTGCTGCACTGCGGCCTTCCTCTTTCTCTTCCGGTCCCAGGCGCTTCGGGTGCCTCCGGATACCGTTCAGACATGGCCAAGTCCAAGAACCACACCACACACAACCAGTCCCGGAAATGGCACAGAAATGGCATCAAGAAACCCCGATCGCAAAGATACGAATCTCTTAAGGGGGTTGACCCCAAGTTCCTGAGGAACATGTTCTTTGCCAAGAAACACAACGAGAAAGGCCTGAAGAAGATGCAGGCAAACAACGCCAAGGCAATGAGTGCACGCGCAGAGGCCATCAAGGCTCTTCTGAAGCCAGGGTGGTAAAACCCAAGATGCCAAAGGGTCCCAGCTGCAAACTCAGCCGGCTGGCTTTCATCGCTCACCCCAAGCTTGGGAAGAAGATTAGAAAGTACATGGCCAAGGGTCATAGGCTCTGCCAACCAAAGCCCAAGGTTCAAACCAAGGCAGAGGCCTCGGCTCCATCTAAGGCCCAGGCTGCAGCTCCAGCTCAAGCTCCCAAAGGTGCCAAGGCCCCGTAGAAATGGTTTCTGCCACTGTGAAGACAGATGGACTGATGTGACACATCTACATACTATCTGCAGATGACCTGTGCCCTATGCTGTTTTTACAAATAAACTTGAGGCAAGATCTGTTAAAAAAAAAAAGAAAGAAAGAAAGAAAGAAAGAAATAGCATCGCTGAATGCTAAGATCCAGCATCTATTTAATAAATACAGAAGCCAAAGGGACAAGTTTAAGAGTGTCCATGGAAGTACTCAGACAAATCCCGAAGATGTCTGTACTACACTCTTATCTTTCCAGTAAGTCAGTGGTGTGTGTATATAAAGGCAGTGGGTGGTTTGGGTTAAACAAAAGCTAAAAGAAATGGCAATCAACTTCATTCACTATGTGGGTTTTAGTTGGATCATGGATGTAACAAAACATCACTTAAGAGATATTTGGGGGACAACTGGACATTCTTTAAAATGAAAACAGAGTCTAAGGTGACAATAAGAAATTATTTTAATTATGCTAGATGCCATGATTGCTTTGTGGTTGATGAGGCCAAGTTCTTATTCTTCAGAGATGAAAACTGAATAATTTGGTATTGAAAACTCACAATACTGGTAATTTCTAATGAGATGCTTCTAATGAACAGAATCCAACAAGGAGGCTAAGATGTCACCTCCGAGACTAGTTACACACACACACACACACACACACACACACACACACACACACACACACAGAGAGAGAGAGAGAGAGAGAGAGAGAGAGAGAGAGAGAGAGAGAGAGAGAGTCTCACCCTCCCCTTCTCTTTCTGGGACTTTCCAGAACTCACTACAAGCCTCATCATCATCTATCTTAGATTCAACTGAGTCATACGTGATTGCCAATTCATAGATACAGTGAGAAAATAAATATGTGTTGTTTGGGTTCCTTAGGATTTCTTTAAACTAGTACATAAATGTGCACTTGTTAGAAGCTGCTGAGTCTAGACCTGATTTGTTATACATCAACGAGCAACTGATACACCATTGTGTATCTTACAGCAATTAATATAACCAATCCACTGTTAAGGAATGGTCAAGTTACTGTTCCTCATTAGTAATGATGCAACAGACTTCTTAATCCTAATTTTTAAAAAGTATTTTTAAAGTGTACTTAAGACTTTGGGGTTGTAATAATTCCTAAACTAACCACCAGATGATCCACTAAATTGGTATAAATTGTACCTCCACCAATGCTGCTTTCTTAAAAGTATTGTAAAGAAATAAATTATGAAAAGTAAAAAGTAAGGCAAATGCATTACAGAGAACACTATAAAATATTAAGCAGTAACAACTTTTCCTTTTTTGGAAATGCTTTCATCGATACTTTATATATCATTCATTAGGAAATAACCTGGGTGTTTCTCATTTGCTTATCAATTATTTGAAATGTTCTGAGACCTGCCCACATGTCTTTTCCTTGTTTTTCTTCCATTTCTTTCCCTCCCTGTTCTTTTTCCATCTTTACCCTGTATTCTGACTACTCTGTTTCTTTTCCTTGAGCAGTTACCTGTGTGTGTGTGTTTGTGTGAATGAGAGCATATGTGTACTTGTGGGCGCATGTACATGTGAGAGGTGATGATTTTGAGTGTCATTCCTCATGTGCAGTTCTTTCTCATTGGTAGAATCCCTCTTTTCTTCCTATTTCTTTTCTTCTCTTTCTTTCTGAGGGATAGGAGTAGACAGATCCCAGGTAGGCAGAGAGACGGGGAAGGGGCCACAGAAAGATAATAAAGATGGCGAATGTCTGGTCTCTTCTTTATCCCCCTGGCCTGACACTACCCTGGTGGTCCCTTCTCCTGCCAGCAGGGTCCACCTGATAAGTTCAAGGCTGACCCTGGACAGCCATATTTACCCCAAACTGTGAGTCTATCAGATTCTCTCTCTTCCTTTAAACTGTCCAACCCTAAATTAGGGGAAGAAGATTTCTGCTGTTCACCTCCACCCATGATCCATCTGGGTGGTTTCTGAACAATCCATGATTCCAGGTTTTAAATAGTTTGCAAAATTTCAGTTTCTACATACTTCATCATCCACTCATTATTGTTTGATTAAAGGGTTTTAATTCCTTTCTCTGTGCAGCAATTATGTTGAGAGAATGATATTTAATTTTATAAGTCTATTGCCTTCCCCCCTTTTTTGGCTCATGAATTTTTGTTTGTTTTAGAAATGTAAGAGTAGAATATTCACACATTTCAGTTTAGTTTTTTTTTTTTTTTTTAAGTTAAAAGGTGGACTGGGGGAAAACAGGAAGCTCTCTTTGTCAGTAGCAGCAATGCCTTATATCTGACTAAGTGTGCAAACACTTTTCTCCTACCTTATAATTTATCTTTGGACTCAGTTCTGGATGTTTTCTTTTATGTGTGATTTTTAAATTTTCTGTGTGTTAGCATCCCAGCACTCCTTGGCCTGACCCCCTGGAGACCTGGCAGAGTGTGTCATCCCTGAGTGTGGCAGAGAGTAGCCTGGCTATGAATGCAGATGCAAAAGGTCCCTTTAAGAAACAAGTTCCACCCACTCTGACTCTCTCCCAGTTTTCCTCTGAGGAGGCAGGCAGGTCCTTACCTCTTCCTTCCTTCCTTCCTTCCTCCCTCCTTCCCTTCCTTCCTTCCTTTCTCTACTCTCTCTTTCCCCTCTCTCCCTTCCTTTTCCCCATTCCGCCCCCCAGTAAAACTGCCCATGTAAGTTTTGTCTGCACCCACCATGGGATCTGTCAAGGTTTCCCTTGAGCTGCCATATATATTATGACACCATATGCTTAAATTGATGTATTTCCCATCAAAACAATAAAGATGATGGCAAAAACGAGAGGAAAAATGAAATCAAAATTATTATTTCCTGTCCTGTATGCCAGTCTCTCTTCCAATGAAGTGCGTATTATTCAGTTAATCCTTGACTCACTCTTGTCTACATTGGACTGCTTTGACAGATGAGGAAACTGAGGCCTAAAAGGAAGAAACTTGTTCAGCTGTTCAAGGCTGCACTCTTTTATACTTCTCCTGTCTATATGTACCCATACCCCCATACCCCACACCCCCTCCCACCCACAGGCCTACCCCTACCTCTTCCCACATCCACCCCACCCCTCCTGCACACCCACACTCAACCACACCTACCCATACCCTCTCCCACATAGCCCCCACACATGCTAACAAAGACTGCTTGACCATGGTCCTGTATGATTTTATGGCAATGAGACTATCTTATGACAACAAAGCCCACTCCATTTCTCAGGCACTGAGAGGGATTGTAATGTGTTTTCATTACCTAGGAAACAGTTGAGTCCACAGAAAAACGGACCACAAAATGATTAAGGACACACAAAGAGGCAGAAATGGAAATGCTTACTAGGAACCAGCCCCTCCCTCTTGGAGCCAGGATTGAGGCAAGCCCAGAAGAGTGTCTTGTACAAAGGCTCACATCCTGTACCAATTAAGTGTATGGGGAAGCCCACAATGGCTTCCTGTTGTGGTAATCACTTTGAAACATGTTGGGTGGTAGTTAAAGCCATTAGTCCCACTTGGGCTTCAAGGACAACTACAAAGAAAATGTTTTGTAAATTGTACAAGAAGCATGGATTTGCTAACCCCTGGGTGAGCCTAAACCAGCCAAGCCAAAGTTGAATAATACTTATGGTGGAGACTGAAAACAACTCTCACCTCAGGAAGACAACACAAGCTACTTAACAGCCCCAGGGTTCTTACCTCAAGGACTGCTGAGTGAAGCCCTTGGCTCTTTCCTCGGATAAGACGTGTTTATTTCCCTCCCATCACTGAGGGATGCAAATGAGCCTGCACTTTTTGCTGGGTCTTTCTGAACCAAAAAGTAGCCTGGAAGGACACCAGGAAGGCATTTCTAAGGACTTCTACTGTACTAAAGGTGGGAAAAGAAGAGTAAGTGGCTAGGAGGCAGTTCTACTAACTAACTAGAAAATGACCTTATCCTTAGTCCTGTGGCTTTTAACTGTTAGTTTCTAGAGGTACAAGAACTGTTCTTTGAGGACCAATTCTCTTCTTCCTTGAAATCACAGGAAACACAAAGTTCTCTGTTTACTCTGCCTCCTGTGAGGAGGCTGCTGGTATGAAAGGCAGTATGTCAGGACTCCGGCTCTGGCTCCAGCTCTGTGCTTATGTTTTAGACACAGTGACTTTGGAGCTCTGTTACACTGACTGACAGATAGTAGGTATGAGTCAGCTCAACCACCTCATCTTTAAAATTGGCATAAAAAGAGCAGAACTGGCTGAAAGTGGTTCTGGAGATTTCATAAGAGATTATTTAGCGCAGCCTTTACACTTGGGTCTGGGGTGCATGGCATCCTCTGGAACCAAAATAAACCCTGGTCTGTCATATGCTGTATGGGTCATCATCAGGACCTTCATAGAGGGAGAACCAACTATATTCAGATACACAAACAATGCCAACCACAATGTTTGTCTCTCTCCTGGAAGGAAGCTATATCTGCCAGTGCTGAATGACTCTTTACAGTTTCGGTGATGTAGAGGTGGAAATGTTCAGGGTCCAGAGCTTGCAATTTACCTTTGGCTTATTTTTAGGCCCTGACTCACCATCCCTTGCCCACCTCTGTGTTGGACCTGACATCCTATGGCTATCAGATAAAAACCTCTTGGACTGCCTTAACAACATCATGGTTGTTGTTTTTGCTGCAGCGTCTGCAGTGGGCCAATCAGGAACAGAGATGGAAGGGGGAAGGGAATAGAAAAAGGGTAAAGAGACATAGAGACAGAGGGAGAGAGGGCAGAAGAGAAAAGGGAGGCAGGAAATGTCCGATCTGCCCTAGGGGGACAGTAGGAAAAATGGAGGTGGGGTGGGGGAGAGAGGACCCCATCAATCTAGAGTCACCTAGGAAGAAGGACTCTTAATTTTGGAAATTGCCTCCATCGCACTAGCATCTTGTAAACGTCTGTGGAGCAGTTTTTTTCGGATCATTGATTAATGTTGGAGGATCCGGAACTCCTGGGCAGACAGAAAGACTGCTAAGTGGGTGGGGTCTTTCTCTCTTAAAGGGGTCTTTTGCACTTTCATGGAACCCTGGGCTGATCAGGGTACTGCCTGTGTGCATTCTGCCAGGTGACAGAGGCAGGCCAGCATAATGCCTGAATCCTTATAATGGTCACTATGAACCAAAAGGCCTAAGGTAGCATTTGAGGCCTACAGCTGAGATCTCTCAAGTTTGTTGTAACCGCCCACACAATGTATTCACCAGCATATTGGAGAAGAACACTGATTTGTGACTTTCTTTGTTACTAAAAAAACCCTGTGAAACAACTTCTATCTTGTAACACAGAATTTGGGGTAACCTAAATCTATGTTCCTAGGCCATACAACTCTTGATTGACTCCAGAATAAACTCTCTCTTACCCCCTTTAAGGTGAGAGTTGTATTTTTGTGCTGAGTTTATATGTGCGTGTGTGTTACATATATGTATTTCAGTTGCTCTATGACAATTGTCTGTAGCAATGATAGAAGGGGAGGGGAATGACACACATGACAGTTGGGTCTGGCAGTGGGAAGTCTGCATGGCAGGAGGGATGGTCACCCGGAGCAACAGTGTGGAGGTGATGGTGGGTCTTAAGTCTGAAAGCAGAATTCCTAATTTTATGGTGAACTATGGCCTTTTTCTCCAAATGTCTTCAGCTCATTAGATAAAGTCTGATGGAGGGTCATTTGCTCCACTCCAAGAGTTTCAACTTAAATGTTAATGCACATATTAAAAAAATACCTTCATAGCAACATCAAGACTGCTGTCTGACCCCAAACTGGATCCTATAACCTATTCAGAACTAACACAAAATTAATTAAAAGTTAATTAATTAAATTAATTAATTAAATTAATTAAAAAATTAATTAATTAATCCCAGCATTTGGGAGACAGACTGGCAGAGTTTGAGGCCAGCTTGTTTTACAGAGTGAGTTCCAGGACATCCAGGGCTACACAGAGAAACCCTGTCTCAAAAGAAAAAAAAAAAAAGAAAAGAAAAGAAGAAGAAAAAACCCCCACCAATCTAATATATTGTGCAACTTAACACAAGCTAGAGTCACCTAGGAAGAAGGACTCTTAATTTTGGAAATTGCCTCCATCGCACTAGCATCTTGTAAACGTCTGTGGGGCAGTTTTTTTGGATTATTGATTGATATGGGAGGATCCAGAACTCCTGGGCAGTATAAGAATAAGAGCTGAACAAGCCAGTAAACAACATGTCTCCAGTTCAGTCCCTACATTCTCTTCCTGCCTTGGCTTCCAACTCCACAGTGGAGTTGCAATCTATTAGTCAAATCAGCCTGCTCCTCCCCAAGTTAGTCTTGCTCAGTGTCTTGTACAAGATGGCTACTGTTCTATTTTCTTTCTGCCCCTATGACATGACAATCAAAAGCAACATAAGGGAGGAAAGGTTTCATTGCATCCTACACTTTGAGTCACAGTCGATTACTGATAGAAGTCAGGGCAGGAACTCATGGCAGGGGCCTAGACCAGACACTGCTTGCTAGCTTCTTCTCTGGCTCACTCCCTGATTCATACTTTGCTAGATCTCTTTATGCAGCCCAAGACCACCTACCTGAGGAATGGTGCCACCCAAAGAGGGTGGGCCCTACTGTGCCAATTAATAATCAAGCTAATTCATCACAGACATGCCCACACACTGACACACCATCCTGGTATTGGCAACTGCTAAGGTGAGGTTTCTCCTCTCAGATGTGTCAAGTTGACAGTTAAAGTTAACCCGACAACTGCAGTTAAAATGTCTGTGCTGCTATTGCTGCCCCTGAAGAGGTGCTATTTATTAGGAGTTAGGAATCTTGGAAAGTAATTAGGCCTTGGGGACAGAGTCCTTATGAATAGTATTAATGACCCTATGGAAGGAAGAAAGACCCCCTCATCCTTCTGTTATATGGAGCTAGAATAAGGAGAATCTTCTGGTATCCCCAACTTCCCAGTCTCCAGAACTAAGGAATACATTTCTGTAATTTATAACCCAGTCTAAAATGTTTGCTTTGTTACAACATTTCACATGGGCTGAGACATGATCCATAAATATAGTTCCAATTATTCCTGTGGTACAGTTAGTATTTTCCTTGCTGTTTGTGCCCTTTTACAACTTCCATTCATATTCCTGGAAAACATCCAGAAAGAACTAAACTATACTATTGTATGAGCAAATGTGTCAGAACCCATAGAGGTGTCTCTGTTTCATCTTGACCTTAAGGTCAGAAAAGTTCAAACCTATCCTTGCTCTTTCAAGGTTAAAGGCCTAAGTGCTAAAGGTCTAAGGTGTGGCTACTGAAGGATGTTGCCTAAGGTGTGGATGTCTTACCTAAATAACAGAATACTTAGAATACTTGATCTAAGGTTACTAGACCTCTTAATCCTAAAGGCCAGATAACAAGAGGTTTGGTGTAAGGTGTGGTTACCAAATGTTTTGAGGATTAAGGAAGTAATCATGACTGTCTGTTCCTTGTATCATTAATAAGGAAATCTTTTTGCTTTCCCCTCCACCACCATCACCCCCATTTTGGTTGGGGTATATAAGAACTTTGAGCACTAAACTAGGGCAGATCCCAGTACTCACTGGATGCTTTCCCAACTCTATTTTATGTCTCTAGCCTGTTTCTTTCCTCAGTTCACACTCCCCATCTCAGGTATGGACCAGACAAGTTGGAAGGCCTCAGTAGATGTCCCTCAATGTGGAACACCAACAGATGGCACCAAACGTTGGGGCCTGACACAAATGGAAGGATACATTCAGGAAAATCCAGATGTTTTTTCCTACTCTGGTCTTCTGTGTTAAAGTTGGAGCCAAGAGCGTCCAAATGATAATCTTTGCACAATCAAATAAGGGTAATATGTAGACTCCTCCATTTCTTGATTCTTTTATTTTCTAATAGTCAAAGAGTAAAGTAATTTTCAGAAGTTACTGCATGCCAGGCTACAAATTCTTTAAATATATTTGTATATTGATCCTTGCAATAACCATATGTCCTGAGGTAAATATATGTCACATCTATGTCTATATACTATCTTTATCTATATCTATCATCTATAGATAGATAGAAAAGGCAGACATAAGCACATGTATGTCTCATTTCTCTGAAGAAGTGTCAAGGCTCCACAGCTAAGGAATAGAACTGTAACAAGTCACATCATCTCATTCTAGAGCCTACATGTTCACTATAAACAAAAGCAAAGCAATAGGATGAAGGAGCTCATCCTGCCCAGCTCACTAGTGTGGGAATGAAGATGCCCTGAAAGGTGGGCCTCTGGAGTGTGCATAAGGTTTCTGAGGAAGCCTGCTAGTAACGGTGATTCTCAGGTCCCCTAGTAAGCCTGTCCAGTAAGTATGTCCAGGAAACTCCAATGGTTTGCTTTACTTATACTAGGGCCCAGATGACTCCAATATAGATGTACACTTACTGTTATAAATCTAAGAAATAAGTGACAGGTGTGTCTTGGGTCACCCAGAATGATGAAGGGTCTGTTACCATATATGCCCATGGAAATTTCTGTTATTACTACTCATGTCTGAAAAGGCTGCCAAGTCTTTTAAGACTTTCCAAGCTTTGACAGACAGTCAGATAAAACCACAGAAAGATATTTAGCATACACTGGGCCATCCCTTAATATCCTTAGGAATTCTATGCCCTGGGAAATATATGGAAGAATGCAAAGTTCTATCAAATTCAAAAGTCTCTGAACCCAGTACTAGATTAATGTTTCCATATTCTATAACAAAAGAGTGTGGTATCTCCAGCAACGGGGCTTTTTTTTTATCAAGTTCTGGTGAGCAACCGAGATCAATGGCAATAGTCTGTATTATTTTGGACAGCTCCCAAATACCCATAACTCAAGAAGGAACATCCTACTGAGTTTCTGTTAGGAAGCCTATGGATGGAAAAATTATTCCCTGTATAAGGTAACTCTAATTAAGTGTGTGTGTGTGTGTGTGTGTGTGTGTGTGTGTCTATAAAACTGTAGGTGTCCATATGGTTTCCTTAAACATATTTACTGCTAGTTATCTCTCACGTCTAACTCCATCCCTTCTTTGCTCTAATCTTCCATTCTTCTCCTCACTTAATCCTCCATCCCCTTATTCGGCCCTTTATCATCTGTGTTCCTTAGTGGCTATATTTCACAGTACTACAAGATGCAATGCAAGTTTCTGGGAGAAAAGTCATCAACAATCTTATCTGCCTGAGATTACTTTGAGCTACAATAACAACTGGCCTGGTAAGATAAGATGGCTTATTTTACCAATAGTGTAATAGTGGCATAGATGTTATTGGAGTAGCCAACCACTTTCTACGTGGATTTAGAGCCTGCTTCACAGGAAGAAATTCATGCTCTATGGGTACTATAAATCTAATGATGAATACATGGCTGGAGAGCTCACAGGCCCCAGGCATGAACCTACTATTATTTTACTAAATGGACATAGTATCAAATTGACCTTGAAATGCACATGCTTATACCCATAGATTAGTGAAGCTTTCAGGCTTCACCAGAGAAGCTTCGTTGTATAGTGTAGGTCAACAGACAAACTCACGACTGGTCAAAGTGCAGAGTAAGTGTCTGTGGCATGCTTACCACAAATGGAATATTTATATTATACCCCAATCCCATGGCTCAAGGAACATAATGAAAGAAGGGGTAGAAAAATTGAGTCAGAACTTGGGACAGACTGGATTGAAACAGTGTCTTCTGTTTGTGACAGAACTACACCAGTGAACTCATAGCATCTGTGGTTGCCTTCACAAGACCTGTGTAAGATTAACCCAGTCAACATTCCAATATGGAAGGGTAGGGACTTGTGATCCCCTAACACTAGCTCAGCATCTATTGACAATTGGTGGCTTTTTGGTAAGGGTGAAGGAACCCACACACAGGTACCCCAGGTACCCCAGGTTAGGCACAAACCACACCTAAACTCCAGTTTCTAAGCATAAACCAAATGCAAAGAGATCCTTTATTAAGCAAGGCAAATAGACAAGGTGGCTAATCTGAATTAGGCACCAACAGCATCAAATAAGCTAGCTAGTATTCATTTTAAGAGGGAAAAGGGGAGGTCTGTGTTAGAATGATCTCCCTTTCTACAGTCTAGCTAGAATGTTGCTAAGTTCTGATTGGGTACTTTAATTATATTAATCAAAAATGAATTTTGATTGTTGGGCTTTGAGGTTTTGATAAATGGACCTTGGTGATCAGTCTCAGGCTTGAGTCAGTGGCCAATTAAGGGAATAGACATTGTTGGCTAGCTTTAAGAATGTAATCTAATAGTTTAGCAAGGGGGAGAAAGGTAAAAAGCAAAACCTGTCAGCACTATGTTTACTATCCATATTCTAGTCTGTGCTGTACACAGACTTACTAGAGCCCTGCAGAGGGTAAGTCAGTTTTCTTTAGGTTATGGTTCATGGTAGGTTGATTATAGTCTAATGGAAGGTTCCATGCATATATGGACAAAACAAATTGGTCTCAATGTTTAAAAAAAAATGGCATGAAGTTGGGAGGAGGTAGTGGGTGGATCCAGGAGAGTTAGAGAGAAGAATTGGGGGGGGGATAAATATAATCAAAATACATTGTAAACATGTATACAATTCTTAAATAATCAATAAAAATTGTATTAAGAAAGAAAAATACCAACCTGGTGGTGGTGGTGTACACCTTTAACCCCAGTACTCAGGAGGCAGAGGCAGGTAGATTTTTGTAGTTCAAAGCCAGCCTGATCTACAGAGCTAGTTCCAAGATAGCCAGGGATGTTACACAAAGAAATGTCTTCTTTAAAAACCAAAACAAAGAAAGAAAGAGAGAGAGAGGAAGGAAGGGAGGGAGGGAGGGAGGAAGGAAGAAAGAAAGAAACAAAATCTCTGTACCTAGGCAGGAAGATACTCATTTTTAAGATGTATGCACAAAATCCCGACAGTCACATATCAGAAGACTGGAATGCAAACAGAAGAATAAGGCAGTATATGTGCCATGGTTATTCTTAGCTGTCAATTTGACTACATCTGGAATTAACTAAAACCAAGGAGTCTGGGAACACCTGTGATTTTTTTCTTGGTTGAATTATTTCAAGTGGGAATACCTACTCTAAATCCAGGTCTTTTGAGGCGAGAAGACCCACCTTAAATCTGGCCACACCCTCTGATGGCAGTCTATATAAAAGCAGGAAAGAAGGAAGTGTGAGATCTGCCTGTTTGCCCTCACTGGTGCTTCACTGGCAATAGACTTTCTGCCTTTAACATTCTGACATACTGAAGACCAGTTGAAACATCCAGCCTTATGGACTGAACAACTATAGACAGCTATTGTTGGATTAGCTGGACCATTGCTTGTAAGCCACTCTAATAAATCGTGTGTGTGTGTGTGTGTGTGTGTGTGTGTGTGTTCTATCAATTCTGTTCCTCTAGAGAACACTGAATAATACAGTGTGGAATTTGACTCTATGAACGTGGGCTATGAAGCTATATCCTATACTTGATTATTGAATTAAAGTTCAATACAGTTCACTGGGATACCACAATCATGGCAGCATCAGATCAATATGTTCTTACTCCAAACAGTTCTTACGTGTTTGGAGAAGGGGTGTTGAACAAAATAATGACCCTTAAAGATACTTATGTCTTAGTCTTTGAAGCTTCTATGTTATCTTCTATTAAAAAAGGGACTTTGCAGACATGACTACATGAAGTATCTTGAGAGGGAAGGATTGTAGTGGGATATTCACTTTGTCTCCTTCTGTGGCACTGACCACGCCCATTGGAGGTGGAGCCATGGGCGGAAGTGACCTGTGGAAGGAGGTCGGAGGGGGCCAGGAAAGGCTCTCTCTTTCTGGCGTGACTCGGACAGGAGAGGATCGGGTTGAATTTCCTGGTGTTCATCTGTCTAGGTTGTAAGTTATTTCTCCCTGAATAAACATGTATTCGGCCTATTTGTTTATCCTGATCCTTATTTACCGCAATAAAGGATTTTCGTGGCTGATCTGGTATGTTCATATAAGAAGGAAACAAGAAGACCAACATCAGAAGTGGGAGAGAGGAGACAGATTTGATGGTGTGACGCTTCCAATTTCAAAGATGAAGAAAGAACCTTAAGCAAAAGACTAGTAGTGCAACACAAATAAATAAATGACCTAGCAACTGATATTGGGGTTCAAACTTCAAGCTGAATATCAGAAAAGCCACTAGCTTTCAGCCTTGAAAGGGTCGATCCACACATGAACTCTAAACCAAGTCTCAAACTGCTGCCTCTCCTCAGTGTGGCTAGAAAACGAATGCCTCTCTGAGACCTTGCTTCTGGTTTATATATTTCCCTAATGTTAGGATTAAAGGTGTGTGCTATAATTGTCTTTTAGACTGATTCACTCTTGTATAGATCTGGGTGGCCTTGGACTCACAGAGAACTGTCTGTCTCTTAATCTTGAGTCCTAGGATTAACAGTGTGTACCACCACCTCCTAGCTTCTAGCTGCTAGGATTAAAGATGTGTGCCTGGCTTCTATAACTTGTGGCTGACTTTGCTTTCTGAATCCTCAGGCAAGCTTTAATAAATCATAAATAATATATCCACTAAGTAATAGGAACTAGAAGAGACAAGAGAACCTTTGACATCCAGAACTCCAAGATAATGAAGCTGTGTTATGAGCCACTAGATTTGGGATAGCAATAGGAAAGACATCACAAGGTCTTCTGTCAGCTTTATGTGGGATCATCCAATAGTTTCTCCAGTAGAAGAAAACCGAAAAATTGGTAGCTTTACACTCCATATCCTATGTCCAGAAAGCATCTCTAGGTCTACAGCAGCTATTGAAAAGCATTCACTTTTATTTGTGAGGAGATAAATTTAAGGTAAGAAAATGCTTAAAGAAATAAGAACCACTGTATTAAGACTTTTGTATTAAAATATGTGAACATTTAATACTTTACATAAATGTCATGATTTAAAACATTTAAATGCAGTGACAGCTTTCTTAAAGTATACCATGGGATACTTGTCTTAGGTGTGTGTAATTTTACACAAAATTTATGCCAAGTGGATGGATGTGGTGGTGAATACTTGTAGTGCCAGTACCCAGGGAGCAGAGGCAGAAGGATCTCCACAAAGTCAAGATAAGCCAGGGTTACATGGAAAGACTGTTTCAAAACAAAGAGCAACAAAAGCAAACAAGGAAAACCTCATCCTAAGCTAGATTAATTTCCCATTTTGGAGTGTTTAAAAAGAGCTAATTAATTGTGTCACCTATATTTTATATTTAGACGAATCACCTAAGTATTCAGAAAGTTTGCTTGTCATGCCACATTATTACTAGACTAGGCAGAAATAAAATCCATGGAACATTACATATAATATTAAATATATTCAACTAAATTATGATGAGATAAATATCATCCAAGACATTTTTAGTAATTTTTTCATACAGTATATTCTGGTCACAGTTTCTTGTCCCTCCTCCCCTTGTAGATCCTCCCTACCTCCACACTCATCCATCCCCATTCCTTCTTTCTCTCTCTCAATGAGTTCATTTTAAATTAACTTCTAGCATCTAAGCTGATCACTCAGTAAAATAATAAGATCAGCAAGCTGAACTTTAAGGAGGAATTAGGTCCTTTGTAATAAATGTAATAAATGAATTATTAGATTTCTTATACATGAGTCCCTTGCTCAAGCATAATGATACCATGTCAATGGTCTGAAGAGCATTTGATACGAAATCTAAGCAAAGTCATCCCATGTAAGTTTCATATAAAGGTGCACATTGCTATTTGAGTTACATTTTCTTTCTTTTACCTTCTAATGGGGATAGCCCTCTTATTTGACCTTGATGGGTCCTTTTCCTTTTCATGAGATATCTTTATGATGAATGATGTATAACTAACTGGATCATCCACGAGGGAGATAAAATATGTGCCCCGAAACACAGCAAGGATGGCTTTCAGATTTGCAGGGGAAATTCATAATTGGTAAAACAAACAAACAAACAAAAACAATAATAACAAAACCACCAGGAAATCCAAACCAGAAATAAACACTCCATGAAAAAAAAAGAGGTTTTTGTTTTTGTTTCTTAATTTTGAAAGACATATCCCAAGGAAGCAGCCTGGGTGTTGGGGGCTTAGGGTCTCCAAGGATTGTCATCACTCTGGGCAGAAAACATAAAAGCAAATCAGAGCTCAATAGTGCCAGGTCTTGGACTTGACATAAAAGTGAACTGAATAGGCCCTCACTTGCCATCTGTTGGTGACAGGTGTTTTCCATACTTAATGAGCAGGTTCTTTTTCAGCTGTTAAGGTGTGTAAAGAAGGTGTATCTTTGCTCAGTCAGTAAAGTGCTTAGCATATAAACATGAAGACCTGGGCCTAAGCCTCAGAATCTAAACTTAACAGGTGGGTATAGTGGTTTATGCTTGTAATCTCAATGCTGTAGAGGCAGATCCTTGAGACTCATTTGCTCAACCAATGAGCTAACTCCAGATATATTCAGTCCTGGTGAAGAAATGGAAATAACATGAAAAAAAAATGGATATGTCACTAATCCTGTAATGCCACCTAACAAAAACACCTTTGAGCAACTACCAAAGAATTCAAAAGAGTGGTTAAAAGTATGTTCAAACAATGCAAAGAAGATATGACTACACCGCAGAAGAACATGGCTGAAATGGGGAAGTTGATCCAAGACATGTGAATAGAAATGGGATTGCTGAAGAAAGTTCAAACTGATATGATACTGGAAAAAACAAACAAAACTCAACAAGTCAAATAAAAACTCAGTGGAAAGTCTTGCTAATGGACTAGAAACAGAAACTCAGAGGTAGAGGACGTGGCATGCAACTGGAGTACTCAGTAAAGAATCTGGAACATCATCAAAAGATGTGGAGAAAGGGCAGCAGAACAAAGGCATGGCGGGTATTTCCAATAAAACCATAGAAAATTCCCTAAACTTGGAGAAAAATATGCCCATCAAGTACAAAAGGCACACAGCATATCTAAATAGACAGGACCAGAAAAGAAGCCCCCCCCCATGACAGATTGTGACTGTCACATTAGAAGACACAGATAAGGTCAAGGAAATGAAAAGCTTGGGGGTACATTTATAAAGGTGGGTACATTTGAATAAAACCTAGTTATTTCACAAAAACTTTTAAAGTCAGAAAAGCCTGGAAAGACACATTCCAAGTTCTGAAAGACAACTGACAACCCAGAATAGTATGCCCAGGAAAATCATCTATTAAAATGGAAAGAAAAATAGAAACATTCCATGATAAAAGCAGATGAAAGAATTTATGGCCCATTAGCCAATTCTATGTAGGATACTGGAAGGAATACTTCAGTCTGAAGACAAAGATAAACACACCAAAGAAGTCACAGGGGGAAAAAAATAATTCTAGGACAGTTATTAAAAAAAAAAAGACTAAGAAAACACCACAAAACAACAACAAAAACCAGGAAGTGATGTACATTGTTCTATAATAGCTCAGAATCAATGATCTCAAATCCTCAGGAGCCATAGAAGAGTAGAAAGCAAAAGCTATTTTTTTTTAAGTCTCTAAGAAATACACTTCATCATCAAAAACTGACACCGCCTGTGGCTAAAAGTATAGAAAAAGATGCTCAAAGCACATGAAACTGAGAAAGAGGCAGGTATGGCTACTCAGAGTCATACAAAATAAACTTCAAATCAAAACTAGAAAGAAGAGATAAAGAGGGTCACTTTGTACCTCTCAAAGGGAAAAAATCTATCAATGGAATATTAGAATTAGAATATTAGAATATATATGCACCAAACCGCTTTAATGAAAAATAAACTATTTAGTCAGTAACTACTGGTTAATCCCAACAAAGTGATAGTGACTTCAATATTCCACTTGCACCAATAGACAGGTCACAACAACAATAAAAGCAAACAGTCATGGAGTTAAATATCAGCCTAAATCAAATAGGTATCTACAGCACATCTCACCAAAACACTCAAGTATAACATTCTTATCAGAAACCTATGGAACTTCCTCCAAAAAACTGACTAGCTATTAAGACACAAAGCAAATCTCAACACATACAGGAAAATTGAAATAACATTCTGCAACTCTCTGGCCACAATCGAATACAGTGGTATATCAACAACCATGCCAACTACAGACACAGACTTATGGAAACTAAACAAGACACCACTGAAAGATAAATGGGTCATGGAGAAAAATTAAGAAAAAAAAATCCTAAAACCTAATGCAAATGAAAACACAGCATGCCAAACCCCATGGGACACAATGAAGGCAGTCCTAAGAGGAAAATTTATATTACTAAGTGCCTACATCAAAAAAAAATATAGAATATCTCAAATTAAAACTTATTGATACACCTGAAGATCTTGGAAAAACAAGGAAAAAACTTAACCTAAAACAGAAGATGGGAAGAGATAATCAAATCAGGGGTGAACGTAGGAACAAACAAATGAAAAACAGTACAAACACTCAATGAAAAAGATTCTTGGTTCTTGGAAAAGATTAATAACATTGACAAACCTTTGGCTAAATTAGCCAAAAGAAAGAGAGAAGACTCAAATTAGTAAAAGTTGAGTTGAAAAGGGAGATACGATGACAGGCACTAAGGAGTCTCAGAGAACCATAAAGACATACTTTATAAAATCTATATTCTACTAATTCGGAAAACCTAAAAGAAATGGATGAATTTCTAGATTGTCTTAGTTTGGTTTTTTATTGCTGTGATGAGACACCATGACCATGGCAACTCTATTTTTTTTTTGTTTTGTTTTGTTTTGTTTTGATTTTGATTTTTTTTTCAAGGCAGGGTTTCTCTGTATTGCTTTGGAGCCTGTCCTATAACTAGCTCTGTAGACCAGACTGGACTTGAACTCACAGAGATCCACCTACCTCTGCCTCCAGAATGCTGGGATTAAAGGCGTGTGCCACCAATGCCTGGCAATGGCAACTCTTATGATGAAAACATTTAACAGTTCAGTCCATTATCATCATGGCAGGGAGCACGGTGGCATACAGGTGATAGGGTGCTGGAACTGAGCGTGCTGTCTTGCAGGGAACAGAAAGTCACCTGACTGTCACACTAAGTGAAGCTTGAGGAAAAGACATCAAAGCCCATCCCCACAGTGACACACTTCCTCCAATAAGGCCACACCTTCTAAGAGTGCCACTCCCTTTGGGGGGCCATTTTCTCTTAAACCACCACATAGATGCATATGACCTACTAATGCTAAATCAAGATGAAGTAAATAATTCAAACAAGCACATGATAGCTAATAAGATAGAAGCAACTGAAATAAGCCCAAGCCAGGTGGAATCAGCACAGAATTCTACCAGACCCTGACAGAGAACTAGCACTAATATCACTCAGATTATTCCACAGGAAAGAATGGAAGAGGCTCCTCACAAATCTTCTTATGAAGCCCGTATTACTCTAATACTAAACACAGTCAAAGACCCAATAATAACAAAAGAAGTATTCATCCATTTCCTCACACACATTCTCAGTAATGTACTTGCAAACTGAATTCAGGATAATATTAAAAAGAGAATTTTCCAAGATCAAATTGCCTTCACTCCAGAGATACAAGGGTTTTTCGATATACATAAATCAATAAATGCAATCATACAGACTCAATGACAGAAAATGCATAGTCACCTCATTAGCTGCAGGAAAGACATTTGACAAAATACACTGTCTCTTCATGATAAGAGTCTGGGGACTTTATGGATTCAGGGAACAAATCTCAATAGAATAAAGACAAGATACAATAAGACCATAGCCAACATCATACTCCATGGAGAAAACTCAAAGGATGTCCACTACAGTTATGAACAAAAGAAAGAAATCTACACTCTCCACTCCTTTTCTTTATAGTGCTCGAAGCCTTAGTCAAAGCAATATAGACAGTAAAGAAGACCAAAGTGTAGCAGGCTTTTTCTTTTGGGCCACCAACCAACCCCCAAATCATGACACAAAGACTTGATATTAATTATGAATGCTTGGCCTTATCTTATGCTCATTTTTTTTGCTAGCTCTTATATAGATTAAACTGTTTCTCTTCATCAATGTTTTGCCTTGGGGCCTTTTACCTTTCTTTCTTTCTGTATATCTTACTTTCTCTGCTTCTTGTGTCTGTCTGACTGGTGGCTGACAGAAGATTAATATCCAGAATATATATATTTAAAAAAAAACCCTCAAAAAAATAAAGAACAAAAGCAAAAGTAAAAACAAACAAAAAGCGAAACAAAAATCCTAACCAACAATGACCCATTTAAAAAATGAGCCTAAGACCTGAACAGAGATTTCTCAAAAGAAGAAAAAGAAATTTTTCTTTGTCCCTAGAAACTAGGGAAATGAAAATTAAAAACACCTTGAGGGCTTATCTTATCCCCATTAGGATGGCAAAGATCAACAAAACAATTAACAATAAATGCTGGTATAGATGTGAGAAGGGAGAACCAATCCTCATTCATTTTTGTTGGGGATGCAAACTGGTACAACCACTATGGAAATCAGTATGGAGAATTCTCAAAAACCTAAATATAAATCTACAATAAGACCCAGCTATATCATTTTTGGGGGCATATGCCCTAAGGACTCAACACCGTATTCTATAGATATTTGCTTGGCCATGTTCATTGCTGCTGTAGTCACAGTAGCTAGGAAATGGAAGCTACCTAAATGTCCTCAGCCAACAAATGGAGAATGAAAATGTGGTACATATACTAATGAATGCTATTCAGCTGTAGAGAAAAATAAAATCATGGTCCTTGCAGGTAAACAGATGGAACTAAAAAATACCTTGTTGAATGAGGTAACCAGACCCAGAAAGACAAACATCACATGTTCTCTCTCATCAGAGGTGGTTCTAATTTAAGAAAAACGGCATGGGAGAGAAAGATGCCTTGGGACAGGGTTCAAGCAGCAGGGTTTTGGTTTTTATTTTTGGTTTTTAATAAGGGAAAGGAATCATAAAAAAAAAAAAAAAAAAACAGAAAGGGAAGGGGAGAGACTGGCCTCGGAAGGCAGGAACAGCAGGAGAGGAGAAAGAAAAGAGGGAGGGGAGAGAGAGAGAGAAAGAGAGAGAGGGAGAGAGAGGGAGAGGGGGGAACAGAGAGAGGAAAAGAAGAGAGAAAGAGGAATGGGATTGGGCACTTGAAAAGGGAACATACTGAATATGCACAGGTGGTGCTCTTAGTGACTACAGCTGAGAGCACATCCTGTCAGAACCCCAAGAACAGGCCAGTACAGATGTCTGAATACTACTAACAGAGGCTCCTAGCTTCAAAGCTTCAGATGTGTGTACATATTCCGGAGCAACTACAGAAACAAGGAAAGAAGAAAAAGGGACAATTTCCAGGGTGTGTGGGGGGTGGGGGGGAGCAATAGAAAGGGGAATAGTAGAGTACAAATGATCTGATCAGAGAAGTGAGAAAAAAGGGTATCTAATTAGGGAAGTGAGGGAGATAAATACAGAAGGAAGGAGGAGGCAAAATAATAAGGATGTCTGAAAGGTCATAAGGAATCATATTATTAACCATCTATAATACACAACCACTTAATACATAAAAATTATATATACGTTTACATATATCAGAGTTGTGGAGCATAGTCCCAATGAATATATTCCTACTAAGGGAACATTGTAGAAGAGAGATAGAAAGATAATCAGAGCCAGAGTATAAGGGAGTTGGCCGGGAGAATGTTATCTCCAAAGAATGTCAAAAGCTACATGCATGATCTCATTAATATGACTACCTACACATGAACTGAACAAGGATAACAACAAGAGACATGTCAAAGTGGATGGGGAAAAGACCACGAAACTGCAACTTTAGCTGGTTATGCAATACCAAAGGTTAGCCCTGAAAACATACATACAAGTAACATTATATAGACTGAGCAAGTTATGTTTATATATGTAATAACAATTAATGAGAAAAGGGGCCGTGAACTTGAAAGAGAACACAGAGAGGTGATGGTTTGAAAGAAAATACCCTGTTGTGGGATATTTGATGGTACTGTGAAACTTGGAGGCTGTGTTAATAAAATTAACCTCGCATCAGGGGGCGAAGCCAGTTACTGATTGACAGGAATTAGCCATTGAGAGAATGGAGGAGCCAGGAATACAAATAGAGAGACTCACAGGAAGGAGGAGGGAGGCACTTAGAGATTCATGATCTTCTTGTGGTGGGTGGATGAATGGAGAGGTTTCTCTTGCTGGGTCTCTGGTCAAAATAAGCTGGTTGTTTCTTGACTTTTGTCATCCAGCAGGTTTTACCCCGATATCTGACTGCTGACTCTTTATTGGTAGATAGGACAACTTAGATAAAAACAACAATGTCCCCCAGAAGGAATGGCATTAATGGGAGCTATAGCCTTGTTGGAGTAGGTATAGTCTTTTTGGAGGAAATGTGTCACTGTGGAGGCAGGCTTTGAGGGTTCACATATGCTCAAGTCACACCCAGTGAAAGGGACCACTCCTGTTGCCTATCTATCAAGATGTAGGATTCTCAGCTACAACACTATGTATGCCTGAACGCTGCCATGCCACACCGTGATGATAATGGACTAAACCTCTCAAAATGTAAGCCATCCCAATTAAATGTTTTCCTTTAGAAATGTTGCTGTGGTTATAGTGTCCTTTACAGCAATGGAGAGAGAAAGGGGTTGGGGAAAATGATGTAATTATATTGTAATCTCAAAAGTATAGGGGAAAAAAACCCTAGAGACATTTGTATTTGAATATTGATCAAAGTTAATCAAGAGTCCAGAAGCCAAGAGAACCAACCACATATGGTTTGGATGTGGCCACGATATTTATTTGTAATATGTTTCACATATATTAACAATAGAGGATGACACTTGTTCATACAGTGAGTATACCGTGCTCTGGTAGTTCTATGAAGTCGGAGAATACTGACAGGGTTTTCCTAATCTCTTTGGTCTTGGAAAGCTTGGGCAGGCTTTCTCAAGCAAAATGTCTTGTGACCACTGCTTCAGCACTTGCATTTTTGAAAGAAGTAACAAAGGGTGGATTCGAGGAAGATCAGAAAGACTTGGGCATCTTATGTGCCAGTTTATTTTTCACACAAATGCTGAAGACCACAGGAAACCCGGCAGGGTATTAGGCTCACAGCCTGAAGGGAAGTCATATCATTGGCCAAAGTTTTCATGTAAAGGTGGTCAATCTCCACGGCTCAGAATCTGCTCCTGTAGTTCTCTGAGTATGCTTAAAGGTGCTGAAGGCCACAAATATGCTGAGGGGTGTTAAGGCTATGATCCTGCTGTATATCCTTTGTCTTGATGCTCGTAAACTTGTATGTCTTTGAGGATATCTTGACAAAACAGCAGGCGAACCTCCCTTTCCCAGTGTCACTCCGTAATCAAGCTATTGGTGGACCCTTCCAATGACTGAAGGAGTCCAAGGCACCATGGACCAGAGTAAAGCATATTACCAACAACAGCAGGAAGAAATGAATCTAGCTACCATCCAAAAAGTCAGGTCTAAAAATAAGTGTAAATAGTGGGTCTTACTCTAGACGAGTGATTTTATCCCTTGGGAATTGTATGTTACTCCCTTTTAGTGGTGTTATTTTTTTACTCTGAAGATTACTTTAAGAACATATAATATTAGCACCAAGGCAGCATATTTCTCCCAGAGATCACGTGAAACGGAATAGATACTATAATTAGCAGTTGGTACAATCAGTGATGTTGCTAACTCACTTACTGGCTAATGAAACGTTCCCACAATTGCCAAAAATACCCTTATTCAACTCACGTAGCACCTTGATGACAGCTAGGTTGTTAAAAAAAATAATTACAATTCTCAAAATGTAACAGTAAAACACATTTTCAGGTAAAAAGTAAACAACAGTGTACCGTGATAATGAAGGGTCACTTTGTCATATACTACATATAATGTAGAGTACGTAAAATGCAGCGGTCTGACATGCATAGTCACAATAAAATCATTTTACGTACAAAAATATTACATCACAATAAATAATTTCAAACATAAATATTAAACTTTACATCATTAGGGTATTCCACAGGTTGAGTATCGCTCCTTGAAATGCTTGAGACCATCAGGGTGTAGTTCAGACATTTTGAAGACTTGGAGACATCTCTCATATGCAAATGAGATATCTTGGGGCTGGGACTCAAATCTAAACCTGGTATTCATTTATGCTTTTTTTCCTTTAAATGGAGTTGGGGTTTACTAGGAGATTTTGGTATAGATTTAAGCAGCAGAAGAGTTCAATACATGCCCAATAACATGGGATATGGACCTCATTAGTGTTTACTATACACCTTTACATACATGACAGAAATGTAATTTTGTATGGTACTTCAACAAATTTTGAATATGAAACCAATTTTCATGGCATGGAAATTTCCAGTTGAGATCTCATGCTGAGACTCAAAAGGTTTCCGAACTTGGAGTCTTTAAATTTCAGTCTTTAAATTTTTGGATAAGGGATGCTCAACCTGTATATATATATATATATATATATATATATATATTTATATATATTTATATATATGCATATGTACACACATATACACACACATTCACACACACGAGCAGACAGGTCCGCACACACGCACACATTTGCACCCAAATTTAAGGTGGAGGTATTGTATTACTGTCCTTCATCCATTCCATAATGGCTTCCTCTTCAGAGCTCCTGAAAGAAATGAACCAGGAGTTATAAACCTTCCACACCAAAGTGAACCAGGCACTTCCATATGCAGAATTACAAAGGGTCACTTAGGATCTTCTCCAGGTTAGAAAGTGAATGCTTGTTTATTTGGCCACCTATTTACTTATTTCTTTGCCATAAGCAACACAGAAGTGACTGCAACATTGGAGGGGTGTCTGTCTAATAGAGGTCCTGGGTTTGACCCCCAGCATCATAGAAGGAGAGAAAGCAAGTGGCATAGCAAGAAAAGACACGTGCTGGAAGGTGAAGACCAACTGCTGTGAGTTGTTCTCAGATCCACGGGCACATGCAGGCATGTGCACACACCATCACAGACACATATGAATAAATGAGTATAATTTAAAAAGAAAGGGGAAAAAAGAACAATTACAGAAGAATGAAAGATCAGTGCCTAGAAATCTTATCTGAGATAATATTCAAATGTTAGGACAGCTCCTTCTAGACTTCTCACATACATGTAAATTTATACATGTAAATTTCGTACAAATGTATTCATATTTTATTACAGATAACATACACAAGAAAAGTAGGTATAAAACACATATGAAAATGGGGTCTCTAGCGTATATCTGGTGAGTTTTGCCTGCTTCCACCCCACCTCTCTCTCTTTCTCTCCCTCTTCCCCACTGTGTGTGTGTGTTATGTGTGTGTGTGTACATACATGTGTTATTCTCTAGCCTAAGCTGATGGGAGATGTCATTCTGTATAAGTTTCTCATACTGGTTAATGAATAAAGCACTGTTGGCCAATAGGAAAGCTAGATAGGCGGGACTAGAAGACGAAGAGGAAGGAGGAAGGAGAGTCAAGATGGAGAATCTGGAGAGAATAGAACCGCCAGCCGCCTCTCGCTGGTAAGACCACGTGGAAATACATAGAAATGGGTTAATAATTAAGACAGAGCTAGCCGATAAGAAACTAGCACCTGGCCAATAGCATTGTATCGAATACAAAGTCTCTGTGCATTATTTGGGGCTGGTGCGGCGGCGGGACAAGACCAGTGTCAGCGGGCGGAAAAACCGTACTCCTTACACTAAGCTATCCAGGAGCTCACACACTGTTGTTTTGTTCATTGTGCTTGCTCTAAGGGTCAAACCCTTGCCTTGTTCATGTTGGGAGAGTGTTTTATCACTGAGCTATAGTCCCAGGTCAAATCTCTTCTTGCTCTTAGAAGTGATCATCTTCCAAATGAAGCTATCAGTCATGTGACTCCCGGTAGGCACAAAATCTCAGGCCACCAGACACTCTACTTCAGAACTGACCATGTGATCCCACCAGAGATAGGGAGAGGTGTTTGTTTGTTTGTTTGTTTGTTTATTTATTTATTATTTTGCATGTAGGCCTTGATTGCCTGTATGTCTATGTGTTATATGTGTGTCTGGTGGCCATGGTGGCCAGAAAGGGGTATCAGATTTCTGGAACTGAAAATACAGATGGGACTGCCATATGGGTGCTGGGAATCTAACCCGGGTTATCTAGAAGTTATTTTGCAGAATGGTTGTGAACAGCTTAATCATAAGCTATAATGATGATGTCATCTTAGCAAGGTGGGTGTGGGGACAATGACATGTTGAGGAAGAAACAACATGAGGGGCTCACTGCTGATGGATGGAGAAGGACACTACTGTGGAGCCCTATGAAGCTGTGCCTGAAGAGGGTACAACACATGGGCATCTCAGGTATTTAACGTATTTTCCTTGCCTTTTGCAACACAAATAATACTAATTGAAGACTGCAATTCTGCATGGTGTGCACCTGCAATCCCGCACTTGGGAGACAGAGGCATAAAGACCTACGTTTGAGGCTAGCTTGGGCTATAAGCAAGAGCCTGTTATATATAAAGAACACTTCCAATACTGATGTTTACTTAAACATTTGTCAAATAGTAACTCATGTGTTGAAGTGGGAATGAGCTGTTGAGGGAACTGAATGGGCCACTGGAAGTTCAGGGACAGTGTTGCAAGGTCACACAGGTTTGTTGATCTGTGCGATGTAGCTGAAGGCACCAGGGTAATGAAAAGTGAGCAGTTTAGTCTTTTGCTCAGCAGAGGGAGCATTTGTTGGCAAGGGAAAGATTCTTCTGTGAATTTTTGACAGAATAGATTCTGGTTCCTTGTACACCGGGGGTGGGGGTGGAGTGGAGATCAGGGTGGGGGTGGTGGGAGGTGGGGGTGGGGATGGGCTAAGATCCACATTGATAACGATCTCCGATGAGCTGTTGGCCCCACTGTGGTGGCAGGTCTGTGACACTGCAGTGATGGAGAGCAATGCTGTTGGTGTGAGTTATCTCTGGGGCCTGCCTGCATGGGAATGTCACTGTGACCTTAAGGAAACAGTGGGCCTCAGCTTCCTTTACTGCAAAATAAGACAAGAGCTCCACATCATAATTTCCTTGTGAAGATTTGATGAAAATGTGTCTGTAAGTTGCTCAGCACAGGGGAAGCCCGGCAAACACCGGTGCTACTGTGATTATTATATTCTTGTAGTGTTCATCTAAGCCTCCTACTTCACAGTTCCCAATAACTAGAACATAGATCTCTGGTTCTACCAGAGACCTTAAGAAGTAAGATTCTTGGAGGTGAAGCAAGCCCAGATGGCAGCATTTTCAACAGGCAATGCAGAGGAACTTAATGTGTGAGGCCAGAGGACTTGGGTTCAACGGTGAGCAACAGATAGCCGCAGGCACAGAAAGACAGATAAGCAAGAATGTTATTATAGGGTCAGCTTCATGATTCTTGACAGTAGCCCTGTCGGGAGGAAATAACACTCACCCATATTGTTCACCATCAGGCTACAGGCTAAAATGAAAGGGGCAGGGAGGGGACTTACCTCAGTTATGAAACTCGCACCTCCAGACCCGTGCCAGAGGATGGAGTGCACTTCCCACAGTAACCGCCGCATTTCCCTAGGACCCGGGTACCATCCTGCAAAAATACATATCATTGAGGTTAGTGATTTCAGGGCTTGCAATGGTTTTGAGGGAAATGAATTCTTGCACCTATAATAAGTGTTGAAATGAAAGTCAACATACCCATTTATGTCTAATTGCACAGGTCAACAGACAAGGTCAAATCCACCACCTGTTTCTGGATGACCTATAAAAGCTAGATTGGTTTTTACCCTTTTGTTGGTTTGTCTGAGACAAAGCAAAGGTTTTGCTATGTATCCCAGTCTGTCCTCTACCTCCCAGGGTTTGGGGATTTTAGGTAGACATCTCCAAGCCTGGTTAGTTTTGACTTTTCTATTCAGTTGAGAAAAATCAAACTAAGACTAGTGTGTCTTTACATCTGAAACTTGTACAAAATTCAAATTTTTGCATGGCCAGCATCATTTATGTACCTACATGCTGTATTAAGAGAAATTGGTGGCCCAATGTCCCACCGCTCTGTTTGAGCATTAGGACAGAGGGTGGAGCCAACAATCCTGCCACCTTCGGGTAACTTCCTGGAGCTGCTCTGAGCATACTAGACATGCCTATCCACACAGGACAACCCGGAATCCTCACCTGCCTGGTCTCTGATCCCCACTGCTGGTCCTCTACTGGAATTCTGGGCCCCTCTCAGAGATCCGCCTATCCCCACAGGACCACTCTGAGTTCCTGCAGGCTGGATCCTTGACCCCAGTCACCAGGCCTCTGATAAAGAGGCCTCACCTGGAGAGTGCCAGACCCAGGCTAGATCCTCCTATCGGTGCATGGAACATCCTGAGTCCCAGCATTCGGGAGAGGACAAGACCAGGTTGCAGAAACATATAGAGACAGCTGACCTGAACAAGGAGGAGCTAATGGGCCCCCAGACTGATAGCTGGGAATTCAGCATGGGCCTGACTCAGACCCCCTGAATATGGGTCTCAGCCAGAAGGACTAAGCAGTCTAAGGGACCTCAGACAGTAGAACCAGGATGTATTCCTGGTGCACAAAAAAACTTTGTGGGCACATTCCCCCATGGAGGGATACTGCCTTAACCTAGAGACAGGAGATAAGTCCTGGTCCCTACTCCAAAAAACTTGACAGATTTATATGACCCTTCCTGGATGACATCACCCTACATGTGGAGTGGGGGGGGATGGGAAGGGAGGGTGGTTGGTGTGCATGTGAGGGGAGGAAGGAGGGAAAGAGTGAGGGAGGGAGAGGGAACTGGGATCAATATGTAAAATAAAAATTTTAAAAAAGATGCACAATGTGAAAGACGCAAAGAACAAATAAGTAAATTACAAATTAACTAATTAATTGTAAAAAAAAAAAAAAAAAAAAAAGGAAAACACTGACTACAACTAATGTCCAGCCACTTTTTTCTTCCAGTCTAAAAGTTTCATGATGAATTAGGTGGCAAGAGTGATTATTATCTATACTTTGATTATTAATTAAGATTTTAGAGGAAAGTAGAAAATGTGATTCATGAAAAACAAGGATATTCAACTTTAAAAATGTTAACCACATCAAATATATGACCCTGGCATCACACACAGCCAAATTAGAGACAGGGCTAGATATTTTTCATAGATTATTCAAAATACGACTATGGAAGATTTTGATGTTATTACACTTACTAAGAATATGTTCTTATCTATAGTTCTAATTAGTGAAAAAAAAACCACTGCCTTCAACACAGGAAAAGATAGAAGTGATAACCCAGAGCCAAGAAGAAAGCCAGATATGTATAATCACTATGTTTTGTTGAGTGATTACTCCTTTCCAAGGTAGTAACTGAGGAAGATACTATGGACATTAAAATTCCAACAGTTTTATGTCCTAAGTGTTATAGCCTATGTTATTCTCCTCTTTAAATCTTTACTCATGAATAAAACATGAAGAAGAAGAAAAACAAGAAAGAAAGAAAGGAAGGAAGGAAGAAAGAAAGAAATGGGCGATTTCCAGCTTCATGCTGTTGCCCAACACACCATGAACCCCAGTCATGCAATTCAGCTCTTGGGAGTGTGAGGTGTACTGTGAGATTATAAACATTTTCACACTATCGTTGTGAGGGTTATTCTTCATTGTCAACTTGTCTGGATTTTAGAATCACCTAGGAAGAGACCCTGGGTGTTGTTTCAGAGAAGGGAACACCCACTCTGAATGCAGCTCAGAGCTCAGACTGAGTCAAAGACCAGAAGAATCAGAAAGCACCACCCACCCTTTCATCTTTTTGAAATCTGGCTGGGGATGCAATGTGATCGCTGTCTCACCTCATCTTCCTGTCACCACACCTTCTCACCATGATGGACTGTACCCTGAGACTGAACCAGAGTAAACCCTTCCTCCTTTCAGTTGCTTTTGTTGGGTATTTTGTCATAGCAATGGGACAAGTAACTAATACACCAGCCTGTTGCACTGTGATACACCAAGAAAAGATGAAGACAGTGAGTTTTAAATGTCCTGCTTTTAATATACAGCGGCATGTGGAGTGTTCTGTAATCAATTTTAGGAAACAAATTACTGTGTTTAAAACACAGCGGCAGTACAAATGTGTGTAAGGAATAAAGCATACACTGACATCAGTACACTAAGCACTTGTAACAATGTTTCCAACTTACAAGAAAGCAGTGGTCAAAATGAGGAAGATTTAATATGAAATATCAACGCAGAATACTCTGTTCACAAAAATGAAAAGTGAGAATAGGTACATTCCATGTAGCTCAACTGTTAGCAAATTAAGAAAAATAATTTACCCACTGAGTTAATTGTATTTTGTTTAACAGCAAGAACTGGAAAGCAGTTAGAGAGGCAATAAACTGGCCTAAGAGAATCATCTCTTTAGCAAGAATAAGAGGAGGAGAGAAGTGGGGAGGGGGGTGAGGGGGGAGAAGAAGAGATTCTTGCAAGTCCTTGAGATGAACGCTGGTGTTCAGCTCACTGTCTCCCTTTCAGTAGTCTGGGAGCCCAGCCCATGCGATGTCACCATCCACAGTTTTAAGATTAGTTTTGTTGAGACCTAGAGCCCAAACACTTGACTTGCCCCATTGTTCAGGAGTGTAAGAACACATCAGCCAATATTTTGAGGTCAGAGAAGAGAATAAAAACTGTTCCCTGACACCATAAGTGAACCTTTAGTGACTTTGAACATTAGCTTTGCTACCAAGTTCATAAGAAACTTACCCTATAACTGAGGAAAATAACCCTTACACATAAGACTTACACTATGCTAAAGTAATATTGCTTAAACAAGTGATGTTAAGCTTTTTAAACATTCTTCCTGGGCTATCACAAGTTACAATATGGAGCTGCATGCATCTCTATTCACACACACTCACAGCGATTGTGCTTCCTGAACACACACTGCAGCCCCAATAGAGTGACCTGGACTTCGAGGAGTCAAAAGGAGGAGAAAAGAATCCTCATATTTCAAAATCCATTTAACTAGGTTATTTAACAAGCAGCTTCCATATACTTTTCAGTTGCAAATGACCATTTGAAAAGCAGATATCACAGTGCTGGAGAGATGGCCCAGCAGTTAAGAATGCTTACTGCTCTTGAAGAGAACCCACACCAGGCAGCTCACACCCACTGCCTCTAACTTCAGCTCCAGGGGCCTGACACCTTCAAGCCTCCTTGGGTACCTGTACATATCTAGTGAGTAAAGCTCATGCAGACAGTTACACACACATAAACAAATCAATACACTTTTTAAACAAGCAAACACCAAAAGAAAACTCTAGTAAAATTGTATAAATGTCTGGCAAACATGAACATGCTTAATTAAAATTGTGTAGTTGTGAAAAAAAAAAAAGTCCCACATAGCCAGTGTTGGGCCACTTAGGCACATTTGCCTTGTGCCATTCTTTTCCTCACTTCCATTTCTGACATTCCATGATCTTGCTCCACAGGCCCTTTGCACACACCATCTTCTGTTGCCTGAAATACTCTTTTGTTCTTTCTTATGTGTCCCACCAATCCCGGTAAATTCATCATAACTCAGTCCAGAGGCAGCTTCCTCTGGGACATGTTCTTGGCTGTGTTGTCTGCTCTGAGTACTCTGTAGCTGGATAATTTTTCTTTAACTTGTTTTTCATGCTAGAATATAAGACCCATGATGTAAAAGTGACATCTTATTAAAGTTGGAAGCATCTAGGACCAAGGGCTATGTAAGGCTAATAGTGATGCCAATCACTCATGTATTAAATGGATAAGATGATCAAAAAAACAAAGCTGCATTCTCTTTTGGACTGTAAATGGCTTGCTATCAGTTTCTCCAATGCTTTTCCACACTTTGGAAATGTCCCCTGTTTCAATGCAGTGTCACACTTCCCTCTCTGTATTGACCATGCTGTGTAAACCCTGGCCCTCAGCCTCCTTAAACAAAACCGTACCTTCTCTATGACTGAGAATAATGATCTGAACATACTTCACCTCATACCTGTGGGTTCCATCCCCAGAATGGGGCAAGGGTCTTGAAGACCTGCTTCCTAGAGCCCAGTTGTGATGTCTCTTGCAAAGAATGAGTAATCTATTTTGTTTTGTTTTTGTTAGGTCAGGAAGGAAGAGTCCAGGAGGAGAGATCAAGAAAGAAAAACACTGCCAACTTAACAAAAAAATGAGAGAACAAAATGTTTTCTCTCTTTTTAAAATGTTCATGCATTTGGACTTGGGTGTGACTGATGTGGGAAGTGATTCCCATCACCCATTTGGTCCTGGCTCCTAAGCGCTGAGTTCAGTCTGGAAGTAGTTGCTGCAGCCCCTGGCTGAACAGTCAGGAGCTGTAAGCAGAAGGTTAGAGGCTGCCAGGATGCTGACATGCTAGGCTCATCTTCAGCATCATCAAAGCTAAGCTGAGTCCAGACTCTCCCAGCCCATCCAGGAGGGGCTCTGGAAAGCAGGTCTGCAGCCGACAAGGCCTCTTTACTGATACACTGGTTGCTTTTGATTGGTTGCAGGGCTTGGGATTACTGATGCATTGGCTACCTTGTTTTTGGTTGCAGAGGTTGGGATTGGCTTCTTTAAAGCTGAGGGTTTGGGAGCATCTGTAAATTGGGCAAATAGGTCTCTCATTACACTTTGCTGTGGTGAAATGACACACATCAGCCATTGGCACAGGACTCCTGCTAACTTGTGTGTTTAACAAATACTAGCTATTGTTATCATACTGGTATCTGTGTGTGTATCTGTGTGTGCAGGTAAATGCACACATGGTTTGTGTGGAACCTTGATGGGAGATGACATTCCGTAAATATGTTTCTCTTGTTGGTTAATGAGTAAAGTACTGTTGGCCAATAGGAAAGGAAGACAGGAGGGACTAGGAGACAAGGAGGAAAAAGGAAGGAGTAGGGAGGAGTCAGCATGAGGAGACCGGAGAGAACAGAGGTCCTGCCCCACTCTCCGGTAAGATGAGACCACGTGGAAATACTTAGATTAATAGAAATGGGTTAATACTTAAGACAGAGCTAGCTGATAAGAAACAAGTAACTGGCCAACAGCAGTTATATCTAATACAGAGTCTGTGTGTTAATTGGGGCTGCCACCAGGGTGGGTCCAGGCTGGTGGAAAAACTTATTCCTTATAGAACCTGGGTATCATTCCATACTTGCTGAAACACGGTCTCTTAACTGGCCTAGCACTCACCAAATTGGCTAGACTGGCTGGCCAGTGAGGCTCAGGGATCAGCACTGAGATTGTAAGTGTATGCAGTTAGGCCCAGCTGGCTACTTTACGTGGGTTCTGGGGGACTGAATGCAGTGCTTTGTTGACTATATCTCTCTGTCATTACAAAGCAATTTGGTGAGACCCTTCATCATAGCTGTTCTTCACTGAACAGAAAAGGCTGGAGAAGTCATAAATGGGGAAAAAAAAAGTGATATTGGCTTTGTAGCAGTTACACTACCTCCTCCACTGAGACTGCTAATTTAGGCAAAACAGAAGTGGAGCTAAGCTAAAAGTGATGATACCACTCTCAGATGATGCTGATGATGGTCCTAGCATGTCAGCATCATGGCAGTTGCCAGATTGAAAACAAAACAAAACTGCACAGTAAGAAGAACATGGCTGCCATAGACAGTTTCTTTCTTTCAGGAAAAAAAAAAAAAAAAAAAAGGAGCCAGAGCCCTCACTGACATGCAATGAAACTCTGATTTTTATTTTTTTGTTGCAGCCTAATTCTCTTTTAAATAAATATTTGTTAATAATAGCTCCAATTGTTGCATATAAATGGGGCAAATGACTCACTGTCTCATTGGGCATAGCTTGTATTCTTAATTTTTAAGTTTTCTCCGGGGAAGCTGGTGCCTGTGATTTAGGGAGGGGCCTGCCTTTGATGGAAGTATGTTCACTTGTCTGTCTTTAGTGGAAGGGGAAGGAGGCCCAAGTTTGTTAAAATCCATAGATATTAACAATTAGAATCATAGTTTTAGGACCTAAAAGGCAATGTTAGTTAGGGTTAAGATAACATGCAAGATTAACTCTTTCTAAAACTTCCTACTAAACATAGCACATACGATTTCCCCTAAATATAGACAATAATGAACATACAGATAGTTGCATAGACACTGTACTGTTTCCATAGAAATGTGCAGACTACAATGTACATGCATAGAAAATGTGAATCTATGGGATCCCATGTTGCAGGTCTGTCGAATGGTTTGGGTGAATAGTGGGTTTTCACAGGCAGTCCACACACATACTCCAGATTCCACCATACCATGTACATGCATGTGCAAACATGTATGTTCCTTTCTTAACTCAGTTGTTGTAAATCAATGCAGAGGTAAAAGGTCTTTTACTCCCCACAGTGTACCTTTCATTGCTTTATAAAGTGACTTTCTATAGCACGTGGATTCCTGGTAGATGTCAGACCCAGACTACAGGCTTCCTGTGTCTTAAAATTCGTCAGGCACATAGGAAGGCAGGAGACACCCTGAGCACCAACCCCAACTAGCCAGAAGTGGGCTCCCTTCCAGCTGCTGGCCCCGAAGACCCAGTGGAGATCTCTGCCCTGGGAGAAAACCAGGCAGGCAGCCCTGAAGATGGTGAGCAGAGCTTCTATGGCAGAATCCTGGTCAGGCCAAAAGAGCCCTTTCATGCTCTGAGCACATTTACAGTTGAGGGGGCCAGAATGTTCCTGGCACCCAAGCTCAGAACTTGGACATTTTCCTTTACTCCTCACCTCTGAGTCATGGTTGCTTTTGTCCACTTAGCCTCTGGGCAGGGATCTAAGCTGAGGCTGTGAGACTTCATCAGACCCTCCAAACAAGTACTGGCCAGGAAGTCCACAATGTGGGGTGTGGATAGCTCCCCCAGGTTCATCCTGCAGTAGCAGTCCCTTTACCTCCAGCAGGCTGTCAGCCTCAGCTAGCCTCTGCTTCAAAGATGCCACAGCATCAACTGCTGTTGCTTATGCTTCTGCTGTCTGCCCTGCTTTCACAGGAACCCAAGGTGACAAAGTTGATGAGCACCCATGTTGTATGTAAGGGGGCCTTCTGTGTGGATGGAGGACATCTCTTCTCTCAGGAGATATAGAGGGCCTTCACTACACAGCCAATAGCAGCACTTCTGCTAGGTAGAAAGAGCTAGATAGAGGATTATCAGGCATGGACCTCTTCACCTACATCCTCAATTTGACGCCTGAAAATGTTGACCCTCCTTCTCATTTGTCCCACCTAAGCTGGGGGTGGGGGGCAAGTCCGGAGTCAACATGCAAGTTTCCAAACAAACAGCAGCTCTGGAAGCCTTGGACCTATCACGGTTTCTCTTTGTACAGTTTCTTTTATCTGCAGTCAGCTGTGGCTTGAACGTATTACACAAAAAGTTTTTAAAAATCCTGTTTTAAACACATGCAATTCTGACTTTGATGAAACTTCTCACTGTCATGTTCTACCCCACTTGGTGGAGACTCAGTCATCTGTCCAGTGTATCCATGACACATACCCCTGCTCTGTGCCACCATATCACCAACTGCCCCACTCTCCCAGTTTGTGCTCAAGAAAGTCTGACACAGCCCATCACAGCCCTTGTACATTCACTTCACACATAGGCATCACGTGTGACATCATTGCAAGGTAATGTTTTATAGCACATATTCACACATATTTGTCCATTATATAGCTATAATTGCTTTTATTTTATCGGAAGCTGTTGCTAATCTCTCACTGTGCCCTACTTACAAATTAAGCCATGGTAAGATTGAACAGAAAGAGGAAAGCTAGTGTAGTTGGACTTGGGTATTTCCTGAGATCTCAGGCATCAACTGAGGGCCATCAAAGGACCATGATTTGTCCTAGGTGAAACAGGTGTCAGGGTTCTTTTCAAGGTGTACAAGGAGCTTTGTCCCTAGGGGTGAGGTGGCATCTCTGGCTTTCAATGGCACTAGAGATCCAGGTTTAGTCTGCGCCACTGGGGATTTTCTTTTAGTTTTGATCAGGGAGAATGTTCTATTCCCAAGCAGGCTCGGGGAAGCAAGGCTTTCGTTTCTGGGACATTGCCTGGGAGTGGAATGTCACACAGTTCCCAGCATGCCCCACACAGAACTGCTTACAAGTCTCTATTAAAGGTGTGCATGTGAAAAGCACGCTGCTTTAACTTAGGGTACGGGTTTTCAAACTGTACTTACTGATTGGGAATATGGCATCACCTTGGAAACCATTAGAGATATACATTTCCGGTTCCTTCTAGACAGATTAGGAACATTTGAGGGCTCACCATGTAGCACAGTGATATAGAGTGTGCTGGACCCTGCTTTTAATCCCAGTGCCAAGATCAGAAAAAAACAAAAAATAAAACAGGTCTGCTCTGGTTGATAGAGCCTTGCCTGTTCTGCAGGGCTTTGCTTCAAATGAGCCCAAAGGGGCTTCTTGCCTATAGATTTTACTGTTATCATCAACATGCTAATGTTCCTATGACTTTTAAAAATGTTTTAATTTTAAAAACATTTTATGTACTATCCATACATACTTACAATGTGTTCTGATCCAACCTAGCCCATCTCCAATCACTTGCTGACTCCTCCATCACATTCCCCTCCCAGCTTCATGTTCACTCTCTCTGTTTTCTGGAACACACTGAGTCTGTTGGCAGCTGCCTGTATGTGTGCATATGAGACTGTGTACTGGGACACAGGTGGCTTCTCAAGGCTGCATCCCGGAAGAAACGGACTCCCCCAGCAATCATCAGCTGACAATAGCGTCTCATGCAGGGGTGGGTTGTCAGGAACTGCTCCTCCCTGCATGCTGGGCTTTAGGGTTTGATCTTGTGCAGGTCCTGTTCATGTAGCCACAGCCATTGTGAGTTTGCAGAGAGCAACTCAGACACATTTGCTGCAAATGTCCACACCTTGTGGCTCTTACAATGTTTCCACTTCCTCCTCTGTGGCAATGCCTGGGTCTTAGAGGCAGAGGTGTTCTTCAGGAAGAGAATACCACTTGTAGTTTTCCCCAACCATAGCAGTTCCAGGAGTTCATTTTCATGGATCACCCCCAGGGGTGCTGCTCTGCATGCACGCGTGCACGCACACACGCACACACACACACACACACACACACACACACACACACACACACACACACACCAACCACAGCAGACGGACGCACAGAAAACCATGCTGACAGGCAATTGTCAGATTTAGCAGTTCATGAAAAATTCTCAGAGGGTGGGAAGCAGCCTTGCAGTACTCAACATGTCCATAAGATGGCACCACAGTCTTTTGTTATTTTTAGTTACTGGCTAAAATTTCACTAACAGAATTGATTTCATTCAACTATATCTAAAATAGTTAAAAATTTCAATTTTGGTTATTGAGACATATTTCACAGGTCAAAAACCAAACACAATAAACATACTAATTTTATTTCCTGAAAAATGAGGGGAGTGGTAGGGGAAGAACTTGTAATATCAGGGTGCAGTCAAAGGCCACTGCACCATTTCAACTGTCAATATTCCTCTTGGTGCAAGGGCAATACTTATGATTAAATTGTGGGCCGTTGATGTGGCCATTGACTCAGATCTGTGTTCCCTGACTAGCTTGGTGGCCAAATCAGAACTTGAAATGCAGATAGAATTCCAGAAGTTTAAAAAGGGGTTAGGAAACACACTTTCCTGAGAACATCAGAAAGGGTCCTTCCCCATCCTGGGCTTTGCAGCACCACAGGCTAAACTGCTGCTTCCCCTCTGGCATGCTTGAAAGGGCTGCCAAATTTAGCAAGAGAAAACACACACTAGTCAAATATGAATTTCAGATAAGCACATATTATCTTTACTTATCTGTAGTTGTAGCACTGGAGGTTTGGAGACAGGGTCTAGCTATGTAGTCCAAGTTGGCTTTAAACTTAAGATTCCTCTAGCATCACCTCTCCCCCCATTGCCGAAGTTACAAGTGCATAATCCCACTGTTTGAAAATATGTAAATACTCTATAAAAGCTTCAAGAAACAGAAAAAAAAAAAAAAAAAAAAAAAAAAAACACCCAAACCTTTTCACAGTTGCCTTGCAGTCCTGACTTGCAGCTCTAACCAGGTAATGATTTCCGGCATAGGTCTGCTTTCTTCACCCTCTTCCTTTCCTACTGGACTCACACATGCAGGCACAACGCAACCACAACGAGGAAACTGCCTATGTCCCCAGGGCATTCTTGCACTGGTCTGAGAACTCAATGGAAGGGCTCTGTCTTCCCCACTGTCTATCAAAAGCGTCATGGAGACAGCCTGGTCAGAGGGACCAGAACCACACACTTAAACCTCCCAGGTGGCTCCACTGTGCGTGAGGTGGGTGGTTCTTGGGATGTGCTGTGCTTGTCAACCGCTTGGGGCTTGCTCAGCTACAAAACTGGAGCCAGCAGACAGGTCCCAATGCCTATGTTCTAACACGCCCAGGTGTTGCTGTCATGCCCTGTGCACTGGGAGCAGGGTGGCCCAAAAGTGGGTTATTGTAGAAGCCGTGGGAGTATCCTTAACTTCCCAGAAAATATCACCCTGTAACCTTTCCCTAGGTTCACATAGCTGAGCTACATTTGACTAGGAAAGACATTTGAGCCCTGTGTATTTTGGAGGTCCCCTTCCCCATTTTTGATCAGGTGCCTGGCCAGCTTGGCATTTACTAGTGGGAAAAGCTCCAACCAGGTGAGATGAGACGCCCCCGAGTCACTCCTTCCTGTATTTATTTCTAATTTTTTCCCCCTCTGGTCATTTTTGGGGGCGGGGTTTGAAGAGTGCACACTGTCTCCTGCAGTACACACCCACCATATTCATAAAATGAAAGGAAAGTAAGGGTCAACTTCTACCCCCCCCCCACACCAAGCCATATACAGTCTTACCGGAGACTTCTTGATGTCCGAAACGGCATAATTTCCCTGTGAGGTCCATCTGGCAGACTCGGTTAAAGACAGGCCGGTCCCATAAAGGTTGATGCTAAAACGCCCCTGGAACACACGGCCAGTGCAAAAGACTTTTAGCCCACACCACAAACCAAACAAAGCAAAGCTGACACATTTAAAGGCACTTTGGTAAGGCGAGGGGTGTCAATTAATTTTGATGGCCACTAATCGTTGAAGGTATTTTTTTTTTTTTGTTCCCTTGTCAGAGCAACACACTTTACATTCATGGTTTCTAGGTAGAGATTGTGTTTACATACGGCGAAACCAGGGACTACAGGCTATTAACTCCCTCCAGAACACAGTAAGAGCTGGGGTCATCTCTTACTGACTTCTAAATCCCCTCTCACAGCTTCTCCCGTCGGCCTCCGTAGCACAGCAACCCTGATGTTGCTTACAATTGTCAGATTCCTTCACGACCAAAATGGCACAGTGTAATTTTTCTAACAAGATCTAGCTGCCAAAGTTTCCCGGGTTTCCTGGGGCGAAGAGCTAGCACAGTGTGTCCCAAGCACCGCTGGGTGTGAGTTCAAAGCAGAGGCGCTTTTCCCAGAGCAGCCAGAGGAGGGCGCGCTTGGCCAGCTGAAGAGGCTCCCACCCAACCTCTACCCTTTTCCCCCAGCCCTACTTAGTGGACAGATTCCCGAAGGCTCCCAGGGTGTGTGGTCTGGGCACTTTGATAGTTATCTCTAAGGAGACAGTGCAGTGTATTGGTCTCTCCTTTCTTTCAAAACCATCTCCGTCCCTGGCGGTTTCCAATCTCAGGGTTGCTTTCTCCCCAAACTGAGAACCCACAGCTTTGCCAAACGTTAAAGCAAAAGAGGCACCACTCACAACCAAATCCTGGCATGAACGAGTTAACTTCTTCAGCAGTGATTAGATCCCAGAGAGCTAGCCCAGCTTTTCAAGACCTCCCTTGATCCTCTTATAAAATAGAAGGTAATGCACAAATATCCCTCATTGACTCTACTGAGGAATAAATTAAATTAGTCACACATAAATTGGGTGTGGTGGTCCCTGCCTGTGATCCAGTACTAGGGAACTGAGACAGGAGGATGGCCATCAGATCCATCTACATTACCTAGGGAAACCCTGCCTTAAAACAAAACCAAAACTCTAGGAGAAATAAACAAGCAAACAAATAAATAAAATCCCAGGGTTACTAGTTGATACCTAGTAGAAATACTGGTATCTATAATAAAAATGAGTACATTGAGTATCACACCTGCCCCCCCCCCTCTGTTTTTCAAGACAAAGTTTCCTAGAACTCATGTTGTAGATCAGGTTGGCCTTGAACTCACAGAGATCCACATGCCTCTGTCTCCCAAGTGGTAGGATTAAAGGTGTGCACCTCCAGGCCTGGCTCATTCCTGCATTTTCTAATTGTTTTCTTTGCTTATCTAAACAATTATTTAGGGGAGGGGTTCAGTATTTGTTTATACTAGTTATTGGCAGTAACAGGTGACAGATACTTGTAGATTTTTCCAGTAAAAAGCACATCCTAGGTCGTCAGCTGAAACCTCCAGAATGAGGTGTGGCTCTAGGATTTTCCTCCTGCCAGTTCCTTAAATGGGAACAAATAAGACTTTGGAACCTCTCTGAAGCTGAGGTGCAAATGCATGAGACAGGAACATGGGTTTCTGTGGGGTGACCAGCCAGTGGTCACAGTGTGGGTGATAAGTCTTCAGAAGAAATGTGGTGATGTCTACAGGCAGTGAGAGATATTCCAGATGGTGGCAGAGGAGGGGTCCATGGACTGCCTGTAAGTAACAGGACAGACCCCTGTCCCCGACAGATCATTATCCAGTCCTGGTCCTCAAGATCCAAAGTGCTGAGAGTGAGAAATCGCAGGGGTAAAAGATGGATCTTTCCACAGCACCCCCCCCCCATCTGCTTCAGTGGATGGTCAGAAAATGGCTTACTTCCCCAGCCCATCAATAAAATGGGTTAATAAGATCGAACTTTTTAAAAGGAGGTTACAAGATGGAAGTCCCCCACATCTCTGTCCCATTGCCCTTGCCTGGCAAACAGTAGGAGGTATTATTAGATATTTTTAATGACTAAAGTGTGTAGACATTAGTAGTTCTTGCCCTGAGTGTAAGAACTCAGTACCAAGGTACTTGTAAATATGACCGATTGGGATTTCCATGCCAGCTGCCTCATACAGTTTTCCAATGCTGGCCTTTTTGCTTTGTTTGCCCTCCTAATTAAAACAAAACAAAACAAAAAACAATCTGGAGAGAAAGTCTCTTTATGTGGCCCAGGCTGCCTGGGACTCTGTGTCTTCCTGCTTTAGCCTCCAGAGTGTTGAGAGGGAAGATATGCACAAGGTCATGCCAAGATTCTAGTGGCCACTTCCTTATCTCATGGTTACTGCTACTCAAGAAGGGCTGAACCCACCATACATGGTGTCCCACATCACAGGGGCTCAACTGCCCCTTCCCACTTGACCCCACTCTCTCTGTCTTGCTGCAGAAATAATACCTGGTCTGCTTTGGTTTTGAACTTTTCGGAAGGTAGATGCTGCAGGCCTGGCTGTGGTCCTCACAATGCCCCTAACACTCTGGGCCTTCTGTGACTGAGCATGCTCCTTGAAATCTTTTAGGTGTATACTCTCAGCAGGGGAACACATTTGAAGGCAACAGCGGGCCATCTTCCTCATTCTCCTGAATTTTCTGGTTGAAGGACCTACACTTTCCATAAACATCCTAGCTGTCTGACACTCTAAAAACTAAGTACCCTGGAGAAGAAGAAGATAGAGATGGTCCCTCTGTCTCTGCTGTGGGATGTATTTGTGCCTGTGGTCTTGTCATTGGCATCTAAAAGGTATAAAACTTGTTACTGCTGACTCTTGATTTGGGAGGAACAGAAATGAAGAGCTATACATATGCTAGATGATCTATCTACAGAGATCTGCAGGAGTGGGTTTCAGACCAACAGGGATCTTATTCTTGTCCAACATGTGGCAGGGTGAGAAAGACACATCTACCATAGTGGAGATGAATCCAAATGGCTTGGAATAAAATCTAGCTTTGGAAATGCGTGCTTTGGAAAAGTTAGAATTTCATCCCAAGGGGATGGAACACTGAGACTCCGTGCTAAGGCCTTAAGAATGTTAAGCACAGTGCCTGAAATACAGAAAACTCTCAGGAAAAGTTAGTGACTGATTCAGTGTCAGCAGGAACAATACTGAGTTTACCATGATCAGGATAAAAGCCACATTCTAACCATCTGTTGAGGTGATGGTGCCTGGAATTTTCTTTGCTGAAAAGTAAGTTTTTAAAGCAAAGCAAAGGGTGGAGAGGAAGAAAAGGAGGCTCAGCTGGAGCATCCTTCCTTCAGCATCCTTCAGCATCCTTTTGCTTTGATTTCAAAGCAAACTTGAGGCTGCAGACCACACTTAGTGAGGCTGCCTAGAAACCTTCCCTGGAAAACTGAATTTAAAACAAACAACAACAAAAATCAAATTTTTCATAAGCATAGTCAGTGCTAATAAATTTTTAAGGAATCCTGAAGGAACCCAACAGAGTCTGAAGAATTGGCTGCAGGAAAAATAGAAAAACCCTCTCCTGGCATAGAGTTTTCCCACTTATCACTTCTTATCAGCGTTTAGTAAATGAGCTCACGTTGCTGAGTTATTAAAGTAAATGAAAACAAATTACCCTTCATTTACCTAAGAATTAACTTCCCAAAGATATGCACATAGAAATGGGAAAATTCTGAGACAGTTGAAAGAGGCAGGGCAGGGTCAGCCTTAGCCACTGAACTAGAAGTCACACTGACTGGATGCTTGGAGCCGTCCATGCCCTAAAGAAACTGCACTGCAGACCTTTAGAATTTCTTGGTGATGGAGGAAAATCCCCTTTAGCCATTATCCCCTTTGCTACTTTTCTTTCTCCCACAGGGTGCCCCTACCATTCCTCGAATGCTTTCTGAGGCTGTCTTAGCTTGAGGCTCACGAAACACTCAGAGGACACTGTTTCCTTAGAAGAAAGTTCAGGTGACACTGTGGTTGGAGACAAATGTGCCCATTCTTCCAGACTTCTAAATGCTCCCTCTAATGGCAGCTTTGCAAAAATGCACGGGAACCAAAGGAAACAGTGGGCTGTTTTCCTGTCTATACTCCAAGTGATGAATGAAGCTTCTTGCAAAACCTACTGGCCATTTTGCAAAATTAGAACAGGCTAAGTAACACTTGAAAGTTAAGCATTTTCCCAAAGGCTTGGAAGAGGAGAGCACGGCTATGACTGTAGAATGGGCAGGAAGAGGTGAAGACGCTTAGCTTGCATTTCATACATCTGTGGTGGAGTTAACAGATGGGAGCAAGAGCCCCAGAGCCCCAAACCCCAGGCGAAGGGGACTTTTAGAATATCGTACATGGCTGTGATGAATCCCTTGGGCTTGGACATTGTACAGATATGACCTGGCTCAGAGTAAGTGGAAAAGAAGTAGCAGCTCATTTGCTGAGATGGTCCTAAGGCCCAGCATTTACAGAGCCAGGGGATACCCATGTACGCCTTACAAATCTTGAGACTTCCAGATGTAATATTTATTTATTTAAAACCACAAAACACTCCACTGATATTTAAAAATCTCCTTCCAGAACTTTTTTTCTGTCAATACACATTTTTAAAAGTGCAGGGGAGAGCAAAGGGCTGGAAGGGATGTAAATGCAGTACTTAAAAATTTCTCACAAAATTAATTTAAGGAAAAACAGAGGTTGGTGGCATAGCTCAGCTGTATGGTGAGTGTTTACCTCGCAAGAGGCTTTGGGTTCGATTCCAAGCATATAATACACACACACACACACACACACACACACACATACACACACACACTACACAACACACAATATACACATATCATAACACACCATACACACATATATACACATATGCCACACACATACCACAAACACACACCACACATACATAGCACATCACACACACATACATTATACATACATACCACACTTGCATATATACCATACCCCCACACCCCACATACCACACATACATACTACACACCACACACACACCACATACACACCACGCACACACATACACCACACCCCCACACCCCACATACCACACATACATACTACACACCACACACACACCACATACACACCACATACACACCACACACACACATACACCACACCCCCACACCCCACATACCATATATGCAATACAAATCACACACATACACCCCACACATACATATCACACCCCCCACACCACACACATATAAACCACAATGCATACAAACATACCACATATACCCAAACATATACATTCACATATTATACACACACACAGCATACACATACATACACCACACACAGACAACCCAAAACATATATATGGGATCATGGGGCATGCTATACTTTTGACACTGGCTTCTCTTCCATAACTCCATGTGTGTTTTTCTATATTTTGTAATAGAAAAATTTATAATGACAAACTGACATGCTGAGGCTTACCTATATTTGTGTGTTTGGGTGGGTGTTGGGGATTGGATCTGGGGTCTTGGTATGCAGGCAAGGTAATGTTTTTTGAAGTAAGATATAACTCACTAGGTTGCCAAGCAGGTTTGTAACCCATTTTGTAGCCCAGGTAGGCTTTGGACTGGCAGTCTTCCTGCCTCATCCTCCCCAAATATCTGACATTTCAGGCCTGTGCCACCAGGCTTGGCTCTATATTGATCTCTCTCTCTCTTTTTTTTTAAAGAGTCAATTCTGTGCGTCTCTTCCCACTTAGTGACATATTGTTGGTGAGAGTTTAAATCAGTCACAGGGAGAATATTTACACCATAGAAACCAGAAAATGCTACAAAGCATGAATTTTGTTGATGGTAAGTCCATCATTAAGCATTAACCAACATTCTACTGACTGCAGTATTCATTCATTTATTCATTCATAATTTATCGAACCAAGTCTTTGCCATCCAACATCTGATTTGTTCAAAAGTTTTGACCATGATACCTGATGCATCTTGCTGAACACAGATGTTATGCCTGTAGCTGTGAGTATTTCTTAGGAGTCAAATTCCTGGGTTAGACTCCAAAACATTTGTGAGGCCTTTGATGCAACAAGGCCAAATTGTTCCATGACCAACTGCTTTAATTCTAACTGTAGGAACACATGGACGGAGGGGCCTCAAAAACAGGGTGAGCAGAGGGGCGAGGCTTGAGGACATACCTGTGGGCATTTGGCAGCACTGTAGCAGTCCCCAGCAGTGGCAAAAGGGACAGGATGTCCTTCACTTGTCCTTGCAAACTCTAAGTCAGTGGCTGTGGAATGGGGAAAGGGTAAAGGGAGAGAAAGAAAGGCAGGGGAAACGAAGTATGGAAGGGGCAGGGTTTTAACAAGGAGATGGGAGAAAAAGAAGAAAGAAGGGGAGGAGGAAGGAATGGGAGAGAAAGAAATAACTCTAATCATTAGTGAGCAAATGATTCCAGATGTGCCTGGTGTTTTTCCCATCACATTTGTGGTTCTGAGAGCTTCTCTCCCTGGGCTTTATCAGCACTGACTGTCTCCACAGAGTATGGGAGCCAAAAAGAGGTTTAACGTGATCTTAGAATTGATTCCTGCATAAATAGGAAATCACTTAAGTGCAGTAACTGAGTACAGGGAACCTCCTGTTACCCTGCATCCCCAGCTTAAGAACAGGGCAAGAAGCCAGGGAAGTCTTTCCAGCTGCTTAGGGGCCATCCCCAAGTTTCCTCTGTCCTCCTGTGGCCTAGGTCCTGCTCTTGCCAGAATGGAGAACAATTAGAACACACATCTTGAAATTATTAATGGTAATTTCTCAAGTTCAGGGCTAGCTTATAGTTAAAAGTGGGGGGAAAGCCACTAAAAACAGTATTGAACCACAGTTGTTTCTAACCCTGTTGCCACTCCTCAAATGCACAGGATAAACAGTGAGCTGCAGAGGGGCTGCAGAGGAGCTGCAGATGGCTGTGGTCACTGAGAAGGTTTTTTTTTGGGGGGGGAACTCCCATTTTTAAACAGAGGCATCCTTGGTCACTTCAGTAGCTCTTTGCTGGGGTCTTTTTAAAATTTTCATTAGCATATGCTAATCGTATATAATAGTAGGCTATGGCTCTTTCACACACATTGTATCTTTTGACCATGTTCATTACCCCATTGCCTTCTCTTGTCCCCCTCCCATTCCCACTCAACCCCTTCTTCTTCCCAAGTACTTCACCCATTTTCATATCTTTTGTGCTTTGTGTGTGTGTGTGTGTGTGTGTGTGTGTGTGTGACCTAATAAGTTTCATTTTAGTCACTTACAGGAATATAGGTGAAGGGTTATTTCCATGGCTATACTACTGAAGAAAATGTGTCTCCTTTCCTTAACAATTTAAATGCCTACAGGTCCTCAGTAGAGTAGGATTTAAAGGCAATGGTCATTCGAAGGACAGGGTCATGAGCCCCACCCCTGATGATCTAAAGGTGGGGCATTTTTCTCAACAAAGAAACCATAGAACCACTGCATCTAACCCTAATCTGTATAGCTGATAGCAAATAAAAACTATCTCAGTACAAATCCCACTTAATCTAACTCAAGAGAAAACTAGGATAATATTGGTGGTGTAATGTTAATAAGAAAAAATTAATTCTTCATTATTTCTGTTCTTCCTCTATTCAAGAGAATGTGTTTAGATATTTTAGCTGTCTTTACCCACTCTAATGATTAATGTGCCCAGAAGAACCAGAGTGCTAGCCAGAGTATGAAATCAGGCCACGGGCAGGCTTGTTAGGAAAGGTAATTCTGAAGCCATTTTTCTTCCATAAATCAACAATCAGATAAAATTAGTTTTCTGCCTCTGTGTGTGTGTGCTCTGTGCTGGGGAGAACCATCTGGAGGGGGATGTGTCTTACAAATGACTTTGCTACTGTTTCCTAGCTGCTGTTTCTCCTCTAGAAGCTTCTTTCTGTTCTATTGTTTTCCCTGTATAGACCTCAATGTCTAACCCCTTCACATGCTTAAGGTCCAGGTCCCAAGGCAATGCCTACTGTGATGCTGCTCTGAGACTCAACTTGCATTGGCAAAACTTCCATGAGCAAATATTTATCTCTTTCCTTCCTCACTCATCACAAACCAGAGACCTGACCTATTCCAGGCACTGGAATTCAGCACTGAACACAAAGGACAAAGCCTTGACATGTGAAGCATATGGCAGGGTTGTCACTGCTGGTCACCCTGTGTGACTTCCCTTCAGTATCTATGCTCTCACAGGCCCTGTGTCCCCAGGTGGAGAGGAGGTATGTGCTTCTGCAGGGTGCTTGGCTGAACTTACTTATGATCTGCATGCTGGTCAGGTCGATTCGGATCTTCTGGAAACTGGAAAAGCCAGCAGCGGTGTAATCCTTCCGGCAATGACAGTCATCCCGCCGACTCCCATTATAGGGACATTCTGTTGGGTTGTGCAACCTAAGCAGTGTCGACAGCATTTCGGTAAGAATGAGAAAGTTTTCTCTGGGGACCTCTGGGGATCGAATCTCTTCTGGGACTGAGCCTCCTACCTGTGCCCGTAAACTTCGGAGAAATTCTCTGAGTCACCATGGGCCAGTGTCACATACTCCTTGGGATAGTCAGAATGCATTCCTGCACAGAATACCTGCACGATGAATGAGGAAGAACCCAACAGAGGCACCCAGAGAGAGAGTGATGAGAGCCGAGATTACCGTGAAAACATTCTGTAAACAATGACTAATTTCAACACTCACCTTTAGGGGTTTCCCTCTAACACTCAGGAAATATTCACCATCTGCACTGGCACTGTTGAGTCTTTTTACATCCTTGCAGTTCTGGGGTAACTCACCTAGGAAGCACAAATCATAAAAATGGGTGCAAGCGTCTCAGATGTTCGCTATCTACCAATGGAATACGTCACGCTGCCTGCTCGAACTGGCCAATGGGTAGATTAAAAGGAGAAGGGGAGGTTGGTGGAGAGAAGAGACAAGGAGAGAGAGAGAGAGAGAGAGAGAGAGAGAGAGAGAGAGAGAGAGAGAGAGGGATAGTTCAGTAAGTAGAACACTTGTCAGGCAAACATGAAGATTTGAGGTTGATGCCCACACAAAACAGCTGGCTGTGAATGTGCCTTATGTAATCTCAGTGCTGGGGAAGGGGAGACAGAAGGACAATGAAGGTCCACGAGCCAGTCAGCCTGGTGAGTCAGTGAGTTCTAGGTTCAGTGAACAACTTTGTCTCAAGGGCAAGGTGGAAAGTGACTGACTGAGGAAGGTCACTTGAGATCAATCTCTGGCCTCCAAAAACTTGAGCACGAAAGTGTAGGCACCCCCCCCCCCACACACACACACATGAACACACCACACAAATACATAGAAAATTACTACATTTCTAAAGATGACAGACAAATACACCAACAGAGATGCTTTGCTCTCTATGGCAGACAGAGAAGGCTTTGGTTGAGTGACTTACAATTATAAACGTTGTGACAGGTTTTTCTTTCTTCTGGCTTTAGATCGGTGGGACATAAGTGGCTGGGCAGGTCCTCGTTGGTTAAACACTGCACAGATCTATGCATGATTCCCACACCACAGGACACTGAGCACTGGAAGGCAAAGAAGAGTTGGTGGGTGGCTCTTGAACCTGGGAGGCATAAGCATCATGACACAAAGCTTGGAGCCCTGGTGCTGTGTGACAAACCGCTGGCATTTATTGATTTCTTACCATGTTCTAGCTGTTGTTTTATGCTTCACATATATGTACTTAAGCATTATATATATATGTGTGTGTGTGTGTGTATACACACTTATATAACTGTAAAACACACAATTCTATATAAAGCATTTATACATGTATGTCACTGTATGTAGTTATACACACACTCCCTGCCCCCCATTTAAGCAACATGATAACCCTGTGAGATGGCACTGCCATTACTTGTTTTTACAGATGGAAGATTTGGGCTCAGATGTGAAGGAATTTGTTCAAGGTCCTCGTGGAGCTGGGATTCAAACCCTCTTGACGGTCATCACCTCTCACACTTTTGCCTGAGAGTTTCCTAGTCCAAAGCCAGAAGACTGTGGCAATGATTTTTCCAGACAGACTTAATTTAGAACATTCTACTTTGTGTCCCGAGTAAACAAAGTTCTCCCTGAACAGGCTAGCATGTAGGGGCCCTCCACAGTGGAAGCAGCCAAAATACTTCCTGTGTAACAGTTATGAGATGCCAGGTTCCAAAGGCTAGTTGGAAAAAAGTGTAGTAAAGATGTAGGGAAAATAGCAAAATGTAACATAGAAACGATTGTAATCATCTAAGTGATTTTATATATCAACTCAAATCATCTTCATAGATATCCATTTTACAAATGAGGAAACTGAGGCACAAAACTTGACAACTTGCGTATTCCTGGGATGAAGCAAGATGCACCATCAGCTGTTTGGATTTAGATTGCTTGTTCTCCTCCTATCAGCCAAGCTGCAGGCAGGCAGGCAGGCAGGAGGGGTTTAGAGAAGGTTTGAGATTTCGTAGTTGATAACCCAGGCCCCTACTTACACTGCCCCAGTTACCAACTCTCCAGGTGGCTGAAACAGGACAGTCCCTCAGATAGCAGGGATGGACGCTTGGCGGCTGTGTGCCTGGGCAGTTCACTGTGGTTTGATAGCTGTATTCATAATTCTCCTTGCCTGTATAAATCTCACTGCAGGAAACCAGCCTTTGCCTGTAGCCCTTTCCACAGGTCACTGAACACTGAGAAGAGAGAGGGGTCAAGAGGGGATGTTTCAGAGGCTTCCTGTGACAGCCACAATAAGCCCCCACCCTCCACACCAAGTTTGCCCTCCTGTGGCAGCTGCAGAATGCTGTCTCTTGTTGATCTGTTGAAGCCTTCATCTCAGGCCATAGCAGGCTCCATCAGACACTCACCAAACTGGGGCTTCCCCAGGCAGGCATTTCAAAACCATTCTTTCTCTGGGGCTCCCAGAGACCCATATGCCATCAAACTCCCCCTTTCTAGACCTCTAAGACCATGCCAGAAACCCGCTGAATGTGGAGAGGAGAAGGGGCCTGCGGCCAGCCTGTGAACTGCATCCTCAGAGTGAAAGGCAAACAGCTCTCCAGAAGGAGACATCACGGGCCTTCCATCCAGTCTCCTGCTCTCTGTGGCTCTGTGTATGTGCACATCCACCTTCTACCCAGTTCCTTCCTCTCCTCTCTCTTTCGCTATGTATTTTGGTCACTAAGTCACCTTCCTGCTTTCTTTTTCTTTCTAAATCATGTCATTATGTGATTCTTTTTGTAAGCAAAAGACACAGCAGCAACAAAAAGAAAATGATAGACCAATATCACAGATGAAAACAGACACAAAAATTAACAAAATACTTGGCAAACTAAGTTCTTAAACATGTCAAGAATATCACTTAATCATCATGGTCAAATTGGCTTCATTCCAGAGAAGCAGAGATGGTTTAACATATGCAAATCCACAAATGCAATATATCATATACATGGATTCTAAGAAACCATGTTGACACCCTCAGTAGGTGTGGGAAAAGCCATTGACATAAATCCAACATTCATGATAAAATTCATGATAAAAGCTACAAAGAATCTATGACTTGAGAGAACACATTCCAACACAGTGAAAGCCGTACACAACAAACCTACAGCCAAATACACTAAGCGAAGAAACTCAAAGCATTTCCTCCAAGATCAGGAACAAGAGGAGGTTGTCCAGTTCTCTACTCAGCAAAATGAAAGCTTTTGAGTTAGTGACAAAATAAGAGAGATAAATAGAAGAAGTAAAAAAAAAAATCTATTTGCAGACAATATGATTCTATGCATAAAAAAAAAAATCTCCAAAGACTGTGCCAGGAAACTCTTGTAGCTGAGAAACTCCTGCAAAATGGCAGGAGACAAGATTATCATATAAAAATGTGTAGCCTGCCTGTATACCAATGACAAACATGGAAAAGAAATCAGGAAAACAATCTCATTTACAACAGCCTCAAAAAGGAACTTTAAAATACTGAAGGATACATAGAGGGAGATGATGCTAGAAGATGGAGAAACTTCTTACGGATTGGATTAATATTGTGAAAATAGAAGTACCAATGAGCCAAAGTAATCCTTAACAAAAAGAAAAATGCTGAAGATATCATGTCTGACTTCAAGTTATGCTAGAGAACTACAGTAATAATAATTCTTAATAAAAAGAAAAGTGTTGAAGATGTCATGTCTGACTTTAAGTTATGCTAGAGGACTACAGTAATAAAATCAACATTATACTCACATGGAAAATAGATTTACCTAGAACAATGAAATAGAATAGAGCTGTGGTTCTCAGCCTTCCTAATGCCAACCTGTTATAAAGTTTCCATGTTGTGGTGACCCAACTATAAAATTATTTTTGTTGCTTCTTCATATCTGTAGTTTTGCTACTGTTATGATTTAGAATGTAAATATCTGATATGTGGTATATATGATAATATGACCCCAAGGGGTTGCCACCCACAGGTTGAGAACCACTGGAATATAGGACCTACATATAAGCCACACAGCTACAGCCACCAGATCTTTGATAAAGATGCTGAAAATGCACATTTGCAAGGCAGCATCAAAAGATGATACTGAGAAAACTGGATTTTGACAAATTAGATGAATGAAACTAGATTCCCATCACTCACTTTGCGCAAAATCAACTCCAAATATCTCAGACTTTAATGTAAGATCCCAAACCCTGCAACGAATAGAGAAAAAAACTGGAAAAAATACTTCAAGATATATATTTCGGTAAGGACTTTCTGATCATGAGTTCAGTCCCTCAGAAAATAAGTTCAACAATGAGACCTCATGAGATTAAAACACTGTACAGAAAGGAAACGATTAACTGAATTAAGAATCAGCATACAGAGTAGAAAGAAAACCTTTGCCAACTATACACATGAAGGAGGATCTCTATAAAGACTATACAAAGAATTCAAAATGTTAAACAAACAAAAATATTCAAACAACCCAATTAAAAAATAGGCTCTGCATGTCCATGCTGATCTGGGTGACTAGTGTTGCCACCTGGAACCATGGAGATGTTCTGGCACAGGCCACTGCTTAGGACCATGTTTGGGTCCATGGCCTTGCAGTAGCCAGGGCCTGGTGTCTATGGCTGGCTCCTGCTTACACAGAGGGCTCTGTGGATGCCTGGGGTCTAGTTAGCCATCTGGGACCATGTTGTGCCATGATGATCTGGGTGGCCTATGCTGCTTCTAGGGTTGTGGTGGCATCTGGGCCTGAGCTGCTGCTGAGGGATGTATCTGGGCTCATGGTCCTGCTGCAGCTGGGATCTGTAGTGATGTCCATGGCCTGCATTAGCACCAGGGTCATTGCAGCCATGCAGTACTGAGCCAGACCCATCCTTCATCAGCCCTGCGATGGCTGGTCATGCCTCTCACTGGACACTGTAGCAGAAAAGCTGGCTCTACCCCTCAGGGGAGAGACCCCCCCTCCTCCCACCACACTCAAGAAAAATATCTCCACCCCTCACCACAGATGTGCATCTCACCTGGACAACACACTAGAGCTGGCCCTCTAGGGACACAGGTGAGCAGACCCTAGGGCATGAGATCAGGAGACCTGAACCCCCACCCCCCAACTGCCATGTGGTGGTATGGGTTAGTGAAAGATACCCTCTCTCCCTCCCTCCTCCTCTCCTCCCCCTCCTTCCCCCCTCCCTTTCTCCCTCCCTAACCTATTACCACCTACAGCTGGTGAGAGAGCTGGCCCCAGGGTCACAAGATTGACAGGACTAACCCTGACCCTCACCAGTTGCAGCACACAGGAGAGCAGGCCCTGTGCCCCACCTGGGCAGTACACTAGAGCTGACCTTGTTGTGTTTGTGTGGTGGTGGTGGGGGGCAGGCACACACAAGTGAGCCAGTCCTGAGGGCATGAGAGCAGGAGAGTTGACCCGCCTCCTCGTATTTCCCCTACAGCAACCAGGAGAGAGGGCCATGGACTTTGCCTGGAAAACAGTAGAGCTGGCCCTAGTGATATGAATGCAGGGGACCAGGATCTGAGGGCGGGAGAGCAGGAGAACTGGCCCTGTTCCTTGCTGCAGTCTGCATTGGGCGAGCCAGTTGAGGCAGAGCTGGAGAGCTCTCCTGGGTAATGAAGATGAGGGAAAGCTGTGGGTGGGGGACTGACCAACTAGCTAACCACCCAGGCCCAGCTACGAGTTGGCCTACCCTAACATTCCCACCCCCCCAATCTGTGCACTGTTTGTTGGAACACGTGAAGGGGATAAACCTACAGTTACAAAATAGGCAGGAGCTCTAGACACAGGACAACAACAGGATATCCAAGAAGCCCATTATCAGTGGGGTAGCAGAAATAAGAGGCCTGGAGCCATACCGATGACTCATAGCAACAAACATTTGCAAGTAAAGACAATGGACTAAAGGGTAAACTGTGACTCACTGGGCCACACTACAGCTTCCTCAAGATTTGTTTGTTTTTGTTTTTGTTTTGTTTGTTTTTTGTTTTTTCTTTTAAATTTGGTTTGATTGGGGGCAGGTTGCAAGAGCAGATTAGAGAAGATGGGGAGATAAAAGGATTGGAATGCATGATGAATCAATAAAAGTAAAAAAGAAAATGGACTCTGGATCTGAACAGAGAATTCTCAAAATAGAAAAAAATATTAAAGGCTTGTAAACATTTGAGTGTTCAATATCACTTTCCACTAGAGATATGCATATTAAAAGTTTTTGAGATTCCATTTCTCCCCATCAAAATTTTTAGTATAATGTAAATAATTAAAAGGAATGCTGGCAAGAGTATAGAGAATGAAATAGCTTACTTACTATGGGAGGGGTAAACTGATGCAGCTACTACAGAAATCAGTGTAGAAGCTTCCCCACAAAACAACAACAACAGGTAGAACTACCACATGGCCCAGATATGCTGCTCTGGAAATACACCCAGAGGACTCTATCCTATCCCCCAGTTTCAGTTCAGTCACTTAGATGACACTTCTAAGGAGTGTTGTGAATAAGTGCCATTCTTGGTAAAGGCACTACACAAACGCAGAGTGGAGTCAGTCTTCTTTATACCTCTCCCTAGACTGTAGGGCATGAAAGAAGCTCCTGGAAATCGCATGCCATGTGTATGTCATGGTTTTTACAGGGTGAGGGCCCGATTTTTGTTAATTCCCCAAGGACAATTGAAAGTCTCCCTGTTTGCCTGATGTATCTTGTCTTGTTTCTTTAAGCTACTCCATTTTCTTCTCCTTTAACTTTTCTGGGCTGGCCTTGAAGAAATCTTAGCAACAAGATAGAAGAAAGCCAGCCAGAAGCATGCTGAGCATCCCGAGCCCGCCCTCCCAGCTGGCTGGAGACCTGGAAACATGCCATCCTTGTTTCTTCCTTCTTTGGCTGTTGCTGCTCACATGCTGGAGGACCCAGCTGACTCTTGGCCAGGAGACTTCAGGCTACCCCAGTGTCTCAGTGTAGAGAAATGTTGACAAGCTCTGCCTAGCTGAGCTGTGGGTGTTCTAGAGGGTATGACCTCATGCCTTTATGGCCTCAGCCTGTACCGACTTCCTCAAGGCTGTATACTGAAGAAGGCAGATGCTGAGAGCCAAGCCCCTATACATCAAAAGCAAAAGCAGCCTGCCAGCTATTTGTGCATCTTAGGAGAAACACATTTACTGATGAACTGGATCACAAACATGGTCAGAAGCCTCCAAATCCCTGAAAAGCATCCAGAGAGACCAGATACTATGGGTTAGTTGACAGCAGCACAATGAAAGACTCAATGGCTTCTCCAGCCCCCAGCTCCACTAGGCCAGGGTTTGGAACTGTGTGAATGGCAGCTGTGTGGTAAGTAGACTCCAAATGCTGTGGCCTTATGTATGCAGCTCTTCACACGTAAATTTCCCTTTTGTAACTTGAATGTAACAACAAAGCAACATCAACACCCCCATGTTCACCGGGACTATTGTAGACTTCATGCTGGAGACGCATGTTTTCCTTACAGCCTTTCTTCACATGTCTGTTCTAGGCCTTGCACACTCAGGAAATGCTGAGAAACAACACAGAGAACTCTCCAGAAATAAAGGTCCCAGAGTGATGGAGTAACTTGCAGTGGCTCTAGCATCTCCAAGCACAGGTTCTAGATGGAGTTCTGGGACCAGCTTCTTGCCTATGTCCTTGCAGACCCTGACCCTGTGGTCCTTATGTTTGTGCCCAAATCTGTTTCCAACCCTTTGCTATCAAAATATGTGGGTTCACCTTTCAATCCATAACACTGAGAATCTGTGGAAGTATAGGAAACTGTATTCCAAAAGATGTTCTTTTTGGGCTGAAGAGATAACTCAGTGAGTCAAATGGTTGCTGTGCAGTTAAAAGGACTCAGTTTGATCCCCAGAATTCATGCAGAAGTCGTCAGAAGTGATAGCATATATGTGTAATCCTAGCACTGTGAAGGGAGATAGATGGGTGGATCCATGGGGCTTGCTGGTCAGCCAGCCTAGTCTCCTTGATGACTTCTAGTGTAGTAAGAGACCTGTTGTCTAAAAGGGGAGGGAAGGTGGGGGGGTGGACAGTGCCAGAGGAAAAACCCTTGAGGCTGTCCTCTGGCCTCTGGCACACACACTTACACAATGTGTTTATGTTATGCACACAAAGACATTCTTTCATCTGTTGATGGTTGAGGTTGTGGTAAGGCTACAGGTGCAGAAAGAGTCAGAAAGTCTGTCCACGTAGTAAAGCCCCATAGAAGAGACTGATCATGAGGGGGATGCCTGTTTTGGCTGAGTGGGAGGCACAGCAACTACAGTGAGATAGGAAGCAAAAAAGAGGAGTCTACTGAGAGGCTGAAGGCTGGAAAGGCACAGAGATTAAGAGACTTGTGGAGAGACAGAAGGGGGCACTAGGGAGTGCTTGCCCCATGCTGAGAGGGATGAGAAGGAAGGGGGGGGGGTGTATCCAGAGGCCCTTCTTAGCCTTCTCTTGCTAGGATCTGAATGGTTGGAAGCTTTTGCCCCAAGCTAGTCAATGGATTTTCTGAACACTCATCAGGATTCGCCTGGTCCTGGCTGACAATTGTGCAAATGTACATCTTAATGTTCTATCTTCAAGTGTGTGTGTGTGTGTGTGTGTGTGTGTGTGATCATGGGTACATAACTGGGACCCATAGAGATCTTCCTGTTGCTGCTCACAAGCTCTGGAATTGCAAATATGTGTGGGCATGCCTGGCTTTTTACAAGAGTGCTGGGGATCTGAACTTAGGTTCTCATGCTAACCCTGTAGGCATTTCATCCAGTGATTATCTTCCCAGCCCTCCTGCCACTGTTTAAAGGCTCTTCATGCTATCTGGAGACATGTGGGACATGGCAGAGAAGAATTCCTTTCCTTGGGACCCAGGACCTCTGATGTATAAGTGTGTGTTGTGGGCATGTCCAGTGCACTGTGCATCACTTTGTAATGACCTGGCCTCCACATACAAGTTGCCAGAAGTACCCTTTGTCCTAGCTGTGATAACCAGGTATCGCCTAACGCTGACAAATGCCCCCTCAGAGGATGAAAATCAATGTTGCAGAAACAGGGGAAATGTTTAGAAAGACTTTTGGACCAATTCGAGTGAAGATATAGTTCAGCCTAGCAAATATATCATCTAGACACAAATACTAGAGTATTCTTTGCTCACTTCCCATCTCCTAGTAGGGCACTGAGGACTCAAGTCATGATGTCCAGCTTCTCTATGGGTTCTTGGGATTTGAAGTCAGATCCTCATGCTTGTACTGCGAATACTTTTAGTCAGCTTTCTTTCTCCCCAGCCTCAAGATACATTCTTATGCATAACTTTCTGCTGGCAACTGAAGGTATCCTATGAATTTTCAACCCTATAGTAATTCCCTTTTATCTATATTAAAAGGAACTAAGGTGACTCCCAGAATGCAGAAGTCACCCAGCTGCTCCTATACTGAAAGCATCAGATTTCCCAGGACAGTACCTCAGACCACTCTCCTGTGATCCACACATACTCGCAGGGCTGCAGGCTGCAGCTCTCCCGGTCTGGAGGACGCTGGTCTGAGTCACAATGCACACTGTGCACCTCGCTTTGGTCCTCGGCTACACACACCACCTGTCGGTACCGGGAGCCTTCACCACAGGTCCTGGTGCACTGCAAGAGACAAATGGGGTGGGGTGAGGTGGAGCTTCACATAGCTTCATGCTCTTATTATTTGATGACTTAGCTAGTCAGCTGTTAAAGTCATGTGATCCCTAGGTGTTGGCTATTTCTATCTAGGTATCTGACAACTTTATCTCTATCTGAATGAGGAAATAAAAGGATGTTTGATGAATGAACACCAGCTTGAATGAGGCTTTCAAGTTTTTGTTTGTTTGTTTTGTTTTTTAATTCAACCTTCCCTCAAACCCTGAATCCATGGTTGGGGATGTAGTACAGTGGTAGAGCACTTGCCTGGCATGTGTAAGACCCCAGGGTTTGATTCCTATTATTGAAAAAAAAAATAGGAAAGAAAGGAGAAGCAGAACGATGAGGAAAAAGAGAGGAAGGGAGGAAGAAAAAGATAGAAAGTATGGGAGGAAGAAGGTAGGGAGGTGAAGAGAAAGGGAATGAGAGAAAGAAGAAAGTTGAAGGGAAAGATAGAAGGGAACACACACAAAGCATGGTGGTACATGGCTTTAATCCCGGTACTCGAGGAGGCAGGGACAGGAACATCTTTGAGTTGGAGGCCAGCCTGGTCTACATAGTGAGTTCTAGGATATTCAGGGCTACACAGAGAGACAATTAAAGAAGAAGGAGGAGGAGGAGGAGGAGGAAGCAAAGGAGGAGGAGGAGAAGAAGAAAGGACAAAAGCAACTGTGTCCCATGGTTGCCAAGGCAGCACCAAAACACTTCTAGGTCCAGGAAGGTCATCACTTGTCTAGCTGTTCATCACGTCTCATAAATAATTAAATCAGTGTTTTCACAGATTATGCTATTTGGGTCTCTTTTCTATTCCAGAACATGCCAAGGGTGCATTTCTACTCTCAGTGGAGCCACTTCCAGGTGTGTGGTCTGAAGGCCAGGCGGGTGGACTGCAATAATGTCTAGATTCCCAACAACGATCCACTGCGTTCCAATGGAAGGTAGGTCCTGATGGACAAGGGTGCCCATGACCAGGGTTCCCTGGTTCTCAGAAAGGAGCTATTGGAGTATCAAGGATGGGCAGCACCAAAAAACAAAACAAAAAAAAAAAAAAACAAACAAAAACAAAAAAAAACAAAACAAAAAACAAAAAAAAAAAAAAAAAAAAAAAAAAAAAAACAAAGGCTATACCACCTCCGATTCTTAGGTGAAGAACCTGGGACTGTTAGAGCCTCAGTTGTTTGCTCTGCATACCTTCCATAATCCAGCAAAGGAAAACAGAGCAAGTGGCATGCTTCATTCCAACAACAAATTCTGCTTGAAAGGTAGACCTCTGCCATCTGCTTTGTCATCAAAGTCTGTCCAAAGCACTGCTGTCACTAGACATTCTAGGTCTGGACTACTTCAGGAAGTTTGAGGGAAGACACTGACTTCTGCCATGGGAGGTGTCTGCTGCCCCCTGCCTCTCTAACACCAGCTAGCTTTTGATGTGCTATTAGCATACTTCCTTTCAGAATTCCCCCATTTTAAGTTCCATAGATCTCTCTCTCTCTCTCTCTCTCTCTCTCTCTCTCTCTCTCTCTCTCTCTCTGTCTGTCTGTCTGTCTGTCTGTCTCTTGCATAATGGCAGAATCTAATTTATGGTTATATTGTTGTGATTAAACGCCTTTCCCAAAAGCAACTTGGGAAAGAAGGGGTTATTTAACTGAGACCTCCACAGCACTGTTTGCCATTGAAGGCAGTCAGGAGCTGATGCAGAGGCCTTGGAGGAATGCTGCTTACTGGCTTACTCTTCATGGTTTGCTCAGCATGCTTTGTTACAAAACCCAGAACTATCAGTCCAGGGTGCCACCACCCACAAAGGGCTGGATCCACCCCTTATCAATCATTAATGAAGAAACTACTCTACAGGCTTGCCTATTGCCTAATATTATAGAAGACTCTATCTAGCCTATGTCAAGTTGACAGAAAATTAGCCAGCACAGGCAAGAATTTTCTCTTATCTGCTTTGCCCTAAAGGCATTTGAGTTTGAGGTACAGCTTCACTCTGAGATGGCTTCCCCAATGCACACCTTGTCTTATGTATGCATGCATGAAAAAAAAAAAAAGCAAAAAACAAAAAACAAAAAAAAAAAAAAAGAAATAATACAGGGCTGGGAGATGGCCCAGTTGTAAAAGATTTGACATGTAAGCATAAAGACCTGAATTTGAATCCCCAGAACCTATGTAAAATTGGGAGAAATAGTGTATCAGTAATCCCAGGACCCCTGTGGGGGAAATGGGAAACATGAGACAGGAGGATCCTGGGAGGTAGAGGATCATCTGGCTGGGCAAATACAGCAGAGAACAATACAAGATTCTCTCAAACAAGGTAAAGTTTGTCCTCTGACCATTATGCATTTGTGGCTTACAGATACTCTCATTTGCACACATGTACACACACACACACACACACACCAATAATTAAAAAAGAAAGAACATAAAGTTCATTATGTAACTATCTTAAAATGTCAGTTCAAGGACCTGAATGCCATGCTTTGTAACCATTGCTACAACCTGGTGATAGAACATTTTCATCACTTCAATCCTGTCACTCATCTTTCCTCCTCCTAACTTAGACCCTAGCAACTATGACCATCCTTACTGTATCCACGGATTTGCTTATTCTAGGGAGTTCACATTCAGAAACCTATCCAGTATGTGCCCTTTTCTTCTAGGCTTCTCTCACGTAGCACAGTGTTTTCAAAATTCTTCCATATTGGAGAATGTATCAGTGCTTCCTTGTTCTTCAAGGCTCTACAATAGCTCAATGTATGGACATGCCACACTTAGTTTATGCACTCATCTGTTAATGGTTTCCCTTTGATCTACTGTGAATGATGCTATTACCGACATTCAGACAATTTGAACACTTGATCTGATTCTTTCGAGTCTTTTCTTATGAGTAGAGTTGTTAGAGCATATGATAGCATTCACTGTTTTTCATGAGTCACTCTGTTCTTTTAGGATGCAAAAGATACATACCAGGTCATCCTAGTAGCTTTATCTTTGGAAGCTTCAATGTCTCACTGCTTGGGAGCAAACCTCCATAGCTGGCATGTCACCAGTTTCCAGAGGCATATATATGACCTGAAGTCACAGTAAGATGAAAAGAAGCTAAACCACTTCAAGCAAGTGGGGACCATTGAGCCTGATTCCCTGGTTCAAGTCTGGTCTGGAGTTTTGGGTTCCCGTTGGAATAAACTGACAACCATTGGGGAGTTATAGTGTTTTGCTGAATGTTAAAAACCACACAGACCTCTAAAGAGGAATATTTACCCACAGAAAATAGTAATTCCTTAGAAAATTAAGACTTCAGGACATCAAAATCACAGCTAAACCTAAACTAAATCTTGCTATGTCCAAGTACATTCTCACTAATTTATAAGGCTTGTATCATTGTCAATAAGTAACAGATCCAAGCAGAAATGCCAGGGTTCCTCAATAGTTTGTTAAGTATTTTCTTTTCCAGTCTTGGATAATAGTTAACTATATAAAATCTGTTTTGACAGTGGCAAGGAATTGCTCTGAGAAAGTTTACCTAGAATAAAACATTCTGGAAATTAAAAATTAAACAAGGTAAATAATTGACTTCTTTAGTGCTCTGAAAACCATGTGGCAAAGATTTTCTTCTAGAATCTTAAATCTTAGCAGAGTCATGTGGGAAAATAAACCCAGTCCATGCTACTGGGTACTTCCATATTGATAAACACCATTTCTCCCAGTCCAGTCCTCAATAATCTCCAATGCTTCCTGTCCTGGAAAATCATCTAGACTGTTCTAATAAAATGGAAAATTCAAGCATCCCCATTTCAATTTGAAGGTTTTCTGGGGTTTCACCATGGCTTTCTGAGTCAAAAAAGTGGCAACCAAATAAATTACTAAGTAACAACATCCACCTCTATGAATTTCATCACACATTAGATGCAGAAAGGAAATTATCAGTGCCAAATTAAACAGGATAGTACTCAGGAGGCAGAGGCAGGCAGATCTCTGTGAGTTCAAGGCCAGCCTGGTCTACAGAGTGAGTTCCAGGACAGCCAGTACTGTTTTACAGAGAAACCATATTTCAAAAAAAACAAAACCAAAACCAAAACAGGGTAGTATATCCATTATCCTGCAGGGCGCATGCCTTCAAGGGTGCTGAAACTAACAGAAAAAAACTTCAAAATCCAACAGTAAGGAATACCTAAAATAAACTCCTAAGGTACTATTTTCTTCCAATATATCCATTTTCTATAGGCTGATGATCTAAATAGGATTATTCAATGCAATCCTTAAAATGTTAATACAAAGATGTTTTTCATTTCAAAACATGCCTCTTGTCATAATTCCCTAACCATGGAGAAAAGAAAAATCACTGGAGACTCACAGGTTCTACCTTTTAAAGGATGCTTTCCCCAAGGATGGAAGGATTTGCCATTTCTGGTAGCAGATTACTGTTGTTGGGAAGCGTATGGGCAGATGAATCACAGACCCAATGGGTTGATAACACAGGGTTGCTTTTGCTGGGTTTTTATGTCCCAAGGAAAGGTAAGGACAAATGGATTCATCTACCATTGTCTAAAAGAAAGAAAAAGCAGTCATTCAAAAAAGAGGCAGAGGCTCTACTCCAGAGGCATTCTTTAACTCTTACATCATTCTTCTCACTAACATTTGCATTGGGCACAGGTCTGTGTAGTGGCTTGATAACTTCCAGTTCTCCTAATTCAGTCCCTGACCCTTCTTGACAGCTAAGGAGCCAGCCACTCTCAACCTGGGGTGTCACATGTCCCTTTGGTTTAATCCCAAGGGTCCCCTGTATAATCATGTACCTCATGAGTTCCATAACAGGTGCTGTTACTGAATTAGAAGCCATTTAGAAAGGAAGAGGAAGGAATTGGCACATCCCAATGATGCTGAAGTGGGGGGATGTGGTGGCTGATGAAAAGGAGTAAAGGAATGAGTCACCCAGGGTCAGAAGGGGAGTGACCCTCTCAAGGCTTTGCAAGGATGGAAGTGAGCAGCCACAGTGTGAAGTAGTGAGGATTACAGTGGATAGGGTTTGTATCTTGTTTCCTCTCATCTTATCGTTTCCCATGACACTAGGACCTGAATCCAAGGTCTTATACATGGCAGTCAAGCAGCCTAAGCTCTGCTACTAAGTTATTACCTGTTCAGCTCTTTTTGGATGTGGTCTCTCTATGCAGCCCTGGTTGGCTTCATGCTTGCCACCCTTCTGTCACCATGACACTTAGCCTCAGGTTGAGGTTAGGTTTTAGGATTTGAGGTTTGGGAAAAAAACAAACAAACAAAAAAACCCCAAAAAACAAAAAACAAACAAACAAACAAACAAAAAAAAACAAGAAACATTTGGGGAAAAAACAAGAAACAAACAAAAACAAAAAGAACCAAGACACTCCTAATGCTCAGTGCTTCAGTATTCCTCAGTTGTTTAACACACACTGTTTAGTAAGTGAATGAGGCAATGGATAAGGAAGGGTTTAGGTATAACTGAGTATAAAAGTGCTCTCTACTCCCTGTTGTAAACACCATGATAACTGTATCAGTTAACTGACCAAAGAATTGCTGTTCAACCTAATGATTCTATTCTAATGATATAAAGTTGGGAGTCATTCTACAGCTGTGTCTAAGAAATGCTCTTAAACTTGAAATGTGCTCTAAAGAGGCCCCAATTCCTGTTCTGGGCCAAACAGCAACAGGCCAGACAGTTCTGCAAAGTCACAGCATGTTCATGGCCTTGTGACAAGAAAACACAGCCGCTGCCCTTCCAGAAGGAACATTTGCTTAACTGTTCCAGAAGACACTGGAATGTCTTTATTCTTCAGCTGAAGAAGCAGGCATTGCCCATCCCCCCATCCCTGCTCCCCATACCATCTTCTACCCTTCATTCATAAATTCAACCATTCAAAGATATCGTGTGTGCTACAGGTACTATACTGAATGCTGGAAATTTTCTGGAAAACAAAGTCCCTGCCTTAAATAGCTACTACTCTTTCTCACCAGCACAGCCAACGGCATCACTCTGAGCAGAGTGGTGCTAACACCAGAGCCTTCCTACCACTTGTAGGTCACAACTGGGTTGCACAGGGAATCTTGCGTTTAGAAGCAGGTGTGAATGCAAACCCTGGAAAGTGAGCAATACGTTGAAACCAACTCTCCAGGAAGAGGCTATGATATCACTGAGAAGGAAAGGAAACAATTCAGGTGAGGACATGCTGATGAGAGGAACCAAGGATATAAACTCTCACAGTTTGTGTTCTAGAGGCCAGGCTTCTGAGCCTCAAATTCTAACCTTTCATGCAAGAACGATGATGGATTAACCCACCTTAGCCTCTTGTTTCTTCACATTAAGTGGGGAAAAACATGACTGCATCAAAGAGTCAAGGACATAGTTCAATAGGTTACTTCATGTAAAAATACTCATCAAATGTCTCATTCATTGCTTAGTAAACACTACATTCTATTATATTCCGTATCACCAGTGTGAGATCTCTGAGCTAGATAATTCCAAGGGAAGCATCTCATACTGCCCCTATAGAAAATGCACTCCCTGGAGCTGTGCATTCACAGTCCTTGCAGCTGTATAAAACATGATAATCATTGCAGGGTGAACCCTCGAAAGTTACGCTTCTCAGTTCAGATGCCCCAGCTATTTCTTAGTAGGGGAGGGATGTTGCTTGCTCACAGGCCTAGGAAGAAATTCATCTTGACAAACAACCTACAGAGTTTTAATACTGCACAAGGAGGAGCAAAAGGGGAAATATATACACAAAAGGCAAACAGGACAAGAAGTGGTTGCCATGGCCTGCTATTAAAGAAAGGGATTTCAGGTAGGTGAAGCTCCGGTGTGGTTGGCTGGGAGGCTGTGCTGTGGTAGGCCACCAACCTCAGGTCATGTGTCGCTAGAATGAAGCTCACACAGGGATGAGATCAGGTCTAATGGCATCTGAATGACAGGTTGTGAGAAGAGACCAGAGCTAGACAGACAGCAGGAGAGGACTGTGATGCGGGAGAGGCTGGGGATTGCTGCACTGGGCAGTGAGCACACACTCGCTATTTAAAGAGAACATCGTTGGCCTTGAAAGTAGTTCTGCCACAGGTGAGCGGGACTGAGGCTGCAGCGTTCCTGATGTGGTCACTTAAGACAGCTGCCTAGTGGTTTTCAACCTTCCCTCTAAGTCTTGATGCTGTGTGGACATCTTGAGTAGGCTCCCACTGTGCCTTGCCAGTGGGAAATCACAAAGGGTTTGATGGGCCCCTCTGCTACGTTGAACTTTACCACTCATATGTTTCTAGCCACCCTCACCACCTTGTGCTGATTAGAACTCTCTTCCTTGGGAGTATGAGAAAGCACAGCAGAGGAAGGGTAAATACTAGAACCTGGCTTCTTATCACTTATAGAACCCATTCACTCCATAACTATGGTTAACCTCTGCTGAACTGACTAAATACAAGCCCCCATCAGTCCATCTCAAGTCATTGTCTTCCTCATCCTCCTTCTCTTCATTCTAGACAGAATATATATTCTCAGCTGGCCTGGAACTCACCGAGTTCCGCCTGCCTCTGCCTCCTGAGTGCTGGGATTAAAGGTGTGCACCACCACTCTTCAGTCTTTTTATAAGGAGCTTGATAGCCAGTATTTTAGGAAGGGTTTCAGAAGGCCCATCTGCACTGCACATGCAAAGATCGAAGCTTCTGGGCAAGTTTCTTGTGTGATTTTCTACCCTAAGGGATTCAGATGGCTCTCGAACTCTCAAGCGCTGGCTACAGTGTAAGCAGTTAGCTTTGATTCATCTGTGAACCCTTTCTCACTACCTGATCATTCGAACAGGGACACAGAGTTGAGTTTGGCATGAAGAGTGAGGTGAAGAAAATGGGCAGGGATAGGTCTGAGGTAATAATTCCAAAGACAGTGGCAAGTTTCCTGGGACTGTGACTGATAAGTGGCCTTTCTAACTTCCTCAAAACAACTCCACAAAATTACTGCCATTCTCATTCTACAGGTGGCAAGCCAAGGCTCAGAGATATAAGGATTCTTGCTTTGAGACATGTGGCTATTGATGGCAGAGCTGAGGTAAAGACCATACCGATATTATTCAAAACATCCAAGTTCCTGGTAGATAACATATCTGGCTCCAGTTCAAGCAATCTGCAATTTAACTGCCTTAGGTATTCTTCCCGACACTGTCTGGCAGAAGCAAAGAAAAGTCTACAAGAAAAATGAGCCACATAGACTAGGGCAATGGAGAAGGAGGAATTCCTAAAGAACAGAATCACTGTAGTAAGGAATGGATTCATCCTGGGAAACTGACTCCAAGGGTGCAGAATACAGTTGGAAAATCATAAAGACTTAAGAAAACAAACAGCACCACACATGGCTTTCTCCAGTTGCTAGATGTGGCCACTTGGACACATGACAAAATCTGTCTGAACTTTAGTTTTACCACCTGAAAAGGGGGATGATAGTAAGTCTCACCTCATCTAGCGGCTCAAAAGATGAAGTGAGATGATGGGCAGAAAGCTCCCAGCACAGTACAAAGTGCAGAACGAGGACCTGCAAACCACGCTGCCTTGAGCTGAGGACCACTCTTAGTGCAGGGGAGTCTTTCATCTTCTCGCTTCAGCAGCATGCATTTTTTATATCATTCCAATGGCAGCAGGTCTGAATTTACTTTCCAGTTCTGTCCCCCTCTTTCCATAATCTAGCATTCTGTTCTGGGAACTGGGGTTACCTCCTTCTAACGTATACCACCTCTACCTACCCACCACTTCCCAGCAACTAACTAGACTTTTCAGCATGGTTACTTCAGAGTCTGCTTTAGTCAAGCATTAACTTGTGGAGTGAAGGAAAAATAAGTCTGGCCTAAATCTGCATTAACTCAACAGTTCTTCGGATTCCATCCATTGTTGAAACCACTGGAAATTCTACACTAATTGATAAGTGTTTCAAGCGAGTACTCATCTTTGCTCCATGACAGTCAATGCCACAGAAGAGGAAAAATAAAGCCTAGGTTTTACCTCAAGTGTTGTGACTTGCAGTTTATGGCTATTTAAATTAACACAGAATAACCAAATCCAAACTGACATATTAAAATATTCCTCCCATCTCCCTTCTTGTGAAAGTTGTCTCTATATTCATGCTCTTCACTAAAGGCATGTTAAAGCGGCCCCCTCACCCCCTCCCCCGACACACACATACCCTTTCAGTGAGCACAGCTCTCGAACATTCAAGAATACAGGGACACACACACACATACACACAGAAATTGCCTAGAGACTGACAGCAAACTTTTGGGGACAGAGCCAGCAATGCCACTGTGCTCAGTAGCTTTGCTGGCTCCATAGGGTGCGGATATGATGCTGACAAGGGGGTGGAGCAACAGGCAGGCAGGTGTGCACTTACTTCATGGCTCTACTTACTTCTTGCCATTGCTCTGCCCTCCAAGTGTAGAGAGGACATGGTGAGGCTTGGCAGACACGCTCCGACTCTGGTCTGGTGTGTGGGCTGCACTCACTCTCTCTGGCTGCTTTGTGTGTCCCAATCTGACAGCTCACATGTCTCTGCTGTACGCCTTGGCCACAGGACACAGAGCACTGAGAAGACACAGGATGTAAGTAGGCATTTGGGCTCGTTCTTTCTCGAGGGCGGGAAGGGGAGGGTCACAGAGGAGGGCAATGCTTTCTTAATCCAATGATTCTCACAGTAGTCAAGATGCTTTCTTGTTTCCAAGGAGGGGGACACCAAGGCAATGTCTAAAAGCTGGAAACTCACTGCCAGTGCTGGAGAGGGAGCAGGAGCCACAAGTGTGGACAAACCAAAGCTCTCAGTGAATTATGGAGGGTGGAGAGATCATGGGCAAATGGCACAGCCCATAAGTAATGTGACCACATTATATGGCTTATAAAAACTGGGAGATACAGTCCTATAGTCTAAGCCAAAGAGAATCAACCAGTGATGATTAAGGCCATACAAGTAGAATGACTTTCTCCAGTCCATTTATTTTCTAGTTTCTATTTCTGGAGACAGAACATTGCTTTGCTTGTTGTTTGTTTGTTTAAATCATGGGATTCACTTAAGTATCTCTGCCTACTTATAATCTCAAATGAATAGATGAAGAATAAAAGCTAATAAGGAAAAATAATTTCCTCAGGCTTAATGTCTTTCAGTCCTTGAAAAATCCCATTAATCACGATGAAACATTTTGTTGACCAAGTTGCAAAACACTAATTAACTTGCCCCTAAATTAATTTTTTAATGGTTTCCTCATTGCTGGTTACATAATCTCACTTATGGGCAAGCCAAGAATTATTGTCTTTATTAATGTTTTGTCAGACAGAAACCAATGGTTGATTATAAAGAAGTGCATAATACTGAACTTAGTTATTAAAGGTTATTAGCAACTTTAGGGGGATAGCTCAGTCCCTAATAATTCACCTGGTGTTGAGAAAACGAAGTTATCTGACATGCATGCCATGTAGCCAAGAGGAAGTTTTTTCTTAGAGCAGAACCAGCCTTTTTAAGCTATGCTTGCATGCCTGCCCAATTTACTTGTAGGAAAATTCAAGGTGCTCTGCAAATGATGGAAATTCTTTCAAGATGTACACCCAAGTGGGTGCTTCTGAAGCTTAAGATCCTTTTTAGAAGGCAGCTTGGGAAATCTTATTGTTTCAGGAAAATCTATGCAGGGGAAGAGGCTCATAGCTCACATCAAAGTGAACCGAAGACAATGCTTCGTCCCAACATTGCTGCTATTGTTTGGGTTTAATTGGATTAATTGAATTGAATGAGTTTGTGACCCACAAGAAACCAGGCTTTAAAGTCATTATGTTCTGGGAGAAGGCAAGGGCTCTTAAATGCCACAAATGGCTTTGTGTTCAGACAAAGGTCACTTAATGCTTACAGGGCCTACATGAGTAATGTTTTACACAGAGGGTACTGAAAAAGAATGTGAGTAGAGTTACCCAGAAAATGACAGAAACATTCAAATGTCATCAACAGCAACCAAAAAGTTCTGGATAATTGAAGCTGGACTCTTAAATCTAAGAATATACCTCTAGAATAATGTGCAATAGAAATAGAGAATAATAATGGAAACACACTGGAATTTGATACAAAGCTGATGTAAGGTGAAAAACCACATAATGTTTTCACAACAAAGAAAAATGGGAAATACCTTTAGAGCGTCTAGTACTAATTAGGCTGTTAAGTAAATGAAACTCCTTTGTTGTTTGCAGATGTGGGGTATTGTCTCCAAAATTTCTCCACTCTATTTGAAGAAGAGCCTTTCACCTAACACAGAGCTCACAGCTAACATTGGCTGGTCAACAAGCATCTTTCAGGCTCTGCCTCCTTAGCACTGGGACCTTAAAGGTGTACACTCAGATCTTGACCAGGGTGCCAGTATTCTAAACTCGTGATGGCAGAGCCTGTGCTTCCCTACTGAGCTATTTCCCCTGGCTCCCAACTTCCTTTTGATGCTATAAAAGAAGTACCTGGAGTGCAGTGAAGGAAAGGTACTAAGAGGCATAAATATCTACATTTTGAAAACCACTTCTTACAGTGTTTCATAATTCTGCACAGGACAAATGGAGACAATTTTTTTTTTTTTTACCATATAATACGTTGTTCTGGCTAATGATTATCATAACACTGAAGACAACTTTGAAATGATGCCTTTATTAATTAAGAGCTATCACCATGCCTTTAATGAAGAGTGAAGTGGAAAGCCTGCCTTTCTGGTTAATGCATTTGTGCAGAACGAGGTATGCTGCAACTGCATTTCATTCTCCTGCACTGGTTCATGGAAGACAATTCATGTGCAGAGACAGCTAGCTTTCCTGAGAAGTTCTGAGAGGTTTGTGCAGAATCCTGGAGGAAAAAACCAGCCCTGGAAAGGCCCCTAGCACCACCCTGCATCTAGTTATGCTCAGTGAAGGTTTTAGCTTCAAGGCCCCTATTAACATGTCCCTCCCATCATCTTGGCAGGTCAGTCTGTTTGAAAGGGTGTGAAAGGAGGGAGATACTTCTCATGGTGGACTGCTGAGCTGGGAGCCAGGCTTCATCTCTTTTCGTTCCCTGCTGTGCAATGCCAGACAGCAGAACTCACTGGCTTAAGGGGAACTCAACACTAACAGAGATTTTAAAAAACAAAGCAAGCAAGCAAGCAAACAAACAAACAAAATCCGTGAAATTCCTCATGTTTGGAGGATTAACATACCTGAAAAACTAGAAAGCCCCCCCCCCCCACACACACAATTTCTTCTAGTATTACAGTGGTACCATTATTCTAAAGTGGGAACTAATTTGAAAAGTGGATGTATAAACAACTTAGATAAATAATAACATCAGCCACTAAACCTGGGTTCTATACAAGGGTTTCAGCAAAGTGCTTGACAGGCCAAGCACAATGCTTAGAATGCTGTGGACATTTGGAAGTTGCTTTCCGTTTTCTCCAGACATTGCTAACTGCCTCCTATAAAATCATTATTATTTCCTAATAAGCCTTTCCAATAGATATTCATCAATAAATAAAGTGAAGAATGGAGGCAATTACCTTAGCTCAAGGAAAAACAAAACACAAAATTCAAATCAAAATCAAATGTGGCAAGGCAATGTAGGGACATCACTATGGATTACAACTGAGATCCTACTTTCAAAACACAGTACTGCCATGAAGCAATGATTTATACTATGCAGCAAAACCTGGGGTTTTATATTCAAACAATGATGCACCATCAAGATTGGTGGCCCAAATAAAACCCACAATAACCAAGAGACCAGAAAGTACTAAAGCAATACTGTTTCTCATCAGCATTCATATGACAACTTCCTTAATTTCTCAAAGGGCACAAGCTACATATTTACCACTGTTTGCAGAAAACAGGTGGAAAGCCTCTTGCAGCAAACACCACAATTGGGTTGCTTTCCTTCTCACTACAGGAAAAGTCAACATCAAGAATGGCAGGTGACTTGAAGGATAATCTGCCAGTTTCATGGCTAGATTTGCAACAGAGATCATATAAAAATGAATTCATAGGAATCCAAGGCCCCACGGCTTTACAGCATTCGTTTCCATATCATGTCCGTAAAGAGGCAAATCAAGACATCCCATGGTTTGTAAGGCCTGTTCTGACCCCAAAGGTGTTAAATGGAGAGAAAGGCCAGGGACTCAGGAGTGATGATGAATGAACTGATAAAGAAATAAAGAAATACTACTTCCAACCCAATCTGTTTTTTCCCATCATTTTAGGGGTAGGGAGAGGGCTTGGTAGAGGTTCAGCATAATCTTAGCAAACTGTACCCTGGAAGACTTTGGCCCAAGAACAATTTTGAGCCTTTACAGCCTCAGGCTGAATCAAGAACCCAATGGTGATTTTTGTCTTAAAATTTCATCAGCATTCCTTAGCTCTTGATCAAAATCCTCCAAACAAATTGGACATGACTGTTTGAGGGAAAAAGAAATCCTTTAAGACATTAGTGAGGATTTTTAAAAAAGTGAACTTCCTTTACAGCTCCAAGATTTCAAAGGACACAGATATGAAACATCCACTTTACATCTCAAAACATTCCATTTGGGGAAGTATTATTAAGTATGGTAGAGTCCTGTGACAGCATTCAATGTGTCTTATCATTAGACATTTTGACATGATGAAAAACTGTCCTAATTATTCTCCATACCTTGAAGACAAGATGACTGGAGTATAGCTAGATAGAAAGGCCAGATATAAAATTTAAATATTGTAGCAAGTGAGAGCTCATTACTTTTGCTTAATATCTTTGCCTTAGGAATATTCTTGTTTACCACTGGGTAATTAGTAAGCTGATAATCCTTAATCATGCAGACCATCTTTTTCCATGAGCTAGTTCCCTCAGTGATGTTCAGGCCTTTCCTCCTTTTATGATTTACTCCTACAAATCAATTCTGAGTGGTTGTCTTGAACGGGTGTGTTTCTTTCTAGGGAGGCATTTGATAACACTATTATCTATGTTTGCTAAACAAACAAACCAAAAGGGCTGTAGACCTAACCATCCTAGCTTCATAAGCAATTTAAGGCTTCTCCTGGATATTGTAGTAGAACTCAGTCTGTGTTTACCAATAAAGAGCTAAAGATTCTTTTATGCATCTCTTTAGTGAATAAATTGGCCTGTAAGAAGCATGGCGTTTTCATGCTCAGAGCTTAATATACTGAGGGAAAATGCATTAGATAAGTAGATAAGAAAAGGCTAAGGAACAGAATGAAGAGTAACAGAGCATGAAAGTCTACAAGAGGACAACCTAATTAGTGTGGCATCTTAAATAATGTTAGCTGCAGGCTTTGCATGAACTGAATAGCTCCCAAAACAAAAGGGCTGGAAGTTAAAAGATGATAATGGCCACTTAGAAACCATTAAGGAAGATGACAAGTATGACATACTGCCTTGAACATGATCTCCAACAGAAGCCAGGGAAAGATAGAGCATGGATTCTTTGATTGCCAAATTAAAGCCAATAAGCAAACCCCAGATGTTTTTTTATGACACGAGCCTCTAGAGGGACAAGGCTACTGTGCTGGGGACTGATGCACTCACTATACTGTGTATTTTGTAAAGTGGAGCATGGCTATAGAGAACAATGATGTCAGCAAAGGACATGTCAGCAGCATTCAGCTCTCTAGAGGAATTTTCCACTAGAATACTGAAGTGGAAAATCCTCAGCTCTCCTGGTGTTAACATGGCTGCACCCAAAGCTGGGAGAATTCTTCCCCAGGCCACCCACCTGGAGCCTAGTTTTTCCTGATCCTTAAGAGTCAGTCATTGGTGTGAATCACCACAGCATCAGAGAATGAGAAGACTGGGAAGCTCCTGCTGAATCCGATCAGCAGAGAGAAGGCTCAGCATTAAGTATAGAATACTTTCAAAGAAATCGAACCTTGTTACTTAAACCACGATGAGAAAACATACAAGCAGTGGAGTTGTGAGTCCTACTCTGAGGATTAGGTACCAGTGCCTTTAATGTGCCAAGTTGCTTTTGCAGGTTCAACAAGAGACTGTAACTGGTAGCCTGGGTCCCTCTTCTCTTTCCCATCTAAAGCATATATATATATATATCATCCAAACAAAATATCATTCTGGAAAGTCTACTGTATTCAAGCCTCCCTGAGCAAAGCACTTGGCATTCATTGCTGCAGATCACTGGTGGGTCAGGAAGCAGAGAGACAGAGCTAAAATCCTCCTAAGAACCACAGGAAGTAGACTCAGGAGGTCAAACATCTATCCAATGCTACACAGCTACAAAATGACATAATGCTCCCCTTCATGCCCCCAACCTCAGTTGTAAAGAAGCAAACAGGTAGAGAAATATAGTATTTGATATTGACAATTGTCATGGTTTGAAGGTGTTCACAAGCAGTGTGCTATTTTGAGAGGTTGTGGGATCTTTGGGGTGGGAGGTGTAATTACTGGAGAGATAGGTCATTGGAGGGTGCTTTTGAGGTTTACATATTTGTCCCACCTTTAACCCTGTCTCTCTGCTTCCTGGTCTGCCAAGATGTAGACAGCTGTGCCCCAAAATGCTGGCTCATTGACTGCACTATGCCAGCTGCTGTGCCTTCTCTGCCATGATAGACAGATATTCCCTAAAACAGTAGTTCATACTATACCCTCCTTTCTATACAGTGCTTCTGTTGGATACTCCAGGACAGTGATATGAAAGTGCTCACTCTGAGAATTTCCAAGGTAAACTGAGCCTCAATTCCAGTCAGGTGACAACCACTCACTTCAGTGAAATCTAAGCTGGGCTTGTCTAAGTAGTGAATGATAATGCAAGACCACCAGTCAGATACTGAAGGGCTAGTCTGCATTAGACATCTGTCATCTATCATCGTATGAGATTCAGCCTCACAACTGCACCACTTAGGTACAGCCAAAGCTCTGTTGACTGAGGTCACTTGTCGAAGGCCACCCAGCCTGCCCAGGTAAAGACTCCTTCTGCTTTATAAAACAAAAACAACGCAGAGAAACATAAATGAATGTGCTGGGGGGGGGGGGGAGTCTTTCTTTTAAAGGGGCCCTTTGCACCCACACGCAGACTGTACAATCATGGAACCGTGGGCTGATCAGGGTATTGACTGAATGCATTCTGCCAGGTGACAGGGGCAGGCCAGCATGCCTAAATCTTTACAGTGGGGCTGAACAGAAGGGATCATTTGGGTAGAGGAGAAGCGTTGCTCACCTGACTCCATGCGCCAGCCTTCCATCTGGGGCACCGTCCTCCTCGGCACCTTCTGTGCCCATGCGGCTTAGTAAGGTGCTTACAGTAATCACTCTCTAAACGGCTTCCATCTTTTGCCAAGCAGTAAACATTTCGTTGTTTATGCCCTCGACCACAAGAGACAGAACACTGCAATATAAAGCAATGGCAAGGTTGTTTTTTAATCACAGTGACTATGATTTTAAAAAATGTGTAATGTGATCACATCTGATGAGAGTTATCATTACCCCTTCTTTCCAGCGCCATTCTGGAGAGTAATTCAAAGCCTTACAGGGAGGAAAGGTAGCAAGAGGGAAAAAAAGCCCATTCACTATAGCAGTGGCGAATACAGCAGCATGGGGAGATCATGACAACTTATGATCCTGAAATTACTGTGTCTTTTTTTCTTTTTCTTTTTTTTTAAAACCAAGGGTAGTCCCACTGCAGAACAGTGAAACACACATTGGTATAAAGTGCATTTCTAACATGGCTCTATGTTCAATGTTTTAAAGATTGTGTTTAAGGAAACTCTCCAGCTATTTCTTTAAGGGAAAAAAAACTCTCATTTTCCCAGACCATTGAGAAGAGGTGAAAAAGGCAGGAAAACAAAAATCAAAACCCAAAAAACTGAAAGGTTAGCTGGTGGGTGAGTCCATGCCAACTTCAGGAGGGAGGCATTACCTTTCAACTTTGATCTGCGGGTTCACTCGGCTGTTTCAAATGCGACCTTGTCTGACCACATCTAAGAAACTTGACTTTGATTTCAGATTAGGTTTCTCAGAAAGGTTTAGGAATCAAAGTACCCGTGGAGTCTGGACAAGAATTTGATGTGACAGGTTCTTGTAGAACAGGCAAGAGGCTGGCCCCAATGGATGCACTGAGACATTCAACATCCAAGGCCTCATTAGCAATTATGGAGTCCTTAGTATAGCCATCCTAAACTGATGGCTCAGATCTTTAAAGACGTTTTATTTCCCAGTATAATAGCCTTGCATTCTAGAGCAGAGTAAGTTTAAGAATGAAAACTAAAAAGTTAAGTCTCAATGGAAACAGATTTCACATTACATTTCTCTCGACCTCACATTTCTTATTCTCCCCAATAACTTTGTTATTTTTTTTTTTTTTTTGGCTTAAATTACCAAAGTGCCCTTTGATGCCTAATAGACAAACATCTCCATGTAAAACAAGGAGTCTAATACTAATTTTATCACTATTACCAGACATACTCAAAATTACCTCATTCATAAATGTGCCAAACATATTTTTTCTGTTAAAAACAAACCATTATAAAAATTTCAACTGCAGCTAGTAGAGAAATTTAAAATAATGTTTATTAACACATTTGGCTTTAACTTTTTACTTTGAGGTGCGGAATACTCATGAATATATGATTGGAGTAGCTATTACGGAAATCATAATATTTTACACTTTGGAAAGAAAGAGCCTAGTTGGAAAGTCTGTATCAAACAAAACCTATGACAGTTAACCTATAGAGTTTGGGTACATGAGGAATACTGGGGATCATGTTCAAGGGCTTCTTACAATGAGTTTCTTAGAACTTTTCCACCTCTGAGAATAACCAAAACTTGCACAAAGATAATGCCTATTGTAAATCTCCAGTGCATAATTTTTAAAATGTCACTTTAATAAGAAAAAGATGAGGTCATAATTACAATTCGGGATAACTTCATTTGCTTAGTGGACAAAACATCTATTTCATACTCACCATGTGGTAGAAATTATAGGACACATTGGGGATATGGTGATAACAGAATTAACATAGTACTTGACCTCAGAGAGCTTATAGACAAGTAACAGAAATTACTATAGCTCAAGTGAAGTACTATATGTGAAGATGCATGACTTGACTTCTAAGAAGCAGATAAACTGGAGTGATTGGAAAAGGGCTCTGTGCGTCTCCTACGGGGCTATACCAGCCAAGCTTGGAGATCATGAAAATTAGATTGAATTATATTTGGCCATGATGGGAAATCTCACAGTAGACTTAATTCAGGATAAATAATGATATATTTTTTGTTTTAAAATTTCTACTTTGACTACTGAGTCAAGTACTAGATGTGAATACAGGATGAATGGAAATGAGGGGAACCATGAAGGAAACCAGCACATTTGTGCCAGAAAGAGGTGGCTTGGATGAATGTACAGAAGGTTTGGGTGGGGAAAGTTGGTAGATTAAGGTTATATATATTTTTAAAGTAGAAAGATATTACCTTATGGTTTATTTGTGGGAAAAAGGGAAGAGGGCAAAGATGACATTCAGATTTCTGGTTTGGGCAACTGAATGGATGGTGATAGTATTTGCTACCATTTGAAAAGATGGTGCATATTGGGAGTAAAAGCACTGAGAGGCAAGTGCTGTATTTGTAGGAAGTGGGCCTGACAGAAAGCACAGGGAACAGTGGGTGGTAGCATTTGCTTGATTAGAGTAAAAAACTGGGTGGTTTGTTTTTTGATTTTGTTTTCTTTTTGGCTCATCAAATAGACACAAATGAACTTAGAGCAAATATATCCTTAGGACAGTCATTTCAGTATGCAAGCTGTCCAAAGAAGCTAGTCTTCGAGGTGAAGTAGGAAAAGAGCTCATGAGACAGTTAATAATCTGCCAGGGTCATTAGAAGATACAGTCTAAAAGGAGGTAATGATCTCTAGAGTCAGAATTAGAAAAGTCTCAATATTTTCACAGTCAATATTTTCACAGCCAGTGCCCTAGGATGTTATTAGCTCTAAGACTTGTATAGCCATCCCAACATCCCAACACAGCTCCATAATGGAGAATAGGCACTGTTACTAGAGACAAGTCATGTGGTATTTACAAAACAGTACAACCACAATGTTTTACATATGGTGTCACACATGCTGTTCCAGTACAAGTGAATATATTTCTGATGTGAACAATAACAGTGCTATGAGATACATGATCAAGAATCTTGCTGTCAGTAACTCATTCGAGGTATGCCATGAATCCATTAGCATCTATTGCCAATGAGCCAGTAAAGAACAATCTAAGTTCTAAACATGATGCCTTTGATATATAGATTAGCTGCCCTCTACCAATTTCTATGTGTATTTTTTTGGGGGGTGAGGGAGAACTTGAATGCAAGTGGCAATGGGAAAAAAAAAAAGAATGCAAGACTTAAACATGAGTCACTGCACATGTTATTTGCCTGAAATTATTAAGATCTCAAAGTGATTAGGGAATTCTCAAGGTGTCTCATCTGACAGCAAACACTCTTCATTTAATGTTTTCTAAATTACCAGTGAAGAAAAGCCACTGCTTGTAGAAATGCTCAAATCTAACAGGCTTATTAATGGGTCTATTATGACTTCATAAAAGAGCTGTCACTTTGATAATCAAAGAAACACAGGGTTCTAGCTATTACATTCTGAGAGAAAATTCCATCTGATCATTCCCAGTCTTTTCCCAGGCAAAGATGACATTTACATCAACCCGCGTCACTGAGACATGGTTGTTATATTTAGTACGTCATCTAGAATTTGTTATTTATTGGCTACATATCTGAAAGTTCTTGCTCCTGGGAACATTTAATTCCTTACATTTCACAAATGAAATAGCCTCTTCATTTGCCAGTAATACTGACTTGTTTTCTTTTGGGAAATGACTCAACTTATTTAAGAGATTGATCCCTGCCCCTCTCCACCATTTGAGCAAGATTCTGAACAACATAACCACTGCTTGTTACTTAGAACCAAGGTCAGCTAGCCGAATGCCTGGGATTTTAAGCTTTTGTTTCTGTGAGGCCATTCAAAGGGCATGCTCAGGGCTGGGTTGTGTTCAAATATGCTGACACTTTCCATTCACTGAGGTCTAAAATTTGAAATCCTTGTGTTTCAACTCCATTGGTGGGAATGAGACTCAAGATGAAGGTAGTGTGTTCTTAATTTCTTCCCAGGACTTAAACTCTCTAGAGAAGTAGCTCTGTGTATGAGGATGGATGTGGGTCTGGTGCACTGGTCCTGGTCTTAGACATCCTTGCATTTGTCTTTTCTCTTGTGCTAAGGGTCATGGTTCCATAATCATCAAGAAGTCTGAAAAGAACCCTGGTGTCTACACCTGATTGAGACGGACTGAATACCAAAAAATAATGAATTTTCTGGGCTATGTCACTGCTGAGGTTATGGACATCCCTATGGTGATGGAGATCTGTATGGACTTGGCAAGGAAGAAGAGGGAAAAGTGGAGGTAAGAAGAAGGGGGTGGGGGCCAGGTGTACTTATGGAGCATGGCTAGTAGAAAGCAGTTGGGTGGAGCTTGAGTGTTCCAGATCTGGGAGGCTTTGGACCAGGACTGGCTCTACTGTACCAGATGCCTGAAAGATGTGGGTTAGTGGGTGGTCTAGGATGACAGCCATTGTTTAGTGTCTGTACAGATGACTTGCAGTCTTGACAGATGAGGTTGTGTCTATGTGAAATGCATAGCGAGGGAATCCTGATCAACTAGTATATATGTCTAAGCCCAGGATTGACTAATTGCAAGTAGAAAATAACAAGGAATAAAAGAGCAAGAGAATGCCGTGTTCTGGGGCCCATTAGCAGGAAAATGAGACTCTTCTAAGGGTCAGACAGCTTACATCATTCTAAAGCAGGTGGATAGAAGTTTTATTACTTCTCAAGCCCTTTCTCTTCTGTTTCTACAGAATTTAAAACTAATACCTAAATCATTACATTAAAAATTGTTGGTCTCAACAAGAAGCTTTTCTTGTTTCTAGTTTCATTTTGCAAAGTTAAATATCACCTAGAAGGCATGCCATCAGAGAGGACACAATGCTATGTACAAGGCTCAGGCGTTCCATTACCAATGCAGCAACAAATGGGTCACAACACTGGGGAAGGTGAATGGACAACTGCTACAGCTTCTGTTCTACCACAGAAAATTGTAAATGCGAGACTACAGACTTTGGGTCACAGCTACAAACACTGATGAGTGCCAGACCTAGAGAACTATTGGAAGATGAAAAAAGACAGTAGAGAGTAGCTACAGTTCATACATTGTTAATATATTTCTCTATACACTATAGCCAGTCAGAACTTATTTATGAAATGAATGAACACACAAAAGCTATAGCCATCATAGAATAGCATCATAAGAGGTATAATATTCATAAAGAAGCACTTAGAATCTCTCAGTGCTGCTCCTGAACTAATTTGCTATGAAATAAAAGTTTAAAAAGGTCACCCAAAGATAAACTTTGGCCATAATTACTAACCACTAGATTAGGCATCTCCTACTTAATTGTTAATATGAACAGGACACTAGGCTAAAATACATTACATTTTCTCAGATATTATTGGGGATCTTTTATATAGACAAAGATGTGGAGGGCCTAAGAGTAAGGATGACTTACCCAAGGTCACAAAACTGGGAAGCAGCAGAATTAATCTTTAAATACAGTGTGTACATCTCATGATCACCGTGTTAATCCTTAGACTAGGTAAGGAGCTTGGTAAGCCATATAACTGTTCACTTCTGCCTCCCTATGGGAATGCCTGGAATCAAGGCCCTTTGAGAAAGGCCTTGGAAGACTCCTTCAGAGTCCCCTGATAACTCAGCCTCCTAAAACGAGCATGGCTAAGCAGTGCTAGTAGTTCTGACTTCAACAGCTTTTCATGGTATCGTCAACACTTGGGAATCTGAAGGTATCATAAAAAACAGATACAATCACAAAAATAAAAGCCCACATTGCTCCTTAGCTGAAAACACACCCGGCTTCTCTCTTGGCCATTTTGAGGTAAATCAGTCCTTTGGGGCCTGCCAAATGCCATGCAGGGAGTTATCACTTTGACTGACTGATGGAAGGGTCTTGGCATGGTTATGGACGGAAGACTGTAAGTTAGGGGCTCTCAATTCACAGAGGGGAGGGTCAATTTCTCAAATATTTTAAATGTGAGCCATTATGAAGATTATTCAGTCTATCTATTACTTTCAGACTCAAGGCTTGAGAAGATATAAGATGATACACTTAAGGTCAGGCAGACTGAAAGGCACACATATAGTTTTCATAATCAGAAAAGGAAACCATTAGATGTTAGTTACACTGGAGGTTTATGGCCTAGAACCATGGCTAACCAGAAACTCATTCTTTGCTTTACCAGTCAGCCATGTCATCTACAGTTAGCATGAAGGGCTGGAGTGAAAGCAAGTAGCTATTATACTCCTCGACTTTGAGGATGTCCAGTGCCAATGCTAACAAAAACAAGAGTGGGCCCATGAAGCCAGTAAAGAACAGAGTCCAAGAGGCAGCTATGCATGTGAACAAAATCAGGAAATGACAGCTGGTCACAATGGGTTCACATAACTTCTCTTGGCTTAGAACTGTTCTCTGTTACAATGAGACAATCATAGTATCTCTACAAATTCAATTATGTGACAACTAAAGGAGACTGCATACAAAACTCTTCATATTTTGGACAGATTAGCACAGATTTGCTATTATAACCCTTATTTTCTATCCAATGGAGTCTTCTAGGATGTCACCAAAAACACCATCAAAAAGGTAACATTTTGAAAGACTATTTGTCAACTTATGTATCCTAAGATGACTAAGAGATGTACCCTAAGAGATGCTGACTGGAAAAAATGGGACTTCGTCAAAATTCCAGTGGCATGAAAGTATGAAGGGCTTTCTTTTCTAAAGAGCACAGAGAAATCTTCAGAGCAGATATGTATGCTGAAGACCCCTTTGCTCCTCTCTAGGTTATCCCCTATTTAATATGGACTCTTAACCACAGAAAGAAAACACGGGCACTGTATGTAAATGTCATGCATCTTTTCTGCTCATCCCTCTTTCTTATCCTTTTCACATCCATCCATACTTCTGCCCCTCTCTGAACTTTGGGGTATTATTACATCAGGTATTCTGGATACAGAATTAGCATCAAAAGTAACTACCACTAAATATATATTCACTCCCTTCCTGTCTATGTTCATGCGGGAGTAGTTTCTTCCCTTTGTCAAGAACCAAATTATTGAACAGGAAAAGAAAGTTTTAGTAGGAAATAAGAGCTGTGATTTCAGGGTGCAAAGACAGTGTTGACAGGCTTGCTTGATGGCTATTTATACCTAGGACTACTCTGGCACATATTAGTATGAAAGGAACCCCAGAAAGTATGAGGTTGCCAGGGAACAGCACAGAAGAAAGCTAATATGTTAGTCATGATCATCCCAGACGAAAGGGGCCCTGGGCCACCCTCTCATTCCTGGCTTCACTCCACCCCATTGCTCTGTTAATGCTACATGTCAGAAGATCTAAGGAAAAAACTGTGATTCATATGTCAACTATTGGGGGGCACACTTCAAAACATCTGTCAATATTAAGGTCAAGTAGGTGACCTCTCTCAACAAGAGAGATGCCAGGGCCAGGTTACTAGAGAAAAAAAGCAGTAAGCAGTGCTCACACTCACAATCCAACAATCCTCCAAGAAGTAGGAGGCACAGGCCTCCCCAGCTTCCCCTCTCTCTCCATTCTCACAGTGCCACTAGTTTGTAATAGAGGGGGAGATGTATTTTAACATTAAATCCAGTAGTGCATGAAGCTCGACAATCTGAAAATTCAAACTGCAATTCATTCTGTTCTGTAAGAATGTGATTGTTACAATTTTCCTCTTCATCAAGAGAGAAACAAAAACCACCAAAACATGCAATATGGTGTCTGATGAATTCTATCATAGCCAAGTGGTTCTCTGACAGTATGAGGTGTGTTCCATTGCTAGGCCTGATATTCTTCATGTCCCCTGCGATTCCCCTTGCCCAAGGCCACTGCCCAGTTTTGTAGTTCTTTTACCCTTCTCCGGGTTACCCATTATGGCTATTTGTAATCTGGCTTAAAGACAATAAGGATGTTGGTGTTTTTCAGGGAAGGGGTGATGATGGTGTAAGGACCCACTCTGCCTACAATAAAAGTGTTTATGAAAACAGCTGGAAGAAAAAGAAAGTAGCAGGTGAGACACAAGCTCCAAAATCCTTAGTCGGGTATTCCAATGGTAAGTGAAGAAGTGTCCGAGCAGAGGACTAGGGAGATGGCCCAGTGGTTAAAACACCTGTGTTGTAAACATGAGACCTTACAATTAAATTCCCAGCACTCATGTAAATGTTGGTTGGGCCTAGTAGCCACCTGTAATTCTAGAGCTCAGAAGGAGGAGACAGGGGTTCCTAGGGCAAGATGGCTAGCTAAGACTGGCTATTTTGGAGTGTTCTAAGTTTGCCTGAGAGACCTGACTCAATGAATAAGATGGAGGGCAAGAGCGGAAGACCTGGGCTCTACACATGTGTACATCTGTGCAGGAGCACATGCATGCACATGGATCCACACATATTTGAATATTCACATCCATGCTCCTGTGTGCCACAGACACATACCCGAAAGGGAGAAAATTAAGAAATGTCTGAGTTAGTAACTGATGAGTAAACTATGGGTGATGGGAACAGTAACCAACATTTCTTGAAACGTGAAGGTGCACTGTGATCAAAGGTTTGGGTTGGAGGGGTGAAGGCAATCTGGAGATGTGTGTCAGTTAGCAGCTGTCAAGCCTTGGCAGTCCCACTTGATGTGACCTATGTCAGTATCCAAGGTCTGGGAAGCTTCAGTCACCACCAGGAATGTTTCTGCAGGAAAGCAATTAATCAGTTTGTGTCTTGACTATAGTGTGTGCCTGCTGAAGGGCATCCCTTTCTAGCCATGTAGTTGGTCATCTAAAAGACATGGAAGCAGTATGCCTTTCATTTTGCGTCTAACCTACACTGCTTTCTCAGCCAGTATGGCCCTTTCCTATTGTCCCTTGGGGTAGAGGGAGCATCTTTAATTATATGAAGCAGCTGTGAAATAGATCCCACAGGTAGCCCTCTATGCCTAGAGACTGAGTCTAAAGATTCAACCAATCTTGGGTCAAAAATATCTGGGAAAATACCTGCACTGAACATGTAGAGACTTTTTCTTGTTATTGTTCCCTAAACAGCACAGAAATATTTGTAGGGCATTTACATTGATTTAACGTATTGTGGAAGACAAGCATGGGTTGTACAGAAATGTTACACTATTTCCTATAAATGAACTGAACTTCTTTATCTATAGAGCCTAGGGATTCCAAGCAAGTGGCTCTGGAAACTTACCCCCCCCCAAAAAAAAATACCATTGAGAACTGAAAAAAAAATCCCCTACTTTTAAAAAAGCAGTTTAGGTAACCAAGTGGTGTTTGGGTGGATGCTAACTCCACCCCAGAAGTGATGTATGCATAAATATTTGAGACTGTCTGCAGAGACTGGTGTCTGAACAGATGGGCACAAGGTCATTTTAAACACTGACTTCACATCACTCTACTGAGAGATCAAACAGCATTTTGTCTCTTTCAACATGCTGTGTTCAAATCCTTTATCTCTTTCCATATTTCCTCCTTCTGCCCACTTTTTGGTAAAGAAATGGCTCAAAAACCCACTGAAAATGGATGAGAGGAGAAGAAATAAAGACTGGCATGTACACAAAATACATGATTTGACATTAGGAAGGACTAGAATTATGTTTATTTTATTGGTTTTGTTTTACAAATTTAAATTGTTACAGTACTACTCTAAGATTTATTGATGAAAGTGTCTAAAGACTAAGGAAGAAGGATATGATTTGTAAGTACTGGGTTTCCCTCTGTTATCTCACTAAAGACATCTAGCATTACAAACATCTACTTGCACTGGTGTTCAGCAGAGCTGTGAAATCATAGCAAATATGCACTTCAAATGAACATGTTCCCAACCGAAGTTTTCTTATCTCTTTGCACGTCTGTTCCTCCCATAGATATATCCATTTTAAACACTAGGAATATCATACTTCCATTTTCCTAGTCCATAAAACTTGGAGCCAATTGACAGTATTATTATTATTAATTATTATTATTATTTCATATTCTACATTCAGACTTTCAGCCAATCCTTTAACTCTACCTAAAAAAACAAAAACAAAACAAACAAACACCCTCAGGAGCCTCTGAAGCCTCATCATCTTTCCCATGTTCCCATGGCAACTGTTGCCCTCATTTTGCTACTGTTGTCATTTCAGGTACAGCATGGCTGCCTAGAAAGGGACTCCCCTGCTTCCTTCCTTGAATTCACAAGCCAGAGTCGACCTTTTAAAATAAACCCATCTTCCTGTTCAACCCATCCAATCCCACCCGAGGGTTTCTTATCTCTCTCTCGGTGACCTAACTCTTGCCTCCCAAGGCTCACACCACTGGGCATCTCCTTGTCCCATATTCCCTCTGTAATTCCTGCATCCTGTCTCCACTGCCTGTTTTAGTTCCCCTGGCCTCTCTGAACCCTAAATGCAGCACACTCCTGCCTCCAGAAGCATCCTGTTTTGGGATGCCACATGGTTTTCTTTTGTATTTCCTCTTATCTTTGTTCAAATGGAGATTAACGGAGACTTCCTCAAATCTTAAAACACTAGTTCCCTTTCCCTAGTCCATGCCAGTCCCCACTCTTTCCCCTTAATCTAGTTTTGTCTGTAAAATTTGTCACCTTCTTTCAAAATCTCTATTCCATTCTTTACATTGTTATTATTATAGGTTTCCATTATGCCTTAGAATATACACTTCATAGGTTTTGAGAATGTGAGTGTGTTTGTTTGTGAGAACACACACACACACACTGTTTAATTCCTAGTGACTAGAAACATGCCTGGTGTATGGAAAAACATCCAAACAATATACAGTACAAATGCATACATGCTTGAATGGTACGTAAGCTACAGCCATTTATCCCAAGAACACTGAAGCAATAAGTCCACATTTCCCTAGTGCTCAGTTTATTTTAAAGACAAATAAATAGCAATTGTTCTCCCCAATCTCTTCTGTCCATTCACCTCCAAACTGACTAATTACCCTTGTAGTTTAATATTTAATTCACAACTATAAAGCTGAACACAACAAGGGACAACTAAGAGGAAGCTTATCTGAGATTGTAATATAAAAAAACAAAACAAAAACAGCAAAAGGTAGAAACTAGAAACTCAGAATATTATGTTACCCCCAAATGCTAGAGAAGCACTGAACATTCAGCTCTAGCTGGAGGTGGTGGCACATGCTGCCTGCACCCCAGCACTCAGGAAGCCGGGACAGGAAGGCCATCCTAAATTCAGGCCAGCCTGGGCTGCATAATGAGAACCTGTCTCAAACAACAGCAATGACTATCAAGAAGAAAGACAGAAAAGAAGGGAAAAAGGAATTAAGAAACAGTTCATCTCTAACTGCTGATGTCACCAGGCACCCTCAGTGTTATGTAATGTTACTTCTACCCAGTAATGCCACTTTACATCAACTTCTGTTTTCCAGGTAGAAACACACACGTGCGCGCACGCACACACACGCACGCGCACGCGCACACACACACACGCACCCACGCACACACACGCACGCACACGCACACGCACGCACGCACACACACACGCACACGCGCACACACACACACACTGTAAATATATGCACTAGGCAAGAGGTAGGGATGCAGTTTCAGTGGCAGAAAGCTCTTCTAGTATCTATGAAAGAATGTCTCCATAAGAAGAGAAGGAGGAGGAGGAGCAGGAAGGGGGAGAGGGAGGAAGGGAGGAAAAGGGAGGAGGATGAGGAAGAAGGAGAAGGAGAAGAAATGAAAAAGAAGAGAAGAGGAGGAGGAGAAAGAGGAGGCGAGGCAGTCTGTTAGGGCCAGGTAATTTCTATTTCCATTCTGACTGAAAAGCTATGTGCAAAAATTTGAAAACTCCCACATTGACTCCATGACAGTATGACCTCATTTAGTATTTAGCTTTGAAAAAGAAACTCTTTCATTTAAAACCAATATAGGTTTATAAAGGACTAGGAAGCCAACTGGGAGCCCAAGATTTTATAACTGTGAATTGTGTGGAGTGAAGCTTAGGCAAGTGTCTACTGGCTCTTGATAAGCTGCTCTCACTGCACCTATCTATCTGGCCAGGTCCTAATAATCCAGGTCTTAGGATCAAGCCATGTCCAGAAAGACAGCATGTTCTTAGTTCACAGGACCTTTCCAGGACAGACACAGGAATTCTCAGCCTTCCAGAGTGTGTAAACAGTCAGGGGGATAAAAACAAAACCATTTCAAAGTCAGTGCTCAGAGAGATCAATTCCAATTTCCAAGGTCTCTAGATAGCTTTACTAAAACAAGTGAAGTGTAAAAAGGAGCCAGTTCAAACAATGCAAATGTTCAGCTTCCCCCAACTAGTGATAAGTAACTGGAGAAAAGCAGGTCCTGGCTAAAACACTCTTGGGAACAGTCACATCTCAATGACTCAGCCTGGAGGAATTTTCAAAAGCAGAGGTAGGGCTAAACCATTGCCTGGGCAAGGGGGTGGCTTTCTCCTTAATGAAACTTTCAGAAGATTGTAGTCATCTTGGAACTCAGAGCTTCGGACTTCATCAGATGTGCATCTAAAGCTTCCTGACACATGATAGTGAAAACATACTTAACTTTCTGGTGTCTCGGTTTTCCTACCACACAATGGACCTAACCAAAGATACTCCACAGGATTATTAATGTTGTGTGTAACACAAATGATCTGGGCCATGGCTCATATCACAGCTCCAAAACTTGGGTGTTTTGTTATTATTTCTCCATCCCAGTCCAAATCACCTGGTCAACTACAGATGGGTACCTAGAGTGCCAGGTCAAGAAGTGTAAGACAGTCAATGGAATGCCGACTGGTGACTGCCTAGGAATGGATTAAGTCAAGCAAGTGTGATTTTCAATAGTGGCTTCATTGTTCATCATATTTAGGGAAAATCTGTACATTCGATCCTTAACCTTGAATTACTGGCAAGGGTATAGCTACCCAAAAGTCATATTTTTGTTGTTTAAAATGAATGAATGAATGAATGAATTTGAGATGTGGTCACATGTATCCCTGGCTGGCCTTGAACTTTCTGGGTAGCTGAGGATAACCTTAAGCCTCTGATCCTCCTGTGTCTATCTCCTGAGTGTTGAGCTCATAGGAAGGTGCCATAATAGCCAGTACATGCAGTATCACGATTGGAGCCCAGGGCTCTGTGCATGCTAGGCAGATATTTCACCTACTAAGCTACTTCCCAGACCCTCTAACTTTAATTTAAAGAGCTTGTTTGACATAGTTATTCCATGAATAACTTAATGTTCAATTTTATTATAGAAAACAGCACTCAGTCATCTCATAGAGTCGAGGGTGAATGCTTGATTTTCTCCAGTCTTCCATCAAACAGTTTAAATTTTGGGGGTGGGGTAGGGGAATGCATTGCTTTGTTACATGTTAAATCCTACTATGTAATTCCTTAGGCTAATGGCGGTATCCTGGGTTTATTTTATTTGCTTTGCTCTACCAAAATACTACTTTAGCATCACAGCTCTGGTACTACTTTGGCGGGGTTGTCATACACAGACCTGGGACCCCATGTAACTGAGAACAGTGGTGAATGTGGCCCAACACAAAAGCACAAATCTACTGAAAACATAAGGGAATCTCTCTCTCTCTCTCTCTCTCTCTCTCTCTCTCTCTCTCTCTCTCTCTCTGTGTGTGTGTGTGTGTGTGTGTGTGTGATTATTTTCATGAAGATTTATTTTTAGATTTTTACTAATGTGCATGTGTATGTTTATATGAATGTGTGCCAACTGTTTGCCAGTGACCATGAAGACTACAAGAGGGTGTTGGATCACCCAGAGCTGGAGTTACAGGAAGTTGTGAGCTGCTTGACTGGGTTCTGGGAACCAAGCTCAGGTTCTCTGGAAAAGCAGCAAGAGCTCTTAACTACAGAGCTATCTCTCCAGCCCCTCTGATATTTCTGTAATGCATTTGTATAATTCTTAAGTGTGAACTGTGTAGTTAGCAATGTCAGGACACACCTTCAAACAGTAGGCATTTGAGAGTCTAGAGTTTTGGTCATATTTGTGACTTTTTTAAAAGAGAAGTAAGATTTTCCGTTTGAATCCAAGAAAGCTATGGTCTCCAATGTTCTCTGCTTCTAAGATCTCAGAATTGTACCTTTCATTCTGAGTCTATTTGTCAGTATTTGTGGCATGGGTGAGGGGCTGATAGATATATAGAATTTGCCAACTGCTAAAGCAGCAATGATCTGCAAAGAGAAAAATGTGTTCATCTGGAGAAGTGGCACTCAGAAACTCTCTTTCCCAGAACGTCAAGTACAGAAAAGCCAAGTCAATGTCATACAACTTGAATAGCTGACTTGGAAAAATTTCCTCCAATGAGTTAAAAAAAGAATAGCTGAGAAATAATCAATGTTCCAAGGTCATACAATAGTGAAAACTTGGTAATCTGTGCAAGACAACCTTTCTCTTCTCAGAGAAAGAAAACAATTACCCAACCTCAAAGACTTTATTGACTTAAAAAGCAGCCCATCATTTGGTGATGTGTGAAGACAGTTTTGGTTATCACAATGTAGAGGATATGTGATAGATATGGGGGAGGTAGAGGCCACAGAAGCTGCTAAGCATTCTCCAATGCCCCCAAGGAAGAATTTCTCTGGTCCCAAGTGTCCAGTTGGGGAAAGTCTAGTTCACACTTATTTAAAATATATAGATTGCTCTACACACTACTGTCTTAGCTCCTAATCAGTGTGCTCATTTTCCCAGACAAAATTCTCACTAGAATTAATCTTAATTTGGAAAAAAAAAATTCCCAAACAGTAACCTATTCAAACGTGACATCCAAACCTCACGAGATGCTAAATGCTGCTGGGTTCTTACACGGCAGGGGTAGGGGGTGGGGTACTGTCATTGCTGAAACATCTAATTAAAAAGAATCAGGTAAGAACTATCTGGAATGCCCTGGGATGCTGAGGAATAGTCCCATCTGCACTATCACTGTTTTGTTTAGAAAGGTAATTACTCAAGCTAGAATTGCCATGTGAAATTCCTCTCACAGTAATGGACCCCCATCACATCAGTACACATTTATAATAGCCCTACCCCTGTGAGCCCTCTAGGTTGAGTAGCACTGTTTGCTGGCTTGCAAATTCATAATCTGATTAGAGAATCTACTTTCTGGATCTTTCTTCTACATTCAGCTTTTTCTTGCAAACCTTGTTGGGAGTTGACAAATACAGATGGCTTCCTAGGACTTCAGAAAGCTGTTTAACAGGAATGTCACCTCTCTGTAGAGGAGTTTCCAACAGCCCGTCCATCAGTCCACAGACTTTCAGAGGGAAGAACTCCTTTTTGCCAGACATTTCAATTTTAGCCCTCTTTTAAGGTACTGGGTGAGATAAAGTTTTGTTGGGCCATCCTGTCTTTGCCTGATGACTAGTACCATCCCCACTTCAATTGCTTGAGGCCAGGAAAGCCTCCACTCCCAGCAGTAACTACAGAAACTATCTCCAGACTTTGCTTAAAGGTTCATTGAGGGATAAAATCAGCCACACGTGAGAATCACGCATTTATCCTAAGGCTCCAAGTTCCCTGAACTGGCTTGATTTGAATAGATGTTGAGGGGGTAGGGGCAAACAGCCTTCCTGATAAATGAAAGTTATAGAGTCATGTGGATATCACTCCTGCAAAGTTAGGGACTAGGGTTAACAAGTCAGGGAGACTTGCTCTATACATAACATGCCTTGTACAGCACAAAATTCCTTGCAACACATTAAACAAGATTTCAGTTAAAGAGTCACAAGGTCTAGGGGACAGTGCTCCTCCCTGACATCAGCTGCCCACTGGCCCCCTAAGGGGCTCTTAGATAGGTCACATCTGACTCAAGGCAACCATGAAGAACGAGGGAACATGGCTTTATCAGTGTCCTGCATACAGAACTGCAGAAATAGGTAAGCTGGTGGGGGAGGGCTTTTGACTAAGCTCAAAGAAAACAAACAGCACACGGTTTTGGAAAATGTCTTTTGTTTTACAAGGAACTTATACTCTGGGTAGGGTGGCTGGAAGGGGCGGGGCTGTGTTATTTATTACATTTTGAGAGCAGGGGCTGTATTGGAAGAAAGCTGGGATTGATCTCCCCGGGGAAGGGAGACATAAAAGGTACGATTTTCAGATGCCCTGAGGTCCTTTTATTTCAGTTGCTCAGGGCAGGGGAATGGTGCAGGGAGGAAGAGAAAGCAGGAAAGGAAAAGTCAAGGAAGGCAGGCAAGACTGTACCCTGGGTGCGAGGGGCAACACCCCCTCTTTTTGTCACTATAGGGCCAAAGTGTGACTACAAACAGCTCCCTAAATTTATCCAAAAGTTTAATGCCTTGAAATAAATCTAGATCTATTCTTTACCCCCTCGCCAAGGAAAAGTCAATCTAAATATTTTTATTCAAATAAGTGTTTAAGAATAACATATTTTGTAAAAGTTCAAACATACAGAAAAATTGCATAATCCCCCTTACCACCTCATCTAGAGTCCCCCAGCCACCAATATTAACACCTCCCTCATCCATTCAGCCCCCCCAACTACTAATGTCGACTTTGTCCTTGCCTAGATATAGGCATGACCATTTTGTCTTTTCCTGATCAATTAAGATAGCAGTTTATTTCTGGATGACTGAGGGTTTTTTTTTTTTTTTTTTTTTTTTTTTTTTTTTAAGAAGTGGCTTAGGTGCAAAATCACTTGATTCGTGTTTTAGTGTTTAGATGATCTAAGAATGATCAGAAGACCGATTAAGAATTTCTTGATCACTCTCTGGATGGCATCTTAATTTAGGGTGTTACCCTAAAATGTGTGTGTGGAGGATTCTGTCTGGCCGCTGAGAATGTGAATTAACTGAGGGCCTTGGGAGACATTTGCACATGGAGGGGGAGGGGCTCTTCAGTTTGAGTCATGAGTGTGCATGGACCTGTCGAGGTTTCCTTAACACCACAGAGGACGGGGCTTGCAGAAGCAATAATAACAAAGGAGAAGGAGGAGATCAGCACTGCTTGGGACTCTCCCTATGTGTCTTTGAAATGGAGTCCTGCAAGGCTGATCTGCCCAATGTCACCTACTGGGATCAGTGAATATGACAAAGCTGTCTTCCAAGGTTTTTCCCTTCAAAGAGACAATGCTCCTTTGAAATTCCAGATTCTACCTGGTGCTTTCACTTTTCTCCTTCTCCCGAAAGTCGTCAACCAGGGCTTGCCCTTTCACCCCTCAGCACACGTAAACATCTTTCTCCTTAAGTGAATGTACAACCACTATGAACTTGAATGCTCACACACAGAAGAGGAGAGTTTGTTTCAACAGCTGCTTTTGAAAAGCTGGAGTTAGTACTCCCAGGACAGCTGGTTCTGACCGGCTCTCTTTACATTTGCCCTGCTTTTCTCTAATGCCCAGCTGTGGCCCACTGACATTTTGTAAAACAAAAGCACAAACCACAAGAAGGGAGAGAGAATGCTAATTATCGGGATATACTATGTAGGGGCCTCTCAGTGCTGACACAGGAGTTTCCTCCAAGTTTATTTTTATAAATTTGATTTTTGGCTGGTTTATGTAATGTATTGTCAAATATACACAGTTGCCGGGTTGTCCATCCAGTTTGGTAGCCACCAGCTACATGAAGCCATTTAAAATTTAGGGAGATATGGTTAGTAGATTTATAAGCCAATACCTTTAAAAATGAGGTTTTCTGTCCGTTATTTACATTGTAGTGTTTAGGATTTATTTTGGGGTGGTAAGGGGGTAGAATGGTGGTCCTGGTCCCAGCTAGTACATGCTTTGACACTGAGTTGTATATACTCTAACTGCTTTTTAACCTTTTGAGAAAACGTGACACAAGGTGTGGCTAAGCTGTCTAGGCTGACCTTCAATTTAGCCAAGGTCTTGAACTGGGATTCTCCTGCCTCAAACTTTCTCATTGTTGAGATTACAGGCCTGTACTATCAGGTCTAATACATGTGACTAGTATTGACAACATGTTATTAATCACTTCCATACTGGAAACCAGCAACACAGAATATCTTCCTCACTGCTGTCAGATTGTGGATCAAGGCATAACTTCTTCCACAAAGGAGCAATGGGATGCTGATCTGGACAGGGATGATGGACTCTGGACTAAGTCCATGTGAGCTATCTTCCTTACTACCACCTGTACTTTATACACTTCTGGAAAGGGAAAAAGTGCTTTTCAAACTGTTCACAACAATTCCACTACAAGAGAGCAGTAAAAAGCAGGGAAGACAGTGCTCAATCCACAGGCTCCAGACCTTTTTATTGGCCTCTGTTTAATAACAAAGGGGATATGTGCCCTTAGATCACAACTTCTCCAGAAGGAGCCTCTGAGTTCCAGAAAGGAGAAGCAGAAAGCCAGGTCCTCTACTGATCCTGGGTCTCAGACTGATTGGACACATTTGGGTTCTAATGCGGGCAGATTCTAGGCCATGACTTAACAAAACAAAAACAAAACAACAACTGTTTCTGTTTCCACAGTGTTGGGTGTCTATTTAAAAATGATTGGAGAACTTCACATCTAATAGGATTGCTAATTTTATTTATTGAGCGAATATGGTCGGCAACAGTGAAGGTGTGGCTTATAGCAGCAGTTTGTCCTTTTATTTTAACTGGTGGAACTGCCGGCCAAAGACAGAAACGGGTCAGGGTCTTTGATTACAGGAGTTTCTCTATTTCCTGCTAAAATTTTCCTTTGTCCTTCGTACAGCCCAACTCTGATTCGTCCCTTGCTGTATCTGTTGTATGTGTAACAGGACCCAACCCACAGCAGGCACCCTGAAATGATTTGCTGGAAAATGGATGGCTTTTATTTGGAAGGGAACAAGGTGACACCTTTACTCCTTCACATTCTTCCCCAAGACAAACCTTCTGGAAAAGCCTTTGCTTTGTCCAGGATCCCCTCCCAGCCAATTACTCTTGGATGCAGCCCCTACACCCCCCTCCAACATTCCAGTGTTTTCATTCCTCCCCTCAATGGCCAGACAACTCCTGAGTCAGGAGGACACAGCTCCCCCCACACCCCCCATGAGATTACACTCTCCCATCTCCAAAACAAGTGGTCAGAAGGTGTAATGAAACAGCTGTCCAAAGACATGTTGAAAGACATAAAAACATTGTTTACAGTCTGTTGAGTTTTCTCTTCAATAAGTAGATAAAGACAAGCACTCTGATGGCACACCAGAAAGGGGTGCTTTATAGATAGTCTTAATTTATATTGAACTTAGTGAAAATGTGATTCCGTATGTCATGGTCTTTTGAATAAAAATAAAAAAAAAGAAAGAAACACAAAGAAAACAACAACAACAAAAGCAAAACAATAACTATCCAGCTCAGGTTGAGCAAGAGGACCTAGTGAGATATTTCATTTTTTAAAAGTGCTAGTAATATGCTTAAGACATGTGATCATTTAGTAAAATTATCACTTAAATATTTATATTTAATTACATTTTTTCAAAGATGAAATTTTACATGATTGCCCTATTCTGGCCAAAAATGTATCTTGATCATGAAAGAAAGGGCTATTCTGCCAATGCCAACCTTAAGACAGTTTATATGACATTTCTGGGACTTCTGGTTATGGGAATTTGCCAATAGCAGCAATAATTTAGGATTTTCTGTTGTTGGACTTAAATGTCAGAGTCAGCTTAGCATTGTTCAGGGTGGATGATATTTGAATTTTAGAAATTTCTTAACAAAAGTCTCATGATTCACTGAACATATGAACTGTTTATGTCTCTGAAAATATGACTAATGGAGTTGGCACATGCCATGAGAGGTCTTGTGACGAAAGCAGATTATAGCAACATGCAATGTGGTATAACGGGACAGGAAAAAGGCTGGCACCAACACAAACATGCTCAATAAGGTTAGCTATGGTTATCATCATCTACTTTGCAATGATATTTTTATCACCTCTTTATCAACCTCTAACTCATACAAGGGTGGCCCCCCAGTTTGGATCTTTTGTGTGTAAGTACTTCTATAAACAGTGGGATGAAATGAAGGATGGAATGAGGCATTATCACCTGGAAATATGTTTTTGCAAAGGGAAGGCTGTCTTGGAACTTCCACCTTCATTTTTATAATATTTATTTTTCTTTAATAATAAATCCTTTCTGAGGCATATTGAAGGTGAACAAATAAAAGGTGACAAGTGGAGGTGTTCTGCCGTTGTCTGGGCAGAGACCCAGGTGTATTCCTATGTGAACACAGTAGTGGTTTGTCTCAGCATCTTCTCTTCTAATCCCCTTTGTCTGTCTTCTGGGTATGTTTTATCATTATCTTCAAATTCAGTAAGCAGAGCTTTTTTTGATTTCATAGTTGAAACTCAGTAAATCAAGACAACATCATTAGAAAAGAAAAAGCTACCCAACACAATGTTAAGCCTCACAAATTTTTGTTTATAGAACTCAGTTCTGGTTCAGAATTCTTTTAAAGTAACCTTTCAAAATGCACACGTTAGCCTAGCCAATAACATGAAGTTTAATACATGGCTACTCAGCATTGGGGGAAGGTGATAGAGAGATTTTACAATATTAAAATATATATGTATATTTTAATCAAAAGAAACATACATTCACTTCTAATTCACATAGCCTATTTGCCTTCATAGCCGGCTCACACACACTAGTTTTTAAACATTGCTTATGAAATTAAATAACATGGAAAAATAAATATGCTTTATTATATAAAGACATGTAAATCTGTACCACTCGAAATACTCAGAAATATGTAAATGTGACTGCTTAAAACTGTTTTCAGAAAATATGGTTGTGATATTTATAATCTTTTTTTCTGTGATATAATGAGGTTGTAAAACACTGATATCAAACATTTTCTCTTTCTACCTATAGAAACTGCACAGTGTGATATGAAATGAGGTAGACACAAATACTTTAGTTTACCAGGCTGAAACAAAGCCTAGCTCCCTTGAGAGCTCATAAGCTCTCATTATTCAGGTCCATAAGCACAGGTCTCAACAGCTCAGAGAATACGTCCCCAAGTTGTCATGAAAACACTCAACCAAGCACTTTCTGTAGAGAACTGCTATCTACAAGATGGCCAGTGAACAGAAACACAGGGCAATGCAAAGAGGAAGGCCACCAAACCACCCTGGCTATGCAGCAGTGACAGTGACAGGACCTTCCTCCTCCAGATGGATTGGCTCAGTCTAGAATGTTCCTGATCTGAAAGGCATTTCTTGCTTCACCTTGACAATATAGAGTTCTCTTTCCAATTTGTCCCATTTGCCACGGGACATAGGGGTATTTATTACCCACTGTGCTTTTAGGATGGGCTCAATAGTCCAATAGAGCCTAAGAACACTGCTTCACAAAGCAAAGGTCCAGGGACATTATTTTTAAAAGACCAGAAAAGAAAATTTTGTAGGATGTTTTTCTCAATCATGATTTTTTTTTCTTTTCTTTTCTTGTTTTTTTTTTGAGACCTCTGGCTGGTGCCAAACTATAGTTGATTCTCCTGACTCAGTTTCCTGAATGCTGGGTCACAGGTGTGAGTCACTGCATACAGGGTTATAACTGTGAGTTACAGACCTACAGTGACATGAGCCAGAAATAACCCTCTCTAAAAGGGTTGTTTGAATATTAGATTAAAAGATGTTTCACCGTGGAGACTCTGGGAGCTGTGACAACAGCGATTTGGGGTTTCTTTCTCTAATAGTATTCCTTTGTAGGCAGTGTTGATGTAAGCTGTCTCTCCTTGACTTTGGCTATGTCACATAGCAGTAGTTGCTTTGGGATATGACAGTGTGTATGTGTGGGAGTTCCTGGGAGCAAAAGCAACCTGCTGGAGAAGTCATGGACACCCTGGTCTCTAGTCTGGTTAAGCCACTTTCTATTGGAAGCAAGACGTTAGCACCTCAAAATGCACTTTTCTCTTTCTACACTTGTTAACTTCACTGCAGTTACAATGGGAAAGCACCATAAAAAAGATTTTATGGCTAGAAACAGGAGTCATTGAGGTATGCTGAAATGTAACCATAAGGCATCATACCAAAGCATCCATGCAAATAAACATAAAATAATCAACATCCTGTATGATTGCTCCCCCACATTTACATAAAATTAATATATTTCAATTGTCTATCTACTTAAACAAAATGCTTTTGATTTAGTTCTTTAAAAAAAAAATCACAGTTTAAAAGTCTTGCAAAAGTGGCCTTTCTCTTAAGACAGTAGAAGAATTGAAATCTGAAAGTCAAACTAACAATCACTTTATGAGATCACACAGGCAGTATAAAGCTAGCTTTAAAATCTGTGTATCCTAGAGTTCAGAACTTGTACTCTTCTTTCTTCCTCTCTGATAGCTTAGAAAACTGTATGTAGCCCCAAGAAGAATAACAATATTAAATATGCCCCATATTTTCAATTAAAACAATCAGCAGCTTATAGTTAAGTTAAGCTATTAAATTATCAATAGGGATATACTGAGAGACTGTACCAGAAAGAGAAACTAGCACATATATGTATGTACACACACACACACATACACACACACAGACACATCCCCAGCTATATTTCATAATTCATTATGAATATATTTTTCCATCTTCCTAAAATACTTATTTTAGAAAAGTATGGGGTGATGTAAGGGTTAAAGTCTGGAGAAGGAAAACAGATTTCTTTCCTTCATCAAACAATAAGACCATGCCATGAGGAAGTTCTCACAGAGGCCTAACTGGTGACTTTAGAACTAGTGACACTCTACTTTTGAGAGTGTGAATGGACCTGAGAGAATTAGCTCTGGTGTTGTCTGTACACAGAGTGAGCTTGCCCTGGGCTTGAGAAGGAACGTTTCATGGATGGTAGTATATAGCAGTGACAGAGAAATTGGAGTTTTCAAAGGACATCCTGTCTGTCCTAACGTCACCTCAACCCTTCTTCAAAGTGTTCATTTGGAAAATGTGCCAGTGCTGAGACAAAAATGTCCTTAGAGAACCATAGATGTGACATTGTAACTTTTGCTCAATGCTGTAATAAAATTCATGGCCTAGCTAAAGACCACAATCAGAGCTCATGTTTCTACTGCTAGTTCTCTGCTGCATGCAAAAGCTTTACAACTGGATCACAGAACCAACCCTGCAGACACAGCCACTGATGCAGAAAACCTTGACTTTGAGAAGTATCACTGAGTGTCAATCATGCTACTTCAGTTAATTTGCTCTTCACCTGGCCCCAGGAATGAGTAAGACCTTCCAAGACAAGACTGAATAAAAAGGGGCTCCTGGAAATGACTTTATATAATACTAATTTCAGCTTCATTACAATTAATGTAGGAATATTTACTGTACTTAGATACATCAGACCTACTGGTTCCATAATTTTTGTCACAGCTTAGGCAAGGTATTGTATTGACACAGTTAATCCATCTGCTTGCTAAGAGTGGCTCCAGATGTTTGTATAGTATTTACAGTGGCAAACTTGTCTTACCATGTCAGCTGCCAGCTAAGGAAAACTAGGAGCAAAGTAAAAGCTGGTTTCAGATGGACTTCCTGTTTGGGGGCAGGGAAGAGATTCTAGATGCCTCAGAAGGTCATTGATTACACTGCCGGTCACCTATATTTCCAAAATGGCTAGTCCATTCTTGGGTATAGACTTTATGTTGATTGTGCTAAGGTATATCCAAGCCTCACAGAAGCAAGTGATATTAGTTGAAGAAAAAAAAAAAAAATGCATTGGTCTCAGCAAACAGGCACCTTGCTCCATTAGCCAGAGCTACCACAACTTAGAAAGCGAAGATTGGCTACTTTTGAGCGATTTCTCTAAATGGTTATCCATGCACAGCTCTTCTAGGCAAAGGGAGCTACTTTTTGGCACCATTCCTGCATGAGGTATTTGGATTCTATAAAGTCACCTTCGCAGTGTCATACAGTGTTAATTCTGAGCCATAACAGGGAGAAAGTAATAGGTCGAGATATCTAGGGTGCTTTCGTGCACGTGGCAGTTCTTGGCTATGAAGGCATGCCCCAGAGTACTCATAACACTGTCAGAGAGTTTGGGTAACAAACATGAAGTATTAGGGCCGTACCGAGCTCCAAGGGCCAGTACTCCATGCAGCATCTTGTGGGCACGCTTGTGTGTTGCACTGCTCACGGTCTGGAGGCTTGTCAAGAACTTCACAGCTCAAATCTGGGAACCGGTCACCGTTGGCTCGCTGACAGACCACCAGTCTTGTCCGCATGCCTCCACCACACAGCTTGGTACACTGGGAGAGGGACAAAGAAGGCTACAGTCATTTTGTGTGAATTCTATTTCCCCACAGGAGACCTTTCTTGGCTATACTTTATTACAGCTCTGGGCAGGCTAAGTTTGACAGACAGAGCCAAGGCAAATTGCCAACAATGATACAGCCAATGAACCATAGTTCCTGTGAACATTAAGTATCCCTCAGTGAGGGCTTTCTTTATATCTGTAATAAGGACTTTTATGTACCTCACCTCATCAGGCTGAGAACAGTTACTTGCCCCATGTATAAAACAAAGCATGGGAAGTTAATGTAATTAATCTTGATTCATTAACCAGTAGTTAACGTTCTTGAAGGCATACAAAAACCAGTAAATAAATAAATAACCAGAAACTACTCAATAGCAAATAAAAGATAAAGACTTGGCCCATTTTATTTTATTTTATGGTACTTGATAATTGCTTTCCTTGGTTTCTATTTGTTTTTGTTTGGAGACAAAGTTTCACTATGCAGTCTAGGCTAGTCTGGAACTCACTGTAATCCAGACTGACTTCCTGTCTCAGCCTCCTGGGTGCTGGGATTATGGAGATGTGCAGCAAAGCTCAACTTCAAGTTTTATTTTTAAATGTTGCTGAGGATTTAATCCAAGCACTGAGTTTTACTCAACCCCACATGTTCCGGCAACTTCTATGAAGCTGTCATGGACGGACCTTTACTGATTCTCTTATTCCAATTATGATGCGCAACTGTTTAGCTCTCTTCAAACCTCAGCGTAAGTACAACTGCCCCTTAGGATGAATAAACAATACGACGGGAATGGGTACTAGCTGAAGTTTTGACTCCTGGCAGGATTCACATTTGTGAGACAGGAACAAGTTGTGTTTCTTGGACAGTGCAGCTTCACTCATATCCAGGAACACAGACATTCAGTGTTCCTGCTGCGTCAAGGCTGGCTCTCCCACAGCACTTGGACAGTCAGTCTGTGATAACAGAGAGCATCCCAGCAAAGGCGTGGACTCACCCTGGCTGGGATCCAACTACAGAAGCCTAATTATGGATCCCACAGGACAAAATTGCACAGAGTGTTAGGAAGACTCAGGTCACAGGAGTCTCAAAGTCCCTCTCCCTTCTTTCCCTCATCATCATTGCCCAAAACATCAGTTAAAGTTAAAAAAAAAAAATCCTGAGTCAATGGCCTGTTGCTTCTAGGTTATGTGTATGAAATGATAAGACACAAAAATGTGGACTAATGAGCCCATCATCTCCTATGTCTTTTTCTTCCTCTTTGTGCTGTGGTCTTCCAGGTGTTAATTTTCAGGCTTCATTTGGTAAACAGTCAAGACAGAACAACCCAATGAGCCTTAAGTGTATGCTTAACCATAGAGAGAGATTTTGAGTATCATAAATATTTAAGTCCTGCTGTAAAGTATAACAAGAGTTCAAAAGTGCCCAATACTACTGCTACTGCATATCATTCTTACAATTAATAAAGTAAGTTATTATTGCATTATTACAGTGTCACTTGATTGATTGAAGGTTACATAGTAGGCATTTAATGGATGTTGCCTCATATAATAGTCATAGTATTATGCAGATGGTACTATTACTATTCCAGTTTATGGATAATGATATAAAAATTGGACTAAGTTATGTTACTTGTTAATATCACAAAAATGATAAAGCTCATAGCTAGGTCAAGCCAGATCCTGCATAACCTGAACCATGGTCTAGCTGGGTGAGGCTGCCTGATCCTTCCCTCCATGCACCCTCCTCAACTCCCCAGATGTAGTCAAAGTTCCACATCCAGTGTCCTGGAATAGTTGCACCCCAGCTTGCATGGCCATCAAACTCCAGGCATACATAGGAAGAGATCATGGACACATACTCCCACTCACAGTAGCCTCAAGGAAAATAAAAAATATCTAGGAATAAACTTAACCAGGAGGTAAAGGACCTTGACAATGAACACTAGAAAATGGAAGACAGACCCTTACCATGATCATGGATTAACAGAATTAGTATTGTGAAAATGACCATCCTGTCAAAAGTTATTCACAGATTCTATGCAATCCCAGTCAAGACCACCGTCTCATTCTTCACAGAAATTAAAAAAAAAAAAATCTTGTTACCATAAAAGACCCTGGATAGAAATCACAATGCTAAGCAAAAAGAACAATGCTAGAGAGACTACTGTTCTAGAACTCAACTTATATTTCAGAATCACGCTAGTCAAAACAGTAGGATACTTGCCTTTGGTTTTCCTATTGCAGCGATAAAGCACCATGATGCAAAGCAACAAGGGTTCATTTCATATTATACTTCTAGGTTAAAGCCCATCAGGACGTGAACTCATACAGGGCAGGAACCTGGAAGCAGGAACTGATGCAGAAGCCATGGCTTTCTCTCTATTGCTTATTCAACCTGCTTTCTTATGTAGCTCTGAACCACCTGACCAGGGATGGTACCACTTACAATGGGCTGGGCCCTACAACATCAATTACTAATTAAGAAAATGTCCCACATGCTTGCCTACAGAACAATCTTTTTAAGGCATATTCTCAATTTCCTTTTCTCAAATAACTCCAGCTTATGTCTGTGTATACATATACATACATAGTTACATATATTGTCTGGGCCAACAATACTCCTCCCAAGAGCTATAGGCTATCTAACAGCACCCCAACAACAGATGTGAGAAGCCTTCTTTTGGGTTGTTGGTTGGAGTTGTTCAAGAGACTCTTAAAACATAGGCTGTTGCTGTTGCCCTTGGTTGTATCTCAGAGATGAAAGATAAGTTCTATTGCTGAAGACACCATGTACTTCAGAAACAGGATCCAGAGTAACTGAGATGGTCTGACCTTAAAGCATCCTCTCTGAGGACTAGTTTCACAGTACCAGAAGGTGCCATGCAAGCTTCCAAATGAGGAAAGCAACCAATCGTCCTACTCAGCTATGTACTAAAAAATATCTAGCATGACAATATCCCTAAGGGTGCAGTAGTGGCATGCATACCTTGGTAGTAACCAACAGCTCTCTAATTGGACTTAAGGTCTGTTCAATACAAGAGAAATCATGCTTGGTACTAAAACCATAGCCAGCCACCTGAGGCTAATGAATTTGTGATCTTGTAAGAGAACCTACAACTACCACTTTACTAAATCAACATATTTTTTTGTAGGTTTTTTTTTTTTGAGACAGGATTTTTCTATTGTAACAGCTCTGGCTGTGCTGGAACTCATTCTGTAAACCAGTCTGGCCTTGAACTCCCTGAGATCCACCTGTCTCTGCCTCTCAAGTGCTGGGATTAAAGACATGTGCCATCACCTGAGCCCCAACCTAATTTCTAACTTCATTCTAAATATTTATTCCTATACTCTCCATCAGAGGCATATGTCTTTGCAATCATCACAGAAAACCACAACCAATCAAAATGCAGAGAACAAGTGGCCATGTGGTGCCCAGACCTAGCTAACACAACTACAACACAGCTCATGCACCTAAGACTCAGGAATCAGAGTAGAAGAGCTAAGAAAAGATTGTAGCAGCTGAAAGAACATGATGTCTGCTGTGAGATTTCATCTCTTAGAAATGACACAGAAGCTACACATATGAAGTCTCATCAACAGGGCTGCCCAAATAAGCCCTGAGCAAGGATGGCACCAATAGACATGCTAACACGGAAGAGAACTCTCCCAGGATCCCAATTCTAGACAAAGAACAATAAGCAACTAATGAATGTTGAGAGCAGGAGAAATGTCTTCCCCAGGGAAGAGCACCCAAGTTAGTCATCTAATAGCAAGTAATCATCCCTGAAATCATATACATATGAGTAACAATGTATTGAGTGAGAAGGTTGTATTTATATATTTAAGTTTTATATATAAGAAATAGAGACCATGAACTTGAGAGAGAAAACGGGTTGCATGGGAAGGCCTGGAATAAAGAGGAAAGAGAAAATGATGTAATTAGATCTTAAAACAAGCAAACAAACAAAATCACACACACACACACAAACACACACACACAAACACACACACACAAACACACACCCAGAAAATGGACCGATGGATCTTTTCTTAATTTTTTGAGGTAGGATTTCTCTGTGTAGCTTTGGGACCTATCCGGGCACTCACGCTGTAGAGCAGACTGGCCTTGAACTCACAGAGATCTGCCTGCCTCTGACTCTGGAGTACTGGGATGAAAGCCTTGCATCACTACAGTCTGGCTGGACCTGATTTTATGCATTCCAAACACTGTGTTAATCTTTGTCAGGCAAAGAGGGCAATTCTACAAAGCTAATAGTCAAAGAAATCACTAGTGGAAAACAGGAAGATATATCGCTCCTCATTCATTTAATGTCATCTGTAATAAGACTAACATCCATCCTGTTTTTGTGAGGCATTTGAAATCTTGGAAGGCATTTTGCCATGGAAACGAGTGTATCCAAAGCTATAACAGAAATGGCAAGACTCTCATGGGTACTTTTGCATGTGGTTTTCATCTTTATAAGTATTAATTTCTTAATCATCAGAGGTTACCTAATAAACAACTTAGACCTGGGTTTATGTAGTCTTTTGTCATTCTGCACTCCCTACACATTCAAGCTTTCTTTGTTAGTAATAAGTACATATAAGAAGCAGGGTAGAACTAGAAAAGATCTCCTAGGGAATCCCAGATCTGGAAGCTCCTTCTAGATCTAGTTCCAAAAAAATAAAATATTAAACAATAGCAGCCAGCCAACAAAGGACAGATAGACAAATGGTTTGCTCTTACCTCTCCCCAGCTGCCATAAGCCCATTGGGGACAAGGGCCAGATTCACAGGCTCTTTGCTCATCAGGTTTGATTCTCTCTACACAGTCACTGGCAGGGTATCCGTTTTCATCCTGACACACCACAACTCGCCTCTGGGAGCCTCCGGCACAGGTACTAGAACACTAAGCACACACAAGAGCAGATTTATCCTCAGCAACACCTGCCTCCTACCCAGACATAAAGCAGTTGGCTGAAAGGTCAGTGACATATGACAAACTACTTTCAAGTCTTCATACACAGTGGGGACTGTATGGGCACTTGGGTGGGGTTGTTCATTTTGTACACCCATGCAAAAGCCTGGACAGTAGAGAGGGGCTTCTCTTCCCATTCTCCTTGCCAGCAGTAGGTATCCTTTGGCCCTAATGAGTGATAATGTTTATAGAGTCCCCTGAGGCCCTGTCCATTGCCCACCTGTGTCTTGTCTGCATTTCTGAGAGGGACAGGAGTGTCAAGGAACACCACAGTTTGTGGACATTTTTCCAGATTGTCAAGAGCACCTTTAGAATCAATGTTTGAGTCTCCTTCAATACAGAGGTTAACTCATATTTAATGAATGGCTAGTTGTGGAAATCAAACTTCCACACCAACTCATTCAGTAACTCCACTAAGATCCCACAGAATATCATTTAGACATTACTTCCTAGTAGGTGAATAATATAATCTCTTTGTCCCCTGTCTACAAGAACCTATATTTCAGTGGCTGATGATAGTAAGATGTGTTTTATTTTCTTTTCACTTCCTCAATGAACTCAATTGAATTCCATTGCCACAAATCTCTCTCCAGCCCATTTCAGTGGAATGTTCTCAAACGGCTATTGTTTGCATTTCAGTTGATTTCTCATACACACTTCTCATAGCTCTCCAGTGAGTCTACAGGTAGAGTGTTTCTCTTTCCATACATTCTTTGCCTCTTTAACTTAGTGCATTTTCTAGCACCCTCCATTATGACCCTTGCTGTAGAATTGGCAAGCTTATACACATTGAGTCTCCAAAGCAAATGCAATTTTCTCCAACTAACCCTCCTTGATGGGGACTGTCTCAGGGTAGAATCATTCAACCTGAAACAAATACCTCTTCCCTATAAGTGGATTTAAATGAAAATAGCACTAAACCATGAAACAAAACCCCACACCAAACAGCAACAACAAAAACAACAAAACAAAACAAATAAACAATCTTTCATGGTATCACCAAAATACAAACATGTAAATTATGATTTTTTTTTTCAACCAGGAAAGACCTTGACACACTCTCCCTGTCATCTTTCAGTTTTTAGAACCGGAAGATTTCCTAACTAGGAAACTGGCAGAAAACAGGAGAGGAGGAGGTGACAGGAAGCCAGCCGCTGCCCGGAGGAGTCCAAACCCAGAATCCAATCAGCACTCACAGACCAGTATTTCTACTGCATTTACACTCACTGTGGGTAGTGACAGACTTCTCATTCCTTTTAGCCCAGAAATAATTTAACACAATTAGCAGTTGTAGAAGGACACTAAAAGTAAAAAGCTAACAAGACCCTTGAGTGGCCGGCATGCTCCCTCTAATTACAATTACGTGGCTTCCAGAATCTGTTGTCACCCTTCCCCTTTGGAATGCCACCAAGTGTTTCAATATTCCATAATGTAGTTTTGAAAAAATTATCTAGCACAACATTTTAAAATAGTCAAATGCAATTTTTCCTTTTGACATCCTTTTTCAAGGCCTGTTGTAGTTGGAAGGACAGTAATAAGGGCTGTGATAAAGACACTGTCAGGAGTTCTGGGCTCCACCCTGCGGCCCGTGAAACACAGAGCACTTTCCTGGAATCATCTCATCTAACTCATAGAAAGCAAGACTTAACCTTGTCATTCTTTGGCAGCTGAGGAAACTGAGACCTACAGAGGAAAGGACACCTGACTCCATTTAGAACTCTGTTTCAGCTGTGTGTGTGTGTGTGTGTGTGTGTGTGTGTGTGTGTGTGTGTGTATGCATGCATATGTATGTATATATTTGTTATTTTTTCTTATTTGGGAGCACATTCCCCTTGGAGGGATACTCCCTTAGCCTAGAGGCAGGGAGGGTCTAGTCCCTACTTCAAATGACTTGACAGAATTTGATGATCCCTCCTGGAAGGCATCACCCTTCCTGTGGAGTGGGGATGGGGATGAGATGGGAGGGGGTGGGGGGCTTGGGAGGGAGGGAGAGAGAACTTGGATCGATATGTAAAATAAGAAAAATAATAAATAAACATATTACATATATTTACATATATGTAAACACACACACACACATATATGATATATCTGTTTTAGTCTAGGAGATAGCTGGTAGGGCTAATGTGCTTGCTGCCAAGCCTGATAACTCAAGTTCAATCCCAGAGCCCACACAGGGGAAGTAGAGAACTAAGTCTAGCTAGGTATTTACGATTTTCACAACCATGCCATGGCACACACATGTACAAATAATAAACAAACATTAAAAAGGGCAAGGAAGAAAAACAGAAATTCCTCTTCAGAAAGTTTCTCTGCCCCCTCTCCTCGGGGGTATACTCTGCCTGTCCCTCCTAGTTCCACAAGTCTTGTCCCTAGAAGTGACACCCCTCCTCCAACTACAAAGGATCTCTTCCCTGGGACAGCCTTTGTGTTCACCCAGCTTGGCTGCAAATGTGTGGCAATAATCTTTCAAAGGGAAATTTCTTCAAAAGCAATTCTAGTCTGTTTTCCTCCAGGCGACTCAAGTAGGAAAAAAGCAGGCAAAGTGGGTACTCACTGCTCCCCAGGGGCCAGTTCTCCACTGGTTTCCTCCAAGCACATGGGTGCGGCTAGGGCTGTCAATCCTGGGATGGAAGTCCTCGTTTTGAAATGGGTGAACAAAGCTGCTGCTCGGGATCCATTGAGGGCATGGTGACATGGAACAGTCCTGGTCAGTCTCCGGGATATAATCTGGGTCACACTCATTCCGATCAATCACGTGGTCGCTGTAGTTGACACACATCACTTGTCGGGTTGCCTTACCTTGCCCACAAGTCACAGAACACTATGTTGAATATTCAGAAAGAGAAAGGGGACTATCATTTGGGAGTCCGACTTACATTAGTGAATATATGTTTCTTCAAGTGGCTGAACATTTTCCCAGGAGCCTAGCTTAAGTCTTAGAATCAACCTTGACTGCTTTTTTTTTGTTGCTATCCAATATCTCTTTTGCAAAGAAATGCTGCCAATGTAGCATTCAAAGTGCATCCAGATTCAGCCACTGTCTGTTTCTACCCTCATTTCTCTTGTCTAAGCAAGGTATAACTTTCCCTTGACAGGACTAAAGGAATAGTTATCAGCTGTACTTCTGCTTGGGACTTGACATTCCCCATACATGTGTTGTTTGCCAGTGACAAAAAATGCTACCCATTACCACTTAACTCATGCATCCATCTGGTGACTTCCAAGCTCACTTAACTAATACCCAAACTGTATGTAGTTCATTTGCTAGGCCCTTGATTATGGAGCCTCTGGCTACTTCCTTGGCTATTTTTTCATTGTCCATATGCTGTACCTAAAGCTACTCTAACAAGCCAAGAACCTCCCATCTCGGGAGTATCCTGTCTTCTGTAGTACCCGTGGCATCACACAGAGAGTGTTGTGCTTTTCTCTTCCAATCCATGCATAAAAGTGAGAATATTTATCATTTGTTGACTACTTATTTTTCTGCTAAGCATTCAATATATATAATCTCAATCATAACAGCAATGACATGATATTGGTATTCATCCTGTTTGTTTTTTATATTTAATTTTACTTGTGTGAATTTGTGTTTGTATGATGTGTGTGTGTGTGTGTAGGCCAGAGGAGAATGACCAGCGTTGTCCATCTATAGTTTATTGTCTTATACCCTGGGGAGGACAGTGTCTCTCATAAACCAGAAGTTCTCAATTTTCAGCTAGGCTGGCTAGCCAGCAAGCTCTGGAGATCTACTGCAATCTGTTTACCTCTGCTCCCCACCACTGAGATTATCAGCCTGCCTGCCGTGCCCAGCTTTTACATGGGTGCTGGGAATTTAAACTCAGATCTTCATGCACAGAGAACCCTATCCTGGGCCTGTTCTTTTAAGAGTAGAGGGAAAATAAGGTTCAAAGACTTTAATTCACTCAACATCACTAGGTCCGGGTTTTCCAAAGCTTTGGGATTCCATGTCTCCTGCATATGTTTTGAATTTTTCTGCAATACTAATCCCACCCCCCACCCCTCCACTTCACCTAACCTAAACTACTTCCTAGATTCTGGGCATGATGTGATGAAGGGCTGATATCAGAAGTTGCCCAAAGAGAAGTTTCATCTGCTTTTATAAAAGCCCACACAGATGGTGCTTGTGTGCTTAGAAGACTGGGTTCGTGGCACTGTCTTTGTATCACTAAGGGGCATCTGCCTTTGAGGGATTGCAGGATGCATGAGCAACCAGACTCAAAGTCAGAGAACCCCAGCTCTCTCTCCCCTTGCCACTGTTTGGACCATGTAAGTCCACTACAGACTGAGGGAGCTCTGCAGATTGAGATTTGCAATCAGCCCAGCAGGACAGGCACTTAAGGAGACAGTATACTGATTTGCACATTTTTAAATGTGCATTCTTTGCATGATTGACTAAGATTTCTTTTATACATATACATACACACACACACACACACACACACACACACACACATATATATATATATATATATGAATAGGATAATCTAAATCTCAAATCCAACTCTGAAATATAATCTATTCTTAATATGGATTCTTCCCCCATTTTCCAATCCTACCCAACCCCACAAAATCCAGGCTTACAGAGCTCCAGTCTAGAGCCTTCCAGTGTCCACAGGGTGTCACAGAGCATTCTTCTTTGGCTACTGGTTTAGGTAAGGTAGCACAGGCACTTTCATCAGCCACAGAACCATCCTCGTCCCGACAACTGACATATCTCATCCGGGTACCTTTTCCACAAGTGGCTGAGCACTGGGTGTTGGAGTGAAAAGACACAGGCATGTCATTTGAAACGGCTGCTTAGTGTTTTTCACTTAGCCCAGTTTCTTATCAGTTCAGCTCCCTTGCCATAATCATGCTGGAGAATAGCTGCCTCCTTGGCACCCTCCCCACTTTTCTCTTAGTATGTTTCTTACTGGAGTCCAAGAGCCAAATCGCCACTGGGTTCTGGGCACACTGTGTGTGCCTCTCCCTGGTTCCATACCAGGTAAGGGAGGGTGACAAGGTGATAATTCACAGTCCTAGATGTGAAAGGAGAAAACATTTATCTTTGAGGCAAGACAAGTTATTAGATACACAGTCATGGAAAAAAAAAAAAAGCACACCACATCAAGAAATCTAAGATTTCTGCTACATTTGACAAGTCCCATGACCTCTCTTAGCCCCAGACTCTTCAATGGCAAAGAGGGATACAGTCTGAACCATTTTCTGGATGCCTTACGCAGGGCAGGGTTTACTAAATGACGGCTAAAGCCATGTTTATTCACCTGCTCATAGAAAAAGGGAGGGAACATTGTGAAGGAGTGTGCATGTCTGAAAAGAGCAGAATAACATTTACGAATTATTAGCTGTTAATGTTTAAAACTTTTCAAGGCTAAATTGTGTTCTCACATTTCAGGTAGTTTCCTAATCAAAATTTGCTAATCATGAACTTGTTTTCCCAGAGCACCTAAAGATAACACCCAGGACCCTGAAGGTCAACCTTAGATATAAAAGGAATTTTCTGTAGGCCCATGGTTGGAATTCACATAATGCCCCTCAGAGAGACCTGCTGGAGTGCCAGTCATCTGTGGATGGACACTAGTCTCTTATTTACAGAGTGGGGGAGAAAGAGCACACCTGTTTATAATCACTCCAGTCGCAGGAGCTGCCTACCCCTGTTCCTTGATTTGATACATAGTTATCAAGGACCCATGAGTCAGCTGACCTGGAGCAAAAGTGATATGGCCTGAGACTGAAGGTCACTGATGCTTGCCTTAAAACTTTACATGTGGCCCAGGCGCCCTGGATGTGGGTGTCAGTTTGGAGGACTCGGGCAATCTATGGGGCCTCTGGTAGTGGATCAGTATTTATCCCTAGTGTACAAATGGACTCTGGGAGCCCATTCCACATAGAGGGATACTCTCTCAGCCTAGACATGGGGTGGGGGTGGGGCTAAGCCCTGCTCTAAATGATATGACATACTTTGAAGATTCTCCATGGAAGGCCTCACCCTCCCTGGGGAGCAGAAAGGGGATGGGGGGCAGGGGAGGGGGGGGGAGAGAACTGTGATTGACATGTAAAACAAGCTTGTTTCATATTTAAATTTAAAAAAAGGTGGGGGGGCCTTTCATATGGCATGAAAATTCCACTACCTGGTACTATGCCTAGCTTTTTCCTTTGTCTGTGTTCCACAGAGAGTCCTAGAGACTTTTGTGAAAAGCAAATAATGTTTCCATAGGCTTTAGCCATGGGAGCCTATGGACAAATGAACACTCCAGAATGAGAATGAGAACTCCTGTTTTGAATCTCTAAGGAAATTACTAAGTTTTCACTTGATATAAGGGCTGACATTTTCTTGGGACTAATGAACACACTGTGTGTGTGTGTGTGTGTTTGAGTGTGAGTGTGAGAATGTGGAGGCCAGAGGGTGTTTATTAGCTGTTTTCCTTAATCATTCTGTACCTTAATTTTAGAGACAGGATCTCTCGCACAGTGTGGAACTCACTGATTGGCTATATTTGCTGGCCCATGAGTTCCAGGGATACACCCCTCTCTCCTTCTACCTCAAGGTTACAGATACACAGGGCCAGCTTTTATTTGGGTATCGAATTGAACTCAAGTTTTCATGATTGTGTAGCAAGAATTTCCCCAACAGCCAATTCCCTGTACCAATGCCTGTGTCATTTTTAACATTTTAATAAAATTATAAAAACAAAGTTTATACAGGTACCTTGTCAGGTTAATTGATCAGCAAGAATAATATGATCACCATCACTATATTCACCCTGTGATTCTTTATCCACAAATGACATGTGGTGAAATGCACCCAACTGAGGGTGCCCAGCATGGAGGCAGTTGATTGGCTGGCTGTACAAGGCCTCTCTCAAAACATGAGTTCTGAGTACAATGTTGGCTCAAGTCTGTCTTTAGCAGTTACCAAGTTGATATGAAAATTCAAATCTTCTCTTGTAATAAATGACAGCAAAATCAAGGCACACACAGAACAATGGGCTTGTGAAGCAGTATATTCTCCTGAGGGGGAAAAACTCATGCACACATGCCTATATGCCTGCGTGCATGCATGTGTGTGTTTGCACATCCAGACACTACATATAGATATTTGTATTTGTGTGCACATATAGAAATGTCATCCTGCTAGTTTGCTCCTGCCAGAATGGCTAAAATTAGAAACACCAATGACAACTTATGCTGGAGAGGATGTGGAGAAAGGGGAACACTCCTCCACTGCTGGTGGGAGTGCAAACTTGTACAGCCATTTTGGAGATCAGTATGGCGGTTCCTCAGGAAAATGGGAATCAGTCTACCACAGGATCCGGCAATACCCCCTCTTAGGCATATACCCAAATGAACCACATCCATGCAAAATAAACATGCTCAACTGTGTTCATAGCAGCATTATTTGTAATAGCAAGAACCTGGAAGCAACCTAGATGCCCCTCAACTGAAGAATGGATAAAGAAGATGTGGCACATCTACACAATGGAACACTACTCTGCAGAAAAAAATAATGGAATCTTGAAATTCACAGGCAAATGGATGGCACTTGAAGAAACCATCCTGAATGAGGTAACCCAGTCACAAAAAGAGGAAAATGGGATGTACTCGCTCATATATGGATTTTAGACATAAAGGATCACCAGCCTATAATTCACACCGCCAGGGAAACTAGGACACAAGGATTCTAAGAGATTCATATAAGGTCCCTCACAGAAGGGGAAAGGGACAAGATCTCCAGTGCATATGGGGAGTGGGGGGGCAGTGAGTGGAGAGGGAACTAGAAGAAAGAGAAAGGGAGGAGAGGAAAACACCTGGGACTAGTAAGATTGAGATTGAGTCAGGGGAGGAATAAAAGAGAAGGGGGAGAGAGAGAGAGAGAGAGAGAGAGAGAGAGAGAGAGAGAGAGAGAGAGAGAATAAAAGAGGGAGTCATTATAGATTTGAAGAGAACACTGAACCTAAAGAAATGTACAGAGACCTACAAGACTGCCGCCAACTAACAATTTGAGCAACAGTGGAAAGGCTACCATAAATGCCCTTCTCTGATAATGAGATCAACGACTAATGTATCCACCATCATGGAGCCCTCATCTAGTACCTGTTAGAAACAGAAGCAAATACGCAAATACTCACAACTAAACTGAGCTGAACCAGAATCCAGATGCAGAGAGGGGGGACAAGACCAGGTTTCAGAAACACATAGAGACAGCTGACCTGAACAAGGAGGAGCTAACGGGGCCTCAGACTGATAGCTGGGAATCCAGCATGGGACTGACTCAGACCTCCTGAACATGGGTCTCAGCCAGAAGGCCTGAGCAGTCTAAGGGTCCTCAGACAGTGGAACCAGGATGTATTCCTGGTGCACAAAAGGACTTTGTGGGCACATCCCCCATGGAGGGATACTGCCTTAACCTAGAGACAGGAGAGAAGTCCTAGTCCCTACTCCAAATGACTTGACAGATTTAGATGACCACTCCTGGAGGGCATCACCTTACATGTGGAGTGGGGGGGAGGATGGAAGGGGAGGGTGGTCAGGGAGCATGAGAGGGTGGGAGAGAGGGAAAGAGGGAGGGAGGTAGGCAGGGAAGGAGCGAGGGAGGGAGGCAGGGAGGCAAGGAAGGAGGGAGGGAGGAAGGAGAGGGAACTGGGATAGATATTTAAAATAATAAAAAGAAATGTCACCAAATTAAATTATGTACAACAAAAAAATTTACAAATGGCATTAAAACCTATATTACTTCAAATTTCATATAGCCATTTGATGCTAATTAAAGACTTCCATTGATTGTTTTTTCAACTTTAGAACCTTTTGTCAAAGGGTGAATATAATTGCCAAAATATAGTACCTGCTAGTATCTGTGTTGCATGCTCTCTCCATGCCAGTTTCCAAGCTATGCACTTGACACTGATAACAGCGCCGAGGAGACACTCTCAGCAGAACACCACAGACACATACAGGTGTCAGTGACCTTGTGAACACAGGCAACTGGGACAGCTAGTAAAATTCTAAGTGGTGAGTTTTGAGGATTTATCAGCTCTCCTCCTCCCCAGGATTTCTTAGTTTTAAGAGTAGCAACACACAGCCTCCAGTTCACAAGGCCTCTCTAAAATTTGCTGTTGGGTCTTGAGAGCTGCTCCAAACTAGCTTGAGCAGAACACACTTTTTACACTTATGTCTCACTTATGTCTGAACTATCAGAGTCCTCAAATAAATCCAAGTTCAGGACAAGACTGACTAATATTTGCTAGCCAACGAGAATGAAACTTTAAACTACAGAAACTTAAACCAACCAACCAACCAACCAACCAACAAAGAAGACAAAGCCAGAAAAAACTTAGATCCCAAATGTAGAAAATAAGTAATTTAACACCCCAGGTGTGCTATGTATGGATTTCTCTATGAAAATGCTTTGGTTTGGTCTGAACCAGTGAGCTGTTTGGACCCCATACTACCCAAAGGCAATAACTGAGTTGAAATGGGAGACTCACCTGGGTATCCGTAGGCCTGGTGGCTGCATTACACTCATTGTCATCTACCACTGACATGTAAGTTCCAATGATGCACTTCACTGCCCTTAGTTGGTATCCCTGTCCACAAGTGACACTGCACTGGGGGAGAGAAATAAAACAAAAGCAAAAATTTCACCAAACCTTTTCTGTCATGTACTTACCTCAAAATATTTGGTATCAGACTGGACCCAAGAGCTGACCCCAGACATTAGGTAAAACTACACAATCCCGCTTCATACAATTTACACTGGTCCATTATTATAATGGCATTTAGAATTATTTCTGTCTGGGACTAGAATTGACTGTGAGCATTAGCAGGGAAAGGAGTATGTCCATAATGCTTTTCATACGCTTCACACTCTACCTACTCAAGTATTCTGGTTAACACAGGTGTTTAGTAGACCTCTGTGACCTTTGATTTCTAGAAAAGAATTCTCAGGAAATAATTAAAAGTTGAAGCAATGTTTCTGCATAGGACACTCTTTGCAGTATCATTTATTTGAAAGAGACAAGATATTGGAAAGGACCTACATATGCAACAGCCAAAAGTTAGTTAAATATATCACAGCATATGAGTAATACAGAGATCAATACAGCTGCTGCAAGGCCCACTGCCAGGATTCCAGGCCAAGAAAAGTCATGGGGGTGGGGACATTATGGGGAGACAGGAGAAGATGTAGAATCAGTCCCCAAGCTGAAGAGCTCACTAACCTATCAACAGCTGTTAAAGGTCCACTGTTGATGGAGCTGGGGATTTAATGAATTATAGTAACTTAAACCTTGCAGTAAGCAGAGGTGTAGCTAATGAAGAAAGAAGCTGCCAAATTGGTAACAAAGAAGCAGGACACTTTGTTCTCCCAACCACGCTGTCCATTCATTCATCTCCATGCACATAAGACATTGTTTCAAGATAAGCCAAAGGGAATCCACTCAACAAGTATGGGTACATTTAAAAGATAACATCATCTAAGAGATAACATCTTAACATACCTTCTCTGACAACAAGGGAATCGGGCAATAACAGAAGCAAACCTGGAAAGTGCACGAATGTGTAGGAACTGATAAATTCTTAAGCAGTATGGGGGGGGGGGCAACAATCACAGAGGTATTAGAAAACACTGGAGAGAAAGATGAAAGAAACAGTAGAGAACTGGAAGACATGGTGAAAGCTGTACTCATCAGGAAACTTATCACTGCAAATGGTTATATAATTTAAGAAGACTTCAACAGTGGAACGTTAACAGTAGGTGCTTATCATCAAGATGCATTGGCAATAACCTGTAGCATTGGTGGGATTCTTTTGACCAATGACTCAAAAAGATATAATTCATTCCTAGTACTGGGGTTTTTGTTTGGTAGCACTTGGTGTCTAGTTGGGGTATTGTCCCCTATCATATGCTGACTTTAATTTCAGTTTTCTTCAATGGAGTAACACTGGTATATCAATCAAACTCCAAGGCAGGCTCCATACTCAGGAGTAGATGACAAACAAGAATTAGACTCCTTGGTTTTAATGGTCTTTTCTTTCCTTTCCTTTCCTTTCCTCCCATCTTCTCTCCTGCCCTCCCTCCCCTCCATCCCCTTCTTTCTTCCTTTTTCTTTCTTTCTTCTTTTTCTTTTTCTTTTTCTTCTTCTTCTCCTTCTCCTTCTCCTTCTCCTTCTCCTTCTTCTTCTTCTTCTTTTGTAAATAGAAAGACTGTGAAGTTGGGTGGACAGGAAATTGGGAGGATTTATGATGAATTGAGAGAAGGAAAAATATGAGGAAAAATATACTGTATAAAATTTTCAAGGAAAATATGAAAAGAAATGAAAAGTAACCTAACATTGTATCTTAAGGAGAAAAAGGAAGAGCAAGGTAACCCCAAGAGAAGAAAGTAAGTAATATATACCAGAGTAGATTTGAACTGGTTACAGAATAAAAACAATGGTGGACAGAAGGTATTGTTCAGTGGGAAAGCACACGATTGGCATGCATGAGGTCCTATGTTCAATTCCCATTACCAATAGAGAGAGAGAGAGACAAAATAAAACTATGAATATAGCTACAAAAGGAGACTGACTCAATAATAATAAAGCTCAATGAAGTCCAAGCAAACTCTACTAAATATTTCAAAAAGTTTAACATCAATCCTTTTCAAATGCTTCCAAAATATTAACGAGGGATTTGTTTGTGCAAGAAAGCACTCTACCTATAGATCTACAGCCCCAGCTCAAATGGGATGAATTATAATTTTTTTTAAATGGGCAAGCAATTTGAATAGACATTTCTCTAAAGAAGATATTCAAATGGTAACAAACACACGGCAAATTGCTCAACATCTTTTTCTACTAGGGGAATATAACTAGAAACCATAGTGAGTCAGCACTTTGCATTCAGTAGGAGAGCTACAATTTTGAAAATGGTAAATAGTAGCTATTGACAATTTACATGGAGAAATTGTATATTGCTGGGAGGGATGGAAAATGCTACAGCCTCCATGGAAAGCCACTTACTTGGAAGTTAAAAATCTAAATACACAATTACTATAGGAGCCAATAATTAATCCCCTGGGTAATAGATTCCAAATAAGTGACATAGGTACTAAAATAAATACTTGTTCATTTATTCCAGCAAAATTCACAGTAGCCAAAATGTGTAAAAACCCAAATATCCACCTTAGATGCTTATTCACACAGTGGAATGGCATTCAGAAATGGAACGGAAAGAGTGCCGGTTACATGCTACCGTGCAGGTGGGTGCAGAAAGCCAGTCACAGAGGCCACGTTTCTCTCTGTCTCTCTGTCTCTGTCTCTGTCTCTGTCTCTCTCTCTTTCTCTCTCTCTCACACACACACACACACATACACACATCTGCCCACTCTTACTAAAAGTCCAGGATATGCAAATCCACAGACCCAGCAAATGGATGGTTGCCAGAGGCTAGGGAATTGGGGGATGGGAAATAACTGCTGAATATATATGGAGTTTTTTTGGGAGGGGGATGCTGGAAATAGTTTGAAAGTATACTGAGGTCATAATACTTGACTATAGTGAATACCACTAATTTGTTCCCTTAGAAGTCAATTGTATGTTCTGTGTGCTTCTATTCAATCAAAAAAAAAAAAAAAAAAAAAAAAAAAAAAAGTTACAGGCAGAGTATAATTCCAGGTTTTAAAATGTTAAAAAAACAAACAACAACAGCAACAAAAACCAAAAAAATGCTGTTTGATTTCTTCTCCTTGCTATCACAATTTTGGGAAATTTTTTTCCTATGAATATTTCTGACTCTTTTAACATCTTAAAAACTTAAGCATTTGCCTAAGTTGCATGATCAGTTAAAGAAAGGCCAAATCTCTTGTAAGAGATGGGAGATGGTCGGACTGGTCTACCAGTTGTAGATGTGACAGTCAGGATTTCACTAACATTCTTGTGCTAACGCCCTCTCGTTAGGCTTGAAACTCTAGATTTGGACAAATAGGAAGCACTATGGAAAGGATAAAAGGGCTCTTCTCCTTTGTTCAGACAGTGCTTGCCACTGGACTGGGGGACCCCTGAAGCAGAAGATTCTAGCAGAAAAGTGTCAGCATGGGGTCTGCAAATGGCTCCAAGGGCAAAGGTGCCTGCCTTTAAGAGTGAGACCTGAGTTGAATCCTTAGGCCCCTCATGGGGAGGAGCCCACTCTGTACTTTGTCCTCTGACTCCCACACGTATACCATGGAACACACACTCTCACACATACTTTGTCTCTCTCTTTAGCACCCACACATTCACTAGAGGTTAAAGACATGTAAGATACGTTTTAAAAGTACTAACAGTGAGAATGAGGAAGCCCAAGATGTGTTTGTAAAGCTGCCTGTGTGTTGCATGCAAATTTGGAAATGGAGACAGAGGCTAAAGAACAGGAGTGGCTATGGCTGGTCAGGGTGGAGGGAGTCATTCTTCAACAGATTGCATAAGTGACACCAGACAGCTGCTCCACTTCTACGGGGAACTTGGAGTGCTGCTTAAATAGTACACAGCACTCTCTCGCTTCTATATTAGGAAAGACTGGATTCCAAGAGCAAACTGGGCCCAGGGGACATGCACTCTCTCCTTTTGAAATGGTAGAAGTCTAAGGCAGTGAAACCTATTACATTCTAGAAGACTGGGGAAAGATTCTCACCCTGATGATTATGATTCCAGACCCCTTTGATCTAACCAACTACATTTAAAGAATCTCACTTATTTATGAGAGTTGAGTTTTGGGTTCCTTATCTTGGCAGCCAAAACATAGCTTCCAAAGCCCAGCCCAGACCCTCTGCTCCAAATCAGCTGGCAGACAGAATCACATACCCATATAGACTCACTTCAGGGAGGATTACATCTACCAGATGCCACGTCTGTTGTGAATTTGTTTAAATACTTGTGTGCAGTTTAGAATAGGGTGAAAACCTGCACAGTGGTGGGGAAATGAGGGGTTAGGGGGTGAGGGAGGGGGGAGGGGGGATAGGATGGGGGTGGTGTTGGTGTTGTAACAGGAGTGATCATCTCCAGCAGAGCAAGGTAACCCAGGCTGCACTGCATGCCTGCAGGCTGCTGAGTCCAGTGCTGTGGACCCAGAGCCACAGAGGTACAGTGCAAGCCAAGCTACCCAGCCAGCATTGTGGTGAAACCCCACCACTGGAATGCCCCTCTCAAGATAAGCGGCAAAGAATGCAGTTAAGAATCTTATCATTCAAAATACCTGTCCCCAGGGACCTGCCTGCCAGGCGGCACACTCTGGCTGCTGACAAGTCTGCATGGACTCTGGCTTGACCTCAGGGTCACACATTCTATCACTTAATCGATCTTCGCCAAACTGACACCAGACCTGGCGGTGCTTAAGTCCTTTTCCACAGGTGACCAAGCACTGGAATGAAAAGCAGAGGCAGTCAGGGTTGTTTCTGATCAACATGCTGGGGCCCTTGGGGGCTGTTCTCTAATGAGAACAGGTGGCCCCTTCCCATACTCAGCTCCCCCGCACTGCTGGGCAGCAGTGAGCAAACACGCCCAGCTCTCTTTGCTTCCTTTCATCACTTTCTCTTTCTTCTTTCCCCTTTCCCTCTTTACCCTGGCAGTGCCTCCCAGAGCCCAGGTTGGCCTCCAATTCACTGTGACTGAGGCAGGACTGGACACTCTGATCCTCTCACCTCTAGTGCCCACTGCTGTCATTGTAGGCGCTCTCACTAACTCTGCTGTATGTGCTGCAAGGCTCCAACCCACTGCCTTGTGTGTGTGAGGCGAGTGCTCTACTCACTGAGCTACATCCTCAGCCCCTTTCTTCCTGGATTCTCACTCCACTTCATTATGGCATTTTTCGTGCATATATACCATCATGCTTTACCCATATTTGTTCCTGTAGCTGCTCCCGTTCTTCCATCCCCCCCCCCCCGATTTCCTCTTTCCCTCCTGCATCATTCTCTAGTATTCCCTTTATATTTATGTCCAAATTCAAACACAGAAACTCAACAGAGCACCATGCTCTGAGGAATAATAGTTAGGATTTTCTAGCACAGAGGTTCAGTGTGAAGAAACAAAAGCCCGATCAACTTGTATACCTCTATAACCTAGTCACGTGGTCTCTGTGACTCAATATTTCCATCTGTAAAATGGGGATAACATTAATTCTGACTCAGAGAAGCTAAAGTGTCTAGCACATGCAGTGTACACGTATGGCATTCTCAGGAAAGAAGAGTTGTTAAATATAATCATCACTATTATTTGTGCTCATTTTGGAAAAATTAAAACATGTGTAAGAGCATAAAAGACAAAGCTAAAGTAATCAAAAGTATTTTCAACCCTTTACTCTTTCCTTTCTAGTCTTTTTATCCAAGGGTGTTGGGTGTGAACTGAGTGCTGGGGCAACCGAGCTGTATGCTCAGTATTGTTCGGACACCTGTTCAGCCAAGGCTGGCCACAAAACTTTCTTCTCCTTTCCTTTTAATTTTACTTAAGAAAAGGGTCTCATCAGCACCCCTTACCAGCAGGAAGTAGTTTGGAAAGAACGACGCCCAAATTCCCTAATATTGTGTATAAATGTTTGCTGTCATTTAATTGGACTTTGTTATATAAAATTAAATAAAATAATAATAATAATAAAAAAGAAAAGGGTCTCATGTGGTTCAGGCTAATGAAGCCTTAAAGTTACTACATTACACACTGCCATGGGTGGTATTGAACTCTTGATCACCCAAGGGTAGGATTACAGGCATGTACCACCTCATCTGGCTATTACTTCATTTATAATTACACTTTAGTATTAGCTATCTAAGTAAAATGTGACAGCACCATTTTCTGTCACTTTTTTTTTAAAATCAAGGATTTAGTGCTTAACCCACTGCCTACTGGGAAAGCACTAGATTTGTTGATCATTTGTTCATAAATCAGACACAGGGGAAGATGTTCACTGCTGTTTCACCATTCCAACAGCATGAAGGCGATTCCCTTCAAATTTGACATCAGGGGTAAACTCACATGAGGGAGGTAAAGCCTTGCATACAGGAGCTACAGTTGTGGCAACTTTGCTCCACCACATTCCTGACTTGGCCAGTTAATAAGAGTGTTTATTTCTCAACTACTTGCATCCCCTGAAGGAGGGGGAGTGAGCCTCTGTCTTGCTGAGAATCTCACTGAACTGTGACAGTGCTGGCCTACATTAATAATGAGGATGGATGCAGCTTCCAGAGGTCCAAACAGCATTGCCTTGGGCTTCATCAAGTGAGGGAAGAGGAGGCATCATTCTGGAACACTCAGCCTGGCCTCTTCCTCTTTTCCACAAGTGCTCCCACATGCCTGGATGTGTAATTCAGGTGGCACACTCACTGCTAATTCTCTTACTTCAAAGACAAGGAAGATGAAAACCCTCATTGCTGTACTCAATGTCTGAACTATTTGGAACTCACACTTAATTTGCAGATAACAACTTGCAGCTTAAATAGGGAGGAGGGGAGGAACCATTACTTCAAAGCCAGCAGCAGAAGCTACTGGGCTGTGAGAGTCAGCCAAGCCCCCGGTGACTTTGAAGTCCCTGGTGGACTGAAGGACTTCAGTTGTAATGTAAATGGAAAATTGTTCCTTGGTTTCCCAGTGATCTACACCCTCCCTGGACCTGGAGAGATCCAAAACTAAATCATTTGAGTTGACCTCGGGACCAGCACTTGCCCTTCTCACCTCTGACCAGTCCCCTGATTGCCAATGAGGACAAGAGAACTCATTGCATCTCTGTATGACAACTTTCTCCTGATGTGTGCATTTGTCATCATCCAGGACGTCATTTTGGGTGTTGACACAGATAGCTCTTCTTCTCTGGGTACCACCATCACAGCTTTTAGAACACTATGGACATTAGAAAAAAATAATAAAATAGGGCATTTCTGAGTTTCTTATAAAATGTGCTTAAATCATGTCCATACTCTTTCTTTCAACCCTTAAGAAACAACTGTCCCACCAGAGCTGATCCTAGTTTTTATTTAGGAGATTCTCTTCCAATGCTCATTATTAGGTTTATACTGAAGTCAGTATAATCCCACTGGCAAATTGAGACTAAAATTGGGATATAAAAATGGCTGGCTGATTAGCTTTACCATGAAAAATTTTCTGCATGTTATGCCCAAGTCAGACTTTGCAATTTAACCTTGGGATTCTTTCTTGCAGAGCTTGACTTGGCCAGGCTTATAAATCAATCACAGTTCTATTTTCCATACCAATTAAATGGGTTATTTGACACAACTCCAGAAGGAGCCACCATCAATTCACTGGATTTAGTATCCAAGACTCTCTCAGAGTGAGAACCAACTTACTTCTGTCCAAGCTGAATACCGCCATCCACCTGTGTTACATTCTCCTGAGCATTTTTCCTGGTTGCTTGGTTTGGGTTGATTGCTACAAAAACTGTCATCAACTCTCTCAGACTTCCCATCCAGCCTGCTGTATTTGGCACAGTAGATGTCTAAAGTGCGGTATCCCAAACCACACTGGGCACTGCATTCACTCTTACGGGCAATGTGCCACCTAAACAGAAATAATGGTGGAAAACCAACATTTGTATTAGACATGTCAAATTCAACTAGTGGGAAAATAAAGTTCTTTCTTTCTTAATTCAAATATGATGAAATCTCAAAGCCACAGCCAATTAAAAATCCAATTTCAAGCCAAGGTATCCATGTATTTTTCATGGCTGCCAATGTACATGGAAGTTATAGAACCATAGCCAGAAATGCTATCTGTGTGAAGAATCTGCTAGGTACAGTCCGTCTGAAATTCAAGCAGCAGAGAGAGAGAGAGAGAGAGAGAGGGACTCAGCAAAGCAAAAAAAGCAATTTTTATATTTACAAAAGCCAGGCAAGCATTTCACCTGGTTCCTTAGGCCCTCTCTTGGAAAACTCACCTGCAGGGCTCTCCTTTGAGTGTATCTGTGCCTGCAAGGCTCAGTGACTATTCTGGTAATGATGCAGGGATTAATAACATGGACTATAATTGGAAATGTCAAGTGTTCTATACATGGTATTCATTTATCATTGTATCTTGGAATAAAGGCCAAGATTCAGGATTTCAAGGGAATGAGGCAAAGAGTGATGGGCCCGGACAAGTGACCCCCTCCTTTGGCTTCTGTGAAAAAAGCACACACTCTTGCACATGTGCATATACACCATACACATACATACACATGACTGGGAATTTCTTGAAGGCAGCAGACATTGTGTGTGTGAGTGTGTGAGTGTGTGAGTGTGTGTGTGTGTGTGTGTGTGTATATATACCAGGTCTGATGGTCAGAGTACAGCTTGTGAGAATCAGTGCTTGCCTTCTAACATATGGGTCCCAGGGATCAAACATAGGTCATGAAGCTTGGGACACTATCTTACTAGCCTTACACGATTTTCTGAGAGGCTCTTTCACTGAGACCTGGGACTCTCAGGTTTTATAGGCTGTTGGACAAGAAACCTAGGGCTTTTCTATCTCCCCAGCTTTGAGGTTATAAGGCCACAGCATTGCACCTAACAGTTTAAATGTAGTCTCTGGAGGCTGAACTCAGGAGCCCGGGCTTTCAGAAGCACTTTACAACCCCCATTTTTGCACTGTTAAGTCCCTAAGGATTGGCTGCCTTCATGTCCCTGATATCCATAATGAAGTCTTCTGACACACACAGGTACACGATATAGACTAATGCCCACTCTTATCTTTATAATGCAACAGGAACAGAGTTTGCATTACTTGAATTTAAAACATAAATTTAAAAAATGTTTGATCTGAATTTTCTGAGTCAGCGATCTTCAAATGTATTTGGAAATCTAGAAAAAGATAATTTCCTTTTAATCTCTAGGTGACTGTATTCTCCACTGTTAATTCTCTACATCTCAGCACTTGGGTTGTATGCCACTTTTCAATGTCCTAGTAGTTCAGTTCACACCTGTCTATGGGAGGAGTTGGGGAAAAAGGGGATTACAAGCCAACATGCTTATCAAGGAATTTCTCAGTAATGTCCAAAAGTAGGTCAGGGTTGACCACTGGCAAATAAAGTGGGCTGTGATTTTCCATTACACTGAAATAGCGTCAGGGAGATTTTGTTCTAACACGGTAAACGAGAGCTTATAAACTCACCCTTTATCTCATCCTGTCACAGGCTAGTTGGGGCAAACTGTCACTTCCTACAGGAAGTGAGGCCAAAAAAAAGTGAACTCATTCAACAGAGGCAGAGACATCTGGGACTTTCATCTGCACTTTGATTTTTGGCTACCTTCTCACGGCCTCCATCACCACTTCCCTGTGGGAAGGCTATTTACCATCTAGCAAAAGGAGGGAGGTGTCCTGACAAGAAAGTACTCATGCAGTTCAGGCTGCTGAAGTCACTTCCCTGATTGCCCACAATCCCCAGAAGAATCTGTGAGAAGCTCATGGCACTACCTTAAAAAAGAAACAAAACTCTAAATGGCATCTGATTTTCTTTATATTCTTTCTGGACAGTGATCTGTTCTCCAGCACAATGAACATGCAATTCACTTTATGGGAAATAAAAACACTATTACGGTATTCAACTACTGTATTTCAGGAAAGTATTTTCTAGTCAGGCATAGTGGTGCATCAGTACTCCAGAGGTGGGAGGTGGAGAACTGTGGACACGAAGCCAACTTGAGCTACACAGAGAGCTCCTGCCTCAGAAATCTGAGGACTGGGGATATACTTCAATGGTAGAGCCCTTGCCGGGTAGGTGGAAAGTGCTGTGTTCAAACACCAAACACTGAAAAAGTAAAACAAAACCCGAGTTCCAGTATGTTAATAAGTGAAAATAAGGAAAAAATGTGTTATGTCTGTGTAGGAGTAGATGTGTGGGCTGGAGACAAATAGCTTTGAACAGCACCAGATTATATGGATTTTTACACTGTAGGTCTTTGCAGCTTCACAATGTTGGTGAGCACAAACCTCTGAATGGACCATGTTTTGGAGGGTTTCTCAAACACAGAGGCTGGCTAAAGGTTGCTTCACCAGACTAAAGACCACAAACATGCTTTGGGAAAAGCCATTTTGGAGCTCAGTTGTACATACAGTTAATTGGCCACACTTTGGCATAAGTTTTGATTAGATAGATTGTCAGATGGGCAAAAGGGACAGTGCATCTTCCTTAGGCTTGGTTTGCATTTCTGTACATTTTAGCAGGCACCTTTAATTTTTGCAGCAATCAGTAGATGCCAGTAAGATATGTCTGAGCACTGAGTGAGAGCCAGTTTTTTTCCTGACTTTTAGGTACCAGCATAGGCTTTCCTACTTGTGTGGCTCTAAAGCTAATCCTGAACTCTTTCTGCCATTCACTCTTGACTTCCTCCTCACTCTGATCTGCCACTCTGATCTGAAGGGATAAAATCCCCCTGCCTTCTTATCTGCAATCAGAACTGTTTTTATCATCCAATCCTGTGCTTCAGGCTGTTGTCCTCACTTGGCCTTTGCAGAGTTTTTTTCAAAACAATGTTTTTAAAAGTAGACTCTAAATGGGGGATTTAGAATAACACATTGACCTAGCTATTGATCAGAATAAAAAGTTCAGGCCATAGCTTTATCTGGTATTATGAAAAGAATGTAAACGAAAATTAGAGTGAGTGTATGTTATTTAATCAGCAGATGTTGGAATGAATGGAAACTCTCATACTTATTACCAGAAAGCCTGAATCACTCACTTCACCACATCAAGTCTCCTTCAAGATGGGGGGAACATGATTTACCCCATAGGGGGGGAGTGGGTGGGATAAGGTGGGCACTTAACACCTGTGGAAGATACTCAATAAATTAGCTATTATTATGGTGACTATTGCTTTCCTTGGGGTTTAGTCACCAAGCAACTTCTATTTTGGCCTCCTACCCTTAACTTTCTGCAATGCTGAAGATCAGACCCAAGGCCTTGCCCATGTTATATTCTGGGCCTTTGGTTTTGTGAGACAGGGTCTCACTGTGTAGCCGAGGCTAGCCTCAAGCTCTCAATTTTCCTGCCTCTGCTTCCCTAGAGCTGGGATCACAGACATGAGTGATGGTACTGACCTTCAATTAACATTTAAACATCAGCCAATAAGGAGGCAGCCCTCTTGTTTCAGTCTGTGCAGTCTGACATAACACTCTTCCTAGTTGAGCCTACCTCGTCCTGCACTGGCTTTTACGATCTGGGTGTTTCTAGCTTTTACTGCAGGAGAAACCAGCACCATGGCACCCTGAACTGGGGATCATATTGGGGTTGCTCAAAGAGAAAAGTACTCTGCTCTTGAAGTAACAGTGCACACATTAACTCTACTTTGAAAGGACATTTGCTGGGTAAACTTGGACTAGGATTATTATTTGTTTGTTTTACCACCACATTCTGTTTCTCAAAATGCTTTACACAGACTTGTTTTCTTTGCCATCATAAAAGTTGGAGGCATAGTGTTCTAGGCAGCAGCCCTGAAGGATCTGCATGTATCACTCAGGATGTGCCAAGCCCCAGTTGGAGTCAGACAGTAGAGGAAAAATACATACATGGAGTCCCAGTGAAGAAGAATGGATGGGACAGGACAGACACTAGTAGAGATGAATTTTTCATATGTGGGATCACAGAATGGGACATATGAGTATCACTCTACAGAATTAACAATGTAAGATAGAAAACAGTTTTCTTCTTGAATTAAAGCATACAGGACCTCCTATTGGGTGGGCCACATTTAAACCTCTGTTGCTGTGCTAACCAGTATGATCTGAAGCAACTTGCACAGCAGTGCTCAGATTTAATATTTTTATACATAAAATAAAGATAAAATCTATGCTGTGGTTGTGGTGGTTTGGATAACAATGGCCCTCATAGGTTTATATGTTTGAATGTCATCAGGGAGCAACACTATTTGATTAGGATTAGGAGATGTGGCCTTGTTGGAGGAAGTGTGTCTCTGGGGGTTCAAAAACTGATGCCAGCTCCCTCACCTAAGGATCAGGATGTAACTCAGATACTTATTCAGCATCATCCTGCTGGCCATAGTGCTCCCTGCTATGATGATAATGGACTGAGCCCCTGAAACTGTATACAAGCTCCCAGTTAAATGCTTTCTTTTATAAGAGTTGCCTGGAGGAGTAGGAGGGGAGGAGAGAGGGGAAACTATGGTGGGAATGTAAAAGGAATCAATAAATTTAATTTAAAAAGAAAAAAGAATAAAAAAAAAAGGAAAAAAAAGAGTGGCCTTGGTCATGGTGTCTCTTCAAAACTGTGGCACAATGAATGATGTAAGACAATAACAGTAACTGAAAAGTTAATAGACTATTAATTGTACTAAAGGATAATAAAAACCATCCTATTCATGTGGGGATATTACATATAGCTGCTAAACAATAGTTCTTAGCTTAGTGAGACTCTATTTTAAAATGTAAAGAGAAGGCTGGGGTTGACACAGTGGCAGAACACTTGTGTAGTATGCACAATTCCCTAGGTTTAGTCTCTAGTACTGTGAAAGCAACAACATCAGACAGAACAAACAAAAGAAAACTCAGACTTTAGATAATGCTTCCTCTATCATAATTGCTTGCAGAATGGCAGGAGATACGGTGATGGCTGGACTCAAGACAATCTCAGTTTGTTAACCTTGTATCTGAAGGAAGCTTTGCACAAATCCAGCGCCTGTGCTGCCTAACTGTAACCTGCATTTTCCCCATCAAAAGACTCCTTAATTCTAACTTAACTAATTTAACTCAAATGACTGATGCAAATAGGTTTATATGGACAATGCCTAAAACAAAATACTGCCTAATGTTTACATTAATATCTACTTTTTAATGTCTTGCTTTTATAGTGGCTTTTGTCCACACTTTCTGAGAAGCCACTTAGTAACCCAGTCAGTGACAATTGTTTCAGAAAAAAAGGCAGTATGGAAAGGCCCTAGTTTGAAGTCACAACCTCAGGTCAGGATTGGGAGATCTGTGACACACATGTCACCATTTCCCTCTGACTCCTAGGACAGAACACTATTAGTTATTTGATTAGGACATTTTTTCTCTCAGGCATACAAGCGGACTTTAAAATCTGTACTCCTGTTCCAGGTAGCTAATACTGTGAAGATTGGACATGGTGATGTGGAACCTCCAAAATGCTTATGTGTGTACTCTGCTACTTGTGAATGGAGAGACCTTATCACATTCCCACACTATTCTATGCTAATGAATGGAAAGATCTTATCACACTCTGTACAGTTCTATGCTAATGAATGGAGAGACCTTATCACATTCCCTTACAATTCTATGCTAATAATCTCTCTTTTGTAAATGGGCAAAGCAGTCACTGATCTGGCATGAAGATTATATAGTACACCTACTTACATATGACTCAGTCAACCTCAAGCAATAGGAACACTTTAGAATTCTCTACCCCTAATATTTCTTCCATCAGATGCCACACCTTTCTTAAAGACAGAATTGTGTGAATACCTAGATATTTGTATTTAGATTTTCTCCTCATTCCTTCATGTCTTTCTTTACCTTAATGCATAGCATCTTTCTCTGTGTGTGTGTGTGTGTGTGTGTGTGTGTGTGTGTGTGCGTGTGCACACACGTGTACGTGTGTGTTTATGAGTTTTGTGTGTGTATGGTGTATGTAGACAGAAACTTTTGTGTACATAAGAATTTTGCATGGTGTCCACTCTGGATGGAAAGGGAAGACTACAGGGACTCTTACATAGGATATGACTCAGTGGTAAGGCCAACACCTCATCAATGAGTTGTGACCATCAAGAGAGAATGTTTTCTGACAAGTGTTATGTTCTATTAACTATTTTTAATCTTTAGGAGAACAAAAAAAAATCCAGTTATAGATGTTGGCTAAGTAGTTTCAGAAGTGGCTGGAGCTTGTGTGAGGAAGACACAGGAAGGCTAGACAAAGGTCAGCAACTCTGGTCTCTAATTCATTCCCCACAGAAATTCCCCTTGAGCCCACTAGACTCTGGAAGAAAGACACAAGAAAAACAGAAATCACACACCTCAGGTCGCAGTCTGTGCCACACGCTTCAGTGACTGGTCCTGGCTGGGGCAGCCGGTCACATCTTTGATCAGAAACAGTGAGCTGATCAGACTCCCTGGTACAAACAAGCTTTCGTCTCCGCTCCCCTAAGCAAAGAGTAGAAACGTTATGCTGAGGAAGTAACCTACTTTAAATGAGATCAAGGACTTACCTAAGCTTTCTAGAAAAAGCTAGATAGTATTTTCAGTTTTGTTAGCCATTTGATCTCTGTCACACTTCTCAGTTCTGCCAGGACAAAACAAACCCAGATACCCACACACAGTATGTCAACAAATTGGTGTATCCATGTTCTAATAAAACTTTATTAATAAAAAGAGGATGGTGGCTATATTTGATACTGTTGCTGTAGTTTGTGAACCCTAATTTAACAAAAGGAAACAAAACTCATATAAATTATGCCCAGTAAAACCACGTGATGAAAAATTAAAGTGGCAGTATTGATTTTGTATGGCTTCTCTCTCTCTCTCTCTCTCTCTCTCTCTCTCTCTCTCACATACACACACACACACACACACACACACATTCAAACTTCACAGGAGAAAATGTAGTATGACCTGACATGACCTGAATCTTTTAAAGTTCAATTTGACAACAAAACAACCAGGACAGTCCAAGTAAATGAGGTAAGAAGATGTATGCAGGCAGAAAGGTTTGCAGAGTCTTTAAAAAGTAATAATAATAAATAAAATCAGTAAGAAAACACTCCCCATCCCCATGCCCAGTACCGTCAAATCCACAAAAGCAGAGATTCTTGAGAAGATACCTTGGCAGGGCTTGCTGCAGGCTTGCCATGGCCCATGACTGTTCCAGTAGAATTGTTGAGCTTTGCCCTCAATTGGAATATTGAATGAGTACCGCACATCAGGATTGTACAACTTTCCCACCGATAACACCTGCAACACGTGGAAAAATTGGAGAGAAGTCAGTGGACCCACAGTGCCAAGAGAAGAGAGCCACCAGCCAGCAGCTCAGTTTTTACCTGAAGTAGAAGTTCTTCCTCGATGCGGTCTGTGGAGTTAATTCTTTCCACAACATTGTCGGAACCGCTGTACTCAATCACAGCGCTCCCCACACGGACCTCCCTTTTGGACATTGAAACAACAAAGTCTCCATTTAGCAGGAATTCACCTTTACTGTTAGATAAAGCTGTAGACAAGAAAAGAGAATTAGGTGAGCTGCTGCCACTGACCAGTTATGCTGGAAACCAAAGCCAAACCCAAAAAACAAAGAATGTCGGATTGTCAGAGCCGGGCAGAGGGGGTGGGGGAGCTTCTCAGCCAGACCAGTTCATAGTCTTGGTTTGCTGTGTGCTAGCTATGTGACCATGGATGACAAATCCTTCTTGGTCTCAATTTCTTTGTCAACAAATTGAGATAAAGACACCCATTATGGTGCCTATGTAAACGAAGAGAAATGTAAATGTCCTCATTTGTCTGAAGTTAGTTATACAGTATAGATAGTTGCAGGATTACAGATGGAGTCTGAAGTCTTAAGATTTGTTACACACATAAGCTACAAGGAGTGGAGATAGCTGCCCCAGAAGGAATACCTTAATTTTTAGAGGGTAGGAAGGAGCTACTAGACAAGTTAGAAGTTCCAGAAAATTTTCTTTGAAATGAGGTTTCCCTTTGTAGCCTGAGTTGGGGTAAACTGATTACGTTTATCACTCTGGTCTCAAATGTGTGGTGTTCCTCCAGCTTCTACCTTCTGAGTGCTCAGACTCAGAGCCGAAGCCATCACACCTGGTATAACCAGAAACTCTCTCTAAAATGACTGCATTTCAGAGTTTGCCATTGAACTGAATCCTAAGAATACATTCCTTTTCTACCACTGGACAACTTCTGTGAAAATACCCATGGACTGATTATTTTTTTTCCACTGCAACAGCAGTGGCATGATTGAAATGAAAACAAAATTTGGTTAGATGTGATAGAAGAAATACATTTTCATATTAATTTTTTTAAAGACAATAATCTCCGTGAGAGGCAGCAAGATGACTCAGCAGGTAAAGACACTTGCTGCCAAGCCTGATGACCAACCTAGGTTACTCCCAGGACCCATATGTGTAGAGAGAACCTATTCCTTCAAGTTGTCCTCTGATATCCATACACACACAGAGGCACAAGGGTGTCACTTCAATTAAATAAATAAAACATTAAAAAAATCATATATTTAAAAAATCTCAATGATACCATTTCTCTATAACATGTATCACACAACTCTGTCCTCATTTTAAGCCTATCTTCTAGACCTGGATCCCATTCCCACATGCCCAGCTATTCTACCACTCAACTAGGAGCTTGCTCTGTACTATTTATCACACCTCCACAAAGCTGATAGCTTACATATCTTACATACGTGTGCATGTGGCTGTACGAATGAGGAAAGGATGATTTACAAATCACTAAATTAGTTTACAAAGGCCAGACCACTTCTACTCATGGGAAACTGTCCCCACAACTCATGAGACACTAAAATTGTTCAAGAAGAGTCAGCAAACATTTGCCATTCATTCTTTCACTTGTTTGCAAACAGAACTGAGACATGCATAGGCTATATCTGTTTAACAAAACAGATTGCTAAACTGTGAAATGTTAAAACCATTTCACAGCTCATCTTCATAAACACCAAGATCCCACCCCTTCGTAGGGAGTAAAAGGTGATGTTAAAAGAATGAGGATGAGGGATTGAAGCTGCCACCCCTGGAAGGAGACTAGAACACTCCCACCCGCATGATTATTCTCTAGCTGGTGTGAACCTCAGCCCCTCACCCCCTCATCCTGGTGTAAACTGTGGCTCACTCTTAGCCCCTGAAGTGAATGATCTGCCAGCCACTTGAGATGCAGGGTTTTCAACAGGTAACAGAATAAATGAGGCTGTTTCCTTGGCACCTCAGGCTGTTTCCAAAGCAAGTCACTTGCACAGGATAGCATGATGTGCTGTCAACACCCCCCTCCCAGTTCTTCCAAGTTAAGCCACATGCTAGCTACCCCAAAAGGGGGGAATAAAATGTCATGTGCTAGAGTTATAAATTGAGCAGCAATCTGATTTTGTTTGAAAAGAACATGGTCTCTTCTGTGTTAATCCTGTCTCTTCCCATGGCTTCAGGTTGCCTCTGTAGAACTGGGGTAAGGTCACTCTTCGTTGGGTGTTTCTTATCCTCATTGTGAGTACACAGTGGGACAAGATCCCAAATGATGTAAAGCCCTTTTCATGATTTGTTCTGATAAATGGTGTGCACACAAATTTTCATAAAGATATCACTGAGATGAAACTCTGGCTTTCTCTTGCACTGCATGGATGTGGGATTTCCCACTGCCAGAGTTAATTTAGGGATAAGCATCCCAGAGGCAAGAAAGTCTCACAGAAATGGTTACGCTTTCTCCTGAAGAGAAAGGAATGTGGCAGAGTAGCACAACTTGGTTTTAAGCCAACAAGAGGGATCCCTGTGGAAGGTGACCTTTGACTGGCAGGCTTTCTGCTTCAGTACCTCATGAAACAAATCGTTTTGCAAATCCCAGACCCAGCTCTACTTCCTGCTACTGAGATTAGGGAAGCTAATTTCCGGGGTTGCTGCTGTCCTTCCTGTCAGACCCATCAGAACGAGGTTGCCACAGAGGTTCCACTAGAAAAGTCTTCCTCTTCAAAACACACAGGAAGAGTGTGAGACTTGACTAATCTGTACACAGTTATCAGGTCTAAGGATGAGGGTTGTTTAGCAACCAACCGGCAATGACTGGACTTAGCAAGACTCAGGGTGCTGGGCTGTAAAGTATCTGAAGTGCTTTACTAATAGCAAATTGCTTCAAGCCAAGAGTAAATGTGCATACACCCCACACTGGGTGACATCAGAGCCTCCCTAACCCTGTAAGGAATCATGGTGAGGCTCTCAGGCTCTGAAGTCTGTTTTCGCACTTGATGGGCTGTGACTTGCAATCAATGCTTGCACACTCCTCATTCCCTTTCAGAATGGCTGTGGTGGCACAAACAGTAACTTCTCCATGCTACTTGTCCCTGGATGAATCTTCAGTTTTGTTTTCATTCTTTAGCAAGGGGATTGAGAAAAGTCCAGTAAAGATGAAAAGATGGCCAGGAGACTGTGCCTGAGTTCAAATGTCTGATACACAGTGATTGAACTGAACAGAAGGGAGGCTGCTACCTGGACAGCGGTTATTTATTTTCCCAAGGGAAATAGAAGAGAACCCTTCCTTTTCCTTTGGAACAGAAGAACAGAATGATTCAACACAGCCTTCGGCTCTTAAGAAACTAATTTATAAGGGACACTTCATGCCATGCTGCTTAACTTAGTTAGGATGAACTCAGAACATACAGACTACTACACGCTCAAATTTATAGCCAAGAATACGGGGAAAGATACCTGACATAGTTTGAGCAGTCATAGAATAAGGAACATGGGATTCCCTGCAAGAGTGACTTGTAGGTGGTTCCCAGAAGCTTGTTAATCATCTTATTTCAATTTGCACATATGTGTGTGTGATTATGCGTGTGTTTTGATGAACCCAGTAAATGCTCAATTGTAAACATATGGTTCATAACTGAGCTACAACCCAGTCCTGTTTGTTTTCTTGTAAAGCTACCACTCAGTTTAATATTTGGTGTTAAAAAGCAGATGCAGATGTTTAGTAATTAATTACAAGGTAGGCTTTCTAGCCTTTTGAAGAAGTTGAGCCTTTATCTCCAAGGAAATTCTGTTTTCCATGAGGAACTAGCAATGGCTGTTCAGCAACCCAGCAAATGTTTACTCAGGCTTCTCATGTGCACATGGTATCAGTAGTGAGACATACAGGCAACAGTCCTGACCTTAAACTACTGGGATTGTGTGGATGAATAACAAGTCTTATCTCCATGGTGGCAACTGCCTCCTTCCCATTGCTTAGGTCCAAACCTGAGCGTCTTTGAATCCTTTTGACTCTAAGATAGCTTTGACCTTGTCTTCTCCTTTTTTCTTCCCTTCCTACCTTTCTCTCCCTTCCTTCTTTCCTTCCACTTCCTTCCTTCTTCCCTTCTTTCCTTCCTTCCTGAATTGGTCTCATGTAGCCCAGACTAGCCTTAAACTATGTAGTTGAAATGACCTTGAACTTCTGACCCTGCTGACTGTATCTCCTGAGTCCTGGGATTGCAGGTGCCTGTCATCATGTCCTGTTCATAGGGTACAAAGGACTGAATCCATGGCTAACAGTCCCTGGTCCTTTTTATCTCCTATGCCACACTCAATCCATCAACAAATCAAGATAGTTGCAAAATGAAAAGAAACAGATCCTTGCCACTCACCATCATCTCCATGCTCCTCACTGAGGCCAAGTCATTAGCATTCCTCTTTATAGAACCATTTTCTTTATTCTGTATTTTTCATTTTTCAGACAAAGTCTACTTATGTAGCCCAGAGTGATGTCAAATTTACCATCATCCTTTCTCAGTCTTCCCTGTGCTGGGGTTAAGGGTTGGTACCACCACAATAAACTTCTCTTGGATTCTTGATAGAACTTCCTAACCAGCATTGCTGTTCTCCCAATGATGCTCAAAATAAAGCCCAAGTATTCTTTTGAAAATGTACATCATCATCCACTCAAAACCACCAACAGTTTCCTGTGCCTCTCAGAGCTTACAACAAAGTCCTTACAATAGTCACATGGTTCAACATGAACTGGTCCTAACACCATTTAGCCCCAAGATTCTCCACTTGCACTCAACAACAGGCACAGGAACTCCTGCTCTTTGCAGAGTCCTACTTCAAAGACTTTGCAAAGAGGGGTTAGGAAGTGGTTTAGTGAGCTCGAGCACTGGCTGAACAACCATTAAGGGCCTGATACAAACCCCCACATCCAAGTAAGAAGATGGGGATGGGTTAGCTCTACAGGCTTCTAAGCCCAGGGCAACATGGTGGGCGGACACAGGAGGATCATCACTAAGGTTGCTTGCTGGCCCTCACCCTAGCCAAGGGTTCGGTGAGAGCCCTGGTGAGAGCAACAAGAGCGATAGAGCAGGGTATGTGGTGTAATCTTCTGTGCGTGATACACCTGTGCTCCACCACAACCTCCACACGCATATACACAATACTGTACAAAGAATCCCTCTTCCTAGACTTTCTTTCGTGATCTGTCCCTATAAAGCTTTCAACTCCACCTTATCCTTGGAATCTACTCTCTGTGTGCTGCTTGGATTTCTACTACCACTTAGCATATTCTTCTAGCACAGACAATGCTGATTAAGTTATTGTCATTCTTGACCCATGAAAAGAAGGCTTCAAGAAGATAGAGTTTTGTAATTTTAGTCTGTTTAGCTTATTGTGTTGAAAGTAATGCTGGCACATAACAAATAAGTGAATGCAGGAAGAAATGGCAACACAGCAGAAAAAAAAATGCTTTAGCTAAGTCACATATGAGTTAGCATGACTACTATGCCTGGCTAGGAATGCATGAGTTCATGCAGACATTTCAAAATACAGATGTAGGTTCTCATTTGATTCAACAGATATTCATTAGCCAGAGGAGCATGTCTGAATGCTTGGATTAGAGCTCTATAGGCTGTATTCAGATGGATCAATAGAATTCCTGCCAGCACATTAGAATGAAACAGTAAATCAATTTCTTTCTTTCTTTTTTTTAAACAGTGCCTACTCAGCAAGATGGCCTTTATTTTTTCTTGAGCCAAGTACCAGTTATGGCCAAGCTTTGAGGCAGGAGGAGCCTCGTTGTACAAGAGGATCTGCCAAATCCCTTTTGGTCACCCCACTCTTGCCCACATCCTTCTTTCACAGAGCAGTGGGCGAATTTCATAATCACTTAAGGCATTTTGAAGAAAAATAAATCGAAGTTAGCCTGGTTTGGGAGGTTGGTAAAAATCAACAGAGGTCTTTGGTGAGATGTGGTTTAAAAATGAGGAATGTATGTAAACTACTTATGTGGGTAAGTATAAGAAAAGATATAAAATAACTGTGTGGGTAGATATAAAGAATATATAGGAATTTATTTTAAAGAAGAAAATTGAAGGGTTTGTACTATAACAGACTAGGCTGATTTTTTCTTAACAATGGCTTAAAAAAATGCTTGCCATTATAACCTCTTTTGGAAGAAGTGGAGATATATATATCAGGCATAATAAAATATCAAAAGAGACTGTTCCTGGTTAAAGCTGATAACATAAAAATTAAGTCAAATAATGCTTCTAAGAAAACATTTGTAAGTAAGTTCCCCAGGAGACAGACGTTTTGAAAGTATTCCATGAGATCCATGACTCTATGCTAAACTCAGCATAGATCTGCAGCAAATCCCTTGCTAAATTGAATACTGCAACAACATAACCCTTGAGTCAATATTCTGAGGGGAAATTCAAGAGAGGAAATAAGATAATGAATTTCAGGATCATCTTCTTTGCTAGAAGGCAGTTTGTCACGTGCAACAGAGGAAGGAAGTGGTGAGTACCTGCTGCTTCAAAGGAACCCAGAACTCAGAATTCATGTCCATGTCAGGGACACAGCTCTTACCTAAGTAGTTGTCATCCTCAGATTTCCCTGAGTAGCTGTGCTGCCGCACATCAAGGCTGGTAGTCCCAGCTGGAATTCGGACAACAGTGTTGTAACCTGCAGAGTTTTGCACAAGATCAGTATTCTGCTGCCCATCTCACATCTCCAAGGACAAAATAAAAGACAGGCAACAAGGAAAGGCAATTACCACTTCGAAATGCAGTATAGCCAGATTAATAATCTACCAAGGCTGATTTTAGCCCTCACATTGATACCTTCCTGTATTATATGAAGTTAACAATTTATTTTTAAACCCTTCCTTCCCCCTGGTTCCTAGGAACAGATTCTTACCATAATGGACTGTGTTAAATGTCCCTGCTACTGTTTTGCATGAAGAATTATCACCGCCACAAATCCCACATTTATCTCTTCGGGCTTTTGAGTTTAAAATATGATCACATCCAGCTTGCTTTTTAAAAGAAAACAATTGAAATAAGTGGTAAGTATTATAGAGATAACAAAATGGCAAGTCATGAATTCCTTTCAGTGATGTGAATCCAAAAATGACAGGTAAGCCATGCCCTTTAAAACCCACAAAAGTTGAGAACTCAAATTGTCTACAGCTTACCATTTAGGTTGTGGTCATTGGACCCACAGTAAACTAGCATCCTTGATGCTGTTTGGCATATTGAACCTCTACAGCCACCCATCCCTACTTGAATCAGAACTGGCATTTTAATCAATGGCCCAGGTGCTTCATGCAAAGATTAAAGTTTGAGGAGTAATAGTCTATGAATAAACAAAGTAAATGAGAAAAACTGCCTAGCAATGAAAACTAAAAGAGAATAGTAACCTTGGTACCACACCAGAGAGAGCTCCTGCACATCTTAAGGGACAAACTTCTCATCACTCCAGGCTATTGCTGATGTCTAGAATCACAAGTCCAGTGTTGAAATGTTCCAATTATCAGGAGAAATGGGGAGTTTTTTTTTTTTCTGTGCAACCCCCTCGGCAACTTGTTTACTCAGCAAAGCAATGAAGAGGGAGGACCCTGGCAAATCCAGAGAGGACCCTGGCAACAGCTAGGCCTGCAGAAAAGAACTCTCATTCTCACCTCTTTGGCTCATTAGTGCACTCAGTGCATTGCAGTTGAGTGGAATGCCAAGAGAATCCACACTTTCAGTGCAAGCCGAGAGGCAGGTAAACCTCTTAGGTACTCTTTCTTTTCAAATATTTATTTAATTTTATGTATGTAAATGTACTGGCTGCATATGTATGTGAGCCACACACATGCCTAAAATCTTCAGAGGTCAAAAGAAGGCATCAGATCCTCTTGGAACTAGATCTAGGGATGGTTGCCAAATGCCTTGCAGGCATTTGCCAAGTCTTCTCTCTGCAAGAATAGCTAGTGTTCTTAACCATGGAATGATTATCTAGCCACCTAGGTGATATTTCAATAAAGCCTGGTCCACTAGTAATTCTAGTTGCCCCTTGGGCCACATATAGTGAGTGACTACATTCATTGGTTCAGAGCTTGGCCAAGCTAGCAATGATTTCTAACTAGTGAAAACAAAAGCTAGGTGCATGCCTTTAATCCCAGCACACGGGAGGTAGAGGCAGGTGAATCTCTGTGAGTTCGAGGCCTGCCCAGTCTACAGGGCAAGTTCCAGGACAGGCTCCAAAGCTACACAGAGAAACTCTGTCTCAAAAAAAAACCTGATATATATATATATATATATATATATATATATATATATATATAGAGAGAGAGAGAGAGAGAGAGAGAGAGAGAGAGAGCAACAAAATAGTATTAAAGGCTTGAGAAAACACTGTCAGGTTCTTTGCACATTTTCAGCAGTGTTTCAGCTTACTTTCTGACACAAATGACCAGTCATGTTTTGGGGTGAGGCAATTATAGTTAAAAAGACATAGATATCTGAGGGAGGCTGGTTTTCTTCCTTCCCTTGTTCTGGAATACCGCAATTCGACCTAGAAATATTTCTGTTAGGAAGCTCTTGGGGTTTGACCTTTAGCACTCCATTACAGCAAAAGTGTGTGTGTGTGTGTGTGTGTGTGTGTGTGTGTATGTGTGTCTGTGTGTGTGCACGTGTATGTGTGTGTTCATATGTGTATACAAACTGGTATAATAAATATTCAAGGAGAACTTTTGTATAGATCCTCATACAGACTGAAAACATCAAGAAAAATCTAGAATAGTGGTTCTCAAACTTTGGTATAACATGCATCAGAATCATATGATGAAGGTAGATGCTAATAGAATCCAGTAACCACACTTTGAGAAACACTGCCTAGGAGTCAGTGTACAGATAGAAGTAGCTCTCATTCTATTAAGGGGGCCACAAATCAATTAGGTAACAGGGCAGTTCAATGAAGAAAATGTCTCGTGGACTTACCCGGCAAAGGCCTTGGACACAGATATCATTTGTGTCCTGGCCACAAGGGGTTCCATCAATCACTCTGTCTCGGAGCTGGTAATAGGCTGTGTTCCCTGCCACTCTGCAGAACAACTTACACCGGTCCTTCATCAAAACTAGAGAGGAAGATCATGATGCTGTGTGACTTCCATGCCTGGACTGAGTTCCAGCCTGGCAGCCACACGCTCCAGCCCCTCTGCACTTACTTCCGCTGTACTTAGGGACCCAGCGCACGCTGGGAAGCAGGCCATTGATGTTAAAGTGCTTGCCATCAAAGTGAGCACACTGCTCTTCACGAAAATCTTGCTTCTGCTTTAGGCAGGGCTCAGTGTTGCAGGATTTGAACTTCATTCTCCTCCCTACGCAGTACTTCCCACCATTTTTTGGCCTGAAAAAAAAAAAAAATGGAGATCACAGATACCATCCATTGAAACCTATTTCTGTACTCATCACTCCTTCACTTATGACTGGCTGGGTCTTAAGGAAGCAAGTTTGAGATAGTACATGACAAAGGTAGAAGGACATGGCTACACATTCCAGGTTTGCACTCTGCCTCCCGTCAACATTTCTGGGTCTGGCTTTGCTTTCTGCCTTTGATTCCATTAAGTCTCAACTAAGTAAAGAAGTCAAACTCTACCTCAGCATTTACAAGTATGGAATGGGACGTACCTGGTTTATGTCTGGATTTCGTTATTCTTTTTTCTTTGAGACTAGTTCATATATACCAGGCTGTCCTAAAACTAACTCCTTATGGAGTTAAGGCTGACCTTAAACTCCTAATCCTTCTGCTTCCAGCTCCAGAATGCTGTGTTATAGGCATGCATCACCATACCTAGCTTTTAAAACCTGCTTTGAGGATAATATGTCAAGTACCAAACAGAAAACTTGAACTTATGAAGCTGATCTTTGTCCCCCTTTCCCAATTGACTGCAGCCATTCAACTTTAATAATTTTGTAAGAAAAGTTGGTACCACTACTAGATTGTCTCCTGTCTGTCCTCTACACCTTGACCACCTCAAAGGAGACCACAGAAACACATTCCCTTTCATACTTCTCATTTTGTCCTCACCATCTTCTTTCCAACAACTAGTCTTTTGGTTTATAAAATAAACCACACACATGGCATATGTCCACACTTTGATCTGTGTCACAGGAGGAGAAAGCACACTGGTTTCCTTACACTTTTGCTTAAGTAGAGTACACTCTGGAGAAGCACCATGGTACAAATTCATTCTCGGTGTGAAATTCTGCACATGTCTTTTCCAGATGTTACCCAGAGTATAAATTACACAACACATCCCCCAGCTATCAGCAGCTGGCCAAATTCATCATAGAGGTAGGGAAGTCCTCAGAACTCAGCCACAAACACTCAAGCAGCTCAGAATATACTACTATCTCAGAACACCATGGCACTTCAAGAGAAAGTTCACAATTTTTCTGTTTCAGTGATTTTTTTTTTTCAGAGTAATCCTAAGTATAAGAAATAGATTTTGTTTTTTTTTTTTTTTTTTTTTTTTTTTTGTTTTGTTTTTTTATTTTTCTCAAGCAGAGGTTTTAGGTGCTGGGAAATACATCAACCATGACCATAATGGGGTGGGGGAAGGGAGCTGTAGGTGCTACAGTGGTCCTAGCTTCCGGTCTTGCTGTCCCTACAGTCTTCTCCTTCTTTAAAATGAGTGCATATAGCTGAGTACAGTGACACATGTCTTTAATCCCAGCACTCTGCATATGAAACTCAGTCTGTGGCTTTGCTTTTTGTATAAAGGCAGATTATGATTTCCTCCTTAACTCTGCATATGGCTTTAATGAATGTAAATGTGTCCTTTTGAACTACACATCTCCTAGACAATGTGGTCTCTATCTCATTTGTGTGTACCATATAATATGGAAATATATAGCCATAAACCTTTCAAAATGGAAAACTTTATCTCATAATTAAAAATTTGTTTGGATATGATTATTTTTTCCTTTTAGGCAAATATTGAAACTATTAGAAATTCAACCTTGGAAGTACTGCTAGCTGCATCTCCCAACTAAAAAGATTTTTTTTTAAGGACCCTTGGTGCCAAATAGGGATAGAAAGGACTTCAGGAAGTTGGGAGATTAATTATCACTCTGTACAGCCAGCTTAGGTCATTCCTTCAAGTACATGTTACACAAGCCAGCTGATTAAATTTGGGCGCATACACCCTCAAGATTACAAAGGACTTTTTACCATCACAGGTGTACTCTACCCTTAAAGACAGCTGAGTTTTTGTCTACAAATTGCCTAGAATAGATAGATATATCAGCTCCTTTGTTTATTTACATGAATTAGTGCAATCAGACTTGGGTTAGATAGTTCAAAAAATAATCTCCTGAAATAAGGAAGGTAGGCTGGTTCCTATGCTTCCAGACTATCAGAAGAGGCCGATATCTCAATGGGGAGGATTCCTACTCAAGAGTTAGATCAGAAAAGAGGGAGTTTTATTAGTCTGCCTTTAAATGGGGCACACTAGGAAGATGATTCTATATTGTTTCATTACTTAATAGCTCTTCCATAGTAACCAGATCTCAACATTTTGAAAATAGTTCATCTAATCAATGCCATCAAAAACTGGGCAGGGGGTGGGGTGCAGCAATTGCTCGTCTCAGTGGGTAAAGGTTCTTGCCACTGAATCTAACAAGCCAAATTGGATCCCTGGTGTAAGGAAGGGACAGACCCCCAACCTCCATAGGTTATTCTCTGACCTTCACATGTGTATTGTGGCACACATGTGAATGGGCATACACATGCCCCAAGGAACATATATGTAAAAACATTTAAACATTTTTGTTGTGACTGTACTGACAAAAATAACATTTCAAATTTATTTTTTTTAATGAAACAGATATGTCCTGATTTTTTTCTAAGTAAGATTTTATATGCAGTTGCTATGGTTAGACCCTGAGTGGGAAATATCTAGTTCACAATCTTTTTTTTTCAAGTTGACAAATTCATTGTTTTGAAATTGAGCCCATTTCTTAATTTAAAAACGCAATAGAATCACTAAGGAAGGAAATGTGTCTGCCTTTCTTAACTAGGCCTTTGCTCCGATTTGTTTCTCTCTCCTATTCTGAAGACTGAACCAATGCCAGAGGTTCTTGTTTCTGCCATCAGGCATCTCAGAGGCAAATTTGCAAACGAAACAGCCAAGAGAAGGACCCATAGGTCTGATGGTGTCTCTTTTTGCCCCCGTAAGTGTTTGATTTGCCAACTTGTACTTGTGGTGGCCTCACTTCTCATACAATCTACTTGCTCACTCTGAGCATGCTATCCCAAGCTCCAGAGTGCAATGAGATATGCCTGGTGGTGAAGAGCAGCTAATGCGAAAGTATGAATTGCTTGGCAGACACATTTAATGAATGGCAGCAAGTCAGGAAAGGGAAAGAATATTGTAGAATTAAGGTGCTCGGGGTACTCTGGGTCTTACAGCCCTGGAAGTCCACCTGCTCTCTCTTCCTCAACCCCGAGGTGAAGAATTCCTCTTGAGTACTTTCCTATCCTGCTGCATCAGTGATGGCGGCCATAGGCTTTAGAACTTACTCGGGTCGGTTGCACTCTCTGATGGCTGTTTTGATGCCTCCTCCACATGTTCTTGAGCAGGTTCCAAAGTGACTCCAACTTCCCCAGGATCCATCAGTTGCAGGGGCCTCCGTTTCTTTAGGAACACAAAATCCAAACTTGCAGTGCTGTATTTGATAAAGAGAACAGTGAAGAAGAGCTTGATGTTGTGAGTCATCATAGGACCAGCTGTCCGCAGAGATAAATCACATTTTCAAGTTTTCCCCAATGTGCTGGCTTGAAACCCTACAAATTTGCTATTCCTATGAATAATGGATACTGCAGGCATTTTAATATCATGCTCATTGATTTTAGGCGGTGTTTGCATTTACTGCTTGCTCTAAAAAACACAGGCCAGTGAGTGGCTGGTTCCACACTAAATGGGTAACTCTAATGGCCAGCTTTAAACTGCTCAATTAGTCTGTGTACTTGGAAAAATGAGGAGTGGAAATGGGGCACAGACTGCAGACAGAGACCAAAATAAATTAGAGAATTTGCAGTGTGAATCTCTATCAGCAAGGCTTTGAGACTCCAATATTGCTAAAATCGAAGGCTCTATTAATACCCTTGATTGGAAAACCCCAATTTCAATTAAGCTGGGGAGGGGGAATTATCTATTTAATTCTTATAAGCCCACTAAAGCAAAAGGGAGAGATTACATGGTCCTAAGCTTTATTATATTTGTTTGTGTTGATAGTTTCAGATGTTCCACTCTGGAACAGGAAGAGGGAGGGCCTTGATGTTAAAAATAGTGATAAGAGTAAAACACAATAAAACTCCCTGGCAAGACAGGGAGTGGAGGGGTCTATTTCAACTCTCTGCTATTGTTTGTGTGTGACCTAAAGCCCAGGCAACTGGTCAGGGGACAAAAGGAGTGGCAGCAGCCATAGCCACAGGAGGGTGATCCCTGTGGCTCTTAGGTCTCTGGAGTGGAGTGCTGGAGCTGGGCTGTTGTGATGTCTCTGTGGGGAAGCAGGGGAGAGGTGAGAGGCAGAGGATGGAGGAGGCCAGGGGGGATTTGCAGAGCCAACAAGAGACAAGACACAGAGGGAAGGTTCATCCCTCTTAGGAGAGAAAGGCTTGGTGGGGAACAGAAGAGTAAAGTTTGGGGCTATCTTGGATTTCTCCTCTGTAACCATCTTCTCCCAGCATCTGAGGAAGGTGTGATGGGTGCTGGGATCCTGACTCAGGTCCTCTGCAAAAACAATATGTGCTCTGTACCACTGAGTCATTTCTCTAACTTTCCAGTACTTTTTTTTTTTCCTGTTTTTTGAAGACAAAGTCTCACTATATAGTCCTTACATGCTTGGAACTTTCTATGTAGATCAGGCTGTCCTTGGATTCACAGAGATCCATTTGCTCCTGACTCCTGCATTCTAGTCTTAAGGTATATACTACCATGGCAGACTGTAAAATCTTTGATCCCCTCTTTTTCAATACTCTGTTTTCAGATCCCACTTTGCACATAAGTAGTATCATAGACTACAGTGACCTCAATGCTCAAGAGGTTACTTATGGCTGGTGGCCATCCAGGTTGCATAAAAAAGTATGTTGAGCAAGCTATGAGGAGCAAGCCAATAAGCAGCACTTCTCCATAGTCTCTGCTTCAATTTCCCACCCTGCTTGAGTTCCTTTCTTGGCTTCCTTCAGTGAAAGAATATGATCTGATCCTGTAAGCCAAATAAACCAACTCTTCTCTCCCCAAGTTACTTTTGTCATGGTGTTTAATACGCATTAAATGGCTAGTGAATTGGGTTGAAATTGGGTCAGTCTCTTGTATGCATGTGTACACACACATGTGCCAGTATGTGTTTATGCAAGATGGAATGGTATGTACATCTGCCTATGTGTGCATGTACAGGGGCCAGGAGAGGAAGCAGGGCCTTGCATCACTCTAATAAGGTGGCTTCTTCATTTGAGACACTGTGTCTCATTCAACCTGGAGCAAGGCTGATTTCCAGAAAGCCCTGTTGGTCCTTCTCTTTCTTCCGAACATAATGCTGGGGTTACAGGCCTGTGTGTCGCCATGCATAGCTGTCTACATGGATGCTAATGTTTGATCTCGGGTTCTCATGCTGGCTTAACAATCACTCTTACACACTGAGTCATCTTCTGTCCAGCCTTTCTTAAAAGAGTTCAAAACCATTCATATGACATTTTTCATATATAAAGAGGTCAGAAAGGGGGTGTGGAGGCCAAGTTTTTTTTTTTTTTTTTTTTTAAGAACTCTCAAAACAAAAGAGTTCTGAACTTCAGGCTCACAAACAGCATTAAAATGAAAATGTTGATGGGCTTAACAGAGAATGGAGAATATAAGGAGACATTAGTGAGCCATTCATCAAAATAACATTGTGTTCAAGTCTAGCTCAAAATAGGTTACTGCTGAGTGAATGGAGCTGAAAGAAGGGAGAGTGGAAAAAGGTCCTGGGACAAGGAGAGTGAGGGTGAGCTGGTAAATGAGGAAAGGAATACACCATCAAATCTGAGCAATCAGCATGAACCAAAGGAACACAACAATCACAACTTCTATGCCAGCATAAACATTTCCTTTGGTCTGAACAATATGAAGACTATGTGTATATCTATCTATCTCTGTATCTAGCTCTGTCTTTAACAGGAGCCATTAGACCTTGCCAAGGTTCTAAATCACAATTAAGAATGCAACTTATCTTCTCTGCAAAGTCATTTTTCTAAAATTGGTCAACATTGGTCTACACATACTGTGTGGAAGGTTTGAGCTCCATGCTCTAGCTGAATTCATTGAGCACTGAAGACAGGGTCTTCTGAAAGGTGGCCTGAGACCTCTCTCCATCAGAAGCTATGAGACTGTCCTGGACTGCTTTCTCTTCTGATTGGCTGCAAAAATAGAAGCTGAGTAGCAGACATAGCAGGCCTCTTGTTTATTTGGTCCAGAATCTGTGGGAAACCTTGCAACTGCATGGAGCTTGGGAGTCCTTTGCCACAATCTCACTAAATACAAGTCACTTCACCATATTCTTAGGAAAGCTCTTTTGTTGCTGTTTTCCCAGCAGTAACAAGTGTCAGAAACAGACATAGTGGGTGGGTGTATCAGACAGATGAAGAACCACAATATAATGCTAGTGATTTTGGTGAGGTGGTCAATCCTAGTAATACAATTGGATGGTTCTACTCTAATCAACTAACCAAGTTGTCAAGTAGGAGCCATGTTTATTGTTAGCTATCAGGTGAGAAACTGGTAGCCACCTCTGGGTTACTATATTTAGAAGGACTCAGAAATTACATTTTGATGTGTAAGAATGTGTGTCATGTTCAATTTGTAATGACTTTGGTGGAAACCTGAGAAGTACCTTCCCACAAAAACCTGTGGCATACACCTACTCATACACAAAGGCTGTGTGTGTGTGTGTGTGTGTGTGTGTGTGTGTGTGCGCGCGCGCACTGCTGTCTTGTCTGCATATGTCTGTACACATATGAGTTACAGACAGTTGTGAGCCACTCTGTGGTCATTAGAAGTTGAATGTGGGCCGTCTGGAAGAACGGTCAGTGCTTTCAACCACTAAGCCATCTCTCCTCCTCAACACGCTATGTTTAATGCTCCACAAAAAAATTCAAACTTCAAGGTTTGAACCAAGAGACATACTTTTCTTTTAAGGTAAGGAAAGTTCCAGAAGCTCTAAGTCCATTGTCTCTTTCTAGGCAATCACTAGGGAAAGTTGCCCAGGGGAAGTGGAGGCATGAGCTGACTTTGTCAACTCAATACAAAATCACCTTCAAGGATGATTTTGCATTGTATTCAAGGGAACCTCCTAGATATTATTAAATCTACAGTAAAGTAGAGGCACAAAAATCAGATGTTCAAAGGAAGAAAAGTCCAAAATAAAACAAAAGTAGGAAGAGAGAAAAAGGGCAAGAAATGATAAGGGTGACAAGAGTTTTGGAAACAGTGCCTACAGATTGCATCCCTTGTGAATGACACAAGCCTCATGGACCTAGAGCTGAAATTCCCTTCAGTAAATGGTTGTGTGGATGAAAATACTGAGGATGATATAACTAGCCCACTGCCATTGTTTGGAGGTGCACAGCGGGTACAGGAGGTTAGATTAATCATACTCCTAATGGCGTGGGATTCTGTTATCACTGGCCCACACAAACAGTGGGTTTTGTTTAGTTATTAACGGATTGGTGAGAATCATTAAAACCAAAGCCAGGTCATGAGAATCTGGGTGTAGATACATCCCAGGTAACATCAAGGCTCTGTATAAAAGAAAACACCATACTTGGTAAAACAATAATGAAGGCATTAGGCTTGCAGGGGTTTGGCATTTCTTTGATTCTCATATGCTTGATCATAAAAGCTTTCCAGTGCCACTCCCAGAGAAGAAAAAACATCATCACACACTAAATGGTTTATCTATTATAACTAAGTTTCAGAGCTCTCAATTGTAAGCCATGCTTTCATCCAAAAGAATATGTATGCTGAACCACACTGTCATATATTATATGCCACACACTACACTGAATCCACCCAAGTCGGGACCATTTCTGTCCCAGGAGGAGAGGCACCACAATGGTGGTTGTTACTTGCCTTTCCAGGCTCACACTCTGTTCCGTCAGCCCAGGGCGTGTGCTGAGTCCTACAGCCTTTGTGAGCTCCATCCACGTTATTGCACCAGAGTCGTCTGCATTGCATCTGTTCCGTTCAGGGAAAGACAAGACACAGGGTGATCACACCATGCAAGAATCCTTTTCAACTCACATTTTGTCGGGGTAAAAGTTGGCTTGAAAAGGATTTTTTCCCCCTTGATATGATATCTTTATCATTATACAGTGTTCCAAAGTACAGTCACCTAAGACACATGTCCATTTCGGTGAGAGATATGGTTCTGTAACAGGGAGACTTCCTGAAGGAGACTCGGAGACACACATGACATCACAGGGTCCTTGGCTTGTACCACCCCCATGTTAATGATGAGGAAACCAAGGCTCAGAGGGATAACAGATCATTTTCAGAACTACACTCAAATTCTGAAAAGGGATGTGACTTGAATTTTGCTTTGTCTGAGCTCCAAAATTAGTGTGTTTGTGTGCAGGCCTGTGTGCCCATGTATGTGAATGTGTGTTTGTATGTACATGTGTGTGTATAATAAATATCATGATCATGTAATTAGCCATTTTTAAGATCTCTAGGTTGTGGGAATACAGAAGAAAATATTAAAATACATTCCTCATTTCCAAAAATATATAATGGGTAGTTATGTTCCCATCATTACCAAACCAGGGAGGGGGGATTCACAAGCAAGATAAGGCCTTATATATGTATTCTGTAACCCTTTCCTGCTCCTTTTTTACCCCAGAGGTGACCCCGCCCATGTCTTCAGGGGTTCTCTATGCTTTGGTACAGATGCTTAAAAACTTAAACGTCTTATTGACTCGAACATACAATACACCTTGCAACGTCCTTCCTTTCTCTACTAAGTTCTGCTTGTAAGAATCCTCCCCATGGATGGATAGGTGAAAGTATACTCTTCAATGTCTGTGTGTGCAAATGTGCATATTGGTGTGTATTCAAGCATGTTTGCACGTGTGTGTAGAAGCCAAAAGACAGCCCCAGTGTCATCTTTGGTAACACTATCTACATTCTCTGAGACAGGCACGCTCATTGGCATGAGTTTACCAGGTAGGCTAGACTGGCTGGCAAGCAAGACACCAGCTTTTCCTGTCTCCATCTCCCAGCACTGAGATTGCAATCTAGAGCTACCATACAGAATTGTCACATGGGCTCTGGGAACCAAACTCAAGTCTTCCTGCTCTCAAGGGAAGTGCTCTGTCAACTGAACTAAGCCTCCAGTCTCTATGTATAGTTTTCAAAGATGATTCTAAATTTTAGTTTTATCCTAATTATTAAAACAAACCATACTTACAAGAGAAAACTTTTAACAGTTACCAGAAATTCATTTTTGAAAACAGCAAAAGAAGCCTCTAACTACTTGGTTTTTGGGTACTTTCCTTCCCCCCCTTTTGATGTTGAAGACATATGCTATCAAGCTACTTCGTGGTATATTCCTAAAGATCTAGCATTCTCAATGCTATGTAATAGTTTATTGAAAGAAGACACTAAAATGTGCTCGGTCTTTCTCCCATTGACCTCTCCACCCAAGGATGTTTTGAGACAGAAATGTTAAACTCAGGCTGACTTTCTATCATCCTGCCCCAGACTCCTACGTGCTAGTCTTATAGGCACTACCATCCATCCCTATAATCAATGGCTTACGTTTTGTATGAATGACAGAGAAGTGGGCATTATTTTGGATGGAGTTATTTGAATTTTTAAATCATTTCTGTGGGCTCCTTATATTTCCCAATCTGCCAACCATTGCCAGAATATCCCTCTTCAGCAAGACAAACAGACATTTCCCCAAGACACAACCGGAGGTATCCCACAAAAGAGTGAGTCTGCCTACCTACACCCACCTACCTACACAGATCCTTGACTCATACATTAAAAAATCACTTGGCCAGCCAGCCAGCCAGTTAGATGGTGACCAGGAGTGAACTGAAGACCCAGTTGGTCACAGAACACTGCTTTGACAAGTTAAGTCAGGGGGCCAGTTTTGGCTCAGAAATCCCTGGAAAATGTGACCATAAACAAGTCCAGAATCAACAGCATAGGGCAGAAACTATCCAGAACACTTACCATATATGGGCACACCTGAGAGCCTGGCCCAAAAATCAATTCACATTGTTTATTCACGTTGTACAGGAGGCCTGGTAGTTGGGAAGGCAAAGGGTAGGTTCTGGATTCAGGTTCATTCAACAAACACTCGCCATACCCAGTGCTAAGGGAAGTAGAAACATATAGATGGTGAGACAGACTCCTGAGGGCTGCAAATAGAGGAGAAGGCTACACACACAACAACAGCAACAAGAACTATTCCTTTTGGCCTTTGCTCTATTCTCTTCATCCAAGGATAAATAAAGGGCAAATCTAGAGGCAAAGCTGTATTTTTAACACATACTTTGTAGGAAGATATTCTCCACATACAACATAGCCTGGAGGAAATATAATATCAGAGGGAGTACTGATATCCAGCAGGGGCCATTATCTGTTTACTTTTTCACAATCTTTCCCAATAGATTGTAAATATCTTAGGGCAACAGTTAGTGTGTGTTTATCTCTGCACAGGACCTAGTCTGTAGCAAGAGGTATTCAGTGTTTTCTGAACAGGTGAGTAAGGGCTCGATGACTCAGCAAGAAAGCATCTCAAGCCACCTGCTTAGAAGAAAAACACCTCTAGCTCATGCAGGTTTCTGCAAACATCTCTTCTGGAAAATTTATAATAGGTAAGCTCTGATGAACAAAGAACCCACCTCCCCATCTTAGGTTGCAGAAATATAAACCAGTGGCCTGAGGCAATTGCTTAACCTTTTGCACCTCTGGGAAAAGAGAGCACCAAGCCTGTGACATATGGCCCTTGTATAATGTAACTGGATCTTTGAGGAAGCTTTTTTTTTTTAAAAAAAAAAAAAGGGTAAAGGGCATGAAGAGAAGAACAGAGGGGGTGAGAGAGAGAGAGAGAAGGAGGGAGGGAAAGAGAGAGAAAGAGAGAGAGAGAAGGAGGAAGGGAGGGAGGGAAAGAGAGAGAAAGAGAGAGAGAGAAGGAGGAAGGGAGGGAGAGAGAGAGGGAGGGAGAAGGAGAGAGAGGGAGGGAGAAGGAGAGAGAGAGAGAGAGAGAGAAAGAGAGAGAATGTGCCCTTATTTCCACCTCATACTCTCTCCTGGCAACCAGTTACTACCCCATTCCTTTCAAGCCAAGATTACTAGGTTAGCAGTACATAAATATCTGGGCCCTTCATCATCACAGCCCTCTCCAAAGATCTGAATACATTTCAAAGCATTACATACATGCAGAAATATTTGCATATTCCCTTTAAGAACCCAAGTCTTTGCTCAGATCAGTTTGTAATCTTCCAAACACTGGCAAGGCTATGAACTAACAGATATCATAGGGTAAATTTTTTTTTCCTCCAAAGAATGTTATCAAAAACAGCAATCCCAAAGGAATGTTAAACTCTGTGTTTTCTTTCCCTTAGACAGTGACTTCACATAGACCAGACACTAGATCAGTGGTTCTCAACCTGCCTAATGCTGCAACCCTTTAGTTCAGTTCCTCATTTTGTGGTGACTCCCAACCATGAAATTTTTTGTTGTTGCTACTTCATAACTGTAATCTTGCTACTGTTGTGAATCATCATGTAAATATCTGATATGAGGGGTATCTAATATGTGATCCCTGTGAAAGAGGTGTTCACCACCCCCCAAAAGTGGTTGCGACCCACAGGTTGAGAACTGCTACCCTAGAGGCTGTTAACTGAAAGAAAGTTTAAGTCTTACTCCAAGAACTCAGTGATGTATTTTCGACTGCACTTTGACCACATCCAAGGGTTGGTATAGAAGTTAAGTGTTGGTGCCATAACATGCTGGGGGCTCTTAATTCCTTCTTCTTTGCACTTATTGCTGTCATCATGAGGCATATTAAACCTAAAGTCAATGAAACAACGGTGAGACTGTGAGTAGATGCTAATGGTTCATGCTGACACTGTTGCTTAACAATCCATTAAGAGAAAACTGTAGCTACCCATTGTGCTATGGAAAAAAATCTGAATCTAGGCGAGCAGAATAAACTGTGAGACAATTAAGATGGAACATAGAACATAGGGGATTTTGATCCACTTTGATATAAAGTACCTTTATTGAATGCATGGCTATCTCGTGGGTGTGAATATGCATTTCTGGAACTGTAGAAGCTCTGAATGTGATGGAGTTGGTGTTAGAATATAGCAGTTGGAAATTCTAATAGACAGTTAAAGGGCAATCCATAGAGTCATGATTTTGGCAGCATGCTATACTATTATCGATATAAAGAATAAATCAGTGTCAAAAATGGAAGCCAAGGGCCGTATAATAAGAGGATTCTTGTGGGCCTTACATCTCCCATTTATGGGCCAGGGTGACAAGTGTTTATCAAGTAACGTGCCATCACGAAGGTATGTAAAGTGTGTGCATGAACTTAAAGGAAGTGACACAGAGACCACAGGCATACCAGTCCAGCCTGCTAAGGCAGAGATGGCAAAGGGATTCACATGCCAATGCCAGCTGACAGGAACTGGCTTCCTGAAAAGTCAGGCATATAAAGATTCTTAAATTCCTCCTCGTGCTGCCTGAGGGGAGGCTGTGGAGCAATGCCAGTGTCCTCTTGGGCTTGGGCGGGTGGCAACATCGTTCACACATACTTTCCATTCTTGGCTTTAGCAGAGGAAGTGGGGGAAAGTGATAGCATTTCCTCAATGCACACCCCCTCCATGACCCACATGGCCTTCCAGCCCAGGCAATTATCCACCAGGTGACAAGGTCAGAGGATCACCTTTTCTCTATGGGAAAGACTCCTGTCAATCAGAAAACTGAACATGTGGTTAATTTAGCACCGAGAGAGGAATTCCCTTCTGCGGTTCATGCTGAACTCTGGAAATGCGAATGAGATAGAAGGCTGTAGAGCTGTTTCTTATAAAAGAAAAACCTGGAATAGAGCCCACGCATCTGCTCCACTAATTCTTTTGTGTTCTCTTTCTTTTTTCCTTAAAAAATGTGGGCCCTTCAGCTTGCCAGTAGAGATGGAAAAATGTGATCTCTATTAGATGAATTTACTAAGTGTTTAACACCGAAGACCCATTTCTTCAAAGATGTGCTCTGGCTTTCAGGTGCCAGAGCATAAACATCACCCTGACTCGAGCTCACCTCAGGCAAGGCAAGCATTCAAACCCTACCCACTTCTTTCTCTGTGGTAGATGGGAGCTGCCCTTTATTCCCAACTAGGTCAATCAAGTTTACTTATTTTATCATCAAATGAACAGAAACTTATTGTCATTTAAATAAGCACAGTTGCTCATTGCTGGGGCTGTAATACCTATTTTTTGAATACTTACTGACTAATAATAACCAAGACTGCTCATATTCATAGTACACTAGGATGTGTATTCTGTGTTTTAGACGCTGGTTTGTAACTTACTCAATGCAGTGAACAATACAGTTGACTCACTGCACGTGAGGGTCAAGAATCCAGGTTCTGTCAGTTGTGGATGAGAAATATTTAGTGGGGAAAATAAACTTGTGTGGGTACAGAACATGCATGGGGTCCCCCCTTCCCCAGTCACTATAACAGCTATTTGTGTTGTATTAGGTTTTATGAGTCATCGAAATATTATTTAATGTATATGGCAAATAAACACAGGTGACATGAAAATGCAATGCCTCTTCATAAACAGGGCATGAGTATCTGTGGAGTTTGGTATTTATGCCAGGTCCAGGAACCAGCCTCTCGCAGACATCCAACAATGAGTAGATGAGCAACTAAGGTGTAGAGTGCTTTTGCCACCTGATAATTCAGGTCTGATGGGGAACCTGAAATATGAGTCATCTTAAGGATTCTTTGTATTTCATATGACTCGGGAATCAGAAGGACCAAGGGGATGCTAAGTCAGTCTGGCCTGCCTGTACTGAAAGCCTGGATTCCATTCTAAACATCGGATCTCTGATAATGTTTCCTTGGGAGAAAACAGCAAAGGTAGTAAGGTAAAAGGCACTTGTTGAATTGAACTTCTGGGTGTGTGTGTGTGTGTAAGTGTGCACATGTGAGCATACATCTTGCTCCATCCCTAGCACAGCATAGACAAGAAAGAGGTGCTTGAGAAATATTTGAATTGAAAAAGCATTCTTCTCTGATAATGTTAGCTGTGTGTAATGCTCAGACACAAAAGGACACACAGCTCCACAACACTAATGATTTTCTTGAGAAAACAATTTTAAAGATACAAATGGTGCACATTCTCATTATTTTAGAAACACACCAATGTGGTCTCAAATCAGAACAATTTCTGGTAAATTTAAATGATTTACCCTGTCTCCTCTTTGTGCTCTTCCTCAGAAATACAAACAGGGAAACTTATCTCACAATGGCCACTTTCTAATCATAATCTGGAATCTTCCTCTGCATATTTGCTCAATTTCTTCCCTGAAGGAGGAGCATTGTCATTTTAGATGCTAACTGTCTGAGTTATAGCCACGTATAAGCAGTTGGGAATGACTTAGATTAGTTAAAATCTATGGACTAGAGAAAAACCTTCTGGACATATTGTTGAGTCAAGAAAGTTGTCCAAGCTAATCCATCCTTTGATGTGCTATAAGGAATCAAAATGCATCTTTCATTGAGTCCCCAGTAAGAGGAGAAAAATGACTAGACTTTGCACATTAAACATGAACAGTTCAACCAAAGATACACAGAACTAGGGTTGAAGAGGGTGGAGGCCTTGATACACAATTAGTCACCAAGGTTCAGCTCCTTCAATCCTGTCATATCTACTAGGAAGTCTTGGCTTCACTAAAGGTAAGAAAATACTCACTGGTAAAAAGGAACAACATTTTAGGAGATTATGAATGGAATGACTTACACATGGCCCAGCTCATGGGCTATTGTGAAAGCTGTGCTCAGCCCACTGTCTTCACTAATGGAACAACTTCTGTAGGGATCACAGATGGTTCCTAATTCAGCAAGACCTATTAGGATAGAGGGGAGAGAGCAACAAGGATTTACTTTGAAAAGCATTTGTGACTTGGAAGAGAAACAACGAGGGAACCATTTTAGCCATGGGGATATGCATGTATGAGAACTCACCTAAGGTGTCACACTTGTCCTGAGCTCTGCAGATATCCTCCCTAAAAGCAAAGCAGACTTAGGCTGTGACAATACCAGAGTAAAAGTCAACACAAGAAAACCCTCAGACTTCCAGTTCATTTTAGGGAGGGACACAACAAAATGTATACTATCAAGGCCAGGCTTTTGTAACTCCCCAAATGTCATGAAGCATGGGTTTAAGGGTTAAAGATTACACGGAGAAGTCTACTGCTATCTCCAGGGTAGCCAGAGGACAGTTAACTGTGTCCATCTCCCTACCCCCACCCCAGGAAACACTTTCCTCAATACCCACTGTAAAATGCTTTTTACAGTTCATTTAAGAGGAGTAATGGGCTGGGGGTTTTGGCTTAGGTGTAAGTCCATGTGCAAAGTTCAGGCAAAGCCCTGGATTCACTCTCCAGCAAGGGCTTGCAGGACAATGAGAGTGATTATAACTATGTCAGAGATGGTCCATGATAAGACAAATCATTAAGCCAGCATCTCCTTCTTACTTGAACATTCTTAAAACATTCTTAGAGAGTAGCTTATCATATAAAAATTGGGACATTTTTTTTTAAAATTCTTTTTTGCAGTTTCTTGCCAAAAAAAAAAAAAAAAAAAAAAAAAAAATCACGTAAGTTGGCAACACTAAGCTTAGGTCCTATATAGCATGGCAGCCAGCAGTTGGATACACTGAGCAGCTTTTCCCTGCTCTAGAAGGGCATTTAGTTTCAGGCCTGCCTTATATACTGAGTCCTTGTGTGGCATGTATATGATAGAGATTCTCAGCCACAATGGTACCTTCCCTCATCATCAGGGTACATGCAACAGTGTTATTAACACTGCCGGGTGCCATAATTGAGAGGAGAGCATTCTACCGATGTGTAGGGAATAGAGGTTAGGGATGCTGCCAAAATTACTGGAGTGCTCAGAGCAGCTCTTTCAATAAAGAACTGTCTGCTATAAACTGTCCATAGTGACTAAACTGAGCATCCTTAATAGGACCGGCTACCAGCAACACAGGATCCTTCCTATCAACTTGCCCTGACACAAAGAGATACAAGGAATCAGCATTCCACTCACCTCGTGACAAGAACAGCAGTGTCGTGCTGTATCCCACCTAAGTGGTTCTTGGAATGCTGCCACTGGCAGAAGTTTTTTAATGTTGTCTGGGCATTGAAATTTATGGAAGGTCCTTCCTAAACACAGAGAAGAATTGTTCTTGGTCTATGCAACAACACCAATTAGATATGCCATTTCGGATACAGATAGAAAAAGAGAGAAAAATAAACTTTATTACCTGTTCATTATGAATCACAACTAAGTTCACAATAACAATATTAATTAAATTTCCAATACTTGAGTCTTTATAGATAGAAGCTACCTGTAACCGAGATAAATTTTTCAAAGTTAATGGTGGACTCCATGTAAGCAACAAGCAATTCACTTCTTAGGTTGGGTTCCAGCACTTCTTACATTTCATGCATCACAAGTGTTTTACGGTTCTGAATGCTCATTGTACAAACACTGACTTACAGTTTTTTTTTTAATCATAGATGGCAGTTTTAGATAAAAATGAGCTCTAGCAAATTTAAATTCTGAGGCATTTTCCCTTGAAGCTGAATCTTTGTATGAATTGACAGTTACTTGTTCCAAAGCATTGCATATTAATTTTCCATCAAGCACTTTCCTGTCATTTGGAGTCCTGGGTTCCCACATAAATGCTGATACTTGTTCCTCATGCTCACTGTCCATTTATATACTCAACAGGAGTGTCATTTGTTTCTGCATTGTTTTCTTATCCTAATTTATTATGTCAGCTATGTTTACTGTCACTTACTATAGATTAGATTCTGGCAGAAAATTGCATTGCATTTAGTCCATAGCAAAACTCTGGGCTAGGTACCACTACCATCCCTTTGAAACAGAGAGGTCTTGGAGGCTCAGAGAGATTAAGTAACTTGTCTAAGACTATACTGTGGCAAGCAGCAGAACCAGAAGTTACAGCCTAGGTCATCTGACCCAAGATCCACTACTGTAGTCAAAGTCTCTGATAGACCTGAAATAATGGGGTGGGCATGAAGCTGGGGCTGGAGCAGTCTGCTTAGGTTTTCTTTCCATCCCCTGGGTATAGGTATGAGAGGGCTGGGAACATATGGAACATGTGTGGACAGAAGTGAGCATGAGCAGATGGAGAGAAATCCCACAGCAGTAAGGGAAGAAGCAAGGAGCAGGAAAGGCCATGGGGCAGGAAGAGACAGCCTAAAGTCTTAGGCCCTAAAGCAGCATTCTCAAGCATAGTGGCTTTTCACAGTATACCTGGGAGATTCATTCAAAACAGTTGTTATTCAGGTAAAGAAGGGTTAATTCATAAAAGGAAAATGAGCAACATCAGATCTCCATGAATGACTGGGTAAGGTTATTTATTTATTTATTTATTTATTTATTTATTTATTTATTTATTTATTTTTAATACCAAGGTATAAGGGAGTTCGTGAGAATATTTCTTTTCTACTTGAATAAGTTATGAAGTCATTTCTCTGTATCTCTGAGAGCTGGCTCCAGGATTGTTGAAGATGGCAAACATGAAAATGCTTAAGCTGCCCCTGTAAAATGCTGTGTCATTATACAAGGAGCCAATGTAAACCTTCCATAGCCTTTCAGTCATCTCTTGGTTACTTATAACAAGTAGTTGTTATGTCATATTGATTAGAAAATGAAACAGAAGTCTATATGTGTTTAACAGACTTAAAGATTTTTTTTTTCTGAAGAGAGAGTGTGTGTGTGTGTGTGTGTGTGTCTGTGTGCATTTGAGTGCACAAATGTGAGTGTGCATGTGGAATAGTGTTTTATTCTTGGGAACTGTCCACCTTGTTTTTTGAGACAGGATCTCTCACTGGCTGGGAGCCTTTCATGGGGGCCGTCCATCTCCCTCTGCCTCCCCAGCTGGGATTACAAGTGCATACCACCACATCTGATTTTATATATGCACTGTGATTGAGCTCAGGTCCTATGGTTGTGAGGGAAACACTTTGTCAGCTGAGCTATCTCTCCAGCCTTGCCAAATATTTTTTGATACATGGTTAGTTGAACAGGCAGATACTGGATTTTGAAGGCTTAGTATGGAAAACACTTTATGTAAACTCTATCATAAATGTTGAAATGATATTCTGTGGGTACAAAAATAGATTAAAAGTAATTTTATCTACTTTGTTAGTTTCTTTAAAATGGACCCACTAGAATATTCAAAGTTCAATATGTGAATTAGATCATATTTTTATTGCTAGAAGCAGCAGGAGCTTTAACAATGTTTGCTTCTGGGAAGGTGTAGGAACAGTTACAGAGAAGGGTATGTGGTGTTTTTACTTGACATGCAGATTTATTATGCTTCCAATATAACACAGGAGTATAAAAATACAGAGATTGCTAGGCTTCATCCCTTGCCTACTTGATTATAACCCTGAGTAGGATGAAAGACTGGGCAGACACATTCTGAAAATGCATCATGGGTGACTGGGACTCCAAACAAGCAACACGCAGTACTACCACGCTGTGCAAAGCTCCTAAGTTAGACAGAGAAAATGAAGTTCCACAAAAAAACAAGCTGAAGGTCACACATAACATCCAAGCCACTTGCTAACTGTACCTGACCATGAGTACTTGACATAACCCCTTGGAGAGTCAGTTTTCTTATCTACATAAAGAGGATGGTAGTTCAACCTAAGCCCATTGCCAGAAAGGTTGGAAAAAATGCTTTTCAAGTAGTAAATACAATATCTACCAGAGAATCAACATTCACTGCTGATATCTACAACCTAATGGTTATAAAAAGGCAAGAGGTGAACAACCATGCACTGTCCTTGGTCATTCATTCGCCTGAATGGCTGACATGCCAGCCCTGACTGATGCTACAAGCAGAATGGAGAAGAACACATGCCCTCCAGCAGCACATTGAGTCAGCTCATGAATCACCTTCTGTGTGGTATACTTACAATTGACATTAGGGTTAAAATATAATGTTGAAGGTTTGATCCATGGTATAAAACCATTCTGTGGTCAGCTACCACCATCACTTCTACAAACCGTGGATAGGAAAGAAAGCGTTTGGTTCTTTTGTGGTTCCTCCTGTCCCTTGTGCCATTTGTCTTGGTGCTATAACCAGAGAACACCTTTGTTGCCAAGCCGCTCTTTAACAATGCCATATCATCGGCCAGGCTGTTCCTCTTTCTCCGTTTTTGCACTCTGGTTTTCTGCTTGTCTTTACTGTGACTATTTTTCAGTTCTGCAATAAATCAGATGACATTCATTACTTATGGGGTAGTCTACACTTACACTAACACATTGTGTGTGTTTTCAAGTGATGCTTTTAGGTGGTAGGGAGATGGCTCAATCAGTAAAGTGTTAGCTGTTCAAATCAAATGCAAGGACCTGATTTTGGGGTCTGGATCCCTGGCACCCACATAGAAAATCAGGTTGGTTCCAAGAACCTAAATATCATGGCTGAGAAGGCAGATCCAGGCAGATCCTTGGAATTCCCTCGTGAGCCAGTTTAGCTTAATTGGTGAGCTTCAGGTTTAATGAAGATGCTATCTCAAAAACTAAGATACAGAACAACTATGGAAGACACCTAAAACATTGACCTCAAGCTTTCAGAGGCACATACACACACATACACACACACACACACACATACACACACACTTATACACACATGGATGTACACCTGTATGCACTTGTACATGTACATACACAAGAACACATACTCACATATCATACTCACACAAAAAAGAAAATAAAATGGCTCCATAGTCAAATGACATACAAAATAAACTACCAACTATCAGCTGTATAACTATAACCCAAGCCACATTCTCTCTGAAATGCCTACATGTCTGAGACAAGCTTCTCTGGGAAGTTTCAGTTGATGCACACCGGTTACTCTAGAATATCAGGCCTGGGTTAAGGGAAATGGCAGCATGTTGTTCCTTCCATTGGGTAACAAAAGACTTGTTAGGATTTAAATGGTTATCACCCATTGTCCTTAATAAAATGGATAGAATAAAAGCCAATTTTATAACACAGCTTGAAGGAAGGGAAGTTGTATTTCCTTTTAATTTTTTTTTTGAAACTCAATGATAGCGGGGGGGGGGGGATCTGACAGGTAACAGGCTAACAGACAATAAAAAAAATAATAGCAAACACGGAATAAAATATTCTATTTCTTTATCAGGTTGCTATCACAAGTGAAATAGAAGAACAGAGTCACTGTCATTCGATGTCTCTGAACTTGCAATTGATTCTTTTCAATGAACATAAAGGAAGAACTTCAGAACAGAGTGTAGGTCAGGAGCTGGGACTGTAGCTTATGTCAGGGCAGCCTGATTAATCACTAGGCCTGCTGGACCCCAGTCTTTGGAAACTGTGGTCCATGAGGCAGCAGACAGAAATAGAAACTTGTTGGGAAGGAGCTTCTTTTGCCCTACCTAGGACTAGGTGTGTGTGTGTGTGTGTGTGTGTGTGTGTGTGTGTGTGTGTGTGTGTGTGTGTATATGTGTGTGGCTATGGAAGCTAGGCTTAACCTATTCCTGAAGTACTTCATAGTGTGCTTAAATTTTGAAATGCACTATTCAATTTTCATATCACCAATCAAAAAACAAACAGAATACACATAAAAGGGCCTGTCAAAACACATGTTGAATAAAACTTGATTTAATCAGTTACCTTGCTTATCAGTTTATAAATATGCATTCATGTTATAATGACAGAGAAGAATTATATGACTAAGAAGTATGCTTTAGTGGTTAAGACCTGAAAAATAATTCCTTTCACCAATACCAAACCAATACAAGCCAAAAGCATAAATTCTGAGTGGTTTCATATTTGAAGGGCCCAAATACTTTACAATTATAACTACTTGCTTAAATAATTAAGCTCAGAATGTGCACTGGGCCAACTTGAATATTTTGATTATTAAAATGGTGAAATTTTTTCAAATTGTCAAACAGGTCCTATGCAATGTAACTATAAATAACACAATTAACTCAAAGTCCAGGACTTGAAAGCAAGCAATATTGAACATTTTTCTCCTAGTCTCTCTTTCAAGCACATACGCAGTATACCGATGCCATATGAGTTAGGTTGTCATTCAAGTCTTATAGAATGATATGAATATATAACAAATACTAATTAAGCATCTAAAATAAGCCAGGATCATTCTTTTGTGTATCTTTGTCTTGTACATAATCTCACATATTACACTGCTTTCAACCAAGAAAATGACCTCTGTTTTAGAGATAAGTAAATTAATATCAAGAAGCTGAGCAACTAGCCAAAGTTACATATGTAACAGGGAAAACAGGTAGGAGGACTCGAACACATATCTGACCAGAACCCTAAACTGTGTTCATGCCATTTGGCAAGATTTTTTCAATAGCTAAAGATTAAAAGCAGTTTAGTTTGGTTAACCATTACCAAAGGGAACCTGAACTGGGAACTAGACATTAATTACCAGTGAACATTTTTCAAGAGAGTTTGCTTTGTATAAGAGGTAAGTGAGACATGTTAAAACATAAAATTATTTCATACATTAAGAAAATATTTCATCTATTTCATAGGAAATACTACTTGCTTAATGCTATCTGTAAATGTCCTTTTGTGGGGTGGGGTAGGGAAGGGATATATGTGCACATGCATGAGGAGGCCAGCAGACAACCATATAGTTCCCCAAGATCTTTCAACCCAATTTTTGAAACACGGTCTCTCTCTGGAACCTAGTGCTCACCAAGAAGGGAAGACAGGCTAGCCTAGCCAGTGAGCCCCAGGGGTCTGCATGTCTCCATCTCGCCATTGCTGGGGTCACAAGTACACACCATTACACTCTGGCTTTTGTTTGCCATGTGAGTTCTAGGATTGAACTCAGGTCTTTTTGCTTACTGACTTGCCAGGCTTACAATTTGAACTTCACTAATGATTTGACCTTTGAGTAATTAGAAGACACAGTGTAAGATTTTATCAGCAAAGTGACAGCTATCAGTCACAATAACTTTATTCATATGCTATGCTCAGAACAAGAACATGTGTAGAGCTAGAAGCCAGAGGAGCAGTTGCTTCAGGCTAAAGATGTAGTGCGGGTAAGAACAGGAAAAAGGGACACCTGAAGAGGACAGTGATCAAATCTCAAAGGGTGCTAAAACAGACTAATATTTTCACCTACCTGTGCATATACTCCAAAGACTGATTTATACATTAAATGAGGGACTAGTATGACCAGAGAATTGTGACTCAATACCGTTGTTTTTAAAGGACAATATGTTGTAGGAATCTGCCTTTGTTTTCTTCTACCAGTTTCAGTGTTTTGTGTTTCACACTGAGGTTTTTGATTAGAGTTGACTTTTGTGCAAGGTGATAGAGGACTAACTTCATTCTTCTACCAGTGAACATCCAGTTTCCTCAGCACATTAGCTGAAGATGCTGTCTTTTCCCCAGCATGTGTTTTTGGCATGTTTGTCAAATATCAGATGCCTGTAGCTAGCTACATGTACTTATTTATGTGGGACTTCTATTTTGTTTTTGGCCACTACCACTCTGTTTTTATTACCATAGCTCTGTAATATATCTTGAAATCTGGAGTTGTAATTCCCCCAACATTGTTCTTTTTTTCCCCTCATCATTGCTTTGACTCTCAGAGTTTTCTGTTCCCAGGTGAATTTTAGAAGTTTTTTTTCTACTTCTGTGAGTAATGTAGTGAGGATTTCGATAGAGATTGTTTTAAATTTGTAAATGACTTTTGGTAGAATGGTCATTCCCACAATATTAATTCTGTCAGTGTAGGAGCCTTTCCATTTTCCAGTAGCTCCTCAGTCTGTCTGCAGAGACTTGCAGTTTTCATTGTAGGGGTCCTTTACCTCCTTGCTTAGGTTTATGTCTCAATTTTTGAAGCCATGTGAATAGAAGTGTTTCCATAATCTCAGCATGTTTCTGGCTGATGCATAGGAAGGGTACTGATTTTCTTAAGTTGATTTTGTATTCTGCCACTTTACTGAAATTCTAGGAAAGGATTTTTTGACCAGCTTCCATCTGTCCAGGAATTAAAGCCAATTGTTGACAGTCAGGGCCTTCTAAAACCAAAACTGTTCTGTATAGCCAAAGAAATGATCAACGGAGTGAAGAGGAAGCCCGTGGAGTGGGAGAGCATCTTTGCCCACTGTGCATCTAATAGACAATTAACATCCAGAATATAGATGGAACTCCAAAGACAGAGCAAAGAAAACAAGTGACCCAATCAAAAAAAAAATGGGCTACTGACCTGAACAGATTGCTCCCAAAAGAAGAAATAAGAATGGCTAAGAAATATCTCAAAAAGTCTTTAACGTCTTCACCAATTAAGAGATTCATATTCAAACTACTGAGATCTCACCTTGCATCAGTTAGGATAGCTAAGATCGACAAAACAACCAAAACCGAATGCTAACAAGGATGTGAGGACAGGGGAAATTCATTGTTTGTGGGATTACAAACTGGCTCAGTCATTACAGAAATCAGTGTGGACAAATCTCAAAAAGCTAAAAGTAGCTCTGTCGTGCATGTGCTTAAAGGACTTGACATCCCATTCCACAGACACTTGCTCAGCCAAATTCATTGTGGTGTGCGTGCGTGCGTGTGTGTGTGTGTGTGTGTGTGCGTGCGTGTGTGTGTGTGTGTGTAAATTATAACTAAAGAATAATGGGTCATGGATTTGAGGAATAGGAGAGTCTTGGAAGGAAGTGGAAGGAGGAAAAGGAGAATACTGATGTAAATACAGCACACATGAAATTCTGAAAAAATAAATGAGTTGCTTTATTTAAAGCAGAAAACAAGTCACTCAATTTGGGAAAACCAAATAATTCTTAATATTTACTGTAAATGTTTTGTATTAAATACCCAGAATTGAGCAGTGTGTAAAGGAAAGTGTTCATTTAGGACAGTTTTGGGGGCTGGAAAGCTGAGTCTCTGCCTTTAGCATCACAGAGGAAGCAAGTGCAAGAAACATCATCACGTGGTGAGATGGGATGTCAGGATGCAGGGGAAATAACCAGGGACCTATGAGACTATTAAGTCTCTTCCAGGTCAGACCCCCAGGAGCCTAGCAGCCTTCCACTAGGTCTCACCTACTATCTAACCTGCTAAAGGGCCTTCATGTTTTCACACGGCCACACTGCACTGAGGCCTGAATGCACAAATCTTGAAGGGACAAACCACAACCAAATGGTCACACACTGTGATTTTCTGGGCTGGGTTTACTTAGAGAAAGCTTTATCTTCAGTAAGGGAAATAAATAGACTTCACTGTTTTAAACATGAAGGAGAAAACTAGTTTTCTTTTAGTTATTGGAAGGAACTTAGGAATGGGGAAAACCTGACCACCAAGACCCACATGGAGGGAGGAGAGAACTGACTTTGGAAATTTGTGCTCTGACTCTACATGAACACCAGCACTCACTAACCCCCCATCCCCCCCTCACAAGTACTAACTAGTCCACTCCACCCACATGCTCATGAGTACTAACTAGTCCACTCCACCCACATGCACATGAGTACTAACTAGTCCACTCCACCCACATGCTCATGAGTACTAACTAGTCCACTCCACCCACATGCACATGAGTACTAACTAGTCCACTCCACCCACATGCACATGAGTACTAACTAGTCCACTCCACCCACATGCACATGAGTACTAACTAGTCCACTCCACCCACATGCACATGAGTACTAACTAGTCCACTCCACCCACGAACACACCAGCACTCACTATCCCACACCTCCTGCATACAAACAAAATGAAATAAAAATTAAAACCAAATTTCAGGAACCAGATCATTTCTTCATTGCCAAATCAGCATATTCTCTTGGGTGATCCTACTCAGCCTTTTACCCACTTCACTTTTCTCCTCGTGAGTTAGGATCTTATCTATTGATTAGTCCAACCAATTGTAGCAATCGATTTAAAATGTAGCATAGAGCCAGGCATGGTGATGCATGCCTTTAATCACGGTTCTCAAGAGGCAGAGGCAGGAGAATCTCTGTGAGTTCTAGGCCAACCTGGCCTACACAGTCACCTCCAGGACAGCCAGGACAGAAAGATGCCCTCCTCTCCCATTTCAACAACAACATAACAAATTAGCATTAGAAATGGCACAAAAAATAGATACTGCACCTTATATGCATACCTCACTATTCTCTAACCTCAAAAGAGAATTGTAGTAACAGCGGTGGTGGTGGTCCCCAGGCAAGGGCACACACTATTAGCATAAAAAGGGGGTTTACCCACACCGCTCTTCAGTGGCCTTTCAGCATGATAGAATCAAGGGTTGTGTTCCTGGGATTTACAATGTCACTTGGCTAATATTTTTGTAAGAATGGACTAATGAATGAAATTTTATTCTTGTGGAAAGAATGTTATAACTGGCTAAGTATTGTTTCAATTTTTCCTCTCATATATAACTTCATATTTATTATTGCTTTTCAATAACAACTTCATTAAGACTTGCATGCCATTAAATTCATGTATCTTTAAAATGTATAATCCTGCAATCATATGTGTGCCTGTGTGTGCACTCATCTCTCATGAATGTTATATAAATACTCTACCTCTGAGTTACATTTTCAGTCCATGATGGCATGGCATTGTGTCTCCAGAAAGCCTATACCTGTGGCAGTCACTTCCCCTTCTTCCTAGGCCCTACCAATTAATAACCTATGTTTTTACATCTATGGGTTTGCGTTTTCTGACATGTCATATGAACTGATTTATACAATATGTAGCATTTTGCATCTCAATTCTTTTACCTCATTTAAGGTTCCCATACTCTAGGATATGTCTATCCTATTGTTCTTTATTGTCAAATGGCCCATTGTAAGGAATATACCGATATGTTTGTCCATTTGATACCTGGGTAGATAGCCAGCAAACCAACTGAAGAAGCTGATATCTGGGTGGGTGTAGTTTCATTCCTCTTGGAAATACACACACACACACACACACTTGCACATGCCCACACACACACACGTGTGTGTGTGTGCATATATATATACACACACATATGTAGGAGTAGTACTTCTAGTCAATTGGTAATGCTACATTTTACATTTTGAACAGCTACAAAATTGTTTTCCAAAGTGGCTGCCTAGTTTTCTTGACTCATTCTAAAAAATAAATTTAATTTTATTATATACGTGTGGGCATATATACTCTGTGACACTCACAAGGAGGACAGGGGACAACTCTCAGGATTTGCTTCTCTTATACCATTCAGAATCAAGATCAAGCCTCCAGGTCCATTCAGGTTGCTTCCTGAGGTTTGAATAAAATCCCCAGAAACAAGCTATCTTTTTTATATGTCTCTTTTTCTTTAAGAAGTATTGGAAAATTAATACCATTTATTTTGTCCAATAGTTTATAAGAAACCTGACCTTGTTCGAACCCTCCAATAATGTGTTGATTCTCCTAAGGATCAAGCACATGTCTGAGAAAAGGTAACATTTGGCAATACCAATCTCACATAGGCATGTACACAGATACCTTGCTGGGTTAGTGGTGCACACTGATAATCCCAGTATTTGGAAAGTGGAGCCAAGAGGATTGTGAAGTTACCTTGGGCTACGTGTTTTACAAAACCGAGCGAAGTGTGTGTGTGTGTGTGTGTGTGTGTGTGATTGAGAGAGAGAGAGAGAGAGAGAGAGAGAGAGAGAGAGAGAGAGAGAGAGAGAGAGAGAGACTTTCTGCCAGGCAGTGTGTTTTCCCTGTGACTACACCACAGGCTCTACAGTTCTGAATGGCAATGACCAAACCTAAGTTAATGTTGATGTTTGCAATCATTTTGGCTTCAATGCTGTCAAAAGGCAAGTCCTAATGCTTCTCTGACTACCAAAGCATTGAAGGTAGAGTGACTAAGTGCACTTAAAAATAATGTTCTGGCTTGGGATAATGATTTCAAAGATGTTGTTGGTCTTTGCGGGCAGGACAGAGGAGCAGAGCATGCCACTCTTCATTCTTGACATCCCATTGGACCTTACTGTGGAAGAAGTAGGAGGCATACAACCAGAGGTGCTGAGGGTGAGTTTCCATCTCCCAAGTGAGCAGGAAAAAAAATCCTGCTTCCATTTAAAGGGTGTTTGAGAATTTAATAAGACAGGACTTATAAGAAACATTTCTTAAATTAGAGGTTTAAAATACCTTCCAAAATACCTATTTTGTGCCTAAATAAGTTGAAAAGTAACCACAAAGCAAGTATAAAACAGTTCAACCCTTAGCATTCTAATATTGTAAACATTTAAGATTAAATCATTATGGAAAAGGAATATTCTACAACCAAAATTTTGAGCATAGTTGATCATACTTTGATGAAAATATTTTAGATAAGAAAGGAAGTGCTCATCGTGCTACTAAAAAATCCGAGTTACACACACACACACACACACACCCTTGTTACTCCAGTGGCTACACACTAAAGTGTTTCTGCCAACCAGGTTGAGCGGAGCCAATGGGAACACTAATGGTAACAGTTGGCAGGTTAATTACTGCTGTTCATTTTCACAAGGCTTATCAAATTTTAACCTAGTGTTCTTAAGATAGCCTCACCTCATGGTCTTGGTGGGCTGGGGAATCACATGGCAAAGACCAAAGAGAGGGTTCAACAAGAAGGCCCATAACCTTTCTGTTCCACCTGAACTTGACCAAGGGAAGGAAGACAGGAAGCCATCATTAGTGTTTCCCACGTAGATCCTGAACTCAGGTCTTGGTTCCTACTCCTTCTCTAACTTAATACTAGCTGCCCTTCCTTGGATAATTTCTGGCCTGTAAACCTCAGATTCCTCCTCAGTAAAATAAAGATAATAATGGTAAATATGTAAGAGGAGAATTACAGATACTAAAGAAGATGACATATCTAATTCTTTTACAGCAGGGTCCAGCTTACAGGAAAGCATTAAATACTCCCCCCCCCCCCATTTAACACTGTAAGGACAATGGGTACTGTTACAGTTCACACTATAGGACAATGGGTACTGTTATAGTTAACACTGTAGGACAATAAGCACTGTTAGGGTTAACACTATAAGAGGATGGGTACTGTTATAGTTAACACCTTAGGACAATGGCTACTGTCAGAGTCAAGACTGTAAGAGGATGGGTATTGTTATAGTTAACACAGAAAGAGGATGGGTACTATTATTCTGACAGAAGAGACTCGACTCTACCCGTTATGTATTAGAATTAGGAATCCTCAAGCAAACAATTCTACAACAGAGAGAATCTTATAAAGACCAAGGATGGAAGGGAAGTTAGAGAGGAGGGAAGATCTGAAGCCATCAGTCCCTGCTTGCATGGGATTTGGACAAGTACATGAGGACTGACAATGAGAAGAAAGACACAGGCTGAGCTCCAAATGGCTGTGATGCCTGATTGCTACTGCTATCATGACTGGATTTGAAATCAGCGAGTAGACACCCTGGGCAGCTGAGAGGGTGTTTCTAGAGAGGCTTATCTGAAAGGGGAAGACTTACCCAGAGTGTGATCAGCACTAGCCCATGGACTTGGGTCAGAGGCTGAAGCAAAGGGGAGAGGATGTGGTAGCACCTGACTATCTCTTTTGCTTCTGACTGAGTATTCAGTGTGACTAGCTGCCTTGTGCTCCTGCTGCCATGATGGTCTATAACCCTTTTACTGTGACCAAAATGAAGGCTTCTTTCTCTAAGTTCTTTCCCCAGGTATTTTGACACAGCAAGGAGAAGAGTAACTAATGCACCATCATTTAACAAACACTCGGACTTCTTAACTGTCCTGGGAGCTGAGGACACAGCACAGAGCACACTAGTCTCTGCCATCTCAGTTCTAGTCAGAGCTAAGATCTCACTTTTGGGGCTGTGGTCAGAGATACATAATGATGCCTGTGAAACGAGACTAAGGAAGGCAAAAGAGAAAGTTCTATTGGAATCAGAGGAATACAAAACAAACAACAGCAAAGCAATGTGTCAAGAGAAAAAAAAAAGGAAGAAAACAAAACAAAACAAAACAAACAAACAAAAAAACCCCTAAACTCTATGAATGTTTTAGGAAAGTATCACATGCTTCTAGAATGCAGGTGGAGAAAGAGTTAAAGCAAGGGGCAGGGGCTATAACACATGCTCTAATTGGTGTGAGTGAAAACCAACATGGCTTAATCATTCTTTAATGGCTCTCAGTATGCTAACTTCAAAACAATAGTGGATTCTGAGTGACCCTCAGAACTATGTTCCCTTCAGAACTATGTTCCCAAGACCAGTTCTTGTAACAAACTGTAAGTTGTGCTTTGAAAAAAAAAGAAAACAAAACAAAAACAACAACAACAACAAAAAAAAAACAACAAGAACAAAAGCACTGTGTTGCCCACAGTCAAGTGACAAGTGACATATGCATGGTGTTGGCAACTTATGGGTGCAAAAGTCAGGGACACAAGAGATTTGTGGAGAAAAGACTTAATTTTGGCTGCCTGGATCTTTATGCACAATGAAAGTAGATTATGGGCAGTAGTCTCATAAGATATTTTCTAAAACAAATCAGTTAGGTTAAACATGGCATTTAATAGTCACATCTGGAAATTTCTCTACACATAGAAACATTAAGAAATCTCTGAGGCATCTTTCATTAAAGAAACCAGCTTATATCTGTTTACATGTGTGTGTATGTGTGTGTGTGTGTGTGTGCAGTTATGGGATCTTTGCCTGGTTAAGAGAAGAGGTGAGTATACCCTTGAGGACCACAACAGGACACAAGGACTACACATAAGAGTTCTCTTCACAAAGAAAGAAGACTGTCCTGGAAGAGCAGTGGCAGCTCTAGGTGAGGATGCTACTGGTGCTCTGGGTGGGTTTTCTCTATGTGAGTTCCTGTCCTAGGCACTTTACAGAGATGAACTCCATTGTTTCTTATAGTCTTGTGGTAGGGACCATAAACTCTAGGTTATAGACAGAAAACTGAAGGATGCTTGAAAGAAGTTGAAAACGTATTTCCAGAATATCTATTTGGAAGACATGGGGAAGATACTTGATGGTACAGGCAACAAACAAGAACTTCCTGGAAAGGGTTCTACTAGTCTAGGAAATAACTCTGAGAGATGACAAATGGAATCACATGAAACTAAAAAGTTTCTACACAACAAAGGAGGGAACACAGCAGAGTGAAGAGATAGTCAATGGAATGGGAGGAAAGCTTCTCTAATCATGCTTCAGACAGGAGATAACACCTAGCACACACACACACACACACACACACACACACACACACACACACACACACACACACACACACGGGTAACAGAGAAGGGAGAGAAGAGAAAGGGGAGGGAGGGTGAAGTGAATGTGAGTATGTGGCATGAAACTGGACTGGTACAAAGAGAAGGCTGTGCTGGTTTAAGTGAGCAATGCCCTCCACCCTCCATAAGCTCAGGTATTTGAACACATGGTCCCAAGTTGGTGGTGCATGTGTCCACCCATACCCATACATCAGCACACACATGCGCACACATGTGCACACATGTATGCTAGAACATACATACAAACAAATATTTTCAAAAGACATTGAGCTTAATAATATAGCCTACTTAATATACTGTATCCAGAGCATTGCCAGTTCAACAAGCAGCCTTAGCCATGTCCAAGACCAGTTGGAGACCACAGGGGATGGAACCTGCTAGGCAGTTTACAAAGCAAATGCAGGAGGCAGTGGGATTCAGGAGTTTAGATGTTGAGGTCAGCATTCAAAGGACCTTAGGTTCAAATTCCAGCTTCTCCACATCTGCTCTGTGTGATCTTGGACCCACACCACTTTCTCCTTACCTAAAAAAATATAAACACTCCCAGCTACTCTGTTCCAGGTGGCAGGCAGACTTAAAAGACCTAAGATGTACTGGGTGTTGAAACAAGGTCTGTACATGACAAATGGTCCCTTCCTGGGAGGCTGCCTGCCTGCTGTCTGACACCTCAGTGTAGCTTGTGGGTGGCCTTGCAATGCCTGAAAAGGAACCATGTTTCCTTCTCAGAGGGAGATTGAAGAGGGTGGGTGACTGGAGCTCTTTAAAGATTGGGACCAAGTCCCAGAGAGCATTCCTTCTGAACAGGATTGATACAGGTGCCTGCCTGGGATGCCTCTGTATAATTCCTTCCCATCCATGGTGCCTTTTCCACTGGGCATGGAAGGCAGTAGTCACTGGGTTTCTGTATTTTGATAACCATCAGACCTCTGCAGCCATAGGCCACCTTCCCTAGCCTGGTTCTAAAGAGTTCCTTTTCTTTTCTTTTTTATTACTCATGTATGTGTGCACATGTGCACCAAGCTACACATATATGTATGTTCATATGTCTTGAAGACAGAGGTCAACATCCAATCTCTTCTCTGTGTCATTTTCTCAATGAACCAGGAGCTGACCAATTTGTCTCCATCCCCCTATGCTGATGTTATAGACATAGGCTGCAGAGTCTGCTTTTTTTTTGGTAAGTGTTGGCGATCTGAGCTCACATACACATCATTGTGTGACAAACACTCACTGACCATGCCCTCTCTCCAACACCCATCCCCTATTTTGTTATTGTTAAGTTATATTTTGTATATTCAGCTCTTGTGGGGACAACCTGAGTGAACTAAAGAATGAAAATTTTCCCTCTGTAGGTTTGAAGCATCTTCCTGAGCATACAAGTTGTACCTTATTATAAAACGGAAAGGGGAACACTATGAAACTCTAAAGGAAAAGAAAGGGTTCTTTAAAATTCAGAGCAGAAAAATCCCAAGGTCACATCAAAATCAGCTAGAACCCTTCCCAGACACCAACTGCATTTCAAATGCTCTATTCTGATATCACATGAGATTAGGTAACCAATGAAAAAGGAAGCCTCACCCCAACACAGCTTTCCCTTGGGTCTGCGTTCTGGAAAAATCTACCAGCCCCAGTGCACACCAGACTCAGTGGTTGCCTTGTCTCCCTGTCTGTAGTACTTCCTATTTATTAAGGGTTTGCATTTACATAGAATGTTCATGCAGATATCTGGTCCAACATAAAAAAAGACCATGAGAAACATTCGCAAGTGATTCACTGAGGAATGACTACAATATCAACTCTGTAACAGTCCTATTATCGTGACAAACCCAAACTCGGTGGACATGAAGTTGTGGATTTTAAATCTCCATGGAAGGGTAGATAGCTTCTATTAGGCCAATGGTCTTATTCCCTCTTATAAAGAGACCCTACAATGTTTCTACAATGTCTTATTTGGAAATAGTGCATCCTGGGTAAAGGCTGAAGGAAGGATCCTCATATTAACTCCCAAAAATTCTGCTCCTGTATTCTCAGGGTTGTTGTACAGGAAGATGTACATCCACACCCATTTCAGGTGGCTTCTGGGAGGAAGACAACATTAGCAACAGAGTGAAATTTCTGAAGTACAGCAGGAACTCCAAAGATCCTGCTGGACAAGAGACAGGAAATACCTGAGTCTGGCTCTTTTGGGGTTCAGAAACTCAAAGTGCTCTGTCTAAGAAGGGGACAGGAGAGTCCTTTTCACATCAGTGAGAAAAGCCATGTTCTCAAGTCCGAACCCATTTTATTACTTTATATTTCCATCCTCAAACTAGGTCTTCTGGGAAATCACAGGTGAGGGACTATCCTGAATGATAAAGAAGTGGGAAGAGATGCTGTGGGCTGAGAATGTTTCCATTAATAGGAAAACACCAACAAGAGACATCAAAGTAAACAAAACACAAAACAGCCAATGCTAGGGAGGTAAAGGTGTAACCATGCAAATGTTCAGATTCCTCACACCCATGAAGATGCTGAATGGGCATGGTGGCCTCTCTGTAAACCTAACATTTGGGGGGCAGAGATCCCCAGGGTAAGCTTATGAGCTACATAAGATTAACGGAGTTGGTGAGCTCCATGTCTAGCAAGCAATCCTGCCTCCATACATGGAGTGGAAAACAATTGAGGAAGACATCTGACACAAACCCCTGGCTTCTAAACACAAGAGTGCATGTGTTTACATATACCTGCACATGTGAGTGTACACATGTGAATACACATACTTACATACATGTGTGCCACAGACATAGGAACAATAATACCCAATCACCCTGTCTCTGTGTGGTACCAGCTCTGTGGTTGAGGGCTATGTTCATCTTCAAGTTATTGTAGAAGCAAACTGACTAGGATGAAACACAAACTAGAATAAGCAGATGTGGGAAATGGGCCAAGTGGAGCAAATCTAGAGCTACACGGCAGCTGTAATGTCATCAGCGATGACACATGAACACTACTGAAGGTGCAGCAACCCCACACAATGTGCAGACTTTGCTGAGAACACAGTTTAATCAAACAGAAAGGAACTGGGAGACAAGGAGGAACAGCTTAATGTAGGTGCTGTTCATGTGTGGAAGAACCAGTATTAATTTTGCTCACCACAGTAAATGTATTTCAGTTACATAGAAAAATATCCTTAGTTTTCCATGATGATGAGATATTTAGAGATGGAAAGTCTCATATTTTGAATGTGCTTTAAAACACCCCAGCAAAAAGAAAATGTGGAAATTCTTGGTCTCTATTAAATGTAGATGGTATGTTCATGGTGGTCATTTTTCTATCACCTCTATTTAAGTACACATATTAAGTATGAATATGTTCATAATAAATGTTGTTTTAAAGCAAAAGCAAAAACAAAAACAAACAAAAAAAATGGAGCCAGATGTGGTGGGGCACACCTACAAACTTAGACTTTGGGATCTAAGAGTGAAAGATCAAATTGGAGGCCAGCATGAGCTAGATAATGATACTGAGAGAACAAATAAAAGAAGAAATTCATCCTTATATCCAAAGTCCCCCATTGTACTACTGTCCAGGGATTTCTCTGCAGACTTGCACAATGATCAAGGGTGCCCTTGCATTAGATGTTGCTTGTTCTTATTTCATAGGGTGAGAGATGGAGAGGAAAGGGAGCTGCTGTAATGTGCACTGAAGGAGAATTGGTCAGCCTCAGCCCAAGACACTGATTAGCCCACCATGGACCCATTAACCCAGACACTGGCCAGCTGCCTTGGGATTGTTCATAGAAAGTCCCCTGGGGAAATCCTAAGTGCTGCCTTTCACTGCTTTGGGGCCCAACTCACAGGGCTGCTAATCTAATCAGTGGGATCCCAGGAGTTAATCTGTAACAAGCAGACACTCCAACAGGGGCATGCTGGAGTCACAAAGCCACTGGGTATCATTAGAGTCTTGGTGAGATGTTGGAACATCAAGCTCCTCAAATCAAACCAGGCTCTAGTCAGGCAAGTCTACAATCTGTCTAAGAACTGGAATCGGTAGGATGGTGGTTGAATCCACGAAGGAGCAGGCCCAGAATTCTTCCAACTAGACTAGACCTAAGGCTTAGGGAAAATACTATGCTTATGGGTGTTGTGACCTTGGGCAGCTCTACTTCATGGATTCCTGTGTTCTGGTTTTCTCACCAACAAACAGAAGTTGTTTGAAGAATTTGAACATAAAATCACAAGGCCCCACCCCTGCTTGGGGGTTTGTACTCAGTTAATGGTTGGTAGGGTTGAGGGAGAAACATTTACTTCAGTGGTAGACATGGTGATAAGGTGCTTATTCTCCTGTAAACCACCCTTCGTACACCCTCTGTGGCCAACCCTAATAAAACTCACTGGGTCATTACAAAGTAGAGTTGGGGAGCATGGACATATAAGAGGGACTGATAGGGAAAAGGATAGGGATTGGCGGAAGAGTGGTGGATAACAGAGGGTAAGGGGGGGGAGGTGAATGTCATTGTATTACATGTCACAACAACACCTAATATGTATAATTAACATATAGTAATAAAAACAAAAGACAAACAAAATCTCATATAATCAGTGTAAAGACTTGGAACCATGTTGGATGAATGTTCAACATAAGCCATAGGAAACTTGCTTGAATATTGGACATTAGATGCAAACCAAAGAAGATGTTCTGCAAATTTAAGTCTGAAAGGATTTGCTAGCTGGGAATGATGACCACCTATAATCTCAGCCATGAAAGTCTGAGGGAGGAGGAGCAGAGGCTCAAGGTGAGGCTATGCCATATAGGAACAACCTGTCTCACCAAAGTGGGGAGGAAAAAGAATTTCTATAGTGTTTTCAGTCAAGTCTGACCCCTAGTTCAGAAAAAAATGGAGGTGATTCCAAAATCAATGTGATTTTGGAAATTTACTTAACTGCGCTGAGCTGTGCTTTTTCTCAATTGTTAGATAGGGATAATATCACCTCCCCAGGATGGTAATGGACATATTGGTATGATAAATTGAAGTACATGCCATAGTGATCCATCATGCACATATATGACGGCCTGAACTGTGTTGACTGGCCAAGCTCTAAGCTTGCACTTTTGGGGGTCCAACCCATAGTGAGTATCCCATAGTCAGTCCAAAGGGCAGCTGACCTGAGGTGAGAGAGAGAGAAACTCAACTGTGACCAACCATGTATGTCACAGAGAAGTAAACACAAATGGGGCTTTTATTTGTCCTATTGTGGCAAATAAAAGTAGCTGGCCAATCTCTAGTCACCGGGATTAAAATCAGTTGGGTCCAAGTTTTTGACACTGTGACATAATGTTGTCATTTACAAAGTTTATGCTCAAGAACCATGCAATTTAACAACTATTTCTCTCTCTCTCTCTCTCTCTCTCTCTCTCTCTCACTCACTCACTCCTTCTCTCCCCCCCCCCAACATTTTAGGTAAGCTCTTTGCTTTGGGCAATGTATCCTCAGGCTCATTTGGCCAGTAGACTGTATGTTAGACACATTTGATAAAATTTGTGGAAAGTACTACAGAATTATACCAAAAGAATAAAACAACAACAACAACAAAATGAGTAAACTTAAAAAGCAAAGATTGCCTATGTTCTTTATAACCAGAAATAATCACTTTCTATACCTCTATACCTTTGTGTTTCTTCTAAAGATTAATTTTACTTGCATATACTGTTATATTAAGCTATAACTGTTATATTAAGCTATAGTATCATTATTACATGATTATATGTTCATGATGAATACATAGTTATTGGTCAACTATTATTAGTGTGGCTCACTGGCCACTTGAAACCCAGGATATAGCACCCATCACAAAATCATAAACACAGATAAACTTTATCATTTTTAGAAACTGGGAACTTACAGGTGTTCATCATCTGATTTTTCACTAAATATAAACTTCCCAATATATTAAATCTACACCCTTATTTGTAATGACTGAAAATCAATCCTATGTTGGAAAGGTATTGTATTTGTCTTTCTTCCTCCTGGGGTATTTGTTTTTAGTTCTTTCCTACAATAACACAGCATTGAATAGCTCATAAACAGTTCATAAACACCACTGTCCGACTGTTTCTTTAGGTGTGTCATTGATGAGTCAAGGAACACTTGATTCTCAGTGTTCTAATGGGGGTAGGGAAAGCTGGCCTTGGTGGGATGGGAGGCTGAAGGAGAAACTTTGGTAACAGAAAACAGTATCTTACAGGTCCAGACAGACAAACAGTCTCTCTCTCACTTGCTTACTGGCAAGTCTGATTAGCTCTAATCCTCCTGTGAAAGGTTCAGGGTCAAACAGAAACAGAGCTTGGTGGTGGGGAATTGGCAAATTGTTATCTGTGCACACATGAGGACCTGAATTCTGTCCCTGAATCCATGATAAAAATCCCACTCAACGTGCAAGCTTGTAATCCCAGAACTGGGGAGATGGAGACAGAAGGATTCCTGAGGCTCACTGACAAGGCCTGCTCAAATATTCTAGTGCCCTAAAGACCAGGAAGAATTTCCATGAGAAAGTGAACCCACATGTGTCAGAGGGTGACTAATTCCTTAAATTCAACTTTAGTAGTGACACTCTAATTTACCTGAATATCCCAACTGGTTGGACACTGACTAAAACTGTTAATATGACTCCATCCATTTGCCTTAGAGACACGGGTTGATTTCTTTGTTTTAATTAGGGAGATGAACTAATCATAAACTTTTAGTGCATTAAACACAAGTACCGTGTCCCTGTCTTTTAAACACATTAATTAGACAGAATGGAAGAATCATGTATTTCCTTTTTATCCCATGTAAACATGTTTAAAATATGTACTTGCTAATATGTATTTGAGAAATTAAAATAAGCCTGACTTACTATAGGAAGAAAAAAAAAACTAAGACAAATGTCCTAGTTATTAAATTAGCTGGTAGATGATAAGATGGCAGGCCTGCCACTACTCCAGCTTCTGGAACTATTGTTTCTGAGGACAACTACCCAATGCCAACTTTTGGACTTTTCCTTTTTCCTTTGTAAACAAAGTCTCAATATATAGATCAGGAAATCCTGGAAGTCACAAAGTAGTTCAGGCTAGCCTTGAACTCATGATCCTCCAGGTGTGTATCACCACATCTGGCTCCTTCATTCCTTTGCAGAGATTAAGTAACAGTGATTGCTCTGATGGTGAGAACACAAGAATGAATGCAATAATCCTAAAGATATATAATTCTATAGATACTCTTGCTATTGAGTACTTTTAGATTATATGTAGTTTGACATTATCTTTTAAGATTCACTTTCTAAATAATACCTCTAGCAGGGATGAAGACACGAAACACCATCACTGTGAAAGATCATGACACAGATAGAAAATGATGCTGACAAATCCTTGAGGGAGCATTTAACGAAACTCCACATTAGTCTTAGTCTTGTAGAAGATACCAGAAAACTCTGAATAGCTACTTTGTTGATAAAGGGTTTTTTAATGAATAAAGAAAGAAATAGTTCTTGCTTATGCAAAAGGTCAGTAGAATTTTAAAAACATTGTGACAAATATCTTGGCACACAAGAACAATCTTAAGGATGCTACTCAGTGGTAAGCTGCCAGCAGGTGAACAATAGCCAAACCTAGAGGTCAGTAAGAGATGCTACAACAACAACACTGCAGACTGAAGGCCACACCAGTTTCCATAGGTGCCCAGGAAAATACATTCCTAAGGATGGACCCATATATCAGCTAAAAATCTGATAATCTATCCAGAATGGAGTGAAATCCAGCAGTGGGCTTATAATATATGGATGGGACTGAAACCTAAAAGGAAGCTCACAGATCCATTTCTGGGTTTCCTAAAACCACAGGGCATTAGCCACCCAATAAACACACAGCAGGCTTTGTGAATTCCATTATAAAGTAAACAAAACCAACCAAAACACAAAAAAAGCAAAACCCTGTGCAGCATGCACACATTACAAATATGACACAAAACAAAAGTGAAACCAAATGAATAGAAGACATCAAGAAAATACAGACAACTGCTCACTGAAGTTACAGCTTTGTTCTAAGTATCAACAACTTCCACAGAAGTGGCAGCTTTGCCCACAGGATTGGAGTCGTTGCTTTCTGACTTGGAATCCTGACTGTACATTCTTAGTTGTGCAACCTTGGGTGAATCACTAAAACCCCAATGTAATTTCCATCTTTACAAGGGGCTATACCTACCTTACCTGAGGAGCGAATAAACCATTCTGTACATGGTAGTGTTCTGCAAACAGCAAAAAAGCCGCTGCTTTCTTGCAGTGTGGCAATGAACCCATGTCAACATTGCATTTGTATTTAATCAAGAAGCAAATACCTGAGGTGTCACAAGCTCGCTTTCCTGTTGAGGGCTCCCTCTGAGGAGTACTATGCCTATAAATAATGTGGGGTTTATTTTGTTCCTCTTCATCCTCTTGCTCATCCACAGACAGCAGTGGTTCAATAAAATAATCTCCATCATGGGACCGGAACGTGCCCATCTGTTTAGAGACATGAGAAATTGATTCAACACAACTCAGCCAACGGGAGGGACAAAAACAACACTTAAGAAAGAAGTAATCCCAGGTAGAAGCAGGAGCAGTTTGTTCACCCTCTCCCTGGGAGGGTTGAGGTACCCTGGAGCAGCTGTGGCTTATCTTCACTCAATGCCACATTGGAGGCTAATTCTTGACTTGATTGCAACATGTTACACCTGCTTTCCAAGTCTAGCTTTCCCTTTGTTCTTAACTTCCAAATCTCTTATTCTTCCCCTGGCTCAAGGACAGTGTGTTAAGTGCTCAGGTTGCCTAGAATTCACAATCACCAGTGCAATGCTGAGGGACAAGCTGGCTGCCTAAAAACTTTGTACTTTCCTGTTCAACAGGTACATGATGGTCACAATGCCTTCAAGATGGTGTTGCCTATAACCCTGACACACGGTCTCCTCCTGTTCCCTTTGCCAAGGCAGAAAGATACCCCGAAAGGCAGTGTTGTCACACTCTGTCTACTATGTGCATTCCCAGTACCACACCTATCCTCTTTGAGCAACTTCCTTGCTGGTCTGAGCTTTCACATTTGCCAGTTGGAGATAAAGTTCCTTCTTCAATTTCACCTGTGATGGTTAAATGGGATAAACCAGCCATGCATGAAGCCCAGAGATAGAACCTTCTAAGGCTTTGGAGTGATCAGTGGGTTTTTGGTGTAGTTCATTAGTTTTAGGCCCATTTGCTCTTACCAAGCACTATAGACACCTTGCCAAAGACCATTTTCCTTCTCCCCCCTTCACATATCTACAAGTTTTGCAAATGATCCACACGATGCCTCAAGCTTGAACCATTCAGTGTCATATGAACACTGAATGTGCCCAATGGCCAGTGTCTCAGAGGAGACATCAAAGTCTTCTCTTTTCCCATGCTGAAAATAATCAGAAGTCTTCTCTCATTTCCTGGGCATGGGAAGAAAGATCACCTTGAATAGGTGTGGGTACCTACACCAGCATCCTCTAGATATGATCAGAGAGCCTGGACCTCTGCCTCACATATGCTGTGCTGCACCAAAATCTCTGGGATCAGTCCAAGAATCAGAATTTCAAGACACTCCCATGGTTCTTATACAAGAAAAGGCATGCAAGATGCCAAGCTAAGGCATGGTTTTCCCAAACCAAGGAGGACCGAGACAGTCTGGGAGAAATTTTTTCTGTTGCTGACAAGATTTGGGTTGCCACTCTACATTTACAAATTCAGAATTTCTAGGCTTATATCTAGAACCCAACTTTTTAAAGCCATTCTCCTAGGGACTCAAGGGCACAGACTCAGGCAGATTGCATAGTCTGTGACACATCGACAGATCACCAGAGAAGCTGCAGATTAGCACATTCGCATTCACCAGAGCCTGTGGTCAGTATGTAACAGGGCATGGAAGGCTGTGGGAGGCAGGACTAGTGAAAGGAGCCCATGAGGCACAGGAAAGTGGTTTGTCCTAAGTTACCCTTCAGTATACAGCACAGGCTAGTCTTAATGCCAATTCTTCAACTCAGAATCCTGATTTTACACCAGTGTCTACAAAAACGAATCTAGTCATTCTCCTGAGGAATGTGAACTGGGCCTCTGGCTTATGGTTAAAAGTATGGATGAAAAAGGCTGAGGTGAAATTACAACATGGTCACCTATCAGCATGAAACATGGGGCAAGGTGGTAGTTCTGAAGGCCCAGACATTTTTTACAAGCAAAATGGACAGCTCCGAGGACTGGGTCATTGCATTACAGCAAAAGTTCAATAAATAGTTAACAATATGGAGACAAGATTAATTTTGTTGTTGATCCAGAATTATCTCTTGGACCCAAGTTATCTTGTGTTTGCTGAGGTGACCACTTGTTTAAATATATGTCTTATGTACATAAACACACTATTGTCTACATGCATGCAAGAGGGAGGGATAGATGTTGGTGCAAGTGCCTAGGACAGAAGAGGAGAACACATACACCAAGGACATAGTGAACATCTGAAGAGAGACAAGTGTCTATGATTTTGAAGCAGAGGGATGATACCACAAGGAAGACCATGGAATCTTGTGGGGAAGTAAAAATGAAACAACGCTTTAAAAGAAATGAAAAAAAAAAATGTCGACCCAAGAGTGCAATTCTCTTGCTGGCAAATACAAGACCCAGCATTTGGGGGGGGGGCAGAGGGAAGGAGGGAGGAGGGGCGATATATTACTGGGATAGGAAATTAAGAGAGAACTTAGAAAAACCATAAAGCTGACTACTTGAAATAGGGAATTTCAGAAGAAGAAACAAAGATGAAATTGGACTTGGGGCTGTGGGTGAGAGGATGTAAGTTAGGGATCTTAAACATCAGCTGTGGAATGTGGTACTATTCAGTAGAATATGAGGAGATGTGTAGGCTATTTGAACAACAGTGGTGATGAGATCTCGCCACCCACTTATTGAGCCATTAGGGCTGTGTGGCAGGGACTGAGGGAAAAGTGGGGAGAGAAGCAGGTAGATGGAGGTATTTCTTAGTGTCCTAGGGTGCACGAAGAAGGGAAGCGCAGACTGAGCTTCAGATAGTCTCTCAGGCAGAGGGGACCAATGTACAAGTTGGGATTCAGAAAAATTGAGAACTGCCGGGTGTGGGGAGTGTGTGTGGCCAGTGTACAGGTTTTGGATCACTCTAAAGAGAGCAGATTCCTGGAAGCCTTCAGTGGGCAATCAGGGATATCATTAAGTAGGGACTGCTATAGAAATGATAAAGAAAAGCCTTGGGAAGAAATAAAAATGCCGGGAGACAAAGAAGGCAGGAAGCTCACAGTTAGCTTTGTGGCCAAAGATACAAAAACCTAGTTCACATGTTTTTAAAGTATATGTAGCCCTCCCCACCAAAAAGGCATGATGCAAATTACACGTTATGCAAATGGGGTTAGGACAGTCCACAGAGCCCTTTCAGAGGGCCCGGATTCTAAGTTTTCAAGGAGACCACATGCACTGTGTTACCATGTAAAACCACCAATGGAAAATAAGTTCCTAGGCTGAAAAATATTTATACAACTGCCACTCGGATTCCACCGGTGTGTAGGCGGGGAAAGAGGAGGAGTAAAGACTGTTTACCAACCAAGTACACAGCAGCCCTATCTAAGAACCAGGAATTGAGGGGTCCCTAGCTTTGAATCAGGGGTGCACTGGTTCTCTGGGATCCGCCTCAAGACTTTTCCGCCTATCTAGGCGATAACCTCTCAAAAATCGGAGCCAGTCTAGCGTCCAGGCCCAGGTTTGAGGCCATGATGACTCAACGCAGCATCCCCTCCCGGTCTCCGCCTACCCTCAATCAATCTCAGCCAGGCACTTTGGGCTTCAGGATTCCCAGTACTTAGTTGGTGGGTAAAGGGGCTCATCCCCTTTCCCGCATTCCAGCAGGCTGAACCTCCCTTCCTCCCAGTCTTGTGGAGTGCAGGACCTCCCGCCGGGATCCTGCTCTTGGAAGGTTTAGAAGGATGTAATCTCCAGACCTGGAATTTAAGACGCAAGAACCAGCCAGCAAATGTGGCAGCCTGACTCTCGAGTGAGTACCCAAGCCCCCACTTAGAATGAGGAGGAGGAGGGTGTATGCCAAGGGGAGAGAGTAAATGCACCAGGGGCACAGACTTTTAATAGCCAATTGTGCGTAATACGCAGTTCAGTGAGCTAGGAGAGCGAGCCGCGGGAAAGTTTCTGCGTCATACACGCGTGATAGAAACGCACGTCGCTTGGGAAAGTGAAGGACCACCCTAGTTGGGGCTAGAATTGTACTAGACTCTCAATTGTCGTACGAATTGGGGGAGGGTGACTTATTAGATCCAGTGGAGGGTAAATGGGGGGGGGGATCAGGAAGCAGGGGCTGGAGGTATCAACTTGCATCTCCCTCTAAGTTCCCACTTGGCAGCACCGGGTGGGTGGTGTCCTTCGCACTCAGCCTAGAGAAACGTGCGCTATACATTCCTATTCCTGTTCTTTGGAACTGCTACGGGTTCTGGAAGAATACGAACTCTTCTAATAGGCTACCTTTCCAGGTTCTGTCCTATTACTCTAGCGCCTCCAGCCACCACGCCAGCAGGGTGCAGAGTCGGACTGCAGTGCACCACCCCTCCCCCCTCCACCTCCCACCCCCAAACACCGCCTTAGAGACAGGCTCCGCCTTCACTCCGGGCTCTCAGCGTACTTGGCCCACCCTTCCTTTCCCGGGACAGGATCGGCTTCCCTGGCTTCCCTGTCAGTCTGGGTCAGTTTCAAAATTCCTTGCACGTGATAAAAGGCTCTGGGAGGAAAGAACGCGGGGACACTAGGTTATGTACTCCCGTCCACAACGAGAGATATCCCAACACTCCAGAAGGGGTGCCCCGGGATTGTCAGTTTACATCCCTGACTCAGGAAGCGCCAATGAGGAGTTAGGTCCGCCCTGCGCTCAGCTGCTTCGCTTTTGGGCCGCCAAGTTTGCTACAAGAAACCACAACCCCCGGAACTTTCTCTGAGTTTGTAAACCGACATGCAAGCTACTCTGCCGAATTGGGCCATGCACGGCAAGCGCAATTCATCCCCCAAGACAGCTCCAAAAGATCCACGACCCTCTGGGGTCAGATGCGTACTCTCTTCTCAAGTGTAAGCGCTCGCACCCCGGCGGTAGACTCCCCAAATTCCGGGACTTAAGGCCAGTGTTGATATTTAACGCCAGAGCATAGACTCGGTAGGTTCAGACTAGGGTGCAATTAAGTCTTAAAGAAGCAGACGAGGAGGCGGGGAGGAGGGAAGGGACACGCGCCCACTTACCATTCCGGAGCACAGGCTGATGACCGCAGTGTGTTCGGACTTGGTATTGACATGGCCTTTGTAGAAACAGTGTCTAAGTTCCGTTTCCTCTTCGGAATACTGCTTGGTCTGGTTCACCCCTGGCTCTCCAAGAAGGGTGACAGTGAACAGTGGAGCGATAAATCCGGTATGGGCGGTGAGATTAAATAGAAACTGCTGGCCGAAGGCTGAGAGGCGGTAATGCGCCTGGGAAGAGGTAGAGGAGGACGAGGAGGACGCGAAGGCAGGCCATGGGTCAGAGGCAGAGTTAATGCTTCGTCGCCTTCTTTTGAAGTGCACGTTCGTGGGAAAGGGTTCCCCGAGGGTGTTCACTCGGATGGGAGACGCGATCTCATATTCGCTCAGAGTCTCTAATAATTTTACTGCAGGGAGAAGCAAAGGCAAATGAACTAATCATTTCTGCGAAAGTTTTAATTTCAAAAGTAGATGGGGTGGAGGGGGAGGCTTTGCCCTAACTTATTTTGCAACCCCTTGGTGTCAATTCTTTCACTTTCCACCTCTGGACAAATATTTATCGAGCGCCCACTGTAATAGTAATAGCCAACAACTGTGCGAGGCGCTGAGAATACAGCATTGGAAGTCAGACAATGAGCAGATCTAGAAACATAAGATAATTACAGGTTCTGATAAATTCCTGAATAAAATAAAATGTGTGCACTCCGGTTATCCCAGCTACTAAATAGCATTGATTTGGGACAGAGAATAAGGAGAGCAAAGATCAGGGGGGAAAAAAAGAGCTAGGGGTGGCCCTAAAATTCTTGCAGTGTCGCCCTCCTTAATAGTTGGCTAGGAATGACCCAGAGAAGGGAGGCTCCAAAACGGGAGGTAATTCTTTCTAGGAAAAGAAGAGAGGCCTCTGCTGCGCGGTGCCCGCCCCTGAGCGTGTTCGAGGAGGTGGCGATGGATGCGGGGGTGCGCGGGGGGGGGGGCTTGAGGGTCCAGAGCCAGGTTACCTTGCCTCGGGTGCAGCCTGTCCTTGCGCACGGCCGTCGCGGCGACAGGACTCCTCATCACAGCCAGGTCCGACACCAGGAGCGTTAGCAGTGTGGCACAGGATACTAACTGCATGGTGCTCCTCACCCCTCCCCCCCAGCTTCTCCCACCCCCTCCCTCCTGCCGGCTTTGGTGGCTGGCGGCTACGCGAGGCAGCGGCCGTGGAGAGCGCGCGGAACGCCGGCGCCCTGCCGCCAACTTTTTGACTTTAGGAGTCGCTGAGGTCTTGCAGAGAGGGTCCCGTCTGCGCTCGGCTGAGCAACGCTGCCGCCTGCCGTGAGCTGAGCCGCTCGGGCCGCAGGAGGAGGAGAAGGAGGCGGAGGACTGGGGCTCGGCTGCTCGGCCGCATAATGTCCAGCCAGCGGGCAGGAGAAGGCGCGGAACGTGCGCTCCGAGGCGCGCCGGGCGCCCTGTGCTGGCCGAGTTAGCCGAGCCGCTTCTTGAATGGGGGGCCAGGGGGCGGGGGCCCCCGCGGGCGCTCAAATACCCTGGGTGCACGCCTCCAGGAGGAGGAGAGGGGAGGAGAAAGCGAGGCAAGCGGCCCGCCTCCTTGCAGATCCTGTCCCCTCCTCGGCCGCTGGTGCCAGGACTGGCCGCTTTAGGCCCCTCCAGCTGCCGGAGGCGGAGGCCAGAGGCGCCCTCAGCGCCCGAGCAGTGGCGGTCCGCGTCACCTTCCCGAGGTGGGGTTTTCAGATTCTCCTCGCTAGGGAGGCAGAACAGAGAAAGTTCTCATTCCTCGGTGGCGCTCTGTCATTCACTCCAACTCTGCCCCTCTCCTACCTCAGTCTCTCCCGTTTGGAATCTCTCTCTCTCTCCAGGTCTCGGTGAGGATCTCTCTGGGCCGCTGTCCCTCCTCTCCGATGGTCTCTTCCTTCCCTGCTTTCTACTGTGCCTTCCCCATTGCCATTTCTGCCTGCCCCCTTCATTCTGTTCCCATCTTTTCCCACCACCCTACTTGGGATTCTTTACAAGAGAAAGTAGCCCTGAACTGGAATCCCAATCATACACTTGATCCAAGAACCAGATTTGTCACCTAAGCGCCACTCTCTATGTGATTGCCTCAAGAAGAGTTTTAGAGTCAGGGCTCTCGATCCCTTAGTTCCAGTTGTGTTTCAGATCAGCAGTCGCCTGAAAGTTTCACAACAGTTTAAACCCGGGTCTTCCCAGGACTTCTGTCCCGTGGCTAGTGCGTCTACAGGTTTCATTTGGTCCTGGATTTACTGTGCAGTTTGGGAGCCCCCCCCCCCTCGACTCTGCTCGAGATTTGAGGGGAAGGGAGGAGGGAAGAAGCAGGCAGCTGTTGGGGGGTGGGTCGGGGGACCACTCCAGGGATTTCTCAATCACTTCTGCTTCCTTTTGGTAGAAAGGATGGGAGTAGGGAAGTGACTCCAAGCAGATACTTCAAGTTATCACCTTCCTCCCATTGAGGGAGCAGGTTGGAAAGTCAGAACTCTAGAAAGGAAGACAGGGAGAGGAGGAGGAAAGTGATGAGGGAGAATTGTTAAATCCTAGATAGTTCAAAAGCACCTTTCCCCTTTAGCTCTAGGGAAGAGAGGATGTGATAATTCCAAGGGAAAGGAAATGGCCATTTCAGGAACAGATATGACTAACAAATTTATAGTTGCCCAAGTTTCCTAGAATCGGAGTTTACTGCTGCTCGGCCTGCCATTCAAAACTGAGAATGTCAAAGTGCCAATAGAAACCAGAAAACAGTGCCACCCATCCTGGAAACAATGATATATACAGTTCTGATGATAGCGGAAAAATGACCTGGCAGGATTGCAACTTCCAAAGATGTTGCTAATCCAATGGTGAGGCACCACTGAAGTGATCAGGCACCCATTATCCTTGTATGATGTACATTTGGATTCTTACCAATCATCGGGGAGGCTGAGGCAGGAAGCTGGAGTAATCTAGATCAGTCTAAGCTACACAGGAGAACACCTCTACCCCCCCCCCCACCACCACCAATCATCGCTCCTGGGAGTTACTGAGAGTTGAGGTAGAAAATACCAAGAAATTAATCTACAGGAACTGACTTCAGTGGATCTTCCAGCCTGTCTAGCATTCTCTCAAGCCCAGCACGTTGGAAAATATTTCCCACCAGGCAATTCCTCTGTTTTAATTCAAATCCTCCTGAGCAAGAGATGCTAACAGCACAGACATGGAGGGGCAGGAGAGATGGCTGCTTGGTAAGGAGCATTTGCTGCTCTTGTAGAGGTCCTGAGGTTCGTTCCTAGTGCCTTACAGGGCTGTCAGGGGATCCAGCACCTTCTTCTGGTTTTCCTGGCATCTCTGCACACATGTTCAAGTACCCATAATTAGAAAAAAAATATTAAAATCTACCACACAGAGGGACAAGTGTGTGTAGCTTCAGTCCTTTGGTTTCTTCCTAAAACTTTAAGAATGGATTCTGGGTGAGGGTGGAGAGGGGGATGAAAGATGGCTGCTCTTCCAAAGGATCCAGGTTCAATTCCCAACATCCACATGGCAGTTCACAGCTGTCTGTAATTCCAGTTCCAGGGGATCTGGCATCCTCACACAGACATACATGCAGGCAAAATCCCAGTGTATGTAAATAATAGATAGATCTTTTTTTTTTTTTTTTAAGAAAGGATGGATTCTGTTTGCACTTGTTTCTGAGACTACAGTCATTTTCATAAGAGCTGATTCAAAGAGGTCTGAAGTTTACTGTGACCTCCTGGTGTTCAGGGACCACAGGTTTACCATTTCTCATCTTCATGGAGGTGTTCATCGGTGCATCAGTGTATTAGCCAGCCTCAGAACTTCTGTCTACAAAGAAATTCAGACTGTTCTTGAACTCCCATTGTATCCCAGGCAGGTCTCAGGTTTTGAACTTGCCATTGTCTGGTACCATCTTCAGAAGTAGCTGAAGTTAGAGGCAGGAGCCACCACTTTTGGCTCTAACATTTTTTTCTAGTGCTGAGTAATAATTGTCTCAGATATTCATAGCTTTTCCTTTGAACTTATAACACACATATTCAAAAGTACAGAGTAAGTGAATAATTGAATACAACCCTTCTCCACCTCTAATACATGCATGGCACATGGGGGGGGTGGTTGGAGGAGATTTGGTTATACAAAGTAGCATTAAAACTGTCTGAATCAGGAAGAGCAATGTGGATTTTAACACCCCCATTCTATGTACACAAAGTGTTCTCTAAAAGATCCAGAGCTTTCTGGGGTCATTTCAAGTTAACACAGAGAGATAGTTTTTAGCCAGTTTTCCTCTCCGAGTTTTTACTGGAATTGAATGTTACTGTAGGTTAAAGTGGAAGCCTTCTTTGGCTGATTCCACATAAAAATTAGGTCCCCGAGGAATGATGCTGGCAGTGGATAGCCTGGAAGATGAAAATAAAACAGATTGTACCATAAATGATTCCGTTTGCTGAAATAAATGCCATTGAATTAACAGGAAGGAGAGAGAATATATATACATATGTATGTATATATATATGTATATGTATATATATACATATATGCATGTATCTATACAGATATGTATATATCTGTGTCTATACATTTATATGCATAGACATTGAGCCTTTGTGTCTGTGCACAAAGTGTGCAATACTTTGGGAGGCCAGAAGAGGGCATCAGATATCTGGGATTGGAGTTGTAGAGGGTTGTGAGCTGGCCTGTGAGTGCTCAGAATGGAATCTGGAACCTCTGCAACTGTAGCTGGTGCTCTTAAGCAGTGAGCTGCCTCTCTAGCCCTGGGAACCACATATTTGCAGGATGAAACTAGAAAGGAACTGCATCATCTTTGTCTGCCTTGTGGGTAAATGATCTGTGCGCATTCTTTTAGTGTTATGGCTGCTGATGTCAAACAAAATATCACTCTAAGAACGTAGCTTCTTGTATCCTTAACAATAGCAAGATTAGATTTTGGGTAACCTGGAACTCACTATGGAGATCCGAATGGCCTGGAAGTTGAAGTTGACTCTGTTTCCTGAGTTCTGGAATTATGGGTGGGCACCACTATGTTGCTAAGCCCTGAATTCTTCCTTTGTGCTACTTATTTGGTCCTTAGAGCAACATGACTAAGGTTTTTTTTTTTTTTTTTTTTTGTTTGTTTTTGTTTTTGTTTTTTGTTTTTTTGTTTTTGTATCCTCATCCTAAGCAGAGAATCAGTAGGCAAAGGGCAGTGCACTGCCAAGAGCCACAAAACCGCAAAACTGAGCTTGGTTTCCATGCTAGAGTGCATCCTATATCACAAACAGTCCTCTGAATGATGGTTCAGAGTCTTTTAGCCTTTGTACCTGACCTGATAAATACAACATGTAAGAACATTGGTTTTCTTTCTAATGCTGTATTTAATGGTTTGAAAAGCTTCTGTTGCGAGTGCCCTGAAAGTACTACTGTTTGTGAGATGGCTCTTCAAAAACGCACATTTGTTGGATATCATTAGTCCCACCTTTGGCCTGGTTAATCGCCAGGTGTCCCTTGCTTCCTTGTCATTCTAATGACACCACGTGTCTAGTAATCCCTAATATGAATCCTACAGTTGTTTCCTTTGTGACTGTGCTCACATTCCTCTGCTGCTGCTTCCTCTGTGTTTTGTGGAATGAGACTCAACCACAAATGGAATTTAGAAATGCTAGACTACTAGATTATATCCAAAGCATGCAGACTAAGGCTACATTAGATGTGAATTTGACTTGTGCAGATCTGAGTTCTCTGTTTCCTAAATGTGCGTATGTCCTCCTGGAAGCTGGCAAGTGTCAGATCATTTAGAATTGTATGTGCACACCCAGAGTCCAGAACTTTTCCTGGTCCAATGCTTGTTGTTGCATGAAAGGATGTAAAGGGAGAATCTGTCTTCCCTGATACTGCATCATGATACAGAGTAGGTATTTCCTTATTTTTTAAATGTGTTAACTGTTGCCATCAATTTTGTTGTTGTTTTTAAAGGGACTATTTCATTTAATTTGTGAAACCACTCTCTTATATACATGCCCTAATATAAATTTTATGTAATTTTATACCAATTGAGGTAACTTTCCATTTTTCATGATATTACCATTCTGGGAGAGGGGCAAGCATGGATTTAATAAAAATCATCAGAATTTCTTTTCTGTTTTTTTTTTTTTTTTTTTTGAATAAAAAATTTTCAGGGCTAGTCTCCCCTAGTGGCTACTTTTAGACTATGACTTACCAGATACCTGGGAGCACTCAGTTTCTACAGTGTAGCATGCAAGAGTTAGATCTCTACTGTAGAGACTATATATCCTTTACTTGACCTAAATTGAAGAAATTATGGTCACCAGTCTTAGAGAGTGTGGGGAAATGACTTGACTATGCTGGCTCAAGATGTGTCTCCAAGCCAAGGTCTCTACACTTTCCAATCAGTGGTATCCCTGGAACCTAGCTGCTGGTTAGGAGATGAGAGTCTTGATTTTTAGCCAAGAGGGAACTAGGGGCTTAGCACTTCTTTGTCAATTAATCTCCTGATCCCACTCACTTTAGCAGCCTTCTCTACTCCCGCTATGTGTACTGATGTGCCACTGATTTGAATGTTTTTCATGCATGCCCTTGATGTTAATCCCATCATCATTTGTCAAGTGTGTGTGTGTGTGTGTGTGTGTGTGTGTGTGTGTGTGTGTGTGTCCATCTTGTTTTGTGAGACAAAAGCCTGAAACTGGCCTGAATTCACTGATTTGGCTATGACTGGCCCATGAGGCCAGGGATCTACCTCTTTCTACCTCTCTTGAACATGGGTTCAAGGGACTGAACAAGGATTCTCAGGCTTGTGCTGTAAATAGTTTACGGACCTCCTGTTCCTTCACTTGAACTTTAAAAACCATTGAAAGAGATTTATTTTCTCTTCTTATATCCTGCTTAAGTAAGCAATGCATGGAAAGTTGCACATTTCTTTCTCGGGCATTTTATGTTTTATTTTCTAACCTGAACATTTTTTGGTCATTTATTTATTGATTTAGTGTGTGTGCACTCATCCCCCTGCATGCCACAGCATATGCAAGGAGCTTAGAGGACCATCTGGGTTTGTTTGTTTTATTTTACTGAAAATTGATTTTTTTTTTTCAAAAAATATATCCTGATTGCAGTTTCTACTCCCTCTGCTCCTCCCAGTTCCTTCCCTCTTTCCCTTCCATAAGGATCTGTCTGTCATAAGAAAACAACTAGGCATCTAAGAGATATGGTATTATATAACCAATATAATATAATAAGATTTAAAAAAAACTAATACACCAAGTAGGACAAAACAAGCAGAAGGAAAAGAGCCCAAGAAAAAGCACAAGAAACAGATAGAGACACAGAGACCCACTCGTTTGCACATTCTCTGTGGTACTATGGATTGTTGTAGCTTGCTTTTTGTTGACTTAACAGCTAATATGCACATATAAGTGAATACTAACCAAATTTTGTCTTTCTGGGTCTGGGTTACCTCACTTAATTATTTTCTTTAGTTCTATCTATTTACCTGTGAATTCATGATTTCAGTTTTTAATGGCTAAATAATATTTTATTGTGTAAATGTACCATGTTTTCTTTATCCATTCATCTGTTGAGGGACATCTTGGTTGTTTCAGCTTCTGGCTATTATGAATACAGCAGCATTGAACATGGTTAAACCCATCTTACTGAGGAACTGCTGTAGTGGCTGTACAAGAGTGTAGTCCTGCCAGAGATAGATGAGTGTTCTTCCTGCTCCACATCCTCACTAGCATGAGCTATCATTTGTTTTACTGATCTTGGCCATGCTGAGGGCCATAAGATGAAATCTCAAAGTAACTTTGATTTGCATTTCCCTGATGACTAAGGATGCTGAGCATTTCTTTAAGTGCTGCTCAGCCATTTGAGTTTCCTCTTTTGATGATTCTGCTTAGATCTATAACCCATTTTTAAACTGGGTGGTTTGTTTTTTGATATCCAGGTTTGCTGTTGTTTTGAGTTCTTTATAACAGAGGACTGTGGGAGTTGGTTCTTTCCTTCCATGTGGACTCTGGGGATGAAACTCAGGTTGACAGGCTTGGTGAAAGGGTACCTTACCAGTTGTGCCATTCTTCTTGAAATAGCCAAAACTTAATTTACCTGTGGACATTTAAAGAAGTGCCTAATTATTTTATGGTGAATCAATTTTTACACATGCACAGAAATGTAAGTTTTAAGTCAGACGATGTTTTACTAGGTTTCCTGTCCTAATTGCACACATGATAAAGCTCACTTCCAGGACCAATGAATCATACCATTTGTACTCTTCCTGGGAACACAGGAAGACTGCAGGAGAAGTAGTGAAGCCACAGAAAAGTTAGACAAGCAGCTAGTTTAACTGAATGAAGATTCAAGGTCTGTGCTCTTCCGCTAGGGCATCACAGTGTCTCTCACATGTGTGTACACTTTATCAAGCTTAGTTCAGGATAAATTGCAAAGCCTAAGGCTACTGTACCAAAGAATGCAAATGTGAATATTAGCAGAATTCAAATTTAAGGCAGTTGGAATCAAGGCTCTAGGTGTCAGTCACAAACCTGTGGCATGAGACCAAGTGGATTGGGGGATGGGTGAACTGCCTTCCTAGAAGGTTAGGCTTGCCTGATTTAGAAGATTGGCCTTTGAGAGCACTGGTCTTCAGTGGCTTAGCTGTCACAACCTTTAAACCCCTGCTGTCTCCAGTTCTGTCCAGGGTTTCCATATTGTCTATGCTATGCTGTGATTCTTCTGACTAAATAACACCTGCCTGGAGTTTTAAAAGTAGGGCTGGATTTGTCCTTGCAAGCTAGTTCATTTGGGGCCTTTCCAAAGAGACTTTCTAACAAGTCTTCAGATTACCTCATTACCAAGAACAGTGGGAAGGGGTAGGAGTTAAGAAGACTTTCTGTTGGAACATGCAGATATATGACATGAACAGAATTGTGGGTGTATCACATGTTATAAGGAGACCTGGTAATGAGCTTAATCAATGACAATTGTCCATTGTGTATTCACCACACATGGTCTCTGCATTTATAGATATCAATAAGAGGATAAATTATTTACTAAAATGTAAGCCTTGTAATTAGTGCCTTGCCAAATCCCTACCAGATGTTGGAAAAAATAAGTCACTTCGCAGATTTCCCACTACTCAAAGAGGGTGTGACTGCGTACATCAGCGACATTCACAGTAACATAAAGGAACAGTCATCACGAGCCCAGGGTGATGACTTTCCTTGGGACACCTCACAGGGATTGTGGACATTCCTGAATTCTGGTCATAGTATGGAACACTAATTTCCCTATGTAAAAATCTGAAGTCAGTATTTCTTAGATTATTTAGTTTCTTAATCCTGATCATAAACCTGGACTCAGGTACTTATCATTCCTCTAGGCTACCATTTTGAACCAAATGAAGGTTGGAGTAGGGAGACCCTCTCTATCCTGCTCAGCTGTCCTGCTGTAAACAGACTGTCAAGAGACAGACTATAAATGAAACACTAAGCAGTTGTACTCAAAGGACACAGAAGAGCCATTTGTTCAGCACCCAATCATGTCAAAAATACTTGGCCTGACAACCAAGTGGCATTTATCTAGCTTTGTATATCCATCATGAAAATGAAGAACAATAACAACAACCAATTCCACCTATGTTAGACAGGCAACTTCACCTATGCAAATAGTCTATGCTACCTGAGTTAGATAGACTAAATGTCTCAAATAATAGATATGCACCCAAATGGACCAATGTGTCTTCCCCAGTCAAAGCTATAAAAAACTTATATAGCTTCTATTATGCTCATTTCCATACTTATTCCCATAACAATAGTTTTACCTTTTTTGCCATCCTGTTCAAGGATGATCTTGAACTTATGATTCTCCCATCTCCACCTCTGGCATGCTAGGATTACAGACATAGGCCACTAAAGGGTTATGTGGTGCTGGAGACAGAATACACACACACACACACACACACACACACACCCAGCCCCCTACATATACACATGTTTGCACACACATGCACATACATACACACATGCCTGCACACACACACACACACACACTTCACTAAGTAGAAACTGTATTTGATATTTTAAATATATACTTCATCTGTAACAAATGCACCAGAAATTGAACATAAAACATTAAATCAAGTATGCTATAGAAGGAAACAGGAAGGAATATTGTTCCTGTGACTGAAGCATCAAAAAGCCCTCTGGATTATGACTCAGAATCCACAAGTCAGAAAAGAAAAACATGAAATGCTCAACTTCATTAAGAACAAACACAAATAGTGTCTGATGAGAAACATCACATCCACACCTACTTCTCAGACTGGGCAATGTGCACTGAACAGAAAGATAACAGAGGACATTTCTTGGGGATAGGAAGCCTATGTCACCAGCAGTTCTTGGGGACAGGAAGTCTTATGTCACTGTGTTACAATCTAATGAGGAATGTCTTATTGCATTGTAACTCACCTGGTAGAAAGGTGAGGAAAAGACAGAGGGAGACAGCAAGAATCCACACTCCTTCTTTAGCAGGAATCCCTTCCAGCAATAATGACCTTAAATCATTCATTCTATCCTCATGACTTGACCACCTCTCACTGAGTCCTACCTCCTAGGATGAAGCTTCCAACATCTGCTTTTGGCCCAAACACACTCAAGTCACATCACATCACATTCAAGTCACGAGTCAAAGAACAAAACAAGAAAAAAAAAATACAGCTCACAACACAAAGAGTTTTCCTTAGCTTTTAAGAAAAACTTGGACAGCATGAAGATATCTCAAAAGAAAGGAGATACAAGTGTCACAAATATAAAAAGATACTTGATTTTGCTTGTAATAAATACAAACCGGAACTCTCCTGATTTCAGTCTTTTGGCTGCCAGGCATGTAAATCCCACACTTGGATAAGATTTGGGTATTCCTAGACGCCATTGTTGAGTGTGCGAATTGTCCTAATTCCTAAGAAGGCAACTTGATAACATCCACCACAACTGGAAAATCTTACTCTTTAACCTAGCCCTTTCCATTTCAAATGCATCATGTTTTCATGTATAGGAAGTGTCGCAGACAGGTTCATCAGAGCAGAATAACATCTCCACTTGGTCAAAAGGGCTGGGATAGAATAAGCAGATACTTTCTAGTGGCAAAAAATATTACAAAGAAAATATAAATTAATAGAAGACCCATTGAGTAACTTAAGATGTCTGAAGACAGAAAAATGTCTAATCTTTAGGATAAAATAGACTAAGATACTCTATCCACTTCTCTGTGTGTATTTATGTGAATATGACATGTGTGTATGAGTTATATGTGCACTACCTATGTGTGCCTATGTGTGTGTGTATGCCAGAGACAGATGTTGAGTGTCCTGCTTTTGTCATTATCCACTTTATTCCTTTGAGACAATGTCTCATTGAACTTGGAGCTAGGCTGAAAGTCAGCAAGTCCCAGAGATCCTCCTGCATTCATCCTCTACTGTATTTCCATGTGGACTCTGGCTGGGATTTTGGTACACATTCTTATGCTTGGGTGGCCAGTACTGTTACTCACTGAAGCCATTTCCCCAGGCCCTCTATCCACTTTTATAGAGATACTCATTCACATGTTAAGGATGTATGTAACAACACTGCTTATAAGGTGAGCGACACAGGGGGCTGGCTATGTGTCCTCAGCCCTTAGCCGAGAAATGGCAAGTTTCTGTCGAACAGTGCTCAAACAGCAGGACACTATATTTTAGATCAAAAGAGGGACACAGGTAATTGTTGGCTGGACGTATATTACTTGAAGGAAAAAAAAAGATAAGTTGCAGTATGACCATTTATCTGAAAAATAGTTCATTAGATGCTTATGAACAAAGACACATAAAAAGGTCTAGAAGAAAACACTTCTCATCTGGAGGAAGGGAAGTAGCAAGTCTGTAGAAGATTCTTGTTTAAAGGGACTTCAGATTTATTTGCAATATCCTGAAGTTTTTAAGCATTTGGATAAACACACATATTCTATTATTCTGGTGCTTGCTTTTTTGTTTTGTTTTATTTGTTTGTTTGTTTTTGAGACAAGGTTTCTCAGTATTGCTTTGGAACCTGTCCTGGAACTAGCTCGGTAGACCAGACTGGTCTCAAACTCACAGAGGTTCACCTGCCTCTGACTCCTGAGTGCTGGGATAAAAGTCATGGGCCACCAACGCCTGGCCGGTGCTGTGCTAATTTAAGTTTTTAAAAAATAGCAGTATTTCCTAATGTGTACATACACTGGAATTTCTAGCAGTGTGCAATACCAAGATGGTAATGTCCATAGTCTATCCTCTTTCCTGGATTAGTTCAGATCCTCCCACATGAAGTATATTCCTCAGTCAATGTTTTCAGCCAAGCAAAGGTCAGAAACTGAATGAACGAATGAATGAATGAATGAATGAATGAATGAGCCTTGCTTGGCTTTTCTGCAAAGCTTGTTTAAAGCAATATTCATGGGTACAGCTGCCTCACTTTAGGGCCTGACCGGATAGGTATGGTAGAGTGATTGATTTAGTGTTAAGATGAATGCAACTCTGAAATGTAGCCAAAACTTTTATTCTGCAGATTTCTGGTCTTGTACAGCAGGTAATAAGAGTCTGGGAGAGTCTGTGGGTTCAAATGTAGGAAATCACTGAAATCCACTTTAGCCCAACAATACCCTTGACTTTGTAAACAAATGGAATCCCTGAAGTGACCCGTGTTGACAAACCTCCTTAGACTCCCTGGAAAGCAATGACTTTTAAATCCTCAGATGTTCCTTTTCAGGACTAGAAGACAATCTTTCTACTACGTGTGTGTCCTAGAAGAGCAGGGACCTTATCAGGATGGTTGCCATTGTGTTCCAGTACTAGCATTGTGCCTAGCACAGACTAACCGTAAATATTTGCGGAATGAGTGAAGCCACACAAAAGAAAGATAAAAACAAAATACAGATAAATTCTACATCATCGTGAGAAACAGAGCCGAGAAGAAAAGCACATCCTGCTCCTCCAATTACGCAACCTTGCAGGACAGCGGGAACTAATAGCAATGTGGGGACATTTAGCGTTCACTGGTAAAGGGATTTGCCTGACTTCTGGGGTTCTGCTAACATTGCATTGCTTGATCAGTATGGAAGTTTCCTAAATCATTTGCTTTGTGAGAAAATCCACTAAGTTATACCACTGTGATCAATGTCCCTGCTATCTCAAAGCCCTTTCAAAAGCTTCCTTTTAAGTACATGAAATCAATTTCTTTCATAAAAATAAGAAGTCACAGGTAAGTAAATGTATATCACTGAAATTTTGAAATTTCAGTCTGTTAAGATGTGCATGTCATCTTTGGAGACTATCCTTCTATCACAAATAAATTTGCATCCTGAATTTGTGAACAGGAAGTGATAAGTACCCCTCCAGGGCTTCAAGCTTGGCCCTGTCTGGATCCAGATACTGCTCTGGCGTAAGGTGATTTGGTTCTTGGTAAGACAGCAGCTGTGAGGTGGAGGTGACTCTGCCTTTGGGATTTTAGCACCCATCCCTTTTCCGCTCTTTATCTTCTGAAAATTTCCAACCCTGAGACCATGGAGGCTGTGGAAGAAGAAGGAAACTTGCGGCATTTCTTGTCTTCTCACAACCCCTACGTTTTCCAGCATTTCCCCCTCCCTTAATGCCCTCATTTGAAATAGTGCTCAGATCCTCGAAAACAGCAAGGCAGTTTTGAGTTAGACACACATACTTGGACTAAGTGGTCTGTTTACAGGATGGTTAAGGGTGAGTTGAACATTCACAAAAACAGATTGATATAGTGTATTGGTGTCCAACAATGTAGTGTAAGCATTTTATAAAGTAAACTCTGTATGTCCTAAGTACACAAATAGGTAGAAAACACAAGATACAGAATATGTGTTTGGATTACTAGTATTTATGGATGTGTCAATCTTTTTTTTCTACAAGGAAATGGAAAAGCCTGTAGATATTGGCTACTCTCACAGGAACATGCCATATGTGAATGAAACAGTACTTGTTTCCCTGTGTGCTCCATACTTCTTTGGATATTTAAACCATATTATATATTGCCTAATTAAAAATAAATTTAAAGATACAGAGTAACCCTTTGGTTATGGACCACCATTTTGCCAAGAATATAGGACAATGGCCACTGGATAGCCAAAGGGGTATAAACCTAACAAGAAGGAAGTTTGTCTGAATGTGTCAGATTTCTAGATACTTAGTCTACAGATAAGCATGTGTGCCTAAATTAAGTTTCTGGACTCCTATTTTTAACAATTTAAATACTATTTTTTAATGTTATATTACCATAAAGAAAAAGAGACATGAAAGAGAAAAAGGAGGAAGGAAAGTTTGAAAATTTAATGTCAGAGTGATAGTAATATCACAAATCCCCCAGGGTTTATTCACGCATGCTCCCTTAGTAAAGTAACAGGAAGGAGTATGACCAACATTGCAGATATCGGGATGAGGGAATAGAGGCCTTTAGCGACGAGAATTGTTCATGTACTTTTTGATACAAATGTGTGTACACATGTCATCACACCTGTGTACATGCATTGATCCAAAATTTAACAAGTTTATTCAAAGTGATCGAATGCTATTTTAAAATTTTCAGTTTCATGTCAATTTTCATAAGAAGCTGAATCAAGCTTATGTCAAACTTTAGAAAATTCATAATAAAATAGTTAATGAGAAAAAATTTTAAATGTGCCATAAGTAAACCTTCCCAACAGTATGTAAACAGAGTCCAGGAGACACAAATAATACACAACACAATATTGCATTATAAGATTGAGGACATGACAGGTCTGAGATTGCCAAACAGGGCAATGGCTAGCTATAGAATACTTCAGACCCAAAGTGATCTCACTATGCATGTGTTTTCATGGTATCCTCTCCTTGCTTGTCAGTCACATCATACATCATGCATTTCTCTCAAATGAACTATCTAACTGTGAAAAAAGTAAATCTTTACCCAGTAAAAAACAAAAAACAAAACAAAACAAAAAAGACACACATATTTAATACATCACTTTAAAATTATATCAAGAACTAGGCATGGTGAATAGTCCTGGCCTTTTGGGAGGCTTAAGCATTGGAATCACTTGAGCTCAGGAATTTGTGGTTAATCCGGGCAACATAGTAAAATTTGTCTCATAAGCAAACATTTTTAAATACATTTAAAATAAAATTTGTTCTAATGAAATTACCCCAATAGTTTTGTATTTGTATCTTTATTAGGCTGTTGTTGAGATGAAAGTCACACATTATATTCACTGTTTAAAAGTGAATATTTCAGTTATCTTTAATACATTCACAATGTATAATTATCACATCTAGTTCCAAAATATTTTCATCATCCCAGTAATGACCTTGTGTCCATTAAGCAATTGTTTTCTCCCATCCTCCTTCTTCCCCCAGGCCCTGGTAACTACCAGTCTTCATTCTGTCTCTATAGCACTTATTCTAGACATTCTGCAGAAATGGACTCGTGTGTGACCATTTCTAGCTCCTTTGATTAATCGTATTTTCAAGGTACATCTAAACTGTCGCATGTATCAATATAATCCTTATGATGAAGTGATATCCTATTGTTTGAATGTAGCACTATTGTGGTTAAATAAGGATCAGGATAAACAAATAGGCCGAATAGATGTTTATTCAGGAGAAATAACTTACAAACTAGACAGATGAACACTAGCAAGTTCCACCAGATGCTCTCCTCTCCGCAACCCGCCAGCAAGAGAGCATTCCCCGGCTCTTCCTCAGGCCTCCTTCCACAGGTCACTTCCGCCCATGGCTCTACCCCCAATGGGCATGGTCAGTGCCACAGAAGGAGACAAAGTAAATATCCCTCTACAATTCCCCTTTTAGTCTAAAGAAAAGATTTAGGCTCGATACAAAACTATATACAAAACAGTGAATAACAAGTGTGCTCTAAGAAAAGGAAAATCGAGAACAAAATGGCCTACATATCTAGTCCTAGGGTGAAGGCAAAATAGAGTTTACAATAGAGTTGTCCTAAGTTGGAAAACGTAAGTCTAGTACCTAATATATCTAAGTAGGAAGAGAGAATAATAGTTGTGATAGTTTAATCTTCAAACTCATCAAGACCTGAGAAGGAAAATAATGATACTAGGGTAGACAGGAAGTGCAGATGGGCAACTTCCAAAAGGTGCAGCAAGGACAGAAAACAGCAAGCTACATGGACAGTCACCCAAGGTCTCACAGCAACGTTGGTACACCCAGATTTGGCTAAGGCCAAGAGAACTTGACAGACCACAACAACAGCACGGAGGTAGAATGGCTGTCTTACCCTGACTTGGCAAGGTCCAGCAGTCTTCTATATTTGTCTCCTGCAAGCACATAGGACTGCATGTGGTGGTCAAGTGGTCAAATCAGTGGTCAAGGTGGGGGCAGTTCTTTGCCCAACAAGCCATTAGCTGAGGCGAGAATGAACTCCAGCAGGAGCAACAACAGTGTCCAACATATTTTCGGGAAAGTGCACAGTGCTCTCAGGAGCAACAGTGTCTGATGTCAACGGAGTACTAATATTAAAACATTTAAATGCCATGTTCTGCATGTCTATGAAGTGATTGAAGATTAAGCATCTATATCTGACTAATCTCATAGGTACAGGAAACATGAGTGAAGATAATCTGTAATACCCAGAAACTTAGCTAAAAAACTGATTGAAACTTCCCTGAGTAAAGCAGGGACAAATACCTAAACAATATAACTATGTACATATACATACATATAAATCCCTAAAATAGAGGTAAAGTAGAAATGTCAAGACAAGAGGTAGAACTATAAAGGGCAGCATGATAAATATCCCAAATTGCATCAATATACAAAATGTCTTGAATACAAGAAAAGTATACATACGTAGAATATGGCAAGAATAAATGTGCATAAATTGTATCAATATACGAAATGTCTTGAACATAAGTAAAAGTATACATACATAGAATATGGTAAAAATAATGTGCATAAAACATCATAAGTGGAAAGATTTCACACAATATAACAAAATATAAACTTAATTTTACATAGCTTACCGCATATAAGAATATATAACAATGTAAGCTGTACGATACTATTATCTCACTCTTACTGAAATTCACAAGAAGACAGGATAATCTACCTATATCCCATCTAAACCATATCTTTCCCAACCATACCCTATTCTTGTCTAAAAGATAAACCCGAGTGTAAGCATCACCTTCCATACCCAACCCTAAATAACTAAAACCAACCCAAAGAAGATGACTATTATCCCAAAATTCCAAGGATAGGGAAAGGGGGCGTCATTATCTTAAGGTTATTTCCTGCTGAAATGGGATGATGATTGCTCCATGGGATCCTGTAGGAAGAAAGTTTTTAGCAACCAAATTTCTCAACAGAACTGGCTGTGACATATGTAGCTAGTCACTGTGTGGCAGAAAATGCTTGACTGTAGTTCTATTTGAAACTCTGGCCAGGGTGTAGTAAGAAGGTACAGCATTATAGCTAACTAGTCATTAGTTGTCTTGAGCAAAACAGTCTCAAACCGGTTTTAGGGTGATGTTTGTAGTCCAGATGCATCAGGTTGAGTCAAGTGGAAATGATGACGTGGGGCCCCATCTTCTTTCTGGAGAGTTCAAAGACTGCTGTTAGGAATTATTATTCCTTGTGGAAAACTTAAACATCAATATTAAAGTAAAAATTTCAAGTTTTAAGGTATGCATAAGGGAAAGAAAAATAAGCATTAAATGTATGTGAGAAAATTAGGATTTCAGAGAGAAAATTGTATATAGGAAATGAATTCCCAAATTTTGTTTTCTTTTGCCTTACACCAATTAGCTCCTTGATTTAAGGCAGAAACCATGAATTTAATCTTAACAACATGCTTGAATTTAGAGAAGGAAAGCCAAATCCAACTCCAAAGCCAGCATTGGTTTACATGAATTGGGACTTCAGGAATACTAGATAGTAGAGAGAAATAGATTTCTGTATTGAAATAGTTTACTAGAATCAAATATTTTTACCATATATCAAATTCTGCTTCATTAAGTGATTGTTTCTGGAGAGCTGTCTTCTCTTCTGTAGGTACCTACATGTTCAGTGTTTTTTGACTGTTTGAAGATAGGTTTTCTCTGTTTACCTGTAAGAACAACAGAACACTTCCCCTACCTTTGAGAGGTCTCCGCACATTTCCTGGGACCTAATTTGTTGGATGACTTGTCATTTCTCTTCATTAAGATGTTTCTCTTGTTCAACTCAGATCTTGATTAACTTATATGATATCCATAGTTTTTCTTCTCCTGTAGATACAAATGTGAAACCCCTACCCCCAACGTAACACATATCCTGCTTTCCATTCTGAGGTCAATACATCTTTGAAGTACACTGGATGATTTAGTTCAGAAGTTTTTTCTATTGTCCAGTGTCTTTCTGCAGCTGTTTTTCCTTTTTCATCAGCATTAAGAAAGTTTAATGTTAATAAAGCATTATGTAATCTGTGTTTGGGTGTCTTGGTTCCTCCTGACTGTTTATGGAGCATTTCTTTTAAAGTACGATTGGATCTCTCAACCACTGCTTGTCCTGTAGGCTTGTGTGGTATACCAGTTATGCACTTTATGTTATAATACTCAAAAAACTGTTTCAATTTGCTGGAGACATATGCTAGAGCATTGTCAGTTTTTATTTGTGTAGGTATGCCCATAATGGCCTTTACCTCTAATAGGTGTGTGATAACAGAATCAGCCTTTTCAGAGCTCAGAGTGGTGGCCCATTGAAATCCTGAAAATGTATCTATAGTGTGATGTACATATTTTCATTTTCCAAATTCTGCAAAATGAAACACATCCATTTGCCATATTTCATTCCTATTTATACCTTTAGGGTTACTGACTGGTGGTAAAGGAGTTTGGTTATAGAATGAACAAGAAGGACATTTCCTTAATATTTCCTTGGCTTATTGCCAAGTGATAGAAAAATCCTTTTTTAACCCTTTGCTGTTCACGTAGTGTTTCTTATGAAACTCTGAGGCTTCTAGCACACTCCCTATCAATAAATGATCAATTTCATCATTGCTTTGTCCTAGAGGACCTGGCAGACCCGTATGGGATCTGATGTGTGAGATATATATATATATATATATATATATATATATATATATATATATATCATAAGTCCTCTTTCTGATAGTATTTTGTAACTGTATAAACAATGAAGTTAATTCTATATTGTCAGGAATAAATTCTTCAGTCTCAATGGGTAAAATGACTCTCTCTGCGTATTGAGAGCCAGTAACTATATTGAGGGGTTCTGTAAAATCCATAAGTACCATGAGAATGGCATACAATTCTGCCTTTTGAACAGAATTGTAAGGACTTTGAACCACTTTGCTAATTTTTCCTGATTTATATCCTGCCTTACCTGATTTGTTTGCATCAGTGTAGAATGTATGAACTCCAGAAATAGGTGTTTTTCTTACAATGTGTGGAAGGATCCAAATCGTTTTCTTTATGAATTTGATTCTCTCAGTTTTGGGATAATTGTCACTAATCATTCCCAAAAAATTACTGCATGCTCTCTGCCAATATTCATTATCTTTACATAAGGAGGAAATTTCTTCATTAGATAAAGGTACTATAATTTCTGCTGGGTCCCTTCCTGTTAGCTGACGAAGTCTTAATTTACCTTTTATAATCAAGTCAGAGATCTTTTCTATACATGTTTTTAGTTTTTTATTCTGTTTATGTGGTAGGAATATCCATTCTAATATGATATCTTCTCTCTGCATCAAAATCCCTGAAGGATATTCTCTAGAATATAACCAGAATACAGTCTAGGTTTGGATCCACATGGTCCACATGTGCTTTTAGTATCCTCTTTTCTATCCATTCTAATTCCTTTTCAGTTTCAGCTGATAGTATTCGTGGACTATTCAAGTCCTTGTCTCCTTTTAAGGCCATTTTCAAGTTTTTCATATCATGCCCTTCTACTCCAATAATGGTTTGCAGTTGAGAAATCTCTCCTAGTAATTTTTGAAGATCATTAAGAGTCTGGTAGCGATCTCTTCTGATCTGTACTTTTTGTGGCCTAATTTTCTGTAGTCCTATTTTATATTGATAGTTGATAGACTCTCCTTTTCGTATTTTTTCAGGTGTAATTCGTAATCCCCAGAGAGGTAAAACTTCCTTTACTTTCTCAAACATTTTTTCCAATATTTCTCCTTTAGAGTCAGCTAACAATATATCATCCATGTAATGATAGATTATGGATTGTGGAAGCTGTTTACGAATTATTTCTAGCAGTTTTTGTACAAAATATTGGCACAGGGTGGGGCTATTTAGCATTCCCTGTGGCAAAACCTTCCATTGATATCTCTTCACTGGTTGAGAATTATTGTAATTAGGTACCATGAAGGCAAATTTCTCTTTATCTTGTTCTTGTAAAGGTATAATGAAGAAGTAGTCCTTTAAATCAATAACATTAATAAGCCATTCTTTGGATATCAAAGAAGGCAAGGGCATTCCAGGCTGTAGAGAGCCCATTGGCTGGATAACTTTATTGATGGCTCTCAGGTCTGTAAGCATTCTCCATTTACCAGATTTCTTTTTGATAACAAATATAGGAGAATTCCAAGAGCTGGTTGATTCCTCAATATGTTCAGCATTTAGCTGTTTCTGAACCAGACTTTCTAAAGCTTCTAACTTCTTAGAGGTCATAGGCCATTGTCCTACCCAGACATTTTAATGGTAGGGCTTTTGGTTCCTCTGTTTGTTCATCACTTGTATTCTGTTTTTGTACAGCCTGGTTATTTGGTATCTGTCTTGTATAGTACTTTATAATATTTTTTCCACAATCATGAGGTCGTTTATGGTTCCTATCTAATACTGGAGGAATGTTAATCTGTGTATTCCATTGCTATAATAGATCATGACCCCATAAATTTATCCCTACATCAGCCACATATGGTCTCAACCTTCCTCTCTGTCCTTCTGCTCCTATACATTCAATCCATCTCATGCTCTGTTTTACCTGAGACAGGGTTCCAATCCCTAAGAATTGAACATTTACCTCATGCAGGGGCCATCTTCGAGGCCAAGATTTATTAGTTATGATAGTTACATCCACCCCTGTGTCAAGTAACCCATCGAACAATCTATTATTCATCTTAACTACCAATCTAGGCCTTTGACTATTTATAGAGGTTTGCCAAAATATACGTTTTTTTATTTCCTTCTGCCATGTTTGATTCAACTTCCATCACTAGTTTGTCATCCAGAGCGGTATGAGTTTTTATGATAGGCACAGAATTTTCTAATTGTCCTGTGGGAGATTGTCTTCCACTGTGACTGGGAATGTTCGGACCACCTGTGACGTGGGGGCCTTCGAGAGGCCCCCCAAGTAGTTTCCCGATGGTAAAGGGTTTCCTTGCTTGTCTCTGGTCGATCTACATTCATTTGTCCAGTGTCTGCCTTTGCCACCTTCTACATAACCCAGGAGGCTGAGGCCTTCTATTTGATTCATTCCTGGGAGTGTTATTTCTAGGGAAGCTTTGCCTATAATTTCTTTTTTAGATGTCCTATCTTACCACAGTTATAACGTCTGACATGTTGATATCTCTTCAAACCTTTGGAGATGGCCTCTCCTACCCAAGCTTCTAAGTCACCATAGTTAAGAACTCTGTTATCTTGATGTCTTCTCAGACCTTTAGATATGGCTTCTCCTATCAGTCGGTAGAGCATGGGACTCTTAATCCCAGGGTCATGGGTTCGTGCCCCATGTTGGGCACCATATGTAAGGAGTAAGGTTTTTCCTTCTGCCGCCGGTCTTGTCCAGCCACCGTGCCAGCCCCAAATAACACACAGAGACTCTACATTTGATATTATGCTATTGGCCAGTTACTTGTTTCTTATCGGCTAGCTCTGTCTTTATTATTAACCTATTTCTATATATTTCCATGTGGTCTTACCAGGGAGAGGTGGCTGGCGGTTCTGCTTTCTCCCAACTCTCCATCTTGACCCTTCCTTACTACTTCCTCTTTCCTCTTTGTTTCCTAGTCCCTCCTATCTTCCTTTCCTATTGGCCAACAGTGCTTTATTCATTAACCAGTATGAGAAACATATATAGAATGACATCTCCCATCATAGCACTATTTGGTCTTTTATCTCAGAGAGTCATACAAGTTTATGTCCACATTTTGAGTGTTAATTGTAAACAGTCACATATGCATCTTTTGAGTTCCTGACTTCGTGTGTGTATCGGTGTGTGTGGGTACAAGTACACATATGTGTATAGGTATGTGTGGATGCTACAAGCTAACCTTGGTGTTGTCTTTGGGCTCTGACCACCATAATTTTCAAGACAGTCTTTTGCTGGGACTTGAGACTTGGCAATTCTGTGAGGCTGTCTATCCATGAGGTTCAAGGATCTTTCACCTCTCAGTGATGCTAGGTAACAAGTTCATGCTACCACACCCAGTTTTAGGACATGGTCCTAGGGATCAAAGTCAGATCTTCATGCTATTGTAGCAGGCACTTTGCCAACTGAACTGTAGCACTAGATCCTAGTTTCAGTTTTTTTTAGTCATGTCTAGGAATTGAATTTCTGGACAATATGGTAATTCTGCATTTAATTTTTGATGAGTTACCAATGTATTAAACATTTTCCAATGAGAACTATACAACAGCTTCAATTCTCAATTCTTTTACAACCCCTTGAATACTTGCTATTGTCTATTTTGTAAAAAATTGCAATTTGTGTGTATGTGTAGGTATTAATGCGTGACTCTCTGTGAGTATATGAGTGTGTGTGCTATTGTATGTGAGTTTATGTGAGTGCATAGTATATGACTGTGTGCATTTGTTAATGTGTGTGTGTTTGAATGTGTATGAGCATATAGTGTATGACTGCATGTGTTAATATGTATGAGTGTATGGTGTTTGACTGTGTGTATGAGTGTGTGTGTGTGTGTGTGTGTGTGTGTAAGAGAGAGAGAGACAGAGACAGAGACAGAGAACTTGCATAGAGTACCCATTGTGACTTTGGTAAGATTTTCCCAATTAACCAGTAATGCCAAGGGGAATATCTATTAAATTATTTATTTTAAAACATAATTGTCTTTTGTTGTTGAGTTGTAAAACCTCTTTACATATTCTGCATACTGTACCTTTATCAGACTCATTTGTAAATATTTTCTTTTTGTCTTTTATATTTTCTTTGAACTATCTTGACAATGGTCTTTGATAGACCTGACATTTTGCTTACCGATATTATACAGAAAAGTGATATTTTATGTTCTATTTTATCTACTTACATATTGGCCTTGTTGTGTGTTCATTTACATGGTGGTCATACTGTTCTGTCATCTTAATAATAATTCAGCGTTTATAGCCAATTACTTGAGGCTCTTTTGATTATTGAAGCCAGTTCAATCCAATTTACCTCCCAGACATTATGAGCAGAAACAAGGGACCCCACATAAGGCTCTCCTAGGCTGATTCACCCCATCACTCAGGAGATTCCCAAGGGTTCAGATGCTGTGTGTCAAGAACTAGTGACAATGCTCAAATATACTTCTTCTTTCATCAACTAGTTAAGCATCTCATTTTCAAAACTCTACCTTGTCAAATCCATGGTAAGGTTTTACACATGATACAAACCACAACGCTCATGTTATTAAAGATGTAGATACCAGCTTGCCTTGCCTTCCTTTTCCATAGTTCTGTCTTTTCTTCCTTTCCTGTCTCAGTGTTTTCTGACCTCTGAACAAAGCAGATGTAAAAGTTCCATTCTAAGGTGATTCTCTGGTTTTCTTTGTACTTTGTACAAAGTAGATTTGATCGCACTATATCCACAGGACCCAGTCTCTGTCATTGGGTGCTGATAGTCTTATGATACTGATAAATGGTTTAACCCCAGGCAAATGATGACATAATGATAACTGTGCATAATAAAATGCTATGAGGATTTGTTACCATGGTCTCAGGCACTAGGAGAACTCTGTCAGTAGTGTGCTGTCATTCCCAGTTTGCTTGTATGTGACCAAGCATTGGGCTTTGAAAAAGATTGTCCTGAGTTTTTGTTATTAACACACATGAGTCTTGCTGATAGATGGGATAATGAAAGGGTCAGTTTTTCTAAGAGGACTCTGATGAGGACTGGATGAATAAAAACCAACGTTAGGTCTCAGTTGCAGTGTACACAACCCAGTTGAGTTTCCCTACAGCATTCCAAAGTTAGCAATCCCTCATCCTCTACCCCAGCAACCTTGTAAATTCCAAGTAAACCAGGATGTCTGGTCACACAAGAGTCAGGACCCTCTCCCAGAAAACAGTTATTTTCATTTCAGAGATGAAAAATGAAAATTAAAATACTTGACATTATGCAAGAAACAGAGACATCAACCACATTCATGGTCCCAGAATTGAAGCATTTAATTCATCCCGAAGGCCTCAGCAGCCACACTCTCTACTTGGATGCTGTTATTCAGCCTTTCCTTCAATTCTTTATTCATTCCATCAGACCTCATAGAATTACGGTTTAGAGAACACAAACAACTGGTACATTTCAGATAGTGAAAGCTGACTTTAGTGACTTACATTGTCAAGTTGATGAGCCAGTTTTCTAGGGATTTCCTTGAACTTTTCCACTCTAAAAGGATAGTGATGTCTTCTTGTGCCCTGGACACCTTGGGGTTTCAGCATAGCCTCTTGCAATAGAGGAGGGAATGCCTGAAATAAGCAAGTCTACTCTGGTTGGTGGGCTTTTCTCCCCTAATGTTAATGAAGTGATCTTAAGAAGATGAAAGTAATAAAGCATTTGTCCTTTGCTCTGTCCTGAGGAATGGTCCACAACAGGCAGGCTCCTAACTAAGCAGGTGGCCTGCCCCCAGTAACAACACATATAAAGACACAGACTAGTCTATCTTTAGTCACACTGTGACCAGTCAAAAAGAGAGGTAAAAACGATCTTTCTATGTTCCCATTAGGATTTTGAGTCATCTTTTATTTTCATTTCAGCAGAGAGAGGAAATTCAGAATCAGTCACTTCATCTCAAATACAATAATCTTCTGGTATTGTATTAACCATAACATGTCATAGAGAAAGCAGATATTTCACCTGGGAGCTGGGGCCCTTGCAGGGAGACTGACTTTCTACAGCAGCCTAGTGTAATATGCTCAAGAAAGCTCCATGCTGGCTTAAACTGTGGCTTTCTACCCCCACCTGCGCACAACTTTTAGGAACACAGGATTAGATTTCACAAAAAGATATGGGAAGGGATACAAAGCCTCTCCTCACTGTCTCCCTCAAAAATCAAAGAACAAAGGACCAGCAGCCATGTTTTCAAAGAAGAGCCTTCTCCCTAAGAGTCTCCGCTGGGCCTCAACTTCTTCCTGATGGGGAAGTTGTGGTGGTTCATTTTAAACAAAATCATTACAGATTTAGGCACTTTAGTTCACATCATATATCATTTTTTTTTTTGAGGATACCTTTCAGGGCAAATTGTGAGTTGTTTAGACTTAGTAGGAAACACAACAATCAGGTACAAAGAAGAAAGGAGCATTTATTTTTGGTCTGTGGCTCAAGTTGGGCAGCCCTGTGTCCAGCCCTGGACAGTGTTTCCTTAGTCTCAGGTGTCAGGAGGCTGGTTGACAAGAATGCCTTAAAGGGTATGTTGACGCTAGTTTCCATGAGCGTGTCCTTTTGTCCCTCCCTCCCCTTTTCTTTCTTGACTCTGCAGTTTAAGCCAGGGCTCTTTCTTAAAGGAATGTAGTGCAAAAGTTGTGGGTCTTGCTCTTCTGAAACATTGCCCAAGATTTGAAAACCTGCCCAAAGCAGGAGTGATCTGATACTGCAAATGGGGAAAATAATTTTGATTGTTTTTCCCTTGGTGCTGTAGGCTGGGAAGTGCTAGAGAGATGCCACATCTGTTTTCCTTTTCTTCCTTTTCCTTCTAAAAGGGAGACTGTCTGCTAGTCATCCTAGCAACACAGGGAAGGTAGATAGGTCTCCTCATTGAGAATCAAGCATACGTGCAAGGGACTTATATATCTGCTCTATATTCTTAAGTTGAATTAGGACTCATAAGATCACAAAATGTGACAGTACCTGGAGATATAGCCTTGAGGATATGCAAGTAGGCCCTCCTCCATGATCAAAAGTACTCATGGGAAAAAACTGTACATGGTGAAGACAGACCATGTAAGTAATGAGGCAGACACTTACAACCCAAGAGATTAAGCCCAGGAGAAATCAGCTATGGACACCTTGATCCTGACTTCTAGCCTCCAGTACTGGAAGGAGGAAAAACCAATCAACTAACCAAACCAACCAACCAACCAAACAAACAAACAAACAAAAACCTCTTCTGAATTAGACCATCCAGTGTGTGACATTTTGTTATAGTCATATGATCAAGTGTGTTTGCCAAGTCCAGTGACAATTTCCATCACAGATGTGTGGTCACTGCAGATCAGGGGAGAAGAATGGCACTTTGTTCTCTGAGTATCTTTCCTTTGCTTATTTAATTATCATTGGCCCTTCTCTCTTCTCCTTCCCACCTTCTCCGTAACCCCTTCCACTCTCTTTAAAATTTATGGCCACTTATTCTTATATATGAGTATATATGTCATGTATATGGAAATACACATGCATATATAAAATGCAACCAGTGTTGTGGAATATTAGTTGAAGATGTGTTACCTTCTTTTATGCTGTGGAATATTTATTTAGTGATGCAAAGATGTATTGCATTCTTTTTATGTTGCATTTGTCTAATTCTGTAAAGCTGTGTTACTTTGCCTGCCTGAAATACTTGATTGGTCTCATAAAGAGCTGAACGGCCAGGCAGAGAGAATAAATAGAAGAAGCAGGTGAGCAAAGAAGAATAAGATAAAGGGGGAGCAAGAGAAGGACAGGAGGACATCAGAGGCCAGCCACCTACACAGCAAACCACAGAGTAAGAAGTAAAGAAAGGAATAGAGAATAGAGAAAGATAAAAGCCCAGAGGCAAAAGATAGATGGGATAACTGAAGTTAAGAAAAGCTGGCTAGAAACAATCCAAGCTAAGGCTTGACATTTATAAATAAGGGTAAGCCTCTGTGTGATTTATTTGGGAGCTGAGTGGTTCATCCCCAAAACAGTAAAAATCAAACCAACAACAAAACTACTGAGTTCATTTAATATTGTGTATGTATATTTTTTATGGGGGTGACCATTTGGGATTGGATAATCACTTAGGGTGCTCATCTCTAGAAAAGACTAATTCTTCCTCTAAGTAGCTTTTAATTGCTTGTAGATCTTCATCTAGGGGTGGGGTCCCATGTGGTTGTTCTCATCTATGTTGGGCTTGTCAATGTCTGGTGTTGTCATAGTTCTGGTCTTGTTTAAGTAGCCACATTGTTGAGATTTCATGGGTGTAGTGTCCCTGTCATATCCAAAAAAGTCAATCTTGGACAGACTTCCTAGTCCTCTGGCTTTTAAAATCTTTCAATCCTACCTCCACAAGGTTTCCTGGGCCTTAGGTATAAAAGTTATCATACAGCCAGGCTTGCTGGTGCATACCTATAATCCTAGCCCTCTGGAGGCAGAGGCAAGTGGATCTTTGAGCACAAGGCTTGCCTGGGCCACAGAGCAAGTTCTATTACAGCCAGGGTTACAAAGAGAAACCCTTTCTTGAAAAACTAAAAAACAAGCAAACAAAAAAGAATTGTTGTAGATGTATCAATTGGGAGTGGGTACCCTAAGTCAGTTGTTTGTAACACAAATAATAAAAGACCCTGAGACTGATATTGGAGTTCGAGCTTCAAGCTGAATATCAGAGAAGCAAAGCAGCCAAGGTAGCAGACTCTACCCAGCTGAAATGGCAATCATGTCTCCACAAATCCTCAGAGGCAAAAAGCTCTCAGATCCTGTCTCCTGCCTCTTATTTCTTTCTCAGCCCAGCCATGTCACTCCTGTCTCCACCTTCCTAGCTCTGGGATTAAAGCTGTGCGATTCCCAGGTGCTGAGAACACCTTTGTGTGAGCTGTTTCTTTAAGACTGGATCAATATGTGTAGTTGGTGTAGCTTTGAACTAATAGAGATCCGTTTACCTCTTAATCCCGAGTCAGGGGATCAAAGGTGTGTACTACCACTGCCTGACCTCTATAGTTTGTGGCTGACTTTGCTTTCTGAATCCTCAGGGAAGCTTTAATAAATCATAAATAATATTATCACCACAGTTGTTTCTGTCTGCTTTGGAAAGAAGCTCCTGTGATGAGGGGTGAGAGCCATCTTTATCTGTGGGAATAAAAATAAGATAAGTTATTTAGAATTAGACTGGTTTAGGAAAGAAGTGGCTGCAGGTTTTCCTCTGAGACCTATGACCTATATAGCCACAGCTTTCTTTGTTAGGTTCTCAGTACCAGGCATGATTTCCTTCCTGTTCAGTGCACCTTAAGTCCAATTAGATAATTGTTGGTTACCACCAAGATAAAAATGCCACTATTGCACTTCAGGGATATCTTGTCATACTGATTACTGTCGAGTGGGGCAATTGCTTTCTTTCCTTCCTTGGCAGCTTGCATGGTGACTTCTAGAATTAGGAAGCTTATCATCAGCAAAGAGGCTTTTGAGCCAGACCCAGCTTGATTCCTCCACGTCTTTTATCTACAGTGAGTTGTGTCTTTAGTAAAAATGATTTACCTTTGGCTTGTGAGAGGGGATCAAGAACAATGGCAATAGTCTATATTGTTTCCGGGAGTCTCTTGGATTTCCCTGACCAAAAACATCAAAGGAGGATCAAAATAATGCTGTGCAGAGCTAAACAGCGAGAAAATATGGAATACAAATGACTGAGAAACACGATTGTTCAACACCTTAGCCATCAAGGAAGTGAAAATTAAAGCTTCTTTGATATTTCATTTCCCCTAATCAGAACAGCTAAGGTCCAAAAACAAAAACAAAAACAAAAACAAAAAACAAACAACAACAAAAAAAAAAACCAACCAACCAACAAACCAAGAAAAAAAACCCAACCAAAAAAAAAAAAAAAAAAAAAAAAAAAAAAAAAAACCAAAACAACAATAACAAAGAATGACCACAGATACTGTCATAATTGTGGGGAAAGGGAAAACACTTATTCACTGCTCTTGAGAATGTAAGCTGGTGCCACCACTATACAAACTAATATGGAAGTTTCTCAAAACACTGCAAATAGATATACAATCCAGCTGTCTGAGTCTTGGGCATGCTTATACCCAAAACACTCATAGCCCACTCTAGAGATACCTACTCATCCATGTCCATTGCTACTCTAGTCACAATAATCAGGAAATGGAAACAGTCTAAATATCCATCGACTGAAAAAAAAAATGTGGTGTATTTACACAGTGGGATACTATTTAGCTACTAGGAAAAATGAAACTTGTAGGCAAATGTACAGAGCTGGAAACAGTCATTCTAGGTGGGCAACCCAAACCAAAAGAAGACAAATCATACATTTTCTTTTATCTGTGGATGATAACTTTGCATTTCCAGTCATACATGTTTTATTTAAAATACTCACAGAGGTCAGGAAATTGGTAAGGGGCTCTGGCAAGGGACTTCAAAGCAGAGAAGATAGACTGCACTGGTATAAAGGGTTAAAGGGGAACAAAGGGACTATAGCAGAATGTGTTAAATGCAGGTGAGAAGGAAGAATATAAGTAATGGAAGGAGTATGAGAAGAGATGAATAAAACTAAAGACCTTTGAAAATATATGGAAACATACTGCTGTAGAAGCCTACACATGCATGCTTGTGTGTGTGTATGTGTGTGTGTGTGTGTGTACGCATAAGAGACAGACAGACACACACACACACACACACAGATGAGATAGAGAGTGTGTTAGTTTAAACAAGGTTAGCCTAAAAGAAGCCTTTACTACCTACATAGCAGATCATAACCAATAAAAAGCCCAGTGCCAAGAATGGGTAACCAATTTTGGAGTTGTTGGGCAATGAGGTCCCGTAGATTCCCCAAACATTATATACTATTGCCATTGCTCTTAGTTACCCTCCAGAACCTGAAGTTAAGACTATATAGCTGAAGAGACAACATAGTCAAGTCACAGAATATGAAGGAATCAATCTGGCACAGAGCTGGAAGCTTCATCTCTACTAACTAGCTTTCCTAGTGCTAGAAGCTACTGGAGGAGAAAAGTAACTATTAATCATACCCAGCTGTGAAACCCAATGGCTACAATAATGAGCAGCCTGGCCATACATGCCCATTGATACAATAGTGGCATGAACATCATGGCACTATACAATCACTTTCTGATTGGATTTCACTCCACAAACTAAAATCCTATAACCAGCACCATTATTAACCCAAGAACCTATGGATAGACAGGTCATAGTCCTAAGGGGAGAAACAATACTATTGTGCTGCTAAGTAGACATAGCTTTAAACTGACTTCTAACTGACCTATTATAGCCATATCTCAATCCTCATCTGAGAAGTTTCTATTTTTCGTGGATGGTGATGAATACAGGGACTTACAACTGATTAGAGTGTATATACAGCAGCTCACCACAGCCCCCACCATGGCTCAGAGATGGGAAAGGAGAAGGGAAAGTGTTGGAGCCAAAGGGGATGGAAATAGAGTCTTCTGGACATACCAAGGCAATTGTACATGTGAACTTAGTGATCTTGATAACATCCATAAAATCTGTGTAAGCCCAAGCCAGACAAACTCCAGAATGAAGGAGGGAGTTGGACATAAAATCCCAGTCATAGCCATGGAGCTATTCCAGTTAGCTTCTGGGAGAGGGAATGACATTTTTCTAGGAGTGCAGCCCTTGCTAAGTTGGCCCTGATCCAGTGTTAGACCACACATCCAAGAATGTTAGGGAAGCACAAATTGGTCTCAAAGGTTTAAAAAAGAATAAAAAAAGGCTACAAAGTTGGGTGGGTGGATAGGGAAACAGGTAGATCTGGAAAGGATTGAAGGATGGGAAGTGAACATGATCAAAACTTTCAAAGAACTAATAAAACACAAGGTGACAACCCACTATCAAAATGCGTTTTTAGTGTTGGCTGAAAGAATTAACCATTTTGCATTATTATAATTATGTCATTACATGTAATACATGACAACTGTAAATTTAGTATCATTGCAAGTAGATTTTTAAAAAGCCTTAACACACAGAGGGCACATATATATGTACAGGAAGGCAAAATATTCACACATGTAAAATAAGACTAAAAATCCTTATGTAGAAAAATGAATGTAAGAAAATACTGAACAGTGATTATTTCTTGAGAGTGCGACTATGGCCTCTTCCTAAGCTTAAGTTTATTTTGCCTACATCCATTTACTACTCATGTATTAATTTTATGAATAAAGAACATACATTTATTGCTTTCATGATTAAAGAAAGTTGTATGCTACCAATGTGAAGATGCCTATGAGTTCACTATTTATTATTGGTTAAATGAGTTAACCACTGCTGATAAAACAAGATAAGGTTAATTCTTTCCTTATCCAAGGATCATATTTATTTATAATCATCCAACAAAGTACATATGTCCCAGAAATCGTGAATGGCATTGAATTGAAACTATTAGGTACATGAAACAAGGAGTCAGAGATTTTAAAATGTGGGTCATGGAATAGAAGAGTGAATATAGTGGGAGGTTTATATATTTGTTTATTATGACATTATCAATTGTGTATTCTGTGGAATTACAGATGTCATGAAACTTTTTCCATTTCTTCATGAAGAAGAGATACTCTCCTCCAGATAGGTAGGTAGATGGATGGATGGATGGATGGATGGATAGATAGAGCAAGTTAGAGAAGTCACTGCCTTGAACTGTGTTTTTAAAAGCAGTCTACCAGTGTTTTACAGCCTTTGGTTGAAATATTGTTTGGGACTAGTGAGGTTAAAAAAAAAAAAAAAAAAAGCCTTTCCCTGACAGGCTGCCCATGTGGGCGTGTGGGATGGGTCTGTAAGTGCCCCACACCATACATACAGCACACACTGCCTGTCAGTCTTGGCTGCTCCTGGACAACCTGGAACAGCACTTCAGCTTTGCTCACTATTCCATTCCCTGACCTGCCTACTTCCCTGGAGGGAAAAAAAATCCCATAGCCACTTTTAGAACAGCTAAGGAAATTGTGTAAGGGGCAGGAAAAGCTGTTGACTCTAAGGAAGGGATTTTCAATGCAGTCAACTGCAGAATTTAGAAATTCTTTTTTTTTCCCTCTGAAGACACCAGAAGGCCTTAGACCAAACCAACAAAATGGGTACTGCAGGATGCAGTTGGAGACTGCATTTACTGCTTCTATAAATGGATGAGCACCTTCCATCATGTGAAGGAAGGGCCTAGCTTGTCAGCAATGTTTCTCACCTGGCACAGTCTTGCCAGGATCTTGGTAGAGTGGAGGGATACATAACTGAAGAAAAGTCTCTGATATGCCATCCCAAGATGCATGAGGACTAGGAGTGATTTGCATCCCTAGACTGAACTGAGCAGCTCTTTCTCCTGAACAAAGTACTTTATTTTCTCTTTTACTGAGTTGACCTGAAACTCTGGGCTCAGGCCAAATTACAAATGGACCCCACAAGAATTGGCTGTGTTGATGAATTCCTAACCGGAGTCCCATTTTCCTGAGGTCTAGCTGAATCCCATAACCACAAGAGGACCTGAGCAGTGACAATATGAGCTTTCATAATCATGCTATTTAAGATTCTCTTTTTTCCCTCAGACCAAATAAGCAAAACTGTTCCCAGACATCCATCAAGAGCACTGAGGACTGACGTCTGTATCATATAACTCAGAGCCTGGCTGTTGGCTTTCTCCAGGCTCTCTGACTTGAGTTAGTGACCATCTGCTAATTTTAAAGACACCATGTCATTTGGCTGAGAAAGTAGAGGGCCAGATGGCTTTACACAAATATTAAATGGCAGAAGGCTGTCTAAGATTGTTCCATTGTTTCTAGAAATGCATACATTTCTTAAGTGGTGTTCTCTTTAGGGCAAAATGTGGCTATTATCCAAACTAGAGATTTAAAAGAAGGCAAATAATTTCAGGATGTTTTCAAAGTTAAAAACAATGAAAGCCATTTGAACAATAATAATCCAATTTGGAAGATTTTTATGGCCGAGTGGTTAGGATGCCCCATCTCACTGATACTATGTATTATTAGGAAACATATGTTTACTGTTAGCATTCAGTAGTGTTTTCTTATTTGAAAGGTTTTTTTTTAATATTAGAATGAGATTTTTTTGGTTCTAATGTGGAAACTTAACCATACATCAAAAGGATTCAAAGAGCAAAGATGTTGATCTTCACTTGATAGAACTGATAAAGTGATGTGAAAAACTCCCTACCATGGTGCCTACTGCACTATGGTTGCTCGATAGCTGTAATAACTGTTAACAAATGTGTATGAGCTCCAGACCCTGTAAGATCTGTCCTTCCCACTTGGCTGTGTCACAGACAGCTCCAATTTGGCACGTTCAAAGTTGAGTTAGTTCTATGTGATTAGTCTAGCTTCTCTCAATCTTGTCATTCATTTGTGCTGGCTAGTTTATGTTAACTTGATGCAAGCTATAATCATCTGTGAGGAGGGAACTGCAAATGGGAAAATGACCCCAGAAGATCCAGCTGTAGAGCATTTTCTTCATTGGTGATTGATGGAGGAGGGTCCAGCTCATGACGGCTGGTGTCACCTCTGGGCTGGTATCCTGGGTTCTATAAGAAAGCAGGATAAGCATGCCATGAAGAACAACCCAATAAGCAGCACCCCTCGATTGCCTCTGCATCAGATTCTGGAACTGTTTGAGTGCCTGTCCTGATTTTCTTCAGTGATAGACTACAATGTAGAAGAATAAGGCAAAGGAAGCCCTTTCCTCCTCAGCTTGCTTTTGGTCATGGTGTTTCATCATGGCAGTAGTATCCTAAGACAGACATGCTGAGCTACTCCCGTTTCCTTGTTACTCCACAAGCACTAAGAGCTCTTCTTCCATAGTTCAAACATGATGACTGCAACTGCTTGTGTTTGTCAGGACCTCCCATCTAGAGCCTGGGGTTTTCCAGCTGTACTAGTGACATTTGGCCATATGGGTTCCTGTCATTGTTGTGGGGGCTTTCCTCAGTACTGAAGCACTGTCAGCAGCTCCCTGTTCTTTCTCCTTTGGCTACCAATGAGGAACCCTAAACCATACATTCCTTTAGACATCACTGCTGTTGCCCTGGAAGAAATCTCACGGAGCTAGAAAAACTCCACTCCAATCCAAAGAAACATCCTCTCCTTCCAGTCCTATGCAGCCCTCTTAATTGTCTTTCTCCAGCAACAGTGAGACCTTTCTTTACACCAGAAAACCCTTCTGCCCAGAATAGCCAGGATGGTTTTCATCGTATAGCAGCCTACAATTATGCCTCAACCTAGATCTCTTGCCTGCTTCCCTTCACAAACATCTTAAAACTGTGTTCATCTTCATGAAGGCATGGCTGCCTCACATACCCAGGTTCATTCATTCATCTCTCACAAGGCTACAGCCGAGATGGGATGCTTCTCATGATTCTAAAGGCAGGTGTACATTTTTACCTGTTCAGGGAACCCTTCTGGTCAGCAGAATGATCCCCTGCTAGAACTCCCCAGTTCTTTCCGCCTCAGGCCCTAGGTTGTTGCTAGCAAAGCCCTCATAACAAATGGGAACTGAGAATTTTTAATCATTTGCTATAAGTCTCATATTGCACAACAAATATCTTGAATGTAGAAGCAGGTCTGTTTCATTCTCTACTCTGGACTAGCATTCCCCATAATGTATTGTCCAGAATAATCATTCAAATTCAAGGGACAAATAATGAATAAATGAAATGCAAAGGTAGTCTTGGTTGTGACTTGCTTTCTCCATTCTTTACACTAGGGGGTGCCAAGTGAAATAAACTATGTGCATATGTATGTATGTATGTATGTATGTATGCATGTTTTATCTTTTTTTAAAAAAAAACAGTATTTAACAGTTTGGACATCCTTTTCCTATGACACAATTTAAATAAATATTGTAGCACAACAACTCCTTCTTTTTATTTCATAGTAGCTTTCCTATTCAGAGAGCTATGATTAATCAAATGAGTTATGATGCACACCCATAGAGTGCTTAGCACAGCTAGTGCTAGATGAATCAAAGTGAAGACCTTGGGGATTTAGCGTAGGGCTCTATCATCATTTGCAAACAACTATTTTTCCTTCAAGAGACAGCTCTTGGCCTGCTTATTGGGCCTTAGTAGAAGCTGAAGACTAGTCAGTAAGCCACCACGTTATCTCACAACCTGAGTTGCTCTTAATGAGCTGGGTATTATTTGACCCACTAAGCCATAAAGTAGGACATGAACAACAGCGATCCAACATCAAATGGAAGTGGTTCGTGTGTGACAAGCAAGTTACATGAAGAATTTGCCCAGATTCCTATGGTTTCTACTACCCTTACAATGCCTTCTTCTCGCATGCACCTACAGCCTCATGGAGAAGAAAAGACTAGAGCCTAGTTTAGGGATGGTTCTACAAGTCATGCAGACACCACCCAGAAGTAGACAGCTGCAGTATGACAACTCTTTTCTGGGACAACCCTAAAAGACACCAGTGAAGGGAAATCTTCATAGTGAGTAGAACTTCAGGCAGTAGTATACTTGGTCATAAATTTGTTTGGAATGAGAAATGGCCAGGTATGTAATTGTTCATTGATTTATAGGCTGATACCTATGGATTGGCTGGATAGTCAGGGACTTGGAAAGAGTAATTGGAAAACTGGTGAGAAAGATATTTGGGGGAAAATGGTTTCATTTAATAGCACCTATGGAACAAGTTTTGCTTCTTGTTCCTGGAAACTTATATTCTACTGACCTAGAAGACAAGAACATTTCTAGGAATCTTTTGGAACTCCAGTACAAGATTGGGACTGCTGAGATATCCAGTCTCATGGACTGACCAGCTACTGGATTCTTGGCCATTGCATTGAGAGACCCACTGTGGGACTATGAGAAACATAGGCTACAAGTCAGTCAAAGGAAATCTCCTTTAATTGTGTGTTGGTGTGCATTTATGGATGCATTTATGTATGTATGTATGTATGATCTGAAGAGACGCATAAGTGTCTAAATAATAATGTAATAAGGAAAGATACTTGTCTAAAAGTTCAGGCTAGGCTCCATCTAAGTTTATTAAAGGTTTTGAAAAACACTGTAGCTAAGTATTGTGTGACACATTTCACCAAGCTGGAACAGCTACAAGTTAAGTGTATGGGCTTGCCAATGCAGAAGGCAACTCTTAGATAGTAGTGTCAAATGCTAACATGTTGCTTTAGTTCTCAGCCTATTTTGAATGATGTATTATTCAAAGCTTTTCCTTTGTTGATATGCTGAAATTCTAACAGCCAATGCCATTAAAAACCAAACTCTGTTTTTTTTTTTTTTTTTAAAAAAAACAGTATTGTGCAGATATTAATTTCCCATGTATGGAGTAATTGTTATTTTTCACAGTGTAAAGAAAATAGAGTTACAAAGGAAAGTAACTTACTATTTACTGTCTTCTCTTTAGAATTTCAAATTGCCTTGACTTTTCATGTTACTCTGGAACTTCCTTTTTTGTTTTTTGTTTTTGTTTTTTTTTTTGTCTCATTAAATCATGAAATGGAATATTTATTCTTATATCTCAAGAAAGCGTGTTGCTTTCCATCTTCCAAAGCCTTTGCTTAAAGAACCATTGCAATTCAAGTGAAAATATTCCAAGTGAAAATTCATCGAGGAGTTTTAAAAGGGACTATAATAATAAAAATTATCTCTTGCAGCCAGTTCTGTGATGGGGCCAATGAAAATATCCCAGGAACTGGTTTGGGGCTGTGTTCATTCTTCATGTTGGACTAGTTAGCTTCATGTTGGACTAGTGAGTATGAGATGATGTTAGTGAGGCTAAGATCTTATCCCTGTCTGGGCCAGCTAGCTTTGTGAAAGCAAATTAACCATAGCACATGAATTCATTTTGTTTCAAATGATAGTTTTGCCTAGGAAATATGGAGGAATAATCCCAAATTGTTTGGGCTTAGGGATTATTACATTTCCATATGACTCAACTGTATGACGTCACACAGTTGAAGGAGTGAACTGAATGTGAGAGTAACACACACTAAACATATCAACACCATGCTATTAGCATTTCATCTTGGATGCCTGCTGTTCCATCCTTACCATCACTAACCTCATTGACATAATAATATTCATTACTATTAGCCTGTTCATATTATTGAGCAGGAATGGGCCTCACTATTGCACAAATCAGTTCAATCTTCCCAACCATTTCTGGAGGGAAGATTACTTTAGCCTAGTTTAGACTTAAATGATAGATCTGACTGTTACAACCCACGTAGCTAATCTCACTCACTCTGTTTCCTGGTCCACCATGGTACGAGCAACATCTACCACACATGCACTGCTATGACCTGAGTTGCCATGGCATTCTTTCTCCACATTTGAAACCATTAACCAAAATATATCTTTCCTCAAGTTATTTCTGCCATGCATTTTGTCAAAACTATAAAAAGTAGCTAATGTCCTAACTCACCTTAGGTAAAGCTATGATTTAGAAAAGTCCAGTGTCTGTGTCTAGACTGAAAAGCAGGTCTCTCTGACACCCAAGCTCATGATCTTCACATAAGTATGCAGATGTCAACATCAGCTTCTGTTCTCTAAGAACCTATGCTAAGGCTGGCTTACCTTTTCCTAATAAAAACAACACTGTAGGAACTTGTGTAGCTCACCTGAGGGAAAACTTCACAGTGCCTCAATTTTCTGAACTAGATTCTTGTAGGTAGCTGACAACTGAAATTCTTTTCAAGATTACTCAATAAAACATACTTATGTTTCACAAAAGAGTACACATTGTTCAATCTGCGCCCATATACAAATAAAATGAAGGCCACTTCCTTGACACCCAACTTATTACAAAACTGTGGATAATCTTGAATTCTTAGAAGAAAAATAACAGTTTTTTTCCTTATCGCAAAATTTTATTTTTAATTGAAATAGAATTACACCACATTCTCTCTTTCCTCCCTCCAACCCCTCCCAATTACTTTGAATCCATCCCATCTCACTAACTCTGAAGATGATAGCCTCTTTTTCTTTGATTATTTCTGTATGTGTGTATATGTATGTATATATGTATATATAGATACAACTTGTTTTTGTTGTGTGCAAACAGTTTCAAGGCTGATGACTTTGCACTGAAAAACCAATAAGGAGAAAGGCTAATTCTTCAAGCAGTCTATAGTTGCCTGTAGTTCTTCATTTTGGGGTGGGGGCCCTTGAGCTTTTCCTCTTCTGAATTAACTTGTCCATTGATAGTGACACTATTCTGATCTTGTTTATGGAACCATTTCTAGGACAGACTGTTTCACAGCAGACTTCCTGATATTCTGGCTCTTACAATCTTTCCACCTCATCTTCTGAGACAGTTCCTGAGCCATAGACACAGGAGCTGTGATGCAGATGTGTTCACTGGGATGCGTCCCTATGATGTACATACATCTCAGCAGTTGTGGTTTTCTTTAATGGTTTTTATGAGCCATAGATGTGTTCACTGCAGATGTGTTCATTGGGATGCAGCCCCGTGATGTACATACAGCTCAGCAGTTGTGGTTTTTATTTACTGTAGAGAGATGTCCCTTATCTCTAGGTATAAAAACAAGACTTTAAATACAGTAAGGAATTACGTTGCTCTAATAAAGTGTTGGTAGTAGATTCCTTTCTAAACTTCATGACATCACCAGTCCTGGGAAGTTTGCTAGGTTTCAGGACTAGGCATGACTTTCCTCCTGTTGAGTGGGTCCGAAGTACAGTTAATCAGCTGTTTGTGGTCACCAACATGTGAGTACTACTTACCGAATTTTAATATATCTTGCAGATAATTGTCATGGTTCATAGGTGTTACACCTAGGTAGGACTCTATAATTGAGTCCCTCCCTTGGCAGACTGCACAGCATTTTCTGGAACATGGAAGTCAGACTGCAGGAAAGATACTTAACAGAACATTTTAAAGGAACTTTCTGAGAGAGTGTGTATTGTTGTAGTTGCTTAATCTTATTATATTTTGTTTTTATTGTGTGTGTGCAGGCACGTATATGCTTGGGCACACATCTGGAGGTCAGAGAACCATTTGAAGGACTAAGGTGTCTCCTTTCACCATGTGGGTTCAGGAAACCAACTCATCTTGGCATACATGGGAGCAGGAACCTCTTCCCTTTGAACCATTTCTTCAGGCATCTCCTGGTTTTGCATGTGAAAAAGACAGGTGATTCACTTTAGAGTCAAGTGAAGACTTCTCAAAATTAACTGAGTGTTTGCTTTCAAAATGCTACTAAATGTCAGACAGTTACTCATTCTCATGTATATAAATTGGTTATTTCATTAATAATTTATTACAGTAGTAACTATATTGAATTTTATAATTCATTAGTTTGATGTGGTTTTATGTAGCCAAGGTGGGCTTTGAACTTGCTATGTAGAAGACGTTAACTTAGCAAATCTGATCCTCTTACTTCCATTTACTAAGTAGTGCGACTACAAACATGTGCTACCACAGGCTATTGGTTTTTTGTGGTTTTCTAGCCTTGAACCCATACAGTTTTTCCTTTCTTTTTGTTTTGTTTTGCTTTTATGTAATAAGAACCTGCCATTGATATAGATTTATTGGAATTTGTGTCCTAAACTAAGTATGGAGAATTCTCCTAAAGTTAAAAGTAGATCTACCAGCTATACCATTCCTTGACAGACATATGCACAAAGATCTCAACATTGTATTCCACAGACACTTACTCAGCCATTTCATTGTTACTCTAGTCATAATAGTTGAGGAGTGGAAACAATCTAAACGCCATTCAACTGATGAGAGGAAAATGAAATTGTGCTACATATACACAACAGCTGTAAAGGAAAATGAAATTTGTAGGTAAGTGGATGGACCGAGGAATTATTACAGTCAGTAAAATAGTAACTCAGACTCAGAAAGACAAATGCTGCTGCTTTCTCTTGCTTGTGGATGCTCCTCTCTGAATCTCTAGATGTGAATGTATCCCCAGGATAACAGTAGAAGCTAGGAATGTAAGAGGGGGCATAGAGCAGGGTATGGGGGCTCTAGGCAACAGGTGCTATAAATGAGGTAATAGAAGAAATGGATATAGCTATGGATGGGGAGGAGATAGAGGGAAGCACTGGGTGAAATAGAGGAGGAGGGATAAAGAACTCTAAGGATGATTTTTAAAGCCATGGGAAAACAGCATTTTTTATTTACTTAAAAGTACATATGTACACATGGTCAGCTGGGCGGTGGTGGCGCATGCCTTCAATCCCAGCACTCAGGAGGCAGAGGCAGGTGAATCTCTGTGAGTTTGAGGCCAGCCTGGTCCACAAAGCTATACAGAGAAACCTTGTCTCAAAAAGCAAAAAACAAACAAACAAACAAACCCAAACAAGTATAAATGGTATGTGTGTGTGTATATGTATACATACATACATACATACATACATCAACAACACCTGAGTAATAAGTAATAATACTCTCAAAAGACAGACTAACAAAAATCCCAGTAACAGGCATGGGAAATCTCTCTTTGAGTTGGTCAAGAGAGTCCAAGAGATTCTCCAAACATGACAGGTTGTTGCCATTGTCCTAAGTATGACCCAGTTGCTGAAGACTTTACACATTTTGGACTCTGAGTTTGGAGGAATTGAATTTGAAATGAAATGGAAGCCACCTCTTTATAGCTCTTATAGTATTAGAAGTTGTTATACAAATTGCCAAATAAATGGTCACACCTATCTGTAAAGCTTATGAACCACAACCATGACCAGAATGTCAAGACATTCTTAAGCGTGTAATAGTGGCATTTGTATCTTTGAGGTAACCAATAGCCATCTAGTTGCATGTAAGACCTCCTCACTAGTATCAGACCTGATACTATAAACTTGCCTACCTTCCTAAACTAATTTCTAACTCATTATAAATAGTTATTCTTAAACCCACAGATAAATGTATCACTCATTCCCCAGCAAAGAAACACCTGTTTGCAGCCGAGACCATTTTGGAAATATATAACTTATCAAAATGTAGAAAATAAGTAACATTCAGTGTCCAACCCCAATTGATACATTTATCATACAACCCCTACACTAATACTCAGGAAACAATGCAGAAGGGGAAGGCAGAAAGAGTCATAAACAAGATCATAAATAAGACAGTGTCTTCTAGATATGTCAGGGAATCTGTAGTGGGGAAATCTCAACAATGTGGTTTATTAATAATTAAAGAAGAGGAGGTTGTAGATTTGAAAGTGGAGGGCTCTCAGAAAAGGTAGAGGAGAAAAGAGGGATACAAGAGATACTGCTCATGTATGAATTTCCCCCAAAAATTGATGATCCCTCATGGAAGGCCTCACTGTCCTTGGGAAATGGGTGAGGTTGGTAGGGGGCATGAGAGGATGGGAGGGACAGAACGGGGTGGGGGAGGGATTGATATATAAAATGATTGTTTCTAAATAATAATAATTAAAAAAATCTGTGAGTTCCATTGACATCTGCCTTGATTATTGTTGTATCTGCCGCACCTAAAACATTTCCAGGAATTATGGTAGAGACTCTGTAGTAACAGTGATTAACAATGAATTAAGAGTCAGCCTTTGTAATTTTTTTCTGTGTCAGATGCACTGGATTAGATGTATGCAGCATATGCAAATGTATTAAGAACTCACAGTTGCCTTTGGTCAAGTGTCTTGACTCCTCGCTGCAGGGGTCTGTGGAAATGGATTGTGCTGAATCTTGCATCCCATTTCACTCTGACTTGAAATGGTGCTGCCTGTGGAATGGAACCAGACATCCAGTAACACCTTAAAGCTCTGATAAAGGGAACTGACCCCTCCTGGATCAAAACTGTGACCTCAACCACCAGTCATGGCTATGGTAATCTAAAAAAGCCATCTTGCAATAATACAAGGGGGAGTTTAGAAGCAAGTGAATACCATCTGACCAGAAACTACATTAAAATGCTGCATTCATCCCAAGCTTGCTTCTCAGCACCCCCATTCAATTAGGTTGTACTTACTAAAGCAAAGTCTGAGATGCCAGGTGCTGTGGTAAGCCACTCTCTGAGGAAAGGTGTTTTTATTGCTAAGATGTGGTCTAGAGAATTCATGGCTTTAGTTTCTCTTAAAAAAGAAAAAAAAAAAAAAAAACAACTTTATGTGAACCTTGAAGGAAGAGATTTCCATGTAGAATGACTTTTGAATAGCTGGGCAGATAATTAAAAAAAAAAAAAAAGGTGGAAGTGAAACTATTATATCCAGGAATGTCGTTTTGTAACCTAGTGTAATGGAACTATCAGAAGTTGCTGTCAGAACACCCAGGTGGAGTTCAAGCTTTGGATCAGCCCCAGCCTCCCCCTAGGCTCAATTGCCACCTGGCCAATCTTGTGATGTAAAACAATTGTGTTTCAAGGGTCATTTGGCCCACTCCTCGTTCATAAAGAGCTCCAAGTACAGGTCTCTAACATACTTCTTTCTAAGGTCTTGCTTAGATAATTGATAAAGCAGGAAACAATTCACTATATTGCTTTAAATTCTTGTTTTATCATTGGACTATAAGGTTTACAGTGCATTATAAATTAATGGGTTGTGTTTGTTTGTGTTTGGGAATTAAATTCTGTTACCTTGCTTTGGCAGAAGAACATCACACCACATTGTTTGTGATTTAAAAATGACCTAATTAATGAAAATATTTAGGAATGAAGCATACATTTTTGAACCAAAACATGTCTATAAAGTGTTTGATGAATTGAGAAGCATACAGTGGAAAGCCAGGTCTAGGGTACCCTTTGAGACAAAATTTACACAGAAATTCCCTGTTTGCACATGTGATTTGTTTGGGCTTTAGGAAGTCTGACACCCTCTTCTGACCTCCTTGGGCACTGGGCATGTACATGTTATACATACATGAAGTCAAGATACTCATATATACATAAAAGAAAATGAATCATTTTAAAGAATCATTTTAAAGGTTACTAGAGTAATCATGTTCATAGAGACATAAGATACTTTACCAGGGCTTGGGGAAAGAAATGGAGATTTGTAGTTCAATGTGTTTGAAAGTTTGGGAAATACTGGGGACAGATGATGCTGGTGACTGCAGTGAACACTATTGAAATATTACTTAAAAATACTTATGATGGTATACTTACGCTCTACATATTTTGCTACAAATAAAATTGTTTACATATTTAAAAGAAGATGATTGTTGGATCTCATTTTAATAAAACTTGAATGGGAATAAGTTTTGCCATTTTGGTGCATTGATATTTCTTTCCTTTTGCCCATTTCTTCTCTTCTATAATTATTAATTGAATTTATTTGCCAGCACTAGTTGAAGGTCTTTGGATGGGAGAGGAAAAGGAACCAATTCTGACTTTCATGGATTTTGTTTCTTGTAGAGCATAGGAATGGATAACAAACAGAAAAACATAAATAGGTAGACACAGATGCTGGGAAATGTCACATAAATGGCAATGAGTGCCACTTACTGACTGCTCTGGTTGTATATGTATGTCTGTTGTCCCCCACACACTCATGTTGAAGGCAGATTCCCAGTGTGATCTTGTTCATAGGTGATGTGGCCCTGAAGTGGCACTTAGGTTCATGAAGGATTTGCCCTATGGATGTATTAATCTAGCTCCCAGGAGACTGGGTCAGTTTTATCCAATGTGGTTTTCTTAAACAAGGTTACATCATGTGATTTATCTTTTGAGAGCAACTGCTTGCCCTTCTGTCTTTTACAATAACTTGAAGTAACACAGGAGCCCATCAGAAGCCATCCAAATGCTAACCATGCTTATGGACTTACAAAATCCTGATCTATGAAAAACTGTTCTTCCCAAAGTGCCTAGACTCAGGTACTCATTGTAGTACAAAAAAAAAAAAAAAAAAAAAACAGGTCAAGGGGCAAGAATGAAAGAAGTGAACCTGAAGACATCCAAGCAGCAGCTGTTTCTGGAAAACAAAACAAAACAAAACAAAACAAAACAAAACAAAAACAAAACAGACTGTAAGTGCAAAAGCCTCGGGATAAGAGTGTGTTTAGTGCATCTGTGAGGCACGTAGGTCTCCCTCAAGGTACATAAAGGAAGAGCAAATGGAGGAAATAGTGTTGACAGACACAGTAGGAGATGTGACTGGAGGCCAGGTAGTAAGAACCCATGGGTCGTTTCACACTGATGCCACAAAGGTCTGGAAATGATAACTCAAGGGCATTGAAGTCATTCTGTCTTTCCCATCACCTGAAAATTGTCTTTACCATGTAGAGCCATGAAGCAAATCTGGCCCAGTCTTATTTTGGCTTGTTCTGTTGAAATGCAAAGAAACAAATTATACTATACACGAAAGGGTACTTCATTATCTTTCTCCCTGGCTTTTGGAATAATATCTGTAGGCTTTGGAGAACATGCAAAAAAAAGATGTCGGGAAAAATATCATGGTGATTACTTCTGTGTGTCAACTTCACAAGACTACTGGTTGCTAACAGTGTGGGTAAATTATTATTATTGGATGTGTCTGTGTGGGTGTTTCTGTAGGAGATGAACTTTACCATTGGCATCAAAGGAATGAGTAAAGAGCAACTTCACCCATACAGATAGAATCTATACATCGTCTTGAGAGTCTAAAGTAAAGAGCTGAACTAAGGACAAATTAGGTCTCTGCTTGAACAGGACTATTGACCAGTAGCCCACTTCCTACCCTGACACCTGTCACTTCAAGTCTTCAGTCTTGGATGAAGACCCAGGTTGCTTCTGCCTTCTTCATACTCACTAAAACCACTGTCTTTCCCTTATGATTTGGAGAACCTGTGCTCTGCCCAATGTTCAAAATACTTTCTAAGCTAATCCTAGCACAGCCTGCTAAGAGTTATAATCTGCACAATTGGGTAAGGTTAACTTTCCATATCTTAACATGTTTTTAAATGCTATGTATATTAGATGTGAGAAATGATAAAATTTTCCGTCAAGTGTCTTTGGTTACATGTAATATTGTGTTGTGTGTATATGTTAATGTAGGTATATATATGCACACACTCATGCAGATGGTGCTTCTGGAAGCCTGAGGTAGATGCTGGTGTCTTTCCTTGATTTCTTTCCGTTGGAATGGTTTTGAGACAGGGCCACTAACTAAAACGGAGTCTCATTGATTCAGCAAGGCTGGCTAGCTAATGAGATTCAGGGATTCACTGGTCTCTGTCTCCCCCAGAACTGGGATTATGACTACACACACTGTGACCAACTATTTAATGGGTTCTAGGGATTTAAGCTCAGGCCAATATGTTTATATGGCAGACACTCTACTGTCTGAGCCATCTCACCAGTGCTGCCGAGTATTTAATATTGCCCAGATCCCAGGCAGAAGCTTCCAGGTTTTCAGGCATGCTATGTATGGATTTGTATAGTTTACATAGTCCTTTGTCTTTGAAGGCAGTGTGCTTTAGGATCATTGCTTGCCATGGATTCCTGCTTATGGGTATTGAAGAGCTATTTTCCCAGCAGTTTAAACCCCTCTTTTTTTCTAGCAACATGAATTATATCCCAATTTTAGGGGTTGGAGAGATGGTTCAGCAGTTAAGAGAACTTGCTATTTTTTTCAGAGAACTTGGGTTCTATTCACAGCACCTACATACAGCTTATAACTGTCCTTCACACCAATTCCAGGGCACCCAGTGTTCTATTTTGACCTTTGTAGGCACCAGTCATGTGCACAGTGTGCATGTATCCATTCCGGTAAAACATACACATAAAATAAAATAAACAAGTCTCTGAAAAGCATCCCAGTCCTAGCGAGGCACAGCTGATGCACAGTTACACTAACGGGAGATTGCACTGTGGGCTTGCTCTTGGGCGGGGCGATGCTTCCTCCTCTATGATGTGCAGTCAAGAAGAATTCTTGGCTCACCTCTCTGGTTGTGGCTTGATGAACTGAGAGCAGGGATTTCAAGAGTAAAAGAGTCTGCACAATGCTGAGCATAGTCCTTGCTGGGTTTCATTCAGTCTGTAGTCTCCAATTCTTTGTAGCTACCAGAAGTGCCTGGGTTGGGGGCTTTGCACACTGCCTCAAGCCTGCCTTCCCTCTCTTGGACTGCCATACTATTTCTTCAGAGGCTCTTAAACACTTGAGAGAAGGACAGCATAGTGAAAAAACTTCTGTACTCTCTTGCCTTCTTGAGCATGCATCGCCATGGCTCATGACTCAAGGACAAAGCCTTACATAGCTCAGGCTTTTAGCTGGGACAGCTCTTGCTCCTTGATCAGTATTTACCACAGTCTGGCTCCACACAAGGGGCTTCTACCCAGGTCAGCACAAATGCAGCCTTTGCAAACCCAACTATATGACTTGACATAGCAATGATGCAACATTTTCTCTCTATTTTCAAAGTGGACAAGGAACCAGTGGACAGAGAGGGCTACCTGTAATTGATGGCAAATAAACACCAGTTTGATACTAATGTTTGTTTAGTGTGTGTTTGTTGTGTGGATAAGTATGTTTGTGCAGATACACATGTGTGTTGATATGTATGAATGTGTATGTATATATGGAGGCCTGAGGACTACCTTGGGTGCCATTCCTCAGTTTCTGGACACCTTGCTCTGCTTTTCTTTATGTAGATTCTGAGGGTTTAAATTACAAGCCCTCTTGTTTGTAAATGCAAGCACTTACTGACTGAGCTATCACCCCAGCCCATATATTATTTTTCAGAACGAGCATTCCAACCCTTGGTTATCAATAATGTTCACATGGACATCCTCACAACATATCAAGTGATCGGCAGGGAGAAATGCTTAGTGTGGAATGCTCAAACCAGTAATGTCTTTGAGATGCAGGAGTTTCTTTGGGTTACTGTGTAAAATATGTTTCAGACACACAACTAAATGAAGATGTGTGTCTCTTAACATTTTTTTTATTTTATTTTAAAAATAGAATACGGAAAATCTGACTGCGTTTCTCAGTGTGGACTGAACACTTCGATAGTTGCTGACATTTAACTTTTGCAGGCAAGGGTTTCTAAACCCTTTTCTTCCTGCCCATCTCTTCTGCTTCTTGTCTGTCTGGTGGTGCTTGTGTTGATTTTGCATCTACAGGATGATCTGAAGGGAACAGTGAGAGAATGTGGATAATGCTATTTACAAAGTGGCTGTTTCTATGCAAATAAGACTACTAATTGCTAATCCATTGCTGGCTATTCTGTATCCTGCAGCCTTTCAAGTGCTTCTTGGTTGTGATGGATCTTACAATTGACTTGTGGTTCATTTACTGTTGTGGTATGGCTCTTAATTATCTCCCAAAGGGCTGTATGCTAAAGGCTTGTCACCAGCCAGAAATGACATATGATGAACCTTTAGGAGGAGAAGCCTCCCAGAAGGAAGTTAGGTCACAGGAAGTGTGGCCTTGAAGGAGTTAGTGAGATCCTAGCCCTTCCTTATCTGTTTTCCACTTCCTAATAAGGAGGTGAGCAACCTCCTCTACGACATTCCCTGTTATGATGCTCTACTTCATAGCAAGCCCGAAGGGACAAGAACAAGTAACCATGAATTAAAACCTCTAAAGCCACCAACAGAAGTCTTTTTTTTTTCTTTTTTAAAGTTGGTCACCTCAGGTATTTTGTTACAGAGATGCAAAGTTAACTAGTACATCTATTGGTTTCTTGGGACTTCTCAGATTCTTTAGAATTTTCTTGCGACATAAAGGAAACCATGAATGAAGTCTATTCACCACAAGTCTATCTCCTCACTCTCTGCCCTGCCAGTGAGGGACTGCTCTAACTATAGACATAAGCATATATAGAACTGGAAATTCATTTCCAGATTGTTGAAAAATCTCCAGGTGTCACATGCCAAGCTGACCAAGATCATGCTGATTAATCTACTGTGGGCTTTGGACATTGCATGTGTAAAATGAGAATAAAAAAGTTATTCTTCCTTTTTGTACAAAGTGAATTATACAGAAAAAACCTATAAATACCACTGGGAAAGTAAGTATCTAAATGAATGGACAGCATAAGGCACAGATAGGCAGGGAACATTCACCATAATCAGTATAGGCTCAGAAATTTTCAGTGTGGCAAACTGAAGATGCACTCCATGTTCTCACTTAGCAACAACACAGCCTCATTATTGCAAGGAAACAGAAGTATGCTTGGTCTGGGTAACTTTGTTTCTCACCCAAATTTTGTTTCTTTGTAACAGAAGCATTCATATACCCAAACACTCTAAGTAAAATTCACAACACCTTTCTTTTACCAAGCCTCACACTAGTGATGGAGACCCACAAGACTGTTGAGGCAGAGTTCAGATAGATGGACAGGTGTAATACATGACATCTGAGGATCTGAATTGCACTCTGAGATAATGGAAGTCGCCAGCTTTATCTTGGGAGGAGTCTGCTGTCTGGAAAGATGCACTCCAGAAATAGTGATATTACTGTCAAGAGCTTTATGTCTTTCTGAATGACTGTCTCAGTTAGGGTTACTATTGCTGGAATGAAACATCATGATCAAAAGCAAGTTAGGGTTGAAAGGATTTGTTTGGCTTACACTTCTACATCATAGTCCACCATCAAAGGCAGTAAGGACAGGAACTCAAACAGGGCAGGAACCTGGAGACAGGAGCTGATGCACAGACCATGGAGGGTGCTGCTTACTGGCTTGTCCCACATGGCTTGCTCAACCTGCTTTTTTACAGAACCCAGGACCACCAGTACAGACCTGCCCCCCTAATGGGGTAGGCCATCCCTATCAATCACTAATTAAGCAAATGTCCTCTAGGTGTGCCTATAGCCTGATCTTGTGGGTGCATTTTCTTTTTCTTTAACTTTCTTTTTTATTTATTCTTTGTGTCTTTATCACATCTTGTATCTCCATCCCAATCATTTCCTGGTCCCTTTATATCCACCCTCTACACCCCTCCCCCCAATAAAATAAAATAAAATTTATGAGAAAAGGAAAAGAAAATTCAATCTTGCTAGAGCATGTGAAGGAACTGGTCCTGTAGACCCAAAGCTGCAGGATCTCCATGATCCAGGGGAACAATGGGATAACAGAGAGGAGCTCCAGTGAGGGCCCAGCATCCATAGTGTAGCAGGAACCACAGGCCTCAAGCCAGACCAATGACTCTTTGGGATGAGTGTAATTTCTTAATTGAGGTTCACTCTGCTCACATGACTTTGACTTGTATCAGGTTGACATAAAACTAGCCAGCACAATGGCTCTCAAATTTCTGTACCCAGGACTGGGAAGATGGCTCCACATCCACTTGTCTGGACATGTGAAGACCTAGGTCTAGATTCTCCCAAACCCATGTAAAGTCAAATGAAACAGTGCACACCTATAATCCTGGAGCTTCCATGGCAAGCTAGGAGACAGAGAAGCTTGAAGGTCAACTAGTCTACTATATACAGGGGCAAACAACAATATATTCTGTCTCAAACAAGGTGAAAGGTGAGGACAAATATTGTTCTCAGACTGGATACATACATATTCAGACACATACATATTCACACTCACACTCATATATATTCATACTTACAAATGTAACATCACACACACACACACAGAAAGAGAGAGAGAGTGTGAGAAAGAGAGAGAGAGAGAGAGAGAGAGAGAGAGAGAGAGAGAGAGAGAGAGAGAGATTTTTAAAAAATATAAACCTGTTCCTGGATTTAACAGCTCAAGGTTCCAGGCATGAAAAAAAATGTGGTTTTCAATAACTTAAACTATATAATATGACACTAATGAAAGCAATTATCCACTGTAGGAGTGACTGAGTGCCAGACTTTGGGCCATATCTATGTGAATTCTATCACTTTAGAAGTCTCATGAAGTGCATCCTTGAACTGTTTACCATGAGAAGAGCACCATGGGCAGTCGTCACACTTTAGGATATGGCAAATCTCCTAACTGTTCTTTTCCCTTTTGGGTCCATGCTGTCATGCTGTGTAGATTGTACTGGTGTCTCATACTGTTCCTTGTGTTCTTTTCTTTAGGAACAGAAGATCCATGAGGCTTCTTCTAATCCCAGAATTCACCTGGCTTGAGCTCATGGTCTGTGATAGGAATTTTAGAGTTTGTTCCTGAGGCATTTCTAACACTGTCAGAGGTAGGGGGGAAGGAGCTCTCTGTGGGGATAGATGGCTTCCCAAGGCAGTGAGGGAACGAGACTGGGCCACCTAATACCAACACATTCTATTCCCACCTTACACATTCTCACAGTATGGAAAACTCTTGCATACAAGGGTAAATTGCTAAGAGTTTATGCTCCATGACCAGAGAGACTGTGGCACAAACTGTTTTAATTGTGTTGACCCAATAAAATGCTAGAATGAAACTGTTTTCTCCTGAAAGGAGAAATGCTAGTTTTTCAACCAGGGTCAAAGCTTGTAACCAGGGCGGCCTTTCAAGTTCTCCAAATGCCACATGGAGCCTTATGACTTTCCAATAGGAAATGTCCCCGACACTGACATCCTACTACAAGACAAAAAGGCAATGCTAGTAAAAAGGGGTTTTCCCAATAGTGTCTCCACTTAGCGGTTGAGATGTTCTCGGATTCTAAAATAGTCACTTCCACTCAGTGTCTCCTGGGTAATTGCAGCTTTGTTGTTATTCCTGGCCTGGCCCTGAGCCAGAATGCTGCTCTCCCCATCTTAGGTTGCTTCACCTGGGGCCTAGGGGGTACTTCTGCATGGTTATGGGGGCCTTCTGAGTCCTCAGACCACACTGTGGTGTTCAGTTCTCCCTCAGAGACCCCTGAATGTTTTGAGAGTAAGTCATGGCCAAGGAGAACTAAGGAGACCACCTTTAAATAAGAACAGGAAAATCCAAAGCTCATGGAATGTGCTCTCCAAGGAGGAAGCCTGTTTTTAAGGTTTGTTTTTGCCAGGCTGCGTGCTGTACTTAATTGGCTGTCACAGGGAGGGCAGGGCTCAGGGTGGACAGATTTCTCTATGACAGGAGAAAAAGGCAAGCTTCCTCCCCAAATGAAGTCATACTCAACCCTCTACTCCGCTACGGGGATGTGATGCTTTTCTGATTGTCTGCCTGACTTCCTTGACTCTTTTCCTCCTTGAGATCAGGGTTGTTTCCTGGGGTCAGGCACGCAGCAGGCTCCAGCCCAGCATGCTAACCAGGAACTTAGGAGCCATGGCGTCCTCCAGACGGGACAAGTGGCACAGGACTGAGACTTCTGATTTGGGACGTGACTGTGGGGGGGAAAGTTGACACAATAAATCCACCCACACTGTTGCTCTGCATTTAATGGTATCTGTTGCCTTTTATTGGATGATAGCCTGTGTCTCCAGGAAGAGCCTGACCTATCACATGAACACTACGTGCACTTGCCCAACCATTAGAGACTGTGAACAAGAAGTGAGGTAGTTCAAAGCATCATCATCACCTGGGTATTTGGTTAGCATCACTTCAAATATGTTCTACCAATCGATAAGGAAACCAGGATCAGAAAGATTGGGAAACTCCAAGGTTGCACAATAGTTTTGTTTATAGTCTTTGAAGCAGATCTCAAGATTGGATTCCAGCAAAAATGGCTCACTGGTGCCATTTATTAGGAGCATGGGAAAAGTATATGGAAGGGAAGGATGCTAGTAAAGGCTATGATGGCAAAACAGAGAGAGAATTGACTCACCCTGTAGGAGAATTAGAAATCAGTAGGGGACAAAGATCTCAGAGTTCTCTCTACTATGTGCAGTGAATTTTTATGGCACTTTCTGCCAGGCTTTGGCTATGGGTAAATGGGTAAGAAAGGATAGAGCTTTTAGAGCTTCAGAGCAACTTCTGGGAAGAGAGAGAGAGAGAGAGAGAGAGAGAGAGAGAGAGAGAGAGAGAAACTGCTTGTTGAAACATAAGGACATACTGCAGTTGAAACACTAGACTGTACTGAAGCTAGGCTGGGAACACACTGTGTGTTGTATATGTTCAGAAGATGAGAAAAGTCATGGACCTCTGAGTTCCTCTTGCTGAAAAGCAACACATTTAAAACCTAATGCCTTATAATAACCAGAAGGATATTTAGAAGGTATCTGGGGCACATACTATTTCTGTGTAAGGACTAAATAGGATACCTGACCACCAAATGCACCTTCTTCTTATGGAGAAGTTTTGTTTGGTTTTTGTTTTGTTTTTTAACATCCCCTACTGAGACCAATTGCTCTAGATATAACCCCATGTGACCCCACCAGGACTGCCATAATACAATACTACTGAGTGACTGGCTTCAACAATTGAAATTCTTTTCCTCATAGTCTAGAAGGCTGGAAAGTCCAAGGTCAGGGTGCAGTAGGTTTGTCTTCTCCCGAGTTCTCTCACCTCGGCTTATAAGTGGTCATCTTTTCCCTTTCTGCCTCTTCTTGCAAGGTTACTGGTTCCACTGGATTAGAGCTCCATCCTTTCAACCTCATTTAACCATATCTACTTCCTTGAAGGCCTCTCCCATTACATTTACATTAGGGGGAGGGTTTCAGTGGACTCTGTTAAATTTACCCATTTGACTTTCCCCAGCCAAGTCTCCTCATTCTTCCCATTCTTCAGTGCATTGGGCAAGCTCAGCAAACCCAAAACCTTCTTGTCTGAGAAGAAAATTCACCATTTTGTACAACACCTTATGCTTCACATGGCATCATCAAGTAAACAGTCAATTGCAGGGAATTTTCTAGAAGGTAAGAGGTCCAGAGGAGGTTTGAGTCACCTGACTGGTGGACCTGTTATTCTGTCTAGGGAACCAGAGTGAGCGCTTATGCTTGTGTGTGCATTCATACTTTCTCCAATGTTCCTAGCCTGTGTAGTCTTCTAAGAGGTTGGTCCATTTTCTAGTGTTGCCAACCAAGTAGAAACTCCCTGCTTCCTAGTGTTAAAGTCATATAAATACTAGGAAACTATTTCTTCTTTCACTACATTAATTTGTGAAAAACATAACAATCCCCCAAACCAGCCCTTTCACATCCTTAACTAGAGTGTGTGAACGTTCTGAAAATGCAGAATGATTTCTAATATCCTATGTGTATGTTTGTGCTAGGTCATGGACTTCATATGATCACTTTCTTGAACAATTTTGTGGAAAGTTGAGCATTTTAAAAACTACTTGATTGTCCTTCCTTTTCATTCTCCTCCTCCTTTGCTCCTGCGCAGCAGACCCAGGAACTTGTACACTTGTAAGGCATGCTCTGTACCACTAAGCCTCTTCCCTTGCCTGTGCACATGTTTTAAAATATGAGCCTGAAGTTATAAGTTATACACTTGTGTGTGTGTGTGTGTGTGTGTGTGTGTGTGTGTGTGTTGAGACCAAATGATCATAAACTGAACTCTTTAGGCCCCATTTTGTAGATGTAAGAGATCAAGTTTTGGGTTTCTGTTTTTTGTTGCTGTTGTTTTTAAGTCTTTAGTGGTCAAAGGTTAGAATACTTCACATTATGTTTTCAAGTGTTATTTTCTTGTGGATTTAACATAAGATTTAAGATATAAATGATATAGAGACATGATAAAGCAGTGAAAATTATTAATAAACATGGGAGGGAAAGCTGCATAATTGCAATTAGACTCCTGAGTGTATTCTTGACAAAAAACTATCTAAAAAGGGATGGTTATAGGTGGGGTGATGGTGGCACACTTTTAATCCCAGCACTCCAGAGACAGAGGCAGGCAGATTCCTGTGAGTTTAAGGTTAGCCTGATCTACAAAGTGAGGGCTTTTACACAGAGAAACCCAGCCTTGAAAAACCTAACTAACTAACTAAACAAACAAACAAACAAACAAACAAACAGGGTGGGTATAGGTGATGAAAGGGGGGCTATGATCTTTTGGAGGAAGCAAGAGCTATTAAAGCTTCTTTGGGTTTCTACTCTATTGTGACAATCCAAGGAAACAGATTAGATGCTACTTTCTCACAATGTCTGTCTCTTTTTAGAGACATTGTTTCCCTGGTTCTGAATCTTAGAAGATGCACCATGCTTTGTGGTTGTCCATGGTTCCCTTTGGTACACACTTAATGAGGCATGTAAATATTTCTCAAGCACCGTGGTAGACTCTGTGGCAGACAAAGCCTGTAGACTCTGGCCTCTTCTCTCATAAATTTTCAGGCTCCTGGAGTTGACATAGAATCACAGCAGCTCAGCAGAGAACATTTTCATTTGCTACTTTTCTGGTCTTGTGACTAAAATTCTTGACAGAAACAAAGAAGGAAACAAGTTATTTTGACTCATAGTTAAGATGCATCATAGCAGGGAACCATGGTGGTACTCTTGACATCAGGAGTACGTGGAGGCATTCTTCATAACATGATGGATCAGAAAGTAGAAACTAGGACTAGAACCAGGGGTAGATGTCTCCTTCAAAGTCCTGTCCTTAGTGACCCAAGTCTGCCATTCACAACCCATCTCCTAAATAATACCAGAGTTTTAGGGGATATTCCATGTTCATGCTGCATTATTTAATACCAACAGAGTGATGTGAATATTGGCATCCAGGGAGGCTTCCTGCATAATTGAAGCTCTGATCTGAAATATGGTGAAATATGGTAGAATCACTTGGGTAAGACTGAGAGCTGAGGAGAGGTGGGTAGTTAGGAATGATGTGTTGTAGCGGCAGAAGTATACATAATAGTAGATACCTTCATTGGGAGAGTAAGTCTGGTGGATGGACTGGAATAGAGAAAGATGTTGGGTGTAACACTTGGACTTTGATAATGCTATGTTGTGTTTCATTGCTATCCAGACTGAATAATGATTACACAATGCTAGCATCTTAAAAGCTATAGAGATAGATCTAAGAGAGATGCATATCTGAGAAATATGTTAAGGTGGAACTGACTCCCACATATGTTCTCCTTAGCTACATGGTATCTAGAAACTGAAACAGTGGAATTCAAGAGGGAAGGAAGCTAGGGAAGATAAACGCATGAAGAGAGCCCCGGAGGCATTTGCTTCATTTATTGTAATCATTTCTGATGGGCAATATGACCTTGGGCAAATAGATGAATTATCTAGACCTCAACACCTTAATAAAGAAACAGCTTCCTCAGAGAGGAAGGTGCTTAGGATAAGACCTAGTGTATTGGTAACCTTCAAATAGCTATCACGATCAATCAGCATTCTTACTCATCATATATAAAACATAAGGCAGGGATCCTAGAACCCTTAGTGCTTGGGACTCTGTTATGTGACAGACACAATACACCTTATCTTGTCTTCATCATCTCATTTAATATTTTCTATTACCCTATAAGACAACTATCCTCAATTGATATTCAAATGATGTAACTCTCCTGCCCCAAAATGATGGTAGTGTCCAAGTTTTCTTTTCCTCAACCTTACACATGAGGACAACAGCGTTCTGGTTCCTTTTGCTTTGTTTTCCTTAGCTCTGTTTGGTAGTCTCATTTTAGAACTATGTGGTCAGCCTAGAAGTATGATCAGCTTTAAAAATCCTCCTAGGAGTTATATCAATAAACATGGCATTGAGAATTGGCCACCATAATCAAAGGACAGCCAAATAAAAATTACCAACATACCATGCATTCCAACAACCCCAGCAAATGTTTTGAGGGGTCTGGGCTGATTCTGCTTTGCTGCTAGGTGTGGGGATGTGATGGAACTTAGCTCTCATTCAGGGCAGCAGAACTGACCAAAATCCAACACAGAATTTGTCAATTTGACACACTAAGCTACCTATATCTATATATAGAAGCCCGATTACAGACCTTCAAGTTGCATGAAAGCAGTAAAAAGTTTCTCTTACCTAAGAATACATTTTGGATTTTTACAGACTTAATGTATATTAATTAAAATAAAGGAGGGACAAAGCATATAAAAATACATTACAAGTAGGTGGCCATTATTCTTTAGTTCTATATATAATATGATTTTTTTCTGGGAAGAGGACATTAGTTCCTATGGTGATTTGAACAAGGCTTGTTCCCCATAGTCATGGGCACTTGAACACTTAGCCTGTGTTTGGGGTGCTATTGGAGATGGTGGCTCAGCCTCGCTGGAGGACGTATGTCATTGGCAGTGAGCTCTGAGAGTTCATAGCCTGGCTCCACTTCCAGTTTGTTCTTTCTGCCGTGTGTCTGTGCTTGTGAATATGATCGCTCTGCTTCCTGCCCTGGCCACCTGCTACCGTGCTTTACCCTCCATTATCCATTATGGACTCTCCTTGTGGAACCATAAGCCAAAATAAACTCTTTTTTTCCATTAGTAGATTTCAGTCACGCCACTTTATCACAGCAACAGAAATGTAACTAATGCAGTTCCCAGAAGGTTTTCAGAAAATATGCCCCAATGAAAGTGGACATTGTTTAAAAAAAGAAAGAGAAGTTCAGTGGTGTTGCTTCAGAAGCCTGGTGGGAGACAGGGGTCTGAGGGTGGGATGGGGTCTTTAGTAACAGTCCAAGTATATTGTGATGTCTTAATCCCATCCCAAACTCAGAAAAAGGCTGGAATTTAGAAGTATGCTCATATTGAGAAGCGAGAGATGTGTCTTTGTGGATCAGGAGTTGGGTGGTCCTGTCTCTCCTTCCAGACATAGATTAACAATGACTTAATTCTAGAAATATTGTCAGCAAGTAAAATAAATAGACTAATGGCTGTGGGCAAATTGTATGGTAATGTGTCTAAGCATTGTTTTCAGTCTGACCCTTAAATATACATTAAATCAATCTAGATGGATGAGTCATCCTGCTCTTAATTAATCTTTTCAGACATTTATAGAGAAAAGGCAAAGTCTTTACATAGACCTTGTAAATGTGTTTGAGCTTAGAATGGATTTTTATTTATGTGCACAGCACAAGCAGCCGTTACTTCTAAATGATGGCTCTTTTTGAATGTTCTCAGACCTTCAAAATGTTTTATTTCTATCTTTGTGGAGGGAATGAAGGGTGAGCTGAAAGAAAACACATGAGGGCCATTTTCCATGGCACGAACTGGCTAGCCTTCTGGATTGTACATGTTTGTATTTTATAGCATCACAAGTAAAGAGGCTGGGGATGGAATGGGTGAGGTGCACTCTCTTCAGGAGGTCAGCAGTAGGAGAGGGATCTCAGTTGTTGTGGTAACATCTCAAGGCTCCTTTGCCACAAAAACAAAAGAATTTCTCTGAAACCCAAGGCTGGCTTTTATACCAAATAGTAAGCGTGTGCCCAACTGCAAGTGTTGTCCTGGACATTTTCTATTTCTGATGTTGCTGGAGACACACCATCTGATGTTAGACCAGGAGTATAGCTCCAGAACTGTTTGCTGTGGTGATTGTTGTAAAGAAGAATCAGTCCCTCTAGGATGCTAGTGTGTGTGTGTGTGTGTGTGTGTGTGTGTGTGTGTGTGTGTGTGTGTGTGTGTGTGTTGTGGTGTATGGTAGAAAATGGCATTGTTACTCAGTCTTTAAACTCCTCTTAGCTATCGATTTGTGTCGCTCTTGTAGATGATTCTTCTTCTTTCTCTTTCTTTTTTCTTCTTTTTCTTCTTCTTCTTTTTTTTGGCTAGTTTTGGTTTGGGTGTCTAACTTTAAGTTTTGTTGTCATTTTTTATGGGTGCATGTACACATACATGTGCATGTATATGTGCACGTACCTATGTGTGGGTTAGAGGTCAACCTTAGCCATTGTTTCTCTGGAGCCATCCACTGTCGTTTTTGCTGCGCATTTTTTTTGTGTGAAACAAGGTCTCTCACAGGACCAGGGGCTTATCAATTAGGCTAGGCTGTCTGGCTGTTGAACTCCAGGAATCCCCCTGTCTCTCCCTCACCAGTACCGGGACTACAAACATGTGCAAATGCAGCTGGCTTTTAGGTGGTTCTGGGAATCGAACTCAGGTCTTCATGCATGCTTGCACAGCAAGTATTTTATCTCCTGAGCTATCTCTTCAGCACCAGCCTTCAGGCTTTATCACTCATTTGGATTGAATTCCTATTTTGCAGGAGGCACCGCTCTAGGTGTTGAGAATGTTGTGGCTCCAGAAACTTACATTCCACAGGATTATTAGATAAGAAGGAAATGCTCATGCCCACAAACATCATATAGACAAAATTAAATATGGTGAGGGGATGAGGGCAGTGAGCTTAGAGGCAGAAATAAATCCACTTTTGGCAGCCACAGTATGGACAAGGGAGTGAGGACGGGTGCTGTGACAGCTGTGTGGCCAGGGTCAGGTTATGGTAGGTCCCAGAGACATGGTAGAGGACGCTATTGGAGGGCTTTAAACAGAGGGTGGATGTGTTCTGGTTGAGAATTCAGAGACCCCTTTAGCACTTGGTGCAGCCTTTGTACTGGAACATGATGTATATGTGAACTGGCAGCACACCACCATCATTGAGCTCCAAAGGAAAGGTTTGACTGCTGATGAGAATGTACACCATACAGCCACTATAGGAAACAGTGTAGAAGCTTTGCAGTGCAATCCTGCTCTCTCTCTCTTCTTAGTACATTTTCAGGGAAAATGAAACTAGGGTACTATCAAGATTTGTGCATCCCAGTATTTGTTGTAACACTCCCACTAATAGCTATGATGCCTGTCAGCAAATGAATGAACAACAACAACAACAAAAAACAAACAAAAAACATGGCATAGACACAGCACGGAATATTATTTGGTCACTAAAGTAGACTGAAGCTCTATTAGTTGTGGCAAAAGTTACAGAATTGTAGAACATTATAGGCAGTGAAATAAGCCAGGAAACAAGTATTGCATGTTCTCAACCATATGTAGAAGCAAAGAAAATTGATTACAAAGAAGAGAGAGGAGAGGTGGAGAAGAGATTTGAAAGGGATGGGGAGTAAGGAGATGAAGGAACATTAGATGGCAACTACTAAAATTCAATAAGAGAAATAAATGAGATGATTCTATATACAACAGGGTGAATGTTGTTTATGATAACTAACCATATGATTTCCAAAGCCTGTGGTAATATTTCCCAGGCTACAAAGAGAAAGGGAAAAATGCTTAAAGAGCTAGAAATCCCAAATATTCTGATTGGCTCATTACCTATTTTGTGTATGCATTGATGTTTTTTCTTTTTACCCTTTCCTCTTTAGGTATATACAAGGATTATGTGTCAATGCACATTTTTAAAAGACAGGGTTTAGAGGTCTTCCCTCCAAAAGATTGCTGGGGGGTTTCTGATGGTGATGAGTTAGAGTTGATGGGAGAAGTGGGTGCAGGAGTAGCAGCAATGTATAGTTGCTCTGCTTGGTTAATAGTAGATCCTGGTTGAACTTTATAGGTATTTTTATTATTATTGAGATTACTCAAGGTAATTAAGTAATAGAATAGGAACAAATAATTAGAAAGGATAAAAATATAATTTAATTAGGCCTTTTGGTTACTTAAAGTTTTGGAAGTGTAAGTGAGTATGGTTGAGATAATTTGGGGAATGGCTTCTTCAAGTCAAATCAGGTCTAAAAGGCTTTGGGCTAATGAGAGCTAGCCAGAAAGGTGGGGGCTTTCTGATCTCTATCCACCTGGATTTGCTATGTCCTGAGATAACTGTATGTGGTGTCCTCAGCAAGTCTTATCACCAAGTTCCAGTAGGTAAACATGAGCAATGACAAAAGTCTGTATTGTTTGGAGAGAGGTCTCTAGGACACCTCCGACCAACAACTTGAAGGGAACATTCCTATATTTAGCATTGGGATTTTTATTTGGCCAACTGTGGCTACTGGGATGAGTATAATCCCCTGGATAGGTTAGCTCCAAGTCTTTTATATAAAGTGTATAAAAGAATAGGTTTCTGTTCAGCTTTCCCAAACATCCTCTTCCATAACCTTATTTCTCTAGTTCCTAGGTGAAAATCTTTCTTGCATTTTGCAGCTCAACTGTCCATTGTGTTTTGTTTTGGGTTGGCGATGAGGAAGGTAGAAGTGTGTGTGTGTGTTTATTTATTTATTTTTTTGAGGATTATAGGACTCCTTAACTCGAGAAATAAATAACTAGAATTTTATTAAATAACTGGAATTTGTATCAAATTCCAGATAGCATATGCATAAGAAACCCATATCTTAAAAGGAAGCTATTTGATCCCATTGTTAAGATTGGTATATGTTTGATATTCACCTATGCATCACTATTAGAGCTTACTGAATGCTGCTGGCATGTGTATCTGTTACAATAAAATCCAACTTGAACTATTAAACTGCAGACAATGGCTTGTATAATACATAAGTTTATTCTTCTTTCATGTCCAAATATACAGTTAGACAAATGTTTGATGTTTAAAAAGGTAAAAGTACTTGTGCATGCCCAGTGTTCTGAGTTTGATCCCTGTGCTCCATGGTAGAAGGACAGAACCAATTTCTTAAAATCACCCTCTATGATAGTACAAAAGAAACCCCCCTGAAAGGAGTAGCACTATTAGAAGATGTGTCCTTGTTGGAGTAGGTATGATCTTGTTGGAGGAAATGTGTCACTGAAGAGACAGACTTTGAGGTCTCATATATGCTCAAGCCATGCTTAGTGAGACAGATCACTTCCTGTTGCCTGCAAGTCAAGATGTAGGACACTTGGTTACTTCTCCAGCACTGTGTGTGCCTACCCAACACCCTGTGTCAACATGATGATAATGGACTAAACTTCTGGAAATGTAAGCCACCCCAATTAAATGTTTTTCTTTTATAAGAGTTTTTGTGGTCATAGAGTGTCTTCACAGCAATAGAAACCTTAAGTGAGGCATCCTCTGACCTCCATCTCTGTGTCATGGCACAGGAATATCTCCATCCACACACATCGCTACCACCATCATCGTTAACAACAACAACTACTACAACTACAACAAAATCTAGATGTGGTCAGTGCAGAGCTGTGGATTAAGATTCCATTCTACAAGGACCTTGTGAACTCCATTTATTGTTTTTCATTTCAATGTATAGAATTTTCATTTCCAAGGCAACCATGGCCCTAAATAGCCACTTCACCTTTTGCATTGAAATTTCAGATATCAGAAGAAAAGAGATTTTAAAAAACAGAGAGAGACAGCACAAGGGAGGCATGGCAGCAGACATTCAAGCCATGTTTGAGTGTCTTCCATGTGATTCTTTCACTTACATGTTTTTGGGTAGAATTTAAACAAGCATACAGCCCCAACTCTCTGCCTCCCTGCCACTTCAAGAAGTACAGCTTTGTTTCTGTTGTCCAGGTAACCGCTTAAAATTGAGATCTTTCTTCCTACCAAAGGGGAAAAAATAGACAGTAGAAACAACTAGCAGTTCCCAATACAGCCAGGTCCAGCAAACGTGATTCAACTCTCATATAAATGGAAAAATACCTCCCTCTGAATTTTATCTCAGCTGACTCATCTGTACCACCATCCCGTTACGGAAAGACGTGTCTGATTTAGTAAGAATGCATTTTTACATTCAAAGCTGAATTCAGCAGATAAACCTCACCCACTTGAAATGGGATAAAAGAAAGTCCCCTAGATAGAGAGAAATCTGCAAACAGTTCTATTAATATGTGTATCTTTTCTTGAGCTTTACACAATGAAAGAATTGGAGGTAAGGCACATTTTGCCATGTGGCATTCCTGACTCAGCAGCCAGGTCTTATTATGACTACCAGTGTGTTGGGAAAGGATGCAAAGGCTAAATGTTCTGAGGAGTCTGGTCCTTAACTGAAATCTGGAGATGGGATGTCTCACATAGTCACTCTGGTCATTTGGAGGACAATCTGAGGACTTAGCCGACAAGAATGAAAGATGTCATTGCTACTTTCAAGCTAGTGACTTGGGGGACACAGACCCCCATCTTTTATATCCTAAACGGTGGGAAGAGTGACATTTTATCAATGGATGCTTCATTTGCATTTAATGAGATGTCACATTTAATGCTTTTTAGCACAGAGTTTGGTTCATTTGTGGGGCCTTAAAAATGTTCAATATTATAGATTCTGCCCAGGTTACAGAGGGGAAAGAACCATGTATTATTCTACATGTATTTTAAAGTGCCTTTTAAAAGATGTTTCTGAACCATACATGTTTAGGGTATTATTTATATAACCCCCTACTGGTTTACCCATTAAGTCAAGAAGTGTTGCATGCCTAGTATTTGCTAGGACCTACTAAATATATTTGAGGAAGAGACAGAAGAAGTTCCCAAGGGAATGCAACACTGTCCTAGGGAAGCTTGTTTCATGAGGGAAAAGGAAAGACTTCAACAGGCATCATGTGCCAATGAGGAAAAAAGCAAACTATGAAGTTTTATTAACCTAAGAGGAGAGGAGAGGGACTTGGGGGCATGGATCAGTCAGTAAAGTGATTGCCACAAAAGTTTGAGGACCTGACTTCAGATTGCCAGCACATATAAACCTGTTTGTGGTGATGTACAGTGTGATCCCAGCACTGTGGAGGAGACAGGAGGATACCTGTCACTGGCCAGCCAAATTAGCAGAATCAGTAAGTTCAAGCCTCTGGAAGAGACCCTGTCTCAAAAAAAAAAAATAAAATAAAATAAAATAAAATAAAGTGGAGAGCAATAGAGGAAGACAACCAACACCCACTATTGGTCTTCCTGTGGCACATCCATGTAAACTCACTAGCACATAGCAGTGTACATGTATACACACATATGCACCATCACTTCACACACTTGCATGTGCGCGCGCACACACATCAATGGAAAGAGACAGTTATCTGGAAGTGTATCATATCTATGGCATTTCTTTAAGACATGATTTGTAAGACACAACTTTTATTTAACATTATCTTAGAGGGTAAAGAAAATGAAATCTTATGTTAAATGTCTATTCTAATTCCTATCTTAGTTTCAGAAACATGAGTTTTTAAAGAACACTGGACGCTTCTTCCAGTTGAAGGGAATGATCACAGGAGGAAGCAGGATACTTTGTTCCTGCAGGTGACACAGCACTGGAACCAGCTGCAGCCTGCAGGACTGAGTATCAGAGGGAAGGGCCTACTGGGAATCTAGTTCCAAGGCTTTGGTGTGTCACAGTTTTAGCTTGGGGCTCCGTTTGGGGACTTCCTCTATATGGAAATGAATGTGTGTGCTCTTCTTTTACTGTCCCCAAAATGCCTGTCAGTGTGCAGAGTTGCCATGGCCATTAAGGAAACCCTGCGGATTCTGTCAAGATCATGGAAGCAGTGTGACCCCCTCACAGGTCTTTGCATGGGCATAGACAAATGGGGAAAGCAGAGCATGCACTTGTCTTTCTTCGAAATGAATCAGGGAACTACGGTTCAATTTGTAGCTTCCTGTGGCCCACAGGATAAAGCCCACCATAGGCGAACATGCCTGTGGGAGCCAGCTACTCTACAGAGTGAAAGCAACCATCTCAGCATAGTGGGGCATAGCATACTGCTATTATTTGACCACCTGTGTACCATGCTTATTCTTGCTCTTTCTGTTCTGTTCATTTCCTTTTGCTGTGAGAACCCTGATGTGCCTCGAAGGGTCTTCCCTTCCACCCTTTGCCTTATGATCTACATTCTACACGATAAGTGTCATACCATTCTGAGCCATGACCCCAGTGGTGACAGTTACTTTTAACATATCGAAGTCTCCATTTGTTTAGCGTTATGCCACTAGACCTGTCTGTGGTGATTTCTGTCATGTTCCTTCTTTATTTTTTCTTGTTTTGTTTTGAAATTCTTGAGTATTTCTTTATCTCTAGTCTCATCAGCAAGCCCCTTCCTCCTCTCCTCTTTCCTTCCTTCCTCCCTCTAGCCTCCTTTAGAAGTTCTTGTAAATACCACACTGTGTAAGAGTTGGGGCAACAAGCTGAAGGATGAAACCAATAATACTCGTACCTGATACTTACTATTCTGTGTCTCAGCCTTGGCAAAGTAAGCATCACCTGTGGAAATAAACTATCTTTCCATCTCCAGTGCATGCGGTGAGGAAGGTGCGTCTTTCGGATCAGTGAATAATTTCCAGCTTGGACTACTCTGATCTCTCCATTAGGGATGCACCTGTTCTCACTGACCAGCTGGGGTTTCCTGACCAACCATTATGATAAGGAAAGGAACTCTGGTCCACAGGTTGTTAAAGGGGCAGTCTATCTGGGAAATTAACATTTCCAATCCGACTTATGTGAGATGGGAAGCAGTCATGATTAAGAACAAAAGAGCATTCATCACAGTTGTGTTCTCAGGAAATGAAATCCAGCAGCCATGTTTGCATCTCACTCTGCCTGACTCTGAAATAGTGTCCTTAGAGAGGCACATTAAAGCTTTTTACTTCATTTTCTTTCTGGACTTCAGGCTTGCAGGGTGGAGATCTGGCCCTTAGCTCACTTCCTCTAACAGCTTCCTCCAAAGATAGCCAATCTCATTCCATAGCCTGCAAGTGAGGGCCTGGATGTTTCTCTCTACTGTGTATTACATTTACACGGATGACTTAACACATATTTTGGGGGCTTCACCCTCATCATTTTAAAATGTTAGGTTAGAATGGGGGCCTAGAAATTTGCATTTCTGAGTGATCCCTAGACACCGTTGCTACTAGGCCCAAACCTAAGAAGCTTTGAGCTGTCCTGTCCCTGTTGTGGTAGCAAGAGAGATTCTCTGGGCTTGTCAAGGTCCCTTGAGAAATAAGACATGTTATGGTTTGCCTGTGAAATGTCCAGGCTCAGAGTATAAACACTTGGTCCTCGAAGATGAGCTGTTTAGGTTGTGAACCTTTAGGAGATGGGATGTAGTTACTGGAAATGGGTCATTAGTGGGTGGGAGTGGACAGTCCTTAAGGGTAAAACCTGACCCTACTTCCTGCCCAAGCCTTTTCTGTTACTTGTTGACTATTACTATGTGGCACGTGCACACTGTCATGAGCAGGAGTTCATCTAACACAAACATGTATTTCTTGTCCATCAAGTCAGTTTGTAAACACTGGTATTGAGTCCACACAGAGGGTTAATTCTACCACTATATTTAGTGTCCACAAACCCAAGAGAGCCTTTCTATATGTGTAGCTATGCTACAGTATCAGTAAGCACCCATTAAGGAAACACTATTAAATTTCATTCTGGTCAAGACAATAGTATCTTGCCTGGTTGAAGACCTTACAATCCAGTTGGGCTAGATAGCCACTTACTAAAGGACCACCCCTCCACAAGGCAAATTCATCTTAAGTCATGCTAACAAGATAGAGGGAACAATTGTAATGTTTAATGAGATAATGTACTTTCTTTCCCAGAATTTCCACCCCCAAGTACAGTCAGTATAGTCTCCATGAGATTCAAAGTCCTAACTTTCCCTTTTTCTTCTCTGTTGTCTTTTAGGTACTGACCAGAGCTTAAGTATGCTTTTTTTTCCCTCCCTCTCCAGCCTTATTGACAGTCTTCTGCTTGTCCCCCCACCAGATTAAGCACCAAGCCTAATTCAAATGGCATGGCTTTTTCTAGTCCAGTATTTAATCTCCCATCTCTTGGCAGCTGCCTTGACTTACAGCTTGTCCACTCTGAGATCTTTCTTTAAAATTCTAATAAAATTTCCTCCAGCTTCCTTTCAAATCTCTTCTTAAATTCTTTTTTCAAGGAGACTACTCCAATGTCCCTGGTAACACCTGCATTGACATCTGGTAATGCCTTGCCCTTCACTGAGCAGTCAGCCAGTTAACCAAGGCCAAGGCTCATTTTGAGACCTGACCAGGCTACCTGGAGAGTTTAAGAACAATTCTGGCAATATTAGTCAGAGTCTTGTGGCAAGAGATTGTCTAACAGGGTTAGGGGGACAGCTCAGTTGGTAAAGTGCTTGCTTTACAAATATAAAGACCCCATTTTGAGCTCAGGAAGCTATGCTGTGCCTGAGAGGTGGAGTGGAAATAGAAGGATCCCTGCTCCCTGAGCTTCCAGTCTACCCTAAGTAGTGAGCTGCTGGCCAATGAGAGACAGTGTCTCACAAAACAAGGTGCATAGCACCTGAGGAACAATATCCAAGTCTGATCTTCACCCAGGCGCGCGCGCGCACACGCGCGCACGCACACACACACACACACACACACACACACACACACGCGCGCGCTCGTGCACGCGCGCACACACACACATACACACACACACACACACACACACACACCCTCCACATAAATAAATGCTAATTTTGTCCATTTTTATGACATTCAGACTCTGACAGCCCCTGAGAGACAGAGACTCTTAATCTTCCCCCTCCCCCGGCCCCAGAGAGGAGGTGGGCTGAGAAGACCCATGTGGCTTTTCCTGCCATCTCAGCAAGAATTCAGTGAGTGCCAATGTGGCCCTCCTCCTCCACCAGTGCGTAGTTGTACTACTAGGTGAAAAGAAAGTAAATGATAGCAACTCCTTCCACCATGGTTTGCAAAGCATCCCTTTCCTCCCTTTGGACTCTCACTTTTGGACACCGAGCCTGTTCTTTATCTAAAGAAAACAGTGAAAGGGTTGCAAGGCCTGAATACCTATTAATCAGAAAAGCAAAATCCCAACTGTAGCACACACATTAGCAGGAAGAAGTCACACTATCCATTATTCTAATGGGTCCTAGAGGGAGGTTAAGGATGAGATCAGCTGCAAACACATGCCGAGTTCATTGGCAAGTTCCACGGTGGGCGTGTGTATTGTACTTTTTTTTTTTTTTTAAACTTCACTAAGGATAAGTAGCATACGTGAGTAAGCAGCTATCTGTTTAAAAGTGCAACCCCAAACAGAACCTTGCAAAGGGGAGAGAATGAAGAAAGCCTGGAATGGAGAAAAGAGATAATGAAAGATGAGTGTTGCATTTGTCTCTCTGTCAGAGAAATCCACTATTGCACCACACTTTCCGTTTGTAAGATGACTGCTGTGGAAGGCATGCCCAATCTTATGACCCCAGGAAAATGCAGCCCTAGACTTGTTTGCTTACCTTGATAAGGGGTCATTTTTGTGCTTGTTTCCAGATAACTATAGACATCTTGCTTGAAAATGAGCTAAAACTGGAGTTTGGCTAGCAGTGTTTATAAATAGCTGACACGGGCTGACAGGAGCATGGTGGTTTGTGTCCATGTTTCTCTTTTAGTGTTTAGATTTTCTCTGCAACCTGCCAGGCAGCTTTGTATGGTTTTGGACTTGAGTCTGTGTCTCTTGTATTTATTGTTTTAGAGTCACTGGCCTCAGTAAGTCTTCCTGTTACACAGATTTCCAGTAATGGCAAAGGCCCTTTAAGTCTGTCTGCAGTCTTATGTCAGATTGGCCAAAAGCCTCACATGGGTGGGCATCTGTGGAAGGCCTGACTGTCATGTTTATTTGCTTGCTTCAGAGGCAGGAGGCTGCCCTTTGTCCTGAAGAGTGGATACAAATGTTTACGATGATCAGCAGTTGAAAGGCAGTGCCAACTAAGTGGTTAGGCTGGAAGGAAGCTGGCTGGAACCAAAACCCAGTCAAGGTCAGAGTGGAATGCTATTATTGCCGCATTAGCATTATCATCCTCAATACGATTCTCCGAATTATTTTTTAATGGGGCCAATTTACCTCCAAGTCTGTAACCAAGACACAGATCACTTATCTTCTATTCAGCAGTCATTAGGAATCAGCAAGGCGGATTCCAGCTCTTTCAGCTCTAATTCTAATCTTGAGCTGTTCCAACAGTTACTTTATTCTTTCTTTCTTTCTTTCTTCTTCTTCTTCTTTTTTTTTTCTTTCTCTGCAGAAAATTGACCACTAAGGCCTGATTCAGAGTGTAAAGCTTCAATCCCCTTTTTGGCCCAAGTTGCTCATAGATTTTGTGTTCATGAGTGAAAGCATTTAAAAATAATTCTCAGTGTCCCTCTACAAGTGGTTCTACCTACACCCAGATAAAACATTATAAACAAAAGGTTGTGTTGAGGATAAGGGGTGTGTTGGCGGGTAGGAACTGGGTAGAACCCCCAGCACCCATATAAGCTGAAATTAGCTGCACCTACCAACCTGTAACTCTAGCAGTGAGGGGCAGAGCTGGACCTTGATTGCTCCCTGGCCTGCTAGCTTAACAGAAAGGCGAGCTTCTGACTGAGTATAGGAGAGCCCTATTAGAAAGCAAAGAGCAACAGAGGAAGACACCAGATGCACTGCCCCTGCATCCACACCCACACACTCACATACATGCACTACACATATACAACACATCACACACAACTCATACACAAAACTACTTAAAATAATTCTGCAAAATACCTCATACTTGCACAGCAAGAACTTTTACTCACAGTGTGGTCTTCCCCAGCCCACTGCTAAAGTAACAGCCAATAACTCAGAGTTCTAGAAGTTGAGACTCTGGGTGGCCTTGGTAAGTCTCTTTACTCAGGCCTTTACAGGACTGAAATCAAAGTTCCAGTCTGCCTAGACATCCTGGAAACCTCCACTGTAAGCCCATTCTGGCTGTTGACAAAATTTACTTGCTTCCCACTATGGAATGAATGGAGATTACCCTGACTTCGCTGCATCTTTTGCTGATATGTTCTTGACTCTTTTCCTCTTAAAGGTAATTTGGTATTTGTCTATTTGTTCCTAGAAAAGACTGCTCATTATGTCCTTTTCATGTGACTTCCTGCAATGTCACTTCAAAGCCAGTGATGGAGTGCCCCCTTTCCACTGAACCCTCCTTGTATTTTTGTGGTGTTATGGGGTCTTATTCTATAGTTTGAGGCTGGCCTCAAATGCAGCATCCTCTTGCTTCGGTCTTACAATGCTGGATCCATAGGCTTGCAGCCCGACCTCACACTGTGAGTCTCACTGATTCCCCTTTGCCCCACCTCTAGGAAGCCATTCTGCTTTTCAGTGCAGGTAACTCAGCTGGGACCTTCCAGGGAGTCTGTTGTAAAGTCTACTCATTATCGGTCTTACTTTCTCCTACAAAGTCCATTTTACTACATACCATGGAAGGCAAAGACCATGGGACCATCTTAGGATTTTGCTTCTTGTGCTTTGCTCCTCAGCTTAAGGGGGAAACAATGGTCAAGCAATCAGCTGACTCAAACGGCTCCTCTTTTTGCAAAGGAAGGGAAGATTTGAAAAGATGGCATTGGCAGAGACAAGATTTAAGCTGATGTGTGGACAGTATTCTTCCCATAACCATTTGCACACTGTCATGGCATGCAAGCCTGCAGACCACACATGGCATTGTCTGTAACAGAAAGCCTTACAGGCATGGAGGGGTGGGGGCATACAGATGCAATGGCGTCCAGAAGTCTAACTGGAGTCTGTGCTACAGATTGAGACAAGTATTGTCTCACTGTCTAAAATGACTCTTATTTAGACTGTAGTTTGTTTTTTGCTGTCCTTTAAGAAGACCACTGCTTGCCTGGAAGATTCTTTCATTCCTTATTTAACAAATCAGTCGGGTAGTCAATAAACATTTGGTAAGAGGCAGTTATATTTCAGACCTCTGAGAACTTCTAACTAGCTATAGCTATCCCTGTTCTTTTCCCTGATGACATGAAAAGGAGGATTAAAAATGACACAGGAACAATTAGGAGTGACATCCAGAAACCTGAGTGGTAGTTGTGGGAATTAGGAAGGCCAAATGAGAGACTTTGAGAATGAGTCCCAAGGTGTTTTCCACTAGAACGTTCTATGATGGTACATTTTTAATGCACACTGTCCAATGCAGAAGCCAGGGAGGGCCCATGTGTAGCTATTGAATGGGACTGAGCAGTGTGATGGAGAAGCTGATGGATAGAGCTCAGAAAACACACACTAAAACTGTTCCTTCTTTTTGTATATGTGTTTGCACATGTGTGTAGATGTGTGTAGGTCAAAGGTCAATGCCAAATGTCTTCATCATTCACTCTCCATCTTGTTTTTTTTTTTTGAGACAGGGTCTCTCACTAAATCCAGAGTTCACCAATTTGGCTAATCTGGCTGATCGGGGGCTCCAAGTATCTACCTGTTGCTGCCTCCCTTCCACACTTCCATATCCCCCAGTATGGGGATTATAGACAGGCATTGCCCTACATGTTTTCTTAACATAGCTTCTGGGGATTAAATTCAGGTCCTCAAGCTTGCATGGCAGGCACTGTGCTGACCGAACCATCCCCTCTATCCTCTGCATTATTCATTCTGTTGATTACTTTTACTCCTCCATAGATTCTTCTATTCTTTGGCTTCTAAATGTATTTAATCTAATATCTGAATTATATCCTCACGTACCTTAATTTTCTCTGATTAATCTCTGGTGCCATCATTAAGAAAAATGTAAACCAGTCAGTGGGATGCTGTTTGGTCTTGTCAACTGTGTCCTTTGCCTTACATAAGCTTCTCAGTTTGAGGAGGTCCCATTTATTAATTGTTGATCTCAGTGTCTGTGTTACTGGTGTTATGTTCAGGAAGCAGGCTCCTGTACCAATTTGTTCAAGGGTACCTTCCATTTTCTCTTCTAAGAGGTTCAGTGTGGCTGGATTTATGTTGATGTCTTTGATCATTTGGACTTGAGTTTTGTGCATGACGATAGACATGGGTCTATCTGCAGTTTTCTACACACCATCATCCAGTTGTTGAAGATGCTTTCCTCCTTCCATTGCATGCCTTTAGCTGTTTTATCAAAAAAATCAGGTGTTCGTAGGTGTGTGGGTTAATATCAGGATTTTGTATTTGATTCCATTGGTCTACCTGTCTATTTTTGTGCCAATACCAATCTCTTTTCAGGACTATAGCTTGAAGTCGGGGATGGTGATGCCTCCTAAGTTCCTTTATTGTACAGGGCTGTTTTGGTAATCTTGGATCTTTTGTTTTTCCATATAAAGTTGATTATTATCCTTTCAAGGTCGGTGAAGAATTGTGCTGGGATTTTGATGGGGATTGCATTGAATCTGTAGATTGCCTTTGGTAAGATTGTCATTTTTACTATGTTTATCCTACCTATCCAAGAGCATGGAGATCTTTCCATTTTCTGGTATCTTCTTTAATTTCTTTCTTTCTTTGTGTCTTTAAAGACACAAAGTTCTTGCTATATAGGTCTTTCACTTGTTTGGTAAGTGTTACCCCAAGATACTTTAAGTTGTTTGTGGCTATTGTAAAGGGTGATGTTTCTCTGATTTCTTTCTCAGCCCCTTTGTCGACTGTATATAGTAGGGCTACTGATTTTTTTGAGTTTATCTTGTATCCTGCTAGTTTGCTCCTGCCAGAATGTCTAACTTTAGAAACACCAATGACAACTTATGCTGGAGAGGATGTGGAGAAAAGGGAACACTCCTCCACTGCTGGTGGGAGTGCAAACTTGTACAGCCATTTTGGAGCTCAGTATGGCAGTTCCTCAGGAAAATGGGAATCAGTCTACCATAGGACCCAGCAATCCCACTCTCAGGCATATACCCAAATGATCCACATCCATGCAACTAAGACATCTGTTCAACTATGTTCATAGCAGCATTATTTGTAATAGCAAGAACCTGGAAGCAACCTAGATGCCCCTCAACTGAAGAATGGATAAAGAAGATGTGGCACATTTACATAATGGAATACTACTCTGCTTGGGGGGGGTGGAATCTTGAAATTGGCAGGCAAATGGATGGAATTTGAAGACACCATCCTGAATGAGGTAACCCAGTCACAAAAAGAGGAACATGGTATGTACTTACTCATATATGGATTTTAGACATAGAGCAAAAAATCCACAGCCTATAATCCATACCACTAGAGAAACTAGGATACAAGGAGGAAACTAAGAGATTCATACAAGGTCACTCACAGAAGGAGAAAGGAACAGGATCCGAGCATATTGGGAGGGGGGCAGTGAGTGAAAAGGGAGCTAGGATAAAAAGAAGGGGAGGAGAGGAAAGCATGTGGGACTAAGATGATTGAGTCAGGGAGGAATAGATGAGAGAGAGAGAGAGAGAGAGAGAGAGAGAGAGAGAGAGAGAGAGAAATACCATAAAAGAAGAAGCCATTATAGGTTTCAACAGAAAATTGACTCTAGAGAAATGTCCAGAGACCTACAAGACTGACCCCAACTAACAATTTGAGCAACAGTGGAAAGGCTACCATAAATGCCCTTTCCTGATAATGAGATCAACGACTAACTTATCCACCATCATAGAGCCCTCATCTAGTAGCTGATGGGAACAGAAGCAGACATCTACAGATAAACACTGAGCTGAACTGGAATCCAGATGCTGAGTGGGAGGACAAGACCAGGCTATAGAAACCCACAGGGACAGCTGACTTGAAAAGTGGGGAGCTAATGAACCCCCCAGACTGATGGCTGGGAATCCAGCATTGGACCAACTCAGACCCTCTTAAACATGGGTCTCAGTTAGAAGTCCTGGGCAGTCTAAGGGACCTCTGACAGTGGCACCAGGATGTATCCCTGCGCACAAAAGGACTTTGGGAGCACAGTCCCCATGGAGGGATACTCTCTTAATTTAGAGATGGGGGAAGGGCCTAGTCCCTACTCGAAATGACTAGACAGATTTTATAGATCCCTCCTGGGAGTCATCACCCTACATGTGGAGTGGGGGGGGATGGGATGGGAGGGTGGTCAAGGAGCATGGGAGGGAGGGAGAGAAGGAAAAAGAGAGAGGGAACTGGGATCTATATGTAAAATATGAAAAAAAAAAAAAGAAAAATGTAAACCAAATGATTTTAGAGGTGGAATCACAAAAAAACTATATGTAATTTATTATTATATTATTTATATATAAACATAGGCCACAAATATACATGTGTATATATATACATATATGTATATATATGATTTATATTTTTAATTTTTGATTATGTACATATGTGTGGTTTTGTGAAAACATAAGTGTAAGTGCCTGCAGACTCCAGAAGAAGGTGCTGGATGCCCCAGAGCTGGACAGTTGTGATTCAGTTAATGTGGGTGTTAGGAAGCATATTCTGGTCCTCTACAAGAGCAGTATGTAGTCTTAAGCACTGAACAATGTCTCTGTCTCTGCAAACAATATATTTTTAAGCAAGGTGAGTAAGGGTACTGGAATAGGAAACTTAGGAGTGGAAAATAATTAGTTGAATGATGTTATTTTAGCCCAGTATCTGGGTGATCTAAGCAAACACATTTTCTACCATTTGAGGAGTATTGCCAACACTTACCTTCCTCCCCTTTGAGGAAACATGGCAAGTACACTTTCATATCATCTTGTGTATATGGCTGTTTTAATGTCTCTTTCTGATCTTATCCCTGAACACACAATTAATGGATTTTTTTTTCTGTGGTCCTAGCCGCAAGGAGACTTATTGTCTGTCATTTGTATGTTGCCTCAATCCTAGCTCACTGATGTTACTTGGGATTAATACTGTGGAATGACTTAAAGATGATTTGTCTGAACAAAGACTCTATGGAACTTCAGTGCAGTTTCTGCCCCACCCCACCCTCCTTTTGTGAATGTTTGCCTCTTTTGAGCCTAGCCTCTACCAAGCTTGCTATGGTACTCTTAATAAACTATGGAAGTTTTGCATGGTTTTCACCAGTTCACCTCTCAATAGCATCAAAAGTGATTTTTATTTTGTATGCATAAGCATTTTGCCTGCATGTATATGTGTGCATCACATGGTACCCACAGTGGTCAGAAGAGGATGTTGTATTCCCTGAAACTGAAGTTACATACTGAGTCACCATGTAGGTGCTGGGAACTAAATCTATGTCTTCTGGGAGAACAGTAAATGTATTAAACCATTCCACCAACTCTCAAGCCCATCTCTATGGCATTTTGATACTAGCACCATCAGCAATACAGCCCCAGTTCCTTCAACCAACCTTTCTTGGCTGATTCTTTTGTTAAATAGGTTTACAGTGTTGGGAAATAGCCCTGTGATTTTCTGAGATGATAACATGGACTGTATATTAAGTCTGTTATGTTGTACTCTAGCCATCATCTCAGTGAGAATGTGCCCTTTGGGCATGGCACCACAATAAACTTAATACATGGGTCAAATGAAAAACAGTTGAACTTAACAAGGACTTATGAAAGAACTGTGTCTCACCAATGCCATTTAAATGATATATATATATATATATATATATATATATATATATATATATATCATACACCATGGAATCTTAGAAAATATTTAATACAGACATATGAAACAAAGATAATCATGCTTATATCCTCTGTCCTTCCAATTCCATTTTCAATCACACATTGCCTAGAATATTTGCAAATCTATTGAAGAAAAATAGTAATAGGATTTGAGATTTGCAAGTGAGTTACAACTGGTTTGGTGTCCTGATAGTGGAGCAATCTACAACCATTTGAAGAGGGCATGGGTTTATTTATAAGCACCAGTCCTAACATCTCCTCAAGATAAACTGTAAAGATGAACAAACTCCAGGCAGTGTAGTTGGCTTGCTTCTATTTCTGTATCTAGAAGATGTTTTTATACAAAGAAGATCTCAGTTCTCCTCAATGTGCTTATGTGTATTTTGGAAGAGCACTCAAGAAATCATGAAAAAGCAGTTATTAAAAAGACCTAGAGTTGTTTTTATTTTGGATTCTATTTGCTCTGTGATTTTCTTTTTAAATAGGGAGCATATTTTAATTTGTATAGCAAAATTACCTTTAAAGAACAATAAATAAAGCACCAGCACTTTAGGATCATCACCAGTTCAAGGTGAATCTACTGTATACAGTGAGTTGTGGACAGCTAGGGCTACTCAGGGAAATGCTCTCAAAAGACAAACAAAACACTCACTAAAAGCAAATAGACAACAAAAGATGAAATAAAAATCATCTCTTGGTCCACTACTCAGAATATTTAAAGACTGCTTTGGAGTGTACCCTTCTACAATTTAATTTTACTTATCTATGCCATATAATATATAATGTCTTATATACACTTCATAATTTTTCTCAAACAAGAATCTCATATAAATAAACAAGTTTTCATCATTTTAATTTGTTTGGATAAATTTTATTAACCACAAATGCAGAGACTAAATCAAATCCACCCACCTTTAGCAAAATAAGCAGGTAGAAGGCAGCTATCTCAAGTGCATGTGCCTCGATGCATCCTTATCAGTGGTTAGAGGCTGGACAGCACTCATCCTTACTAACTAGTGGTTTCTAACTTCCTCAGCATGGGTCTTCCGGCCAACTCAGCCCAAACTGAGCCATTCCTGAAATTCCATATAGATGCCATTTCCAGCAGATGGATGTTTAGGATGTTTCCAACATTGAACTGCTATAAATAGTGCTGAAATAAATGAATATTTTTAAAGGCCAAGTCTATATATACATCCCAATTCTAGTATTTTCTTACCACAAGAGTCCAGAAATACAAACTAAGAGTAGCAGGATATAAGTGATTTATGATAAAATTTCTTCTGAAGAAAGAGTATCCCAGGACTGAAGAGATGTCTCATGGGTGAAGTATCCACAGCACAATCATGAGGGCCTGAGTTTGGATTTCCAGAATCCAGGTACTTACCTGTATGGCAGCATATATCTGTAATCCCTGAGCTCCTTCATTGAAATGGGAGGCAGAGATAGAATCCTCGGAAGCCCGCTAGCCAGCAGAGCCTTGTATTTGTGTGCCCTAGTGTATCCCCCTGCTACTGTGAGAAAACCCTGACAAAAAGCTGCTTGGGAGAGAAGAGGATTTATTTAGCTTACACCTACATCACTGAGGGAAGTCAGGGCAGAAACTCAAGCAGGAGCAGAGGCAGGAAATATGGAGGAAGCTGCTCACTTTACTGGCTTGCAGCTTGCAGGCTTGTAGCCTGCTTTCTTATACAACCCAGGACCACATGCTCAGGGATGACAACATTCACTGTGCTCTGGGCCCTCTCCCATCAATCATTAATTAAGAAAATGTTCCATTGATATGCTCACAGGCCAATCTGAAAGGTGTAATTCCTCAGTTGAGTTTCTTCCTGAGAGACTCTAATTTATGTCAAATTGAGGAAAACTAACCAGCATCATGCAGAGGCAAAAGATAAGAAAACTTACCTCAAACAAAGTGAAATGGTAGAAATATATTCTGCCCTCCTCCCTCTGTGTGTGTGTGTGTGTGTGTGTGTGTGTGTGTGGTGTGCATGTGTGTAAGTGTGAGTGCAAATGGGCCATGGTACTTGTGTGATTGGAGGACAACATTGAGTGTCACTCGGTATATGTCTAATTTGAAAGTGATACTCTAGAGAAAATGGGTCACTACCCCATTACCCCATTGTACATTTACCACAGGAGAAAGTGTCAAGAGGAAATATGATCAGGGCCAATGGTAGAATTCTTTTCTTAGAATGGGGACTCCCATGGTCCCCAGGTTTCTCAAGCAGTTAGTGGGACTGTTTATGCCTTGTGTTATTCAGAATTCCTTGAGTCACAGTGTCCAAAACCAGACTCAAACTTAAGTAATAATCATAGTTTATTGACTCCAAATCCAGGAAGTTTCAGAGAAGTTGCTAAGTTTCAGGTCAGGCTGGATTAGAGGCCCAAACAGTCCACTAGAGCCCTGGTTCTGCCACAGGCCTGTCTATAATCCTAGCTCTGGAGGAGGATCAGAAGTTCAAGATTTCCTCTGCTGCAAGCCAGCCTAGGCTATGCTGGTCCTTGTCTTAAAAAGGCAAAAAAAAAAAAAAAAAAAAAAAAAAAAAAAAAAAAAAAAAAAACCACACACACACACAAAACACAGAACAACAGAAGGCAACAACCACAACCTTGCCTGTTGTTCATTCTGTATCTGTTGATTAGTTGCCAATTAATTCTTACACACATGTTATCTTCTAACTTCCACAAAAATTTCCCAGTATCTCTTCCAGAAGTTCCAGAAATAGTTGGGTCAAGGTTTTAGTGCTCTGAGGAAGTCTCTCAGGCCAGAGAGGGGGACACACAGGAGTGGTCATGTACCCTCCCCCAGGACTTAGCTCACATAGAACTTGTGACCTAAAGGAGAGAGAGGGGGATTATTACAGGCATACAAAGGAGGTGGAAACTGGAAAATATAGGATGCTTTGAACTACTGATGGGACACAAGGGAATTTCCTCACTCCACGAAGGGTCCAGAAGGATACCCAGCTCTGCCCAGGCATTATAGCTAGTTATCACAGCTTTGGAGACAGAGCCAGAAAAGCTTGCCTAGGATCAGCCAGGCTGTCTGAATGCTGAGCTGAAGGTAGCTCAGGGAAGTATCCCAATATTATCCCACAGTGGGCAGACTATCATTTGGCCCAGTGCAAAAGCTCAAGTAATGAGTGGCTTTTATTAGACCCACCAAGAACTCCAAGAACGTGGGGTTAGAAAGAGGAACACTTAGAATCTAGAATCTTCAGAAGAATTGGAGATTTAGGGTCTGGCACTTTGTGAAGCAGAACTTTTCTGGGGCTAGTGAGGTGGCTCAGTAATTGAGAACCCTTCTTGTTCCTGCAGAGGACCTAGGTTCTGTTGCCAGCACCTACATCGTAGCTGACAACTGTGCTCTACCCTACTTTCAGAGCATCTGGTATATCTTCTGACCTCAACAAACACTAGATACTTTCCCAGACTAAGTACACACACGCAGGCAGACCATTCATGCATGTACATTAAAAAAAAATCAATCTTTAAAAAAGAGACATTTTATGCAGTTTTGTTTCCCTCTCAGAGAGTTGGCCATAGCAAACTTTGTGCTAACTCTATCTACCACTCCAACCCAAACACAGTTTTTAGTGTTTTACAAAACATTTTACAGTTGGAATTGGTGGCATATGTCTATAATCCCAGTAGTAGGAAGATGGGGGCAGGATGATGATCAGGAATTCAAAATCATCTCCAGCAATATAGCAAGTTCTGGGTCAACCTTGGCTAGATATGATTCTGTCTCAGTCAACAACAAAAGGAACTGCCTATGGTATATTTTATGAAGAAAAGACAGTTTATTGAAGTGAGAGGTCAGTCACAGGACACAGGAAAATGATGGATGAATTAATTGGTCAATGGATTTCCCAACCATCTCTTTCTTCATCTACAACTCCTCTTGGACATTGTGTACTGTAGGCTGTCTGGGAGTATATATACTAAAGATTTACATATCTAATATGCTCGTGGTCTCTTATTTGTGTCTTGGCAGACTAAAGACAAAGGGACTAGGAAAACATAGGTTATTGTTGGCAAAATCCAACTTATCAATGTATCTGTCAATAAAGTTTCACAGAACCAGTGAACACAGACCTGTGTTCATGTTCACTATGCCTCCAATGGCAGTTTTGAGTTGTTGTAAGGCAAAGCCTTTTTTTTTTTTTTTTTTTTTTTTCAGGGCAAAGATATTTGCTATCTGGACCTTTTATGAAAGCTTTCCAATTTCCCAGCACCTATTCCAGAATATGCAGCTAGAGATGATAGGTGGGAATGTATCCCCAAAGGAGACAAATGAAGGTTGAGATGCAAGGAATCCATGGGCATTAGCTCAGTAAGGTTGAGGAGCCAGGGCAAAGGGAATGAAGGGAGCATGAAGAGATAGTATAACTGCAGACCATGCTGGGTCACATAGCAATGAGGCCAGAGTACTCAGCATCCTCGGAGTCACTCAGGGTCCTCCCACAAGTCTGGAGGGACCCCACCGTTCCACATGGGCTGAGGCTGTTTGCTTCTTTACACGTTCACTATGCAGGGAAGCGCTAGACAACTATAACTAGAGGCACTTTCTTTTCCTTTAATTCTCCCCTCCTCCGCTTCTGAAAATATTTAGCCTCTTGGAAGCAGGCCAGTATAAACATCCAGAATGATGGAGCATGGCCCTGGTGGCCTGGGTTTACCCATGTGACCTCATGGCTCCTCTATGCTGCAGTGGCCCTGGCAGTGAAAGAAGAAAGTCACTCATAGGAAACTGATAGAATGATTGACAGATCCTCCTCCATTGCTTTACCTGTGACCTCCTGCACTCAACAGTCTTCTGATGTTGTGGTCTAGGCTGTCTGGCTTCCTGATGCAGGAGTCCCTGCTTCTAGAGCCCAGGGTGGGATCTGGGGGAGTGGAGGCTTAGGAGGTGATCTCTCAACTTGACACATATAGCCCTTTCAGTCTCCAGACAGAAATCGGAGTGGCAGTAATTGGACAAACATTTTAATTTATTAGGAACAGAAAAACTGAGTTTAGTGCAAATCTCAATGCCCTTTTCTCAAAGTGACTTTCCTTTCTATGCATTCTGATATAGAAGGCCACTAGGGATGTAGGAGAACAGGTTTTGCCTGGCAAGAAGGTTAGATTGTAAGAAGACATTTTTTTTAACCTCTCCATTGTCATTTTTTTTTTTGTAAATGAGAAAATGTGACTTTATTCTGTTAAACTTTATTTATGAATACTTAAATTTAAATTTCATATTAATGTTTCTTGGAATACTATTCTTTGATTTTTTTTGTAAGAAGACATTTTAATAATCAAATTGTGAAAGGCATGTGGAAAAGGGTAGAGACTTCAGACCCGGGGAAGAGGGCATCAAAGGGGAAGACAAAGAGAAGAAAGTACTTTGTATTTATTTGAGGGTGAGAATATGCTTTCATGAAATGGTTAAGATCTCTCCCCTATTTTCAACTTAAGAAAATTATTAAATGTATTTGGGGATTATTGCCTAGTTTTTCCTTAAAGAAATAAAAAATATCTTGCTACAGAAGTAATTTTTTTTGGGGGGGGTCCTTTACTGATAAAATTACTGACTAGAAAAATTGCTAAAACTAGTTCCAAACTAGAATGGTGAGGGAAGCACACATATTTTTCCTGTAGTCATGCCTTTCAGATGGGTACAAACTGGTGGACAGTCGAAGCCAAACTCAGATAGACATGAAACTTGTGTTCACAGCACTGGTGGGAGAGTCAGTAGCCTGGAAGTGGGGAGAGGTAAGGAATCCCTCCACTGGTGATGCTCTCCCTGACATCAGCAAGCAAGGGAAAGAACAACTCAGCATAGTAACGTCCTTCAGAGATGACTGTGACACATCCCCAGCACCTCTTGTCTTCCCCTGTAGACTTCACATGATAAGCTTGTAATCTTATGCTTCCTGCACTGTCTTACCCATTTGGAGGCTATAAGTATAGCAAACAATTCAAGGAGGAACAAGCTCTCCCGAGAAATCATATGCATGTGAGCTGACTTTGTTGGTGGGTTGATCCAGACTCTGCCCTTCCCTCCTCTGTCTTCTGACTTTGTTATAAGCTGTCTATATTCCTTCACAATTCCCTTCTTGAAGCCTAACCCCCAATGTGACAGAAGAAGAATTGGGGCCTTTCTGGAAGCTAGTGTCAGGATGCTCCAGGGCACTCTGGCCCTTCTGCCATGCAAGGATACATGGAAGGTATCACCTGTGAGAAACTAGTGCTCTTTAGACACCAAACCTGCTGATACTTTGATCCCAAATTGCCAATATCCATATCTGTCAATAATAGCTTTGTAGAATTTATGAATTTTATGATATTGTTGTTAAACTAGTCCAGCCTTCCTTCTCTTTCAGTATTTTTCTATACTTCATAGAGATCAGAGATATCTTGAAGAAGGGGCCTAGCCATACTATGTTGTACGGAATCTTGAAATAATGGCTTAATTGTCGGCCGGGCTCCAGGTCTGAGAGCAGAGATGACGTGAGCAGTATTGAGCTGTATTGCCTACATATGATCTGGATGAACTTTGAACCATCATTTTCCCTTCTCTTTCTTACTTTTGTCGTCAGCAACATCATGAGAGCTTCATGGTGCTGTTCAGATGATTCAGTCAGATAACGCCCCCAAGACGGACTTGGCCTCATCATGCCTCAGTATTAGAATTCCATCCCACTAACCATATATCTTTCCCACAACAACAATAACACTTAATGTTACAGTTGAGGCAAATAAGAGGCACACAGGAGCAGACAGAGGCAAAAACAAATAATTCATAGGATGAGATTGGAAAAGTAATAGAGAAGTCGGTTGTGGATTGAATTTTAATTCAAGAAATGTTTGCTAAATGCAAACCATGTACTATAGGCATAATGATAGTGGGTAAGAGACAACTGATGCACACATGACTAATACTCATAAGAACAGAACTCCTAGGAAGGAGAATGAAGAGAGGATATTGAAGTATAGGAAAAATAAAGCCAGGAAGTTTCAGATAAAAGAGTAGGCATGTAAATGACAGGAAAATTGGAAAAGTCATATTGTAGGTGTGTGTGTGTGTGTGTGTGTGTGTGTGTGTGTGTGTGTGTGTGTGTGTGTGTTGTCTGACTCATCCATGTCTAGTGGAAGGCTACTTAGTGTCCATGCCAGCACTACCCCTTGAAAGTCTTTGCCATCACTGAAGGTGCACAAGATTAGTGCATATTCTCTTTCTAAATCTCTCCCCTGCCTCTCTCTCTCTCTCTCTGTGTGTGTGTGTTAGAGAGAGAGAGAGAGAGAGAGAGAGAGAGAGAGAGAGAGAGAGATGGGCGGAGGCACATGTGCCATTGAGTGTATGAGGTCAGTGAAGGACAACATTGGTTGTCAGTCCTTGCCTTCCTCTTGGTTTGAGATTTGAGACAGGGTCTGTTTGTTTGCTGCTGTATTTGTCAAGCTAACAAGCTAGCTGCTCCTAAGGATTCTCCTGTCTTTACCTCCCATGCCATTGTGCTGGAATTCCAAATGCTCCCAGCTTGAAGTGGGGTGCTTGACCCTAAGTTTTCCCATTTGTATAGCATCCATCTCCCTAGACCCCAGAATCTCTTTGCTAAGAACTACTGTATTGTCTGCACATGTTATAAACTGCTTTCATTATTCAGTTGGGATGTGTATACTAGTTAGATTTCACCTTTAGTTTGTGTAGACACAGCACTTCTTTAGTGTAACTCAACCAAAGAATCTCAAATGGCATTTGCCTATACCACTAAACAATCCTGTTCTTACAAACACAGATGCACAGAAATGATGAAAGCAAGAACTATTTACCTCTGCTTCTAAGAACATGACTGCTATGTGGTTCTGATGGAGACCAAACAGAGGAATTTCAGCAAGACACCAGGAGGTGCAGCTGTGTTTCCAAACAACTGCACAGAGTTTGAATAATTCAGAGTTTATATTAAGTACCTCTTAGTATTAACAAGGTGCAGAATAAACTGTTTACTGGTGACTCCTGTCGCTTGCTGCAGATAAGAAAAATTCTTTTTAGCAACTTATGTTTTATGCTAGCAGAGCAAGCGATCATAGCCAATGTCCCTGGGGTCTGTGGTCTGCTCCTTTCTCTAAGGGGACAGGTACATGTGAGTATCAGAAGTTGATTAGACAGTTCAGAAACGGGAGGAGGGTATAGCTTCTGCTAGAGAGGCTAGATTCTTAGCTTCAAGTGTACAAACATTAATGGTAGTTGTTTTTGACATCTCTAACTGGAAGATAAATGAACTTTGCTCTTTTGAGATGATCATTTGGTACCACTGATAGCCCTTGACTTCACATAGTAGCTTAGGGAAAAGCTGGTGATATAAGTGGCTCTGTGGTTTGAAATCAGGCCATGAGGGCCATACTGATACTGAAGGCATCAGTTAGAATTCCCAGTTTCTAATTTGAGAACAAAGCTGGGCCACTCAAGGCTGGCCGTACTGGTTGAGGAATGGTCTACTTCATGGATTCTTACCATGTTCTGAAAAGGACAATGTAGTGAGCTTTGAACTTCACGCTCCAGACTTGGTGAGCCACTAACAAAGTTGGCTAAGAAACCATTCCTGGGTCTTTGTTTTTATTTTTCCACTTTTGATTGAGAAATATAGAGGACCTAGAATATATGCCAGGTCTCTCAATCTATGGTAGACATTTATACATAACTAAAAGTAGCCATAAATTGGTTGAGGTATTATTCTTGCCAGCGAACTATTAGAAAATGCTAGTGTATTTGATTCTGACCTCGCTGTAGCTTTATGGACAATGCCAGACCCAGCAGGGCTGAATTTATTAATTTTTGTCCTGTGACAAGGATGGTCAGGAAGCTGTGTAAGGCAGTGGGGTTGGGGGAGGGGTGGAGTGGGGTTGGAAGTGCATAAAACAGGGCATGCAGCAAGTACAGCCCTAACAAAGCATGAACAAAAGGCAGTCTATATTTTGCCAAATATGACTTTCAGGAAAAGATCTCTTCTGACCTGCAGCAAGTTACAACAGAGGTGAGATGGCAAAGATACGGGTGTGCTTTGACTTCCAAAGCCAGTGAACTTGGAACATCTAATCTTACTGTTGAACTCATAAAGGAAAAAGAAACCCACTTCTCCGGAATCAGGATAACCAGAAAGCAAAATGAAGATGGTATCAAAACCTCATTGAAACATCACAGAGAAAGCTCAAGTGAAACGCATCGATGTGTGGATAGACACTATTTTTTTTAAGACCTTGAGTCAAATCTTCTTTCTGCTACCAACGGTCTATGTGGCTATGTCTTAACTTTAGTTTTCAAGTAACAGAGTCAACCGCCTGTACTCTACCTGCTGCACACTACGTGCTCATCATTAAGCTTCCAAATCATATTAAACAATTCACTCTCACAGGGAGCAAAATAGGTTTTATATTCCTGCTGACAACTCAGTTACGAGTTTGTGGCTGAAGTGTTGGCAATGGCTGTGAGCCTGACTAGTCCAGACAAGAGCAGTAAGATTGAATATTGATGTTCATTACAATAGACAAGGAATAGGGAGTCAGTATGCCAAAGCAATTCAAGTAGAAAGGTCACTCAGAGTCAGGCGACTAGGTTTCTCTGCCACCTGTGAGCCACATACCTCCTCTATTCGTTCTGTGCCTCATTTTCCCTGACATTAAATACATAAGCAAAACGCTCTGATTGCTAAGGTCTCTGTAAGTCTAGACATTTGAGTTCTTATCGGAGACGTCTTGCTCACAATTTCACAAGTCTGGAACATTAATACCTTTACAAATAGAAACAGTGAGTACATCTAGACACTGAAAACTGTCCTGCAGCCCCTCTGTAAGGAACGTCCGCCGTCACATAAGGAAAATGATAAGGTCACTGAATGAAGCCATACTTGTGCTTCCTTTGTCCGTGTGTGCTTCTACTTCAATCAAGGTCTCTCTGGTCCCGTTTAATCACTTTTATAATGAAAGGAAAATTAGTTCTGTCTCCTCCTGACTGCGATAGGGAACACATTAATAAAGGTTTGGTGGGGGGGGGGGAGGCAGGCTTTGAACTTGTCCCGAGACAGATTGTATGTGACTCTAAAGCACAAGTATTCATATAAAAATGAAGTATGGATCTTCTCCATGTATGATCCACTTAAGATGTGTTAGGTACCCAGCCTCAACTGTATTACAATAGAGCTATGTTTCCAGAAAGAAAAGGCAAACCAAACCAAACCAAACCAAAACAAAACACATTTGCTTTCTTTCAAGCTGAGCCTTGCCTTGGTGTGAATTATATGGTCTCCTCCAAGGTTAAAAACACGATCTAAAAGAGCTTGGTGCTGACATGTAACACATTGGGCAAAAATGGCTTCCATGGGAGTAGGTGTCTGTCACTGGCTTCCACGGGAGTACGTGTCTGTCTGTTTGTCACTGGCTTTCATGGGAGTACATGTCTGTTTGTCATTTACATAGACTGAAAGCCAAGTTGATGAACAAAATGCACAAGTTACTCCACCTGAAGCTGAAATATCTCATCTCCATAAATAGTTATGGCAACTGATGCCAAAGTTGAATTCTGTTCTGGTGGACAAAGGCTGGACCTGAATGGTGCCGGATTACTCCTCAAAGCCAAGATTCTTAGGATAGACTGCACTGGCCACAGGAGAGAAAGTGCTAAGGTATAATAAGCAATAAAAATAATGCCTGCCTTGCTGATTCTGTGGTGTGGCATTAGCTTCTGTTCCCTAAAGCAGAGGTTTCTACCTACCCACCTGACTAGCCTTGCTCTGCCTTTTAATCAGAGAATCTAAATGGTGAAGATGGGGGTGACAGCAATGGCTACTGCAACAAGATTTTAGAATGGAACACTCTATTTCAATGTTAACTGATAGGTGAATGTGACAGATTAAAATAAGGGGGGGGGCAGTGAAAAGGCTCAGTGGTAAAGTCACTTGCTGTGTAAGCCTGAAGATATAAACTCAATTTCCTCAGACCCTGCATAAACGTGGGGGAGACTTTACCAAGTTATTCTTTGGGTATGAATTGCTCCCCTTCCCATTTCTTATACATAATTATAACAAACAACAACAATAATAATAGCAGCTTGGGTAGTAGCGGTGGGAGCATGACACTGGGTTGGGATGGAGGGGTAGGATAAACGTGTATAGAATCAGCCCTCCATAGCTGTGGGTTCCTCATCTTCATACCCAACCAAGCACAGACCAAAAAAACGTGAGAAACAGTTGTACCTGTAGAGAACATGTTTAGGCTTTTACTGCTATTCCCTCAACAAAGCAATGTTCCCATAGCATTTATATTCCAGTCAGCATTATAAGCAATGTCCAGATGGATAGATGTGTAGAAAGGGATAAGTGTAGGTTATATGCAGACCCTGTAGCATTTTATACAAGAAATTTGACCATTCCTAAGAATTTGGTATTGGTTACTGTCCTGAAACCAATCCTCCTTGGACACCAAGACATAAATATAAAGAGATGTTTAAGATACAGTGGGTAGTAAATTGATCTACAATTGTTTTATTTTGTTTTTATTTTCTAGGACAGGGTATCACAATGTAATGCAGGCTGGCCTTAGGCTCATAACCCTCATGCTCTTCCCACAGATTACAGATGTAACTAGCATTGTTTTTGGCAGATGGCCTTATATTCCTAGTCCCACCCCAAAACTACCATTTGAGAAGCTCAAAAGTGTGGAAATTACAGAGAGGAGAATGGGATAATAAGGCTATATCAGTAATTAGATGTGGCAGTGAATGCTACTGTAGGGAAATGGGTGGGCTCTACATTCCCACCTAGGAGTAGCAAGTTCCAACCAACTCAGTTGAACTCCAATTGACTGGTTGTTCTAGTGCTGTGAGATGAAAACTGTTTTCATGTGGTTGAGATAGGGAGATAGGGAAACAAAATATATTTTATAATATGTGAAAATGAACTTGGATTCCAGCTAAAGTTCTTCTTTGTGATGTTACTGACCACAGACAATGCCCATTTGTGCATGCATCGCATCCTCTGTTACTGCCCTGACTCTATGGTGAAGACCATGTGGCTCACATATCCTGCAATCCTTATCATTTGGAGCTGAGAGAAGACATTGACTAACCCTGGTCTCCCCATAAAGCTGGTGGAGTGGGGGTTATAGGCCTTCAGAGAACTCTGAAATATGCTCCCTGTGTTTGGAGGGTGAGGAGTCTGAGTGGCTGAAGGTCTAAGAGTCTTCTCTTATACTTGTGTAGGGAGGAGGGCAGCACGGCTGCATTTCTAGAACATATATAGACAATTGAATATACTAGGACTTTGCAAGTATCCATGTAAAATGGAGGCAGGAGAGGGAGCATGGGTTTGAGGGTGCACAGGTTTTGGGGAGGCAGATCAATCAGGTAAAGGGAAGGAAGTCTGAGTGCTGGTGTAGGGGCACAGAACACTGGAGAGGGGTAGCATGGGTGGAAGAGAGGAAGTGAATCCCTAGAAGTCTCTGGTCACTCAGCCCAATCAAATGGTAAATTTCAGGTTTAGTTAGAGACTCTGCATGAAAAAAAATTAAGATGAAAGACCATGCAGGAAGACATGACACATTGACATCTGGTACCCACATGTTTGATGTTTGTATATTCACATACACACATGTACATTGATGAAGATGTACACATATGGCAACACAGCATGCACACACACACACACATGCACACATACCCACACGTGCGCATACACACACACACACACACACACACACACACACACACACACTGTATCTTATCCAAAGTCTCTTCTCTGAGGCTTTACAATACTAGAAGGTGCCATACAAGCTTCTAAGGAAAGAATGCAATCAGCAGTCCTACTTGTCTATTCCACCTGTGAACTATAATAGCTTACACAGCATCATGCATAGCATGATAACTCCAAGGGTGCAGTAGTGGCAATCATATCTTGGTGCTAACCAATAGCTCTCTAGTCATATACATACAAGTAACACAATATGGACTAAGCAGATTGTATTTACATAATTAGGAACATATATCTCCATCATTAATAATATATCTATTTCTAATGTATGATATATAATTATATATTAATAAGTAATTATATATAATTAAGAATACATATATAACATTAAGAATAGATATTCATGTCCTCTGGACTCTGATCATATGTATGTTTATGATCATATGTACATATATATATGCATATATGTATATACAGACATATGATCAAAGAGTCCAGAGGACATGAATTTGTGAAAGAGCAGGGTGGGGGGGGGTACATGGGAAAGGCTGAAGGGAGGAAAGGGAGGGGAAAATCATGTTATAACATTTTAATTTCAAAAGATAATTTAAAAATTTGAAATTCCAATCCTGTTATTGATTACTGGATCACTTTTAAAAATATCAAAAATAGTGAACTTTTCATTTGTTCAGATTCAAGTTTAGCCAGCTTTTCCTATTCACATTTGAAAGTGGTGATCACTTCTGCAGGGTGAAGGCTTGGTGGAGTTAGAAACTAAGATGGACAACAGTGTTTTAAAAGGTTCTGTTGACACACTTGCTCCCAAATAAATAGAGTTCAGCGAATAAATTAGATCTAACTAAAGCATGAATTTTCCCTTCATCAATTAATTAATCATGGAGTCAGTGTCTGAGGTGAAACCAAATAGATAGAAACTTCAATTTATCAGGTGAAAACACAACTTTTAAAAAAAGCTATGGATGGGCATCTCCCTGGAGATGCCCTGGGTCTCTTCCCCTGAGCAAATAGGATTCTGTTCTAAATGCAACATTTCTTTGTGTCATCAGGTTCTTTCTGAATTTCCTATGAGAATAAATTGGCAATTTGTGTTTTACTTCCCCTGATTGCCCATGGTTCTCATAGGACTATATGTGTCACTGAGTGACTGCACAATTGCCCCTGTGCACGCATTTCCCTTTCTACTAAGCTTCTTGACCATTCTATGTGCCTTTCAAAGTGTACCTCTTTTTATTTTAGTTCTGCTTTGCAACCCTTTTACCCAGCACATAGTAGGTAGGCAATGAATGCCCTTTGAAATAGAACCAAATGCTTAGTATTTCCTTCTGAGAAAACCCAGCTCTGACAGTATTGGAGTTAATAAGAAACGGATGGGAGGGGACAAAAGTTAGCAGTACCATTTCACGTGTGGATGATCTGGGAGATACACTTCCCACTAGATGCAAGCATTTGAACTTCTCTGAGTAGAAAGCCCAATTAGAATTTTCCACACTAATATTGTTTGGTCACAGATCCTTTTATTTCTTTTAATGTCACATTCCTCTCAGAGTGTTTCATGCCATAAAACACATGGTCCAGGAGCCTGTAGTGAATTGAACATCCTCCAGTCTCCCTTTGCTCTGACTTGTCCTATCCTTTCCAGTTGTTTTGTGGTCACACGTCTCTAACATGAACTGAAGCATCCCGAGTTATGAAACACTTCCATCCCACAGGCTGCAGAGCAGACATTCACCACTGGCTGAAACAGAGACAGTTCCCCTCTCTGTACGCCCAATACACCCCCGCAGCTGCTCTCGGGTGATCCCGATCGAAAGAACCAATATTCCTTGGGAGCCTGAGAAGTTGCAGGAGACCTCATGTGGCCCCTTCTGGATGTTTCATGTCTTCACTCCCATTCATTGTGGGTCACAAATGCTATTCCTTTTCAAAAGCTGGCCTTGGGAATCACTTGGATAGGATCCTGATGGCCTGATACTGCATAGTTGGCTGGCTTAGACTTCCTGCCCTGCTGCTGATACCGTGCAGCAGGAGCAGAAAATGAGCCTGGGTAATTCAGTCCCCCAGGTCTTGGGCAATTTACAGAGAACATTGAGGATGTAAAATAATATCAATTCCCATACATCTTCCCCCCACCCACATTCATTCGTTCACTCACTCACTTACTCACTCACTCACTCACTCGTTCATCTATCCACATATATATTGTTGCCTGTGTATCACCGAAGCCATCTTTTGCACTGGAGTTAGGTTTGCAGCCCCTGGAGCTGTGCAGTGAGCATCTCATACACAACAGCATGGTTCATCACAATCTAACACCTACTGGCCTTGCATTATATTTCACAAATAATCATCCCAGCAATTTCTCAACCACTTTTAATAGAACTTTACTGTGTGTCATGTATTCAGGAAGGAATCAGGTTCAGAAACCACTTTGGAGAAGTTAGACAAAAATATATGGAAAAAAAGGGAGAGTCTGTAGTAAATGGAGATTATTAGCATGAGTTTCATAAAGGCATCTTTTAGCCTAGAAAGGGGGCCATATTAGATCCTCCTGTCCATGGGTAGGGAAATGATGGATTGGATAGGGGGGCGTAAATGCTTATTTAATATTTTGATTTAATTGGAAAAAAACATTTAAATGTCATAGCTGGGACAAGCATATTTAAACAAGTCCTGACAAGAACCAGTATGGGAAGATTGGAGACTTTATTGACTATTAATGGACCCTTCGAAAAGTTGGCTTTTCCACAACAGGGATAGAAATTTCAGAAGCTCTGGGAGTTGGTGTGGGGTATTTCTCAAAAAGCTCCAAACCCCTATATTTACTGTTAACCAATTATCTTGGCAATTAGGTGATTTTTACTTCTTCAAAGGTTTGTTGGCTCCGAGAAAGCTGCTACAAATCGTACCTTTATTTCAGTTTCCTTTAGGCAGAATCCAATTCACCGAACTTGACTTAACATTTCATCTACTTTTGTTTGTTTAAATTTTTCTGTGAGATTCTAGTTGAAGTAAGCTGGGTGCTGGGCAGTATTTGTACAGTCCCTGTGATGTCCATGAAAAACTAGAATTGTCTATGGTCCTATAAGCAAGATACCACTACAAGACCAAACAAGGATTAAGAAAGAGGCATTTAGACTGAATCAGAATAAAATGCTTCCCTTTTTCCCATACCTGGCTCTCTAGGAATTTGTATCCAAAATTCATGACCAAATATAGAAAAATTAGAGCTACCTGGGAGTTGAGAGGACTTTAGGAATAACTTATGACAGTTGCTACATTTGTGTGGAGAATGTTAAGCCTCAGCTGGAATATATGTCAGGTTACAAACAAAAACTGGCTCACCAGGCATGCCTTGGCTTTCGATCTGCTTTAAATGGTTGGATTGACTAAGAAACTAATTGGTTCTTTTTGTTTATTGTCTTTTGATTGGATCTGCCAAGTATATTTTAAGCCATGGCCTAAATCTTACAGGGAATGGTGGGAAGCTCTTGTTTGGGATATTTGATTTTAAACATTTATTTTCTCCTTTGAAAACTAACAGTATCCAAGCATAGTACTCTGATCTCTGGGCTGTAGGCATGTGGTCCATGCTAGTCTAATCAGAGACCTCTCCTAAGATTTATTTGGCTTGAAGTCTTTCATTCTGATTAAGGTTACAAATATTAGAAGAAGCATTGTAGCATTGTAGCTCTTGTGAACTCCACTCTGCGAAGAACAGTGCAAAAATAGAATAGAATGAATGAACACTCAAGGGTTGAGAACCTAGTCAAATGTTTGCTTTGCCTCCTTCTGTGTGACCTTACGTTACCTACTTTAGTTTACTCATTTCAAAAAAGGAATACAGCAAAGAATAAGTTATATATTCAAACTGAATACATGCTAGATCATAAATGATTTAAGAATGGGAGGGGGAGAATGGGCTAAGGCAAGAACTGTAGTTCAGTGGTAGGTGGCTTGCTCAGCTTTCAAAGGGGCCCTGAGTTTGACTCAACAGCCTCACAACGTTGCTTATTTATTCAATTAATTAATTTAAAATGACTAAGAAAGATTCCCATTGTCTTTGACTCTGCATATTTAGAATGACTACCTTGCTCTGTGTTTTGTTAGTGTAAATTGCCAAAGTAAATCCATATGTTCGTAATGGCTTGTGCTGCAACTGGGATTTGCCATACTACAATATATCTTCACATTCTCAAAATGTACTTGTTGATGGATTAATCCCCAATGTGATGGTATTTAAGATGCATCCTTGAAAAATAATTAGGTTTGGATGAGGTTGTAAAGGTAGGACATCACCATGGTAACAGTATCCTTAAAAGAAGAGGCACTGAGAACTTGCCTATATTTCTCATTCCTGACATATGGGGGCACACCAAGAAGGCACGCACATGCAAACCAAGAATAGACATGTGCAAACCAGGAATAGGCTTCACTGGGCATCAAATCAGCTAACACCTTGATCATGAATTTTCCAGCCTTCAGAACCATGAGAAACCAGTGCTGTTGAGTTCCCCCACCCCACCCAGCATTATATTACTTCCTTATACAACAGGGGTCACTTCCACCCACCTTTAAAAGTTAGTGTCCAATGTTCTTTTCTCTCTTTGATGTCTCTCACCCAGATAATAAATAACAAGACATTAAGTTCACAGTGTAAATAACTAAACCAGGATAGCTACTCAAAGTTGGTTTAAGAAAATACTGCAAAATCAATAAAACCACAGGAACTAATATACATCCTTCTAGAATAATTCTGAATATCAATGGTTTTAATTACCCAATAAAAAGATATATACTAACAGACTGGATTAGAGAGCAGGATGGATCCTGCCTCCAAGAAACACACCTCCGAAGGCCGATTCTATCTTAGAGTAAAAGGCTGAAAAAAAAATGTTACTCTGAAATAATGAAACTAAGAAACAAGCAAGCACAGGTATTTTAATAACCAAAAAATATACTTTAAACCCCAACCAAGAGGAAGATGGGGGAAATCTCATGGATTAGAAGACATCATATAAAGAAACAACTGTCCAACCAAAAGCAATCTATAGATTCAATGCAATTCCAGTCACAATTCCAATGCCATTCTTCACAGACTTAGAAAGCACAATAAAAAAAATTATACGGAAACACAAAAGACCAAAGAGAGCCTAAGTAATCCTTAACAAAAAGAAGGTGGGAGATATCATCAACCTGATTTTAGATTATACTACAGAGACATTGTAAGAAAAACGGCATGCCACTGGCCCCAAACCAGACACAGATCAATGGAATAAAACAGAGAACTCAGATATAAGTCCATGCAATGACAGTTACCTGATTTTTGATAAAGATGCCAAAAAATATACATTGGAGAAAAAGAGAGCATCTTCAACGAATGATGCTGGAAAGGCTAGATTTCAACATACAGAAAAACTAAACTAGATCCTATGTTTCACTCTCCACAGAACCCAACTCCAAATGGATTAAAGACTTCAACCTAAGAGGAAGAAGGGAAGTGGGGAGTAGAGTTCAAGTCCCTTCTAAGTCAGACTCTGGTAGTGCATGAAATAAGACCAGCAACTGACAAATGGGTCTCATGCTACTTGAAATCTTCTGGACTGAAAAGGAAAGTGTCAAGAGAGTAAAGAGGCAACCCCGAGTGAGGAAACATCTTTGCCAGCTGTTTATCTAACAGAGGATCTGTGTTCAGGTTATACAAAGAACTAAACATTAAGAAAACAAACACCACAATTTAAAAAATGGGCTCTAGAACTAAACCGAAAATTCTCAGAAGAAGAAGTAAAAATGGTCAGGAACACTTTTCTAAAGTGCCCAATGACCACGCTGGTTAATTGTTTGCCAACTTTATGCAGCAAGCTAGAGTCACCTGAGAATAGGCAACTTCAACTGGGAAAGTTCCCCCATTGGCTTGGCCTGTAGGCAAATCTGCAGGGCATTTACATGACTGGTGGTTGACATGATGCGGTGCCATGCCTGGGCAGGTTGTTCTGGGGTGTACAAGAAAGCAATCTGAGAAATCCTGGAGAAGAATCCCTCCATAGTCTCTGCTTCAGTTTCTGCTCCAGGTTCCTGCCCTGAGTTACTGACTTGGCTTGCCTCAGTAGACTATAACCCTGGATATGTAACCAAAAATATACCCTGTTCTTCCCAAGTTTATTTTTGTCAGTACTTTTTGATAATAGCAGTGGAAAGAAAACTAAGGCAACATTCTTGGCTATCAGGAAAATGCAAATTAAAATTAAGATTCTACCTTATTCCAGTCAGACTTACTAAGATCAAGAATACACACAACAAAAAAATACTAGTGTGAATGTGTCAAAGGGAGACTCTTGTGTGCTGTTGGTTGCATGGAAAGCTAAGACAGCCATTTTGGGAATCAGTCTGGAAGATTCTTAAAAAACACTAGAAATAGAACTGCTATATGAGACTTTATAGCCTGCAAAGAGACACTTGAACATCCATGTCATATCTGCTTGATTCATAATATCTAGGAGATAGAACCAAACTAAATATCCACCTGTGAATAGATGAATAAGAAAAAATACTGTGAATATTCATAATGGAGTATTACTCAGCTATAAAGAAAAATGTAATCTTGAAGTTTGCAAGTAAATTGATGGAACTGGGGAAAGTTTATACCAAGCAAAGTAATTCACACCCAGAAAAACAAACTACAGACACCACATGTTCTCTCATGGGCAGCTCCAACTCCAAATCTTTTGTTTTGTATTTAACTTGGATCACAAGTGGAAGGCAGGAAACTAGAAAGGAACATTTTTTTTTTTTTTTTTTTTGGAGAAAGACACAGTAAGGGGAGGGAGGTTGTATATTGTAAGTAAAATGAAATTAAGAGCAGTATACTAGGCCAGAAAGGCTTAAGCAGGGAGGAGTATGGAAAGTCAGGGTGGAGGACAGAGCTACCCAAAAAAGAAGTGGATAAAAAGCTGTATGGAAGTCTTTGTCTCATGACCCAATTAAAGTAATGATTGAGTGGACAGTAGAATACATGTGAGATGAAAGACTTCCTTCCTTTCTTCCTTTTTGTCTCCTTCCTTCTTCCTTTCCTTTCCTTCATTTTCTTCTCTTTCTTCCCCCTCCCTCCTTCCTTCTTTCCTTCCCTTCTTTTCATTTCTTTTCTTAAGACAAGGTCTATGTAGCACTGACTTTCTGAGAACTTGCTATGTAGACTAGGGTGGCTTTGAACTCGGAGATCTGCTTGCCTCTGCCTCTTGAGTCTTATGATTAAAGCCATGAGCCACCAGACCCCGCTCAGCTTTCTTTCTTATATCTCCTATAGCCCACTTCTCAGGGGTAGCACTGCTTACAGTGATATGCCCCCCCCCTAAGTAAAGAAAATGCATTATAGGCATGCCTACAAGCCAATTTGATGAAGGGAGTTCTTCAGATGAGACTCTCTCTTCTTGGGTGACTCTAGTTTACAACAAGTTGACAAAAACTAAGAAGCACTGATTGAGATTCAGTAGAAAAAGGGAGTAAGGACAAACAAGGAAAATGGTGGAGAAAATAAATGATTTACAGTATTATAGATACATGAAAATGTCATATTGAAACTCATTAGGTTGTATGCCAACTGTGGTGGTTTGAAAGAAAATGGCCCTTATAGGGAGTAGCACTATTAGCTTCACTGGAGTAGATGTGGCCTTGTAGGAAGAAGTGTACCACTGTGGAGATGGGCTTTGAGATCTCATTTGCTCAAGCTATGCTCAGTGTGGAAGACAGTTTACTTCCTGCAGATCAATTTGTAGAATTATCATCTTCTCCAGCACCATGTCTGCCTGCATGCTACCATGTCCCACAATGATGACAATGGACTGAACCTCTGAAAATGTAAGCCACTCCCATTAAATGTTTTCCTTTATAAGCATTACTATGGTTATGGTATCTTTTCACAGCTATAGAAACCCTAACTAAGACACCAACTAAAAATTAATACTGATAATAAAAGTGAGGTAAGTACTCAAACAAACCCACAATAATTTATACATAATAAAAGTTAGAAAATGACTGTGAATTTCCAGCAGAAGATGCAGGCTCATAAGGTATCTGAGAAGACCTTAAGGTTAAACCTCAGGCTGGTCCTAGGCAAACAGTGAGCCTATCATAAGTTAAAAATACATAAAAATAGTAACAAAAGCCCCATGTAGGAAGAGAATCTGATTCCCAAAGTCACTGGATTTTTAGGCTCAAATGTCCAGTTTTAAACAACAAATCAAAAGGCAATAAAAAAAATTTTCAGAGGTCTGATCTAAAAAAAAAAAAAAATTACAAAAACTGACCATGAAAAGACTTGACAATTTGGCTTATATAGGGATGTAAAAAAAATGTTTTCAAGATGCTCAGAAATGTAAAGGAAGTTTAAAAAAAAAGCCAGTAAATATAGCAGCAAAAGCAAAAGCTCATATCCATTGAAGAGCAACTTCAAGCTTCAGAGAATGTTTAACGTTTCATGCGTGCAGTTTTGATGAATCTCAGCAAAGGGCTTTGTATATTTATGGTGGGAGGTAACTAGAAATGTAACAAGATAGTGTATTAACTTTTGTATTGTCTGGGCATTTCCACATATTTTTATGTATTACAATTTAGTAATTATGTACATATGAAATTAATAAAACATCCTTCCTGTTATGATTTGTGAATTCACTAAGACTTTACATATCAAAAATGACATCAAATCTTTATATCTTTAAATTGTATTGCTGCTCAAGAATGGAACCCTGTTGTCAAAAAAGTAGATATTCATAGTTATACATTCAGCATTGTAAGTAACCTCATGTAATTTTTTAAATTGAAACTAATCAAAGCAAAACATTTAATGAATTGAAAAAGAGAAATCAATAAACAAAGTATATTTAAAATAAAACAAAAAAACAATAGCAACAAAATCTGGAAGGTGAGGTATGACAAATATAAAATCCACTATAGGGTTTCACAAGAAGATTTGAGCAGATGGAAGAATACATCAGTGTATTTGAAGATAGAAGAATAGAAATGATTGATGCTAAGAAACGGAAAGAAAAAAAGACTGGAAAGAAGTAAGTATAGCTGATGGGCTCTGTTGGAAGCCAGCAGGCAGACCCAATAGACCCAATAGCAGAGGAAATTAAGAAAATCAGAAAGAAGCTGGGCATTGGTGGCACATGCCTTTAATCCCAGCACTCAGGAGGCAGAGGCAGGTGGAACTCTGTGAGTTCGAGGCCATCCTGGTCTACAGAGCCAGTAATAGAGAAATCCTGGAGAGAGAGAGAGGTAGAGAGAGAGAGAGAGGTAGAGAGAGAGAGAGAGGTAGAGAGAGAGAGAGGTAGAGAGAGAGGTAGAGAGAGAGAGAGGTAGAGAGAGAGAGAGAGGTAGAGAGAGAGAGAGAGAGAGAGAGAGAGAGAGAGAGAGAGAGAGAGAGAGAAATCCTAACTATTAGAGAAATCAACTGCAGGCAGGCAATAAAGGACAAAAATCTATGAGGCATGTAACAGCAAAATGAGAGAAGTCTCTCCCCATTATGGATAGTTATTTTAAAGGCAAATGGATTGGGTCTCCTAATCAAAAGGCAACGGTTGATAGAATGGATAGAAGCAAATAATTTATCTGTAATTTACATTAGGGTTAAAGACACAAGCAGATTGAAAGTAAATATGAAGGGAGGTGTAAATGATTACCCAAAGAGGAAAATGGAGATTTCAAGCAAGACAAGAGAAAGATGGATACTTTATGTTAATGAAAACTCAGCAAGTATATGTACTCATTATAAACATTTATATATGTAACTCTAGGATCTCAGACTATTCAAAGGAAAACTCATTGAAGGGGAAAAAATGGCTCTCTAGGCAACATCCCATTCAGTTCTAATCAAACTTGACCCTGCTTAGCTTCCAAGTCTAGCAAAAACAAAAACAAAACCACCTCCCAAACTTTGGGAGGCAGATATAGGCACATCTCTAAGTTTTTGAGGCTAACTTGAGGGAGTTCCTGGTCAGTCAAGACTATACAATGAGACTCTATCTCAAAGACATCACAAAACAAAAGAAAGACCTACTAAACACACAAGACTGCTGCAGAAATGAATGAACATGATAATAGAATATAGGATAACTTCTTGAACTCAGTAGAAGCAGCAAGGAGGAAATTCATAATATAAGTGCTTATATTAACACACAAGAAAAACCTTAAATCAATGATCTAATTTTAAAACTTAAGAAACTAGGAAAATAACAAACTCAAAGCTATCAGAAGGAAGGAAATAATAAAGATCAGAACAGAGATAAAACAGAGAACAAAACAATGGGGGGGGGGGAAATCATTGAAACCAAAGGCGATCATTTGAAAAGATCAACGAGCCTGACAAGCATTTAGCTCAACAGACTCAGAGAAGACTCCAATTACATTAGTTAGAAATAAAACCAAGGATATTGCTAGTGATTCCACAGGGAAAACAAAGAGCTACCAATAAGTCAGATAACCCAGATCAAATGGAGAAATCCTTAGAAATATAAAACATACCAAATCATGAAGAAATATAAAGAACAAAATCTAAAATTGAACAGATCTTTTTGCTTGGTAGGAGATTGAATGAGAAATACAAAAAAAAAAAAAAAAATCCCCCCAAAAGCTCTGGACCTGATGGCTATATTCCTGAATGATATCAAACTCTGAAAGAAGGAGTTATACTACTCACCAAACTTTTTAAAACACACAGACAAAAAAGAAAAGGAAGCAGCATTCTAGACACATCCTAGAAGACCATTACATTGATATCAAAGTGAGAGAAAGACAACCATGATTAAAGTCTAGTTCAATATTCCTTTGAAATATGAATACAAACATTCCTGGTAAAACACTAGCAAAGTGAAGTCAGCAACATATTAAATGGTCTGTACACTATGACCAAGTAGGATTAATGTATAGAGTGCAAAGATGTGTCAATATATGAAACATTACATTGGCAGAAGAGAAAAGAAATTCATGATAATCTCGATTGATGGAGAAAAGGTATTTGAGAGTCTTTTAAACTTAGCATTTTGTAATCCTAACACTCGGTGGCTAGGACTACAAGGAATGAATATTAGTGTAGTGAATACTATGCTTGAAAACTTCATGAGCAGGACCTCATCCAGTGGCCAAAACCTTACAACTTTTTCTAAGATTAGGCAAGAGAGACACCACATATCCCTAGTAAGGAAGGGGAAGTAAAATTGTATCTGTTTGTAGGTGACATAATTTTTCTATATAGAAACTCTATGGGCTCTATGAAAAATTAAAATCAACAAATCCACTAGAACTAATAATCAGTTCAGCAAAGGAGCTAGCTAAAGAGTCATTATGAAAAGGCTAAGTCAGACTTATACTAAGTCTACATATACTAAAAATGGACAATCAGAAAGAAACATTGTGAAAAGAACTTCATTTACATTGAAAAGAATCAAATACTTAATAATCAACCAAAGACATGAAGACATGAAGGTAAAAATTACTGAAAGAAATGAATAAAGATTAAAACTTGAAGTACATCCATGCTCCTGGATTGAAAAACTTAGTGTTTTTAAAATGCCCACACTAATCAATGTTACTACGAGCCTCTGCAACTCCAATAAAAATCTCCTTAATCTAATAAATAGCTGAATGGCCAATAGTGGGCAGGAGAAGGATAGGTGGGGCTGGCAGGCAGAGAGAATAAATAGGAGAAGTGAGGAAGGGCACAATAAGAGAACAAGGAGAGGAGGATGCTAGGGGGCCAGTCACCCAGCCACCCAGCCACCCAGGAACCCAGCCACCCAGCCACCCAGGAACCCAGACACCCAGCCACCCAGGAACCCAGGCACCCAGCCACTCAGCCACCCAGCCACCCAGCCACCCAGCCACCCAGCCACCCAGGCACTCAGCCACCCAGCCACCCAGCCACCCAGCCACCCAGTCACCCAGCCACCCAGCCACCCAGCCACCCAGCCACCCAGGCACTCAGCCACCCAGCCACCCAGCCACCCAGCCACCTAGCCACCCAGCCACCCAGCCAGCCACTGAGTAAGAATGAAACAAAGGTATACAGAAATAAGAATGATAACAGTACATAGGGAAAAGATAGAAAGGATAATTTAGATTAAGAAAAGCTGGGAAGAAACAAGCCAAGCTAAGGCTAGGCATTCCTAACTAAGGCTAAGCCTCCGTGTGTGATTTATTTGGGAGTTGGGTAGTGGGTCCCCCAAAAGGCCTAAAGAGTAAAGAGCCAAAACAAAACATAGCAAGGGGCAATCACTGACCAAGTAGATGTAGAGACTAGAGCAGACGAGTGTATTCTGATGTACAACAGAGAATGAGACTGTTCCTGCTCTCAAGAAGTTGAAGGCTGGATAGGATAATCCTATAGAAGAAAGCAGTCCTACAATAGGAGACGTGGAACTAGCCTGGGAGTAGAGCAAACCATCGTCTGGATGCAAAACCTAGCTATAGATTTGAAGAGGGAGGGTGTTTTACACATGTATAAGAGTCGGAAATTGGGGCACTGGAATTGTTGAAATTAGTTTTACTTGACTGACGCAGAGAAATGGAGGAGAGGGACATGAGGGCTCAGACAATTAACGAGGCCCCTCCTGCAGGGCCTGCTAGCTGTACAATGGACTTGGGGCTTTATCTGAAGAGCTATAGGAAGCCATTGAAGAGATTAAGCCAGAGAGTGATATGATTAGACTTTTCACTTAACAAGCAGCAGGGCCAAAGGCAGAAAAGATCAGGTAACTCACGTAGAGGCTGATGCAATCATTTAGAAGGGCCATGGTCCTGACTGGAAGTAAGGGTGCTTGGGGTGGGGCAGCAAACAGATTGTAGAGCTAGTAATCAAGCAGAATTAGTAACACTTGGAGATTAATTGGGTAGCAGGACTAAAAGAATGCAAATGCAAACAGGATTTCATGTGTAGGGTGGAGGGGGTGGTGTTAGACACTGACTCTTGAGGTGATGGGTCAAAGTGCAGATGTATAGTCTTTTTTCTCGCTTTTAGTGTTGGAATTACATACAATATAATTACATCACCTTCCCCTTCCTTTATCCAAACCCTCCCATATACCCTCCTTGCTCTTTTCCAAATTAATGGCATTATTTTTCAGTAATTATTGTTAGATGTGTGTATGTTTCTAAATATAACCTACTCAGTTTGCATAATGTTACTTTTTAATATGTTTTCAGGGATAACTATTTATTATTTGGTATTAGATAACCAACTGATGTCTTCTTCTTAGAGGAAATCTATTTCTCACTCTTAGCATTCCTCAGTTGTCTGCAGTTTTTTTGTGTATAGTTGGAGGCCTCTTGGGCTCTCCCAACCCTAGTCCAGTTGGACATGTCTATTGGTGTTGTCTTTGTTCAGTTCATGTTTAGGCAGTCATGTTGGTGAGACTTTATGTATGCAGCCCCTGTTATTTCTGAGACAACCTCATACCAAAACCCCAAGTCTTCTGGCTTTCACAATTTTTCCATCCCATCTTCCACAATGTTCCCTGAGCCTTAGGTGTGGGAGTTGTTTTGTAGATGTATTCAGCTGTACATTCTTATCTGATGCAAGCTATCTGCCTAGACAATGATTCACAGTCAGTTGAGACAGACTGTCAGCTGAGTCTAAGCCTGGAGTGTCACAAGCTCTGGAAATGTCAGGGGTCCCCTTCTTGTTTCCAAATGCCTGGACTGAATTGTTAAATGACATTCAGTATTTAAGTGAAAGTTTCAAACCCGCATCCTAACAATAAAAGCTTCTCTAGATGCTGGCAGGATACCTCCATTGGAAAAGTACTCTTTTCAATCCCTGAAGCTATATAAAATGTCCAGGTATGGCAGTGTGCACTTTTTAATCTCATCCCTGGAAAGGCAGAGGCAGGGGGATCCCTGAGGTTTTCTAGCCAGGAAAGACAATGTCTACACATACAAACCATGCCCCCTTACACACATACATATACACACATCTGCAACTTCCTGCCTTTATGTTATGAGAAACTCATGGATTCCTTATCCATATGACATAAAGTTTATAAGCAGCATTGGCAACATTAAAGGCGTTTTACTACTGGACTCCTAATTTGAATGTAAGCTCACAACTCCTTGGCAATTTCAGTTGGCCATCTATGTCCTCAGATCCAACAAACCCTGGATTTAAAATCCTAAAACTAAGTTGTGTCTGCACACCTTTTCTTCTGTCATCATTCCTTAAATAATAAAGTTTTTAAGAAGCAAAACAAATGATTATATCTAGTGTTGAATTGTATAAAGTGTTGTTCCGAGGTGCACAGAAGAGTCTGTATGGGTTGTGCAAACATCATCCCATTTACCCAATGCACTAAAACCTTTGGGTTTTAGTTTTTATGTAGGTGAAACTAATTCCCCTAAAACATTGAGAGATGGCTGCAGTTTCTTATTTTTAAAAGCAAAACAATTACCCAAGCATGGCTTCATAGGGCAGCAGCTGAATAATACAATCTTTTGCATTTGATAAGACTTAGAGCAAATGCATAATGCATATTCTTCCATACTATGAGCCTCAAACACGTGAAGGAAGTAACATTAACTTACTGCAGAATGATTGCCAAGAGGCAATGTTCTATTGTTGGGACAAAAAAGAAAAGAAAGGAAAGAATTCATGAACCTACCTATCATGAGTCCTCTAATACAACCCAAGTATGTGGTATAGATAATTCCCCAGAAACCATGAAACAAAATACAACTGAATGATCTATGCCAAGTTGTAAGGCAAATTGACCCCTGACCTTTGGGTCACTGCCTGAGGATTGTTGTTAATACTCAGCCTTGGGATAGAAGAGTGACAGTCTTCCTTGGCTCTGCTTTACAGGCTTGCAGGCTGGGGACAGGCCGGGGACTAGGGGAAGTGTTTTATCACTTCCTGTGTGCCTTATTACACAGCACATGCTAAGGATCATTAGTGATATTTGCGATTCTGTGCCTGTGTATGTGTGGATGGTAGTGTGTCACACAGAAGAAGGCAGAATGCAATTTTGTATTAAAAATATGAAAATCAGATCTTGGCTTTGTCCACTTCAGAATCAAAGTGACATTGAAAAATTGTCTAAATGTTTTAAACCTCACCTCCCTTGATGGCACAATGTATATCTGTTACCATAAGCAGTCAGCAAGGAAATATAGTGTATCTTAAAGGATCCTATGTGCACTCTGAGGTTTGATATTAGTCCCGAAAGCCCAATATAATGAAAACACCATAATATGCTTCTTCAATTATGATTATTGGTTCTTGACATGATTTATAGAAAATAACACAGCACCATATTTCACTAACTCTAACTTGTATTTTTATTATTTTGTATTCTCTTGTGAAACACATACACAAGTACTATATTTCCATAATGTGTCCCATTCCTGTTCCTTTCTCCCTTCCACCTCTTTCTGTGCCCTCAATTACAAGTCCCTCTCCTTTAATTATTCTTGATTCAAAAATATGCATGTGTGTGTCTGTATATGTTTAAGGAAGTTTTTAAAGCAATATGTTTCCTTGTGGCTTTTTCAAACATCCTCTGAATTATCTTCCCCTTCCCAGTAACCCCTGCCTCCCCGCCTTTCTGACTTGCCGCTTTATAGCACCAGAGTTCTACTATCCTTCTCTGGCCCTCCCTCTTCTCTCCTCCTCCCGTGGACCCTTTCTGGCTTCTGCTGTTATGCCATGTTATATCTTTAAGTCTGAAAATTCAGAGCAACCCAATAAGCAAAAGAAAGCGTGTAGCATTTGACTTTCTGGGTGAGTTACCTCCTACAGTATATTTTCTAGTTCATCCATTTATCTGCAAATTTCTTTTTCCTTAAGTTATGTGTGTTATTTTGTTTCATCCTATAATTTTATGTTATCTTTAATTTTTTCTTTTATCAAAAATAGATTATTTTAATAAATCTATTCTGATAATGGTTTCCCATCTCCCCACTCCTCAGTCCCTCCCCACCCCCTCCCCTCTGGATCTGTACCCTTTCTCATAAGAGCCCCAAACTGGAAGTCATAATATATACACAAAGGACCTGTGAGATAGGAAAAACAAAACAAAAATGTTCCTGACTTAACATTATGAGACACAGGACCTCAAAAGAGGCCATTGAGTTCATTTTGTATTGGCCATCTACTGTTGGGCATGGGGACTTATTTCTTATTTATGGTTCTTCAAGTCCATCACAGTTTCTGTTTTTATGTCAATACCTTGCTATTTTTATTATATAGCTCAGTAGTACAATTGAAATGGGATATATTATTTTGTATTTGGATGAAATGTTCTGTAGACACCTGTTAGGGCTTTTTGGCTTACAACATCAGTTAGCTCCAGAATTTCTTTGTTTAGGTTTTGTCCAGATGATATGTCTATTGTCAAGTGTGGAGTATTAAAGTCACCCACTATCACTGTGTGATTTAATCTGCATTAGTGTTTCTTTTATGAACTTAGACCCCCTTGTGTTTGGTGAATAGGTGTTAAGAAATTCAATATCCTCTTGGTGAATTTTTCATTTGATAGAATGTAGTGACCTTCCTTATCTCTTTCTATTATTTTTTGTTTGAAACCTATTTTGTCAGATATTAAAATATTTTGTCAGATAGTAAAAGGTCCATTTACTTGGAATAACTTTTTTCATTCTTTTATTTGGAGGTGCTGTCTACCCTTGATATTAAGGTCTGTTTCTTGGATGCAACAGATTGTATTTATATATTTATGCATTTACATACGGGTGTACATTTGTTCAATATTAATAGTTAAATGAAAAAAGGCCATGTGTTTGAGTGTGGGTTATGAGAGGTCCTATAGGGAGGAAGAGGAAGGGGTGTTATCATAATAATGCTTGTGGGGAAACTTGGCGGGTTCCGTGTTAGGCAAGCTTGACCAGGTGGAGGGACAAACATGCCAGGCAGACAGAGCTTAAGTGAGAAGTTTTAATAGAAAGGGGCAGGAAGGGAAGGAAAGAGAAAAGAGGTAAAGATACACACACACACACACACAGAGAGAGAGAGAGAGAGAGAGAGAGAGAGAGAGACTGACAGAGAGAAAGAGAGAGAAGAGAAAGACAGAAAAAGGCCTGTCTTCCCCAGAGGAACAGCAGGAAAGAGGAGTGGGAAGCAAAGTGGGCAGGGTCTTTCTTTTTAAAGGGGTCCTTTGCAGACTAAGCACTCATGGAACCCTGAGCTGACCAGGGTACTGCCTGAGTGCATTCTGCCAGGTGACAGGGGCAGGCCAGCATAATGCCGGAATCCTTACAAGGGGGAAATGATCTAATAGTATTTTAATAAAAAATTTAAACTTACTTTCAATTACAAAAGAAAAAATGTATATAAAATACATTAGCCTAAGACACATACCAATAAGACAGGCTACATCACTTTAAAGACACAGAACTTTTAGGAGAAGTAAGCCAGCCTCCACTCCTTTGTCATCCCCTCTGTGAGAAAAATGCAGTGATGCACTCATCATAGTAATTACCTTTTATAATGTGAGACAGAGGTTTCCTTATGTCACAATACAGGCAAGGATGTGCTCAAAGGAACAGGAAGTCAAGCTGGAAGGAGGGTCTTGTGAAGTGAAAATGGGTGACATGTTTGATGACATTGTGCCTTTTCTATATATTCTAATGACAAAAGCCCACTTCAACAAACACCTAGGACTCAATGGTGATGTTTATTCATGTATTCATTACTCAATGAATACTTATGACAGACCTTCGGGCTCTGTCTCAGTTCTCCGTGGTATTGTGGGTTGTAGCAGGAAAATGCAATGAGAAATAGGAGAGGAAGACCATAAGGTGCTGTGGAAATTCTAACAACCTCAAGAAGGAGCAAGAATAAGGAATGGATGAATGAAACCTAACACTTAGAAACTAAGAAGGAGGTACTAAATAAAGGTGGACCTTTTCCTTTGTTTTCTTCCAAATATTACATTGTTCATCATGTTTCAAGTAGAACAAAAGAAAGTTGTAACTACAATCATTTTTTTGTCCACAAAAGAATTTGCTTGATGGGTGAGATTGAATGCTGATATCCAGTCATGTTTGAGAATTTGTTTATCAATAAATCTTATGAAATGTTCTCCCTTCTTCTGCAGAAGGACACAAAGTCAGACTAGTGCAAATCATTATTTTAGATGGCTGGTCTTGTGAATTGCTCACCTGCCAGGACTGTACAGAAGCGTCAGACTGGAGGTTCTATGCATGAAGTCCTATTGATTTCTAACTAGAATGACAGGACTATATGGAATAAAAATATAGACTTCAATAAAATAGAGAAGAATAGATTGGTCTAATACAACAGGCAACCAACATTCTGGGAATCTGATGATCTCATGGGAGGATCCAGTGAATTTCTTGGCTTCCAGCTTGGCCAGTTCATGTTGATCACTATCTTCACAGAGGCTGTTCTTTCACAAATCGTACCACACTTTTCCCTGTGATGGTAGCTAAGTCTATGTGTGTGTGTGTGTGTGTGTGTGTGTGTGTGTGTGTGTGTGTGTCTGTCTGTCTGTCTGTCTGTCTAATGCTAGGAGTCTTGGTTAGTCACTATCCACCTTATTCATTGAGGTAGAGTCTCTTTGTTGTACCCAGAGCTTGCTGCTTCAACTTGTTTAGCTAGCCAGGAGGCTCTGGGTTCCTCTGGGTTCCTCTGTATAGCTCTAGGAATAGGATTACAGGCAAGCCACCACACCCATTGGTGTTTGTGTTGATTCCAGAGATGTAACTCACATCCTCACACTTGAGCAGCAAGCATATTACCCATGGAGCCATCTGCTAGCCCCTCCACTTTAGGCTTACTAGGTCATTCTCAGAAAGAACACTACAAACCATCCACTGAGTTTCCAGGAGAGGATATTCATGGGTCCAGCATGAATTATGTGTTGTTCTCTGGAAAAAAAAAATCAGCACCCTGATTGGCTGGCTGTACACAATCCCCTTAGGTGAAATATAAGTATTGAATTCAACCTTCAGATTTTAAGAGGAGGAGAAAGGCTAGTGGCTTCAAAGTAAAATTGAAGCATTGTTCCCCAAAGAAGGCAAAGGGAAAGTCAAGCTGACAGATCCCATTCCAAGCAAGGGTTCAGAACGCAGGACTTCAGCACCCACATGCCTGTAAAACCCTGAGCCAAGGAACATTAGTGCAGCAGCTGGGTAAACTTGCTGTTGATGTGGATGATCTGTTTTTCTATGTTCTTTTCTTACAGCCAAGACCCAAATTCATTCACCTGCCGAGCGTCTGGTGAAGCCCCTGCCCTGAGCCTGGTGACTGGTGCTTCCGCTAGAGGCCCAGGTCAAGGCAGCCGCAAGACCTTCAAGATATCCAGGCCCGAACCATGCCATAGCCATGTTCCATTTCCTTCCAGCTAGGATTTTCATTTTATCCTTCTCCTCCAGTAAGGCTGGGACCTGCTCACATCCCTCTACACCCCAAGAGCATGCTCTTCAATGGAAGGTGTGTTGAAGTGAGATGTATCACTGGAGATGCAGGTAAGAAATCTGAAGCAAATGACCTCACCTACCCTCATCAGCCTCCATCCTGGCTCTTGCCCCCACAGCAGGTACAAGGACAAAAGGGCCATTGTCCTTAGAAGCCTATAGGATAAATGGAGAGAAAACATGTCTTTGCTGGTTAATCTGCCTTGATAAAGAGTATTGTTTTATCTCCTGCCATCTCTAGGACTTCAAGGGGTGAATTCTACTAGGGACAAAGTCTTCCTTGTCTTTTCTGACTCACTGAGACAATTAAATTGACCTTTCATAAACTCTGAGGTTGTCACAGCCTAAGTGCCAAGGTGTTAGGGTGCCTTGAGAATATTCTCCTTCCCCCACCTCACAAGGGGCATGCCATCTCCAGAGATGCTGTGGGTCTGAGAAGCAGTGTGCTTCTCTTCAACTTCACTTTTAACTTTTAAAATTATGAATGCAATCCCTTGAGCAAATTCATGTTTACATGAAAAACTCAAGGAAAGTACAATGAAATGCCTCCTATTTCCCAACACCTTCTATTTTTCCCTAGTGATATCACTTGCGTGTATGGTTTCCTAAACCAGTGATGAGGCAGTACCAATGCTTTATTAAACTAATTATATTAGATTGCATCACATGTACACAGTTTACTTTAGGTTCACTCTGAACTGTACATGTTGAGGATTTGGTCAGCGTTAAGATATATACCTACCACTTATGGAAAGGAGTTGCACTACCTTAAGTCTTCTGTGTTCTACCAACTCACCCCTCATTCCCACCTCCCACTCCTTTCAGGCAGGTGCTAATGCTTTCCCTCTCTAGCTTTACATGTCCCAGAATGTTGTAGAGCTAGTATCATCCTTGTGGTCACTCAGACAAGCATCTGACACTTGGCATTAGGATAACTTTTTTCCTTGCTTGTGTGGCTTGATAGCTCATCTCTTTCTACTAGTCAATACTTTCTTAAGGTGCTGGGAATTGAACCCAGGGGATTTCCTATGATGGACAAGTGCTGTACCATGGAACCGCATCCAGATCTTACTGCTCAAAGCTTCTATCTCACTTTAAAGTCTTTTCACATAACAACTAATATTCTTGGCCTTGTCTCCCAATTTTTTCATTATTTCCTATGAGACAACCTAAACTTTAGAAAGGGCCTTATTGTGTGTGTTATTTCAAAAACTAAAATGACTAAAAAGCAATTTCAAGTGTTTTTGTAAGGTAGAGAAACAGTAAAGTATAATACATCAGCTGTGACCCAACTAGATTAAGTTGGCTTGGGCTTCAGGTAGCATTGGTATTCATGGCAATTGTATCCAGAAGAATCTATCGTCATTGTATCATCATATAATTACTGTTTCTCCTGAAATAACTGATCTCCTGGTTTTGTTTGTTTGTTTGTTTTTTCCTCAGCAATATTGTAGATCCAACTTACAGTTGTTGGTAATAACACTCACAAATTCACTTTTAATACATGGGTCAAACAATTTTCCTTTCTATTTACATTTCTGGAACAGAACATACCTAATCTATCCAGGGAAATGATTATGGAAAAACGTGTTCCCTTCAGTTATCCTATGACATGGAGGATGGGATGGGAGCTCACTGTGGAGAGTACAGATTACAAAATGCTGGGGCCTGAGCTGAATGTCCTTGCCATGCCTGGAGAGATTAGTGCTCTTATCATCCATTTCTCCACAAGACTCGGTGTATTCATCCATAAACCACAACTAATGATAGTTTCCACCTTCTAAAGCTGTTCTGGAGGTCAAAGGGGAAAACCCACAGAGCTTATCAACAGCAGAGGCAACAACAAAAAGTCTCTGCAAACAGCAGTAAGCCATGCAGGACCTTTGACCCATGGAGAAAGGAAGGACTAAGTCCTCTTCGGTGCACACCAAATTAGTCCTAACTGTCCATGGGGGCAAAAGCAGCGCTAATCCTGTCACAGATGTGTTCTTAGACATAGCTAAGTCTGTCTGAGAAGTCAACTTCACTGAAGTGAAGGGAAATGGAAAGGTCAGGGGCTACATGAAATGTTACAGAATTGAGCCCACAATTTTTCCTTTTTTGACTCTACCCCTGTTATGTCAGGGCCACTGATAATAACTTGCAATCTTCATTCTGCCTGCCTCAAAAGTCCCACTTTCTGAGCAAGTGTCTGCATTGGAAAGGTCATTAGGTGACAGCAGGATTCCCAAGCAGGTAGGTAGGGTGTGTGTATGTATGTTTCCCAGTTTTGGTCAACAGTTAACTTGAGATTAGCTGAAGGACTTTGAATCACTTTTTGCCTGTTCCCAATCATCTTTCTTCTCTTATATAATTTTACCATAAGATCATGATAATATAAATATCATAAAAGAAGTTTCTGCGTCTGTGCACCTGCCAGCAGGCTCTTGACCCTCTGTGTTTCAGCTGTGGATGGTGTTTCCTCCATGTGTCATTGCTGCTCTGCTCTCTCTGTGCCTCTGCTTCAGTGATGCCCTGAGCTTGGCAGCTCTTGCAGAAGGATGGCCAGGAGGCAGCAAAACAGTGAGACTCACGGGTCTCACGTTGTTTAGAGAAGACAGCACTACCTGCATTTCTGAATTACAGTGTTGTAGAAGAAGATTAGGAGAAAGAAAGGAGGAGGAAGGGAAAGAGGAGGAGGAAAGAAATGTAAATCTCATAATACTCTAGGCACTGAACATCATTTTTATCATGATTTACATGCTTTACTTTTGCAGAGCAAATTTGCTTTACCAAAGAGATTACAAACAACCACCAGCCCATTTCCTTGCATCTCTGTGTATCCAGCACAAATACAGACTGGAATCCTAGGGAGCATGCTTGAAGTGATTATGGGAATGGAGGCCCTGGAAGGCAGGAAGACAATGGGATGCTGGGGAAGGTATTACCTAATGCGACATCAGGAGGGCTCTGTGACTGAAAAACAACAAATACTGGCAAAAGATGATCAACTGTTAGGGCTAGATATGGACTCAATTGTCTTTTTTTTTTTAAAGGAAGAAAGAAAGACAAGACAAACAAAGCAATGGCGAATTAAGATCCATTAGCAGTCACATGATAGTGTATCAGAAAGGAGATAAGCTTAGTGGTTAATGATCATAGACTTGAGAGTGACAATGGATTTGAAGCCAACATGCACTTTGAACTGTTCATTTCAATAAACCAATTCAACACTCAACCCCTGCTTATGGTGAATGAGATAATGCTCATCTTGGTATTCTTGAAATTTTGATTTGCTAAAATAAGCAAAAATGCTTAGTTCAGGTAGAGTTTTATGCACTGTTCCCTTTTGTGCAATTGTTAAGAATTCTGAAAGAAAGGGCATCCTTGAACTTTATCGCCATAAAATCCCATATATTCTGAAGAAACTAGTAAAGACAGTATTCTGACAGAAAGAACACAGAAGATACGGTCTTAAATAAATGAAAGCCAAAACTGAGTGTGTCAACACCCTCATTAAAACAGGGATTTTGAAGTATGGCTTCCGATTGTTTCTCTGGGACTTTGGGCATCTGGGTCAAAAGTGCATCATTAATGCTGTCTTCGTAGCTATTGAAAATGGATTCTGTTTTCATCAGTTCTATTTACAACAGCTTTCCTGGGACTCAAATACAATGAGGCTCACCCACCCACTGGCTTGCAAGCTCTGCAAAGTACAGTCTTCTATAGTGACATGTATCCTGGCAGCATGGCACTATCTGCCCAACCCTACTGTAGGGTCAGAACTACCCCCCCCAATCCCATAAACTCACTGGACTCTTGGGAAGGTACTAAGAGCCTGGGAGAAGCATTTGGCATCTCCCTTGAGATGAGTAAATTACATGGAAGACTATGAGTATTTTATGATCTGTTATAGCTGGATAATTCAAGGTGCAGCTTAGCAGTGAAACTCATTTTCCACAACTCCCAAATGGTTTTGCAATAAATCTGTGAACTTAATCAGCTTCCTCTGTTGAGGCAATCTCCCCTAATTGTGTTCTTGTGTGAAATAGACATGATGACAAAAATACTGTATCTCTGGAAAGAAAGTGTGGGCCTTGCTAACTCGGGCAGCAAGAGTTTCAGTCCCTTGTGAAAAGGAGCCGTGATTGTACTGTCTCTCACAGTATTTGTCTTCTGGATAATTGTTGTCAGACTCTTCCTTCTTGGTTCAACATTAGGACAATGAAAATCCTGAGCTAAGTGTCTCTGGGACCATAATAGTCTAGTACCCAAGGGGACTGCCAAGTAGATTTTGATAAATTCCCATAAGACTTCTGCAGAGCAAAAAGAAACGACAGCACAAATGAACACAGAGATGAAACACAGAACTCAGATGTCTCCATTTTACCTCCTTTCCTGGTTCCTAGGAGCCAATGCCCTACTTTCCTTACCCTCCATGCCAATAATGGCGGGTACAGAGAGGATCTGCCAGGGATGTTAACACAGCTGATGACTGTAAGCCAGCAAAGCAACCTGCCGAAAGGAAGAGCAAGCTCAGAAACTTCCTGCTCTTCAGTTCTTGGATAGACTTGACCTTCAGAACAGCAAGGATTTGTGGGAGTCAGTGGGTGTGGTCTGAGAGGGAGATTCAATACTTGGAGGCTGACCTTTCAGAGTTGAGAGTTTTTCCATCCTGGAAAATAAGAACTCAGCATAGAAATTGAATTAGAAGTGGAAGGATTTCCCAAGGCTCTCATCCATCCCAGCTGCATCCATAGAGCCTGGCCTGGTCTTGCTCCTGTCGTTCCCAGCTAGGATTACTGCTTATCCCTCCCCACAGTGTCTGTGGACACTGAGGTCCACAGAAGCACCTTGAGACAAGCATACAAATTCAGCCGTAGTCAGCAGATGCAGCCTCAAAATTGGAGAAGGAATTGTGAAAACATTATTTCCCTGCAAATCGGACACCCTCCTCACTCCCACAACAAAAGAACTAGTGTTTCTCAACTCTTTTGCCTCAGGCCCTCACCCGCCTGTGAATAGGGGCACTGAGGGGACAGAAACACCATAAAATCCCAGGTTCCCTCCACTCAGCCTCAAGCTGTGGTTTCCCATTTCCTCCCACTGGACAGCTTCAGTATTAATTGCTCCCAAAACCAACAGTAAAATTTCACTACCACTCCTTGCAGGCAAAGAAAGCCTCAGGTCTACTGGGAATTTTGGAGTGGGACTTGCTGACCCTGGCCTCTCTCTCCCGTTTGTACACAAGCAGTGTGTGTAGGGTGGGGGTGGGGGGCATCCAGACAGTTCTTTGGTTTGGGAAAGAAGTTCTCTGCAGAGCAGTCCAAAGCTGCATATGAGAGTTCACTAGAAATGCAAATTTTCAGTTCATCAGAAGCCCTGGGACTTGGCTGGCTCCTTAGTTCATTGAAAAAGCCTGCAAGTGATTTCAGTTCAACTAAATCATGAGGATTAGTGATCTAGGCTAGGCATTTATTTTGTCAAGACACTGCAGACTTTTATTGTTGTCTGTGTGGTCTTTCACTCCCTTTGGCTTACTTCCTTTAGTTTCTGTCTGGCAGGCTCCTCGTCAGTCTTTACGTCCTCTAAAAATATCCTCCACATGTAAGTTACCATCATCCTTTCTACCTAAGTGAGTAAAATGTGTCCTGACTTTTGTGACATCTAAAGTTTTTTGTTAAAACCACCAAGTTCCCATGTTCTCTGCCAGGCTCAGAAATATGAACTTGTTAACATCAGCAAATGCTTTATATAGAGTATTGTTTATATAGAATTTTGTTTCTGATGGTGCCAAAATAGAATTTTAAAATTGATTAAGGAAATTCAAGTTTTAGATCATATTGGGGGTTGAAAAACCTCTCCTCTGACATATGCTGGCTCTATAGACTGAGGTAGTGATTTGACCTCTTTACTTAGCTTATGTAATAAGGAAATACTGGTAATGTTTACCCAGTATGATTAGATGACTAAAGGAGCAGTGCTTAGCACAGTAGCTGACCAGTGCAGACATGCTGTGGATGTCAGTTGCTGTTGCTATTTGTAGTAATGTTACTGTTGTCATCTTCATCCTCTCTCACACATCATTAGTGCTGTTTATTGTGCCTAGAATAGAGAACACAGGCAAAAGCAAAGTTTGTTTTGTTTTGTTGTTGTTTGTTTGTTTTAAAGATCAAGGTTGTGGCTTATCTCCTATACTTCCTGAAGTGCTGACACTTTAGGCAAATTTGACTTTTCATACTATATTTCATGAAATATATCAAAACAGTGTTGATTGTCTTCCAAATTTCCCAGGATCCATCACTGCCAAGAGTCCTGGCTGAGTCCTTTAAAATGATAATAGATCTGGCCACCATTACTTTACTCATACCATCTTTAAGCTGTAGCTCTGGTACATATTAGAACATTAGAAAGTGTAACTAGGTTTCTCATTAGACTCATGTTGAACACTTTGAACAAAGCCTGTCCTCACATCTATCAAAGCCTTGGGTTTCACTGGCATGGTGTGTGACCTGGACATTGGATCCCCTGGGTGATACCAATGTACAGCACCAGTCCACTTTTTGCTTTGTAAATTCTTTTGCATGTTCCAGTGTATGTGTATGAGTACATGCTGTGCACGTGTGTATGCTTGTATGTGGAGGCCTGAGGACAGCCTCTTCTGTCATTTCTTGGGTGTTGTCTGTCTCCCTTTTCTGTTTTGGTTTCTTTGTTTTGGTTTGTAGACAGAGTCTATCTTGTCTGAAGCTTGCCAAGTAGGCTAGTGAGTCAAGTAGGCTTGATGGGCCAATGAGTCCCAGGGGTGTGCCTGTTTTAGCCTCTCCAATGTTGGTGTTACAAATGCATGCCATAAAGGCTCTTAAAACATGGGTTTTAGGGATAAAGCTCACATCCTCATACTTGCAACACAGGCAGATTAGCACCTGACCCAGCATCTCTCTAGCCCCTCTAACCATGTTTCTTAGTAGTACACCAGGAAACTTACAGGAAGTACCACTTGTGGCTCAGCACAACTACCGAAGTAAGTAGACAGCTCTTGCTGCTTTTCACAAAATTAGTGTTTACTAAGATGACTGGTCATAGCACATTCATTAGTTCAACAGGCTAACTGCCTGCAAGATGTTGTAAGTGGTTGATTCTAAGTTAGTAAGTCCTTTCTGAATAAACTTTAAACATCTGAATAACATTTCAATGACACTCTTAGCCAATGCACAGTCTTTCTGTAGCTCATTCACCAGGCTACAATGCCCAATCTTTTTACCATATTCCCAGGAAAACCAACTCAATCCATCATCACCAATGCCCCAGAAGGCTAGAGGGAAATTCTCTTTCTGATTATCTAGCATTTTCCTCCCTGAGACACCAATGTCTAAGGATGAGAGGGTCAAAAACTGTCTTGGGACCGATGTTCTCTCTTTCTGTTACAAAGAGACAGTCACAGACTATCTGTGTTGCCTGTCACCAAGAAGTCCACAGGTGAAGAGTCCTTTGTGTGTTTTCCCATCAATCTTCCCAAGTATTATTTTCTCTGGGCGCCACTTTGTTGATAACACAACCATCCTTTGATTACAGTAAGATGCCTCCTTGGGCCAGGACCCCTGGGCCTTTAGAACAAGGCCAAAAGCTTTGACCATGAGCCTGTCATGTGAGTTCATAAAGACCAAGTGAAACTCAAGGATGGAAGAAAAGAAACATGTTTCAATAGAAAACCAATAGTTTTTAAAAATAATTCTTAAATAGGTAAAGGGAAGAGATTGGAAAATAGACAAACCTGTGGTAGATTTTATAGTAGTAATAATAATAATAATAATAATAATAATAATAATAATAATAAATCCTGCTTAACCTTATAACCTTGGAGATGCAGTGAGTTAGACAACCATGTTCTCTGTAAGTCTGTAAGTCCCATTTGCAGATCAGTTCCAGCTCAGACTCTTTGCTTTTTCTCTTCTCCTCCTGATCCTCCCTCATTTCTTCCTGTCAATTCCCATCAGCACTTTTTTTTGTCTCTCTGAATGTGTAAGTGTTCCAGTGAGTGTACATGCATGTGCATGGGTCAACCCTGGCTGTTCTCCTCAATCTCTATCTTATTTTTTGAGAGAGGCTCTCTCGCCAAACCTGGAGCTCACTGATTTGGCTAAACAGGCTGGCCAGCAAGATCATCTTGGCTTCCCCTCCCAAAATCTGGGACTATAAGTGTGCCCTACTGCTGTTAGGTTTGTATGTGGGCACTAGGGGTTGAGCCTGAGTCCTTATACATACACAGCAAAGCAAGTTCTTTACCAACTGAACTATCTCTGCCTTACCATCAGTCATCATTTCTAGGCCCAAGGAAAATACAATAGAACCAGAAGAAAAGAGAGAGAGATGCCAATGAACACATCTGAAGATTTGTTTATGTTCCAGATTTGTTGGCTAACACACAACCTTTTGTCATTACAAAATATAACAAAGGGATACCATTCACATATTATTTATGATACAGAAACCAGGTTTTGATAGTAAAACATAATCTAGCAAAAGGCCCAATGCTAGCAATATTAAAGCCAGGAATCAGGTTTAGAGTCATCCAGCCCTTGAACTGTGCACTTTGATATGTATAAATGGAGGAGAAATCCCCAGGCTCATCTGGGTAGAGTACAAGGTCAGCACAGCCTGAATTTTAGTTGGGTCTCCATCTTTTTCTGTAACCCCAGGCATTTTCTTCTCAGTCTGCCCATGCCTGAGAAACCAGGAGAACCTAAATGAAGGGTTAGAAGACTCACTGGCACAACACTACAAACTACACTTGGGGCTGATTCTGAAAACCTAGGAGCAGCTCTCCTAGCAGGCAGGTCTCCTGTGTGTCTATAGGAGAGAGAAGAAAACAAGCCAAAGATAGGAGCTCAGCAAGCAACAGCTCTGGGGAAGTCAGCAGTCTGTGTTTGGCAGCCCCATGCTGTTTGCCAGTTAACCCTGTCCCATTGGCTCTAGCCAGGTCAGCTCACCTTGGGATGACCCTAGAGCTGAAATGCAGCTTGGCTTCTGGCTAGGCCTGCTTCCTCCTTGGAGAACAGGGACCACAGTATAGGGAATGCCAAAGCCAGGCCCCACAATGTGAGGAAGATTGAGCGTGGGAAATGGAGCCTTCATCAAATCTCTAGGTGTGCTTTTCCATGTATATGTGGGGATAAATTCAGAAGCCAATAACCTTCCTATTACAGAGAGAGCTAGGTACCCCACCCCCTGGGTGGGGGGTGCTGTCAAACAGGCAGCAGGAAGTTGTTTGTTTGCTTTAAAATTCCTCTGTGTTGCCCAAGTTTTGCTTTGGTGCTAGAATGGAGAAGTTTTTGCTGTGCTTTGCAAGGGACAAGCAAGCATTCAAAGTTGGCAACATCAAAACATGGTCTGCTGATATTTATCCAGGAGTGGGCATGGGTGGTGTTTCTTCAGCCTCGGGAGAATATTTTATAATTTATTATTTGGCCTAGACTAAAATAGTCTTCTGGAGAAAACAAACAAACAAACAAACAACAACAAAAAAACAATATACATAAAATGAGAGGAGAGCTGGCTGAACAAAGAATGGGCTGGGGCTTGGAGATGCCGATGTTTGTAGCAGTGTTTGTATTTGGAATGGAATGGACCTGGAAATGGAAATGCCGAAGGGAGGGCTGTTCCTCACCAGGAATTGGGAGTCGTCTTCTTTCTTCTTTGCTTTACTTCCTCACTTCTGTCCTCCCTCTTTTCTCTCTCTGCTGCCCTGAGACTTCTTTTCTCTATCCATCAGGAAGAAGAGAAGCAGGGGGTCAGTACTTTGAACAGAGACTTTACCTTGGGACTGTGTTAAAATGTAAGCTTTTAACTCTGTAGGTCTGAAGTCAGGGCTGAAATCCACAGGCCACGCTGGAGTCTCAAGTGCTAGAGGAAGTTCAGAGAGAATTATAATGGAGTAAAACTATGCTTTGCCAAGCTAGTAAATTGGTTATTTCATTCATTCTTTCAATAAGTACTTATTGAAACCTGCTTTGGGCTGGGCCCTGAGCCAGCACCAGGCATATAATAGGAGGCCAAACAGACTCTGTCTAGTTTCATTGAACTGGGAGCCTGGTGTGTATGGCAAACTTTTAGTCACATGTATAACGAGATGTGGCACTGCTGTTGCTGTATGTCTAGGGAAGGAGGGGTGCAGGGATCAGTGAGGTCTGGAAATGGACAACCTTCGTGGGACAGCCACAAAAGTTTCCCAGAGGAAGTGATACTGGACTGAGATCAGAACCTAACAGAATGGGCCTATTATTATTTTTTTGTCACATTGGTCCATTGATTGACTGGTGACTGATTTTGTACCTCTGTGTATCTCCAAGCCAAGGCTCACATGTGAAAATTAGAAGACATCTTCCAGGAATTGGTCCTCTCCTTCCTCTGTGTAGGTCCCTGAGATTGAACTGAGGTCACCAGGCTTGGCAGCAGGTACTTTTAGCTACTGAGCCCTGTTATCATAAGAACAAGAAGCTAACCATTAGTTGAACACTTATTTGGGGCACATGTTTTACTAAGCATATACCTGTATATTATCTTATTTAATTCTCATAGCAACCTCCCAGGATGTTCTCATTACCTGAGTCTAAAATTACACTGGAAAGAGCAGCAGTTCAGAGAATTTATATTGGGTCACACAGTACCTTGAGAACCCCAAAACAGTAGTCTTCAGAACTTCAGCTTCACCTGACTGCTGCCATAGTCGTCCAGAACTTTACCAGAAAGGCCTTGGCCAACTGAAGAGAATGAGCTGCTCCTCTGCTCCTTCCTGCAACCACAGCCACACTGAAGTCCACTCTGCAGTGGTCTTCTGCACACACATCTAGTGTGATGCAGCAAGCAAACTGGAATTTCTCTCTAACATCTCTGCTGGCTTAGACATGACCATTAGTCATAAATACCACTTTCCAAGAATTTTTCCAAGAACTTAACTTATGAATGTTCTAAGTTGCCATGATAAGTTTGCAAAACCAGAGTGATACATGGTGTGTGTGTGTGTGTGTGTGTGTGTGTGTGTGTGTATGTGTGTGCATATATATGTATATACACATATTAGATATATATCTTTGTTTTATGATGGGACTGCAGCCTGGAGAGGCAAATGGTACAATTTGTGTAAGGTAGACTGTGGGCTTCTAAAGTTGTTTAGCACCGTGCATCGGTCCCCAGTGAGTGAATTGCCTGTACATGCTCTGAGATGCCCGAGGTCTTTGCAAGGGGCAAGTGGTCAACAACTCTCCCAATAGTGCTAAAATGTTATTTATCTTTTTTATTGCATTGGCATTTGCAGCCATGAGTCAGGAGCAAGGATGAATAAAGCTGTCTTTACCTCAGCAACATGTTTAATTTTTTATTAGCATTATTAATCATGGAGTTGAAGTAGTTTTTTCTCTAGATATATGAGGATTTTACATAAACACAGGCACACAAAGTATCAGAAGATAAGCATGACTGCATCTGGAAGCTAATGCCTAGAAATGATATCAGTGATTATAAAGGCCCTTGGGTCAACCACATATAGTCATCAATAATGTGATTTAAATTTGTACATAAAAAATAGAATTTTAGAAAACATGTGGCTCCAACAAGGACCTTGTCAACTCTTCACCTCTTAAGGCCTTTTTAAATGAGAGCTGTGGTGATATTAAAAGGGTGACTTCTAAAAACAATTTTGGGAAGACTGGTGAAACTCAGTGAACCGGTATCCTCAAATGCTGCTACACAACATTAAAGGGACCTCTCCTGAGTTGAAGATGCAAGAAAGACACAGCTTCTACTGAAACAGACCATGAAAAGTTCACTGATCCACTTTCAGATTCTGCAACTAGCCTTTATGAAAATATTACTCGTCAGGTACTGCTTGCTGTACAAGTATGGTTATAGCAACTTAAAAAGAGATTAAACTAACTGCCTTTTCCAATTATGCCTCTACGGAGCTGGATTTTCTTCATAGACTTCAGTCAAAACAACCCATCACAGCAGATTGAAAGCAGAAGCAGATAGCATCATCAAGCTGCTTTCCATTAAACCAAATAATACAGGCAAATGGATACCACTCTCTCTCTCTCTCTCTTTTTTTTTTTTAACCAAGTGTGTTAGTTAGGGTTCTCCAAAGGAATAGACTGATAGGATGAATATATGTAATTTATTAGAGTGGCCAACAGGCTGTGGGCTGTCCGATCCAGCGATGGCTGTCTCCTGTCAGAAGGGCCAAGGATCTGGTAGTAGTTTAGTCCACAAGTCTGGTTGTGTCATCAGTCCAATTCTAAATCTGGGCAGTTTTGGGAAATGCCCAGAGAGCTACTGGTCTCAGGTCTACACTGGAATCCTGAAGAAGTAGATTACAATACCAACAGAGGAGTGTCTCAGCAACAGGACATATGAACTTGTCTGGAAAGTGGGGGCAGCCAGGCAAAAATCAAGACCTTCTCTGTCCCATGTCCTTTTATGTGAGCCACCACCAGAAGGTATGGCCCAGATTTAGATAGGTCTTCTGACCCCAAGTGATCTCAATTTAAGGGAGGTCTTCCAACCTCAGATAATCTAATCAAGAAACTCTCCCACAGGCATGCCCAGCTGCTTGTGGTCAAGTTGATAACCAAGGTTGTCATCCAGATGTTTGGTTGATTTTTTTTAAATTTTTTTAGAAAACAATAATTTCTCTTTATAATATATATATATATATGTTAATATACAGTGAGATTTTTATTTAAAATAATTTAGTGAAGACATTTTGTAAAAGATCTTATTTTGAATACAGTAAAACATCAATACATTATACAGGAATAAAACAATTCTAGGTCTGCATTGATTTTTAGGTATGTATGGGAGTCCTGAACCCAAGCATTTGACGATCTTTTCATAAGAACTTGGACTCTGGAGTCACATCTTCCTGGGAGACCTACATCATCTCTTAAGGGATTTTGGATACTGGGCAGTGTTCTAATAGTGCTCGTGTATTTTGAGTGAGTTGTTGCCAACAGTTTCTGTGGACACCAGATGATCGCATTGGCTCTTGTCTAATTCTTCAATGAATGTTTTCCCACTAGATTTACTCTCAGAAACCCAATGCTCCTTATTTCTGAGATTTTTAAAGCAGACTTTTACTTTAGCCATTGCCCACTTCTGTGAATATCTTCCCAAGGATTAAAACAATTCAATGCACAGAGCAGTGTTCCAGCTTGACAAGACCAGACTAGAAAGTGCTACTTAACCTCTTTGTGGAGGTCATGTGCACTGGAGACAGAGAAAGGAATGATAGGAAAAGATAAAGTATGAAGAGGACAAAAGAGGGTATGTGGTATGAATATAGCTGTCCTAGGATGGTCATGAAATACCATCCCCCTACCCCCCCCCCAAAAAAAAGGGCAATTTTGAAATAAAATCTGAGGGAGGGAAGCTATGTGTCTTTCCAGACAAGGCAATACCAAGCGTAAGGAATCTCCAAGGCAAAGACACATGTAGAGTTTGCCTTGGGTGTTATAAGAACAGCGGGGATGCCAAAGTGTGGTGGGGTAGAGAATGAAAGGCACGAATAGAAAATGTGAACAGTGAAGCAAGGGGTGGCAGACCTCTAGGGTCTTACTGGCTCAGTAGGACCTTCTGAGAAGGCAGCTCAAGTGATCTGCATCAGTGTGGTAGGTATGATATGTGATTATAGTCTGGGTCTATTTGCAGGGATAGCTAATAGTAATTGATTCTGAATATGATGTGTTGTTTATAGCGTGACATTCAGAATGCTCTAAAGTTGGACCAATTGGAGTCACAGAGTTCAGTAACTGAGATGGCAAACACTGAGGAGTGGGCAGGCTTCGACAGGCATATGGGAAGCAGGCCAGAGCTTGGGCTTGGAAATGATAATCTGGGGATAATTTACTTACTAGGCATCCACATTTTGTTTGGATATGCTCAGTTATGAGCCAATCAACAAATGCAGTTGATGTGTTGTCAAAGGAAAAAATAAAGATGGCTGCATTTCTTTCTTAGAAGAACAAAAACCTGAAAATTTACATTTTAAAGTGTTATGTCATTCTGGTACAGTTCCAGAACCAAACGCCCCATGCCAGGTGCGGCCTTATTAAAGTTTCAGAAGAAAAGACTATCTGTTCTGAGACACAATGCCCGGGCTTGTGGAACTAAAAATAGCTCAGTTCTCATTCCCCAGGGTATTCAAACTTCTAATTGCTGTCCACTATGTGTCCATGTAGATATGAGAAGTTCTCAGGGCTTATCTGTCTGCAGCTCACTTTACCCCTACATTGTAAATGGTATTATTGTAATTTTTCATAACCCCTATTCTCTTTCTTATGAATATAACTTTTTTCATTTCATTCTCTCTTACCGATATTGTCGTGTCTGGCTGCTTTATACACCATTGTCTTTAAAAATAAAAGCAGCATTTCCCAGTTTAGTATCATCTGTAGATGTCATTAACATGACATCCGTGACTTTATCTAGACATTTAAGAAAGGGTCAAGTAATGAGTGGATCATCTTATAATTAGGGCAAGTGAAAGGTCATTGTTTTAAGGACAAAATAAACAATTCCTATTGTTTTGAATGGTTCATCTCAGCTGAAAAGAACCAAAGGTAGATGGTTTTATGATGATGCTAATTCATTTGTATGTTAGAGGTGATGATGCTCCCTTGTACCATGTGAGTTTGAAACAACAACAGGCAGGAAATGTAGGTTTCATAACCCAAGATCTGTTATCTTACACAAATACCAATGAACAACAGTAACTGGAGAAGAAAAATCCCAAATGTGTTTTGACACAATCATCATGCCTGTTTCTTCTTAATGACCCAACTTGGGGAATTCCTACTCCATGGAGGCCATGTAGAAACAGGATTGTCAAACCACCTGATGTGCTTAGAAGGGACACTGGCTTTATTGATCATCTGAACACTTATTTCCATGTCAGTGATGACACAAGCATGGTATCTGAACTTGGCAGTCTCTATGGTGTGCCAACGCTATATGAAGTCATGCAATGGGACTTAGAAATAAATTTCCCAGCTTATCAGCAGGTTGAAGACTGTGAGAAGGGATCCATTTTCAGCAGCTCCATGAACCCATGGAGTAGGTCCATGCATTCTTGCATGCTGGATATGGGGTAGCTTTGTTTCTTCTTCTTGATGCTTCGATTAATGTCTTTGGTGGTTTTGGAACTGACTATTGACAGTCTCATTCGGGTAATTTCCTATATTAAGAAAATTTTGACTAATGTATGAGGTTTTCTCTAAGGGGAGGGAGGGAATGAACCAGGTATTGTCTTGGGTTAACTCAAACAATAAATGAAAAACTACCCAGGTCTACACATGTAGTCGCAGTTACTTGAGTGATTAATACAGAGTGGTCCTAAGCTTGGGTAGTTTGAGATCAGCTTGGGGAATATCAACATAAAATCATTATCTACTATAAAACACAAAGACCCTACAATGTAATAGTGTGAAAAAAAAAAAAAAAAAACAGTGAAGGCTCGGGAAAGACTAGAATTGGCAAGGGAAGAGTTGGCAGGGCCTGAGGCAATGTCCAGCTCTGCTGTATATCCATCTGCTTCTTTTTTATGCTTATTTCACATGGTGGGGAGAGATTCCCCCCTACAGCTTCCCAGGCCACATGTGGGAGCTCCACCCACATGAAATGACTTAGTCAACACTGTTCTTTTTCTAGGAAACAGTGACCTGGCCCACTTCAGACCCTCATCCCTGTTCCAATTGGTTGTGAGTTCCACAGGCATAGCTTCTGTTGATCTTTTACTGTGTGGACTGTATGAAAATTAGTAAATAGTTAATTATAAACTGGTCATGTAAACAAAGAAGTGTCATATATTCTACTTGGAGGGGAAATCCAAGACAAGTTTACATAAGGGCCAATAAGAAGATGCTAGAAGGGAAACTTTTAATCTTATTATTTCTATGCAGTGCCTATCTCAAACATCTCTATCCCACACACATGACAAACAGTCCATGGGAACAGCTCAGTAGATGGGTTGGACAGATCAGCAGGTTTATCAGAGTTTTCAATGCCTTGCAAAGATCAGGCATGACTCTGGCTGCCACATGCATTTCTTTAACCACAATGTATCTCCCTACAATTGTGTCATGGACTAGAGAAGAACATAAAGTTCTGTGAGTCTTCAACAGATATGTGTCAAGTGCTACCTCGGAACCCAGGAAGAAACAACTATGGACTTGAATTTGGTTTTAGTAACTTATCGTGTGGACAGATGAGTCTGCAAGGATTCCATTCAGTTGGCTATTGGGAGGCTAAGTATTCCAGTCAGATGCTCTTCTGGGTAGCTGGAGTTAGGAATGTTTTGTTGGAAGTGTCTGAAAACTGAAATGTTCTGGCTCATGGGCTTGAAGAATTAGAGGTACCACTGGCTAACACAGAAAATTTAAGCAGATGTCACCAGGATGGCCTCTCCAAATCTTTTCAATTCCCTTTGCACCCACTTCTCTTCTGTACAGATTTTAACTAGATAGAGGCCCCAGATTTTATATTGTTTCTATCGACTTTGACTTTATATTATATATTATTTATATTTCACAGCATGTGGAAAAGCAAACATTCATGCCTCTATTCATCCCCAATTACTTCTATGACACATTCCAACAAAAGTCCACAGATAATGCTTAATTAGTGTTGTCTGGGTCACCAGTCAACCACTGAGCCTGGGATGAGGTTCTGATTGGTCAGGACTCTGTCATGTGCCCAATCATGGTGTTGGAATGGATACAGCTCTACAATAAACATAGTAATGGAATATAAGGGAAGGGATTAGTAAAGTGATAGTTGTAGATTTTCCTCCAAGATCCATGCTTTACTAGCCCCAGGTAGTTGCTGGATGTCTAATACTAGGCAATATTTCCCTCTTGTTGAATGAGCCATAAAACCAATTAAAATGCTATTGGTTATCACTGAGTTACATGCATCATATTGCACCTTTATGGTTGTTATGCCATGTTGGTCACTTGGTTACTTCTGTCTCTGGAAAACTTGCATGGAGCCCTTTAGTACCATGAATAGCTATTGTTAATAGATTATCAGTGAATATGGCTGAGCAAGTGTCTGTGGAGTAGGATGTCCATTTGGGAGGCATAGGTTAAGGAGTGTGGTGCAGCTTGGTCATATAGTAGATTTATTTTTAGCGCTTTGAGGGCTCCTCACACTGATTTCCAGGGTGGATGGGTTATTCAACCAAAAGTGGTTCTATTTACCCAGCATCCTCTCCATTGTTGTTGGCTGTCTTGTTGAGCTTTGAGATTCTGGAAAGGATACAATGAAATCTCAAACTTGTTTTGATTTGCATTTCCCTAACATGTTTCTTAGTTATTTCTTCTTTGGGGCATTCTCTGCTCAGATCCCAAGCCCATGTTTTGAATGGGTCATTTGTTTTGTGACTCTTGGTTTTTTTGAGTTCCTTACATATTCTGGATATTACTCCTCTGTCCAAAATGTAAATGGCAAAGGCTTTCACATTCTGGGTTCTTCCTCTTTGTCCAGTTAATTGTTTCTTTAGCTAGACATGAGCTTTTTATTTTTATGAGACCCCTTTTGTCAATTTTTGGTCTCAATTCTTGAACAAATGGGATCCTATTCAGAAATTCCTTTTCTACACCTGTGTCCTGTAGAGTACTGCCTATGTTTTATTCTAGAAGTTTCAGTGTTTCAGGTTTCATGCTGGGCTTTGATCCATTGGTGGTTAATTTTTGTGCAAGGTGATAGATACAGCTCTAATTTCATTCTTCTATGAGTAGATATCCAGTTTTCCCAGCACCATTTGTTGAAGATGCTGTCTTTTCTCCAGTGTATGTTTTTGGCATCTTTGTCAAATATTAGACAGCTATAATTTTATTTAGTCATGTTTGAATCTTTAACTTTGTTCCATTGGCCTACATGCCTGTTTTTGTGCCAATATCATATTATTATTACTATGTCTCTGTACTATACCTGAGATCTGAAAGGTTAATCCCTTCTGATTGTTTTTTGTTTAGGATTGTTTTGGATACCCAGGGCCTTTTGTGATTTCATATGCACTTCAGGATAGTCTCTATGTGGAGAAAGAGATAATAGTTTTGATCCGGGTTGCATTGAGTCTATAAATGGCTTTTGTAGAATGTTCATTTTCACAATTATTGTATCAATCCATGAGCATTGGATATCTTTTCATTTTCTATTGTCTTTTCTATCTCTTTTTTACGCCCGAAGTTTATGAGGTCCTTCATTTCCAGGTTAGGATTATTCCTAGATATTTTATTTTCTTTGAGACTATTGTAAATGAGAATGTGTCTGTGATCTCCTTCTCTGTATGTTTGTTGGTGATATATAGAAAAGCTATTGAATTGTGTAAGTTGATTCTATATTCTACATGTTGCTGAGATTGTTTATTATTTCTGGAGGTTTTCTGGTGGAATTCTTGGAATTGCTTATGTATTATATCCTGTCATCTGCAAATAAGTGTAGTTTAACTAATTTCCTATTTGTATTCTTTTAATTTCCTTCTCTTATTGCGCTAGCTAGTGCTTCAAGCACAATATTGTAAAGAAGTGGAGATAGTGAACAGCCCTATTTCTTTCTTGATTTCAATGGGATTAGTTTAAGACCTTTTCCATTTATAATCATGTTGGAAGTAGATTCCTCCAACATAGCTTTTATTATGTGTAGGTATGTTCGCTCTAGTTCTCTAGGACTTTTTATCATGAAGGTATGTTGGAATTTGTCAAAACATTTTTCTGGGTCTATTGAGATTACCCTTGTGATTTTTATTTTTAACTTCATTTTGCTGAACCATCCTCGCATTTCTGGGATAAACCAAATTTAATCATAGTGGACAATATTTTAGATGTATGTTTGTAATCAGTTTGAAAGTATATTATTGAGCATATTTTAATATAGTCCATAGAGATAATGGCTTGTAGATGTTGTTGTTGTGCCTTTACCAAGTTTGGCTACTGTCTGTAGCCTAACTCCTCCAGAAGGAGCATATTCTGATTTGGAGACAGTTTTCAGAAAATCAGATGGGGACCTACCCCTGTTGAAAAGCTACAGGCAGTTAAAAACTGCTAAGAGAGGAAGAATTAGTCTTCCCCAGAGATGAACCCTGAAATGTTATCCAATCACAAGTGATCAGCCCTAGAAACATGCATTCAAGTAACACTAAACAGAGCCAAGAGGTTGAATACACACACACACACACACACACACACACACACACACACACACACATATATATATATATATATTTCAATAATAAAGAAAAAGAGGCCAAGAGGCCATCAATTTTAAAGGGAGCTGGGTGTTTGTGTGAGGTTGGAGGGAGAAAAGGGAGAAGGAGATGATGTAATTATAGTTTATAATTCATTACAAAATAATAAATAAATCATCTTCTAAAAAATCAAAGTAACAGTAGCATGATATCATATAAATGTCTTTTGCAAACAATGAGTAATAAATGGCACTGCTTATGCATATTGCTTATAAGATGAGGGAGTCTCTTGGAGGCATCTATGAGTTTGTCAAGGAGAATCCCTTCTAAATACACACAAAGTACAAAATAAACAATACTCCAGTCAATTCTGACATTTGTACTAAAGAAGATGGGTTTGGCTGAAAAGTTATATGATATAACTGGGATAGTTTGTCTAGGAAATATTTTGGACAGTTCTTATACCATGTGCCCAATGTTTTTTAATTGAAAATACAATTTCTCTATTTCATAGGTGTATTAGCTCTCTGTAAATATATTTTAAAAGTACAGCCAACCTGTGGCTTACAGCATCAGAAACTAGTTCTCTCATAGTGTTGGGGTCCCAAAGCCTGGAGGACCATACCCTCTCTGGTGCTCTAGAGAGAACACTCACCTTACTTCCCTCTGTTTCTCCAGGCTGCCATTCTTGGATTGGAGTCATCATATCATGCCAATCTTGAAGGCCAGCACTGGCAAACCACTCGTCGCCCCCATGTGCTCCTGATCATCCATTCTCCATGTCTCCTAAGAATAGATATGCTTGCATTTAAGACCCACCCCAATACTTCAGTGTTGCCTCCTGGTCTCAGGATACTTAATTTCTTCACATCTTCAAAGTGCATTTATTTACTGATCCCAGGAATTAAACTGGTAATACTGTTGGCATTTTTCAGTCTGCTATCATAGGGACTGTTGGCTGAAGGAGAAGGGTAGACTTCAAGGACTAAAATGAAGTGAACTAAAGTCAAATCTTTGCTATGCCACAGCCAATAACAAAAGGTGTTGTTTCTAAGTACATAGATGATTCATAAGTTTCCTTCCATTTTGAAATCACATAGGCATAGTTGTGGCAGATCAGCTTGTCTTTCATTCTCTTTATAGTGGAAAGGGTTTCTGGTATTTAGGAGATACAAACTTGAGATATATAATGACAGAAAATGACAGAATATGGCAGAAAATGACATATAAGGAAACAATCATAGTGGCCTTTGGCCTGCAGCCTATGACCCACAGCCTATGTCCATCTCAGTGATGTCCTTTTGTTTGAGACACACTCATTTGACTACTAACTCTGTAATTCCCAAACGTGAAACCATGAGCCTCATGTCTTAGAGAATTAGATCTATTCTACACTGAAAAATGGCCTTTCCGGATGAGAAACTAGACTCCTGCGTTTTCCTCAGGCCTGATCAGCACAAAATAACCAGAGCATATAGTTCTTTGGGTCTCCAAGTTTGAATTTCTTGATGACCTTTACCCTGAAAGAGTCTAAAGAGTCTGGCATGTGTTAATCTCTGTAACAGATACTAATCTGAGGCCAATAATAATAATGTTACCTGGTGTACACTGAATATTTGCTCTGTGCAGACACAACACTAAATGTATACTTTATGTGACTTGTGTTTCTGTCCTGCCCCATCCTGCAGTCATTCAGTCCCAAACAACACACAGAGGCTTAATTACTTACAAACTGTTTGGCCTATTGCTCAGGCTTAATACTAAGAAGCTCTTACAACTTAGATTAACTCATAAGTCTTATCTATGTTTAGCTAGGTGGCTTGATACCTTTTCTCAGTAAGGCATTCTCATCTTGCTTCCTCTACATCTGGCTGGCGACTCACTCTCTTCCTTCCTCTTCCCAGAATTTGCCTGGTCTCTTTGCTCCACCTATACTTCCTGCCTGGCTACTGGCCAATCAGGGTTTTATTAAGCCAATAAGAGTGGCACATTTTCATAGTGTAGAACAACAAATGTGTTTCGCTTGTTTTCTGCAAAAATCTCTGCAATGAAATGAGGTTTTTATTACTATTTTTTGGTTATTGTTGTTTATATAGTAGATCTAGGGATGAAACCCCAGGCATCACAGACTCTAGGCAAGTTCTCTACCACTGAGCAACATCTCCAGTCTTTGAAACTACAATTTACTCAACATCTCTTCACTGAGTATCTGCTTGGTGTCAGATATGTGAATGATGCTGAGGATTTAAGGATTGACTTAAAGAAGAGACACATGTTGAGCAATCAATCAATTCACTAATCAATATGACATTAGATCAATGGGCAGTGTTTACACGCATGAAGTGCTAGGTTCAGTCCCTAGCACTGCATACCCTGGGTGTGTTTATACACATCTGTAATGGCTGCACATGAAAGGTGGAAGCAGAAAAATTAGAATTTAAGCCTATTCTTGCCTACATGGAAAACTATTCCAAAAAATGAAAACAAAACATTTTATACTAAATGTACCCTACCCAAGGGAGATGCTTAGTGTTATCACAGTTGTTACAAAAACAAGAAAAATCAGTTGGAGAGAAAGAACATGAGGTGTCCCAGATCACAGATGATGTACAAGTCTGGCTTTTGATCCAGGACTGTTGACACTGAAGATCGGTGACCGTGAACAGGCCAACCTCTAGACTTGGTTTCCCATCACTATTGAAGTTCACCATGACCGTTGCTTTGGATGGCAGTCTTCAAGGATGTACTTTCTTACCATTGCTATTTAATCCCATTGTTTACTTTTACTGACTTTTTGAGCGTTTTTATTTTGTGGGGATTCTGAAGAGAGCCCCCAGGCTGTTCTTGAAGTCTATGACATTAATTTGTCATCCTATTCTGTTAAGAGTTTGATTCCAAGCCCACTTCTACACAGCAAAAACACAGACTCACTAACTTCCAGACATGGACCAAGAACCTTTAGCTACATTCAAAATTGTTCAATATCATGAACTGAAGTGGAGAGCAATGCTTTCCCAACCCTTTCCCCACTCAAAGAGGCTGCTATCCTGTATTTATTACTGGCAAAAAAAAAAGTTCATTTCCCTTGAATAGAGTCTGAAATAACTGCATGATGACTGTGAATGGGAATGCCCTGTCGACAGACGTCTACTTAAATCTCTGCTTTAAGATTTTTCTTCAGCTGAGCAATTTGTAAACAATAAACTACTTGTATATGATTTTTAAATTAAACTTCACACACTCTTAACTATGGCATTAGTAAACATAGCCATTTCCTCTTACGTTAATATAGTTACACTAAAGGTTAACTCACTTTGAAGTTTTCCCTTCTAAACGTATAGCAGTTTTCATATATAAACAATACCTTTTTAATGTGGGAAAAACCAATATTCATCATATATTTTATAGTTCCTCTACCTAAATACAAGCAGAATGTTGGCTTTCCATCCACTTTAAATTTTAAAAACAAAGCTTGGTTTTAAGTCATTTTCCCTTATTTGTACACAATAAAACAATTCAAATCATCCATTAAAAATCTAGACATTTTAGTTTTACGTTTTTATAGTTTGAACTAATGGCAAGACTATAAAAGAGATATTTATTTTTCTTTTCGGAGTGAGCAATCAGCCTCAGAGAACATGTCCAGGTGTTGCTAGCTAGCAGACTAGTTAACAAATCAACAACCACATGGATTAACATGGTCACTGTTGGTCACTGATAGGGAAGACAATGACCTGATAAAAGGCACATTTCAGATGGAAGCACCATCTACATAGTGTTTGAACCAGCCGCATACAATTTAATCTCAAATCACTGTTTTTCCATTCACTGTGGCAATCTGACTGCAGATCATTTCCATTCTGCAAAGAACTGACCCCAGCCCTGTCTTTAAAAAATCCTAAGTAAATACTTGTAATCCCTATCCACTATAAATGATTAGTCAAAGGGACAAGTCTTGTTCTTTGAAGGAAAAAAACAGCTGCTTTGTTTCCAATTAGGGGAAAGTACTAGAAATGATAGTCCTAAGTAAATATATATTACAATCCACTGATAACAATTTGAGTATTTGTGGCAATTAGGGAAAAATGTATACATATTAAATATTCCTGAGAAGTTGAAAGCTATCCATTATAAATCTTTGCTAGGGAAACTATCTTTAATGGGCTTTTCTGGGAAAGTTCAGTCCCTTCAGTGGGGTGTGTTTGTGTATGTATGTGTGTGTGTGTATGTGTTCTTATGGTGTGTGTGTGTGTTCTTGTGGTGTGTGTACGTGTGTTCTTGTGTTGTGTGTGTGTTCTTGTGTGTGTGTTCTTGTGTTCTGTGTGTGTTTCTGTGGTGTGTGTGTTCATGTGGTGTGTGTGTGTTTCTGTGGTGTGTGTGTGTGTTCTTGTGGTGTGGGGGGGCATGTGCTTGTGTATTCACACGAGAGTGAAGTGTGAAGGACAACCTCCAGTGTCATTCTTTAGGCACTATCCGCCTTTATTTGGAGACAGGACCTCTCACTTCCCCAGCTTTTGGCTCACTGTATTACTCCCAGCTTTTTGATATGGATTCTGGAGACAGAACTCAGGGCCTCATGGTGGCAAGGCTCTACTGGTTGAACTGTCTCCCCAAGCCTAGTGCTTTGCATTTTTTGCTTCCTCTGGCTCCAGAAGGGGTATACAAGAGGCATCTCCCTGTAAAGAGACTACATACAGCAAAAACTTCCCCAGATGGATGCTGGGCTTCTCATACTCTTGGTATCAAAACTGGGCAGGTGCAAGGTGGGCCCCAGCTCCAAGGAGAGATGATAATGCACCACTAATTTATAAATGATGGGAAAACCAAGGTGTGGTCTAAATTTAAACAAGGGCTTGCATGACAAGCAATGTTGTCATGGGCATTGCCAATTTACTGTCTATATGACTCATGGAGGAATATAAATACATCTGGAAGACATTGTTCTCATACTAGAGCAATGCGTAGGTGCTTGCAGTTTTCCTTGGACATGGGGAAAGTAAAGCTAGGATGTTTTTGGAAGACTGCCCAAACCCCTGAGTGCTGCCTTCTATCTCCCCCTCTGCAGTCTTCCTCCCCCTCTGCACCACCTCTCCTTCCTCTCTCCCTCCCTTTCCTTCTTTCTGTCTCACAATGCTGTCTCTTTCTTCTTCTATCTCATTTGCCCAGGTTCTAAAACACCTTCAGGTTCCATTTATTTTATATATGTATAAATGGGTTAATCCAGAGGTTGAAACTTCTTTAAATCAGAAGGGAGGCTGGGCATGTGATGGGGAGAGGAACTTGGTGTGAGGAGAACATCAGTTCAAGCTAAGTCCATGTGTCTTGAATAATTAAGGCCACAGTACAGTATCAGAGAGTCTCTGATCTTACACATGGTCCTCCAGACAAATAGCTCAAAAGCAATTGTGTGTGAGCATGTCCATTGCACAGCTGTGTTGCTCAAGCTGTCTGTGCTAAGCCAATTCCTCAATGTGGAAGTCCCAGGAGTGGCTTAGTGATGCTGTTGAAAATCTAAACTAATATCTGACATTCTGCTAGCACTCCATGACCTCAGGCAAAAAATAAGGTTTTATTTTACAATGTGCAACAGGTGCTTCTGAGAATATATGGGTACTAATTCACACCATGGAAATAAATAACTAGGGGGAAAAAAACCCATTCCCACTATTTTGTCCAGGGGCTGCTTGGAGGGCTCAAATCTTTGGTCCATTTACTCACTTGACATCACGGGATTTCTGGGAAGGGAAGGCTCTGGGTCTTACACGTCATCGCAGACAGTCTCCCCTTATACGTGGTCTAACACTAACTGCTGCCCCAGAACAAATATCAAGGAGTAAGTAAGATTCACGTATGGGCTCTGGCTGGAGAGAAACTGTGAGCAGTTTTCCTTACGTGATGCAAATTCTTCCTTCTGGATTTCAGGTTTTAATGTGATGCCTGCAGCGCTGTATCTTTCTGTTTCATCTGTTTTTGTTTTGTTTTGTTTTTTCTCCCTTTTGTTTGTTTTTGAGACAGGACCTTGCTAGGTAGCTTAGGTTGGCATATAACATGTGAGCCTTCTTGCTCAGCCTTCTCAAATATGGAGGGGGGAGCTACCACCATATCCAGCCCTTTAAAAGTAATAAAACAAAACAAAACAACAACAAAAAAAAATCTTCAGCTCAAGTATGAATGCATGGCAAAATAAAAATAAAATAAGAAACAGTGTCTTCTCCTCTCTAAGTTTCTATGTGTTTTCTAAGACAGGGTAAGGAAACAAATCTATCTTCATTGTCCCATATCAACTAGTCCTGTTTTTTTTTTTTCTGAGACTGTATTCTGGAAATAATAGCAAATTAGAGCAAGGGGTTATTCCTCTCTATCTTTTGGTCTAACCATTATGTGATAAAGGATATTCCAGAATTAAAAGCTATTGTTTGTTAGAGTCAACAGCTGTCATATTGTCCAAAAGAGCATTCCTAAAGTCACACAGATAGACAAACAACCCAAATAAAGGACAGAGCAAAGGTTCCCAAGAGCTTCCTTGGCTGACCGAGTAACTGAGTGACAGCTCACGAAGGGTTTCAATAATGTCCACTCAGTTTATCCACAGCACTGTGTGTTCCAAACATAATTAAAAGTGTTAGCAATTTTGTGGCCTTTATCAGAACGTATTCTCCTCACATGCCTTCAGTGACCTGGTCATAACTATGAGAGATGAATAAATCTCAGATGTCACTATACCCTGGACAACTTCCCTGACTGCAACCTCCCTAAACCTAGCAGAGTCTAAAACCTACTCAGGCTGTGTGTGCTCTCTCTTAGCAGCAAGCATCCCTTTCTCTCTTCAGAATGACAGCCAATAAGCCTCTGCGCTATTTACAGACAGGACTTGGCATGGTTTTGATCACTTTCTGTCAGTTACGGTGGTTCAGCCCATCTACACAGGAGGGAGATGAGATGTGGGTTGTGAATTTAAAAAGTCAAGGTACTTCCAAGAGTTTACTTTCTGAGAACAGAGGACTGAAGTGTGAAATGACTTCTGAGAATGCCAAGTACTCCTTTTATCACACACTGGACAAATATATAATTGTGTATCTGCATCTAGAGCTTGGATGAAGACTCCCTAGATCAAACTTCAGGCATAAGAAACAGTTCCTAGTGATCCTGATTGGACAATACTAAGTATTCTTAAAATATAAAGATAACTGTTTATTAAATGCCTACCTAACACCCTTTTAGATCTGGTACCCAGGAAAGAGTAGCAGCTGGTTTCCTTTGGCTGACTTATTAAAGTTGAGTGGGTAACAAAGAGGATGTCATCTCTCTTATATAAGAATGCTGGTCAGAAAGAACTCTCTGCCACAGACAGCAAGACTAGATCCCATTCTTCTATCCCATGACTCTCTCTCTCTCTCTCTCTCCATATACATACATATACATATATATATATATATATATATATATATATATAAAATTTTTCCCAGTTCCCTCTCCCTCCCATACCCCCCCCCGATCCTCCTCCCATCCCATCCCCTCAAATCTGTCAAGTCATTTGAAGTAGGGACTAGGCCCTCCCTCCTGCCTCTAGGCTAAGGGAGTATCCCTCCATGTTATCCCATGACTCTTTGTGGAACCTCAGAATTCTTCTAAAAGCTTTATCTAACGACTTTACCCTTAACATTGGCTATCAAGGTGGTTTTGATACACAGTCACCCTTACAGTGGCTTCTCCACCTCTATGGCCCCATCATGCCCCTCATAACAGTGTGCGAGAGATAGGTACTCAGTGGTTATACTAACAGCATACAATGAATTTCACACCAATCAGATAATTACAAGAGTTCAGAAGGAGAAAATTAGAGGTTAGAGATTGGTATTTATTCTAAACTCTCAAGACTTTCCAAAAAAAAAAAAAAAAAAAAAAAAAAAGATGACTCAAAACCAAGCTTAAGCCAGGTCAGAGAGACAATTTTGTTCCTTGAAGCACTTCTCCTAGTGAGCATAGAGCTGGGCAGAGGGTCTAAGGCTACTTGGACTTTGGGTGAAGTCTTGTGGTTCTCCTTGAAGCTTCCAAGTTAGAGACGCCAGTAGAACTGTCTGCAATTATTTCTGACCAGAGTCTCCCCCTGGGCCTTGGTCCTGCCTTCTTTGTGGCATACACCAATCTTGGCTCCAGATGAATAATCTAGGGGGGTGGACCACAGCCAGAAGCTACCCCAGTGACCCAGATCCCATCCTCAGCTCTCAGGGAAACAGGGAGAACACATACTTGAGTATGATTCATCATGGCATCCCTTAAGACAGGAAAGAAAAGAGCCCGAGGGGAGCATGTGTCTTCTGCAAAGCCCAGAAGACTTAAAAGAATCATCGAAATATGCTCATTGATACAAAATTGGAGATGAATCAAATCTAATTAGACCTGCCTACATCTGATGAATCTGTTAGCTAAATTGAATCGGCCACCTCTCCAAATCAGTTTTCATAGGCACTGTTCAAAACAAACAGGCCCACCATAGCCCAAGAAGTTTTTTATACCTATTTCTCAATCCCAAGCAGAACCAGTATTGCTCAGTGTGGGACAGATTGCTGGGGTCAGCCCAACTGATGTGCAGGTACTACTAGGACAGAGTATCAAATGTGCTTAGGAGAGAGAATGCAAACCTGAGCACCTTCAGGGGATAATCCAAGATTCTGAGCATCCAAGGGGGAGCTGTAAGAAGGTAAAGGAGTGGAGGGAAACTATACTCAACAAACTTCCTTTCTTCTTTCCTTCCTTCCTTTTTTCCTTCCTTCCTTTCTCCCCTCCCCTCCCCTCCTTTCCTTTCCTAATTTCTTTTACTTAATCTTTGAGCTGAAAAAATTTTGAGATGCTGAAAAATCTAACTCAGAGCTTCATGCATGCTAACAAGTGAGCTACACTCCAGAGCTGAATTAATAGCTATACACACTCTTGAATACTTAAAAAGGCTTATCTGGAAATCAAATAAGGTCAATCCACATGACTTCAAGCACTGAGAGGTTTTTCATAAATGCATGTGTATACTCATGTGTGCACCCACACACATACATACATACCTGTGCTCAAACAGTAGCTCAAATGGTAGCTAAATGATGCAAGTAGCAGGATCAGGACTTTTCCCAATGTGTCCTATCCCTATCTACGCCCTGTGCCATGGATATAGACGGCTGCTGTGATCTCAGTTTAGCTAGAGAGTGGGTGGGGTGGGGGCAGGAACAGTGCTGGAAGCAAGGAATAAACAGAATGGGAGGTGGCACTGGTTATTGAGATTGTCCAGCTGTAAACGGGGACAGGCTCGAGAAGTGAGACATGTAGTTCTAGAAGCTCCAGCAGCTATGATCATCTTGTAGAAGGAGAATTTGAAGGGCTTGAGAGATGGGTAGTTGCCTACCCATTTGAACCATTTAGCATCTTACTGGCTAGTGTGGCTGCATTAACTGAACGCCCTGGAAGGAACAGCACATTTTGAATTTCCATCAAGAACTTTCCTCATTAGATGTTTTTCTAGCTTTGGAGATTTGATTGCTTGTTGTAAAGCTCATCTATAACTGCTGTGGGGGATGGATATGGACAAACCTGCTTACCCAAGCAGCTCACAATTGAAATCAGCCATGGATTTGCTTCTTCTTACTTAACAGGTGGTAAACTCATAAAAATAGCCACAGAGATAGAGACCACTAAGATGATGATCTTCCTTTCTATTTCCATTGTTTATTTTAGACAAGAAATGCTCCTGGATCAGCTGGATGGAATAGCTTACACTTTTAATCCCAGCAATTGCAAGGCAGAGTCAGGGGTATTGCTATGAGTTAGAGGCCAGCCTAGCCTTCAATATGAGACCCTGTCTCAAACATCAGTAGCACCATAAATGGATAAATCATGGGTACCAGTACTATAGTTAATGGGAAATTCAGAAAGGGTTATGGAGTGAGTGTACACAAGGTTCTGTTGTAACTCTAATACCCTAAAAAATGGACACACTATACTGTGCAGTGGCCAAGAGAATGGTTTTTGAGGTTAACAGACTGGATGTTAATCCTAAAGCAACTTAGTTGCTATGGGATTGTTGAGTAAAACAGCCTACTGCAAACTGCTCATAGGGACATTGTTTGTGCAGAGATATTGTAAATATCAAGTAGTATGATCTATGGAAGACAGTTGTTTGAACAAAACAACTACAGATACTTTGGGTTCTGAGCTCTGATACAGTGAACCTTTAGGATAAGCAGAATGCTGTCTGCACTGGGCATGCGAAAGGAACTGTCAGTGATGTTTCTTTTCCATAGGCAAGGTGCATTGGGACAGCAAGAATCCTAAAGGATAGCCTCAGCTTGCCATGCAATAATACTATTGGCATTAGGAGACAACTAAATTGTTTGAAAAGACTATAGTTACACAAGTGTCCACATCTGGGCGTCTTCAGAAACAGGCACCCAAAGGTTGGCTTGGCTCTTGGCTCCTGGCAGGTTGCACTTCCTGTGGTGCCCAGCTCAGTGACAGTTCTAAGGCTTGGAACTCTGCATCCATCTGCATTCTCTTGGCCCTCACCCTGGTGAGGCTGCTGAACTGCAGGGCTTACCCACTCTTGCCAGTACGGGCACATGTGTGGGTGTGCATTTAAAAAGCCCACTACAGCAGATTTCAGCTATGATGAATGACTTGCTTAGCCTAGTCCCCGTAGAACGCCCTATTTTTTGTAAGTGGCAAAATTAGAAATGCTGGTGTAATCTGCACTCTCTAGCTTGGCTGTTGTTGGTTCACATTGTGGGATGGAAGGACATTTTTTTGAGAGTCTATGTCACATTATGAGCTGCTATGCCTAACTAAACGCAGTAGAATCAGGGATTCAAAGAGAACACGGCTGTGGATGGGGCAGTGTGTGTAAGGGTGCAGGAACAACATGGGTACATGTGTGTGTGTGGTAGGCCAAAGGACAACCTCCAGTGCTGTTCTTCAGGAACATTTCACCTTGTGTTTTGAGTCAGGGTCTCTCATTGGCCTGCGGCTTGCTGATGCAGTTAGACTTGCTGGCCAGGGATCCTCAAGAATCTCTGGGATCATTCTGTGTCCTCCTCAGGACCAGAACTACAAGTACATGCTACAGCACCTGGGTTCAGGGAATTGGACTCAGGTTCAAGTGATTATGTGGCAAACACTAGCTATCAGCACAGCCCCAGAACACATGTTTCCTAAAGAATGGAGCACAGCCCTTCTCTCACAGTCCCAGTATTGGGAGCTACACTTGCTGAAGAAGCTTTTGCCCAGGAAAACTGGGTGACACTGCCTGGACCTTTGAGGTGTCCCCTAGCATCTCTACAATCATGGCATCTCCACAGCAACAAAAGTCCCATTTCCCTTGTATGGGCAGTGAGCACCACTTACTCAACATCGTTTCTTTTGATGCCACTCACTAGATAGGCAAACGCTCTTAGACCTAAAATTTAAAATAACACAATGAGCCACACAGTGTCCCTATTTTTCAGATAGAAAAACTAAAGGTGTCACAGCTCTGGCATGGCCTAAGCTCTTTGAGCCAGTCAGCACTCAGGTCCTACGGTATTCTATAACAAAGGGTGAGCCCAGTAACCACAGTAGTGTGGCAGGTAGGGCTTGCCGCTTAGCCTTCTGTTAGCTCTAGAGCAGCCCGTGCCACCCCCCCCCCAGAAATGTGAGCCAAGAGAGTGAGCCATATGGAAGTTTTTGATTGTGACAAAACATATATAAGATAAAATTTACCATTCCATCTATTTTAGCACAACTCAATAGTATTCAATACATTCCTGTAGTGTGGTCCTCTCCCCTCTGCATTTCCAGATCTGCCAATACAAATTTTGCAGCCATTCAATAATAGTTTTCCATTTGTTCTTCCCTTTCCCCTCAATCACTCAATCATCTTTTTCTGTCTCTATGGATTTACCGGCTTTGGGTGCTACTTAGAAGCAAAGTCCGATAATATTTACTATTCTGTGTTTGACTTGTTTGCCTTCCCATGATGTGTTTTGTAAAGGTTATTCATGTCATAGTGGAGGGAATTCACTCCTCTACTTCATGATTCTTCATTTCACTTACTCACCCATCTGTCAAAGAACCATTTGGCTGTGTCCTATATGAAGTGTTAAGTGTTCCAGTAGCCACAATGGAAAAAAACCAGTCAAAAGAGAGAAGCTATTTTACTACTGTTTTTGTGTTATTGGCTAAACTTCAGATTTATAATACTAGATATGTTTAACTTGATATGTCCAAATTATTGTACTCTCGCTATGTGATCACAATACAGATGATTAATGATGCATTTTACATCCTTTATTTACTACCTAGTCTTTGAAATGCAGTGTGTATTTCATTCTGCAGTGTTTTAGTGCATGGCCACACTTCACTTGTGCTAACTGCCCTTCAGGGAATTCAGAGGCACATGAGGCTGGGCTTTCCACATAGGACAGTGTTGTTCTCGATCCTGAGTTACGTGATCTTACCATAACGATGTTATTTTGAATCCTCAACCTTAGTTCTATAACCTTCCCAGTTATTTTACATAATATTTAAATCCTCCTTTTCTATCATCCTCAATTAATGTGCTTTTTTATAACAATGACTATTATAAAAGATATAGGAACATAACATTTTCAAAATCACACATATACAATCGAGACAAGGAAATATACAAGGTGCTACCCTCTTCTCAGCTCAAAGTGAAGATGGCTCAATGGCTGCTGTGTAGAGCTAATACACAATTCCAAAAATCTCTCTTTTGATTTATTGTTTGTTTGTTTTTCTTTTTTTGAAGACAGTTTTACTCAGTAGCCTGTCTCAACCTCCTGAGTGCTAGGATTACAGGCATGCATGCACTGTCATGTTCTGTTTGATTTATAATGTTTTTTCATGTAGCATATATAATGTTAAAAATAACTTTATTAAGCATTCAAGTAACTATCTTAATATAAAAGAGTTTCATAACAGAAGACAGAAAACTCATAGAACCTCAGGGATGATTTGGACAGGGTAGGTTGTGTATGATTGTGGAAGGGTGGGAAGAATCAGGAAAGAAGGGAGGAAGGGAGGGAAGAAAGGAGGGAGGGAGGGAGAGAAGGAAGGAGGAAGGGAGTGAGGGAAGGAAAGGGTAGGGAAGGGAAGGGAAGGGTCATTACATAGACAGCCTCCTGTATACTAGTCCCTGATAGAGATGTCATGTACTACATTGGACTGTGTGACATTATCAATTGTGTACTGTTGTCTTACAAAACTGCCAATTTCATGAGTTTAGCCCAGCATGCTATTTCATTAGCATATCAGGAATCACCAAAGTCTTCCTGAAAAAGCAGACTTTGTGGAGGGTCTTGAACTATGCTTATTACATGGGTGCACAGGAAGTTGAGCTCAGAAGAAAGAAGGGAGCTGCTACAGCAGCAGCAGCAATAATTACAGATGACAATGTGTCTTACATGTGTAGAATATGACAGACACCCCATTCCATATACCATACTTCATTCCATTCATGTTATAGCCTTGATGCTGCTGCTATTGAAATTAAGATACTTAGCTTCAGAGTGCTAACTCCACTGATGGATATCACACAGTTCTATTCTAACTCAAAAGCACCCACCAATCAGACTACTTTGTTAAGGATTGAGCTGTTTCTAGGGTATAGGGTTTGTTTTCTTTTTTTTCAAGCAATACTTGTGGTCACATTAGGGGCAAGTTGAGCAAGCCAGAATTCTATGGCAACTGGCAAGCCTTCTCCATCAATTTAAAGAGGTCTATTCTCTATGCATAAAGCACACATGACAGGGCTGGTCACCTTCCAGTTATTCAAGCCTTCTCCTTACTGACTTGGCCAACAAGAATACTTGTTGGCTGCAAATTGTCAGAATAAATGTTATTAGGTAAAAGTAAAGGTAGGGATACTGTTTATTGGCTATAGAAGGGTGTTTGAGAATCCTTAGATGTCTACATCGGGGCTCTCAACTTGAGATATAAGTTGAGGGGCATCCATGAACTTGAATGAGAAGACTGTATCCAGTATTACTTACACTCATATTTACCTGAAATTAAATACTTCCTTCCATTATGAACGTAGAGAATAAGCCATAGTAACATTGGCTTTACCTGTGACATCTATATTTTTCATACAAATGTATACAATTATAGACATTTTTATATCATACTACTGTTTGTTGAAATACTTCAAACTATCACTTAAACTTGTCAGCACTATAAAATTACTGTAATTATAAGATTAACTGTTGGCCTTCATTTTAATATGCTAATGAATAAATATACTATTAATTGTGAGAGATATTTTGTTATGTGGGTTTTTTTTTAAAATAGAATTGGTTTTCTTTGTAATTTTGTGCTCTCTATTTTGTTTCTCAAAATATTGCTTTTAAGAAGGAATCTATATCCCGTAAGAGATCAAACTGTCATGCCTCAAATCAAGCACTGACACATATACTCATCCTTTGACCCCAGGTGACATTGTTTTCCTCCTTGGCTCTTCACTCATCCAACACTACAGAGGGCTGACATCCTCCAACCCCACTGAAGATTCTGACTGAGGTCGTTGGGAGGTGTTGGGCCACAATCAACAGAACTGAGGAAGGACACATTTGGTACCTTGAAGAGGAGGATCAAGATTTGAGGACTGAAGGAAGAACTTGCCTCTTACTCAATCCTGCCCAGCATTCCTTTCTGGGCATTTTTTTTTCTTTGCTAACTAGTTGTGAGAGTCCTTTTGTGAAGAACATGTCTGAATTAGTTTGCTGAACAATTGCTTTGGCTTGGTTAGCCTCTGATTGTCCTTACTTTTGTGAGTCAAAAAGCCTTAATCTCATTCGAATGCAATTTAATTCCCCAGAGAGCCGAGTCTTTAGTCTTCCTGTTTTATAAAGTGAGGGCTTAGAACATTTCCAGGGGAGATGACATGGTGCTCCTTTCAAGCTGGGTCAATCTACCAAGGAAATAATTAGATAAATGCAAACTCCGATCCAGAAAGATGGAGGAAAAGAATTTCTTCACAAATTACTTTTAGGACATTTAAGTGGAATTGAATTAGAATGTCAAGGGCCAGAGAGCTCTCGGGAGGTCATTTGATATAGTCCTCTGTTGCTGGGCAAGGGCACAGATGTGAAAATCAAGCCTTCATTTAAAAGGTCTCTTGGGAAGCAAACGTTTTACCTATGCACCAATTCTTGTCTTGCAAGAAGGGCTAGAGGACCTTGTGGAATTCAAGAGATATTCATTAAAATGCAATATAATCCATGAATCAGTTTTTAAAGATGCATTTCCATTAGATTTACTTATTTTGTGTGTGTGTTTTGCCTGCATGTATGTCTGTGCAGAAGAGGGTGTCAGATCCCCTGTAATTGGAATTAGAGATTGTTAGTTGCCATGTAGGTGCTGGGGATTGAATCTGGGTCCTCTAACAGAGCAGTTCATGCTTGTAACCTCTAAGCCATCTCTTTAGATTCAGTCATTAAACAGTTTTATAATTAACATTTAATTACTAAAGCCCTGTTATGTGTCAAAGACTATCCTAGATATTAGAGACATATTGGTGTACTTATACCAGTGGGTAAAGAATCAGTAATAAGAAAATTGAAGAGTTTGTTAGATATCAATAAATTCATTTAAAAATGGAAAACACTGCATTAGGTAATGATAATGGGTTCCATGGGCCATATGTGTGCAAAAAATAAAATAAATAAATAAATAAGGATTTAAGGCAGAAAGGGAGATTAACAGGGAGAAGGCCAGAGGGGAGTGGAGGCAGAGGGCAAATAGGACCAAGAGACATTGGGCACATCTACAAAAATTTCAAAGAATAAGACTGTATTTCATAAAAAAATAGAAGTGACAAAGCATGTGTAGAGTGGGGTACTTCTATAAATGTATAAACATGGGAGACTTACTACACACTAAAAGCTTAGAATGGTAACTGGCATAATAATTTTTTTCATAAATAATGTATATAATATATAATACATATGAAACTTTGTTAGTCTCTTATATTCAGTGGGGTTGTTTGGTCATAATAAATACAGACTAATCTTGCTTAATTTAGGCAAAGTGAAATCTTTTTTGGGGGGTAACACAGTTCTCTTTGAAGAACAAGAATCAGTAGGAAATGGATGCTACCAGGAATGAGCCCCAGTATCATCCACCCAGGTCTAGGGAGGATGGGGGAGTAAAGGAAAATTTCAGAAAGAAAAAAGATAACAAGAAGATGCATAGGGTGAAAAGATCAATGCATCCAGGTTAATAGTCTGAGCTAGGCCAGAAGGATGGATTTGGCTTAGAAAGAACAGCCAGCCAAAGCCCAGTAGAATGACAAGGTTAACTGGGTGAGTTCTGAATTAATAACATCTCATCTACACAGCTCTATACTACACATGGTGTTTGCTAGAGATGAACCACAAATATGAAGCACACACTGCCTATTGGATGTGTAGTGAACTGTACCATACATATAGCTCTATGTAGACACATTCAATGTGGCCATACAACAACATCATCTATCCACACATCTCTTAGAATTTATTCCTGTTACCAAGCAATTTGTGGCTACACTGTGATTTCCCCCACCAAAAAAAAAATTACTAATTTATTTGGAAATAGACAGACTACAAACAAAAATTGCAAATTTACTATGAGACACATTCAGGAGGATTGTGGGACATTAGGGAATCTCTGAGTAGAAAATTGTTGCTTTGCAGGTAGCCCCCTAATAATAGAAACCACACGTAGCTTTGGAATCTTTTCTAGCAGAACAAAAGCACAGTGCATTTGGCTTTGCCCTCCTCACCCCCAGTGTTACCTTGGTTGGGATTTGTATGTCCACTATATAGTCTATCTCTGACATGAGAACTTATTGACTACAGAGCAAAACATGGTCTATTAAAATTTGCTGCAGTTAGTGTAAGAACATAATTAGTAATTCACTGTAGTTTTCAAAAACTTTCTCATATGAGACATAATAATTAAGCAGGTGGCAATTCTGCTTGAGTAGTTTAAACACTTGATTTGTCCCCTTGAGCTTCTCCCAATATGAAGGCTGCGTCTGTTTGCCACATGAACTCATTTGTGCATTCCAATTCCATTTCCAATCTCAGTACACAGTGTTTCTCTTCTCATGGAACTTCTGGGGCAGAAATCCCACAGGCTTCAAGGAATCATGATTACTTTGGGTGTCAAATGATGCAGGTGTGTGGAGATTTAGAGGCAGAGTCTGAATAGGACGTAGAAAGGGATTCTAATATAGTAGTCCAGAGAGATTTACTTTTTTATATAACCAAATGAGTTAGTGGTATATATGGACATACAGGATTCACATTATGTTTAATTTTCTTCAGTGTCCTTATGAAGAAACTAGCAAGAGAAATAGTTGTCTCTTCCCTCGTGGTTTCACTTAAACAGGGGAGAATTACCAATCAACATTTAGGTCCTTACACCGACGGTCTGCTTATTTTAGCTGCATGGCTCCAAGTTAGTTCAAGTTAGGATCTTCTGCTGTGAAGCGCTGGGATATTTAAAGCTGCTCAAATAGTAACCCGCTACCCAATATAGCTTTTACCACACTTAGGAAGTCCTTAAAGGGAGACAATAGTCTAACAATCTTATGGGAAGAAAAAAATCTCAGCCAGATACATCACCTGTCTGCTATAGGCTTAGAAGCCAAATATCCTGGACTGACTACATAGAGACTTCAGGGACAAAATGGAATTCTGAGATGATATTCACTCCTGTTGAGTATGGTATAGTTGCTTATGCTGGTAGGTTGTGGTATGTTGAGACCGTTTCATGTGTTAACTCATCTAAAGATCTCATAACCACGCTCCGAGTAGACAACTTTCTTGTCCTGATTTTGTAGATATGGAAACAGAGGCCCATAGTTGTTAAATGACTTACTTATTTCATTATAAAATGAGAAATGTCATTTGGTTGCAAGCTGTCTGGCTTCAGAGGTCCTCTCCTCTGCCACAGAAAACTTGACTTTCACAGTTGTTTCTACCGTGCTAGATTTGAATTAAAAAGACAACTAGCACAGAAACTTCAAAGGTGCATCAGGTGTGTGGGGTTCTGGTAACTCTTTGGTTACCAGCATGATGCTGAGGCTGGGTCTACCTTCCAGCAGTGGAGTCTTCTACAAGAGCACATTGTAAAGGTGGGTGGTGTGACTTCTGTGCTCTCAAAGGCAGTTCTGATGGTTGGGTATTGTGGGACTCATCATCCCTACACTAAAGAGACTGAAGGACGAAGGACTGCAACAAGTCCAAGGCCATCCCGGGTTACCAGTTTAGGCTGTAAATATAGGAAGACATTGCCTCAAAACATAAAAATGGAAGAAAACCAAACTGGGCTTTTAGGCACTTGGCCTTTATTGCTACAGAGAGGAAATAAGGAAAGGACAGACACACAGGCAGAAAAGCTGGGATCAGACAGACTGGGTTGTCCGGTGGAGAAGCTGCAGCCCTCCAGAAGCTCAGCCTGTTCGTGATATATATGATATGTAGCTGGTCAGGGATGCCGGGTTATGGTTCACAGCTGAACCAAGGAGGCAGGTTAGCTAATCTCAGTAGGAGCAGTCTCTGGAAGGAAGCAGTCTGTAAGTACCCATGGTGGGAAGAAAGCCATGATGTTAACATCCATACTGGGATGTTAACCGGGAAATAAGGCTTTGGCATTTCCTTGAGCCTAGCCCTGGAGTCAGCCATTTCTCATGGGGGCTGAAGCTTTGGGGCCTTGACATGGCCATGGACATGTCAACAGCACAGATCAACTAAGGTCTTCATTCACTCAGGGCTCCTCTGATCCCTGTACCAAAGAATCCCTTCACCACACAGAATGACTAGTTTATTTTAAATTCATAGATTTTCACAGATATACCAAGGGCAATTTCATTCTTTTTTAGAACTATATTTTCACAAAATGACAATAATTTGAGGCCATATAAGAATAATTAAATTTAGGAAATGGTGATTCTAACCCAAAGCCTGCATTTTGCTGGTATAAAAGAGGCTGAGGCAGAAAGATTATGAGTTCAAGGCCATTCTAGGCTTTATAGCAAGACTCTGTATAAAGGAAAAAGGGAGAGGGGCAGGGCATGGATAGGAGAGGAGCCAGGAGGGAGACCTAAATTTTCTAGATGATGTATTTAGAGTAAATACGCTTACAATAGCCTGCTAAAGGCAGCACAGCTAGCAGTGGACAATGGCTTTACTCTCTGACATCTTACTACGTAGTAGGTTCTATTCCAAGCACTATCCTGGGGCTGAAGTCTAATTATAGCTTATAAGGTGAATATTATTGCTGTTTCCCACATTTTACAGAGAAGGAAACTGAGGTTTAGAGACAACACAGTTTGTACTGAGATCAAATATCTGGTAAGAGGTAGAGTTGGGTCTCAAATGCCAGATTTCACCATTCTCAAGTATACTACAAAACTGTCCGAGTTATGTGAAGGGTAGGCACTTAATTACCAAACATGTCTATGCCCATATTCTTTCAAGATCACTCAGTTCCTGATGTCTCTGGATATTAAGAATCCATAAAACATGGGCAAAGTAGAGAGTGTTAATGTTGAAGTTCATCCAAATAAAATGAATACTTAAGTTTCCAGCTATTAATATACCTTCACAGTAACAAGTACTCTTGAGTTGCATGTGATAATGTCATTGGACCAGAAGATTAAATTTAATGGTACTATGACGATGTTTTCAAAACAATGTGATGTAACTTGTTATATGAGCCAAACACAAATTAACTTCTCTAAGGATTCTCCTCCTCAACCTCCACGCATTCAGCCCACATCTTGTTTTGTATTTTTAAGTTTTGCTAGACACTGACAGTACTTCAATAACAAATAACAGCCTTTAGGTAAGTCTTTTTATCATGAGGAGAATCTCATGGCTCCTTTATACCATGCCTTGATTAACAGCCATCCTTTGGTGGTGATAAAATAAAGCCAAGTTAACAGTAGTCTGCTTTTTCTTCCAGGGGAAGATGGTGGCTGCAGGAGAAATAACCAGTGCTATCGTTATCTCCTGAAAAGGAGAGGCCGGTGGAGCTGAGAAGACAAGAAAATGTAAGTGACAGATTCTACCCCATGTCCTGGGGTTTCCATCATTAGTCTTGTGAGACAAGCATGATGATCCCCAATTTATAGACTCGGGAAACTGAGACTGAGATGATATGCCCCGGAGGTCAAAGTCAGAAGTGGAATCCGGTCTCACATCCACAGCTGTCTGCCCTTAAATTCCTCTGTGCGTGTGTGTGTGTGTGTGTGTGTGTGTGTGTGTGTGTGTGTAGAGGGAGGGAGGGAGGGAGGGAGGGACAGAGAGAGAGAGAGAGAGAGAGAGAGAGAGAGAGAGAGAGAGAGAGAGAGAGAGAATGTGTGTATGGGGTGTTTGTGTAGGTATGGGTGTGGGATGTGGAACTCAGGATAATTCCCACTTTGTATGCAGCAGGTCTCACTGCTGCATAGAGCAGCCTGTTCTTCAAACTTTCCAGGATCCTCATGTCTCCTTCTTCCATCTTCCCATAGAAGCACAAACATTATAGATGACTTTATTACTGTGTTTGGCTTTTATATGGTGTCTAGGGAGATAAACTGAGGTCCACACACTTGTGTGGCAAATGCTTAACACACTGAACTGTCTCCTTCCTATAAATCCTTACATTCCTCCCCAGCTGGCACAGGAGACTTGGCAATGGCGGAATGGTCCTTGGAGCAAAGACATCGCCAAGGCTGATCTTCTCATTACTTCAGTTTCCTAAACAATTTTTGTAATTAAAGAGTTGAGTTAATTACTAATGAGGCACCTGGCCCACAGTTCACATAGACCCTACTTGTGCTGTGTTTTCCTCTGTCTGAGTGGAAAGTTCTGCAGCTTCATTTTCCTCTTATTTCCAGAAAAGGTCTGGACTATTGACCAGCACCTGGCAGCCTGGACTTGGGGTATAATCATTGCTCTAATTAAGGGTTCTTATTCAGGCCATCTGCTTTGCTTTCCCATTCAGATATATTACAGCAAAGGCTTTATCAGCTGGAGGTAGGACATAGGAATCTCAAAAATGAACAATCTGCAGCAGTCACACTGATATGTCATAGCTCAGAGCTATGGTTTGTTTCGTCCTTTGAAATGGCTCTGCCAATGTCTAATCATTAAGGAAGGGACTCTAGCATCCACATTTCCCCTAGGGTGGTCTCTAGCTGCCACACTATTGTTTGCAAGACCCCTCCTAAGAGTCTTTCCTGAGTCTCCAGCACACCATCACTCCATCCCCAGGCCTTGGTTGTGTGTTGGAATTACTTTGGTGGGAGTCTCCAGCACAACCTCAGTCCATCCCCAGGCCTTGGTTGTGTGTTGGAATTACCTTGGTGGGCTCTTCTTTGCCATTGTTTTAGCTGGTGTCACCTGTGAAGAGACTTCTTCTCTGTGAAGAATGATCTGCTATGTAACCTTACTGTGTCTCATCTTTAGATTATTGAGTGAAGACCTGCTTGACTCTCCTGGGAACAGCCCCATTACTAAGAGGCATGTGCTCTGAAATCAGGGTAGACAGCCCTGGAACAGTCCTGCCAGGCAAGGGGTGGGGACTGAACCGTAAATGCAAACTCCATCCTTCTGTCTGTCCATCTGTTTGTCCCTCCCTCTCTCTCCCCTTTCCTCCCTCCCTCCCTCCCTCCAACCATCCCTCCTTCTTTCCCTTTCTCTCTCCGTGTGTGTGTGTGTGTGTGTGTGTGTGTGTGTGTGTGTGTGTGTGTATGTGTGTGTGTGTGTGTCCACTATCTTGGTTTCTGACAACAGAATTACATCCTAATTATTAGGGGGAGAAAGATATGTAATGGAAAGGGTTACTGGTGGATTTATTATTACCTGGATTGAGTGGCAACTAAATTCTGAAATTTCCATTAACCATCAGAGGCTCCCCTTTCTGGTCTCACACTCACTGGCATGGGTCCAGTCCTACATCTTCCACCACACCCCCACTCCCTTCCCCAGCAGCATTCTCTTGTTCCCATTGCTTCTCACTAATCTCACTCATCCTAGTATTCCTCAGCTCAAAGGAATATCCTGAGGAAACATGCTAAGGTCCTCAGCCCAACTGTACCATGCTTTAGGAACTGTTTAATGTTCTTGTCCCTGCTCACATTGCTCACTTTCATCCCAACACCTTCTTTCTCTTGAACTCTGCTTTCTGGGGTTGCCAGTAACCATCTTGCTTCTGGACCTTAGCACCTGCTCCTTGATATGCCTCCCATTCCTCCCTGGCTCCCACCTCCAAGTCACTAAGACTAGCATCTGTTCATTTCAAGTTACAGTGCTTTCCTTCTGAAACTTCTATATAGGTGTGGGGCCTCTGATACCTTATACTTTCCACGACAGCAGGCAGGTTTCCCCAATATCCACCTTACCAGTTTGCCTTCCCATTAACTTTGCATAGTGCTTGGCACTATGTTGTCAGCCAGGAGTTGTTGTTTTGTTTTTTGTTTTGTTTTTGTTTTTAATGTTATGTGGGTGCCCCAGGAGCCAGAAGAAAGGTTTAGATCCCCTGGAACTAGAGTTCCTGGTGTTTGTGAGCCAATTGATGAGGATGCTGGTAACTGAACTCCAGTTCTCAGCAAGAGCAGCAAGTGCTACCTAGCCATCCATATCTCCAGCTCCAGTCACTCATGAGTTTAATAATAATGAAAGGACTTTAAAAAGAAAGAAAGAGAGAGAACGAGAAGAAGGAAGGAAGGAAGGAAGGAAGGAAGGAAGAAGCCAGGCATGGTAGTGCAGGACAGGCAGATCTCTGTGATTTTAAGGCCAGACTGATCTACAAAGTGAGTCCAGGACATCCAGGGCTACACAGAGAAACCCTGTTTACAAAAACAAAACTAACCAACCAATCAAACAAACAAAAAAACAATATCCAAAATATAAATAAATAAATGCAATAAAATAAAAAAGAAAGAAAGAAAGGGAGGAAGAAAGAAGATTGATTTGCACGGCTTTAAATGACATCTGGAGACAACTCAACAGCTAATTATCCACTATGTTCACTCTACCCAGAAATCACTCTGGCTCTACTTTTTGCACAATCACCAAGAAACAATGTAACCTGCTGAGGAGTCTACATGCCATTTACAGTGTAAGGTTAGAAGGTGATTTTTAGAAGCCCTATCATAGGTGACATTACCTCTCAGGAAAAACTGGAAAAGGAAGGAGGTCTCAGCCAGGGCTCAAATGGCAAGATTCAAGCCTTTATGTTTTTGGCAGTGTTTGCCCTAGAGACAAATACATAATCAGGGAGGTATGCAATCTGGTCTGGAAACTCGGGCCAGATAGGATGACAAGGAAAGAGAAGCAATACACACAAACACACATCACCACGAGCGCTCTCATTTGTAAAAACCACATTAATGGATGGCAGCTTCCTACCTCTGAAGTGATTTATAAATTAAAATAATTGCCTCTTTGAACTGTTCTGATATTAATTGACCTATCACTAATGCAAGAACAGTCCCCAAACCATCCAAACATTACCTAAACATTCTTATTCCCTTTATTCTGGAAATTCAAAACCCCACAAAAATAGACCCTCTGTTCTGGTGCCAAGGGTCATAAAGAAAAAGCCATCATCTTTGATGACTTTGCAATTCTTATTCTATGTCTTCATCAAATTAACTCGAAGTGCGATGGTGAGTTCTCAGAACTTGAAGGCTTCCCACCCAGTCTCCCCTTTAGCGGGCCCCTCCTTGAGCACATGGATCCAGCTCTAGCTCAGATGTCTGGTAATGAGAGCAGGGCAATTCATTATTTTTAATTCATTTAGCTTGGATCCATATCCCAAGTCACCTCAGATTTTGGGCGCCTGGCATTTCCTTCCAAGGTAAATGAGAGAGAATTGAAGACTGTGGTCCAGATTTGCACAAATGGTGGCACAGAGCTTGCTCAGGCCACTGAACAGAGGTGACCTTGACCTGTCATGAAAAGGAAAAAAAAACAAACAAACAAACAAACAAAAACCATAGTGTTGAAGATAGGGGCTCCAAGCAGGGGTTCTAAGCCACGGACTTCTAGCCCCTGAAGAAACTAGTAGTCCAGAGACACTTGATTGTTACAGCTTGAGGAGAAAGAAAAACTATTCCTGCCATCAAATGGCTGCTGAGCAGTCTTGAAGGAATATGTCACCTCCTGGGACACAAAGGACTACCTAGCCTCTATGTCAATAGTACCCAAACTGAGAAATCCAGCCCTGCAGTCTAGAAGTTGTGTCTTATGTTGCCTCTTTGTGGTTGTGTGACCTTGGTATGTTTACTTCTTCTTATGTGTATATGTGCATGTTTGGGTGTGTAAACATGTATGCATGTACCTGTAGAGGCTAAGGAACAGAGTGAGAGTGTCAAGTGCTGTCCTATTTTTGTTGTTTTTTGTTTTTGTTTTGCTATAAAATGAAAATAACAGCAAGATACTTAAATTTATTAATGTTCATTCAAGGAAGGTGTAAAGGTTTAAAATATATTCTATTCTTATTTATTTCCTAGTGTGTTTTAAGTATTTGAGGGTGAACTGATTTGTCCTGACTACCTGTGATTTATGGGTAAACTGCCAGCTTAACATGTTTTCAATGAATACTATGTGTCTATATTTATGGAGTTCAGCGCAGTAAGTTAATGTATACATGATGAGTAATGATCAAGTTGGGGCTTTTTGCATTTCCATTTCCTCATTTATCGTCTATGCACTGGGAAGCACTAAGCCCTTCTAGTTATTTTGAATTATATTATGAATTATTATAGGCAGCAATTACCCGATTTTAGCACAAAACATAGGAAGCCATTCCTCCTGTTTATTAAATATACCAATGTTGCTATATTCCTGTGTATTGATAGCTATTACACAGCCTCTTTGTAGCCTCTTTCCCTCCCAATCCCTAATGGCCTGTAGTCTATTTTATGAAGTCAATGTTTTCAGCCTCAACAGTTATTGAGAGAGAGAGAACATGCCATATTTGTCTTTCTGTGCCTGGATCGTTCATTGACGAAAGTGGCTTCCAATTTTATTCATTTGACACAGACAACGACAGCCATTAATTCCTGTCTATGACTGACTGTTACCTCAGTCTCTCTCTCACTCTCTCTCTCTGTCTCACGTGTGTGTGTGTGTGTGTGTGTGTGTGTGTGTGTGTGTGTGTTTATGTGTGGCAGGGAGTTTCTGTGTTTCTGTGAACCCCTTGGTATACAAGTCTTGATCATTGTGGGCATTGAAGTGCAGCTGTGCCAGCAGTATGCTGAGCACATTCTCTTTGGGTGTATGCTGAACATATGCTTGTTCTGACCCTAGCTGTTTGAGGAACCTCTCTACCGTTTTCACAATGGCCATACGTACATTTCCACCAACATCATTTAAACATCTCCTTTGTCCAGATCCTTAACATGGAAAAGCATTGCTTTTCCAGAGGACGTGGGTTCAATTCCCAACACCCACATAGCAGCTCCTTGCTGTCTATTGCTGTCTATAACTCCATTTCTAGTTCCACTCTCACACAGACGCACATGCAGGCAAAACACCTGTGTAGTGAGATTCTGTCCCCACCTGTTGCACTGATCACGCCCATTGGGGGTGGGGCAGGTGCAGATGTGATGGGGGGGGGAACGAGGTCTGAGGTAGGGACCCCCAGGGTGCTCTCTTGCTTGCTGGATAGAGACAGAGAGCATACTGAGGCATCCTTGGGAACCTGCTGGCATTCATCTGTGTCTGTTGTAAGTTATTTCTCCCTGAATAAACATCTATTCAGCCTGTCTGTTTTCCCTGATCCTTATTATTTCATGATACACCAGTGCACATAAAATAACTGACTAGAATAAGATGATGTCCAGGCATTTATGTTTTGGCTTCAAAGCCCAAGTTAATATTTTCTTTCACTATATTTGCAGATGGATACAAAATAACTCTCAGTTCTACCTGTGAAATAGAAGCATTTGCCAAAAATTAGGTGTTTGTTTGGCATAATAAATAATACTAATTTCAAAACACTAAAATAATGCTTAGTACTATGAAATGGTCAATTATCGATACAGACTTCTTCCAACATCTCAGCAGACCCATAGTTGCTAAGTCAGAAATCCAACATTACTTGCTGTAGTTTAAACAGCAACATAAAAATACTGAGAGCACACTTCCCCAGAATTCCCAGATTGGAACAAAATGGACAATTCCATCTAGTCTGTGTTTTTCCATGTGACATTAATAAATAATGTCAGATGAAGTGTGAGACCCAGCAGCATGACTGCTGTGTGAAATTTAGTATTTACTTGGATTTATAGCACATTTTACCAAAAAGCTTCCTGAAGTTGTTATTTTAATAAGAAGCTTCTCAGCATCACCTAAAATTAATCTGCTGTGTTTTCTTCCACTCTGAATAATACTGTCAGTGACTTAATGAGCAACATCCAGGCACTGTCTTCACTTCCTAGTGCCATGCCATCCATGATGCTTTCCCTGTGTGAGGCCACTCTTTGGACACCTGCTCACCTTTCTGAGAGCTTTACTTTTGCTTTACTTTTCCTAGAGCTTTTTATTATCCCCTAGGTGAAAATAATTCGGCAGGATCTTTCTCAAAAATTTGTTAAGAGAATGAAATGCATTAACTGTGAACTTGGTGTTTCTTAGGGGCGTTGTTCCAAAACCGTTAGTTATATTATTGTAATGGTGGCTATGTTATTTTTATAGGCAGAAGTGGGCTGTTATTCTGCATTCACTGGAGAATTTAAAAAGCACTGCCACCCACAGGCTAAAAGAAACCGTTTTTCTCAGCATAGAATGTATAAGCCACAAACAGCAAGCTGTGGCAAAAACAACGTGGGATCCCTGTTGTTGTTTAGGGGGAAACAGAAAGAAATGAGACAGAGGGGTAACCACAAAAAACTTCTGATGTCCAGTTGGCCGTTTACTCCCAAAGCCAGTGAGGCTTCTCCATCTACACTGCATGGTTTACATATTTTCCTTTGACTGGGGGTGGTTGTGGGGGAGTGTTAGGAAACAAATTCTTCAGTATTCACTCTCCTTCCACTCAGAGTAGCTTTCTATAGAGCCAGCCCATCACAAAATCCTTAATGGTGCTGAAGAAAATACTCAAGAACATAAAGTATACAAAGAATGATTTTTTTAAAGCGCTACCACAGTATTTATTCATGGTCTTACTATAAAAGCAGTGCACTCTTCTTGTAGGAACTATAGAGCACCGAGAGTAGGGCGTGAGTTAGGTCCCTAACCTCAGCCTCCAGAGGTGAGAACTTTTCTTGCTACCTACACAGAAAGCGTTGCCCTCCTCCTTGGTGCGCTCATCTCACTTCACATTCTCTTAGAACTCCTTTTGTGATGAGGCAAACTGTATGTTAAACTTTGTAGGCTGTGGGAGGCCTGTCATAACTTCATAACTTGTTGATTCTGATTCATTCTGTCACAGTATCACGACAGCCATGACCAGAAGTCAGTAAACATGGAGATGTAGCCTGGTTTTCCTCTCAGTGGCCTCCATATCTTCTTGGAAGTCTGGTTTGCTAATCCCTACAAGAGCACTATTGTTAGAATACTGTTATTAAATGCCTTTAGGTTAGTGTGTCGCCAATAGTGTGCTCCCTGTGTTTATGTATGCTCATGTGTATGTAAATGTGTGTGTGCTTGCCCAGAGGCTAGAGGTCAGTCAGGCATCCTCCCTGTCACTTCATAAAGCTTATAGCCTCAGCATCCGAGGGAGAGTTTGGAGGTTCAGAAGTCCAGTGTCAACTTCGTCTACATTGTGAGTTCAAAGCCAGTGTGTGATACATGAGACTCTGCCAAAAACAATCCTGTCCTGCCCCCACCCCACAATCAATCTGTAATAAATAAAAATGGGAACAGAAGGAGAAGGAAGGATTGGGTTTTGCCCTACTGGTGATCAGAACCATAGCCTCTCATATGGTAGGCAAATTCTTCACTACTGAGCTGCATCAGTTGTTTTTAAGCCCTCGTTTTAAACTCACATCATTCCCTTTTTAAGGACACTAATAAATGGTATTGTTAACAAGCATGGATCCATTTCCCATGAACTAAAACCTAGGGTCACAAACAGAAGGTCCTGTGTGAGAAGACTTGGAGAATGGTACCAGAGCCAAATGGACATGTAGTTATCTGAAGTTGTTAATTCAACTCTCAGCACCATAATCTAGACCTTTCTTCCGGATGTCACATTTTTTTTCCTCCCCTGACGATTGCATTTAATTCCCTATCATACTATAATACTGCAGCTGTCACTCAAGGGGTCCCACTGGAGAAAATGCTATATTGAAAGTGCATTCTGGCTCCAAAATGAGTGCAGCTTTTAGCTCCTTCTCACTGCAAATCAAAAATGAGGTCCCTGTATGCTTTAAAAGTCAAAACAGGATGTCATACTGTCACCTGGAGGGTGAAGTTCAAGATTATAAAAAGTACTTGTGGAATTCAAATGAAGAGGGAGAAATTTTCATCTGGAACACATGTAATATCAAAATAATTGGGGCTCTGACATATGGCTTATAAAGACATTTATATCCACATGGAATTTTGCAGATTTTAGGCAATAATGTCTGTCAAATATGGCTTACCCCAGTAGATAACTCTGTATTAATGAGCACTCGATGGTTTCTTTCAGTCCTCCATTTATTTATTCATTCATTTACCCAATGAAGAGCCATTGTGCTTTATGTTTTTAATCAACACCACTAATATTATTGCCTAGATGGATAGTAATGGAGCTGGATAGTTTACAGTGCATTCAACCATATCCACTAGGTCTAAATCAAGAGCATTTAAATTACTCATCGGTGGTGTCAGTACTGACCACACCTCAATGATGTCCTTGGAAGCCTGGATGTCAAAACTTAGAGAGGTTCACAACATCAGCAGGATTCAATGTCCACTCACAGTAGTATGTTCCAGGCATGATGTGAGGCACTGAGATTAAAGCAGTGAGCAAGACAGGCAGACTTCTGCTATCATAAAATCAGACAGAAGAATTAATATTTACAAAATCCAAATAAATACAGATGGAGATACGTACTGAGAATTTTGAGAAGAGGATGGTGTATAGACTTCTCCAGGGGAACTGCTCTTCTAAGCTGACAGGAAAGGAAGTCTAAATGTGAAGCATTCAGGCCGGAGCCTGAAGAATAAGTATGTTTATTAATGGTACAATCAGGAAAGGGGAGGGGGCTAGTCGGGAGGAGAGAATGAAATCCAAGTCAGGAAGGAGCAGGAGACAGCCAAAGAAGAAGAGGTGGCATAGAAATGCAGGGAGGCTGGAGAACAGAGATCCAAAGACAGGTGAGCTCAGACTTTCCAGGGTGCTGCAGTCTTTCCTTCCCATGCTAAAGCAAAGGCTGACTTTGGAGGTACTACATGGAAGAGCCGTGACTTTGAGCAAGGTTCCACTGTAAATTGTGAAAGCAGCATATGAGGAGACTAGAATATATGGATGGGGCTGAATGTATGGGGTCTGTGTGCATAGTGCAAGTGACAGGCCTTAGTAGCTTGCTATCGGGTATGTCCACACGCCAAAGAGGTGGACAGATCAAAGTGGTCTGCGAGTGCAATGACCTGACCTAATCTCACATTGCATTTTGCAATCAGTACCTCTGAGCTACTCCTACCTTTGAATGCCCCCAGACAATACTAATTACCAACTATTGTGAGTGACTCCATGAAAGGCAAAATTATTTGATGTTAACATCAAAGGCCATTATAATCAAATCTTAGACTTGCCTATTAAGACGTCATGTAGCCAATAAAATAGTCATTGCCATTTTATATACCAAAAGCCCACTTGACAACCTCAAATTTAATTCATCCCTTGCCTTCTATAACATGCAGTACCTCCCTCAATGGAATAGTAACAATGCATGTGACCTAACCTGGACAACGCCTGCTAGGTCACAATTATTTTATCTACTTTTTACTATTGTTACTGCCCATACATTATGTTGGGGTCATAGGATGAGAATTAATTACATCCTTGTCCCTCGATATTGGGTACCACAATTTGAGAAAATAGATACAAGATCCAAAGCAAGAGAGATGAAACTTCTGGTTTTCTTACCAAAATGGCTAAATTTATTGGTATAGATTGGCTTTTGTGTTCACAGTGGCCAAATGCAGTGACAGGTACACATCATGCAACAACTCTGGGTCTCTACAGATGTCAGTTTTTCCAATGACTTTGTCAGAGAGAGGAGCTTTGAGCAAGGCCTGGGTACTAGCTATGACTTAGGTGTGTCCTTCCATGGAAGAATTTAGTGAGATATTCTCGCTCCTCATGGGACACATGTAGAAGTGACAGAGCTAGGTATGTCAGAAGGCTTAGACTTTCAAGTCCCTCTGTATTGATGTGACTCAGTTTCTCCATGTATAAAATGAGGATGATAATGGCACTACCTAGTAGGTCAGATATGAGGGTTGAGCAAATGGTAACATTTGTTACTGATGCAGAGGAACTCAGATATGTTGGCCATTGTTACTATCTGGAGAATTCCATCACCCTATTGGAGAGCTCCAGTGAAGCTTCTCTCCAAAGAGAAGAGCAAGCAAGGGGGCTCTACAGAGCAGCTCTCAGGTGTTCATATTTCCTGGGATAGAGTTGGCACCAAATGTCAAGCAGAAAGGAAGAAGGCTTCATCCCATCTGTTTAGTCATTTATGGCCATCTACCTCAAGTCTATTCCCTCCCTTCAGAACTCTATCTCCTAAACAGAGGGTTTGGGGCATTCTATCAGAGACCCTTTCCTCAGTACTCTTTATCCACTTGCCATTAACAAATGCTTGATGAGTTTGAAGAAGAACATGATTGCCTTGAGGAGGAGACTTTGTTCCAAGCTGAATAAAAGACAAGGGACTGGTATGTGGTATGTGGGAAGCCTGGGGTCCTGTGTGTCTGATCCCTTATGTTTTTATGAACTTCCAGCCTTCAGGATCTGGTTTCCAGCATCCCCTGAAGCTGCAGGAAAGCAGCAAAAACTAGCACTAACTCCACAACAGGCAACACCTTCTGCATTTATCTTTTTCTTTTCTTGGTCAGAATTTCTGGGTTTCCCTGTCTAAAGCAGAAGCAAAGAAAAGAGGAGGAATCAATTATAAGATGAGCTCAGCGATTTACTTGCTCTCTCATCTATATTCCCATAAGTTAGGTTGAACTAAATGTATTAGGTACTGAGATTGAGTACTGAGTGAAGTCTGTGACAGCAATTAGGTAGGTAGGCTATGAAGAAGCAGGAAAATCAGTAATCATGATGGCTGGCTAGGGACAGGGAACACTCACAAAATAACTGAATAAATCACACTGAACTTTAATTGAATTAATTTAATTTAATATGAGAAATATGTTGGTCAATCTCTTTTGTTATTAGTTATCTACCAGCCCTCCTCCACAACATTGCAGTACTCAATACCACCTTTTTAACTTGTGTCTACAGTTTCACAGTCTGTGGTAGAACTGGGATAATTCTGACCAATTATTTCATGAATAAAGTTTTATTAGAACATCACCAGCCCCTTTGCCCATGTGTTATCTGCAACAGCTTTGCATGTGATTGTGTCAGACAACATGGTACCCTCAAAATCTAATGCCACCTGGCCTGTGATGAATGTGTTTACTGACCCTTGCCCCCCAAAATGGGCTGACATACATGAAGGGCTTGACAAACACAGAATAAATAGATGAACACACCAGGATAAAGAACAGAGGACACAAATGCAAATACATTAAAGGGATGAGACTCTACTTGGAATGTCTTGCTTAAGTCCTGTCTTTTGCTTAATATAGATAAAGTGCTTATTGTCCCATGCGAGCAAGAGGATCTGAACTGAAATCCCCAACACCACATGAAGTTAGATATGATGGTGCCTGTAACTCCAGCACTGATGGGTCAGAGACAGGTGGGACTCCCACCCTCACTAGACAGGAGAGCTGCAGGTTCAGTGTGAGACCATTCCTCCAAAAGTAATGTGGAGAGCTATAGAAAAAAATACCGATGCTGAACTCTGACTTCCATAGGCTCTTGTAGGGATGAGAGCACCCATAAGCAAACATACAACTCACATGCCCCACCTGTGTACATGTGTGCATACACCAAACACACACACACACACACACACACACACACACACACACACACAATTTATATTTTAAAAGCAGAATAGCTCCATCTCTGTAGATCATCAGAAATAAACTTTTCAAGTTTTTCAGGCAAAAAAAAATTACAATTCTAGATTAGTGAGTGATGAGCTCATGTTCTCATTTTTAGTTCAAAGAAAGCTCGCTCATTACTAACCATCCTCTTAATTGTGAATTAACAGTGGGGAGAGGCGGCCTGTGGGGATTATCTTGAGAAACTATTTCACAGAGGACAACGTGGGTTGTTCAAACATGAACGAAACAGCACTAACTGCAGTAATGTCAATAATATTTACCAACTGGCCATTCATCAAAATTAAATGGGAGAAGGCCCCTTGAGACTTGGTTATCATATCCCCTGTGCCGGACACAACATAAATCAGATAACTTGTACTGTTTCCAGGGCAGCCCCATCCTCCTTGGTGGATGGAGCTCGTCTGACTTTAACTTTCAAAATGAGATTTCTTTGTTTAAAACACAGTCTCTTAGCCAAGGAAAGAGCCTTTCTGTTTTCACAGGGTCGAAAGAAAACAGAAGGGATGTTTTGTTTGTGTCGCATGAAGGTGAGTGTCTCACTCACCATCTTTCCCATTTCCATGTTGTGAACCCTGTTGGATCCTCTCTAACTGCCATAGGCTCACTTGTTTCAGGTAGGTCCCTTCCCGGCGAGTTGCACAGGCCAGGAGAGAGAAGCAATCTACTCCCTGCAAAGGTTGCACTTTTAAAAGACATCTTACATACTTCACTCCACAAAGAAACAACAGTTCTAAGAGGTCTGGGACATTAATTTTTCACAGGCAAAATATTCAACTTGAATGCACATGGCCATAGGTTAAAAAGTAGTGTTCAGCTTGTGTACATTGGCCAGAGCAATGTTATTCAAGACTTCCTCCTAGTTCCTGGTTGCAAAGGACTTTTCTCCCTACTGTGTTCTATGTTTCTCTTTGCATTTCAAAGCCCAAGAATCAAATGCAATTAAGATTTTATGTTGGAGTTGGAGGGCATGTTTGTGATCTATATACATTAATGTCCTTAATGACTAGTGATGCCATTTTTCTAAAATAGCTCAAAAATTCTCCTCTCTCTCTCTCTCTCTCTCTCTCTCTCTCTCTCTCTCTCTCTCTCTCGGCCACAAACTAATTTTAAAAAATAAATGAAAGAGAAGGAAAAAAGAGGAGGGAAAGGAACTAATGAGAGAGGGGGGAGAAAGGAGGCAAGGGAGAAGGGAAAGAGAAAAGAAAGCCTGACCACTTCCATGTGAAGGAACTCATTAAATATGGCGGACTCATCACTGTGATTAATAATTAGTCTTAACATGGCTAAATTAAGTAGCAATGAGTTATGATAATGGAACTGGCCTCTAGTGTTTAGAAGAGAAAGTAGACATTGTTCTGAAGCCTACGGTTATTATGCAGCTCTGTAAAGACACACTTGGTAACTAGCCTTTCCCAAGTACAGAGGTGAAATGTCTTGGACTGAACAAGATGAGATGACAGCCCCAACAAGATGGTACTGATGTTTATGAATAAACAGGCAACAAAGGGACAATGTGAGACAGACTCTTGTAAGGCACTAAATGTTCTCTATAAATGTGGCAGAAATGCTATTTGTGAGACTACCTCGTTGGGGACATATTTTTATATGCCTACAACATATATGTCTACATGATTGCAAATGTAGGGTCCTGTTTAAGCCCTTTTCCTCCCTATCTACAACTACAGGAAGTCCAACAGCCATGCACTATGCTTTTATTAGGCTGAGTATATCCAGATGATTTTAATAAAGTTTTAAGAGGACATTAGTTTCCTGCTATTTCAATGAAAACCACTTGCAACAAGAATTTAAAGCAGGAGATCTCTGTCTTGTCAAAACATGCCCTCTTTATGCAATACCACTCTTTACAATAACCAGCAATACAGCAACACAGCTATCAGCTCCATGTGACACATGGGAAAACACATCATCATTGTAAATGTGTAAGAATGAAGAGATGAGGCTGGGAAGATGGCTCACTGAGTAAAAGCATGTACTGTGCAAGCATGAGGATCTGAGTTAGGGTTCCCAGTACTCACATTAAAAAAAAAAAGCCAGGAATGGCCATTTGTGCCTGTAATCTTAATGCTGAGGGTGGTGGGACAGAGGCAATATCTCTGGAGCTCACTTGCTGCCAGACTAGCCAAAAACATGAGCTCCAGATCAAGGAAGCAGTAGAGAAAGATGCACAATGTTGTCCCTTTGGCCTCTGTGTACACACAAGCATACGTGCATGTGGATAAACACACACACACACACACACACACACACACACACACACACTAAATAAAAAGAGTGAGGAAATAATGAGGATAGCGGATGTCATGGAATTTTTCCCAGTTTCCCTTTTAGGGATAAGGTTCCTGCTAGTCCTGATTCTGAAAGTTCAGGGTCTTGGTTGCAAGAGTCACTCTGGAGGGCTTATCCTCAACCAGAGTGCTTTGTTCTAAGCCGTGTCTCTCTGGTGGTTGGTAAGGATATGTATGTGAGTAGTGGGGTGAGAAGAGATGCCCCAGAACCTGGTTCCCTAATGCTGTCTTCATTGTTCCCACTGTAAAGTTGTGGTCCTGTGTCTGTGTCATAGCTTAGCATCACTTTCTGCCTGTTTCTACCTCCTGTAACCTCTTCAAGAGTATACAGAACTAGCTTCTTTGTCAATTTCCCAAAAAGCCCAATTAAGATGTCAAGCATATTCCTTCCTAATCTATCTCACAATGATTTTACTTTAAGTTTTTAAAATTATGGATTTGCATGAAATGTACAAAAGCTAAGAAAAGAACTCATTAGTCTTACTGTCATTTTGGCATTTTAATTTTTATCTATTTTCTAAACTATGTTCTTTTAATACTATATCACCCATAGCTATTTCAGTTTATCTAACAAAGTTCTGGGGGTAAAGTTCTTTCCATGAAACCATGAGGACTGGAAGCTGGATTCCAATCACCCAAATAAATGCTGTGTGGGCATGGCAGCCCCTAGCTCTCATAAGTCAGAGATGGGACATTTATGAAACAATCTTACTAACTGAATTGGTGATCTCTGGATTCCAGTAAAAGACTCTCCATCGATATATAAGATGGAAAGTGATCAAGGAAGACAAACATTGTTAACCTCTGATCTTCCATACACTTGGACACACACATGCACATAGCTACTTGTGGACATGTATACAAACATGCTCACCAAAAAAAGCAATAACCATAGTAGTATGATGACATAAAATTCACTATAGTTTCATTTTTAAAAAAACCATACTTGCATACTTTTCATTTGTACTTTAAGAATCTTGTTGAGGTAACCATGGCTTTCCACCAAGATCCTTACTGGGCTTGTGCTGTGGAAATTTGCTCAAATTCCTCTTTTGAGACTAAGGTTCCTGTTGTTCCTACTGCTGAAAGATTGGGGTCTTGTTGGTATCCTTCTTTAAGATGCCTATGTTGTTGGCTGAGTTCCCTAGTGTCCTCTCTGTACTGAGACACAGCTCAGCATGAAGCCTGGGCATGGTCCTCAACACTGCATACACTTGGCATCATGTAGTTGCACATGCTTATAAACCCAGCACTTGGCAGGTGTAATCATAAGAATCAGAAGCTCACTGGTGTCTTCATTCATAGAAAGCCTGGAGCTAGCCTAGATTACACAAGACCCAGTCTCAGCGAAAAGCAAAAAACATGCAAAAAAAAATACCACCATAAAAATGTTCGGACTCTCCATAAGTATGAGTGCTACTTCTCAAGACTTAGAGAATACCAACTGACTTCTTTCAAAAATAAAAGTAAAAATTGATGCCTTTCTTTGATATGAACAATGCACATTTGGGGAACAGGGATCTGGCAGAAGATGCTGGTTATACAAGACCTAGTAGGGAAAGTCAACAAGTGCTTAGGACACTGGCAGCTCTGTCAATGTGTGTACACAGATGTGGATGGCAGACATAAGACTTGTCATTGAAAGCTAACGATAAGGAAGTTGTGTGGTCACCATATATCAACACGCTTTGCAGCCCACATGAAGGCATTTTATCCAGAGGAGAACAAGGGCCAATTGGAAAGCACATGTTTATTGGTGTGTTTGTGAGTACTTGCTCATTTTTCAGGTATTCATGCATGTATGGGTCAGGAGGTCAGAAAAATTGATGCTGGGTGTCTTTGTTGGCTCGCCACTTCATTTTTTGTTTTGTTTTTTGAAAGAGGTTCTCTCACTGAACCTGGAGACCTGGAGTTCACTGATTTGGCCCAGGGATCTGTCCCTCTCTGCCCTGTGCTGGAACTACAGGCATGTAGTACATTGCCCAGCAATGCCATGGGTGCTAAGGATTCAAACTCAGATCCTCATGTTTAGGCAGCACTTGTTTTACTGATCAAATCCTCCTGGTCCCACTGAAGAGTGTGAACATGAAAACCAAGATCCATTTTGCACAGTGAAAACATCACTCCAGAGGAAGGATAAAGGATGGCTTGGCTTCAGCACAAAGATTAGGACTCGTGTGAGACAATGGCTTACGATGAGTGCTACTAGTGCTAAAAGTTGTTGTAAAGATCATAATTTTTTTTCTTTAACTTCTCAGACTGGGCTATGAAGTCAGCGTAAGGGGTCATAACCAGCATGTGAACACAAAGGAAGCCAAGAACAGAAGAACTTTACTATACACATATAGGGGTGTAGATTCATGAAGAATTTGTAGGCTTTTCTAAGAGTCCGTATGGCTGTGTGTACTGGGTAATGCTACAAGATATATTCCTAAGTGCTGAGGTCAGAACAGTTTATCCAGTATGACTCCAAACCTGAGGAAGCCTTGTAGATGCCTGCTGCATGTTACCGTGGGAGTAGATGTCACCAAGGTAGTACACATATCCCTTTCTCCTACTAAAAATGAAACCCAGAAGAGCAGGCCCTACTGCTCAGATGTAAAGGCCCATCATCAGTTCACATTAAGAGGAGTTGCTGCAGAAGACAGGGTGGTAGAGTGCTTCCAAGCCATGTTTGAGCTCGCTGTATTTCCCGTAGGTTGGTGGCATTCTGGGGCCTTGTCTGTGTGGTGTTAGATATTTGTGGTCTCCTCAGCTTCCTGTGGTTCAGTCACTTTTTATGCTTAGCATTTAGCATGGGAGCATGGGAGAGATGGGATGAGCCATCTGTGTGGGGAACTTCAAAGATGTGTTTTGCTTTACATTCTGTTACAATGAAGTCAATGCAAATTGTTTTGTGTGTGCTCTAAGCTATTTGACTTGTTTTTGGAGGGGGATAACAAGGAGAGTGGGTGACTACTAGCCTTGGCTTGTAATATGATGTTGGTCTGGCATATGAAAAAACAAATCTAACAGATGTTAGTATTGGTTCACTGTTGTGTTGTGGGAATCTACACTTTATTATTTTTCTAATTCTATTTGGGTGCAGATTTCTCATAGTAGGGAAAACACTCCATTTCCATTTAGACATAATTTAACACTGGTAAGTCCTCCTTTCTTTTTTTTTTAACTTTTATTTTTCAGAAGCAGCACAAATGCTTTCTTGAACTCGAGGCTGACCTGGTCTTTATTTAATGTTCTTTCAAAGATGAACTGAAGGGCATCATTCCTCATGCAGAAGGCTCGCAGCCAGAGTTCAGATTGAACACGAGTTCAGAGTTCATAGTTCAGAGGGAGCCTTAGAGCAAATGGGAAGGAACAGGGCTTAAGGGTGGCAGGGCTGAGCCAGCACACTTACTCCACAGAGCTCTTCCCATAGGGTGGTACCACCCCCTCACCTGCTTAACAATACTTTTGCCAAGGTGACAGCTGCATGGGAAGCACCTGACCACACCAGTCAGATCCAATAGCAAGAAAACTTGTTTCTTGCAAGTAAATTTTAAGATATGATGGCATAGAATTAGATATTTTCTTTGTCAATTGAGTTTCTTATATTAAGACTGCCCCCCCTCCAACTGGCCATTATTGGTACTCTGACATGACTATAATAAAATAGAGAAAAGTACCCCCTTTATCTGATGCATGTAGAAAACTCCCCTTAGAGTTATAATTACTGAAAGTACATAAATTATACTGAGATAATTTTCCCCCAAAGAATACTCTAGTTGGGGTCTACAGTGCCACCAACATTTTGAACCAGATGATTCCTTGTTCTGCAAGGGCTTAACTATGGTTACAGATGTTTAGCAGCTCCCTTGGCTTCTCCCTTCCAGATGCTAGCAACTACTCCAAACTGTGGTAACCAAATGGTACCTAGAGTTTGAATGTAACTCACTTAGCTGTTGGAATATTTCATGTGGCATAAAACCTTGGACTCAATTATAAAGATTGGATAAATGGCATGGTGGCTCATGTCTGTGATTCTGGAACTTGTGAGGCAGAAGCAGGAAGATCTCTGAGCTCTAGGGCAGCCTGGTCTGCAGATCGGGTTCTAGGACATCCAGCAATACACAAAGAAACAATTCTCAAAACAACAATAGCAACAACAAAGAGTTCAAGGTAAACCTGGGCAATGCTTTGGAACTTTGGCTATTGCTCAGTTTGTAGCATTCTTGCCCAGTACATAATGCTTTGTGTTTCTTGCATGCACAAAGTACCAAGTTCCATCTCCTGTACCACATCAATCAAGCATGGCTATAATCCCAGCTCTCAGAAAGTGAAGATAGGAAGATTACTAATTCAAGACTATTCTGGCCTACATGAGATACTGCCTCAAAACTAACAAGAAAAGGAGCTAGAGAGATGCTCAGGTATTAAGAGCACTGGCCACTCTTGCAGAGTATACAAGTTAAGGTCCTAGCACCCAAGTCAGGAGGCTCGCAACCACCTGTAACTCCAATTCCAGGGAATCCAACACCTTCTTTGGGCCTCTACAGATGCCTACATGTATACAGTACACATATATACACTTAGGCATACACATATAAATAAGTAAATAAATAAATCAAATCTTTAAAAAATAATAACAATAAATGCATGATATCTAGTTCTTGACAAATATCTTCTGGTATGGTAAAGGCATAGTTCCTTTATTAAAGAAAGAAGTAGATGTTATTCATTCTTATTACAAACATAACAAATCCTTGAATTGATAAAATATGGAAACATGCAACTCAGGTAATATATCACCTCAAAATTAGTATCACCTGTTGTTTTAATAAATAAAAGCAGAATTTTGACATCTCCAAATGAATAAAAATAAATTTTGCATTCTTCTAGAACTTTTCTCTAAGAGATGCAGTAACAGAAAATGTAGTTCAAGGCCACTGATGGACCCTTACATCCCTCTACCAGTTTCTCTACTCACAGCAGTTGCGAGTGCACCATTCTCCTTTAATCTCCCATCTCCAAACATGACCCCAACTGCTGACCCTACTGACTTCCCAGCCTCAATCTTTAACCAACCTTAGTATATAAAGACTTGATTTTTTTCACATGTAGTTCTCTGGTCTTTCTAGTTTCTGTTCAGCTAACTTCTTCCCATTGAGCAAGCTTGCCCATCACCTAGCCCACACAGCAAAATACACAGAGCCCAAGTAAATAGGAAATCTTCCTTGGAATCTTTAGGGATGAGGAAAGTTATAAACCCTTAGGGGAGACTAGGGGTTTTGTCTTTTGTCCAGCCTCTATGTATATGTGTGTGGATGTGCACACACACTTTTTTTTTCTATAAAAGACCAGGAGAAAGAGACTAGGAGACTATAAAAGATTAGGAGAAAGAGAAGGGAAGGAGAGGAAAGCACAAGGGACTAGGAAGATTGAGTCATGGGAGGGACAGAGAGAGAGAGAGAGAGAGAGAGAGAGAGAGAGAGAGAGAGAGAGAGTATAAAAGAGGGAGCCATTATAGGTTTCAAGAGAAAACTGACTCTAGAGAAATTTCCAGAGACCTACAAGATTGACCCCAACTAACAATTTGAGCAGCAGTAAAAAGGCTACCATAAATGCCCTTCTCTGATAATGAGATTGATGACTAACTTATCCACCATCATAGAGCCCTCATCTAGTAGCTGATGGAAACAGAAGCAGACACCCACAGCTAAACACTGAGCCGAGCTGGAATCCAAATGCAGCGAAGGAGAACAAGACCAGGCTACAGAAACCCACAGAGACAGCTGACCTGAATAAGGAGGCACTAATAGACCCCCAGACTGATAGCTGGGAATCCAGCATTGGACTGACTCAGACTCCCTGAACATGGGTCTCAGCTAGAAGGCCTAGGCAGTCTAAGGGACCTGACAGTGGAACCAGGATGTATCCGTGATGCACAAAAGGACTTTGGGAGCATGTTCCCCATGAAGGGATATTTCCTTAACCTAGAGGCTGGAGAGAGGGCCTAGTCTCTACTCCAAATGACTTGACAGATGTAGATGACCCCTCCAGGAAGGCATCACCCTACATGTGGAGAGGGGGGGAGAATGGAATGGGGAGGGTGGTAAGGTGACATGGGAGGGTGGAAAAGAGGGAGGGAGGAATGGAGAGGGAACTGGGATTGATATGTAAAATAAGAAAAATAAATAAATAAGTGACCAGGGGCAATCCAAATACTTGTACAGTCTGCAGTTAACAAAGTGGTGGTAGGTATGTCAGTAGGTTCTCACAACACACGGCACTACACAAAGAGATTCAGGATGAAAAGGCGGTTTGTATTCCCTGGGGATAGAAGAAACAAGATGACCTGACCTTGGCTTCCATATCCTTTTTTCCTGTTGAATCATGAGGTGACTTCTAGCTATTTCATTTTAATGACATCATCATCATTTTTTTTTTGTGCCACAGTGTCAGCATCTTATAAGAATGTGATAATTGCTTTCAATACAGCTAAGCCCAGGTGCTGCTTTGACTGATTGGGGAAACTGAGTCTCTAGGCAGTCACACAAGTTGTCAATGTCATAGAATATTACCTTTTCACATGCAACTGCAAGCAAAAATTCCCCTGTGCAAGAATCTGTAACCCCACCTCATTTGCCACCTGGTGTGGCTTGATAAGGGAGCATCTGGCTGCCATTTCCACCCATCTTTCAACAAATGTGTGAGGAGAACTGGAGGACGGCTAGTCAGAGGGACCACAGGAAACACTTTGCCTGTGCCTGTGATTCTTAGTACAAGAACCTGTCTAAATAGTCTCCTTTATCCAAATCAACCATTCCTGTCTCAGGCTATAAGTGTCTTAATGTCTTACTATTCAGTGTGTACTCCAAGTATTAATATTGCCTAGCAACTTGTGTCACGTGTTGAATTTAGGGCCATACCCAGATCTCCCAGGTGGTTTCCCAGATGATCGAAGCATGTTGACTGCCAAGACCGTAGAAACTGGGCCTAACCTAAGAATTTCACATTTTGGAGGTTCCTCTTACTTTTTAAATATTTTTACATTTATTTATTTTTAATTTATGTGTATGAGCATTTTTTTTCATGCATTTCTGTTTAATACACATATGCTTGGTGCCCACAGAAGTCAGAAAAGAGCATTGGATCCCCTGGAACTGGAGTTACAGGTGGTTGTGAGCTACCATTTAGGTGCTAGGCATTGAACCTGGGTCCACTGAGCCATCTCTCCAGTCCCTTCAGGGTTCTTAAAGCTAAATGTACACCAAAATTCCCCACAGGGGCTGGTAAAAACAGATTGCAAGGCCTCCTCTCCACTCTAGGGTTTTGGATTCTGTAATTTGGTTTGGGGACCCAAACTTTGCATTTCTAACAAATTACCAGATGAGCTGGAGACCCCAGGCTATGAGCCACTGCTACAGATAAAGAAATTGAGGAACTACAAATCGGAATGATTTTCTGATATGTTTTTCTCTGTCTTGAAGATGCTGATATTTGGTTATTTAAGCACTTTGATCCACATAAACCAAAAGTTCTATTATAGATTAATATTCCACAAAATAGACTTTGGGAACTAGTAGTCTTTAAACAACAGAGGCTGACAATTTTTAATTGAAAACAGGAGAGGAGCAGGAGAAGAAGAAGCAACAACTAAGTGCAGTCAAGTGGCCTTGTTGAAGGGGAAAGACATGCATGCTTTTGGTGTCTGACATGTCAGCATAGCTGTTTGGCCCTTTGGAAAATGAATAGCACATTTCTGCAAGGGATTGGTACAGGTTGAAAACAAATTCTGTTGCTGAGATTCATATAACATATACCAGGAAAGGGGACAAAGATGTATCTACGGCCACATTTGAATTACCGTTTCATCCCCCTTATTGAAATACAAGCCAAGAATCAAACACTGATTAAACAGAGAGCGCTGACATTTTACTCTGGGATGCTGGATACCAGCCTAGACAAAGAGCCTGTTAACCATGAGAGACAAAGAGTCCTATTGTGAGGCAATACATTCATCTGGGAGAAATATTAAGTGAAGTTTCAAAGGATGGAGTTCTTCAGCATATTTACCTACAGCATTCACTGAGAGATGGTGGGTAAAACCACATTCAAAACACATAAATGGAGGTGAGAAGCATTCCTTAAAAACTGGTTGGGATCCACATTAAAAAGTCAACTTTTACCTCCAGTGAAGGGAATTTATACAAGAAAATGAAAACCAAAATGGCTGATGAAATTTGAGCCAGTAAGTAACTTATGCCAAGCAAGCTAAACATAGGTGCTTATTTTATCATAGTCTTTGTGGGTAGGAGATCTAGGAGAGGGCAGAATGGATATATTCTTTACCATCAAAGATCATTATAATAAGAAGTCTGAAAAGAGTGAAAGAATAAGCCCAATAACTCAGTGCTACATCTGAAGCTACCTAATTAAAAGAGATGCAGAGCCAATGGGGTGGATGGCTTTAGAAGCAGTGCCTCCAGTGACGGGTCATGATTCCCTTGAGCTAATAAAGAACAGCAGAGAGAAAACAAGCCATGTGAATGTTGGAATAAAGAGACTTCTAGAAATCCAAAACAGTATGTGAAAAAGATCACAACCAAGTGGGGAAAAAACTGAGTGTTGACAGATCTGGAGGAGGACACATTAACTACACAGATGAAGTGTGCAAGAGTCCACGATGAGTCTTGGGTGAACGGGTAAATGTATATGCACATGTGGTGTGAACAGGAGCCACTGTATCCTCCATCTCCTGTTTTGGGACCATCCTATTGTCTGTGATTCATACCCTTCACCCCTGAACACTGCACAGCACTTTCTTCCATGTTTATATCAACAGGTTAACCACTTGGCTGAGTCTAGGATTAAGGAGAAGCATCATAAGTCATGCTGGTAACTCTTGTTCTCCCTAGGGTTGCCTTTATCTGTCTGCCCTGCTTGTGGTTAGGAGATATGCCTTGATGTTCCTGCTAAGTTCAGTTTTGCACAAACATCTTCAACAATGTGCTGTTGCTCAATCTCGTCTACTCCTTGAGTTGGCTGACGGACTCTCTTAGCAGTGCTACAGTGAGAAAGTAAAAAGGAACACTGGGGATCATCTACTCTAGGATGGCCTGAGTTCTCCTTGTTATGAACTATATGAAAAGATAATTTATGTCAGTGAATATTTTAAGTTTTAAATATAAGGACATTACTTGACAAATTACTTACTAATTTTTTTTTTTTTTTTTTTTTTTTTTTTTTTTTGAAACCTGGAGTTAAAACGGAGGAATGGCCATAGGATATAGATGTCTAAAGATGACTTGCCAGGTATTTTAGAAAGCCAGTATGAGAAGTTTCTTTTCATATCATTTTATCCTACTAAAATGAACATAAAAATCTTGCAAAGGGACCCCAAAATATTGGGGTTAATTATCAAATGTTTTCTCTGGAGTGACTTAGGAAAACCACATAGAGTTGGCCAAGGAATTCAGGGAATGCAGGACAGTGTAGCCACGAGAGGGAACAGGCTGGCCTTCCTCTGGTGACTTCCAGCACCCTGGCTCAGGACATGCGCCTTCTAAGATGTCCACATTCCTGAACCAAATACTCCCCATCACAGTGAATGGTTTGATCATGGATGCGGGGGGGGGGGGGTACTCCCAGACACTCTTCCCTGTACTGTGTGGCTTTTAAGTAGCATGGAATTAATCAAGGCTGGCTGAACTCCTTGAGATTTACTCAGATTTAAAGGGTGGCACAAACCTGCTTTTCTTTACTCTGTTTGAAGACAGCCTGATTGTGTAATCATACCCACACGAGTCTGGCTTGCGTTGTTAGAGGAATTATCTCCTCATTAAAAATAAATCTTAATGGGCCTAATTTGAAGGCTGCTTTTGTCTGTAACTTGATCAAGGGTAATGAATGTGAGCCAGGTTTTTAAGCAGAGGGACAGTAGAAAAAGTCAGAAATGGTCAACAGTACCGATTATAGCCACAGTAGGGTCTTTGATATGCTAATGAGCACACGGCAATCAAAGACAAATAGAATGGGCTTGTATGTCTGAGTGTTGCCTAACCTTGCCCTTGGAGTAGCAAGAAAAACCTAAGTCCTTCTAAAAGGGTTTTGTTCCTTGTAGGCCTCATCTTCCCCATCTGTAAAATGGGATAATGCTGTCTATACTGGTTATAGATAATAGCTACTCTACTTTTCATAGTTCAGTGACATAGGTTTTAAGTGAGTCAGTCAGTATGAAGCACTCTGAACAGCATTTGTGTGAGTAATCTAGTGTAGGGTTAATGACAGCACTTACTATCAGGTATAGCTATTATTATTTTTTAGATTATTTTTGGTTTTTCTGTTGTGCTGATCAAGAAAACATTCATACATTCACAGAATGTGGGAGCTGACAAAAAAAAATTAGAATTTTGTCTCTAGTCTGTTTCCATGTGCATCTGTGTCATTTAAGATATTGATCATATAAGAAAGAGATGCCTTTACCTGTAAGTTTGGAGAAATATCAAGTTAAATAAAATTAATTCTTTAATATGTCACCTGACTGCATCCATCTTTAAAAAAAAGAAAGAAAAAAGCCTATATTCTAGTCAGTATCTCTGTGAGGGTTGAATCTGAACTTCCCCCTCTCCCCAGGTTCTTATTTTTAAAGCTTGATCTGAGCATCAGTTTGAAAGCCTTGGATACTGAAGATGTCAGTGTGTGGGGGTGGATGGGAAGATGGCACTCTCTCCTTGTTCTAGCCTTCTCTTCCTGCTTCCTGGTCCACAGCCAGAATGTGAATGAGGCTCAGCCATGGGCTCCCACCATCACTGAGTTGAGTCATGCCTTCCTCACAAGGATGGATTGTACTTTAAAGTTGTGTGCCAGAATAAAACTTTCTCCCTTAAGCTGTACTGCCAGGTGTTTGGTCAGAGAGATTCAAACATAAATGTTATAATAAACAACCTGTAAACAATCTACCATTGTCCCCAGCACATGATAGCAGCTCAGAATATGGAGATGATTCTAGATAGCACACCCTTCCCGGTGATCTGAACAGATGATGTCTCCTGACCTCTCAAGAGCATCCACTCTTAAAAACTGGCTGAGAACACACTGATGCTCACAGAGGAAAGTGAAGCCTCCCCAGCCTTAATTAGCAAGGGAGATAGAGCCTTACCTGTAGTTCAAGTCTCTCAGTGCCTTCCCAGGAGGCTTTGCATAAGCACACAGCTTGCCCTGGCCTGGGTTTCTGAAGGAAAAGACCTGGAGTAAAACAAGGATCAAAGCCTTGGGTAAAGCAGAGGAGTGAAATGGAGGTGTGGTGACATATAAGCCACCAGTGCACCTGCCTGCTCTGAGTTCTCTCACGCAGGATGTTGCACTTCCAGGGCTGCACCTTCCTCCTCTGTGCTGAGGATGATCGTTTTGCCTTGTGTGATGCTTAGACTACAGCAAAGAGTATAGGTAAAGACTATACATTAGTTAGCAACACTACATTTCCAGCACACAGCAAGGGTTCACAATACTCTGCCACTTATTGACAGTGTTCAAAGTAGAGGCACATGTAATAGACAGTAAAGGAGATCTGATGACAGCTGTTTGTTTGCCAGGGCTTTTCTCTTAAAGGACGTTTTTAAAGACTCTATAGCAAAAATAAAATATCTGGGCTGGAAATTGGGCAGATACCTCTCAAAAGTCTATCAAATGGCCAACAGTATGGGATAGGAAACAGGGCTTATTATAAAAAAAAATCACCAGGGTAATAAAAATCAAACTCACAATAATATAGGAACTCACTCTTACAGTGGTTACTCTAAAAAATACTAAATATAACGAACACTGTGAGAAGTGGAGAAAATGGAACCCCATCCATTGTTGAGGTGAGTGTAAATAGCACAGCGATGATGGAAAAGAACATGGAAGCTAGTTCATAACGCAGGAACTCTTGAATATATACTCAAACAAAATGAAAGTGAAAGCAGTGTAGTAAGACATCTACACTTCTATGTTCAGTGTAGCACTATACATTGAAAGCAATAAATACAAAGAAATGCCATTTCCTCCTCCCTGACGAATAACAAACAAACAAAAACCACAATACTTATATACTGTTAGATACTATTCAACCATTAAAAAAAATTGTGGCATTTGTGGCACACATGTTAAGTTAAATATGTCAACCACAGAAAGACAAATACCATATGACCTCACTCATGTAGAATCCAGAAAGTATTGAGCTCACAGAAGTTGAGAGCAGAGCAATAATTGCTAGAGACTAAAGAGAATATGGATTGATGAGTAAGCACTGAGTTGCATCTCAATGGTAGCATGAGGTTCTGATGCACAGAGGGGTGACTACAAATAACAATGCATTTTACCCAGCTCAAACTAAAAGAAAAGGGTCTGAAACTCTGTGCCACAGAATTTTCAAGTGGCAAGTAATTGAGGATATGATTAAATATCGTGTAATATATATCTGTATCAAATACCATGATATTTCACAAATATGTATGTGTTTATACTTACATTTTTAAAAAGCAAAAATAAAAAGTTTGTCAAAAGATGCATCCTGAGAATGCTGCACAGTGAGCAACACTAATGTTTTTTTTCCTTTGTACTATTGAATCAGCCCGAAAGTAACTCGCCATATTCACCTTTAACAATGAGACCATGAAAGACTGTGACGTGGTCACAGTGCTAAGGGCAAGTGACTGCTAGGCACTCGACCATAAATGGGACCTCTCCATCATCCTTCTAAGGCCCAGGGAACATGAGGCAGAGGATGGAAAGACTGTATGAACAGCAGGGTAGAGAGGGTGCCATGAAATGCCGCTATCTACCTATGGCAGCAACCACTACCAACTGGTACCTCCATACGGCAGGGTGCACAGAGCGGCTCCCAGAGGACTCGCCCCTGCTGAGGAGCTATGGACTGTTATTATGTTGATGGTGCTACAGGAGGGGGTGACATTTTCTTGGATGGTGTAACCACTGGAGGACTTGTTAAGAAAAAGTTGGTGAGAGGGAAAGTGGGGGTGATAACAGGATAATAGGGTGTTAAATACAGCCGCACACATTGCATATATAGGAAACTGTCGAAACAGTTTTTAACAATCAAAGGCTTCCAGTTTTTGCTGCCAGTGTGGGAAATTGTGGTTTAGGTTTGGGGGTCTTTGGATTTTACTCTAGAAATCTGTGAGGCAATTATTCATTGAAGGGATGTCTAAACAGTGCTCGCCCATCGGGCAGGGAGCCATGGCAGACCTAGAGCCAAGGCCTGACACTAAGAAGAATTGAGATACTTTTGGAAATTTTTATAGTAATTAGAACAGTAAATGTTGCTATGGGATTCAGGCTGTCAATGGAGTTTATATGCATATAACTCTGCATCATTTCACTTTCCTAGCAGCTGATTTTATTGTACTTTATAGAGCAGTCAGGGTCAAAGGAGTATTAAGACAAAGTAAAATAAGCCTCACTTTAAATAATCTCTAAAACACTGGTCCTTAGAAGTTTGCTCCTAGAGAAAAGCAATACCTGGGAACTTGCTTGAATGAATCATTGGTCCACAGACTCACTGAATTATGGATTCTGAGGTAAGGGCCTACAATCTTTTTCAAAAAGACTATCAGGCAATTCTTATGAATATTAAAACTTCAGAAACATTGACCTGGTCTCCAGTATAGTCTAACCCTCCAAACTGAGTGAACAAGGCTGACGATCATACTCCAGCCCCAGAATGGGGAAAGAATATAATAGTGCGTGTCTCTAAAATCCGGCTTGCTCAACAGTTCCTCTTCTGGTCTCTGTAAGATCAGGTGCAATTGCAACCAGTTACAGAAGGCTGCCCCATAGGGACAACAGCTGGAGGTTCTCCTGGTCTGAATTTTTCTTTCTCACCTAGACCTATGAAGAAAGAGAACACAAAGGTGGGCCAGGGAGCCTGAAGCCAGATCTCACGTGAGTGAGTGAGTGAGTGAGTGAGTGAGTGAGTGAGTGAGTGAGTGAGTGAGTGAGTGACAGCTGTGCTCAGCCATAAGCCTTCAGCTTGTCAAGGTTCTAGGATCTATCATCAACCAGGAAACAAGCTTCTGGGCACCTCAGTGAGAAGCTTTTGGACTGGGTTAATGGAGACTGGAAGACCCACCCTAAATGTGGGTGGCACCATTATATGAGCAGCGGTACTGGACTGAGTAAAGAGCAGGTAGTGAGTGGAGTGCCGGCATTCGCCACTGTGCTTCCTGACTGTGGATGCAATGTGACCCAGTGCCTCAAGCTCCACCTTTCAGTCAGGATGAACTGTAACTCCTGGAAGAACAGACCAAATAAAGCCTTCCTCTCTTAGTTTCTCTTTGTCAGATATTTTGTCACAGCAACCAGAAAAAGTAAAATAAGATGTAAGCCAATGTTCTAGACCTCCTCTTAACACAGTAGTTATTTGTGTATTAAGTAGTTAGCCAAGCCCCACCCTTTCTCTCCTGGTATCTTTGTAATTCTGTTCACAGGTTTAGAACTCAGATTATTTCTTCCTCATCCCCACTGATGGATCAAGAAGTCATTCATATGTGATAGGCTTTATTTTCTTGGTACTAGGAAGCACCTTTCACAAGTCCATCCTGATACCTTTAGCATGGAAGAGGCACTAATTAGGCTTGAAATGGATGCTTTGTGCATAGCTAGGTCTATTTTCTGTCTGCCATATTGATGTAGGTTCCATTGTCTCCTTGGCTAAGGGGTTGTCTTACTATATGAGCAGCAGCATATGCAATTGTAACTTTACACTGTAAGTGCTAATGCAGGCAACTTATGGTCTCTAAGCCCCACTGCAGCAGTTAAAGAATACTGCCACTTTTTTTAGTGACTTAATTATGTAGTTATTTGACTGGATACATATTTGATTGTGAGGATTTCAAAGTGGGTATGCTCAGGAATCAAGATAGCTTAATACTGTTCATGTAGTCAGCTATTAGTAAGGTCCATGAATTTAAACCGTTGTTTCACAATCAGAAATCCCAAGGAGCTGGAGAGATGACTCAGCCCTTAAGTGTGCATGCTGCTCTTACAGAGGACCAATTCCCAACACCCACATGGCAGCTCACAACAGCCAATGACTCCACTTCCAGATGTGATCTGATACCCTCTTCTGACCTCCAGAGGCTCCTGCATACACATGGGGCACATACAAAACACTCAGGCACACATGTGTATGCGCGCGTGCGCACGCGCGCACGCACAAACACACATACAAAATAAATAAGTAAATCTTTTTATACCAATAAGATATGTTTCTAAGTATAGATATATCCTTATTTACTTCTCCAAAAAATATTTCCAGAAAAAAAATAAAGGATGAGGAATTTTATTAAATTATGCCATGTTAACTTTATAGCAATAATATGCTATGCATCTGGGATATGGAACCCATTCTTCACTTCCCTTTACTATTTAAAATGGCTAAGTTCAAATTTTCCATCACATTAGATCTTAGTTTTCAGGAGAAATGCCTAGGCATCCAAATGAATCTTTTGGTTCATTTTCTTCTAATATCAAAGAAAGATGTCATTAGAAACACAACCTTCTGTTTATATATTTACACGCATGTCTTTACGTGTAAATATATAATTATTTATATTTTCTCTAATTTGTGAATTAATGCATACTTGTTGAAAATTTAAAAATGAACAAAGGGAAAAGTTGGCTATACTTTGTTGGCAAACCTTGATTTTCTATGTGCATTAGTAGTCATTTATCCACTATTTATTGAACATGAAAACTATTCCAACCTCTTTTTTTTGTTTGTTTGTTTTGTTTTGTTTTGTTTTTCAAGACAGGGTTTCCCTGTGTAGCTTTGGAGCCTGTCCTGGAACTAACTCTTGTAAAACAGGCTTATCTCGAACTCACAGAGATCTGCCTCCTGAGTGCTGGGATTAAAGGCTTGTGCCACCACCACCCAGCTGTGTCAGCCATGTTAAAGGCATTCAGAAGCAAAATATGAAAGTTGCACTCTAGTAAATAGGAAAGGTTTTGAGTGCTCGTTTTGGTTCTGTATATTTGCTTGGCATGTAGTAAATGCTCAATTTTTTAAAAACTATTTTTTTCTTTTTTAGTTGTACTATATTGAACTGTTTGATGAAGAGAGTTCTGGTGTCAGTTAACACAGCTGAGCAGTTCAGGGCAGCTGTGGATCTCCCTCAAATAATGAGGACATTTGTTCCACCTCAGTTCACTTCCTGCTCAGGGTCTATTGAAAACACACTGTCAAGATTCTCTCTCAGCTCACTGTGTTCTGAGCGCGGTGGTGGGTACCAAGGACTCGCTGTGTTCCGAGGGTGGGGGTGGTACTGAGCAGAGAGCCATAGAGAGAGCATCACTTCATTCCAGGAAATCTGGCCAGTTTGTACCTTTCAGATTTGCTGATTAGATCCTTGTTAGAACACAGGGTCAGGGTCCATTCTCAAAAGAACTGAATGAAATCACACCACATGAGGACAAATGGCTGACACCATCGCTTGCTCACATCTTGTGTGCAGCTGTGAACAGCTGTGCTGGTGCCAGTTTAGCTGTGACCACATCACCAGGAGAGAGATAACGGGCCATTTATTCACAAAGCTCTAGTCAGAGGGGCTCACAGGTGTGTTCCAAGGAAGATGTTTCCATTTTCCTTCTTTCTAGTGTTCTGTAATTCTTTCACAATTAAGGGTTTTCTCTGCCCAGGAACAATGCTACATGGATGTATGTATGCGGGTGCTTACAAACAGACATGAAACAGGAAAAGGCATTCTGCAGCTGCCAAGGAGGATCAGCCTCTGGGTGACTCTGTGACTAGCCATTCATTTCCTTATGAATAAGCCTCAGTTGTTCCCTCTGCAGAGGGGAGGGCACAGAATGTACCAAAGAGAGGAACTACCTTAGTTAGCAGCCTGCTTTAACACCCTCACATAGTTACTCAAAAAAAAAAAAAAAAAAAAAAAAAAAAAGGTCTTTTGTCTACCCACACAAGGCCATTCCATCAAAGGAAGTAGCTGATTTGGATGTTGGTTTTAAATAGACTTCAATTTGCCATATGAAGGGAAATTTGTATGTATGGGATACTCTTCCCTCCTTGAAAACTGAATAAGAGATACAAGCTGCCTTCTTGGAACTTCAGAATGGGGCTGGGGTGATGGCTTCCTGGGTAAAATACGTGCTGTACAAGCCAGAGGACCTGAATTTGAATTCATAGAACCTACCTAAGAGCTGGCTCCACCATGCAATTGTCTGTAAACCCAGCACTCCTACAGGAAGATGGAAGGCAGAGGCAGGAGAATACCAAAAGTTCACTGTCCAGATAGCCAAGGCTATCATGTGTTCTGTGCAGCATGGTGGCCCTCATGGAAGTGGCTCATTGACCTCCTTCCAAGGTCAGTCAGTATTCCAGTAAACAAAATGGGGGCTATTGTCTTCTTACTGCTTCTTGCTTGGAAGGCAACTAAATGCCAGTATTAGCATATTTTATCATCAGTGACCAGATACTTACCCATATTCTGGAAAAGGGACATAACCTTCATCTTTCAATGGAAAAAAAACCACCAGAGTTAGTATGTAAGTAAGACCAGAAGTATCTGGATGAATGACCACTGGACAATTGATAGTATTTTATGAATGGAAGGAATTGACATATAGTTCATCCTAGCCATGTCAGTTAGCACTTTATGTGATTTGTGGAATATATCCATCATTGCAAGGGTTCTGTTGGACAGAAGTTGAATGTGGAGGCAAAAGGTAAGTGAGTCCATGAGAGCACAAATAAAGGGTTATCAAATGTTTATTGAGGAACACTCACAAATAACAACAAAGAATAGAGCTGCCTCAGACTTCTGCCCTGCGGTCAATGGAAGCTGCTATCATATCTCCAACCCCCACATAAGAGAGCAGGAGAGACCTCCTCCTTTTCCTTATAAGAGATTAAGTCTGCACACAGAAGCCATGCCCTAAGACTGGCCCCCAAAACTATTAGTAGAATGAATCCCCACAACACTTCCTCATTTTGTCTAACAAGGCTCTAAAGTTAATATAAAATCATGTGTAATGAGAACAAATATCAAGTATTGTCCAAGAGAGAAAAAGGGTAGTAACACACACAAAAATAAAACTACAACCAACAAGAACAACATCAAGCAAGAAATGCAAACACACACTAAATGCCCAGGCTATAGGAAACTGGTAAATACAGAGATTGTAACAATAGCTATGCTATTCTGAGGAGCCTAAGTCTTGTACTAGAATGTCTCAACTAAGAAATGAGAGGATAGTAACTGTGACAATCTAGCCTTCAACCCCATCAAAGACCCAAGAGGAAAATTAGTATTACCTGAGTAAGCAGGAAGTACAATCAATGACAGAAACAATTGGCTCCCTGAACAGTCACCCAAAGTCTCTTAGCAATGCTGGGACAACCAACTTTGGCAGTAGGCCTAGAATATCTGACAGATCATTTGCAGAAGCAGGAAAATTCAAAAGACTGTCATACCTTATCTTGGCAAGGTTCAGCCAACAATTTTCTCTGTAACCTGCTTGTCCAGTTTGGACATTGTGTTTACTGTCAGCAGTTGAGGGAAGGGCAGTTCTTTGTCCAATAGGCCACTGTTGCCAAGAAGAAAACAAGCTCCATATGTAGTGTCTCCTGTGCCTATCGTTCTCTATTGCAAATATGTGTTACTTTTATTGGTTGATGAATAAAAGCTGTTTTGGCCAATAGTTAAGCAGAGTAAAGCCAGGCAGGAAATTCAAACAGAGAAAGAGAAAAAGAGAAGGCAGAGTGAGGAGATGCAATGTAGCTGCCAGAGAGGCAAGATGGCAGGGCATCACCAGTAAGCCATAGCTACATGGTGAGACACAGATTAGTAGAAGTGGGTTAATTTATAAGTGAGAGCTAGCCAATAATAAGCCTAAGCAATCTGCCAAACAATTATAAATATGTATCAAGCCTAGGAGTGGACATCTTATAAGTAGCTGCAGGGATCTGCTGGAAGGAGAGAAACAATTCAGGAGATTGTCAACTCTTGTGGAATATTAATTTAAGATGTGTTACGTTTGTTTATGCTGTGGAATATTTGTTTAATGATGCAAATATGTATTATATTCTTTAATGTTACATTTGTTTAGCTCTGTGAAGCTGTGTTACTTTGCCTGTCTAAAACAATTGCTTGGTCTAATAAAGAGCTAAACAGCCAATAACAAGGCAGGAGAAAGGATAGGCAGGGCTGGCAGGCAGAGAGAATAAATAAGAGGAGAGGACAGCCATCCAGCCACACAGCCAGACACAGAATAAGAAGTAAAGAAACAATATACAGAAATAGAGGAAGATAAAAGCCCAGAGGCAAAAGGTATATAAGAAAATTTAAGTTAAGGAAAGCTGGCTAGAAACAAGCCAAGCTAAGGCCAGGCATTCATAAATAAAACTAAGCTGTATATTTATTTGGGAGATGGGTGGCAGTTTCCCAAAGAACAAAGAGTAAAAACAAAACAAAACAAAATAAAAAATAGTCAACTCCCAAGACAGTGTGTAAAATAAATCTTGTTCCTTATAAAATAACCAGCATCATGTCTTTGTTGGTGCAGCAAAAAATGGACTAATACAGTAGTCAAAAGCATGTGTAGTAACTTAAACAAAGGTCAACTGAGTATGGCCACTTCAAGCAAATCACAAATGTTTAAACAAACTTATATCTCTCTTCAAATTCCTACTTCATAATGTGGGAAACTAAAATAATTATAATTTGATATGTGGTGTTTATATTTTTTACTTGGTAACCCATTTAGTGCTGTGTCCAATAGGCTTCTAAATCAGCTAAAATAATATCTACCAAACAGAGGCTTTAACCTTGTAAATAACTTTGTAGGAAGGAAAAGTACCATGGAAATCCGAATGTATCGGATATCTACTCCATATAGCATTTCCCAATCAAACCACAGATATATATTGTATAAGCAGATGCACAGTATGTATATGGTACTAAAATCTCTCATGGCTGAAGTGAGTAGGGAGGAATGGCTTCACAAGTTCCTTGTGAATTGATAAAAACGGGTACAGGACCAAGGGAGGGGGCAAGGGCTGTCACTCAGCTTGGGCTGGGGGAGAAACATGGAAGTTGGTAGACAGCAAATGAATCTCCTCAACATATGCTGGGCTGGAGTTTTACCTCAGTCTAATGCAAATTTCTACTTTCTGGAGTTTCTCCACAGTAATTAGCTCAGGGAAAGTTCCTCTCTGGTTTCCAACATTCAGCAGCAATTAAAGCTAAGCACAGAGGTGCCAACACTTGCATAAGGTACCATGTAAGGGACTGGTCTTGATGCTTACTGTGGTGGTTTTTAATGAAACAATGGCCCCCATATGCTCATAGGGAGGGGCATTATTTGAAAGGATTAGATTATGTGGTCTTGCTGGAATAGGTTTGGTCTTGGAGGAAATGTGGCACTAGGGATGGGTTTTGAGGTTTCCAGATGTTCAAATCAAGCCCAGGTCTCTCTCTCTCTCTCTCTCTCTCTCTCTCTCTCTCTCTCTCTCTCTCTCTCTCTCTCTCTCGTTATTTATTTTTATTATTCTTTGAAACAAGTTCTTCTTTACCTCAATATAGCTTCTTTTAGTATGTAGCTGAGAACAACTTCCTAAGCCACCTGCCTTTAGAATGCTAGGATCCTAGTCACATGTCGCCTGCCCAATTTATTCAATACTAGGAACTGAACTCAGAAATTTGTGTATGCTAGGCTGGCACTCTACCAATTGAGTTACTGCCCCAGCCCTCATTTTCTCATTTTAAAAATAAAGGGTTGGTACAAATGAATACTTTAGATGGATCTCATCCCAAGCAATATGGCATGCCATCTCTAATCTACGCAATCATGTCTTCATCATGTACTGTAACTCGAAAAATAAATGACCCAGAGACTGATATGAGGTTCAAGCTTCAAGTTGAAGATCAGAAAAGCAAAGCCCTGGCTACTAGCTCATACTCTACCCTAGACTGAAAGATGATCCTGGCTCCACCAAACCTCAAACTGTTGCCTCTCCTGGGTGTGGCTAGAGAATCCTGAGACTTCAGTGTATTCCTATCTTCAATGTGGCTGGAGAATGGGTGAAGTTCTGAAACCTTGTGCCTGTATTTAATCACTAATGCTGGGATTAAAGACATGAGCTCTGTTATTCTTCACTCTTGTGTAGGCCATAGTGGCCTTGAACTAACAGAGATCCATGTACCTATTAATCCTGAGTCCGGGGTTTAAAGGTATGTTCCACCACTGCTTGATCTCTATAGCTTGAGGCAGACTTTGCTTTCTGAATTCTCAAGCAAGCTTTAATAAATCATAAATAATATATCACCACAATGTACAACACATACAGCTGTTAGACTTGGGTCAAGGCATTGAGTCTCCAGATGTACTTCTAATCTGTACTAGATCAGTAAGGGTTAAGCTGTTGATCTGTGATTGGCACCTTTAGATGAGCTATAATGTCACATCATCAGAGAAAAACATACAACCCCTAGGAAGCCTGAGGATTGACAATAGTAGTTAGGGATGAAGTCCTTGAGGGTTCGCCAAGACTTAGAAACTATAGAAATACTTAGCCCAAATCAAAATTTTGTATAAAGCTGCTGAATTATATGGAACCACATGAAAGTCTGATTTTTCTAAGTCAAACATGGTTGACTAGTGGCAACATTAAAGAATTTACACCAGAGTTTAAGCTAGCATCTCAACTGTCTTTAATGGAAAGGAAGTATTTTATCTCTTTATTACATTTACTAAATAGTTGATACTGACTTTTTTTATCAGCATCTTTTTCCCCATGCAAGGCATAACCAGATTTTAAACAATAAGCAAAACGATAAGCATTTGCTTTTTTCATTTATTTGGTTTTGGATTTTTGAGACAGGATTTCTCTGTGTAGCTTTAGAGCTTGTCCTAGGACTCAATTTGTAGACCAGGCTGGCCTTTAGTCCCAGCACTCAGGAGGCAGAGGCAGGCAGATCTCTGAGTTCAAGGCTAGCCTGGTCTACAAATCGAGTTCTAGGACAAGGATCTACTTTTTATTACTTGACCTCAAAAACACAAAAAGACTTTTTCTTGTCCAAAAGGTAGTTTGGCCACTAAGATGTGGCTAACCCAGTTTTCAAGACTGCTTTATTTTACCGTTTGTTTATTTGTCTATCTATCTTTTTATTTATTTATGCTGTAGAGTTTGCAACAATCACTGGTGGAACTGGCCCATGACCAGCTGATTTTCCAGCTTAATGATCAAAAAGAAGTCCGGGGCAGGAATGGAAAGGATGGCCTCCATCCCTCTTCCAAGTCCACCACGGTGTGCTGCATCTGTGCTAGGATTCTGAGAGGAACTGCAAACCAATTCCTAAGGTGAGTAGACTGATATGGAGGCTGTCTTGAAAAGAGTGATAGAGGAGAGGACTAGGAGATGGAAAAGGAAAGGGGTAAAGAGCACTTGGTGGATTCTGAGAAGTGGAAGAAGATCTGAGTAAACCAAAGAAATGGATAGGAGAAAAATCATAGGGAGAATGGGGGGGGGGGACAGCTTCCAGGCAGGAGTCACACATGGGTCACTTAAAGGAGAGTAAATGTTTCTTGCTTTTTAAATCATGACTTATTCCTTGCATCCTTCCAAAAGAACAGAGAGTGACTAGGAAAGCAAAGGCACAGGGATGTTCCAGAATTGCTTTGAGAGAGAGAATGATTAATTTCTACTTCTTGTAGTGACATAACTCGGCCAAAACTATATTAGAAAACTTACTGAAGACAAAATGGAAGGTAGAAGGCCAGCCAGGTGGCCATGCTTTCCTTCCTCCAAGGCCTCTCCAGTCCTTTTGGGGACTCACACATCTGTGAATTCTAATCCCTCTGGAAAGGAACACAAACAGGACATGTCCTGGAAACAGAGAGAAAATGTTTGACATGTGGATTAGGCAATGTTGACAAATAGAGCAGTCTGTCAGATACTCCTCAAAGCTCCGAGACCTGGAGAAAGGGCGCCCCCACTCCTCCCACGCCCTGCCCCCAGTAACTGTGTCTCATCTCCCGGCACATATAGACCTGTCACACTTTTTAGTGCAAGTACAACAGAAAAAGAGGACTCCCATGTCACTTCCCAAGCCATTTCCTTCTTTGCATGCCACTGGAGTCAACAATTCCCAGGGCAACACAACCAGCCCTCATCATCATGCCAGGAAACAAATACGATAAATAAGTAAACAAACTGTCTCCAGATCCTTTGCTTGGGCCCCTCTCCCAGAACCACTTTCTTCTCCCCAGAAGCAACGTGGAAGGCCAAAGATAAGGATAGTATTTGTATACATGCCAGTTCACTGACAGTATGGGTTTTCAAACTGCCCCCCCAAAAGGAAGTGTGTTGAATTTAGCTTCCCCAGAATTGGATTCAGCGGATGTCAGACTTCAGTGTGGGGCTTGTAAAAGCCCACTCTCACTGGCATCTGCAGTCAGAGCAGAGAGACAGCTGTAAAAAGCATCTTCCAGCCAAAACGTGATTTCAAAAAGGTCATTTTATCACATGATTTATTTATATTGTTTCTCCATGGTACAAAGCGTTCTGACTCATATGCAGAACCCAGAGAGGGAGGGGAAAAAATCAGAAAGAAAACCTTAAGGCACAATGACTCAGGAGCCCAACTGGGGCCCGGCTGTGTCTGAAGGCCATTTGAAAGCTTCCACATAATATAGCCTTTTCTGCATCAATCAAATTAAAACAGGAAGCCATTTCATGATAAGATTGATCTTTTCCCATACCCTCTGAGGCTTCATCAGTAAGAAACATGATTAGAGGTAGGCCCTGCTTTTACAGTCAGCAAGAACAATCAAGATAGGCCCTTTTCCTTCAGAGGAGAAAAATCTAAGGGTCAATTTAATTAAATTTCTAAGGCTTTGTCATCTTCATGTGGTATGCATCAACATAAAGGGTGCAAGTTTTCTCTCCTGCCTTTCTTCTTCCAAAATGGCATGATCAATGCCATTCTAAGTAGACCTAGAGAGTTTATTATGGGAGGTTGGGCGTCTTTTTAAATGCAAGCCGATGGATGCTTTTGTTTGTCTTCCTTTGGCTCTATCGTTGCTTCCTAAATACAGGACTGGGGCTTTTAATACCAAGTTTGTGATGTTGACAGGTAGGATTTACTGGGTAAATATTTCTTTGGCCATATATTTTATTTAACCACTCCCTGATGTGAAGTCCAAGCTAAATGTTCCTAGGTTGTTTTGATTTTTGTTGGTGCTTTTGCTTAATCCCTAGTACTGGTCATTTACTCTTAGCTGGCCTTAGATGTGGAGGTCAGATGTTTGAAAATGTCTCTGAGCATTACCAATACATGAAGAAAAAAAAATAGAGTCAAATCTATTGAAAAGAAAAGGCTGTAATTTTGCTTACCATGTCTCACTTATCCAACCCTTCCTTCCTTCCTTCCTTCCTTCCTTCCTTCCTTCCTTCCTTCCTTCCTTTTCTTCTCCTTCTCCTCCTCCTCTTTGTCACCATCATCAATTATCATCACCACCTTTTGCCTTAACAACCATTTTGGTTCCATCTTGCTAATTGTACGTTAGGGATACTGTAGGTTCTCTCACAATGTCTTCAGAAGTCGCTCACTGTGGGGAGGACATGGAGTATAGATCATGTTCTGTAATAATGGCTGTGGATATGCCTGACTTGTTTACTGCTTGGATGATGAAATCTGTGTGTCCACAAAATTTGACTTGAGAATGATTTAAAATTCAACCTCATGAATATTCAGCAGTGCTGCCAAGTAGGTTTCGAGTGACTTAGTCATTTCTTTGTCGTTTCCCTTAATGAAGGCTGTGTTTAAACTAGGAAAGCATTCTTTCCTGAAACTGAAAAAATGAAAAGTTAAGTATCAATACTATGTGGAACAATTCTACAAAGTGTTGAATTTTATGTCTCTCCAAAAATGTGTCATCCTGTCAGGGACGGTTTTAAAAGGGCATTTGTCTGATTAGAGGCATATGACATTACCTTTTCTGAAGAAAAGAACTTTACTATCAAAAAGTGATCTCAATTAACTCCATTTTGATTTTCTTTTCTGTGGGTCAGAAAAGAGAATCCTAAGTCAGATATATCATTCAAAATTATGGAGATCATAGGAATCATTAGAATGGCAGTAATAATGTAGGGCAGGCAGAGCCAGAAAAATCACCCAACATTTGGAACAAGCCAAAAATGATTTGGTTCTTCAAATTCATGCCATGTTTTCTAAACTAAAGCCTAAACACATATAAGACGAACAACAATTGTCTCTTATTTGGATTCCTGAGAATTTACATGGTAAATTAAATTAGAGTGTCAAAACACAGGGCAGAACCAGGGAGCTGGGACTTGGCTGTTTTATTATCCAGGCCAGTTTTAAGTGAACTACGCATTGTTTTTCAGCAACTAAGTCACACTGGATCAAGTCCAAAATCAGGAGGTTTTACACCAATGTCTTCCTTTCATATATAGTGAGGTTTCAAACCTACAACCAGAGCATACTTTGTCAATTAATTAAAATCCTATTAACTTAGTATGCCACTAACCAATAGATGCATAAAATGATAACACAGTGCATATGTCCACTATTTTAAAGTTCAGAAGTAACTCTCACAAGTCTCACTCAACTCCTTAGCTTTTCAAGGCAATATCATCATCTTCATTTTACAAATAAGTAAGAAGATAGATACTCATGAGGCCAAACAATTTATTTGTTCTTTAAAAGTCAAAGCTGGGATTGGAACTCAAGACCTGGTTGAGTTGGGCCATGGGATTGAGCAAACCTAGAATTTATTCTGTGGGTTTAGTTCCCATACTTGCTAGATGAGTAATCTTGGGGGAAGCATTTAACTTTTCTTAGGGGAACACACTACTAACTCTGTGTGGTGAGTATTAAAAGAGACCTTTCATTAACAGTTCTTACACATTGGCTGAGTCACAGTAATTACTCAATAAACCATGTTTATTCTAACTCAGGAATTGTGTTGCTGAACAAGGAACAGTAGAGCAATAAACCCATTATTTAGTTCCATTATCTTGGTTGGAGGGGGATGATAGGCATTCTGGTTTTATGGTATAGTTGACACATATCTCCAGAAGTCTTCCCTTTTTAAAGTAAAATAAAAATACTGAAGAAATCTTCTAAGGCTATTTGAAAGCAGCCTGCATCCCTGTTTTAACTGTCTTTCTTTCTCTGGGACTTCTGGTGACTTTTGTCAAAGTTTACTTAACCTTCCTGTAAAGGCCCAGCTTATTTGGAGCAATGTGAAAGAGGAAGATTAAAGAAATCAGCCTCATGGGATGTAAGGCCTAGAAAACCAATTCCAAACTCAGAATCCTTGGGCCTTAGATCTGATTCAGAGACAGGCTACCCTCAAATTCAGGGCAGAACAGCAAGCTATTTGCAGGCAATCTTCAAGGCAAAGCAAGCCAAACATAACTGTTGGCTTTCCATACTGAAGGAGCCAGGGGCAACTCTGAGCAGGAGGTGTGAGGAGGCTGAGGAATCAGTCAGGATAAGCACTGAATTCACTCAGGGCAAAAGACCTTGCTAGAGCTGGGGACTCACACCAGGTAAGAATTCCCAAATTACCTGGTCCATTCTAAGCAGGTTTGCCAAGTCCAACACCAATGGGGTGTTCTCCCCCCATCCCATTCTTATGTCTTCTCCTTTTGAAGATGTCTTTGCTTCATAAATGAGGCTGTCCACCACAATCCTTTTTGCATGTGCTTACTACGAAGAAAATATATTGCCCCTCCCCATTTTTTAAAAATTAAATAATACCAGTCTCGATATGAACAGCCTTATTCACCGATAAACAATTAAATCCAGTAACCTCCTTATTCTGGGATTCCCTCCACAGAAGCGCATCCTGAGCATGAATAACACTGACGTCCAGCCTTGGGGAACAGTTCATCCCACAATGTCCTTGGTGGAGAAATGGGATGAGAACCATTTCCAAGGGCTTTCTCGTGACATTTACTCCTCACCTCCTGGGGACATGTCAGTTCTTTCTGTCCCCAGCTGGGTTTGCCTCCACCCTGACTACAGTGCCCCAGGACTGCATCCTTGTTCCCCAGAGAGACATTAGCATGATCTGAAAGCTGGAAGGGAGCCACCATTGGCAAACATCTATAAACATACTAGTCTCTTCCCACTTTTTTTTAGCAAAGAAAAATACATAGATTGACAGAAGGAAATAGAGGAGGAAAATAAAAAAAAAAGTCTTATGAGAAAGCAGCCTGACTACCTTTGTTTCTCTGCTGCTGTAATGAAACACTGGCCATAACCAACTTGGGGAGGCAAGGGGTTTTTTGCTTGGTTGGTTGGTTTTTTTGTTTGTTTGTTTGGTTGATTGGTTTTTTTTTTTTTTTTTTTTTTTTCTTACACCTGATAGTCTGTGAGCTAAGGAAGCCATGGGAGGGACCTGAAGGTAGGAATTGAAGCAGAGACCATGGAGAAATATTCCTTTCTGGCTTGCTTTCCTTGGCTCATGCTCAGCTCACATCAATGTACAACCCAGGCCTATTTGCCGACAGCAGGACCCACACTGGGCTGGGTCCTCCTACATCAATTACTAATCAAGAAAATCCCCACAGACATGCCCACAGGCCAGTCTATGAAGGCAATTCCTCAACTAAGGTTCCCTCTTCCCAGATGTGTTTAGGTTTGTGTCAAGTTGACAAAAGTAACTATGACAATCCCCAAGCTTGAAAACAAGGCAAACATATTAATTACCCTGAGCCCTTTCAAAGTCATAGTAACTGTTCTAGCTAGTTCACAGAGGGTCATTTGAGGTTCAGTTCAGTCCAGTATTTGACTATACAATAATGTGGCCCCTAGTCCCATATGGCTCTTCAAAGTTAGACATTAATCAAACAAAATTAAATGACATTAAAACTTCAGTTCCCTGGTTACTCATACCCAAAGCTCAAGGACTACATGAAGCTAGCCAGTGGCTGAAAGTTTGTTCAGATAATTCCTCTAAGGGGAAGTAAAGTTGCCCTAAATTTGACTATTAATCAGAGTCTAGACTTCATAAAGTTGGATGGCTGCCCAATTTTAGCTATGAAAATAGCTTTTGTTCAAGAAAAGGACAAGCCTATAGGCTGCAGTTAATTGTCCTAAAATCAATCAGTTTGGGATCAAAATTCACAATCTTGGTCTGCAATTAAAAACACTCATCTATTTACCCAGTGATTAACTTCATACATGTATATGATATATTTTATTCTGTATCCCTTCTTCTCAACAAGCCCCCCTCTTACCTTATTTTTTAATGACATACTGAGTTTAATTAGGGTTGTTTGCATGAACATGGGTGTAGATTCATCACTGAAAAAGAAAAAGATTTCTCCTTTCTCTAAAGCCAGATAATAGCTCATCAGTTAGGGAGGGGCCTTCATGAGCTCCTCCTTTATGCATGTCTAGCATTTTTAGCTGACTACATATCATATGTTAGGTTTTCTTAAAGTCCTGTTGGTCATAATCCCGTGTTGAGTACCAGACATTTATATTTGAGGTAGTTTGTTTCTCATACTTTACAAAGTATACTCTGAAAAAAAAAAAACTGAACAGTTAGTTACACACAGTAAGAATTTAATTTAAGCAGAGCCAACATTAAATACTGGGTAAATTATTCTTACAGAAAAACACTCAGCTTTCCTAGGAAGTCAATCTAGACATTGAAGACTGGGTCAGGGTTCATGAAACTATAGCCAGAACAATGCAGTAAGTTAGAAATGGCACAGAAAATATTAATGAGAATGATGGGAACTTTTCTCTTTTTATTTACATAATACTTATGCTTGATTAGTTTTGAATAATGAAAACTACACAACTGAAAATAAAAATAAAACCAAAGCTGCGTAGATAGGCAATTCCATATAATTGTTTTGAAGGCTTTGGTACCATACAGATGGAGGTTAATGCCATGGAAGAGCTGTATGAACTAGGGCTGTTTATTTATTTATTTTTTTTTTGAGCATCAGTTTTCTCATCTACATAATGGTAATGAAAGCAATTAGATCGCAGAGATGTTGCAATGAAAAAGTTAGACCATATCAGTAGCTGCTAACTGTGTCGCTTGTTCTATCACATTAGAAAGCCAATAAGATGATATTTATTGCCTCTAATCTGTCCTTGCAAGCCTACATTCTTTTCATTGATTTGTCTCATTCAGATTTGAACATCCTTTCCTTTTAATTCTTCTAACGTTGAAGTGCCACCTTAATCATGACTTTGCTTGTTCTTGCTAATCTCTGTGTGTCACCAGAAATGCTCATGCCTGTGACAGATGTCACAACATGAATTAAATGTCTCTGAGAAGTAACAGAACATAAAAAGCACTTAAAACTTCATTTGGCATACATAAGATCCACATGACACAGGAAGAATATGGAAACCACTGCCCTGGCACCAGATCTGCAAACAAGCTCCAAATACTACCCCAGACTTGCTTTGTAAAGGTAGGAGAAAAACTCATTCCAAGAGAAAATGCAAGAGGTTAGGGTGCAGATGCAAGGAAGAGTCCTTTTTCTCTTCCTAGTTTCATCACTGCCACAAAAACAAGAGTATCAAACCTGAAGCAGTCTGGAGGGTGCCCCTAGGAGCTTGGAATCTCTCTGCCCACCAGCCCTGAGCAACACAGAACCAACCTCTTTCTGTTGAGCAGCACATTAAAAGGAGCATGTTCTGAATATGTTTCTGAATCACTGGCAAGGAATTGGGAGAGGAGGGTAGAAGCAGACAGTGGCTCTTTAGCACCCAGGAAGGACTGTAAACTCAGTACTATAACTTCAGAGCCAGAAGGAAATGCTTCTCTCCATCATTTGAGTGCATTCTCCCTACTAGGAGAACTCTCATATTTACATGATTAACTACCCTTCTGGGAGATCCCATCTTCTGCCTGTGTCTGGATAGTCACAACAGTCCAGCAAAGGACATTGACGTACCTTAAATGATCCTTAGTGAATGAACTGATTACCATGACCAGAAATACACAATCCTTTCACTGGCTAATTTTGATCAAATGGCTATCCCTAGCATTAATCAAGTACCATGAACCATGAACACTGATCATGAGAATGAAGAAGGAACTAGGTGGGTAGTCCAAAGCATGTAGCTCACAGGAACTATGTGGGTATGCATGCCCACATAGAATCTTGTACCCAAATGTTGATAGTAGTATTCAGCTCTGTGCTGCAAAGGTGCACAGTCTGAATGCCTATCAGCCAATGACAAGGTAAACTTGACTGAAGTATAGAGCAGTGAGAGGCTGCTCAGCCATACAGGATGAAAGACTGTATTTATAATGCAAATACAGCCTGAAGATAACCTATATGAAAGAAGCCAGTTATGAAAGTCTGCATAATTTCACCTACATGACATTCTGGAGTCGGCAAGTCCACAGGGACCAGAAGTTAGTGGTTTCCAGCAGATAAGAGGAAAGGGCTCTAACAGCTATGGGATTTCAATTGGGAGTGATGATAGAAATCTGGAATTTTAGAGCCCTGGTGGTGGTTGCTTGGCTTTGAAGAACATCCTAAAATCCATAGAATTTGCATCAAAAAAGGGTAAAGCTTCTGGCATATTGTATCTCAGGAAAAGACAGACTCACCATTGCTTCAACACTACCATATTTGCAGGGCCAAATAGTGCTTGGCTGTCACTGCCACTGAAACAGCAAGAGTTAATGACAGGTTCATAACAGCTCTTAACCAAAGAAAGGGTCTCCATCTATATTTTATAAATAGGATTAATAAGCAATGTGAATAGGCCCATATGGAAATATCATACAGAAGCCCATTGTTTGTGATAATTAACATGTACTAATAAAAATGCCTACACAAGTCATGTTTAATATTTCTACTTAAGAATTTTTTTCCTTCAGAGATTTCCAAGCCTTGGCTCTAAGTGCCCTGCCGATGGGCTTTGCCCCATTGTCCATGACTTGAGTATACTTGCTCAGTCTCCTATTCTGAGGTTCTTCATTAACATAGGACATTGGTAAACTCAGGAAAGGTTAGATCCAAGGAGATTGTTAAGGATCCATCTACTCTAGAGCTATCATTAGCAGAACACTCCTAGTACTCTTTAGGCTCACTCAGGAAAAGCCAGCAGAGTCACTTTCCAGGATGCTGGCAGTTAACCGATTACACTGAAAGTTGTTAATTAAGGGAGGTATGGGAGTGACTCAGGAAACAGGAGTGTTAGGAAGATGCCAGGAGGTCAATAAGGTCAGCATTCCTGAAGATCCCTTGAGCTGAACACACAGGGACTGGAATATTGGTAAAGGATTACAGAGTCTGAGGGAGCAGAAAAGCCTGTAATGATTCTCCTTCTAGAGCATCAACAATGCATTCTACAAGGGTCAGTTCCCTAGTGTATTATCAGAAATACAGGCACTGCTGTTGCCTTTTTGCTACTAATGGTTAAGATCCTCTTGGCCTCTGTCCCTAGATCTGGCAACCTCTTTCCCCTCATTAGCACATGCTGCCATTAGGACTACAGCCTAAACAAGTCAGAGAACATGCAAAGACAACTTGTGCTACTTAATTTCAAAGAAGCAACTCTTTGAACAGCATTAAAATCTGTTTCTCATAGAAGGCAAATTAGTTCATTTCAAATGTGCTCTGTGAATATCAACAGACCACCCAAATGTTTACTTATTTTAAGCTGTCCTCCTAGTGGGTTTTAGGAGGAAAAACCCAGTTGCTTTGAGGAAAAAGGAGGGTGGTTTCATTCATATAAATTGTCGACATAAGGCCCAGCTCCCTATTAAAACATTAATAACTCATTTAGTAAGGGAGAAAAATATACTTAGCATAGAAACACCATGCCCCCCCACACCCAGAGAAACATTTGTTTCTACAAACCTACATTTAAGGCCAATAGCATGCCCAGAACATCTCTTACCCAACCTTTCTTCCTGCATATACCAGAATGTTATGGGGAAAAGAAATAGAGCAACTGCTTTGTTGTTGAACCAGATCTCAGAGCTCACAGATCAGCATACCTGAGGTCTGGACCAGAATTCAGGTGCACAATTCTAGAGCAGAGCAGTGCATGGAAAACAGCCCCTTGCCTCCAGCTCCTTAGTGAAGCTCAAACATTGGAAATGGTCTGCACACACAGTTTTCAAGCTTGGGATTGAAGGTCTGTGGTGCAGGAGCCCCTGAGGTGGTATCTTACTATAGCTGGATTTCTGAGGCCTCCTTCCTCCATTCCTGGTGACTTTCTGGAAATAGAACAATCATTGTCCAAAGTCAACTCACAGTAGTATAACAGGAGTAAAGTCTATTGTTCTGCCAAATAGAATGTTTTGGATTGTCTACAGTAGAGAGAAGACATCTCCTGGGGACCCAAGGGGACAAATAGCCAAAGAGCATGTTTGTATTTGCTAGAAAACCACCACCTGGTCCATCAGACACAATCCATGCCAGGGATATGAACTGTTGTATTTATAAAACTTCTTTGCTACTCCCTAACACACTTTGGATTTAAAGCAGTGGCCTTAGAGAATTGTAGCTTTGGTTTGAGTAAATCGGAGAATTTGTGTGTATCTGTTTTGAGAAGTGCTGCTGGGGGTTTGGGGTTGCTAAGACCTTGAGTAGCAGCTCCCTCTCTTCATTCAGCCTCTGGAGAGTCTTAGGGACGACTCCTCCACCAAAGTGAAGCAGACCAGCTCATCTCTGTCTGTTTCACAAGCTCTGAGAGTCAGCAGCAGGGCTGTGCATTTGAGCTCTCAGATCTATTATTCTCTAAGACTTTCCAATCAAGGTCTTTAAGAGAAGACAGTCTTGGAGTTCTTGAATCCCTTGGCAGTTTGGGAGAAAGCAGAAGTTGAAAGGGCATTTCTCTGGCTTGAAAAGAGCATACTGTAAACTAGTTCAGACACTATGAATGTCAGTACAGTGTTTCCTCCAAACAACTAAAAACACAGCTACCATATGATACAACTCTGTCGTTCGAGGGTAGATATATAAGGAAATCTAATAGTATGCCACAGAGGTGCTTACACAGAGATGTTCATTGCAGCCCTAGGCAGAACAACCAAGATGTAGAACCATCCTAGTTGCTGACCAACTGATGAATAGATAAAGAAAACTGTTAGAAAGGGGACTGTAGGGAGGGGGATCAAGAGAGGACAGTGGTAACAGAAAGGAAAACAATATTGCATGATCTTTCGATTGCAGAACCCAGAGTTACAGTGCACATATGCACATGTGTACATTCATGTGTGTGCGACATGAAAGCAATGGGAAGACTGAGGGAAGGAAAGGCTGACACAGAGGCAGAGAGGACTGTGGCAGACGCAAACAAGCACCAAGTGCACCAATGCACGCACAAGGAAATGCCATCAAGAAGCCCACTATTTCATGCACTTACTAAAAATAATTGTAAAAACTTAAAAAAGCATACTGAAAGAGTGCCAAAGCTACTCGAACATACTTGATAATTTTCTAAAGGGTACTCAGCACAGTCCAAGCTTTCAGAAGAGGGAGGTTCAAATTCCTAAAAAGCCGTGTGGCTTTTGGCAAGGCCTATCAGCTTCCTTGTCCTCTGTTTACCACCAGGAAAATGGGGCTTACTACTTCGTTAGCTTTGCTGAGGCTTATCTACAGTAATTCACATATGTTTAGTTGTACAAACATGCTGTTTAGGATGTGGTTGTGTCCAGTAAATGCAGCAAAAGGATGGCAAGGAAAGCTCTAACTTTTTCCTGCAGACAGATAAACAAGACAGAACATCTGAATGTGTGCAGAGGAGGGGGAGGTAGGGAAAGGGCAGATGGAGGGACTTTTCATGTCAGCTGCCTTGCTCTTTGGCTACTAGAGTCCCATGCTGGGAATAAGGAAACTCACTAAAGGAAGCCCCAGCCTGTTGGGTTGAACTGGTTGACTGAGAAAGAGAGAAAAGACACATGGGAAACTCTAAACAGATGCAGCTGTCTAGTTTCTCAGGTCCATCCCTGAGAGAATATTGACTCAGCTAGAAGGAAAGCATTTTGTTTGGCAGATTATGATTTCAAAGTTTTGTGCATTTGAATGTTGATACTTCCTTTTCTCCAGCTAACTGCTTTGTGACTTTAATAATGCCTTCTTACAGACAGCACTCACAGAGGTTTTTTTTTCATACAACTGAAATTCAGCCTGAGCTAGGCTTATATTATACAATGCTACATCATGTCATGATGAGACAGTAAGAATGAATGATAGCTGGGCAGTGCTGGCTCTTAAATCACAGCACTTGGGAGCCAGAGGAGGAATCCCTGAGTTTGAGGACAACCTGGTCTACAGAGCAAGTTCCAGAACAGCCAGGGCTACTTAAAGGAACAAAGGAGCTCTGTCTTGAAAATAAATAAATAAACAAATAAATAAAACAAAAGACAGCTTGAAAGGGACCAAAAAGTAATGGAGCAGGAGGGAGACAGATATGAGTGTTTACAGATGAAGAAACATGATGTGGATTTTTTTTTTTAAGTTATAAAACATATCTCAGAGAAGCACTGTATTCTTAGTTTTTGACCTGTTTTTCTGTTGTTGCTTTATTCCCTAATCTATCTATGTTCATCAAAGGTAATATGGAAGACAGAAGAGGAATTGGTATTGAGTTGTATTTACCAGCAGGGCAGTGGGGGCTATTCTACTGCTTACTTACTGAGTCTGGCTGTAGAAACCATGGTCTTTCAAGCTCAGCAAAGACTTCGTCACCTGGGCTCGACCATGGCACTCTGGGGCTGCCTCCTCCAGCTGGGGTTTGTCTGAAAAGGAGTTCCAAAACAGTTCAGCCAGTAAAGTGCTTGCTTTGTAAGCATGGGAACCTGAGTTAGACCCCCAGAAACCATGTGAAATAAAGCTGAGCAGGGAAACATGTGCCTGTGACCCCACCTCAAGCATAGGCAAAGACAGACAGCCAGATCCCTGCAGCTCACTAGCTAGCCAGCCTAACCTACTCAGTGAGTTCCAGGCCTACTCAGTGAGATCGATTCAAAATTAAATAAAATGAAGATGGATAGCTTCTGAGGGATAACATCTGAGGTTGTGCTCTGGCATTCACATGCCCTCCCTAAACATACAAATGTGCACACACACACACACACACACAAACACACACACACACACACACACACACACACACACACATGCACATACGCATGTACTCAAGCACACGAGTTTACATGCATCAGCTCCAGGAAGGGAGACTCATAGGCTACCTCCCACCATCTCATTTTCTCTGGGAAGCTATTTTAAGATCTACTTTCTGAGACTAGGGATAAAGTGCTTACCATGATGATGATGACTGAGTTTGAATACCTAGGATTTACCTTTAAAGCTAAGCGTGTACATCTATAATCTCCTAGGATTGGGGGAGAGGAAGAAGGATCCAGGGAGCTCCTGCCTAGCTAGTCTAGCCAATTGTCAAACTCCAGGTTCAGTGAAAGACCCTATTTCAAAAAGTAGGGTGCTACAGGATAATAGAGGAAGACTCCTAGGTTGATTTCTGGGCCTCCAGTTACTCAAACACAAGCATGCACGCCATCCTCAGTAAATAAAACATTAAAATTTAAATAACAAGTAAATAAGATCCACTTAGAGATTCCCATGCCCCTGGAATCTCCCTATCCATTAGATTTCCTCAAATATTGTAGAAATCCATTCAACCTTATCTATCACTACAGGGTGTCTCCAAGGCTATCAGCTACTCCATCTCTATCCCCCTAGAATGGAAAAATCCCACAAGTATTTATGTATAAAACCCAGCAACTTTCTGACCCAAAACTCTCCTGCTTTGGGGTTAGCAACACTTTCCATCATTCTTCCCAATCGTGGTCATGTAAATACAACGCTGAGTGCAGCGTTTTTCTTAGAAATGAGAAGTTGCCTACAGACAAAGAATTAATTTTAGTCCTTTATTCCAGATTCATTACTGATAACATCCATGTACCCCTAAAGTTGTTGCAATTTCAGGGATAATATACAGGGTTAGGGTTATGCTAAAGAAAAAGACCTTAAAATATAGTAGCTTCCTATAGACAAAGATCTCAGCATCTCACTTGTTATGAGACAGGCTTTCAAAGCTCCCAGGATGGCCTTGAACTCATTATTTAACAAAAGGTGCCTCTGAACTTGCTATCTTCCTGCTTCTCCCTCTCGGTGCTGGGGTTGTAGGCACACACCACTGTACCTGGTTTAATGTGGTGCTGGGAGTCAAATGCAGAGCTCCCCATACTCTAGCGAACTTCACAAACCAAGCCATTCCGATGGCCAGACGTTGGTCATTTTTATTAAATACAATTCTTCCATGTCATTATTCCTCCATCCCTTTGGATGTCTGAATTTGTCTATGTGGGTTTTGTGTTTTCTTTTGCAGTTTGGGGGTGGGGTGTCAAAGCTGTTCCCTTGAACTTGTTGGGTCAGTGTTCCAGTACTTGTACTCTCAAAGCCTCTTGTCAGCCCATGCTAGTCCAGGTTATAGCTTTGGCTTAGCTCAAAGAAAGGTAGAAAGAAGGTTTGGGAAGAGCATGCTTACAGGGTGGGACACAGGACCTGTATCAGCCCCAATTTCTATTGGCAATCCTATTACAGAGACATATCTGGTGTTTTCCTCCAAGTTCCTTTCAAAGTAGAGAAAAAAGCAACCTTTTCTGCTGTTTTATTATGGATGTAACACCAAGAGGCAGAAGTAAGTAAAAGTAGGTGTGAATGAGAAATGAGCAAGAGTGGTTATATTATTGAATGGGCTAACTCCTGGTATTGACCATGAGCCATTGCTGTGGGGTCAGCCTTTGAGATGCCAGGCAAGTATTAGGGAGGATTTTATTTCTGCCTTCCATTTTCTAATCATAAAATCTCCACTGGCACAAAATCCAAGATGGTTTGTGTTGTATTTCCTGTTTTCTTTCTTCCCTGTCCCCAAATGCAATTATGAAGAATAATAGTCTTACAAGTTTGGACCTCTGTGCACCATCATGTAACCATTACAGTGATCAAATGAGGAACAGGTCCATCATTTCCAAGTTTCCTTTCTGCTTATTTCTAGTAAACACTGACCTTCATTCATTTCAACCTTTGGTAACCTTTGTTCACTCTTACATTCTTGTGAATTGCTTTTTTCAGAATATCACATATAGAGAATCATTTTCTATTAGATGGCTGAGAATTTTTAAATGTCCATAAAGACCTATATGGAAAGCAACCGGATGATTTCTCCCACACCTAATGATATTAGCCTGCTGGGAACATTTCAGATTCAAACCATTGAACCCCCAATCAACTGGAACATTATTTTGACTATAGTAGGCACTCACTAAATACATCATCACTGGGTTACAGAAAAGAGGAGAACATACATGAGGAGGCAGGGTCCTTGTTCATCTTCGTTCCTTCCCTGGTACCCAGCATCTCCTTCAGGAGCAAGGAAAAAGATGAAGTCGCCTTCATGGAGGTCTTTTCAGGAATCTTAACATGATTTTTTAACGATCAGCCAGTCCCCTGAGCCCCAGGAATCAAGGGGTTTTATTACTAATGAGTCCCATCAGATAAGCAGTCCTTGGCCTCTGAGCTGCCAAAGTGTAGACAGGCCAGAGAAGTAAAACTTAGTCAGCCTTATCTCTCAGCATTTGGCCAGCTCTGTGGAGGTCCTAGATTATGTGCCTTGCCTCAAGGCACCAGTATAGGTCTTTCTAAAGAAAGCTGAATCCCACCCATGTGGCCTCAGGGTTCCCAGGTCGATAGAGAAGGGAAAGATGAGCAACTGTTGAGGAAGCTCCTTAGGACAAAGGACTGAGGTGGTGCACTGAGGGGTTAGACAGTACGGTGAAGCCCCACCCATCCTTTGCCTGTACCGCCTACAAAAGTAGTACTTGCTATAACAGAAAATTTTAAAATACCATGAATCAAAAGAAGAATCTAAAATTATCCCATCCTGTCATTAAAGGAATAGCGGTTAGCAAATCAGATCGAAGGGCTTGTATTTGCGGGGGGCAATACCCAAAGCTCACACACAAACAGCCAAACAGCAGAATTATCCCTGTGGTCAGCTTGGCCATATAATTAAGCACTAGGGACATTTTGCATGTTAGTAGGTATCTGCTTGCCAACTCATTTCAAGTAAATGCATTTGGAACTAGATTTAAGAAGTTGCCAGAATGCATTTATGTTTAATTGGTCTGCTTTGTTTGTTTGTTTGTTTGTTTTTGTTTAGAAAACAGTAGCATCACAGGTATTTATGAGAAGAGTCTTTAGTGTGCATTGGAGGTTCAAGCCTGACTTTCTGCCATTGTTTTGATTGCATAAGCATGGTGAGTGACTGAGTGAAAGAATGGGTCTTTCACAAGGATGCACTAGAATGATTTATGTGAAAAGCTATGGTACCTCGTGCAATAATCCCAAACCAAAAAAAAAAAAAAAAAAAAACTAACTAAAGAAAATTATAACACTTCAAAACCACTTTCTATTCTAGAGATAACTGATACTAATTGTAATGACGAATATGTTTCTGTAACCAATAGATCTCAGGCCCTTCTCATGACAAATAATATATATTGCTCAATAGCATGTCAAATTTCTTAATGACCACAGCACTTTTCATTGATACAAAAATGCCAGGATATAGTACTGAAAAAGAAGAAAATAGCACCAAGAATACAAAGCCTAGGTTTTCTGCCTAGTCAAATCCTCCCTGGGATGGTTTTATGACACCCGAGAGGAATAATCATGCCACAAATCTGGACGCCACAATGTCAGGAAGGATCTGAGAACTGTGTCCCCATATCTAAGTTGGAGCTGACCTCAATTGTTCCAGAACTTCACCCTTCACCTGAGCACTCCCCTCTTGGCATTGAGAAGAAATGAAATTGGAAACAGTTGAATTCCTCTGGTGGCTCCTGCTGACTAAGCAGGCAAGGGACCCCACTGCAGAGTTCATGGTGGTTTTGGCAGAGCAGGATTCCCTCCCGAGGTTCCAGCCTCCTGGGGGCCAGATGAGGGGCGGGCATGTTTACACAGCATCTCAGACCAAACAGCTGGGGGAACTGCAACCGTTTAATTTTGCCCTGCTGACTCGAAGAGGAATTTGGTTATACCGCACAAGGGAGAGGCTTCCTCAGCTCACTCCGTGCTCTGAATGTCTCTTCCTTTCTTCTCTTTTCCTTTAAATGTTTTTCTTTCCTTCCCCTTCGTTATTACCCACCTCTTCCTTTCTCGCTGCTCGTTCCTTCTTTTCTTTACTTCCAAAAGAAAGTACTATGGGAGAACACTAAAGACAAAAGGAATCCTTTATTTTTAGAGCCAGGGGGATTTTATCCCAAAAGATCTGTTTGTGGCTAAACTAGTAAAATAAATGGGCTAAATCCTTTTTTTCTTATTCTGGCAAAACGTAAACCTCACATTAGAGATGATGTTTTTGGGGGAAAAAAAAAAAAAAGAGGATTGGAGTCCCTCAGGGAGTCTGGCCCAGCTACACCAGTTGAAAAGTCCACCGAGGTCCAAGCGAACAAGAGGAAGTGGAAAGGAAACATTTGTCCACATTCTACACGGGAGAGAAAACACGACCTTAATTACAGCCCTCATTTCAATCCCTGTTGCTTATTATGAAGGCAATAGAGAGCCTGTGAGGTCAAAATACAAACCCCAATTCAACTATTGAAACGGTGTGTCTTCAAGAATATGATTCCAACCCTGGGAGTGCCCAAAGCTGTACCTGTGATGTGATACTAGCCATAGTGGCCACCAGCATGGGTTGTGTGTCCCAGGTATTGAGCACAGTGAGTAGGGGACACAGTTTGGAGCCTTTGGTAGTGACTTCACAGTTCAGTTAGTTGGGAATCCAATCACAGATCACCATCGAGCTCATGCTTTCACAAGGAAGAACCCACATCTGTGTATCAAATGAGCCTGCTTGAATGAACGTGCAGGCTGTCTGGAATATTTTATTGATCTATCAAATGTAAACCATTGGAAGAGGAAGGAGCTGAGGGTAGGGGACTGACTGAAGCCTTGCAGGCTCCCAGCCATCTCTGCCAAACACTCCTTCTTAAAGGCTTCTAAAATATGAATAAATAATCAGGTGCTATATCCTACAATCACCGCCTTCTAGTTTTTAGGATCCACATTTTTCTCATTTTTGAAAACTGAAATAGCATATTCTTGTCTCCAATACCCTGGCCTTGATCCCAGTCCCTGATTTCTTTAAGTGTACTGACAGTGGTTTTGTAATCACATCTGCAAGTTCTTTCTGTATTCTAGAATTTAATCCAACTTGAACTCATTAAGTACCTAGTTCCTCCGTTATTATCTCTTGTGCAATCTTTGTCTACAGTCCCCCTTTCTAAAGATGTTTCTAAAAAATCCACCTACAAGTATGTTCATGGCTGAACATACAAAAAACATGAAGTTGTTTAAAAACACCCTCTGTTCTTGCACACAGATATCAGTAAGGTTGAGCGTTGCTTTGAGATAATGTCTTTGAGTTGCTTCTTTTTGTTTTTTAAGTGTACAAACAGACACATATGCTGTTGGATGAGTAAAGCTTGAGAACAACTGGTGATGTCACACAGCAGAGTGTTTGTCTAGCATGTACAAGGTCTTCGGTTTGATCTCCAGCATCACAAACAACTGGGGGTAATGGCTCGTATCTGTAATCCCAGCACTAGGGAGGTAGAGGAAAGAGGACCAACAGGTCCAGGTCATCTTCAGCCACATGGTTAAGTCAAGTCCAGCCTGGGATACATGAGATCTTGTCTCAACAAACAAATCGTTTTTGTTTTGTTTTGTTTCTTTGTTTTATTTGTTGGTTAAAAGAGAGAGAGAGAGAAGGAAGACAAGATGGCTCAGTGTCTAAAAGCACTTGCTATGCAAGCCTGATTTCGTGGATTTGGAAGGAGAGGGCCAGCCTCAGCTGACCTCTGACCTCTGTTTGCTTGCTGTGGTATGCACATGCCTGCACTCACATAGTCACCATATATACAAACAATAATAATAAAATTTTAAAATCCTAACATAAGAGCACATTCTATATAATTAGCCCCCTTTCTATTGCCTCATTTTTAACAGTAGCATACAATTACTATGTAGTCCTATGACATGATTTTTGTCTCACTTGACTGCTTTGGGTAAGGATGGTGGAACTTTTGACTCTTCTGAATTATGAATTATAGTCACTATTTTGGGAAAGTGTCCAGGTATTTAGGAAGTAGCGTGTGGTATCCATAAGGGAGGAGGTTCCGGGAACAAGTAATTTAAGGCCCTGACCGGATGCCTTTCTTTCTCAGGTGTAGAGCAGACATTAAGTAGATCACTCCATTTTCAGGGCCTCAATTTTCTCCTTTAGGGTTCCTGTCCATTAAAGGCCTGGGAGTGAGGAGTGATGGACAGCAGCCCCTAGAAGCAGCTCTTGTGAAGGGCAAAATGCAGCATGGGTTGTGGTAGGTATAACATAGTGAGTCAACTCAATAAGTGGTAGCCATCACCGCCAGCAATATTTTTGTTACAAGACTTGGTATGGCTCAAGGTCTACAGACTTTGAAAGTTAAGATCTTGTTAGCCATCAGTGATCTTAAATTGTGGACCTGCATTTTGAGCTCTATACACAGCTGGTGGAATCTTATAGCATACTGTAAATTATGTTAGCTTGAAGACTTGTTCAGAGGTATTTGTATAAGGTATATGATAGGGTCTGCATTAGTGTACACAGATTCCTAAAACTCATCATACTACTTGGGTAGTGTGGTAAATACCACAGAGATTATGGGAAGCAGAATTAGGGCAACCATTCCCAACAACTCAGAAAAATCTTATGTGATTTTGACCCTTATCCCCCAGGAGATATTTATGATGTCTATAATCTTTTATTTTTATTTTTTTATTTTTTATTTTTTTATTTTTATTCTTTAATTTTTTGGTTGCTAAGGTGTGGTAGGAGAGATCAGAGTTTGGCATTTCTGGTGGATAAAGGCCAGATCAGACAGATACCAAACTTCCTTTAATACATGGGCTCTGCACTTACCCCTAGCAACAAGTTACCCAACCAGCATCTCAGTAAGGCTAAGACTGAGAAACCCTGGGTTTGTGCACAATACTCAAAAATTACAGAAAGGGAAAAAAAATGTCAAAACCTGAAAAAATACTAGTACAAGTTAACTCATGCTAAATGTTTTGTAGATTTGTAAGTACAGCCATGCATGCAGCAGTCAGTTTGGAAATGACCTGGCATTTTCCTGTGGAAGTGCATGTCGGGAGGGCTGCTGTTTGTGACCTATTGGGAGGTGGTGGAAGAGGCTTCCCAACCCCCAGATGCAGTATGAGGTATGCATGGGTGTGGTTCATTACACCTGGTGAGCTGAGGTAGATGGTGGGTGGTGCAGGGTGTTCCTATGCATGCAGGTAGAGCATGTTCCCGTGAAGCTCAGGCCATTGGACATATACTACTCTCTGCATTCATGTGAGCCTTTCAAAGATTAAGTTGCAAGTGAATGTGAAATTCAGTTTATGTTCACAGGATTCCTTACCATCCTAATGGTGCTGGAGCACACAAGAGTTTACAAAACAAGCCAGATAACAGAACTGAGCTTGCACAGCTAATCCCACAGAGCTGACTCAAACTATAGTTCACAGGATCCAAGAGGCTTTAACAGAACAAAGAAATGTTTCAGAGAAAAACCTTGGGGCTCCTCCTATCTGCCTGCTCCATGTGGTATTGCATAGCATCAGACTTTTCTATGACCTGGCAAGTGCTCCAGGCTATTTATATATATCAAAGTCTATTTAAAATCCTGGACAATGCTGAAATGTTTAAAGGCAAAAACTATATGGTATATACCATTTGTTATAAAACAAACTGAGTAGGAGCTGTGAATGAAAGGGCTAAGAGGAAACAAGGCTGGCCATGAGTTGTTCAACGATATGAGAAGGTGAGGACATGAGGTTTGCTTATCATCTCCACCATACTGTTGCATAATTAAGAGAGAAGGACAGATGATTGGCATGATAACCATGCAGCGGCTGTGGACTTGCAAGCAGGCCCTGTTTCTAAAGGGCAGTGCTGTTTTTGAACATCATTTTATGTCATGCTAGTGCAAGGAAATACCATGCTGTACACTTGAGATGCGCTGGAGCCCTATGAAGCCAGCTCCCTTTCCACAAGTTCCAGTGACTCTTGAGGATGGCATGGTGTCCTCAAGTGTCCAAGCAGAGCCAAGTGTCAAAGGGAAAAAATGTGCACTCAAGTCATGGTCAGTGACCGGGAGAAATACCCAACTAGTGTTTCACTGAACTGCGATGATAAAGCCCTGAGGAGGGAGGCAAGACTCTGAGCCAGGGAAGGCATGTAAGCCATGTGAAAACCCGAGGAAGCAGAGAGCTTGGCAAAGAGCTCTGGTCGGCGTTAGACCTTGACCTCACGGAGAGGCCTGATTTTATTGAGCGTCCTTGGGCAAGTTAATCTAATCATCCTGAGAAATTTTGTTTTCTTTCCAGATTGTGAAAATTGGATTCTTTTGGTAATGAAAGGGGGGGGATCTAAAGCAACAAAATAGGAGACTGGGATAAGGAAACCAAAGACACCGAGAAATTCCTAAGCGAATGGAGGTCATGGCAAAAAAGTAGAGGTACTCACAGCCCCCTCCCCCAGTGCACAATAGAATTCACAAAATTCATATCCTAACAGCCACCCAGAGCACAGGGTTAAGTGCTGGGTTGGAAGCTGTTCCCACCGTCTGCATCTGCCTAGCTGCGAAGGATGGAGGCAGGGTCTATAGGTTCTGTCATTACAGCCCTGCTGTCTGGCCTCCTCTGTTTCTTCTCATCTGTTCCTCTAGCCTGAAGTATTGTTTACTCTGCTCTCCAGATTTCACCTCATTCCTCATGGTCCTCAGCTTCTGGGATGCCTCTCACAGTCTGGGCTTCTGCGGAAGCTCCCCCTCTGAGCTCACACTAACTCTTATCAATGTTGCTATTCTGGTCCATAAGTGTGCACTCTCTTTGAATGCTTATCTCTGAGGCCTGTACACTTTTCCTTCTGTGTCTGCAGGGGATTTACTCCAGCAACCCCCATGGATGTGAAAGTCTGCAGCTGCTCAAGCATATAGCCTCAGCACATCTTCCCACCCACTTTCAGGCATCTCCAGATTACTTCTAACACCCAATATAACATAAATGGACATAGCTATACAATTTTGCTTAGGGAGAAATAACAACGAAGACCCCATTTGTTCAGTAAAGACATAACTTTCAGTTTTGAGTGGCTGGATCTAAGGCTGTGAGTTCACAGATAGTGAGAGCTGTGACTCTCTCTCTCTGTCTTTCCCTCTCTCTCTCTCTCAATGTGTGTGTGTGTGTGTGTGTGTGTGTGTGTGTGCTACCTAACTAGAGTGTAAATAACCTAAGAAGGACTTTTTATCAAATTTCCTGGTAAATGGTCTCAGCATCACAGAGAAAACTGGTAGACACGTGACTAAGGTAAGCACTCATAAAATACTGACTAGATAAATATCCTGGCCCTCCCCCTTCCCCACCATTTTAAAGCTAGAAAGAAGTCTGTGTTCTTTTTGTGGAGCACCCTTTTCCCCTGGGAATCTCTAGCAAACTCCTGTTTGTGTTTTGATTCTCAGTTCAAAGCCCTTAAGTGCAGGTCTTGCCATTTGCTCTTGTTGCCTCACTGGCGATAGGTCTTAAGTGTATATGCTCCCTCTCCTAGAGCACACTTGATATTTGCTGTCTTTGTACATAGTTTTGTATCAAGCCTAAATCTTTTTCTTTAGACTAAAAGGGGAAATGTAGTGAGAGACCCACCCCACCTGCACCTGTAGCACTGACCACTCCCATTGGGCATAGTCACAAGGGCAGACCTGATGGAGGGTTAGGTTAGGTCTGGTGTTCCAGAGCCCAGCTCGCTCTCATGGTTCTGGTCGGGTCACTGAGAGCAGCCTGGGTGTGGATCCTTGGAACAGGAACTTGAGGGTCATCGTTCTCTCCTGTGACTTCTCCCCGAATAAAATATTATTAATATTAATAAAATATTATTAAACCTAGTCCTGTGTATCTTAATCTGTCCATCTATACTTAAGGAAGTACATTACACTTACCCCTTTTCTCTGTTCCCTGAACCTACTTTATCAGTGGCTTCCGGGAGACATCTGACTCATAGTATACATAGCACAGCACGTGACCAAGGTCCCCTGTGGGCAACACCCACCATGGGGACAGGGGAAGCATACTGGGTATATGGTACACAGGTGAACAGGCTTTCTTACATGTGTATTTATTTTATTGCATACATATAATAGTACAATTGTGTATTGACCCATAATTACCCAGAGCATATTGGTTAGGTTGAAACTACGCTTAATAAAGGAAGGACAGCCTGAAGAAAAGTGGTGAGGAAAATGGTAGTCTGATCTGTGACTTTCCAGGGAATCACCTGAAGGTGGGGTGCAATCAAGCAGGCAGGGTGGAGAAGGTAAATATGTTGTAATACAGGTATCTTCATATCTGTTTTTACACTGGAAGGCAGTTCTCAGAGGGTAAAGATGGAGTCAAAGTAAGACCTGTAGGTTCCAGAACTCCCATATTCAGGGGCAGTTGAATGAACTGAAGTAGATGACAAAACATAGAAATCTTGTTGAATGGCCTCACCATTCTCAAAGCACTATGGTGGCTGACCTTAAGACTGAAGACAGTAAGGATAGCTCAGATATCCTTATCTCATCACTTTCCCAGTGGATTCCACAGGGGACCTGAGGAACTCAGGCAATTCCCAGATGCCTTTGTGTGGATTATGTGTTCTGCCTGGGTTTTCTAGCCAGCAGGAATGCCTACTTGAAAATGTGCAGAACTTACCGTGCCTTTAAAAGATATAACCAGCAACTCTCAGAGACTTATTCACCAATGAGGACTAGTCTCATGTCCCAAGCATTTGCTTCCTCCCCTGAACAATGGGAATTATCCAACTCATGGAGGTTACTGCAGAGAGGAGGAGCAGAGTACCCTAGTGGTACAGAGGGAAGACTGACTGAGTCAGCTTTCCTCACAGCTCCTGAGAGGAAAGACTAGAGGGTGGTCCTGGAGTGGGAGGCCCCCTGGCCTTCCCCAGGAAGCCACTGACATTTCGGAATTCTGAAGGTCTTTGTGTAGAAGGTGAAGGGTATAGTGGAGGGAGGGAGCCCTGGCTGGGAGGGGAACAAAGAGAGGAAAAGGGAAAGGCAGGGTGCTTCCACATTTCAAGGTAACATAGCAGAATGAATCCAAAATTGAATTTGGCTCTAATCACTAGTGATTCATTTGGAGACGAATCACAAAGGGCCTCTTTCCCCCCAGCTTCCGCTTTACAGATTTCCCAGGCTAAAAGGGTGGCCCAGTTTTGAGTCACTGGTTTTAGGAAACCCAGAAATGATAACACGAACCAGATCTGACTGTGCTCCTGTGGGAGATTAACCCTGTGTTTACACAGATTCCTGAAGAATCATTTATCTGCACTCAGATCTGGATTCCTGTAAGTGCATTGACCCTGGCTACTGGCCCTGATCTTCTGCACTGTGTCTTCCCGCTTTGAACACCCACCTAACCAAGCAACAAGTCAAGATAGTGATCAATGTGATGTTATGAGTAGTTTTCCCGCCAGCCTGATCCTTATTAAACCACAATAATGTGGTTTGCCACTGATGTCCAGGTTCACCAAACACAATCTCATCTTCTTTATAAAGTATGTTAGATACCTTTTACTCTCTTCGTGTGTGTGTGTGTGTGTGTGTGTGTATGTGTGTGCAAGCACATATGTGTGTACACTCAGTTCTACACACTTATGTCTATACTTGTGAAAATCCAGGCCAATTGCTAGATTCTTACTTGATTCCTCTCATCTTATTTATCAAGGTAGCATTGGTGTGAAAGAGAATGTCCCCCATAGGCTCAAATGTTTGAACACTTAGTCCCCAGTTGGTGACTCTGTTTGGGGAGGTTAGGGAGTTGTGGTTTTGTTGGCCTTGTATGCCACTGACGAAAGACTTTGGGAGTTAAACATTTCTAGTTTTCTCTCTCATTTTGTGTTTGAAGTTTAAGGTGTGAGCTCTCAGATCCATGCTTGTTGCCTTGCCTCTACTCTATTATCGTGGACTTTTACCCCTCTAAAACTATAAGCCCCCCCCCAAACCTCTTCTATCTGTAAGTTGCCTTGATCATAATGTTTTATCACAGCAATGAAAAAGTAACCTGTTACTAGCAGGGTCTCTCAGTCAATGCATAGCTAGCTGACAGACTAGACTCATTAGCCAGCTTGCTCTAGGGATCTCTGCCTTTTGAGACTAGAATTGCAGACAGGGTACTACATCTATCCCAAATTTACATGGGTCCTATGGAACCGAATGCTTTTCCTCCTACTCAGCCATGGAACTATCTCCCAGCTCAAGTATCTTCAATAAACAGTTCACTAAGGTTTCAAAATGATTTCATTCTTATTTGACTAGAGAATAAATTGCCACTTTAACGTGCCTTATGTATTCTAGGCACCTAGTATGCATCATTTCCTTCATTTCTCCCAAGAAGCCAATGAGATAAGTAAGATCTCCTCACTGGAAGATTAAAAAAATTCAATACCAAAGGGGTGAATCCATGGGTCCCCAAGCACCCAGTTAACCAAGGTAGAGCTAAGACAAGAACCTCAGGCTTTTTTCTGTTCCAATTGTGTCATTTTACTCTCTTGGCCATCTTTCTAGAAACACTGTAGAAAGTAGACTTAAGAGGAGCAAAGAACAGACTCTGGCATAAATAAATTAGGACTTGTCACAAACATCCATCATATAGGACATAGTCCTTGCTATGAAATAACTAAACAAACTCACATTTTTCAGCCATTCATGAGTTGGGCAATCACTGTGCCTATCCCTGGGGATGTGCCTCAAGTTCCCTGCTTAGTAGCCTACTGGATATCTTCAGACTTTGATCCACACTCGTGTTATGCTATTTCTTGCTCCTGTGTCAATGTCAGAGAGAGGCAATAAATGAGTAAAAGTTGAGTCTTTCATTCTTTTTTTTTTTTTTTCTTCACTCTAATTCCCGGTATCTGAGAGCAGCAAGTGCATCGCATTCAGCAGTTGCTCATTTCCACAGGGCTCTGAGATCCTGAAAAGAAAGTTTCATCGTGATTGTGGCTTCTCTTTTGTCATTTCCAATTCCAGAAGCATCTCTCCTCTCTGTGTGAAATAATTGAACTGCCAGAGTAGTATAGATGGAAAAAGAACAAAGGAGCTGATGTCACCAAAAGGGGGAAGATGAAAGGCAGCCAGGGCTGCCTAACCTCTTGGGGCTGGGAGCTTCACGCCTCCCAGCCATACTCAGACCCTACAGCTAGGAAGTGCCATTTGAAAGACTCCTGCTATTCTTTGCTTTTCTTTTCTGAGCACTGCTTTCAGTGTTTCCTGAGAATCCACAGGGCATCGTGTTTCCAGAAACAGCCTCCTTATTCATGAACTGTCTCAAATGGATCGTTCAACTTAGCCATCATAAAAAATGAGCTGCAAGGGCTTCCTATTTCCTAATTAACAGACAGGAGAATACTTAGTTGTTCTGAGAGCTGAGGCCCTGACGATGTCTTCAAGGCACCTTGGTCATGGTCATCATCACTGTCCTCCTGGAGGAGACCTGGAGCCTTTTCACTTTTTAATGCACTGCTACTCCTGTACTTCTGGCTCATCGTATCCCCTGACTACGCATCAGAGATAATGACTGTCCTTTGGTGATGTTGTCCAGACCCCTTAAGCCCACTTCCACTCTTTGCAGCATTCTTCTAGCTGCTGGGGAAACTGGATCTGGGCTAGCTTATAAAAACTGAGGAATTTGCCTCCTCCTCCCACAAGATCCCATCACCTCAACATATTCTCCCTGGGAGGTTTTGCATTCCTGGGATCCCCCCAACTCTCCAGGCACAGTCTTGAGCCTATGGCTTATGTCTGAGTGGAACTGACTGAATTAAGTATTGTTCCCATTCCAGATGGTGAAACCAAGACCTAGAGATTAAAATCACTGGCCTAATGTCGCAAAAGTAATTCATTGTAAGTGGCCAGGCTGTCATCAGATGGAATGCAAGGCTTTAATAAGGAGTATTTTAGTGGTCATTGTAGACACATTCTGCGGGCTGGACAACATTCTAGAACAGTTACCCTATGCATCAGCAGTAGACAAAAGGTGATGAAGTACAAAGGGAAGAAGGAGCAGAAGGAGAGAGTAACAGAAAAGACGATGGCAGGAACTTGTGGAGTCACAGGCTCTGAGTGACCACTGAGGTTGTTTGCCTTTGCCATGAGTACTCCTATTAATAGGAGTATGTTCGCACTGTTACACACTATGGGGAACCTTGAAGCAACAGGATTAAGTTTCTTATTGTCCCAGTCTTCTTGGTTTTGTTTTGTTTTTGTTTTTTGTTTTTGTTTTGTTTTGTTTTTAATTTCTAAAACATACAAATATTCCTTACCCCGCAATTTCACAGCATGGCAGAAATTGGACAACCTTCTTGTCCCTGGCACTATATAGACATCTGGCACTGTCCTGTCCTGTAGGTGCCCAGCTACATACCTCTTCCTGTGACAGCAATTATAAATGACTCCACCACACCTCACTTAGTAAACTTATTGCTGTTGAGAATTACAAATCTAGATCAAAGCTCTCGCATGGCAGAAGACAATCGGCAAGCATTAATATGTTTATTAATGCTCACATTACCTCTTCCTTTTCATAACATCTTCTTTATCCCTTCTAAAATATTCCAGCATCCTTTGCTGTATCACTTACCTTAAAAACCATTCTTGGTCAGATAGAGACATACCTGTAGTACAAGATACTTGGTAGACTGAGGCAGAATGATTACAAGAGCCCAGGGATTTGAGAAGTTCTCCAGAAAAAGAACAAGAATCATAAACAAACAAGCAAACAAGATAAAAACTAGAAGTCATCAAAACAAAACCTCTAAGGACAAAAACTAGACAAAGGAATTTGTGCTGAGAATGTTTTCATTTTAATCTGGGCTCATTGTCTAAGACATAGACACTACCTCTAGTTGGCCTAATTGAAGCACCATATACAAACAGTTCTTGGAAGCTGCCTACTTATAAGACATGAAAGATGTTTCCTGAAGTATGCTCTCTAGAATGTAAAGAATGTAATTACCATCCTAAAGAATGTCAATATTCCATAATAGAGTTGTATGGTTAAATAAATTTGAGAAATTAAGGTTGTTTAAAATTAAGCCTTTTTTTTTTTTTAAACTTCTTGGGCCTTCTCAGAACCTTTACAACACTAATATATACCATCAATATTCATGAAGACATATGGTTTGCAGTTTTTATAATCTTATTTTTGTAACATGGGTTTTTATAGTTTAGGGTCAGCAAATTTTAATCTACAGGCCAGATCTGGTTTACCACCTACTTTGCAAACAAAATGTTATTACAACACAACCAGCCCACCCATTTGCACACTGTCTGTGGCTTTAAGTTGAATCACTGCAACAGAGACAAGACAACTTTGAAAATCTAGATTCTCTACTGTTTAGCTTTCCAAAGAACAACATAGTTTATTCTATTTCAGGCTGAATGGTTTTAAGGCATTAGCTTGGAGACCTTCGATGTTGAAAAAAAATTTACAGCATATCTATTCACTTGAGGCTCAGTGACATCACAGTGAGCAGGAACTCAAGCATTGAGAGCTTGTTACAAATGCAGATGTGTCTGGAATCTGGTCCTCAGCTAGTGAATCAGAACATCCAGGGGAAGGGCTAGGGACGGTTCAGTGGTAGAGTACATTTCTAGTATGTGCAAGGCCTTGGATTTGATCCTTAGCACTCTAAGAAGACAGACTGTCAAGTGGAAAAACTGAGGGACTGGTACTTGGTGGAAGCACCTACCAGATTGTGTATAGAGCTAATGTAATGCAAAGGATGGAGTTACCACAAAGACTGTGTACTTTTACATTTTCTCAGCACTAGAATTCTTCAAAAAGCTTTCTTGGGTCTCTCTGAATAAATTTAAAAGCATCCTACCCAGTGCTTTTTTGTTTGTTTGTTTTATTTTGTTTTGTTGTTGTTGTTTTCTAGACAGTATTTCTCTGTGTAACAGCCCTGGCTGTCCTGGAACTTACTTTGTAGACCAGACTGGCCTTGAACTCACTGAGATCCACCTGCCTCTGACTCCCAAGGGCTTGGATTAAAGGCGTTTGCCACCAATGCCTGGCGACCCAGTGCTTTTAAAGTACACTGATGTCCCTTGGCTTTCAAATTCTCCACATTGCTGTAGTTTAGTGCCCTGTATGTGACAGATCTCAGGTAAACCTGAGGCTCCCTTTCATCTGGCCTAAGAAAATTACCCGAACTGACTAACTCGTAGGTGCCTCCCTGAATCCATGAGTACATTATTTCATCATAGGTTTTCATTTTCTCATTGATAGAAAATGTCAGGTAAGAGCATAAACTTGGACATAATAGTTCTGAGGCTTAAGAGGTATCTCAAGCCTGATTTCACAGGCATGCTCAGTCAAGGTTAGTAAGAACCCAGGCATGGGGGCTCATGCCTGTAATCCCAGCATCTGGGAGGCTGAGAAAAGAAAGTGACCTTCAGTTCAAGGCCATCTTGGGATACATAATGAATTCTAGGCCAGCTTGGACTATGAATAATATTCTGCTTAAACCAAAATAAATTAATTTAATTAATTAGTTAAAAAGGAAGAAAGGGGGAGGGAAGAGAGACGATGTCAGGAAGGGAATTAGTGAGTCTACAGCCCCCCAGGGTGGTCAGCTTTTCCAGGGAAAGAACCACTTGTAAGCCATCATCCTTTGACTCCCCAGTGACCATAATACAATAAATTCCTGAAAATAAAAGATTTATGGAAGGAATGATGAAAGACCAAAGGGGGCAGATAAAATGGTGGTCAAGGGGGATGAGACAGAAAGATCATCTGCACGGCTCCAAATCCTTTTACCACCTGTTGCTTCATGTGTGGTCCCCAGGAAAGAGCCTGGCTTCTCTCTGCTGCTGCTTCCTCCCTGGTCACGGAGCTCCTCCTAGGTTGGTTGTGGATGTTAAATAAGACACTGTAGGAAAAGCACCTGACACTCTAAAATAGAAGTGCCATCAAGGCTGTCACTCCAGACAATTATTGTTACTACTGTTAATTGCTAGAATTCCCACAGCATGGTCCATCCATTGCTGGAATAAGGGGCCTGAAGCGAACCATTTTTTTCTGTGTTTATGGTAAAGTCTGATTTCTGTTTTTGCTCCTACTTATCCTTACATCCCTTTTGGAAACACAAAGCTCAGGGAACAGCTTGAAATTTGGGATTAGGCTAACAGCACATGTGATCAGCCATGGAGTTATACACACAGTAAATCCTTCAGCTTCACTACATCGTGCACAGCTAGCATTTCCCCCAGTGCCATAAAGCAGACACCCCTCTCTCTCCCTGCCTGTTTGTAGCAGGTTAGGAGCAGACTTAATTAAGCCCCTAAACAAGGAAATGACAGGCTCCAAAGGGGATAGAGGGATGCCTGTGTCCAAACCAAATAAAGGAGAAACCATAAATACCAGAGCTTTGAGACATCAACACTGATACTCAAAAGGTTCTTCCTGCTGCTCGACCAGGCTCTTTAATCCCTTAGAGATTTGCCTTTGGGTATTCCCCACTGATCTGAGACTCTGGGACACACATGAGCACCTGGGGCTTTTCACACACCTGCTTCTAAAGAGGTCAAAAAGGTTGGATGTGAAATGTCTGCTTCTATACTCTGTGAACTAAGCACAGTTCTAGACTCTGGGGCAAAAAGCACACACATACTATGCTCACTCCACCAGAGCTCATCCTAGTCCAGTGAAAGAGACAGACATCAATAAAGAACAATACTATGAAGCAAAGCCCCAGAGTACTCTGAGATAGCATGGGAAGTCACCTGCCTAGAAAGACAGAGACTTCTCCTAGTAGAGTTAATAAAGCTAATGATGCCAGGAGAAAGCACAGCCCATGTCAAGATCCTGGGAAGGACCTACATCACAGGAAGTGAATGAAGTCCTAAGAAAATAGTATAAAACCAGGAAGTCTGACCCCCCAGCTGAGAACCGACAACTGCAGAGAGAGGACAGTTAGCCTTGATTGGCAGTGTAGACCCTGGTAAGAGCTTGCACCCCAGTAGAAGGCCACATGTCTAAGAATATATAGATGGCACAAATTGGACTTAATGGGTCTAAAAAACAAAAGAGCAGACACAAAATCTGCAGGGTAGGGAAAAGGGATGGATCTGGGAAGGGTTGGGAGAGAGGTATGAAATAAGATCAAATTGCAGTGTATGAAATTATTAAAGAGCTAATAAAAATAAGAATATTAATATAATAAAATTCATTTCTGGCCCAACCAAAGAGTTTAATTTTAAAGTGTAAAAAAAAAAAAAAAAAAAAAAAAAAAAAACAAAAACAAAAGAAAAGAAAAACCAAAATCTTTATGATACTCAATAGTAATTTTTGCTGAAATGCCTTCAATGACAAAATAAATATATAACTACATTTGGAAAAAAAGGAGGCCGAGAGGGAGAAGGTGGGTAGACCATGATGACACAAAGCTGCCTTAACAAAGACCGTCTTTATGTACCAGCAAAGAGAAGCCATTTAACACAGGAACAGACAGTTGATGTAGCTTGCATATGAAAATGACCAGAACAGACTAGACTGTTGAGAGAACATGAAAAACCAGTACAGGCTGTCTGGCAAGAAGTGTGCTGGGATGTTCCAGCGTGCTAAACTGTGAGAGTGAACACACCCTGCTATGGATCTGATGCAGAGCCTAGACAAGAGAGTGACACTTGATCTGGAACCAGAAAATGCAAAACTCCATTCTTCTAAAATAGGAGTTGACAGAGATCCAAAGACAGAAAACAGGCTGCATAATCTCCGCAATGCTAATACATCTGTGTATTCATGCCGCCACATCTTAGACTTTTCCCAGTAACAATTTTGATAGCACTGGGCATTTTTCACAAGCATCAACAGCAGAAGAGAGGTAGTGGCCACCTGTAATCCCGGCAGAGACAGGGGCCTCCTGGGGCAAGCTGGGAACTAGTCTAGCTGAAGTCAGTGAGTTTGGGTTCATCAAGAGACCATGATTCAACAAACAAAGTGAAAGTAATCAAGGAAAACAGCTGTTGTAAGCCTCCATGTGCAAATACACATGCATGCATAAACACTTACACATACATGTATATCCACACCACACTCCATACAAGCCATATGCACACACCACACATGTATCACACATCACACACACGCACACAACACCCCTCTACACGCAGACACCACAAGCGCGTGCGCGCGCACGCGCGCGCACACACACACACACACACACACACACACACACACACACTCACACACACACCACATGTGCAAAAGCCGGAGAGGGTTCAAATTTCATCCTAACCAACTTCCTAGAAAGTGACTATGAGTAATGACATCAAGCCTGACCCATATGGGTGCAGAGAGGGGACACTTTGCCTTGTAGGGGCAGTTATCAGTTTAGAAGGCAATGTGGATCATTTGCATACATTTCCTAGAATTGAGGGGATACATGTGTTAGCTCTTATCTTCATTAACAAAATACTCTGCCATGATTTGCTCACTGTAAGAATAGACAGGAGAAAGGTGAAAGGTACCTTTTGGGATGAAAGGATTGTACTCTAGCTCCCGAGTTACCAGAATTAGAAAAGATCATTGTCAACAGAGTGTGGTGAATTTAGATGAAAAAGCAGCAACCTCTCAGGAATCAGGGGAAAAAAAATGTATTTTCAATTCTCAGGTTATAGCTTCATTAGAAAATGCTGTGAAACAGTAATATATAGCCTATTCAATTAAGCTTTGTGATTAAAAAATATAAAAATGATTTCCTGACCCAATGGTCATGATGTATAGTTTGGAAAACACGGGGTTCAATAGTTCTCATTCGAGTCCTTCAGGAAGCCTTGGGAGCACCCTCACGCTTGGAATCCATTCCCACACTTCGGTTTCCTTGGCTCCTAGTGATTGCAGGCTCTTCCTCTTCAGACACACTTAGTGGCAATGCCTCCTTCCTACTCGGCTTCTAGAGAGTTTCACTTACTGTTTTACTTCCCAGGGGCTTGATTTAAAAGACAGATATAATTTGATAATTGCTATGGCATGGGGGTAGAAGCAAATGGAGATGAAAATTAGTATCTATTGAAAACAATGTTGGGTGAGTGGCGGTTTTGTACCTTGCAGTCCACAAACCTTATGAGGTGAATAGACCAGTTCCAGGCTCCCAAAGCCATGGAGGCTGAGCAGAAGAAACTGAGAGTGTGTGGGCATTCTGTTCCTCAGGGTGGAGTCTCCAGGCATTTGAATTGTGATTTAGCAAAATCTGGCCTCTGCCCTGGGCAAAAGAAACTTCCATAGTGATAGAATAAGACTCCATTCACCCAAAGGCCAGCAGGAGCAGGTTTCCTTGCTCACCTTCCTAAAGTAGCATACCCTACTCAAAGTATACCCTGGGATGTGACATATGCACAGATCTCAGTGGCAAAACAGGTACTTAATTCTGGCAGGCTGGAAACAGCAAGCATCCTTATTTCTGCTAGGTTGTTTGGGGGTTGCTGAGGTTACCAAAGACTGCAATAGCTGAGAGACCAGCCCACTAGGTCTGGTTGTTAGGAACTGGCCTACCCTATTCTGAGCAGACCCTGCAGCTGTGTGACTACTGTGTGACTACTAATATTGCTCTTTGTTTTGCTTCCCCTACTGGAAAAGGAAATTATTAATATTTACAGACTAGTGTTCCCCAGAAATGTAAATTAGAGAGCCCCCAAGTAACATTATAAGCTGTTAAATAAATACAAGCTAGGTTTATTATTTTTAACACTCATTACAGCATAATTGGGGGTGGGGAGACCTAAAACAGCTTTTCCTCCAACTGTTTCTTAGAGGGAAAAAAAGGTCAGTAAATTGGAGCTTGACAACCCTAGACTAGATTTTTATCTATCAGGCTTTGTGTTATGCTAATGAATAGACGCTCCTTAGCTGTGGGGGTTCACCTACTAACTCTGCAGACTTTATCTGTTAGCTGGCTCCTGGCTTTAAAGAGCAAGACCGCTTGACAGCAGTGTCAGCCCCATAGGGACCTCTCAGCCTGTCTCAGCCTGTTTATTGGGAGTTGCAGACATTGGCAGCCTTGTAGCTAGAAGTTTTAGGAAGGAATCTTTCCTCCCTCTAGGGCAATGGTTCTCAACTTTCCTAATGCTGCCACCCTCTACTAGAGTTTTTCATGTGCTGGCCCCTAACCATAAATTATTTTCCTTGCAATTTCATACTGTAATTTTTATTTTTATGAATTGTAATGTAGATATATGATATTCAGGACATCTGATATGAGGCCCCCTGTGGGTGTCTTAACCCACAGGTTGAGAACCACTGTTCTAGGATTTCCCATGCCAGCTCCTACCTGCTCAGTGGGAAAGCAGCCTCACCCCCATGACTAATATTCCAACTGTACTCTGTTCTCAAGGATCCATGGCACTTAGTGCACTGTCCCCCAGGCCCTAGCCTACATCAATGTCTCCCCAAAGATCTTATAGTGAAATGCTGACTTCTGTGCCGCACAATATTGCAATGTGATTAGAACTCATTGTACTTCTTCTAGTGGTCTGACTAAAGACAAAGGTAGTCAGTGGCACTGACTTGGAAGAATGTATTTCAAATTGCATTTTGAAATCTAATATTTCTTTTATCCTGAGAGCACATCTCAATTTTGACTTGCCACATTCTGTGTGCTTAAAAGTCACATAGAACTAGAGTATCAGAGGCCTTAGTACACACACAGACATACAGACACATATATATGTGCATGCATATGTATGCACATAAATATATATAAGATATATTCATGAAATTAAATATACTATATAATGTGTAAATCGATACATTAACTAATATTTTGTGGTTGAAATGTTTTAGATACAATGGACTGCATAAAACATATTATCATACTGGATATTTTTTGACTGATGGAGGACACTACAATGTCCTGGTCCTTTTACTAGAAAACAAAGATTTCAGTCTTCCCTCTTCTCACAGCTAGAGCTGCTGCCAGAGCAACCAGAAAACACAGGAATAAAAAGAACGTCCCCATAACCTTCCCTTTCTCGTCTCTCCAGAGCTGACTTGCTTTGCTCAGCCAACAGATTCTCTACATTCTGCATGACTCTACTGTGCTTGCCCCTGTCTGGGATTCTAGACCATAATGGGAAAGGAAGGAAAAGAACTCATAACACATCCCATTATTTTCTCTGTCTCTTAGAGCTCCCTCCTTCTTGTAACTCAGACTACAGACAGCTTCTGCTGGGGTGGCTCCCTCTGTGCATCGTGTACCAGTTCAGGACTCATGTAGCTACTGGGCCCAGATTGTGGGCCCAGGAAAGTCCATGTCTAGATCATTCATAGTCTGTTGCTTCTTCTGCATGTTGCCTGTCTTTGGGGTTTTCAGTTTCATTGAGTGGGAGAACCCAGATGGAGTGTGCTTACTTTATCTTTGCTAGGGCCAGATTCCACAGAGGAGATTTTCAGAGCATCTCTGTGACACCTGGTTATCTGCAAATGGTCTAGATAGAAACTTCAGATAGGATTGATTCCCAAACCATGCCAAATACCCATTATATTCACAGTCTTTGAATGGAAAAGAACCATTTTTCATATTAACAATAGGCATAGAGTGATTCTAATGTTTGTCCTGAAACAAAAACATCAGGTAAGAAAAATAACTGATTGTGTGTGTATACAAGGCATGTGTATGTGTATGTGTGCATGTATGTGCGTGTTCACATATGAGCATATTTATGTGCAGACACATGCATGTGTGTGTGCATGAGTAGAAAGAGAGAGAGTTTAAAATGACTATTAATTTATGTTATAGACTTGATCACATATGTGTTTAGTTAGATAGTGTACATTGTCTATATGTTTTCTAATTATATGGAAGAATTGGATAGATGCAGAGAGATCTATACAAACACATATATTGTTGAGTTCTGAAAAGAATAAGCATTAAGGACCAATGAGGTTGCTCAGCCAGTAAAAGCATTTGCTATGAAACCCTGTGGCCAAGTTCTGTCCCTAAACCCTCATAGTAGAGGGAGAGAATTGACTCCTGAAAGTTGGCCCATAACTTCCACACATGATTCATGGCACATTTCCACTAACATACACAAACCATACACACACAGACACAGAGTAATAACAGTAAATTTAAAAGAACAAACCCTAAAGTGTTTTTTTTTAACTTATTGATTTTCTTTAATGTTGCAGTTTCATTTTTATTAACAATTAAATAATACTCTATTGTGTAAATGTACCACATTTTCATTAGCCAGTCATCATTTAATAAAAATCTAATCTATTTCCAATGTCTGTTTATTATTAATAGAGCAGCAATGAACATGAATGAACAGATACCTCGTATCAAGATGTAAGTCCTTTGGTTTGGGGGTATATACTCAAGAATGGTATAGCTGGATCTTGTGACAGATCTACTTTCAGCTGAGTTTTTGGTTTTATAACTTGACAAGGCAATTGAGGACTGTATTTGTGTAGAATCTCTGAGGATTACACAATGGCCCCATGTTTCCTTTTATGGCAGACAAAAGCTTTGAAATTAAGTGAAGGGGTATTACAGAAAAAAAAATATATCTATTGGCAGTGGATAAACTAATTTCCTAATTAAGTTCCTATTGTCTACTTTACCAAAAGGGAAATGATATACACATCTAGATTATTACAGTGCTAGTCATGACTTAAGAGCTGATAATGTCCTTATTAAGATGAACTAAATTCCCAAAATGGTTGTGAAATAATTTAATGATTAAAAACATCTAACTGTAAGAGCTACTGGCACTGATAAAGTGGATATTTGCATAGTCGGATGTGCCACACTGAGTGATTTCAATCAGCTGATCATTCGTTTTTATAGCCATGACTTAAAAGGTGACTATGTGTCAGCAGCATTTTGCTAGACACTAACAGGTTCAGAATTTGTAAGTCATCCTAGGTGTGCTCTGGGTCAATCAAACTTCAGGTATGAAAATCTGAATAAACTGAACAAATGTTGCAAGAGCTAGACAAGCACATTGCTGAGAACTTAAAACAAAGTTTAAGAATTTTTGATTTTATAAAATTAAAACTACACATGCATCTTTTGGAGTATATAGCATGGGGCATGGGATTTAGAATCAGGAGCACTGAGTTTTGAGTCTTTGAATTGAATGTAACCCTGACTTCATGGTCTATAATTTGTGATGTATGTAAGTATGTGTGTGTGTGGGGGAGGGGGTTCAAGGTGAATATGTGTATGCATATATGTGTGGAGGACAGGAATCAGACAATCTTAGGTGTTCTTCAGGAGTCACCGCCTGGCTTGTTGAGATAGGGTCTCTCTTTGGCTTAGAACCTGCTAAGCGAGACAGGCTCTTTGTCAGGAATCCCCAAGGATCTGCTTATTCCTACTTCCTTAGTATCAGGTTTGCAAGCACCATGTATCACCACACCTGGGCGGGAATTAAACTCAGGTCTTCAGTCTTGAGTGGTAAGCACTTAACAGACTGACCTATCTCCTCAGACATCATCTATAACTTTTAGAAGGCAATCAAAGAATGTTAAAGAATTATGTTCAAGTGTCCAAGATTTAACCATCTCAAGCCTTGCTAGAATCAAGAATGTAGTGTGGGCCCAGGGTCTATGTGTGAAAGATAGATACTCATGATTTATACTGGGATTACACCCTCCAGTAAGCCCATCAGAAGCTGAACATTCTATATGGTGAAAATGCTTTTGATACTTCTGAGTTATTGAACATCACTGATTAGACTCTTAAAAGAGAAAAGAGTGGTGTTCTACCTACTTCCATTTGCCAACATCACCTAACACAAAACCCATTTTATAATAAAGTATTAAATAGCTCATATACATGCAGATGGTCATCTTTCAGAAATTATGGGAAACAAAAAACACAATATCCAAAATCTCAATTATATCATGGGACTGCCTGGGAGCAATGACTCACTGTCATTGCCTAAAATCACAGAAAAGAGCTACAGTCCTCTAAGTTATCCAAATGAGAAACTCAGAGTGAAGCTTCTACTGAGTGAGCACAGCTTTGACACAATCATAAAGCTGAAAGGAGTTAGTCAGACCATGCTAAGTTGAGAGCCATTTGTACAGCTATGTAACACAAGGCTATTTGCATGATACAGAAAATAAATTATTTTTAACAGATTACTTCTAACATACTTCTAACAGTATGCCAAACACATAAATTGGTTCTTTTGCCTATCACATTTAAGAGGAATGGTCATGCAGCAGAAAGCTTGTTAGGAACAAGGCAATGCCCCCCCCCCCATTCCTCCTCAAATCCATAGCTTCATATTCTTTAATTATTATCATTACACACATGTGTATACATTCACACACATATTCAGACATACAGTCTGATCAGCTCATTTAAGTGTTGCTCATATATATGTGATTAGGGCTGACCACTTGGAATTGGATAATCGGGGCTCTTTCCTGGAGGAGACTTTCTCCTACTCTCAGTAGGAGCCTGTAGCTCTTCTAAAGGTAGGCTTTTGTGAGATTTCCCCCATCCGTGTTTGCTTATCAGTTGGTGTCATCATTGTTCAGGTCTTGTTAAGACAACAACATTGCTGAGATTTCCTGGGTGCAGATTCCCTGTCTTCTACATTCTTTGGTCTCCTCACTCCTATAATCAATCCTTCTGCCTGTTCTTCTGAGATGTTCTATGAGATTTAAGTGCAGAAATTCTGATGTCAATATATCAAATGGGGTTAGGTTCCCCATGGTCAATTCTTCTCTGGATTTTGACTGGTTGTAAAGGTTTCTGCTTGCTGTATTTCTTTGATGCTACATTAATCTCTGGGTATAAGTATTTAGAATGGAATTATCATTTATAGTGCTTTAAGAAGTAGCAGTAGTGGTTTGTAGTGAGATAGTCCTTCTGTGGCACTGACCACGCCCATTGGGGGTGGAGCGATGGGCGGAGGTGACCTGAGGAAGGAGGTCGGAGGGAGAGCCAGGAAAAGCTCTTTTGCTGGCGTGACTCGGACAGGAGAGGATTGGGTTGAATTTCCTGGTGTTCATCTGTCTAGGTTGTAAGTTATTTCTCCCTGAATAAACATCTGTTCGGCCTATTTGTTTATCCTGATCCTTATTTAACCGCATTAGTGATTCTCCTTTAGGGTTCATAGCCTCGCCAGGCAAGGGGAGTGGCTACATCTACAGGACTAGGCATGAATTCCATCCTATTGAGCAGTCCGTACATCCAATTAAATGACTGTTGCTACCCTGTGATATAAATGCCACTTACTTTCCTTTTGGGATATCTTGTCATTCTGGTCATAAAGCTTTGTGAGTATCACAGCTGGGTAAGACATTTCTCCCTTGGCAGCTTATATGGTTCCTCTTGTGATTATAAGTCCTCCATCAAACATGTGTGTTGTCTTCAGCAATAATGACTCAATTTCTAGGAGGCAACTGAGGACAATGACAAAAAAGGGAGCTGTGTTTTTGATGAGATAAAAATTGAGCCATTTCCCTGAATCTCAAACAGGGTTGAATTGCTTCTTGGCATTTTTGCTAAAATCAAATGTATTATCTGTTCTTATCAGTTTAATATCTAATGGGGTTGAGTCTTTGATTTGAGTGAACAGAAAATAAAATGGCAACATCATAATTCCAAAGTGGGTTTAGGAAGTCCTTGATCATTCTAGCAATGATTAAAATAATTAAGCACCTTTTGAGAGCCAAGTCCATTGCCAAGTATTTGCATGTAATCCACAGAATAAGCATCTCTGTGTTACCTTGGTGACCAATGAGGTTCACAAATGCTTAGTAACTTATACAAAAAAAAAAAAAAAAAAAAAAAAAAAAAAGGCAACAAGGGACAATTCAAACCTGTAGAAGAGCATGATGACACACTTCTATATCTCCAGTTATTCAGAAGGCAGGAGAGGCTGGACATTTTTCTTGATCCCCATGACTTCAAGATGAGTAAGGACAATGTAACAGATCCTATGTAGCTCTAGTTAGCTGGCTCAAACAAACAAATAAGCAGTGAAACAGACCCAGGATCGCTTTTGATATGATCTTTATTAAAGAAAATTCAAAGGTAAATAAGGCCCGAAGACTCTGAGTAGACCAAGCATGCTAGGCTCTAACTTGCTGAATTATGTTGTTGGCTCTATTGTTGTTTTTGTTGGATTGAACCTAAGGCTTTGAACATGCTAAGCATGAGCTCTACCATGGAGCTACACTCTTGGCCACAACCTTGATTACTTACACAAGAATAAGTATAACTTAACTTGGTCTATGCCTTATAAATGCTTATAAGAAAAACAGAACTTAGGCTCAATGAGTCAGAAGCAACAAACAAACTCACAATTATATAACTAGGGACTTTCCAATGAGGTAGACCAATTACAACAACTGTATGACTATAACCAAAGATTTTCTATGTTTTACTTCTGTGCTTGTCCTGCAAAATACTCAGTTTACATTCTCTTCTAGGAACTTCTGAGCCACTTCTAGTTTGAACCTGTCCAATCCATGATGACTCACTGATCAAATTAACTTTATCAGGCCTTTCTTTATCATTCTTTATTCACCCCAAGAATATGAACTACCATAAAGTGTGAATGTCTATTCTTTTTGGTTGTCTTTCTTAATATTTGTTTCTCAATAGATCTGTGCATGGTACTAGAACCCTTAAGTTTCCTGACTTTTATATCTAGAAAAAAATTATTAATTATCACAGATCTCTTCACAACAGCACTCCAAAACAGCAGTCTCAACCATAATTAACAAAATACCTGTTTGACATATCTGTCACAATACCTTGTTAATGACCATAAATAGCCCATAGATACCATATTTTAATGATTTGCTTCTGTTTGGGTTTTCAATGATATATTTTGAGACTTCAATGAGAAGACCATCCATCCTTTTAAGTTAAGCATCCTGCACACAGCATACTACACAACACAATGAACACCAGTGAGGTTTGTTGAATTGAACAAAGCTAGGTACTTTTATTGAAACCTATTTGACTCCCCAAGTGCCGCCACAGATTATTGCTTGATAATGAAAATAGCTAATATTTATTGAGCACTGATTCTGTCCCATGTGCTAAGGCAGGCAGTTCACTTATACTGATTTAACCAAAATAACAATTTCCTGTGATGACCATGTCCCCAGTTTACAGTAATGGTGTTGAAATTCAGAGACAGCACATGTTATTTGTATAAGGTCACAGGACCCAACCCAATTATTCTAACCCATAAAACTACACTTTGAACCACTAGCTTAGCTGTTCATAAAAAAGTCACATAGGAGCCTGGTAAAATAACTGAGTGGGTAAAGAGCCTTGGAGCCTAAGAACCTTAGTTTGGGTCCTGAAAGGAGAAAGTGTAATTGAAAAGTGTCCTGTGACCTCCATATTCATGCTTAGCAATATATATGCTGCCACTCATAATAATGAATAGATAAAAATCTTAAAAGAAAAAGATTCATAAAATAAATATAATATATTTATAAAATAGTTATAATATCATAGTATACCTACATGAATATTACTATACCACTTCCCAATATAAATATGTGAGAACTATGCCAGTTGATGTTTGAATTTTACTTCAAAACATTTTCAAGTATATTTCATTGTACTTCCAGTGTGTGTGTGTGTGTGTGTGTGTGTGTGTGTGTGTACTACACACACAAATGAAAACAGCATTAGTGTCTTAGACAAATGTCCATTTTCCAGTTTGTCCCATCATAGCTGCTCCAGGCTCTATCCTGTGTGTCAGTGAGGTACATAGACAATGAACACTAACCCCTAAAAGTACTCACAGCCGAGCAGAGAGACAGATACATGCTTACATGAGCACTGTGGGACTGCCATCTAGAGAGTCAAGTGACATCTGCCTGGGCAAATGAGGTTTGCCTAAGAGACTCTTGCACAGTCAAGAAGAATCACCTGGGAAGGAAATGAAGAAGGAGCTATCACAGGATGAACACAGGGAAGATGATGCTTTGGAATGTAAATTCAGGCCATAAGAGGCATGACTGCTAATTTTAAAGTCCACAGAATATATCTTTTATCTCTCACAAGATGGCCTCAGATCCTTCCAGACAGAACATCAGCAAGTCTGGAAACATAAGAGTTCCAGGCGCTAAGCCGACCATTGTAAATATCCTTCTACACCAACACATGGAACTATTCATCTATTTATTTATTGTTTTAATGCAGTGATTGATCATGGCCGTTGAGGGGAATCATGAGGTTCTTAGAATTTCAGCACACCTTTTAGATACCCTGAGGGCCCGCCCTCTGAAATCAATGAAATGCCTTGTGAGTATATTCTTTCAGAAATGCGACCTTCAAAAACAGGCATATAATTTCCTTCAATTTCCTATGGAAGGCATTATTCAAATGTCCTCAAATGACAGATGGTCTAATAATTTGCAAAAACGTGCTCCTTGCACTCTGAGGTCAGTCATGTTTTACTCGAAAGTTTATACTCACACAAGTGCCATCTGGAGCCCACATCCTCCATCTTCAAATAAATCCTGATTTACCTCAGAAATGTTTGCCAAGAGTCTGTGTGCTGGAGAAATGGTTAATTTCTCTCTCCTCTCTGAGAGTGTCTTTGCAATATATGAAACATAGTAGACATGTAATAAATGATTGTCCCCTGAGATGTGTTAGGAGTCAAAGGCTGGGCACCCCAAGCTGCAGGTTTTCTCAAGAGAAAGGGAGTGAATCTGACAAAAAAAAAAAAAAAAAAAAAAAAAAGAAAATCTTTCTTTCTTTCTTTCTTTCTTTCTTTTCTTTTCTTTCTTCCTTCCTTCCCTCCTTTCTTTTAGTCTTTTTCTTTCTGGCGGGAATATCACAATCCACATAAAAGTTCCCCATGTGGCATGTGACTCAATACCACAGCAGTTTCATCACCAAACACTTTCCAGCTCATGGAATTTGTCAGTTGGAGACACACTGTGATCTGATGGTGTATCTGAACAGAAAAACAAAACAAAGCTCCAAAGAGACAGATGAGTGGGGCTCAAGATACTGATTAGTGGGCACAACACTTGCATGTAAAGATAAGGATCTGAGTTCAGATCTCCAGAATCCATATAAAGCAGGACATAGCAACATATATCTGCAATCCTGGAACACTCAGGTAAGATGGGCACACCCCACACACGGAGTGGGGAGGTGGATGCTTGAAGAGGAATGTTTAGACCCTGAAGGCCTTGTGTAACTATTTTGTTCTTCATGTAGCCTGAGCATACTTTTGGTGGGCTTGACCCCACAGCCTGGTGGTATGTTTGTGGCTACCACCTTACAAAGGGGAATAAAGGACCTCAGTGTGTATGCTTTCTCTCTGGGTCAAAATGATTTCTCTAGTAATTTCAAGGTGTTACTCAAGCTGAGATCTGGATCTAACATATGCAAGAAAATGCCTTAAGTTTTTCAGACAAAGTCAAGAAATGAAGCTCTGTGTGTGTGTGTGTGTGTGTGTGTGTGTGTGTGTACACAAGCATGGGTGCACCTGCTTGTGAGTGCCCTTGTGCGCTTGTACACACATGCAGCTGCTGATAGCCAATGAATCCACAGTAGCTCTGAGCAGTGAGATGCTTGCCAGGACCGGAAGTGAGCCACTCCTATACTTCATATTGAGTTCCTTTAAAAGCAGGAAGTACCCCTTCCTCTTTAAACAGGAGTGTCAACAGTGGCCAGACTCTTTCTCAAGCTTGATTCATAGTCTTTTAAGTCAATTCCTGGTAGGAGGTGAGTCCTACACATGGTTTTCTTTTCCAGAATCAGGGAAATGAGTAACTCCTAAGTATTGGGCCAGGAGGAACACCCAGGACTTTAGCAGGTTTTTCACTTTCTGAGAGGAAGAGTTATAAATATGACACTAAGTCACCCAGAGTTAGTTCTGTTATGTAGCAACAACATTGTACCATATTTCTTTTAGAAAGAATCTATTCTACCTATTTCAAAAAATAAAATCATAACAATAACAGTCTAAAGAATACATTTTCTTACTAAAACCACTTTTCTTGCATGTTTAATTTCTAAATATTTTCAAAATCATTTTTTACAGGGGCCACTTACTAATTCACAGAATCTTATGAAAGACAGTGAGTAGAGTCAATCTGGAACATACATCAGTATTGCTGATAGGAAAGACCCAACTTTGAGTCTTGATTCTCCCTGAAGTGTGAGCAATGTGTAAATTAATGTGATAGCATTTACTGAGAGCTTGCTTCATAGCAGGATAGTCATTAAGTCCTTTACAAATGTTAATTTAAAATCCTCCTTACAAACCTCCTCACAAGCAAAGGCCTCCTTACAGGCCTTCCACAGAGCAGGATCAAGTGGCAAGCTGAAATCAGTAAAGGAACTTGATCTGGTCCATACTCATCTTCACCATTGCATCATTGTCATCTCCAGACATTGGAAACTGGTCCCCTAAAGTCTTGTTTCTTCCTACTCTTGGGCTTGAGGCTCCCTACCAACGTCACTCCTTCTTGCTCTTCACATCACCCCTTAAATGTTCCTGCTTCAAGACTAGTGCTCCTGACATGCACTCTCTTGACAAAACAAACTCCATAATCAGAATGGAGGTGGGTTATTTTCACAACTCAGTTCCACATTTGCCTTCTTGTCCTCAGCTGAGGCTACACCAGGCCCTGCATCAATAGGTCTCACATTCTGTGCTGTGAAGGGCTGACTTGTGAGTGCTATACCATCCTATCCTCTTACCATCAATATGCCAACTCCTATCAGCTCATTTCCAACCCTGTGGTGTTCAAAGTGACAATGAACAAGGGACAAAAGTAGCTGTTCAACTTCAGTATGAGATTTGCTTGGGAAAAGGGTACTCTGGAAGATTCTTCCATCTTGTGACTTTTGAACTAGCCGCTTTAGTCTGCCCAAGTGAATATGCAGACTTCTGTGGAAGAGATGTAACTGACTTTCGATTGCAACAATATGAAACTCCAAGTTCAGGGAACTACCACCAAATAAAGAATGTGTGGTAGGACAAATCAAGAATGTGGCAGGAATGGGGTAAGTGGTCATTATTACTATTATTGTTGTTGTCTTGATAATGTCTCATTATTAGCCTTGAACTCATGACCCTCTTGCCTCAGTCTGCCGAGTTCTTAATTCCAGATGCATACTTGTGAATTTCATTGGCTGAGATAAGAGACTGCTAAAGTGTGTGTTCTAAGGTACATGAATTACACATAACTTCCTTTAGAAAGGGTAATATCCCTTCAAATTCCACAGATAAAGGAAATGCTGCCACAAGCCCTGCCTTGGAATTTTACAATGCTTATTAGCCCATTAGAGAAGCCAAAGGTCATGGAAGGGAGGGCTTCAGGGGGAGATGGGGTTGGCCATTGCACATCTATCTAAATTTACTTACATGTTTAGCTGTAGAATGCTGTCTTAGATTAGCAGCACCAAAAGCAAATCTTGAGATAAGGATTTAAAATAAGCAGTTTTGTTTAGAAGGTGAACATATAAGAAGTATTAGCAGGGGAGACGGGAAGCTAGGCCTGAAATAGAAACCAACTCAAGTTGCTTAAAGGAGCTGATTTAAATCTTTGGACACCCAGTACTTGGGACTGTGTTGATAAATGTGCTTCACAGATGTCGTGGAGCAAGTAGCTGGTTATTTACCCACTATTGCTTAGCAGCCATAGTAAATGGGCAGCCTCTCCTGGGGAATGGAACAAACTCTATGGTCTTTCCAGGATACCTAGCACAACACTGAGAGCATTACCTCAGTGATAATGGTCACAGCAGGTGCTTGCCATGGTGCCTTCAAGTCATTGTGCAGGAGCACTGACAGTGTTGATGGGAAAGTGATACAATAATCTGTGAAGCTTCTGTCCTTCACCTTTTTTCTATTTCAGATTGGGATCACAGTAAGGCTTGGTAGAAGTAGTATTTGAGAAACAAAAATTGAAGAACAGAATGTGCCCAATGCATGTGATCAGTCTTCTGAATTCTAAAAAGCTCTGATTTAGCTTGACACACAGAGACAACATTATTCTATAGCTGGTAAAACTCCAAAAGGAATTCCCATAAATGCCACCAAATACCAAGCAAATAAACTTCAGGCTCAGCGGGAACAGCCTTGGACAATCACAGCATGTACGGTGCTGCCACACGAAAGAGGCTTCAAAACTACAGATGTAGTCAGGCTCTAACTTTGCCTGTCTGTGAAACAGTAGCCATCGGTTGTCAGCCATGGGCAGAGAGGGGTATCCTACCTGAGCCCCTGGGAAGGATTAGCACAGGATGTAACTTGACATAGGCATAAAGGCTATGTATGAGGACCCTTTCTTTGCAAAACTACGTTCTGCTAAAGTCCAATAATATCATCACTGTAGAGAAAAACAACTGTAGAGAGGTAAGCATAACAAAGACCTTAGAAAGGACAATGAGGAGGGAGGAGAATGAAGTCAGGCAGAGTGATCCAGAATGACATCCTGGAGGAAGAAAACTATTAGCTGACCCCACCTTGATAGGATGGAACAAGTGTGTGTGTGTGTGTGGGGGGGGGGGATGAGTACAAAGACTCCCATAATGAGAACACAACTGGAATAGTTCAGGAACAGAAAATGGGTTGTGAAATATCAAGACAAAAAGCAGTCTATGATTAGAGAAAGTTAGGCAAGGAAGGCTGCAGTCAGAAGCTGCCAGTGTGTGTGGTGTGTGTATGTATGTATGTCTGCATATATGGCTCTGTGTGTGTGAGTGTGTGTAGAGGCCAGCCTTAGATGTCACTCCTCTGGTGCCATTTATATTTTTCATACAGTCTTTTACTATCTAGGCTGGCTGGCCAGGGAGTACAAAGAATCCAGGAGTTCCATTCCCCAGAACTGGGGTTGATGACAAGTGTGCTCCAACACCACGATCCCCTTCTTTAACAGAGGTGGACATTTAATATATTCTTTCTCAAATGTCTTGTTTTGTAAGGAAGCAGCTTCCCAAACCAGCAAATCACACTCATACTACTCCATGAGCTTGAACTTCTGAGCACCTCCAGAAAGAAGTTCCCTGAAGTGTTCCTGGAAGAATAGGCCAGGAGGGCTCATCTTGTTTTTTGACATTTCTTCCCAATATCTCAAGACATCTCACAAATTGAAACCAGTCCTTACAAACTGCATGTCAATCTTCCCTTCAAAGGCTCTCCAGTCCCAGTTCCAAAAGGAAACAGGACATATCCTTGATATGACCTTGTCTTGTTGGAATGAGCTGGGCTCAGTGTCTCTTTAGAGACACTTCTGATGTATAGCTTTAACCCAGGCAATGCAAACACTCCATGGGCTGTCTGTACCTAGAGTCAGGATTCCCATTACACAGCTATAATAAACATACTGCTTTGTACCATGGAAATGGCTATGATGGATCTATTTTAAGAATGTATTATCCATGGATGGCAAAGAATGTTGGTTCCACAGTATCTAGCAAGGTCAGGTTCAGGAACAGAGAGGAAGGGCCTTGCCCTTGGCCTGAAATCATAACAGAGGTGTCTATCCTCCATGGAAGCATTACATGGGGGCCTGGACCAATTTCAATTCTGTTCCTATAGCTATTGCACACCTGCTATATGTTTCCTAGGAAGGAGTAATTCACAGGTCCCAAGTGCCAGTTACAATGACCCCTTGAAAAGGAAAGACATATTTGACTACCTAATAATTTCAGGCACATTGAAATCGGTGTCAGAAGATACATTCAAATTGGGAACTTCAGGAACACAGAAAACGAAGTGAATTTCTCATTGGCTCCTTTGGCTTGACAGCAGCTAATTGACTATGCAGACACAGGGTATTCTGCTTTCTTTGTCTCATAAGTTAATAGGCTCCCACACATTTCTCATAGGAAGTATGTGAGGAGCTGGGAGCATAGCCAAAGTGCTGTCTGATTCCTCATCTACACAGGTGAGCATCAATAGGGCCTGAATGTGCTATTTTTATTTTTGGGGTAGTTGTCTACAGCAACACCAAATGTGGCCAGAGTAACCAGTGTTGATGTTGTGAGCTGTCAACCATCTACTTAGAAGGCAGCTGTAGGCATTAAAGCATAGGATACCCTTCAAAATAAAACCTTAAAAGCTTATCATTGGATTGTGATAAATTATAATATATGATGTAAGATTGCTACAAGTCATTCTAAACATATCAGCCTAGCAAAAAGCAGGTAAAAGTCAGAGTTCAGAGTTATGGTTTGCTTGATCTGTATCCCTTTCTTTAGGATGCTGATTCTCTGGCTTTTTCTGTAATACCTTGATCTACCTGGACTGCATGGAGCTGACTCTACCCTAGGTGTGGGGCAAGGGGATCTCAAAGCCCCATGAACAAATCTTTTGCATGGGGCTTCTGTTGAAGTTACTGAAAGATGCTCTCATCTCCTGGGCTCTGGAAGACAGCATCTGTAAATCTGAAGATCAGAGAAGGGAAGAGATGCCAGTTTTCTAGGAGTAGGAAGTGAGGGGTGCAGAGGTCCTTTAAAGACCCAAGTCTAGCCCTAGCTGGAGCTAACGGTCGCTTCTATTGTGTTCCTTTCCCTTGTGTGCACTTAGACTGCTCTGGTCTGGAAATCTGTTGTTTACAAGTGGAATCATATCATTCACCAGCCACTCAAAAGGAACCATTTCTCTCTGCATATTATTATTATTTTTGTTTTGTTTTGTTTTGTTTTGAATGAGTAATGGTCTTAATCCACACATTGAATGTCTTTTCTTCCTTGCTAACCTTCATGTACTGTAGGCGCTGAGCCTGTAGCCCTTGTGCAGAAGCACAAGGCTGCTGTCTTTTCCTAATCTCCCTGCCTCCCACCTTCTTCCCCAAGAGTAGGTATTCCAGAACAGAAACCCTCATGTCTCCACCCATCATCCTTCCCTCCCACAGTGCCCTGTACCAGTGGGATGGAGACCTTCAGCTTTCATAGAGGTTTTGGCCTGAGGTCAGCTTGGATGTCTGCCTGATCTTTCAAAGCTCTTTCCATTTAAGGTCTCCAAACACAGTATTTTCCATAAACATCTTTTTTTTTCTTTTCTTCTTCTTCTTTTTCTAAGTCGAAAGCAATTCAAAGATGGGTGAATCATGTAGTAGTGATAATCCAGAGGGAGACACACAGCACACGGAGGCAATGGACTCAGTTGACTTCCAAGTGACTGAAGTTCTACTGAAAATTTAAATTGCTGTGGGGAAATGTTAGTTGTGAGTCTTAAGACTTCTGAAGTGAAGCACCCTTTGCTTTATGGTTAGCATGGTGAAATAGTGCAGGCCACAGAACATTTGCTACCAATTACCTCACTTGCTCACTGTGCTTATAGCACAAAAATAGCAGCAAGATTAGTTTTTCTGATCTCTCCCCAGGATTTGTGAATTATTTGCTTTTATTATCTTATGGATAAATAGGGATGAAAAATGCAACATGGAGGGAATTTTTATAACAAAGAACATTCCAGTTGTCTTTGGATGTGAATGCTGATCTTTATTTAATAAAAATTAAATCAGATCCTGACAGAAGGTTCTAAAGCAAGAATATACCTACAAGAAAGGAAGCGCCACAGGTCAGAAACTAAACGCCACAGGTCAGAAAGTAAACATGGACTTTGGAACTCCTTATTGTGCAAGGTGACTTGGACAAAGTTGCATCTTCATTCTGAATTCATAATTCCTCCCACTGCCAGTGGTACAAAAATGCCAACCCTGCCTGCCCAGGAGCTGGGGAGAAGAGCAAAGGGGACAATATGCTTGAAAGTATTTGGGTGTTCTTACAAATATGATGGATTTCAATACCATTATGATGCTAGACTATGGGCCCCATACTATCAATACTCCGATAAGAGTCATAGTTTTAATCACTTCTCCTACTCAGTAATGTCACAAATCTCAACTACTCAGGGTTAGTCCATTTTGAGTTGTTCTAAAAAAAACCTGGATCCAGGTGATGTCTAAGAATGTCAGTTTATAGTGGCTCCGCATCCTGGAACCTGGTAAGCTTACATAGTGCTTGTATCGTCTCAATGTCAATGTCAATGCTTGCTTCATGATACCTACCCTACCTTCAGGGTAGGGTATCTCCTGAAGAGGCAGAACAAGTGTACTAGCTCCGATGATGAGGCAGCGCCAGCTCAGGTCTCTCTTTAATTTCTTTTAATTACAATTGTTTATTTAGGGAAGGATGTGCCCCAGTGAGTGTGTGGAGGTCATAAGATAACTGGAGGGTGTTGGTTCTCCCCTTCCATGACCTGGGTCCCACGGCTTAAATCCAGATCACTCATCAGACTTCACCACAGGTCTCTGTACCCACATAACCATCTTGACAACCCTTTCTCTTCCTATGAAACAATTAATGTCATCATTATTGATCTGATTGTATCCTAATGACTTCCCAAACACCTCATCTTCAAATATTATTAACAGATGAATTTGGGGCTGAGTTTCCAATACATGAATTTTTGGGGGACACATGTAAGCCACAGAAATAAGGCTTGAATTTAAGACACATTAAAATTATTACAAATATGTTCCACTGACTATATATCTAAAACTAAAAATTAAAATGAATTGAGCTTCCCATATTTTATATGATAGCCTATTCTTGGGTAGTTAGTTAGAAATGACCCTAGAGCAGTGGTTCTCAATCTATGGGTCACAACCCCTTTGTGGGTGTCAAATGACCCTTTCCCAGGGTTCACCTAAGACCATCAGAAATATCAGATAATTACATTATGATTCACAGTAGTAGCAAAATCACAGTTATGTAGTAGCAATGGAAATAATTTTATGGTTGGGGTCATCATAACAGGAGGAACTTTATTATGGGTCACAGCTTTAGAAAGGTTGAAAATCACTGTTCTAGAGCATCTTACTGACAGATACTTAAGCCACAAGACATGGTACTATGGTCATTTGATGTAATTTTTTCATTTTTATAAATACTAATTAATTGAGAATTTCATACATTATATTTTGATCATATTTACCCTTCTTCCCCAGTTCCTTCAAGATCTATACCCCTCTAACTTTTCACCCTGAATTTTTGAAAAACCCATCAAGTCAAATTTGTGCTGTCTTGGGTGTGTGGTCAACCTACCAAAGACCATACTGATAGGCCTCCCAGCAGCTCCTTGGCTAGGTTGGGACTCCATACCCAACTTTCCTCTCTATGCTGGGATTGTTTCTCATTCTGTAGGCTGTCTCTTCACTCACATGATGGTGTGCTTGCTTGAACAGAAGCTTTTTCACTTTCATAAGGTCCCATTTATTAATTGTTGGTCTTAATGCCTGTGTATCTGGGTCCCTCTCTAAAAGTCCTTTCCTGTGCCCATGGTTGAAGATATTCTCTATATCAGAATCAGGGTATCAGGCATTATATTGAGTTCTGTCTTAGGGTTTCTGTTGCTATAAGGAGACACCACGACCATGGCAACTCTTATAAAGGAAAACATTTCACTGGGGCTGGCTTACAGTTTTAGAGGTTTAGTCCATTATGATCACAGTGGGAACATGTCAGCAGTGTGTAGGCAGACATGGTGCTAGTATGTGAGACCTCAAAGCCCACCTCCACAGTGATACACTTCTTCCAATAAAGCCACACCTACTCCAGCAATGCTAAACCTCCTAATGGGCCACTTCCTATGGGCCAAGCATTTTAACATCTAAGTCTATGGGCCATGCCTATTCAAACCACCACAAGGTCTTTGACCCATTTGGAGTTGAGTTTTGTGCAGAATGAGAGATCAAGACCTGGTGTTGTTCATCTACACAGAGCTATTCAGTTTGACCAGCACCATTTGCTGAAGGTAATGTCTTTTCTCCATTGAATACTATTGGTTTCTTTGTCAAAAACCAGGTGGCTTCAGGAGTTTGGCCTTCTATGTGGGTCCTCAATTTTATTCTATTGATAACAAGTTTTTTTTTTTTTTTTAAAGCCTGTATCTTCTTGTTTTTACTACTACATCTCTGAAGTACAACTTGATATCTGAGGTGGTAATATCTCCAAAAATTATTTGTTAAGGATTGTTTTGGCTACCTTTGCTATTTTGTGTTTCCATTTGAAATTTAGGATTAGTTGTCAATTCTGTGAAGATATGCATTGGAATTTTGATAAGAATTGCATTGAATCTATAGATTGTTTTTGGTAGAATGGTCATTTTCACAATATTCTATAAATCCATGAGTCTTTCCATCTTTTAGTAACCAGTTTTTTTTTTAATGCAGTATCTAAAAGCTTTTATTATCTAAGTCAGTTACTTGATGAAATTTATTTACATTTATATGTTGGAATATATACTTATATATAAAATATATAATAGGCATATTTGTATATTTCATTAAATTATAGGAAATTTGAACCTCCTTCTTGATTTCTTTCATTACCCTAGTAACTTTTGGTAGTATGTTGCTTAGTTTCCATGAGTTTGTGTACTCTTTGTAGTTTCTATTGTTGTTGATATCCAGCTTTATTCCATTGTGTTCAGACAGAATGCAGGATGTGATTTCAATTTTCCTATATTTGTTAAGGCTTGATTTATATCCTAATATGTGGTTGATTTTGGAGAAAGTTCCATGAGCTGCTGAAAATATCTTGTATTCTTTTGTGCCTGGGTGGAATTTTCTGTAGATATCTGTTAGATCTATTTGATTTATGATTTAATTTAACTCCAGAGTTTCTCTGCTTAGTTTTTTCCAGATGGCCTTTTCATTGATGAGAATAAAGTAGTGAGGTTGCCCACTAACAATATGTTGTGTTTAATCTGTGGTTTTAGATTTAATAGTATTTCTTTTATGAAACTAGGTACACCTGTGTTTGGAGCATATATGTTTAGGATTGTAACATCCTGTAGGTGGGTTTGTCTTTAATGAGTATAAAGTGACCCTTCTCATGTCTTTGACTAGTTGTTTGAAGTATATTTTGGTGGATATTGGAATAGCTGCATTTAGTTGTTTCTTAGTTTCATGATATGCCTTCCCCTAACAGGGTGACAATCTTTGATGGTAAGATGTGTTTCTTTGAGGCAACAAAAAGATTGAACCTGTTTTTTAATCAACCGGATAGTTTGTGTCTTTTTACTGGGAGGAAATTATACTGTTTTTTTGTTTTTGTTTTTTTTGAGACAGGGTTTTTCTGTTTTGTTTTGAAACCTGTCTTGAAACTCAATTGTTGACCTGGCTGGCCTTGAACTCACAGAGATTCACCTGCCTTTGCCTCCTGAACACTGGGATTAAAAGCATGTATCAGCACCACCCAGCAATACTGTTAATATTGAGAATTAATATTGAATAATGCATATTAGTTCCTGTTATTTTGCTGTTTTTTAATCTATTTTATACTTAATTTACTGTGCAAATTCTTTCTTAAAATATTTATTTTATTTTATGTGTATCTGAACACTCCCAACCAGGGAGGGTAGGGTGGAGACAGGTAAATTCCTGGAGCTCACTGGCTAGCCAGTCTAGTGGGACTGATGAACTATAATTTTAATGAGACACTCTAGATAAAAAACTAAGGCAGGGGGCAATTAAAGAAGACAGCTGATGTGCTGGATAGTTTTATGTAAGTTTGAAACAAGCTGAAGTCATCTGAGAGGAAGGTACTTCAACTATGAAATACTCCCATAAGATCTCGGTGTGTGTGTGTGTGTGTGTGTGTGTGTGTGTGTGAGAGAGAGAGAGAGAGAGAGAGAGAGAGAGAGAGAGAGAGAGAGAGAGAGAGAGAGAGAGAGAGAGAGAGGCCTACCTTGAAATGTCCTTGAAATGCTGAAGAAGGCAGCAGAAGCTGGAGTTATAGAGCCACCCTGTAGGTGCTGGAAACTTTTAACCTCTTCACACTGAAATATTTCTTTTAGTATCCTCTGTAAACCTGGCTTAGTGGTCATAAATTCCTTAAATCTGTTTTTATCATGGAAAGATTTCCTTTGTCCTTCTTTTATTTTTGGTTGTGAGCCTAGCCTTTAATGGCCGAGCCATCTCTCCAGTCCATCTTTTATGACTGTTAGTTTTGTGTATAGAAATCAGTGGTCTTTCATAATGGTAGAACATCAGTGCAAGCCCTTGGAGGGCTTTCTAGTCTCTTTTGAAAACTCAGTGTTATTCTGATGGACCTTTATACATGGTTTACTCTTTCTTGAAGCTTTCAGTATCCTTTCTTTGTTCTATATATGTAGTGTTTAGGCTTTGATGATTACATGAGATTCTTTCCTGATCCTCTATTTGTTGTTCTACATGCCTCATGCACCTTGATACATTTCTATCCTTAGATTAGAGATTTCCTCCCCCTATTATTGTTGAAACTATTTTCTGTGCTGTTTACTTGGATCTCTTTTCCTTTTATCTACCTACAATTCACAGATTTAGGATTTTGTGTGTGTGTGTGTCCCAGAGTTCCTGTACACTCTGTTCATAACTGTTTTATTTATTTGTTGTCAGATTTAACTTTTACCTGAGTGATTCAATTTCTCTACATTGTTTTTAAAACCTGATAACACTGATTCTGGAGAGATGGCTCAGCAGTTAAGAGCACTGGCAGCTCTTCCAGAGAACCTAGAATTAATTCCCATCACCCACATGACAGCTCACAATTGTCTGTAACTCCAGGATATGACACCCTCACACAGACATACATGCAGACAAAACACCAATAAAATAGCAATAATTATAATTTTAAAAGTCGTGATAGTCTCTTCCATTATTCAATCTATTGTTAAAACTTTGCCCCTTTTTTTTAATTGACCTCCTGAATCTGTCTTTCATTTTGTTTTATTTCTACTTGGCTTTATTTCAGAAATTTTATCTCAATTAAGTTCTATGTTTATATCATGAATTATTTTCGTTATTTCATTCAATTCCTTGTGTTTCCAGTCTCCATTTCAGAATGTATTTTTTATCTTCTTTGAGTTCCTTGATAATATTTATTATTGCTATTTTGAAATCTTTGTCTTACACAACATCTAAATTGCTTTTCTCAGGAAACATTACTGTGGGAGTACAAAGTTTTGGAGGAGACAAATTGTCTTCATTATTTGTTTGTGTTTTTGCAATGGGACCTGGACATCTGGAGTTAGGCAGTTATTAGTATTTCTTGGTTTGGGGTATTTCATCTCCCTTTTGTTCAGTGGGTTTTTGGATCTTTGTTTCCTATTGTTCCAACTTTTCAGGTTATAGGCCAGATGAATGGTACTTATGGCTCAGTACTGGGACAATTCAGTGTTGATGCTTCATATCAGAAGTGGTCCCAGACCAACCAGGGATGTGACATTTCTATGTCTAAAAGTAGATGTTTTGTAGAGTTAGAAGATTCTCACAGGCACTCATCTGGTGTTTGGAGGAAGTTCTCAGGACTCATCTTCAAGTGGCAAATGTCTTTCAAGGGTTGCTACCTTGAAAAGTGGGATGGGCAGGGATGTCATACAAGTAGACAAAGTTATTTAAACTCTGAGGTCTTTATCTAGGAAAAGGAGCTTGCTGGATAGGCATAGGAAACACAGTTCTCAAGCAGGTCACAGGGGTGGTCAATTTCATGTCATTTTGAAATCTGTTTTCAACTGTTCCTAGACGAACTGAAATCATATGCTATTTGCAGGAAAAGAATAACTGATATTATTAATTCCTTAAATAGTCCCTCTGATACTTTCAAAAGAATTGGATTATTTGAATAAGATGCTAGGTCAATCTTCTAAAATAAATATGTTTATCTAATTAAAGACAAAACTGAACCTCAGACCATTAAACAATTTGCCCAAAGACACAACAAAAACAACCAAAAAGACTATCCTATTTTAGCTTCTAGTAATATAATTGTATTATATTACTATATATACTATTGCAAATGAAGAGTTTGTGTATCTGTGTGTGTAGTATATGCATGTATTCAGGTATGCATGTGTACATGTGAGAGTAAGTGTGTAACACAAGTTCTAATTAGTCTTGATAATAAAAACCCAGAGTCAGATATTAGGGGGTGAAAGCTGAAAGATCAGGGAAGCAGAGCAGCCAGCCTCTAGAGTTGCTACCTCTATGAAATCCTCAAACAGAAAAGAGACTGAGTTCCTGTCTCCTCTGCCCAGCCATATCACTTCCTGTCTGTCTGTACAGTCCTCCAGACCTCTGTAGTTAGCCAGTGGCTAGCTTCACCCTCTGATCTTCAGGCAAGCTTTAGTTGTTAGAGTATAAACAAGATATCACCACACCTAAGTGTGTGTGTGTGTGTGTGTGTGTGTGTGTGCGCGCGCGCGCGCGCGCGCCTGTATGTACGCAAAGAGGTCTGAGGTCAATGTCAGGTGTTTTCTTCAATTGTTCTCTACCTTAGATTTTGACACAGGGCTTTCCTCTGAACTTGAAGCTCATCAAGTCCACTAGGCTGACTAGCCAGCGAGATTCAGGGATCCACCTGTCTGGCTTTTGTGATTCCTATATTAAAATTACACAAATAATTCTGGAGAGATAGCTCAGCAGTTCGGAATACATATTGCTCTTCCAGAGAACCTGAGTTTGATCCTTTAAACTCACTCAACTGCTCACAAGTGTCTGTAACCCTAATTCCATTGAATCTGATGCCTTTCTCCGGCCACTGCAGGCACCAGGCATCTATGTACACAGACATACTTGCAGGCCAAAACTCATACACATAAAATATTATTTAAGTTAGTAAATTAAGAAATTACTAGTCAAGTCTAGAACCTAATTCAAACATTGGTTAATAACAAAGCAGACATACACTACAGCTTATGACACAGTCACACAGAACCATAAACCTACTCAGTATGAAAATAAAAGGCAGAGGAGAAATTAACTTTAAATTCAGTATTCTATTTAATTATAAAATCATACATAGCTGCTTTATTATTAGCCCAACTGATATTTCTCTATTGATAATGTTTTCACTAATTTTTAAAATTGTTTTTCTTTCTCATACCCAGATCATTCTTTCTTTTTAAAATTTATTTATTTTGATTTTATGTGCACTGGTGCTCTGCCATGGGTGTCAGGTTTCCTGGAACTGGAATTATAGACAGTTGTGAGCTGCCATTTGTGTGCTGAGAATTGAACCTGGGTCCTCTGGAAGAGCAGACAGTGCTCTTAACCACAGAGCCATCTCTCCAGCCCCCATCACTTATCAATTTATATTGTCTAGCTACCTTAATAAAAATTTATCATTCAAAAAAAAAGCGACAGGCAAATATAGAAAAACCAGGGATACAAAACTAAGTCAATTACACAAGGCTCTAATTCCAGCTAACAAGGAATAGAGCTAAACTCAGTCTTAAAAGAAATCCTCAACTAGTCCTTACGACACACACTCTGAAACATGGTATTTCAGACATTACAAGTCAAACAGAGCAGTTTCCCTTTAATTCCCTAAATGGCTGCAGAATCCTTTTCTTTCATTATTTTGGAGAGCTAGTACTGACTTATTGCAGCTCTCCTTTAGTATCAAGTCTGTTCTCTCCAGTGTCAACTCTGCCTGCTTAGTTCCCTTAACAGCTTCTTGAACAACATTGCATGGTTACCATGACAACACTGCACAGTTACCTGCACACACTGTGTGATTGGTGTTGCTTTATGAGGATTGCTTGGTAATTTCCTGGAGCAGAGATCATCAGACACTATTCTGTTTGGTAAAAAGTCCTAGAGTTCGCTGCCACCAAGCCAGTTGGGAAGCCACCAACTTCCCAAATCATGATGGCCTTTTGTGTCTTAGAAAAGGAAAAATGAATACGACGACAAGGTGCCAAGAACAAAGCAAAAGTCTCATCTCCTGTCTATTCTCAGAAAGCGTGCTTTTCCCTAGGTCCTATCTGAGAGTGGGGAGTGGCCTGGGTCATGACACAGCATGGATTTACGCACTCATTATGCTGGCTTCCTTGTCTGTAAACCAAGTCTAGTTGCTTCACCTCTTCATGCTCTTAGATTTCCTTCTGTCCTCCTTCTAATTCCAGGCCACAGATCAAGCAGATTTTCTTCTTTCTCAAGAGAAAATTTTAAAGCCATGGGAACAAGCCCAAAGCATTGCTGGGAACATTCGGCAGGAGACCATGAACGAGCTGAGTCAGGCATGAACAGACCAAGGCAGAGTAGGAAAGCAAAAGAAGGGCCAATTGCCCTTCAGATGGATTTATTTATAAGATATGAGGCCCAGCAAACATCACCAATGGAACTAAAAAATTGTACAGAGACCTTAACTCTACCTTCAGACAATTTAAGAGGGCAAAATATACCTTGAGAGAAAGGACTCTTGCTACTCAGAGGCCACAGCAGAGCAAATCTGTGGCTAGCATGAGGAGGTGGTTGGTGAGTGATAAGAAGGGTAATGCCCATTCATGAGCAGAAAAAGTGCCCACAGAGTGCAGCACAGGTAAATCAGGTATGTGGGAACTTCTCTGAAGAGACACAGTTATAGATACTGAGATGGATGGTGGCTGCGTTTGGCCTCTAATGTACAAGTGCTGGAAGCTGAATCCTGGCTCAACTCTTAATTGCTATACGGCACCAGACAAGGCACTAAACTTTCCTAAGACCTCGCCACTATATAAAGCAGAGGCATTCACAGTTGTCCTCACAGTTGTACTGTTTTGAGAATTAGGGAAGATGATTTTGCACTTGAATAGCTTAGTAAATGTAAGCTACTGCTGTGAAATAGATGTCTTTATATTGTTGAGATATTTTTTTAAATTACAGATTACTATTAAGTGTTATGAGCAGGTTTTTCCCTGCCAGACTGAATTCAGCTGCCATGCCAGCCCCAAATAATACACAGAGACCCTCTATTTGATATAATGCTGTTGGCTTGTTACTAGTTTCTTATGGGCTAGATCTGTCTTGAATATTAACCCATTTCTATTAATCTAAGTACTTTCATGTGGTCTTTTCTTACCGGAGAGAGGGGCTGGTGTTCTACCATGTAGGTCCTCCATCTTGGAACTCCTCCCTACTCCTTCCTCTCTCCTCCTTGTCTCCTAGTCCCACCTATCTTGCTTTCCTATTGGCCAACAATGTTTTATTCATTAACCAATAAGAGAAACATATTTACAGAATGACATCTCTCATCAATTAAGTGATCTTGTTTATACAAAATGTTTATATTTCAAAATTTGCATGTATTCTTACTAATTCTTACTTATACAAAGGAAACACAAACATAAAATCTTTGAAAGATATACAACCAAAACTATTAATCATAGGGGACAGAAGTGACTTTTATGTGCATTAAATACTTGTGTATTACTTGAGATTTATTATTTAAATAATAAGAATATATTATGCTAGGCTCTGGTGGCATATGTCTTTAATCCCAGCACTTGGGAGGCAGAGGCAGGCGGATCTGTGTGAGTTCGAGGTCAGCCTGTTCTACAAAGCAAGTTCCAGGACAGCCAGGAGTGTTATACAGAGAAATCCTGTTTCAAAAAACAAACAAAGAATGTATTATAAGAAAGGATATAGAAAAGTATAAAATGAATAATTCTGTCCTTGAAGAATAGGGTATAATGTGCACTGTAACACAGGCTGGATATTGGAAAGGATCAGACGACCCCAACCAAAGCCAGCCTAAATGCAAAGCAAAACAATGCAAAACAAAACAATACAAAGCAATCAACCAACAGCAACAAAGATGAAAACCACAAATAAACAAGCAAAAAACAAATTGGCAAAATAGAAAATAGGAACAAAAAAGACAAGTGTTCCATGATACAAAATAGGGCAGGGCGTGAAGTAGCAACACAACACCTATGTTCTTTATGCTCAGAGTAGAGGCAGCCCATCGTCTTCTGCCTTTTTAATAGGACAAAGTTCTCGGTACTGTCTTCCATGAAGATGATGTTCACTCTGTCCACTGCTATGCTTGGTCTTCACTTAAGGTTGTTGAAGCCTAAAAAAGGCTTCTCATGAAAGGAGAGGCCAGAGTGTACTTGCTAAGTGAGCAGGAACTTGGGAAGAGGGAGGGATGACTGACACAAAGGATTTGAAAAAGCCCTTTGGAGACCAACAATTTCATAAGCTTCGTAATACACATTGCAGTTTAATTGAAGTTCTCCTACCCAGAGGGATAATGCTCCCAGAAACCATCAGTTAAAATGCAAAAAGCCCAGGTCCAGGAGTGGCATACAAAGCCATTGTTGACTAAACTATTCTGGGGACTAAATATTAATTATGAAAAATATAAAGACCAGCTTGCTGGTATGGTTGAAGTTATTGAAACTATTGTTTAACCCAAGAAACTGATTTTTAACTGAAAAGAATCCATTGCATTAGTCTAGTTGTGTACACCACCCAAGGGCTGGAGATAGACTGCTGAATGAGCATTCACCTATTGAGCTAATATCTCAGTTCCCATAAAATGCCTCCTCCATTTTTCCTGGTCCTGAGTATTGAACCCAGGACGTTAAGTAAGCACGCTAGGCAAGTACTGTGTTGTCCAGGCACATTCCCATGTTCATTTCTGGAAGACTTTTGAAGAGGCTATTGACAAGGTATGAAGTATTGAAAGTTATTTCAGACATATTTTGATTTCTTCCTGAAACCATGAGCCCAAGGTTCTGAAGCTACTTCAGGGCTGAAGGATCCTGTCCCTAGCTGGCAATGAAGGTCTCAGCTTCTTTCTATAGGGACCACTTCATAGAACCTGTTAGTCTCCACTGTCAATTTGAATAGCTCTAGAATCATTTAGGACAGTGGTTCTCAACCTTTGGATCACAACCCCTTTGTGGGGAGTTAAATGACTCTTTCATAAGGGTCACCTAAGACCATTGGAAAACACAGATATTTACAACACGATTCATAACATTAGAAAAATTACGGTTATGAAGTAGCAATGAAATAGTTTTATGGTTTGGGCTCATCACATGAGGAAGCACATTACAGGGTCCCAGTATTAGGAAGGTTAAGAACCACTGATGTAGGAAATAAACCTATAGGCTTGCACGTGTTGGATTATTTAGGTTAGGCTGACTGAGCAGGGAAACCCACTGACTCTGGATGGCACCTTGTCGTGGGCTGGGATCCTGAACTGAATAAAAAGGGGCAAGTGAGTGAAGCATTCATCACTTTCTGCTTCCTGACCATGTCCACACGGTGACACCTGCATCAGGCTCCTGTTGCCATGACCTCACTGCCATAATGAACAGTGCCCTCCAATTGCAAGCCAAAAGAAATTCTTCATTATTTTTGCTCGGTATTTCTTCATAGCAGTGAGATAAAGGGGAAGCTCCTATATTTGCTAGCATGGCAGCTGGACTTGGTCAAAATGTGGTCTCAGAAATAGGACTTTTTAAACATTTCCCACGCGTGGACCCTTTACACATAAGAACTTTCTGTATTATCTTGTATGTATAGGTATACAAATATGAATATAAACCAAATGTTTGCTGGTAACTATAAATTTATTTAAAGATAATCATTTTATATGTACATATTTCCACAAATATTTGACAGCAGGAGATGTAGACTGTCAGCATCTTTCAGAGTTGATCCCTGTTTTGATTTTGTGTCCATCAACACTGAGCAGGTTTCTCATAACTAAGCAGTACAAAATAGCAGAAGCATGTTTAAGACCACTTCAGAAATTGCTGAAAATTCTGTTTTAACCCCAAAGCAAAAGTCAATGAACATTTTATTTTGTTTATTTTTAATGATACTTAAGTCAGCAACACAAAGATTATTATTTAATAGAAACATTCTAATGTAATGTAATCCAAGGATAGATTCACTTAATACACTCTAAGGAGCAACAGTAGAGAACATTTAAAATCCTTGTTTTTCAAAATTAAACCATTACATTTCCATGACAGCAGGAAATGTACACACACACACACACACACACACACACATCCCACTGCAGTTTATAATTTCCAATAGTCTGGAATCTGCCTTTGTTGGCATTGTGTGGCATGATGGCATGCACAGAATCAAGAACATGTGTGTGTGTTCAAAACCAAGAGATGGCTCAGAGATTAAGAGCATTAGCTGCTCTTCCAGAAGTCTGAGTTCAATTCCTAGCACCCACATGGTGGTTCATAACCATCTACAAGCCAGGACACTGCATATATAATAAATAATTAAATTTCAAAGATAAATAAAAAAAATATTAAAATAAAACAAAACAAGCCTCCAGGCTTCAGTGACATCACAGGACATCAAGGGTGAAACTCACCAGAAACATTTCAGGTTTATCATGTGTTTGTGTCTGATTAACCTTTTGTCATTGTGTGTTCGGAAACCCTTTACTGTTGATGGTCAGATTGTGTGTGTGTGTGTGTGTGCCCTCCATATTCAGTTTAAGAAACACTGTGTGGAGTGATGACTAACAGTTCAAGCAATTGGGCTCTAGAGGACTGAGTGGCCATGCTCATAAGGACTTAACTATTTCATTAATGTAAAAAATACCTGAACAAAGCAACTTACTTCAGAAGGGAACCTTCATTTTGTCTCACAGCTTCAGAGATTTCATGTGAAGAAGCAGAAAGAGATAGATGCACAGAGAGAGATACACAGAGACCAGAGAGAAACAGAGATGCATAGAGAGACAGAGACACACAGAAAGAAAGAGATGGGAGAGACAGAAAGACAGAGAGAAACAGAGACACAGAGAGATGGAGAGGAAGACTGCATGCTTGTATGAGTTGGACATCTCTTTCTCTAGTCTTTAAGACTTGGGATGGGACTTACCCACTGCTCACATTCCCCACCTTCAGGGCATATCTTCTTCTCTTAATTCTCTCTGGAAACACTCTCAGACATGGCCCAGAAACATGCTTTACTAATCTCCAGGGCATCCATGAATCCAAACAAATTGATCATCAAGATTAACCATTCTAACCTTGGAGTCGCCAGTAACCTAGGAAGTCATCAGAGACCAGTACTAACTTACCACTCACCATGGGAGGCAAACCAGGGAGTGACTAGGAGGAGGATCATGGTGTTGATCACAGTCACCTGTGTATACTGACCTGATGGGGTTTCTTGAAGCACTGAAGTGACAGTGTACACTTAGAAGGGTTTTCAACACGCCTTGTAGGATGGAAGCTTTAACAAATCATAGACCTCATCTGGGGACAGAGGTTGGGCTCTTTAACCTCTAAGGTCTATGTGGGCTTGAAGTGAGAATCTTTTCCACTTCTGCCTTGCACCAAGATGGAATGGAATTATCAGTGAAATGGATTAATTAGCATGCAGAGTCTTTACTAAGTGTGAACACACGACAATGCAGTCACTCTCACCTCACAATAACTGCCTTGACACAGACCATGAATGTGTTGACCAGATATGATGAATTACACTTTCTGTAAGAAAAATGAGAGTACTCCATGAGGACTAAACTACCAGGCAGTCTCGGAACATGTCATTAAGCTGAGAAATGATGAGTAGGAGACACTCAGAGAAAGGGGAGTAGTCAGGGCAGTGTCAGCAGTGGAACAGCGTGTTCAAAGGCCAGGAGGTAGTAATAAGGCAGGGAACTATGAATCCTGAACTCCTTGCCTAATACTTTTGGATTTACTAATAATCTGATTCACTTGGCCCAGTGCTTAATCACAGAGATACAAGTATCAGTTGTTTAATGCCAAATTATTTCCTCTTTCACCTCAGGAAAAACTCCAAATTGCTTATTTTCTGGATACTCAAATTACCAAGGCACTGTTGTGGATCACCTTGTAGAAAACAACTCATCTATCACAGAAGAAGAAAAGTATCAGAGAGAGTCATAACAAAAAATAAATTAAGGGATTTACCCCTAAAAGGTCTGGCTGCTTTTAATGCCTAAAATTAAACAGAATGGAGTATTCTGATCTCATGGCTACTAGTGTTTTACCTAGGCAAATAATTACAACCCCACACTTGGTTAGGTGTATGAATAATTAACTCGTTTTTTTTTTTTCCTTTGCTCTGAAATAACTTCAAACATAAAAATCACATGCACACAAACAAAGCCATGGAATGTCGCTTTAAAATAAGCCTGGCAGTGTTTAACTAAAAGTTACTGACTGTTCCAAAAATGATACTATGTGCTCTATTGAAAGAGAAGAAGCTCTCTGTGTGTTTTCTTCCCTCCCTCAGTTACAACAATGAATCACCACCATTACCTGCAAAGCTAGACATGCAGGGTGCTGTCTGGGCCAGAAAGGCAAGGCCCCAGTTGGCTGGGACTTAAAATAAGAAGGGGAAAATATTGAATTCACAGATTTAATTAAACATGAAAGCTTCCAGGAAGGAAAACATGTTTCCCCAACTACCACTTACCCCTTTTAAGAACACCTCTCTAGATCTCCATTCCTGAGACACTGCACATATCAGAGAACTAACACATCAGTGTGTCCCATATCAGGAAAACAGCATCCTATATCATGAGGATTAGCGTAAAGGAAACTCCCAAGATTTGTCCAGTCTTAGCACACTACTAAAGAAGCATTTATAGATGCTAAGTCAGCCTCTTGTGCCCACCTGTCTGTGATTTCCATAGAGCACAGCACAGGTGAGGTCATGGAAACATAAGCTTCCAGGGGACCAAGAACATGGATGAAGTACACACTAGTCCTGAGTTACCATGTGAACAACCCTTTCTCCCCACCCTTTTCTATAAATTAGAGCCTCCTAGCAACAAAGTGACTCATATTTTCATGATGCTTCAGACATATATAGCAAAGCCCCATTCTTTTTGCCCTGGGGGCTTAGACAGGACCCCAGGATCCCACTGAAAAGTGATGAGCCTCATCTCTTTGTGCTGATGGAACTGAGTAGCTAGGAAGAAAACGAGAGAATAAACACCCACCATGTATCCTTCTACAACTAAAGGAAGGTAACACATGTGTCCAAACATCTCTTTACAAAGTGAGTATAGATACATACACATACTTCAACATAACCATTGGGCTTCAAAGACATGTGTGGACTTATCAACCACTCCAAGATCTTTTCAGTATCTGAAATGTCACCTAGTCCTGAAGCCTAGTATTCTCCATCCTAAAGAAATGTGTTCAGATGTGACTCTTTTGGGGAAGAGACTGTGCTAATGGATGTGTTGGGAAGGTGAGTTAACAGCTTTACAGCAAGAAGCTAGAAATGGGGAACTCAGCCACAAAGAAAAACATATTTCCTGTGTAGGGACCAAGCAGTCTCTTTTTGACACACACACAGAAACTGGGAGAGAGAGAGAGAGAACAGAGAGAGAGAGGGAAAGCTTTGTTTCTCTGCAGAGCATGTTGTTCAGGTAATATGAGATGCACCATTCGTCTAGTACCACAACTACTTTTAATTCTGTTCTGCACTGTTAGGACTCAGTAAGTTGTTAGCAGCAGTGTTCCAGAGGTGGCAAGACATCGTTAGAGCCTGGACATAAACTCCCTGACAGGTTCAAGTGTAAGGTACTCCCAGTCAGTGGTGTTGTTTTGGGAAGTCCTGAAACATTTTAGAGGCAGGGCCTGGCTGGCAGGAGTGGATCAGGGAGATCGATCTCTGCTGCTTGGAGCCTGGCCCCTAGTTCTAGCCACACTCTATCTCCTGATCTACCCTGTGACAAGCCTTTGTCACACACTCCTACAGCCATGCCTTCACCATCACCATGGCCAGAGACCCTCCGAAACAGTCATACAAAGCAAACTCTTCTTCTGCCATGTTGTTTCTGTCTGGTCTCTTGGTGACAGCAGCTCAAGTAAGTGATGCTGAGGTCAAGCAGACTCAATGTTGCAACATCTGCGTGAATGTTTCCATCCTGAACAGACACAATGGACAAAGATGCCTTTAGAGCAGTAGTTCTCAACCTTCCCAATGCTGCCACCTTTAATACAGTTCCTCATGTTGTTCATCCCCAAGCATAAAATTTTTTTATTTGCTACTACATAACTGTAATTTTGCTCCTGGCCTGAATTATAATGTAAATATTTGTATTTTCTGACATAGGGGTCTTAGATGACCCCTGTGAAAGATTGTTCAACCCCCAAAGGGATCATGACCCATGGGTTAAGAACTATTGTTTAAAGGTAAGTTCATGTCTGAGGCTCATTATTCTCATACAGCACACACACACACACACACACACACACACACACACACACACACATCCCAAACAACACCTATCTCTTTTTAACTTCCTGTTAACATTTTCTTTCTGTTCAGATGCTTTAGTGTCAGTGTTATAGTCTTTACTTTGGGCCAAGATGTTCATAATTTCTGCCTAGAAAAAACAATAAAGCAGGCATAAGTAACTTGTCTCTCTGCCTGCTGAGCATATCTCCTCTATTTTAAAACTAGCCCCCTTTGCTTTGGAAAGCTTTCCCTGGCTTTAGTTAAGTGGTTTTAATGAAGGTCTACCCTCTAGTTAAACAACCTGATTAAACAGAGGACACCACCTGGTTGGCCTGATTGACATTACCTTATCCCATCTGTGATTGGTACCAGGGATCCTCACAGGATCAACACAAGCCAGTGAGTGAGTATGGCTTGGGTGGAATTCATACTTGACACATTCCTGAAAATTATCCTCCAATTTGCCTGGAATCAGTACTTACACAGAGGTAGAATTGAGAGAGGAAATGTATGGCTTTGGAGCCTCATTCCTGATATTCATTCACTCAGCTCTCCCTTCAAATGTATGAACCACATCACAATTCTTTTAAGCACTCAGCCTTTTTTTCACCAAGTAGCTGGTGTTAGGTTTCTGGTCCTTCCTGATTAACTTAGGTTGTACCTTCAAGAAGAAGCATCTTGCACACTAGTTTGTATAGAGTAGATACCTAATGGATATGGAATGTCTAAAAGACACTATTTCTATTTAAAAAAAAAACTTTTGAAACCACTAGAGAGAATTCTAAATTATTGGTGCCAGTAGTACCCATAGAGACACTTTGTCAAGTCTCCTGGCATTTCAGTTCTTACTGGTACAGTGATGAAAGAGACAGGTCAATGCTGTCCCACAGAAATGCAACTGGAAGTGTAGTTTTTAGAATAAGCAGAAGCTGCCAAATTAATTACAATATATAAATTATGATTATATCGAAATCAATGTAAAATGCAGTAATGGCATTGTTTAATAACCACCTCCTCATTATCACACAGGTTCACCATGCCTAATGAAAAACCTGGAAACCTGAGATGCTCCAACACCATAAGCTTTTGAGGATCATATTAATGCCGAGGGTATTCAGATTTTCAGATTAAGTGTGCTCAATCTGTACATCTATGCTAACATCCTTAAACATGAAAAACCTGGAGAACTGATCACTTCCAGTCCCAAGCATTTTTTGTAAGGTTTACCCAATTGGGATTAAGTCTTTCAACTCTAGTATGTATTTTGTATTTATAGACTGTTTCACTATGGGCTAGCCACAGTTCAAGTGCTCAACACCAATACATGACTAACATGTTGGATGGCATAACTATGTTTTAAAAATTCTAATCCTGGTGCCACTACTAACTAATGCTTTGACCCTAAATTAGATACAATAATATAGTGTAAAGAAGACACTTCAATGGATTACTGAAATGCAAATAATAATTACGGCAAGGATGGGGAGGAATGAACTATGTAGGTTATCAAGAAGGGCCTCTCTGAGGAGATGGTCAGCTATTTACCCTGGAGCTAAACAGTAAGATGGAGCCAACAACATGAAAACCCAAGGCAAGAAGATCAGTGCTGCCTTCCAGAAAGAAAACAACCACGCTGAGTATCTGGTCACAGGAGACACTGGTGTGTAACCAACGCAGCCACCAGCACTGCAGTGCTGTAGAGTGGTGGCAACAGCTGCCAGTGTGCTGCATATTTTTTCAAATACTCCCAGCATCTGTTCCTCCTGCCTCAAGAGAAGTCAAGAGAAACAACAATTTATTGGCAGAAGGTGGGGAAGGCCTTGGTGGCACCAAAAAAAAAAAAAAAAAAAAAAAAAAAAAAGTCAAGCAAGGTGATTTCAGGCAATTCTGGCTTTTCTGGCTTTAGAATAGGTAGGTACAGGCGCCATGAAGTAGCCCCCCAACTGATATTGCCCATGAATACAGGGGTGGGGCTCAAGATAGTACTGAGCTTGGGAGGCCCTGCAGAGACACACACTGAACAGTGTTCATCTTGCTGCTGCCAAGTTTGTCCAGACTTAGGGCTGGGCCCACTCTGGCTGCCTCCTTCCACCCCCTTGTGCGTTTCTCTTTGAAAGCAAATTGCTCTGCAGGCTATTTATGACATGTCTCCAGCAGCTGCTGGCTTGGCAGCTTCTAGAGAGTGTAGTGTTTGCCAGGCAGGTAAGAAACCACACAGGTTAGCTGATTCATCACAGATCTGTGCTTTTGGGAGTTTGTGCTCAACCTTTGCTTTGCTCTGCCATCTTCCTCACCACAGTCCCACAGACAGTCTCAAAAAGTCAACACACATCCTTGAATCCACACAACAATAAAGTAGTAGCTCCCTATCCCTTGACAGTTCTGCTCTAAGCTGAATAGAGCAGTTTAGGCTGGAGAGAGTGACCTGCCTGGCACAACCTGCGAACTCCTGACAGGCAGAAAACTCAAACAAGGAAAGAACTTGACTTTGTAGCTGGAGAGATTCCGACTTCACACTTGGGTCTTCCCCAGTGTAGATTTTCTACACTGATTCCAAGTCGGCTCAAAAGGTGACAGATAATAAATGGAGAAGACACACATGCTAAGAGTTTATGGAGTGCACCATTGGGTTCAGAGTCCAGAGATGGGGGAACAGGAATGTGGAGGGGCACTGCAAAGCCAGCTGCTAAATGCATTCATAAATCTCTGTAGGAGACCACTTAAAAATTCAGGATCATAATATCCAAATAAGAATTTGAGCATAATGTAGAAAGCAAAACCAGATCATATTAACCTCCCCAAAGTCACACTTCTACCTGTAGCGGTAATTGGAGACGAACCTTGAGAGCATTTTGAGAAGTGCTTGTCAGCCCACAGGGGCTCCGGACACCCTTTCTTCCGCAGCCTCTCCCAGCATGCTCACATGATATCTTTGAGAATCGCAGCACCTGCCTACTTGCCAGAAGTAAAGCTGTCTCCTGCCTTATCATCCTTCCGTTATTTCTGTTCTCCTGACCACCTACGATAATACTTGCCATTCACTCTTCTTTATGCTGTGCCTTCTCTTGATGTCTGACGTCAATGAGAGTATCTAGCGAGCTGTTGTGTACCACACTGGTCCCAACATAAGAGGTTAAAACAAGACAATTTCTGGCTTAACATTTTCCATGGGTCAGGAAGCCAGGGCCAGCTTATCTGACTCATTTGTATTGGGATGTCTCTCAAGCTACAAGGAGACTGTCTCTAGCTCTAATTCTTCCAGCTAAGGCTGGCGCTGTTGTTTGCAGGTTTACTCAGTGACTGCTGATGGGATTTTGTTTCTGGAGGATGATTGGACTGCTCAGTTCTTTGTCCTGTGGGCCTCTGTACAGGGTGCTTCATCAGAATGAATTGAGAGGGTGGGGTTAGCAAGTGAGGACAGGGAAATAAATGCCAGCTGTCTTCTGCAGCCCAGTCATGGAAGTCTCCTCTCATTACTTTAGTACGCTCTTTTTGCTAAGAGGAAGTAGTGGGTACAGCAGCCCTTCACGAGGAAAGGGTTATTCAAGGGTAGGGACAGCAGGATGTGAAGTTCATTGATCACAATCTTGGAAATTGCCTCCTGCAGGAATCATGTGTCATGTCTAGTGAGTACTATGTCTACCTCCTCTAAATGCCCCAGATATAAGAAACCGAAGGTTCCATCTTCTGCTCCATATACTAAGCCTTTCACCACAAAGTGGCCAGGATGGAGTTCCTAAAACTCAGACCTGATCATTACAGCCCCTACTCAGAATCTATCAGCAGCCATGACATCCTTCATCCATCCTGTCATGGGTCTGGAGGCCTTGTGTAGCAGCCTACGTTACCCTGTCCAATTTCATTGTTCTTACGTCATCTCCCGTTGACTATGTGTCCTCAGCCATTCTTTTGCTCTGTGTACTCTTTTAAGAAAGCTATTTTCTCTCTCCATCTCTCTACCAAATACAGTTGTCTTCAAGCCTCATCACCCCCAGATAAACGAGCACCTCTTCTCTCATCTAGGGAGTGCATGGGGGAGAAATAATGCTAGTAGTTTATCACTGTTCCAGTTAGGTTTATCATCTCTGTGATGAAATGCCATGCCAAAACCAACTTGGGGAGGAAAGGGTTTATTTGGCTTATACTTCTAAATCACTGTTCATCATTGATGGAAATTAGGAGAGAAACTCAAACAAGCCAAGAACCTGGAGGTAGGAGCACAGATACAGTACCTGATGCAGAGGCCATGGAGAGGTGATTGCTTCCCATTCTTGCTCAGCTGCCTTTTTTTTTTTTTTTTTTTTTTTTTTTTTTGAACCAAGGACCACCAACCCAGAGATGGGCGGGCCCTCTCCTATCAATCACTAATTATGAAACAGAAAGTGCTGACATCATACTTTGGGGCTACTATGTTTCTAAGGCTCCAAAATGGGTGGAAATGTATTTATACCAATGAATGAATGGTATAGTTTCTGAATGAAGGAGTTAAGAGCTTTGAACAAAATAAGATAGCACACCATTCCTACAAATAGCACAAGTTAACACTGATTAACACTCAGGATGCTAGGTAGTAGTCACCTCTGTCACATTGACAACATTGTAATGTATATCATTATTCTCATTTCACAGATGAGAGGACATAACCCCAGGGAGGTACTGATGCTTATCTATAAGGAGACAGATAACACAGTGTAAACTGATTGAACCAACATAAAGATGAGCACTACTATTTCTTAAGCCTTTAGTATGTGACAGATTTTGCCAGCACTTGATATTCGCTCTCTCTTTTCACCTTCCTTGAAACCATCAAAATCAGATGCAATTATCTTTGAATCCAAATGAAAAAAATATTTAAAGAGTTTCTGAATTTTATCTCTGGATATGTAGCAAAAAAGAGACAAGCATTCATATTCTTTTCACCTACATGTCTTATTGCAGTGACATTTTAATAAAGAATTCAATTTTCAAGTACAAACTGTTTTAGGACACATGTTAGAATCCCATGCCAATTATAGTGGTGAAGGCTAGCCTTTTGTTTTTGATTATTTTCCTAAATAATGACACTGGAATAAATATTTAGAAGGCTTGAAATCATCACTTTAAGGCAAGCAATAAAATATTTTACAGTGAACTTTAACTCTACTTGACAGAGAAATCAAGGCTAATTTAAAGCTAGCCATGAAAATGTTACTCACGTGCATGCTAGTCCACGAAGGGAAGCATGCCATTATACTTGGGAGCATTTTTATTTCCTGCTGTCTTGAAAGCAATTACTGAACCATAACTGAGGATTTTATTTCTCCTGCTGGCTTTTCAGTTGCATTATGTAGCTGATGGCAGTGACATTAAATACTTGGAATAGAGTGGCCTTTGAGGGTGGGCACATGGACCCCATGCTCTGTATTTCTCCATTTCCCATTGAGAGTGTGTCCTCTCTCCCTCCTTAATTCCACACTGGGATTCGAACCCAGGCAGGCCTGTTTGGCATAGGAGTCTGTGCATTGCCATCACTCAAATCCTCTCAAGGTCCTTTGTTTCACCAATGCAGGCCACTGTATTGAAATGAAGCATGGGGAAAAAATGCTGTCACTCAGAGCCCAGGATGTCTGAAAGTTGTTGTGTATTTGCACAAGGGAAGACCACAATAGTCTCTGGATCAAAATAGAATTCCACCAGTTTCTCTGAATCCTTGAGAGGTAAATAAATAGAAAGGCTTTCCAAGTCTTCATCAGTCCAAGGATTGGTAAATTTTGTTAATTTCTTTGTTTATTTATTGGAAAAGTTTTTACTATATAGCCCTAGGTGAATTTGAATTCTTTATATGGAATAGCCTCGAACTCATAGAGTCCAGCCAGTCTGCCTTTGTCTTTGCCTCTGCTTCCTGAGCGCTTGATTTAAAGCTTGTGTTCCATATCCAGTCCAGTCCAGCGGTTTAAGAAGCAGGCTAAGGATTAGCATTAGCTGGGGCTCCCATATGCCTGTGTTTTCCAGAAGCCATCATAGTTCCGAGGCTTCTGGCACTCCAGGGCCAGGGCTTAGAAAGCTGTGACCGAGCCCCTGAAGGCATCTGGTGGCTAGCAAGACAGAAGTCACCAGTTCTTTCTGCTTGCTGTAAAGTAGAACCTGGCCCCAAGAGGCCTCTTGCTGCTGGCCCTTCATAAACCCCAAAAGGATGCTGCATTGGTAGATGGTGACTGAGTACAAACAGGTTTGGCCCAAAGAATGGCAACGAGATTTTCCATTTCTCTAAAGAGGTTCATCATTTACTTGGCCTCTTGCATACCTAAACCTGCTATTTTACTTGATTAAACTAAAACACATTTTCCTTGCTGTGTGTCTTTGTGAACTGCATTTCCAAGCATTAAATGCAAGACAAAGAAGATGATAATAGTGATGATGGTGGTGGTAGTGGTGGTGGTGATGGTGGTGATGATGATAGTGATGGTGATGAAGGTGATAATGGGTAGTGGTGGTGGTGATGGTGGTGATGATGATAGTGATGGTGATGAAGGTGATAATGCTGGTGGTGGTGGTGATGATAAGATATGAGGAGGTACCTATAGCAACTTTTGGAACATACAGCACATGTATTATATTATCTTTAAGCTCAGCAACTCTGCCTCCATTTTTCACATGTGAAAACTGAGTCAGAGTTTGAGGTGTCAGCAGGAACAAGATTCAAACCCAGTTCCTAGGAACTCCTCCCTTGGTTCCTTACCCCCCCCCCCAGAGGCTGAGTCATTGGGAGCAAATTGCTGAGCCTCTTGATGCCTTTACTTCTGCAAAGGTGTGTGTGGGGGGTGATAACCAATTCATAAGTCTATTGCTTAAATCCAATAAACTGATTAGTGTGAAACAAAACACAGGGCTATGAAATATCGTCATAGTTTCCCAAATAGGACTTGGAAAACATTTGACCATTCTCAATAAACAGGTTGCAAATAATTTCAGCATTAGTGATTCTCAGTGCTCATTAGCATAGTAAAGACTTCAAATCCGCCTGAAGTTAAGGACTGCTCCACTTTACCCCAAGCTAGAGGATGGTATTAGCTAGTATTATTATTTTTTTTTTAAATCACTTAGTTTTTACTTTTCATCTAGCCAAGAAGGAAAGGGGGCCCTTTCCGCCTGATTTGGAGTGGAATTACTTGGGTAATCACCTTCTCCCCCTTGTGCTTGGAAAGGGCTCCTACTGCAAGAATATACCATTAAATTCTTGCTTTGATTTTAGCTGTTAATCCCATGGCCCAGCTTGACATTGTCTCTTAGCAACCTCCTGTCCTTTTCCCCTTTTCATTCTTGTGTCTCTAACAACACTTCCTCTCTCTGGTTTTCTTGAGCTGGCCTGCGGCTTTAAGGCCCCTTAAGCCTAGTGTACACAGAGAAGTGGGAGCCAAGGGCCCGTGCACATATTTATGTTAATAGTCTGAGGGGAGGAACATGCTGTTCTGGAAGCTGCTTTCCAACTGTCACATAAATCAGTCAGGGGGAAAAAAGGGTTACTATTTTCACAAAGACACTGCCGAGTAGAGCAGCGGGTCTTGGCAGTGCGTCAGCACCAAGCCCCACTCCCCAGAGCTGAGCTTTCTGTCATGTCGCCTGCATTCTCCCCTTTCTGTAATGTCTCCAGGCCACAGAGGTTGACTGATTTCATAGATGCAGAGGATTTCCAAGTCAGAAGGGACCTTTGAGATCATCTGCAACTCAGTCAAATGGAAACTTCCAGTAAGTGCCTATTCCTTTGGAGATTCAGGGCCAGTTGTCCAGACTGGGGCATATGACCATCCTTTAATGATGGGCGGGAAGTACTGACGTAGTCATAGGTTCATGGAGACCCCCAGGTCCAGAGTGCTGGGGCTGTGAGTGACACAGATAGCCTTGATTGACGGTAGTATTTCCTTCTACCATGAAGTGCTATAACTGAGTCCTGGAGTAGCGTGGCAGAAAGACCCAGACAATATTTTCTTCTTTAGTATGAATCTAGTCACACATGGAGCTCACACAAATGTGCACTTAATTTTTCTTAGTACACCGGACCAGATGAACCAGAACCTCTTCATAGACCCCAGCACACAGATTTTGTAGATTTAGAAAAAAAAATATTTTTAGCAATACTAAAGTATATTTTTAATTACATCAGCCACAGAAGGCCAGAAAGAACACCAGGTCTGAAGTTAGAACTGGATCTAATAATCTGGACTCCATAAAGTACAGCATATTAAGGTTCAAGAATCATTGTTCCCTTCAAGTTTCATGCCCCTGATTGAAAAGTACTGGAATGTTAAGAGATGAAAGTTTAATAGGTGTTTAGATTATGGGGGACTCAATTCTTTGTGGTGTGTGTATGTGTGTGTGTGTTCATGTATGTGTATATTTTTCTGTATGGGTGTGCATGCACGCATGTGGGCATGTTCATGGCAGTCAGAGGTCTATGTTGGGTATATTTTTCTACTGACCTCTACCTTATATTTTGGGATAAAGTCTCTAACTGAGCCTAGACCTCACTGATTCAGCTAGACTGGGTGACCAGAAACCCTAGGATTTTCTTGTCTGTCTCCCCAGTACTGGAACTACAGACACACTTTTTATGTAGATATTGGGGATCTGAACTAGGTCCTTGTGTTTGTGAGCAAGTACTTTCCCAGCTGAGACTTCACCTGAGGCTTCTATCCATTCCTGAAGGAGTGGATGCTCATCTGTAGTTAGGCTAAGTCTTAGGGAACTGAGTTGGTTTCTACAAAAGCACATCATGGTTCTGAGATTGCACAGCTCCTTCCGTTCTCCCCATGCAACCCTCTCTTCTGCATGAGTGTCACTTAGCTCTAACTTTTGCTCTGCTATTTGATGCCATACACCATCTATAACACAGTATGGTGCCCTCCTCAAAGGTTGTCCCTGATCTTGAACTTTCCTACTTCTAGAACTGCAGTCTCTTCTATACAGAGTATAGAAGACTTTTGCTTCTGTTTTATTTTGTTTGAGACCCCCACTCTTTAAAGAAGTCATATGACCTTTCCAAGTTATTATTTTTTGATCTTCAAAACAGTACTACACATATAAACTTGACCTAACTTTCAAGTTTATAATTCATATTTATTTCTCCTTAGAACTCTTGGCCAAGTTTTCAGATCAGGCCATTGCCTACCTACCTAGGAACAGAAAGCACCTTATATACCTGCTTTATAGTATTGATCACAATTTATCAGTCAAGCAATTGAGGCTTACCAAGTCCTTATGAATGCTTTACATCTAATTGTGATTAAGTAGATACACAAATGATTGATCATTCCCTACCTTCATCATCAATATTAAAGTTTCATGATATAGAATGTAAAGATACCCTATTCAAGATTGTATCCACAGTGCCTGGCATAAAGCTGGCAATCAGTCAATGCTGGAGCAAATGGTTGGATAAATGACTAATACATATAAAGAACCGGACACATAAATGTTAGTTTCAATTATTTTTAGAAAGGTTAAGCTTCTTCCCCAAAGAAGTAAAACAGCTGAGAATTGAGCTGGCTTCAGGCTTCATTTTTAATGCATTCCAGTCATCTACCTTAAAGTTTATGTATGAGTGGAAAGGATGTAGGAAATCGTGACAGCTGCCTTCCCCATTAGCCAGAAACTCATGTGACTCTTGCACATCCCCAGCCTCAGGGATGCAATCGTGCATGAGCACACACACATTTGCAGATGATGATTTCCACTGGCATAAAGAGCCTTGGTCTGTGTTTTAGAAAATGTGGAATTATCAGGTTCTTATGGCCAGGGACAATTATTCTTACTCCCATCACTAGATAGACTCACAGGAGCATGACAGATCTGTGGGCAGCCACATTGACCTGATCCCAGCACCAGTCAAGCTGTGGGCCAAACCTATGGCAGCCCCTGAGCTTCCCACTGGCCACCATGTGGTATGCAATTTTGGAGGAGTGTGTAAAAAGGGAGGTTCAGGGGAGAGGCAGCGTGCACTTGATTGGCTATGTAGGCACAGGATCCAGAAGATGGAAGAAGGGTTATTGTCTTCTTACGGATTGTAGCTCATAAATCAAGAAACTCTTCAACATGTATTCCAGTTGCTCTGGTTAGCAGTGATTATGCCCCAGAGGTACTACCCAATGGTGCTCAGGGATTAATTCCCTTCACTCTCTGAGCTTGGAAACCATTACCATCAGTAGATGCTACAGTTTTGTTTTCTTTGAGTAGGAAAATAACTTGGTTTGGGGTCAGATATTGCTCAGTCTTAGACTTCATGGAGCTGCTTTTTGATGTTGTTGGCCTTAGTAATCCTGAGGTATTGAAGGACACAGTCCTGCTCAGGACGCTACACTGGACCACACTAATGATGTTGCCCATCTTCACTTCCCTGAAGCAGGGGAAGGGTATAGAGGCTGGCTATACCCCTCTGCTTCTTCATCTTGGCCACCATACTGGACATGAGCCTCCCTCAGTTGGAGCTATTTGTGAGAGTATTTCTTGTCACTATATGTGTCTTGGTTGTCTCCCTGGGCATCTTGCAGCCTACACTGATGTTCTTGCATCTTCTCCCAGATCTTCTCATTTTGAAAGATGGTAGGCTGCTCTTGGTAGACATGCTTAGTTTGCCATGCTATGAGTCTAGCCTGAGAAATTCCAAAACATTACATGCATAGTGCCAGGAAACACTAGCCTTGGACCCACACCTAACTGATTATTTGAGTCTTCTGTAGTATATTCAATAGATATTTCTTAGCACCTACTATTTGTCATGTATCCTACTTGCAAAAAAAAAAAGTTACAAGCAAAAGTTCACATCATCAGCATGACACAGAATGGATATAATGAATCTAATTCAGCTATGTGACCTACCAAATGTGAAGGTTCCCTGGGATAGTGTTGCCACCAAAGAGTGGAGGGTTTGGTTGGGGCTGGGGCAGCTGTGGAAATAGGTCTATGACATAAGCTCACAGTCTAAATAGGGCAATTTGGACAAGAGTCGGTGATAAAGTCACCTTTGAGGAAAGAAGGAAAGACTTCTAAGAGGTCTAAACTATACTATGGTCATTGACCCTCTCAACTGGATGAATGAGATAAAAAACATACTGCAGATTTCAGTACCACTGTATGTTATGGCCTAGACTGAGTCCTTTCTTGGTAGTTTCTCTTGGGATTCTTACAGTAGCTGTATAACAATATCATCCATTTCTCAGATAAGAAAGTTGAGTCTCAACAAGAATAACAAAGACTCAGGATTATTCGGTTAATAAGTGTTGTGTGCTAGGTTGTAAACTCAGTTCCAACTCAGCTATGTTCTTCAGACTGCTACTATTCTGCACTCCCTTCAACCAAGCTGCCTCTCTTCCTATCTGACTTCCCCTTTACCATGCTGTCTTCCTACCTTCTAGTACATTGCCCTTCCTTGTTCATTCTTCTATCCTGGATTGATGAGGACTATAAAGCAAGGAAGAACTGTGTGTGTCACCTGATTTCACTTCCTGAGAGACCAGGTGATCTGAATCTGGGTGGTTGCTTGCTTCTCTCCCTGCTCAGTCCTATTGATCATCTTCTTTTGCAGCATGGTGCTAGGAAGATTTATTTTGGCTTACAGTTTAAGATTCCACAGTCTACATTCAGCTGACTCCATTGTTTATGGGCCTGTGGTAAGATGGAATGTCATGGTGGAAGAGCATAGTAGGGCACTGCCGTTCACCTCATGGGTGACCTTGGACAAGATACAGTCCCCAAGAACATCCTCCAGTGACTTGCTTCCTCCAAGCCAGCTCCACCTTCTAAGTCTCTACCATTCCCCATGATATCATCACATTATAAATCCATCAGTAGATGGGCCCATTGATGACTGTAGAGTTTTTGTGGTCCAATCAACTTTCAGTAACACTAGAAACTGGAGAGCAAGACTTTTTCAATGAGTCTCTTCTGCAGATGAACAGTCGAATCCCAGGCAACAAGGGTAGCAAGTTAGTTTATCATCATTTCTAGATGCTCATGAAGAACCAAATGTTCACAAACTTGATTGCTTTTGACTTGTCAAGTTTGGCTTTCACAGATGCTCTTCCCTAAGTCTGACTTCATCTCCTCATGGTGCAATTTTTCTTCCCTATGGGCTCTCAGAGCCGCATAATCTAGGAGGACTTTGCCTGCCAGATATAAGTATACTCAGGCAGCAACTACATTCTATCTCCCTATAGTCTCATGAGGATATTCATGAACACATGCCAAAAAACATGCAAGTAGACGCCTGCAAACTTCGATATGGTCACTAGATAGCAAACTTATCAGGACAGACCAGTACATATGGGAAATTACTGATGTTTGAGAGCTTAAAGACATTAAGAACACCATCGACACATACTGGAGATGATGAGAAAGAAAGCATCTTAGTCAAAAATGTCCACATATCCTCTTTCTGGGCACCCCAGAGTTTCACAGCCTTGGTTTATCTTTTAACTCCAGAAACTCCAAGGCAGAGAACAGTCCTTTACATTCTCTGTCCATACTCTCATTTATCTGAAGAGCAATGAATAGCATTTCTGCACACCGAATGCACTGCTGGTAACCATTAACTTGCTTATTTTATTCCAGTGCCAAAACAGCCCAGTTTGTGGGATTGAATCTCTAAAACTACTACTTTGCAAATGAGGATACAGAGACAATGTGTCTAAAGCCAGAGCATGCCATATGACTAATGTCCAGGTGTCCTGAGTCAAGCTTTATATATGTGTTCTCCCAGGCATGGAAGAATGTTTGTCAGTAGGATTACTTGAAAGTTCAGCATGATCATGTTCTCTCTCTCTCTCTCTCTCTCTCTCTCTCTCTCTCTCTCTCTCTCTCTCTTTCTCTCTCTCCTCTGTTTCTCTGTCTCCTCTCTCTCTGTCTCTGTCTCTCTCATACCTATATATCTTTTTTCTCCATCTCTATTGTTGATTCATGTAGTGAGATATCCACCCTGCTCACACCTGTTGTACTGACCACTCTTGTAAGAGCATGGGGACAGGTGTGGACATGACAAATAGAGTCCAGGTCTGAGTCCCGCCCCAATGTCTTCCTGTTTATGTCTGCCTGTTCTTCCTCTTTATTCCTGTTTATATTGGATTTATGTTTACTCTAAGGTAGAATGTGAGCTTTATTACTAGGCCACCTTAGGGCGTGATAGTACAGCTGAGATCCCAGGGAAGCCATGATAATGGGGCCTTTACATGCCCCAGTGCCTGACAGTAGGTACCCTCCTTATTTGGAGCAGGACACAGGGAAGTATCTGATGACAGAGAGGTGACCCAGGTTGCTTAATCAAGATCCCAGCCCCAGTCCTTAGGAGCCCCTCTTGGTAAGTCTCCAACACATGTCACACTATATCTGCTGGCCCAGTGTCTTTGTCCTAGAAAATGGGGCTATATAGGCAAGGGACTATGTGTGACCTCTTAAAAACTGTCCACTTGGTTCAGAACGTGATGTCAGACTTTATCTAAGGCCTACAAATGTGAGGGTAAACTGCTTGAATAAACAAAAGAATAATGTAATACCAATGATTTAAATGTCATCTGGGACAGTCAATAGTGCCAGTTTGGCAGTAGCTGGACTCAAAGGAGACAAACTTTTGGGTATGTCTATGAGCAAGCTTCTATATTAGGTTAAGACTGTGGAAAGAGCCACCCGTAAAAAGGAGAGCCTGACTGAGCCAGAGAGTTCATCTCTCTCTGCTTCCTGACTGTGGATGCATTGAGCTCCTGTTACCAAACCTTCCATGATGAATTAATTCACTGTGCCCTCAAACTGTGTGCCAAAACAGTCTTTCTTCCTTGTTGTTTATTGAGTGCCTTATCACAACAACCACAAGAGTGATGCACTATCCTCATCAGGGTTACTTGCATCTTGAAAAGAGATTCCTGTAAAGGCCACATTGAACCTATGGCGCTATTGTCATATAAGGGATTCATTCCACTTTGAGGATCTAGTTATTAGTGATGAGAAATTTTTATCTGACCACTATTTCTCACGTGATACCCAGGCAGAGCCCTTAGCAGGAAGGCAGCCTCGCCACCACAATCATGAGTGTCTTGTCTTGGGGCTGGAGAGAGGGCTCAGTGATTGGAAGCTCTGTTGTTCTTCCAGATTACCCAGGTTCAATTCCCAGCACCCACATGGCAGCTCACAACTGTCTGTAATCCAGCTTCAAGTGATCCAACACCCTCACACAGACATACATGCAGGCAAAACACCAAAACACATAAAATGAAAATAAATAAGTCATTAAAAAAAAAAGAGTGTCTTCTCTTGACCTCAAACACAAGGAGTGTAGGAAGGGTGAAGGGAAGGCATTTAGGGAGGGATTTCTCTTCTGGGAACCTCTGGTTATTCCTTCCCAAATATGACCCGGGTAAAGAGCATAGGCCAGATAGGCCAGTGCTTAGAAAGTGAGGTGCTTGGGAGACAAAACAAATATGAACTGAATGGTAGCACCAATGAGTCTTTCTTCAGTCTTAGACTTAAAGGGAGAGAGAAAAATATTAGCTGACCCAGCAAAGGCCCTTTCTGTCTGCAGTATTGTGTACTACCTGTTCCCTGGCCACAACCCATTCGGTAGTGAGGGAAAGCAGAATGTAACCCTGGAGAGATTTGTCATTAGAATGTGTAGAAGACTTCCAAGCTGTGTATGTCTCACTTCTAAAGGCATTTGTTATAAATTAAACAGAATCAATGAAGAAGAACAATTCTGTCTTTGGGGAACATGCACATAGCCAATTCTTTCCCTGAGTGCTTATGGGATAAGTGAGACTATGCCAAATTCTGCTCTTGCCAAGCATCCTCCCACCATGCCGATCTGAACAGCCTGTGATTGGAGAGGCAGCAATGCTGGAAACCGAGCCATTCCAGATAGGAAGGAGGTAGCCTTTGCCTGCACTCATGGCCAACGATGGCTGTATGAATAGGCACTTCCTCTCTGAGGGGAGTTGGTTCGTAATTTTCCTTTTGCTGCTACTGGAAGTCCTTGAATGGCAATATAACAGCTTGTACCCATTCCGAACAGGAAAGTTTGACATCTGCAGATGATCTTAACACGAGAGGGGGAAAATCACAGTCCTGTGTGTCAGTTTCTATACAAGAACCAGAAAAATAATTCCTATGGCGTAACACATGATGTAATCATTGTACTTGAAATTGGCCTTCAGCCAGGGAGCCTTTTCCTAGTCATATCTGAGCCTCACTGACATTTTCAAGGCAAGGACCCCAGGGGAAAGCAAGACTTTAAGTCCCTGAAGAAACATGCTGTGTTTAAACCCAAAGAAATGGCTTTGTAGAAAGTGTGACAGGCTCGTGCAAGGAAGCGTGTTGTGGGGGTGTGCTCCTCACTTTTGAGAGAGCTAGGTCCCCTGGGAAGTACAGATCGTTCCCACAGGAAGGCTTCCTCAGCAGCATAGAACAGACAGGCACAAAATCTGATAAGGTCTTAGGTCATCTGCGTGAGTTCTTTTCAACTGATCTGAGACAAAGGACAGTCCTGTTGTTTAATTTCATTTGGCTTGTTTGGTTCTTTCTATATCTTGGTTCTTTCTGAATCTTTCGCTAGCCAACATCTATAAAAAACAATGCTTAAAAGGGGAGGAGAAAGACAGCAAACCACAAGCTCCTGCTTTGTTTAGTATAATTATGTCAAGTGCTCTCCTATTTCAGGATTGTTTCCTCAGTTTGGGTGTTGGTTAAATAGATACAGTTTATAAGACTGAGTTGCACTGCAAACAATGTTTGCATGCCCTCCAGGTAATCCAATGGCATCCTGAAGAGGCACTCACTGGCAACTCTCTCCATCTTGTCTAAACAAACATTTGGGGGAATAATGAGAATGAACACAATGACCAAAATAGGGGCAAGGAGCAGGGAATGCAAATTGTCATGATGACAGAGACCAAGATGGATGGGTAGAAGATCAGGAGAAAGGGAAAGACTCTCAGAAATCAAGATTTCACTGAGAAAGCACACGTATGCACACATGCATGTGTGCATGTGTGCGTGTGTGTGTGTGTGTGTGTGTGTGTGTGTGTATGTGTGTGGGCATACGTGCACATGTATAGTTGTAAGTCATTTAGTAAGAATGGATATTAAGGGTACCCCTTAAAGGATTAAGTAATTAAATTGATTAATTTTTGTATAAAATATGACACAGAAAGCTCTGTTCATTCTGTCTAAGGGGTCTACAAGCCTGTACTACACCAGATGTGATGAAGGTTCTCATTTAGGTGAACCTGGGGACAGTGGACAGATAAATTATAAACTCTCCCACCCTAATACATACTGTCTAACACACACACACACACACACACACACACACACACACACACACACACACACTTCATCTCCCAAAACTGCAAACTGGAAAATAGAGTTGTATAAAAATCTATTTTTTTTTTTTACTAAATATTAAAGCTTGTTTCCATAAGACATCATAGTTAATGATTCTTGAAAGCAAATTTAGAATTAAATCCTATAATTACAAACTAAATGAGACAATTATAACAAAACATTAGGTGAGTAAATTGTGAAACAGTTTTTTTAAAACTATAGGATTCAGTTCTCAGCAAAGGGAGCCTAGCATTCTTTTATTGCTGTAGTACTTTGGAAAGGAGATAGATTGTTGAGTAGGTAAGACAAGACTGGAAATCCACAGGCTTCAGTTTCCAGTCCAAGACAGCTGTTGGGTGACATCACCTAGTGTGCAAACAGCCATGCTTGGAGGGAATTAGCAGATGAAAAGCTAGGACACTTGATATGGGTGTGTGAACATGCTTTCTCTGTCTCTTTTTGTTCTCTTTATAGATAGGCACATCTTAGTAAAGTTACACAGGACAGCATTTATAAAGCGTAAAGACACAAGAAAAGGTTCAAGACAGCGGAACTGGTGGAGGAAAACAAGCATTTCAAGATTCAGATCATGTTGCTGCCCAAATTCAGTCTCTAAGAACAGCTAGAAGGGCTGGCTGTTCAACTCTCAGCTTCCTTCCAAAGAATAAAGAGCTGGCTATAGGCAAAGGAAATGCCAATTTCGGTTGTATTAACATCTTTCTCAAGGCTGAGCCTAGACTTGGGGACTGGTTGGCCCTGGGGGATTGAAATTTGGTTCTTTAGAATGACTGAGGGAAATCTGAGAGGAGAAAAACACAGACACCCACTAATTAGAAAATGTACTGACATCAGACATGCAGCTGCAATGAGAAGCGAAGCCAGCCTTTGAGTGGCTCCCAAGGTGAACTCTGAGAAATGAAAACACCTAACAACGTGTTTGGAAATGATTTGCTAGAGACAGACAGCAACTGCTAGAGGGAAGGAGGAAAATGAAGGAGGAGCCCCAAAGAGGGGTGCTGTAAGTGAGAAGTCCTGGTGGGAGCAAACTGAAGGAGGGATGCTCTGTAACACAGCAACTGCTCTGTTTCAGACCAAATAACCTTCAAAGGCTACCTTCCTCCCAGGTGGTGGTGGGGTAGTGTGGTTTAGGATAACCACTAATGTCTGCTACAGCCTTCATATGCATTGATAATTTTCATAGAGGCAGCTTCCTGCAAAGTAAGTAATGAGTGTAAGATGACACTCTTTGGGGAGTTGTAAAGACAATCTAAGAACACATCATTTCAGAGGAGCAAACTTCATAGCCGGAGATAATTTCCATTGTATGATGTGCTCAGCCTGGAGCTGGCTTTCTTTCCTTCCTTCCTTCCTTCCTTCCTTCCTTCCTTCCTTCCTTCCTTCCTTCCTTTCTTCCTTTCTTTCTTTTCTCCTTTCTTTCTTCCTTTCTGTTTTTATTTTCCACTTTCACATCTACCCAGTTGTATCATTATTTTACTTACCTAATTGGGAGAAATCATTATTTAAAAACTGAATATAAAGGATGAAATAGTCTTCGATTTTATCTTTTGCAGAATAGTACCTTTCTTCCCTCACTTCCCGTCATAGAAGAGTTTGGCTCAAATGTGTGATGAACTGCTCCAAGTAGTTTGACAGTCCCAGAGGGAGGAATGAGAGTAAAAATAACTAACTGATTACCAATAGGGAGCAAATTGGTCACTTGAGACCTCAGTGGCTAGAATGACAAATGAGAAAATGAAAATCCTCATCAGGGGACCAGACTTTCTGATTAGTCCAAGTGCTGATGACTGCTTCCCATGCCTCTCCCTCCCTGCTGTGGGATGATTTACATCTGATTGGACATCATTTTGTATTTGGGGCAGTCATTTCTAAAAGGGTGTTTGGAAGACTTTGAAGTACTTAATTACAACCAGGAGGCATTAGGACTGGGCAGTGAAATGAAAGCTACTCAGCATTAGAATCGGCTGTCAGAATGTTCATTTACAGAAAGAGGCTGGTTGGTTTGGACTGGTCATTCATCCTACCACCCCAAAAGGCAACTTTCCAGTGTTTTCCCAACAGGGAAAGAAAATGGAAGTGGGAGGGATATTCTCAGCTAAAGGATTCATATTCAAGGCAGATTCCATGTTTTCAGCATACATGGGGACACCCAGGCTTGCATTGACAGGTGATTACTAAAATGTCTAATAGTTTGGGCTCATTTGAGGAATGATATTTTTTCTTTCACCTTTTCTTTTTTAAACCACTCTTCATTTAAGCTGACCCATCTAGAGGTGAGGTAGGGTCAACAATGAGCCATAAACCTGCTAAGTGATAGATGCATGAAGAGGAAAACAGGATCAACCACTAACCCCCACATGGACATAGCACCATGAGGAATAAGGATTGGGAAGAAGAAAAGTGGATGGGGATTTTAACAGAGGCAATGGCAGGAGGATCCAGGGAGAAGTGATCCCTGCCTTGAAAAATGGATAAAACTATATTTCTGAAGGGGAACTGCTTGATTAAGCAGCAATACTGATACTTTTTAATTTGTGCATATTTATATAGTATGTATGTGTGTGTGTGTATGTTATGTATTGTGTGTGTGTGCACTCGCAAACATGCGCAGGAACACAGGACACTGTACATGTATGGAGCACAGAGGCGGCCTTCATGTGTCCATCACTTTGAGACAGACTTACTACTTTGAGTCAGGGTCTCTCATCAAACCTGGAGCAAGGCTGGTGGCCAGCAAACCCCAGTGATCTTCTTGTCATTAGCCACCCAAGGCCTGGGTTTACAGGCATATACAGTCACACACCACTTTTTTATGTGAGTATCAGAGATTTGGACTCAGGTAAAAATAAATGCTACTGCCTGCCTGCCAATCTTCCCTGCCCAGTTGTACTGACTTAAGAAATATATATATATATAGTGTGGAGTAGAAATGTCTGTCTTGAGGAAAGTTACGTGGAGATCACAAACCTGTCAAGATGAAAATGTGCTTTCAGTATTGAGAAGGGAATTAGGTTTGATCCTAAAAGTACTAGAAAAACACTGAGTGTTCTGGGCATGGCTAGAACTATTTGAAGGCACCAGCTAAACAACATTCTGTGGGACTTTTCTAGCAGTGAAACCAATAGGTAAGGTTTCTGTTTTGATTCTTTGGTTTGAGGTCAGGGATATAGAAGAAATGAATGAGCGGGCATAATACCCGATGTATAGATACATTCGGCAGACATTGTTCCAAGGTGAAGAAAGCTAGACCACACAGAACCTGAATGTGATTTTCTTGTGTCCCTGTGGGACCCCTGAGTATACAGGGTCCTTTTACAAGGACCCAGTCCTTGTAAAAGTCAGCCAATGAGTAATTTGAACCAAGTTCAGAGGTACAGGAACATGGACAGGCAACTTGGTGTTCTTGGGTCTGTTTTCCCTCACCTGAACAGGTAAAAGTAGATTTTATGAATAGGAGTAATTAATGGAAGTTTTTATTTTTGTGTATTTTTCATAGAGGAGAAGCTACAGCTTTCCTTCTGCAGATTCTCAAAGGAGTACATGCTCCAAAATGAGATGGGTACCAGTGAGCTATGTTCCTTGAGTTAGAAGAGATAATTCTGAGATCCTGAGGAGGACCTCCAAACCTGTAATGACAACTGGAACATCTGACGCTACTATGTTATTTACTGCTGTTGCTTCCTTGTAGAAAGCCTACAGCTATTATTCTATTTGACAGAACGAGAAGAAAGGTAACTCATTCTTGTCAATCCAGCTTGGGATTCCTGGACAGTTTAAGAAGCACCATTGGTCGGATCCTGGTGCTGAGGAGGAAATGCCCAGTCACTTACTGCTCATTACCATCTGACATGGGCAGTGAGTGTTCCTGACATGGCCCTTTCTGGAAATTACCCCCCCCCCCACACACACACATATAAGCCCTGCTTCCTTTAAGTAGCCACGTCAGGAGTTCTTCTGCTGTAACAATAACTAAATAGTGGCAGGGCAAGCATTTGGAAAGCTGATTTGCTTCTGCTTTCCTGGTCAGCCCTCTAAGCAGGTGATATTTTTGTTGAATGGAAACAATCAGTGGTTTCTTAGGTTTGGGAGACTTAGAAATTGTGACACAAACCCACTGGCACATAGATGTGGTTGAGAAGCACGCCCACCACAAAGCTCCAGCGTGGACTCCAGCAAACCATGAGGATGCAGGACTTTTTCTGCATCTGTGTTAGAGATGAAGTTTTAAGGGAGAAAATCTTTGCAAGGAAGAGTAAAATCTCAAGAAAAGATTAGGCTCTAGTTAAAAAAAAAAAAGCTGTGTTTTAAGAGTGGTTTTTGATATTCAGCACTGTTGGTTTTCATTTATACTTAGAAAAATGTGTTGCACATAACTGGTTCATAGACTTCAGAAATAAGGATCAATACTATAGTTTAATACTAGTAAGTTGCACATACAGAAGTGAATACTTTTGGTGATAAAAGTTGACTATAAATGTCAGCAAGTTTATTTTCTCTTTCTTAATAATACCATCCATGTTTAATTAAAAAAAAAACTAAAGATTTTTTTTAAATAATTAAAGTTGTGATGAATTATAGCAATGAGAGTTTTTAGGGTTTCCTTTTCCTTCCATTCTCCCTCCACCATTATAATTGCTTCTAAGAAATCATGACGTTCTTTACTCTCCACATAATGAACAGCAAACTGAGATAGGACTAAGGGGTAGGGGAGATGGTTCAGCTTTTACTTGCAGAGTAAGCAAAAGGACCCAAGTTCAATTCCCAGAACCCACATGGGTCAGGAACGATGGCATGCATTTGTAATCCCAGGGCTGAATAGGCAGAGACAGCTAGGACTTGATGACCATCCAGTCTAGTTTAAAAGTGAACCACAGATTCACAGAAAACAAGGTGAATGCCTTCTGAAGACTTCTACCTGTACTTGATCTCTAGCTCCCACACATGTGCAGTGGCCCATACATACAAAAGCACTCAAATAAACATGAAAACCCATATCTCACTCAGCACTTAAGTAATCCAATTTAGTTCACTTATAATGTCCTCCAGGGAGCATTGTCAATAGTGACTCCATCTCTTTCATGAGCATTGAGTTATCTGAGAGTTCTCTATACAGCAGCAGCAGAAAAGCAGAACTTATGCATCTATAATTTCTTTCTTCTATAGAGAGTAATAAGGAAGGTTTCTAACAACCCTCAGGGTCACCTTCCACTGAACATCAGAATTCTTACTGTGCCCAATTGCTAAGAATTGAAAAAGGAAATGAGATGTGTGAAATGAAACTTGAGCCCAGAGCAATAGCATAGTATGCTGGAGCTTATAAATAACAAAATATTTAGCTCAACCTCCTATGCTTATATAACAGTGGGAAGGAACCAATAACTCTCCTCACACTGTCCCATGTCAAATTCATTCTCTACCTGCAAGTTGTATGAAACCTTCTGCTCTAACCCATGTCAGGGCTCTATGGTTTTTTCCAAGCTACCTAATCTTTTTCATCACTGCTTATGTTCCAAGAGGAGCTGGCTCCATTTGTATTTATTGTGATAATGATTTATTATTCTAAACAATTACAATTTACCATTACTAAAAACAATTCTGTGTATAAGAATCTTTTATATCCCCCTCCTCCTCCCCTTCTCCTTAAATAAAGGAATTTGATTCCACTGTGGTAGATCAGGACTAGCCTTGGGGTCAGATTCTTATTGCAGATAATACCAGTGAGGAAGCATGGAAACCATCATGAAGGATATAAACCATAAACTCATCTTATCTCTATTGAATTCTCATGGACCTTTGAGAATGAGAGGATCTGCCTGTTGATGGATTTTCAAAATAAAGCCACCCAAGGGCACTGATGTCATGCATCAGCGCCAGCAAACACTTGAAGTGTCCAGTTCGGGCAATAAGGAATCATTGGCATTTTCATGGTAAGAGAGTGGCCATGGATTTGCTTTTCCATAGACTTTAGTGGGTTCTAGCATTTGGAGTCACTGGGATGTTTGCAATGACTCTTCTTGGGTATCTAAATCACAACATGATAGAGTTTCTAGACTTGCCCTAATTGCTTCTTTCTACCTGTGGAGGAAGTTCTCACTGCAGGGGCATTACTTTCTTAAATGTCCCTTAGAGTCTCCTGAGGGCTTCAAGGTCTTTGATAGGGTGGCCGTGTTCTTCATTTCAATGCATGAACTCCTAAAAGTAGGGTGCTTTCCTCATTCATCCTTAGCAGTTATATTTCCCTAGGAGTGTGACTTTCCACTTGAAAGATAAGGAAAGTAAAACCTAGCTAGTCATCCACAAAGGGACAGATGATTGAAGGACACCTTGAATTGCTTCCATTGACTTGAAGTCTTGATAATGTTCTACAAATATCCTAGCAGACTACACCTCTACAATATCAAGGTTCTAAAAACAATGGTAGAGACTGCTGGCTATTCTTGGTTATCACCTTGACTACATCTAGAATTAACTAAAGCCCCTAATGGGGGACATCTATGAGGGAATTTTTTTTTTCTTTTGCTTAATTTAAAGTGGGAAGATCCTCTTCTAATCTGGATCTTTGAGACAGGAAGAAACACCTCTAATCTGGGCCACACTGCCTGCTGGAAGCCTATATAAGGGCATGAAAGAAGGAAAAGGTTGCCCTTTGCCTGCTTGCTCTCGCCTCTATAGAAAGTCCATTCCTTCACTGGCATTAGAGTCTGCTTCTTTGGGATTCCAGTGTCTACTGAAGACCAGCTAAGGCATCTAGCCTTGCAGCCTGAGCAACTACTGGATTCTTAGAACTTCTATTCCTAGGCAGCCATTGTGGGACTAGCTGGACCACAGCCTGAGGCTGTTCTGATAAATCCCCTTTCTATATAAATAGAGATTCATTCTGTAAGTTCCGTTCCTCTAGAGAACCCTGATAAATGCAAACACCTATGAGTATAAGAGAGGAAGGGATGTTGAGGGCCATGGAACAGAGGGAGGGGAGGGATGGTAAACAGAAAGAGAAAGAAAATAGAAGGCTTTAGTTAAGTTGTGCTGTATTTTCTGGCTATCATTTCCTCATTTGTCAGACACAGCAGGGTCAGTGAACAAGCAGAGACTGAAGGGTTCTAATGTGTACACTTTATACCATGGCCTATAGAAATGCCAGAGTATGGGTTTTCTTTTTCAGAAATCTTTCCTCTTTGTCCTACTTCTTAATTTGAGAATTCCCAGAGTCTCACCCCAAACTTTCTGCTCCTTGCTACTACTGTCTTCCTCCTGGGTGGTCTCCCCTTCTCTAGCTCTTATTTCAAAGTCCCTTTTGTCTGATATTAATGCAGCCTCTCCAGCTTGCTCAAGGTTGCTATTTGCATGGTTTATCTTTCCCTTATTGCTTTTAGCCTATTTGTATCTTTGTATCTAAAGTGTGTTTCCTTTAAGCAGTATATACTTGGGTCTTGTTTCATGTTTTAATATGGTCTGATAATCCCTGCCTTTTGACTGGATTGGGTAATTATTTGTAATTAAGTTTCAATTTATTTCTGCCACTTTGCTTTTGGCTTTCCATGCTTCAAATGTTGTTCATAGATTTTATCCCTCCTTTGCTGTCTTCCTTTATAAGGGATAGCTATTTTATAGTGTAACATTTTCATTTCTTTGATTAAAAAATTAAAATATGTTTTCATGAATTCTTTGAGAATGACATACATAAATATAATGTGCTTTAAATCATATTTATCACCACTCCTACCTCTAACTCTTCCTGGATCTATTTCCACTCTTCACTCTCCATACTCTCTCAACTTTAAGTCTTCTGTCTTTTTTAAATAACATTGAGTCCAGTTATTCTGCCTATATACTCATGGGAGTGAAGCAACACACTAGTGCTTGGTTAACATATGAGGAGCCACACCCTTAAAGAAAACAGACCCCTCCCTTCCAGAAGTCTTCAACTGTCAACAGCTCCTCATTAAGGGGTGGGGACTCAGGACACCCTCCCTCTCTGTGCTGGAGTGTTGAGTGCCTTGATCTTGTGCAGGTCTTATACAGACAATCATAGTTAACTGTGAGTTTGTGAGTACACTGGTCTTGTCATATCCAGAAGACATTGTTACCGTCCAGTCCTCCCCAACCTCTTGTCCTTATAGTCCTTTTGCTCCCTCCTCCAAAATGATCCTGAGCTTTGGGGGAAATGGGTGTGATACAGGTGTCCCACTTATAACCCACTACTCCACAGATTCTTGTTTTCTGCACTTTGACTGTGATTTTCTACATTAACTGCTATGTACAGCACAAAGAAACTTCTATGAGATGTAAGAGCTGCACTAACCCAGGGATGTAGGGATATTAGTTCACTACGATGTCCATCTAGAAAAATAATAGCAGTAAGTTCACCTATGGAGCCTGTGAGCTTCCCAACCATGGGTTCTTGGCCAGATGTACACTATCAGGCAGGTACTTCCTCCTCTAGAGCAGACCTTAAATCCAATCAGAGAGCAGTTGGTTGATGCCATAATATTTGTGCCGCCATTGCCACCTTCAACACTTCTTGTTACACAGCTGTTATTGTAGTTCCAAATATTCACAGCTCAATAAGATTGTTAATGACTTTTTTCTCTCTCTCTCAACAGCCTACATAGCACCTTCCAGGACTATGAGAGCTCACCAGGAGGGAGGAAGCTTCCTGGTAAGTACCAACTTCATTTCTCCATGTCTTGTGACCAAAGAGTGTGGTGTCTTCAGGAACAGGATCTTAATATCAAGTTCTGGCAAACAATTAAGAATAATAGCAGTAGCCTATTCCCCAGGACACCCCTGACCTCACCTGGTACTTGAACTTTTGATTTTTCTTTTAAAGTATTTTTTATTTAATTTTTTATGAATTTCATACATTGTATTTTGATCATTTTCACCCCCTCTTAACTCCTTCCAGATCTAGACTCACCCCTATACCTTCAATTTGGTGTTCTTCTTCTTCTTCTTCTTCTTCTTTTTTTTCTGAGACATGGTTTCTTTGTGTAACAGCCCCTAACTGTCCTGGATCTAGCTCTATAGACTAAGCTAGCCTCTAACCCATAGAGTTCTGGAATTAAAGGCATGTGACAATACAACCCAGTCAACTTTGTGTTCTTTATATATGTATATACATACATACATATGGCTTTTTATTTGTAACCCATAGTTCTTAGAAAATAACTGTCCTCTATGTAGGGTAACTCCAATTAAACCCTTTTGTATTCATATATATATATATATATATATATATATATATTAATATATATATTATTCCTATATATGACACTTTAAATATTAAGTTTCTCCAAATACCCTTAGTGATAGTTATTCTTTTCCCTACCCCTCCTCTACTTAAATCTCCTTTGAGAGCTGCTATTATCTTTGTTTCCTTCATATCACCTGTGTTTTAATATCCCCTTCTCCATATGGGATTTCTTCTTCCTCTCCTCCAATGATCGCTTTGTACTTTCCTGGATTCTACAGATAATCTAAGTTAAACACGCAAATCCAAAGATTTGATGCTAAAGTCTGTATAAATGAGAACATGCAACATTTTCTTTTCTGTGCTTGGGTCACCGCCCTCAGTATAATGTTATTCATTGGCTCCATCCTCCTTTGCTGTCTTCCTTCATAGTGAATTGGCACTTCCTAGTATGTCAATGTCTTTATTATTTTATTGTACTTAAAAATCTTTTTCTGACTGGTTACAGTTTTGCTGGCAACGTACATCTTAGCTTTTCAAAATCTAATTTCAAATTCATACTAATATAATTCTAAATCAGTGAAGAATATTTGTACTGATTATATAACTACTCTCTCCAGATTTTGTAACCTTGTTGTTTTATATAGTGCCATTTATTTACACGTTACCAAACTCAAAAGCATTCTAGTGATTATATAGTTGCACACATTGTACAAGATCTAGAACAAAGTAAGATCATGTTTGCAGTTTTAGATTGATCTTCCCATCCACTGTGTCTGATTTGTTCCTTTTCTTCCTGGGGGTTTTTGTTCATGTCCTTTATATTGCTGTTTTCAAATCTATGACATTTCAGCATTACTGAGAACCTACTAGCACCTGTACATATATGTTGTTTTATGAAGCATTTCTTACCAGGAATACATATCTAATAGTGTTTTTTTATCATATTTTAACTGAGGTACATTCATATAATGCTAAACATATTAAAATATAGAATCCAATGGCATTATTCACACTCATCGTGTTATACAACCATCACATTCTTTAGTTTGAATTCTTTATGGCCTTGGAGAAATTCCACACACCTTCTTCCTTTCCCCTTTGCAAACAGCCATCTTTCTGCCTTGATGATATATCTATTATAGATATTTTATTTAAAATTCATGCATTATGCAACTTATGTTTGTTTTTCACTTAGAATGTTTTCAAGCTTCATCCATAAGTATTTCATTCCTTTTTATGGTTGGATAATATTTCACTTTATGTACATAACAAAGTGTGCTTATCAGTTCATCTGTTGATGGTCATAAGTATTGGTCTTTTTGCCTCTGGGCTATGATGAATAATTGCTGTTATAAACATTCATGTGCAAGTTTCTGTGCAAACAAATGTTTTCATTTCTCTTGGATGCAGAAATACAGGTGAAAATCCTGTAACTCCCCCTATACCATCCCATCACCATCCCATTTCTTTCCCAACTTTATGTCCTCTTTTTATTTTTTTATTTGTACCCCTCCATATGAGTGTGTGTGTGTGTGTGTGTGTGTGTGTGTGTGTGTGTGTGTGGCCATTCACTGAGGCACAAACACCCTACTAGTGGCCCTACATTCAAAGAAAAATGACTCTTCTTCCTGCAGTAGCTCTATAGTCCCTCTGCCATGGATAGAGCCTCAGGAACCCCTCCCCCAACCGTGCTGGCAGTGTTACTGGCTTAATCATGTACAGGTCTTCTACAGACAACTGCAGCTGCTTTGATTTGATGCATGCATGGTCATGTCCAGAGAAAGCAGTTCATAGCTCTCTCCATCTGCTCACTCTTCCATTCTTCCTTCTCCTTCTGTGAAGTTCCTAGAGCTTTGGATAGTGGGAGATTGATATGGATGATCCATCCATAACTGAGTGCTCAGAGTTACATATAATCTGGCTACTTAGGAGTCTTTGTATTAACCACTATGCACTGCAAAAGAAAGCTTCTCTGATCAAACTTGAGAGCACCACAAGTCTACACATATTAACACAAATACATAGATGGTAGTTGGTAGTTTCACAGCATGATTGCATAAAAAAACACATGCAGGTTCCCTGGGCCTATGATCTTCTCAGTCATGGGCTTCTGCCTATGTTTGTTTATGGCACCAGGCATGAAATCCTGCCTACAGAGCAAGCCACACATCCAATTAGAAATCAGGCCGTTAACCCTTTACCCATCGTGCCACTCTCATACCAGTGGGCACATCTTGCCAGCAGGTTGGTATTGTAGCATGAATGGTCCAGAGTAGGTAAGAACAGTGATGACTTTTCTCCCCCCAGTAGCCTGCATAGGCTCTTCTGGAAGTGTGTAAACTAGTAATGAGGTTGAATATTTTCTGCTTAATTCGAAATTGGCTTCTTTCTGTACTGATTCCACTGTGAATGGTGTCTTCAGCAATAGGGTTTTACCATCTAGTTTTCATCTGCAGCCAAGAGCAATGGCAATATCTTGTATTGTTTTGATGCCTCTGACCCCATAGGATAATCCACAGAGAGGTATCCTGTGCCTAGCTCTGAGATTTTTATTAATAGCCCATATCATCTGGGAGCAGCATTGTCTGCCTATGCAGCCCCAATGTTTTTTCAATATTAATACACACAAATCAGTGACTTCCTATGTACCAATAACAAGCACACTAAAAAGATACCAGGGAAATAACCCTATTTACAGTACCCATACCATCCAAAAAACAAACAACAAAAATAACTCAGGAATAAACATAACCAATGAAATGAAAGATCTATACAATGAAAAGCTTGAGACACTGAAGAAATTGAAGATGATACTATAAGATGGCTTGTGGATTAGAAGAATTAATATTGTGAAAACGACCATCCTACCAAAAACAATCTGAAGATAAAAATATAACCCCAGCCAAAATTCTAGGCCCATTCTTTACAAACATAATAAAACAATCTTGAAATTTATGTGATAGCATGCGCGCGCGCGCACACACACACACACACACACACACACACACACACACACACACACACCAAACAAACAAAAGGATAGCCAAAGCAATTTCAAATAAAATGAATACTGTTGGAGGAATCGCCCTACCTTATTTCAAATTAAGATCAACATGATATATACACACACACACAAATAAAAAAACAAAAACAAGAACAGACACATAGATCAATGGAATACGACAGAGGGCCCACATTTTAGTCTATACAAGTGAAGCTACCTGACATTTTACAAAGATGCCAAAAATGCATGTTGGAGAAAAGATACTATCTTCAACAAATAATGCTAGGAAAACTGGATTTCAACATGCAGAAAAATTACCCTGAACTTTTTTCTCTCATCCTACACAAAACTCAACCCCAGTGGACCAAAATCTTATTGTAGGACCCAATCCTGTGAAGCTGCCAGAGGATAAAGTGGGGAGATGCTTTAACATACAGGGGCATGTGTGGACTTTCTGAATAGGGCTCCCACAACACAGAAAATAGAATCAATGAGTTACAAATGGGGGTCTTGTGAAAATAAAAAATCTTCTGCACAGCAAAGGAAACTGTCAGTGGAGTGAAGAGAGCCACAGAGTGTGTGAAAACCTTGGCCAACTGTACATCTCATGGAGAACTAGTGTCCATAGTATACAAAGAACTTTGCAAACTAAGCTCCAAGAAAACAAACAATTGGATTAAAAATGGAATGTGGAAATAAACTAAAAGTTTTCAAAACAAGAAATAAAAATGGCTAGGAAGTACTTTTTAAAGTACTCAACATCCTTAGCTATCAGGGAAGTGGAGAGTCAAACTACTTTACAATGTCATCCCCCTGCAGACAGAATGGCCAAGATCAGAAATGCAAATGTCAAAAAAAAAAAAAAAAAAAAATGCTGGTGAGGATGGGGAATAGGAAAATCCTAACACTGTGCTAGTGGGAATTGTAAACTAGTAACTACTGTAGCCACCTGGAAATCACTCTGGAGGTTTAAAAAAAAAAACAAGCAAGCAAACAAACAAACAAAAACAAAACAAAACAAAAAAAACCACCTAGACACAGAACTCCATCTGACCCAGCTATGTAACTCCTGGGTAGAAAGGACTTCATAATTACCATACAGAGACTTTGCAAATCTATTTTCACTGTGGTTCAATTCACAGTAATTAGGAAATGGAATTAACCAAGATGTCTATCAACTGATAAACAGATAAAGCAAATGTGATACATGTACACAAATAAAATAATACTCAGCTGTAAAGAAGAAAAATCAAGAATAAATTCATATAAAGGAATTTAATTGGTGCTGGCTTACAGTTTTAGAGGCTTAGTCCATTGTCATCTTGGTGGGAAGCATGGTGGCACACACAGGCATATATGATTCTGGAGAAGTGGCTGAGAGTTCTACATCTGGATCAACAGGCATCTAGAAAGAGAATGACATGGGCCTGGCTTGAGCTTCTGAAATCTCAAATCCCAACCTTAGTGGCACACTTCCTCTAACAAAGCCACACCTACTCCTAAAGGCCACACCTTCTAAAGTACAACTGCCTATGGGTCTATGGGGGTGGGGGAGGTTCAGTCAAACCACCATTTTTAGCCTTTAGATACATGAAGAATACTTAACAGATATCCACTAGTATGTTAGCTAAAAAGAAATAAAACTCACTAAGATTCTTTCCATAGCAGTAGAATCATTTTATACTTCTATAGCAATTGAAAAAGGTTCTGACATCTTCACATTTTGCCAACATTTATTCTTGATAGCATATGTTAGTGTTTTGTCCACGTTACATAAGGTCTCATCCTTTGGGAAGAGGGACACTCATTTGAGAAAATGCCCCCACCGGATTGGCCTGTGGTGAGTTGATAGAGGAGAGCCCAGTCCACTGTGGGTGATGCCACCCCTGAGGTTGATGGTTCTGGGATACATAAAAAAAGCAAACTAAGAAAGTCAGGAGGAACAAGCCAGTAAGCAGAGTTCCTCTGTCATCTCTGCTTCTGTTACTGCTTACCATGTTCCTGCTTTGAGTTCCTGCCCTGAGGATGAACTGTAAACTGCAAACTGAACTAAACTCTTTCCTCCTTAAATTGCTTTTGGTCATGGTGCTGTATCACAGCAACAGAAACCCTCACTAAAACAGCATCCTAGTGGACATGAAGTGGCATCTCTTTGTGGCTGTTGTTTACATTTTTTGTAATGTACAGAACCAGTACATTTTCTTCATAAAATTATCCATTCAAGTCTTCTTCCTGTTGTTTTTAAATTACAGGGTTTTTGACACATCTTGTATACTAAGCAGATCTCTATAGAGGTTTTTATTTAAAACATTTTGTTCTATTCTGCTGGTTTCCTTTTCACTTTCTTTGACTTCTAGACCAACTGTCAAAAAGCAGTGCCTTATCCTACACATATGTCATTGATGAAGTGCTATTTGTGCAGTGTCACCTAGTCCAGATTCCTCTTCAGCCAGCCACAGCCTTTCATGTGGACACCAGATTTCTGTTCCCTGAACACTACTAGCCTTCAAGCCATTTTGGCTTTTTATTGAGAACATTGCCTACAAGTCTTATCTCAACAGATGAAAATCCCACTAGCCTAGTTTACAAAGTCAAACACTAGTATCACTTGAATGCCTGCTCCCCAGCTCTTCAGCAAGTCTCTTTGGCTCTGCACCTCAAACATACCCCAAAACTAATCATTGCTCTCCATTTCCATGCTTCCAACTGAGTCTGAATTCTTCCTTCTCATGAAGTGTAGTACTTTGAGTTCATTCCTGCTTTTCCTCCAATATGGGCCTCACATAGCCCAAGGAGGAACATTTAGACATCTTTGCTGGTGCAGGCTTTTGAGGATCACTTTTCACCCCAGCAAACTACTGCACACTGTTCCATGTGTTACGGTTGCAACATCCTCTTGTGCAATAAATATATTTTCCTCTGCCAGGCATTCTTCCACCCCTTCTCCCTCAGCAAGGTGAGCATCTCCCTTCCCCCGTCTCAGTGTTACAGGGCATCTCCTTTAAAAAGCTGCCCCTATAATACTCTCTACTTCTTCAGCACATTCATTTCCTCTGTATCACACAGTTTATCATCATTAATATAGTCTCACTGAGTGGCTCTAGCTGACCTAAAATTCAGATAGTCTAGGATTGCCTCAAATACATGGTTATCCTCCTGTCTCAGCCTCCTGAGCACTAGAATTCCAGTCATGGGCCTCATGCTTGGCTTAGTGTACAATTACCAATTTGCTTAATGATTGGTTGTTTGCAGTAGGAGTCACTCTAATAAACACCAACAAGTGACAAGACTTCACATTCCACCTTCAGTGAATCCATTCAGAAACTGTACTAAGGCACATATGAAAATATATGTACATGCACACAGGAATCCATAACATATATTTACAGGAATATATGCATATATGTGTATATACATGAACAGGCACATTAGACAAACACAATCATTTAATCCTTCAACAACTCTGAACTGCATAAATTACCCTTGATCATATAGCTGATAAAAGCTAAGCCCAGAGTGGGTAAGTGGCTTGCCCATGGTCATGATGTGAGTGCTTGAACTGGACTGCTCCAAAACTTATGTCTTGAAACCCTTCCAGTGCCCAAAATAGTCCTCTAGAAGGATTTATGGCTCATGAACATCTGATGTTTCCTTGGGTGAAAGCTCTGGTTAAGGCCTTAAGGGCAGGATAAAAACAAAGGCCAGAGATCAAGATCCCTGTCTAACAAAGTGAAGATGTTAGCATATAGCCTAATTCAAGGATGGGCCTTAGTCAAGGGGCAGATGTGATGGGAAGTCAGGACCATATGTTTATAGCAGCTTGGCTCCAAATCAGTATGCAGGAATATCTGATTGGTCAACATAGAAGTAAAATGACACTGATTTTATTTATACCTTAACCAGAAGAAATGATTATAGCACTTGCCTTCAAAATGAAGCTCATGACCTGTAAAAACGAGCCTTAGAAATATTGATATTCTAGATAAAGAACATTGTATTTCTCTGTAGAAGAGCAATCAAGGAGTTTGGAGATGACACAGTTGCTAAAGCGCTTGGCCCACAAGCATGAGAACCTGAGTTTGCATCTCCTAAACCCTATGTGAAATGCTGGGCTTGGTGGCATGGGGTTCTTGGAACCTCAGCTCTGAGGCTGTAGAGACAGAAGGATGCCTGAGACTTGCTGGCCAGACAGTCTAGCCAATTGGTGAGCTCCAGATCTGATGAGAGACTCAATCTTAAAAAATAAAACTTGGAGAAGCAACTGAAGAAGAAAATTAATGTTGATGTCTAGCCTCCACATGCACACACCCCCACCCATTCAGCCACACATACACACACATAAAATAAGAGCATGAAGATATATAAGATAAAAATCAGACAGGTGAGGAGGCTGAGGAGATGACTCAGTGGATAAAGTACTTGCTGAGCAAGCATGAGGGCTGAAGTGTGGATCATTAGCACCCACATAGTGCTGGCTGGGTGTGGAGGCCCACTTAGAAGTTCAGAACTCAGAAGGCTGTGACAGGGGTTCCCTGGAGCAAACCAGCTATCAATACTAGCCATATCATGAGCTCTGGGTTCAGTTGAGATAGCCTGCCTCCGTGAATAAAGTGGGAAGTAATGAAGCCTGGGGCCTCTTAGTGCACTCATACTCATATTCACAGGCACCCCCACACATGTGCACTCACAACATATATGTGTACACTTCACACACACACAAACACAAAGAAAAGGTCAGACTTCTGGATGAGTGCCTGCTAGCACAAGTGCAGCCCTCCGTGGACACCCGTACCCCCCTCCCAAAGCACCACAGCCATAGAAACAACAACAAACATGGACTGAAGTCTACATTCCAGAGCGCAGGAAGAAGCAGCAGTGGAATGGATCAGTCCTTGTGAGTTCAATGCTCACATTGTAGACGGCAGCCACTGAGTGGAGCAGTAAGAAAGCCTTGCTTTTCCTCCCACAGTGCATAGCTGGAATCTCACTTACATTGTATATAGGCTAACTGATGATGTTTGTTTGGATTTTGCTTTTTCTGTGGAATATCCATTATCACGCAATGTGCTTTTGTGTGTCAAAGATTAAAAAGGACCCACTTCCTCTTCCCTGGGGGGTGGGGGGTGAGGGTGGGCAAAAATCAACTACTGCATTTATTCCCAGCTGCTCTTCACTTTCCAGCTGGGTACTAAGTACATGAATGCTACAGAAAAGCAGGGTTATTCCCACCAACGACTTACTTTCCCAGCATGCTTCTTACAGCACCATGCCTCTAAAATTGAGGATTCCCCAGTCAGTCAAATGACACTCTGTAGATAGGAAGCCATGGAGACATATAGCTGATGCCCAAGAGCCTAGTGTCTCAGCAAATCACCATTGCCTGTCAAGAGGTAGAGCAACTGTTTCTGTGTGTGCGTTTTTTGTTTGTTTGTTTGTTTTGTTTTGTTTTTTTAATTCCCTTAACTTCCTCAAGTTTATACAAAAATTTCAATGAATCAGGTCATTAGATACAAAATCAAGTGAGATTTCATTTCATAGCTAATACTTTCCTTACAGATTATGCAATAAATCACAACATGGGAAAATATCCCGAATTAAAAAATAAATAAAAAAGCTAAATCATGCCAGATCATTCTAGACTGATGGACATCTCTCTTCAAGAAATGAACTCCCTGCATGTGAATTATTTCCTCTGTTCTCTAAAGTATACTGTAACAAAGTCAGTTCAGTGATGAGAGCCTTCAACCTACTTTGCCAAACCACATGGTTATTTTCATAAATATTTTTACCCTTCAGACAGGCTCTTTATGATTCAAACCTGTTTCCAGATAAGAAGTCACTGTGCAAGCAAGTCTTAGATCAAAGCCGACCCTCACGCATATGCATATCTTAGCAGATAAGCACGAAGGTAGCAAGCTCAGTGTTCAGAACCTCACCTAACCTCTTTCATAGAATGTTCCCCTTGCCTGTGACTGTCTGGAATGGTGGGCGGCTGAATATAGGACTCTGTCCACTGACAGTCTTTTGTTAAGTTCAGGAGCTTCATTTTAAACTCCAGAAGACAGGATGGCTAGGCTTTCCCAGTCACATACCTTGTTCATGGAAGGGGAACAGTCATCATGAATCACTGTGTTTAACTATAAAAGGAACATTTATACTTTCCCTTTTGCAAATGAACCAAGTCTATGCTAACCATTATAGCAGCAGCATTCAAAATGCCTGAGAAAAAAAGATTTGCTACCTGAATTTTCCTCCTGAATGGGCAGGCTCTAGTTTATACATGCAAATACCTACATATAACACTATCCTGTTTATGTTGAGGGTAATGTTAAAGTCAGTCCCCACATGATCCTATAACACAGGTTTAGGCAAGTTTGGAAGTCCTCTAGAGAACTCAGAAGGCTGATAAAGATGTGATAGACTTTGACAAATGAATGGAAACTGACTAAACCCAAAGCATTTCAGATTACTTATCCTTGGCATCTCAGGACATGTGCATTTGAGGCAAATAATGGTCTGTGTTGAGAAACCTGCTTCCCAGTCTAAGAAACATTTTGAAATGTTGATTTTGATTAAAGACGAACACTACATGGCACACTGAATCCAGCCAGTTCTTGCCATGTGAATCCATGGACATTTAGATTTGTAAACCTTTCTCTTGTAAGCTTAGTTTGCAAAGGCCTGGGCCTCGAAATCTGACATGTTCTATATGACATGACCAGACTGAGTTCTTGGATCAGCAAAGTTACAGATCATAGCAACACTTGACAGAGCATAACACAATGTCTGCTAGAAAGACAGAGGCTATTATCTCACTCCTCTACTATATAACACATGACAGATAGGTTGAGTCCATTTACCTATTTATTCATCTATTTATTTGGAGACAGAGTCTCACTATGAAGCCCAAGCTGGCCTGGAACTTGCTATACAGACAAGGTTGACTTCAAATTTACAGAGATCCACCTGCCTCTGCCTTTGAAGTTCTGAGATTGAAGGTGTGTGTCACCATGCATGGCTATTTATTTTACTTAATTAATTAAGTTTTATGATACTAAGGATTCAACCAAGTATCTTGTACATAGTAAGTATCCAACAGCTGAGCTATATTCCCCCTCCCCTGACCACTCTTATCAGAAAGTGAAGAGAGTCTTTGGAAGACTTAAGGAAGTTTCTAGATCACTGTAGAAGGAAGTAGTAGAGAACACAATCCAGAAAAGGCTCACCGGAATGCCTGAACTCTTAGCCACCATACCTCTGAGAAGCTGACCTTAACTCTATAATTACTCTACAATAATCCCCCATCCTCCTATATCTGGGTATCAGAAGCAAATCCAAAGCCCTCCATCAGCACTGGAACCTGAGAATTGCATATGGCTGTGTGTTAGCCACAACACTGCTTCCACAGACTCAAAACTCTTGATCATTCCTACTGCAAAGCCCTGAATTTTTTATTTTTCTCTGAAATCCACCAACTGCAGTCAGAGCTTTCTGAAGCTTGTAAATCATAACTGACTCAGGGCTTTGAAATAACTTTAATAACATTCAGGCCAACTGCTGACTAGTTTAAAGGAAGCTCCTGGAACCTAGCAGTATGTTATCCAGTCCCACAATACAATGTTGTTTTTAAAATAGTCTTAGTTAGGGTTTTATTGCTGTGAATAGACACAATGACCATGGAAACTCTAAAGAGGAAAACATTTAATCTGGACTAGCTTACACTTCAGAGGTTTAGTCCATTGTCATCATGGCAAGAAGCATGACAGCATGCAGGCAGACATGCTGCTGGAGAGGAGCTGAGAGTTCTACATCTGCATCCACATAACACTGAGCCTGGCTTGGGCTTCTGAAGATTCAAAGCCTGGCCTCAGTGACACACTTCCTCAAACAAGACCACTCCTACTCCTAGGCTACATCTCCAATAATGGCATTCCCTATGAGTCTATGGGGACCATTTTCAACCAAACCACTACAAAACTCTTGTCTTATTATAATTGCCATGGGAAGATATAATCCCCGAGATTTCAATCTAGTAACTTCCTCAGGGAGCTTTTCAAAGCTCATGAGCAATAAGAAGCACATATGTTTCCCAGTCTCCCATTTGTTTCCCACTTCTTCGTGATTAACTTCACCAAACAAACTGGGTACATGGCAATGAGTAGAAGGTCGCTGTACTCACACTTGAATTAATTGAAGATGCTTAAGGTATATCACACTGTTGCACTCCATAATAGAAACCAGGGGTTGGCTAAGTCTTCCTGCTCAGCTCTCCCAATGAAGCTAAGAAGAAGATAGGCACTCACTTCTTTCCCTTCCTTCTTGGCAGGTCTAAGTAATTACTTGCACTCATATAACCAATCAAGTGTAAAGTCTTCTGGGAAACCTCTAGTAAAACTTCTTTCTTTGGTGATTAATAGAGTATCATCATAAGAAAGGTATTTTTTCACCACCATTCCGTTGCCCACTTTCTACCTTGATGCCATTTAGAGTAACAACAGCCATGTTGTGATAATGGGGAAGATGCATGGGTGGGAAAGTATCAGCAACTAACAAACACAGCAGACATAAAAGACCTGTGCGACCAGGGAACATCTGAGCCAATGCTGGAAACTACCTGATTGTGCACTGTTTCAGTATCTCTTAAGTGATATTCTTTAAAATTTGCAATTGAAGGTGTTCTAAAATAAATATATAGTTTTATAAATGTATTCCTTTGTTGGAGCACTTGTCTTCCATAAGTAGCTGCTGGAAGATCTCTTCCCTGGCTGGCACAAGTACATCCGACAAACCCCCACTGATGGGGGATGTCCTTCTGTATATATGTTCATACCTCCTATTGGGTGCCATTTGTAGATGGAGGTTTCTGTCCCATCTGGTCCCTCAGCCACTTTGACCCAAATAAACATACAGGTGTTATATTAATTATAAACCTGTTGGCTGATGGCTAGGGCTTCTTATTTATTAATCCAGAACTACTAATCTATGTATTTTTACATGGCCTTATCTTACTAGAGAACACATGGCATGCCTTATCTTCCCAGTCTCTATATGGTGTCTCTCCACGGACTCTCTATGACTTCCTTTCTCCAGCCTTCTTCTGGTCTAGTAGCTCCGCCTATGCTTTCTGCCTGGCTACTAGTCAATCAGTGTTTTATTCATCAACCAATGAGAGAAACAAATATAAAGAAGGATATCTCCTATCACCCCCCTCCAATGTAGTTCTACCTTTCCTCTGGGTCAGCATGTAGCAAAGGCCTTGTCCTGTTTCGACATCTGTCCCCAGGGCATATCTGAATGCTCTGCGTCTCATACCCAGCGCAGACCATGGTGTACAAAGCTGTTGAAAAATATATAGGATGAATGAGAAACACCGCACTGTCACTGTCCTCACTTCTTTTCCTTTTGCAATTGAATTTTAATTGAAACACCCATCATGGGTTGCTTTAAAAGGACTTAGAAAACAAAACTTCAAAAGATTAATCAAGGTGTAGTGATCTACACCTGTAAATCTCAGTTTTCAGGAGGCAGAAGCAGGAGGATCACAAGTCAGAGGTTAGTCTGGACTGCAAAGCGAGACTCTCAACCCTCTCTCCCTCCCTCCCTCCCTCCCTTCCTTCCTTCCTTCCTCTCTCCCTCCATATATATATATGGAGGGAATAATATTATTGATGACTAATACCTGATAATTTAGGATCTAGAGAGATGCCCCAATCAGCAAAGTTCTTGTTTAACAAGCATGAGAACTTGAGTTCAGATTCTCATATCTTGGTATGGCATTACAAACTTGCAATGTCAATGCTTGGGAGGTAGAGACAGACAGAACCATGGGGCTCCCTGGCCAGCAAATCTATGTAAATTGAAGAGTTCCAGGTTGGTGAGAGATCCTCCCCACCCCCAAAGGTGGATGGCATCCGAGGACTGACACCTGAGGTTGACATCTCACCTCTACACTCATGATCACATGCACACATACACACAAAGTAATTGGATCATAAGAGGCTGTGATTGGTCTCTGCCAGGAGATAACAAGATCTAGTTGATTGTCATGGCACAAGACATAAAAGGCAAAGGTTGTCGCTTGGTGGGTTCAAGTCACAGCTCTATCACTCACTTCACAGATGCTCATCAGTAAGTATCTCTATAAATCTCATTCCTTACTCTAAACTGGGCAGTTTCTAACTCAGGAAGCAGTGTGAGGGTCAGAGAATGGAACCTGTAAACTTTTCATAAAAGATATATCAGAAAGTGTTTGTAAGTTTTAGATATTGTTGCTTTTTCCTCTGGAAATTGTTTTTAAATTTTTTCCAGTCTATAACACACATGTAATCTCTAACACTACAAAGGCCTTCAATTCTTAATTTAAAAAAATAGCTTACGGATAGCCAAAATATCTGATATTCTTAGTGCATTATAGTCCAGGATCCAGATGACAGTGGCCAGAAGGTTCTGTGCAGTAAAGTTATTTCAGTTAGCCCTCATAGTACTTCAGTTTTCTTAACCAGAAAATGGAAATAATAATAATATTTTCCCTTCCAAGAAGTAGAGTTAGTGAATGGGTTTTATTTCGCTGTCTGACAGATAGCAACAAGTACATAACTGATGGTGTTTTTTAAAAATTTCTTTTATTTCTATTTTTAAATGCATAATTGTCTGTGTATGAGTATCACATATATGTATGGGTGCCTGCAGAGGCAAGAAGAGGGCATCAGATCACATGGAGCTGGAGTTACAGGTGTTTGTGAGCTGCCTGACATGAATGCAGGGAACGGAACCGGAGTACCCCGCAAAGGCAGCAAATGCTCTTAACTTCTGAGTCATCTCTTCAGCCACTAATGTATAGATGGACTTTTATTTGGGTCTCCATCTTTAAAAAAGGACATGGAGACATTGAATAATTATGAAAGCTTGGCCTACTGCTTATGCTTGCCCCACTGGCTCTTACAACTTAACCCAATTTTGTTCATGTACCTGTTGCCATGTGACTCGTGGCTTTTACTTCTCCTGCATCTTGTTCTCTCTCTGAGTCCTCATTTTGATTCCACCTCTCTTCTTCCCAGAGCTCTCTCTGTTCAGAAGTCCCTGCTATACATCCTGCCTAGCTTTTTCTTAAACCAATCACAGCGACACATCTTTACACAGTGTAAAGGAATATTCCACAACACTAATGTTGGGCCTTTACAGTCAGCGTTCCAGGGGACTTAATTCATTGCATTAAATAAAAACATGCATTTTATTGAAGTGTCCCTGTTTTGTCTCCCAGACCCTTTCTAAATCCTCAGATCTTCAGTTAATCACATGACAAATGGAATTTTTCCTTCTACCTCACTGTGAGCATTAACATGTTAAAGTTTTTATCAAGTACTGTGTAGGTTCTCAATGAATAAAGTAAATTGTTCTACATAAGGACAATGATTCTCATTTGAAAATGCCTAACTAATTAGTTCTCTAAATGCATTTTACAGATTGGATATGGGCAAGTCATTTTATGAACTCTGGTTAAGATGAACTGTGGGCCGATTCTTTTGTAGCCAGTGATGACACATAGATGATGCACAGAGGCATCTCCATGTTTCCTAGGAAACCCCAGAAGCAGCATTTCCTGGGAGCCCACAGTAGCAAGCATCTCCAGTCTTTCTACAACTGTGAAAGGATTACAGGAGTTGAGTGGCAGATCTTCATGGAGACCTAGGAAGTCAACATGTCAGGAAGAAAATCTCCAGGAATATTCATTCATGTGGAGAGTCATCTGCCAGAACACAGTGCTCACAGGAGTTCATGTACTCCAGATAGTCAACTGCCAGAGGAATAGCATCAGTGGGAAAGAGGCAGATATCCTACAGGTAGATTATTGGTGTGTGTGTGTGGGGGGGGTTACTGGAGGAAAACTAGCCATAAAGAAGCAATGGGAAATTCGGACTCCCAGAGTAAGGATGGCAGGGTGCTATCTGTTTCCCTCCCTAGTGACATCCTCTCTGGGGATGGTGTTTTCTCTTTACTGTAACAGATTACCCTGATTAAAGCAATTTAAAGAAGGAGGGATTGATTTGGGTTCATGATCTCAGTGCATATAGCCATCCTGGCAGGAAAGAGCAATAGGGAGGCCTGTGGCCTGGTTTGTTCATGTCTTGGCAAATCAGGAAAGCAGAGATGGAAGTGAAAGCAAGGAATGGTGGCCTCTAAGTTTCAAAGTTTGTCATTATTTGCCTATAGTTGACGGACAGGTCCTGGTAGTAAAGGTGCTATAACCACCCAGGACAATGGCACTGGCTAGGACCAAGTATTCAAACACATGAACCCGTAAGAAGCATTTCTCATTCAAATCATAACAGACACCACAGGCTCAATATCTTTCATAGTGGGAAATGGGATGTGTTTTCCATGTGTCACACAGTTCTCTGACTGATGGAAGAGGGACAACAAATGAGCCAAGCTGAGCCAGAGAGTTTGATGCACTAGTTCAAGAACTTAGTTCTCTTGTGTGGAAGCTAAGCTGGTAGGCTATGCCAAGATCTTCTGGGGAAGTTCAAAGTCAACACAAGAGTGTAAAACCAACACAGTGGACAGGAAGCAATGAGGTAAAGAGGTCTATTAACCCGGTCGTTGTTTGAGAGCATGCAGCCAGCCAGCCATGAATCCTCAGAGTTTTTCATTTATAAATTTGGTAAATTCCCCTCAGTCTAAGCTGCCTCAAATTAGTTTCTATCACTTACAACTGCAAAAACAAAAACAACTCTGACTCATAACTGAGGTACAGGAAAAGTCATGCCGATTTATAATATGCAGTCCTTTTACCTCAACATATCTAGAATATTTAATGTGATATCTATGTTGGTCTATGCTGCTCATATTTCCTCAAGTACTTCCCCACAAACTCACGGTATCTGATTAGACAAACAGAATTTACTCACACAATAAGGGAGCTGAGTGTTTGAAAATCACAGCTATATCAAAAACCTGGAACACTTGAGCAAGCCCACTTCCTGGTAGTAATGATCACACATGCTTGGCTACCCAAGAGAACTCTCAAAGCATGCCTTTCAAAGTCACATTCTTCCGTTTAGTAATCAGGCTAAAAATAACCTGCCTACAATGTCTGGCTGATGATTGAAACACATTGCCCCAGAAACCCTTGTACCAATTATCTGCAGCATGCTCTAAGCTGGGCTGCCAATATTTGAACTTTGTAGAAAGAGTCCCATGGAGAATCATTTTACATACCCTACTCTTTCCATCCCTTGACTGTCTCTATATTGTTGTCCTTTGGCCTCTAACCAGTAAGTCTATTCCTCGATATCTCAGTAAACTTGTGGCTTTACAGTGGTGACATCATATACCTTATAGAAAGGTTTATCTGAAGTGGTGCAAAATCAGGTTTGTCTACTCTTTTCTGTTACATAAGCCCAGGGCATGGATGGTTCACAGGTAATCTACCTGCAGCTCCTAAAAGGGGCTCCCAGGGTGGGCTCTGCTGGTGCTGATAGCATCATTTCCTTGCTTTTGTCATCCACAGGCCTGCTACTGGATTCAGCTCTTACTGGGTACCAGACTCCATGTTAAATGTTTTACAACAGTCATTAAGTAAGTACTAACAAAATCACATGACATATGTCTAGTGTTTCCAATTCATTCTCAACAAAACTGAAACTCAAAGCAGTTGAGCAAAATTAAAATTATACTCTACATAAATGGGGAGTCAGATCCAGGTTCCAGTTCATTTCCCCTGCTATCCATAGGCAATTGTTGTTATACCTATTGTGTTTCTACTCTTTGTGTGGAGCATTGTGGGATGTTTGTGCACTGTGTGAAAAAGTATTGCTGTGATTGGTATAATGAAAAGCCGAATGGCCAATAGCTAAGCAGAAAGTATATACAGGTCCTCAGGGCAGAGAGAGAACTCTGGGAAGAAGAAGGTGGAGTCACCAGCCATTTGCAGAGGAAGAAGCATGAACAGTACCAAGAGATGAGGTAATGAGCCATGCAACAGGATATAGATTAAAGCAAATAGGTTAATTTAAGTTACAAGGGCTAGTGGGACAAGCCTAAGCTAAGGCTGGGCTTTCATAATTAATAATAAGTCTCTGTGCTGTTATTTGGGAGCTGGCTCTTCAGAGAAAGACTCATTATAGTGGGGTGTGTATGCGAGTGTACACGTGTATGTGTGCATGTTGGCATGTATGTGGATGTATTTGTGTACATAAGAATGTGTACATATGCATGAAGAGACTGGAGGATAACTTCATATCTTATTTTTGCAGTACCATCTACTTTTATCAGTTGCAGTTTTCTGTTGTGGTCTCCATCTATTGCTAAAAGAAGTTTCCTTGATGAGGGATGAGGACTACACTTAACTGTGTATATAAGAAGAAATATTTAGGATGTAGTTAGGGATCAGGGTTGTTCAAGAGACTCCCAAAACATTACAGACTTTGCTATTTCCCCTCCTCTGTCCCTAGAGGAAGAAGGTACATCCCTGTCTTAGTTACTTTCCTATTGATATGACAAAGCACCATGATCAAGGCAACTTATAAAAGCATTTAATTTGGGGGCTGAGCGTTCCAGAGGGTTAGTGTCCATCAGGAGCATGGCAATGGGAAGACCATCCTGGTGCTGGGGCAGTTGCTGAAAGCTTGCATATTATCTACATGCAGGAGGCAAAGAAGGCTTGGACTTTTGAAACTTCAAAGCCTACCTCCAGTGACACACCTCCTCCAACAAGGCCACACCTCCTTATCCTTCTCACACAGTTCCACCACTGTGACCAAAAATTCAGATCTATGAGCCTATGGAAGTCATTCTTACTCAAACTACTGCATCCCACTCCCTGGCCTCCATAGGGTCGTGGCCACATCATAATAAAGAATGAATTTGGTTCAACTTCAGAAGTCCTCATAGTTTTTCACAATCTCAACAAAGTTTAAAAGTTCAAAGTCTCTCCTGAGACTCAAGGACACTCTTAATTATAAAACCCCTACAAAAAAAAAAAAAAAAAAAAAAAAAAAAAAAACGAAAAGCAAATTACATACTTCCAACATATTATGACACAAAATATATATTACCATTCCACAAGGGAGGAAAGAGGTCATAACGAGGAAATGTTGGGCCAAAGCAAGAGTGAAACCCAGCAGGAAAAACTAAATCCTGAAGCTCCATGTTGGATGCTAATGGGCTTGGGTGGCTCTTTCTTTACAGCTTTGCTGACTGTAACACACTTCTCTCTCTTAGGCTGGTTCTACACCTTGTCTATAGCTCTCCTTGGCAGATATCCCACAGCTCTGGTCTCTCTAACATCTTTGGATCTCTAACACAATTCAGACTTCACTTCTGCAGCATCATGCAGTGGTCTCTCTGGGCCTGTGTGCAGGGACTCCCATGACTGCCACATGTCTGGCTTCAGTGGCTCTCCTTAACCACAGGGAAGATTGCACAAGCCCTTAAATCCTTTATCTTTCATGACACTAAACTCAGAGCAATGAGGCAGAAGCTGTCATGTTCTACTCCCTGTTTGGGATAGAACCTGGCTTCCTCCTTGAAGTACATTTGCATAAGATCTGTTTTGCTCGTTGCTATAGTAACAGTTATCCTTAGGCATTTTCATAGTTCAAGGTGGAAGCTCACGTGGGTGGGGTCTTGCCCTGAGGTTACCACTCCCTTTATTGCACTTCCCCTCAAGCCTCTCCTGCAGCACAAGCCTTGGCTCCTGTGTTAAATTTCCTGGTGCCCCTTTTCTCCTTAAACTGTACATTTTATTTCTCTTTGCTCTACTTGCTCTCTTTCGTGGTGGATCTTCCTAAGAGTGATTACTAATTTCAAGTGTCTTAAAATCTCTGCCAGTGAAATTAGTCTAAAACTCTTCAGTTTTGTGTCAGGCTGATTGTTGAGACAAAGGCAAAAAGCAGCTACATTATTTGCCAAAATATCACAATGGTTTCTAGCCCCATCACTAATGTTAATTCACCACTGAAACCTCTTAGGCAGAGCCTCCTCCATAGTCCACATTGTTCTTAGCATAACCATCTCCTGAGCTCTCATGGTAACGGCCAATTAAACTCTGCTTACAGAGTTCAACCACTTTCCTAGCCCCAAATCCCAAAGCCTTCCACATCCTCCCAAATGCAGCATGGTACAGCCTGTTACAGCAATAGCCTACTCCCTGGCATAAGCTTCTTGCTTAGTTACTCTTTTACTACTGAGACAAAACACAATTGTTATTGTATTCAGGAATCTGTACTAGACTGTCCTTGGGGTTCTGACAGGATATGCACTCAGCTGCAGTCATTAAGAGCAACGCCTGTGCATATTCACTGTGATCCCCTTTAAAAGGTCCCTGCCCACCTCCCATCTTCCTCTCTTTCTCTTTCTCTCTCTCTCTGCTTCTCTCTCTCTGCCCCCCTACTATTCTCTTCTGCCACTCCTGTCCCCAGAGGCTGGTGTCCCCTCTCCCCTTTTTTCCATTCACTTTCTTCCAATAAAAAAAAAAAAACCCTCTACCCAAGCTCTGTCCCATGGTGTGTTTCTCTCTAACACCATTTTTTTTTTTTTTTAATTACAACAATGACCAAAGCAACTTATAGAAGATAGAGTTTATCAGGAATAAATTCCAGTTTCAGAGTCCATGACCATCATGGTCAGGGAACCTGGCAGGACCCAGGCAGGCATGGTGCTAGAGCAATAGCTGAGAGCTACATCTTGACTCGCAAGAAGGAGGCAAAGAGTGAGAGATACTTGGGAATGATGTGGGCCTTTACACTTTCAAAGCACACCTCCAGGGATGACCACAAGCCTAAAGGGACCAGCAAGTGGAATGTAGTGGTTTTAATAAGAATGGCTTCCATAGGCTCATGTGTTGGCCTCCAGTTGATAGAACTGTCTGGGAAGGATTAGGAGGTATGGTCTTGATGGACAGGTGTGTCAATGGGGGAGGGCTTTGAGGTTTCAAAAGTCAGACACATTCCCAATTTTCTTTCTCTCTACCTCATGATGTCTCAATATGTGAGCCCAAATTTGTGGCAGCCCTCGGCAGCTAGTCAGAAATGCAGATCTAGGGCCATATCTCAGATCTGGAAGATACTTCTGCACAGAGAAATACCTTCAGAAGGGATACAGTGTATCCCTTCCAATCTATAGTTGGAAGGTTTCCTCTGTCTAGCCCAGCCCCACTGGACCTGTTTCTCTCCCACCCACTGGGTCCCTGGATCTCTTTGAAATAACACTCAGAGGCTTAATATCAATTACAATTGCTTGGCCAATGGCTCAAATATATTATTGGCTAGATCTGTCTTATAAATTAACACATTTCTATTAATCTATGTATTGTTAAGCGGCTGTGGCTTACTGGAAGTGCTCCAGCATGTTACTCATTCTACAGCTACATGGCATCTCTTGACTCTGCCTACTTGGTCTCTGTGTCTTTGTTTGGACTTCCTGACTAGCTATATTCTCCCTGGCAATTGGCCAAATCAGCTTTATTTATCAACCAATAAAAATAACACATATTTGCAGCATATAGAAGGACATCCTGTATCACCAATCTCAGTATCACAGGAAATGGTGACACCAAAGAAAGCAGACTCCTGCCATGCCTGCTGTTCAACAGCTCAAACCTTATGGCAGGTGTTCTTAGCTAGGAGACATCTGTACCACCACCCCTGACATGCAGTATCTGGGATAACACTTTCCAAATCAACTTGGCAAGCACCAGGCTTCAGGCCTTCTGGACACAGGGAGTGAATAAGGTTACTTGACAGAGCTGACCTCCAGGCTACACATCCACTTCAGACAGATTTCCTATGCTGTGATCAGGTTTAGAAATTGGAATTACAGTTTTATTTCCTCTGAAAAGAAGATTTGTCTGCTTTGTTTTTGCTTCCCAATCAACCTTATCTTTTTTACATTGTCTACCAACTACGTTAACATGGTCCTCAAATGGCTCAAGTCATGGGCTTTAGGGAATGAACCTGATGCTATTTTCTATGCACTTCCCTTGGGGTACAGATGTGACCTTTATAATGCCAAAACCTCTGTTCCCAAGAGGTCTGCTAAGTTACTTTCCTGTCTTATTTTAACATGTACTATCCAAGAAAGATACTAATGTGGAAAATTCTGAATTTGGCATATATACCACCCCTTGTTTGCCCTCCAGCAAAAGCTCTATGTATTTTTTCCTTACAAAACAAAACAGTCCCACCAGGCAATGGGAATTTGATGCTTAAGTTCACCCCCAGTAGTCCAGTTTTACACCTAAACTAAGTCTAGAACAGCTTTAGTGATTAGTATTGCCTTGTGTGTCTACTGTTATAACCCCTCAGAATTTGCTTAAGAATGGTGCTATATGAGGGACGGGAAGAATGCATCCAGTCTTGGTAACCGTCAGGGATAGTTCTCAGCTGGGAGGAACGGAGATGCACCAGCAAGGAGCTTCAGGCAAACTGTTTACTGGATACCTATGTACCAGCTAGTTTCCAGGAATTAGAATCTCCAAAGCCCTGACACTATAGAGGTAACAGTATGATAAATAAAAAGAAAAGTATTAGAAACAAATAGATGCTTTTTAAAGGGAAGGCAAGTGTGATTATTAAATGTAGACACAGCCCTTTTGAGAAGTTGATAGCTCTGCTTTAGATTTGTGCTTGACTTTGAGCAGAAGGCACCTGGGAAGGCCTGTGGGGAGATGACTCATCGGGTAAGGTGACTACATATGAGAGATGGAGTTCATATCTCCAGAACCTGTGTAATGCTGGGCAGCTATGGTGGCTCACCTGGAAGCTCACCACTCAGGATGCTGAGGCAGGGGAACCCTAGAGTAAGACAGAAAGCTAGACTAGGTGATCGGTGAGCCCTGAGCTCTAACAAGGACCACTGTCTCAGTATACAAGATGAAGAGTGAGCTAAGAAGGCATCCATCATCAGTTTCTGGCCTCTGTATGTATGTGCACATTGGTGTAAATACATGGCACACATGAACATGCATACATGAACTCTCTCTTTCTCTCTCCAAAAAATAAAGGACAAGAAGAAGGAAAGTATGAAGGAGCCATGTGTATTGAAAAGCTCAGGGTGAGTAGAGAGAAAAGAGAAGCAGGGACACCTGGGAAGGAAATGAGGCCCTGTCAAGAGTCAAGGACCATAATTGGGTAGTCTTCATAAGCCATGAAAAAGATACAGGAAGCAATAACTTTTTAGATAAGCTTCATTCTGGGAAAATATCTGCACAAAAGACCATGCCATTCCCATAAGCAGTGGCCCATGTTCTAAAAGAGTGCTTTCCAATTTTATATTTTCACTTTAGTTTTATAGGGGAGGCAGAGTTGATAGTTTTCTCTGGGGACACAAGAAGTGCCTTAGGAAGGGATAGAGTTGTGTGAAGTGTATCACCCCACCTCCTTTTCTCTATCTATCTGAACCTCTTACACTATAATGTAACCCCCTACTCACACTGAGCAACTTTTCCCTACAAGAGGGGGATACAACAACAGTGCCTAAACCAATAATATGTACACTAGGTCAGTGGAGACACACACTCAGGGGTAGGGGGTGGGGGTGGGGGGTGGGGGAGGGTGTTATTCACACTAACCTTCAGCTCAAATTTCAGGTTTCTCTACTTTATGGAGACAACACCTCAAACACAACACAGCCAATATAAACATGTTAGTTTCTTATCCATTTGTGTGTGTGTGTGTGTGTGTGTGTGTGTGTGTGTGTGTGTGTGTGTGTGTTCATTGTGGCTGTCAGAGAACCAACTTGGGTATTATTCCTCAAGTACTGCCCATTTTTAAAGAGAGAGGGTCTCCCACTAGCCTGAGCTTGCCAATAAGGCTAGTCTAGCTCACCAGCAAGTCCCAGGGGTCATTTGTCTCTGCTTCTCCAGCATTGAGTTTCTTTAGCCAATGACGTCAGTCAAACTTTAGAACCACCAGGCAATGCTAGACACAGAAGAAGACCTCAAAATAACTAATCTAAAGAGAAAGTGCATTGCTGGTATTTATCTTAAGCATCAAATTCCTGCTGACAACGGGAATACCATGGTCTTTAAGAAAAAGTATATAGGACACACTACAGTGGCCCAAGAACCTCCTCTCCTGCCTCCTGAACTTTTGAATTGTCAGAGAACTCCCTCACCTTCTCAGGACAAAACTTCAGATCGGACAGTTTACTTTTATCCAATCAATCAACTTCATTCACCAGATACTGCCTCATTTCTTTTCACTTTTGTTTTTATTTACTAGGCTGAAAGAATCCCGTGAGCACAAAATATTTGCTTTTAGTTCCAATGAAGAAGCAAAGATCAAAACATGTGCCCTAATCTCCTGAGCACTTGGAGGTGGTACAGTCATAGGGGCAGCTTCCCCTGTGTTGTACCTTTCTAGTGACAATGTAGGCAAACACATAATCTCTCTTTGTTGATCTATAAAATAAGACATCATGATAGTCTCCGCCTCCAAGAGTACTTTCCAGGACATAGTCAGATGGCAGTAAAACTCACACATCTGAGAACTTCTCCACTGGAAAGCCTGGTAGTTGGACTGGGATGGTGTGATGGCTTAAATGCAATTGGCCCCCCATAATCCCAAAGGGAATGGCACTATTAGGAGGTGTGGTGCTGTTGAAGTAGGTGTGGTCTTTTTGGAGGAAGTATGTCACTATGGGGTTGGGCTTTAAGGTCTCTTTTGTTCAAGCTTCGCTCAGTGGGACAGACATCCTTTTCCTGTTGTTTTCTATCAAGATGTAGCCATTACCATGTCTGCCTGAATGCTCCCTGCCATTATGATAATGGACTGAAACTCTGAAACTGTAAGCAAGCCCAAATTAAATGTTTTCATTTATAAGAGCTGCCATAGTCATGGTGTCTCTTCACAGCAATAAGACACATGGTTAGAACAGGTAAATGATGGGTAGTTAGGTCTATCTGCTGTCTCTGGCTAATGTGGGCTTTTCCAAAGCATGGTATGCTTCCAGTGGATGAACTTCCCACTTGGAAGCTAGGATCACCCTTGAATGAGGACTCCAAGGGAGGAGAAGTAGAAATTTAAGTTTATTAAGGCCTGGACCTACAAACAGGTTCAATATCATGTTCTGCTTATTTTCCTGCTCAAAAGAGTTCTAGTGCCTTGCAGATATAAGAGAAGAGTGTTTTACTTAGGGTTCCTATTGCTGTGATAAAACATGACCGAAAAAGAAAGTTGTGGGAGGAAGGTTTATTCGGCTTACATGTCCATCATCGTTGTGGTGATTTAAATAGGCTTATATATTTTAGTGTTTGGTCATTAGGGAGTGGTGCTATCAAGCTGTCCACAGGTATTAGGAGGTGTGGCCTTGTTGGAGGAAGTATGTCCCTACGGATGGGCTTTGGAGTTTCAAATGCTCAAGTCAGGCCCAGTCTCTCTCTCTCTCTCTCTCTCTCTCTCTCTCTCTCTCTCTCTCTCTCTCTCTCTCTCCCTCTCTCTCTCTCTGCACCCCTTTTAATGTGTAGAACTCTTAGCTACCTTTCCAATACCATGCCTGCCTATATGTCACCATGCTTCATACCATGATGACAATATATTAAACCCGAAAGCAAGCCCAAGTTACATGCCTCCCTTTATAAGAGTTTTCTTTATAAGAACCTTATAAGTCTTGGTTCTTTTTTCATAGCAACAAAATATTAACTAAGACAATCATCAAAGAAAGTCAGGACAGGAACTTAAACAGGGCAGGGACCTGGAAGCAGGAGCTGTTGCAGAGACCATCAAGGATTGCTGCTTACTGGCTTGTTCCAGGACATCAGCCCTCCTATATCAATCACTAATTAGGAAAATACCCCCACAGGCTTGCTTATAGCCCAATCTTATGGATGAATTTTCTTAATTGAGGTTCCCTCCTCTCAAATGACTTTAACTTATGTCAAGTTGACATAAAACCATCCAGCACAGTTAGTCACCTCTCCAGAGGAGGAATGATGCTCAGTTTTGTTTGAACCAATACCATTTACAAAGTACATGGCAAACTTTCCAGCATATTAAATTATAATAGTTCAAACAGCATGTATTGTGGCAAGAACCAAATGGTATTATAATAATCTCATGGTGGTATTCTGATCTTTTCATAAAATTAATGGAAGCTATGATCAGCACATGAGTGAATAAAAGGAAAGAGAGAGGCCATGATAATCACTGAAAAGAAGCATCTGCTTCCCTGTGGGGGGGCATTAGTCACCCTGTATTTGCTGAGCAGCATCAGACTGCAGGAAGTTCCTGTCAGAACTCTTCCAAGGCAGCTATTGTGAGGTTGTATGGCAGAATCATTTCATTGCCGCTGATGGGTGTGATGAGTGCTTTTGTATGAAGGTGGCACCATCCTCAAGGAATGGAATGAGTCACTAAATGAAACAATAGCATCTAAAATTCTGCCAGGCTGAGAGAAATGAGACTGGCTCAATGGGTCTAAAATATCAAGGAAATCTAGTCTTAGGATGTACACATGGCACAGAAAAAATGTACTGGCTCAACCACCAGCCTATAAGGGTGATACTGAATTCTTCTTAAAGCAAAGATAACTTACTATTTACAAACTGTGTGATGGAAGGAAAATTACAAATGAGACAAGCAGATAATACACTAGACTTAAAAAATAATTCACCATGGCCTAGGAATAACAAAGTTAGTAAAGTGCTTGTTGCTTAAGTGTGAAAATCTGAGTTAGATCCCCGTAACCCATGCAAAAATGTAGGATGTGGTGGTGTATACTTGTAGGTCCATAGGGAAGACAGATTGGCAGATCTCCGAGGCCCACTGAACAGCCTGCCTGCCTTACTCCCTAATATTCAGGCCAATAAGATAATCTATCTTACATAAACAAGAAGTTCAAGGTTGACCCCTGGCTTCTACATGCATAATATGTGTACCCACACAAACATGCACTCACACAAGCACACCACACATATGAAACATAGTTCCTCATGACAAGTTTGTTAATTGCAGTTATCTAAGGGAGAAGTAGACTTGAGAATAAAACCAATGTCATTAGCCACATGAATATATGATACTCCCTTCAAACATGAACTTCGGCACCATAGCCTTATTTGACATCCTGTCCTGGGCTGGCCTATGATTTACTTTAATTAATTGAATGTGGTAAAATAGACAACATTGCCAATTCCAGGGGCATCCCAAAAATTACAATCAGTGAGGTGATCAATATGCTGGCTTGTTTTCTGTTCACTTGACACAAACTGTGTCATCTTTGAAGAGAGAACCTTGGTTGATAAGATATCAACATCAGATTGCATGTAGGCAAGTCTGTGTGTGTGTGTGTGGGGGGGGGGATATTTTCTTATCAATCATTGATTATGGGAGAAGTCAGCCCCTGAGAAGGTAACCCTGGGTTGTATAAAAAAGCAAGTTGAGTGGAGACCTGCCTATCCATGCGGGACCACCCTGAGTCTCTGCCTGCCTGATCTTTGATCCACATCACCAGGCCTCTGCTGGAGGTGAGTCTGGGACAAGTTCAGGTCGAATCCCCCACCCCACACTCTTCCCTGGAAACTCCCTGGGTTAGCCCTGAATCTCGCTCCCCCTATATCCTGTCCTCAGCAAAAATACTCCAAGTATCTGATCCACAACCTCCCTACCCCACTCAGAACATGCCCTTCCCCGCACCCTGTGTCTATCTAGCCCACTGCCCCACTCCTCTAGTTGAGCACTGGACCAAAGGGTGGGTCCAACAATCAATATCGCCACCTCCAGGGAACTTCCTGGATCTTCTCTAAGCACACTAGACCCACATAATAATCAAAACACCTAACATACAGAATAAAGAAAGAAGATTAAGAGCAGCAAAGGTAAAAGGCCAGGTAACATATAAAGGCAGACCTATCAAAATTACACCTGACTTCTCCATGGAAACTCTCAAGGCCAGAAGGTCATGGATAGATGTTCTACAAATACTAAGAGTCCACAGATGCCAGCCCAAGCTACTATACCCAGCAAAACTCTCAATCACTATAGACAGGGAAATAAGATAGTTAATGACAAAGCCAGATTTTCCAGCCCTACAAAAAGTTCTGGAAGGAAAACTTCAATCCAAGGAAGTTAACTAACTATGCTCACAAAGACATAGGCAATAGATAATCCCACTTCACCAGAACAAGGGTAAAGCAGGGCAAATATATTCACAATACCACCGCCAACAACAAATCTAAAACAAACATACAGTAGCAATCAATGGTCCTTGTTGGGAGCAGTCTTTGTGGGGTTGCTATTGGAGCCAGCTGAGCAGCCTCAAGTCTGTACCTGAGTGGGGGAGTGTGGATGAGGGATAGGCTAGCTATAGATAATAAAGAAAGAGAGAGACAGAATAAAGCTCATGAAGGGAGATCAGTCAATACTGAAATGCCATGAGTTTATTTTTTTTTTTTTTTACACTCTTACATACCACAGCCAAAAGGTGGAACACAGTATCATGTATATGAAGCAAAGAGACTTACTTCCTCCCTTATTCTAAGGGTTCAGTAATCACACCTTAGCTCTAAACTTCTTGTATGCTAGCTTTGAGGTCAGGAGTAGCCATACCTCAGATTTAGCTTCTCTTTCCCTAGCCTTGAGGGGAGTAGTAGCCACACCTCAGATTCAGGTCTGTTGTTATTTAGACTAAGACAGCCAAAACATCCTTCTATAACCACACCTTTGAACTTTAGGTCTTGTGACTTGCTGACAGCTTTGAACTCTGTCATTGTGCCAAGATGGAGTGCAGCCATCTTTATGGGCACCCACAGGTCCTTACTTTACCCTCAACATTAATGGTCTTAACTCACCTATAAAAAGACACAGGCTAACAGAATGGATATGAAGACAGAATCCATCCTTCTGCAGCATACAAGAAACACATCTAAGCTTCAAAGACAGACATTATCTCAGGGTTGGGAAAAGATCTTCCAATCAAATGGATCCAAGAAACAAGCAGGTGTAGTGATCCTAATATCTAACAAGTTAAACTTCAAACCAAAACTTCAATCAAAAGAGATGAAGACGGTCATTTCATATTCATCACAGGAGAAATCCATCAGCACAAAGTCTCAATTCTGAACATCTATGCTCCAAATACAAAGACACCCACATTTGTAAAAGAAATGCTACTAAAACTCAAAGCTCACATAAAACCTCACACACTTATAGTGGGAGACTTCAACACACCACTGTCACCACTAGACAGGACCACCATTCAGAAATTTAACAAAGAAATAAAAGAACTAACAGAAGTTGTGTCTCAATTGGGGTTAACAGACATCTATAGAACATTCCAACCAAACACAAAAGAATATACCTTCTTCTCTGCTCCATATGGAACCTTCTCTAAAATCAACCACATACTCCACAACATAACAAACCTCATCAGACACACACACAAAATAAACTGGAATTAATCCCCTGTATCTTATCAGACCACCATGCTTTAAAGTTGGAATTCAACAACAACACAAATTGCAGAAACCCCATAAACTCATGGAAACTGAACAATGCGCAATTGCACCATACCTGGGTCAAAGAAGAAATAAAAAAAGAAATTAAGGACTTCCTAAAATTCAACAAGAATGAGGACACAACATACCCGAACTTATGGGACACCTTGAAAGCAGTGCTACAAGGGAAGTTCATTGCACTAAGTGCCATATGAAAAAAACAGAGGATAGTCACATTAGAGAATTAACAGCACAACTGAAAACCTTAGAACAAAAAGAAGCAAACTCATGCTGGAGGATACCAGGAAATAATCAATTTGAGGGCTGAAATCAATAAAGTAGACACAAGGAAAACAATACAAAAAAAAAAAAAAAAAAAAAAAAAAAAGTCAATGCAACAAAGAGTTGGTTTTTCGAGAAAATCAACAAGATAGACAAACTTTTATCCAAACTAAGCAAAAAGCAAATTAACAAAATCAGAAATGAAAAGGGGAACATAACAGCGGACACTGAGGAAATCCAGACAATTTTCAGGTCATACTTTGAAAACCTGTACTCCACAAAATTTGAAAATTCAAAGGAAATGGACAAATTTCTGGATAAATATCACTAACCAAAATTAAATCAAGAACAAATAAGTAACTTATATAGACCTATAACTCCTAATGAAATAGAGGAAATCATCAAAAGCCTCCCAACCAAAAAAAGCCCAGGGCCTGATGGCTTCAGTGCAGAATTCTACCAGAAATTCAAAGAAGAGCTAATACCAATATTCCTCAAATTGTTCCATACAATAGAAGCAGAAGGTTCATTACCAAACTCTCTTTACGAGGCCACAAATACCTTGGTACCCAAGCCACACAAAGATACAACTAAGAAAGAAAACTACAGACCAATATCCCTCATGAACACTGATGAAAAAATACTCAATAAAATACTGGCAAATCGAATCCAAGAACACATCAGAGAAGTCATCCACCATGACCAAGTAGGCTTCATCCCTGGGTTGCAGGGATGGTTCAACATATGAAAAATCTATCAATGTGATCCACCATATAAAAAAACTGAAAAAGAAAAACCACATGATCATCTCCTTAGATGCTGGAAAAGCCTTTGACAAAATTCAACACCCTTTCATGATAAAGTTCTTGGAGAGACCAGGGATAACAGGAACATACCTAAGCATAATAAAAGCAATATACAGTAAACCAACAGCCAATATCAAACTGAATAGAGAGAAGCTTAAAGTGATTCCTCTAAAAACAGCAACAAGACAAGGCTGCCCTCTCTCTCCATAGCTCTTCAATATTGAAGTTCTAACTAAAACAGTAAGACAACAAAAGGAGATCAAGGGGATACAAATTGGAAAGGAAGAAGTCAAAATGTCACTATTTGCAGATGATATGATAGTTTACATAAGCAACCCCCCCAAAAAAAAAAAAAAAAAACTCTACCAGGGAACTCCTGGTAGATTAACACCTTCAGCAAACTAGCAGGATACAAGATAAACTAAAAAAAAAAAAAAAAAAAAAAAAAAAAAAAAAAAATCAGTAGCCCTATTATATACAGCAGACAAAGCAGCTGAGAAAGAACTTTGGGAACACATCCCCCATGAAAGGATACTCCCTTAACCTAGAGGCAGGAGGGAAGGCCTAGTCCCTACTCCAAATGACTTCACAGATTTAGATGACCCCTCCAGGAAGGCATCACCCTACATGTGGAGTGGGGGGGGGGTCAATGGGATTGGAGGGTGGTCAGGGGTTATAGGAGGGTGGGAGACAGCGAGGGAGGGAGGGACAGGGAGGAAACTGGGATCAATAAGTAAAATAAAGTAAAATAAAATAAAAAAGCAAGCTGAGAAAGTCAGGAAGAACAAGTCAGTGAACAGCATTCCTCATGGACTCTGCTTCAGTTCCTGCCTTTAAGCCCCTGCTGGGCTTGAGTTCTTCTCCAAATTGTTTTTAGTCACTGGTGTTTAACATACCTATAGGAAGGAGCTGGGACAATGATGTAACCAAGATAAATAAAAGGCATAAGCATCAGAAAAGGGGAAAAAAGAATTTCCATTTTAAAATGATATGACTTTGTATTAATAAAATCTAGAATATATTTTATGTTGATTTACATAGTTATATAAACTTGCTGGATATAGAAATAAAAAAGTTGGGAAAGAAATTGAATACATTGCTGAACTATAATTATATAATGCAATTTTTTTAAAAAATTAAAAAACAAGTATATAAAACCCAACTGTAGTACTATAAATTAGAAACCAGAAATTAAAATTTAAGAAGATAGTACTAATAATAGCAAAAGAGGTAAAGACTTCTGAATAACTTATAAAAATGTGACTAACAATTATTAAGATCACTAAAATGCTCAAGGATTAGAGGCCTTAATGTTTAAAATACAACTTCTCTCCCAATGAAATCCCTCCCCTTAATGTTTAGAACCCTGATTCCAATATATTAGAGATTGACAAAGGGCAAATAAGAAACTAAAGTAAGAAGACATGCCTTACCAGATACCAACATGAATTAAGCCAGAGTTAACTGTGGGGCAGAAATAGGCCAATAGAACAATGAAACGAATTCAATTCAGATGCCACACTACTTTATACATTACCTTGTATATTGTATATATGACCCTGTATAGTTAGGGGTGTTTCTTGTATGACAGAAGTAATAGAAGTTTGGTAAGGAAAGAATAGATACTATGAATATTACTATAGTAACAGGGTGTTCTTATACATGCAGAGCTATCCCAAATCTGCAATTCCAAAGTCTAAAATGCTTCAAATTCTGAAACTATTGGAAAGTTCTACACATGGTAGGCTCTATTCTAGGCAGAAACAAAACACAGCCACACAAGACAGTGTGTCTGCCTTTTAACATGGGCCTGTTATGCGAGATGAAGTATATTGAAGTACACATGAAATATCACTAAATGTGTGTTGTGTCCCTAGGAACCACAATACTTGACAAAGTTGTAGGAAAGTTGACTTTGCCCTATGGATTCAGAGGGCATCATGACTCCTGTCACCAGAGCAAATCCTGAGAGCTCCAGTTAGGGGCCAGGGTGTGATCTCCAAAGACCCAGTGCTAGTGACTGCTTCCATAAGCCAGGACCTGCAGAAGGGTCACATTCTTTAAGTTGCCACTCACTAAGGAAGACACATTTAAAACACGAGCTGGTGGGAGACACTTCAGAGTCAAATGATAACTTTCTGTGCTTTTGCTATTTCAAAGGAGAGTGAAAGAGTGAGATCGAGAGAGAGAGAGAGAGAGAGAGAGCGTGAGAGAGAGAGAGAGAACAAACATGAGGGTATGAGTGTAAAGAATTTGTTATTGGGACATTAACTATGACCATATCTTATTCTTATAGTGGGAGGAAAAGTGCAAAGCATAAAGCCACTGCCTGCCATGTTACCAAAGAGTATGAGTGAACTATATCACCACATGAAGAGCCACAGAGCAGAACCAAGATTCCAGAAGTGACAGGACCAAATAGCATTCCTCTGCCTCTAAGGAGTCAAGATGCATAAGCAAGTAGGAGATGTTTATAATACATTCTATGCAGATGGTCCCATGATTTCAAGCAACTGTGAACACTTATGCATGGCAAGACTGGGAGAAATATATAGTATTTTATTTACATAATGGTGTTATTAGTGCCTCTAGGTCTTATTTTGATTTGTTCATTTGTAGATTAATTCGGAGCAATATGTATGGGTTACTTTTGATGGAATTGAAAAAAAAAAAAAGAACCTAGAGATTTAAAAGTGGGGCAAGAATTAGAGTTTAAAAACATTTTTGGAAAGCACCTGGAATCCTACCAATACCCACAAGCCCATCTGAATGTGACTTTTCTCTGCCAGGGGCCACCCACCTGGCTGTGTTTGTCTCCAGCATTTGCAGTTCTGCCATTGAAAATCAGATCCAGCTGTTGGCTTGGAGGTACACAAGGAGTGACAGACGGGCAAATGTGAGGACATCTCCAAAGAACAAATCGCCCTTCACACTGGCCAGTCAGCCTAACCTACTTGGAAGGTTCCAGGACAGTGAGAAACTTTGTCTCAAAAGAGTCAAGGTTAACAGCAAGTGAGGAACAGTAACTAAGTCTGCCTTCTTACCTGCACACCCAGGTGCACCTGCACACGCATGCCTGTGAGCATGCACGTGTACACACACACAAAATAGACAGAGATGACAGAATAGCCTGACTCTAATGGAAAGGAAGTGAAAGTCCTCCAGCAGTGGCAGAGAATAGACTGACCCTCACTTAAACCTCTTCTCTCTGCTTTGCTGCCTCTAACAAAGATCAAAAATAGGAAAGATGAAATGCACTTGACACTGTCAGCAGGGTGGTGGTCATTCCCATGACAGCATAAGTACTCTGTGAACAGTTTCAGGTGGAGTGGGCAATAGGCCAGGAGACACCAATCCCCATGCTCATGCCTGACTTCACAGTGGATATGTGGTACAGGCCCGCAGTCAGCAATGGGCCTTTAGGAAGGACCCCTTTATCAGCACGGATATTTTCAGCAGATGAAATGGAGTCCCCTTCAACACACCTGTTTACTCCCTCAGCATGGGATGTCCCAAACGGTCAGCTGTGTGTGCAGGTTTTTCCCACGTGATGGGTCCTTTTGACTCTAGAGAAAGTGACCTCTCCTCTAGGCCAGCACCTCTAAAAGCAAAGCATGTCACACATTTATAGAACTAAAAGAGAGATTATGGCAGATAAGGAAAATAAGGCAACAAAAAATAATGACATAAAGTAGGAGTATGATAAGTATCCATTACAGAATGTGAAATAAGCAAGTGTTCCCATTTTATCATATCTTTAATGACTTGCAAAATATTGGCAAATCAGAGACCACCATGGTCTCAGAATAAACAAGCATAATGAGAGAACAGGGCAGGTGAGTAGGGAAGGGGCTGGTGACTTGAGACAGGAATTTTCACTGGAGGCCTGTAATTATTAAGAGATATTCTGGAATGCAGGTGGGCTGACCCATAGAAGTCAGTGCATTTGGAAAGAGCTAGTTTAAATAAAACATGTGTTGTTTCAGAATTGAGTAATAGCTATTGTATTTTCTACAAAGTAAAAGCGGTATGGGGTTATTGCAGGAAATTCTTTGACTGGGTACCATCACCATCACCTGAGGAACACACCTTACAAACCGCTACAGTGAAATCATCTTACTGCTATACCCACATCGGGAAGGGTGGGCTGTTTTTCCCGGTAGACCTCTTTGAAGGTGTGATAGAAAGAAATTCTGTCCCCACATAGCATCCTACCCTAACCCATCATAGAGTATGGGAAGCCCACACTGGCTTGGTCCTTACTAGTGGCAAGGGGCAAGCCTGATAAAGCTGAATAAAAAAAGAGTGAGGGGCTTAGTCAATCTGGCTGAGTTCCTGGCCTCTGCAAAATGACCTTACAGAACTTAGGGGTAGCCTGCAGTTGGAGCTGTCAGCATTTGGCCAGAGAATAAAATGTTTTTTCCTTTCCAGTATGTTTTCTTTATTGGAAGAAAGAAAACCAAGGGTTCAAAGAAATAAACAGAAATCTGTAGAAAACCTTAAATATGGCATCTACGTGGCTTTGGAAAACAAACAAAGAATGAAGGTGTATTTGTGTGCACTTTTACACACGTGTTAACATGGACCTGGGGCCTGGGAATCTTTATGGCATTACGCTGATTTTCTTTATACATAATGAAGAATAAACATTCAGTCTAAGGGACTGTCCTGTGGGCTAAATTACAGTAAGAACTAAGCTGATTAAAAACAAAGGGTAAATGATTACATAGCCTCCCTTGCTTCTATTCCAGGTGTCTTTCTATATCACAGCAATGTAAACTTCAGCCAGATGAACAAAATTCAGATGAAGACTCCATGCCAAAAGAAATAGAACTTCATATTTGTTTCCCCAGTCTACTTCCACTTGGAAGCTTTCTTTCCTCACAAGAAACATGTGTCAAAGAATATAAAAGTGGCTTTCTGTTTGGGGGGCTACAACCAGAAATCAAAAGACAATGGAGAAAAACTAGAGCTCAGCTTTTCTAGATTGGAAATGATGTGTGAATTTTGCTGTTTCTCCAATATGTCACACTGTGTCTAACATAACTCTTAATTCAGTCTCCCAGTGAATCACTATTTCTTTGCAGGATATTAATACTGATGCAAAATTTCTCCATGTGAGGAAGGAAAAAGAATTGAAACACAGCAAAGCTTCCAAGATCGGTAATTCCACTTCCCCTCAACCCTCCCCACACCTGCTGAGAGGTTCTGTGGGCTGTAGCTATGCATCATTTAGATAGCCCCTTCAGATACTTCATGAAAAACAAAAATTGATGTTGTTATCTGGGATTTCCCTGTGAGATTTGTCTAACTCTTTGCATTCATTATGGTTTTGCCATTCTTTAATAAATGGCCTAAAATTTCCTTCAGATATCCAGAAAACTTTTTGGCTGGCTGGAAGAAAATGTAAGGGTCAACAAGTTCATTGCAAGAATGTCCAAGCCATCCATTTCAATGAACCTACTGTGCCTGGCAAGTTGGTTACTCTAGACTTTCCATTCCAAAGCTGAATAGCAACCGATGACTTTCTACAAAGTACATCCTGAAAAATTTTTATTCACAAAGGTTGTATACTAGGTTCATCTTGTGAAGGTCAGGCATAAAGGCAGTGTGAGCAACAATATCCCATCCCTTTGTGGAATTCAGTCTGTACTAGGAAGACACACATCAAGCTAGAAATCATCAATAAAACTTGAGAAGCATATGAAGAGAATTAACCACTGCTATGGGTTTAACCTAGGCATCTGGAAACTTCCCTTCCCCTCCCTGAAGAAGTGGAAACTGCTGAAAGATCCTCAAGACAATGCCAAGTCAAGAAGAGGCATGCACTATAGGTCATCAAAAATGAAAGAGGAAGGTAATTTTTTCTGTTGCTCATACTGTAGTCTCTATACATGTTGCTTTTGGTTTGTCTACCCTCGGTCTGCACATTCCAAGCCTGTTTTTATTTCTCTTATGATGCTTTTGAAAAATAATATAAAAATGAAACTTCTCTTGAACATGTTGTGCCAAATCCACAAGACCTTCATGCAACCTTAACTTCTGCCCACATTTGAAGACAATGGGTTCAGGTCATTTAGATGGGTGGTCAATGACCTAACATAGGATTCAGAGCCAGGTAGGGGATGCACAGATACCAGGTTCCCATCACTTTACTGGGGTTTCTCTCATTCTGGTCTATATTTTATCAAGATGACCACTAGAGGGGTATTTCAATTAGAAACATTGCTTAGGATGAATAAAATAAGTGAGTTAATCAATAATTGCCCCAGCTCCTCCAGCTGTTTTAAGGTTGATGCTCAGAAGATGTGAGTTGGGCATTTGAATTTTATCAAGCTACCCAAGTGCATCCCATGTGTATGGGAATTTCTGAACTTCAGGCAACTTCTGTGCACTGGTGAGAGAGACTAAGTAGCTGACAGAAACAGGTGGATGCTAGTACAGCTCTTTATGTTCCAGCCACACCCTTGGGTTGGTCTTCTAAACTGATGAAACACTACAAGGCAGACTGCTTATGATTTTCAAACTGCAGATCATTTAGCCTCACACTTGGGCAAGCTCTCTGGGAAGGGCTTGAGAGCTGCTGGCTCAAGCTTTGGCTGAGATGTGAAGAGGGAGACTTTTTCAGAGGAAGTAAGATAAGGCAGAACTTACAAAAACAAACATCCTGAGGCCTGTGTGCCAAAGGCCACTGGCAAAATCTATAGCCCAACACTAAGTGAGTTAAACAAACACATTACCCGGCCATCCAGGAACCCTGAAGCAGATGCTGGAAGTAGGATGTGTGTTTGCAACCTGGGAAAAAATATCCCGAAGGTTGATGATATGGAATGAGGCACAAAGTGCACAGAATAATACCAAAGGGACTCTCCAGCAGGCAGTACACCCAAGATGGGCAGGTGGTGCTTCAGTCATGTGGCTCAGAGCAACTTCAGGCCTGGAGGGAGGATTGTGTCCTACTGTTAGAGCTGTTAGGGTCTCTGCCTAGGCAACCCTAACAAGTTAGGCTCAGCTTCAGTAAGTTAAAGACACATTAGTGAAAATCAGAGGAAGGGGGTTTATTCAATGCAACCACATTGTGCAGAGCAAGTCGATCTTGGGACCCTGACATGAGATTTTGGTTTAAAGCAAAGGCTAGGGGTATACACAACCAGTAAGTGCAGGTCAAGGTGTGGCCCATCACTGACCCATCACTGTCTCTGCATGACCAGCAGTCAGAATTGTATGAAATCTCTTTCCAGAGCACAAACCTCTCTCCTGGCTGGCAAAGGTTTCTACATTTCCTCATCTCAACATGGGACTTTTAGGGAAATTCTAATTGCTTGGGGATTGTTGTTTCAATAGTGTGAGAGCCAAAGCCAGGGAAAGGTGTCCTTTTAGAGTATCTTCAATCCTGCCAGAACATTTACACGATCTAATTCCAAGTTGTGTGCCTTTCTTTCTCCTGTCCATGGAAGTACCTGGAGGCAGCTACATACAGAGCAATGGTAATGGAGACCCAGTGACTCCGACTAGCGCTTGGAGCTTTGGAATGCTAAAAAGATTGTGGTACTGTCTACCCATCCATTACAACACGTGAAGTAACAGTTCTGACTCAAAATAGGAATGAAGGCAGTGTCCTCCAAACAACATTAGCAATGTTCCAAATTCTGATACGGATTGATGCTTTGGAGGAAACACAAAATACCAGTCTCTGGCATATACAGACACATGCACACACACATACACACCAACAACAAAAAACCAAACCAAAAGCTTTAATATGCTGTGTTGGCACCCTTCACAAACTTCATCTGGTAAAATGTTGTTCAGTAATGTGTTTAGAAATTCCTCAGCACAGAAAACATATTGGTTCAGCGCAGTTTGCTGTTATTTTAATAATAGCATAGACTCACAGTCATTTACTATGATTTCCTCTGCTTTAAAAGGGTGCTAACACTGATCATGGTGTCACATACTTTTAATTCCAGCAACCGGAAATAGGAGGATCAAGAATTCCAGGCCAATTTGCCCTACATAGTGAGATCTTGTCTCACTAGGGAAATAAGGAAAGAGGGAGGAAGGGATGACACAGGGATGGGTGGATGGATGTGTACCACATGCCTTCTCTCTGTGGACTCAGTTTTTGGTAATGTTTTAGCACATGGGCGCTGTTGGACCTGGCCCTACAGCACTTAGGGCAGTTTCTCCCAGCATGCCATGTGGACTCATCTCAGAATCTGCACCTTCTCTGGCATAGTCTTCCCTGGAGCTCCTTCCTTCTCCCACTTATTCCCTTTCACATGACAACATTTAATTAACTATCATTTTTGCTTGCTTTTAATTAAGGAAACACTATTTGCACTCTTCTTGGAATCCTTCACTGAATGCCATCTAGACTCTTGACATTTATTTAGGAAACAGCATTTTGCAGAGTTTTTATAGCATGAATATTAGATGATGTGGATAATTCAAAACCCTGTGCAGAAATAGGCTTATAGTCCCCTCCTGTATATTCTACAGTGAGACCAGCCTTGAAATCTCAGCTGCACTTTGGGTTTACAGCAATGATTGGGAAATTTGGGGCGTATTTTAAGATAGCCACCTAAACTTTGGCAATGATTTGTGAAATGAGATTTTTTTTTTAAACAACAACAAGACTGGGGATGTGTAGCTCCATAAAGAGCACTTGTTTAGCATAGGCCAGGTTCTGATCTGATTCCTAGGTTCCTAGAGCCACCAAAAATAATTAACCTTGGGAAGTGCTTCCTTTTACTACCAGCAGTTTTTAAACACTATAATCCCGATTATTCTCTTAAATAAAAATTTCAAGATCCAGTTGTTGGTTCCTGAAAGATGTTCTAGGGCAGGGGGAGGATAAAGAGGAGAGTAAAAATGGCAGGCAGACAGGAAGGAAGGAAGGAAGGAAGGAAGGAAGGAAGGAAAGAAGGAAGGAAGGAAGGGAGAGGAAGAAGGGAGGAGTGAGGGGAGGGGAGGGCAAGGTTGTGACAACCCTTTTTTTAATTTCTTTTCTTGTATTCAGGTCATTTATTCTTTCTAGCCAAGACACCAGCACTACTTGATCTTAATAAAAGCTTGCTGGCCTCTTCCCTGTGATGTCTAAGGAGCAGGGGTTGTTAGAGAATTCATACAGCAAAACAAATTGAGTCCTTTGTCATTCCCAGGCATCTCTTAAGATCTGCACAGGTCAAGGATATTTGTCTCCAAGTTGTCCTGCCTGGATTTCTGTAATCTGAGGGTAATTGTGAACCTCTTAAAGAAGCAAGCTAACAATGTGCATGCAAATATGTGCAACTCACACAGGGTCTGGGGTTTCAGTGAGACAAAGATAACCAGGGAAGAGAGAAATCCACATGGCCTTAGGGAACGGAACCTGGAGGGACCATCAGAAGATTTAAACTCTCTCAAACTATGTAGGTATGTCCTATTATCATATGTATTTAATGAGTATTAATGTGTGCATAATTGGCATATGACATAATCTTTACATGACCACAGATTTCTGGCCTCAGAAGCATCTCATTGGAGAATTTTACAAGGTTCTCTCAGGCAACCATTCTTGTCACCTGAGTTCTTTCCTCTTGCATCTTGGACTGAAGGTTAGATTTGGTACTCTTCCAGCAGTACTCTTAAACATCTGATGCCTTATGTACCTGCTATATTCTAAGCCCTGGAGCCTCCATTCCCTGAGCTCTCTGATGATATCAAGCAAATTAGTATTGGAGTGTTGGAGAGTACTGTATTGGTGAAATGAGATGGATCTCCAGCTCAGAAAATTTAAAATATGAAAAACATGTGTCGTTGACTAGAGAGCTCCTGGGCTGTTCAGGGTGGGAGTCATATGAAGACTATGGCTTTAAATTGGGCTGGAATCCAAGTTCTGCTATAGGTGAGGCATGAGCAAGCCATTGCGCCTTCAGTGCCTCTGTTTTTACCTTTGTTTTGAGATAATGGGAACTCTTTCACAATTACTTTCAGGAGGCATCAAGTAATATTCTTCTAAGGTCTGGACAAGACTGAAAGCATGTGATTATATGTACACGTAGGGACCAGGTGATGAAGTAACACAGTGCCCAGCCCCACCCACCACTTCCTGAATTATAAGGTGAGGCAGCAATGCTTGTCTCCATCACATGCATGTGGCCTGTGTGCCTGGTCCTCAGACCCCCAGCTGCCTCTCCCTGTAATATCTCACAAAACTATCCTCATAGAAATTTCTAGAAATCTTACCTCTGTTAGCTTGAATCTAGTCACTAGAGGACTGATAAAAACCTCTCAGGGATGCTGGCCCAGCTGTGCTAACCGGAGTTTCCTGAAATGAGGGGCAGGAGGTTCAGTCCATGCTAGCATACAGTATATTCCAGAAGATAATGCCAATATGGCCAGACTTTATTTTAACCTGTATGAATTCATGAAGATCTTGGCTTCTCTAGATACAGCTGTTGCTGCAGCTATTGAGCCAATCGATATTGGCAGAGTAACCTTACCGAGAGCTGCATCCAAAACTGATGTTGGGTGGAAGTCATATGTGAACTGGAGGATTGAGACAGTGTCCATGGTGATGCAGAGCTCCAGTAGCAAGGACACCTCAGAGATCAGATGTCACTTAGACTTGAAGGCATACTCACACAATATGATACAGCATTTCAGATTACTTCAGGAAATAGTAGAGCAAAGAAACCCCTTCAGACTCCTGCCCAACTGTATATGCTGAAGGCCAAGCTCCCCATCACAGTTCTCCATGATGCCCAGGATTTGTAAACATGTGTGGTCCTTTGAATGCCAGACCTCTGGTGAAGGAACTCAAGAGAACAGATAATAGACATTGTGACTACAGCTTTCTTCCAGCAAATCAGTCTAGTAGGTGCTACTGTTGGAACTCCACTCAGAGAAGGCACAGTCTACATGGGCTAAGACCTCTACCCAGCCCTTATGTCAGTCAAGAGTAAGAGAGGCAATAGGAGGTCAGCATTTGATAATTTTGTTGCATTGTCTGACATATGTAAGTCCCAACTGCAAAATCATCAGTTGGGAGTGTTGGGTGGTCTTGTTGTCCTAGGATATGAAGAAAAACACTTAAACGTGACCTTTAAGAAGAGGAACCTTCTATATTCTTCAAATACACCAGTCTTACAGACCAAATGGAAATGAGGTTAGAACATTCTTTGGTCTTCATCTAAGCCAGAAGAGAAATAATGTCACCAACAAATCATTATTTAGCAATGTTGTTATGCAGAATAAAGACCTGTTGGGTTCTGCCCTCAGAGACCTCACTGTAACCACCACTGCTTTTAAATATAGTCTAATTCTATGTGCTAAGCCAAGTCAGATACATTATTCACATCAGAGTAGTAATACTTTTGGATACACTATACATGTCTTGCAGACTGTTGGTGACTGGACATCATCCAAGAGTGTTTTCCATGGAGTTTAAAACCAGAGTGAAGAATGTGGAGCCCTCCAATACCATTGATTGGTATGTGACTGTCACCATTGGTGAGGGTGAGGTGGACAGAGCTAAATGGAATAGCAGCCTACATTGCATTTCCTTCCTGTTCTACTGCTGACTGGGTTGTGATTGAGGTTCACAATCAACCGGTGATCATCTTGGCCTGTTTGAATCATCAATTCATCCATCCCTGGTCTTCATTCATATTGCTTCAGAGTTTGGAGTGACTAATTATATGTGGCATGGCTCAGCCATTAAAGGCTAGGTTTAGAACAAGAAAAGGAAGTAGCCAGGTGGTGGTAGTACACGCCTTTAATCCCAGCACTTGGGAGGCAGAAGCAGTTGGATCTCTCCCAGTACAGGGCCAGCCTGTTCTACCGAGCAAGTTCCAGATCAGGCTCCAAAGCTTCACAGAGAAACCCTGTTTCAAAAAAGCCACCCACCCACCCCAAGGACGTAGATACCTATGTTTTAATCCCAGATCTACCCCTTCTTAGCTAGCTATGTAAACTTGGGCTACCTTACTGCTGAGTGGGAATAATGAGCTACAAAAGTGTCTGAATCCTTGAAGTAAATTAGTCAACGTAGCATTTCAAGGATTGAATTAATTAAGCTATCTAAAATGATCAGCACGTATATAGCATGTATCTAATAAATTATGCTACGCTTGTTTTTCCAAGCATATGCATTAAAAACAATCTTATTATTACATTATGATTGCTTGGATAAGTAAATGTAAGAAAGCATATGAAGCACCTATTTTTCAGCATACACTTCAGTGGCATAAGGGCACTATGGGTTGTAGAGCCCTCACCATCATTCATCTCTGGGACATCTTAATTATCCCAAACTGAAACTCCAAACCCATCAGAAATAACTGTGCTCTCCCTGGAGCTCAGTCCTGGGAATAGCTTCTAGCCCTAGGAAGTGGTGTACTCTAGGTCCTTTTTAAAAGCAGAGTTTATACAGTGGCTGTACTTTGTGTCATGTCATGTAGTAAGATTTATTTTGGGTGTTTCAGGTTCAGGTCCAGTACCTGACTTTGGTGTCTGTAGTGAGGCAGTGCATTGAGATCGAAGGACATGGTGGAGGGACACTGTTCACTTGCTGACAGTTAGTTAGGAAGAAAAAGACAGGTGAAGAGTTAAGGGTCCCAGTACTCCCTTCAAAGCCTTTCCCCCAGTGACCTAATTTCTTCACACTAGACTGTTTCTTAACAGTTCTACTGCCTTCTAATGTATCACAGACTGGCAAACAAGCCTTCCATACATTGCCCTGTGGGGAATACATTCAAATAGCCAGGAGAGATAGCACTATTACATTTTGGATCAAACAATTTCTTGTTAGGGGAGTGGGCTTCCATTTGCAATTTGGAACATTTTAGCCACATCTCTGGTCTACACCTACATTTCCTTCCCTTCTTTGACAATCAAAAGTTGTCTAGACATTGCATTCACCCTCTGGGAATTCCAGCTCCCTAGAACATGCATGCTTACATTCACTGTAAAAGGCTCACCATGGAGGACAGAAAGTTCCATCTTAAATCTTTCCATGTTGTTTCTACTTTACAGTAGGGAGATATTTTTCACCATTCTCCTGGGGAAACTAGAGAGACAGCCAAAAGTTCCCTAGAGCAGCATGTGGTTTGCTATTAGTGTCTAGATTAGCCACACTTGACTAAATCAGCATCAAGAACAATGACAATGCAAAGAGACAAAAGTAAATGCAAATGAGAGTGGGCTTTGATGCCACTGCTGCAAATATTTAATAATTTTGTTAAAAACTGCATAAAATTATATACAACTCTGTGCACGCACACAATTGTAGGATTGCTTTCTTAGTGAGACAGCAAAAACTTGCAGCACAGAAACCCATTGAACAGCAGTTTGCTTTTCTCCCTTGGGAACAGAAAAATGTCACCGAGAGCTCAGAGCATGGCATCTGAGGAGAACATTATCTAGTTATTTGTTGTTGTTGTTGTTGTTATTAAATAAGATGCCAAAATCTAGACCAGTGAGAAGGCTCAAGAGGTAAAGGAGATGCTTCCAAGCCTGAACTGGACCCCCAGGACCCACATGGTGGGCTCATTCATGAAAATTGTCCTCTCTCTCTCTCTCTCTCTCTCTCTCTCTCTCTCTCACACACACACACACACACACACACACACACACACACACACAGAGTGTGGGGAGAGGGGATGGGGTGAAGGAGGGAGATACAGAGGAGGATGGAGAGAAATGCAATTGTAAAGACGAAAGATGTTCAAACCCTTAAGAGTTACTTGTTTCAGTGATCTGTGGGATATGAACTATGCCATAAGCAGCACTTTGACCACACACTTCCCTAAGAGCCTGCCAAGAACTCTGATGCTTAATTAAACCTTCAAATTGCATTTGTTTCGAGACAGATCTCACTAGGAAGTCATTGGCTGCCCTGGAACTCTGCTACGTAGACCAGGCTAGTTTCAAACTCAGATATCAGCCTGCCTTCCCATCTGCACTTAAAAAGGAATGAGCCATCACACCCAACTAAGCATGTGGATTTGAAGAAGGAAGCATAAACATGGAGTAAAGTGTTACTCCATGTCAGCAAGACCAGAAGTGACAGAGCAAGTGAAGAGGAGGGTTAGGATTCCTTTGTTAATATTATTTCTTTCTCATGACTTCTATCTTCTGTCTCACCCCACCCCCATTCTGCTTCTCATAGCTTATTGCTGTGGACTTGGTCCACACAACATTAAGCTTTTAACAGATGCTCAGTCAATGCAGACTAATGAAAGACCCAAACCACAATAAAGGGGAAAAATTTAGACTACTTGTGTGTGTGTGTGTGTGTGTGTGTGTGTGTGTGTGTGTGTGTGTTTGTGCGTGCGTGTGCAAGTACATGTGTGAGGGTACAGATACACACATGTGCACATGAATGTGGAGACCAGAGGACATCTTTGCATGTTGTTTCTCTGTCATCATTCATGACCACCCCTTTGCTCCTTTTCTGAGGAAGGATTTCTCATTAGCTTGGAGATAACTTAACTGTCCAATGATCAGCCTGTGTTGGCCTCATCAGTACTCAAATTACCACATCTGGATTCTGGAGATAGAATTTTTCTGACTGAGTCCTCTTCAGCCCTAGTCAAACTTATTAATGAACATATTATTTGCATTGGAAGAATATGGCAGTGTGACTTCTCTTATTTTACTTTTGTTTGCAGAATTTCTTACCTGAGTACTGTATTTACACTATTTCTTCCCCTCCTTCTTCCCACTCTTCCACCTCCCATCCACCCATTCCCTCTCAAATCCATAACCTCTTCCTCTTTAGTTATTATTGTTACATTGCCTCCATATGTATGTATACATGTATAGCCATCTTAGTTCATCTAGAATTAATCCTATGACCCCTTGGGGTTGCATTATATTTCACAAAGTTTGTCCCTGAAGAAAATAGATTCTGCATTTCTCAGTAGCCATTGATTCCTTACAGCTCTTCGTCTACAGGTGGGGCCTTGTTAATTTTGCCCTGTCCATGTTAGCATGTCAGCTAGTGTCCAGGCAGCCATATTGTTGGGATTTCATGGATGCAACAGGCATCTTTCCCCTTGGGTTATACAGTCATTCTTCCCCTTCTTTGAAATTTAGGTATAGGGTTGCACTGTGGATGTATCAACTGGGGTTGGGAGTTGCACTATAGATGTGTCAATTGTAGTTGGGTACCCTACAGTCATTTATTTGTTACAGTTTTGTCCAGTTATGGGTCTCTGTAGTAACCTCTCTTTCAAAAAGAAGCTTCTTTGATGAGGTTGAGAGTCACACATTTTTGTGGTTGAATATTTAGAACACAGTTAGAAATTACGCTGTTCTAGGAAAATGGCGATAGAAGGTTCTCCTTTAGGGTCTCTGACCTGTTTAGTTATGGGTAGTTGACTCTGTTTACAGTATCAGGTATAACTTCCTTCCTGTTGAAGGGACCTTCAGTTCAATTAGACAATTACTATGCACACATGTACTTGTACACGTGTGTGTGTATATATATATATATATTCATGCCTGTATGTATGTTAAATATGTTTATAAAATAACATGTTTTCCCATGAATTTTCCAAATATCCTTTGTGTTGTTTAGCCATCTTTCCTTCAAACTCCTCCTCAATTAAAGTCCTCCACATTTTTCTCATCCACCTGTGTCCTACAATCCCTATTCCCTACTTACCCCATGGTTCTTTTCTGTTTTACTGGCTTTGGGGGTTATTTCTGGTTAAATACCCAAATCAAAGGGCTCAGAGCTAGGATGCACAAATAAGAAATGACGAATAGTGTTTTGTAAGGAGTAAGGTTGGTTTTTCCTACCGGCCTGGACCCACCACCACACCTGCCCCAAATAACACCCAGACTCTGTATTAGATGTTGGCCAGTTACTAGTTTCTTATCGGCTAGCTCTGTCTTAACCCATTTCTATTAATCTAAGTATTTCCTCATGAGGGGTTGGCGTTATGCTGTCTCCAATCTCTCCATGTTGACTTCTCCTTACTACTTCCTCTTTCCTCTTTGTCTCCTAGTCCCACCTATCTTGCTTTCCCATTGGCCAACAGTGCTTTATTCATTAACCAGTATGAGAAACATATTTACAGAATGACATCTCCCATCAGTGTTTGTCTATCTTGGCCTGGGTTACCTTAATATTTTAAAGAAGCAACTGGCTTTATCTGATATTTACAGCCTCATACCTCAAAAGGGACTTCAGTAGCCTTTGTCAAAACCATGGAGACAATGTGGAACTTTCAATGTCCCATTTTCTCCAGAACAGCTAAACCATGGAGAAATCTAGGCAATCTCACATGTATCTATGGATGACTGTTAATTACTTAAGAGATAAATCAACCCAACATATGTTTCCATGTAGTACATGATATTTAAAAATAGTATGACTGTGAGAGCCAGTCAAAACTCTCCAATAGAGCTTTTCTGTGAAAGATTTTAACCCTTCTAACATGGCCACTAGGAAACAGATGTCATGCCTCCCTTTCTATTCATATATTCTATGAACACAAGCACAGAATAATCAAAATCTCACTATACTTGATACTGCCTGCCTTCTCCATTAAATGGCATCTGGTCCAAGGCCAAGAGCATCTCCTAACACACCTGTCAGAGGAGCCCACTATCATGATGATCTTTAGCATCACATGTAAACACTGGTCCAAACCCAGATAGTCAAATATTTTTCAGACTGGTATAATCACAGACAGAGATACTTTGGATTCTTGTGGCCTTAAACAATTCACTGACTTTAAATTTTCCTTCCAGTCTGCCTGTAATTTACCAAGCATACTTAATGGAATCCATGATACATGGAGTCAAACATTGCAAGTTCATGTCAGTTTGGACAGAATTCCAAAAGAGTTCAGCCAATGACAAAAGAACAGATGAATAAATACACCCTGCTTTTGTTTCTTGACCGTCTCACTTTGTAAAGATAGTTTATCCTGATTTCTCGACTCTTCTTCTTTCATCTCTTCCTCTAAATGGAGTATATGCACTACAGTTGGAAAAGGTTTCTGAAAAGCAAATCAGATCTCACTGTCTCCTTGCTTAAAACTCTCCAGTGACATTCCATTGTTTGAGATCATTTAATTTAGTTCATGTTGGTCCTAAGTACCCTCAATGTTATCATGAATGATTTCAACAGGATGCTCTAGCCACAAATTCCAAGTGTCTGTTTCTCATGAGAAGTTAGTGTAGTCCATGTCGTTTCATTTATATGGACCTGGAGAACCTTGTCTACACAGGCTACCTCTCACTCTTGATTGGTATAGCCTACTTACTATCTTATTTGCAGCTGTTTCAGTTTAATGGAGACATGTTTATGAATTGTTCTTACTAATGCATTTCAAAATTTCCCCATCCCAATGTAGAGCAAATTTCTAACCCTTCCATGAAGTTAACACAATAGCCTTTGATTTAATGAATAAATACATGTCATCCCAGAAAGAGGATAGCAGCTTGGATGCTGAAATCAAACTTTAATCCACTAACAAAAATATGCCTACTTAACTCATCTTTTTCTTCTGCGTTCTCTTACTCCAGGAAGGCACAGAAGACACAGGAATTCTGAATCTTCTGAAATGACAAAGCAAAGGCAACCTCAAATACGGTTACTGCCTATATAATTTCCATGTGTATCAATCCCTGTGTATGTTAACAAAGTCTAATCTTAATTCACTTACAGTTTGGTAAAAACTATTTATTTCATCAAATTATCATCATTTAACAAGAAAATCAAAACCTCCTTTCACTGCCATAGGAAGTCATAGTTTGTCAAGATAACATGACCTTGTACCCAGAGAGTTTTGAATTCTATTGCAACCTCAAAAACCACAAAAATGGGAGAAATTTGAGAAGTCAAATGTGTTTTTGCGCCTCTGGTATGGGCCTAAAAATTTTTGTGTTGTGTATTATCCATGTTACCTTCATCATAGTTCTTAGAACAGACACACGATATAACATGGAGGTTTCAAAGACTGTTTTCAAAGAAACTCTTTTTGTCTTTTTGAGTTTTAGTGTAACCTTTGAAAATAGCTGGGCTGAATTCCAGCTTGTCTACGACTCATACAGCCCTCCCCTGTATGATGTTCAGTGTGAGCACAACGGAAGTTCAGGGAGAAGCACTGAGCAAGCTGTGATATGACCAAGTGATTACAGCTGCTTTGATAATAGATGCTCAGATATAGATTTTATTGCTGGTTGTGTTTTATTCATTGTTTTAAACTTTTAAACAATTTATAGACCTCTATAGTTTGTTTTTGTTTTTTTTTTTCTTTCTCAAAGCTGGGAGAAAAGGTTTAACTTTCCTGCATGTGTTTCTACTTGTGAAAATATACTTTGGGTATTTATAAGAAATAAATATTCATAACCATGTTAGCCCCATAAAAATGAGATACCATATAATTTGATTAAATATTCTGACAGCCTTGGACTCTGAATGAGTGTTACTCATTAGCAATAAAGCATAAGAAAAGAGAGAGTTAGCCTAAGCCTCAGGATATATCTTTGCTATTTCATTTATACATTAAATTGACTTGGCCTCAATTTACTCATCTGGAAAGCAGAAGCAAACAATAGAAGCTTTGGGAAAGCTCAAATAGTTCAGATAGGTAAAATGCTCCACACTGTACCTTGCCTGTGCCATGTTCGTAAAATGCAAGAGAGAGGTGTTCTATTATATCCCAGAGAAAATATAATTGATATAATTGCCTTGAAAGATTGCACAAAAATATTTATTGACTTTTAACCTTGGTATATCTCAAGAAAGACCTAACTGAATTTACATCAGAGTAAAACACTTGTAAGGAGGCAAGAGAAAATACCCAGGGAAGTGTGGTCTGTAATATGCAGGAAACAACGAGTTGTTTAACTTTTAAGGGGATGGTAGAAATTGCCTAGCATATGTAATACAGAAATAAATAAGTAAATAAGGCTAATTTCTATAAGAAATACCCTTAAATTATTCAAGAGAGTCACAGTCTGTCCTGGTTTCCTTAATTCACCGTCCTTTCATCTTCTACCTGTTATCCCTAGACATTGGAAACTTCCTCTAGGTCCTTTTAGTCAATTTGCTGCACAGGGCAGAAGATGCTGGAGCCTACATCAGTATGATAGATCAGGCCAGAAAGTATCACCTGTCTCTTTCCTCTACAATCCACTGAACAGAACTCGGGAGCTTAGCTGCATCCAATCACAATATAGTTTATACTCAGGTTCAGGGAGAAAGAAAAACAGAAAATCTCCAAATTCTGACATAAACATTCCAAAATTAAAAGATATATCTACATTTCTTAATGAACAGGCCTTACAAGGCACTCTACTGATTGGATTAAAAAAAAAAAAAAAAAAAAAAAAAAAAAAAAAAAGCAAACAAATGACCCAGAGGACAGCTGCCTTAGAAAGCGGACTACAAGATGAAATTGTTCAGCGTGTTTATTAGGAATGTTCTTAAGGTCAACATTTGAAGAGGCAGGATTTGTCGGGGGACAAGAGCTGTGCTATAGAACCAGGAATAGGCTCAGTCACCCCACAAGCTGTGACAACTTGGACCATCCCAGCGGGGTGTGTATAGGGTGTTAATAAACTTGAAGAGCTAGTGCATGGACATCAATTGAACATGGGTCAGTCTTGGATGTACTTGACTCCAGGAGGAGGAGGCAGCTCTGGGTGTCTCTCTGCACACCTGAGAACATCTGTTGGCAACACTTGGAGCTAAGGGAATGAATTGGTCACTGTGACTGGATGTGCACACTGCTGTGCTTTGGGGGAAGTCAAGAAGTCAATTACTACCATACAAGAAAAGAACATAGTCATTTTCCCTGACTAAATTTCTATGCAAACACCAAGACTGGACATTTTTGTGTAATAAGCAAGGGTCTAGATGGCAGAGTTCCTGTTGAAAAAACTTATCTAAATTTTTACAATAAAGATCAAAAGGAAATGTCCACCGTATCTATATTTTTTAATGTTTTAAAACAAAACAGTATTTCTTTTTCATTTATACAAAGGGATTTAATACATTGTATTTGAGAAGTGTTTGTTGTACATGTACATAAGATCAAAATATGATGTAAAAATAATATAAGTATGTTAATTTCCATTTTCATACATAAAAATAGCTTGCATTGTTTTCAAGGTTTTGGCTAACTTTTCTTCCTTCTTCCAACTCCCACAGTTTTTAGCTATTTCATGGCTTCCTGATTCTCCATCAGAGGGTGAAGGGGCCTGGGTGAGAGATGCTGGATGTGGAGAGCAGAGGAGAGGAGAGGAAGGAAACTAGAGCCAACCAGTCTCAGTCTCAGTTCTTGCAGCAACTCTGCTAAATAGGTTTAGCTAAGGGAAATGTTGAAAAGAAGTTACCACGATTAGCTTCCCTTGTTAGCTATGCTTGATACAGCTCCTCCTATTAAGCAGCCACATGGGAATTGTACATAATTGCATTTGCAGTCAGTGACTGAAACACGCCTTTCTTCCATGACTATGTGCCTCCTCTAATTAGACTATTTCTTTAAATGTCAAATAGCAATTTTAACGGGACTTTTTGATTAAAGAGACATACTCTCTTGTATTTTCACCTGTTGTCCATCTGCACACTTTTCTTGATGTCATAGTTGAACAAAAACTCCCCTTGAGTTTGAGATGGAATTTTATCATTTATTTTCCTATGGTTTATTTGGAATATCTGAGGTGGCCAAGATACAAAGTAGATAATAATTTAACAGTTAATAATTGAAACAGATATTGGCTGATTAAAATGAAATTATCTTTGCAATTAAGTATCACTCTGCCCTTAGAATTATTTGCAGTGGTTGATCCTCTCAGTTTTAATTAAGCAATCTTATCTAACCCAAGGAAGAATGATTTCTGTGTTTGTTCATGTGTATGTGGTGTGTGTGTGTGTGTGTGTGTGTAATAAATAAAATTCAAATAACTGGAGTTCTCATCACATTGACACTTAGTTAATTTGAGGTAAAACCAACACTTCGTTTAGCTCAGTTTGTTCAGCTATGAAATGAATGTATGAGGGAAAAGTCTACATTAAATTCTACACATTTTTGTGTTTGTGATTTTTACTTCAACATTAATATCAACAAGCTTACTATAGAAGAGCACTATTGGTATTGATCAGAACTGGATTTTGACTCTGCTTTAGAAAATTAAGTGCTTTCCAAAATATCCTACTTTCTCATTTGGTTTTTGTTTGTTTGTTTTTTAGGTCAAAATGATAGGTGAATAACGGAATGACAGGGATATGGTGAATCCACAATAAGGAGCTAACCTCAAGTCTCAGTCACTCCTCTCACAAGACCCATTCTGTTTTTCTCCTTCTCTAAGGGAAAATACACATTGTAAAATAAGAACGCTTCAAAGACAACTTGGAGCCATCTGGGGATTCTAAAGGCTGAAAATTCCATGAGTTCATAGTAGTCTCACTAATTCCACCGATCATAAGTCAAAAAGGACAGCCAAGTGTACCCAAACACATTTTTATTTCTTCCATCCTCTCCTTGCAACTTCTCTGGGGGTGGCTGTGCCTGTGAAAAGCATTGAGAGTCTCAGAAAGAGAGTCACCTTTCAGGATTGGAATGTCAGAATATAAACTTTTCCTTCTACCAGAGGACTTAAGGGGGAAGATGTTCCGGTTCTGCATGAAGCTGAACAGAGATAGGGACACTGATAACTGATGCAGATAATGGACACTGACACTTTGAGCAAATAATTACCAAGAGATGAAAAACTAAAAATAAAAGTAAAGCAAAAAAGTGAACATAAAGCTGGATGGAAGAAACACCCACCCAATAAAGTACTCACCCAACAAAGCTGTCAACCAGCAATAGTACATTGCACTCTAAAATGACTGGGGGTTATATGGTTGCCCTGCATTGTGAATACTTCCTTGTAAAAAAAAAAAATGAGCACTGAGGTGGTTATGAAATTATTTGTAGAGAAATCTTTACTCTCATAAGTGTTTAGGGGTAGTATGTGAATAGGTAGACAGAGAGTATATTTGGTGGTCACTAGGCTATTAGATAATATAAAACTGGACATGGGAATCAAAGAAAGATTAACCACTAGAATGCAAACTCCAAAAAATCAAAAGATTGTGTGTGCGTGTGTGTGTGTGTGCATGTATGTGTGTGTGTGTGTGTGTGTGTGTGTGTGTGTGTGTGTGTGTGTGTTCCATTTGCTATTTCAAATATCTCTTGACTGGGAATTTTATATGCTTATTCTAGATGAAATGCTAATAGCTCTAAAAGTACAAATAAAAAGTAACAGTTCTATTTTGAAGCACGTAACTCACCTTGGTTCTTCATTCTGTGAGTGTGAGAGCTGTTCCAGAATGGCTAAGTGTAGAAAGAATGTCCCAGTGAACACAAGAAGATATCATTTGTCCAAACATATCTGCTTCTTTGTAAAGAGTGTCTTGTTAATTTTAATGTTTGCTGGAAAAACCGAATTACTTTCTTGATCCAATTAGGATAATATTGAAGAATTTACTTTTCAAATAACTTTTGTTATGAGTCAGTGAACTAAGATATTTTAATTATAATTCAAATGAATCACACATGTTAATAAATCAACAAAAACAATTACTATTTCAGAAAGAGTCATCCCTATTGGTATCCCTCAAACCTGATTGTGACTGGTATTTTCAAAGCTGCTGGATTAGATCCAAAGTGGCAAATCCCTTTTGGCACCATATATCCCTTCTTGTGGATTCAAGAAACATACTTTCTCTGTTTCTTTCCATAGGCACAAACATACATTGAAGAACTCATCTCTAATAAACAATTAGAAAAATGCACAGGAAGCCTGCAACAGCAATTAGTTGCCACAGACCTCAATTATCTTGAATGGAACACAAACAACATAACATGCTCTTTCTAGCCATTAATGCTATAAAAATGAAACAAACATTGAAAACTATCAGTTTTACTCTTACCATACATGACATACACTAAAAACAAATAATAAAACCCAGAACTATAAAATTTTATGAACTTGAGCAGGAAGGACATCTGAGGACCCAAACTAGTAAAAATAGATTTAATGACTGGTTAAAGTGCATACTTCGCAAACATAAGGGCACAAGTTCAAATGCCAAGAACCCATGTATTTGGAGAGATGGCTCAGAGGCTAAAAGCACTGACTGATCTTGCAGAGGACCTGGGTTCAGTTCCAAGCACCCACATGGTGGCTCCCAAGAACTCATGTAAATATTAGGCGAGTATTGAAGCCACCTATAATTCCAGCCTGAGAAGGCAGAAAAGGAGTTCTCAAAGAAAGCTCATTAGACAAATTAGCCATGTGAGGCAAGCTTGGAGTTTGATTGAGACCCTAATGTTCAACATCATTAGCCATGAAGGATCATGAATCAAAACTACCTGGGTTATTTCCAGTTTCTTTCTTCATGTGTTTGCTGCTGTTAAATAGACAGTCTACTGATTTTTGTGTGCCAAGTTCACAGCTTCTCTATTGCTGGGTGTATTTAACAGCTGAAGGAAATTTCTGGTGAAGTCTTTAGGGTTTTTTATTTATAGACCTGTATCCTCTGCAAATAAGGTTATATTGATTTCTTACTTGTATCCCTCTATCTCCTTCACTTGTCTTCTCATTCTAGTCAAGACTTTAAACACTGTATTAACTAACAGGAGAGGAAAGAGTGGACATCTTTTTCTTGTTTCTGATTTTAATAGAAATTCTTTGAGGCCTTTCTCCAGTTAGCATGATGCTGTCTGGGATTTTTATATATTGTCTTTCATTGTGTTGAGATACGTCTTCTGTATTCCCATTATCCCCAGGACTTTTAAAGAGGTGTGCATTTTGTCAAAGGCTATTTCTGCATCTAATGAAATGATCATATGGTTTCTGCCCTTCAGTCTATTTATGTGGTGGATCACATTTGCTGATTTACATATGCTGGGTCAGCCTTACATCTCTGGGATGAAGCTATCATCCTCATGTACATGATGTTTTTAAATGTGTTCTTAAATTAGGTTTGTAAGAATTTTATTGAGATTTTTCTTTTCTTTCTTTCTTAATTTTTTTTAATCTATGTTCTTCAGAATTTTGGTGTCAGGGTAACACTGGTTTTATAAAAATAATTTTGAAATGTTCCTTTATGTTCTATTATACAGAAAATTTTGAGGATTCTTAGTGTTAGGTTTTTGAAGATCTAGGAGAATTCTGCACTGAATCCATTTGGTCTTTAGAGTCATTTTAATAATGGCAGCCTTAAATGCTACCACTATATCATTGGTTTTTATGGTTTGTTTAAATTACTAACTTCATATAGACTTAATTTTGATTAAGTACATACATATGGAAATTAATTTGCTTCTTTTAGAATTTCTAGTTTTGTTGAATACAGATTTTTAAAGTGAGTCCTTATGATTCTCTTAATTTCCTCAGTGTCTGTTGATGGGGTTGTCCTTATGTGTATATGTTTCTCTTATTGGTTGATGAATAAAACACTATGTGGCTAATGGCCATGCAGGAAGGATAGGCAGGGCTACTAGAGGAGGAGAATTCTGGGAAGTATAGGCAGAGAGGAATCATGATGCTGCTGGAGGAATAACACCATGCCGGGCATTACTAGGTAAGCCACAGTCTCATGGCAATACAGATGGACAGAAATGGGTTAATAATAATAAGACAGAGCTAGCCAATAAGATGCCCTAGTCATCAGCCAACAGTTTTATAATTATAAGTCTTTGTGAGTTTATTTGGGGCCAAACGGCTTCTGGAAATTGCACAATAGTCTGTTACAATGTCTCCCTTATCTCTAATTTTATTCATTTGGATCTTCTTTCTCTTTAAAATTTTGGATAGAAGTCTGCCAAATATTCTTTTTTGTTAATTTATTTATTTTTATTTTATTTGCATTGATATTTTGCCTGCATGTATGTCTATGTTAGGGTGTCAACTCTTGGAGTTAGAGACAGTTGCTTTGCTAGCTGCCATGCAAATGCTAAAAATTGAACCCAAGTCTTCTGGAAAAGCAGTCAGTGCTCTTAACCACTGAGCCATCTCTCCAGTCCATCTGCCAATATTCTTAATCTTTCCAAGGAGCTAATTCTTTATTACACTGATTCTTTTTATTGTTGTTCCACTTCCACTTCATTAATTTAAAGTCTAGTTTTAATTTTCTCTTTCCATATATGGTTTTTGGATGTTGCCTGATTTTGTTTTTTCCAAATCCTTCAGGTTAGCTTTCTTGGAGTTGTTAGTCTGTAGGGTCCCTTCATCCTACAAATATTACAGTCTATTGGCAATGATTTAGTTGACTTCCTGAACTTGACAGTAAGACCCTAGTGCCAAAGACACCACATAAATGAATTCTAGAACGTGAAGAACATGGAGAACTGACCAAGCTAGCTTCTGTGGTGCTGGAAGTTGATATGCATGCTACCAGAGAAGAACAAGAACCATCAGTCTTACCCAACTGTGAACCCTGTGAACTACAAATAAAGACTGGCTCGACAAGATATTCACACTAGTGCAATGATGGCACACATGTTATAAGAATAACCAAACACTTTCCGATTGGATTTAAGGCCCACCCCAAAAGAGAGAACTCATGTCTTGTACCATTAATGGGGCCAAGAACCCAAGGCTAGGTAGATCATAGGCCTAAGGGACAGCCTATTACTATTACTCTGCTAAATGGACATAGAATCAAATGGACTCCTAGTGTTTAATAATTATACTCATAGACTAGTACATGTCTCAGCCCTCATGGAAGAAGCTTCCTTTTTCAGTAAATAGTGATTAACAGTGACCCACAACAAGTTAACATGCAGAGAATAAGAGATTTTAGAGTATTTAGCCCTAAATGTGATTTCTACATTAGACCTACTCCTCCTTAGGTGCAGAGATTATCTTGGAAGAGGGGGCAAAAAAGTTATGAGTCAGTGTCTTCTGAACACAAGAGTTATACATATGAATTGTCAGTGGTTGTGAGTGTGAGCATAAGACCCACACAAGATCAAGCCAGACAAAATCCCAGCATTGGTGCAAGGAATGGGTCAATAAAGCCCACTCCTATCTGAGGAGCTATGGGCAATTGATGGCTGCTAGAAGACAGTCTTCTTCGGGGATGAGGTGACTCATTTCCCAGTAGATGGTCCTACACTCATGCGTGTACTCGCATTACTAAGCGAACTCTGTGGGGATTTGTTGATTTGTTGTTGCTGGTTTTTTTTTTGTTTGTTTGTTTTTGTTTTTGTTTTTTTTTTGAAAAAACATGGAAATGAGAGGGACTAGTGGTGGTGGTAGAAATGGGAGAGGGATTTTAGGGAAAGAAATATGGGGATAGACTTGATAAAAAACATTGTATGTTTTTATGAAATTCTCAATCAGTTTAAAAGGCACCAACACACAAAGAACAACTAATAAAGAGTACATTATACCCCCAATCAGAATGGTTATCATCAAGGAAATAAATGTTGTTAAGAATATCTGGGATGAGGTATCCTTATACATCCTTGGTATTGCTAATGGGTGCAGCCACTGTGGAAATTAAGATCCTTCCAAACACTGAAAACAAAATTACTATGTGGTCCAGTTATATCACTCCCAGGTATAGGCCCGAATGATTCTGTCAACATATTACAAATGGATTTGTGTGTTCATGTTTATTCATAATAGCTAAGGCATAGAAATTGCCTAGAGGCCCATCAGCAAGTGAACTGATAAAAACATACTGTATATGCACATAATACAATTTATTCAGCTGTAAGGAAGATCAGATGCAGGAAAATGGATGGAACTGCAGTGAAATTGCAGATCATCATGTTAACCAATGAGTTAGGCTCAGAGAGACAAATATTACATTGTATCACATAAAATCTGGGTTGAAATAAAGATCCAAAAGGAAGAGGAGAGGGAAACCAGAGAGGGCAATGGGCAAAGAAAGAGAAAATACTGTGTCTTCTCTCAATTGCAGAATCTGCATTTAAGCACACACACACACACACACACACACACACACACACACACACACACAGCATGAAAACAGAAGTAAGACACCCTAAGGGAGAAACTATGGGAACAGTGAGAGGATGAACAAAGTACAATATCAATGTATAAAAAGGTCATAATGGAATACATTATTTTGAACACTATCTAAAAAGTATTAAAACTTCATTAAACTATACCTTAAGACAAGAACATTAATTATGTCCTATATGAATTGGTCACAATGAAATCATACACACACACACACACACACACACACACACACATCTAGGGCAAAGTTATGATCACTTTTTACCTATATATCTTTGGTATCTTACCCCTTTCATTATTTATTTGCATTTGTTTGTTTATTTATTCATTTCTTTTGAGACAAGGTCTCAATATGTCACCCTGGCTGGACTACTATGAATAAAGTTGCTATGAATATAGTTGAGCAAGATTCCTCATGGTGTGGTGGAGATTCCTTTGGGCTTAGTTTTCTGAGAAACTTCCATATTGATCTCCAAAGTGGCTGCACAAATTTGCACTCCCAGAAGCAGTGGAGGAATATTCTCTTCGCTCCACATCCTCACAACCATGAGTTGTCACTTGTGGTTTTTTTTCATCAGCCATTCTGATAGGTGTAAGATGGAATCTCAGAGTTGTTTGATTGCATTTCCCTGATGTCTAGGGATGTTGAACATTTCTTTACATGTTTCTCAGCCATTTGAGACTCCTCTGTTGATACTCTGTTTAGGTCTGTACCCCATTTTTAAATTGGATTATATAGGTTTTTTGTTGTTTTATTTTTGTATGTCCAGTTTCTTGAGTTCTTTATATATTTTAGATATCAGCCCTCTGTCAGATGTGGAGTTGGTGAAGATCTTTTCTTATTCTGTAGGCTGCCATTTTGTCCTTTTGACAGTGTCCTTTGCCTTACATAAGCTTTTCAGTTTCATGAGGACCCCATAACCCAGAGACCCAGGATAGAACTAAATGTGCCTAGCAAAAATAAAAAAGAAGAAAAGTCAATGAAATGATTCCTAATGATATTCTGCTGTAGCCAGACTATCATTAGAGATGCTTTATCCAGCAACTGATGGAAACAGATGCAGAGACTCATAGTCAAACATTAGAAAAAAGAGAGGGAATCCCAGGGAAGAAGAGGAGGAAAGGTTGTAGAAGCTAATGGGGTCAATGGCACCATGAGAAAACCTACAGAACCCACTAATCATGGCTCGTAGAAGCTGACAAGAGACTGAAAACAAAAACGAGGGAGCCTGCGTGAGACTGACCCAGTCCCTTTTCATGTGTGTTACACTTGTGTAGCTTGATCTTGTGGGACTCCTAACAGTGGGAGCAGGGGCTGCTCTGATTTTGTTGTCTGCTTTTGTGACCCATTCCTCCTACCAGATTGTTTATTTCCAGCATTAATAGAAGAGGAGGTTCCTAGTCTCACTACAACTTGATATATCATGGCTGGCTGATAGCCACTGTAGCCACGCCCTTTTCTGAAGAGAAACAGAAATGAAGGTGTGGATGGGGGGTGCAGTGGGAGGGAGATACTGGAAGGAGAGGAGGGAGGGGAAACAGGTTAATTAGGATGCAAAACCAAAACAAACAAACAAACAAAAACCGAAACAAGCAAATCTGACTTATGACCCAGTAGCCAAAGTTGTGTTAATCTAGGAATAGTTTATAGGAATAGTTTAGGTCTTTGTAGAGTGATGCAGAATGGATGTCAACACATTAAACAGCCTGAAACTAAAAGTTCATTGTAACTACTGACAAAGAATAAAAGGATGGTATCAGCCGTGCTTTACAGCATCACTAAGAATAAAGTTAGTAACCTTTAGCAAGGAGACTGTGAATCAATAGCAGCCTGAGAGTTTGCAACTTCACAGACTTAAATGGAAATTGACCTGGAAGTGAGGTGTGAGAGGTACAGGCTAAATATTTAAACCAGATTGGGAAAAACAATTAAGATTAATTATAAAGTGTTCAAAAAGTAGAATTAGAGTAATAACTTCTTCAATTTCCTCAGACATTAACCAATACTTACGAAAATCGCACAAATGTAAAGATCCACGCATTGACCAATACATGGAAAGGAACATTTGAGTGTTTAAACTCTGGTTTTGAAAGAAAATACATCTTGGAAATTCAGTGCCTGCACTTGCATTCATCAACACACCATCCATTTCTCAGCTTAGATGCTATGGGGCTATTGTCAAATTTATCACACATATAGCTTCCTCCATTGGACCATGGTATTGATGTACAAAGTTAATCAACAGGCTAGATAAGTGATAAGGCCCCAGGGAAGAAGCACATTAGAGCTGCACTCCAGCACCATGAGTCTTTTAACACCCTTTGGGCTATACAGCCATTAAAAGAAACAAGGCAAGCTCATTACTCAGTGAACTCAATACGACTTGAGGGGAATCTTAGGGTAAATTTATGTTTTAAATGTGTAAGAAGCTTAATCATTTAGAGTACCTTTTGTATTCCAGTGAGAATTATCTCAGCCCATCTCTTCATTCAGTACTGATCAGTTTGCTTAAAGAATTAGGAAGTAAAAGTGCTCAGGCTTAATGGGGTGATGTTTCTTATTTGTAAATTTTGTGTTTAGAATGCCTTTCTCAGTCTTCTACAGATCTGTATTAGTTCTGCAGGGATTTAACTGTTTAGGTTGTTCAACATTTTATACTCACATCACATAGTAAAAATCAGCAGGTGGGGTCACTCAAAACAATGATGCCATTAAAGTAACCACACAGCCTGGTTTAAGGCTACCTACGTACACAGTCCCAGAGAATGCGATGTGTCTACACACATCAATATTCCATTCTACTGTATCAACACATGTATTTAAAACATGATAGCAAAGAAATATTGACTTTTACAACCATCTTCCATTCATTCCCCCCCTTCTCTAGCCTTGTAAATACATCAACTTGAAGTAGGAGAATAAATCTTGTGAATTTTCAAGCTAGTGACTATTTAATTTTAGACTCAAGGTCCAAACATCATTGAGTCTTCCTATAGGAGTAATTCACTTTTCTTTGTCTTGTTCAGAACCCACGAATATAAACTACTATTTTAAACCTAATACAAATCATGTCTGACTTTTATAAAGCGAACACCATGTTTAATAGTGACTTTTTTTGACTTGACTAAGGGTTGACTGTTATGTCACATACACCAACTCTTTCCAAGAGACCAGCTGTATTGTTGGCTGGTAATAATAATGACCACAACTACTGCCAAGTTTTTATGGCTGCTTCTCTGTTCAAATAATATGCAACTCACTGAATTTTCTGAATAATACTGTTCTTAGTTGTCACCACTCAACATGGAGAAACTAAAGTAGGAGAAGAACAAACTTTGACCTTTAAAAGAACAAACACTGTTGATGTCTGTGACTCCTGATACTATCAAAGGTCATGCTGATGCCAGTGGTCTTGGCCACCACCTAAGGCCATATTGGTGGCTAAGGGCCATGCTGTCATGAGGGCCATGTCAATCTGAGTGGCCTGAACTGCCACATGAGGCCATGGTGACATCTGAGCCCAGGCTGTTGCCAGGAACTATGTTTGGGTCCATGGTCCTACCACAGCTGGGCTCTGTGCTGATATCTGTGTCTTATGGTACCACCAAAGGCCACACAGATGCCCAGGGGCTGACTTGTAATCTGTGACCATGTTGGTGTCTGAGAACCTTGCCACCACTGGGGCCATACTGATCTGGGTGGCCTGTACTCCCACATGGGGTCATGGTATCATCTGGGCCTAGGCTGCTGTTGTGGTCCATATCTGGGTCTGTGGCCCAGTAGCAACCAGGATCTGGGTTGATGTATGTAGCTCTTATTACCACAAGGGGGCTGTGTAAATGCCCAGGGCCTACATAGCCACCTGAGACCATGTTGGTCCAAGGATCTTGCTGCCACTGAGGCCATACTGATTTGGGAGGCCTGTGATGCCATCAGGGCCCTGATGACTTCCAAGCCCAAGCTGCTGCAGCTTGGGTGTGTGATGATGCCCATGGCCTGTTTTACCACAGTGGGTCATAGGAACCATGTGTTGAAATATAAGGGGTGTACTGAGCTGGCCCACCCCTCACTGGCCCTGGTATAACTGGCCTGCCTCCCATGGGAGAGCTTGCCCCTTTAGTCAGGAGAGATGGTCCTGCCCCTCACCGGGTTATTGAAGAGCTGAGTCTGCCCCTCACTTGAGGCAGGGTAGTTCCAGTGTCCCAGATTGACCAACCCAGCTACCATCCAGACCCACATCCTGAGCCTTGGGTTGGGTCATCATAGTATCTTAGATAGATAGTCATCATCTATCACCCGCTTGAGTGGATGAAGAGACTGGTCCTGTGGATCAATAATTGCAGGATCTCCATACTTGGGGCAACAGCAGGATATCCAAGAGAAATTTCTGCAAAAGTCCAGTGATGATGGTATGTCAGAGGACTCAAACCAGTCTATCTTAGTTAGTGTTTCTATTGCTGTAAAGAGACACGTTGATCATGGCAACTCTTGTAAAGAAAACATTTAATTGGGGTGGCTTGCTTTGAGTTTCAGAGGTTTGGTTCATTATCATTATGTCATGGTGCTGAAATAGTAGCTGAGAGTCCTGCATCTTGCAGGCAATGGGAAGTAGACTGACACACTGGGTAGTGTCCCAAGCATAGGAAATCTTAAAGCCCATCCTAGCAGTGACACACTTTCTTCAACAAGGTCATACCCACATCAACAGCTCTACACTTAATAGTGTTACTCCTTGTGAGATTATGGGGGCCAATTACATTCAAACTACCACACAGGCCAATGACTCACTGAAATGAACAATTTATGGGTGGTGCTGATTGGACAAAAGGGTACAATACACGATAAAATGATGCTCCCCATGCCACTAGAATGAATGAAGAAGTGTTGGAAAGCCAGGGGAGTGAGATAGGCTTTTCGCTTTGTTTTTAATTAATTTGAGGGGCATACAACAGTGGTGAAGAGTGGATATGGAGGGACTGGGAGATAGCAGGATTGGGGTGCATGATGTGAATTTCCAAGGAATCAGTAAGGAATTACATTTAAAAAAAGAATGCAATAAAATTAAAAAACAAAAACAAGCAAATAACAACAACAAAAACTATGACATCCACTAGGCAACAGAAATGAGGGAGGGGAAAAAGGGAAAGAAAAGAAAAAGAAAAAAGTCCAAAAAGCACATTTTTGTGAATGTCCTTCAGCTAGATAGACACATCACATTGAAAGCAAAACCTGCTTCAGCAGGTGGATAGGGAGGATAGACATTTCTCAGTGTCCAACCATAGGACTGAAGAAAAGTCTTTCTGATGGACAGTCTACATGAACCTGTAGAGTAGGAAAAAGAAGGTCACTAAACAGTATAGAGCACTGTGAGAGAGATGAGAGAATTTTAGAATCACATCACGATGGCACCTCACACTGCTGGAAGATGGTCTTCACCAAAGAGCAACCCGAAACACAAACAGACTCAGCCTCAGAATGGTGAGCAGGCTAAAGGTGATGGGTTTTCTGACTTACTGTTATGTAAGTATTGTCCAGCATGCACAGGGCCTGCCTCTGGACATGTGGTGTGGCATGGAAGTGGAGTTGGGACTAAGTCTTTCTCACAGACCTGGAACTTGAGTCTCACATTGTGTCACACATCACATAGTCCCAAAAGGTGATGTTGGGATTCAAACACCTGGCTTCTCTGACTACAAACTTCTTGCTGTTTTCACTGTCCTGCTGCCACTATAGAAGTCCCCAATACAAACAAGGGCAGAGGCCATTGTCCAACAGGAATTTCCGTTCTCAATCCTCTCTATATAGACATTTTGACCTTAGAAATTTATTCTTTAATGGTTTACCTTATAACTCCACTTTCAGCTTGTCTACAAGACAGTTCCTTAATATTACATTTTTCACAAGCAAAAATCAAACGTTGGGACAGCAGTTAGCTTAGTTTTCTCAGCAAACAAAATGGAGGAGGGGTGGGAAGAAAACAAACAAACAAAAAAACAACTTGACCTTGTTCTTGGGGCCAGAGCTGCTTAAAGGCCTGGGCAAAACATTCCAGGAGGGAAATAGTATTTTTTAACAAATTCAGCTCAGGTTCTATTGCCTAATCATTTTCTTATCTCTGAATATTGCATTATTTACACAGGTGCTTCTCTACTTTAATTGTTTGGAAGCAGTCGCTAGAAGCAGATCGAAGTGACTCATTTTAGCGATGCAGTCCAGCTGGGCTCTGACAGGTAAAGAATTACCACTAATGAAAGCCTAAATGAATTCAGGTTCTTCAAAGTCAGGTGGGGGAGAAGGGAACAAGGGTTATTAATGAACTGTTCGGAATGAAGGGAGAAATAAGAGCTGCACAGTTGTGTTTTAGATGAAAATGGCAAAGCCAGAAGTCACTAGAAGCAAGATCTCAGCTGCCATTTGTATTGCAGCACAAGACCCAGCCTGGGGTCCCTTATGCTCAGTGCAGGCTGCTTACTTGGGAAATCTTAGGGGCCTCCCTAGATCTGTAAATCTCAGTTGGCCCTTGAGTCACATCCTCCCTAGCTCTCTGGAGATATAATTGCTGGAATTCAATGTCCAGTATTCAGATATGTAAGAGGAGACAGCATTATTTCGTTTGACTCTCTATCAAGTAAAACAATAACCAAGAATGCATACATTTACACCTGGAAAGCAAATTATATCCCAGAGTACTTCCGAAGCAAGCATACTTAGCTGGGAAGCTATCCATCCCTTAGGAGCCAGTGGATTTTAGTAGAAGTTCCCAGGGGGTTATTATGAATGATGGCTTCCCTAAGGCTTAAGACCCTCTATGATAGACTCGAGCTCAAGAGACATCTGTTTAAGAGTCAGCTTGTGCCAGCTACAGAACGCCTTGTGGCCGATACTTGCAAGTCATTTTTCAGTTTCCTAGTAATGAACAAAACAGGTCTGATAATTTTCAATAATATATTCAGGAAATGTGGAGCGAAAGACTGTATCGTTCAAGCACTTGATAGGGATACCTCCTTCAGTCAGCAAAGAAAGCAATGCCTGCAAATGCCTTCTGTGTGTTGGGACTACTCAGAAGAGGTGTGTCAGTCACAACAAGGCCATATTTTGACTGTTTTTCAATTTAATTAAAGTGGTTTGTCTTTCTTTTCTACTTTCTCCCCCTGCCTCTTCTAAAAACATTTGACTCAGGGAAGAAAACAAACGTTCTTACATTGTAATTAAATATTTTCTTATTGTCTCCCATAAACTATGAGTTAGAGGGTTCACCTTATGGTTTGGCTTCTGGCTAGACTAAGATGAAGGCATCATAGAAAATATTACATGACTACCTGGACCCTTCCACCTTTCTTCTCTTCCTTGGACTAAAATAACGTGGCAAGACATTTTGTCCTGAGCAGAAGACTCCTGGGGTCTTGGAGAAACATATATTTTTTCCTGGTTTGTATGAACACCCCAAATATCAATCCAGAAGAAACACATTATCGTGAGAAGGAGGAGGCCATGGCTGCCTGAGGTCTTTTAAGAGAAGTCCATGTGCTGATTCAGGGAAACGTGGGGCAACACACTGAAAACATTTGCAGGCCTGGAAAATAACTGGCTCAATAATTCAAGATGCTTTCAAGTTACACAAATGGATAAAAACAAATAAAGCTCCAGGTCCCCTAGTGATGTCATGTGGTAAGAGGCTTTGGAAATGGAAGACACAGAGAGCCCAGTTTTTCGAAGCTGTTTAAAAACATCAAAACATCGGCCAAAGAAGTCAGCACACTCCAGGGAAGGGACAGAAATAGAGTTTGCATGATTTAAAAAATACTTAGATAAAGAGAGAAGCAGTCACAATCCCCTCCATTTTTATTTTTCATCAGAGTGTTGTAATGCCCATATTTCCTAAGAGATTTCCCAGTGTTTAAGAGATATAGCAGTGCTTTCTTGACCTTGACACTATTGCAGCCCTGCCCTGCCCTGCTAATTCTTCCCTGAGAGGCTCGTCCTGCACATGGACAAGCACCATTTGTCACCTCACACGAGATGCTAGTTAGGCTTCTCATGGTGAGAAAACTGACACTGTTCCCTCGCACTGTTTAAATGCAATATTGTCAACAGTTAAGGTCACAATTCTCGTCAATTCACCTAATCCTATGAGATACATGCTATCATTATCCCATTTCTTCCTGCTCTATATGTAATGGGAATGTGGAGGTTGGAAGTTTAGTTCAATGCGTAGGCCCTCGCTTACGTCTATATCCCCAACCCTACATGAAAAAGAAGTAGGGATAAAGGGAAGGAAAGAGAAAGGTGGAGAGATTGGGAGACAGGAGAGTTTGAATACTCTGGTACATGAAGACATGTCACAGTCTACTAAGTGATGAAGGCTGCACCCTGTTCACAAATGCTAATCACCCGGAGTTTGGTGTGGATAGTGCTCCGGATGTTCACTTTATTGTTTGAAAGCTCTGATAATACTAGGACCAAAGATCCAGCCAGACTCGCCAAAAAACATACTGGTTAACTGTCACATTTCATTCAGAGCGGAAAGGGAAGAGAATGTGGGAGGAAGAATACCTAGAGTTTGCTTCTTATTGGGTCTACATATTTTTGGAAATTAACTTTCTTTAGCTTCTGATTTCTTAGCTGAAAGGATAATCAAACCATCACTCAAAGTGGTTATAAGGAAAAGACAGTACACACAAAACCCATGACCTACAACTTGCTGTGTAGTAGGCACTCTATAAACATTTCTTATGTGGCAGGCATTGCCAATTAGTAGTAGCAAATCAATTTCAGGATGATGGTGAATTCACATGCCAAGATAGCTATGAGGATAAGGGGCAGCTTGTGATCAGCATTAACATTGGCATTAGTGCAGGGGCAGGATAAGCTGCGGTCAGTCATGAAAGGTTTGTCTCTGAGTTGAAGGCGTCAGTGCTCTGCTGGGTGTTCATTGATGACAGCATGTGAGAAAGACCTTCCTTTACCACCAGGAATACCCTGCAGGACTCATCATACACAGGAAAGACAGAGCCCTCCATGTCATAGTCTCTGTTCATTCTTAAGATAAATTTTAGTAATCCCTGTTTTCTTTAACAGGAAACTTTCATCTTTCAGTTAATGGAATCCCTTTACACTATCCACCCCTGTGTCCCATCTGAGATGCATCATTGCTTCTTATTTCCAGAGCTACCATTAAGAAAAGGTTACTTGAACCCAAGCACTGTGGCAGTCAATCAGATAATCAAGATGGTGTCTGAGTGGCAAATGGGTAGTGAATGCAGGATGAACATGTGATGTGGAATGGTCTTCTGAAGATGGATGCTCCAGTTTACAGAAGAACTTTGGATGACTGTCCAGGCAGTGAGATGTCTCTGTCAATTCTAGAGTTTACATACTATCATTCTGTGGTCTTTGATGGAGTTGAAGACAGATAGTTATGGTTGTAGTTTTCCTTAGTTATGATAAAAGATAAGTTACATATGAGACTTTAGACTCACAAAGATAGGATAGGTATAGAATATTTTCTTTAAATCTTGCCAAATGTTAATGGACTAAATATTGTAACTATAGTTCTTACTTGGTAACTGTTTTGTTATATATAATTTGACTATGTTAAAGTTAAAACCTTTCTTTTTATTTAGACAGAAAAGAGGAGAAGATGAGGAATGGTCTTCTGTATATGTTTATCTTATTGGTTGATGAATAAAACATTGTGGCCAATAGGGCAACATGATTGGTGGGTTTAGAAGATAAGGAGGATTCTGGGAAACTAGGCAGAGTCAGTCACCATGTAGGCTTCCAGAGGAGTAACACCATGCTGGCCATTACAGGGTAAGCCACAGCCTCATGGCAATATATAGATTGATTGAAATGGGTTAGTCATTAAGACAGGGCTAGCCAATAAGAAGCCCTAGTCAAAGGCCAAAGTTTCATAATTAATACAGGTCTTATGTGTTTATATGGGGGCTCTGAGGCAGCTGCAGAATTGGGTGGAAATTCTGCAACAGATATGTGCTGGATAAATCTGATTCATAGCTGAGTAAGATGCTTGGGATTTCATTAACAAGCCAGAGTGACACATAATCCAACACTTACATGTTATTTCTGTAAATTTCCATTTAACATTCTTGGACTATAGTTGACCATAACTGTAACTATGGAAAGTAAACTCATAGATAAGGGGGTACTTGTTGTTCTTTTGTTAAAGTTCTAGCATAAAGATGGAGGGGGTATCCCACATGGGGGACTGCCAGTTGAGGGACAAACATGCCAGGCAGACAGAGCTTAGGTGAGAAGTTTATTTAGAAAGGGGAGTGAGGGGAGAGGGAAGAGAAAAGAGACATAGAGACACCCAGAAGAAAAGAGAAGAGAAGAGAAGAGAGAGCACAAAGAACAAAGAAAAGCAAAAAGAGAGAGCAAAGAGAGGGTACATGGGAGAGGGTCTGTCTTTTAAAGGGGTCCTTTACACCTGCCTGCAGACTAGTACTCATGGAACCCTGGGCAGACAAGTGTACTGCCTGAATTCATTCTGCCAGGTGACAGGGCCATCATAATACCTGAGTCCTTACCTTACTGCTATAGAGAGTAAACATCTTCTGGGAACTGCATAAGGTATAGTATATATCCTTCAACACTAAACACAATCCTTGACCTCTAAACCATAAAATATGGTTGGGAACAATTATACAGAAAGAATTTCAATCAACCCAAAAGGGGTTTTACTCAGTACAAAGTGAGCTAGAGACGCTAGGCATCCACACTTGGGAGATCAGAGAAAAGGCCAGGGAAGGGAGGGTGAAACCTGATGCCTAAGCTTGACTGGCTGGAGGATCTTCTCTGAGTCCTAGTCTCTTGCAGTTCATCATCTGAAGGCTAAAAGCAGAAAGAGAACTGAAGTGTGGGCATTATAGGTCAAAGATGGAGACACTGTAGTGTCTCCTCATGCAGGTTAGCTCCCAGAAGAACACCAACAAGTCGGCTAATAGAAGAGTCAGTGCTTCTGTTTACAAAAGAGGCCTGAGCATGACCTCTCCTTCAGGAGCTGGCTGGAGTACAGCTAAACAAAGGAGCTCTAAGCAGTCAATTAAACTGTCACAACACAGAGGCCAAATTAGAAGAGATCATCTGGTGGGAATCAAAGTGGACAGAACATCTCCCTGAAATGCTGTGTGCCAGAAATTGGTATTCCTTAGCTCCTTGGATGGTCATATCAGTTGTTAGGATCATGTGGGCAGCAAGGCCAGTTGTAGTATCAAGGAACACAACATGGATAGTGACCTTTACATTTGTAGAGTGAAGAGTATACATCACCAATGATGAGAGACTCTGGGCACCTTCCCTAGCTTCCTGCAACATGGCCATTGACATTTCATGCATTTACAGAGCAGGCTTTTCCTCTACATTGCTGCTGCTTCTTTAGCATTTTATCTTTTTTGTGGAAGCAATTGTCTTCTCAATGCATCATCATACTATACAACAGAAAATAATTTACTTTTTGAGACTACGTTCATGAGAAGCAATTTTATGCCTCCTTTTACCTTCTAGATATGCCATGAACTATGGAAATCTTTGCAGGGAATAATCCACCATCTTTTGAGTAGGCAGCGCCTTAAAACCGATGTGATGCCTCACTTATAAAACCATGACTCAACAGAGCAAGCCCAACACCAAGGATGTTCAAATGGAAGCAATGCTAGAAAAGGAGAGTGTGATTTCAAAGGCTGATCATAGATGCAGAACCAACCAAACAGTATTGGTATCCATGTAGGAAGATGACACAATAAGCTAGTGCTCATAACTTTGAAGCAACATCAGCTGTCCTTTTCAGCTCCAGCACACTGTGTAGCCCTTGGTTAAAGCACTTTCATTGGAAACATACTCAGTGATAGTAAGAAAGACTTAAGCTGCCAGTGTAACACCCATGGAGAAGACTTGGGTGGATATAACAAGAGAAACTTCTTGGGGCAAAAGTGGGATCCTGAACCTGCATTTCTACGAATGCCTCCAAGACTCAGGCCCAAATAGGCTATCTCTTTTAACAGTCACCATTGCAATACTGTTAGCACACATTGTATTAATACAAGGATGTTCAACATTATGTCTGATAAGAATTCTATAAAGCAATGCCTTGATAATCTTGTATGGAGATAGTGACAAATAAGCCCACTTCTTACTCCTTCAATTGAGGCATTAATAATTTTGCTGTTTTGATTTGACTTCCTTCACTCAATAATATCTATGGCATGTTTCATGCTGGGAGTACAGAGCTAGCCAAGGCTTAGTTGCTGCTCACAGTCCTACAGGGAAGACAGACAAGTGACAAGACTGATGAGGGGGTGGAAGGGCTGAGGAAAGGCAAGTGCAGATGCTAGGGGACACCAAAAGATGCATTAGGTCTGACCTGCAGAACTGGGAATGGCACCGATCATAAGACATAATTGGCAGAGAGCAGGAAAACAACAAAACACAGTGTTTTAGTCGAAGGAAGCACATGTTCCAGGCTTCTCAAGGAGAGAGAACATAGAGAATTTCATGAAGGCAAGATTTTTAGTCTGGTTAGAACACAATCTTTCCAAGGTCCTTAACTCTGTGATGGTTCATGGCAGTCAAGGATTTGATTTGGTTAGGGTTAACAACTGTCCTCTTACAAACCCCTAAGGATCTGTAGAATCCTAAGAGAGCTAATAAAGGGTGAGACAGATTGGAAGCTAAAGTAGCAACACTTGCTAACTTTGAAGAACAATCCACATCTACAAAAGGAAAAATAATTGGGAGCCATTGAATGTGTGAATGACTCTATGCTAACGAATACAGTGTTATGGGGCAGACATTTAACAAGCCATGGCCATTAGCCATTTCCCAGCTGAACTTTGTAAACTTATTGGGGCCCCAGATCTAATTACTCTATTTTAAACCCAGTCATATGAATACTACATACCTATATATTTGTAATATTCCCTACTATTTGGTGATTACAGGGCAGACAGAAAAGGCATGGACGGATTTAAACTTCTGTTTAACCTTTATAATCACCCTGTACAGAAATTTGCATTATATAAAATACTGCCATTTTCTACAATAGAAAAGAAAAAAAGGTTCTTGAACTCCAATACACTTTGAAATTTTGATTTCAATGAAATTAAACTTTTATTTTCTATAAAACTTCTTAAGGCCCAGTGTGACAGGATACATGAAAATAGTTTAAAGTTCTTTCCAAATGTATTTGGCAGTTACTTCCTTCTTTGTTGTATCTATACAAAACTTTCGTGCAAACATTGTCAAATAGTAAAGTGAAAATTACAAATTTCATTTTATAGCTAAGGAAAGTTGGGCCCAGAGAAACTAAAGACACTTGCCTGATGTCACCTAATCAACAAACAGGAAGGACCATTGTTTGAAACTGGATAGTTCTACCTCCCAGACTGTTACCAGCCTGGCAGAAGTAAAGGTATTCCAAGAAACAATGGAATGAAGAAATGGGGATTTCCCCAGGAATTTCATGCTGGGAAAAGGTGCCAGTCAGAGGGGATCTGGGTTCTAATGACTTCTCAGGCCACCTCACAAGATGACACTAAAACCAAGACAACATGGGTCAGTGGTGGGCAGGGCCACACTTTCACTGGGACTGCTAAAATGTGCATATCTTCAGCCCTCTGTTTAAACTTTGATCTCGCTTCAGGAGTCCAAAGACAGACTTGGGGAGTTCCCTGAATCTCTTTAACCTACTTATCAATGTGGCCCCACTGAATAAATCTCCTTTTCCTGCTTCCCACTTTTAGTTTGTCTTTTAATTGGTTTATTGAGGACAGGTGGCCAGACCTGGGTGGGTGCACAAATTATGAGCCCCAAGTTCAATAACAAAACCACAGAATAATTGTTTTTAATATAACCCCAACTCTTGGGAAATGTCTTGGTTTCAAAAGCACAGGATAGGGATAGTGAGATGGCTCAATAGATAAAGATGCTTGCCAGGCAAGCTGGGATCTACAGAGAGGCAAAAGAACTGACCCCACAAAGTTGTCTCCCGACCTCCACACTTGCTCTATAGCATACACATACACCCCTTCTTCAAATACATCATGTGAATGAACAAAAACCATGGGCTGCTAGCTTAAAAAGCCTCCTCAATGAAAATCTAAGAAAAGCATAAATTATCATAGCTGGGTTACAGGTCTTTAAAGGACAGCAGTCACCCTACTACCTGAAAAAGGGAAAAGCCACTGTGTTCCCTCTGCTCCCTAGCTCCTGAAGCATCACAGTCACTTCCTAAGTCCAAGGCACAGTTTGAGGTCTTCTTGTGCCCTGGGTCGTTTGTTATGTGACTTGGAGCTTAAGTCCTTGCTGTGTGTCTCAGGAATTCCCCAATCTATCTCAGTGTATTCGGTTAGTGTTAACTTACACCTGGCTGCTCCTTCAACAAAGACAACAGCAGCCAGCCACTATGCAGAAGACTAAAGTAAATAACCCATTCAACCCAAACCTAATAAGCTGCAAAAGTCAGAAAATATGAAAAAGCATTCCCCCCAACCCTGTTCCCTAGGTATTATGGGAACAGGTGAGACTTTCATTACTCCAGCAGTCCATATGTTTGAAGGTCAAACAACACCTGGGTATTCCTTTGAAATCAAGTAATTGAGCAGATTTCAGGGCAGTCTTGCTGAAAGACTCTCTGGATCCCCTGGTCAGGCAAGCCTTGGTTTAGAAAGCTCTGGATCCCCCCTCCACACACACACACTTCACCTTCATCACACAGAGATGAATATGAGATGCTATTCAAAAATTACAATATGCAGCAAACTAAGGAAAGGAATTGCTTTGAAACTGCTATGAAAATGATCTTTGGCTCCAGATGTTCACAGTGGTAAAGAAATCAGGCAAAAAAAAAAAAAAAAAAAAAAAAAAACCCAAAAAAACAGAAACAAAGAAGAAGAAGAAAGAAAGAAATCTTTCTTAGCACCTAAGCCCCTAAGCAAGCATAGAAGGTGGAAGACAGGTTAGCAATGCGAGGCCGTCCCTAGCTGACCTTTCCCTTTTGCTGTGCTGTTCACTACTTTGCATGGAAACTCTGCTTGTAGGAAAACATAGCATTGGCTCCCACAGAGCTGAATTTCTTTAAATCCAGAGACAAACCTCAGCTGTTTGGTTTGCAGCACATACCACTAGGGTTGGTGTGAACCCTGCTGGCTTTTATCTGTCAACTGTGGGCTTTGAGGTGGTAAATACCTTCCTCCTAGTTTGAGCTTGTTGTTTTTCAAACATAGACTTCACACTTCTCTGTGTTATTTACTGGCATAATGAATGCTGCTGCCCTAATAGACCCATTAGTATCTTGTTCTCCTCTTGATTGACAACTCCAAGACAACAAATTCAAGAAGGCTCCAGAATTTGCATGCTCAGAACACAGTGAAATATGTTTAGGTGTTCCCTAATTGCTAAATGAATGAGTGAGTGGCAGCAATAAACAGCAACAAGACCAAAAAAAGAATTTTCTGAAGTAAATGCATTAGAAATGTTTAGTGGATAAATTACATAAACATTTTCACTTTATCATTTTAAAATATAAATTTTTGTTACAAATTACACTGGTTCCAACTCAACCTTTATGATTGTGGGAATTTATGCAAAGTAGAATAATTAGCTATAATAACAATAACCCTGGAGCCTCAATAAAGATGAAAATTAGGGCTCAAGTTTATAAAAGACTTAAGTGCCTGTCTCTGCAAGGGTTTTCTCCATGTGTCATCTCGTATAATCATTTCAACAAATCCAGTACTGGGAACTGATCTCAAGGACTCAGATACATTATGCAGATACTACTAGGGGAAGCTAATTCATTCATCCAACAAATAAGTACGTATGTGCTGTCCTAGCAATAGATTCTGAAGAAAATAGCAAGGTACCATAGAAGCACCTACCCTGATATGATTTGTATATATAAACAATTTAAATGGAGGAATAATTTATTTGGGTTCATGGTTTTTGTATTGGTTAAAGGTTTCTATTACTGTGAAGGCATACCATGACCACAACAACTCTTATGAAGAAAAACACTTATTTGGGGTAGATCACTTATACTTAAGAGGTTCAGTCCATTATCATCATGGTGAGGAGCATGGTGGCGTCCAGACAGACATACTGCTGGCTACATCTTGATCAGAAGGCAGCAGGAAGTGGTCTGTGACACTGAGCAAAGCTAAAGCAAAAGAAACCTCAAAGCCTGCCCCCACAGTGACACACTTCCTTCAACAAGGCCACACCTACTTCAACAAGGCCAAACCTCCCAATAGTGCCACTCCTTATGAGTTTATGGAAGCCAATTATATTGAAACTACCACAGTTTCAGAGGGTTTAGTCCTTCATAGGATGACAATAGAAGCTAACAGAGTAGAGCTGCTCATGTCACAGCAGCCAGAAAACAGATAAAAAGACACAGGAAGCAAAAAGGGGATGATATAGTCTCCATATAGATCTTTACATGACTTATTTTCTCCAAGACCAACCTTCTATATTTCACCGATTCCCAATAACACCCCTATGTTACGAATTCATCAGACAACCCACACATCAAGTCAAAGACCTAGTGGAAATACCCCCAACACACACACACACACACACACACACACACACACACACACACACCTAGATGTGCACTTGCACTTAACTTATCTACTATGTGACTCTCAGTCCACTCAAGATAAGCATACTAAGACTCAAAATACTGATGGGGTCCCGGGCTACTCTTCAAAAACTATTGTGCAAAGTAATTGAAGAAGAATTCTAAGGATGAGGGTGATATGACTCAAGCTATATTAGCACAGAAGGTTGTGACATGTGGAATGGAGAGAATAATGTGGTGAGGTGATCACAGATTCAGGAAGGTAGTCAAAAGATGACTTTCAGTCTTCAGAGAGGATCAGATTGTGACTGGGACTGTGGTGATAGCAGTAAAGATAGAGATGGATTCCAGAGAGATTAGAGGATCAATTCTATAAGAAGTGGTCATGGATACAGAGTTGGGAGTGGGCTAGCTACTTGGCTTCTTAAACAAGTAGACAAATTTGTGACACTATTCACCAAGAGAAACTCTGGAAGAGGGTGGGTCCTGAAGGAGCATTTGTGAGCTCACTCTTGTATTGCGTCCTAAAAAAAAAAAATGGGGCCAGGCGGGCAGGAAACAGGAAAACCCTCCTTGTAACACTCAACACTCTTGGATCTTCCTAACATCTGGTACCTGTAAAGCTTTCAAAGCAGACAGTTGCTCTGTGGTTGAGAATTAGGAGACAAGATCAATGCACGATGAAAGTCAAGTGAGATTATAGCGATGGAAACCATGAAGTCACCAGGGAGAGAAGGTAGAATGAGGGGGAGAGAAAGCATAGGACCTCCAATAGGTAATGATTAGGTAGGAGAAGATGAGCCTACAAGTGACAGACCAGGACTAGGACAGAAGATAGCACACTGCCAGGAGTCAAGGGAAGGAAAGGGACAATGTCCATGATATAATTGTGTAAGGGAGAGGTTGGGAGTAGGAGATAGCTGAAGTTTGTATGGTGGGAGTGTTTCATTACCAACCTTTGTTAAGGTTATTGTATTCCCTCTCCAGTTATGATCCGAAACATACCATGTTCCCTCCCCAATCACTGCTAGGCAGATGAGGGGTTCTCTCTCTCTATCTTTTTTTTTTTTTCATTTTATGTCCCACTTAATTTTTCTACTACTTGAAACTGACTTCTCACTCCGTTACATTCTTATTAAATGTCATGTCTATTTTTATTTGTTGTACCAATCAACAAAATGGTTATGAAAGTAATCTTGTCACAGAAAGATTCTCTTTCTCTTTTCATTGTAGTGAGCTCAAGAATGTTAGACCCCTAGTTCAAATTCTTGTTCTATTTCTCATTGATGAATTATCCTTAAAGAATGGATAATCACAGCAACCTTTGCTCAAGAGACCAGTGGAAGGGCAAGGCAGTTATTAGCTGAAAATCCACACTCTCACTTATGTGGGAATTCTGTTTGAATATCTATGCAGAAAAAAAATGTAATACTCAAATTGCTATCTGCTTAGTAGCAACTTAGAACTTAGGACTCAGAACTGGTCAGATTTGAACACAGAACTTGGTTTCACAACTTTCCACCTGTGTAACTTAAGACAAAAACCTCAACCTTCCTGAGACTACTTTTTTTAATAGATGAAGTAAGATTAAATATACATTCTCAAAATATGTTATGAAGTATTACCTGTTCTGTATAGTGCCAGGTAGATGAAACAATTAATATATTATAATAATCACTTTAGGGGCTGGAGAGATGGCTCAGTAGTTAACAGCAGCACTAGCTGCTCTTCCAGAGGTTCTGAGTTCAATTCCCAGCAACCATAAGGTGGCTCACAACTATCTATAGTAGGATCTGATGTCCTCTTCTGGCATCATGCAGATAGAACACTCATATACATAAAATGAAATTAGAAAAATTAAAAACACAAAAGAGACGGGTTGGGCCTGGGAGAATAGCTGAGTGATAGTGCATGGAGAGGTGCTAGAAGAAAATTGGTTAGATTTTTTTTTTAGGATCATGTTTGCATACAAAACAAACATGCAAAATGGGGCAAGCCTTTCCCATCAGTTCACTCATGAAAAACACGGAACCAATAGGAAACAGTATTCCATCCACTAACTGCACCACCAGATAATTTCCAAATAATTAATAAAAGACCCAGAGCTGAGATCAAAACCAAGTAAAATAGACCTGATTTTAAACTCCCATCCTGCCAGGTACAGCCTGTCTCATTGCTTAAAGTGGGTAACAGTCAACAAGTTGAATGTCTAGAAGAGAAGGTACAATCCATGCACAGATTTTCTGCAGTTTAGTGTGAGTGAGCTATATAATAACCACCTGTAGCTTTTCACACAGCATTCATTGTCTGTCCCTTGTCAGTGAAGTAAACAACAACAGAAGGATCACTGAAGAGGAAGGCACTTACAGTCAGTGTGCACACGCTCACTTGTGCCTTCTTTATTAAATCCTGCCACAAACCTCACAGAAAGAGTCTTACCATATCCTGCTGAAGCTAGAACAGATGGGGAAATGTGTCCCAGTTACACTGTATAAGTGGAAGACACAGGACTCAAGCAAGCACTTGTGGTACAACCCTGCATTTAGAGTCAGCTTTTGGCTTCAAAGTGGGGGAAAAATAAAAACATATTCTGGAGTTTAAAAATACTACATCCTTATTTACCTAAGCCCACTGACTCTTTGAAGGTTATGACAATTCTGATAAATCAAGTGTGAAACTACCTTTCTCTCCCTAGCATCTTTTGTCTTGATTTAGGCTGTTCTGCAAAGCAGTATAGATAACCAGTCAATTTTCTTTCTCCCAAACTAATCTTCCCCATTGCCTCTCCAAGCAGTGGGGACCCCATATAACTGATCCTCTAGAACTTCAGTAAATTAATCACAGAATTCTGAGACTCAGCAAAAAGGCACTTAGTCTGACCCAAGAACAACAGCGTTCTTTGGCAGCCAGAGAATGTTTTCCCTCGCTGGCCACCAGGCCTCTGAGAATAGCGACAAGGAAACAGCAGGACTCTGAGGTCAGCTAACACTGGTGGCATGGAGACCTGAGGAAAAAGGACATGCCTTCCTAGGAAGATGTTTCCTAGCCCCATGCTTATTGTTTTACTGAGCCCATTGTGTTTGCAAGGACGCTTTCATGTACCTAAGGAACTTCTGCTTTTTCATAGCTCATTAGGAATGTTCATTGGGACACACACAACCTTGATTAGCCAAGCACTGGATTCTTGCCCCATGGGCAGGATGGGGGCCCTCCTTTTTACATTGATGGGGGAGGGGGAATCGAACTCATAGGTTTGTGTATGCTAAGCAAGCACTGTACCACTGACCTATACCCTCAGAAGAGTTTACTTCTAAATATGTATGATCTAACCATTTTGTGCTAAGGGCATACACTGTGTGTGTGTGTGTGTGTGTGTGTGTGTGTGTGTGTATTCTTGGATGTTCCAAAAGCAATAGGCTACAAAGACACTATCTATTCACCATAACTTGTTGCATGTTTATTTATTGTTTGTCTGTTCATGGGGGAGGGAGCATGTGTATGTGTATTTGTGACTAGAGGTCAATCTTACATGTCATTCTTCAGGCACTGTCTGCCCTTTTTTTTTTGAGACAGTTTCTCATTGGCCTGGAACTCACCAAGTAGGCTAGAATGGCTGGCCAGTGTACACAGGGATCCACCTGTCTCTGGCACCTTAGTCCTGGGATTAAGGGCACACACCACAAAAACTGGCTTTATACATGGTTGTGAAGGCTAGGTTCTTGTACTAGCAAGGCAAGTGCTTTACTAGCTGGCCAACCTCTACCACTGAGCTGTTGCCATGAAAATTCTTGCTTTAAAATTATATTCATGAAAAAAATCTTAAAAACTAAATTTAAATATAGTTAAGACTGGCGGCATGGCTCAGAAGGTAAGGGTGATTGTCACTTAGCCTGACTGTTTGAGTTCAAATTTATATGGTGAAAAGAAAGAGCCTACTCCTTCAAATTGTCCTCTGATCTCCAAATATTCACCATAGTAGGTGTGTGCCTTACTCCCTCACCCCAATTATATATGCCCACTTTAGCATGAACACACAGACAATAAATTTTTATAAAATTCTATATATGTTTTGGAACATTTGTTATATGGCAGACTCTGTGCAAAAGGTCACATGTCCTATTACTATTATAACTCCCACAGGAATTATCATATATGAAGCCATTATTAGCATCCTACTGATTAGGTCATAGTTATGTAACTTGCTGAAAACAATTTGGCATTTTATTTTCAGAATCTGTGTTGTGGAGCCCAGGTTGGTCTCACATTCACCTTGTGGCCATGGAGGCTTCTAAACTACTGTTCCTCCTGCCTATCTGTACTGAGCACTGGGATGACAGCCATGGACCACAACATGGGGCTTAATGAGTGCAAAGTTTAAGGTGCAGTGTTAGTTTTAAGTAAAGGATCCAATAAGATCATGTTGCCATTGATGTTTTACAGTGGCTTTCCCAGATTCAGAAGTAGGTGAAACCTATGATTTCAAATCCAAATATGTTAACCTGCAAGGCATATAAGTTCTCAAACAACTGTAAAGTCAAAGTATCAATTTGTTGACAGCTGCAGCCAACATCTAGCCAATGCCCACCCCAAAACAAGATGGGTCAGTACATCTGATGTGCTCTGCCATAACCAACATCTCAAATTGCTTTGGGCTCTAGGTTCCTGAGGGTAATATATTAAAGACAGTTCTAGGTATAAATGGCTGAATGTTATTTCAGGCCCATCCATAATCAGCACCAGGGATAAATTTTATTTATTTATCAACTCTGCACACCTTTTGTGGAATAAACAACATTTCTTAATGATTATTGCTGGCCCCAGAACAGCAACCATGGAAGGTGTCTGGCACAATTCCAGTTTAAAATAAGCATCATATTTTCTGTAACCTAGTCATTGGATGATACTTGAGAATAGGAAGAAATCCATCTCCCATAATAATGAAGGGATCTTTGAGACTAGGCCTGCACGATCCTTTTATTAGCCACTTAACAGCAAGACACGCTTGTGTTTCTGCAACCAAATCCCTGTTGATTTTATAGTTTTATTTTTTCGTTTCTAAAACTAACATAAAATGTTGATTTGTCTTTTTACAATGTTTTTGCTATTTTATTTTATGTACATATGTGTATGAGTATACATGTGGTGAGCAGAGGTTGGCATACAGAGTCCTCCTCAATCTATATCCACCTTATTTTTTGGAGAAAGGGTTTCACTGAACATGGAGATCATTGGCTGGCTAGACAGGCTGAGCAGCAATCCCCAGAGATCCCTATTAGTGATCGGACTATAGGTGCATACTGCCATTCCTGGCTTTAAAATAAAATGGGCTCTAAAGGTTCAAACTCATGCCTTCTTCACACTTGCACAGCAAGCACTTACAGAACCATCTCCCCAACCCCAAATATATTTATTTTTTAAAGCAAAGCAGTATGTTTATTTTCCCCTGGCAGAAGCTTATAAGCCCTGGGAAACATGCTGTGGTACTCTAACATGGAGACATCAGTGCTAGTAATCACCTGACACCAATCCTCTAGCAACATCTGTGCCTCAAGGACCAGAAGTTTTGTTTCCATGCTTCCTCATTTTGCTTTGCTCTTGAGAAAATAGGAGATCTCTGTCTCTTGCCAAGGCTTGGCTTAGTGGACTCCAGACTGACCCACAGAATAGTTTCTGGAGCAACATGGAGCTCTGGGAAAGATCAGCCATCTGGTGGGGATGGGATGGAAATGGTAGGAATCCTTGCTTAGTTTGTGAAAAGGAGAAAGGGGCATTTAAGTAGAGCTTAAACACATAGGGTGCATAGAGAAAAAAGATGCTGATTCTAATGATGAAAACTGTATGTTCATAGAATTCTTCATTGGGGAGTCCCTTCAGGTACTGAGGTTTCAGAATATGAGGAAAAGATTCTGATGCATGGAAGACATTCACAAAGAAGTCACAGAAGTCACAGAAGAAACATTTGCTAAAATTTTGAAAAATAAAAAGTACTAGCTTGATGACTTCACAATATGAAGAATTAAAGGAAGATAATTCATAGCAAAAATTCCAACATTATATCTCTCTGATCATGGTGGAGCACATCATTAATTCTAGCACCCAGAAGGCAGAGGCAGGCAGATCTAGATGAGTCTAGGCCAGCCAGGTATCTATACCAAGGTTTAAGCTACCTAAAGCTACATAGTAAGACCCTATGATCTCAGAAAAACCCAGAAAAACAAAAACATTATGTCTTAGGTCTGATTTCACCAGAAGCCATAGATATATGACCCACTTCCATCAAATCCTTACAGATTTTACAAGAGTTAGAACATGTACAGAAAGTTGTCTGGTTTTCCACCGTCTATTTACCATTGTGTAATGGGAACTAATTAAGCACATTTATGAGTATGAATGAAGAATTTCTATGAGCATAACAGTTACAAACTACAACTGATATGCAGATTCAAATTTTCATGACTACTGCTGTCATTTGTGTTAAGGTTTTCTGAGTGGTGAATAATGCTTTGGAAAAACTGAAGATAATCAATAATAACCTACTCTGTAATGTGTCCCTGGAAACATGATATTAAAACATGTCTATTTACCAAACATCCATCTATCTGTCTACTTATCTACTATGTGGTTTAGATTCTACATAAAATAAACAGATGCTAGTTTAAACCAAACTTCTGGTGTGACATCTAAAAGTCATCCAGGACTCAGGAAAATGTCCCATTTGTGACCCTTTAATTATAATGATGATGCTATAACCATGTGTATCCAAAAAAGCCTCTGGTGGCTTTGTTCCAATTGTTCACAGAAATACCAAGCTTCAGTGCTTTCCCATCTGTGTGGACTGTGGTTCCTACAAGGATGCCCTGCTCCTTCCTCCTTCCTAGATGCATTGTTCATCCCTTTTGGAGCTCAGAAAAGTTGGTCCCATTCTTTTGATGTGCTCTTCCACTAGCTCTACAAGCTGAACCTGATAATTCTACTTCTAAACTTCCAGTTTCCAGTGTTGTCATTAATAATTTTAAAGTTGCATATGAACCTCACCTCAAATCAACTGTAAACTACTTAAAAACCCTCCTTGCAGTACTTCTATAGACTCAGTATGTAGATGAACTTGTGGACTACAGGTGAGTTAATAAAGGCAAACACTTAAGGGGGAGTGGGTTATATGCTTTTTGAACTTATGAGGATGAAAATGAGACAAGACAGCCTGTAATTGAACTTTGAGTCACTATTGTACCCCAGCATCAATTCATACCAGTGAATTCTCTTCACGGTGCCTAGTGGTTTTGCTCATACACAATTTTACCATATTGGATTGATTCTCAAAAGCGAATCCATCTACTTTTACCAAAGCATTGGTTGATTCTCAAATCACCATGTATGTATGTATGTATGTATGTATGTATGTATGTATGTATATATGTATGTATGTATGTATTCTGAGTCAGAACCAGATGGAGACATTGGTACAGAAACAAATAGAATAAAACAAAACAAAACAAAAACTAATGCTGTGTTGTCCTTTCAAATACTCACTTTGACAAACACTTCTCCATATAATGTGCTTCAAATCCACCCATCAACCAGAAAATCAATCTTCTTGCATCATGCAAAACCATGGATCCATGTTTTCCAGAATGGAATTTGGCCTTTCCATATTCCCTGGAGAATCCAGTCAAATATACTAAGACAACCTCCAACTGCAATCTTGCAACCCTACATTCCACAGACTGTATGAACATCAGGCACGTCACTGAAAGTAGAATGACGGTGTTGACTGACTGGAAGTGGCATTGTTTGACTGCTAGCAAAGCTTCTGCACTGGCCCTTGTCATCAGTGCTTTATCTCAGTTATGCACTTTTTTTTCTATAAAAAATCTAAAGCTTTCCCCAATTTAGTCAAATTAACTATATAATATTATATAATAATATGTACACATATACATAAATGTGTATATATGTTCAGACACATAACATATATATCTATATATAATATTGAATTCAATCAATAATTGAACACAAATAATCATTTATAACTATCTGCACATTTCCTACTGTATCTAACTTTTTTGGGCCACCACCATTGTTCATAAGAAGTTAAATCTCTTAATAGTTCCCAAAACTACATTACATTTTCTCATTTAATCCTCCTAGGGACTTGATAGAGACAGGCAGTACTCTTGCCTTTCCCAGAAAAAAAAACTAACCCTTAGAGAAGTATTTTTATTGTTATAAGCAGAATAATCAAGAGTCTGGCCATGTTCTGTCTGCCTGCAAAGTGTACATCCTAACCCTCATGCCCTTCTGATCTTAGTTGGGTTGGGTCCAAAAGAAGACAATCATCAGAGACTTGGAGGTCCTGGAACACACAGGCTGAAATGAAGGGCTAATGGGGACTGCTGAATGGATGGACTCAGAGGCAGCTAATGCTAGTGGTACTGGAAATGCAGGATTGGGTCATTCTCCGAAGGAGAGTGTGTATGGCAAGTATGAATGAGTATATGAGTATTCGGGGATAGAGGCTGAACAAGAGGCACCCCTGAGGCACAATGCATGGGTGAAGAAAGGCAAGAGTAAGGTACCAATGGAACACATGACTCAGAGCTTATGGGAGAACCAGCTAAAAGCAAATTCCAGAGAAACCCACACAGCCACCAGTACCAGTGCCCCATGAACTTCATGCAAATACCTCTGGTGTACCTCATCAAAGTCTGTTTCTTTTGTTCTCCACTCAAGCAATCAAAGCCTGAGAGGCGTGCCCTGGCCACTTTACATCTTTTCTAGGCCAGCAGTATGAAGATACCCAAAGAGAAAGTGGATAAAAGATACAATTACCTATCTTTTAGCTTTCATTGCAAGCTGGGCTAACAGTGACACTTGATAGGGCAAGTTCTGGAATTCATGATCATTTTGAAGGGTCGGTCATCAAGTCGATTACAGATCAAGTTAGATTATGTAATCCAACCCAGTGCCAAAAGGAAAACCAGCTGGATTGGGGTTTATAGCTAATATATATTTACCTCTGGGGGTGGCTGGGAGCACAGACCTTTTTGCCCTTTTTTTTTTTTTTTTTTTTTTTTTTTTTTTTTTTTTGGTTCCTAAGGGCTATCCAGGCCTCTATGAAGGCCTTCAGGCTTTCCACATAGGCTTGCTTGAGAAACAAGAGCAGCAGCTGACTCTGAAATGCCTCAGGACTATGTGGGGTTGTGATTCTGTCATCCCTCATATGACAAGGTGCATTTCTTACTTACCCAGAAGGGATTAATATCCTCTAGTAAAAATCATCAATAAAATATGACCTAACCTGGAAGGTGAAACACCCAAAGAAATGTATCACATCTATACATTAGCCCTAGAGTTAAGCCTTATACACAGAAGTATCATGTATAATGTGAGTATGATCGCTACAGCTCTCAGAGGCAGATACCACCATCATCCCCATTTATAGATGGGATAATTGAAGTAGGGCGAGTAAGCACCCTATCTTGTAATGCTCTGTTCAAATATGGTTGGTACATTAGGAAACAACTGTGTTTTTTCCCCCGAACTTGCCCATGTGTGATTCTCACCTCAATAAACACTGATTAATGGAGAATTATACCCAGATGAGCTGGATTTCCTGGTACTGTTAAGTGTTTCTAAGAATGGTTCCACTGACACAATTTTGTAAATTTACAAGGATGCAAAAGCAGCACCCCTTCAGTCAAAACCAGGCTTCCAGTTTTGAATTGTGTTTGACCTTTGCCCAGCCAGTGTCATGTGGTGGGAATGCCTATGATACATGCCAGTGAGCCACAGCTCCAAGCCAGCTCTATAAGCACCAGGAAAAAGAGCTAGTGTGCTACAAAATGTAGTGTTGTGTGGTGCTGTTAGCTTTAAATGGTTAAATTCTTTTCAACTCCTGTCATCTTCAACTTCTGAGGGGTGCACTAGGGAACATAACCCTATTCTAAGTCAAGGAACATCTGTACAGGAAGCATAACCCTAGCCAACATCTACCACCCACCTGCATTCACCAGGGATATTGGCAGCCACACCCCTACATCCAACCCTGCAAACTTCCTTTCCCCTAACTTCATTGTAAATTATGAGCTCCAACATTTCCATGAAATATCCAAAAACTAAATGCCATCTTTTCTCCATAATAGGTGCCAAATTTATGGGTGGGCATCCATATATTTCTTGCCTATGTAACAAGTGTAATCATGAATACTATGTATTATGTTCTTAACTATTTTTTGGCAAAGTGTCTCTGCTCAGGCTTTTAATGTGCTGTGCCCACAATGCTCCCTTTCCTTATAATCATGGTATAATCATGGTGGTTTTTATTGCCCAATTCTGCACAGCACAGTGATTTTTAGAAACACATATGTTGTGTTAAAGTGTAGCTATCTGTAACTCAGACAAGGGCACTCACTAAATAATGGTTTAGCAGGGATTTCAGCATGAGCTGCCAAGGAAGCCAGGCTAGCTTCTGAATCCCTGTATTTTTTTCTGCTTTGGCATATGTGACCTCTTCTAATCTTCACAGCAGCCATAAGAGGGTCCTTGTTATTTCTTTTTTACCAATGGGGGGGGGAATCAAGATTCAGAGACTTGACAAAGTAAATCTTGGATGATGATAACCATAAGTGGAAACTTTGAAGTTCACATGTTTTCTCTGAAGAGATGACTCAGGCCAGGATTCCAGCAGGACTGCAGAGAGTCCTAGAGGTCTTTCTCTGAAGAGATGACTCAGGCCAGGATTCCAGCAGGACTGCAGAGAGTCCTAGAGGTCTTGTGAAGGGATAACACCACAGGTCAGCACAGGCCTGAGTTCTCAGAGGTCCTCTCTCCTAACTATGGGATGGTCGGGACTATTCATTAGTCCCTTCACTTTGTCTTGCTCACTCAGTCATTCATCAAGCAATTCTTGATGTGTGATATTTAACATTTAGGTCAGAGCTTCCCTCTGTAATCTATGCCCTTCACACTAGGGATTTTCCTTAACTTTTTATTTATATGTGCTTTTGTGTATGTGTAAGCACATATGTATGCAGTTAAATGTGTGGGTACATATATGGGTACATAGTGTGTATGCACAGAAAAGGAGCAGAGGACAAATTTGGGCATCATCCTTTCAGAGTGATCCATTTTTTTTTAAGACAGGGTCTCTCATCGGTGTCTCTAATCAAGTAGGGTAGGCTGGCTGTCCAGCAAGCCTCCCCTCTGGAGTCTGCCTGCTGCCTTCCCAGGATTGGGATTACAAATACATGCTACTCAGCCTGGATTTCTCCCTGCCCTCCCCACCCCCTGTAGGGCTCTGCAAATTATATTCAGGTCCCTAAGCCTGAAAGCAAGTGCTCTACCGACAGAGCTCCCTCCCTAGGCTGGAGTTCCCTTACTAATAGCATACATTGTCTTCTACCCTCAGTACTCATCACTAGCTATGCTGCCATGATCATTTCCCACATGTTCTTTGGTCCTTTTCCTAATGGTGATCTCAGGAAGACTACAAATCAATCTTTGTTTTCTTCCTATCCATCTTTACCTGACACACACTAAGTGCTCAATACATGCTTGACTTGTTACCATGACCTTCAACTTGGCATGGATACAAAGGAAGCATGGAGTATAGAGAGTATCTCCAGTCTAGACAGGCATTTCTCGAACAAATAAAGTTTTAAGAGTTATTGAAATTCTCGAGCTGGAAGGCTAAGTCCCTGCAATGTGCACACATGAGAACTGTAAAGAAAAAGTAGCTGACAGATGGGAAACTGATCCACAAGAGCGTCTATAAACGGATCATGAAATAATCAGGTTGCTTGGTCTTTTATTTGTTTCTGGATGGAGTCCCAGGCAGGGAAGATAACCTTCGCTTGAGAACAATGTGGCGCATCATATGTAAATGTAATGAGATGATGAATTATTCCAGTGTCATTATGCCCATGATTTATGGGGAGACATTATCTGCTAAAAGCCCAAGCTGAAAGAATATTGATTTCACTTTTACTGAGGCAGCCATTTAAACCTTTTTTTTTTTTTTTTTTTTTTTTTTTGTAAAGACAGAACATGATTGTTTAAAAGACCATTTGGTAGGGAGGAGTGGGAGAAAACCATGGGGTGAGACTGATCTTTTTAGGGCCACTTGGGTGGAGTGAGGTCCCCATGCTCTGTGTTCTCCTGTGAAACCCTGTAGTTCTCCATCGCAGCTCTTAGCTGTACACATGGGATTTAGTACCAGATTCTCTGCTAGGACATTTGTAGGTTCAGAGCCAACTTTTATTTCATACTGGCAAATATTTTTCTGACCTTTAATCCTGTTACTCAATTAATCTTGAAATCTAGAAGAAGTAGGTTGAGCCTTCTTGGTAGTAGAGGTAACACTGAGAGAGAATGATCTCTTCCCCTTCAAGGGGAAGGAAACAATTTCCAGTAACCCTACTAAGTACATTAGGCTTCCTCCAGAATATGAAAGATCAGACATATTTGGGTTTCCAAAAACAGGGAAATGGAAGTAGGCAATAACATGGCAGATTTTGATCTGTGCCAGTTAAAGAAATAGTCTCCCTTATACTCTATGGCCTGGTTTTCCTACTACACAAAAGGATAAGCCAAAATTAATACAAGCAAGTTAAACCTTGAGTTTAAAACCACATTCATTTGATCCTCCCAATGCAGTTAAAAGACCACTGTTATTGTCTTCCTTTATCAATAAGGAAACTGAAGAATAGGAACAATTCATACAGATTATAATAATGTAGATGGGGGAATTCTCCAAATGCTTCACTCCTAAAAGAAGAGCTACAAACAGTTACTGGTTGCTGAGAGACAGAGAGTCAGTCTTCTCCAGGGTAGAGCCCACAATAGGTTAGCAAATCTTAGGAAGTCCTAAATACCTGTGAGCAACCCTAAATGATCTTGGCTACTTGTGTTTATAAAATTATATACATGCATGCATAAATGTGTCTGTGTCTGTGTGTAACAATTATAATGTAAAAACAAGAGGCCATGAATTTGAGGAGTGGGAGGGAGCTAAGAGGAATTAGAAGGAGGATAAAGAGGGGCAGAATGATACAACATAGTATTTATACGTGAAATTCTCAAAAATAAAAATTTAAGATTGTAAAACATTTGGCTGTGATCTTATTCTCAGTTCAGACAGCTTTTAAACTTACAGTCCTTCTGCCTTGACCTTTCAAGTAACTGGAATTATAGGCCTGCACCACTGGGCCTGGCTTTCTCACCATTCTTATTAAGTTAATTTAAAATAAACCTCTCTTCATCTGCTCTATATCATAAGGATAATTTCCAGAGACCTTGGCTTAAAAAGTAATTGTAATCATTATGTTTATTCTACAAGAGAAAGGACCACAGAGCTACTATGCTCAATGTAGCAGTCATCTTCCGTATACCCTAAGTTGGATTTTGAATGGCTATAGTCATAGTATATATAGCCTAGCTGACTATTTTTCTTTTTCTTTTAAAAAAGTTGCATCTTACATTATTTTCTGAAGTCTTTTCTAAAATGACCATGGACCTGCTAACTCCACACAAACCTTGCTTCACTTTCCTATAACATAAGTCACTATTTTACATATTACATATTACATTCATAACTTTGTTTTCTCCTCTCCAGAATGTGAGCTATGTGATATCAGGAATTTGTATTGCTCAACAATGCACACCCAGAGCACAGCCTGGTTCTTGGTTCTTCTTGGTAAATATTCAATAAATGTCAAATGTATGATAGTGAGCTCTTTCTCATTTGAACCAGGCATTTCTCAATATTATTCTTCTCTTAGGAGTTCCTGAAAACATTCAACAAAAGCAGTGCATCTCTCCCAGGCTTTCTTGCAGCTATCTAAGGTTACATGACCATATTGAACCAATGAGTTAAAATAGAAGAGTTATACTGAGCATTTAGTGAACTCTACATTGGCTTTCTATGGCTTCAGTGGCAAATTATCCCAAATGTGGTGTGTTTAAAACAAGGTATTTTTAATTCTCTTATAGAAATTCAAAATTGGTTCCAGTGGGATAAAGTCAGAAGGTTAGGAGGGCTGCAATTATTCTGGCTGCTCAAGTGGGAATTAATTTACTTAACTAATTTCTGGAGCTGTATTGCTTGATCATTTTCTCTCTTTTCAAAGCCAACAGTGTGGACTTTTACTTCTGTCTGACTTTTGTCTCTGCCACAGTGAGATCTTCCACCATCTCTTTCTTACAAGACACTTGTGGTTAAAGGACAATCTCATTTTAATAGCCTTAATTTAAGCATGTCTCTAGAGTTTCTTTTCCAAGTTCATGAGTGTGATTGATTAGGACATAGATATCTCAGGGAATCATTGTTCAGTCTCCTATAGATCCTACCTGAACTCAGCATGTATTTGATGAAACTCAAGGTGCTGTTTAGGCCATGAGGAAGGCATAGAGACACAGAAGACACCAGTCAGACCTGCAACTTTTCCTGGTTAGTACAGTGTGGCAGAAGTTAGGTTGCTTTACTTCCAAGCATAGGTCTCAAAGGCCTTACACTTCTCTTTAACACTAATAGAAGAACAAATCAAGCAAGACTTGTTGGAAGAAGCTATGTGGTCCAGTCATTACAATTTCTCAAAGTAAAGATGGACAGCCACTAGATAGTGGGCATGGCTATCTTTGACCATACAATCTCACTCAACCTTTAGCTGACCACAGACATGTGGCCTAGCCAATTCAAGATCATCCAGTCCTGGAGTAGATAATCACAAGTGCTCAGTTGACCCACAGACCATAAGTCACAATAAATTATTACTCTAAACTTCTTGAGTGTGTGTGTGTGTGTGTGTGTGTGTGTGTGTGTGTGTGTGTGTGTTATACTAAAGCTGCCTAAAAGAGAAACCCCAAAATGTGTTATCAACATAAAGGACAAACTACCCAAGACTTATCTACAATGCAGTTGTGAATTATATTTTTACTTCATCTCAGTGTCTAACATGCATAAGCCATTGGTATACAAGATAATTTAAAAGTAAGACAGACTTTGATAAAAAATCCAGTAAGAACATATTCTAATCAATGTATATTAGAAAATGATGATTTTTCTTTCTGAATAAAAGTTATATAATTTTTTTGGCCCAAATTACTAAATCAAAAAAAAGGATTCTACATAGAAATATGAACTAACTAATAGTATTGGTTAAGCAGCACCTGGAAAACTTGGAAATGAATGTCTCAGGTTCAAATAAATGCTCCAACATCACAGGTGACCAGCAAGGCACCTCACATAAGCATTAGACAATAATCCAGAATAGTACCAAGAAGGAATTTATGTTCCAAGTCTGAGGCAACAAGACTTAGGTCTGCAGAGATGAAGAAAGCGTTTTAAAGTTCAGTTCTGTAACCTAGTAGGCATCTGTATGTGGCATGTATGTATGCAGACATACATCTCTGAGTGTTTATATAAGATCTTATCTAAGGATCTCATTACCCTTCATGGGCTTTAATTAAATGCCACAATACCCCTGACGAAACAGCTATTATTTTAGATGGGTAATTGAGACATTTAATCAAGGCTCCTTAAACAGATGAAGCAATATGCCTAAGGACAGACAGGAAGCGCTTATCTAAGCTGCAAGCAAGCCTAGAGACTTTCTCCTTGGTTCTGACTCTTACCACCTCACCACACAGCCTGGGGGGGGGGCAGAAAATTACCTCCTTTAACTTGTTTCTTGGTGTAAAATTGTCTCTCCCTAGACTCTTCTGGTTATGTGTAAGGAAACCCTTTGCTTGCCTTTCCCCGCCTCTTTCCTGTTGTGAATAAGTTCCTGTTCTTTGTGTAGAAAGGATCCCAACAAAGGTCTTTTCAAAAGATCTACCTGAGACACTGAGGCAAACACCAAGAGTCTCCACTATTAGGAAGCATTTAAATCCTTATCTTAAAGCGCTTTGTCAATGTAAACATGCTAGAAGTCCTGTGTATTCCCTGCTAGGGGTAATGATCCATGGCCAAACATCGTCTTTGGCTCATTTAGACTTCCTGGAACCATAGGTTCAAATCCTATCAGGTCAGCCTGGCCTTTATTCTTCCAAATGAGTTAAATGGAGCGGAAGAGTTTGCCTGTAGAACTTCTTGGCTAAAATTTGTGGAAATCAACCATCTAATTTCAATGTGCTGGGTTGTTGCTACTTTAAGGAAAGTTTCTGAGTTTACCTTGGACCACTAGATCAAAGCCAAATACTGCTAGTTAAGCACTTCTGTAAAAGGACTCATAATATTTGCTTTTAGAAACTTCAGCCAAGATTTTTAATAGCAGCTGTACATGAATGTTCTCTGGATGCTTAGATTAGTTGTCTTGTATTACACACCCTATAGTGAAACACACACACACAAATATGCATACAAACAAATTCATATACATATATACATAAGCACACACCCACAAATGCACAAACACACACACATACAAACACATAGACAAACACACGTCCGCACATAACACTACAAACACACACATACATACACACATAAACATACAAGCAAATTTATATATATATATATATATGTATATATATATACACACACAAATACATTCACATATATGTATATACACACATATATAAATACATAAGCAAGCACATACATACATATACTCAAACACATTCACATATACATACATATATACACACATACAGATAAACACATAAGCAAACATACATATATATACATGTACACACATACATACAAATGTATTCACATATATACACACAAACACATGCCTATATATGTATACACACAAAGACACCCACATACAAATATGTAAGCAAACATACACACACATGCATTCATATGCACAAGCATATTCACATACATACACATATGTGCAAATATATCACATATAAACACATACACACAAATGCATTCACATACATACACATAAGTATACACATACACACAACACATACACACACACACACACACACACACTTGAATTTTTCTTTGTTGATTATTTGAGACAGGATCTCACACTGATGTGTAATCTTAACTAACCTCAGACTTCCAGTGCTCCTGACCTAAACTCCTGTGTGCTGGGTTTATAGGTATGTGCCACTATACATGGCATTGAATTATTCTTTCTAATTTATAACTTTCTAATTAATAACTTCATACATGAAAATTTCAACCTTCTTTCTTCCTCTAATTCCTCCCATGTCTCTCCACTCTCAGATTCATGACCATATGTGTGTGTGTGTACATCTATCACACATATTATATATAAATATATACTTAGGATTGGATAACCTATCAGAGGCTCATCCATGGAATAAATTGGCCTTCCCTCCCTCAGCAGTCATTGGCTGCCTATAGCTTTTCATTTATGGGTGGAGACTTAAGAAACCTCCTTCATTTACATAGGCATGTCAGTTGGTGTGATAATTTTGCAAGTGTTACTGAGATTTGGTGGGTAAAGCATTGCTGTCACATCTAAAAGACACTGTCTCAAAGCCAGTGTCCTAGTCCTCTGCTCTTAAAATCTTCCCACCTCTTCTTCTGCAGTGCTCCCTCAGTCTTAGGTCAAAAGGTGTGTTGTAAATGTACATAATTATAGGCATCTAGTATTTGACAAAGACATAAAAATATGCACTGGAGGAAAGTCAACCTTTTTAGTAAATGATGCTGGGAATACTGGATGTCTACATGTAGAAGTGAAGTTGGACATATGTCTATCATAAGCTATATATTTTTATATAAAATTGACTCTAAATAGATCAAAGATCTCAATAAGAAACCTGAAACAACAGGCAGAATCTACCTATAGGTACAGGAAGGACTTTCTGAACAGGACCCCGTTCACTCAGGAATTGAGGCCAATAATTGACAAGTGGATCCTCCTAAAACTAAAAAGATTCTGTACAGCAAAGACAAAATCAGTTGAGTGAAGAGGAAGACCATATAGTAGGAGAACCTCTTGGACAGCATTACATTCAATAGAATATTAAATCCAGAACATATAAATAACTCAAGAACAAAATCAAGAAAATAAATAATCCAGTCAAAAATGGGCAAAGGATTTGAACAGAGAGTTCCAAAGAAAAGAAAAGAAAAGAAAAAAAAAAAAAAAAAAAAGAAAAATGCTTAAGAAATATCTTTTTAAAAGTCTTCAATATCCCTATCAAAACAGAGAATTGCTAATTAAAGAACCTTGGTATTTCATCTCACCCAAGTCAGAATGGCCAAGATCAAGAAAATAAATGACAACAAATGCAGGTTAGGATGTAGAAACATGTAAATCACATTCCAAACTGGTACAGCCATTATGGAAACCACTGTGGAGAATTATCAAAAAGTTAAAAACAGACCTACTTTATGACCCAGTTATACCACTCCTTGGCATATGCCCAAAGGACTTGACATCCTACTTCATCGATACTTGCTCAACCATGGTTGTTTCTATTTTATTCACAATAGCTAGGAAAAGGAAACAGCCTGCATGTCCTTCATCTGATAATGAAGTCTGATAATGGATAATGAAAATGTGGTCCATATACACGATGAAACACTATTCAGCTATAAATAAAAATGAAACTTAAAAGTAAATAGAACTGAAACATTACACTGAGTGCATAACCCAGGTAAAGAAAGGCCACCCACATGGGTTCTCTCATTTGTAGATTCTAGCTCCAAATCTTTGGATTTGATTATATAACTGGAAGTAAACACACAAGTCAGGAAAATAGAAAGGAACCATAGGGGTTGTCTCTAGGTAAGTGGATAGTGTACTCTGAGGGAAGTGAGGGGGAAAAATGGGCACCTCCCTGAGGAGGGATGTGTATAATACAGAAGGAAGGGAAAGAAGAGAAAAAAATTACACTAAAAATATTGGGAAAGCCATAGAGAAATGTTCATTATTTTTCAAAATCACTTAAAAATGTGTGTGTGTGTGTGTGTGTGTGCATATTTAGTTTTAATAAAGTTACACCACTTATAAATTATGGACCAAAATATCAAGGCCAGGCATGGGAAATGTCCCTTTGAATTGTTGGTCAGAAGAGTTCAAGAGACTCCCCAAACAATATAGACTATCGCTGTTGTCCTTGGTTGCCTCCAAGAACTTGAAGGTAAGACCCTTTACCAAAGACACCACACACTTTGGATACAAGACTTTGAGGAATTGAGCTGGAATTGACCTGAAAGCCTCCTATCTGGGCACCAGCTGTCATAGCATTGAAAGCTGTTGCACATGCTACCAAGACAGAAAAGCAATCAATAGCCCAATCTAGCAGCAAAGTCTATGAACCATAATGACTAGCCTGGCAAAATATTCCCAGTAGTGCATTAGTGACCCCTCTATCCTTTGTTTTGTTTGTTTGTTTGTTTTTGTTGTTGTTTTGAGGCAGAGTTTCTCTGTGTAGCCCTAGCTTTCCTGGACCTCTCACTCTGTAGACCAGGCTGTCCTCAAACTCAGAGATTCACTTGCCTCTGCTGGGATCAAAGGCATGCACCATCACTGCTGTTCTTTTGCTGCAGCTAATGCCTATAAAACACAAACACGAGACTCAGGGTCCACGTGGAGTTTATTGAGAGAGGGGAGAGAAAGGGGGTAGCTGGTGGCCAACCGAAAGCAGGGGAGAGAAAGAAAGAAAGAGCAGAGAGAAAGAGCAAGAGAGGGCAAGAGAGGGGAGCCAGAGAGAGAGAGAGATAGAGATAGATAGATAGAGAGAGAGAGGCCCGCTTGGCACCCTTGCTTTAAAAGTCCAGTAGTTTGGGATTGAAGGAGGCACCCTTTTAGCAAAATGACAGATAGAAATCAAACCCATGTATCATAAAGATCATTAATTCAAAGGTTTCAACCTTCAAGTTGAAAATATCTGAAATTTTGGAGCTATTCCTTTTGAGGCCCTGTCACACATGAGCTAAATCTATACTGTTCAAAGTAGGAACCACTAGTCATGTGAAGTAATTTGCCTTTACATTTACATTAATCATCACAGAGTACAGTTTAAGGCATCATCTAGAAGTTACTCAGCCACATTTAAACTATGTGGTAACTGCATATAGCCAGTGGCTACCATTTTGGAAAGCAGAGAATCTTTTCATCATTGTAGTGAACTGCCTCTCACAAATCTCTGTTAAGTGGATAATGGTGTGGTGGGAGAGCGAGAGTGGATGGAAGAGGGAGGGTCCAGGAAACTCGTTCTCAGACAGTGCAAAGGATGGTTTTGTTTGACCTTCGTGTCATTGAGGAAAAATCATGGCTGGCCATAAAGATTGGAAACACCTGTTTTAAATAGTTGTTCACAGGCTGCTCAGCAGATGTGTTCTATAACCTCAACCTTACATTTACATGGGGTCTTCATCTATGTAGTACCTCACACTGAAAATGTTCTTAATTAAAGAGATTGTGCTGTCCTCTAAATAATACAGTATGACAACTACTGATGTACCATTTACATTTTATTAGTGAGTATATATAATCTACCATAATATATAATGATTTAAAGCATATGGTAGAATCACATAGGCTATCTCCAAATATTAGGCCTCTACAGATACTGGTTTGGGAGAGATAGGATAGTCATAGACCAATCCTTTCAGGGATCAATAGATAATTATTACATATGCTAATGAAGGCAGAGGAAGACTGTGCTGTGCACTTCCTGCCTAACAGGGTTGTTGACTGAATGCTACAGACATTCGAGGCTGAAAATCCTTTGTTGGGGCTCTATCCTGGGCATCACCGAGTATTTGGTAGTATAACTGACATCTACCGCTGGATGTCAACAGCACACTCTTCTCCACTTACCCCATGACAATAATGAAATTGCTTATGTGCCCTATGTTTGCCAATGGGGAAAATCCCACTGGGTTAGAACAATGTGATATATAGGGCTCATGACATATGAATATAACCTTAGACCCCACCATAAAGATAAGCCACCCACTGACCAAATGGCATAAATGACAGTTGTTCAGAGGAAGCTCACAAGACCACCTTTGCCAGGAGAAAGAGCTAACCTCATATAACAGCAGAGGAGAGAACCCACTGCCCAAAGATGTTATGTGCAGTGTGACTGGGGCTGACATAACCCAGATGAAGAAATCACATAATTGCTGTAGCCATAGATGTATAAACAACCTACATAATTTTCGTGTATGTGCATGCATGTGTACGTGTTCGTGTGTGTGTACATGTATGTGTGTGTGCACACGCATGTTCACATGTAAGGATAATTCTAGAGGAAAAATCATTGCCACAGTCATTTTAAAGGATATCCATATCATCAAAAGTCTAAATAACAACATCTTTCACTCCCCTTTAAAAATAGAAGGCCCTAAATAACACAATACTGATATGACCACTAATAATGCCATGCACAAAGTAAGTCCACAGTTGAGTATGTGCTAATGACAAACTAACTCTAAGCTAATCTCTGTAAGGAGTATGGGTTTTTCCACCTGCCACCGCTGGTCTCCCAACAAATCTCTATATGTACTGCTATGAAACAAGGCCACACACCAGCACTCTTCCTCAGAGACTGTGTGGGTTTCCATTCCCAAGCACACCTCTATTTTTTAGAACCTCACCCCTCATGTTAGTGATGTGCTAGCTAAACATCTCTAGCTTTCCAAAGCTCCATTTTCTTCATCAATAAATGAAGACTTACAATGTCACATTGCATTAAGTAAGAAATGTACTGAGGGCCTTTACAAGCCACCCAGGACACAGGGAGTGTCATGAGCTACTGTGGTTTGGCTGAATTCTCCCATGGATCCAAAAGTCTTTCTTCTTTTTTTCTTAAAGAAAAAGATTAAGAGTATGATTTACCGATAACATGTTTTGCCCCCTATAACATGACTCTTTCAACATATTTAGAGTAATTTATTTTTAAAGGGCTTTGCATATGTCTTATCAGGCTCTTTCTGGGTACTGTGTAGATTTTATAAAAGTGGACATGTCATTGCTCTTATACATTGACCATGAGTCCTAGAAACTTCAATTTTTTAAAAAAAAATCACTGCTACACAATTTTTAGATTCCTTTGGCTTTATTATATTGACAATAACATGCAAATAAATAATTTGTGCCTTCCATTTACTTTTGCATGTATTTTCTTTTTTTTTTAACTTTAGTTTGACTGGATGGCTCAATTAATTCAAATAATGTTCAAATACAATTTTTATTTATAGTTTTACTCATTTAATGGGAAGTATCATGGGCTCTTATTAATTGTTCAACTCTCCATAATGGACTTTTTCCATTTGGAAAATGATACTTTTAATATTTCAGTTGAACTCCCAACATACCATTTAGTGACTCTTAAAAAAAAAAGATTCTTAATTTAATTATTGGATTTGAACACTGAAAACTTCAAACTTTAAAAACAATGAATATGAATAAAGTTGAATTTAATAATTTTTAACAGGAGAAAATCATAGACAAGAAAGTAGAAGGAAATGATGGCTACCTTAATCAAAACAGCATTTCATTTTCTTGTATTTCTTTTAAAAGGCTAGCCTGAACTAATTCCTTCTCTATGAGTTATTCCAGGGAGTGTCTAAAACATGGCAGTATACTCTTGATTTCTACCTTTAGTTAGTTGTTTTTTTTTTTTTTAACATGGAGACATGCCAGTATTTGATACACAAGGATAAAAATGTCTAATAATATTTTTCAAATGTGAATCACAACAATTTCCCCCTCTATATGTGGTCATAACTGCCATATAATTTCCAATGTGAGGCCTATGCCCTCCTGCTTTCTCCTGTCATTTCACAGCCCAGATGCTCAGCCTGACCTCCATCAAGCAACACATTGATAGTGTGATTCAACTCACTTATTCATTTACATGAGAGTCATCTCCATTCTCCCTGTTTCATCACTCCATCATTTCCTAGCAAAGCTCATGGTCACTATTTCAGGCACCCTTCTCTTCTGGCATACACAACATCCCTGCAACCTCAAGCCTGCAGCATCCCTGTACCTCTTGCCTGTGAGGACTCAATGTCTGACCTATCGGGCTGTGAAAAGCAGTCTTGTCCACAAGATGCTTTGCCCCATTTTACAGGAAGAAAGCTGCTTCTTTTCCTTTGTACTAATCTTAGAGATAAGATGGATCTCCACATTGGCTACTGTAGAGAGCAGAAAAAGTTACTGAGAAATCCTACAGATGGAAATATTTAAGAAAGACATAGACCTGGCAGTAAACCTTCTCTGTGACTACTTGTTATGACGAAAGCTTCTAGGGCTAAGGGGCAATGTAACGTCATGATAAGTTTATCTCCTTACCTATGAGTTGCTCCAAACTCAATTTATAGTATAATTTATCAGATAGTCTTCTGGGAGGCTACTTTAAATTTCAAATAGAAACTTCTGATATCTTTGTGTTTTGCATATGAAATACCCCTGAAAACCTTGTGTGCTGAAAGTTAGGTCTCTGAAGCAGTGTTCAGAGCTGGAACACTGAGAGGGGACAGGATCATGAGGCTTCTGACCTTATCGGTGGGTTAATCCACTAAGAATTCACAGGTGATTAGGACGTGGGGCTAGCTGTAGTAATTGGGGGCATACCCATGAATGAATACTAACCCTCCACTTCCCTTTCTTCCCCTTTCCTTTCTCTCCACCTTCCCCTCTTCTCCCTCTTTTCCCACCCCTCCTGTTTTGCTGTTGTTGTTGTTTTTTTTTCTCTGTTCTTTACCATGAGGTAAGTAATCTCCTCTCTTATACACTTCTGTGGCCGTGATGTTCTGTCTCATTTCGGGCCTATAGCAATAGAGCAGGTGGAATGAAACTGCCTAGGTCTGTGAACCAAAACAAAACCTTCTTCTATTAAATCTCAGGTATTTTTGCAATGATGGAAGTCTCTCTCTCTCTCTCTCTCTCTCTCTGTCTCTCTCGTGGTGTGTGTGTGTGTGTGTGTGTGTGTGTGTGTGTGTGTGTGTGTATCTGCTGTGAGGTGTGGGGGTAATGTTAAGGCATTCCCTTCTAACCAATGCAATTCCTAGACTGGGTCTTGGCTGTAAGTGGTCAGGAGCCATATTTCCAGAAGCCTGTAAAATGTAAATCCTATCACTTACAGGGCTACTTAGGCAATCACTGAAGTGTTTTCCATAACTGGAACAGGGAGCATCTTCCTTCTATAGCATTTGAATTCATTCACAGATGTTAGTAGTTATTTGTCAGCAGTGTCATAAAATTCAGACTAAAAATGATACAGACCATGAGTTGCAAGTGGTATGTGTGGGTAAGGGTAAAAGTGAGGAAGGGTAGGCAGATGTTTGATTCCTTAAAGCAAGCATTGCCACAGGTTCATCCATGTTTGTCTGTCACTCATCTCAGTACACATTTCTTCTCAATTTTATTGGTTTTGATTGGTTAGTTCTGATTGGTTAGGATCAATTATATATATATATATATATATATATATATATACACATAATTACTCTATCAGCATTTAACTCATCATTCTATATTTAATAAAAATTTATTTTCTTATTCTAAATTTGTGTGTGTGTGTGTGTGTGTGTGTGTGTGTGTGTGTGTATGTGTGTGTGTGTGTAATGTATGGGGATCAGAGATAAACTTTAGTGACCACTGTCACTTTTCATCTATGACAGAATTTTTAAGTTAGAACACCAGTTTCATCTGGCTCACACAGTCCTAGGGATTCTCCTGTTTCTACCTTCCATCTTCCTTTGGGGGTGCTGGGATTATAGACACATGCTACAGCATCCAGCTTTACGTGTTCTCTGTATCCAAACACAGGCTTAGTAAGCTCTTTATCCTCTGAGCCATCTCTCCAGCCCCATCAGTAGATTTTTTTGCACCCTTTCTCTTGTTTCTTATCTTGTCAAAGGGTTGTTTTCTCTGTACTTCTTTTATCTTTCAAGCAATAAGTATTAGTGTTTCTTCATTATCTTACCTTAATATGTTTTCTATGCCATTAATGTGTGGTGATAGATTATTTATGATTTATTAAAGCTTGCCTGAGGAGTCAGAAAGCAAAGCCAGCCACAAGCTACAGAGGTCAGGCAGTAGTGATACGCACCTTTAATCCAAGAAGCCATACTAGCTAGTCAGGCAGTGGTGGTATACACCTTTAATTCCAGGACTCAGGATTAAGAGATAGCTGTTATTTCAAGGCCACAATGACTACACAGAATTGATCCAGTCCTAGAAGAAGCAGCTCACTCAAAGGTTATTTCAGCATCTGGGATTACATGCTTTTTATCCCAGCACTGGGGTGCTAGAGACAGGAGTGATATGGCTGGGTGGAAAAAGAAATAAAAGGAGAAGGAGACAGGATCTGAGAGCTTTTGCCTTTGAGGATTTGTGGATACAGAACTGCCATTTCATTTGGGTAGAGGTAAGGTCTACTGGCTTGGCTGCTTTGCTTCTTTGATCTTCAGAGCTTGAAGCTTGAACCCCAATATCAGCCTCTGGGTCTTATATTTTTCATGATACATTAATGTTTAGCCTTCATTCCTAGTATTTTTAGATATACTTGTGTCAAATAGAGTCCAAAGCTTATTACTTTCCCATTGTTTTTCATTTTGTGTGTGTGAACAAAAAGGTCATTCTGAGTGAATACAGTTCTGGTGCATCACTCTCTGGTTAAGTATCAGAATGAAAGTTATTTGTCCTCCAATTTCCATCCTGATCATCTCTTTGTTAAAACATCTACAATGTGGTTGAACATGTGAATTCCAACACAATATAGTATTTCTCAGTGTCTCTTCCACTTACTTGTGGCTTAATGTGGAGAGTACAGACACCAGTGCCACCAAGGATTTTGTTTCAGGACTTTGGGAAGACTGAGTCCCTTTGTAGGTAGTATTGTGATGCTGAAACTGCAGAGTGGTGTGCATAAGACAGACCCAATGCCTAGACATGGTGTCAGGCCAGCAAAGGGCAATGATAGATCCCACCACTCCAGCAAAGGAACCTCAGAAATAGATACTTCATTAGAGCCACTTATCAGCAAATTTTGGAGAAACCATTATCTTGTCCTTGGGGAAGAGAAAAGAAAAGTAAGTAGTGGAAAACTATTACTATCATCTGCCACAGTTACACCAGCACCAAGGGATCATACGATCTTGAGTAACAGATGTGAGGAAAAAGTCCTACCTGCTCTTTTTAGTTCTTGTCTTCCTAGGAGAAGAGCCTTCCTCTACTCCATTCCCTTCTGGCTGAGGAAGGCAGTACACAGGAGCCAGAAGTTGCTCCTAACCATGAGATAAAGAAAGACATCAAAACTGGCAGAAATGCAAGCTAAGGCACTCTGAGGGATGATTACTCAGTCAACATCTTCCTAAGGCGCTTCCCTTGCCCATCCCAGCTGAGAAGTGAGTGTCAAACACAGCCAAGTTAAAATGTAGGGGATGATCTTCATAGAATTCTTGCCAAAAGACAATTGGAAAATAAGGTCAATGGTAGAAGATGGGGATAACTGTATAGTTGCCTATAAGTTCTTTCTTGTTTGTTTGTTTAGCTTCACAAAGAAGTATTTTATTATAGACAGCTTAAGAGGGTGCTTGCAATATGTTATCTTACTTTTAACAGAAAGTGTTGCTTGCAAACAAGTACAGATTTTTAAAACCCCAAAATATCAAAATAGAAGATTTGCAAGATTGGCAGCAGCTGCATCCAAGTCTATTTGGTAAATTGTGGTTGTACAAGAGAAACCAACTCTAAACATTTTGGTATGGTGAGTGCTGCAGGCAAAGTCTGAGGATACCAGGAGCATGCCACAGTGTTTATAAGCCCTCACATACCTGAAGACATCCAGCCTGGACTCTTCCTGGCTCTGAAGCCTTGAGGAAGAAGCCCTCATGTCCTTAACACTAGAGGATATTCTTAAGTTTTAACAATAATGTAACTATAAAGTACTTCCATGCACCAGACACACAGTGAGTATCCAATTAATGCTGACTTTTATTTCTACTTCTTTTCAACACTTGCCTCATTCTAGAACCTTCCCTTTACAATTTCTCTCAAGGCACTTAGATTTCCTCATTTTATCATTTCTCAATGTAGAAAAAAATTGACCTATACTTGCTACTGAATTCTAATGTTGTCCCTTGAGGGCCTCTAGAGTTCAAGTATTCAGTTCCTGAAATAAATAAATAAATGCCTTACTTTATGGGAGCTTAATGCTCAGAATTCTATAAAACAGGTTTATGGTTAAAGACAAGTACCTGTGCTGTGACCCTGCCATTATTAATGTTTGTTTCTATGGCAAACTGCACTGAACGATGATGTATTCACACAAATAGCCTAACGTCATGCCAAGAGCCTAGGACTTCCTTGCTTATTAATTCTTGAAGCCTAGCACCCTGTGCACCTCTTGGGTCACCACTTGATCAGGGGAGCTGTTATTTGTGAAGCATCAGCTTAACATTGTTCTCTTCGGTGGGGTTAGAATCTGCATACTTCTGCCTAATTCTTATGCACAGCTGCTGTGACGTTCCGCCTTTCATCTTGGTTTACACCATTCATCTGGAATTTCTTAAAACCAAACTATTCATAATAATGGTCCTGAAAGAACTTTGGGAGCGGGATGTTGGAGTTCAACATTTTAGCAATGCCCTTCACTTAAATAAAAGCTTTAGAGCTCTGGAAGACACAAACAGTTCCAACTGAAATGGATAATATCATCCATATGGGCTAAATGATTGCAGAACACATTTTTTTTTTACTGCATTATAAATCTGCCAGAAACAACAACCAAAAGGTCATCAATATCTTCCTTATTATTAGTTGGTTAAAAAATAAAAAACGATTGTCTTTGCCTCTCTCGTCGCCCAAATAAAACCAGAGTAGTCTTTTTTTTTTTTTTTTTTTTTTTTTTCTGTTAATGATGTTTTTCAGATAGGCTGCTGAAAGTTGTAAGCTAAAAGAAAGGAAATCACATAACAACTCAAGCCATCTTTAGAGATCTAGGCTGGCTGATATGATAAAGAAGCAACTTTATATAATATAGAATATGATAATAAATTGCTTATTACTAAGTGACTTTATATTGAAAGCAAAGGAGGTTTGTCCACAGTTATTATTGAAATGGAGGAAAGGAAGTGTAATACTCACTGAAAAGAAAGATGACCTGATGCTACTAACCTTGGCTTTGCTTACAACACCATGCATTTTCTTTAGCAAATCTCTCAAGGCCTTAGTACATGGGCCTCCTGATTATAAGTGTCAGAATCTCATCCAACGAGCAAATAAAAAACTTGTGGTAACAGCGGTAGCAAAGGTCTATTCACTGTTTAGCACAAGAAAGCCTCCAGCACGTCAGGTATTTTGTCCAAGTGTGGTTGGATCCAATTCTTAAGTGACATCATAATAAGAACATTTCCACACAACTACTCTAGTGGTCTTTTCTGTCCTTTTTCAGGCTTATCACATCCTGTAGAAGGAAAGTCATAACACTTCCAGCTTATGTCTAAGAGATGACCATCTGGGAATGTGTGTGAAGGAATTTCTTGACTGGACTAACTATGGTGGGAAAACTCAACTGTGGATGCGGGTGCATGCTTTGGGCTAGCATCCCAGCCTGTACAAAAGGGGAGAGCCAGCAGAGTACCAGCATTCGTCTCTCTCTGCTTCCTGACTGTGGATCATTGCCACCAACAGTCCCGTCTTCCCATCCATGATGAGCCATTATCTCCCAACCTGTAATCCAACGTAAATCTGTTTTCTCTATACTTGCTTTTAGTCATGTATTTGGACCCAGCAATGAGAAAAGTAACCATAAGTCTCCAAAGGCATACACCTGATGACCTCTAAGTTTCAGTCAGTAAAGTGAAAAAGAACAATAGAAAATATATATTTCCACTAAATGTGTAGAATTTGTTGCAGCCAGAGAAAATCAATACAACTGAGTTCTGATAAAACAGAGAGATGATCATTATTTAGCTCTTTTCTCCAAAGGGAAGCAGATTTCTCCCCTCCCTTCCTCTTCTCTCCTCAGGCTGCCCTGTAGACACAGTGGTGAGCCATCTTAGGTTACCACCAACTATGTGAACAATCTTAGGATGACTGGGCAACAAGGCAGAAAGAGCCTGGGTCATTTATAACCTATTTGAGCTTCCAGTTTAGTAGAAAAATAAAAATTTACCTTGGGTAGTCACTGTATTTGGGAGTTTCTTATTATGACTAATCTCTATGTTAACAAAAATTACCATTTTTGTCAAAAACAATTCTAGACTTTACAGAGTTCAATTACAGAAAATATAATTTATCAACAATCTAAAACTGCCTAAAATCAACATCATGTTTGCTCCCAGTCTATGAATGGACAAATACTGAAGAAATCCCATGCCTGGGTGATATGAAACTTCACTAATAGCAATGTCAGCTACAGAAGTCCCCTACTGACCTTACCAAGAGTTCCCCAGACTGCACAGCAGTCTAAGATGCTTCTAGCAAACCCCTTTCCATTCCTCTCCCTTGAGGCAGGCTTCCTTCATGCCCAAAGCTCTCACAGCTCTGCTCTCGCATTTTCCTTTCTGTCAGGGGTACTTCCCCTAACTAAATCTCATTTTGGCATTTGCCTTTCAGTCTAATCTATCACCTTTTTTTCAAAAGTGAAGACAATGAGGTCTTTGGGTAAGAAAAGAAAAAATGACAATCACCTCATCCAGTAGGAGTAAAGGTAACTTCCCTACTAGCGTACTTTCTAAATCTCCAAGCCACCTTTCTATGGAGTCAAAGAAGAAGGTATGGCCGTCTTGCTTTTGGTTTTCTTCAAACAACTTCTTGATTATTTCCAAATTCTCTTTTGCCTCATGGAAATTACAAGGGTAATAAAGTTGCTCTCAAGATTTTGAAAGTTGCATTTTACTACAGTTCTAGACAAGCCAATTCTTTATCTAAATCATGGATGCTTGAAGTCTTAGAGAAAGAGAAAAAGTTCATAAAAATAAAAAAGAAACAACTCAAAGTATCCTTATTTGCATATTATAGTTAAATATATAAAAGACTTAAACGTGACTAGAAAATTCCTATAGTTGATAAATTCATTCATCAAATAGCAAGACACAAAGCTAACACACAAAATCAGTATATACTAACAACAAACATATGGAGAAGAAAATATAGAAATAATACCATTCATCAAAAATATCTTAGGATAAATCTAACTAAATGAATGAAAGACTCATATAATGAAAACTTAAAGATGCTGATAAAGGAAAATGAAAAAGACATCAAAAGATGAAAAATACCTCCCATGTTCTTGGATTGCTAGGATTAATGTGGAAATGGCCATCCTACCAAAAGCAATCTATGGATTCAATGCAATCCCCATCAAAATTCCAACACAATCCTTTATAGAAATTGAAAAAAAAACATTATCTTAAATTCCATGTAGACACACAAAACACTCAGGGCATCTAAAATAATTTTGAACAACAAAAGAACTGATGGAGATATAACCATTCCTGATTTTAAATTAAACTATAGAACTATTGTAGTAAAAATATCATAGGACTGGCATAAAAACAGACATATTAATCAATAGGATAGAATTGAGAGATTGGAAATAAATCCATGCACTTATAACCATCCAATTTTTAACAAGAAGGCCAACAGTATGCATTGGGAAAATACAGCATCTCCAACAAGTGTGCTAGTCAAATTCAATGACTACGTGTAGAAGAAAGAAACCACAGACTTATCTCTTGCCTTAAACAAAACTCAACTCCAAATGGATCAAGGATTTCAACCTAAGACTTGATAACCTGGAGCTGACAAAGGAGAAAGGACATTGGCGGAGCAAGCAATAAGATCAATAATTGCAAACAGAAATATATGAAACTAAAAGGCTTCTATTCACTAAAAGACACCATCATTTGAGTGAAGAGGCAACACACAGAAAGCAGAAAAATATTTAGCTACTATAATTTAGCTACTATACACTTAACAAATACATACATACACACACACACACACACACACACACACACAGACACACACACACAGAGAACTATTTTGAGATTTCATCTTACTCCAAAAAAAAAAAAAAAGAAAAAGAAAAAGAAAAAGAAAAAAAAGAAAGAAAGAAAGAAAGGAAGAAAGGAAAGGAAAGAAATGGACATGGGGAAAGAGGGATACATGTTGGGAGTACAAACTGGTGCACCCACTATGAAATTCAGTGTAGAAGTTAAAAAAGAAAGTGAGAAATAGATCTACTGTATGACACAGCTATAGGACCCTTGGATATAGACTTAAAGACTCTATATCCTACTACAGAGATGTTCGCTTATCCATGTTAAGGGATCTTCATAATATCAAGGAAATGGCAATAACTTCATATATCCATCAAGTGATGGATGGGTAATGAAAATGTGGTACATTTATACAATGGAATATTATTCAACAATTAAGATAAACATTTCAGATAAGTGTATAAACAGTCATTCTGAGTGAGGGCAAAGGGCGGGGATTAATGGAAAAGGAGACAGAATGAGGGAAGGGAGGGTCAGAGGAGAGGAGAGATTGGGGGAGTGGTGATTAACAAAGACATTTTGAAAATGGTATGTGGAAGTTTACTACTGCAGAAACTTCCTTATATATGTGAATGTATGAAGGCAAGGCTTAAATGAGTTTACTAGACCCAAGATAAAAGATAAATCGATATTTTATTAGGAAACAACTTACAGAGACAAGAGTAAATAACAACCACAGCTTTCCTGCTCCAAAAGATGCAGCCTCTGCCCTTCTGATGCTCTCTGGGACCCAAGAGAGCCCATGCCTACTGCTCCTCTACCTTAAAAAGGTCACATCCACATCTGAAACCACGCCCAAAGAGTATGGCCACTACTGCAAGTTCACTGGCAAGATGAAATGCCACTACAATTCCCCTTTTAGTCTAAAGAAGGTTTTAAGCCTGATGAAAAAACCAGATACAATGATAACAAATGTCAAGTATATTCCAGGAAAAGGAAAGTCCAAAACATATACAAATTAAGACCTATAACCAGCAAGAGCAACACTGAACAATAGACACATGCTATACATATATACGTAGAAAAAAATTTTAAATGCAGTTATACTGTAACAAGGACAATGCTCTACCAGACACTACAGGCTAGCAAATAAGTCAGTGCCAGGAATGGGTTATTTCTTTATGAGTTATTACTGGCAGGAATGGGTTACCTGTTTAGAAGTTATCAACCAATGGTGTCCCACAAAAATTAAATTACAGGCTGTTGCCATTGCTCTTCATTACCCTCCAGAACTTGACAGTAAGATCCTATTACTGACGCTACCATATTCTTGAGTCATAGAATATTGAAAGATCAAGCCGCCCCTACTGGAAGGTGCTATCGAGGGAGAAAAGTAAGCATCAATGTCACCCAGTTGTGGATGTTGTAAGCTAAAATAACAACTGACCTGGAAATATAGGCCTACTAGTACAATAGTGGCACAAATGTTGTGGGGATAATAAGGCACTTTGTAAATGTATTTGATGCCTGCTTTTACAAGATGCAACCCATACTACTTACTATTATCACAGTCAGTATCCTGTGGGTAGAGATAGGTTCTGGGCCCTAAAAAAGACCCTACTACCATTATTGTGCTAGATGGACGTGATATTAAACACACTCCTAATGACTTGTTGTTGTACCTCATATATGATAAGTGCATCTCCCAACCCTCATCATAGACACTTCTTGTAGTAGACAGAGACCCACAACTGTTCAAGATGCAGAGACTAAAAGGCTGCTGAGTGTTCAGCACTAAATGAAACATTTATATCGAATTCTGTCCTCCCAAGGATCATGGAAGAGGAGACAGAAAGATCCTAAGAGCCAGAGGCTGTGGATAACCACAAAGAAAGTGTTTTTTTGAACATAAGCAGTTGCACATGTGAACTCAAAGTGCTTATGACAGCATGAACAAATGTGAGAGATAAGCCAAATGAAATTCCAACATGGAGAGGGGAGGTGAGCTTGAATTCCCACCCCCACTTAAGGAGCTATTCATAACTGATAGCTGCTGGAAGAGGAAAAGTCAGTTTAGGGCAGTGCAAATTGCACTCAATGGATTTAAAATAAAGGCATGACATTTTGGAGGGAAGAGAACAGGAGGTGGAGTTTAAGGAACTGAGGGAGAGGGATAAAAATGATCAAAACACATTGCATGGATCTCTCACATAATTAATAGAAATGTTATTTGCATGAAGAAAGTGAATAGAAAATCCATAGAATTATTGAAAATTAATAATTCCAATATTATATCTGATATGGTGCCAGTATCTGGAGTATTAGAGACAATCTCTTCCAATGCAACTATTAGAAGACAGCCCAATTAAAAACGATAAAAGTTCTAAATAGACCTTAGTACAAAGAAGATAGATAGCCAATGAAAAGGTGGCTAGCATTGTTAGCTATCACAGAATGCAAGTAAAACATATGAGATAAGATTCAGATCCACTACAATCAAAGGACCGATCCTGATCAGTGTCTTCAAAGAAAGATACAGAGAACCTAGAATTCACATTCATACTGTTGGTGGGAATAAAAGATTTTTGTTTGAAAAATAGTCTAGCAATTGATGTAAAGGTTAAATTGGGCTGGGGAGTTTCCTCATTGGGTAGGAGTGCTTGCTGAATAAGCATGAGGGCTTGAGTTCAAGTTCCCAACCTTATGCAAAAAAGCAAGGGGTGGTCATACACTCCTATAGCCTCAGTGCTGAGTGTGGAAGGACAGAATTAAGAGGGTTACTGAACCTCATGGACCACCAGTATAGTTCCAGGTTCAGTGAGAGACCTTGATTCAAAAGTTTCAAAAGGTAGAGAGAGTAACAGGGCAGGGAACTGGATGTCTTCTTCTGATCTCCACAAGTACACACATAGGCATATATACCACACACACACACACACACACACACACACACACACACACACACACACACACACTCATCACGCACATGCATGCATACATACATACATACATACATACATACATACACAATTTAAAAATTCTTCAAATAGACATAGACTCCCTATATGGCTTACAAGTGTCACTACAAGATACATATTCAAGAAAGCTGAAAATATATGTCCAAACACATGAACTTATCCACAAATGCTCATGACAATATAATTCATGATAGCCTCAAGCTAGAAACAACCTGGCATATGCATATAATATCACTCAAAAAGATTGGAATGCTGAAGCATGTTTTAACATGGATGAACATTTGGAGCCACTTGTTAAGTGAAAGAAGCCAGTCACAAAGGCTATACATGCAAGATTTAGTTTCCATGAAAGGTCAGCTTTAGGCAAGTGCATACAACAATGTAAGTTGTCTATAGCTAGCTAGTATGACTCTATAGCTAGCTAGTATGGCTTCTGGGATTAAAGGTATATATCACCATTGTCTGGCTCTATGACTTGTGGCTAGCTTTGCTTTCTGCACCCACAAGCAAGCTTTAATAAATCATAAATAATACATCACTACATTAATATAAGCAAATAAACCCACTCAATCCAAAACCCAGTTCCACGATATTCATGGCTTTAATACTATAGAGGTTCCTAAAATATCTGTATTCACCAGCTGCAACTAAAAATTTTATAGTAACCAACTTCCTTGCCAAAAATCTGATACTGTTCTTCACTATTATTAAAGGTCACACTATATTTATTCTCAGAAGTGGGTGTCCAACAGAGCAATGTGTGGCTATATAATGAAAAATAGAAAGCATACAAGATTTTAAAAGTTGTCTGAATAAGAGGAACCTTGTCCTCACTTAAAAACCTCCCCTCTTAAAAGCCTCTTCTGGCTGGAAATACATTGCCCTTCCTGAGCTAGCCTACTCTAGGAAAAGGAACCTTTTGATGTGCAAGTCAACTGGTGTAGGGCCAACCATTTCTGCCAGGTGTGTACCCCCAGGAGATTGTATTATTTTGCCTGGACTGTCTCAGGCCAAAAATAGCCCTGAGACTGATTACCCCTATAGTTTACAGGCAGCCAAGTTATTCAGACTAACTCCAAGCTGTTCACTCTCAACTGCCTTGTCTTATCATGTGTTATGGAATGCTATCCTCAGGCCATGATCATCTCCCACCTAACAGCCCTGATTACTGGCAGGAGACCATCCAGATCAGGCTTGCCAATGTTCCCTCAGGCCTCCTGCACCTCTCTTTCAGACTGATGGAACTCTGTCCTGGTTGCACATGATCTGGGAAGATAGCAGAGTACATAGAGGGTGGAAGGTTGACTTAAGTTAAGAGACTCCATTGATGTAGCTATGGAAAAGTAGTCTTAGTAACACTCTTCTTGCTTTGAGATCTATGTTACCCTGCAGCACCCTTCAGAGCTTGTTCTACAGCCCAGCCTTGGTGCATCCAACAGCTATGTGTCAGTGAGGCTTGAGGAAAAAAATAGGAGGGTGGCATGTGAGAGAAAAAGATAGATAGAAATGACAGGGATTCTAGTTGCTAATGACCAAAGAAAGAGAACAGTTAGTTGAAGGGAAGCAGTCAGTCACACAGGTCAGAATAGAAGAGGGAACCCTATTCCTATTGGCAGAGAATGGGACTCACATGCAGTAAAAGCAAACATAGTTTTTACTTCCTATTTTCCACCAAGAGAAGCTTCCTGGCCTAATTTTCCATTTCAAAAATACTTGTTATACAAAACAAAAATTCAGGAGTGAAAATACTCAATTATTTCCCCTTCAACAAACCTTTCCCTTCCTACCTGAGCAGGAACATAAACAGAACCTTGTCTCTGCCAAACAATGTTACACTAGCCACGGAAATACGCCCACACAAAGAAATTATTAATCTTCAAAAAGGCTAAGGCAGAATTTGATGAAAGCTGAAATGTATTTTCACAGATGGCTGTGCTATGGTATATTTGATTGGAAAAAAATTAAACAAAGCAATATACCATTGCTGTTTTATACTCTGAAAGCAATTATTACATGAAAAAGTAGATAGGTAGAGTATAGTTAACAAACAAAGACTAAAGAGTTGCCATCACATTCAGAGTATTCTGGAAAGTAAATGAAGGTCACTGGCCAATAACATGACAGTATAATAGAGCAATGAAAAAAATCCATATTGCCCACATACACATACTTATACCCCACATCAGAGTTGGAAAGAACAAGAGATAAATGGCCCAGTATTGATTGTTCTTACAGGAATATGACAACCATCCAAAGAAGAGAAACAGAACATCTCTCCCCTCACATAAAAAGCAAATTACATATGAAAAAAATCATTACTCTCAAAGCAAGTTTCAATGAAAAAAAAAATATGCCTGGCTTTGACAGGGCAAATTCCAGGCACTGTGGATTTTCACAGAAGTTGGTCCAAAAGGAAAGATTTAAGTGTTAACAAAAATCTATGGACCTTCCCATATGTTGTCATAGTTTCCCTGTAATGGCAAGGAAGATGTCAATTGCCTTAGTGCCTACCTCTACCAGAATGGGTTCTGCAAGGTGATGATATATTCCCTTCTGAAAAACATACCATAAAATAGCTGTACTGTAGGAGCTGGGGGATGGCTCGGTGGGTAAAGCGCTTTTGCACAATCATGAGCTTCTTGGTTTTCACACTCAAAACCCACATGAAGAAAGAGCCCAGAGTGGTGCTATCTAATTATACTCCCAGCCCTGGACAGACAGAAACAAGTAGATCTTTGGGGCTCACTGGCCAGCCAGACAAACCCAATTTTCAAACTTTGGGCCAAAGGAGAGGCCCCATCTCAAAACACAAGGTAGATAACTCCTAAGGAGTACCTGAGGTTAACCATTGGCCACCACAGGCACATATGTACATGTGATACCCACACAAACACACACAGCCTCCCTCCACACATAAATAAAAATGTAGCAGCCCTGTAGATATTACATAATACTGTCTTTTACCATTACAGTAATATACCATGAACATATCATGATTTACGAGATGTGTGTGAATATGGTTGAGGTTAAATGGCAGAATGAGGCAGTTTATTGTGTCCCACAAAATGTTCATTATTTAAACAGGAGAGAATTTCAACTCCACAACCTCCCTTTCCACCCTTAGAAATGTTGATAGAAGCTATTGTTTTTGTGTTTTTCACATGCTTAAGCCAAAAGGAAAAATGCCCTGAAACTCCAATGATTTCTGTGTGGGAACCTTCGAACATTTGCCGACACTTTTCACTTTCCTTCCACTCTCTTCTCAGCACATTGCAAGAATTTTTAGACACCATGTTCTGGATCATATTATAATTTCAGAATGGCTGTTGTTGGACAGGAAAACTGTTTCAAAAGTCACATTTGGGCCATGAGAATAAGCACATCCACACATTTGGACATTATCACATTATCATTCTGTTCCATTTGTGTTATCATTCCCATCCTTCAGCTGACACCTTGACCCTTGGAAAACCAAAGAGGCCATTCATTGTGTTAGTCCTGCATCCTCAACCTCTGGTACCTCAGTCTTTATTCTCTGTCCCCTCTTGCCCTTTTGGAGATAATTGTCTATGCTTTGGTGCCTATATTATATATGTTCCAACCTGTTCACCAAACGTTAAATGTTTGGGATTAAAATAGTTTCTTAGAAGCATTTTCAGCCTTTCCTTGAACTCCTGCCAAACCTACAGCTCTCCACAGAAAGGAAAATGCTGAACATTCAAAGCAGAGTGGGGATTACTCAGAAAAAGATAATAAATAGCACATTACTGCTTGTAGCACAAGGGGGAAACTCAATTTGTTTGTATCTTAATGGTTTAACCATGACAACAGTATGAGGTCTTAGGAAAGGTACTGAAAACACAGGCCTCATGCCAAGAAATAAGAAAAGATTGCAGAATGGCTTTGCCGTGGAAATCATATCACAAGGCAGATAGTATTGATGCAGCCACATCAAGAGAGGCTACTACTAGAGTAGCCTTGCAATGCATTATTTCAAATACAAATGCTAAGAACATTAAAAAATTGAAGCAGTAAATAAGAATGAGGATAACAACACTGGAAGTTAAACTGGAGTCTGTTGATATCGGGCTGATATCTCACCTGAGAGAGGAACGCTTTCCTGACCCTTGTCAGGATCTACAGGTTAAGATACAGAAGTGTCTGCTACTTGGGAAGAAAAGAAACACATAGGTAAAGTAATAAACATTATTGCCATCACTTATGTAAAGAACACCCTAGAAGGCTGATGTATTGTTACTATCTCACCATCCTGCATCACACATGAAAACATCAGGGCCCAAAATAGCATAAGTCAATATACAGCCAATAGATGGTAGAGTGGAGATTTCAATCGCAAAGCAAAGCTCTGGTGAATCCCTGGGTAGTCCTACCTGTCCTCCCTCTATAATTGGCTATTAAAATCTCAACACTAAGACACATGCATCACCAGTGAGGCAGGCACTTTGCCAGCCATTCATGTACTCATGTGTTTAACAGAAAGTCACTGAGCACCTCCTGTGTGTCATAGATTGATGTCATAGTCCTCCATGGGGTTTCACGATAAACAAGAAAGTTAACTCACTTCTGATTTAGGATTTATAGTGTAGCTAGGGAAATAGGTGAGGAAAAGATAAAGCTATATACAGATTCATGGAGGTAAATATTCTAGCATGGCAGTAGAAAGCCAACTTTGCTCATCATGGCCTGGAGGGCTTGACACAGATGGCAAGGCCCTACATGCACTTTCTGATTTGGATTGTGGTTGGGCCCAAGAATTTGCACTTACATCAAGCTACTAGAGGATTTAGATCCCACTTGGAGAACGGCTGCTCTTGGGGCTATGTAGCTTGGGAAGAATAGTTTATTGCGCTGTAAAAATCCCTGAGCTTATGAAAAAAAGCCATTGACCCATATAGATGTAGCTTGAAGCCTACCAGGAAGGGTCTCTTACTCTGCTTTGAAATATCAATAAAGTCTCTAAGACAGGTGACACAGCCAGCCACTGAGAGCCATTCCTAGACAGGATCTGACAGAATGGAACACCAGGTGGATAACATTTGGTAACAGAAAGATGAAAGGCAATGTCAAGATGTAAGGCCAAAGTGAGATGCCCTGAGCACATCACTGAGGAATTCAAAGGCAACATTCAAGATGCTGACATTTTAATGTCCAGAATGCTAATGGGAAGGAAATCACAGGGAGGGAATTTTTTACTCATTAATCCAAGAAACAAGCTTCATCCTTATCAATGCTTCTGCTCTCCCATTTATTGACACAATGATTAAAGTAGCCTATAGTTTCTTGTGTCTGGATCCTATATGTCCAAGAAAAGCCTGAGAGTTTCTTGTCATAAAAAGGCTTTCTTATCTGTTAGAAAAATACATGATAAGATATCATAAAAATACATGGTAAGAGTGAAAGGAAATAGTATTGGAGAAAAGTAAAATTGCTTAAAATCCATATGTGGATATAAAGAGAGTCACTGCCTATATAAAGAATGATGTACATACATATGTATATTACATACATATGTACCTATACAGTGATATATTGTTTAATATGAGGCTATATTCTAGAACCTTAACTATTAGGCAATTTGTCTTTATGCAAATGTCACAGATTTAAAACCACTTGTACAGTATAATCTACTACACACTTAGGTGATGGTATATGTATATGTTATAGCCTGTTGTTCCTTGTATCATAATGAACAAATTAAGAAGATATCAAATGAAGTACCAAAATATAATCAAGATACAGTGAACAGAAGATATGAGAGATGGTATGGATATAACATCATACTGTTTTACAGCATTTGTTTTTCAATAAGCAGAAAGCCACACTCTAAAACAATGACTAAAATATAGATGATAAATACATCAGACAATACTATAGTCCTTTATTATCATTATCAGGAATTTTGGCTGTACATAATTGTATGAGCCATGGTTTTATGTGAATCGTACCCAGTAGGTCTGAGTGATATTTGGTGCCATGATGTTATGGCACTGTTGTCACTAGGTGATAGGAATGTTTTAATCTTAAGTAGACAACATAATGTAATGCACATGATATATCACTAAAACATCATTATATGTTACACGACTTCACACATACAAATGACTGTTTTTCAGGTTGACTGGCTAAAGGCCACAGAACACAAGTGCTCAGCATGCCAGCTTTGAACACCCATACTACATCAGGAACAAGTACTGGCATTCTGTTCATCTTCCTTCCAGACCAAATGTAGTAGAATGGATGGTTGACATCAGGTGCCACTTTGCTGTGCTCTAGAAATAGCAGTGCACTGAAGTCAAGACATGGCCTAAGAAGACAGCTAGCACTCAGCCTAACGAAAGAGGCAAGAACTTGGGGAGGTCACCTTGGAGTTGGTCATCTGTGGCAGCTCTCTGGACAAGCTTCTTCAAACCCTGGCCCAGATAATTCAAAGCCAGCTGGCTTGTTTTGTCTGATGCCAGATTTCTAAAGTGAGGACCCATGGGCCAGATCTGATCCTCAGATGTGGTTTGTTTGCTTGGCCTATTCTTTTGCTCCTTGACCTGCTTTTCAGAGAGGAACTTGAAAGACTGAAATGGACACCCTAGTCTCCTCCTGCGTGCATCCTTTACTTCCTCTCTCCAGTATTCTCGCCTGGCTTTTATGACAACTTAAAACCATCAGCCAATTCCTTGGAAAGAGTTGGCACTCTGACTTTTAGAGCACAGTTTACAAATTCTCTTTTTCATTTCCAGTATTTATTTCCTATTCATTCATTCTGTCTCTTTGTTTTTCCTTATTTCATTAATGAAAGAACAGGTTTTTCCATAAGGATTTTAATGTTCCTGCATGAGTGATAAGAATCGTGCATGTGATTGAGGAAGTAGACTTCTCCATGAAAGTGAAGGACTACTTTTCTGTGTTATTCACAGCGTGCTCCCTAAAGCTGGCCAGTCGCCAGTAGGCTTGAAGACATTTGGACTGAATAAATAACATTGGTCTCAGTTGGGCAATGTCTTGATTTTAGTAATACAGACATATCACCAGCAGACTGGAATTAGCTCAGAGAATATATTAAACTTTAGGAGGGGCTTTTGTTAAAAAAAAAAAAAAATTATGACTGCAAAGAGAATGTGAAATGCCCCAAGGCGTGTTCATTTTCATTCTGTAATGAACAGGAAACCTGGAGAAAAGCAGAATTAATGATGGAAAAACAGCTGGTGATGCTGAAACTGAAATTAGTCCTACTTACCTGACTCTTAAAAACTGATGGAAGGGGAAGGCAGATGGAAAGATGACACTGGGAGGAAAATGGAATCTTGACAGGAAGACTCGGGACCAGGCGTTTGTGGTCCATTCTCATTTAATGGTCTCGGAGCTCAAGAGGTGCACTCCTCACTAATGATAAATAACTGGGGTTATGGCTACCAGGAACCTGTGAAACCTCAAGTGTGGATACTTTCTAAGGAAATGTGGCACTGTTGCTTTCAAGGGCAGATGACTGCAAGGTTGCCCTGAAGTCGATATGAGAAAAACTGATTTGGAGAGGGCACATTTATTACGAACCAGGACTGGATACCCAAGTTGTATCAATCGCTTTAATGCAGTTTATTTTTTAAAAAGCTATTCATATCTCCTGTGATGTTGTCCATGGTTTTTAAACCATTTTCCTCAAACATTCTAGGAAATTCTAGCCCAAATACTTTGCTTTGGAACAAATTTTAATAGTACTCCATTCAATGAAGTTGTTCTACTGTTCTTAGAAATTCTTACAACCATAGGGGAAAAGATGAAAATCAAAATGTGTGTGTGTGTGCGCGTGTGTGTAAACTAGTCTTACTTCCTCTCACGCTGCTTTAAGATTTTTATTGACTCCCAACAGGCAAGAGTGCCCACAGAAGAGTGCTTTCTTCATGTGCCTGGGCAACTATGGGGATCAAGGAATTTGCTGAGGGCATGTGTAATAATAGAAAATTCATTTTACAAACATATTTTGGATGGGAAAACAGTATTTTTGTCCAATCCTATTTCAGAATCAGCTCCTAACTATAAGGGCTTTTAAAACTTCTAAGTCTACAGTGTTTCTTTGTTTCAAGCCTGATGTATTGTTGTGTAACAGTTTCCTCTGAGATTGAAGCATTCAATCCTTCAGGAAAGTTCCTTAAGCAGGAAGATAAAGAACTCAAAGTGGTTTCAGGAAGTCCCTGAAACTGACCAGATTCACTACGCTCCGCTCTGGCACAGTTAAGTGATAAAAGCCGAGAGTCCCTTTAAGAGGAAGCGAAGCCCAGCTTACAAAGAAGACTGAGACAAGACTAGCTGCCCAGAAGAAGCAGAAACCAGCTGAGCTGCCTGAAGAGGTTTAGACCAACTAAGGCAGGCATCTGGAGAGTTCGCTCTCCAGCCTGTTGATCTGCCTCTAGGCTGTGCAGTGTGCTCCAGGTTCCAAGCACTGTGAACTGTCACATATGCTAGTTGTCCTTGGTAATGATGCTGCTGTTGAGTCATAAAAATAACTGTAACTGCTCACCCACATTCCTATAATTAACCCCAATAAAACTCATGTTTCACCAAATTGGACCTTGGTGGTCACTAGTGTGAGTAGTTATATGTGGTGTCTTCTTAATAGTTCTATCATACAATAGGTATCTAAGAAAGAATGCACGAATTCCAGGATATCGGAGGGTGTTTTTCTGGATTTGAGGGTTCATGTACAAACTGTTTCTTCAGAGACCCTGGGGAGGACACCTGTTAGGAGTTCTCTAAAGTGTAAAGAAAAGCAATTGTACACACTACACACTACATTCTCAGCACACATCCCTGGATGACCATCTTTGAAATATGTGAATTGGCACCTTCCCAATGAGCCTTTGCTAATGTCCTCATGAAAAGAAGCCCCATTGCCCTTTACTCCTCTCCTTAGCATTCTTTACTTTCCACTGGACCTGTCTACTTTCTGCTCACCACAAAACACAAGCTTCAGGAGGTCAGGAATTGTACCCATTTCTCACTGCTGAATCATCATGACCAAGAACCTCTGGCAGTGTTAGGATTTGGACCTGAAATGCCCCCAATGGGCTCAGACTAAAGTGTTCTGTCCCCAACCTTGGGACTATTTTGAAGGTGATTAGAGCCTTTATGAGATAGGGGTCAGCTATGAAAAGTGAGTCAGTAGTGGTCTTCTACAGGTGCCGACATTCTGTCTGCCATCATGTAAACAGCTATGGTCTCAAGCTTCTACAGCTGGACCCATTCTAGCTAACACCTTCTCTGTAGTGCTAGACTGAAATCTCTCTAAAACTGTGAACTAAAGATAGACTGGGTTTCCTTCATTCAGTTTTGTGAGGATTTGGACCACAGTGACAAAACTATAACAAATGCAGGCAGGCAGGTGGTAGATTCTTAGTAAGTCATTTTTGAATGATTGACTGTAACATCTCAGTGGGAAAACTCCTATTCTCTTTCCCAGCAGGTACTGACTCAGGAATCCAAGCTTGAACCTTAGCTCTGCCACTCATAGCTGATGGCCTTGGGAAATTGTTATATTTAAGGTTTTTACTGCTGTGATAAAACACCATGACCAAAAGCAACTTGGGGATGAAAGGATTAACTTCCTTATGCTTCTACAACAGTCCATCACTGAAGGAAGTCAGGGTGAGAACTCGAGAACTCAAACAGCACAGGAACCTGGAGCAGAGACCATGGAGGGGTGCTGCTTACTGGCTTGCTCCTACAGGTTTGCTTAGCTTTTTTCCCCCCTCATAGATGAAGGACCACCATCTCCTTGGGGGGTGGCACCACTCACAATGGGCTGAGCTCTCCCACATCAATCACTAATTAAGAAAATGCCCTACAGGCTTGCCTACAGGCAAATCTTCAGGAGGCAATTTCGAAATGACTAGCTTGTATTGAGCTAGTTGAACTAGCCTGAACTGCAAGAGAGTGCCTTTGAAAACCCTAGACTCCTCAGCCTTCAAAGGCAAGCTGTAACAGTTCCTGCCACAGAAAGGATACTAAACAGGTTATGCTTAGATACCTATGGTGTGGTTTCCAGCACATTGGAGGCATGCAAAAGCTGTTAGCCACTGTTACTGTTATTGTCCTTATTCCAGAAAGACAAATCAACACAGAAAATACTTCCATATCTATAGCAGAATTCTGCACTTACATATTTCATCCCCCATCTGTTCTAAGAGCTCCAACACAGACCAGGGGAGAAAGCAATTAGTGATGTCACTACCTATCTTTCACTTCTGCTGTGTGGAACCCTTTCTTTGGGTTCAGGGGGAAAGAGCCCCCTCTTAGATGTGAACCCATAGAGTTTGTGCACAGTGGCTGACTGGGTAATCTTAGGTTTATAGAGCAGAGAACACAAACCTTATTTATAAGGGAGCCTCAAAAAATTCTTCTTAGATATGCCTAGGTGTATAAAAGTGAACTTTCAGAATAAGATTGAAATTGACTTAGTATCCAAAAATAAATAAGAAACCTAACACCCTTTTATTTATTAAATTTATTGATTATGGTCTTTTAAGGATATGAACAATGTGTGAATTTTCTAAAAATCAGTGTAGTTGCTCCACAGTAAATGAAGAAACCCATGCTTTGTTCTTCCATGAAAGACCTGCTGCTCTGCTCTGTCTCCCTTGCTAGCTCTTTATAAGGGTTTTGGTTGTGGTTTTGTTTGGCTGAGTGGTTTTGGTTGTGCTTTGTGATTGTTTGTTTGATTTGGTTTGGTTGTTGTTGTTTTGAGATAGTGTCTCATGATGTAGCCCTGGCTGGCCTGGAACTTGTTATGTAGATCAGGCTGACCCCCAACTCACAGAGGTTCTCCTGCCTTTGCCACTGGAGTGCTGGTATTAAAGGAGATGGTCCCACACTGGGCTCCTCTCTTCTTTCTTTCTTCTAGTTCCTAGTACTAAGAACACAGGGATAATGTTCTTCCCAAGCCTGAGCAAGGCCCTAGGCTTGAGCCACAATAGACAGAAGACGACACTAATGGGTTGTGCTGGTGCTTTAATGAAAATGCAGGTGCTGTTACCTTTGGAACCGTGCCTGTATCTTTCCCATGGATGTGAATTTAGAGATTTTCAGACTAAATTACTTTAGGACACAGCCTCTAATTCAAAGAAGAAAGTCTGACTGTGCTATGCATTCATGCCCCAGGGAAAGGAATCCTGGGGTTTCAGCTTTGTTTTCCTAAACAAAGTCGGGAGGTAAACCGCAGCTTCTGACCACAGATCTAAACATTCAGAACGCTAACTGAACCAGCTCACATGTAAACAGCAAGGGATTAATACCGTGCTTTTGAAACGGACTTGAATGGGTTCTGTGAGATTTCATCACACAAAATGCAGCAATGATTGTTCCCAGAAATATGTGAAAGAAAACTAATAAGAAGTTATCCTGCTTCTACTTTTCATTCTCTCAGCCTAAACCAAAGCGGACATGGCCAACACATACCAAGGGGGGGAAGTAGTACTAAAGGGCAGTGGCAGCTCTAAAGGGTAGGGACAGGCATGACTAGGAACAGGAAGCGATTATTTCCGAGAAATGGGGGGTAAGCTCTGAATAAATACGGGAATACAGGGTATGCAGCGAGAAGCAGTGAAACACAGGCGGGAAGGGAACAGCCAGAAACGGTGAAACACAGGGCAGGAGGTGGGATGTGAGCATGGTCCAGTGAAGCTGCAAGCTACAGAGCAGCCGTCAAGCCCCACGGTAACGCACTCTAATTAAACACAAGTGCCCTCACTACCATTTGTTTAATTGTATGTTCCTCTGCAAATATAGAAACAGCTGTTTCCTTCGGATGCAATTATCTTTGTCCAAAAGCTTTCGAAATGTCCCTTTGCAGACCTCACAAGACACCCAGATGTATTACACGACAGAGCTTTCAGAATTTAGGCAAAGAGCACAGTTTATCTAAGACTTTGACTCAATAGCCAGAGAGTTTGGGAAGACAGAAGAAGCCTGTATTCTCAGACAGTACACCGACACTCACTTGACTCTGGAGACCAACGGGTTGGCTTGATGAGTGCAGGCTATGAGCTCACTGGCTGGATAGCAACCAATCAGACCATCTCTAAAGAACTTAGTTTGAAGGTAGGATCTTCAATTTGTCAAAGGGTAGGCACAAAGTCAGAGACTTAAAGAGTAGTTATCAATCTATTGTCATGTCAACCAAGGCACAGGATGCATAAACTTAGGATATCCAATCAAGAGGAAATACTAAAAGAGAAAAAGATTAGGAAGAAAATAAGCAAACAAACAATAAATAAAAAGGCTTAATGTGTGACCGCAGAAAGATAATGTGCTTATCAACTTTTTAGCTTAGTCTCTATGGGGACTCAGTATTCTTTATGCTAACATTAGTGAACACATGCCCAGGGCATTGGACATACACTGTTTATTTATACCAGTGAGAATATTATCATTCCTGTTCTACAGATAGGAAAATCAAGCCTTGGAAGCTCATAGCAAAGGATGGGTACTGACAAGATTAAAATTCAGTTCTGTTTTAACCAAATTCATATGTTAAAATGAAGCTCTGTACTGCCTGGGCTATTTTGAAATAACTTTCCTCTTTAGAGGAGCAATCTTGAAATTATCTTCTTGTATTTTATAAATCAGCCACCTGTGATGAAAAGAAATAAGAATTTTAAGATGCTAGCCGAAAAGAAACCTTCACTAAATACCAAGGCCATGACACAGAGACGATTCTGGCTGAAAATCCGATTACACCTAGGTATAAAGATTAAAATTTTAATATATTTTCTCTTTTCTTTCCTCTTCCCCAGATTTTTATATTAAGTAAGTTGATTGGTATAAAGCATAATCCTTGGTAAAAATAGTGTTGTGTACTTCTTCTCGATGTTCATATTTGATATGTAAGTTTTTGAACTAAGAAACAGGTGGAGACAAGCATGTCCTTACCATGATAAAGTAAATGAAGCTGAGGATGACAGATGCTTCTGTTCATCAGGTCAGTTTCAGAGGACCTTTGAGTCACCAGATGCACATGAGCATCTTTAAAGCTGTCTAGATGCCTTAGCAGAGCCAGCACGAGGATGGTCACACTTTCTGCCTTGGTCTTCCTTCTGCTCATTGGCAGCAGCTGAGTATAAATGGAGGCCAGATCATCCACTTTGTAGCAACACAAGGTCCCACTTTTTGAATGAACTGTCTATTCCTTTCCACACACTGTATTATCTGCCTCTTCTTTGGCTACTTTGATTTTATGTTTCAAAGAAGTAATAACAAATATGGAGGAGTTTTGAGAGCATTGAATTTAGGCTCAGATCAGCTATTGGCTACCTAAGTGACCTTGAGTAGAGCACATACCCAGTGATATTAAACATCATATTGTTTACATCACAGGGTAAAGGAGGCAGTGATAGGATTGCAACTGGAATAAAAAATTCATCACAGGAGTGTGTATGTTTGTAGAATGTATTAGATGAGCATTATAAACCACTTCAAGAAAAGGCTCTTCTGAGAATGATCTGTGGGCTGGGGATGGTGTAGAGGGGTGATGGCTCACTTGGTAAAGGACGTGCTTGCAGGTTTAAAGATCCAAGTTCCATCCAGAACCTACACAAAATTCAAAATGTAGCCAGCATTTGTAAGCCCACCACTGGAGAGCTAGAGATGGGGTAGGGATTGGGATTGTCCTTGGAACTAGCTTCCCAGCCAGTATGGCCACTTGATTATCTCCGGCTAATGATTTGCCTGCATCAAAGCAGGTGAAAGGTATTCCTATAGATGACATCAGAAGCTGTTCTCTCATCTCCACACACAGACACAACACAAAGACAGACATAGACACACACAGACACACACAGGGAGGGGGGAGAGAGAGCGAGACAGAGAGAGAGAGCACATGGGAGATATCTGCCTGAGCAGCAGGAATAAAAGCCTGCCCACCATGAGTCTGGTATATGTTCCTTGGTAGATGACCTTCACATCTTCATTCAGCTTCTTAGTTTTGAGGCTTTGAGTCACACAGTACTAGGTAGGAGTATGATGTCATGAACTACAGCTGGAATCAGAACAGACACAATCTGCAAGCTCTCTCCAAAACTTCAGCTTCAGGCTCCCTCCCAGACAGTAGAAGAGTCTCACTCAGTGAGGGGAGGGACAACAGGCAGGATGTTTCCTCCTGGTAGCTGATGCCAACAGGCACAACCAGGTACTGTGCAGGGCTGTGCTGAAAAAGGATATATGTATGCATTTATTTATTTATTTATTTATTTTGCTACGGAGCCATTGTCCCACAAACTAGGAGTTTCCTTGTCCCAATCTTACAGTCTTTAATTTTGTTTGTAACATTAGAGATAAGCATTTTATATCCTCTTTAGGATAAAAGCATATTTATATGAAAAAGTTGTGAAAGTCTGACTTTTTAAACAAACGAGACTTTCAATATAGAATATGTAGGAATAGGTTGAGAAGCCCTTGTCCAAAATGCTTGAATTAGAAGTATTTCAGAGTCCAGACTCTTTGAAGACTTTGAAACATTTACAGACATGTAATGATATATCTTGGGGGGAGGATAGGACCCAATTCTAAATGTGAAATTAATGCATTTCATATAAACATTGTGCATACAGACCAAAAGGTAATTTAATGCAATGTTTTAAAATAATTTTATACATGAAGCAAAGTTTCAGAATGTGGAGTCTCCTACTTGTGGGGCAGTTTTATATTATTTCTAATTAACTCTCTGCATGAAACAAAGTTCCAGGACATAGCTTTTTCCACCTGGAGTGCAGGGCAGCACTCAGTACATTACATTCTGGAGTACTGATGATACCAGACTTGCAGCTTAGGAACAGAATCTGTTTTCAATGTTCTTCTTCCTTCTTCCTTTTGGAGATGAAAGGAGCATTACTAGGTAAGGACACCAGGTGTGAGACCATTTGTCATGATCTGTGTTTCATGGAAGGAAACATTGCAAAGCAAAGCAAAGCAAAGTTGTTTCATACCAGATTAGGGAGTTTACTAGAATAAGATGTCACATGGGACGAGAGGACTGAGACCCCCCTTTAAGCTAGCATTATCACATGAGTGCTGGGAATGAAGGCCAAGTATGATAGTGGGAAGGAAGAATGGATGGCATCACAAAACACAGGGGTGCTCTATTGTGTCCACAAAACATCCGTAGCAATGCGTAGCAACACAGACAGAGAGTAAACAAGAACAGCACCAGCATTGGATGCCTGGGGAAGGTGCAACGTATGTCTTAATAAAAGGTGGGGGATAAAAAGCCACAGAATTTACTGTCCAAGTAAGGCCAAAACAGTCTGCAGAATATGAGGGAACTCTAAATGATGGGGGATGTCCTTCTGTATATATGTTTCTCTTATTGGTTGATGAATAAAACACTGTTGACCAATAAGGCAGAAAAATAGGCATGGTGAGGAGATGAGAATTCTGGGAAAGGTAAGCAGAGGGAGCCCACCAAACAGGTCGCCATGCTGCTGAAGGAATATCAACATGTTGGGTCATTACTAGGTAAACCACAGCCTCATGGCAATGCATAGATTAATAGAAATAGATTAATTATTAAGACAGAGCTAGCCCATAAGAAGCCCAAGCCTTCTTCCAACAGTTTAATGATTAATATGTGTGTTCGCTTGGGGCTGAAATGGCAGTGGGACCTGGCAAAAGAAAAATCCAGCAACACCTGAAAGTAACTTTTTGAGACATGAGATGTTGCCCAGTGGTTTAGCGTGAGCTTAACATGCTCATTGACTTGGGTTTGATCCCAACATCCAGACAATAATTACTATCACTCCAGTATGATCTGGATGATCCTGGGTGATTTTGGGTAAATGGTTTAGCTATCAAATCAAGTAATGCATCATATTCATGTCGATCCTGAGCTCATTGAAATGTTAGTCCTGTGCTCTGGTTCCATCATGGCTATTTACTAAGTGTGAGATCTTGTATACATTGCTTAACATCACTGATGCATTTTTAGCACACCCCGTTTTAGGGATAATACTTAAGTCTACAGATGTTTACTGAATCACCACAGGTCACTGAGTTAGTTATCAAACAAACAGTCTGGCCTTAAACCAAAAACTTGGGCTCAAAATTCCATCACAGCACCTGAGCTGTGTGACTCTTTGGTGTGTTCCTGTCACCAACTTACTCCATGTGAGCATGCTGTAACTGTTTCCGTCCTTGGTCAGTATCTGTCCCCAGCTTTACAATACCTTCCAACCATTCTTCTTTCCCAGCAGATGCCTGGTTTGATCTCACTATGGAAAGTTTTACTTTAAAAATATGCTGATTCTTTTTACCAATAATTATCCCCTTTACAGAATGTTCTCTCTTTGACCATAGAAAGAAAGTATCTGATTTTAATCATACTCTTTAACATTTCCAGCTTAAGGGGATACAGGTAAAAACAAGAAAAGGAATCAGCTGAAAAGACAGAGTTTCTTGGCTGCAAATTAAAACCAATACCAAACACCCAGTATCTGAAAAACTTGCACATGATTCCTGGGAGGGACTTGGAAAAGAACAGGCCTCCTCCAGTCATCCATCAACTGTCAGGCTTCACACATGGGCGGTGTAAAGACACACACTGTTCTTGCTACACAGGACGTGTTCTTGGGCGTACATTCACAGCTATTTATGGTTACAATGTGCTTCAAAACCAGTTGCAAGTTCCATCTATGATTGAAATCCAACATTCATATATGTTTCAGGAATGATATAAAATAATCTTCAGCAAGATAATACATGTGAAAATTAAAAGCTTCTTGTCCATGCCCAGTATTGTTTTCCCTGGAAGAACATGAAGAGGGCATGACCTGTCAGGCTCTCTCATTCAGTATCATCCTAAGAAATGGGCTACGACAGTGTAAGGATTCCACTCAACCCAACTGACTTCAGATGCAACACAGGCAAATGCTATTTCCTACCTCTTGCTTTCTCCTCTAGGGTGTTGACATATTTCACATAAGTAAGTGGTTTCATAAGGTCCCTGGGAAATACTATGGTCTCCTTACCCCAGAACTCCAGAACCCTGGAGCCATCTGTCTGTACTGCAGCTGCCAAGGACAGGATATGTGGGACATAACTCTTAGCTGTCTGCATAATCATTTCCACTCAGACTCCACTCATTTGGAAGTTTCAATTACTTAACACTGTCAGCACTGGTCTTTTTGTTTCTGTGTCTCTAATGACATCAGTTATTTTGCCAATAGAAGTACAGATAAGAGTTCAAAAGAGAACATTAAAATGTTTTAAATTATTTTATTGTGTGTATGTGTATGTGTTCCATCTGCATGTATGTCCTGTGTACCACATGCATGCACCACCCATGGAAGCCAAAAGGGGTCACTAGATCCCTTAGAACTGGAGTTTCAGGTGGTTGTGGGCTGATATATGGGCGCTGGAAATTGAACTCAGGTCCTCTGGAATAGCAGCCAGTGCTTTTAACTGACAAGCCATCTCTCCATCCCTTATTTAGTTAAAAAATGTATTCTCATAAAAACTATAAGAAATAAGAAATACAATGACAATTGTAAAAGGCCTCAAATTTTAAATTTCCCCTCTCCTCTTTTTCTGTCTATGCCTCTCTGTGTGTCTCTCTGTCTATCTCTCTCTGTGTGGAGGGGATGCATGTGAACATGTGTGAACTATGTGGAAGCCAGAGACCACTCTCAGGTATTGTTGTTCAGAAGCAACTCACCTTGCTTTTTGAGGCAGGGTCTCTTACTGGGATCCAGAGTTATCAACAGGCCACACTGGCTGCCCAGCAAGCCCAAGGGATTCATCTGTCTCCACCTCACCACTACTGATATTTACAAATGGGGACTGCCATGCCAATCTTTTTACATGGGCACTGGGAATCTGAACTCAAGTCCTCATGTTTGCAAGCTCTTTAGTGACAACTATATTTACTTACCAGCCTAATTGTTATGCCTCTCAAGAAGTATTTTGACAATGCTAATCTACTTCCAAAGACAGCATTGTTCCCCAAACATGTGAGATGGCATTTAAATTGTTTTTCTCATACAAAAGATAAAAGCAAAAACATAAGTTGAGCTGTAATTCTTTATGTTTTGATCTAGTTTCATTATGCCAGAGTATTCATTTCCCCTCACTCAATTTGCTTGTTCATATCTTGATCATTCAATACAGTACCTGTAGATATTCCATAGGTAAATCAATACACATGGAAAATGTCATTGCATTCTTTATGGTACTGATCTACAGCCTCACCAAACTGTTATGAAGTGGGGGTTGGCTGGTAGAAGTAGGTCACTAGAACTGGACTCTCAGCTCTTGACTCTGGACATGTTCTCTCTGCCTATGGTCCACTACCACATGAGCAGCCACCATTCCACATGTCTGTCTGTGGGGACAGGCACACATATCTCCCCAACTATGATACACGGCAATTCATTAAAACCCACCAGACAAAAGAACTACTTCTCCCTTAATTCATTTATGATCAGTACTCTGGCCATAATTATGCAAAAATAACCAATATAGTCTCCATTGCTGTTCTTCCATAAGGAGGCATTTCTGCAAGGCATTACACATATAATGGAATAGGACCTGTTTGGAAGTGTGTAGATTGAATATTGTGTGAAGCTCTGTGGTTGCATCCAGAATTGAGGAAGCTGGGACCTCCATGGATGAATTATCCTCACTCTAATCCTACTGTCTTTCCATCCCAGTCAGCCAGCTTACATTACTCTCCCTAGCCAATAAAAGTCAGGATCACATCATAAAAAGATATTTCTCAACCAAGAAAATAATCATTTATATTGCACATGCAACTGGTGCGTAATAGATATTTTTGTATTCCCATTAATTATGAAAAATGGTATTTTATCAACACTGGGAAACATTGACAAATCAAGAATCATTACAACTCATTTATTCATCTAGTATTTACTGCATGCTTGTTAGGTGCCAGTCCCCACCCCCAACCCCTGCTCTGTGTGTGTGTTTGTGTGTCTGTGTGTGTGTATGCAAGTGTGCATGCAGCCTCTGTTCTTAAGAGCACACTACAACTGCAGCTGCAATGTAACAGCACATAAGTGTAGTGGGATATTCACTTTGTCTCCTTTTGTGGCACTGACCACGCCCATTGGAGGTGGAGCCAGGGGCGGAAGTGACCTGTGGAAGGAGGTCTAAGGAGGAGCCCGGAAATACTCTCTTGCTGGCAGGACGCAGAGAGGAAAGCATCCTGTGGAACTTGCTGGTGTTCATCTGTCTAGGTTGTGATGGGCGATGTCATTCTGTATATATGTTTCTCATACTGGTTTAATGAATAAAGCACTGTTGGCCAATAGGAAAGCAAGATAGGCGGGACTAGGAGACAAGGAGGAAAGAGAAAAGAGGAAAGAGGAGTCAGCATGGAGAGACCGGGGAGACCAGATGCCTGCCCCACTCCCCAGTAAGGTGAATCCACATAAAAATACATAGATTAACAGAAATGGGTTAATACTCAAGACAGAGCTAGCCGATAAGAAACAAGAACCTGCCCAACAGCATTATATCAAATACAGAGTCTCAGTGTGTGAATTGTTGGCTGGCGTAGTGGCAGGGACAAGACTGGCCAGGCTGGCAGAAAAACCTCCCTGAATAAACATCTGTTCAGCCTATTTGTTTATCCTGATCCTTATTAAACCACAATACATAAGCTTAGCACAGGAGAAATGATAGGGCAACACCAGGAGTATCCTGGCTCCCCTACATCTAAAGAGAGGCAAGAACTGGGCAGGAGAGTCTTTTGGAAAGATACAAAACATTATCATTGGAAATAGGCAATCACAGCCATCAGAATATTTTTAGTTCCATTCATTTAGTTCCATTCCTCTCCTGATGGATGCACCTTAACAGTTTTACAGCACCACTCATTTTGTTAGAGTAGAAAGACTCTAAAAGTCAACAAAGGGGTGCAAATACTGTTCAATATTTGTAAAAGAAAAATTATCCTGTATTTCTTTGCTCTGGTAGTAAATTCATAGACACAGAAACACACACACACACACACACACACACACACACACACACACACAAAAGCCTAATTTAATCAATAGTTGATTTAAAATCTTTTCCCTTGATTAATCATTCTCCTCCATCTGAAAGTCATATGCAAATGTGATATATTCAACATCTAAATAGTATCCTAATCCATCTCCTGTCTCCATCTCAGTTGCCATTATTTCCATCCAACTCACCACATGTGGCCACTGAAGTAGCGTCTACATCTGATATTGTTCCCTATACCTTTTTGACATCAGGACTCCATTACACTCTTATAAATTACTGAATATTTTTGTATTTATTAATCTTTTGTTGGCATGTCAAAATGCCTGACCACAGCAACTTAATAAGAGCAGGGTTTATCTGAGCCCACAATATAAGGATACAGGCCATTAAAAGGGGGGACATGGGGCAATAAGGGTGAGGTCAGGCTGCTTCTATAGTCAAGAAGCAGGAATGAACACTGATGTGAGCTCACAATTTCCCCATCCCCTTGGCATTCAATTCAGGAGCAGAGCTATGGAATAGTGTTCCCTACATTTAGGGTAGATCTCAACTTCTCAGTTAAACTTCTCTGGAAGTCCTTCAAGACACACCCAGAAGTGTGTCTCCTAAGTGATTCCAAATCTTGTCAAGTTGACAGTAAAGAGGAACTCAGGTGTACCTAGATCTATGTAGTACTTATTGATACTTAGTAACTAAAAATGAAAGCTGAGATATTTTTATATTTCTCTTAAAATAATTTGTGATAGTTCTAGAGTTAATTAGTCTATCTTCAAATAATACATAATACTTCACAAAGCATACAAGGAAGTTAAAACAATATTTTAGTTCCTTTTTCCTCTCTTCAATATACATTATTTGTTTCTTTATGCATGTTTTAAACAGACAATATATTTTCTTATAGAACAATTTAAAGTGAGAAGAAAATAATTTTATATTTACACTCATTAAAATTCCAGATATCCTCATTCTTTTCATATAGATCTGATTTTTATTAGGAAATTTTCTTCTAGAAAAACTTCCTTCAGTGTTTGTCTGAAATAAAAGTCTTTCTTTTACATTTTTTAAAATTTTGCTGGGAATAGAATTCTAAGTTGGCAAGCATTTGGATTTAAATTTCTTTTAAGATTTGGTAATTTAAGATGTAAATCCATGTCGTGGCCTGTGGTGTAATCATGGGTGTTTTCTTGCAGTTGTTCATCTTCACATCATGTTTCTTTTCTCTTTTACTACTGTCACATTCTTTTTTTTTTCTTTTTTTTTCAAAATATTTTTCAAATATTGTGGTCATAAGGTTTAGTTCCTAAATCTTTCTTGGTGCTCTCAAAGCCCCTTAGATGAGATCAGGTGTGTTCAGGGCGGTATGGCTGTAGACAGGGTGATACCCTTTACAATAGCCACAAACAACATAAAGTATCTTGAGGTAATAATGCTTACCAAACAAGTGAAAGACCTATATAGTAAGAACTCTGTGTCTGTAAAGAAGTAAATTCAAGAAGATACCAGAAAATGGAAAGATCTCCCATGTTCTTGGATAGGTAGGATAAACATAGTAAAAATGGCAATCTTGCCAAAAGCAATCTACGGATTCAGTGCAATCCCCATTAAAATCCCACCACAATTCTTCACTGACCTTGAAAGGATAATAATCAACTTTATATGGAAAAACAAAAGACCCAGGATAGCCAAAGCAACCCTGTACAATAAAGGAACTTCAGGAAGCATCACCATCCCCGACTTCAAGCTCTACTATAGAGCTATAATTCTGAAAACAGCTTGGTATTGGCACAAAAATAGACAGGTAGACCAATGGAATCAAATCAAAAATCCTGATATTAACCCACACACCTACAAACACCTGATTTTTGACAAAACAGCTCAAAGTATACAATGGAAGGAGGAAAGCATCTTCTTCAACAATTGGTGCTGGCACAACTGGATGAGGGTGTGTAGAAGACTGCAGATAGTCCCATGTCTGTCGCCATGCACAAAACTTAAGTCCAAATGGATCAAAGACCTCAACATCAATCCAGCCACACTGAACCTCTTAGAAGAGAAAGTAGGAGGTACCCTTCAACAAATTGGTATAGGAGACTGCTTCCTGAACATAACTCGAGGGGCACAGACACTGAGATCGACAATTAGTAAATGAGACCTCCTCAAACTGTAAGGCAAAGGACACAGTTGACAAGACCAAACGGCAGCCCACAGACTGGGAAAAGATTTTCACCAACCCCACATCTGACAGAGGGCTGATCTCCAAAATACACAAAGAATTCAAGAAACTAGTCACCAAAACATCAAATAACCCCATTAAAAAGTGGGGTACAGAACTGAATAGAGAATTCTCAATAAAGGAATCCAAAATGGCTGAAAGACACTTCAGTAAGTGCTCAACACCCTCAGCCATCAGAGAAATGCAAATTAAAACAACTCTGAGATACTATCCTGTCAGAATGGCTAAAATTAGAAACACCAATGACAGCTTATGCTGGAGGGGATGTGGAGAAAGGAGAACACTCTCACTTCTAGTGGCAGTGCAAACTTGTACAACAATTTTGGAGATCAGTGTTGTGATTCCTCAGGAAAATGGGAATCAGTCTAACACAGGATCTGGCAATTACACTCTTAGGCATATAGCCAAATGACCCACATTCATGCAACAAAGACATCTGTTCAACTATGTTCATAGCAGCATTATTTGTAATAGCAAGAACCTGGAAGCAACTTAGATGCCCCTCAACTGAAGAATGGATAAAGAAGATGTGGCACATCTACACAATGGAATACTACTCAGTGGAAAGAAACAAAAAAACCCAAAAAACAATGGAGTCCGATGTAATGTGTACTGTTTTTCCTCCCGCTGCTGGTCTGTCCCGCCGCCGCGCCTGCCCCAAATAACACACAGAGACTCTGTATTTGATATTATACTGTCGGCCAGTTACTACTTTCTTATCAGCTAGCTCTGTCTTAAGTATTAACCCATTTGTGTTAATCTATGTATTGCCACGTGGTCTTCTTACCTGGAGCCGGCTGCCGCGTACTGCTCTCTCCAGACTCTCAATCTTAGCTCCCCCTTATCCTGACTCCTCCTTACTACTTCCTCTTCCTCCTTGTCTCCTAGTCCCTCCTATCTTCATTTCCCATTGGCCAACAGTGTTTTATTCATTAACCAGTATGAGAAACATATATACATAATGGCATTCCCATCAGTCCAAAATTCACAAGCAAATGGATTGAACTTGAAGAAACCATCCTGAGTGAGGTAACCCAGTCACAAAAAGAGGAACATGGTATGTACTTACTCATATATGGATTTTAGACCTAGAGCAAAGGATCACCACCAGAGAAACTGGGATATAAGGAGGAACCTAAGAGATTCATACAAGGTCCCTCACAGAAGGGGAAAGGAACAAGATCTCCTGAGCATAGTGGGAGTGGAGGGGGCAATGAGTGGAGAGGGAGTTAGGAGAAGGAGAATGGACAGGAGAGGTGAAAATGTAGGAAAAGATACCATAATAGAGGGAACCATTATATATTTGAAGAGAAAACTGACTCTAGAGATATTCCCAGAGACCTACAAGCATGACCCCAACTAACAATCTGAGCAACAATGGAAAGGCTACTTTAAATACCCTTCCCTGGTAATGAGATTTTTAACTAACTCATATTGCCATCATAGAGCCCTCATCTAGTTGATGATAAAAACAGAAGCAGACACCCACAGCTAAAAATGAGCTGAACTTCTGGAATCCAGTTGCAGAGAGGGAGGAGTGATAAGAAAAGGGGTCAAGACCAGGCTACAGAAACCCACAGAGACAGCTGACCTGAAAAAGGGGGAGTTCATGGACCCACAGACTGATAGCTAGGAAGCCAGCACTGGACTAACTCAGACCCTTTGAACGTGGGTCTCAGTTAGAAGGCCTGGGCAGTCTAAGGAACCTCTGACAGTGGAACCAGGATGTATCCCCGGTACACGAAAGGACTTTGGGAGCACATTCCCCATGGAGGGATACTTCCTTATCTTACAAGCAAGAGGGAGGGCCTAGTCCCTACTCCAAATGACTTGACAGATTTTGATGATCTCTCCTGGAAGGCATCATCCTTCCTGTAGAATGGGGGGAGAATGGGATGGGAAGGGGGTCAGGGGGAATGGGAGGGAGGGAAAGGCAACAGGGATTGATATGGTAATATATATATATATGAACATCAAAGTCCCTTAGATTTGTAATTTGACATTTTTCAGTAATTTTAGAAAAATCTTGTTCACATATTTAAAATATTGGTTGTTCTGTGTCCCTTAATTTCTTCTAGAAAACCTGCTATGTTATATTAGCAACAATTTGATATTGTTCCACTTTTTTGGGATGCTATTTGTTTACTCATTTATTTTTTCCTCTTTCTGGTAATGTTTCTGATAGGATGATTTCTATTTGCCTGTCTTCAATTTCTCCAAATCTATTTTCACTGTACTGAGTTTATTCATACATTTGTCAAAGACTTTAAAATGTTTTTTACTTTGAGCACCTCCATTTGATTGTTCCCAATAATCCCCATTTCTATAATGAGTTCATCATCTGATATTGCATGCCTTCAATTTCCCATTTACCTTAAATGTGTTGTCCAAATCTCCTTGCCTGCTAGTCCCCTAAAGAAGGACTTCTCGGTTGTACTTTATGCTTTCTTGGGAGTTATTATTCCCCACCACCACATGGACAAATGTACACTCATGTGTCCCATGTCTTTCTTATGAGTACCTGGTAAGGGTGTGTGAAAAAGCCTGAGAGTTGCCGTAGAGTCCTCCTTGGACTTGCAGCTTCTAGGTACTCTTCATGTGGGTATTAGTTACCCTCTATCTTGACATTATTCATTACAATTTTAATTGAAGTTTCTGGCAGCTTGAATTGGCTCAGGGACCATGTCCTCTTTGCTCAGATTTCAGATTAACTAGTTGTCACGAGACCTCAGCAATTTGAGAGATCCAATCAAAATATATAGAATTTCTGGAGAGCTCCAACATATGCTCATCAAAGAATGAGTTGCAAACAAGAAAAAGAAAATCTATCATTGTCATAAAAATCATTTAAAATGGCTGACTGATTGGAAGGTTTTAATGACTTGAGAAAAAGTCTCTGGCACTCAACACTCTGCAAGATCCAAGCTCCCTGCATGGTTCTAACATTACCTCCAAACACCACCTCACTTTCCTCACCACAAAGGCCAAGTTGGTTGCTCAGTTCTGCCCATATGCTAATCTATTTGATGCTTTAGATTTGGGGCTCCATTTCCTCACTGGTCATTGAAAGACTGTTTCCTTGTTCTCCACATTTCCACTGAAAGAACCTCCCTGCAAACCTTGTCCATGATTCCTTGTCTAAGGATTCCTACATTCTATCTAAAATATGCAATTTGATTTTCCAACACAATTCCTGCATCTAAAGCATGGGTGTCAATGCTGAAGAGGAGACAGCAAGATTGTAAAAAGCCAGAGGAAGGGGAAATTTACTGATTGTGCCTCCCAGAAATCTAAAAGAAGCTACACTCATAAAGTATTGCCTACATGGCCCCAGCAATATAACTGGAACAAGGATACACCAATAGGCATGCAAATGTGGAAGAGAGAACGCTCCCAGGAGCCTCAATCTTAGACAATGAACTATGGCACTTAAATGCTGAGAACAGAGAAACAGTCTTCTCCTTGGAAGACAACACCAACTGCTTATCAAATATCACATGGTCATCCCTGAAAACTTAAAAGTAACCTTAGACAGACTAAGATTGTGTTGTGTTTAACTATTCAGGAATCCGTGTGTGTGTGTGTGTGTGTGTGTGTGTGTGTGTGTGTGTGTGTGTGTGTGTATGTTCTTAATATATTTATATATTTTAAGGGAAAGATCTCTATATATTTAAAGAAAAAAGGCCATGAATTTGAAAGAGAGCAAGAGAGGTTCAGGGAAGTGATTAGGAGAAGAGAAAGGAACAGGGGATGATACAATTATAACCTCAAAAATAAAAACTATAATTAAAAAGCATTTGTATCTCAACATATTTACTTGCTTGTTTTCTACCTTCTGTCCACTTCTCCACTGGTGTGCTGTAGCATATGAGTGTCTAGAAGAAGCAGTGTCATACAGCAGCTCCTCAAAATGTATGTGACCAGAATGTATCAGTAATTATTGTGGACAGATGTTTTTGTCCTGTCCAGTCCCTCAGCCATTTAGTCCCAAATAAACACACAGAGGCTTATAGTAATTATAAACTGTTTGGCCTATGGCTCAGGCTTCTTATTGGCTCCTCTCTCTTAATTATTAACCCAATTTTATTAATCCATGTATCTCCACATGGTCTTGCTTACCAGTGGTGTCTGAATCTCTTGCTTTCTTGGTAGCTACATGATGTCTCCTTGTGACTCACTCTCTTCAATCTTCTTCCTAGATTTATCCTAATCTGGCATCCCCATCTATACATCCTGCCTGGCTACAATTTTCCTGTCCATTGGCCAAAACAGCTTTATTCATCAAGCAATAAGAGAAACATTCACAGCATACAGAAGGGCATCCCCAATCAAATTATTATGCTAACATGGCTCCTCTTCGTCTCTCTCTCTCTCTCTCTGTATCTCTGTCTCTGTCTCTCTCTCCACCAATATGTTTATTTTGGTGGACAGGTATAGCTACTATACTCAAAGACTCTATGAATTGACTTTTAATCTGAACCCAGTTGAATGCACTTCAGACAGGTGCAGTCATCACAGACATTGAAGAAAGTCTAGGAATCCACAATATGATTTCAACACATAATAAAGCAAGGCTGTTTTAACAGTGTGGGAGGTGCAATTCCCTGAACAAGGAACACTGGATTCTCATATCATAAGGTCTGGAAAAATCACTATTTTCTGATCTGAAAAACTAAAGGAATTTGAAATATCAAGCTGTTGGAAATCACCTAGTGTTTAGTTTGGGGTGACTCAGATCCTTAAATGATACTATAACATATAAAGTTGTCAGGAATTAATGAAGACTGGGGAACTGGGACAAAACTCATGAGTTGGTGCTTACTTAAAATTATTATGTTTTTTCTTTCTTATTGAAATTATGAGACAAGAAAGTAAAAACTACATTTCATTCTAAATTTTGGATTGGGGCATTAAATTAAATGCTTGTAATTTTTTAAAAATACATTGAACCATTTTTCCTTAGAAATATATGTAGTTAACTCTTCGGATAAAATTGATGATTTTTTTCTGTACAATTGTAAATGTATGTTACTAAGTAGTTGAACTTTGGGTTACACAGAAGATAAAAGCACAAACATGCCCAATGATCCATACCAGTCTTCACTGATCTGAAATGTGCCTTACTCCAGCAAAAAGAAATGATATACTATGCTGGAAACAAAATTCTATGGGCTCAAATCCAGATCATATCTATGTGATTGTGTACACACAAATGCATGTATACTTACTCATCCATTATGCACTATTGAACCCATGTCTTGTGACAACTACTATGCCAATGAATAATGAGGAATAAAACAAATATGAATACTTCCTTAATAGAACTCAGAATGCAAGAAAATAAATATGTAAGTTGATCTACAATAAACTATATTATATGAGCTGAAAAATGTTAATAATAATAATAATAATAATAAAGTGAATAATTTCTTATTAAATTCCAGATGAAGGATTACTAATGATAGAGATAAAAACTTACGAAGTATCAATGAACATATTTTCTTTAGGAAACAGTGATCCTCTTGTTGACAATGAGTGCAATAGGAAGCCAAGTTTATAATGTGGCCCAGAAAAAGCCAGCCAGCAAGTGGAGCTAGTTAGTGGACGTAGGAGAAATCACAGTCACAACAGAGAAGCAAAGACAGTGGTTTCTAAAAGCAGTGAGCATTAGTGTCAGATGGCATCTAGAGGGTCAGTGAAATGACTACCTAGAATAGCTATTCAACTAGACACCAAAGAAGTCACAGGGTCCCATGTGATCACTTTATCAGTGTAATAGAAACAGATTGCAGATCAAAACAAACTGAAGGACAGTGGGACTCTTTGAGTCAGAATGATAGTCTGACCACATATGTTATTTACCTTCCCAAATTTTCACAAGGAGAAAATTATGAGTAGTTTTAAAATCGATAAGCCTATAAAGATGGGAAAACAAGAAAAGAGCCGAGCGATGGTGGCACATGCTTTTAGTCCCAGCACTCAGGAGGTAGAGGCAAGTGAATCTCTGTGAGTTTGAGACCAGCCTGGTCTACAGAGTGAATTCCAGGACAGGCTCAGGAAAGCTGTGACTAGACAGGTCACAGGCTGAGGGGAGGATGCTGAGATTCTGATAAATGGACATGGTATTGAACTGACTTCTAATGATTTGTTGTTAAGCCCATAGATTAATGTATCTTTCCACACTTAGCCAGAGAAGCCTCTATTTGCAGTAGATGGTATTAACAAAGAAACCCACAACCTGTCAAAGAATAGAGAATAAGAAACTCCATCTCAACTTTGGCATTTCTTCCATACCTACCAAGACTCAAGTTTTGTCATGGGAAAAGAGGGCAAAAAGAATGTAAGAGCTGGAGGCAGTAGGTGACTTCAAAGAAACAGTGTCCTCTGGACAAAACCAGGCAACTGCACATATGAACTCCCAGTGTGTGACAGCCTGTATAAGACCTGTGCAAGTTCAGGCTAAACCCAATTCCAACATGGAGGAGGGCACAAAGTTCCAACTGAGTAGGTATCGTAATTGAGAGCTACTGGGAGACAGAGTCAGTTTTCTTGGCTTTAGTGGGAGGACACAGATCCACACAGATCCAAGAAACACTGATGGTGAAAATTGGATTTGTAGGCACAAAGACCAAAATAAAGAAGGCACAAATTGGAAAGATAGATCTGGGAGGGAAGAATATGATCAAAATAATTTTTTTGAAAGCCTCAAAAAAGTAATTTAAAATGAAAAAAAATTACAATCTTTGGGGACAAAGGTAAGACTCTACATGTTTTCAGACAGGAAATTTTAAAAGCATATAGGTCATATATAATCTCTTGAGAAATCAGAACAACATTTGACTTTTTGACTTGGCACTGAAAGCAAGGGATATTTTCAGCTTAGAACTGCATGCCCAGTTTAACTGGTGAAGTTAAAAGGATCACGTTTAGATAATGTGCATTGTCAGAAAACAGAAGGCACCTGTTATTCAAAATCCAAGGAAGACAAGGAAATTAGATAAATGAACAACAGTCTCAGGAGAGGGACAAGGACAAAGAACAGAGTCCCAGGGCAGCAGTGAAGATCTCCTGGTGACAGCCAAGCATCACAGATAGAGAGCTATTCCAGATTTGATGAACATCGTAAAGACACAGAAATTCTAAGACTTTTGTTCCCAAGATATCTAATGATGGTAGGAAGGGTAGAATGGCCAGGTGTACGTGGCTACCGAGAGTATTATGCTAACAAGTCCCTTCTTTGCTTTTCCTTTGTCATCTGGAGGACATTTTCTCATATAAAACAATTCTGCTGTACTCCTCCAAGGAAGCCACGGGTGACTTAGTAGAAAATACAAATCTTTTGTCCCTATATCATCTGACATCAGAACCTGGCCCAAGCATCCCAGTTGTGGAAACTCTGTTTTCTTGGCTTTATTTTTACCTTACCCCTTTACTATTACAAATGAGATTCTTATAAATTTTCTAAAACTAGGAAGGCAGTGTATGACCTAGAAATACTGTTGTTCAGTTTCTTTTTTTCATGAGGCTTTCTTCTAACATAGCCAAACTTATTGTCTCTTGCTTTTCAAAAATCAAACTATTAATACACAATAAGATGGAAAATGTGAGCAGAGTGGTTAATCTCAAAAATGTGTTCATTTTGGGAGTAGCAAAGAGCAGGGAAGAGTTTTGACTGGGTAAAAGATGGACATTGTGACCTTAAGAGGTAAATAGAATTATGTTTCTGGTTAGCCATATTATTTTGACTTTTTAAAATATATAAATACCCTTTATACATTCTCATGTGTATGGGATATAGTGGAGGGGATTAAGTGGTTTGGATTGTTTTGTTTTTGATACAGAGTCATCTTGTATGTCCTGAGATGGTCTCTAGTTCATTAGGTAGCTGAGGATAGCCTTGGATTAACAAGGATCCTCCTATTTCAGTCTCCCAAGTAATGGGATTACAGGTATAAATCACTCCGCTCAGTTTTCATTCTCTTTTATGTGTTAGATCCATTTGAAACATTTCAAATTATATTTAATCTCAAGAAATTAAGAACTAAAGAATTATGGTGAAGAGAGGTGTAGTAATATATTATTTATGATTTATTAAAGCTTGCCTCTTCAGAAAGCAAAGTTAGCCACAAGCCACTGAAGCCAGGTACACACACACACACACACACACACACACACACACACACACAGACACACATCCTAAGACTCAGGATTAAGAGGTAGATGGATCTCTCTGAGTTCAAGGCCACACTCAGAAATACACAAGATTGAAAGAGTAACAGATCACACACCTTTAATCCCAGCAGTAGAGGGGTATAAAAGATAGAAGCAGGGTCTTCAGTATTCAGTAGGATGCATTCATTCTCCAGCCACAATGAGGATTCTCCAGCCACACTGTTGAAAGGCAGCAGTTTGAGGATTGGTGAAGAGCCCATGCATGGATCAGCCCTTTCAGCCTAAGCTAGAGGTGAGAGCTAGTGGCCGGCTGCTTTGCTTTTGTGATCATGATGGCCTTGGAGTTTGAACCCCGATATCAGTCCCTGGGTCTTTCATTTTTCATGCAACAGGGAGGCAAATAAATGAACATCAGTCAGAGATGCTCATTGGAGGGGAGAAAATGATGAAGTAATATTCTTGTTTGGGTGTCAGTTACACTAAGGGAGAATGAAAAGATACTGGGAAGAACAGAAACATGAATGACTCAAAGTCTATTTTTAACTTCTGTGCCCACTGATTCCAATACCCTCAACTACCATCACTTACTCCACCAGGCATAATTGGCAAGAAAATGTCTCAATAGATAGTATAACAGACAGCTGTACATATATAATGAAGTCTAACCTGGATTCTAGGATCAGATGATTAAATGTGACAAATGCTAATCAGATTAGCCTTTGAAAGACTTTAATCAGGAGGTTACAGTGAAGTATGTCAACAGCCATACTTCTACACCAGAGGATTCACACATTAGTGCAATAGATGTTGGAAATGACTCATTCATGGGGGAATTGTATAATATTTAAGATGTTAAAATGGAAAGAAGGAACATTTACCTTTACAGAGATGAGGCATGAGACACTAGTGATGCAGGCAGCCTAACAACACTGCTGCAGAGAGAGCATTCCTTCAGGTGTAGACCCACATCAGGGATGCTTCTGCTCCCTGGTACAAGGAGATGGTTAATGCTTGCTACCATGTGGTAGCCATGCTTGTCTCCAAGTCAGGTGGAGAACCAAACAATAGAGGGCGGGATGTCATGGGGGGAGGATCTCAGGACAGACCACTTAGCAAGTGTTTATAAGTGGAGAAGGTTGGATTGGGCTCTGCTCTCTCTAACAAAGTACCTCTGAGTATGAGGATTCACAGGGAACATGACATACACTTCTTACCCAAGACTCCTTGTCAGGCACTGCAATCATTAACCGATCTTGACATATGCGAATAAATAAACTGATTTAAGTTCATTTGCAACCCTTACTCACTCTATTTGCTGGATGAAGCACACTTGGATTCAACTTTCACGTTCAACCCTTTCTTGTATTACACACTGCTCAAAACTTCCTGCTCTTGTCTATGAACCTCACCTACATAATGTAAGCCCTATTTAACAAGTAAAATGTTGTAAAGTCCCAGATGAGACCCCTGCTGCTCAATATTATTACAGCAATAGTTGTTCATTATAAGGATCTCAAAATCAATCTTCCCTCCTATCCACACTTAAAATGTGCCAGATACTGTCCTATGTGTTTAATACAAATTAACCTATTTAATTTTCATAGCAAACTTGTGGCAGGTACTGCTGATACCCACATTTGGCAGAACAGGCAACTGAGTCAGACAAAGGGGGAGTAAGTTGTCCACAGTCAGACAACTGTCATTCAACCTGAGGCAACAGGGCTCTAGAAACAAGACTTTCAACTTTCAGAACACAAAAATAAGGAAAAATAGTATTAACTTACACCACTGAGTTTATCGTTGTTTTAATAACAATAGGAAACTAGCTTAGCAACAGGTACTCAAACCACTGGCATCTTTCTGGTGTGAAATGGACAATGAAAGGTATGGATAGATATAGGTTTGCTAAATTTATTACAATGATGCAGAAATGCAAAAATGTTATCATAAGTAAAAATAACAATTATGAGTTTTAAGGCACCTATCTTAGACAACAGGTTGTTATTCTGGAGCAGGAATTGCTTAGAATTGCAGTGGGTCTTTCAATTCTTCTAGACCTCCACACCTTCCAATCCCTCACAACCATAAAGCTTCACAAAAGATGAGAGACTCCCTTGACCTCACAGAGCAGAACTATTAACTGTGTTAAAGAAGAAAGGCACTGAGACGGGTCATCTAAGACTTTTGTTCTAAGAATGACATCCTAAGGAATTTTTTTTCACTTATTTGGAACAAATAATAATGTGTCCCAAGATTTTCTATGAGACAGCCAAAATATATCATCATGAATAGTGTTAAGCACATCATAAAGATGTGTGCATGGATGACTTTAAGGACCACCTCGTAATATAGCCCTGAGGTTTTCTCCCTTCCTTTTAATAGATTCTTTTCAGTAGCTTGTCATTGGTCACACAAAATGAGCACACAAACGACAACAGCATCAATCATTTTTCTGGCAACTGTGCATTTGTATAACCTCCTTTTGTCTATGAAGTGCAGAGAGCAAGAATTTCTGACATCATTTTCTCTGTTGAAAACTAATAGACATCTGTATAATAGCATGGCTATGGCCAGATCAGTTTTACAGTCACCAGTAGAGTGCGTTTATGTGTATTGTTTCTTCAACAATCCTGTCACTATAGACTATAACAGGAGATTGCCCTGCAGGGACCGGAGGAGGTAGGGACAGGGCACGAGAGAGGAAATAAAGGACACAGTTGTGGAGACTGGGAAACTCTTGACACTTTGTCCTTGTGCCCACAATTGACAAAACTACTTAATGTTTTGTGGACTGTGCAGCTCCAGCTGGAATTCAGTTGGGATGATGACAAAAGATATGAAAATTAGCATCGTAAAAGTGAACAAAACAACTGAAATGAACAGATCACTAGAAGCCTCCATTAAAGCCTGCACTGCAAATGACAAAGTTTGGGCATAATACACATGTCTCAGAGTCAATCCCGTTAGGACATCAGGGAAAGAAGCACAACAAACCGTAAGTAATTCTCCTGTCATCAAAATCGGAATTACATTGTTGGTTATGGACAAGAAATCAAGGACATTTTCTGTCCATTGAGAATCTTATTACAATGAGCTGGTACGGATGTGAGAGGAGACAATGAGATGGAATAAGCTTATTAGATGGGGAGAGCAAGTTGGGGGATGATGTCCCAAAGATACAGAATAACAGTAACCTAATATGATAAAATTTAAGAACCTAAAAAGGTAAAAATAGCTTTTTCTCTTTATAATTAGTTTATCTCAAGTGTTTTTTATAGTAATGGGTGCTTATCAGAAGCTTCATCTTGTACTATTTCATGTCTAAACTTGTCGATTGTAAATGCATATGAACATAAGAACACTCACAGACACATACATAAGTTTTCGCAGAATATAACAGCTGATTATAAACATGTGCAACTCTGGTCTTTAGATACAGCTTCCTAGCTTTAGTTGTTAGATATGAACAAGGGAAGAAGGATTGATATCTAGACATGTGAAATAAACTAGGCCCAGAACAATTTTCAAATATCATAATTATAGATGTAGGTACTACCTTACAGTTTATTTTGCTTTCAAAACTAACCACATGGAACATGTTAGTAACTAACCACAATGAAGGTATACTTTGTTCATGGCTTATATACTATATGCATATTGTGTCCTAATTATATTTCTGCTGTTACAAAAATCATCTTAAGGGAGAAAGGGTTTATCTAACTACACTTTTAGGTTACAGTCCATTCAGCATTCCAGGGAGTAGAGGCAGAAACTTGAAGCAGCTGATTTTATCCACAGTCATGGGCAGAAAGGCAATGCATGCCTACTTGCTCAGCTCACCTTTTCAATCTTATAGAGTTCAGGGCAAAACCCCAGGGAAAGGTGCTGCCTACAGTGATTCTAGGTTTCATCAAGTCCCCAATGAGAATAATTATCATCTATAGATGGCATAGGCAAACCAATGGATGAACTCCCACTCATACTATCATTTAATGGTCCTGGATGACAGAGTTCCCATTGAGATCATTTGAATGATGACAGCTCATTAGGATTATTTTTAACAAAGGAAGAAAGCTCACAGAGAACTTAGTAGCAGTATTTCCATCATCCCAGCAATGCTAACCTTCCTGCTGCATAAAGTATGTCAGCTAGTGTCAGGGCTCATTTAATGTGCAAGGAAACTGGGATTGGGAAAAGAACACAGGTATACAACTAGCCATTAACGTGTCTGACATAGTTTATCTGAGATGTAAATGAAAAATATTTAAAGGATAACTTTGAAGAGGATAGTGAAATGAAAGGGAAAAATGAATCAATTCTACTCTTCATATTACAGGCCTCCAGATTTTTACATTTCCAAATGAAAGGCAGGTGTTACAATTATAAAAAAGAAATGTCTCAAAACTGTTATGAGTTATTCTGAAGTAACTCTGCTTAAATAACACTGTTAAGTAAGTCCTTTAAAAAGGAACAGGAAATAGTTCCCCTGGATAGCTCAATGTCAAGAGCAGACATTATTTCCAGGAATCAGCCAGGGCTCTGTGTGATTTAGTGGCTGTTGTTTGATCAATGGCTGCAGTGATGGAGTGGAGAGCTTGCCGATTAAGTTCACGGATGAAGCTATGTTAACTAAAGCTTTAGGAGCTGTGATTAAGATCCAAACTGGCCTGTCAGAAGTGAGTTATGGCCAAATGGGGGGTAAGATGTACTTGGGAGTGAAGAATGGATCTCTGAAGATGGTAAGGGTCAGACAAAAGCACCCAGATGCCTCTGGTTTTACATAAATCACATGCCAGATGCATACACATCTGGAATAAATGGGGTTATTTTAAGAAATATGGCACCTCAAACAATTCAAATGAAGACAGTCAGACAGGAATGGAGAGAAAAGATACATGGTCAGACCTTGCTATATTTGGTATCATCATGGGAAAAAAAAAAATCAAATAGGGTAGACCACATATCAGGTCAGGTTAAAAAGAAAGAACAAACGAAAAGAAACAGGCATTGTCACAATGCCCAGGGAGTATGTCTAACTTTGTTTTGACAACATGACTTATCTCTGGGTCTCGATTGTGGCTGTTCTGAGCCCCAGATCTTCTCTGTGTGGTTCCTAGATCTGCAGCAACAGACTGTCCTGGAAGCCTCCAAGTAACACATAGCCTAGACTGCAGCTGAAGCTAGACTGAATGTGCATGTTAACAAGGTCCCTCCAGGTGGTTTACACTCGTGTCCAAGCACGGAGAGTGCTCCTCACACTATGAAGGACAGGGACCTTTATTTGCAGTTTTCTTCATTTTGTTTAGCCCAGCAATGGCTAAGTAGGAGAAGGGAAAGGCTAAACAGATAAGCACATTGAAAAGGTTAATAGGGAAAAAATACACAAAGAGAAAGTGTCAACACTGGGACTTGTGGGTGAAGTTCAAGAAAATGAAGATAGAAGGAGAACTGGCATGAGGTTACAGATAACTACAGAAAGACAGCTAAGTATGTTTACAAAAGGACCACTGCCCCAGTGTCTCCATCCACCATTGTTTTAGAGACCACAGAAAAATTCAGATTTCCTGGTAACTGTCTTTGTTCTGCTAATTCCTTTAATGTAAAATAAAATAGGATGAAGCTTGATACTGGCTACACATCTGCAGGCTTTCCTTACTCTCTTCTAGGGAGTGAAGAAGGCAGTAACATTTTAATACAGTTCCTATCATCTGAGAATAAGTATTTACCTTTCTGTGTCATTTCAAAATTATCTCACCATTTGTTTTCACAAGTCTCTGTGTTTAACTACTTAATGATAATATCTAGAGGTGAGAGCAACATGTCACTATGTCACTATAACTTAGTTCCACAGAGAAGGATGTGCTTGGCATCTTCAAAGCAGGACCCCAACTTCGACTGGTTGTCTCCTATGATCAGATTGTGACTACCCCAATTGTCATCAGAGAGCCTTCATCCAGTAACTGATAGAAACAGGTGCAGAGACCCACAGATATCAAAGAACCCTGCTGAAGAGAAAGATTGTAAGAGCCAGATTAGTCAAGGACACTACAAGAAAACCACAGAAACAACTAACCTGGCTTGTAGGGGCTCACATAGACTGAATCAAGAACCAAGAAGCCTGCATGGGACTGACCTAAGCCCTCTACATATATGTGACACTTGTATAGCTTGGTCTATTTGTAGGACTCCTAACAAGGGGAGCAGGGGCTGTCCCTAATGCTTTGGTTGGGAAACTGTCCCTCATACTGAATTTCCTTGTCCAGCTTTAATACAGTGGAAGTGTTCAGTCTTATTGCAACTTGCTATTATGCTTTGTTGTTATTCATGGGAAGCCTGACCCTTTCTGAACAGAAACAGAGGAGAGGATTGGCGGGGATGGGAGGAGATGAGGGAGGGGAAACTGCAGGCAGGATGTAAAAATAATAAATTAAATTAAAAAATAGTAGAAAAGGGAACCATAAAGCACATAGTAGGATACACTAACTCCATAACTTCAGTTGTTCTATGTAATCTATACACATCAAAAAGTTACAAGACAAGAAAATGAGTCATGAAAAGAGTGGCTAGTGGATCTGAAGCAATGTTGACACATGGAAACAACTCTCGTAAGATTTATTTTAAAAATAGTTTTCATATCAGGAAAACAACACCCCCTTTACTCTTTGGTGTATGTTTAATTTTAACTCAAAGTTAGGAATCTACAGACAAAAAATTTATTTTGATTTAACTTAACCATAGCCTTTGGTGTCCTATTGACTGGATGCTGCCCTGTTTGACTTGGACATATTACGATGGGGCTAATTTTAGAGCAATTTTAGAAAATGCCTTTTCTCTCAACTGGTATTTAATTACCATAGTAAGATAATTTTAAAACACTCACACACACACACACACACAGAGAGAGAGAGAGAGAGACAGAGAGAGAGAGAGATGTTCTCAACTTAGTCAAAACAGAGTGTGTGTGTCTTCTCAAATGTTAAAGGAAGTATCTGTAATTGCTGGTGTGGTTATAACAGAAGTCTTTCACACAAGAGATGGGTGGGGACCTTGCTGATCTGAATATGCTTTTGAAATACTTTATTGAAGCTGACCACTTCAAGAGTTCCATGAGCTATAGTACAACAGTGAAGGCCAGAAGTCAAGTCAGGTTGATGGCTGCTGTCAAAGTTACCTCACCCAAGTGAGCCACCCCAGATTTGGGTGGTGGATCCTTTTGTCCATTTTTGATTCTCAGTTCATGAACAACTGTCAGCATGTTTTTCTGGCTTTGGGTATCAGTATCTAAACTCTAATTACAGTTAATACGCTAATTCCAAGCACTGATCTCCAGTCCCTCAGCAGCCAAATCTACTGTAGAAATTGGCCAAGGAGTCTTAAGGAAAATAAATTGCTGAGAGGTACAAAATGCTGTCCACTTTCTGCTTAAATTGTGATTTCATGGCTCTGGGGATTAAGGTCAATATGGCTCCCTTGCTCCCACTCTGCTGACTATACAGTCACACCAATCTAGCTTTCTCCTCACCATAGGTCTTGGAGGTTTGGCACTGACAATGTGGATTTGTCCACTGCCATCCTAACTTTCTATCGTTCCACTCCTAGTGCCTACAAGAAGATCACCCCATTCAATACAAATAGAATTTGCTCTCTCCATTATATTATCCCATGGAAGTCCAACCTTTTCCATGAGTTCATAACTCACAATTTCAGTTATGTGGCTATTTCATAACCATTTCTACTACCGCTCCTCCTTGGCTCCAAGTACCATATTTCAAGTTCTGGGTGTCTGGCACACACAGACTGGTAAGTATTTGCTAGCCAAATGAATAAATACAATGAAGAAGAGATGGGAGTTACATAAACTACCTTAATGCTTTGTGTGTTAGAGTCTCTTCTACCAATACTGTTAGTCCTTGCTACTGAATTGGTATGGCCCGCTTAACTATATAATCTCCAAGTAGAAAATTCATGTCAGGTATATAAAATTTCCCAAAGCCAAATGGCTTAGAGAGTAAGAGAAATATGGAGAGAGAGAAGATGATAAGAAAGGAAGGATGCAGGGAAAAGAAATAGGGGACAGGACAGTAATATGGGAGAAAGGGAAGAGAGATGTAGGAAAGTCATGGTTTCTAAGACTTGAAAGACAACTCTGATCTATTTCTGGGGATATGCTTAAGTTAGAATGATGAAACAGAAGAGAAAATCCCTGATTAAAACCTTCCTTTGGAAGCAGAGAAGGCTTATGTAACCTTTCTGGAGTGAATACCAAAAAACGTGGCACGCTAACAGCATGTTATAAATAGCACCGATTATAGATTGTTTTTACAAAGATGAACAAAGCACAAGAATTCTTGCTGGCAATCTTCAAACTAGTAATAATTTTGATTTGCAGTTAATTATCTTTGGGGGAAGAATAGAGTGCTCTAGAGGACATTGAAAATCATTAGAAACCAGTGTAGTACCACTGTTCTAACAATCCCAGTGACGTCACTTGCTTTGAACAATATGAACACCAGCTGTAAGTAACAGAGAATGAAAACTAATGACTAACTGTTCACATGCAAAACGCCACCCTGTTGAGGAGGACTTCTTGGGCAGCACCAGATTGTTAAGCTAAATTATTAGCCTATTTTAATTGCAAGTGTGAAAAGAATGCATTGTGCAGAATGGCGCTTAGCCAAGGGCTTCTTAGCTGAAAGAACTTCAACTCAGAGAACTGCACATTGCCAAATCTTTGAAGTAGACTTTGCAGATAAGTGACAGTGAATCCTCTGTAGTTTTGGGAGCTATGTTCAAAATATACTCAGCTATATTCAGAAAATGTCCACATTAGAAACATTTGAATTACTCTTGGACCTTTTCACTTGTATTTCAGTTACTGAAGAGAATACATTTTTCAATGTCCCTTTCTAAAAGGAAGTGAATATAAGTAATGTCTCAGTTCCCTGACTTCGATGTTGTTTTTGGTTACTGGGCTCTGCCCTCCACTGACAATCTTAAAATGTGAATTCTCATTAGCATCTGTTTCATTCACTTTCGAGAGACAATTTTGGAATAGTCCGGCTGGACAGAATTTCTAAGTCAAACCCAATCGGTTTATGACATAATTAAGATGTTTTGCCAAAACAGGCAAAAGCCAAAGTCTTTGTGAAACAGCAGACGATTTCAATGAATTGGAGTCAGGCAGGAATCTGCAAGTGACCACACTGAACCCTGGCTAGCAAAAACCAATACCTCAAAGAGGAGCTGGCTCATAAATCAGCCCAGGCTTTCCCCTCCTCTGCCTCTACCTCATCTTCAGGCTGACACCCCATCCCATTAGTTTAACTTTTAAGATACACTTTGTATCAGCACTTTTCTGAGGTCCAAATTCCTACTGTGGCTTCTGCCCTTGATTTCTTCAACGCCATCTTACAAGCCCTCTTGCAACACACTCAACAGTCACTTGTAGCTTACCTAACTCTGGTTCAAGGTATAGAACAGAAAGAATGTGATGACAGCAAGTGAGACCTCACCCCCTCCAATTTGACAATTCTTTAAAACCCAAAGTCAGAAGTAAAAAGAGAACAGTACTTAATTGTCTGGTAAACAAGCGAACAATGGAAATTAACAAACAACATAACCAAGGAATTGGCCAAAAACAAGAGCGAACTACAGCTGCTGGCTATTCAGCCTGCCCGTAGATAATTTTCAGTAGGAAGGTATGGCCACTGACCACTCCTGCTCTGGAGTCCAGCCAGCTCTATGCTCACATTTTAGCAAAGTGCATTGTATGATTAATCTTAGTCCTCCTGCTTTGTGTAAAATAAATAAATCTAAGTGTTTTCTAGGGGAGAGAGAGATGGTAAATGAGTCTCTTAAATTTCTTTCAATGAAAAGTTTTAAATCCAAAAAAGAAAGGACTAAATGGCAGTCAACACTCTACCTTTACTAGGAGGAATTATGTTGTAACCATCTACAAGCTCTCTACCCTCCTGCTTTTCTCCCTATTGAGCCATGAGAAGCCATAGTTGCCTCAAGATCTGTGATGCCTGTGGTTTCTTCCACCTGAGTTCTTACCAGCATTTTGTTTTGGCCTTGCCTTTCACTCTGACATAGATATCTCTCTCTCTGATCTGCAAATCTCCTTCCAGGAGTCTAACAGGAAATCTGTTTTGATCTACAGCCCAGTCTAACGTGAGATCTGGATTTCGGCATCTAGTGCAGGTTGCCTCCCTGTTGACATCAATCTTCTGACTTGGCCAGGTCTAGACAATAGAAGTTGGGGAGTGTTAATCTTCAAATTCACCAGACACGGAGTCATCAATCTGCCTGGGGGGCAGAGAGACTCATAGCGTTTTCTATTTGTTCCTGAGAAGACTCTGGGCTGTTTGATCCTCCATTGCCTTTTTCTGAAAGATTGAATTACCCTCAACGTTGACATGTCCTTCCTCCAGAGCATCTCACAGTCTGTGAAGCTGAAGCAGAGAACAAAAGCACCTTCGCCTGCTTCAGGCATCAAGTCAGAACAATGTTGAATTATTTTAAGATGCTTTCTCAGCAGAATAAAACAAGAAAGATGCTTCCCATTTTAGGCCATAGGTAATACTCCCTGATGCATATCCCTAAGGTTTTTCCTAATTGAGGTATTTATGGACAAATGGGTTTTTGGTTGAAAGTTCTGAAATGATGCTCCAGACTATAAGTTACTAACAAGAGAATACAATCAGTGAGCTTGGTGTAGCTATCATTCATTTTCTTAGACACAAATACTAACAAATCTGAAAAGTTTCCTATAAATAAAGTGGTACTTGAGGCATTTTTCCCCTGCTTAATCAAGGCATCATTAAATCTTGTCTCTATCTACTGCTGATGAATGATTTTCTTTGGAAAATGATCTGGGGATTTTGTTTTGACTTTTATTTCCCTTATGTGAACTGGGCTGTCACTGTGTATGGCTAAAAACTAAAAGGTCATTCTCTGAATGTCTTTCTGTATGTCTATCTTGCTACTTCCCTCTCTGCCTACCTCTCTCCTTACTTATCTCTTTCAGAAAGTATAGTCATATTAATACATCTCCCCACCATTTTTAGCTGCTCTGGCTTTAGAGACACCAATCTCAGGAAGGCCAAACTGACTCCTTGCTGCCTTCCATTATGAATCATGACAGCTTCATAAGCAGTAGAGGGTACCATGAAAGGAGTCTCTCTTCCACATATCTAGGTTGAACCAACATTCATGCTTTGGGGATCACTCAGATACTAAAGTCACTTAAAATGAATACTTTAATGGGAGCAGAAGCAAAGCTCATGCCATGGGTCAAGAATAAGCCAATAGTGGCTTGCTGCCACTTTGAGTTGAGTAGAAGTCTGGGACTTCCTTTTGAAGGAAAGAGTGCTGGACCATCAGGTGCTGTGCCTATGGAAATGGGAAGCTGAAGAGGGAAGCAAGCTACTTTCCATTGCCTATTTCATCTACAAAGGCATACTCTGAGTCACAGTTCTTTAGACATTCCCCTACTCCCTTAAGCAAATGGTTTGCTCACTATTTATTTTCAACATGTTGCTGAATCAGGAAACAGACCCTGGGACACCCATTCAGCTTCAAGCTTACCAGTGCTTCAACTCAATGTGGTGCTCTGTATTCTAGGTTTATTTATAAGTAGTTCATTTTATAGTAAGCCAAACAAGGATTGTCATCATGACTTAGAGTACCATGTTTAAATTTTTAACTCACTTTGGGGAATTTACAAGTCATGAAGACTAAACTTTACCAGACACACATATGCACACATAGTTTGATAGTTTTCTGGGTCAAATCAAAACGTTAGTCCCATCTTACATTATATTGGCTCAAAAACCACACTCAAACTTTCTTTGTGCCTAAAAGTAATGTTCAACAAAACCTGGTATATCAGGATTAAAGTCCTATAAAAAATGAGCTAAAACCTAGACACATAGTAGAATCTTGTATACATGCAGAAAATATTTGGGTTTCAATTTTTATCATGGTGTGATTTTTCCACTGAAAACAAGCTTGGTGTTCCAACTTAGACACTCACGCAACTTGGGGCTCTCCAAAAAACTGGTAACCTAGAAACACAGCTTAGGAAATACACCTCCTACACAAAAGCAGCATGGAAGGAGGAATAGTCGCATGTGGCCAGCACTTGTAGTCAGTTCTGCAAGAGTCATAAAGCATATGAGTTAATGCCCAAAAGCCTATACAACTGTCTTCAACTGGTGGTTCTCTGAACGCACCAGTCCTCGTCATTATATTTACCAGTGATGAATTTCCTTTTCTTTTAACACTTTTTGAGTTGAGGTGTTGACACTAACAAACACTATTTGAAAAGAGAAGGTTAAATCCACACAACCCGGAGTCAATTGGTTATAAAACTAAAGAATTCTCTCAGACTACAAACTCATTTTCCTTTTAGAAAATCTAAATATTATCAGCCATTTATTTTGCAAGGTTTTCTTTACCACCTTGGGTAAAATTTACAGATCAAGTAATCTAACAACATTAAACACCAACAGGCAATGAACAAACATCTTAAATAAAATAAGGAAAAGAAGAGAGGGTTATTTATCGTAAAGTGCTATGCATTTAAATTCTGCATGGTTGAGTACTAGGCTAGACAAAAGAATGAAGCAAGTACATGGTTTACCTTAAAGAAGAAGCTCAAGGCTACAAATATTTCAGATTTTTAGAGCATCCCAAATTGCACCCACATACTTCCTTCACATGCCATAGAAAGAATTGTTTCCATGGAGACCTGCGACTTCCATAACTCCAGATGGTTATTTTTGAGGTTCCTTTTTCTTACTTTTTAAAACATTTTGTGTGCATAGGTGCTCAGCTGTAATGTATGCTTATGTGTCACAAGTGTGACTTGTGCCTTCAGAGGCCAGACAAGGGTGTCAGATCCCCTGGAACTAGAGTTAAAGCCTCCAAATGAGTCCTAACAATCAAACTTGGGTTCTCAAAGTCTTAACTGTTGAGTCACTCTCCAGTCCTGGAAGTCCTGCTTCATTATTGGACAGGCTTCTACCATCACTATTGATGAGACCCTAAGATGTCAAATCATAAACTTCTTCTCTGCTTATTAGTAGGCATTTTTGAAAATCCAATTCTAATGGTCACACCCTATCAGTCTCATTGCTGACCAGACAGTGGTACCATCCAGAAAAATAGTAAAATCCCAACACAAACAGAAAAACAACCTATCCCATTCCACAGACACTCTAAGGCTTCTCTTTTAGCCACATTAATTGGTTTTCTTTACTCCCTTTGAAGTGAGTTTCAGTCTCCAAAAGATGTCATCCTTCTGATATTTGGTCTGGAGACCAGCTTTTCAACTCCCCAAATGGCAACAGCTCTTCTTAAATTTGTACATTGAGTTCTATCTCCCACTATGGAGACAAGTATTTGAACTTCCCCATATTGTACTTATGCAATAGAGACCATAGAAAGTTTTGGAATGGTTCTGAGAGAGTTTGAGTAAGTTCCTTTTACTGAGTTTTGCCTGGCTTACTATTCCAAGAAAAAGAGGATAAATCACTTTTCAGAGTTGTCCTTTTTATATTACCCTGAAATGGAAACCAGTTTTAATTTTTCCTCTGGAGAATCAGAGATTTAGGGAAGACAAAACAACAGTCAAAACACTACAGCAGCAGGCTGTAGACTTGAGACAGGATGGTGTAATTGAGAATGGTGTCACTGATGTTTTGCATTCCTGTAGCATTTCAGAAGTGTCACTGTACATCCTGTACACGCTAACTTACTTGATCTTTGCTGCAAGGGGAGGAGGACTTCACTATTATTAACAGAAGTTTAAAGATGATGTGTCAGAGGCTGAGAGAAAAGTAATTTGTCTAAAGTTCCAGATACCAAGTCTCAGATCAAAGAAAAGGATCCAGGCGTTATGTCTGTGAAAGTACTGTTCCCTTTTACCCCTCACATTTAAGAAGAGACATCCTCCCTCTTTGGGAAATTTTTCCTCTTAGAGAAAATACTTTGTATGATTAGCTCACAAGTATACAATGACTAAAAATAATAAAGAGCAAAATGTAATTACTAAGTTTTTCAGTGTTGAAACAGCAAATGAGGACACCTATGAGTGATGTCAGTATCCATGTCCCATTTGAAGACAACTTTAGAAGGATAATTTGGAGCTTAAGATAGTCTTGTATGAAAAAAAAAGTTCTTTGACAGGTGTTTGAGACTCCATCAAATCTCAGCACAGATGCTTCATGTCACATTAGCTTTCCATATCATAAGATGGCACCATGTAGTTCCAGGCTCATATGTAGAACAAACAAGCTCCAGCAGGAAACAGACCAACTCCTGAATCCAAGAGTGAACTAGAACCTTGTGAACAAATTCTAGTAAGTCCCACAGACAATGCTATTCTTTTTCATTAGCAGAACTATGTATCATGACTATTATGGTTTGAACTGTCAGTGTCTTCATGGTCTCTTGTTCTGAGCACATGTTCCCCAGGCTGTGATGTTCTTTTGAAGTCTGTGGAAACTTAAGGGGTGGGGCAAGCTGGCTGAGGTAGGTCAGAAGACATGGGTCTCTGAAGATTCTACATGTCCTTGTACTTTCTGCTTCTTCTCTGACACCATGTGACCAAGCCACCAAATCATACTCCCACTGTCATACTTTCCCTACCATGATGGTCTAAAACCATGAGCCAAAACAATCCTCCTCTCCATTGAGTTCTTTCTGTGAGGTACTTTAGTCATAATGATATGACTCTAATCAATAATAATACCTACAGAACATTGCATAGCTTTTAAATTGACCTAATTGGGGCTACTGGAAATGAAGGGAGTGACAAACACACATCTAGGAAAGCTGGGATCAGGTGGGTCATGCACTCTGATGGAGACACACCACCAGCCCAGGTAAGCAGTGCACCTATTATATACTACTGAATGAGGAAGTGAGCTGGAGGATGGGGGTGTCTCTGTAGGGGAACAATCTCAGGCTGCAGTCATCCAGGAGGAGACAGCTATAGCTGATACTTTCTGCACACAATGTTAACATCCATGCTCAGTCCAGAAGAAGGCCTTGTTATTCTCAAGGATCTCAGATGTAGGGGTCCTTTACATAGCTGTGTTCATGTCATGAATGCTCATTTATACAGGGGTACACTTACTCTCCATGAAATGTCCAGTCCTAAAATAATATATTACAAAAGGAAATTCTCTATTGCTGCAAATAAATCAGGCTTATTTCTTTGAGTGTAGAGGAGGACCCCTTTTGTGGAGGGAGATATCCAGGAGAATATGGAGTTCTATTGAAAAAGAAAGGGATGTAGACATTTACCTATGGCCCCCTGGATGGAAAGTGCAGAATGCAAACAACACTGTCTGCTACATAATCCCCTAAATACTAATAAGAAATCCTTCATCTAAGGACTCTTTAAGTGCTTCTTTTATACTTCATGCCTTCCAGATGGTGCATCTCTCCTGAAAGATATTCTACTACATCTTTGATGATTTTTACAAAACTTTTGTTCAGATTCCCTTTCTCAGAGGCAGCTAAACCAAGCCATCTAGGTATGTGCAGACTGCTTATCCAATGGCAAATCACCATCAGTAATAGACTTGCAAGCTGCATCTTAATGTTTACTAGGTGTTAGGTATTAGGCTAAATGCACCCCATGCGTGGGGTTACTTAACTCACAATACCCTTACTTTCCTTTGACAGATGGAGATGCTGAACTACAAAGAAATTAAGGGACTTGCCTAAGGCTGCATAGCTAACAGTGGCAGAACATGCTCTCAGTGCCATGCTTTTTTCACTCCATCATCCATTATATCTTCTTTAAGTTTAAGTGCCTGTGTGATCAGCTTCCACATTCATAAGTGTGTGGCACTATTCCTAGGGAGACAGAAATAATCAGACTGGAAACTGATGACAAGCCAGAGTATTGAAAGCAACAAAGTCCAATTTAGTGAACCCATGCCTTTTATTTGAGGTGCTTACAGGAATATGGGTAAAGGGCTACTTGTAGCAGTAGAAATGATTCAAAGATGACAGCTGTATCACCAAAGCCCACCCCAGCATAGGTTATAACTCACAAAATCTGGAAACCTGGGACACACTCTGGTTCAGTAGATCCAAGCCTCTTCCAGGCAACTCCAGGGGTTTCTGCTTCTTCCAGTTGGATGACTTGTCTTTGAATGGTACTCAGCAATTGTCTCTCTTTATGTACTTAGGGTGTGGCACTAGAGAATTTGGTTAGTTTCAGGGACTTCCTGAAGCCATTTTGAGTTGTTTATTTCTTGTCTTAATCTTTCCTGCAGGGTGGGAATTTCAGTCTCTGAGATGATACAATAATTACCCATGCCCTTGTCCTTCTTAGTAGAACATTCTGATATTGTAGCCACATCATATAGTTCCTTAAAACTGGTACTGGGACCATCACCAGCACAGCTGCTGTTTACCAAATGAGCAAATCCAAGGATTAACTTAGAACTAAAGGAAGACTCTTCTGAGTCAGTGCTCTCATGTGAAAGTCAGCAAACCTCTTATTTGGTTCACAAAGCATTCTTAACATCATGTTCTCAGTCATCTCCTCAAGGCTCCCTAGTAAATATTAGATAATGATGTAACTTGATAGAAAGATTAAGATTCAGTAAGAGACAAGTGTGGTATACGGCAACAAGACAAGTCAGAAGTGGTGGGCAAGGTTCATGGAGCTAACAAATGTCAAAATGAGCCCCAGACCAGGAGTCTTCCTTTTTCAAACGGGGTCTCACTGTGCTGCCTAGGCTGATCTCAAACTCATGAGCTTCCTGCCTCCTGAGGGGCAATGCTGCAGATGGGTAATAACCATACCCAGATGAGAAGTCTTTGAAATACTTTTGCTTATTCAAAATCAAGTATCTTATTCATTGCATTGACAGAACAGAATTGTTTATGCCTTTATTGTTCCCCAATCATTCAAAAGATCAGCTTTGCCTACTGAATCAGTCATATTTATTACTAAAGAAAACTGGCACTTTCTCCACCAGAAACCACCTACTGCCAATAGCTCCTCAGGCAGAAGTGAAGTCTGGTGAGGGCCTCACCTATTCATGTCAGAAATTCGATTACCTTGACCTTATACAGGTCATATGTATGTAATGACAGCCACCATGAGTTAAATTGTACAATATGGGCAACATGACTTTGGACTTTGTTTTGCCTGTTCTTCTTTTTCTTGGGGGAGGTCACAAGGCAGGAGGTAGATCGGGAAGACTGGGAAGTAAATGTGATCAGGAGTACATTATGTGAAAGTCCCAAATATTCAATAAAAATGTTATGTTGGGGAAAATGTACAAAACGCCTGTCATGTCCAGACAATGCCTTCTTACCACAGTCCTCTACAACTTCAGGCTCTTTAAAGTCTTTCTGCATGTGTGACAGTGGATAGCCCATATACTGGTGCTTAAGCCAACAACATGAGTTCAGTGGCTAAAATTAATGAGCTCAAGAAATTGGGAACGTAATTGGAAGGTGGGTGTGAGATGAGTTAGAAGGGAAAGGACTTGGGAGTAGATTGAATCAAATCACATTGTGTGTGTCTTGTGTATATGTACATACATGCGCATATATAATACATACAAATGTGTGTGATGTGTGTGAAATCCTCAAAGAATAAATAAAAAAAAAAAAAGGTTTAAAAAAGTGATACTCGGGCAATGAAAAAACAAAGTCAAGAAACATAGCCTATATATACAAAAGACTCCCACTGTGGCCTCTAGCCCCACAGCCAAAGGGTATTTTCAGAATACTAGGAAAAAGAAACACAATTCCCTTGTGGGAAAGGCCCCAAGTAAATCATTGCCTTCTCATCCTAACTATCTATTAAATGCTTTCCAAAAGGTTCCTCATCTCTAACAGGGGATAATGCCACTGTGCTAGCCTGGAATCTGTGATTTGCAAATGGCGGTAGGCTAGATGAACCACAGATAATGCCACTGTGTGAGCCTCAGATCTATGATTTTCAAATGGAGGCTGGCTAGGTGAACTACAAAGTCTGTCATTAAACAAAACACAAGCGTGTTCACCTCTGGCCCTGGGTTAAAGACAAGGCAGCTTCCACTGTGGCTGAAGGTTAGGGGAAAACTGGGGATTATGAATATGGAGAAGGATGCTTAAGTAGCTGATGTCTCTGGCATTTCTATGAGATTTCTCTTCTGATAGTTGTATGTTAGATGTTTTGTGCCATTATATCCTTGTACAAAGACCACTACAAGTGAGGCCTTTATTTTCTTTCTCCATGACTTGTCCTAAAACAGAGTGAAAATGCTTCACCTTCTGCTGTTGGCCACACCTTTCCAGGATCTCTCCCAGAAGTCTGTCCCACCAACTTTTCAGAGAGACCTTCTGAAAGCATTAAAAAGACTTTCTCTTAGCGCTACATTCCTCATAGTGCTTATTTCCAGTAATCTTTCTCATTCTTTCTTGTTACTTATTTGTTCCACAGTGGAATATAACTCCAGGAGAGCTGAGAACTTGTCTACTATCCTGGGTAAGATGAGCTTCTCTATTGGCTATAGAAGATTCACACACACTAACTTGATGGCAACAAGATTATGGGTCCGTGTTGCTCCAATGTATTAGTAGTCCAGTAGTCCTGGGCTGATGTCTCCCAGATTTCCAAGGGGCTATGTCTCTAACTTCTCTGCTACCCTCAAGGCTTTCACATCTGGACATAGCCATAACTTCTCTTTGCAAGATAGCAGGAAAAAGATGGTGGGGGAGAAAAGCCAGGGCCCTATTCTTTAAATATGTTAGCTTATATCTCACTGGCCAAACCTGTCACACGTGATTATCTGCTGCAAGGAAGGACTGAAAATGTCATTATTTTTGTATAGACCCAACTGACAACCAAGGTTTTCATTATTGAAGACAAGGGAATTGATGTCAAAGTTTAATTAGTCCCAGAAGCATCTGTCATATTGGCTACTCATTACCTAGTCTAAGCTTGGCATATAATAATGCTCCCAAAATATCTGATAAATGAAAAGGAATGAAGGCATGGCCTTCCTTGTCTTAAACTTGAAAGCCTTCTCAGTGCCTACAGAATCAACACTCACTTTCTTAGTCTGATGGCAAAGTTTCTCATGACTTAAATCTATCCTGTTTCTTCAGCCTTTGCTCTATACTCCATATCTTTCCTCCTCCTCTTCTGGCTCCAGATACTTTAGTTTCCTTCACTGCATTGAATGTTCCTGAACTCCCAAAAGTCCTTTCCAGGACAGGATAAATGCTAGTTTATTTCATGGAGACATTCTTCCCTGTACTTTTCATGTACTCATTTGCTACCTTATTTTGCCTCTTTTCTGTCCACAATTCCTGTTAAAAGTACCCAGGAGACAGAAGATACTCGATAAGGGCTGGAGACAGGAAGAGTTCAATTAGTAACACTCCTGCATTACAGTCATGAGGACCCAAGTGTGATACCTCAGATCCCATGTAAAAAATGTCAAGTCTGATTTCACATGCATGTCATCTCACTCAAGAGATAGAAACACATGGTTTCTAAGATTTTGTTAGTTTGTGTTGTTTTTCCAGCAAGCTTCACTTTAACTCATTGAGCTCCACACCAAAAAAAGTAAAAGTAGCTACTTTTAATCCTAGCACACAGGAAGAAGAGGCAGATGGATCTCTATCAGTTTAAGTCTAACCTGGTTTACACAGCCAGTTCCAGGACATCCTGGTCTACATAATAAGATTCTGTCTCAAAAGAGAAAAAGGCCAGTAGTACCTAGGGGATTATGACTGAGATTTCTGGCCACCACATTTTTCCCACCTGCATGTATGCACACACACACACACACACACACACACACACAGAGGCACACATACATGAACACAAATATATACACACAAAAAATTGAAAATAAAATAAAAAGATGATCAATAATTACTTCTTGAGTAGCTAAATTCAAACATGGATTTTCTTGGGGAGAGTCCCCTGAATTTCTAAAGCAAGTTAGGTTCCATATTAGATATTGACATTACATCCTGGACTTTCCCCTCTACAATATACTGTACTTTCTAAAAAATCTTACTTATTTAGATGCAATTATTGAGTATCTGTCACCCTCACTAGATGAAGGTTTTAGAAGGAAAGGATTTAATTAACCTCATTCTTTATCGTAAGCCCAGCAAAATATAGGGGACATGATGAACATTTCATAAGCATTAATTGACCATGACTGAATGGGTACTTTATGTATGTTATAATAGGAATCTTTAGGTGAATCAATGCACAGAACTATATTGTGGAACTAATACTTGAAGGGATACTTATGAGCATAAATTCACATTCAGGAAAAGTCAATTTAATAATATTTGGTTGAGTTAAGCAGATATATAGGGATCACCTGCTTTGTGCTAAAGGAGTAAAAGTATCCACCCTCAGGGAGCTCACAGTCTAATGAGAATTATAAATTACTAATAACCTTGTGGTATCTTTTCCTTTTTAATCTTTGATGATAGAAACTCTGCAATCAACTCAGAAGTTAGCAAGACTTACACCTGCCTTACTGCAGAGTAGTTTTTCCAACTTTATTCTAATCTACTACAGGCATGTGGCCAAATCTGACGAATGGGAAGGGAGCAGTAATAATTAAAGTGATATCTAAATTTGTTTCCCTTCCCTACATTTATTTGCTGTCTTCCTAATAGCTGGAAGGCAGCAGTAATTCTAATCACTTCCTTGACCACTTCAGAGATGGACACACCACAGTTAGGATGTCTTCATTACTCCAGACAGTTCTGCAGGAGAGAAATAAAATATCCCATCTAATTTAAGCCATTCTTCTCTCTCACTGCGATTTAATACATTCAAATAAAGTGGGTAAACAAATTCAACATAGTAGTTGGCTATACCAGCAACAGAAGTATAAAGAAGCATCCTCTCATAAAGAGATTGTGTCTACAAATGAAAACTTGGCATGGTAAATTACCTAAAAAGTCATCAATAAAGGACAATATAATTCACCATTTCTCATATCTTTAAATTATTCTTCAGTTCATTCCTCCAGAATGTTGAGGCTTTAACCACTTCCTAAACAAGATGTTGGATGCCTCTAAACATGTTGGTGGCGTTATTTATTTGTTCTTTTTTCCATGCTTTGTCTTCCTGCCTGGATTAATTTCACTCATTGGCATTTCATGAAGGAATGGTGACTTCGGGCAAGTGCCTAAATAAGTGTGTTTGCTTAAATTCATTCCTGTCAGATGAGCAAATAATAGCCTTCCATGGAGGTGGTCTGGAGGATAAAGTGCTGGACTGACACTGAATATAGGTCATGAAGACCTTAGGAGAGAAATTTTTCAGAATTTCACATGAAAGAAAGGAAGATCTGTTCATGTTTATAACATTATGTAGAATGCATGACGTTTAGCTGACCAGATTTGCTGAGATGCCTTTTTGATTCTGTCTTTTTTGAATGATGTTATACATCACATTACTCATGAGATTCTCTTCAGAGTTCATGATCAATCTCAGAAACCAAGGGCATGGACATTATATACTATGTCCACTTATTTATAGCAAGTGTGATACAAAAATGTCCAAATACACTGAACAAAATCCATGCTGTCTATGATATCTACTTTATGAATTCCTGCAAAGTAGCTTTTACTTAAAAATTTATTCCAGAAATAATCTTTTCAAGCATTTGACTTTGAAGTAAAGATCACATCTAAACCAGTAGATTGCTTTTAATTTCTTTCACACAGCTACTTGGCTTATAATGAGCATTATAACATTAAATTCATACCACGCTCCAAATACTATATATTTTGTCTTACATAGAATCCTAGATCCTATAACTTGTTAAACTTTCTTCTAGATAGCTCAATAACTTATTGTCAGGAATAAGAAATTCCATCACGTGAACAACCTACATAAACCACACAATTAGGAAGGATCATTTATCCTCCTTGAAATAGACTATTTTTAAATAATACCCTCCCATAACCGTACCTACTTGTGGTGGTTTGGAAGAAAATGCCCCCACAAAGGGAGAGGCACTATTAGGAGGTGTGACCTTGTTGGAGGAAGTGTGCCACTGTGGAGGTGATCTTTGAGTTCTCTTTTGCTCAAGCTTCCCTCAGTGTGACTCTTAGTTAACTTCCTGTTGCTTGCAAGATGAAGTGCACTTAGCTCCAGGACCATGTCTGCCTGTACGCCATCATGATGATAATGGAATGAACCTCTGAAACTGTAAGCAAGCACCCCAATTTAATGTTTTCCTTATAAGAATTTGCATGGTCATGGTGTCTCTTCACAGCAATAAAAACACTAAGACACCACCTTTGTCCCATGTGCCATACTCTCATCAGAAGGAGCCCATTCCTGGCCCTTAAACTTAGGATGGCTGTGTAACTCTCTTTAACAAATAAGCAAAACAAAACAAACAAATATATGAGATGACTTTTCATTCTGTACATTGGAGTGTTCTGCTTTTACTGTCTTGAGTTAGAGCAGAGAAGCCTAGGCTTTTAATAGTGGCAGGTCATGTGAAGAGACAAGGGGGTAGAGGGGTGGAGGTCAGCCAGTCCTTGGATATTCCATCTAGCCCAGCAAAGTTCCAAGCTGTGATGGAAGCCATCTTGGATCCTCATTTATCTCCAATCAAGCCTTCCCATCTATCCCTTTCATGTCCCCTCTCCCAGCAGCCCAATAAACAACACATAGAACAGAGATCATACACCCATCAGACCTACACATGCCAAACTCTAGCTGATCTTTAGAACTGCAAGCAACTAAATGATTGTGGTAATTTTAAGGTACAATGTTGTGATAGTTTAGTTTGTAGCTGTAGATAAAAGTAAACTGTAAGGAAACTGGAAAAAAAAAATTCCACCACAGCTCACCTCATAGGAAAACCAGGATTTGAACTTAGGCAACCCAGCATAAGATGCCACGCCTTTAACTACTATTCTGTATTTTCTGCCTGGATATACAAAAAAAAGAGCAAAGCAGAATTAAAAGGTGTATTAAAACCACACCAAAGAGGTAGGTGCAAATAAAGGAAGGGAAAAGAGAATAAACAAAACAAAAGACAGGGCCAAGAATCTGAGGTCATGAACTCAAGAAAGTGTATAGGAAATGACATATTGTCAACCTTTATTTTTGCCCTGTAATTGCTGACTGCAACAGTAGGGCATACCTCTATTTAGACCTAGGAAAATGGATCTGTATACTAAATCTCAGGCAAGGTAACAGCTTAGTCTGAACTCTTAGTCATGTGTTTAAAATCTCAACAAACACATTTCAGCTCAACTATATTTTTGTCACATTGTTCAACTATTCTGTGCCTCAGTCCATTAATTATGATCAATGTGGGAAGAAGAATAGACATCTGGTAACTGAATGACACATGGGCACAAGTTTGCATCTATCTCATGCTTTAACATATGAGTAACTCAAATAATATAATAATATGCTTTATTTTTTTCTTTTATTTATTTATTTATTTATTTATTTATTTATTTATTTATTTATTGTAAGATGAGGTCTTATGTAGCCTAATCTGGTCTCTAACTCAGCATACACCTGAAGGTGATCTTGCACCTCTGATCCTGCTACCATACCTCCTGAGTGCTGGGACTACAGGCTGTACCCTGTACCTGAATCAAAGTGCTGGGGACTGAGTCTAGGAATTCATGCATGTTACTCATCCCCAGCCCCCAAATGCTCCTGGTCAAACCTCAGTGAAGTTATCTTGAAAAACTAAAATAAAACTTCCCAGCACCCTCCTTTGGTCTGGTTCCATGTCTTTCACAGTCTCCTAAATCATCATGTCATTCAGTGACCACATGTCTGCCCTTCCTCCCACATGACTGCAGTCTCCTCATCTTCATACTGCACACCAGTTTGGCCAACAGGTTCAGGAAATTGTCTTAAGACCCCAACAGACTTCCATATCTAAACCCTCCCCCACCCTCTTTACAACCCAGGAAACTCACTTTATACCTCTTGCCATGTGAAACAGTAAATAAATCAGCTCTTGATCAAGGCAAAGGCACTTTCAAAGGGCCTTTTCCTTCCCTTTCTTCTCTGTCATCAATCTCTGTTGCCATCCAGATTATTTTTTTTCTAATGACATCTAAGCTCTCTACTCCCACGGGTGTTGATACAATCTGCACGCTGTACCTTCTTATATCCCAGTCTTCTCTCTCTTTTCCCATTAACTCAAACTCCCAGGCCAATAGAGTATAATACCAACAAGCCAACAGCTTGATGGCTGCCAGACACTCCTCCGGGCATTCATTACTTCAACTGAGTCTGGGGTAAGGAGCCTGCCCCCACCTGCAGATGCACGTCCTTTTCCTTGCCTTTTCCTTTCGAGGCAATGTACCTGCTCCTTGCAGTGGCCGTGATGGATTAGCTTTTACCTTAATTTATTCCAGCACACACACAGAAAGCTCAAAGATCCAAATGCCCTTGATTAATGGACCACTCCATTCGACCAGAGCCTTCATTTTTCACTCCTCATCAGTCTTACAAAGACTGTTCCATGATGTGCATATATCAGCAGCTTCCTGGACCACCAGAGGTTGCTGCCCTTTCCCAGCATTCCCTGGGACTCAACTTGGAGTGTCTTCAAAATGATGCTTCACTTGAAGGTCTGACACATTGTGAATTTTTACCTCCTTTTTAAGATGTCATGAGAAAACCGATTTTTAGAAGATCCTCTAAGCAAACCTGGTCCGAGGGTATTGCCCCCACTTCTTGCATGGAAATTATTTTTAAAGCATAAAAGAATCAGTACTAGTAGTATTTCTGGAGGTCTCCATGTCTACAGAAAGGGCATGATGCTCTGGAAGGGAACAACGAGGGATAAAATCCAATGACATTTACTCACTCCCAGAAAAACAGGACACAACAGATAACAGATAAGAGAAAAAGAGAGTGAGAATGAGAGAGAGAGAGAGAGAGAGAGAGAGACCCAGACCTGCCCATGCTATGGAGACCCAATCAATGAAAATATCTGAAAACTATGAAGGTAATATTTTTATTTCAAAGCCGTTTCCTATTCATTATCACAACATGAACAAAAATGACAAAGTGGAGCCTGTACCTGGGGTGGGGGTAGTGGGGACAGAGTCCCTTGCAGCCTGACTCTAGGGGTTAGTGTAAAATAGGGTCACCTTCTTTCTTTGCCTCTAGACACAGATTGCACAAAAGGTGACAGGAGCAAAGGGGGAAAGCCAGGTGTGCTGCAAGCCCATTGGAACAGAATGAAGCAGTATTGTGACAGTGACCACCGTGTCAGCCACTCTGTGTGTAAGAGCTCCCCACGAAGGGGAACTAACTGTGAGATTGCTTCTGTCTTTATCCTAGCCTGCCATTCTTCACAAGTCACATTTTCACGCCCTGCGACCATCATTCCTAGTAGTCTTTACATTATTTTATTATCTTATGTATAAGGGTGTTTTGCCTCCATCTATGTCTATGAGGCACAAAAATGCCCAGCGTTTTTAGTGCAGTGTGCCCTGTTCAGACCAGTATGCACAGGCAGTCTTCTTAGCTACATTTCTAAGTGTAAATTAACATACTATGCGTGAAGTTATTTGCATAAAGTAGATACAAAACATACTTCTTCATCTGCATGATAAGATCAAAATGAAGCCAAAATCACCAATTAAAAACAATGTGAAACTAACCAATACACAAACTGATTCTGAAAATTAAAAAAACATTTTTTTCACCAATTTGTAGACTGAATTTACAATTTAGCTAAATCTAAATGATAAAAGAAAAATCATGGCAGTGGAGAAAATAGAATATTTCATAGAAACACATCCATTCACCAGGTTGATTCAATTTTTACTTTAAATATTTAGTCATCTGCATGTACTCCAAATATATATACACCCTCAAATTCTCTATAATGTATCACTTCAAACTATCAAATATTTTATGTTGAAGCAGCTGATAATTGATGTACTCATTCATTCAGCACACACTTATTGGAGGTTCATCATCTGCCAAATGCTGATAGGCCTAGTGAGTTTGACTATGGAAGGCATAGATACAATCTCTACCCTCAAGGAACTTACCATCTAGTAGAGAAACAAGAAAGCCATCATGCAGAAACATGGATGGGTACTGTAGTGGTTTGGATGAGAATGCCTCGAACACTTGGTCCCTAGTTGGTGGCGCTGTTTGGGTAGGTTTAGGAGGTGTGTGATGTTGCAGGAGGAAGTATGGGAACAGGCAACGAGGTTGCAAAGGTTGCCTTGTGCCATCCGCAGTATGCTCTCTTTCTCTGCTTTATGCTTATGGTTTGAAGAGATGAGACTCATTTTCTCCTGCAGATATGGTACCAGCTACTCCCTTCACATTTTCCTGTGATGACAGACTCTTATCTCTCAGGAGCCAGGGGCCAAATAAACCCTTCCTTCTTGGAAGTTGTGTTGGTCATGGTGTTTTATGTCAGTGATTGAAAAGTAACTAATATAGGTATATAACTGAAGACAATAGTCAACACTGATCAAAGGGATTATGGCTGTATGAAAGTAGGTGACAAGAGGACATTATAGACCCTAAGACTAGTGAAGAACTCAAGCTAAGGGCCAGAAGACAGGCTAGACTGGGTCAACAGTGTGATACTTTTGACATGAAGTTTCCATAAAACAGAGTCCCCAATATAAGAAGTATTCAGAGGCCAAGCCTTGGGTCAGCAATAGGTTAGTGAAGGCTTCCCTTCAGGAGTGCATTAACCCCCACATGGACTCAGTTTTTGAACAGGTTCAAAAGTGATAGAACTGTGCAAGCTGGGGGACTGCTTGGAGGAAGTAGGGCACTGGGGGCATGTCCTGGAAAGATGTATCTTTGGGCCTGACCTCTGTCTCTGTCACTCTCAACTGTTTGTCTCCCGGTTGCCTGGAGGTGACCAGCGTTTCTCCACCTGAACTCACACGGCAGTGCTTTCATCTTACTTATCTCAGACCTGATGGCCATAAATCAGGCAAACCATGAGCAAATAACCTCTTACACCAAGAGCCAACATATATGCCCTTTCTTTTCTGAAGTTGTTTCTGTTGGGTTTCTTTGTCATAGCTAGCAATGAACTGCATCACATAAACAGGAAGTGTGTAGAAGATAGAGAGGAGAGCAATCTAAGCCCAAGGAACGGGATGTGCACATACTGGTGCTGAAAGAGAACAATTTGAGGAATTGAAAGATGCAGTGTATTAGGGAGAGACTGGGATGCTTTGGAAGAGATTACTGCAAGATGAGGTTCTAAAGGCAAGTAGAGGTCAGAAAGTAGGGAGCGTGGGCATGCAGGCAGGCCAGTCCTGGCTTGTCTAGCATCTCAGTTGGATGGGAACATGTTGCTTAAGCAGAGGCTATCAACATCACTCTTTTACATTTCTTCTGATAAAGGGACACTTTTTTATTGGCTGTACATAGATAGTCTAAAATAAAATCTATGTTTCTAACTAGCCACAATCTTAGCACTAAGTACTTAATAGATATCAGCCAAAAAAAAAAAAAAAAAAAAAAAAAAAAAGAAAAAGAAAAAGAAAAAAGAAAAAAGAAAAAAAAGAAAAGAAAAAAATGTATAACTTAGAAACTTTCTCAGAGCAAGATGTAGTTCCTTAGCCACATCTTTCTCTTTACTGTTGCTTAGAAAATAAGCATAATGGTCGGCAGTGAGCTACCAAATGTTCCCAGGGGGGGAAATACAGGCGACAACAAGGTGAAAAGACCACAGACTGCCATGCCTCCCCTGCCTGGATGGTCATTTCTTCTAAAATGCAAGAAAGAAGCAGTGTACCATCTTCAAACCACTGCTATGTGAAGATTAAAAATGTAGCATAAGCTATGGCTGACTATTAAATTAATTATTAAATTAAACTCCTCTATCAAGTTATTAGACATGTTTTAAGGAAACTGACATTGTCATAACTGAAGTAAATTTTCCCTTGAGACCTGCAAGCTCAGAGAAAAGTATATGCTACGAGTTGTATCTTTAAAAGAAGTCATGTTTTCACAGTAACTGCAATAGCAGTTTTTAACTTTTCACTAAAAGACAACCACTTTAAGGCTCATTTGTCAATGCATTGCATTGCAGCTCTAAGCAAATTGGTTTCTAAAGAAACAAGTAGCAACTAACTCATAATACAATGAGGAAAACAATTTGCCCAGCTACCTGGGTATATCAGTGTGGTGCTCTGTGGCTAATGAGGTCAGCAGAAGATACCAGCTCTGTTTCTGGACATAGAGTAAAGAACAGGGCAAGTTCAACTCACTGCATCCAGGCCTCCAGCAGAAGACTGAAATATGGTGGCTAAAGAGGACAACGCACACAGCACACAGCTGGTCACAGCTGGAACACCAAGCCTGTGCTGCTCAGAATGAGCTATAGCAGACTCTGAGATCAGCAGGACCAGGCATTTGAGAATCATGGCTTCTCATCTCAGGTTAGGTTATAAACACTGCACTCCCTGCCATCTGAGCAGAGATTCACATCAAGCTGTGGGCACGGGCATGAGAAAAGGTAGAATTTTTCATCAGTGTTGCCAAAGCAAGACCCAGTTCTGAAAAGAGTGGGGATAATTGAGGCCTGATGTCTTTTTTAATGTGTCACTGGTCTTTGGTTTAACTCTGTGTTCATCACTAGGCGGAGGAAGGGCTGGGAGAATATTAAGATAGAATGAGGCTCCAAGAAAACAGACTCTCACTCCTCATTGCCGACAGGGAATCTATCAGGACCCAGACCACCTCTGGTCCACCTGATACCCCACAGGACTAGACCTCAGAAAGAGCGAGTTGTACCTCATCTCTCTCTCCATAGTATATTGTTCTTGCTTTGGCCTCCTTTCCACCTGGATCATCTGTTTGCAACACTAGGCTGTCCTGAGAGTCACTGAAGAACAGTGAAGGGGCAGGGTCAAGTAACTTCTACCACCACCTCCCTGCCTTCTGAACTTGCAGGAAGGACTGTACTCAGCACCTACTATGGGGACAAGGGATATAAAAGAGAGAGCCTGGAATTAATCGATGGGCTCAGCCTGTGGAGGGAAGGATTTGCACAAGCCATGGCCCGCATTCCTGATTGCTTAGTAAGGCCTGCTGGAACAGAGGAAGAGAAAGGTGACACCGGACCCATCTTTAGTTCCTTCCAGGTTCACAGTTGGGCAAACAAAAGAATGGAGGGAGTCATACACTGAGCATCCCACCATACCCTCCTGGTTCTCAGTCTAGTCTCACTCTGCTTCTAGAAAAACTTCAGTGTAAAATTCCTTGAGATTGCAGAAACAGGTCCCCAAACCCAACAAAACAGGCTCTTATTTTGAGCTAAATTGTGTCCTCCTAAAAACAACACACTAGGGTTTCTAATCCCAGACTTGGAAATGTAAAGTGTTCCAAATGCAGTCAAACTCACATAAGAGGAGGGTAGCTCTGATCCAGTGTGACACCGTGTGCCAGGCGAAGATAGCACACATAGGAGAAGTTACAGGATGGCACAGGAAGGGAGTGATGCATCAGCACACCAAGAAAACCAAGTAGTAAGCACATCAGAGGAGAGAGGCTAGGAAGGATTCCCTCTGCTAGTGCCGGGGGTAAGGGGTAGGTAACCATACCTTGCAGATTCTTGATCTTAGACTTCTGTGAGCCTTGATCTGAACCATAAGCGCCTCAGTTTGTACTTTGTACTAGTTTGTGGCATTCTCCTCAGACAAATGTACATGAGTCCCATACAGACCATTCAAGGAAAAAAGTGTAATAATTTGCCATTTTCTAGACAAATACAACCATCCTTATGGGGGCCTAGGATCTCAGGCTGCAATTCCAGCTCCCTTTGTGACCTCCTGTTTGAGTCCATCTTAGTAGCAGTAAGGAGAGATGGGAATAACTATCCTTTGCAGTTAGACATGAGACCAAAGGAGACCATGTGTCTTACAGCACACAGTACTTAATAGAGAAAAAAAATTATTAATTTTTCAGAGTAGATTTAAACAAGGAGAAATAACAAGAAAATAAACTTACCGGACTTGGCACACAAACTTAACAGAAGTCTTAATAATCAACTTTCTACAACTCATAAATATTACTTGTTGCCGCATGAGATGACTTAAATGAAATTTGAGTTTCTTGGACACACATGCTGCATTTCAATTACTCAAGAACACATGTGGTTGGGGGCTGCGGTACAGGATGGTGCAGAATGCTGTATTTCCAAGAGTGTGTTTCCACCTTCACTTCTTTGAGCTTTTGATAGACTTTCCAGCACTTTCCAAGACTCCAAGTGTGTGCTGTTTTCAGCTCACTAAGGATTTCCACCACCACATCCCTAAATGGACAGCTGAAAAAAATCCCTTATCAACAGTAAACATAAAAGTCAGTTTTTATCACAATGTCAAAATGCCTAGCTACGCTTTCCAACATCAGTGAAGACACCAGAAGCTGTGAGTTGGAATACATAGTAATTGCATGTATACCAGGGAAGGGATAACCTCTTTAGCAATGTCCATAAAAATGGAAAAGGCTCTCAGTTGAAGAAATAAGAGCTGAGGCAAACACATGTCAACCAAGCCCTCAATTCACTGCAGATTAAGAGACGCCATTCTAATATAGCATGTTGGCTAGGCAAATAACATTTATGAGGTTCAGCACCTGGGATGGATTAGAAACCACATGGAGACTACAGTTAAAGCAACTAAAACACAGCAATGAGTGACAGAACAGAACCAAAGTGGCAATGGAGTTTACACGTGTCCAGTTAGATGTCATTGAAGTGCTTTGTTCACCATAATTGGCCCATTGAGAAGACAATGTGTCATGAACAGTGTAAGAGGAAACCATGATGCCTCCAGTGTGGATACACTTTCTATAAAAAGAAGAATATGATGAACACCCTGCTTCTGTTTTAGTCAAGAATCAGAAATCGCAATTTAAGAAAAACCAGATCAAAGTAGAGAAATACGGTAATGTTTCCCATTCATCTGACAGAAAACAAAAATCAGGACAAGAGAACCCCCTAAAACATTTTCACCTGAGCAAGATGTTCCAGCAGATAGATAGAAAATACATGCATTGATGTTATGTACAAACATGCACGCACATGCTCACATGCGCGCACGCGTGCGCACACACACACACACACACACACACACGGGTCTGCTCTCATTCAAACTACCAGTGTGTGTGTGTGTGTGTGTGTGTGTGTGTGTGTGTGTGTGTATGTGCGTGTTTGTGTGTGTGTTGTTGGGGGGGTAGTGGTGATGGTGACTTGAATGAGAGTGGACCCCTATGCCCATGTATTTGAATACTTACTCTCCAGTTGGTGAACATATTTGGGGAAATTAAAAGGTATGGCCCTGTTTGGAGGAGGTGGGTCACTGGAGGCAGACTTTGAGGTTTCCAAAGTCTTGTGTCATACATACCCTCTGTGATCTGTCTGTTTCATGCTTGTATATCAAGACATGAGCTCTCAGCCACTGCTTCAACACCATGCCTACTGCCAAGCTCATTGCCATGATAGTCATGAACTCAAACTCTCTGAAACTGTAAGCCCCAAATTAACACTTTGTAATTAATTACCATGCCCTGTAATTTGTCTTGGCCATAGCATTTTATCACAGTAATAAAAAAGTAATGAAGTAACCAGGAATCAAGACTCACACCTTTACACCAAGATAAAAACCAAGAAACATTGAATTGAGTGATGAAAATGGAAGTCAATGAAAGGCAAAAGGCACTAAAATATCATATTAGAAATTCTAAGGATATTAAATAGCCTAGTAAATAATCAATTACAGTAGCAGAGGTTGCTATTTTCCATGGCATCTTGGGGATAAGAGTGGGGATATATGACATTCTGACATGGGAGAAATTCCAGTTTTAAATAAACCCAGGCCACTCTCTGAGAATTTCAAATGCCATCTTAGTCAGGTCAAACTGGAAAATAGTCACACTAGAGAATTAACAGCACAATTGAAAGCTCTAGGGAAAAAAAAAAAAGGAGCAAAATCACTCCAGAGGAGTAAACGGCAAGAAATAATCAATTTGAGATTTGAGGACTAAAATGAATAAGGTAGAAACTAGGAATACAAAGAATCAATGAACAAAAATTTGGTCCTTTGACAAAATCAACAAGATAGACAAACCTTTATCCAAACTAACCAAAAGACAGAAAGAGAGTGTGCAAATTAACAAAATCAGAAAGAAAAAGGGAGACATAACAATGGACACAGTAGAAATACAGAGAATCTTCAGGTCATACTTTGAAAACATGTACTCCACAAAATTCGAAAATTAAATGGAAATGAACAATTTTATGGATAGATATCACTTGCCAAAATTAAATTAAGACCAAATGAGCAATGTAAATACACCTATAACCCCTAATGAAATTGAAACAGTCATCAAATGTCTCCCAACCAAAAAAAAAAAAAAGCCTAGGGCCAGATGGTTTCAGTGCAGAATTCTACCAGAAATTCAAAGAACAACTAACACCAATACTCCTCAAAGTGATACATTAAAAGCAGAAGAATCATTGCCAACCTCTTTTTATGAGGCTATAATCACCCTGGTACCCAAGCCACACAAAGACACAACTAAGAGAACTACAGACCAATATCCCTCATGAACATTGATGCAAAAATACTCAATAAAATACTGGCAAATCCAAGAACACATTGGAGAAATCATCCATCATGACCAAGTAGGCTTCATCCCAGGGATGCAGAGATAGTTCAACATATGAAAATCCAATCTATCAATGTAATCCATCATATAAACAAACTGAAAAAGAAAGACCACATGATCATCTCACTAGATGCTCTAAAGGCCTTTGACAAAATCCAACACCCCTTAATGATAAAGGTCTTGGAATGATCAGGAATAACAAGAACAAACCTAAAAATAATAAAAGCAATATACAGCAAACCAACAACCAACATGAAACTAAATGGAGAGAAACTCAATGTGATTCCTCTAAACTCAGGAACAAGACAAGGCTGCCCACTCTCTCCATATCTCTTCAATATTATACTTGAAGTACTAGCTAGGGCAATAAGACAACAAAAGGAGATCAAGGGGGTATAAATTGGAAAGGAAGAAGTCAAACTTTCACTATTTTCAAATGATATGATAGTTTACATAAGTGACCCGAAAAACTCTACCAAGGAACTCCATCCCATCTTTTTTTATTAACTTGTGAGAACTGCTAGCTCCTTGCTTACAACAAAATGATATAAGACTACCTAGTGATAAGACTTCATTTGCTTCCATGTTTCAAAGAGTGATGCCAGACCTTTCTCCAGCTACCATTCATGAAGGATACAAACTATTGGAGATACAAAGATAAGTATAATTCACTCCCAACACTGCAAAATAGCCCAAACACTAGCAAAAAAATCATTGGGCTTATAAGGTTTCCAGTACATTCTCAATCCATTTACACACAACTCAGCTAATCCTTGAAACATACTATGGAATAGACACTGTGCCATATCTCTGGCCACCAGCTTGCCCAAAGTCAGAAAGTTTCCAGAAATTCTTATTGATTACTAACTCTGCTGTTTCAAAGAAACAAAAATAGAACTGATTCACACTTTGTGCTCATATTTGCAACAGACCACTTGCAAAAGCTTAAGACAGGCACTGAAGTTATTGCATGATATTTATTCAATTCTAAATCAAAATATAAGTATATAATTTAATACCCTTTCCCCCTCCAACTCCTTCTATGTCTCCTCTTACTCCCTCTCATACTGATGATTCCATATTGATTATTGTGTATGTATATATATATATATATATATATATATATATGCTTAAATATATAAATACAACCTGTTGAATCCATTTAGTGTTGCTTGTGCATATGTGGTATGGAGACTGGTCATTTGGTATTAGAGAAATCAATTAGGGGACACATCCTTGGCAAAGATTAATTTTCCCTCTCTCAGCAGTTATTATTTGCCTGTAATTCTTTGTCTAGAGTTAGGACTCCCAAGCTAATGCTTCCCATTAGCATGTGTATTGATGCTATCATTGTTTAAGTCTTCTTGAGGCAGCCATATATTTGGAGTCTCAAAAGTAAGAATGTATCTTCTAAAAATGAGAGGAAAGTTGCACTCAATTTTTTAAGAAAGAAAATTATGGGTATTGAAAGGACCATTTGTGTCAAATGACCTGGTTCACCACGTATCTAAGACCTATGGTTAAATTCAATGGGTGACCTGTCTGTTACTTCATTCATTATTGTGAGAAAATAGCCAACAGAACATCTTGAAGGAGGAAAAACTTATTTTTGTTCACAATTTTGTGAAGTTTAGTCCATCATGGCAGGCAAGAGATAGTTGAGTTCACAAGAACTGCAGCTCTTGAATCCTACAGGATCAGGAAGTTCAGTATACCACCATGCCCTGTTGCCTTTTCCCTAGCAACTTTCCTAATTTGTTTACTTCCCTGAACCCATAAAACATTTGTCTATGTGGACCACAATGTGGAAAGGAGAAGTTGGAGGAAAAGATTCTGAACCAAGTAGGAAACAAGGGATTCCAGTTCTAGCTGTAGGACCTGTTGTGCTGCATCACTATTTACTTTTCAAGAAAGAGGCCAGTCTGCATTCTGCCTGGGGATGTCTCAAATTTAAAACTGGAGGAATATTCCATGCATTTACAAGCAACAGATGTGATGACACAGTAGTTAAGATTAGCTTGTCACTGCTTCAAAGGCCACCAAGACAAGCTCTCCCCATGATCTCCCCAATTATATGACCAAGAGGAGAGCAGGCTCAGTTAGGTTTTGTGGGACAAAATCCTAACTGTGAATGTGAAAGGGAGCTCCTGGTGTAGCTTCTCACTAAAAGACAAAAAGTGTTCACTCTTCAAAGTTCCAAGATTCTCCATTCCATGTTGGTATCCATAAGTAAATAGCTTCTTGCTTTCTGTTTACTTGTACAATACACACAAATGTATTAATCCAGACAGGATGGGTGGCTAGAGTCCTAGCAGTGGACGGCACTCTGATGTGAATATATAGATGTTTTCATAGATAGATGGCTGTTACTATGGAGAAGGTCACATCCCATATACTATCTGAATGTTGTATGTCCTGAGCTGTGAATGAGTTGCATACCCCTTTTCTGTGAGCATCTCAGCTTTCCCAAAAAATTATGTCCTTAAAAATGCTGGAGTTCATGGCTTTTCTGCAAAAGGTAAGAACTGCAATGTCATCTTGAAAGCTATGCAACATGAGACAAAGAGGAAATGAAGGCTGGAATGGGAAAGTCATGAAGGCTTCAAGTTTCCCTGATGTAGGCTATTCACTTTAACATGATCTCACCAAGACTGTACACGAGGAGCTTAAAAACACTTAAAGTGGGTGTCATTCTCCACATGGATGTCTTTTATTCCAGTCTCACTTCCAAACTTTGCAGAGCAAATCCTTTAACCTAAACACAGTGACACAATCCTGTTAGCCAAGCACTTTATAGACAAGGCAATATGATCACGAGTGTAGACTAGCCTGAACTAGCTAGAGAGTCCAAGGCCAGTCTGGGCTACATAATGAAGCCCTAACTCAAAAAAAAAAAAAAAAAAAAAAAAAAAGTCACCAACAAAAATAAGGCAAGGCCTTTTGTCCAGGAGTGATAACAGACACTAACAGACACATCTACCCCAATGCCTGAGCTCCTTCTGCATATGGAAAGGACATGCATCCCTCCAGCTTCAAGGACTTACTGTTGAATTGCTCTGAAAGAAGAGGGACACACAAGTCATTGGAGTCAGAAAAGGCCTGTGGCTTGGCTCAGGCACTGTCCCACCTAGGGTATGAAGAGTGTCCTTGTGTAAAAAGTAGAATATCTTTTGGTTGCAGCGCTTGGTGAATGCCATGCACAATTCCTCCTTTTGTAGGAAAATGAATATGTTGATGCATACTCTAAGGTAGTGTTGCTTTTCAGGGCTGATCTCCAAATACATTCTCAGCAGGGCCTCATCCCCATATATCCTTCTTCCCAGGACAATGGGATGGAGGTTCTTTTTTCTGTGATTCTCTCCCCGCAATTCCACACCTTGCTATCCATAGTTAACTGTAGCTTTCATCTCTCATCTAGAAGCTTCTTTTTGCAGCAAACCACCACAAAGATCCATGAAAGGTTAACAAAAAAGAACAAAATGTAGCTCCAGTTGATTGCTCTACAACACTTCACTACACTTAAGGTTCAGGGAACATTGTAGAAGAGGCTGTAGAAAGATGGTAAGAGCTAGAGACCCAGGATGTATGCTGTGAGACTGTATCTTCTATATATGATAGGGAATTGCACCCAAGAAACCTCAACAACATGGTTTACCTAGATAAAACCCACACAATAGCAACACCAACTGACATCTTAATGTGGATAGAAGAGGTCTCACAATTAATCAGTTAATGGCTGTCAAGGAAAAGAATCTGTCTTCTTCAGTGATGAGTACCTAATAGGTTATCTAAACACTTACACATAAGAGTAAGACTAAATGAACCCAGCAGGTTAGATTTACATGCACATAAGTGTGCTACTACTACAATAGTTATTAAGAAGAACTTGTGAAGTTAAGAGGGGATGGAAAAGATACAGGAGAATTGGAAGGGGAAATTATGGGATGGAAATTATGTGAATGCATTACACATGTGTGACAGTCTCAAAACATTGTGAAAACAAATGCAAAAAGGTAAAAATTAGCTCAAAGGCATTAGCTCTGGAAAGAATTTATACCAGTTCCTGGGTCAGTTCAAAGCAAAGGTAAGACTCTAAGTACTAATACTGATTCCTCTGGTTTACTGTATCGACACATTCATCAGTGGTCAAAACTAAGGTGCTCAAGTCAAAGACCTAGAATGACAGAGAAAGATGGGTCTTCATGAACCTAAAAATGTCACTTCCTGGCTCCTGACCACATCTGTAGGAACTTCACTCTGCCAAGGGCCTTTCAGCAGGTTATCTCTGTTATTCCAACTCCTACAGCTTAAACAATAACCACAGAGTTGTAACAAGGAAAGTTCAGTCCCTAGCATGGCTCAACCTAGAAAGAAGTGTCTCTCATCATCTCTGGCTAGGCTTAGGTCTCTTCTGAAATGTCCCTTTTCCAAGGTATGTTCTCTCTATTTGGTGCCAAAAGTAGCCACTGACAGTTTATTTATTGACATTTAAAATCTCAGGACATATACAGTTCTTGCCTGGTGATTCCAGTAAAAGTCTTTAGAGAGGTTTGCCTGGCCTCCTTTAAGTCAATGTCCATTCCTATGTCAGATTAAGATGGATGAAAATGTGAGCCTAAGCTCATCCTACCTGATTCTCAAGGTCACTTCTAGTTCCTGCCTAAAAGTAATAGCAGAGTACACTGGGAAGGACAGGTGTTCTCCAAAGAAAGCAAAAGGGACATATTTGATGAGCAAATACAAGACACATCCTGACCCATAATTGATTGAAGTGGGACTATTTCTGCCAAAGGACATCCTCAAAAACATGGCACTGATATTCCCTGCTGTGAAGACTCAGCTATCACTCTCAGTCTAATCTAAATCAATTCCAAGAAAACTGGGTTGTGTCAGCCAGAGCTGAAGTGAGATCTGCTAGTTAGTTCTCTTTCAAAGGATGCCAGATGCGTCTTGAACCACTTCCAAAACTAAATCCTAAACTGATAAATAAAAAGCAGAAAGCCTAAGCATGCATGCATCCTTTGTCTCTAGCTCAGGTGACTTCAGGAAGAAATAGCATTAAGATGTATATCAACAGTGACACCCTTGTTGGGACAAAGGAAAACACTCAAGAGTTTCAAACATGATGGGAATTTTAAATGGACTTTGGTGGTTCTGTGATTAAAATGACAAGAATTTAACATCAAAAGTTAGGGATCTTTTACTGGCAAAGTGGTAAATGATATGAATATTCATAGTTGTATCAGAATTAATTGTTAACTTTTAAAGAGCAATACTATTCTTTCAGGATACAGAACAAAAGAAAAAGGGGAAAAAAAAAATCACATCTGCCTTTGCCTTCCCTGGCCTGTGGGCATAGGGAATAAGGTCAAAGGCATATTTCAGAACTGCAGACATCTTCCTCTTGCTTGAGTTTCCAAAATAGCTCTCAAGTTTCTTCAAAGGTCTGTTTCACTAACCAGAGCTAAAATGTAATGAGAAAAGGCTGAAAGAAAAGCTCTAACCCGGGGACTTCAGGTGGCTCTGGAGAAGTATGTTAATGACAAAGTCGACATCAACATCTGTTAGCACCTTTCATAATGCCCCCTGGAAAATCCACTTAATTCTTAGCATCTGACAGAAAGGGATTCTCTGGGTCCAGCAACTGATAGATGTCCTATGTAAGTCACAGAGTCCTCTGATGGGGTAAAAACCCAAGCAAAATACTCCAGAGTGAAGCTCCTCACTTTGGCTTGTCCTGCCCTGAGGGAAATGATGACTTAATCCACACAAGCTAAATCTCAATAGACTGAACCATGGATGAGGGCCTCGGGTCAATCCAGGACAAGAAAAATGACATCTGTTAGTGTTCGGGAATGGTGCATTCCTGGGCACTTTTACAAACAATGCTAGCATTGAAATAGGGCTGGTCCCTTTTTCCCTCCAGATATAAACATTATGTTTTAAACCTTAATAATAGGAACCAAGCCTTCTGCCATACAGCAATGTGTCTACTATATTTGTTTCCTATGGAGACTCCAGTTGCAAGCACAAGTATCATTACAAAGATAGTGTCCTACAAGGACTGAAAAAGCATATGCATTAATTTATATACTGGATAGACAGCAGGTGAACATTATGTATTTGTAAACCCAGTGAGCTTGGCAGAATCATTATTCTCATTTGGCTTACTCCTTCTATACAGTGAAGTCCAAGCAATCCAACAGTGTGTAAATATTTTTCTCTTACCCATAATAAAAGACTAGTGTGAGCTTCTTCACACCACTCAGCATGCTCTTTCGGCTCACGTGCATTGAGTGCTTATATATGCTAGAGTATATACTAGGACTCAGAAGACATAAAGGAAGTTCAAGATGAGTAAAGGTGCATGAGCAGAACATAAGCAAGCAGGTATGCCCTAACAATTAAAAGAAGGGGATTAGAAAAAAAACGGAGGTAAAATTCACCAGGCAAAGGCGGTCTTCTTAGGGAAGGGTCACTGGGTAGGTAACCTTTGGCCTTTGAGAGTCAAGTAAGAATGCACCAGGTGGAAAGTAGTGTTGAGTGGAAAGAGAGAACAAAGAACAGAGAGCACATTCCAGACTGAAGAAGACAAGTGGGCCTCATCTCAAATCCCGGCTCTAATTGATTGGGAGTGGTGCTGTAAGTGTGGCGATGACAAAATGTAGCAGAGAGCTTCAGCATCCCACGCCATCAGCTGCCCCATGATTCATTCAATCCACCTTGATTTGGCTTTGGCCTCAGTGGGTCAGGCATGCTGGCAGCTCCCCAGTTTCATGCTCACACACCTTTCTGCTTCTGTGGCAGAGATTTGGAGTCTGTAGAAATCCAAGGGCAAGGCGGCCAACAAGTAAAGAGGATTTAAGGACACCACAGAAGTTCAGTCAATGACAAATGGGAGACAGTGAACCCAGACAGTTTCCCGTTCCTATGGTAAGATGGTTCTCATGTACATCCTAAGCAAGCCCCAGTATGCTGCCAGGGGAATGAGCACAGTTGTCCACACCATAACTAACTTCCTTGCATATCCTTTACTGAGTTCTCTCTTCTCTGACTCATGAGCCTCCATCCCTTGCTGAAGGGATTACCTTTCAAATGTTTTACAACAGTCATCTATTGCTATGTAACTATCCTAAGTTACCTTAAGACAAACAAATAGCATGTATTGCCCCCTATAGCCCCTAAAGTCAGGAAATACACTGATGCCTCATTACAAGGTCTCAGAGTCTCTTAGAATGTCAGAAGGTTCTGGTCAACTGAAAGTATGATAGACTTGGTCTATACAAGACAGCTCACGCAGATGACCACCAAGGTGGAGTTGTCACTGTCAGCAGGCCCTACCATGTTGGTGTCTTTTTGAGATTGCATATGAGTTTGACCTCATGACTTGGCCTTGGCTTCTTCCAAGACAGCATGAGAACTAACTTCAAAACCATACACTACCACTCCTGTCCTAGCTTATTTTTCAAAAAGCCAGCATCACGTAAGACAGGGGTAAATAACACCATGGTGAGGATACACATAGGAGGCTGGGATCTCTGGGGAACATTTTAGAGGCAGGCTAGTACACTTTACCTGCAGGTTTCTCAGGAATCTTTGTCCTATTCCATTATTGATTGCCATGACAATACTCCGAGGCATCCATGCAGTCTGGGGCTTTAGCACCCAGATAAACCAGTATTTAGCCTCCTACACTGTCTGAGGTCAAGTAGATTCTAATCTGGGTCTCAAACTGTATATCCATTTCAGGGTTAGTTCTCCTAAAATTATTGAGATAATCCCAATTTCCTACCCATTTGTTTTTCTTTTGAGAATTCTCCCATTGAGCAGAAGTGGGACAATATCTCCCCATTTATTTAGAAATATCTTCAGATCTTTCCTTTGTTTATGACAGTGCTCAGTTACATCAGTCACCAACATATATACAAAACTCTAAAATTATGATTCCTTTTAATTGGTAATTTATATATATATATATATTGTCTAGAAAAAATTCAGTCATTGAGAGACATCTACAGATAACCTAAATTATTCTTCAAGATTACTGTGTTCATCATAGCCACATGGGGATTTTACTTTATAAATCAGGTACAAACATAGAAGTTCTAGCCCCATATTCTTTAAAGTGTAGGAATGATACCAGATAATTCAGTTTGCAGATGACTGTTCAGAGCCTCTTTATTTGTCTTGTTGTGATAAATCAAAGATAAATATAATGTATTTGGTGTATTATATCTCATGTGGCCCAAAGAAGTTCACCAGGGAGGAAGAATTATGCTTGGTCTATTGCTCAACTTCTTCCTGAAATGACTTGTCAGTCTATCAATGAGCAATACACATCATTTGTTCTCAGGGAACTTTTAAATTACAATCTACTTTTACAATTACACTTCATCATGTGTGCACATTGCTTATATCATCCTCATATAAGCATGTGATACTTAAGTCAGTAAGCAAATAGTAAAATATAAATGTGCATAAGAATATATAAATCAGAGTCTTGAAGTCCAAACTTGAGACTCCATATGTATCCTCTTCCTTTTATTGCATCTCATTATTTCTAACAGCAATGGAAATCAGCTCATCCAGACTATCTTTCTGTAGTATATTGCCCTGGAGACAAAGGTATGGAAACATTAGTAGTAAAATCAAATGTGAACATTAAGTAAAGAGGTTTGCCTGCAAAGAAACAGACCAAGCTAACCACGACAAAAATAAGTGTCTGGCCACTTGAGACCTAAACTGTTTCAGTTGCCAAAAGGCTCAACTCTCCAGTTGTTCAAAATCTTTTATTAACACTAAACTAGGAGTTTGATGTTCTCTTTCCAAGGAGTCACCAATTCTCTTTTAAGACACTGTCTAATGTAAGTAAGAGATTGCTTAAACTCTAGCCACTTTATTTAGGATGCCAGGGAGACAGACTTTAATTAATTTAATCACAGTGAAATTTCACAATCTAAAATAATTAGCAGTACTTGGCAGACGAGCCATTATCTGTTGCAGGTAATCAGTAGAGAGCGCCAGGCTGGACAGTTAAGGATCTAAGAAGAGCCTTTTACTGTTGTTGATGGAGTATAAAGTGTGCAGGCCTGTGTTGATCTGCCATAATTTCCGCATCTCTGTCTCTGCCAACCCAAGCTCTGCATATAATACCAAAACATTTCAGCTATACTTATGAGTGAATCCTATCTCCATATGGTGTTTGGGAAGAAATCTGTTTGACTGATGCAGTCTGCAACAGTAATATGTAGTGATTATGTCTTATGTAATATGTTTGCTGTATCACAAAATGGCTTGGCTCTTTTTTAAATCTAAGTTAGAAAATATTGATTTCTGCTGAGTCATCCTCCCACAACCATCCTGAGAGCATTGCTTGGGAACAAGTTGGAAGCAAGCACTACACTCTTATCTTTTTCCATTTAAGAATCTTTTTAAAGTGTACAATTCAGTGTCTTAATGCACTCACAAAGTTGTGCAACCACCACTATCAATTCCAGTGTGTGTGTGATGTGGTGTGTGTGTGTGTGTGTGTGTGTGCATGGGTGAGCATGCCTATATATGTGTGTACAGTACAGAGGCCAGAAAGGACATCACATGTCCTGTTATGTCCTGTTCTCACTGTCCTCCTTAATTCCCTTGACACAGGATTTCTCACTAAGTTCAAAGCTAGGCCCATGGCCAGCAAGTCCCAGTGATCCTCCAGATAGCCCCCCCCCCAGTATTGGGATTGTAGTTATGCATGCAGCCAAGCCCTGCTTTTTAAAAATACTGGTTCCTAATTTAGGTCCTCATGCTTGCACAAATGCTCTTACTCAGTAATCCATCATTCTCACTCATTCTAGAACTTTTAAATCAACATTATAAGAATCCCCATATCTAGCAACCCACCCCATCTTTCTGCCTCATCCCTGGCAACAATTACCTTACATTTGTTTCTACTTTCACTTATCTTGGATAATTCACATATATATTGGCTATAATATATATACTTCCCTGAAAGACTTCTTTCACTTAGCATACTATTTCAAGGTCATTTATAAGATATGGCCCCACTTGATCATCTTATGGCCAATACTATTCCATTGTGCACATGCAATTCATTATGAAGCATGCCTACCTTTTGGTTACTATAAATATTCGTTTTAAAATTTTGGTGTGTGTGTGTAGGGCTCCAGGAAGGGGAAATAGTTAAGATACCCTGGGTAAACTGAAAGGGCAGAAGGGAGTGGATGGGACAATGGGAGGGAACAGGAGGGATTGAAAAGGCAGGCTGAGGGGTGGGTGTGGGAGGGGAGGGAGGGGAGAGTAACTAAAGAAATATCTTAATAGAGGGAGCCATTATGAGGTTAGGGAGAACATGGTGCTAGGCAAACTCCCAGGAATCCACAAGGATGACCCCAGCTAAGACCCCTAGTGGAGAGGGTACCTTAATGGGTCTTCCCCTTTAATCAGATTAGTGACTACCCTAATTGTCATCATAGAACCTAAATCCAGTAACTGATGGAAGCAGATGCAGTGATCCACAGCCGAGCACCAAGCACTGGGCTGAGCTCCTGGAGTTCAGTTGAAGAGAGAGACAAGGGATCATATGAATAAGGGGGGGGGGTCAAGACTGATGGGGAAAACCACAGAGACAGCTGACCTGAGCTAGTGGAAGCACACAGACTAGGGACTTACAGCTGGGGAATCAGTGTGGGTCTGAATTAGTTCCCCTGAATGTGGATGACAGTTACATGACTTGCTCTGTTGGGGTGGGGAGTGGGCTGGCAGTGGGAGCAGGACTTATACTGGGTGTGTGAACTGGCTTTTTAAAGCCTGTTTCCTATGGTAGGATACCTTGATCAGCCTTGATACAGTGCGGAGGGTCTTGGTCCTGCCTCAACTTGATATGCCAGACTTTGTTGACTCCCCAAGGGAGGCCTTACCCACTCTGAGGAGTGGATGGAGGAGTTGGGAAGGGGGTGTAGGGGGGGTAGGAAAGGGGTGGGGAGAAACTGGGGTTGGTATGTAAAATTTTTAAAAATTAAATAAAAAATAATAATAGTTACAAAAAAGGAAGGAAGGAAGGGAGAGAAAGAAAAGAAAGCACTTTCAGCAAATGGTGCTGGGAAAACTGGATGTCCATGTGTAGAAGAATGAAATTAGACCTGTACCTATCACCTTGTATAAAAACTAACTCTAAGTAGACCAAAGGCCTAAACATGAAACCTGAACCATGGAAACTGCTAGACGAAAACATAGGCAATCACTTACATTACACAGGTATAGGGAAGGACTTTCTGAATAGGATTCCATTTGCACAAGAATTATGACCAATAGTCAAGAAGCGGAACAACATAAACTAAAAAGCTTCTGCACAGCTAAAGAAAGAGCCTTTTGAAGAGGAAGTCCTCAGAATGGGAGGGAATTCTTATCAGTTACATATATGACAGAGGACTGAGATCTAGGATATATAAAGGACTCAAAACACGGAGAATCAAAGCACACAAAACAAGTGGCCCATCCAAAAAAAATGGGTCTGGGATCTGAACAGAGAATTCTCAAAAGAAAAATAATGGCTAAGAAATATCTCATATACCAGGCTTAGTTGACTCCCCATGGGAGGCTTTACCCTCTTGAGGTGTGGATGGTAGGGGGGGAAGGGGGAAAAAGAGAGGAGAGGGGAGGGAGAGGAGAGGGGTGGTGAGTGAAAGAAATGGGAGGGAGTTAGAACTGTGGTTTGTATGTAAAATGAATTAAAATAAAATCCAGTTCCAGGGGATCCAGTTCCTTCTGGCCTCCACAGACAATGAAGACATGAGGTGCCCAGACATACATCCATGACATAATCATACACATAAAACTTTAAAACTTTGTTGATGAAAATGAATAAGCTACATTAAAGAATTTTGGTGTGTGAGTATATATTTTCACCTTTCAGAGTACATACATAACAGAATTTCTAAGCCATATGAAACCTCTATCTTGAAGAACTATCAAAACTCTCTTCATCAGCGGTTCTCAACCCTCTTAATGCTGGTACCCTTTAATACAGTTCCTCATGTTGTGACCACACCATAACATTATTTTGTTGCTACCTTAATAACTATAATTTCACTAGTTATGAATTGCAATATAAATATCTGGTATGCAATCCCAAGGGGTTGAAATCCACGGGTTGAGAAGCCCTGGTACACTTTTTTTTTTTTTTTTTCTTGTAAAGGTACCAGCAATGTGTGTGAGTTCTTTTTTCTTTATATCCTTCCAAACACTTGTTACTGTCTTTTTTATTCCAATGCTCCTGGTGTTTGTCAAACAATAGCTTAGATAATTTCAACTTATGCTTCCCTGACGACTATAGTATTTTTTGAACATTTGTATGCCTTCTTTGGAGGAAAGATCCATAAAAACTCTTTGTCAAGTTCTTTTTTTATAGTTAACTTATAAAAATTATTTAATAATTTGGTTGTTACATCTTTATTAAATATATTGTTTGAAAATATATTCTCCCATTACTTGTTTATTATCGTTATTTATGATATACTTTAATGTAAATACTTTTAGTTTTGATGGTGGCCAATTTATATATATCCTGTTATTTATGCTTTTAGCATCATTTCTAAGAAAGTACATCATACCTGATTTCATAAAAGTGAACTTTTTCTAACTTGAGCATCTATGCTCCTATGTGTGCTCATCCTGAGTGATACAAGATTAGGGCACAATATCTTTCTCTTCCACACATCCATTCATCATATCACATGATTCTCTAAAATCTATATGCTGCTGCTCCCTGAAATGTCTGGGCACTATTGTAAAAAGATCAATTAACCAAAAAATGTCAAGCTTTATCTCTAGATGACACCCAGTTCTACTCCATTGATCTCCATTTGTGTATCTTTATGGCAGTACTGTGCTGCCTGGATTACTGGAGATGTGCAGAAGATACCAGAAGAGAGTGTATGAATTCTCCATCCTTGCTCTTCTTTTCAAGAATGTTTCAGCTTCTCTGGGTCCCTTGTGTTTCTATCTGAATTTTGAGATCAGCTTTTCATTTCTTCACAGAAGGACACCTTAGATTTGAAAAAAGTTTCCATGAACTTCATAGAGCAATTGGAGGAGTAATTGTTATCTTCTTCCACTTCAACAGATGTGGAAAACTTAACTTCAATCAATGATGATTTTAGCTTTAAAAAACAAGCTGTTATTCCTTTTCTGTCTTTCTTTGTTTCCGCTGTTGAGTTCATTTTGTGTCAGCCATATACTGCTGGGCATGGGGCCTGTCCTTAAGAATGGCTTATATCCCGAGTGAGACTCTGTAGGAGTCTCTCTCGTTTGCCAGTGCCTGTCAGTTGAACATGGCTTCTGGGTTATGGACAGGAGCTTGTATCCACTTCCTCTCTCAGCACTGGGACTCTATCTAATGCAGACCCATGCAGGTCCTGTGTATGCTGCTCTAGTCTCTATAAGTTCATATGTGCTTCATTAGTGCTGTGTTGAGAGGGCCTTGTTTCCATGATGTTCTCCCCTCTTTCTGCCTCTCTTCCATAAGATTCCCTGAGCCCCAAAAGGAAGGAATTGATGGAGACATCCCACTTAGAACTAAGTATTCAAAAGTTTCTCACTCTCTGCCTACACCTACTGCAACAACTCTGATGTTGGCTGAGCAAGGCAGATCTGTGAGTATAACAGAATGTTATTAGGGGTCATTTTAATGCTATGTTCCTTTAGGAAAACAGTAGTGTTTGGATTTCCCCTTGGCTTTTAGTTTATCTAGTCTCAGGTTCTTGGCCACCTGATCGGTGTCAGGGATGGATCTTAATCAAATTAGATGTTCCTTGGTTACTCCCATAAGCTCTATACAGTAACTATACTTGTGCATCTTGCAGGCAGATCATCATTGTTGATTGATGGATTTGAAACTAGTTTGATGTTTATCTTCCTCCCTTGGTATAGTACACAATACCTTCTAGTACTACAAACACTAATCTGTCGGAGTGAAGGTTCTATGTAGGCAACAGTTCAACTTCTCTAAGTTCAATGAATTGTTTAGGTGTTGTGTTCTGCAATAGGGCCTTACTGTCCATTTGTGGAGAGCAAACAAGAGCTTCATCAATAGCCTGAGTTGTTTCGGGATCCCCATAGGACCCTTTAAGCCAACAACTCCATTAAGTTTAACCCATTCCCAGTACTGGACACTTATTTCATGATTAGAGATGTCTCCCTCTATGTATACACTTTAAGATGCTTCCACTGTATTAGATTTCCACATGACCTCTCAAACGCTCCTTAGCTTTAGCTACCCCTCCTTGTATTTCCTCCCTTGCCTTCCTCTCTTCTCTCTCCCATCTCCTTTTGATCCTCCTATTCCAGTCCCCCCACAATTATGTTAAATTTGTGCCTAAAAATTTTGTTCTCCTTGACATTTTTCCATACTTAATGGTCTTCTTAATTTCATTTGCAATGTACATATAACACATGAGTGTTGTATATTGGTCATCTGTCCTGCAACTTAGATAGACTCACTTATTAACTATATTGCCGACTTTTATACCACTGTGACCACAAAGCCTGACAGAAACAAAGAAGAACTCACCCTTTCAAATATCCTCAGTGAATAACAAAGCGAGTCAGTTCATGGCTATAGTGTTGTATGGTAGAGGCTATTCACACCATGGTGATCCAGGAAATAGCAAGGCAGTAACTTCGGGCCAAGAATAACCTTCAAAAGCTCATCTTTAGGGACCTACTCCTACCAGCTAGGCCCAATATCCCAAACTAGCTGGGGACCATGTGTTCAAACAAGAGTTTGTGATGGTATTTCAGATTTTAACTACAACCTAACTAAAATTGTTTGGTAAATTTATTAAATGTTCATTGAAATTTCTAGAGTCTTTTAAATACAAGAATGAGTCAGAGCCATTTAATGACCCTATAAGAACCCAATTCCACAGTTCTTAAGATTTTGGGGAAAGAGTGTTTGTTTTGATTTGGGGCTGGTTTGTGGGTCAGCTTCTTGTTAGTTTCGGTTGGCAATTGTGCTTCAGAGAATGTCGTCAGGTAACTGCTAATAATTGTCTTTAAAAACCTTTTTGGGGGTTGATTAGGTGTTTTAAAAAGACTTTTTTATTTTATGTGCATGAATGTTTATACACACGCGCATATATATCCATGTACTATGAATTCTATATAGACCAAAATAAATAAGCCTTGAGTATGCATCTACTCCTGAGGCTTCCAGACAGTCAAACAACACAACTATTCTGGGGGATGGGATGGTCTTAGTAAGATTCCAGACTCATCCTTCACTCCCAGTGACCAATTGGCTACTAGTTTTCACAGATATCATAGTGGCAAAGATAGTGTTTTTCAAGGTTCACTTAGTCAAGATAAGTGGGTGACATCATGGCAAGTTTTAAAACACTATAAAATCTTGCTGTTCTTACCAAAATTGTTGCTGTTAATTTCCAAAGTTCTTAAAAAGATGACTTTTTGGTATATACATGTGTGTGTTGATATATTGTTTATGATTTAATAAAGCTTGCCTAGGGATCAGAATGGTTGGCCAGCCACACTAGTTAGCTATAGAATCTAGGCAGTGGTGTTACACATCTTTAATCCCAGAACTCAGGAGACAGAGGAAGCTGGATCTCTGTGAGTTCAAGATCACTCAGAGCTACACAAGAATGAATCAGTCTAAAAGAGCAACAGAGCTCATGCCTTTAAACCCAGCACTAGAGAGATATATAGGGAAGAAGCAAAGAGTCTCATGAGAGATTCTGTTTCCTGTCACAGGGAAGACAGGATCTTCATCTCAGCCTTGGTAGAGGAAAGAACTACTGGCTGGCTGTTTTGCTTCTCTGATCTTCAGCTTGAGCCCCAGTATCTGTCTCTGGGTTTATATTATTGGTATATTATTGGTGCTACACATGTGTATGTGATGAGTGTGGGTGTGAGTATGGGTAAGTCTACATGTGAGCATGTGCAAGTACATGAACACACACACACACTGTGTGTGTGTGTATATGTATATATATATATATATGTGTGTGTGTGTGTATATATATATTGACAACAGGTAGCCTCCTGGATTCTGTCCACTCAGTCTCACTGAGTCTGGAGCTGGCTGGTTTTTTGTAGTCTAACTAACCCACTATACCAGGTATCCCTTGTCTCTGCTTCCCATTAGCTATAGTATAGGAAGCCACCAAGCCTACCTGGCTGTTACATGAGTACTGGGGTCATAAACTCTGGACCTCATGCTCATGTGGCAAACATTTCACCTATGGTCAACTTCACAACCCCACAAAAGGTGACTATTGTTTTGGTCATTCCCATTTCTTCTCTAAGGGACTGAATTCTTAGAAATCTTTAGTTTGCCATTAGAGGGGTTGGTCCAGTGCCTTCTTTCTGAGATTCCTACTCCAAAATTCTGAATCAGCTGGGTCAAAGACAAGATGAGGAGCAGTGGGAAACACACTTTATGGGAACTGGGCAGGTGAAAATGATCTCATCCAAAAAAGAAGGGCTGTTTTTGAAATCTATTTCTAGTACCACAGCAAGTTGCTGTCACTGTCCTTTCTCTTCTTTTGCTCACTATTATGCACCAGATAGGACTGGCGATGGGAATCCCACTGTATTTACACATGTAACTTCATACCTCTGTATTCCTTTATGGTGTTCATGGCAAGAGTGAAAAGGGGTGATCCCCTTTGTTTGTTAGGTTTCCATGTCCACAAGAAGTCTCAGCAGATAAAGGAAGGCATACTGTGGCAGTTTCCAGAGAGGAGGCAAGGCAATGAGAAAAATCAAACTCCTTCCGACTCACCCAAAAATACCTTAACCCTTCAGTATGGTGCCACCACCACACATGTTTTATATGTTTATACTTACAGAACTATAAAATTATAGTCTGGATTTTTTTATAGACATCAAGTTTTTTGTAGTTATTAGTATAGACCTCAATTTGTAACCTTCAAGGTTATGTGGAACATAAACATTTCTGGAAAGCACTGTATGAAATAACCACATTTCAACATAATTATTATATTTTACCACACACTATACAGTAGCTGATTGCGCCTGGAGAAATCAATCTTTACAATTTCCAAATCTAACAGCTGATTGCATGGAAAATAAAAGACCCAGAGACTGATACTGGGATTCAAGCTTCAAGCTGCAGATCAGAAAGGCAAAGGAGCCAGTCACTAGCTCTTACTCTGCCTCAGACTGAAAGGCAATCCTGACTCCACCAAACCTCAGACTATAATTCCAGACTGCTATGCTCTCTTCAACATGTCTGGAGAATCCTGAGACTCTATGCCTTCCTATTTTTAGTGTGGCTAGAGAATGAATGATAGCTCTGAGACCCTGCTTCTGTCTTAAATACCTCTCATGAGTCCTGGGATTAAAGGTGTGAGCTCTGATTCACTTTTCTGGTAGCCCAAGGTAGTCTTGGACTCAGAGATCCATCAACCTTTTAATCCCAAATCCTGGGATTAAAGGTATATGCCACCATTGTTCAGCTTCTATAGCTTGTGGCTAACTTTGTTTTCTGAATCCCCAAGCAAGTTTAATAAATCATAAATAATATATCACCACAGGTGGTTATTAGAAGGTTGCAGAAAATATGACCAAAGACTAGCACTGATCCTTTTGTATTTACAACCTAGTTACTTAGGCTAACAGCTGCTTCAGGCTAACTGGGGAGAAACAAAATCCTCAACACAGGGTAATATCTGAGATGGAGTACTGATATGATGTGTTCCTTTGGGTTTTTGTTTTTGTTTTTTCAGCACCCACGTGGAGTTTATTGAGAGACGGGAGAGAAAGGGGGGGGGGTAGCTGATGGCCAACCGAAAGCAGGGGAGAGAGAGAGAGAGGAAAGAGAAAGAGAGAAAGAGCAGAGAGAGAAGGCAAGAGAGAGGGGTACGCTTGGTGTGCTTGCTTTAAAAGGGGAGCTTGCACATGCATAACAGGCTTGAGCAGCCAGGTAAAGCCTAATGTAGCAATGATATGGCCATGAGCATTCCCGCCCATGGGGGGGGGGGGGTGGCAGGGTCAGCAGACTGCTGGTTCCCAACATTCCTACCTCATATTGTTATTAAAAAGGTGGGGGTTGGGTGTGAGTTCTCAAGACTGCTTCCTGCTGACTTGGGGGCATTGATCATCTTTGGGGGATCTGAGAAAGCTGGGGTGCTGCCACATCCTGGTAGCTGGTTGTTTCATCGCAGTCCTGACAGTATGGAGCTCTGGCATCTCTTTAAGACTGTTGGCCCAAGCAACGTGGAGAAAGTTGATTCCACCGCCCTCTTGTCCATGGTCCTTAGAGCCCTTAGAGCAGTAGTTGAGATGAAAGGCAGGATTGCTTGGTGGCTAGTGTTGCCACTTTTGTGGGTGGAGCTTCTTCAGTGTTCATCAGTCTTCTTAGAGGAAATGGGTGGTGCCAGCAGCTAGCCTGTCTCTCTGTTATAAAAGCTAGTTGAAGCCGGTGTGGGAAGGTATTTCCAGCAAACAGAGGTGGAATGCTGGTTTTGGAATCAGGTTCCCTGAGTATCTCTGGCTGGTAGCCCGCCTGCAGAGAGCCGCTGAGTCCTCAAAGAGAGCCTGACTGGGTTTTTAGCACCAATGTTGTTCTTTTGCTGCAGCTATTGCCTATGAAACACAAACACGAGAATCAGCGCCCATGTGGAGTTTATTGAGAGAGGGGAGAGAAAGGGGGTAGCTGGTGGCCAACCGATAGCAGGGGAGAGAGAGAGAAGAAAGAGAGAGAAAGAGCAGAGAGAAGGCCAGAGAGAGAAGGCAAGAGCGTGTTCCTTTGTTTTTGATCCAGTTAATGGCTAGATGTTATTTTAATGGCCTACCCAAGTTAGGACACTCTTACTATTTATACTAAAATTAGCCTGGAGCTTTGAAAAGGAATTTTTACTATAAAATATAACAAATCCAGATAGCAAAGCCTGGCAAAATAAAAACATCATGGTTACTACATAGCATGAATATCCATAACCGAGAGGTACAAAAACTTTCTGTCCTGTAGCATGAGATAATTCCCAAGACTTGAGCAAAGAAAGTTTCCCTACATGCTGTTAAAATTCTATTTACCCATTTCAGAGTGAAGAGTCTGGCGGGTCTCTGCTGTCCTCTTGTCTGAACTAACATTTTAGATGCTTAGGTTGTGATCTCGCAGCAATCCTGCTTCAAGATTATCCCTTTCATCTTTCAGATGGCATTAGGCATCTTTCTCTGTGTCAGGAACATAGCCATCCATTTCACAAATGAGGCCAAATGATGACATTACGTGGCCTTCCTTTCACAAGCTTCCTTCCTATCCATGCCAAAGCAGGGGGGGGGGGCGGTTTCAATGGCATGCGAGGCTTACAGATTGTGTCTGTAAATCTTCTCACACAAAGAAATCAATACATGCTTTCAAAAAAGCCAAGGCCCCCCTGTAAACGAATAAGCTATATATACTGAGGGAAAGGCTTGTTGAAAAAATTTAGCTCTGTGACCACCCCCTTATTATACATAACAGTCTGTTTTCCTGCCCCGACATTGAATCCTAACAGCAGACCATTTTCTTCAAAAACAAGAAAGGTAATTCTTAGCAAATATGACCTTGAATAAATTTCTTCAGCATTTTGGCTTAAACCTTCGTTTATGCAAATAGGAATAACAGCACCACCCTAGCAGTTTGTAAAATAAAATACTAAACCCACCTCAGGACCTGGCTCCTGGCTTCTAGTTAATGTCTGTGTTACTTACTTTCCATGTTTCTTAGGCAAAGAAACAACCCAACAAGAAGAAACTTCAAAGAAGAAGGACTTCTGTCTTACGGTTTCAGGGGATACAGTCCATCATGGCAGAAGGTGGTGGAAAGTAGAGGTCATATGTATTCACTACCAGGAAACACAAAAGTGATGAATGCTGATACACAGCTTTCTGTCTCTGTTTTACTCATCCCAGACCCATGCTCTGAAACTGTTCTGCCTTTATTTGGGGTAGGTCTTTCCACATCAGTTAGTCTAATAACCAGATAATCCCTCCCAGAGAGATCCAGAGATTTGTTTCCATGGTGATTCCAAATCTCATGAAGTAGACAATCAAAGCTAACTATTGAAATGGCAAATAACTGGTAGTTTTGAAGATGTCCTAGTCTCCTTCCTGTTGCTGTGATAAACACTGTGCATGACCAAAAGCAACTTGGGGGAAAAAAGGAATGTATTTTACTTACATTTCCAGGTCACAACCCATTTAGCTTCTTCTCAGCTGTCTTTCAAATATAGCCCAGGACTCCCTGCTGAAGGATAGTAACACCCAGTGGCCAGGCACTCCTACATGAAGTAGCAATCAAGAAAATGCCCTACATATGTGCCCATAGGCCAATACTATGGATGCAGTTCTTCAGTTGAGTTTGCTTTCCCCAAGTGTGTCAGGCTGACCACCAAGATTAGCCATCACAGAATAATGGTCACATTACAATTTACCTAAGGATCAACTGCCTCTTTGACACTCTTCTGTCTTGCATTATTTAGTCTCTTTCACATCCTTCCCAGCAGGAAAAAAAGGGTCAGTTTAGTAAGTATAACTGTCTGCCATGTGAAGAGAATACAGTAAGTGAGACACTCACCAGTATGGTCAGGATGGTCACCCGCCTGTGTCTTGTCCAGATCATCTGTGAGTAAACAGAGAGAAAGGAAAGAATGAGGTTAAGTAAAAAGTAGAACAGCTAGTCATCTGGTACATACCAATAACTCCAGCACTCAGAAGGCTAAGGCGGGGAGACTGCAAGCTTGAAACCAATCTGAGATACACAGTATGACTTTGTCTCCAAAAGAAAATGAAAATGGAAACAATGGACAGGGGTGTAGCTCTGCAGCAAAGCAATTACCTAGGATGAAGAGGTTCTGGGTTTGATACTCAGCACTGCAAAGAATAGTAATAATAAAAAGTTACAGAACAGTAGAACAAACAGAACACAATTCCAAGTCTACTTGAAGAAATGGTCTGAAGACTTGGTTCATGGAAACACCACAGTCAGCACCCTCGGTGTACCACTGAGCCATGCAGACTTCTCCTGGCTCTAAGTAGTCAGACTACCAGATATTCAGCATGAATATCTCTGCCATCCATCCACTTCAGTTAATTAAATCTTCACTACAGTCATCCTGCTTATCATACAATAAAACCCACTTGAAAAGCAAACACAAGTATTGGATTCCCACTTACTAAGAAGTGTGTGTGTGTGTGTGTGTGTGTTGAAGAAAAGCAAAATCTAAACTTCTGTAACTTAAATTCAAAGTTCTTTGTGAAAGGGGCATAATTTGTACTTATTTTTTTTTAACTTTTATTCTTTGTGGATTTGACATGATGCATTTTAATTCCACTTATCTCCCCATCTCGTGGAATCTACCCTCTGCCCTTGCAACCTCTCCCCCCCATTACAAACAAAATTTAAAAGAAAAACCACAAACTAGACAAAATAAAGAAACAAAACAAAAAGGGAAGAATAATCTTGTCAGAGAAGCTGTAGACATGGGTGTTGATTATTTTGCATGACTTTCTTTCTAAGCAGTCTAGGTGAGGAAACATCATGCAAGATTGCCTCATGCAAGTCGTGGCACAGATCTACACCCACTTCTCATGCTAGAGGCTGTGCTCATTGTGAAAGTCTTTTCATTCTCCATGAGGGGTTTTATGAAAATGAGAATTGTAAAATTAGAGAACTTTATCACTTGCTATTTTTGTCCATGCATATCTTAAAATCTTAATACAAAATCCTCATATTTTTAAAATGAAGGCTTATACCCCCAATAGCTGTAAAATCCTTCCACTAATTACCCTCAAGTCCTGAAGCTCGAGTAATTACTTGTTAGAGTCTGTATGTATATATATGGATGTGACCAGGACATGAATGTCCTTGGAAACCTGTCTACTAGAACAGCACTTGTGCAATTGGCTTGGTTCCTTATAATACTATTTTCTAAGTAAATAAGTCTATTTCACCCTTCTTAAACACTATAAGATTACACTGTGTCAGTGGTTCTCAAACTGTGGGTCACAACTGCTTTGGAGCTGAAATGTTTCCCTGCTTTGTATAATTTTTTTTTTGAAAGCTCTGTACTGTACTTATGTCAACTTGCCTAAGGGCACACACACACCTACACACACACACACACACACACACACACACACACACACACACACACTTATAATGATAAATGCTGGCAGTACGTATTTAATGCACATTATTCTAAAATACATTACAGTAGGTCAAATGTCGTAAATCCTCATGAAAAAGAGAGCATTAAAGGAAAAGAGAAAGATGGAGAGAGAGATGTGGAAAGGGAAACAGGACAGTGGATATGCGTGCATGTTGGGATATTTAGTTTTGTTGAACATGTGAGCTTGTTTTCTTCATCCTTTAGATGAGTACAAGAGGAATGAAACATTCGGAAGACCTCACTAGACAGAGACATGGCAAAATGTGATGAATCACTCTAATAGCTGTCACAGAGCACTTCAGAGTAAAAGCAAAGACATTGAAGTGGCAGAGTGGAGTGACTGGGAAAATTATAATTTTTATTACAGATATACAAGTCATTTATGAGTTGTAAAGAGAAATGTTTCCGAGGGACATTCTGCTCACTCCAGGAGTTTTCTTTTTAATCGACTCAGTGTAAAAAGCCGATGCCTACCTGTACATCTGTAGAACTCCTGTTGAGACCTGTGGTGGTTTGGGTGAGAATAGCCCTCAAAGGCACATAGGCTTGAATGCTTCCCGATCAGAATGTAAAGCTCTCAGCCATACTTCAATGTCTTGCTTGTCTGTTTCCCATCACAGTGGTCACAGACTAACCCTCTAAAACTGTAAGCAAGCCCCAAATTAAATAGAATGCCTTCTTTTGTAAGGAAAAACATTTAAACTATGCAATGGTTCTCAAACTTTGTGTTGCAACCCCTTTGCAGAATCAAATGTCCCTTTCACAAGGGTCTCCTAAGACCATCAGGAAACACAGAGATTTACATTACGATTCATAGCAGTAGTAAAACTACACTTATGAAGTAGCAATGAAAATAATTTTGTGGTTGGGGTCACCACAACATGAAATATATTAAAGGGTGACAACATTAGGAAGGTTGAGATTCACGTATTTGGAAATTTAGATAGTTTTAAATTTTGATATTTGTCACACAAAATATAGGGCAGTGAGGATTCTTTGACCAACACATTGCATATTTAGATTCAAATGCCTCTTGATAGTGTATATGAGAGAATGTGTTGAAGCAATTAACTTTCCTTTTCTTCTAGATAGTATTCTTCCAACCTGATTCTAAGCTAAAGTTTTCTTCCTCTCTCCATCTCTGCCTATTTCTCTCTCTTTGTCTCTGTCTCTTTCTGACTCTCTCCTCCCCTCCCTCTCTCACACACACACCACATTCTCACTCTTTTTATCTCCTGCTCAAAAAAGTAAAGAGACGAGAATAATAACGGCATTTTCCTCCAGACCTGATGGAAAGCCAAACCGAAGCCTGCAGAGCAGCTTCACAAGGTGTTATTTAATATTGTCAGTGACTGCTTACAGTTTAAGTACTCAGAAGTTGATGAATGTGAGGAAAAACAAAGAAATGACACTCAGAGACAGGGGTGAGGTGTTGATTGCCTGAAGAGAAATCTGCAAGCCCAGATGAGAAGTCTCCTTTCTGATGGACATGATGGAGAAAAGAGAACAATCCAGCTTCAAAGACAACACAGAACATGCTAACTGCTCATCTGAATTTATAAGATACATTTGACAGTTTGGTGTGAAAGTTGATCTCCCAGGGCGGGTTCAAGTCACTGACTTGAGAGCTCTCTTTATTTACAGTAACGTCTGTGGGTTCATGGAATTTGCTACAAGACAGTTTTCAACTCCCTGAATTTAAGAGCAAAGTTCCCTAAGAAACTGAGCTGTAATTGAAGCTTCCCATTCTTCTTTTAAATCAAATACTGCAAATCATATCAGCAAAACACACTAATAAAAGCTGGTAGCATTCACTACAAAGAAAATGGCAAGTATTGTAAACATTGTGAAGTACGAAAACAAGGAATGCAAAGTTGGATCACAAGGGGAACCATTATACTATCTTCCAGTGCCCCATTTACCCAGCAGGGCCTGTTTGTCTAACACATGCTTTATTTTTATTGAATACATCTATCTTTATATTAAAATGAAACAAACTTCCTAAGGGTGAAAGATTTATTACATATGCATGTGTATGGTGTGTGTGTGTGGGGGGGGGTGTGATGGGAGGCCTGGAGGTGTGATGCTAGGTGTGTAGGTAAGGGGTATGAGTGTACATATTTGTGTGTTTGTGAACATATGTGGAGGTCAGAGGGCAGCCTGAGATACTGGTTGTTGCTTCCCACCTTGTTTAAGACAGGATCTCTTACTGTTTTTCACTAAGTACCTCAATTACTGGCCTGCGAGTCTCACTGATTCACCTGTCTCTATCTCTCATCTCTCACTAGACATTCTGAGATTACAGGTGCATGCCATTTCTTCAGCTCTACATGTGTTCTGGGGATCCAAACTCCTGTCGTTATGTTAATCCAGCAAGTATGTAATTCACTGAACCATCTCCTTAGGTCAGAAAGATTTTTAAATTAATAAATCATCAGTGTCAAATTTTACCAAAAGGAATAAAGAAAGCATGGTGAAGGTTGGGGTTAAAAGCTCAGTGAAAAAGCACATTTTTAGAATGCTTGAAGTCCTTGGGTTTATTTCTATCATAGAAAAGAGGAGAGGGAGAGAGACAGAGAGTTTGTGGAAGGAATAGCTCCATATGGCACAGTCTTTGAAACAACACAATATGCAGTTTTTGTTTTCAAAGGGAAACTTCTTTCCATGGGACACAGTAACTCCAAGTACTGTTCTAGGAAGTTGGGCAGTTAGCTGCTCCAAGCAATGTGTTTGTGTTCTTCTGTAGCCAGAGCTCTGAGAACGTGTTTTGGAATAATCCTTTCACACAGTTTAGGGCATAAGGACTTAAAAAAATACCTCTGAAATGCTGTTGGTTTCAGACCTCTGAAATTATTTATACTAATGCATTCTGCAAAGGCTCCACAGTAAGATTATATAATATACAACAGAAAATGAAGTCTTTATGGTTTCATAATATTCAATATTTACTCTTTTAGTATTGTAAGCCATAAAGATTCTCTAAGATTCTAAAAGTTTCAGTGTTTTGGTACTATAGCCCCATATATGAAATATTCAGTAGAGAGAAAGGGTATATTTTCTACAAATCTAACAAGATTCTTATTTAAAAAACAACAAAAAAGTACTTAGAAAAATCTATCATTGAAGAATTCTTTACAGTGTTTGATAGAGTTTGGACATATTGGACTTGATCATGGCATGTTGTGGGAACTTTATGAGGTGGCACTTGGTAAAAGTTCTTAAATCAATTAGATGTGTGTCACTTGAAGAGAGGATTTCTCTGGATTCCAACTTTAACAATGTGAGCTTTGCTCCTGTGACAGCAACATGATGCGACATAGCTAAGAGGTTCCTCACTAGAACTGAGGGTGTGGCAATACCACACCCTTGAACGTGCAAAAGTTTGAATTAAGTAATCTTTTGTTTATAAAGCTAGCCTGCTTTGGGTAATTTATTACAGTAGTATGAAATGGACTAATGTACAATGCTGAAGAAAGCTTTAGGCTAGTTGTTTTCTATTACGTTCCTGGCTTCCATCCATTAACGTTTATATCCTGATTTTCTTGTGGAAATGTCCATTCCACAGTGGGAAGGAAGGTGGTAAACTTCTCCATTGCTATGCAAGCTACGTGATTCAGGATGACCAATTACACCTCCAAATCCATGGATCCAAACTGACTAGTTCACAGATGAACAAAGGATCTTGAGTAAGGCTAATTTTCAAGCCAGTGAGTTCCAGTGCCAGGATTCTGTTTCAAAAGAGAGATGCTGTCTCTGCAGGCACAGCTTTTAATTAATTTCAATTTTAATTGGGAGCACACAGCCTTCTAAGCAAGCCTTTCTTAATTGTGCCTTTCTCAATTTGTAGAAACTTTTGGAAAAATAAAATCCACCTCAAATATGATATTTCACTTCCCCACCACCACCACATACACACCCCTGCTTTAATCATTTTGACCTGTTTCTGGTTGCTAGCCTCTTATTTATTTCCTATAGACAGATGTCATGTCTCATCCTTTTATAAGCACAGGATCCAAGGATCACTCAGAGGATAGAAAAGAAAGAGCATGGAAGATCACCAAAAAAAGGCACGAAGAATTCAGCTGGAGATTTTTGACACATTCCTCACAAAAACAACAAGTAGCAAAAAACAAATAAAACAACCATCCTTAAAAGGTTGTTTTATCCAGCAATTCTTCTCTTCTGTGCTGGAGGTGGGCTGCATGACTTAGGCAAAGCAATCTATTGTCAGTGTAAAATTTGTGCATCCATCACAGGGATGAATAGTTACCTTGATCTGATGACTCAGGAAGAAATGGGGGACATGGTACAGAGACAAGGAAAGAGAGAAGTTGATCTATTAGTCCATGCAATAAAAATGCTCAAGGTAGAAATTGGTTTATGAAGCCAATAGATTGGACACCTGCATGACATCACCAGGGCCCATTTTTCCTCCCTGTCTCCACCCTGCCTTCCATTCTGTTCATGTTATGATCAGGATCACAACAATCAAATCTTACAATAGCCAGGTGAAGAGAAAGCATATGCAAAGTTTCATTGTGCATCATTAAATTGCTCTGGACCATTCATTTATTATTTCATTCTTCCTGTTTCCTTCTAAGAGTTGCTTTCTGATTACAATCACTGATCATGGCACCCGGGGTTGGTGACTTCATTTCTCAAACATATGTGGCTTTATAATATATCTCTCCAAAAGCAACTAATTAAATCATGATTACTAATTCCAAGAATCATGAAGAACCATCTTGTGCCTTCCTATAGTCCAATAAGAGAGCTGCCTCTCCTAGGCTATAAAGGAAAGTATTGAAGAAAGCAACAGGAACAGCAATCTCCCAAAAATGCTACAACTTCCCTACAAAGCATACATATGCTCATGCCCTTTAGCAGCTTTGTGTCTTTTTTTTTTTTTTAATCTTTCTTCCATGTATATAAGAATAGAGACAACTTTGAACAAATCTCTCCATTTAGACTGGGAAAACATTAAATAATCCAAATTTCCAAATGCCAGGGTCTCCCCAACCCAGTGAATAGGGCCAGCACATTGCAGAATAGCACAAATGCAGACTGAGCAGTCTGAAACTGTGGGCCAACACTACCTTCGTTTTGAACAATACCAGCTGTCCAGACATGGTAAGTTAAAATCTTGGCTGCATTAGTTACCAATAATGTTGCCTCAAACAAGCCATTTAACCACTCTTTGCCATATTTTCTTTAACAATAAAATGCAAGTGACATAAATTTTATGATCCTTCCTTCATAACACTTCACATGGTCTTCATGAAATGAATATAATTAGTGTTATGCCATTACTACCAAGCAGCTCCCAAGGATTACATTGCAGAGTTGACCAATCATAGTATAGAAATATAAACTTTGCCACACAGGGTTCTTATTGTAGTTAACAGGGTTCATAACTGTGTACAACTCTTGATAACTTTATTCTCCCAGCATCCTGCATGGTGCTTCTAGAATTATGAAAACTGCCCAGCAGGGAAGAAGTTTCTTAGTCAGTATCAACTTGCTGTCTCCATGTTTTGTGACCAAGTGTGTGGTGTCTTCAGAAACAAGATCTTACTTTCAAGTTTTGGTGGGTAACTGTCTTAGGTAGGATGTCTGCTGCTGTGAAGAGACACCATTACCTCAGCAACTTTTATAAAGAAAAACATTTAATTGGGGCCAGCTTATAGTTCAGAAGTTTAGTCCATTATTGTCATGGCAAGAAGCATGGCAGCATGTAGGCAGACATGGTGCTGGAGAGATAATGGAGAGTTCTACATCTGGATTGGCAGGCAGCAGGAAGAAAGAGTAAGCTACTGGACCTGGCTTGAGCTTCTGAAACCTCAAATCCCTTCCTCTAACAAGACCATAACTACTCCTAATAGTACCACTCCCTGTGAGCCTATAGGAGCCAATTTCATTCAAACCACCACAGCAACCAAGAGCAATGTAAACAGCTTGTATTGTCTATGGCATCTCCAGGCCAACAACTCAGTGGGAACCATCCCACACCTGGCACTGGGTTTTTCTTTGATAATCTATGGCTTCTGGAAGAGGCATCTTCCTCTGTGTAAGGTAACTCAAATTAGATTCAGGAAGAGTGTAAGAAGCAGAGATCAAAGTGGACTGAAGTGTTCTCTGGACATGACAGAGCTACTGCACTCACAAACTCACAGAGCTGCTGGTGGCTTGCACAGGGCGTTCACAAGATCAAGCCAATGTTCTGACATTGGCTGGGGTGAGCTCATGAAACCCATCTGGATGAGGAGATACTTACAGTTAATGACTTCTACAGGAAGGAGAGCCAGTTTTCCTAAGGGTGTAACCCTTCAGTTGAGGACCCCATACCCATATGACTATATATATGATCTGTAAAAATTGGTGTAGAGGAAACTTTCTACCCTGCCAGCTTGGCCCCACAACCATTTCAGCCCCAAATGAACACAAGGACACTATATTAGTTATAAAAACTGTTGGCCAGTGACTTGGGTATCTTATTGGCTAGCTCTGACTTAATTATTAACCCATTTCTATTAATCTATGTATTTCTGCATGGTCTTCTGCTTACCGGAGAACACCTTGCTTGTCCTCTCTTCCTGGGCTCTATAAGATGGCTCCGTCTGCCTACCTTTCCCAGAATTCTCTGTGTCTCCTAGACCCACCTATCTTCCTGCCTCATTGGTCACAGTGTTTATTCATCAACCAATAAGAGAAACATATATACAGAAGGCCAATCCCCATCATCTCTTTTCTGTCAAAATAAAATAAAAAAAGGATTTTAACTTTAACATTGTAAAATTATATATAATAAAACAGTTGTCAAGTAAGAACTATAGTTAACAATATTTAGTCTATCAACATTTGGCAAAATTTAAAGAAAATACTTTATCATTTATCCTATTTTTTGTGAGTCTAAAGTTTTATATGTAACTTATCTTTCATCATAACTATGGAAAACCATAACTATAACTATCTGTCTTTAACTCCATCAAAGAGCATAGAAGGATAATATATAAATTCTAGAATTGACAGAGACATCTCACTGCCTGGACAGTCATCCACAATTTCTCTGTAACATTGGGGCATCTACCTTCAGCCCATAGGCCACAGTGTGTCTTGCAGACTTCTCATCAAAGCAGGAAATTTTAAATTGTCCACCTGCATTGGCAGTTTTTGTCATTTTTCTGTATCTGGCAGAATGTCTGGCAGACTCTTCCATGAAGCAGGAACCTTGAAGGAAATTATAGGTGACTATATTTAGTCTGTATTTAATTGTATATTACTTTTTAAATAAGCTATATAAACAAGAGGAGAAATATACATATAACAAATTGACCTTAAATTTGTATCAATAAACCAAAATCCATACCAATGCAAACTTGGATTTTTGAAAAAAGAGATTAATCTGGGAGAGGTTAGAGAGTGGATCTGAGAAGAGTTAGGGAAGGAGAGATGAGTGAATGTGATAAAAAAAAAAAACTATTGTATGAAGGTATTAAAATGCAAAAGAATTAATAAAAGTAAAAGTACTTAAAAAAAAAAAAAAAGAAATCCAAAACAGAAGTTCTACAGACAGCACAGAACAAAGTCACTGTGGTACTGTGGGCAATCAGTGTCATACATAGTCACCTGGTCACCTGTATGATTAGGGAACTGAGGCAATCATCCCCAAGTGTCCCTCCAGCTTTATTCTAAGAATACTTTCAAACACGACAAATGTTTTAACACCAGCCTTGAAGTAACTTAAAAGCTACCATCATGGAAAAACCAAGAGTCCTTTGTTAAATAAATGAGCTGGCAGGATACTATCAAATACAATCTCCTTGTATAAATGTGACTGCGGAGAAAAACTAAGAGAGAAACCTCTCAGAAAGGCTTTAGAAAAACTCTGAGGTAATATCCTGAGAGGATATAGCTCCTCGTTATGATCCTTTGGTCCAAACCGCCAAAGATGAGAAGTAAGTAAAATGTTTCCCTGTCCTTGTGAATTGCTGCTCCCTCCCCCCCCCCAACCCACCCCTCATTTCCATCCATGTATTGGTTAATTAGTAACAGTTTTCCTGGCTTAGTAGACAGCCCCACTCATGATTCATAAAACAGATTCCACAGCAATCTTTCCTCTGCTGGATGCTTAGAAATAGAATTTCTGTTCCTTATGACATTCCGAAGGAGTCTTAACCTGAACAGAAGGCGAGGGCTGCACAAGGCAGAGTAGTCCCCAGCTTGCCACAGATGCAGAGCCTTGGCATGCAGGAAATAGATGCTTTTGTTCAGAAACCTTTACAAACCACCACCCAGACCTCTCCGCAGAAGCAAATGCCATATTGTCATTATTTTCTCCCTGACCTGTGCTCAGGCACAAATACACTTCCCAACAGTCTCAAGCTCTGTTCTGCCAAAGCTCCATCCTGCTGCCACCCCATCAGTGACAGGAACGAGGAGTGTGTGTGCGTGTGTGTGCGCGCGTGTGTGTGTGTGCGTGTGTGTGTGTGTGTGTGTGTGTGTGTGTGTGTGTGTGTGCGCGCGCGCGCGCACATGCGCGCGGTGGGTGGGTGGGGGGTCCGAGCACCACTCTGGAGTTCGTTCCCTCCTTTGTGAACCTAATTGTCCTTCTAAAAAAGTAAGAAGGTAGCTAGCTACTGGGGAAAAATCCACACAGGAATGTAGGTGGGAATATTATCTCTTAGTCTACAGAACTAGTAGGGGAGTGGAAATAGCTTTTGAGCACGTACAAGTCGTCAGTTTGCAGGTATCAAATTAAATCCAAATAAGAAATGTGGAGAACACAGGCATCTATTACCATGTTATGAAGCCAATCGCTCAGTGCCTCCCCCCAGCTCATTCAATTGCTTTTCATAATTGTAGTTAAAATAACTCACATAAACACTCAAGGGAGGAATAATTTGTTTGATACAGTTTCCAGAGGATCAGAGGACAATCCTTTGGACCCACACAACTAACAGCACATCATGGTGGTAGGAATATGTCATAGAGGGGTTGTTTTGCCTCGTTTTGGACAGGAAACAGCGAGCGAGAGAGCGAGAGAGAGAGAGAGAGAGAGAGAGAGAGAGAGAGAGAGAGAGAGAGAGAGAGAGAGGAAGGGGCCAGGGACAAGATACCCCAAGAACATACCCCAGTGATACACTTCCTCCAACTAGGCCTCCAATCTAAAGATTCCAGGACTTCTCCCCAAATAGGTCCACCAACTGGAAATGAAATTTTCAACAACTAAGCCTTCATGATCATTTCATACTCAAATCTTAAAGTCACATGCCTACCAGACTTCAAGTGCAGGTTCACTTAGCTTTCAAGCCTATATTTCTTTCCTTACCCCTAATAAACTCATATACTTGATTGATCTAACCATGAATATTTGCATTATTTCCTAGGTTTTACACTAGTGAAAAGTATATGGTTTCCAACATGATGGGAAGAACTATCCCCACAAGTAATCTTTTCCTTTAAGAGAAACTTGGAATTTTAGTAAGGTTTTGCTTACATGAAGACAGATCATAGGCCACATTACAAACAAAATAGCTCCCCCTAGAGTTTCCACTGGGTGAACATCCAGGTTTCAGGAAGTCAGGGTTGGAAGAAAAAGCTCTTGGTCAGATGTTGGAAGAGATGGCTCTTATTGGGGAATGATTGTTAGTCCATCTGCTAAGAAAGTTTCTTTGACTACTGTTCAGAACAGCCCTTCAACACTTTTCTTTCTTTAGTGTCCACAACAATTACAGGTGTGTGTTGGTAGAGTCCCTGTGCTGTCTTATGATGAATTTGACCAGATCTAGACTTGCTTTCTGGCAACAGCATTCCCTCCAGACTTCCAGCGCGTATCTGGCAAATGTAGATGTAGATGCTGTCAACTGGCCAAGTGCTGAGAGATTCCTAGGTGACATCATGAGGCCCTGCGCTTATTGCTTCCCCTTGCAAGGCTGTGCGTCAGCATCGCCTCAGGGACACTGGGCCAACGTGTGTTCCCATGGGTCTGCAGCAAGGGAACACAGCTCATGATGCAAAAGCTGGCGCTGTAGTGATGGATGATCAGTGAGCCTGGGATGTCAAGAATGTAAACAACCTCATTTTCTTTGCTTTCATTATCCCTTCCAACAGCAAGCTTTCTACACTTCTCTCATATTTTTTTCTCTCCAGAAACATTCTCCAAAGCATTTGAAGAGATAGAAAACTTCTCATATAGTCCATAGAAAAACTACTCTTAAGTGGATAAAGGAAGTGGCATAGGTAATAATCAAACCTTCCTGGTTAATAATGGTATGGATGAAGGGATGAGGAGATTTGATGAATTTTAAAGCATACAAAAGCATTAAAATCATAAGGACATTTTCACATAATGTACTTTGAGCATATTCCCTCTCAAACTCCATGTCCTCCCTATACAATCACCCCCTTTAGTCATCTCTTCCCTACAGATATTTTGCTACTTTCATGCTATGCATGTGCATACATGTTTTAATGTGCCTGTATAAAATCTAGGAACCACAAATGTGACACAGAATGTGATGTTTGTATTTCTGAGGCTGACTTATTTAACAAAGTTATTTACAGTTGCACATCCATATTCCCCCAAGAATATAACTTTATTCTTCTTTATGGATAACAAATATTGCAATAACATGTATCTATACCATATTTTCTTCATTCACCCCTCTGCTGTTGGATGTGTAGGTTGAGTCTATAACTGAGATGTTGTGAACAGTGCGACAGTGAATGCTAATGTGTGTGCATGTATGTCAGGATGAATTAGCAACTGTCTTAAGTAGGGTTTCTGTGGCCATCATGACTTTGATGACTCTCATAAAGGAAAACATTTCATTGAGGCTAACTCACACTTCCAGAGTTTAGTCCATTATCATCATGACAGGAAGCATAGTGGCACACAGGAGACATGTGCTGGAGAGATGGCTGAAGCTCTACATCAGGATCTGCAGGCAGCAGGAAGAAAGAGGGTGACCCTGGGCCTGGCTTGAACCTTTGAAACCTCAAATCCTCCAAAAAGGCCACACCTACTCCAACAAGGCTACATCTCCCAGTAGTGCCACTCCTTGTGAGCCCATAGAGGCCATTTTCACTCAAACTACTACAACATCCCTCAGGTAAATACCCAAGAGTGCAATGGCTAGGTCATAAGCCTTCATTTTTCTATGAGGAGACATATTGATTTCCATAGTGGCTGGATGAGTTTATATTCACACCAGCAGAGTATAAATATTCACTAGTCTATATTCTCACTGGCCATTTGTTATTATTTGCTTTCCTAGTCACTGTCATACTGATTAGGGTGAGAAAGATTCTCAGTATAGCATTGATTGGTATCTCTTCAATAGCTAGCAAAGTTGAACATTTTTCCCCTATGTTCTCTGGTCATTGTGCTTCATCTTTTAGCTCTTGTCTGTGTCTTTGGCTCATCTGTTGATTGGGGTGTTTGTTTCTTGTTATTTAGTTGAGTTCATTAGATACTCTCGATATTAGTTGTCTATAAGTTCCATAGCTATATTTATTTTATAGCCCCCAGGCTATCTTTTTACTCCATTGCTTCCTTTTCTCTAAAAGCTTTAAGTATCAGGAGACCCCATTTATCAATGACTGACTTCATCTTCTGTGCAACTGGAGTACTGCTCAGAGAGCTATAGTCTTGCTCTGTGCTTGGAAGAGCTTTCCCAACTTTTTCCTCTATTAGTTTTACTATTCAGGTAATATGTTAAGATTTTAGATCCATTTAAAGACATTTTGTGGAAGACATGAGATAGGCAACAACTGGACATCAAGATTTCCCATCACCACTTGTTGAAGAGGTTGTTTTCTCCACAGTACACTTTTTGGCATCTTTATTAACAAATCAGGTGGATACAGCTACACTGGTTTATAGTTGAATCTTTTGTCCTATTCCATTGTTCTACATCTTTATCTCCATTTCAATACTATGCTAGTTTTGTTACTGTCTCTCTAGAGTAACCAAGTCAGATAAGACAACACCTAGCCCACGTTATTCTTTTTGCTCTGGATTTCTTTGGCCATTGAGGACCTTTTGTGCCTTTATATTAATTTTAAGATTCTTTTTTCTCTTTTGTGTAGATATCATTGGAACTTTGACTAGAATTGTATTGAATCTATAGATTGCTTTAAGTAGCAAATCCATTTGCAAAATATTGATTAATTGAGCATGAGAGGGCTCTCCATCTTCTAGTATCTTCTCTAATTGTTTTATTCAGTGTCTGAGTTTTTACCTAGAGACTTGTTTATTTCCTTTATTAGGTTTGTTCCAGATTTGTTTGTTTGTTTTTTGTGTTGGTTATTTTGTCTTATTGTTGTTTGATTGTTTTGACATTGTGAATGAGGCTGTTTTCATGTTTTCCTTCTCAGCATGGTTCTTATTTGTACATAGCAAGACTACTGACTTTTGTATATTAGTTTTGTATTCTGCCACTTTGCTAAAGGTGTTCGTATGAAATTGGGAGTTCTGGTTGGGTATTTAGTACCCCCATATATAGAATCATATCATTGACAAATAAGGATACTTGCAACTATTCCTATCCTTTCAGTGTCCTTTTTATTTCCTCTTCTTCAAGCATTGTACAAAATAAGAGTGGAGAAAGTGTTCTATTATTCTCCTTTAGCCTTTTATACTATATTCTATCTCTCTCTCTCTTCCCTTGATAGCCCGTCCCCACAAATGTTCTTTACTAAATTTCTGACCTTATGGGTATTGCAAATGGAACACATACATCAGAGGATTCAGAGCTAATGTCCAGAAATGAAAGAAAACAAACAATATTTATCCTTCAGTGTAGCAAATGAAGTAAGCCAGAATTAGAAAGACAAATATTGCATTTTTCTATTGTACATGCATGTATGTGTGTGTGTGTGTTCAGGTCATGATGCTAGAAAGGTAATCATGAGAAGAGGAACAATTTTTAAGAAAGGTGGACAATAGGGTAACAGATTACATGTTACCTGAAAACAGATGAGAATGAACTGGGAGACAAACGATAATCTGTCAGAGCAGGAAAAGAATGGGGGAAAGTCCAGGGAGGGGAGTGAATGAGAACAATGTTAGACAATTCTGCATTGAAACCCATTAGTTGGGAGGCCTGGAGAGATGGCTCAGTGGAGAAGAGTACTGACTGCACTTTCAGAGAACCTGGGTTCAATTCCCAGCACCCACATGGCAGCTCACAACTGTCTGTGACTCCAGTTCCGGGGGATCTGACATCCTTATATAGATATACCAAATGCACATAAAATAAGAATAAATGAATCATTAAAAAAAAAGAAACCCATTATTTGGTATGATAGTCTAAAACATCAGAAAAAGAAAGTGGTGGTGGGGGGACAAAATAATTGATATGTGTATATTGTGTGTGAGTGTGCACACATGTATGCATACATGCATGGACAACAAGTATGAAATATGTGGCATCCTCACAGAGCAGGTGGACATGCTGATGAAGAAAGCTTCACTGGCAGACAAGCAGGAAGCTTGAACTCTAATTGAGGCTGCAACTCATGTAACTAATTAGCAGCCTTCCCCCTCCCCCCCATTCAAATTTTGAGAGCATGATCATATCTATAGGAAGCTTACACTGAGAAAGGGATCTCTGCCTTGGGAAAACAGGCACAAAACTGTCTGCTGCCTTCTGACTTTACAGTCGACAGTTGCAGATGGTATTATTTGGAGTCTGGAAGGTGCTTTCTCTTAATAACTCTTTCTCTTATAATTAAAGCCTTTCATCATGGCCATACAGATGTCAACTGCGATTTAGAGAATGAAATCTATATCCACATCACTTCAAAGTTCATATTCACAGAAGCTGACAGTACAGCTTCCCCCAAACAGTATCATAAGTTGCCAAGTAGCCTTTGACAGTGTAAATTAATCACACCTTAATAGTGATACTCAAAGCCCTGAGGAGATCAAGGTATTAAGTGTGCACACAGTCCCCAGAAAACTGCCTTTTGATCCCCAAATTGTCTCTTCAGCTCAGTAGTTGAACATGATGTCTACAGAATTATTTGTGGCTTTTAAAGCATTTCAGTGTATTTTTTATTGACTGTTTCTTCTAATCCCATTAGTAATATGGGACAGGAATTATTATCTCTGCTCTCTAGACAAAGGAAGTAAGGAGGGGAAGTGATGTGGACAAAGTTCAGAGGCTTCAAAGGTCTCCTGGTTCTCCATCTGTTACTGTTCCTACTCCCTTAGGATGACTGACTTCAGAACAGATGGTACCTTTATTCCATTTTCACATCTTATCTACAGCCAAGCCAGCCCTTCAGTTCTGTCCTCTTCATCTTCACTCAAGGTTTAACTGTCCTTTAACTCAGACTCTTATATATACCCAGGAACAAGTTTAAGTTATCTGTTTACACTAGTATTCTCTATGACCCAGGTTTCTTCAGAAAATGAGCCAAGTTTCCTTGGTCAGCTAGTTGAAAACAAAGAGCAATGGAAGGAGTTATAATGCATGAGAGGTGCACAGGGAGTTTGGCAGGTTGAACATTTGGGACAAGATTACCTACCTAGCTTAATTTAATCAGATGGTTTTATTTTCCTACTTTGAAAGCCTACCCCATGGCCTCTTATTAATGGCCTAATTGCTGTAGCCATTCCAAATGAAAAACACACCTAAAAATACAAAGCTAATACCCACAAATGAAAGAAAACATGCAACACTTGTAATTCCAGGCCTGGGTTACCTTACTCAGTGTGATTTTTTTTTCATCTGTTTACCTGGGAATTTCATAATCTCATTTTCCTTAACAGCTAGATAATATTCCATTGTGTAAATGTACTATATATTTATTATTTATTTATTTATTGATAAATATATATGCTGTGCCCATTTCTTGTATAATGTGAGAAAAGCAGCAATGATATGAATGAACAAGTAACTGTATAGTAGGCTGTAGAGTCTTTAGGTTAGATGCTCAAGAGTGGTATAGCTGGATCATGTGGTAGATACATTCCTAGCATGTTGAGGAACATTCATACTGAGTGTCCATATACACTCCAACCATCAGAGAATAATAATCTTCCTTTCCCAGTATCCATGCCATCTTTTCAAGCCATACTGCAGAGCCAAAATAATAAAAATGCATGGCCAATGGAATAGAATTGAAGCCCCACATTCCTAAAACTTCTAGAAGTGATCAACAATTTCAAAAAAATGGCAGAATACAATATGCCTTGCAGAAACGAGTAGCCTTTCTATACACCACAGTGGGGTAATGAAGATCATGAAACATTACCATTTACTAGAACTTCAAAGGAAATAAAATATATTAGAACAAACCTTACCAAGTATGCAAAAGACTTCTATAATGGAAACTTTAAATTTCTGAAGAAAAAATTGAGGAAGACATTAGAGAATGGAAAGACCTTCTGTGCTCATGGACTGGTAAAATTAATATTGTAAAAATGACCCTTCTACACACCTGACTTTTGACAAAGAAGCCAGAAATATACATTGGATAAAAGAATCTTCAACAAAGAATGCATGCCAAATGGGATTGATACATGTAGAATAATGAAATTAGGTCCTCATCTCTCACCTCAACAAGACTCAAACCCACATGGATCATTGACCTCAACATAAGATATAATGAATGCCCTGAATCTTGAAAAGGAGAATGTATGGAATAGGTTTAAACTTATAGGCACAGCAGATTTCTGAACTGGACCCTGGTAACATAAGAATTAAGGCCAAATATTAACAAATGGGACCAGGACAGCATCTTCTAAGTGAGGAAGAAGCCTGTAGAATGGGAAACCTTTATATCAGTTTCACAATGACAGACTTAGTACCTAGAACATACAAAATACAAAAAACAAAAACAAAAACAAAAAACCTAAACATCAAGAAAATAAAACATTATGCTGGACAAGTAAGTTTCATTTATTTAGGTACATATACACATATCCTGTGTCACATAAACTAAATAGTATTTCTGGTGATGTGTGCTTGCAATCCCAATGAGTCAGAGACGATGGATCCTAGGAGTTCACTGGCCAGCCAGCCTAACAAGAAAATAATCTCAGCCAAGATTTTCCAAATCCTATTAGGACATATGGCACTCCTAGACTGTTGACTAACTCAGTTGTTGGGACAATGAATGATCTGATGTAGCACATGGAATTTTGCTCTGGAATGCCAAGAGAAAGGACATTTACTGAGGCTGGAAATGTCCAGAACTAAGGTTAGTAATTCCCAGTCTTGCTGCTGAGGTATAGAAAATTTTATAAAAAAAATAAATACCCAGAGGCTGATATTGGGGTTTAAGCTTTGAGCTGAAGATCAGAGAAGCAAAGCAGCCAAGCCAGTAAATATTACCTCTATGTCAGACTGAAAGGGCTGTCCTCTCTCTCTTCAGCATGGCTGGAGAATAAATAGCCACCAAACCTCAGACTGCAATCCTGCCTCCAGCAAGCCTCAGACTGCAATCCCAGACTTCTGCCTCTTCCTTTTATACCTCTCAAATCCTGGGATTAAAGACATGTGATCCCAAATGCTGAGATCACCTTTGTGTGAGCTGTTTCTCTTCAGGACTGGATCAATTTCGTGTAGCTCAGTGTGGTATTGAACTAACAGAGATCCATCTGCTTGCTTGCCTTTTGAGTTCTGGGATTAAAGGTGTGTGCCACCACCGCCTGGCTCTATGACTAGCTAGTATGGCTGCTGAGATTAAAGGTGTGTATCACCATTGCCTGGCTCTGTGGCTTGTGGCTAACTTTGCTTTCCGTACCCTCAGGTAAGCTTTAATAAACCATAAATAATATATCTCTACATGCCCCAGCCTCCCCTGCTAATCTTTGCACATACCTTACATATGTATGAATAACCAAGTAAGTACATTTCTGATCAATGAGGAGTCCACATTCCAACACTCTTTTGAGAGTACAGAGGATAGGAAAAGTGGGACACAATAATCCATGACCTGAAACAGCTGTGCAAGCACTTTGCTTTAACAGCAGAGAGGAAATAATTAACAAGGAGCTGAACAGTTGGTAAAGTGCTTCTTATTTTTATTTCAATTTCCCAGCCCATCCTCCCCCCAAAACTTTTCTGTTTTTTTTTTCTCCTCTTAAGAATGCAACTATGTTCTACTTCAAAGCATGTCATCTGAATTCCTGCCTCATACAGACACAAATGAAGCACTGGTGTGTACAGCTTAAAGATTGAATTTTCCAAAGGAAACTATGGGGACAGTCTTTGAAAAGCACTGTTGGGGCTTCCAGCAGGCTCTGCTTGTGGCAAAGTTTATTCCATTGCTGAGGTCTTTCTCCATCTGGGCATCTTTCTGTCTGCCAAGCAGCCAGAACATATTGATTTAACAGGTCTTTATGATTACAAGTGTAAGAAACTAAATTTTAAATGAGTTGAGCCAAACTGGTGTGTTGGAGTTCTTCCAGAACAAGAAAACCCAGGGACCATTAGCCTCAGAAGGCCTAATAACTTAAACAATTTGATAACATTGTACAATCACTCTATGCCCTCTCCAACCTCAGTCTTTCTAGTCTTTTTTCCTATGTTTTGGGCTCTTCCTTGTGGTCAGGTTGAAGAATACTGTAGGAATCCTTGCCCACATTTATCTGATTTTAGAGCTATTATTTCGTAGCATCTCATAGGAACATGGTCTATGTTCTGAGTAAACCTCAATTGTTTTGAATGAACTTACAAAATGAGTGGCTGTTGCCAAGTCTCTGGATGTAGTGAGTGGATCATGGCAGGGGACAGACATCAGCCTTGGGCACTGCTGAGGGAAGGCCTGACTTTCTGCTTGACTTCACCACCTTTCATTTCATAAAACAGATTTCTTTCTCCATCACCAACTGCTGAGCTTTGCATCATTGTGAGAGGTGAAGGATGTAGGTGCTAATGCCTTATTCTAGAAAGGTCAATGAGTAATGTGGGAAATAAAGAATTATCAAGAGGGAAGTAGAAAGTGGGACAGACCTTGTGGCCAGCTGTTGGTGTCTGAACAGAACAGGTGACTAGCCTTGAAAGCAGCCTTTATACGCCTTTGAATTTGATAATGGTAGAATGAGCTGCCGTATAACATTTTTCTGAGTGCTATAGTAGGGAATAATTCATTTTTAAGTTGGCTTTTATCTAATCAATCCTTGATGAATGTTTAAAGCTCTTTCTACTTATTTATGATCCCTGGTTTCTTTAAATGAGAGGAGGGTAAGCTCCAAGGTGGTATCTGTGAGTTTGGGTTGATGAGTTATTGTTGAGAGTTTTAGTGGAAGGCAGAAATCACGTGGCTGGGTGAAATAGAGGCGGGGATTATATGTCCTGTAGATGAACATAGGATGACAAGTCAAAATCTGTTGCTTGCTGTACTCCTATGATGGTTAATGTTGTCAATTTGACAGGATCAAAATTCACCTAGGAGATGAACTCTAGGCATGTCTGTGAAGAAGTTGATAATTTGGGTTGAAGATGAAAACCTGCCCTAAGTGTGGCCACCATTCTGTGGGATGGAGTTCTGAACTAGCAGCATAAATGACTGGCAGAACATAGGTTGTTCTATGGAGCATGTCTTGACTACATTAATTGAGGTAGGAAGTTCTGCCCACTCTGAGTGGCACCATTCTCCAGGCAGGGAAGTTTGGATTGTATAAGCATGGAGAAAGTGAGATAAGCACTAGCATGTATTCATTAAATTCATTGCTGTCTGCTATTGATTGTGGATGCCGTATGGCCAGCTCCCTCAAGTGTTTCTCACTGTGACTTTCTCACCACTATGGACTGCAACTTGGAATTGTGAGCTAGGATATGCCTTTTCTCCCTTAAGTGTCTTTTATCAGAGTATTTTATCCCAGCAACAGGAAGACAAACCAACAGGTTTATCTATTGGCAATCTCAGAATCCATCAGTCCAGTCAAGCAGCATGAAATTCATTGATAGTTTTCTCTCAAAAGCTCCCAGGAATGTTTACCAGTGTTTCTGGAGCATTCTCCATGCTCTTTGTCATCTCTGGTCCTCTTGCCTCCATCTTGCTACTTCTTGATAAGGACTTTGGCTTTGGGTTTAGTTTCTAATCCCCTCTCTGGCTCCATCTGATCTGATGTTGTATGCCAAGACATCTGAGAATATATTGCAATTCCCAATATATTCTCAACACTACAGGTCAACCTCACATTATTTGATCCAACTCCAAGAAGCCAAGCTCAAAGTTTAACTGTAGAACCTGCATACTTGGGGCTTGAGAGGTGGCTCAATGGCAAGAGCCTTTGTTCCTTTGCATAATGCCATAAAATTCTAAATCCCAAACCCAATCCTTCCTGAAATGCATTATACTTGCCTGTATGTATATATATGTTCTATGTCCAAACCTCATACCCTCTAGGATTGTAAGTAACAAAAACCTATATCTATTTTTCTGTGCCTTCCATACTATATTAGCAAATCATTTTGCATATAGTAAGCAGTCAATGAATAAATAGAAAAGTGAATGATCTTATGTAGCATATGGGATTTTGCTATAGGGGAGCAAGGGGAAAGACAACAAATGTATAAACTCAGTGTATAGAAGTAAGATAGTGCCTGGGAAATGGATCAGCAGCTAAAATGTTGCTCTGAAATCATGAGGACCTGAGTTTGGATGCATAAGCACCTATGTAAAAAGTTGAGTGTTGCATATACCTATAATCTAGTGCTGGGGAAATAGAGACACAGGGATACTTGGGGCTTGTTAGATGTGGTATCTTGAAAATAATTGGCCCCCATAAGCTCATTGTGAGAGGCACTATTAGGAGGTGTGGCTTAGTTGGAATAGGCACGCCCTTACTGGAGGAAGTGTATCATGATGGGATGAGCTTTGAGGTCTCATATATTCTCAAGCCATGCCCAGTAACTAAGACCACTTCTTGTTGCCTGTGGGTCAAGATTTAGGACTGTTAGCTCTTTCTCCAGCATCATGGCTGCCTGATTGCCACCATGTTCGGTCATGATAATAATGGACTAAACCTCTGAAAATATAATCCATCCATCTCAGTTAAATGTTTTTCCTTTATAAGAGTTGCTATGGTCATGGTGTCTCTTCACAGCAATAGAAACCCTAACTATGACCCTGGTCAGCCAGTGTAACTGAATCAATGACCTTCAGATTCGGTCTCAAATATTAAAGTAGAGAGCAATAGACGAAGACTCCTAATATGGACCTCTGGCTTTCACATATGCATGCATACATACACATCTGTACACATAGGAACATGTACACACAAATGTGTACACACACTACAGAAAAATAAGATAACATTATATCTTCATAATTCAAATTTCTCTAATTCAAATGCTAATTTTTATCCCATTTAATGCTGATTGTTCTACCCTAGTTCTCCCCGTGAGCGCACGTGATGATGTCTGAAAACATTTAGTTCCAAACTGTATTTCAAGTTGGAGGAGGCAGAGCTACTAGATGGAGTGAGTTGACATCAGGAAATCTACTGAACATTCCACAACAAACATTCCCAACAAAAACTTATATGAGTCAAAATTTCAATAGTAGCCCCATAAAGAAACTTTGCCACAGAGGCCAAGTGAGAGCACACCTTCCCAGGGTTTTATAACAACAGTCTGCTAGAGAGCTGAGCAGTCTAAAAAGATTACATGCAGAATTGAAGCGTTTTCAAATGCTTGAAGTCCCCTGATTTGCTTTCACCGAGGAGTGGTCTTCATAATTGCTATTATTCTACTCTGTAATCACCCAGAATTCCTTGCTCATGTTATGAGTTCAGCCAGTTGGTGAACTCAATAGCTCAAATGCTTTCCCTCCCTAGTGATGCTTTTGTCTATATTACAGGGTAGGAACCAAATCTAATTCCCTAGTCATAGGACAAATATTTACCACAAACAATAGCATTCCAACAGCTTGAATTCCTGGCTGCCAAGGTGGCTGCTGTAAAAGAATTTTAAGTACAAATGCTCAGCTAGCATTTAAGGAGCCAATTGCTCATAAACCAGACAGCATATGCACAAATTACCGTTTTCTTCACTTGACAACTGCTGTTTTTATCTTGACACAACCACTTAAAAATTATTTCTGACAAGAGTCTTAACAGCTTTAAATGAGTCTAATTAAAGGTAATACATTTTTGCTAGAAAAGTGTTTGAAATTATACAGTATTGCACAGTTTGCTTCTCAAATCAAGTTACCGAGTGCATTAGTAAATGCCAAAAACACCTCCACTGACATATGGCCTCCTCTTAAAGAATGTGTTTCTAATATTCCTCTGGAACTTTCTAACTAGAGTTATAAGTAGCACTAAATTCTTCAGTTTGTCTACAGTATATAAGCACCAGGTCCTCAAAGATGATTTTAAGTGCATGTGATTAGGGACTCTATCCACATACACAGTGACTCCCTATGTTACTCAGCCCCCTGCACAAGCTCCTTCCTTTGAATGGTCCAGAGCTTATGACAATCATTTTCAGCAAAGCACATCTACATAAGACTTTGTTCATGTTCTGAGAGTCTCGCTTCTGTCTTGTTAGCATCTCTCTTGTTGCTGGCATTCTCTCTTACCCTCTGCCATGGTGCTGCCATGTTGTCTTCTACCCATGGAGATGTCAACCTAGCAACAATTCAAAGGGCTCATAAAAAGCCAAATGTCCCTCTTACAAGCCACAAGGAGTGAAAGCCTGCCAATAAACACATGAAAGAGTGTCGAAGAAAATTCTTCTCAGACTGACCTTGAGCTGAGTGCAGCCCCATGAACAACTCAGGCTTACAGAGTCTAAAATCTTAAGTACATAGTCATTTTGAAATGCTACATCTGGGGGCAACCTATATATAAATAATATACCATGACGTCTACCCCCAAAAGTACCCCTCTTCATTACATAAAAGACCTATGACCTCCATCCCTCGATGGACCTTTTCCTCATCCCACTACACTATTAAACTGGATCCACATCTGCTTACCCACACACCAGTGTTTCCCCTGACATCTTTATATTTTCAAAAGCATACTTCCTTACACACTTTTCATCTTTCCTCAAACCCAAGCAAATGAAATGAGAAATGTAAACCCAGCCATCTGGATCCAGAGCATTGGTGTCAAAATTCTCTTCTTCATAGGCTTCATTGACAGCCCCACACATGGCCACGTTTCCCTTAACCTAGACCTCCTTCTCCCACAAAGCCTCTCACATTCCTTCCTTCCTTGCTGCTTATTGCTTCCTTCTGCCAGAACTATCAGAATTGTCTTTAAAATTTCGCCTCTCCAGTTCCTTTTGTACATACAAAAACTGATTATACCTCCCAGAACACCACTTTTCTCATTTTACATGAATTTGTTTTCTAAAGACCTAGAGAATGTTCATTCATATTTAGAGAAATCTCCTTTGACCGTGACATTCAATCTGGCATTGCACCTGGCATGCCAGTTTCTCTCCCTTTTGTGATCGGGGCCTTATGAGAACTTGACTTCTAAGGTTGAGAGTTTCCAATTCTTAGAGAAAAAATAAATAAATAAAACAGAACAGCCAATTTGACCAAAATAAATCCATTGTGGCTGTTGTTGCAGCTTAGGTCCAGGAAAGAGGCTGGGAGATGGAGATTATTAGCCTGGGGGAAGATCTCTGCAGAGTCCTTCAAGATTGGCAGTGGGGTAGGTGGGTGGGCAGAGGGTGATGCTAAAAGAAGATGCAGTTACAATAAAGGCCTTAGCCTTAGTCAAAATAGCATCTTTATTCAAAAGAGCCTAAAACTGGAAATTCTACAACCATCCATCAGCAAAAATAAATTGTGGTATATTCAGGCAAGGAATACTATGAAGGAATACATATGGTTTAAAAAGAGAAAGAACAAACTCCTGTGAAGATTAACAATGTGGGCAACTTTCACAGGTGTAAGAATGAACAAAAGAAATCAGATAGCAAAGAATAATGAGTGCGTAAATCTACCTGATGTTTGAGAACTGCAAAATTTATGTGTGGTCAGAGGAGTTGGCACAGTGGCTTCTTGACGATCTTCCAGTCAATAGGGGTATTGAATAGAAAAAAGTTGAATCTTTAGAAGGATGTTTAAATAATTATACATCTTTATTTTGGTGAGGACAATATGTACATGTGTATAAGTAAACACCAAACGCTACATCAAATATTATGCATATATATATATATATATATATATATATATATATATATATTTGAAGCTTCATAAGGGAAAAGAATCACTATTCTGCTAAACAAAATAACATCTTTCAAATTGAAGTGTCATTATTCCTTGGCCACATGGATAAAACTGAAGCCAACCAACTTTAAGAAATAATTTTGCCAACTACATAGCTATACATAACTTTACCTGTAAATTATAGGCTGTGTGCCAATGCAATGAGAAAACACCAATATGTTGATGCTAATAATCCCTGGCTACTTGAATTGCATGTAATTTTTTTCTTTAAATCACTTTCTAAAATGAGCATTCATTGCTTTTGTGCAAGGACAGGAGTGATTGTTTTATTTAAATGTGCTGTAATTCACTTAAAAATGGTCTATGAGAGAAAGGCAGAGTGAACGTAAGCTTATAAATGTTGTAATCACTTAGATCATGCCAAAAAGCCATGTAAAATAACCTATCCTTTTCAGAACCAATATGAATGAGATGAATATAAAAAGTCTATGGGGGTAAAGATGCCACTTTAAAATTAAGCTGAAAATCACCCAAGCTGAGTGCTCATACATTCAAAATGATCATACCCAATTTAAAAGAATGCAGCCTAACTGTTGACAACCTGTCAGAGGTTTCTGGCAAGCAGCAGGCAACAGCAAAGGACCTGAGCCTGCAATGTGGCTCTGATTTTAGACAAGGTCAAATGACAGTGCAGTCAGTTCATACTGATGGGTTCTTCCCAGGGCGACACCATGGATGATGCTCAGGGAATAGGCCGGGGTGAGACAAAGCAAGAAATCTCTCAATAGCTTTCAAATGCCAGAGGAACTGAAGTGTCAGCTATGTTATCTGGGAATACCCAGGGTAGGCCACAGTGACAGATAAATGGGAACAGGTGTGCATATGTCAGGTTCTACAGGCTTCTGGGTGTTCCAGTGTGGTGTCTACTGAAATAGATGATGTTGATGAGGCTCCTGCCAGGGTCCCAGTGGAGAAACATCATGGTCTTTGCTAGTGCAACTCAAGACTATAAGCCCCAGAGGAAGCAGAAAGCACTCAACACTTATGTCTCTGAACACAGAGAAAGTCAAGAGTTTTTTGTTTGTTTGCTTGCTTTTCAGGAGGAAGAAGATTGTTTCTTTCAGGAAAAACATCTGAGGTACACATAAGAAATGTGCTTAAAGTCTAGAAAACTAGCTCAGCGATAGTGTACTTGCCAAGCATGAGTAAGGTCCTAGATTCAAAGTCCAAAATCATAAAATAAAGGTGTTTAACTCAGTTATCATGCAGAACAAGAAAAATAACAATAACAAGGGGAAGAAACAGAAGCATGGTGTTGGCTAAGAAAGATGTCATCAGCAATTATGAAAGAAAAAAAGTCACCTGTGATTAAAGTATTAGTCCTAGATGTAGGATCGAGAACACTTTCTTCCTCTGCACACCAGCCTCTTCTGTACAAAGAAGGGAAAATGGAGTGCCTAACTTGTAGACCTTTGGTTCTCAACCTTCCTAATGCTGTCACCTTTTAATATAGTTCCCAACCATAAAATTATTTCTATTGTTACTCCATAACTGTAATTTTGCTAGTTATGAATCCTAATGCATGTATCTGGTATACAGTGTATCTGATATGCAATCCCCCCGCCAATGAAAGGGTCTTTCACCTCTGAAGGACCGCAGCCCACAGGTTGAAAACTGTTGCTGTAGTCCATTGTGAGAAATAAATGTGAACACATTCCATGCAGTGAAGTGCCTAGCAACAGTGTCGCATGTCATTTGATATATTCTCCTGCCATAGTTACCTAAATTTGTACATTTTCCTCTCTCTCTCTCTCTCTCTCTCTCTCTCTCTCTCTCTCTCTCTCTCTCTCTCACTCACTCACTCTCTTTTTTTGTTTGTTTTTGTTTTTGGAGACAGAGTTTCTCTGTATAGTTTTGGAGCCTGTCTTGGAACTCTCTCTGTAGACCAGGCCGGCCTTGAACTCACAGAGATCTACCTGCCTTTGCCTCCTGAGTACTAGGATTAAAGGCATGCGCCACCACCACCTGGCTTCCTGTACCCTTTTCTTAACTCAAACACAGAGTCAACTAGTCAATGCTTATTTTTTTTTTTAAACATATACGACAAGGGTTAGGCCAAAACAATTTGAACAATAAAGTCAGAGTAAGTAGGGCTGATCGAGTACATAGAAAACCAGAAGCAAGTACACAAAACTAAGACAATTATTTAAAAAAAAAAAAAAAACAGCTCACCTGATTTTTCCCACTATACAGCCATCAAAAACCTAACTGGGATGATATCTGGTACAGTCTACTTGTCTAAGTACTACCAGAGGAGAAGATGTGGGAGTGTCCTTATAAAACATCATAGAAAATGACAGAGCCTGTAATCTATAAGGTCATCTGTAATGTATAAAATTGGTAATAAATGATACACAGCCACTCGCCACTCCTCACCTAGAAGCTGGCAATGATGCCACAATAAATCTGTGCATGGTTCTCATGTGTCTGGTAACAGGCTTGCTATTGTTTGCTTAGGCATTTGCTAAATATCCAAACAGTGGCACCAGACTATCCAGTCCAGATCCAGTGCCAGGATTTGCCCATGTATACATGCATGTCAGACATCTTCCTTGTCACTCTTCATCTTGTTTTCTTTTCCTTTTACTTAATTAAACATATCTGACACCTTTGTAAGTACGTGCTATAATTTCAACCTTTCTACCTCTCCTCTGCCCTGCATTTTCAGCCCCTTCTCAAATCTATGACCTCTTCTTTAGTTATTATTGTTGGTGTTTGTGTTTGTGTGTGTGTGTGTGTGTGTGTGTGCTAATACCACCTGCTGTATCCATTTAGTGTTGTTTCTTTATGTGTTTAGGGCTGAGCACTTAGGACTGGATAACATATCAGGGGGCTTATCATCTTTTTTTTTTTATTAATTGCCTGTGGCTCTACATCTAAGGTTGGAGTCATAACTTTTCCACCATCCACATTCAGGTGTCAACTAGTGTTGTCACTGTGCAGGTATGTGATAATATTTCTGAGATTTCGTGAATACAGATTCCCTGTCACATATGTAAAACACTGTCTGATAACAGGTATCATGGTACTTTGGTTCAGTCTGACCCCTGTTCCGCAATTTTTCCTGATCCATAGGTATAGGGGTTATGTTGGAGATGCAGCAAATGAGGCTGGCGATACATGCCACGGCCAGTTGCTCTCTGTATTTTGATCGGTATGGCTTTTGTAATGGTCTCCTACTGCTTCAAAAAGAAGCTCTTTTGATGCGGGGTGAGAACTACACTTATCTGAGTATAACAACAAGTATTCAGGAAAGTGACACTCACAGGTTCCCCTCCAGGGTCCATGACCTCACTAGCTATGAGTAGCTGGTGAAACATACAGTATCACACATAAATTTCCTCCTATTGAGGGAGGGGTCCCTTAAGTAAATTAGTTGTGCCTTGTGGATGACATCTTGTCTTGATTACCTTTTTGTTTTTGTTGTTCATAAGATTGACAACTGGGTATACATATTGGTTGCTTTCTTCCCTTGGCAGCTTGCATACCCAATGCTATAAGAGGCAGTCCTCAGAAAGGAGACACCCAGGTTAGTTTCAGCTCAATTCTTACAAGTCCTAGGTAATAGTGTGTGGTGTCTTTAGCATAACAAAGTTAGCAGCAATAATCTATGTTATTTGGGGAGTCTCTTTAACTCCACTGTCCAACAATTCAAGGGGGGTTTCCCATGGTTAGCACTGGGGTTTTGGTAAGATGTAGTCTATGGCTCTTTGGAGAGAGCATTATCAACCCAAATGACATAATATTGTTCCAACTCTATATTTTTCTATATATAGAGAGAAATATACATACAAATACAGAGTAATCATAAAAAGTGTTTCCCTATGACTTCTTCTAAATATCCTTAGTGTTATTTATCCCTCCTCTTGCCTTCTCCCTCAATATGCCCTCCCCAATCCCAATTTTTCATGAAAGTTCACTCAGTTTCACTTCCATTGCACCTGTCTCTCCAGATCTCCTTCTTCACCCCTCTGGGATATCTTTTTACCTTCCTGATTTCTGTGGTTGTTCCAGGTCATAATACTCACATCCAAAGATTTGGAGCTGGGATCCACAGATAAGGAAGAAGGTATGGCATGTTTTTCAAGATCTGAGTATAATACTCTCCAAACACTTCCATTTACCTATAAATATAATGATTTCATTTCTCTTTCCAGCTGAATAGAATTCTAATGAATATATGTACCACATGCTTATTATCTACGAACAATTGAGGCAGGGTCTTTCATCAAACTTGGAGCTCACTAATTGGCTAGGCTGACTAATCAAAGAGCACCCCAAGAATCCTCCTGCCTTTAACTCCCCAAACTGGAATTACAGGTACATATAACTGTGCCCAGCTTTTATCATGGGTGTTGGGAATCCAAACCCAGGTCTTCATGTTTACACAGTAAGAAATTTATCTATTAAGCCACCTCTAAAGTCCAAGTTATTTCATTGTTTGTGGGTATGTTTATGCATGTATGTGTGCAGATACACATTCATGTGTGTGCTCATGCATGTAAAAACCAGAGGAAAACTTTTCAATCATTCTTCATGCACAGTCCATCTTGATTTTGAGACAAGATCTCTCACTGGCCTAGAACTTTCTAAGTGTAGTGGATTGGCTGGCCAGCAAGCCCAACCTCCATCTCCTCAGTTCTGGAATTAAATATATCATATGTAATAAATATATCATAAAAGCATATATGAAAATGCTGGCTTTTTGCTCGGGTTATTGTGTTTAAAGATGGATCCATATGCTCTCACAGTAAGCACTCTACATACTGAACTCTCTCTGTAGCCCATGAAGTTATCAATTAACTATTGGTGTGTTGACTTGTTTTTAATTTATATTCACTGTGGGAATTTTAAAAGATAAATGAAATTTAGAAATACAAATTAAAAATGAAAATAAAAAATCTATACTCCAATCATTCTCAAAGATGTCAACTGTTAGATTCACAACAGCTTGCTCACATTTCTTTTTATATGTGCAACTTCAGATTAACGTCAAGGCCTACACAATGTTTTATAACTTCTCCCACCTAACCAGTAACTTTGGGGGGAAGCTGTCCTAATTTTTCAATATCTTTTTGTTGTTGTTGTTGTTGTTTCGTTTTGTTTTTCGAGACAAGATTTCTCTGTACTGTTTTGGAGCCTGTCCTGGAACTTGCTTTGTAGACCAGGCTGGCCTTGAACTCACAGAGATCCGCCTGCATCTGCCTCCAGATTAAAGATGTACCCCACCAACACCTGGCTGCTAATCATTGTTTTCATAGGAAAAAATGTCACTGGATAGTCTCCTAGGACATCATTGTACATAACGCAGACTACAGCCCTACACTGAAATATTTAAGCATTCCCACTTACTAGCTATTTAGAAAGATTCCAGATCTTATTATTTTCCAGTTAACCATCATTCTATGTATCTGCAAGTTTTTCCTTAAGATAAATTTCTAATAGCACACATCCTGATTAATAAAAAGGAGAAGAATTTATTCCTTTTTGCCTGTAAGCTGAAATTTGAGTATGCAGAAACACAAAGGACATAAAATTTATGTGCAATGGCTGGCAGTGGCATCCTTAGATGGTGTTGTCCCATTGAAACTCAGTGTTGTGTATGTCTCTGTGTTTAGTAAGTAATTGCTCAGCTAGAGTGAAGAGCCTTCAACTCACCTTTTATCTCTTTTTCTACTTTTCCTTCTGACTTTTTGGGCTATATTACTTTCTTTTCAAAATATAGAGAAAACAAAATAGAAACCCTTGAAATTACTAAATTACAAACCATTTTCACACTAGAGTCAAATTCTCTCCAGTGCCTTCCACTTGCAATTCAACAAACCTTGAGGCTATGTAGTGATGGGCGAGCTTCAGTGCCAGCACTTTGCCTGTGCACATGATTCTTTTCCCTGTACTTCTCAAACTGTAGCCATACTGAACTCTCCAAGCATCTTCTGTTGTGAAAACATGCATGAACTCTCTCCTCTGCAGGGAAAGCTTTTGGGTTCTTCCAGCCACTTAGATCGTGATTTAAATACAATTTGTTCATAGGCCTTCCATGCCCTACCTTATTGTATATTACCTGTCACTAATTCTTACATCTCCTACTTTAAGTCTCTATAGGGACTTGCTAGTCTCTAATCTTATATTTCATCCAAATCTTTACATTATTTCATATATATATATATATATATATATATATATATATATATATGGAATCCAAGGCCCAGCACACAGTAGGTACTCAAAATTTGCTTGCTACAGCCTGTTGGAAGTTGTCAGCAAAACCTAAGTCCCAGAAAGAGAGAGGGGAACATGGTGGTAAAAATAGGATGGACTTTTGTAGGAGCAATGCATTTTACACAGCTGACCTAAGACATCAAGTATGGAGAGATCTAGAAAGAGCTGTTAGGGAAGAGAAATCTAGGGACTTTTCCTTTTGCTTTTCAAAAAGAGGGGAAAGAGGAAAAAAAACAGAAGCCGAAAGAAAGAGTGAAAGGAAAGGAAGGGGGATAGAAGGAAGGGAGGCTGAGCAGAGGGATGGATAAGAAGTTGGGATATATGTTCACGTCTTGCAGAGACAGAAGGCACAGATGCTGGCGAAAACAAGACAAGAGCCATGTATTACAGGCACAGGCAGCCAAGTCTCAAGGAGGAGTATATACTGAGCTTGTAGAATTAGCGAAGTACCTTCTTCTCCAAGTAGAAAGAGAATGAAAGGAAAAATAGAGCAGGGCCTGAGTGGCATCAAGGAGAAATGAAAGCATATAGCTATTTCAACAAAACAGCAAATAGATCTGTGGCTGTTGAGAAGGAATAGAAAGAGCTATAGAGGTATCTGAACGGTCAAGACTCATGTGTGTAACACACACATTCCTCACAACTGCCAGGGCAATTAGGGGAATGCAAATTAAAACTACTCTGAATGGCAAGATTGAGGAAATAATGGACAGCCAATGCTGCCAGGGATGTGGCATTCACTATTAGTAGCATTACAAGCTGTTGAAGCCACCATGAAAATCAGTGTGTAGAATCCTCAAAAAAGAAAAGTGGACATGCTATACACTCCTTCACATAGGCCAGAAGGACTCGACATCCTACCCTACAGATACTTGCTCAGCCATGGTCATGCCTACTCTATCCACAATAACTAAGAAATGGAAACAATCTAAGTGTCCTTCAACTGATAAATGGATGATGAAAATGTGCTACATATGCACAATGGAATTCCACTCAGCTGTAAAGGAACAAGTAAACCATGAAGTTTGCAGGTAAATGATTAAAACCAGATTATATTATGCTAAGTGAAGTAATACAGACTCAGGAAATCATCGAATGTCAAGGCTTCTCTCTTGTTTGTGGATTGTAGCACTGAATCTTTGTGTGTGAGTATATAACATGGAATAACCACAGAAACCAGGATAAAGGGGATTGTGGGAGTAGTGAAAGGTAGCTGTAAAGAGGGAAAGAGCAGGACATAGGTGCCAAGAAGGAGAAAATAGGAAATTGGGGGGAGCTTCTTAACATCTTCAATGAGATTTAATCCCCACACTACCAAGTTCACTCATTTTTCTGTGTGCCTCATAGTTTTGAATATATTCACAAAGTCTTATAACCATCAATAGTATCCAATTCCAAAACCTTTTCCTCTTTTCTCCCAAGAAAATTCAAGTTCACTAGTATTCATCTTTCTTCTCCACCACCAAGATCACAAAAAACTCTTATCTACCTTTTGTCTGCATGAAGTTCTATCTGGGTATTTTCAATAAAGGAGTCCTACCATATATTGTCATTTCTAGCTGCCTTTCTTTGTTCACAATTTCATTCCTTCACTAATAACTTCAAAGTTCATCTAACTTATAGTATGTATTAGGACTTTCTCCTTTAAAAATGACTGCGTGGTATTCCATCGTGGTGGACGTTCTATGTTTAACATTCCACTTATCAATTGTCAACCAATGGGCATTTAGTTTATATATACTTACTTGTCATTATGAGTAACACTGCTACTAACATTCATATACAATTGCCTCATTTTCATAGATATGTGCCTAGGAGAATTGCTAGGACTTGTGATAAAGTCTGTTTCTAAAGCACCTCCTCAAATTTTCAGTCTTATCAGTAAGTGCTTCATATCCTTGTTCACACTTATTATTCCTATCATTTCATTACAGCCTTCCTACTAAATGGGAAGTGATAACTCCCTGTGATCCCTCACTGTAGCTTTGGTTTACATTCTCTAGTGACTAATAATGTTAAGTGCATTTGAGTGGGCCTATTGGCTGTCCTATTCTATAATCTAGTCTTAACCCACTAGCAAAATCAAAGTTTCCAACCTATAGTATGTCTCATTATTTCCTTACAAAGGCTTTATAAATATCACCTCTTTAAACTGACATTAAAATCCAAATTCCCTTCGATGTGCAGGGCCTCACATGTTACAATTTATAGTTATTTTACTAATTTGCATGCATGTCAGTCTCTGTCTTAGTTACTGTGCTGAAACACGCTTGGCCAAGGTAACTTACAAAAGAAAGTGTTTAGTTGAGCTTACAGTCTCAGAGGGTTAGGGTCTATGGTGGTGGAGCAAAGGCAAGGCAGCAGGGACAGCTGAGAGCTTACATCTTAATCCCTAACCAGGAGGCAGAGAGGGCACAGTGGGAAGAGTGAATGTCTTTTGAGTCCTCAAACCCAGTGACACACCTGCTCCAACAAGGCCATACCTCCTAATCCCTCATAAATAGTTCTACCACCTGGGGGTCAAATACTCAAACAAAGATCTATGAGGGCCATTCACATCACTAGTGGTCCACATTCATAAATGTCTAGTAATGCCTGTGTACCTTCTAGGAATCCCAGTGCTCTACACAATGCCTGTGAGCAGTATAAGGAGCAAGCCAGTAAACAGCATCCCTCCATGGCCTCTGCTTCAGTTCCTGTCTCCAGTTTCCTGCTTTGAGTTCCTGCCCTGCCCTCCTTCACTGATGAACTATGACAGGGGAATGTAAGCAACTTAACTCTTCCCTCCCTGATTTGGGGGTCATGGTGTTTTAGCATAGCAATAGGAACTCTAAGACACTAGTGGGTCTAGTTCAACTCAGTCCCCACCTCCAAAGTGTGCTCTCTGTTGCTGTGATGTCTCGGCGGGCATAACTCCTCACATCTGTGTGCTGTTCGGTCATCACTCAGTACTACTGAATGTTAGAATCAAAAAGCCAAGTTGGCTGGCAGACCTAATATCATTACACAGATGCACAGTGCAGGTTGCATTACCTCTGTGGGCACTGAAGAATTTATCTTGACTCTTTCAGCCATGTGTGTATTCCAGGGATGAAAGCACAAGTAAATCAAAGTCAGTGTCTCTACAAGTGCATGGATAGTGGCCCTTGCCCACAGCAGCCCCCTGTTAAACTAACAAACAAACAAACAAGCAAGCAAATAAAACACCCAGTCAGTAATGACACCTTTAAGACAGGTGGATCTTTGAGTTTGAGGCCAGCCTGGTCTACAGGGTGAGTTCCAGGACAGCCAGCTCTACCCAGAAAAACCCTATTTCAGGATACATACATACGTACATACATACATACATATATATGTATGTATGTACATATGTATATGTCCATTTTAATTGTGCTGTAAAGTCAGAAGTTCTGTGGAGTCTGAGCTCACTATTCCTGTACTCACTTTCTGCAGCCTGCAGCTCCCTGCGCTCCTCATTACCTGCAACCTGCAGCCTCCTTCTCCCTCCAACAGTCTGCAGTCTCTTTCTTCCTTCCCCTGAAAATCTTGATTGCATGCACCACACCTCTTCCGATTCAGTTCCTCTTGTCTCCATTGAGCTCTAAGGAATAGAGATCTAGTCTAAAAACATATTTTTAATGTCTGTTAAAGGAAGCCACAAGCACTTATCTGCCAGGACTTGACCTCACCTGACTCATGTCCTGCCAGCCCCTGATAGTCATAAAGCAGAAAAAGAACTCTTAGACCCCCTCATACTTTTCATTCTTTGGGACCTGAAAAATTTTAGTGTCCTTCTCCTGGAACATTTTTATTTCTCGTTGCTAAGTAATAATTGGTCTTGACTTAAGTCATCATTTCCAAGGAAACCCTCCTTAGGGTATCATTTTCACCCTGTGCTCAACCACCAGAGCTTTGCTGTATTCTCAAAATACTTACAAAGCAAAAATAATAATAAAGCAATTTTAATCTCTCATCACCTTCTCACCTTATTACTTTCTCATTGGGTAGTGATATGGCTCAATGTTCTCAGCTGTTGTAATTCTGGCACTCAACTCTGCCTGGCGCACTGTGCCTGGGAAGCAGATTGCTCCTTTTACCTGTCACTTTTGAAAGCATTTGCACTGCATCATGTTTCTACAGTTGTAATTCAGTGTGGACAGAGTTTGAAATGAAACATGGTCAAACAGAGGGTACTGTCATTCCTGGATATCCAAGATGCAGTGGGGTTGTCACTCCTATATAATAATCCATCTCACAGACCTGCTCCTGTCACATGGCCACAAAGAAATGTAGGGATCATTCTTGACATCTTTCTACCTGCCCTCACGCTCAAGTCCAATCTATTACTATGACTATCAATCTCATTCTCAGCCTCCTAGCTCTGCTAACTCAGTCTCCCATCCCAGGTCTCCGTTTTGATCCAAAGCGGCTATCTTCCTTCTCCTTAGCACCCTGATCCTCTTGCCTCCAGATATCCATTTACCACTTAGCATCCAGAAATGTCCTTGTGAAACATCTCCCCTTTCACAGCACTACCTTCTCAATCCTGTCGATGATTTCCCATGACCCTTAGAATAAGAACCAAGCCTTAATTCATCTCTAGGCCTCAAAGAAATGTCCAGCATACATGTCATGTAACATGTTATATATACACACCACACATACATATTTATGTGTACACCATGTGCATGTGTGTGCCTTGTGTGTGTGTGAGAGAGAGAGAGAGATAGAGAGATAGATAGAGAGAGAGAGAGAGAGAGAGAGAATGTGTGTGTGTGTGTATCTAGCTGCTCTAACTGACATTTGGTCATGCAAGGTCAGTGATGTCACATTCTTCCATAGCCTCCACTTGCTGAGCCCTACACCGGTAGTACCTTCCTCCACCCTGTCACCATTAATCCTACAGGTTTCAGATCCTACTGGGGAGATTCTTCTTGACTATATTCCTTCCTCTAGCCCAGTGCACTTTCTTCCTTTAGACTAATGTATGTTTGTGAGTGTTCTTAATCACACAAGACCAGAATCCAAAATCCCTGCCAACAGAGCATTTTGTTGATATTGCATCCTCAGTATGTCACATGGACCATAGGATATAGAAGGCAGAGATAAACTTTTGTTAATGGGTGGATGGGTGGATGGATGAATGGGTGGATGGATGGATGGATGGATGGATGGATGGATGGATGAATGGGTGGATGGATGGGATGGATGCAAGGATGGATCCATGGATGGCCTGGGTGTGATCAGTTATTTTTTTTCTTCTAAGTGATACTCTACAAAATTGCCCCAGGAACCAAGCATGTCTGAACTATACTGAAATCTGTAGTTAGGAAGATGGGATCCCCAGAAAATAATTTTCTTGAATCTCTACTTTGATCAAGCCACATATGTGCCCATATTTTGACAGTTTTTAATTTCAGCTCTTGGGGAAACTATTTCCAGAGGATCCAACCCTAAACTCCTTCAAAAGACCACTCTCGGAATGCAAGGAGGGCCTGGCAGCTGACAGGTGGCCATGTGTCTGCTCATAGACAATAAGTTCTGTTCACAGTGAGAAGTCCAAGGCCATGGAAGGACTTCACAGAACGTGGGAGCCAGGCTCTGCAAATCTTCATCCAGTTAGCCTGACTTACTTCATAAAGTTTAAATGAGGGAAAGAGGTTTCAAAAAAATGTAAGCGTAAGCATGTGGTCTAACTCTAGCAATTCATTTGTTCAGGCAAGAGAAAGAAGCTAAAAGTTTGTAACAAAGCTGCGAACCTAGGAACATTTCCCAGGAGCAAAGGAACTATGGCTTTGAAATGTTGCCTTTTATCTTCATGGGAAAAGCAAATGCTTCCAAATTGAAATAAGTTAAGTTTTTTGTTTTGGTTTTTTTTTTTTTTTTTTTTTTTTTTTTTTGTGGTAAACTCACAGATCTTGGCTACTGCTTCCTGGAACCTTAACCTTGTTTGCTGATCTGACAAATATCCAAATGAAAGGACAGCCATTTGTTATCATTCCTAAGCATTGCTGCATATTCCGTCTTCCCCTGTGACCTGGCTACATTCCTGCCACTAAGGATCTGTTTCCCTGAACTGGAAATCACCTGATCCTCATTTTCCTTTTTCATAAATCTAAATTTTTGATGCATTTTAGCTGAAATGCACAACAGATGGGCAATGAACCAAGAAGAAGAGAAGAAAAAGGTTAAAGTATTGGGTGACAGCCATGTAAAAGGTAAAATAACTCTGAGATGGGGAGGGGGGCAGTAGAAGGGATATGTCCCCAATGATGAAACTAAAAAGATCTGACAACTGACTTTAAATAGGGGTGACATTTTCTTACTAAAACTACAAAACAGTGGCATTTACCTTTATGCTGTCACTTGGCATTATGTCAGTTGTGCTCCCTTGTTCTGCATGAACTGTTTCTTCTCACTACTCTTCATACAATTTTTCATGACAAAGGCAAGTGCATGTATGTGTGTGCATTCGTGTATGGGTGTATGCATGCACATGCTATTCATACCTTCGAGTGGAGAGGTGCCCCTGCACCTGAATACTAAGGCCAGATGAGGAAGCCAGGTGCCCTGCTTTATTATTCTCTGTATTATTCCCTTGAGACAGAATTTTTTGTGAACCTGAAGCATACCTTCTCAGCTAAATGAACTGGCCAGCAAAGCCTGGGAACCCATCTGTTTTCTTAACTGGGATTACAGATGCATGACTACAGCAGGCATTTCTCTTGGGAATCCTCATACAGTAAGTACTTTAAGGCTCAACCACCTCCTCAGTCACAAAGGAATACATTTCAGTAATGTTCATCTCACAAACTGCCATGTGCTTGGATCCAACACTTTATTTTATTTCATTACTTAGTGAGATATTCATTTTTATAAATTTATTTATTTATTTCACAGCCTGACCCAGTTTCCCCTCCCTCCTCTACTCCTAGTCCCTCCTCTCTTCTCAGTCCCTTCCCCATCCCACCTCTGTTCCCACCCCCAAATCCACTCCTCCTCCATCCCTGTTTAGCAAAGCACAGGTCTCCCATGAGCATCAACAAAACAGGGCATATCAAGTTTCAGTAAGACTACACACCTCTCCATGTATTGAAGCCGGGCAAGGAGACCTAGTATGAGGAGTGGGGTCCAAAAGACATTAAAAGAGTTGGAGACAGCCCCTTTTCCTGCTGTTAGGAATCCCACAAGTGGAGCAAGCTATTTTAAAACAAGCCTTTGAAAAGACAGTATGAAAAACCCATGATACTCAACTCAGAATGTAGAGCATTCAAACACAGTGCAAAGCTGACTGATGAAAGGACATTATACAGTAATACAGAAGACACTTAAATAAGACAATGATGATTGTTGTTCTTGTGCCTGTATTATGCCAGGCAGACTCTTTGAAAGTCACACATTGTAAGAACTGTTTTCATATGAGCTTGATGTTACTTAATGTCTTTTTATATGAGAAGAGTCTTATCTCTCATGAGAAAAGCAACTGATAACAATCACTTTTCAGCCAAAACTAAAATATTTGCCTCAAAACGATCTCTAAGATGTAAGTTGCATTAAACTTCCAAAAACATTCAGATCACGTTTGGTATTGATTTTTAGGATGATTCATTGTTTCTATGTTAAAAGGATTTTTTATCACCACTAAAAGAAATTCACTACATCTAACTTTGGGGTGTGGCTATATAAGAATATCTTGCAGAATTAATAGCAAGAAACAAGTCAGTACAGGTGGAACTCAAACCATGGGATGAATGAATCACGACAGCTGATCTATGGAAGTTTCTTCTCTCTGCCTCTCAGAGTGTTGACTATGGTCTCTTCTCTGGGGCTGTGTTGGCTGCTTTTCTTGCTGCTTCCACAAAACACCTGACAGAAGTAATTTAATAGAAGGTCAGTTTATGTTAGCTCGTGGTTCCAGACCTACACAATGGAGAAGGCATGGTAGGAGGCAGCTCTGTCTGGGACAGTGGGAGTGTGAGGTGACAGCTACTTACATCTTGGCAGATAAAGGAGCCAGGAGAACAGGAAGCAAGGCTGGGCTATAACCCTAGTGACTCACCACCACCAACCAGGCTACACAATCTCCCAAAATGGTGTCACCATCTTTGAACCAAGCATTTAAAATGCAAATTCTGGGGACCATTTCACATTGAAGCCATAATAAGGATGCCTCTTTCTCTGCCACTCTAAGCATAGGTGACAGAAACAGGCCATGGGCACAGCTCTTACCATTTCAGCTCCCATGTCAGATGATGAGCTACGCTCTCCTAGATGGAGCCAAATTTGCTCAGCATGAGTCACCTGACCCATCCCAGGTCACTCAGCTTTGGTTAGGGAGGCAAATCTCCATAGAACACTCTGATAAAATACAGGCAAATTACATATATGTATTTTCCTCTATGACTTAGCAATTTGATTCCATATAAAGTTCACAACAATTCCTGAGGGACAAGTAGATAGGTGTTCATTGTACAGTTTGTGGTGTCAAAACATTGGATGCTCATTGTTGGGAAAGGAAAATCAGTACTTAGTAGATGCCCATTGCTAACTATTATTCAGAGTTGGATGGGCATTGCTTCATACAGTCCCATAGACCATAGTGGTTGAGTAACTAGTTTTGCCATATACTAAAAACTTCAAATGCTTAGACTAGAAGTCAGAAGGACTTCAGCTGTATGTTGGATGCTCGATTGTTCTTTATCAAAGTTATCATGTGAAGAGGTGTCCTAGATCCAAAGTATAGTTGGAAGTAATCAAGAAGTGGTTCCAGGAAGATTCTGGGGCTAGTGAGAGTCATTGCTAGCAAGAGACAAAAACACTCTGACCAGTTGCATGCTCATTCTGATCAGGTCTATAAAATTTTTGGAGAAACTGAGGCTCAATGAAGCCCACCAGGCAGAGGAGGGGAGAGTTTTAAAGCTCAACAATCCTATGTCTAGCTATTTGGAAAAGAATATCAGGCATGAAGCTGGCATTCTCATGGTCAACGGCAATCTTAAATACTTAGTGGGGGTTGGAGGGAACACAAGAAAGAGTAAAGAATCTATAAAATAAGATACAGAACCATTTGCATAAGTGAGTGTGAACAATATGCACAAATAGTCAATGATGCTAATATGTACAAAAGTGGAACATTCCCTGGAATGAATATAATGTGTCAACAATTTAAGAGAAAAAGTAACAGTAAAAATAAGCAATTCTGGCACTGAACCAGGAGCAACAATAGTTTCATGTACTGTATGTATGTGTGTGCATGTTATGCCAGTGTACACATGTGTACAGGTATGTGAAGGTCAAAAGACAACCTCGAATGTCATTCCTCAGGTGTCATGCATCTTTTTTCTTTTCTGTTTCAGACAGTCTCTTAATAGACTGGAGCTCACTAATAGGCTGGACTGGCTTCCGGGATCTGCCTGCCACTTCCTCCCCACGGATGGAATCACAAGAATGTAAAACAGGGGTCTAACCCTGGTCTTCTTGTATACAAGGCAAACATTTTTACCCACTGAGCTCCCCCTCTCTCTCCCTCTCTCTCCCTCTCTCTCTCTCCTTCCCTTCCTTCTTCCCTCCCTCTCTCCAGTCAACAAAAATATTTAAGTAAGTAAATAAGCCAATAAAAGACTAAGGAGGGTGCATTTTCAGAAGGGCTAGGAAGATAGTTTCAAAAATGCATATAGAGACCTGTCAGCAACCATCTGTATGAACATTAAATTGTGATTATGAAACAGGAATGATGGTTGTCCAGAATAAAGCCAGAATGACCTTTATCTGAGAGCCTTCTTTTGCCACAGGTACATTTTCACTCACCACAGGCTCTTTTTTCCCCTTGAAGGTGATAAAGATGATCAAATACCCTCTTGACATCAAAACTCATATAAATTACAGTTTAGTGATACAATATTTCATCATTTTCAAGGAAAATCTTATCTATGAGAATTAAGTGTTTGCAGAGAAAGTGTGTAGGGGAGTAAATGACAAATATTTTCATAAAACAGAGGATCTTAGAAACGTATCTAAATGTCCATGTTATTCATGGTAATTTAGATTTCTTAAAGTACTGAACATGATCTGTATCCAATTCAATTCTCATCATATCTATTTCAATTCTCATCCAATTTCTTTTTTTTTTTTTCAGATCTGTATGAAATTAGTCAAATGTAGACTAATACAAAGGAGCATCTTTAACTAATGTGGGACAAGGCAGGCTTGTGTTAGATGACAATTGCATGTAAATTTTCAAGGAAGAATTTTTAGTGATACACCATCTTATATTTTCAACATTCAACTAGCATAAGAAGACCAGGATTGCCAGAAGGGGATTTTCTGGGAGGAAGAAATGCCAACTGGAGGGAAAGCTGAAACAGGGTCCTTCTTAGCCCTGGAACCCTCTCAGGAACAGAGGAGACTGGATGTGGCTGGAGTCAGGCACCCAGCTACCAAAAGACATGTAAAAGGTCATCAGTTTAATGACACACAGTGTCGAGGTGACCTCATTTTGTGTCTCGAGCTTCATAGTTTACAGTCTGGCTGTTGTTTAACCCATGGGAATACATTGAGAACCATTAGTCCACAGTGAAGGCTTTAATGTTTTAGTTCTGAAGTTTTTTATAGTTCACCTAGAGAATTCTTGCAAAGGCTACTCTGTTTAAGAAATATCTCAATACTCAAGAACATGACTGAACACAGAGAACCCAAGGGAGTGAGTAACATCTGGTTGGTTTGTTGGATGGTTTGTGCTTTAATCCCAGACCTGACAGCCTTCTCTGTCCCTGCTACTGTATTGTTAACCTTCCAGTCACTAGTGAGCTAGTCACACATCCAGCACCCATCATGACCAACTCTCCCATGCCTCTTTTCCTCCCTGACTGAGGTTGCTACTAGGTTGAATGCACAGTGGGAAACCACCACAGAGTGTCAATGTGTTCATATAGAGATTCTCAGTGCCCCTGCAATGCAGACCTTTAAGTAGCATTACTCTGGATGTGGAATCTGCACAAGTTACACAACTTCTTCTCTGCCCTCTCTCTGTGCCTTTACCCTAACTCAAGATCTGTCTCATGACTCAGTGCTAAAGTGAGTCATGGTGAAGGATGAAGGTGCACACTAATTCGCAAATATTTTGAAGCAGAAAAGTTACACAAAGGTTAGGGCTTAAATTGTTATTGCAATGGTCCTCCACCACAGATGTAGAATAAACATTATGTGGAAGATATTTTTTCATATGGTTTATCCTAAGCTAATTGAATTATGGTTTCTCAAAAAAACCAGATGCCTCCTCCAGACCTTATCCCAACAACCACATCACATCCATCCCACAGACCCAGCATGACCAGCATATCTTGTGCTCTGGCCTGGCGAGTGTGCCCCCTCATAACCCTATCCTGCCAGCACTTGCCCTAATCCTCAAATGGGCTTAAATACAAAAATCACAAGGTCATTTCATAGATGTAGAAGAAGCCTTTGACAAAATCCAGCATGAGTTCACAATTTAAGTCCCAAAGAAAACAGAATTGGAGAGGGAATACTTCAACATAATAAAATATATAAGACAAACCTATAGCCAACAGCATTCTAAATAGAGAAAAACTCAAAGAAAACCCATTAAAAAATCAGGAATGAGTTGGGACTGTCTACTTATTCAACAGAGTGCTTGGAGTACTGGGTGGAACAATATGGCAAGAGAAGGAAATTAAAGGGACGCAAGTTAAATCATTGTTTGAAGATTATATGGTATTATGTGTAAGAGATCCCAAAAATTCTATCAGAAAATTTCTAGAAAGACCAATAATTTCAGAAAGGTGGTAGGATACAAAATCAGCATACAAAAGCCTTTTATACACCAATAAGACACACTGAAAATTAGATCATAAACACCCCCTCATTCACAATATCCCCAAAGGAAGAAAATATTTAGGAATAAAATTAAGGAAGAAGGTAAAAGACCTCCACCATGAATTTTTTCTCTGAAAACAGAAATTGAGAAAGACATTAAAAAATGGAAAGGCCTCTCATTTTCACAAATCAGTAGAATTAATATTGCAATATTAACAGCCTACCAAAAACAATTTACAGATTCAATGCAATCCCAATCAAAATTCCTACAATATTCTTCACAGAAATAGAAAAAGGCATCCTCAAATTCACATGGAAACAAACAAAAAAGACTCCAGATATCCAAAGTGATCCTGCACAAAAAAAGAACAATGTCTGTGGGATAAATATTGCTGATGTCTTGATATATTATAAAACTATAGCAAGTCCAAATGGATCGAAGACCTTAACATAAATCCAACTACACTGAACCTCTTAGAAAAGAAAGTAGGAAGTGCCCCTGAACAAGTTGGTACAGGACAATACTTCATGAACATAACTCCACTAGGACAGACACTGAGATCAACAATTAATAAATGGGACCTCCTGCAACTGAGAAGCTTCTATAAGGCAAAGGACACAGTAAACAAGACAAAACAGAGGTCCACAGAATAGGAAAACATATTCACCAACCCCACATCTAACAGAGGGCTGATTTCCAAAATACACAAAGAACTCAAGAAGCTAGTTAAACAATCAAATTAAAAAGTGGGGTTCAGAACTAAATAGAGACTTCTCAATAGAGGGATCTAAAATGGCTGAAAGACACCTAATAAAATGCTCAACATCCTTAGCCATCAGGGAAATTCAAATCAAAACAACTCTGAGAACCATCTTACACAGGCCAGAATGACTAAAATAAAAAACACCAATGACAGTCTATTCTGGAGAGGATATAGAGAAAGATGAACACTCCTCCATTGCTGGTGGGAGTGCAAACTTGGGCATCCACTTTGGAAATCAGTATGGTGGTTTCTCAGGAAAATGGGAATCAGTCTACTTCAAGATCCAGAAATTCCACTCTTGTGCATATACCCAAAAGATGCACATTCATACAATAAGGACATATGTTCACTATATTCATAGCAGCATTGTTTGTAATAGCCAGAGCCTGGAAGCAACTTAGATGCCCCTCAACTGAAGAATGCATGGAGAAAATGTGACACATTTACATCATGGAGTATTACTCAGCAGAAAATAAAATGAAATGTTGAAATTTGCAGGCAAATGGACAGAACTAGAAGAAACCATCCTGAATGAGGTAAACCAATTGCAGAAAGACAAACATGGCATGTACTCACTAATATATGGATATTAGACATAGAGCAAAGACTACTAGCCTATAATCCACACCACCAAAGAAACTAGGAAACAAGAAAGACCTTAAAAGAGAAATACATGGTCCCCCGAAGAAGGGGAAAGGGACTAGAACTTCTGAACAAATTGGGAGCAGGGGGAGTGGGGATGGAGGGAGTTAAAAGAAAATGGGAGAAGAGGAGGGGATAGGAGAAAAAAAGGTATCGGGAAGACTGAGTCAGGGAAGGGATAGAGGAGAGCAGGAAAAGAAATACCTTAATAGAGGGAGCTAGTATAGGCTTAAAGAGTAATCTGGCAGTAGGGAAATATTAGAGATTCACAAAGATGACCCCAACTAAGAATCTAGGCAGTATTGGAGAGGCAGCCTTTGATGCCCTTCACTTATACTGAGAATGATGACTAAATTAATTGCCATCCTGGAGCCTTCATCTAGTAGCTGATGGGAGCAGAAGCAGGCACTTACAGCTAAGCACTGAGCTGAATTCCTGGAATCCAGTTGTAGAGAGGGAAGAAGGATGAGCAAAGGAGTCAAGACCATGTTAGAGAAACCTACAGAAACATATGACCTGACCTAGTGAGAGCACAGGGACCCCAGTCATAAATCTGGGGAAGCAGCATTGGACCAACCAAGCCCTCTGAATGTGGGTGCAAGTTAGGCATGGGACTTCCAACAGTGGAACCAGTATTTATCCCTAGTACACAAATCGACTTTTGGAGCCTATTCCCTGTGGAGGGATACTATTTCAGCCCAGATACACGGGGGAGGTCCTAGGCCCTCCCCCAAATGATGTGACAGACTTTGATGATCCCTCATGGAAGGCCTCACTATCCTTGGGGAGTGGGTGTGGGCAGATTGGGGGGGGTTGGTAGGAAGCATGGGAGGATGGGAAGGAGAGGGAACTGGGGGATTTGTATGTAAAATGATTATTTCTAAATAAATATAAACAAGTAAAAACAATGTGGTACTGACACAAAACAGATTTGTAGACTAATTAAAAAAAACAAAAGAAGACCTCAACATGAGTACATGAACTTACAGCCTTCTGATATTTGACAAAGATGACAAAGAGCATATATCACAGAAAAACAGCATCTTCAACAAATGGTGCTGGAAAAACTGGATGTCAACATGTAGAAGAATGAAATTAGGTTTGTATCTATCATTCTTCACAAAAGTTAACTTTGTATGGATTGAAGACTTCAATGAAAGACATGAAACACTGAAATTGTTAGAAAAAAATACAGGTGATATCCTACAAGATATAAATGTAAGAAAGAAGTTTCTGGACAGGATTTCATTTGCCCAAAATTAAAGCCAACAAGTGACAAGTGGAACTTCATAAAACTAAAATGTTTTTGTACAGCTAAGGAAACAATTGGATGAAGAGGAAACATACAGCCTAGGAGAGAATCTTTGTCAAGTATACATCTGGAGGAGGACTAATATCTAGAATTTATAAAGAGCTAAAAAAAAAAAAAAAAAAAAAAAAAGATCAAGAAAACGGCCTAGTTAAAAATTATCTATGAATCTAAACAAGAACTTCTCTAAAGACAAAATAAAAAATTGTCCAAGAAATATCTCAAAAAGTATTCAACATCCTTGCCAACTATCCTTACTCCAGGCATAAAGGCTGAGAAAAAGAAAAGAAGTGAGAATAAATGGTAGTGAGGATGTGGAGAAAGGAGAACATTTATTCTCTGTTGGTCAGAATACAGACTGGATAAAATCACTATGGAAATCAGTGTTCAGAATCCTCAAAAAGCTAAAAATAGGTCTACCATATGACTAATCAATACCACTCCTAGGCATATGCCCAAAAGGTAGAGTAACCTTTTATAAAGATACCTGTTCAACCATGTTCATTGCCATTCTCTATAGAACAGCTGGAATATAGAAGCAGCCTGGATATCTATCAACTGATAATGGAAAGTGTGATACATATACACAATGGACTTCTACTCATCTGTGAATGAAAAAATACAATGTTCACAGGTAAACGGATGGAATTGAGAAATATTACAATGAATGAAATAATGCAAACCCATAAGAACCAATACTAAGTGTCTTTTCTCATAGATAGATTCTAGAGCTCAATCTAGTTCTTTAGGTTTGAATGTATAACTAGAAGAAATAGCAAAAACAAGGAAAGCAGGAAGGGACCATTGGGTGAGGAGAGAAGGGACTCTAAAGAAAGGGACAGCAAGATCCAGGTGCTATGAATATGGAAGTAGTGGAAATGTGGTGATACATCACTGGGGAGGAAAGAGAGGGAGTAAATAGGAAGAGGAAGGGTAAATAGTAACATTAAGTATGGTAGGAAAGGACATAGAGAAACCTATTATCCTATAAGCTTATTATTAAAACATGTAATAGATGGATGGATAGATGGACGATAGATGGATAGATAGATATGCATATTTATGAATTTACCCCACACCAGAAGCCACAGACAAGGGATATCTCCCTTCAAGCTGTTGCTTAGGGGGTACCAAGAAAACCCCCAGAAGCATATAGGCTATTGCCATTGTGCTCGGTAAGACTCCACTGCTGAAAACACCACACACTTTGATCATAAGATTTGAAGAAATCAAACTGGTACTTTCCTGGAAGCATCCTAGCTGTAAGTTATCCTTCACAGTGTAGAAAGATGGTATGCAAGTCCCCAAGGATGAAAAGCTACAAATGATCTTTCCCAAATGTAAAGCCTGAGAACTGTAACAGCTTCAGTACTTGCAAACATCCCCAAGAGTGTAATAGTGCCATGTGTATCTGGGGCGGGGGGGGGGGGCAAACAACAGCTATCCAATTGGACTTAGTGCCTGCTCTGTTGGAGGAAACTCATGCCTGGTACTATAATCCTACCCAAGAATGATGGCTAGAGAGGTCATAGGCCCTATAGGAGAACAAGAACCTACTGCTATCATTCCACTAAAGTGACATAGCTTCCAAATACCTTTTAAAAATATTTCTTAGTTTTTGAAATTATAATATGATTACATCATTTCTCCCTTCCCTTTCATCCTTCCAAACTCTCCTACGTACACCTCCTTGCACACTTTCAAATCCATGGCCTCTTTTATTTTATTAATTGTTACATACATATATATACATATATATATATATATATATATATACATGCATACATGCATATTATTAACACAAAATTATAGGCTGTTCTGTCTTAGACCTATAGATAAATGAAGACATCACATCTCAACAAAGATGCTTCTTTTTGTAGTAGAGACTATTAGAGATATATACAACTGGTCAAAATGCAAAGGATAAGGGACCATGGGTGCTTTGCCCCATAAGTGACATCTTTAGCATAACCTCTATATCTAAGGCTCAAGGAAAGTCATGGAAGAGGAAGTTGGAAGATTGTTTGAGCCTGAGGACTCAGTTAGTTACTGCATGGCAGTGTCTGTCTTCTGCACAACAGGCATGTTGCACCCATGAAATCTCAACATGGTGATTGCAGGCCAAAAAACCCACAAAGACACACAGACATGTGTGCAGGAAGATTTTGCAAGGCCTCACCCCTAAATGGAAAGCTATAAGCAGTCAGTCCATGGCTGATGAGGGAGGGAGACCTAGGTTTTTGCTTTTTGTTTGTGGGACAAGACCTCAATCCTAAGTGGTCAGGCCTAAACATACACAAATAAAGGCAACACTATTTAGACTCAATAGGTTGTGTGTGTGTGTGTGTGTGTGTGTGAGAGAGAGAGAGAGAGAGAGAACCCAGAAATAATAATTAAATTATAGAAGAAGTCATGAATTCAGTAGGTAGTTGGGAGATATGGAAGGAGTTAGAGGAGGGAGAGGGAGAAGTAGAGATGATGCAAATGTGGTATACACATACATGAAATCCTCAAGTAAGTAAAAATAAGGTTAAAGCTGAATATGACAGAGTGAACCACAATCCCAGCAATCCTGTGATGAGGTGGGACATGGATATTGGCATCATGCAGAAGCCCAGTGACCGGGTAACCTGGAATACACAGCATGGAAGAAAACAAAGGAGACCCTGTCTTAACAAATGAAAGAGAAGTGGCTGCCAAAAGTTGTTCTCTTGGGCTGGAGAGAGGGTTCAGGCATTCAAGTCTAAGTTTCATAACCAAAACAGCTGTCCTCTGACCTCCACGTGAGCAACTGGTATATGCATAGCTTCCCCCTCCCCTAGTCCTTCTCTATTTCATACACACGTGCACAATAGGAAGAAAAACTCTGGTTCCTCATAGATTGTTCAGCATCAATTTTTAATACATTTCCAATAGTGACTCTAATATGCAATGAAGTGTCATTTCTAAATAAAGTGTTGTATCTGAGCTTTAGCTGGGGTCTATAGTGTTTTAACACAAGGGAACATTCTATGGAGGAAGTACATGAACTGAGTTGGAGAAATGCTTTTGGATCCTTTTGGTATCATATGATGTAATAGGTTCCTGTTTCTAAGAAGGCATGGAACAACACCAGCATTGTTTCTTAAATTGTCTTTGTGCTGAACCAAAAGAAACTAGCTGAAGAATTAAAGCTGCTCTGCACCCTCTGGTGTGTGCCTCATGAAAGCCTTTTCTTAGTGATTATGTCCACTCATGGAATAGCCATCTCCACACCACTGGGCTATTGTGTCTAAAGCTAAAAGGAAAAAAAACTTGCAACCTTACAATGCCATACCTCTTCATGCTTGATTTACTCTACTTAGGCTTGGTCCATGCTGCCACCACTATATTAAATGTTTTCTCTGCAGTATTATATTTTTAAACCCTTTGAGAAATCTGACATGAAATTGGTCACACAATAGAAAAATTGGGAGAAGCAGACTCCCTTTGCTACTCTTTTGTTAGAGTGGTTGCTTTTAATTAAGTCAAGTCCCAAATGAAAACCACAGGGGCCTTCTATCACAGCATCTTCCATAAGCCATGTTAAAGGCACTCTCAAAATCACAGAGAAACTTGCCCGGAATCTCTGATAATAGCAACATTTCTGTAGAGTTGAGTTGGGAGTGAGCCTTAGCTCAAGATTAGAGACATGTCTTCATAAAATTGCCACCCTTTTTTTCTATTTTAAAATAGATTAGTTTTAATTATTTGTTAATTTCTTACAGATATATAATGAAGTTTAGTGTTCTTCTCTCCATGGTATCCTATCCCATGCCCCTTCTTTCTCCAAGAAATACTTCTCTACTACCACTATGTCACTGTGTGTATGTGTAACCAATAGAGTACAAACAGGCAGGAGTAGGAGGTTATCTATTGGAGTATGGGTCACTTGTCAGTCACTGAAGAAAGTGACACCCCTTCCTTGGATCACCATTGATTGTTAAGGGTCCTGTAGGGAGAGATGACCCTCATAGCCCTTCTCCATTCCATCCTATTGTGTTGCCAGCACAGCCATTGCTGCTGTGAATTCCTGAGTGCATGCACTATCCAGAAGATGCTATTTCATAAAGTCCTCCCCAGCTCTGTCTCCTACAATTGTGTTTCCCTTTCTTCTGTGATGGGTGTGTGATACAGATGCCCCCATTTAAAGCTGAGCATTCCATAGTCACTTAGTCTCTGTACTTTGTCTGTTTCTGTGTTAACCACTGCACACTGCCAAGGAAGATTCTCTGATGAGAACTGGTATCTTCAGTAATCTTAAATATAAAGATAAGCATTTAAAATGTGCTTTGAAATCATGTTCATTTAGGAAAGCAATGTAGTGGAGACTATGACCTCCCTAACTGTGGATTCCTAAACAGGTTTACAATATCATGCATGAATTTCCTCCTGGGTTTTAAATTCAGTTTAAACATTCATACAAATATTTCATCAAACTCATTTTACACTTACTGGTTTAAAAACTTAATAATAGTAGTTAGTAGATATGTATTGTTTTTTTCAAACTTCTTTAGTGTTAGTATTCATTCCTAACTCCTTCTCTGCATTTCTCCCCATACCATTCTCCACTTATACCATCTTACTCCATTGTTCTTCTTTCCAACTCCACGCCAATGGTATTCTACCATCTACCCTCCCATAAAGTCTTTCTTGTAACCTCTTCCCCAGTGGCCCCTTTTCTAGCTTCCTGGCTTTTACAGATACTCCAAGTCAAACCCATAAATTTAAAGCTTGGAGCTATTATTCACATAGGAGAAAGAACAAACAGAATTCTCTACCTAAGTCTGAGTTACCTCAGTTGGTATAACTTTTCCCACTTGGTTTAATTTTTCTTTACAGCTGAATAAAATTCCATTGTGTATTATGTGCCACATTTTCATTGTCTATTTATCAATTGATAGACATTTGGGTTGATTCCATTTCCTAGTTACTGTGAATAGTTCAACAATAAACATAGTCAAGCTATTCACACATAATCTCTGTAGGAGGACATAGAGTCCTATTGATAAATCATGGTGGTATACCTTGGTCATATGGTAGCTCTACGGTTAGCTATTTTAGGCTTCTTCACACTGATTTTCATTATAATTTTATCAGTTTGCACTCTCACCAGGAATAAGGGTTTCACTTTCCCTACATCATAGCTAACATTTGTTGTCAGCTGTAGATCTTAAACATTTTGACTAGAGTAAGATGAAATCTCAAAGTAGTTCTAACTTGCATTTCATTCCTGGCTAATAGTGATGAACACTTCTTAAAATATTTCTTAGTTATTTTTATTTCTTCACTTAAGAATTCTATATTCAGTTCCATGGCCCAACTTTAATTGATACTTAGGTATATTTTTAGTTCTTTGTGTATTCTAGACATTTAATCCTCTATGAGATGTGTAGTTAGCAAAGGTTTTCTCCTCTCTTAAGTCAAAGGACAATTTTATTTGTAGTACAAAGTTTTTTTTTTTTAATTTCATGAGGTCTCACTTGTTGATTATTGACCTTTTTCTGGTGAGATTGGGATGGTATTCAGAAAGTTCTTATCTGAGTCTATATCATGATGTGTACTTCCTACTCTTCTAGAAGTTTCATCTAGAATTAATTTTTGATCCAATTTGAAATAGATGGGAGAGCATGGTGAGAAAAGAAACAAGTTTCAATCTCTACATGTAGATAGCTAACTTTCCCAACAATGCTTGTTAAGATACTTTCTCTCTGTTGAGTATTTTTGGCACCTTTTTTAAAAATCAAGTGACTTTAGGTACATGGACATATCTGTCCCCTACACATTTCATTGACCTGTGTGTCTCTTTTTGTGGCCATACCGTGATGTTTTTGGTTACTAATTGTGTAACTTGAAATCAGGTATGGTGATACTCTGAGGAGTACTTTCATTGTTCAAGATTGCTTTGGCTATCTTGGGTCTTTTGTGCTTTCATCCAAAATTTAATATTGGTTTTGCAATTCTGTGAAAACCTTGCATTGGATTACTATGGGTATGTCATTAAATCTGTATATTTCTTTTGAAAAGATGGTCATTTTCACATTATTAATCTTACCTATCAATGTATTAATGTGATGTTTTTCCATTTTCTAGTGTCTTCTTCAATTTTGTTATTTTAGTGTTTTAAAGTTTTCATTGTCTAGGTCATTCACTTCCCTGGTTAGATTTATTCCAAGGTATTATTGAGGCTATTTTGCATGGGATTGTTTCTCTAATGTCTTTCTCTGTATATTTGTCTTTGGTATATAGGGAAGCTATTGACTGGACTATGATAATTTTGTAACCTGTCACATTGCTAAAAGTGTTTATCAGCTCTAGCAGTTTCCCAAAGTAGTCTTTGGGATCTCTATATAATTCTATCACCTTCAAGTAAAGACTCTTTGAATTCTTTCTTTCTTTTTTTGTATCATTTTTTATTTCCATCTCTTTTCTTACTGTTCCAGTAAAACTCAAGCACTATATTAAATAGAGGAGGCAAAAGGGGACACTCTTGTCTTGAAACGTGTGTGTGTGTGTGTGTGTGTGTCCATAATTTTGCTTATTTTTGTAGCATTTGGAGGTTCCTTAGGCCTCTTTCCTATAACAAGCACCTTAGTATCTTTGTTTTTTCCCCTCTTGTAGCCTTTTGGGGTCAATAATCTTTCCCTTCAGGAAAAATATTCCCTCTAGTGTCTTCTGTAGGGCTGGCTTGGTAGTCATAAATTCCATTAAGCTGCATTTACTATGTTAAGTTTTTTTTCACCTTTAATTATGATAGATCGTTTTGCTAGGTATATTAAATTAGTTTGGCAGTTATGGTCTTCCAGAATTTAAAATACATCTTTAGAAGACCATCTTGCTTTAAAGGTTTTGATTGAGAATTCAATAGTTATTATGATGGGCCTGGCCTTAAATATGATTTGATCTTTCTCTCTTGCAGCTTTTAATATACTTTCTTTGTTCTGTATGTTCATTATTTTAACTATACTATGGCATGGACAGTTCCTTTTCTGGTTCTATCAGTTTGATGTTCTGAGTAGCTTTTGTATTTGATTGGGCTTTGTTTTCTGTCTTTGGGAAATGTTTGTAGTCTTCAGGAGAGACTAGATTGCAGTACAGTTATGGGCCTATTTTCCTTTATTAGACCAGCATTCCAAGTACCACTATCTATTTTTATTCTACCCTGTGGGTTGAGTATTGGCTTCAGAAACTGTCACCACTCAATGTTTAACCCATTCTGGTAGTAGAGTAGCAGGTGACTACAAAAAAAAAAAAAAGAGAGACACTTGTTTTATGAAGTAAATGGGCCCTGTGTAGACTAAATATGTTAGTTATTTAGGCACAATACTACAGTGAGACTATGATTATTGTCAGATTGCTATATGGGAAATGGAAGAGGGAAACATATAGAAGAGTGGGAATGGCAAAGGCAAAGGAATAAGAAAGTTAAGAATAGACTAATAAGAAAAGGGTAAAATTATGTACTCAGATGTCATAAACCAGCTCAGTTTCTGTACTGTAAGAGATGCAATTGTACAGGAAGGAGTAAGTCAGCCAGTAACCTTTGTTACTTGACACAAGCCTGTTCTGTGAGGAAAGCTGAGACAAATGTTGCAACCTGCCGGCAGCAGCCTCTGCTTAGAACTGAAGGCACTCTTTAGAGCTTGTGCTTAGACCCTGCTGTTTCCAGTTCCTCACTGGGGTGCTGATAATGGTGCCAGCTGCAGTACCTAGGAACCCCTTCCACAAAACCCCTAAAACACAGCTCCTGTAGATTGCTTGGAAGAAGTCTATGCCCAGTCAACCACTAGAGTTGTGGTGCACAACCCTCAGATTGTGCAGCTGCAGCAGCCACTATGCTGGTCTCAGTCTCAGCAACAACTGCAGATCCCAGAGCTCCTGGGCACTAAAGACACAGCCGAGAGTCATGGAATATCTCTGTTCCCTTTATTTCCTGACAATAATCAGCCACTTGTTCTGACATGACTCCTAAGTCACTATCTTACCTGAAAGTCTCCCCTCTACTCACTTCTTCCCTATTAAGAATTTTCCACAATGCTATAACCATAAAATTCACATCATTGCTCAATTTTCATGAGTTAGGCATTTGCTGTCCTGCCGATTGCATTTCTGTGCAGTTGTGAGCATCTATCTTGTTTCCTTGTGCTTCTGTACAGATCCAAACACACACCTACAGTACACACTTTCCCCAGAGGGGATGGTGATTTGGGAGATCTTTGTGTGATACAGGAGCACCATATATGTTCCTGACCACCAACAATAAAATGAATACATGCATCATCACTCATTCTGTGTACAGCAGGTGCTTATTGGTGGTGTCACTCAGAGGTGGGTACCAATAGCATGAAGAGCAGCTCTGGGCCAGAGATGGTGTTTTGTACTTAAATGCATTTCTTTAACCCTGCCCATAAGTATGCTCTTCCCTCTTCACAGATGAAGAAACTGGGTTTACAGGGGCTGGGTCTCTTGATCAAGGACACACAGGTACTACTCGGGAGACCCAAAGAATAGAACCCCACTTTATTTCACCCCAAAGCTCACTAGCTATCAGTATCAACTCAATCCTACACTGAAACAAAGAGCAAATTAGTGGTCTGGCGTCCTAAATGTTCTCATTGCCCCCTACAAAGATACTGGAATCCTGGGGGATGAGGAGCAGGAATCTAACATTTCGTGTGGAACAGGATTCTCCATCTCATGCCATAATCATTTTGGATAGGATCATTATTTGCTGGCACATACATTTGATACCCTCTAGATGCCAGCATTCACTCCTAAATTATGGCAACTAAATTACTGTGAAGACTTTCAAATGTCCTTTTAGGGGTAGAATTCAACCCCTTTGAGAACCAATAATGTGGACCTGGGTGAGAATGGGAACCTTGGTGTTGCACAGAGGCATAGCACAGTTTCGACGCTTCCATTGCCAGAAGTTCCCAGGGAGAAAGGAGATCCAGAACTGAGGAGCTAGATCAGACAGCAAACCATATGCAGTGCAAGCTTGAGAGGCCACCCTTGATGCAGGACCCACATTAAAAGGCTGGGGACAGCAGCACATTACTTGTGATCCCAATACCAGGAAGACAGAAACAGACAGATTCCAGGGGCTCACTGGCCAGCCAACCAAGCCTAGCAAGTCAACTCCAGGCAAGTGAAAGATCCTGTGTCAAAAAAAAGTGGGGGTCAAAAGATAGCTCAGAGGATAAAGAAGCTTGCCATGATGGATGACCTGAGTTTGATTCCAGGAACATATTGTAAAGGTGAAAGGGATAATCAGCTCCACAGACGTCGATTAACCTCTCTATGTGAGTTATGGTGAACACACACACACACACACACACACACACACACACACACTTTTTTTAAAGAAAAAAGTGATTGAGATGCAAATAGAGCAAATCAAATAAAAAATAATGAGTTGGAGATGTAGCTCACTGGCAGATTCCCTTACCTAGTACAGGCCTTGAGTTCAGTCCTAACCCCACTACCAAGACAAACCAAAAGTGGCTGCTAGTAGGTGAACAGAAAGGTTTAAGAAACACTCTTCTAGTGGGGTTTTTCTTGCCAAGCATGGACACTTGGGGTTGATCACCAGTACTATGGAAGTTAAGCATCCCAGCACTTAGAAGGTAGAGATAGGAAGATCTGAAGTTCAATAACATCTTCAGCTGCATAAGAAATCAGAGGTCATCATGAGCTACATGGAACCCTTCTTCTGAATGAATGAATATGTCCATTGAGTGGATTAAAGTGCATGCCACCTCAAAAGGTCAGAATATACTAGCTGCCACATACTTCTGAGAAGCAGTCCACTTGTTACCCTCTTACAATAGTTTATGTAGACCTTGATCTAGACACTGGTAGCCCAGCGTGATAGCCCATGCTCCATCTTTTAGAGAATAGAAATGGAGGTGTTACCAGAGTCAACAGACGTGGGGTGTTCAGGTAAGCCGTCTGCATGTGAAGTCTTGCTACTTGTTAATGTCTTTTATTGTATAAAAGTTGTTTTTGTTCCACAAAATGTCCCCAGTGTCATATAGTCTAAGGACTTTGACCTAACATTAGGCAAACTGCTGGTACTCTCAAAAAGTAACCATGTTCTCCACAAGTGACAGCTCTTGTGGGTTTGAGAACATGAACATGATAGTTCCAGTGAAAACTGGGCAGCTCTGGTGGGGGGTGGGGAATCCACCTGAGCCTCATCTGTGTTAGCAGAGCAGAATAACCATGACACAGATGGAATGTACTTGTTGGTCTTGACCCAGGGTCTTCTTTTCCCCCTGGTGTTGATCCCAGTGGAATAAACTGTCACTTTCAAAGCTAGCACAAGGCAATACTTAAGATGCATGTGAACCATTTCATTAACAATTGGTAACAAGTAAAGAAGGGCGTGAACAGGAATGCTCTATGATTCTAAAGGCTGTTTTTATTTTTGTTAGTTCGTTTGTTTGCAACTCTCTTGAAACCACATGTATGATTCATTTTGTTTCAAACAGGCTGCAATGAACTTATCAGAATTATGCACAATACTAAAAGGCTTCATATCTTGTTCTTTCCAGGGTTCTTTTGCCTCTTGCCCTCACTGGATGTTACAAGACTTGTGCTCCCTTGGTTGTCATGGTTACAGGATGCTACAGAGCTGGCTACAAGCCACACACAGGAAGCCTAAAAAGAATATTTACAACACAGGAATACTTCCCCTTGGACACTCTAGGGACCAAACTGAACATTGTGCCCTTACTAGAAAGAAATCCATGGATTTTCTTCAAATGAACAAGAGCCCAGACACAAGCTTGCCTCTGTGACCTTTCTCTGCCATGGAGCTAAGAAGGAGAATAAGTTATTTTACACAGAAGTGCCTCTTCTCAGCTTAGGCCCCCTGTGCCCAAGCCAGATTGCTTGAAGGATAACTAGAGTTTCCTTCAGATTTATTCATAGTCCTTCTGATGATGAGACCATGTGTGTGTGTGTGTCCCAACATTTTAACAAATAGAAAGAAAACAAAACTAAACAAAGGAGCTTATTCCTCCCCTCCAGTCCCATAGCATTCTTGTGTTAAATAAGCACTGTGGGACTAAAGGGCATTGTCTGAATATCCTATCTGTAAGTACACTAATTACAGGCCCATGTCATCCTTACGTTGTAGCAATAGTGGTACTGTGTCAAGTTCTTGCCCCTTGCTTAGTGCCAGGCTGATCCTTTGAACATTAAATGCACATGAAAACCAACTAAACCCCAAGACCCAAGATGGCCATCTTGACATTGTCAGAAAGTGACAGTCTGTGAAATGCAGCTCAGAAACTCAAAAGAAATTTGAAGTAGAATTAGGTCTCTCTGTAGTCATGGTTTCCACATCCATGGATTCACTCAACCTCACATGAAAAAAAAAATCCATCTGTACTCAACACGAACAGATGAGGTTTTTTTTTTCTTGCTTTTTTTAGATGTTATTCTCTCAACAATTCAGCCTAACAACTCTGTGTACAGAAGTCGCCTTTGGTATTAATAAATATATTTTGAAGACATATATATATATATATATATATATATATATATATATATATGGTTTAAATGCAAATACCACACCATTTTTCTATAAAGAAACAGAACATCTGCAGAGTGTGATAGCTGAAGGAGGTTCAGAACAAGTCCCGGGATCTGTATATCCCATGGGATGCCTAGTCATCCAAACAAAATGCCTGAGGTAGAGCCCCAAATGGCCTCTCTGCTTTCTCCCTCTATTGCCTGCAGTCTGTTTTCCATAAAATAAGCAGTGTGATCAAAAGAAGCCAGGCTGTCATCTTAACATTCTACATAGAAAATTTCATGTTCCTCAGCAAAATCCAGAGTTTTATCTCCGCTCCAGTACTCTGGACTAAGACCAAATCCTCGCTGACTACATCTCCTACTAGTCTCCTCCCTCCCTTCACTACAAACCCAGCCCTGTCCTTTGACTAGCTTGCTTTTTCTTTTTAAAGCAAAGAGCAAGCTCCCACCCTGTATCAGATGCCAACTTCCAAGGGAGGCCTTTGTTGGCCAGCCAGGGTAGCCTTCTCCAGCCTTGCCCTCAGTTCCCTCTTTTGCCTCATGCTCACTCTGGTTCCGGTCACATTAAACATTAACCTTCAGTCTGCTTATTCATTCTACTGGCTCTGAACTGTCTGTAAGAACCATGCCTTTGTCAGCCCAGCCTTCAAGGAGGCATGTCTGAGGGAGGGATTTTTAAGCAGAGGGTACAACAATCCTTGAAAGGTAGCAATTCCGAGGAACAATATGGAAAATTGTCAATAATTTCAAGTACTGGATTTTCTTCAACCTAGGAACAAAAACCAAGCTTTGCTTCCAATGGCTGCTTCCAATTTTGAAAGAAGTTCAGTGAATTTTTTGTATTCTCTCCTTTAATGTGGACTTACTCCATAGGAAGATAGGGTGGAGTAGATTTTAAGAAAAACATACTATTCAAGACTAGAAAGCAGGCATGCTAAGCTTCCCTCTTGTAGTCATCTGTACAGGTACCATGTGATTTGCACACACCTTCCAATTTATGCTGAATTCAACTGGCCTGAACAAGGGTTAAGCAAATGAAGGGCCATCTCGACCAAGACCAAGTCTATAGCTCAAACAAGTGAAGACCTTGCTCTATAAGTGGGGGAACATGGGTACCCCAGCCTTTTCTGGGAAAGACTAAAGGCTGAGTCACAGTCATACAGGACACCATCTCTGGGCATTTTTTTCAGTTGTTAGGGAGAGATGGGATTGGCTGCAGCGACTCTTTAAAATGTATATTGGGTACCCACACTGAGCAAATCACAGAATAAGGAGTTAATATTAGGAAAAACTTCAGAGTAGTTGAGAGAACTCAGCATATTTGTTGTCAAATAATGTCTAGAGATCTGGGTGGTTCACTTTGTTTAAGCAGCTTTTGACTTCTCTATGCACCTTTAAATTAGGAGACATCAGGCCCATTATTCACCCAGTTAAGGGAAAGGGCCTCATGAAGCCTTGGTTCTCAAGTGATGACAATTACTGCCTCTCACACAGATATTGGCATTACAACTTTTTTTAAATTTATTTTTCTTATTTTACATATTCATACCTGTTCCCTCTCCCTCCCTCTCTCCCATGCCCCCCCAACCACCCTCCCATCCCACCCACCCCTATTCCACAGGTAGGGCAATGCCTTCCAGGAAGGGTCAACAAAATCTGTCAAGTCATTTGAAGTAGGGACTAGGTCCTCCCTCTTGCCTCTAGGTTAAAGGGATATCCCACCATGGGGAATGTGCTCCCAACGTCCTTTTGTGCACCAGGAATAAATCCTTGTTCCACTCAGTCGAAGAGGATGACTTTTCCTGAATAGAGGACTGACCTTCCATCAAGGGTATACGAGTAGCTGTGCTCCCCTGCTAGAACCTCCGAACAAGCTCTCAAGGTCCCTGGTTTTCAAAGCTATATTGAGGAACAAAATGAATGCCCTGAGTCATATCCACTTTCCACCTCACCACCACCCTAACACAGAGACACACTATCAGAGAGCCTTGCCTGAGTCCTGAAGGTAGTCATGAAGTTTGTTCTATGCTCCTATGTACTCATAGCAAGTAAGCCCAAGTGATTTCATGAAATTCATCTTGCCACTTTGCTCTCTCTTTCCTTTTTATCGGTGGTGTAAAAAGGATCTCAAATAAAGCCATTGTGTATGCTTTACCTCCTTCTATACTTTTGCATGAGAAGAGCAGAAGTACATGTCAATGACTCAGAGATACCAAGAATGCTTGGGGGCTGAGCACATCTACTTTAAGATCTGTGAACTAGAGAAATTGAATGAGACACATAGGTTTTGTTTTATGCATGTGAAACTGGATACCTCCAGCCTGAAGGATTATAGATTCCTCCATGTTCCTGAATACGTTATATCTTAGTCCAATGTAGCCCAATAAGGAAACTGAAGCTTAAAGGTACCATGACTTGGTTAAATTTACATTAAAGTGTTTTTTTTGGTTTTTTTTTGTTTTTGTTTTTTTTTTTTTGTTTTGTTTTGTAAATATAGTTAATGATAACACCATCCTTTAGTTTTCTCAGACATAAAAAGACAATTGCTTTCTTACTTTTGTTAGTAAAATATTCTAAAGAATTTAAGGCACACAAGTGTGCATGCACCCATGATTATAACTTTAGAATCCCTTAGGCAAAGCATAAAAAAAAAAAAAACAGAAGCATAAAGATCAGAAAAAATTACAGAACAAAAAGTAATCATTTTCTTAGAATATCTTTTCTCAATAATGGTTTATTTACATAGGAAAACAGTTCTGTCTGTAAATACAATGGCTTAGGACTGAGAGGGTACAATGCCCTGTTCCACACAAGGATCACTAGCATCAGCAAACAAACATTGCAAGCTCATGAATTGTCAGCTACATTCTGCCTTGCATTAGGAGGACAGATTGAATGGAGTACTCTGTTTTGTTTTTGTTTGTTTGTTTGTTTTTGTTTTGTTTTGTTTTTTGTTGTTGTTTTGTTTTTCTCTAGTCCCAAAGTTAAAAACATGGTTCTTTTTATCTGGTGGTGGGCTGAAGGGAGGAGGCAGAATCTAGTTCACTGGGAGCTATATTGATGGGAGATGTCATTCTGTAAATATGTTTCTCTTATTGGTTAATGAGTAAAGCACACTGGCAAATAGGAAGGCAAGATAGGTGGGACTAGGAGACAAGAAGGATTCTGGGAGTTATAGTAGAGAGGAGTCAAGATGTAGGCCATGGAAGAAGAGCACTGAACCCTTTCTCTGGTAAGATTAAGACCATGTGGAAATACTTTGGTAGAAATGAGTTAATATTTAAGACAGAGTAGCCAATTAGAGATGCTAGTAACAGGCCAACAGTTTTATAATTAATACAGTATCTGTGTGTGTTTTGGGGGGGGGGGCTGACGTGGCTCTGGAACCAGGCTGATGGGAAACTGGTCATAATGCTATATCTCGCCCTAGCCCCTTCCTTTATTCCATTTTCTCTGCTTCTGGGCCACCATGATGTTAATTGAACTGCTCTGACATGTGTATCACCACCATATAGACCTCTGAAATGCAGAGAGAAAACAAGTAATTCCTCTCTGAAGTTGCTTGTCAGGTATTTGGTCACATTACAGCAAAAGTAACCAAATGTATGTACTGTTCAGGAAATAATCCACCTGCTTAGGAACTGTTCCCTTAGGGGAACTCTTGTCCCTTCCTGATTCCACACTTTTCTAAAGTTATCCACTAGATAACTCAAGATTCTTCGGGCATGTAGGGCAGATATGCAGTCCACTGTGGCCAATAAGAACATCCCACAAGGTATACAATGGTCTAAGAAAAGAGATGAATTATTCAACATGGCAAATCAATCCAAAAATTGCAGTGTACATGGAGTCAAAAGATATGCGGCCCTTTTCTCTATGCTCTTGTTTAGAGCATCCTTGTTAAAAAGGAAGAATAAAATAATAAGAGAAAGATAGTCACAGAGGTGTGGAAAGCTGTGGATGGAGGGGCTGAGAAACAGAAAAAGATGTTACCATCTGGGCATGTTAAGCCCTTGGTCTGAACATGTGAATTATTAATAAGACTTCTCTTTTTTCTCTAAGCCAGTTTATTTTCTCTCACTTGCAGAAAGAATTTTGTCTAATCAAATAAATTTTTAAAGGGGTGCATGAAAATGCCAGAAATGAATATAGAACTTAAGCTTAAAACAAAAATTAAAATTCCCAATATGTTCACAAATACTATATTCAATGGAGAAAATATGCAAATTATGCTTTGGTATACATAATATACTTGGTTTAAATAAAAGCAAAGGAATAAAAAATGCAAATTGTGGTGTCATGATAAGAACTGAAATTTGATTCAATAATTACATCACTGGGTTGTAAATATTTTCTTAGGTCCAAAACTTGGTAATTTAAAACATTTATTGTTTCACAGTCTTTAGACTGACTATCCAAGGCCAACTTAGTCATGTCTCCAATTTTTTTAGGCTATACTCAAGGACTCAGCAGGATGGGGGGGGGTGGCGCGTAGTTAATCTGGCAGGTGCTTTGGGGTGGGAGCCTTTGGATCTCACTTCGCTATTGGCAGGATTCATATCCCTGATTACAACTCCATAGAGAGCTTTATTTCCAAACTTGACATGCACAAAAGGACATACCTATAGTTTGTTTTCTTTTCCCAGTTTTTTTTAATCATTTTATTGTTTGAGAATTTCAACATGCCTATATGTTTTGATCAAATCCATCCTCCATTCATTCCCCAACAATTACTTTCCTATCACCCATCACTTTTCCCTACAAATTTCATGTGCTTTAAAAAAAAATAATACTAATACATTGAATCCGCTTAACACTGCATATGCTTGGGTGTAGGATCATTTACTAGAGGAGGAACAGACTCTCAGGAGCCATATTCCTAAAGAAAACTGCCTCTTCCTTCCCCAGCAGCCAGCAACAGCCAATAGCTTCTCAAATGGAGATGAGACATCATTAGCCCCCTCCCCAGCCCATGCTAGGATTTTGGCTGGCTTGATCTTGCACAGGCCTTGTACGTGAAGTTCCAGCCACTGTGAGTGAGTGCATATGTGCAATGGTGCTGTCATACAGGACAAATACTCATCTTTGCAAAATCCATCCCCTCTGGTTCTTACCATTTTTTCTGCACCCTCTTCCACCATGACCCCGATCCTTGTCAGTAGGAAATGTGATGCAGTTACTGCATTTAGAGCTGAGTATTCCAGTCTCTAATTCTCTACATGTTGGCCAGTTTGGGGTTTTGTATTCATTACAATATACTGTAAAAAGAACCTTCTCTGATGAGCATTGAGAGATGTACTCATCTACAGGCATAAAGTTAAGAACTTAGTAGGTAGTTGGTTAATATGTTCATTTAGTGTAATAATCAAGCCAGGTTCTCCCACAAGGCCCATGACCTACCCATCCACAAGATTTTGTTCCAGTTTATAATACAAATCATGAGTTCTGTTTTATAGAGCAGGTTATAAGACTAATCAGAAACTTGTTGCACCAGTGGGCATAACTTGACGAGCCAGTCATTACTGTGGCTCCCAGGGTTCACAGATAATGCCACTGATGACTTGTCCACCCCAGTATCATGCATATAGAACCATCTAACTCTCCGAAAGATAGTCAATAGGGATGCAGCTCCCAGGTTGGTACCAGCTCAATGTCCTGTGACTCAAGTATATCATCCTTAGTAATAGAGTCTTACTATCAAGTTCAGGGGTAGTAAAGAACCATATTAATAATCCATAATTTTAGTCAGCCACTTTAAGACCCCATTGACCAATAACTTGGGAGGGGGAAGTAACTCATACCAGTAAATGAGGTTTTTATTTGAAAGCCTATGGCATTTAAGAGAGGTATTGCTTCCCACCATCACATTATAAGGTAACTGCATTTAAATCCTATTTATGTGTGGATATGTACACATTTTAGGAAACTTCTATATTAGTGGGTTTACAAGTGGCATATTTCAAAGCTCATTAATGTAGCCATTCCTCCCCATATATACCCTTTACCCTGTGTTCTCATCTGTCACTCATTTAACCCTTCCTATTTCTTTTCTCTTTCCACCAGCATTATTCCACCTTCCCTTGAAAGGTGGCTAGTTCTGTGGTTTTATGGGCACTCCAGCTTAAGCACACATATCCAACAATCCAAAGCTAGTGTCCATGTACAAGAGAGTGTGTGTGCTATTCAATATTTGGTGCAAGGGAAAAGGGAATCCTGAGAAACCAGGTAGGACTGTGGAATAGAAAGACCTAACTGGAAGTGTATGGAAAGAGGTCTCAGAAGAGCTTAAAGGGCTCATGGGATGGAAAAGAGGGGCCTCCCTGTGGGTAAACAAAGAGGAAGCAAGGCAAGTCAGGTAACTGGGGAATGGGAGCCCCATGGGAGCCAAGCTGCCTGGGAATAAGGTAATATATATAGTCAAACTTTTTTTTTTTTTTTTGTCATATAGGATTCTCTATAGGGCAGTTCACACTGTAACTCTAACCATCTTTACAATGAGCAAATTTAACAAAGAGAGTGATTTAAACAGTCTTTTATAAGCAAACCCCAGAAGCAGCAACCCTTCACTATCCTAGTCTCTTCCTGAGAAACAAGCCTCTAGGTCCATCCCACTGTCAGAAGGTTGGTTGCACCAAAGCTGGAGGAGTACCAGGAGATAGAAGCCACTGTGACCCAGTTCAGAAGCTGTCTAAGAGTCCCTCCGCAGAGGCCTCTGCGTCCTCAAAGATCAAACTTCAATTTCTTAGGAAAATAAAGAGCATTATTTCACCAAACTCAAGCAGCATTAAAATGTTACTGTTATTATTATTAGGGGATTATAATGGTCAATCTTTCAATTTGATCTGGGATCAACTAGGACACATAACTCTGTCCCATAAAATCCTGCCTGGCTATTAGAAGCATGTTTCTGTAAGTAAACAAGCCTATAACGCCACATCTGTGAAGGCTTTTCCAGGAAGGATTTACAGAAGCCTCAGAGTGGATGACATATGCCATGAATTCCAGCACTCAGGAAGCAGAGGCAGGAAGATCTCTGTGAGTTCGAAGCCATCTTGGTCTACAGAGTGAATTCCAGGACAGGCTCCAAAGCCACAGAGAAATGCCATCTCAAAAAAAAAAAAAAAAAAAAAAGTCTGAGAGGAAAGCCATGTCTGCTCACCTACATTCTCTCCTTGATGTTGAATGAACTGCCCTGTCACTGTTGCTACTGCTGTGTGGGACACATCTTTTATGGCCACCATAACCTTCTTTGGACTTCCAGTGTAGACCAAACCAGAGGCTCTCCAACACCAGACTAGGACTACTACTGAGAAAATACTGCTGGTTTTGGAATGCAGATGGCTATTGTTGGCCATTACAAACCATTCTAATAAATGCCCCTTTATAATACATATTCCTTCTATTGGTTCCATTCCTCTAGAGAACCCTGACTAATACAGGGATTATACACAGGTGAAAGCTAGTCGGGCACTTTTGCCTCAGCAGCACACTTTTTTAGTTGTGGTGTGAGCAGTAGATAGAGAATATGAAGGTATTAGGGCTTCTGTAAGCACCACATGTATCAGCATCAGAACATTTTTAATCACAACACTAAGGGCTCAACTTTCTCAGTTTTGTTGTTGTTGTTGTTGTTGCTGTTGTTGTTTGTTTGTTTGTTTCGTTTTGAGGGCAAATATCCTGGGACCCAGGTCTCATCCAAGTCAGGGAGACCATGCTCATCTGCATCTGCTGGGAGCACAAGTACACATAGGTGTGTGGGTGTGGCAGAGTGGATGAAGATGTAGAGTTCAGAGTGGACTAATAGAGTGGAGAAAACATGTGGAGTTATTTATTTATCAAAATAATTGGCTCTGTCTATCCGAACATTTGGACTTGCTCTTTCTAATCATTAACTGCTCCATAAGATTCCATTTGGCTGTTGTAAGCTTGTTCCTCTAAATAAATGACTGCATGAAACAAACCAGCATCATTAGGATAGCTCCTTATTAAGCTTTAAGAAAAGACTATCATTGTCTGCATTTGACAAAAGGGAAAGAATGAAATTATTTGCATAAAAATTATAGATGTAAAATTTTTAGAGGAGATTTATACCCTAGGATGCTTTGCTTTAAAAATAGTTTTACTTATTATAGAGATGGCAGCTACGCAAGGAGCTGTTTTATAAACAGTTTAAGTTACTACTTCCCACATGTACAGGGTGCATTCCCAATTTTGTGTATATTGCTATTCATTCTTGAATAAACACTTCCATTTTCCTATCTACATAAGAGGTAGATTAGATTTCCCCCTGGAGAAAAACCGGCCACCAGCAAGCAGCCTAAAGGCTTCTTTTGTGTGCAGCTTTCCTATGTAGAAAAGCCAAGGTTGCAGCAGAGAATAACAACAGGGATTTGTCGTGGCTGTAAGAAAGTGTTCTCAGCTTGATTCAAGTTGCATATGTGCCAAGTTCACACAAGAAGACAAAACAAACCAGCACTGGACTATTAAGCCAGGATATGTGAACTAGAGAGAAGCAGCATGTGTCAGCAGAGAGTTCTGTTACAAAACTGCTTCCCATCACCAAAATACCAGTATAGGAGCTGACACGGTGTGGTTGATTCCAACCGTCGGGATACTGGTAAACCTTCCTTAATGCTGCTTCTGACATTCCAGGGCATGCATCTGAGCCCATGGTATAAAGCTTGTGCTTTCTGTAAGTAGTGACTTTAAAATCCATCTCTGTCCCTGTTGCTTCCTATAGCAAAAAAGAGAGCAACGATGGAAGGGATGGGTGTCTCCTCTCCGCTGCCTCATTGGATCTTTTCTGTGAAAGGCATATCATGGGCCTGGGAGGCTGAACTTGAAAATAACACCTTCCATTCACACCTCCAAGAACTCAAAGGTGGCAACAGTCCTTGATGCCATTTTGAAGTGGTTTTCCTGGACATCTAATGTCTGATACCATTGTGACTGGGGATATGATTGCCAAAGCCTCCCACACACCCATGAGAACCTCCACATTTGCCTAACTTCATGTATGAACACAAATGTATTTTAATGTTTTTTTATCCAAAATACTAGACTCTGTAGTTAGGCTCAAAGCCACACTCATCATGCCTTTTTGAAAGCACATATGATTTGGAAATGACTGACTCATTCCCAGGACTCCATCAAGATGTATAAAGCTATGGTCACCTCATCTTCCATTCAACAAGGAGAGTGGCCTGGCAGCCAACAACAAAGATGTCAAAGATGTCAGGGCCTTAAACTGCAACCTTATCCCTGCCTTAGACTGTAACCATCCTGCCAGAAAGAAAATTATACTAAGAGAACTGGATATGACTCTCTTTGACTAACTGGTGAAACAATAGTTTCCAAGAAACTGGGATTTCTTCAGGAATCTCATGCTGGAAGAAGAAAAAGAGTGAAGCCTGGTGACAGGAGAAAAGGAATTTGTCTCCCAGGAAGACAGTGATTGCAACTCTGACAACATATCAGATTACCTTGCAGGAGGGACTGGCACCAAGACAATGAGAGATCAGTGATGAGCAAGGACCACACTGTGACCAAAATTTCTTACTATACATACATGTTGCCTTCCATTCAAACCTGAAACCTCACATCAGGACTCTGAAGATGGACTGAATGTCAAGTCCCAAAGGAACTTGGAGCATCTCACTTAGTACCTGTGGCTCCTCCTAGCACTTCTCACCCCATCCTAAACATCTCCCTCCCAAGGGCTGGGCCTAGATTCCCTTCCCCCAGCTTTTGATTTTTATATAACTCAGCCATTTGGACTACATGCTCTCCTGGTCCTCTTGGCCCCCTCTCCCTTCTCTCTCTCTCTTCCTCTCTCACTATCTCCCACATCTCAATCCTCTCAAGGCCCAGTCTGTATCCTTCAGAGATGCCTCTGGATGTGCTTCCCCTCATATCAACAATATAATGCTTCTCCTCAGCCATAACATGGAGCAGTCATGTCTTCATAAACCTGTTTTGTGAGTTTCTCTCTATCAGCATGAAGTCTACCAGCCAGGTAAACTGTGTCTGTATCTGCCTTTCTCAGCAGGAGACATAAGAGCTCTCAAAGAAAAATGAGGCCTGGGGCCTGATTTTACATATGAAATGAACTAACCAGGTAGGTGCAGCCTTGGGGAAGGAGCTGTTTTGTTTGCTACTCTTAACATAAAGCTTTAGTTAGTCATCAACATCATCAGATATCTGAAGGATAAATTATAACAGGAAGTAAAATTCAAATATCCTATGTATCAATTTGAATGACAAGAGATGTTCCACTGCCGCCACAATCCAAGTTGAGTTGACTATGCTCCATGGTCTTCTTTGGAGACCTCAGGATCACCACAAGTAGCTAGCATTTCTGCCTATCATTTAGGAAGTCACTGGATCTTTTTACTTCTCTTCCCAGTGTGGCTACATTGAATCATCAATTGCACTTTCTCTGCTTTTCAGTAACACCTTGCAGACAGGTGGCCAAGCCTAACTTATTAGAGCTGCCAGGGTCTAGGCTCTGACAACTCCCCTAACAATTCCCTCCCTAGCCTTCATTTTCTATATCTCTGTGATGCGGGTAGCGACAGTTGCTCTTTGATGTTGTGCTATGAGGATTCACAGATCTGTTTGGATGCTATTAGCAACATATATAGTAGAAGTTAAGATATCACAGGGACAAAATGGGATTCAATGCAATGCAGGAAATGCAATTAATGTATTGGCATTCAGAACACAGTGGTACCAAGGTTATAGGAAGATGGGGTCCTTTAATTCAGAAGCCAAAAGAAAATAATAAATTTGAAGTCCCAAGTGAGAATAGATTGGAAAAGAATGCTTAAATGGCTGTGGTATAATTTGGATTTACAATATGGTAGAAGGCCTGTGGCACTATTAGGGTATAGAGTCCTGAAGAGATGAGGCCTGGTAACAAGTCACTAGATACAATCCCTCAAAGGGGATTGTGGACCATAGTTCATCTTCTTTCCATTGTTAGTTTGCTGGCATAAGGTGAGCACTTTGGCTCTGTTGTATGCTCCCCCCAGAATGTGCAGCTTCATCACAGGCCTAGATACAGCATATCCAACCACTTGTTGATGGGACCCTTCAGAACTGTGAGCCAAAATGTGAGCATGAGCCTGAAGGGCACATTATAAGAATAGAAAGCCAACCAACACAAGCAAGTTATTGAGCTTATGTGTGAGAAAAGTACGAATGCATGTGCCTATTGAGGTACTTGTTCCCAGTTCTAGAGGGTCCAATGAGGCCAAGACAAAAAAGTCTAATCTAGTGCATAGAAATCTCTTAAGTACAGCCTTCCCCTTTCTAGATGACAAAGTGGAGGTTCAACACAGAAAAATGACCTAGCTAATGGTAATAGTAGTGACATCATGATATCTTCTGACAGTCCTTTTGATTGTGTTCATTTATTTACCTGTGTCTATGAAGGGATGCAGGGCACATAACTGTCATGGAGCACTTGTGAAAGTGAGAGAGCAACTTGTAGGAGTTGGTTTCCTTCTACTGTGTGGGTTCTGGTAACCAAACTTAGATCATTGGGCATGGTGGAAAATGCCTTTACCTACTGAGCTGTGTCACCCAACAATACTTTTAAACCCACCAATCAAATACCCCAATCCAATACCCATTTATCTTCTATATTATTGTCGTGAACACATTCAAGACATTGTGACTGCAAAACCATTGGGCACATAAGCCTCAGATGAAGTTCATACTACCCAAAAAGCAAGCATGGCATCAATGAGGAGAAGGGGAGACAATTAGGATTATGCTAAAATTCCTAAAGCACCAAACCATCAAATAGAACATGCTTTCACTGGGTCATCAACCTACACATAAAACATAAGGAACTGCAGAGCACAAGCTGGCTGCAGGCCAAATAGAGAGGGGTGCCAACCTGGTGAAGAACATTCAATTCTTCCATCTAAACTAGAACTAGATGGCATTTTCATAGTCTCTGCTTTACTGTTTTGACCCTTACTGTCTTCATAAGACTAAGGACACACAGACCCACATTTCAAATCTGTTCCACTTCCTAGCTTTGTGACCTGGACAAGTTACTTAAACTCTCAAGGCTTCAGCTTCTGCTTCTATAAACAAAAGATAATAGCGTCTGACTCATCGGGTTGTCTTCAGGAGACATTGGAGACTAATTGTTGATGATGTCCAGCAGCATCCCTGACCATGTTGCTTGGCACCGATTCTGCAAGTACAGGTACGTCCAAAGATACTCATTTTCTGAAAAAGTCACAATTATCTGTTATCCAGCAGGGCTGTTCTAATTGGACTCTTGGTCTGTTTGGTTTTAATGATTTTTTCCAAATTAAATAGAGAGCAAGAAGCTGGTTTAGATTACAGGGTCACTGCAAAAGAACAGAGAAAGTAGATATGACCTATTTTTAAGCTGCCACAGCATAATTGGGAATGCATTCTTTGTCTTGGGAAAGAGCCAACGCTGTAGGCCTCCCTTGCTCTGTGGGTCACATTAACTAAGGGAGCCACTTTGACAACTGGAAGCTCTGGCATGTTCCTAGAGCTTCACTTTCTCTGACTTTCCTGGGGACCCTCACCAGGAGGCTCTCTAACACACACTTCCAAGAACTGTTGAAGTTTCCTTTTTATAAATCTGGCTCCAAATAAGATCAACATCAATGCCCTTAAGTTACTATTGATGAAACCTCTAATGACATCTGTTGGGTAGGAGGCTGAGTTGATATGCTTCTAGCTGTGATGAATTCTGTAACAATTGTGGTAGATTGTCACCAAAGACAATTAACCCATCATGCAAGAGGTACTAAGAGATTTTCCCAGCTGAAAGAAGGTGATCTCAGACAGTAAGTGAACACAAACACACACACACAAAAAAGTACGCCAGTATGCTAGTAGGTAATTGTGTCATTATAAAGATAATACAGAGATGGAGAGATGGCTCAGTCAATAAAGTACTTAAATACTTGACATGCAATCATGAGGATGTGGGTTTGAATTCTCAGAGCCCACATAAAGCCAGATGCAGTTATACATCTGTAATCCCAGCACTCCTCTAAGAAGATAGGAAGGAGTTTACAATGGGAGATTCCTCAGATGTTCACAGACCATCTAGCCTGGCATAGGCAGTGGTAAATAACAAAAGACCCAGTTTTAAACAAGGTGGAAAGCAGGGACCAACATCCAAGTTTGACCTTTGACCTCCACATACATACCGTGTTGTGGGATGAAGAGTCCACAACACACTTACACTTGCATACACATACACACACACACTTTTTATAATAGTTTTTTAAATAATTTTTTAGAAGCTAAAGACCGTATTGTAGCCTAGTCAGTAGAATAAACTAGTAAATAAGTAAGCAACAGTTTGAATGATCATTCACAAGTCTGTCTTCTCTTAACTGATTACAAAAGCAACTGTCAAAAACATATGTGTTTAATGTACTACCATGAGTCAACACATTGAACTCTGGAGTATTTGACAATTTTAGCACAAAATATTTGACAGTCTAGCACAAAAATAAGAGCAGAGTTGTATCAGAGGAAGGACAAGACACCAAATGGTATCCGAATTTAAGACAGAATAGGCGAACTGCAAGATTAGTGCAATAAACTCTACAAATCTACACTTAGTCTCCCTTCTTCTACCAGTCTAAAATAACAATTTTTTTTGAATCTCAATCTCATTCCTTTACAATAATGAGTACAGAAATCTCTGGATTGGTCCAGGACTTTCTGAAGTCTAACAATAAAACCAGATAAAACTTCAGTTTCAGGTAGAAGAGATGGCTCAACCAATGGCTTCTACACAAACAAATATCTAAGTTCAAACCCCAGGGTCTCCTTGTATGAGTGTCAGGGTGGAATGGACAGCCTATCAGCAATCTTTGGATTCAGTGAGGGACTGTCAAAAAAATGGAGAGCAACTGAGAAAGATATCCGATATTAACCTCTATGTGGACAAGCATATATGTATATGCATCTATATATGCATATACATATATGTACACACACACACAAACACCACAAACACAAAAAAGAAAGCTATGTTTCTTTGGTGAAAATGGAGATGGTGGTAGAGGGACAGTCAGAGCCTCATTTGTTTGGCAGTTATAATTGCCTTTCCATAATCAAAGGATTCCTAAGACCATTTGAAGAACTGCAGTTGACACATATGCCATGAGTTGACATAGAACTTACAGGGGAAGGAAAGGTCCTACTGTGCCACCATAAAAAGTTAATCAAAATCATCTCTCTTGAATTTTATGCACTCTACTTTCTCATGGAAACACTAGCTAGCCCCTACCATGCTTAGCTTCTAAGATCAGGTACATCCAGGGTGACATGGCCAAAGACATCATTACTTTATTCTCAGTGTCTGGCTTTTGTGGTGGAGATTGTTTGTTTGGTTTTTCTGAAGACAGCTTTATTTTCTGCTTGATTTGAATGTGCACTCCCTTACAAGTTGTTTGACCTTAACTAGTGAGTCCATAATATGGCACCATTGTCCTGGTGATCAGCCAGTCCATTGCCTGGTGAAAACTGACTACACTGAACCACATGGAAGAGGCAGCATTTGGTTTTGAGATTAACACTCATGAGGAATCCATGTTCTCCTTCCCACTGTGCAATGTTTTCTAGCAAAACTGATCTAGGGACTTAAAGATATTTATCCACCTTCATGGCATCTCACATAGTCAAAGTATAGTTATGAGTACCATAGATCTCACTGATTTGGCCAAATTCTTCACCATCCTGAAGCAAATATTTTTTTTACAAATGTATGTTAGTTTTAACAATTTTTACTTATTATTGAGAATTGCATGCATAGACTCAATGAAATATGATCATATCCTTCCCCCCTAGTTCCTCCTCCAAGATCGCATGTTCACTCCAACACATGATCTTCCCAACTTTATATCATCTTCTTTTATTTTTATAACTCATTAAGTTCAAGTAATGCTGCCCATATGTGCGTGGGTATGGGGCCATCCTCTGGAGCATGGGAAACATACCAGTGTTGATGCACCATGATTCTCCCTACCCCAACAACTCTCTCTTGAAAATAGCCCTTTAGTAAGTACTGGGGCTTGAACAACACCTCCCCAGTCTACACTGAACTGTTGGCTGGCTTGCTCTTCTGTGGGTCTTATGCAGATAACCATAGCTGCTGTGAGATCATGAACATGATGATTGTGTCCTGTCCAGAAGATAGCAGTTCACAATTCTCCCTATCCTCTGGCTCTTAGTCTTTCCACCATGTGCCCTGTGCCTTGGATGTCAAACCTAGGGCTGAGCACTCAGTCTCTTAGTCTTAGTACTCTGACTGTTTACACACACACACACACACACACACACACACACACACACACACACACCTTGATAGAATGAGGGAACGGCTTTGGACATTTGGTACAATGTCAACTATGGGAAGACATATTGCAGAACTGAGGTAAATGACTCCAGAAATCTGAATGCGCTGAATCAAGATGGTGCTATTTCTCCCAAAACCAGGATCCATGGGTCCAGGAAATGAAATGTGCACATTAGCAAATGAATTTAGCACTCCACTGGCAAAATTCCAGCTTCCTTCCCTTTAGAACCTGCTCTTTACTCATCTGGAGTAGTTCTAAAACCTATAGTTCTAAAACCAGGACTGCTTCAATGGGGGATGAGGGTGTTATTCCAGTGACCTAGAAGTCAAGACTGCCACCTGGATACTTGGGGCTTCCAATGCCTCTCAATCACAAGGTAAAAAAAGACAGCAACCATATTAACTAAGGGAATTAATCAAGAGTCCCAAGGAGAAACTCATTGGAAGTACAATGGAAGTATTAGAGATCCCCTAGGACAGGTGATAAAAGTCAAGTAAAAACCATAGCAACTCAAGCTGGGCAAGATTATTAGTGTTCATGAAGGAAGGTTTGGGTCCCTTCCCCAGGTAAAGAAACATGGCCAGCTGAGGAGCCTGCTAAAGGCAAACACAGTATGAGGGGAGGTCATGGAAAGGACTGGCTTTATCTTATAGGATTTAAGCACTACCAACATAAAGCATACATACATACATAGTGTTAAAGTTGCCAGCTCTCAGAGAGACAGATAGATATCATTCATGGACTTTGAGTCTTCTGAGAAAACCTTTTTAGTTGTACACAAGATTATTTTTGCCATTTTAGGCAGAAGTATGACATAGTTTTTATGTTTATTTGAAATTTAAATATAGCTTAAATGGATCCATATAATTACCACTTCCTTAAAATCTCTCTAATAATAATATGTGTTTCTAATTGGGTCTATGCACACGTATGTGAGCACATCCATACTTAGTTGCATATGTTGTACTCATTTTGTTTCTGTGAAGGACTCTTATATAAAACCTAAGCTTAAACTTAAAAAGTTGTATTTATAGTGTTTTGTGGACATTCAATGAGTTAATTCATAAAGGTTCTTTAAAAATAAGTATTATCTAATATATGCTATTATTATGATTAAGGTCATATTTTAGTTATTCCTACATACAATTGTTTTTCTTTTAGATCATTCTATCAGTGCCTGTCCATAGAACTCTTCAAAACACATTACAGGAATCGATGTCCCTCTGTTAAAATGTAAGACCTTTAGAATACAACTGATGTTTGGTTCCTCTTTCCAGGCCCGTAGTACAGATTAGGCTTACCAAATAGCAAATGTGCAATATGTTTAAGCAAATAAACAAATAAGTGAAAGAATCTGCCTTGTGGCAAATACCGAAATCCATTAGTCTGACCAAGTCTCAATCAGTACACAGATGTGAGCGATTCTAAAGGAAAAACAGAAAATGATGATTTTCATAAGGCATTCCTGACCACAGAGTCGATAACTGCCATAGTATGCCTCTGCTGCCATCTGTTAGTTAAGACTTCAGAAAACAGTGTCTTGCAGGGTGCAGGCGGGTGCTGAAGAACTGTGGAGACCTGCTTCGAAGAAAATGAAGCTCTTAAGCTTTCATTGCCCATTCAGGACCAGGAAGAGAGAAGGAAACCAGAGCCCCCAAAATGTTGCTCTTGTCCTTTGCTAACTTGCTGGAATAGGATTGTAAGCTAAATTGCCTATTCTTGGTACTGCTTTGCCTGCATTTTAGCCTACTTGCTAAATTGGTAGAAAGAAGAAGATGAGCAATGCATGTAAAATAATCAGTTTTCTACTTCCCTTGGGCTAATTAGAGTCAATTTCTAGAGTTTCAATAGAAGCAGTATTTTAATTATCATTGTAATTAATAATAATAATGACAAGTAACTACTAGCCAGCAAGGATGAAATCACATCTTACCTCAGGATGAACGTGCTCAGGATTACAGGCTCTACTTTTTAGCTACTTGAGTGCCTGATCATTCTATGAGAAATGAAGAGATTAAAGATTTGGGAAATTAGAATCATAATGAGCAGTACAATCCTAGAGTCTCAGAAGGTCAAGGCCAAAGAAATCACCTGTACTTGATTTCTTGAACCTGGAATTAGGTCTAACATATAGTGTTTAGTTGGGATAGTAAGGTAACGGTAAGATAATATGTACATCCCTATAAACTTAGCCACAAAAAAAAAATAGTGTTACCTTAAAAACATTATGTATTCTAGAAAATAGATGGCATGATATTTGAAGAAAATATTTCTGAAAGAATGTATTTCTATAATTACAAAACAACACCAAACATTTCCCTCTAGGGCTTATATGTGACCCCTTCATTCTTCCCATGGAGGTGTTGGAATGGTTCCTCTTTTTGTTGAATGTGAACTGGTCTCCTGACTTCCTTAAGTCAACAGAACCAGCAGGAGTGAATGTATAAGAGTTGAAAACCTAGGACTGAAAGGTTTATCTCTTGTTCTTCTTGTGTCAGCCATCATGAGAATAAACTTCAAGCTAATCTGTGGGATGATAACTGAAGTACATTGTGGGCAACCCAACAGCCTGCTCGGCAGCCAGTTGTATCAGACTGGTGTGTGAGGCCAGCCTAGGCCTGTCAGGACTGAGCTAACACACCAGCCTACCACAGACATGAACAAGTTCAAATGCTATTTGTTGTGCCTGGACCATGACCACTGAACCACCCACCTGACATTTAGAGTCATAAGAAATGACAAACACTTACTATTCTGTGCCAATGGATTTCAGTGTGGCTTGTTATATAGTAAGAGATAACTGGTATCTACATACAGATAAAAATCAAATAATCCTTTTCTATTGTGTTACAATGTTAGAAGGAAAATATACTGTTTTTTTTTTAAATCACAAAGCAGAATCAACACATTAAAACATACCTAGCCCTTTACAGAAAATAAACTGAGGCCTAGAAGGGGAATACCTTAGTTAGAGTTCCTAGTGTGATTAAAAAAAAAAAAAAAAAAAACACCATGACTAAAAGCAAGTTGATTATAGTCTAAGTGAGCTGTGCCTGTGTTAGTGAAGAAACAAAGGCTCATTTAAGAATAATAGATTGTATGTATATATTGGAATATGATCTGCAACTAAACTGTACCTTTTCTTCCCACCATACTAATGATTTCTATTAGTGCCATCTGGTTCTTCCTCCTTGCCCCCATTTACTTTAATATTTCCATACCATTGGCGATAGGAAAGAAAAGAGTCGCTATATTATTAATAGGGCACTTTCCAGAGATCTCAGGATGATAAAGTGGACGTCACACTTTACAAGGGAACATCTGACAAAAGATGCCCAGAGAAGAAGATAAGTGGAAGGAACAACTGTGAAACTGTGTCGTTAACACATCAGGACACTCCCCATCTGTGGAAGAGCAGAGCGTTAGTTGTCCATTCTTGGTTTTTCTTAGGAAAAGAATCCTTAACATCCTTTTAGTAGGCTTTTAGGCTACTTTTACATTAATTAATGTTGATTTATATTAGAAGTTGCCAAGTGTAACTCTCCTTAACAATCCCTTGCATAGTTACTAAAAATCTAGATGTCTAGGTTTTATCCCAGAAATGTTAACTTAGAATTCAGAAATGGAAAGATGAAAAAAGCAATGTGCATGCATTTGTGTGTGAATCTAACACAATCTATGGGAAGACAGTCACAAAGGAAATGGAATTAAATCCTCAAACAATAACCTGTTAGTTTATCTGCTAGATTCGATGTCAAGCAAACTAAATAAACTATATCAGTGGATAAGGTATTTTATCTCAAAATCAACTTACACATTATTACATATTAACACCAGACAACAACAGTTACCGTTTTGTTGTAGTTCCAAGAAAAGACAAAGAAATTGACATTTCAGTTGGATTAAATGGTTCTAGTGTTATAACTGAATGCCATTTTGAAAGTATAAATAGTTCAAAGATACTCTCCCACTTTTCACTCATCAAATTTCTACCTGGATATCAGTTTTTCTAGAAAAAAAAAAAAAACAGAAGCAGAAGCACAACCTAATGTTCAGACACTCATGATTTAATCAAAAAACTGGAACTTACTCTAATGACCAAGAAGCAGAGGCTAAAAGTTGCTGCCAATCAAAGGCTAGTTGTGAATGGGGGAACTTGGTGAGATTTGGTCTATATAATTACATTAGCCTTGCAGATGGCAACTCGCCTGCACCTGAATAATTTCTTGTCATCTCTCTTGTAGATGTCTGATGGAACCTCGTTGAGTTAACCATACTGTAGATTAATATCCTTGGGAAACTTTCTTGAGAGCCCGAATAGGCTACAAACCAATTGTTTAGAACTCTCAATATAAAATCCATTTTTAAAAGCAATTACAATCACCCTCTCCTTCAGCCTGTCCTAAAATAATGCTTCACCTCAGCAATCCAATTGTGAATTGTCCCAAGGACATCACTTTCAGAATAGTTTGTCAGAAGTAACAGAGAGGCTTTGATGGGGCAGCATCATTTCATTATATAATTTTATAAGAATATTTCTGTTTTAATGTCATGGAAAAAATTAGTTTTTAGGAAATGAACTCCACCAACCACTATTGTGAATATAAATATGTTTTAGTTACAACTTTAGAATATATGTACCATGGGAAAAAATGAACTTATGATTTTTGTGCTATCAAACAGAGAGAACTCCTGTTATCACCTGGGTATTAAACTTCCAGATCTTTCCTCCAAGTTTATAATAAGCACAAACCTACCCAGAGGTATATATAGTAATACTATATACATACAAATTAAAGGTAACTTTTGCTATACTAAATTAACACAAGAGATCATGCTGTATATAATATGTAATCTGCTTTTCTTACTATACATTGGAATGCTCTTCATATATATATATATATTATATATATTTTATATATATATTATATATATATATATTTCATCCATAGGATCATTTTAATGAGAACTTGAATTATTTTATGTAAGCCTACCGTGGTTTCTTCAGCCAGTCTTCATTGTAAGACGTTTAGATTTTTTCCATTAATAGTTTGCTGTTATAAGATGATGAATATCAAGAACACAAAATGTTTTCCCTGATACTAATTAAATTCACCATGTAAATTTCTTGATGTGGAAATTATGTCCAAGTGTATTCTTGGGACACATACAATGCCAAGTGCTCCCTAGCGGACCCCGTGCCAAGCCAAAACTATCTGCCTGAGTTCTTTGAAGGAAAGAAATCTCCTCTAAACAATATCTCTCTTGAGATACCACAAGAGAAAATGCTGATCATTGAGCCAAAGGCCTCCCCCACATCCCTGGGAGGGTAGGGAAATTCAAAGACAGGAGCAAAGCAGCAGACATGCCCGGACTGTCCATTTACTCAATAGCATACAGTGATCACTCGCTACATGCCAAACATCATGTTACCTATCAATGTCCCCTTTCTAGTGTTTGACCTTAGAGATGGTCTTCACAGGGCGTGGCAGCTGCTGTAGGAGTATCATGTTCAGGGTGTCTAAAAACAAATGGACAAGATGAGAAGCTACATGTAAACTGCCAGAAGCCTGGCTCACAGAGGAACTTGTCCATCCTGAGCCTAAATGAATAGAAGTTGTCCAGGTAAACAAGCAGACAGAAGAGAGATGCTGCAATGTGAAGGGCAGATAGGTGAGGTCTCTGAACCAAGCATGGTATATTCTGTGAAATGCCAAGTGAATTGTGGCTACAATAGAGAAAGTACAGACCCCAGCTGCACACAGGACCCTCCAGAGGGCGAGTGGCCTGGTTAAACCTGAAAGACCCCTTTATACCATGTTCAAGAATGTATATGACTGGGCAAAAAATGATTTGGGGTATTTTTGCTTTCACAAATACACAATTGCCACATGGTGAAGGTTAAACATAAATCACAGCTTTGTTAAGACAATTAAGCTGATGTTCCTAGGGCGTTCATCACAAGACCTGGGCTACGTTGTATGCTTAACAGAAAGGAAATGCTGAAGTAATAAAGTTATTGAGAAATTTGATTTTAAAAGCTACAAGTGACCTGTCATGTTATTTCTAAGACAAAATTTTTAATGTCTTTCTATTTTTCATGGTTTTGTATGTATTGCATATTGAACATAATCCCGTACTCACCCTCCTCTCTCTTGCCTTTCTCCCTCCCATTGGACCCTTTGTTCCATGAGACCATTTTATCTCTACTTTCATGTCATCTAAAACATACTATTTTACATCATATATATATACATATATATAATAGCTAGAAACTACAAATGAAAGGAAACCTGATATTTGCCTTTTTTTGAGACTGGCTAGACTGTATTTTTTAACTGTTTCTGTAAGAATTCTTTCTATACCATTCACAACCAAAGATGTATCATTATTTAACCATATAGATCACCTAGATCAGTGGTTCTCTGGAGTGAGATACCCCACACCCGTTGCACTGACCATGCCCATTGGTGTGTGGGGACAGGTGCGGACATAAACTCTGGGGTGTAGATCTGGGGTCCCAGACCTCAGCTTGCTCCCTTACTTTCTGGTTGGAGACCAAGAGCATCCAAGGGCATCCTTGGAGTGGGAACCCGAGGTGGTCATCTGTTTCTGGTGTAAGTGATTTCTCCCCAAATACACATCAATCAACCTATATTGTGTCCTGGAATCTTTTTTCCCCATACAATTGTTCTCAACCTTCCTAATGCTATTACCCTTTAATCCAGCTCCTCATGTTGTGGTGAACTCCAACAATAAAATTATTTTTGTTGCTACTTCATAGCTGTTAATTGTGCTACTATTATGAATTATAATGTAAACATCTGTGTTTTCTGATGGTCTTAGGGGACCCCTGTGAAAGGGTCATCACAATCCACAGGTTGACAATTGCTGAGCTAAAGGATACCGGAAAGAAAAACAAAGCTTAGAAGGGATTTGCCTACACCCCAAAAGATAACATGTGAGAAATCATGAGTACAAAAACATATTTTGTGACTTTAAAATGCATTGTTTTCTCCTCTATTCGCTATGCTCTAGAGCCAACCCAGGACCTTGGACATGGCAGGCAAACTCAGTACCACAGAACTCTGTCACCAGCCTTTATTATTTTCTTTGCATCCAGCTTGGCTATATAGACCAGGGTGGCCTGGAACTTGATATTTTGTCGCCTCTTCCTCTCAGGTTCTGGGATGATAGGTGTGTAAACTTCCAGGCCCTGGTACCCTCGGTGCTTCCTTAATAAGACAATGTGTCTCAGTCCATGTTGTGCCACTATTATAAAGCAGCTACACTTTTTACAAATGTTTGCCTATAAGTTTGCAGGCTTGTAAGGCCAGGATGTTAGCACCTAACATATCAAAAACTCACACAGCAAACAGAAGAGTAAACTTGCCAAACACAGAATGTAGCCTCTTTTAGAAGAGCCACAGTCCATCACACATGAAGACCCCTGGTAGCCTCTAATAGCCAGCCCCATGCCCTTAACACAATGACAGTAGTATCCTCTGAAGTTGGAAAAGATTCATTCAAGTCATACTTCTTTACAGCATCCTTGCTCTTCCTCTAACGATGAAGCCTTTCTAAGAGATGGTCCCTTCAAAGTAGGGGAGATGAGTCAGTTAATAAAGTGCTTGCCTGGTAAGTAGTAGGACCTGAGTTTGGATCTTTAGGACTACAAATATTTGGGCATAGTGGTGTGCTCCTGTTATCCCAGAGGGAAGATGAAAGTAGATGGACCCCTTTGGAAACTCTTAGTCCTGAACCATGTGGTGAAATTCTATGCCAATGAGAAACCCTGTGTCAAACAAAGGGTAGAAAACACCTGAGGACAGTCCTATTATATACATACATACACACACAATGACCCCCCACACATGTGCGCGCGCGCGCACACACACACACACACACACACACACACACACACACACAGTGCATACACACACACAAATAGCCCCTCCAAACCTCCAGAAAAGTCAGAATAGGAGAAAAGATAAAGTTGCATTAAGCACTAGCCTGGTAGTAAATGACATCAGTATTACCTGCAGCATAGCAGTAACATTAGCATACACTGACTTGTACTGAACATTTTCTAGGGGCTCATCCCTCTAATAAGCATTTATATGAATCATAGCATTGGACAATCCTTGACTTTAGTGCTATTCCACAGATGAACAAACCAGAAACTCAGATTACATATACAACCTGCCCAAGACCACAGAGTAGCATTATTCCAGACATAGTGGCATACAGCTGTAACCTAGCACTCAGGAATCTGAGGTAGGAAGATTACAAGCTCTACCCAAAACAGGATAAATAAGACAGTGTCTCAAACTAACAGACAAACAAAAAGCCAAGTGATAGAGCCAAGCACTCCCAAAACAGTATTTTTTTATATATATAATTTTTATTTAATTTTATATAACAAAGTCCAATTAAATGAAAACAAACATTTATACACAATATTTGGGAATTTGGGCGTTGTTCTTTCCAAACTACTTCCTGCTGATAAGGGGCGCTGTCTTGGGGGATTCGAAGAAGATTCAGATATCCTAGCTGTAGTCTGTAGGGCTGTTTTGTCCAGCTCCAAAACAGTATTTTTAACCTCTGTGAACATTTTGTCCATATAGTCAGAGCAAAATATAAACCCACACATATGAAAAACCATTACTGGGATGCTCAGATGCAAAAACCCCTGCCACCAAGCCTGACAGCCTGGGCTTGATTCCTGAGATTCATACAGTAGAAGGTGAGAAACCACTCCCCCAAATTGTCCTCTGACTTCTGCATGAATGTCATGGCACATGTATCCACACACATAGTTGACCATATATGCACACCACACACACACACACACACACACAGAGAGAGAGAGAGAGAGAGAGAGAGAGAGAGAGAGAGAGAGAGAGAGAGAATAAAACTTGAGATTTTATTCCATCGGCTTTAACACATACTTTTTTATTTCCCAGAAGAGATACCTTGGAATTGTTCCCAGGATTCATGGGCAGGTGAGACCACCAGTGACCCTGGCATGTTGCAATCTGTCCCCTGAAGAACAGTCTGCCAATGAAAGGCTACACTGGAAAAGGGCTTTGCACTGAGGTGATAGGCCGATGGGAATGTCTGCAACTGGACTTCCCCCCAGCAGTGTGCCTGCAGCTGGTGATGAATGGAAGATGAGAGCAATTTGTGCTAAACCAGGCTGTCCCCTGCATGCAGAAGAGTTCAGAGCATGCCTGCAAGTGAGAATGATTCACTGAGCCTGCTTGGGCAATCTGTGAAGACTTTATTCCAGACTCACAGCAGGGAAAAACTGACTTAAATCTTGCCCATGGAGCTCTCCAGGAATGAAATCTATCATATCACTGTAGGGAGAGAAAGAGAGAAATCAGCTCTGCAATTGTGTGGTGTACCCAGGGAGCAGCCACTGCTGTCAATATTCAGACTTCCCCTGGATAATTAATGAGCTGCTATCAGCCATGGCTGCCCCTGCAACTTGCTACTAGCTGTGGGTGGGAGAGAGTCGTTGGGCGGCTAGCAGCTTTGAAGGGACAGGAAATATAGTTTAAAAAAACAGAAAATGAAAAGGGGAATTGGGAAGTCAGAAAAGTGCCTGCTGAGAAAGCATGGGGGCCTGAGGTTGGATCCAAGAATCCATGTTAAAAAACAAAACAACAACAAAAACAAAAAACCAGGTGTGGTGGCATGTTCTTGTGACCATAGCACTGCTGGAAGGGTATAGGGAGAGACTGATATGTCCCTGAAACTCACTGGCCAGCCAGCCAGGCCAAATAGATGAGCTTCAGGTTTAGCAAGAAATCTTGTCTCAAAACGAAGTAGAGGTATCCTAGTTTGCTCTCTGTTGCTGTAATAAAACACCATGAACAAAAGCAACTTGGGAAGGAAAGAGTTTGTTTGTTTGATTCAACAGTCCATCATGAGGGGAAATCAAGACAGGAACCTGGGGGCAGGAACTGAAGCAGAGATCATGAAGGGACACAGCTCACTCACTGACTTGCTCTCCATGGTCCTCTCAGTGTACTTTCTTATACACAGCCCGGGATCACCTGCTTAAAGGGTGATGAAGCCCCTGGTGGTCTGGACCCTCCCACATCAATCATTAATCAAGAAGACGCTGGCAATCAGATAGTTAAGATTTCCTCTTCCCGGGTAACCCAAGTTTGTGTCAAGTTGACAGAAAACTAACTAGCACAGGAGAATATCAAGGAAGACTTCAGATCTGGGTCTCTCGAAATACCACATACACACACACACACACACACACACACACACACACACACAAAGAGAGAGAGAGAGAGGCATGTACACACATATATGAACAAATATCCATATGCACCCACATCACAAATATACACACTAACAAATACATTAATCACACATACCTACAACACATGCCACACACAAATTAACATTTTTTTAATTAAACTTTTTTTAAAAAGGAGACACTGATTTAAGGATTATATTTGGCCAGGAGTTATAGGAACAAGATTCTAAAACCACTGAGTCCATCCTCCCCAGGGCATGGTGCTGTATTCCTACTCTGACTGTGAGCATGCTTTTGGGGCCAGTCCTGTACAGAGAAGGGCCTCCAGTAGCTAGTATTTGAAAGACAGTTAGCTAGCAACCCTTAACCACTTCATCCTCTTCAACCTTTAATAATAATGCTAGTCGGTGGTCTGTTATATGTTAGGCATGCTACAAAAATCCTTGAAAAATTGGAAAGAAAACCTTTAAGTCTATTAACCAATAAAACTAGCAAAACAACTTTTCATGTCAAAGGTCACTATCATTCCCTTTTTATAGGTGCAGTTTCAAATACTTTGTCTGGGGTTTCTAACAGCTCATAGACCTATGTGTGCTTCCACTCTCAAAGGTGACTGAAAAATAACTACTTAACTGTGATTGGTACCCAGATTACAGCATTCAGAATATTTATCACAAATTCTATCCATCTTAGTGACTCCCTTTTCCCATTAGACTCCAAGCTTCCAGGGAGTACAGATTTCATACATCATGTTTGTTCACATCTTACCAGTGCTTAATGTCATGCCTTGCATGTGGGATGTCTCTATTACACACCACTGAATGAACAAAATGTTTGCCCCTAGTATTCTTAGTCATGAGCTTCCCAGAGGCAAGGCCTGTGGATGGTCTAATCATATTTTCTGTGATCTCATCCACGGCCTGGTCAATAGTGAACAGCAGTTACTGAATGGCAGAATCCAGTATTCTTTGTTTTGTTTTGTTTTGTTTTCTTTCACCTGTGTGTGTGTGTGTGTGTATGTGTGTGTGTGTGTGTGTGTGTGTAAGCCAGAGGACAATGTTAGATTTTATGCTCAAGAATGCTATTAGCCTTCTTTGAGAAAGGGTCTCTCATTGACCATAAGCTCACCAATTAGGCTAAGCTGGCTGACCATGAACTCCTGTCCTTGATCCTCCTGTCTCTTCTACTTCCATGTGGAAATATAGACACATGCCACCTGCTAACACCTTTATGTGGCTTCTGGAGACCAAACTGAGGTCTTCATACTGTTAACAGCAAGCAACTTAACAGCTGGTCTATTTCCCAGAACCTCCTGTAAGTTATAAAGAAACGGTATCTACTTTCAGGAGCAATCAGACCTGAGTTAGACTGCTCATTGCCTGTGTGACTATGACAAGGTTATTCAAACTCTCCATGTATCCACAGATGATAGGTCTGATAGCAGGATCACCAGATGTGACACCACACATGCCTTAAATCCAAGCTCTTGAGAAGCAGAAGTAGGCAGATCTCTATGAGTTCAAAGCCAGCCTAGGCTACATAGTGAGACCTTGTCTCAAAAGAAGAAAATTAAAACAATTGTTGAGAGGATGAAATGATAAAAATTTCAGCAGATAGTTTGATTTAATAAAAAGCTAAATAGCCATTAGCTAGGCAAGAGGTATAGGCAGGACAGCCAGACATAGACGATGCTGGGAAGAACAAAGGCAGGGTCTCCAGGAGACTCAGAGGAAGCAAGACATGCTGGAAGACAGGTAAAGCCATGAACCACGAGGCAGCATGTAAATTAATAGAAATGGGTTACTTTAAGTTGTAAGAGCTAGTTAGATACAAGCGTAAGCTATCAGAAGCTTTCATAATTAGTAATAAGTCTCCTTGTAGATATTTGGGAGCTGGCAGGTGGGACAGAAAAAATCTGCCTACATTTATTTTTGGAAGCAGATGGGACACACAGAAGGGAAAAACACAGAGGGAGACACAAGCAGAGACAGAAGTTAAACTGCCATAAGCCAAGGAAAACTGAAAAGTGCCAGAAAGAGGCTACAGAACATATTTTAGGACATGGGGCATGGTCCTGCCAATCTCTTGCTTCCAGACTGTGACCTCAAAGAACCATGAAAGTATATTATATTAAGCTATTGTTTACAGGGCTGTTATTTGTTCTGGCAGCCATGTAAAACTCATACAATGGTGACTGCAGGTGCTATTTGAGAATTCAGGTTGACTTGATATTATTTAATTAATAACAGAGCAAAAGCAAATAGCTCACTTCTGTAAGTTCAGATGCACTTTGCTGGAAGCAACAACTTTAATGAGCTGATGTCATAATTCATAAACAAGATAAATTACAGAGCAAGGACCTTCTTGGAATGATTCATGACATGATCACCTTGAAGAACAAGGTTCCATTTAGTAAAATATGTTCATCCACAAACACCATGCAAAAAAAAAAAGACACAAGTGCAAACCATTATCCTTGAGTCTATCATGGTCCCTCCCCAACCCATGAAGAAATAGCCTTATGTTTATCAAGCATCTCCTTCTGTAACCTCTGTCTTGAAAACAAAGTATGAGTGCTAGAAAGACATTCAACAGTTAAGAAGAGCACTGACTGCTCTTCCAGAGGACATAGGTTTGACTCCCAGTATCCACACGGCTTCTTACAACAGTCCTTAACTCTAGTTTCATGAAATTCAATGCCCTTTTCTTGCTTTGGACAGCACCAGACATGTACATGGTACTCACATATACATGCAAAAATCCATACATATAAAAGTTTATAAGTCTAAAATAAAAATTTATTATTTTGCTAAAGGATGACAGACATACAGGAAAGACATACATGGATCAGTGATTTTCTACATACTGTTACACCTATGTAACCAAGCAAGAAATAGAACATAATTAGCATTCTAGAAGTTTCTTAACACCACTGACCAGGTGTGTCTATTTTTAACACTATAAACTATACCACAGAACCAAATAGTGCTGTGTTATGTTGTTCAACATTACATCTCTGAGACTCAGGCATTCTGTTACATGGCATGGTAGTCTGTTCCTTTATATTGCTATGTAGTATCCCTTTGCACAATTTACCCATTCTATAGCTGATAAAATGTTAAGTGATTCCAAGTTCATGGATATTAAAAATTGTGCACCTAGTAGATGATAATTAGTATAAAACCCACAAGTGGTCACAGTACAGAGGAGTGTCTGTGGACTGACTGCTCCCTCCCCAAGGCTCAGGCGCCATCCTGGAAGAAGAGGCAGACAGATTTTAAGAGCCAGATCCTAGGGAGGATTGAAGTAAGCCAGAATATTCTGGGCACAACTAGACTGTAATAAACTCACACCATCTGTGGTGTCCGCACAAAGTCTGCACAAGAGCAAGCTAGTCAATATTCCAGCATAGAAGGGAGAGGGGCTCATGAGTAATATTTCATTATTGTATTAATTTACATTTCGTGATAAAATGAAGTTGGGAGTATTTCAAATATCACCTATCTGGTGATCCCTATTTGTAAAGTATCTGTTTAAATACTTTGTCCATTTAAAAAAAAATGAGGCCACCAATCTCTAACATTGTTTTACACACACACACACACACACACACACACACACACAATGGGAGGCTTTTCTTTGTAACCTTAGCTGTCCTAGAACTTACTCTGTTGACCAGGCTGGCCTTTAATCTGTCTGCCTGCCTCTGCCTCCTGAGTGCTGGGATTAAAGGCATGTGCCACAACCACCCAGCAGAAAAAAAAATTTTCAAAAAATTTATACGATAAACATTTTGGCTGGTTGTGTAATATAAGCAATGTGTTGGGTACAAGAATTCTACTGGAATGTGTGGTTCCATTCCCTCTCTTTGTTGTTGTTTTTGTTGTTCACTCAAAAGCCTTGAAAAAAAAACTAAAACTAAAACAAGATCTCTGAGCCTTAATGTCACACACACTATATAACTCAGAAGAACTGGAGTCATTGCCTCACTCAAGCTGGATATTTCCTCAGGGAACCATCCGGAGATGATTTCTCCTTGCGCACCACAGTAGCAGCTCTGTTTCTCTCATCAAACAGAATTTGGATGCAGCTCACAGGGTTCAAGGTCCTCAGAAGCCAAAGGAATTTGAGGTCTTCCAAATGCTCATTTTTGATCGGCTCATGAAGAGTCCACCAATCAGTATGCAAGCTTTGTTGGGCAGGGGTGGGGTTCTCCAGCATCAAGCCTCACCATGTTCCTATTTGTTCTTTCTCTGCCTTCCCAAGTTCTAGAGAAAATGGACACGTGATTGGTGAGCCCCGCACTGCTTCTTGTTGGTGCTGCTGTCTTTGAGAACTGAATGACTGGTTGGCACTGGTTTTCTTCATGGATGGCAAAATGTCACATCTCCCAGAATTCATGGCAAGTACCAAACACCTGGTACATAACTGGACTTCTCTAGAAGCTTTCCTACTCAATGGAGAGCTTGCTCCTGGTGGCAGCCACTCAGGAATCTCCAGGGCAACATGCAGAAGCTGTCTGGGGCATTTTTTATTATGTGAGTTTCTCAAATATCATTTTTCAGTGTCACCACTGACATACCTCAGAGCAAACTCAGTCTCAGGAGAAAATTGATGTAAACTTGGAAAGACAAATGTTCACCATTCATCAAGTCCTTTCCCTGAGGAACACCCTCAAGTCCCTGACTAGTAGCGAATTCACAGCCAAGACTGGGGACAAACAGTTTTGCTAGTTCTTGTTCAAAACTGGGTTCTAGTGACAAAGGACAGACACAAAGGTGAACAGGCAAGAACAGCCATATTCACATTATGAATGATGCTACCATATCACCAATTATCTAAATATTAAACAGACAAGGCTCAGAATCATCCATCAATAGCTCTCATTTTTGCCTGTATATATTTTCCTATTTTTCCAGAAACAAGTGTATTTCTTGTTTATTAAATATATCTCAAAGTTAATGTTAAACTCAAGCTAGATAACAATAGAATGCAGAAGAAATGTGAAGTGCTGATTTACAGCTTTTTGATGGGGCTGCATGGAAGCAGGCCTCCCTTTGAAGCAACTCAAAGATAATGGGAGATGGTAGATGAGGCAGCTGCTTCTTGCAAAAGCTCTCACTTGATAAAAAGCAGTAACCATGATGTTGATAACAGTGATAAACTAGCATTTGTGAAGAGCTGGGTCCAACAGAGGCCAAATGCAATGCATGCTGCCACACGATAAGGGAAAAACACATCACATGGCTGGGATGTTTGCAGTCAATACCTTCATCTCCCCTGTAACCTACTCTTACCCTGCTGCCCCTGTCATCAGTCCTCCATCCCTAGTCCAACCTTCTTGGTTAGGGGCTGAGTGCCACTAGAATGCATTCTTGATTTCCACAATGGCTGCCTCATCTCTGCTAATTATTTAGAACATTTTGAATCTTTACTCCTGCCCCATGGTAATGTTCTGTAAAGCAGAGTCATTCATTCATTCATACATAAAGTAAGGACTCAAACCCATCGCCAACCAAAATCAGACTCTTTAATCTTTGCTTTCCTAGACTCAGCTCACACAGCTTTGATTAAACAGGCACAGGTTCAAATCTCAATCTTCCCACTTCTAGTGACCTTTAGAAAGAGCTTGCACATCAATGCCCTTGGCAGACATGGGTTTATTGTTGAAAAGTAGCTACAGGCTTCATGTGAGGTTTCGCAGAGTGTGATGGTGTGGCAAAGCTCATGCACAGAGCCCAGCATAAACACATTTGATAAATAGTAACAAGTAAACCAAACTAATATCTGACCTATTAAATCAGGTTTCTAAGAGAAAGTACAAGTTAATTGCCTAATTTGGAAAATGCTTTAAAATGAATGACTTCAAGAGAGCCTCTTCAAAACTATATAAATACAAAGTTTCTGTTAGCATCAATGTGTCCTCAATCATCCCAAATCACCATTTTATAAAGAGCTAATGAAGGGCCTTCTGTTTCGGAAAGCAAGCTAAGTACAGGTACATTTTCTCCGACCTGCCTCCCTCTGAGGAATAATTTCCTGGCTTCCTTAATTCCTTCCAATAATAAGGTCTACGATGGGACATAATGCCACTACATGATGTTCAAATATTTGACATGATATTGATGAAAGAGAGACTGCTGGAGCTCACCTCACTTTGTAGCTCTCAATTTTCATCGTGCACATGGCTCACCCGGAGCCACATCTCCACATCTAAGACTTGCCTGAATCCTGGGATGGTCCTGGTGCATCCTGGGATGCTTCTGGCTCATGGAATACACTTGGAGTAGCACAGAGCCCCAGGTCCCAATGACCCCTATATATCCCAGTTCACTGGGAGCTTTAAGTAGCTGCCCTCACCCCACAGTCTGATTCCACTGAAGGAAAGCAGCTGACAATGAGTGCTTACACTATTAACAGGTCACATTAAGGTGATGGTAGTGCTATTTTTATTCAGATATCCGTAGATCATGGCTATGGGACATGTGCTGTGACCCCAGAAACAAGAGGAAAGGGGTTGGTGAAAAACATGCCTAAATATCCTTGCTCTACAACCATTACCAATGAATGTTTACTGCATTCCAAGGGATTTCTTAGAGCTTGCTAGCACAACATTCTGGAGTATCATCCAGCATACCCCTCCATCCATATACTCAAAATATTAAGAAGTTGTCCAAATGAATGCTAATCTTGAGAGGCAAAGCTATGATTTGAAACTCTGTTTAATGGAAAACTTTGGGGGGGTGTGGGGGGTGCATTACCACCATTACTTAATACATTATGCATATTATGCAAAGAATATATTTGAAGGTATGATTTTACCCTCCAGGAATCCCTTCATCATCTCTCCCTTCCAGTCTTCACCCCATTGCCAGGAAACCACTGATCTTCCTATCATAATACCTTAGTTGGCATTTTCTGGAGTTTTATGTGAACAAAAACCACACTTTGGTATCCATTCTTTTGTGTTTTTCAGTGGTTCACTCCTTTTTGTTGTTGAGTAACATTGTGTTGTGTGGCTATATCTCATTTCTACCCATTTATTCCCTGATAAATATTTTGGTTATTTCCCTTTGGAACAGCAGAGAGGCTTCTGTGAGAATCCTTCTACTGTCTGTGTGGACATATGGTTCCACTCCTCCTGAATAAATATCTAGGAGTAGAATGGCTGAGTCATTCAGTAACTGTATTAAATTTAACTGCCAACTGTTTTCCAACGTGGCTGTACCATGATACACTCCCTCCACAATCATATGAGAGCTCCAGATGTTGCACGGCTTTGCCAGGACTTGGTAAAGGTTGGTCTTTTTAATTTAAGCATTTCAATGAGTAGTGAGGTCTTGTTAGATTAATCTGCATTTCCTCATCAACTTAACACAGGTGAGGATCTTTTTGTGTGCTCATCTGAAATGCAAACATTTACACTGAATGCTTTTTTGTGTTAAACGAGTACACTATGATTTTTCTTCACTAGACAAAAATAAAAACATGGCAGGCCCCAAACTTTTAAACAGCAATATCCATTTTGTCATACTATTAACAAAGTGTATTGCAAAACAAAAGCAGGCAAACATTTTTAATTTGAAAGTTTTATACGGTCATGGAAAATTAAAAATGATATGCCAAGACAATTAGAATTCCCAACTAGTAGAAAGAATAATAGGAGAGAGAGAGAAGCTTGTGGCACGTTCTTCATTACTTGAAACTATGTTTGCACACAGAGCTCCATACTGTGGTGTATGTGTCCCATGGTAGGGATTCATTATTCATTTGTAAGTTCTGCATTCCCCCTTAGCCTTGGCAAATCCTCCTTGGCTCCACCATAGTCATAAACACCAGTACAAATGTGGCCAATGGCACTGTACGGCAACACTCAGTTAGGACAACTGCCAGACTCCACTCAAAATGTTCTCATTGGTTTCATCAAATTGAAAGCATACAATATTGAAATACCCTCAGACCATTTATTGCTTACCTTATCATTTCTGTGACAAAATACCTGATCAAAAAGACATTAAGAGGAAGGGTTTGTTTGGGTTCAGGGTTTCAGAGAGACTCTGGTTCACTGGGGCAACAAAAACATTATTGCAGGAGCAGTTCCATCCTTAGAAAGGACTAGGAGGTAGAGAGCATTAGACTAGTACCAGGGTGGGCATCGTCTTCAGAAGCCTAAGTGCAATGACTTACTTCTGCCAGCCAGACCCACCTCCTAAAGTCTCCATGGATTTTGAAAATAATGCCATAAAGTGGAGACCAAGCATTCAAAACATGAACCTGTAGAGTCACCCCATAACAGAGCACAGTTGTCCTCCAAAGATAGGCTGGGCACCAGCTTGTACACACATCCACATTCAAAACCTCCATGCTACAATGTGATAGCATGAGCTATGTTGACGTTACCACATGCTTGCCCTCCTCTGCATCCAATACTTCTTTCACTGCCCCATGGTCCTCACATTTTTCCATATGCCACTTGACTCTGAACCCTCCTAAATCCTAAGGCAGGAACACCAACCTAAATTGCACCTGAGGCAAGAGGGCCTGAAAACTTGAGGTGAGTCTTTCCTTCACCTAGCTGTGTCTGATGATTCAAGACTCAGGTCACCTCTTCCAAGTCCCAGTTGCATCTTTTTTTATTTCCTACATCACATGACTTCCTGGCATTATTACTAAGAATAACTATTCTGGAGAGCATGCAAACCTGGAACTTTTAAAATAGCTCTTCTCATGATCAAACAACCAAATGTTTTCCGCCCATTTCATTTCCACTAATCCAAAGCAGACTCAGTGCCCTTTTCCCTATAACTGGTGTTTGTTTTTCTTTAGTTGTCTCCTTGCCCTCCTCAGAAGGAAACGCCAAGATCTTGGTACGTAGATGGGGACGACACAATACACTGTCACCCACTATGTGGCTACTCTCCATCATGTAAAATCAAGGACCCCTGCTTCCCTCAACCTCAGAGGAAACACTCTGGTCTCCTCTACTTGTATCAGCTTTTGGTACCCTCAGTGCATTTATGAACATTATTAAAGATGCTGCATGGCCTTTTCACGTGGTACATTGCTTAGAAAGCTCTAAAAACAGCTACAACAAAACAGAGATAGCTGCCATGGATTGAGCCTTTGTTTCTCACCACACACTCTGCTAAAGATCCAGATCCTGATAGGTCCCTGAGCCATGTGCCTGCAGGGCAGAGCCATCTTCCCAATTTGGAGACAATGTGATCAGTTTACAGGGTGAATAACTTGCCTAATGCCACACAGATATTAGCCAGAGGAGTTAAGCTCTGCTCTCTCAGGTGCCATTAGCTCATCATTTAACCGTTATACCAACATCTCCTCTGAGAAGTCATTCCCAGTGTTCCAAATTGTAGAAATAGCTCCTTCCTCCAAAAACTTTATTTTTCTGTTGTACCTCTCCTATCATACTTCTAACCTTATAGTATTTGTATTTGTACAATAAATACAAATGCTTATTTGTATTGTAAACTAAAGAGTCTTATGTGCTCTTTAATGGAAATTTTTCTGCCCACTGAACCTTGGAACTCACACAGCCTCTGTTAGTGATGTGTGTTTGTTGGCTTTTGTTTTGTTTATTTCTGATACCTGGATGGACGAGTCAATAAGTGAATACAGATAATGCTTTCACCTGCCTTGCCCCCTGTTTTTCTGGAACTTGTACCTTACTTCACAATCACCTGTTTATTCTTCAACTGGTCAAGCATGCCACATTCTCTCTGGTCCATGGTCACCCAGAAAAAATTAGCTGCTAATTACCTTGGGATAACAATTGATCTGGAAGGAGTAAGAGAGCCAAGCAAATGCCTTCTCAAAAGGAGGACAGACGTCTACCCTTCTAGGAACACAGGTAGAGGCAAGCAGTTACTATTGCTACTGCAGCCAAATTGGAACAACATGATTCTAGAATGAACCTAATTCAGTTTTGCTGTTTTGTTGTTGGTGGTCTGTTTTGTTTTGTTTGGGGGAGGGGGAATGTTGTTGTTGCTGTTGTCGTGTTTCATTTTGTTCTGTTGCCTCTTTGCTTCATTTGAATCTCCACTCTAGTATAGCAGCCTCCCCAGACTTACCTAGCATCAGGTCAGCTCTACTTGGCTTGGGAATTGGACACTTCCTACCTCAAGAGTCTTACAGAAACTAAAGGCTTAGAAAAGAGTGGTGTCAGTACAATGATAGTCAAATGAAGTCTTAGTCGCACTGTGTTGCATGAGAAAGACAGATTATATGAACTTTATATAATCTGTCACCACTCTCAGGTCAAATATCATTTACTATGCAAATGACTGTGTGGCATTTTGGTCTTCCACTTACACTCTGAAGCATTTAAGAACAAAGCAAAGAGAAGTCTAAAGGAAAATGGCTGGTTACAGCCAGGATTCAAGCACCACCTTCAAGAACCTCACTCCTCCACTCCCACATGTCCTCTCTGGCTTCCCACGGTGGCCCTGGGCAGCTCCAGGCACTCTTCGTGGATACAACTGGCTGCAGTAGCTCAAGCTTCACCTTTACAGACTACTCTACCCAGAAAAGGGAGGGGAAACCTCTTTTTAATTTTACTTCTATTGTAGAGAGAGCACTTATGACACAGCATGTGTGTGTGTGTGTGTGTGCATGCGTGTGTGCATGCGTGTGTGCGCCTGTGATAGTCAGAGGATAACTTTCAAGAACTGACTCTCTCTCCTTTCACCCACAAGGTCCATGAATTGACCTCAGATTGTCAGGTTTGTATGGTAAATGCATTCCCATAATGAGGCATCTCAACTGCCTGAAAAAGAGCTTCTTTCAGCCATTCCTGCCAAAAAACATGGCAGTAGAAGTTGGTGTACACTTGTGATCCCAGCTTTGTGATTTAATCAAAGGGGGCAGGAGGATTGGGAGCTGATCAGCTGTGTGGTCAGTCCTGGGCCAGACTGGGCTACATGTTTGTCACTAAGACATGGCACACATAAGTTAGTGAATGTCCCATAAGCATATAATTCAGGATGGAAACTCCACTTTCCATCAAGAAAAAGGCACCAATTTTAACATGAATACAGGGTAATACAAAATATGGCCATTACATGTTACATGGACACTTGGTATATTAGCTTTCAACCTTATCTCCCCACCCCCAACTCATCCTAAGCAGTGGAGTGAGTGTGTGTGTGTGTGTGTGTGTGTGTGTGTGATGGAGATCATCAGCACTGTTTAACACACATCCTCAACCCTCTGCCTTCAAGGCCCATGCGAAGTTTGTACTTTCAGCTTCTTTGAATTTACAGAGAAAATAAGCTTGTGTTTTGTTGTATGAGATGAGAGCAAGTACTACTCTGGGAGGAGCTTTGCAGGGCTGTTGGTCATTCTCTGTGCTCTCTTCACAGCCCTGTAGTGACCACAGTATACACTAAGACCAAGCCTTTCCACCAGCATTTCTGGGAAACTACCTGAGCACAGCTCCCAGACAAAAACCAGTGCTGGTGCATTTATGTCAGAGTACATATTAACCCTTTTGTGTTACAGCTAAGATCTGGAGCTTATGTATCATAGCAACAAAACCATGTGATGCACAGAACAGGTGGGGGAGGGGCATGATTCAGTTTAAATGATCAGGTGCAGCAAATAAGAACTTTTAACTCTTAGATCTTTCTCAAACAGAGCTCCAAAGCATGCATGCTGAACAAGCTAAAAGTACTAATCTGTTGCCATTTCAAAGGATCAATTAAAACGGAGCTTGTCACCAAACACAATGTGCTTAGACACTGTGCCATTAAACAATATTAGGGAAATCATTCATCTGTTATAGCGCCTCCTTTCCTACTGACCAGAAATATATCCTGGAATAGTTGGAGAAGAAGCAAGGACTTTGCAAAACCTTAAGATCTGTCTTGTTCGCTCTTTCCTGGGATAAGGTGGGGGAGAAGAGAGGCCAGCGTACTGCAGAGTCTATTACTATACATTATATTTAACTATGAAACTCTGAGACAAATAAAATGTCTGCTCTTCAGAAGTTCCCAAGGAGAAAGCCATAAAGGACCAGTGAATTTGCTGTCAATACCAACTAGAGAAGCCAGTGGCTTAGAGGGAACCTTTCATGCCACTCCACACCCTTTGTGCCAGCTCCACAAGTATCATCTGAAGTGGGAAGCAGCTCTAATGGGTGACTTTCAAAATTCTTTGAAGTATCAGAAGTGACCTCTCCAAGGAGATATATCTTTTTTTTTTTTTTTAATCTCTTAAAAGTGAAGTCTCCTGGAGTCCCAAATCAACCTAGCCAATAGATCCTATAAGATCGAGGACAAAGAGAATGAGGGCAAGATGGATAGGGCTGTTGTGTTCAGAAGGACAAGCGCATAGCTCTTGATCAATGGAGGCTCTGTATTACCTGAAGCAGAGTGGTACTCACCTGCCTTGTACATCACACTGTGCTCTCAACACATCCTTTAACAGCTCTGTATAACATGTTTAGTACTTCTAACTAAAGAAAATGATTGTGACTCTTTGTGCCTCAGTTTCCTCATACATAAGACAGAAGAAAGACTATTTAGAACTATTATGTTAGCTGCTACAACAATGAACTGTGCTTAGCAAGACCCTGCACCTCATAAGAGTTCAACAGCTATTTTTGTGTTGTGAGTTATGAGTCTTCCTGGAAAGGCATACCTTTATAAGTACTGGTTGGTCTTTCCCCTCATAACTCATCATGATCTCAAGTTATCAGTTTCTAGCTTCTTTAGTTCAAGGATATTCAACTCTACCCAGGCACTGTCCTCATTTGTTAGTGACAGTAACAAAGGAGACAAAGTCCTTGTCCTTTATACACAACACACAAAACATAATCAGTCAAAGGTAATTTTAAAGCTGTGACACTACAAAGAAGGGACATCTATATGGCCCGGGTTTAGGGCAGCCCAAATTCAGGTGACATTTGAATGACATCCTTTCCCCAGACCCCATTTCAACCCAAATGAAATACAATACCTCTCCACTGATGTCAGGAGACTAAAGCAAGATAACACACAAGTGTGCTTTGAGGGGTTTAAGTGCTTTGAGAATGGTCCTGAAGAAAAGAACAGGAGGAGGGGTAGAGCCTAGTCTTGAAGACACTGGGGTCCAGGACATATCATAATGTTTCCATGTACACTGGGGAGATATTTGTGCCCCGTGCCACAAAGATGGAACTTCTGTTCCAACAAGAATCACTGATGCTTAGGTAATAAAGTGTCATGTGTCTGTCTCTCTGTATTTCAAGTCTGAATTTATTGCTTCAGTAAAACCTGTCCAGTGTCATAATGCCTCTTGATTTGGCTTGAACAGTCCTGGTCTGTGTCTGCTGTCCCAGGATAATTATTATCCATTATTTTTCTATTGTAAAGGTGTTCTAGTTTGTATAATTGCACCTATAGCATCACCAAAGTTTCAGGAAATCTTTCTGAATTTCTGTTTAAGTGTATCTTGAGGGATAAAAATACCTCGAAAGTATAAAGAGCTTTGGGGGTAGAGCCAAGTGCTTGCATAGGACATGTAAGCCCTGAGCTCATCCCCCAGCAGTGGAGAAAAGAGAAAGCAAGAAGAGACACCACTACAAAAGGTGAACCTATTTCAATACCATTTGTGTCCTAGATAGAGTCATAGTGATAATGAAATTGTTCATTGTTTGCTGTTTATCAAAATGCAATTATATGCTAGACATTACAGCAGACTTTTTTCATGTGTAAACATTGTAGTTTTTGCTTTTTGCTACTTTCTACAGATAAATGAAGTTCCCAGGAGTGACATGTTGAGGATTCATCAGGCAATAGGTGGAAGTCCAATAAAAGCAGACAAAACAAAGGGTGGAAGTTTCTGGATTCAGTGCGATTCATGACCCTTGGAATATATGATGGTTGACCTTGATTGTCAGCCTCATATGACAGAATAAACTAGAAAGGTCTGTGAGGACATTTTCAGGAAGGCTTCACTGAAGGGAGATCATCTTCCAACATCATGCCCCAGCAGGTAACCTAGACATAAGTCAAGTGGTCCAAGAAAAAAGTAGTGTTGATTGACTGGCCTCACTCAGTGCTGAGTCTGCTGCTGCTGCGGTCACCACGGTGGTCAGGTCCCCACCTTGAAAGGTATCAAGAGTTAAAATGAACACAGATTGGAAAAGAGCATAACTTGGGATATGGGAGGACCCTGATGAAGCCAAGAACATTGAACTCACATATTCTGATGGGTTTATTTTGCTCAAGTAAGTAGTAGCAAATATGTCCCCACCCACACTTCCTGAAGTATTGCCCTCTCCACATTTGATGAAGGAATTAATTCTGGTTTGTCTATGGAAACAGCAATATCATTTCCTGAAAGAGATGCCAAACAAGATAATGCCCATGTCCCCCCAGAACCCACTCTTACTACTCACCTTTGTCCCTAGTCCTACAATAAGACTCGTGTTAGCAGGCCTTCTAGAGATGATGTACACAGTATGCTCCATGATGGAGATGATGGAGTACACTACACTCCTAAAAATCTTGAGCTTTTTAAGTCATGAGGACTATGTGACAATATATTCTAAGAATATAGGGTAATTGTAGAAGCAACATAAAATTGGATCCGCCAATGTGTATGGTCCCATTGGTCAGAGATTATGGGTTAAATGCTACTGTTTGCAAAGTTTAAAAGGGTGCTAACATCCTTTGACATATCGGTACAATAGAGAAAATTTCACAAAGCCTTACCCCTAGATGAAGAGCAACATACAGCCAATGGCTGCTAAGAGAGAATGACAAAGTCTTCTCTATAGACAAGCCCCAGATGCTTATTAAATTCAAGAGGTCAGCCCTAAACAAAAGTAACAAGAGCAACACTAAATAGATTCAGTAAGCCTGCAAGGGGATGATAATTATAGAAAATGAAGTCATGAACATGAGAGAGTGTGCAGGAGATGGGAAGAGTTAGAGGATGGGGTCAGGGTAGAAATAATACAAATATAGTATTCACATTTGAAAAATAAAAGAAATTTAAAACAAAATGCAATATTTTTCTCTGAGGCTTGCAATAATGTCTTTTAGTAAAGGTACTTTCAAAAAAAATCCTTTTAAGTACAAATAGTTATTTGGTTGGTAGATGTATAGGTCAAAAGATGGCCTAGTATGAATGAATTAGCAATGCCTGATATCCCTTGGTTTAGAGTTGAAGACTGGATTCAAAGGCTCTGGGGAAGTGGAATGCTCAGGTAGAGTGGATAGCTCAGGTAGATTTGCTACTAAAAAATAATCCTCTACAATAAGAGAGTCCAGAAAACATGCCCTTCACTAATGCTATAGGAACAGACTTGTCAGGTGGCCACCAGAGAGTTGGAGAGCTCTATGATGTGTGAACTCTTCTCTGTATTCTAGACCCTCCCATGAGAGCAGTCACTGCTCAGTTCAATAATTTACAATGGGTCTGATTGGATTTCTAAGTAGCAAGGGCCAAATAGCAACACTGAACTGCTGAAGACACAATGTGCACTTACAGCAAGGGATGACACAAACAAGGCAGTGTTCATAATGGTCTGACTCCTGCAGGCTCATAGCTAACTACTCTCGATGTTTCTACAAGTGAACTCAGTAGGAAGTCTATTCAGCTTTTTCTAAATCTGTATAAGCAGAAATATTCAAATTAACAAAAGGAAATGCTCATGGTCTTACTATGTTCTCCCCCATCCTGAAGCAGATAGCTTTTTAAAGACAGTTATAACAGCACCTAGGTAGCAATAGTCTAGAGGCCTATGACAGGCAAGAAAGTTATAGATGCCTAAATCAACATCCTTTATATGGGTTCCATGTCTCTCAGAACCATGAATCATGGGTTCAGGAGTCAAAACAGGAAATGGATATGGTACCACTTACCACTACTCACTTACAAAATTCTTCTTTCCTGTCCCTCCAACTGTATGTTCCATCCATCAGCCCAGAAGTCTTAGTTCTTGACGAAGTGGGCACTTCTGCCATGAGGCACAACAAACATTCCATTGAACTAGAAGTTAAGACTTCTCCCTGACTACTCTGTGCATCATGCACTTGAGTCAACAGACTAAGCAAGAAGTTACAATGTCAATAGAGGTGAGTGATCCAACCTAGCATTGTGAAATTAGATTGCTTCTCCACATGTACGTCTTGAGAGCAGGAGACACTTAAGGGCAGTGGTTCTCAACCTAAGGTTTGTACTCCCTTTGGTGGAGGGGGAGGAGTTGAATGACCCTTTCACAGGGGTTGCCTAAGACCATTGGAAAACACAGATATCTCATTTTGATTCATAATAGTAGCAAAATTACAGTTATGAAGTAGCAATGAAAATAATTTTATGGTTGGGGTCACCACAACATGAACGAAACTATATAAATGGTTACAACATTAGGAAGGTTGAGAACCACTGATTTAGGGTAACTCTTGGTATTATTACATTCTGGTATTAAAGTCAATGGGGCCTGACAATCCAAACATGGTGAAAATGGCTCAGACCTATTTGGAATGAAGGTGTGGGTCACCTCTCCAACCAACACAGCCAAGCTGCTTATTGAGAATGGAGGAAATATATAATTAATAGTAGAGAAATATAGTAATAAATACCAGTTTTGTGCCATGTGACCAGTTACAAAGACAATGATTGTAATCATGAGTTTCTATTCCTTTCCTCTACCATGTAATATAGCACCAACTGAGATAATCTCAGTAGTTCTGTATCATTGACTCTGTATTGTAATGGTTAAGTATGGGACACTAGAAGACTACACATTCCTCGGGTGACTTTGCCATCTGTTCTGGAGGAGATTTAGCCTTTAACTGTGTGTGGAATAGTTATATCATTAAGTAGAATTATACTTTTGTTATTATCTTCATTCAGAAACCAAGCACAACATAAGAAGATGTGATTGAGGGGTAGACTTGCAATAGTTAAAGCTTGACAGAATCTGAGTCAACTAAGGGACACACCTCTAGGTAAGTCCGTGAGGGCATTCCAGGAAAGATTAACTAGGAAAAGAGACTTCCATCCAAGGGTGGGTTCCGCCTTCTAGGAGGTGGCTCACATTTTGAAAAAGGTGTTGCTTTCAGATCTACTTTTGCTTCTCACTGGTCTGTCACCAACAACCACTGCTGGAGCATCAAACTCCAGGTTTCTTGGTTTTCCAAGGTAGACTAAGGATGAGACTCCAGGAATTTTCCAATCCCTTTGGTGCAAATTATTCTACTAAGTCCTCTTTTCTTTTTGTTTTTTAACCTTTCTTTTTTTATTAATTTATTTCTTACATTCCAATCCCAGTTCCCCCTCCCTCCTCTCCTCCCACTTTCCCACCCCCTCACCCACACCTCCCACCTGCTCCTCAGAGAGGGTAAGGGCCTCCTCTAGGAAGTCTACTGACTCTATCCCATCATCTCTTTGAGGCAGGGTAAGTCCTCTTTTCTAATGTATGCACTCTCTATCAGTTCCTGTAGAGAACCTACCTAATATGGTCTTAGCTTGAACACTTGAATGAAGCCTTTAGCTACCCAGGTGCTCCAGAGCAGCCCTGATCCCATGAGATGCCAACCTGCATATGTTTCTTCTCATCTCAAACATCCATTCTAAGTGGTTTCTCATCCTTGTGCCATTTGTTAAAATGAATAGCAAATTTGAAACAAGACTTCTAAAATTCAAAGTGGTTTAGAAGTATTCTAGAGCAGTCATGGCCAGCAGAGTTCCCCATCTATTCAGGTGTGAAGGACTGGTTTCCTATCCAGAAGAGATCACAGTCCATTTGTTAATGCCATGAAATAGATCAATAGCTATGAGCCCTGGAGATGGGTTCTTCCCCCCTCCTCCTGTGCTATTTACATTCTCACCACAGCTAGAAATCTCATATCCAAGGTTATGATGAATCTAATCCTGTCAGGTTTCTACCACTAATCACATCTTCCTAAAATTTAGTTTAACGTAACACTGCCCTCTTGTGCCTCATCACACAAGGGCCCTTTGTGGGAAAAGGTTTACTTTTAATTAAAAGTAAAACAACTTCAGCTCTATGGCAAACTCTTGTTGTTGAGGGATATTTCTAGCTTAGTTCTCCCCCTTTGTCCTTTAACCCACTCCTTTATTCCATTGGTTTTCACAACTGATAATTGCTGGCCATGGAAACCAGCTATGAGGGCTGACTTGAACATAAACCCACGTGTGATTATTTTAAAGTAGCATATGGACGGAAATAGCAAACAATGAATCCAGGATGCCCTGGATTGACGAGTGCAAGAGAAACGGAGTAAGAGACCAGGAAATGAAAAGAAGGTTATTAAATAGACTTGCCACAGCTGGCTTCGTGATTCCAATAGACCTGGTTAACGGGAAAGCAAGCAGTAGAAAGTCCCTTAATTACTTTTCCATTGAGTTCCTTTCCACATCTCCACGTTTGCAGAGTATAATTAGGAACTCCAACCACAACCTAAAACTAAATTCAATACAACAGCTCAAACTTCTTTAAATGGTGGCATGCTCTAGAAACTTCTGAACGATGTGTCTCCTAAAACTGATTGTCAATCACCCTAGTTTTTATTTTTAAAAACAATTTATCCATAAGGAAGAAGTAAAGGTTTGACTCAACTTCAAATCATGTACAGACTTTCATGTTTTAAGCCTAATTCCTTGCTCAAAAATTGAGCCAGTAATGTTCTCTTGATTAGCCACAACACAGCACTTTGAGTGAGAAATGACTGCTAGGAAAATGATTCGGCAATCTTGACATTCTATATGTCACTGAAGAAGAAGGATGCAGTCAAGTCAGCCTCTAACTTAACGTAATGAAGACCTAGCTTAGTATCTGCAGGCAAACATCTCCATCTTCCACAAACAGAGCTGCTGGGGACTGTGCCATCTCATCTTCTAAAGCCAGCATCCACCTCTGTGTTTAGCTTAGAGATAAACACTTTGGCCAGTAACAGATGCCTATAGATTAGGCAGATAGGTGTCTGGGAAAGGAGGATAACTTTAAAATTGTCCATGAGCCAGACAGTGACACAGGCCAGCAAGCCCAGCACTTGGGAGGTAGAGGACAGAAGATAACAAGTTCAAGGCAAGAATGGGTTACATTGTGAGAGCCTGTGTCAAACAACAACAATGTGTCCCTGGGTCTCTCCCTCACTCCCTTGCTTTGCCTCTTAGACTTTCCTTTGTTTCATGCTAAGTTTCAGTTATTGCCCTGTTTCCAGGCCAGCCCAGACCACTGGGATCAGAATCTCTGCTTTTCTTTGCCAAGATTAGAAACCCAGCTTCCCTTATGGCTTTGAAAATGCCTGTTATCCCAAACTACCACATCTTGTTCCCTACTCCTAAGCCAGGTCGGATGAGCCCATCAGACATACTGGTTCACTGTCTGTTTATCTGTCATGGCATGGGGTGGGGGGGGGGAATGACACACAGGATAGGCACATGATTTTGTGTGAATCCACAGCCCTGCAAGGGTACAGGTCTTTAAAAAACATGAAAATAAAACTGAAGTAGTAGAAAATAAAGGGGAAAAAGACTCCCTGGTAGTTTCTATCTTTAATTTTATGTGTGTGGGGGGGTGTAGGACAAAGGTTGATGGCAGGTGCCTTCTTTGGTCACTCCCCACTTTATTTAAAGAGGCATGCTCTTGGGGTGAACCCAGAGTTTATTCATTTAGGTAGCCTAACTAGTCAGGTTGCCCTGGGTATTTCTCTCAGCTTCTTGAGTGCTGGGGATCCAAACTTCAGTCCGCATGTTCCACAAGAAGTAGCACTCCATGAAGCCATTGTTCCAACCCTACCTTTCATCTTCATTCTCTCTGTATTTCCCCATTGTCCCTACTCCAGGAAGGAAGGAAGGAAGGAAGGAAGGAAGGAAGGAAGGAGGAAAGGAGGGAAAGAAGGGAAGGAGATAGAGAAATTATAGACAGACAGACAGGATTTCTATTGCTGTGAAGAGACACCATGACCACGGCATCTCTTACGAAAGAAAACATTTAACTGGGTGACTTACAGTTTCAGAGATTTAGTTCATTATCATCATGACAGGACATTATGAAGAATTTTCTACTATCCAAGAACTCTGGTAATCACTTTTGAATTTATGCCCTATAAGCTGTAAAATAACACTAATGTATACTACACAAGGGGAAACTGAGGCTAAAGCAGTTAAGTCAAGCTCAAGATCAAGCAGCTAGGAAGAAACTAGGAACTTTGAAAAGCCAAGACTGCCCTCTCCAAAGGTCATGTTCTTGGCTTCTGTGGCACAGCACCTGCCAGAGAATGTGCTCTGATCACCCTGGGCACAGCATTCAAAGTCTACAGGACATTTGGGTTTACCATAGCTCCTTCCCGACTAGCTGATAACCTAGGATCTTCACCATGGAAACCTCCACAGTGGAAACATTTCGCAGGGCATCTTAAGGACTAAGTCCCACCACATTTAGCCAACCTGACTTCCCGACCTCTAGGACCCTTGCCCTCCTGGGTAGACTTGCTTTAAATTTCTTCAGTTGTGTATCATTTTATTTAGCAGAGGGAAAGACCAATGTGTGTTCTCTAGTTATCAAAGGGTATATGCATTGGACAATCCAAAGAAGTCAACAATGCCTGCAGCCTCTGACACAGTCAGGAAATACTTTTCCTCATGCTGCAATCTCTGGATGTTTCCAGGAACAGACCCAGAAGCCCCTGGCTTTCCTCCCTAGCAGCCCCATGGTCACTCACACTCCCTCTGCAAACCAAGACTGTGATTCACTTATTGAAACCAGCACCACACTGTCTTCCAGCTGTCACTGCCACTCCCCCAATTCTGTGTTATACCTGTGTTCTGTTTCCTTGCCAGATTTTGTTCAAAAAAGAAAGAATGGGGAGGGAGAAAAGGAGGGAGGGAGGGAGGGAGGGAGGGAGAGGCAGGGAGGGAGGGAGGGAGGAAGGAAGGAAGGAAGGAAGGAAGGAAGGAAGGAAGGAAGGAAGGCAGTTAGTCATCTGGGAATGAGGAGGACATTTTTCAAGTACAAGAGAGAAGAAAGCTGCCACATCAGATCCCCTTCCATACCACCAACCTCCTCCCTGCCTGACTCCCTCTCTCTCCTCAGAGAAGCCGAATGATTCAGTTGCCACCAGTGCCTGCTTCACCCACCACTGGAATATTGCTGTCTCTTGCATCCTGCATCCTGGTAGAATCGTGATGCTCTTCCAAGATTCTCCTGGACTAGCAACTGTGTGTTTCGAAGACCTACTTCCTGACTGCTCGCTCCAGGTTGAGATTAATTTATCAGAAATTAATCTCATTCCTCTTCTGAGGGTTGGTACAGGAAGAGAAAGTGACCTGATTGCGATCAATGAACAATGACAGAAAGTATGCTTGGGGCCTTGGGGCAAAGTCTTCATGTTCATGAGAAATGGTCAGAAAAGAGGTGGTTTCTTCACTTCTCTGAGCCATGTGGTCAGATGTGACCCCACCATTACAGCCACCTTGACATAAGAAAGAGACTTTGAGAATGACAGGGCAGAAAGTAGGAGGAACTTACAGGATGGGCCCTAAGAGAATTCACAAAACCCACTGCAGTTCCCTCTTAAGAGAGTAGTCTGGCTAATGGCATCCCGGAGTTTAAGCAGAGCCCCAGATTGAACACTAACCACTGGATTACAGATGGCAGTGGTGTTTATAGCTTCAAGGCCAGACCTGTAAGATCATGTCAATTCTCCACACCCTTCTCCCTCCACCCGCAAGCTAGAGCACATCAGAGAGAGTCTATATGATGGGAGAGGTCATTCTGTATGTTTCTCATATGGTTAATAATAAAGCACTGTTGGCCAATAGGAAAGGAAGATAGGAGGGGCTAGGAGACAAGGAGGAAATAGGAAGTAGTAAGGAGGAGTCAAGATGGAGAGTCTGGAGAGAGCTGGATGCCAGCCGCCTCCCCGGTAAGAGAAGGCCATGTGAAAATACATAGATCAGCAGAAATGGGTTAATAATTAAGGCAGAGCTAGCCGATAAGAAACAAGTAACCGGGCCAACAGCATAGTATCAAATACAGAGTCTCTGTGTATTATTTGGGGCTGGCGGCGTGGCGGCGGGACAAGACCAGCGGCGGCAGGCAGAAAAACCATACTCCTTACAGATGGCGCCCAACTGTTGAAAAAAGTATCCATCAGAAATGGGTGAGTTAACCGTTAAACCGCCACTGCAAGCAATCTGATTTCTAACCCTGACGAGTATTTTCTGCCCACTATCAGTGACATCTGCCTGTTTATTTCTGCTTCTTCGGAGATGCACTGCTTCCAAACCCCATCCTTCTGAGACAACTCTGACAGGATGGATTCAAGCAGAAGCCTCTCCACAGTATCCCTCTAGATATATTTCCACTGGAGAGAGTTTCCCCAAGTGGCCTCCTCATATCTAGCCATCAATTAGACTCTTCCCAGTCTCATCTGATGGTCCTTGGTTCAGGAGCTTTCTTTGAAAGAGCATCTTAGAGTGGTGCTGTTCATCATCTTGTGCTACACAATATGATTGGGCCTTTCTCCTAAGGTGTTCCATCCATTCAGCTTCCTGGCTGCATCATCCCATAAGGGACTGGTCTGTTAATGGACCCAATCCTTCTCAAAGGTTCCCAGACTCAGTTACTCAGCTGCAGCTATTATGCAAAGTCAGGACATGTCCTGAAGAGGAAACGTCTACCACAAACACCAGCTATCACAGTGTGCTTCTGTAAGCACCATGGGTGTGTTCTCTACACTCTATTAAATTCTCCTTTGAAGAATTAAAGATGGTTTGGAATATAGCTCAATGATAAATCACTTGCCTAGCACGTTTGAAGCCCTAGATTCAAATCCCAGCCCAAAAAGAGCAATAATAATAATGAAATCGTTTCTGTGTGTCCAGGACCCTCTAGAATGGTTGGTTCTCTCTCACTACCTTCCCACATTCAAACTGTCCATTGACACCAGAAGCCCTGCCCAACACCCAATGCCCTCTCTTAAATATGTTTGTTTTTAATTAGCATACCAAGTATTAAGTTTTGTTACATCATTTGCAAAGTTTGCTTTGGTTGACTTTTCTCCCGATACCATGACACTTCCTTGAGCCTTCCACCACTTCCCCCCCCCCCCACATCACATGTGCTCTGCTGCCATCACTTCCCTGACCCCACTTTCATTTTTCCCCTCCTGTGGAATCCTTTCTAGTTTCATAACCTATAATACTCATAGTCACATATGTACACATACTAGCATTAAAATCTAGGATCTGCACATGACAGAGAACATGTGAGATTTGTCAGAGTAGGAGATACCTTGCTTAAGATTATTCCTAGATTCATTTTCTGCCAAGTTTGTAATTTTATTTTTATGCCTAGGTAAGATTGCACTGTGTATGTGTACTGAATTTTCATTATGGATTCATCTGCTGGTAGATATTTAGCTGGTTCTATTCCTTGCATTCCTTGTATAAGGCAGTAATAAATACAGGTGTTCAAGGATCTCTTTGGAAGGATATAGTTTCCTTTGGGTGAATGCCCAGTAGTGGTTCAGCTGATATGGTATCTCTACCTTTAATGTTTTGAGAAACTTCCACACCAATTTCCCTAATGGCTGCTCTAATTTAACCTGCTGCCCTTGGGTGATCAGGCTCCTGCAGCAGTGGGAAGTAAGGGGCTTGGTCTTTGGAGCCAGAGTACCTTGGCTTGACTCTTAGCTATTATGGAACACACTATACTCCAAACATAACACCCATTGTCTCCTGATCAGGCCAGTTTCCACTGCCTGAAAAACACCCTCAGAAATAAACCTGTTGACATCTCTTCATAAGAGGAGGGGGTGGGAGAGTTCATCAGACCTCACAGGAGATCTCAACCCTCCTTACTGCTCTAATTCATTCTGTCTAAGCAGCCTGTTGCAGAAAGGTATTAAAGAATAACCATGGGTGAAAGGTCAAGTAACAGGGGATTGAATCTACAAAGCTACTGGGAAGTCATCATCCTTGCTGCTTGAAACTTTTCAGTAAGTTGGACACTTTGGAGTCACCCACACTCCTGTAAATAAGTCACCCACGCTCTGTAAGTGAGAGCTCAGCAAACTCACTGGTTCCTGCAAATGGACTTGGATGGGGTTCTGGCTGGTGCTCTATCTGGTGTGAATAGACCTCATCCAAATCTCCTCAGGGGGAAGAAAAGCTCAGGTGACATTGGCTACTTTGGCTGTTACCCTGGGCAGTCTTCTCTCACTACCTCGTTCTTTTTCTTGGACCTTCAAAGGGGATGATTTCCTGGATGCTGACCTCTTGGGGTAGGGGCCAACCACTAACCCAGGAAATCTACTTACTGGAGTTATCAGAGGTCCCAGGGCTAAGGGAAGTGCTCTATAGACAAGCATGGACTAATGGCTCATTTGCCTCTGCTTTCTTTTAGAATACAAATTCCTTAAGGTGAAAAATAAAATCTAGTCCTTGTGTCCCTAGTGTGAAGCTAAGTGTATGTTGGCTGGGTGACTGAAATACATAACTGAATGAACTCCTAGAAGTATCAATGGTTGATAGGCAATCCTTTGGAAATTGACCAGTTGAAAACCATAGCTTTATAGCCAAGAAATTACAATAACCCTCCCCCCAAAAAAACAACACAAGCCAAGCTTACTCTAGTGTTCTAGACATCTGTAAGCTTTCTGTTCTTATCTGTCTCCCACCCCCTGGCCCAGGAGAAAAAAATCCCATTTACCAGAGAACAAGAAAACAATTAAATTGTCTCACACAGGGAACTATTAAAAAGGTAGGTTAGGCCTGCTGTCTTTCTATAGAATGTTGCTTACAATAAACAGTTAAATGATGAAATCAGGCAACAGAACTGTATTATGGAACACTTATCTTGACAAAGCACACATTTTATAGCCTAATGTCTAGACTGGATGTCTCCTACAGTTACACCCTAGACCTGGAGAAACTCCCCTGCCAGGCCAGCCCGGACCACCTGGAGCAGAACCTAGGGTGCAAAGCCAGAAATTGATCTCCTATAACAGTTCCCCAAGGGACTATAAAGGTGTGAGCCACTGTTATCATAGGCATCTTTGCCTGGTGGGACTGCTGGTGTTTTTATTTCTTCTCTTTGCTTATCTTTTCATTCTCTCCTATAAGCACATGTATTGCTTTGTTTGATAAGGGAAAAGAACTCACCATCAAAGCACAGGAAGGGAAGAGGGTGCAATGTGAACCATTTACAACATCAGCCAGCCCCTTAGAAGAGGACATGGGTACAAATGTGCCTGCTGTGCTGCTGAAATCATAATGTATCAGGGACTTGATGAGGAGGCTATAATCACACTGCTTTACAGACCAGTTTCCACCAACAGGGAGATTGTTACACCATAAGATGGCCAGCCCTAAAACACTGGAATCATTCTGAAAGTATCGCAACCTCCTGGATAGTTAAAGCCTAGCTATAGCTGTCCTCTATCCTCAGATTGTGACCCAAAGAAGACATATGAAAATGCCCACAGTCCTCAACTCTGGCTGAAGATGAAGTAGGTGCCAGTGGCTATTATTTATCCAAATCTATGCCATCTAATACAGAGAACTTGGAAACAACCTCCATGTTACCTCTAGAGTAAAGCCTACACATTAAGGCCAGTATCTATGTTAGAGGCAGAGTAGGAAAGGGGATGGGGCGGGAAAGCCCACCCATAGCATTTGCAGAGCCTGAAGTGAATGCTCAATTGGAGCCCATATAACATAGAACTATGAGCAAACTAGTAAATGTGTCTCCTCTCCCTATTTGATGAGTGTTCTTTAAGACAAAGTGGAAATATGTCAGAGTCTCTAGCGCAAGGGTTCTCAACCTTCCTAGTGCTGCAACCCTATAATACAGTTCTTCATGTTGTGGTGACACACAACCATAAGATTATAGTTTTTGTTGCTACTTCATAACTGTAATTTTGCTACTGTTATGAATCATAAACATCTAGTATGTGGGATATCTCATATAGGGCCCCTGTGAAAGGGTCATTTGATCCCCAAAAGATTGAGAGCCACTGCTCTAGGGGAACTGAACTGATAGAATGGACATACATTAAAAAGGGACTGGTTTATAACAATATGATCTGGGCAGCCAAACAATGGCTGTTGTCACACTGGAAAGGCTGAGACTCCAACAACTACTCAATCCACAAATTTGAATGTCTTGGCAGTACCAGGCTGGTCCTGAAGGCCTAGGGATTCCTGGAAGGCTAATGGTCCTCATTGAACTTTGGGAGGCTGAAAAAAGATGGGTTCTGAAATCAGCTAGGAGAGAGAGAGTAAATGAACCTGCCAGCACAGCACAAATGGAAGCAGGTAAAGAGCAGAATCTCTTTGTTGCCACTGGCACCAGAAGGCACTGTGTACATGTTGGGTGGGTCTATAAACACATCCAATAACATGATCAAGAAAATCCCTTAGGAGCTAGAACGCTTCATATTCAATCTGCTAAAACAGCTGCAAAGCCATAACTTTGAGGAGTTTTGAAATTAACTATGGTATTCAGAATTTGGAATTCCTTGATGCTGCATGAAATAAATGTCAATAGTGCACATTTCATGCTATGAAATTTCATTACTAAAACCTTGTTATCTGAGGTTAATTCATGTGCCTTTCAGAAATTCACTATGTGTCCACACAAACCATATTGAGAGGAATTATAGATTGATGAAATTAAAAAAGATAGAATTAAGAGTATTTGTGTGTGTTATAGACTATACATTTAAAAATGCAGAACAGCGGGAAGCAACGCTGCATGTGTTTACTAGAGGTAAACTACACACAGAGCCACAGATTATTGCGTTCAGAGCTCTGGAGCCCATTGTAGGCCATCAGCAAGGTTGTCATTTCCAAGCAAAGGGAGTACCACCTGTCACCAAGACAGAATCAGTGGCTATTCAGGACCACCCCTGTGTGTGCAGTCATGTTCTAACTTCTATGAAAGTAAGCACATGGCCCAGAACACAGGTTTGACAGTGTAATCCTACTAATTATTAAACAATGACTGCTGAGAACCAGTTACTCATTTGCTTTAGGATATAACTAATTGTTTACAGTATGTTTTAGGTAACAATAGGTGCGAATAACATTGCTAACACAACTATGTAGCAGTAAGGAAATGACATGACCTCTGTGGACATTTTATAAGTGCATTTTACATCAATAAAAATGTTTCTTTAAAAATGAAAGAAAATCCCCTACAGGTGTTCCCTTCCAGTGGCTTATGCTTGGTTAAATTAACTCCAATGAAGTTCACAACCAAGCTTAATCATTGTATTGTGCAAAACTAATGGTTTTATATGATCAGAAATTATAGAAACATCTCAGGTAATTGAATTAAGAGGCAATCATATGGAGCTGGAGAGATGGTTCTGTGGTCAAGAGCACTGGCTGCTCTCATAGAGGACCCAGGTTCAATTCCCAGCACCCACGTGGTGGCTCACAATCACCTATAACTCCAGTTCCAGGGGATCTGATGCCCTCTTCTGGTCTCCATCAGTACTGCATGCATGTGGTACACAGGTAATACACTCAGGCAAAATATCTATATATGTAAGATTTTAATTTTAAAAAAAGACTAGCATATAGAAATGGATCATAATGAATGGATAAGCCATATCTTCACTTGTAATAAGTCATGTATATTCACAAATTCTTACATATGATTTCCTAAATTTTATATTTCTTATTATCTCTACAGAATTTTAAATCATGTGTCATAATACATGTTTTCATAAAACTTAGATTTAACAATAATAAATTATAATATAACATTTAAATTATAATAAATTGACAAGTTACATTGTCAACTGTTATTATATAATACACAATTAAGTTGACACCATTTTATTTGAAATTTACACTAGAGTAAATGTTAAACGTAATAAGTTTTTCATTAAATTCTTAATTGTTATTTAGTGTTTTATTACTTTTATTCATTATTAACTATTAAATTATTTAATATGAAAGTGTTGCCTTCAAGTTTTGTTTTTCTTCTGTAGTAATAGACCCACTAAAATAAGCACACATTTAAATTGAATAATGATAATCAGAATTTTAAATCAAAACTATTTAGATAAAATATCTCATTTTTCAATGTCCAGGAAATACAATTATATACTTCTGTGAAAGCAAAGCTACTCATGATTCTAAGGGTAGCTACTGAAATGCTACAATGGCTGTGTCAAGCTTCATTCAAATTACAACTACACCTACTGTATACAGATTTCAGGGTCAGGCAGTGATGTGCAGTTAGGTTCCTTGGCTGGCTTGCCTGACAGCAAATCTAGAGCTAAGTCAGCATTGACTTTGAAGTAGGACTCTTGCTTATGGAATTCAAAGGAAGAATGTGGCACTGTGGCCTCTGACAGCAGCACACCATCCCCAAGGCCTACAGCATTGAGGTAAGGTGTGACAGACTGCTATTGTGCCTGAACAGTGCTGAGCATGGTAGGGTATGCTAAAGCTGCAATGCTGCTATGCCGGAACATGTGACATGCTGACACTGGCTACCACCACACTGATGCTGGCCTACTGCCCTGTGACACACTGATGCTGGCCTACTGCCCTGTGACACACTGATGCTGGCCTCCTGCCCTATGACACACTGATGCTGGCCTCCTGCCCTATGACACACTGATGCTGGCCTCCTGCCCTGTGACACACTGGTGCTGGCCTACTGCCCTGTGAAACACTGATGCTGACCTACTGCCCTGTGACACACTGGTGCTGGCCTACTGCCCTATGACACACTGATGCTGGCCTACAGCCCAGTGACACACTAGTGCTGACCTACTGCCCTGTGACACACTGATGCTGGCCTACTGCCCTGTGACACACTGATGCTGACCTACTGCCCTGTGACACACTGATGCTGGCCTACTGCCCTGTGACACACTGATGCTGACCTACTGCCCTGTGACACACTGATGCTGGCCTACTGCCCTGTGACACACTGATGCTGGCCTTACAGCCCTGTAACACACTAGTGCTGACCTACTGGTCCAGAATCCAGAGAAAGGATCCTCGTGTCCAAATCTAAGGGTGAAACTGCACCAGAGGACAGTCAAGCAGATTCCTTGCACAAAAATACCCCATCCAATGTTGAACATTTTTAGAGATATTTCTTGGGCATTTTCATTGCTTCTTCAGAAAATTGCTCAGATTAGTGGCCTATGTTTTAGTTGGGTCATTTGTTTCCTTGACTCTTTGAATTCAGAGTCCTTTGTATGTTCTGGATATTAATTCTCTTACAGGTATATAGCTGCCGATAATTCTTGCCCACTCTGAAGCTTTCCTTCACACATTTGAATATTCCCCCTGCTGTATGAAAATTTGGTTTTATGAAGTCCTACTTGTCAAATGTTGGCCTTAATTCCTGGACAAATGGGGTCCTGTTCAGAAAGTCCTTTCCTACATCTATAGGCCATAGGCATTGCTCATTGTTTTCTCCTAGCAATTTCAGCAGCTCAGATTTTCACACTGATATCTTTGTTTTTGGTTTTTACATTTTTGTGTTTTGGGGTTTTTTGTTTGTTTTGATTTGGTTTGGGTATTTTGTTGTTTTGGGGGTTGCTTTTTTGTTTTTTGTTTGCTTGTTTGTTTGTTTGAGACAAGCTTTCTCTGTGTAACAGCCCTGGCCATCCTGGAACATAGACCAGGCTGGCCTTAAACTCACAGAGATCTGTCTGCCTCAGTCTCCCAAGTGCTGGGATTAAAGGCATGTGTCACCACAGGCCAGCTTTTGTTTTGTTTTTGTTATTTTGAGATTAGGATTTGTGCAGTCTAATTTCATTCTTCTACCTATGGACATTCAGGTTTTCCAGCACCATCTGTAGAAGATGCTGTCTTTTCTTCAGTGTGTATTCTACTTTTGATGTCTATAATTAGTTATGTGCATTCATGTTTGGGTCCTCTATATTCGTACATTGGTCAACATTCCAGTGCCATCCTTTTCTGTTGCTATGTCCTTGTAATGTAGCTTCCAATGTAGAGTGGTAACCCTTCAGAGGTGTTCTTTTTGTTCAGCATTGCTTTCACTAATTGGGGTCTTTAAGATTTTTCTATTTCTGCAAAGAATGACATAAGGATTTTTGGTTAGGATTCTCTTGAATCTCTGTCTCACTTGTGGTAGGATAGCCATGTTCAAAATATTACTCTACTAATCTCTGAGCAAGAGAGGTCTCTCTGTCTTTTAGTGTCTGCCTTGATCTTTCTCCAGAGATTTGATTTTCACTGAAAAGCTCTTTTAACACCTTGGTTAGGTATTTGGTGGGGAAGGGTGTCTATTATTAATGGGACATCTTTAGAAGTGTTTAACATCCTTAGCAATTAGGGAAATGCAAATTAAAACTTCTTTGAGATTTCTCCTTGCACCAATCAGAATGGCTAAGATAGAGAAAGCAACTCACAATGAATGCTGGTGAGGATGTAGAGAAAGGGAACCCTCATTCACCATCAGTGAGATTACAAACTAGTGCAGCCACTGTGTAAATCAGGACAGAGAATTCTCAGAAAGATAAGAATGAACCTCCCATATGACCCAGCCATCCCACTCCTCGGAATGTGCCTGAAGTGACTCCACATCCTACTCAACAGAACTTGCTGAGCTAGTCATTACTGCTCTATTCACATAGCCATGAAACAGAAATAACCTAGATGTCCTTTAGCTGATGAGTAGGTAATGAAAGCATGCTATCTTTATACAACAAAATACTACTCAGCTGTAAAGACAAATGAAGGCATGAGATTTTCAGGCAAATGGATAGAACCAGAAAATATTACATTGAGTGAGGTAAGGTAATCCAGACCAAGATAGACAAATACTACATGTTCTCTCTTACTTGTGAATCCTAGCTCTGAATCTTTGGATGTGAATATAGACCCTGGAATAACCGCAGAAGCCAGAAGTCTTAATAACGGATGCTATTGTGGTAATAAAACACCATGATCAAAGGAAACTGGGGGGGGGGAGAAATGGTTTATTATAACTTACAGATTGTACTCCATCATCCAGAGAAGTCAGGATAGGAGGTTAAGTCAGGAACCTGAAGACAGGAACTGAAGCAGAGGCTGGGGAGGAGTGTTTATCACTGGATTGCTCCAAAAGGTTTGTTCAGCTTGCTTTCTTATCACCCCAGGACTACCCTCTCAAGGGTAGCATAATCAAAATGTGCTGGTCCTTCCCACATTGATGGCTAATTACAAAATGCACCACAGACCTGCCCACAGGCCAATCTGGTGAGTGCATTTTCTCCATTGTGGGTATCAAGTTGACATCAAACTAGTCAGCAGGAAAATAAAAGAGGACCATGAAAGTTGAGGGACAATGAGCTTTGGAGATGGGGACAGTAGGGCACAGAAGCTGTGAAAAGAGGAATGGGCAGAGGGATAAATAATACTAAAGGTGTTTTATAGAGCAATAAGGAAACATTTTATGTTTACTTAAAATCATAATATGTTCTTGTACACACACATAAAAAAAAATGAAATTATGCTGCACTTAGGGGTGGTCATGCTCACTTAAGCGCTATCTAAAAAAAAATCCCAAATACCAGGCATAGGAAACCTCTCTCCAGGTTGTTAGTCTGAGAACTCCAAGAGACTTCTAAGAACTATATAGGCTATTGTTGCCACACTTGGTTGCCTCCCAAACTTGAAAGTAAGACCCTGTTGCTGAAGACATAATGCTCTTGGGACACAGGGCTTAGATGAGTTGATCTGGAACTGACATGGAAGCCTCCTTCCCTGAGGATTAGCTCACATAGAATTAGAAAGAGCCATGTAAGCAGCTAAGGAGGAAAAAAGCAATCAGTAGTCCTACCTACCTGTAATACCTATAAACTACAATGATGAATGGGGAAATATCCACAAGGGTGCAACAGTGGGCCTTACATCTTAATGGATAACTAACAGCTTTCTAATTGAACTTAAGGACCACTCAATAAAAAAGGATATATGCTTAGTACTATAAACACAGACAATTACTCATGGGTAGTGAAGTCATGAACCTTAGAGGAGAACCTACTACTGCAAAGCCTCTAAACCAGAATGATTTCTGTCTTTATTCTACATACCTATCCTTATGACTTGGGGCTTAAGGGTACTGCTGATTATCTGAGTTCCACCTCCAGAACCCATGCTATGTAAAAATGAAAGGAAGAGAACTGACCCTACGTCTTCTGACCTCCACACATGTGTATGCCACAGATGTGTCTGTACACATCACATAACAGCCACACAGGATGATACTATATTTAAAACAGTTTAAAGCCCCTTTGGGGATCTGGAGGTATAGCTTTTCTTACATGCACTGGGTCCTGAATTGGAAGGCCTGGGTTCAATACCCAGCGACACCTAGACCAGAAATGGTAGCACACATCTATAATCTCAGCTCCAAGAAGTTAGGGGAAGGAGGATAAGAATTTCAAAGTTCAAGGTTATCTTTAGCTAAATTGCAAGTCCAGGTTCCAGGCCAGCCTAGGCTATATGAGACACTTTGGTTAAAACCTTTCAATTAACCTCTCAGCCTCCCATGTCTCCCCCTCCACTTGTCTCTAGCACCTCTAACATATGGAGCTGAACAAGTTAATGTACATATAACACAAGCCACAAAGCTACCATCTTCCTCCCACAACTTGTGCTATGTTTCCTTTTGACTCTATTTACTCAGGTGTCTGGAAATCCCATACAATCCCACCTAGCTCCACCCACCAGGTCTCCTCTGAAGTCTTTCTTATTCATTCTTGAGGAAAATACTGTATTGTCCTCTCTGGAAAAAAAACAAACAAACAAAATCTTTATTCCATTCATTGCACTTATTTAGACTAGTAATTAGGTTTGTCTCCAAAGCAAGTACAACTATAAAAATCTCAAAACATTTCTGTAATCCTGGTTAGCAGTACCAAACAAATATTTGTCAAATGAAAACTCTCATTTATTGAAACTCAAGTGAACAATGGGTATGTTCATAGCCTCAAAGCAGCTTCTCAAATGTCATAACTACAAAGGCAAGGAAGGGATGTTTTCAGTGGGAAAACCTAGAGGACATCAACTCAACAAAACAATGAAGGTAACTTATCTGTGATTAGAAACAATGAGAAGAGCCAGACTCTCTCTCTCTCTCTCTCTCTCTCTCTCTCTCTCTCTCTCTCTCTCTCTCTCTCTCTCTCTGTTAGCTCCATCAACCGTGCTAAGCTGAATCTAATCAGGAGGAATAGGCCAACAACAAATGAGGAAAATAATGAAAAATAAATGGACTGTTATATTTTAAAGTGTTTCTAAGCCACAAAAGCCAAGGAAAGACCAATTTTTTTCCCCAGAACAAATGACACTAAGGAGACATGACAATCAAATGGACTCCACAACTAGATCGTCCTGCACCAAGTCTATTTAGTGGAGTAATTGATGACACTCAGCTGGGGCTTGCAGCTTTAATTGTATCCATTTAATAATTCCAGCTTCGGGATGTAAATGGTCATTGTGGTGCTCATTTGTATGAGATGCTCTCTATAGTCTGCCTTTTAAGTGTTTGTTCCTCAGTCGGTAGCACTGTTTGGGCAGTTTAAGGGATGTGGCCTTGCTGAAGAGTGTATGTGACTGGGGTTGGGATTTCCTTGTACCATTGCTAGTTACTGCTATCTGCTTCCTGTTGGTTATAAGCTCTCAGCTCTTCCCACCACCATTCCTTCCTGCCATGACAGACTCTTACCCCTCTAGAACCATAAGTCAAATAAACCCTTCCTTCTGTAAGTTGTCTTGGTCATGGTATTTTATCACAGCAATAAAAAAAAGTAGCTGATACAGAAGCTAGTATCAGGGAGTGGGCTTTTCCTATGATACACCTGACCATACTGACTGATGGAGGGATATGGAAGTCTTTGGCACTTAGGACTAGAAAAGCACTTGAACCTGTAAGCAGAGTTTAATGGTCTATCCTACGAGGACCTTGAAAGACAGCAATGGGAGCAACATGGGCAGTGGAGGCCCAGCTCAGGTGGCAGTAGTATTAACCACTGGGCTAGAGTTTGTTCTTGTGATACTTTGGCAAAGAATAAAGCAGCTCTGAGCCTTTGTCCTAAGACCTTGTCTAAGGCTAAATTGAAAAGTAATGAACTAATTCCTTTAGTGGAGGAGATTTTTTAAGACAGTCTAAAATTGACTCTGTCATGTGGTTATTAATAATCAATCTTATGCAGGGCTACAAAGAAAACGAGCAAGTGGGACAGAAAGAAAAAGTGTGCAGTTTGGAAGAGAAAGAGAGCATCCGGAAACTTAATGTTGCATCAAGGCTTGTGCTGCAATAGATAATAAAGAGATTAAAGAGAAGCCTGACCTGCATTAGGATAAAGGAAGGCATCCTTCAGGGCAAGACCCCAACCACTTAGGCTTCCAACTTGTGAAAGGAAAAGGCCTAGGAACTGTTTCTAGAGAGGAACAAACAAAAGCTGCTGGGATCCAAGGGGGCTATGGTCCATCCCAAGTGGGGAGCCAAACTTGCCAGTGTCATCCTTGTGGTTCTGGCCTTAAAGTCCTGAAGGGTCAAGAATAAAGCTGTGGGATCATTCTTTGTGGTTTCAGAGAACCATGGAAGCCAGGCCTGTGTCAGGAATCCCTGCATGGAGGCCTAGAGGCCATTCCAGGAAGTTGTGGAAGTGAAACCTGAGTTGACTTGGTAACCTCAAGATATTGAAGAAGCCAAAGCCATGGAATATCTGCCAAAAAGAGCTGCATACAGAGAGCGGAGCCAGTCCAAGAGAGTGGCAGGGAGCAATGTTAAAGGGGTGGAGTCATCTAAACCCTTTGACTACAGGCAGGGAGCTACAGGATTTGGAGCTTTCCATGTTGGAGTTCAGCCTTGCTTTGGTATGTTATTTCCTCACTGTGCCCCAATTCCTCCCTTTCAGAATGGTAATGTACATCAGGTGCCATTGTATGCTGGAAGTATATAATTTTATTTTTATAGGGGTTACAATTAAGAGATTGCCTTTGTTAAGTTTCAAAGCTGGAACAAATGGCTAAGGTGCCTATTTAACATATCAAAGCTGGACCTGGCCCACAGGTTTTCCCAGGATCCCTCAGTCCCTAAATGTTACAAGCTTGCATAGCCTGCCCTGTGCTGCCCTTCCCTTAGAGGCTATTCCATATATAATCCAAACATTTGGGTTGCCCTTCCCTGTTTGAACCTTTGGCCTCCTGGCTGCTGTGCCTGGTTCCCCTCTCTCCCATCTCCCTCCCTTCCCTTCTCCCAATCTCCACACGGCCCAGCTCAGCCTGGTTATGTGCACTCAGAACTCTCTCAGATGTCCCTGTCTCTGACTATACTCGCCCACATATCTACAATAAACTTTCTCCTCCACCATACCTAGGAGCAGCCATGTCCTTTCCTTTTTACTTCTTTTCTTTCAAACTTCATTCTCAGAAGAAACTTGGGACTTTTAAACTATTGAAACTGAAAGACTATGAAGATTTTGAAGTTGAACTGTCTTGGCTAGGGTTTCTACTGCTGTGACAAAACACCATGACCAAAAGGCAAGTTGGGGAGGAAAGGATTATTTGGCTTACACTTCCAGAATGTAGTCCATCACTGGAGGAAGTCAGGACAGGATTTCAAGCAGGACTGGAACCTGGAGGCAGGAGCTGATGCAGAGGCCATGGAGGAGAGCTGTTTACTGGCTTGCTTCCCCTGGCTTGCTCAGCCTGCTCCTCTATAGAACCCAGGACCACCTGCCCAGAGATGGGACCACCCACCATGGGCTAGGCCCTCCCCCATTGACCACAGATTGAGAAAATACCTTACAGCTGGATCTCATGGAGGCATTTCCTCAACTGAGGCTCCTTTCTCTCTGATGAGTCTAGCTCCTGTCAACTTGGCACACAAAATCAGCCAGAGCATGGAGGCCAGGGAGGAGAGTGTAGTGGTTTGAATGAGATGCCCCCTATAGTCTCCAGCTTTCAAATGTTTGGTACCCAATTGGTAGTGTTGTTTGGGAAATTTAGGGGTGTGGTCTTGCTGAAGGAAGTATGTCAGTGCAGGCAGGATTTGGGCTTTCAAAGTCCTTCTCCATCCCCAGTTAACTCTCTCTGCTTCCTGTTTGAGGTTGAGATACAATGTCTAAGATGTGAGCATTCAGCTATTCCTGCCATCATGTCTGTTGCTACCATGTTTTCCCATGGTAATGGACTCTTATCCTTCTGAAACTGCAAACCCAAAACAAATCTTTCCTTGTGTAAGTAACCCTGGTCATAGCAATAGAAAAGGAACTAATATAGTCATAGTACTGTTATATAGGAGATTGTCCTATATGTTTAAATAAAATGTAGTCTAACATTGATAAATACTTGGATACTGTGCTTGTAACTTATTTTCAGATGGTGCTCAAGGAAGAAAGTTCATTGAATGGTTTACTCAACTTCTCTGAAAGATAGAAATGTACACATTGCTAAGTCACCCTCACCCAGGTTCTATGGTGCCTAAAATTCCACTGTCCATGGACAGTACTTGGCCTTCTCACTAAGACAGAGAAATGTCTTCTCTAATCCTCGGCCTTCTTTCTTTCTTCCTTCTTCCTTCTCCTCCTCCTTTTCCTACCTTTTATTCTGAGACAAGAGCTCTCTATATAGCCCTTGCTGACCAACTTGTAACAAGGTTCCTGTCTCTGCCTCAGAAGTTCTGGGAGTGAGGTGTGCTCCAACTTGCCCAATAAGACTCATCTTTTGAAATTCCTTAAACATACTATCATCTTCTATAATCCACAATTCATCCACTCATTCAAAAAAGATTAGCCTGATCCACTCCATATGTATATTAAGTCTCTGTTGTGTCAGGATATTCAGGCATAGAAAATTATCTATGCTCCTAAGCCCTTTTGGGCTTCCTAGCTAGTGAAGGAGACAAAGTAATTCAAACTCACAGGAACATCCACAAAATTTCAATTGTAACAAAGAGGAAGAAATAGTTGCTGCTGCAGTACATAACATAGAATCTGGTCTAGTTATTTGTCGTTAGCCTTGAGAATCATAGGGTTAATGGGCTGCTATGGTGACCCTGAAAGGAGAGCACTTAAAAATAGCTTTATTGTGATGTTATAAATCTAATAAGAGTAGTATAAAAATACAATGAGAGATCCAAAAGAGCTGAGCCTCATCTAAAGATCAGATCATGGAATGAGTACAGTGAGTTCCAAACCTTGAAAGCCAAGGAAGTATGTCCTTACCTAAGAGAGGCGTCTAAGCAACAGACTGAGGACACGGGTGAAACACAAGGCTCCAGGAGATAGGAGAATACTATGGGATATTTGCACCCTGTGTGAAGGAGTATTGCTGTGACTAGTGTAACAGAAAGCTGAGGTGAAACAGGAAGTACAAGATGGAAGAGAGGCAATGCCACATAATCAAATGTATATTAAGAGAAATGGGTTAATTTTGGTTATAAGAGCTAGTTAGGAACAAGACTAAGCTATAGGTCAAGCTTTCATAATTAATAAGAAGTCTCCATGTCATTATTTGGGAGCTGGCTTGCCTTACAAACCAACAAGAAGCTATGGACTGTATTGTTTACAGACTTACAGTGACTCTAAATTGCCCTAGGAAAAAGGCAAAATTTATGTACTCAGTCCAAACTTAACCTGGTTTTGACACATTTTGTCAGTACCATGTAAACAATACAGTCCATAGCTTCTTGTTGGTTTGTAAGGCAAGAATGAATGAATGAATATGGATGGATGGATGGATGGACAAATGAGCAGGTCCTTGTATTGATGGAGATGACTATTGAATAGAGTACTAAGAGAAGTACAGATATAATCTAGGATTGACTACTGATCTAGTTATTCTAACTGAAATGACACACACAGGCACCTGAAACTGCCAGACTCACACACAAAGAGCTCTAGTGTAAGCCTTTGATGGTGAAACTTGACTGTCAGTTTGACTGGTTGAGAGACAGATAGATTAGTGACACACATCTCTAGGTGTCTTGAGAGGGGATTAGATCATACGGATGTCATTAATCTCCTGGGGATTTACAGTGTGATAGCATTGGGGAGGTGACAAAAAGGAGAAAACAGGCTTATTTGGAAAAAGCAGGCTATGGGGTCCTTGGGGGCTGTATTTTGCCTGGGATCTTCCTGAATTTCTCTGCTTCTTGTGTGCCATGAGATGAATACCTTAACCACCCACAGGCTTCAAGCCACCATGACATTCTGCCTCACAATGAGACCAGAAACACCACAGAGAAAAGTAAAGGCAGACTCTGAAGCCTTGAAGCAAAACAAACATGTCTTCCTGTCAGTGTAGTAAGGTGCCTAGTCCCAGACAATGAAGACTAACTAATGTGAGCTCTGAGTGAGCCTCCTAGGCCTCTGCAAACCTTCACCAAAAGAATGTCAGCCTCTGTGGGAAATGGGATGTTCAAATCTCTATGTCGTTTGCAGAAAGAGCAATATTTTATAACTATAAGGACAGGAGGGGGTATACCAAAATATATCAATTCACAAAATGATTAGAACTCTATTTTACATGTGACAAGAACTCAATTGAAACTAAGGAAAGGGGAAAATGTATAGGATTATGTAAGGTACAATCTGACCAAGGGATTCACATAGAATCACAGCAACCCTGTAGCTCTCCCAGTCCAATTCCTTTCTCTCTCTCTCTCTCTCTCTCTCTCTCTCTCTATATATATATATATATATATATATATATATATATATATATATATATATCTGTATCTCTCTCTGTGTGTGTGTTTGTGTGTATGTGTGTGTGTGTGTGTGTGTGTGTGTGTCTTCATGTCCCCCCTGTCTTCACAGTGGCAGATCCAAGCAGCAGTACACATTCAGAACTTTTTCCTCAGAGTTTTGGCAGAGGCATTTGGAGAAGGCTCTTAGTAAACCAGAATGGATGGATGGATAGCACATCCAAAAACCAGTTAGGGCATCTTGTGGGACAGATTAGTGTAACTAGCATATCTGAGCTTGTGTCTCTCACTGGCTGAATTGTTCTCCCACAGAGCATGTTCTATTTCCAAGAGAAACAGGGTGATGTGCTGCCAATCAAACAGGAACAACACACATGGTGGATTCTGGCCCACTGGCCAATGCCTCCCCATCTCTATTCCTTTGAAGAGTTCCTTCCTGGATTCTAGAGGCTGGAAGCTGAAAGCCACACATGTTCGGGCAGGATGGGTTCTGCCCATGGATATATTTGACAGCTACTTGACACTGCTCTAGCAAGGAGGCATTTAGGAGAGCAAAGCTTAACTGGCAATGAAACTGAGTTCAGATATCTAAGGTGCTGGTAAAACTCATGGTTCAAAGTCCAAGGAAGTGAATAAATGGGTGAGGTGCTTGCTGCACAAGCATGAGACTAGTGTTCAGTTCCCTGGTGCCCACATAAATGCAAGACACATGTGGAGGCCTGTTTGTAAACCCATCACCTGAGACGTGAAGACAGGGGATCCCCAAATCAAGATGTCTTTCTTCAGTAGCTGAATCAATGAGCTCTGGGTTCAAGTAAACAACTGTGCCTCAATATGGGTGAGTAACCAAAAAAGACACACAGCCTCTGGCCTCCACACATTTACACACACATGCACATGTGTGCATGCATGCACTCACACTCATGCATGCATGCACACACACAGGTGCGCGCGCGTGCATGTGCGCGCACACACACACACTCACATACACACTTAATTCATGGCCTAGGCAATGGAGTCCCATAGCCAAAAACTGCAGTAGTATCTTTAAATCGTTAATGTGACTGCACCATGACAGTTTCAGACACATTTCACAGGAACCCAGCCCACAGCCTTCTCTCGCCCTTCCAAAGTGTCCTGTCTGTGTCCTAAGTCCATTTCTGTGTCATTGGGTACTAAGGCTTAACTTTCCTGCTGCAGTTCCTGAACTACAGTCTATAAACAAAACCCCATTTTGAATTCCCTGTCAATGATGGGCTTGTGGGATCTGGCTCAGTGGAGTCACTCCAGGCTGCTCACGAGCATGCTCCATCTGTGCTGAGCCGGGGCACTTTGGAGAGTCCAGATTCTCACATTCACACCTTACAGTTCAATGATTCTGTCATTCACATCTGATCTTTTGTCACACCATGCTCTAACCATATCAAGTTTAATTATTGTTGCTTTCAATTTCCTGTTTCCAATTTGTTCTTTTATAAATATGCAATATCCCTTTTCCAATTTCCTGTCAATCTATTTAGTTTTCTATGTACAATGATTTGAACTGCGTTCTGCTTTGCTATCATCTGAGTAGTGGTTATCTATCATCTGAGGTTCTGTCTGTATACAACCCTGTGTTTGTTTCCTGTGTGCCTGCTTGTGAATTGTTCACCTACAAATACATTTAGAAAAGTGTTTCTATGAGTAATTTGAGACGTTGCTTCTTCTAAGAGGATTTTGCATTTAATCAGTCAACTACAAGTTTATCATCTAAGCCAAGTGTTCTATGGGGTCAGAATAATTTACAGTTGCCATATTTTCAATTTCAAATAATTGGGCTTATCAAGCATATAACAAGCAGAAGTAAAATGGAAGATAGAAACAGTGGGATAACAGCAAAACATGATCAAATCGGGCACTAACCACATCTGGCACGGACGACTGGAGTTGCCTGATTTGAGAAAGCAAACAACAGTTGAAATCAGATCCTACACTTTCCAGCAAAAATTGACCAGGGAGCTTCATGGAGACAGCTAGCTGGAGTTTCCAGGTGAGAGCTTCCTCTCCATGGATAAGCTTCCTATTCCTGCTGCAGGCATTTTTTATGTTACAGGGTGGGCTCTGTTGGAAATGGCTTCGCTTCTAGATGTTCTAATGGGTACAATGTTTTTACTCTTGGATTCTTGGGTTCTTCTCATCTCTCCTTGTCACAGGGACAGGGGAACCAGCCTGTCCCCAGGCAAGAGTTCCTGGATGGTGCTTTTAAATAAACATGCTCAGGTCTAAAAGGGGAGAGTCTGTCCCACTTCTAGAGCCAGAGTCCCAATAATTAAATGACACACAACCATCCAGTAATATGTTATATCAATAAACACCCAGACAACTCAATGTGGGTTTCAGATTATCAGTGCCTTTACTTATGAGTCACATAAGGTAATGTGTGTGTGTGTGTGTGTGTTCATGTGTCTGTGTATGCACCTGTATGTGAAGGACAGAGGTCAATGTCAGTGCCCTTTCTCCTCCTTATTATCTGAGACACTGTCTCACTGAGCCTGGAGGTCACTAATTCAGCTACAATACCTGGCTTGCAAGCCCACAGGACCACTTACCCCCAGTGCTAGGATTATAGAGTGTACAGCCTTGCCTGACTTCTTATACGGGTTCTGGGAATCTGAACTCAGACTTTCAGATGTGTGTGATAGGCACCTTAGAGGGCCCTGGTTTGTGTTTTCTATTGAAGGACCCAGACCTTAATGGTTCCTGAACCCCAACTTCTATTACCCAGCAGATGCTGAAAGCAGTGTTCCCCATTTCTAGCAGGCTACTAAAAGTAGTGCTCCCCTATCTAGAATCAACAAGTTCCCCTAGAGAAAGTACCACAGAATCCAGTCTGTTGTCTCTACATTGTACTTATCTTCCCCACGTCTTGGCCCAATAGCTCTTCACAACCCTGCTAGCTCCTAAGAGCCTTAGTTTATAGATACACGTTACATAAATACAAAATTTGTGCCATTCTGAGTGTCATTCCAAATGACAAATTCTGTCATCTTCCAGGACATTTTACTTTTCTTGAATGCAGGAGAAGCTTTTCAAATTCATTCTAACTTATATTACGCAGAAACACAACAAAGGAATTAGACACTTTTATAGGAAGCTTCAACAAATAAATCCACGGAGGTGGGTGGAATCTGCCTACATACAGCCACGAGCAGACCCAAGAGCTGTGAGGAGCTTAATGACCAACAACTTTTGTCTTACTACAACAACAAAACAAATAAACAGAAACACAAATTCTCCTATGAAGGAAAAATCTTGCACAAGATGTTAAGCACACCCTCTCACATTGAGAGAGCTTCAGGAACGACTTTGATGCTGGTAGCAGCTCTGGTTGCTGTTTTTTTCTCCCCAGACAACACACTGAGAGATTCTGAATGATTCTCGAAGGTAGCTTTGCTTTGATTTGGTTAGGGGTTTGGTTTTGCAAGGAGACATATTTTGTTTTCCGTTGGCAAGGTAGAGACAAGTATCTCAGAGGAAAGCAATGTCTTCTCAAAGACTTAGCACAAGTGGGAGCTTGACCAAATGTATTTTACCATGGACTTACAGTTTTAAAGTATGAAAAAATGTCAATAGCATCCTCCCTACCTGTCCCCCTGGCATTTGGAATGAAACTGTGTTGAAGACAACCCTGAATGGCTTTCCATACCTGTCAAGTGTCAAACCAGAGTGAGCCAGGGCCTTTCCATTGTCACCTGAGAAGTCATTTGCTCCTGTTCTAAGACCCAGGGGATCATAGAGCTTCAAGCCATGAAATAGCACTGAGGGAAGGCTCTGATTTTGCTTTTGGAGGTTTATTTTTTAAAAAATCCATTATATTCTAAAATAAATGGAGTCCCTCAAGGCTCTTCCTCTGATAGATAAATTCACTGTTGCTGAGAAATCAGAGAGAATGGTTTCTCTGAAATGCTAAAGGCTGTGGATTTGGTGGTATTTATTAAGCAGCCAAGGATAAAATATTGATTGTAATGTTTCAGAAATCACAGAGAATTATCCATGGAAGGAAATGACTTTGAACAGCTGGAAGTAGAACTCAAAAAAGTGGCCATTACAGCTGCATAGAAAAACTATTGGTTGTTGTTAATTGCAGCCCCTAAATTATTGACAAGGAATTGCTCTACAAATCCACGAGAAAAGCTGAAAGACTGATAAATTAGCAATCATATACCACAAATGTCAGGAAACATAAAAATCTAGGCCTGTAAAGACTAACTTTTCCATACGGATATCTGCATTAGACTAAAGATTTTCTCTGAAAAAAATAAAATAAAAATATTGAGATTTAATGAAAAGCTTTGTCAATTGCTGGTTGAAGGAGTCTCAGAACTTTTTGAATTTTAACCTGTTTGCGTGTGTGAAATAGCACAGATGCTGGTGATCATCTTCATGTGCAGGCACTTGACGGGATCAGGCATAGAACAAGCCCTTTACATTCATAACCCAGGACTTTCATGGGTCTATATTGATTTTGTTGTTGTTTGGTTGGTTTGGTTTTTCAAGACAGGATTTCTCAGTGTAACAGCCTGGAACTCACACTGTAGACCAGGCAGGCTTCAAACTCACAGAGATCTGCTTGCCTCTGCCTCCCGAGTTCTGGGATTGAAGGCATGTATCACCACAACCTGGCTGGGTCTACATTGTTAGTGTAGCCTCATATTATCATCAAGTTTTGTTACACTGAAATCATAGAACAAGTAACAAAATGAAGTGGTCACCAAGAAAACATGCTAGTGGAGGAGGACAGAAATACAGCATTTTAGGAGATTCTGGACACCATGATAAACCATTCTGAAATGAGAATGCTTCCGATGTGACCAGGACAGTGTATACTGTATACAACAGTAGCCAGAACTTACATTGCAGAAGTCAGAATCTGAAGGTGATTCTGCTCTCACGCTTGCTTGTAAGAATCACCTTCAGTAGAGTTTCAAGATGTAGGACCAACAGAGTTGAACTCCGGGCCCTCTCTCCGGTAAGATAAGACCACGTGGAAGTACTTCGATTAATAGAAATGGGTAAATATTTAAGACAGACCTAGCCAATAAGAAAGTAGTAACTGGCCAATAGCTTTATATCTAATACAGCGTCTCTGTGTACTATTTGGGGCTGGCTCGGCTGTGGGACCAGGCTGTCAGGGAAAACCTACTCTTAACAAAATGGCACCTTCAACGTGGCTAATAAGAACTTCCACTCAAAACTTAACAAAAGCTTAAGAAAGGGTTTTAGAAACAAAAAAAAAAAAACAAAAACAAAAACAAGCAAGGCTTCTTAGTAGCATAATTTTTTTTTTTCAGTTGGACTCTGTTTTACTAGAGACAAGCAGAGATTTCTGCGGCTCCTTTAAGGGAGGTTACCTGACTCAGCATAGTGGCAAAAAAACACAAGGCTTTTAAAGAGCTCTGCTAACAACTGAATGGTATATACTAGAGCTGGCAATGGCAGTGACCACATCTCCAAGCTGGCAACATGATGCTGTATGGCAGCATAGACCAAGGTAGTAAGCACAGCTCTCTGTTCTGGCAGTAAACTTACACCTGCCATCTTTGATAGATTGCGGCAAACACAGCTATGGCTTTCATTTTAGCAATGTTGTTTAACAGATAAAAGACTCATGGCCAGAAAAAAAGAAAGATTTACAGTAAAGACAGATTTAGGTTAAGAAAAACCTCTAAAGGTTTACAGTGTGTTTTAAAATACACATAGGCTTGGGATAGAAAAAGAAACAGGATATAATGGTGTTTAAAAGAATAATAAGACAGAGAGTAGCTGGGTGTGGTGGCACACACCTTTAATTCCAGCATCAGGAGACAGAGGCAAGCAGATCTCTATGATTTCAAAGTAAACCTGGTATACAGAGTTAATTCCAGGACAGATAAAAGTTATGCAGAGAAACCCTGTCTCAAAAAATGAAAAAATAGAAGTAGAAGAAATAGAGTAATACAAAAAGCCACCTAAAGATGGAAAGCACAAAAAAGTCTGGATACTGTATGCTATTCTGTTATCTTTGTATTGTTTGACTACTGAGGAAATAGCAACAACTATTAAAATAAATGCTGGTGAATTAATACAATTTATATGTTTTAAAAATGCTTTGACTCCAAAATTTAAGTTCAAGGACAAGTTACTGGGGAAAAGGATTTCTATTTTTGTGTCCACAGAAAATAAAAAGCTATGGATTCCTTCCAGACTAACATGGTTTGATCAAGCAAGACCTCCTAAAGCATTGTCCATGGGACAATGCAGCCTTGCAGACCACTACAGTCAGGATTTCATCTTCGTAGGATCCCCATGACAGCGCCCCCTGCCAGCCGGAAGCAGTTTGGAAAGAACAATGCCCAAATTCCCAAATATTGTCTATAAATGTTTGTTTTCATTTAAGTGGGGTTGGTTATAAATGGTTAATGATCACAACCAATCTCTTTTAAAAGGTAAAAAGGAAATTATGGTATAGATATGGATACTTGGTTTTGGACTGGATTTTCATTTATTGATACAAATTTAAGGTCAGTTTTATGATATGTATATTTCTCCTCTTGTTTAGGTATTGTGTTTATATAGCTCATTTAAAAATGCAATATATAATTTAGAAAGATTTTAGATAGTTACCTATAATACTCAAAACTTTAGTTAGGCTTTACCTATAATAGTCAAAACTTATAGTTAAGTTAGTTAGGTTTTCTAGATATACAGAGTTGTATTTGAAATGAATAGGCATTCTTCAAACCTTTCAAAGACCTACAGAATATGGCATTTAAAATGGTTTAGGGTTTTTCCTAACAGTGAGGCACAACTGCTCCTGGCAACACCATCTGCGTCACAAAGGAAGATGGACATTAAAGAAATGTGTTATGGAGTTTATTTTCAATATGTCAAGACTAGCCATTTAGGCAAGATACTGATCTTGTCTAGACTGTTTGACTTTATGCTATATAAACTGGACATGCAGGACCCACAGGAAAGTGACTGCTGATGCAAGATGGGCATTTGCTACAGTTCCTGATTCATGGAAGAGTCTACCAGACATTCTGCAGGACACAGAGAAAAATGACTGACAAACTGACAATACAGGTGGACAGCTTAAAGTTTCCTGCTTTGCTGAGGAGTCTACCAGACACACTATGGCCTGTAGACTAAAGATGGAACATTACAGAAGAACTTCAGGTGACTGATCAGGTAGTAAGATGTCTCTGTCAATTCTAGAGCTTATATATTATCCTTCTGTTGTCTTTGATGAAGTTGAAGACAGATACTTAAGGTTATAGTTTTCCTTAGTTAGGATTAAAATTACATATAGGACTTAAACTCACAAAGATAGGATAGATGATGTAATATTTTCTTTAAATCTTGTTAAATGTTAATGGACTAAATATTGTTAACTGTGGTCTTGTTTGATAACTGCTTTATTATATATTTTGCTATGTTAAGGTTAAAACCCTTCTTTTTATTTAGACAGAAAAGAGGAGATGATGAGAGATGTCATTCTGTAAACATGTTTCTCTTATTGGTTAATGAATAAAGCACTGTTGGCCAATAGGAAAGCAAGGTAGGCGGAACTAAGAGACAAGGAGGATTCAGGAAGTAGTAGGGAGGTGTTTCAAGATGTGGGACCAACAGGGTAGAACGCCAGACCCTCTCTCCAGTAAGATAAGGCCGCATGGAAATACTTAGATTAATAGAAATGGGTTAATATTTAAGACAGAACTAGCCAATAAGAAATGCTAGTAACAGGCTAACAGATATACATAATCACTGAAGTCCAAGTAACTGCCTGGATTCTCCTTCCACCTCCCAGAAATATCCATCTCAGTAGCCTTTGTGTGGTTGTCCATATCTGCCCATTTCTGGATCTATGTTGTTCTCAGGGATCCCTTTGGCTTACAGCACCCGACACCATGAACTCATCAGGTTTCCTTCACTCTCACATGGCCTTGGTATGGCTTAAGCTGACAGGAGTTTTATTACTGTGTGTGTCACTAAGGAAGTCAAGGAACACGTGGTCTCTGGCACAGTGGGATCCAGATGCTGAAATGGTTGCTATAGGAAATCTGGTTTTGTGTCTCAGCTCTATTTTCCAAGGTACTGGAGAGTTCGCCTTACAGTAGCCAGTTGCCTATCAGAGGCTAACAATGCCAGTGAGAAAGAGTTTCCTTTTTCCAATACTACCATCATATTTCTGGGACCCAGATCTTGCTAGACTGACATGGGTCCCTCATCTACCATGGGACCAATCACTTCACCAAGGCAACAGAACAAACACTGGACTAGAGGGTTCTATGATATGTCCATTTCTGATATTAGGAATTCAAATTAACAGTGTGAATGAGATTGGGGAGTTTTAGTGACCCCCTATTCCAGAAGATATGTTTTCTATTAGCAAAATGAATGTAAGCAAACAAATTACAGTACTGCATATACCAGTTCTAACCTGTGCTACCTAATCCATCTCTCCTCATATGTATTTTCTCTTCAGTGACACCAGTGGCTCTCCTCCCTCACCTCCACCCTTCCTAAGAGTGAATGATGCCCTTCCAACCTCAGATCTATGGTCAGTTCCTATAAGAGATTGTCCCTGACTACCCACAACACTGTAACTTCAGACAGGTTTAGATGCCCCCAACGATCCTACAGTTCCTTTTGGTTGTCTTTGTCATTGTACTGATATTTGTACAACAGTCTTGATTCCTGGGCTAACCCTCTTGAGCACAGTGTCTATTAACTCTGGCCCTGGGTCTATAAAATTAGTGCAGTTCTTGGTGTCTAGTCTGTGCTTAGTCTTTGTCAACTAAACTTGTGAATGATATTTTAGCATGAAATTGACCCAAAAATTCATAGAGAGAGAGAGAGAGAGAGAGAGAGAGAGAGAAAAGAGAGAGAGAAGGAGGGAGGAAATAATTCAGAATAGTTAACCAATCAGAAAGGCTCTAGGTACAGCTACAGAATGGAGATAGCGGCCTAGAAGTATGTTGCAAGGACTAAGCATAGTTGCTCCAGCTACTGGGACAAGGGGGTGCTCCCAGGTACCATGGGCAGCAAAAGCACCAAGAGGCAGCAGGCACCCTCTGTGTGCAATGGGACTGTTCAGTAGTTCATCATTTGCTACAGATACCCTGATGTGTTCTTGACAATTTCCCATCATATACATATTTACATGCATTGAAATGTATATATTTGATATGTGCATTGCATATGTGAAATAAAAGTTTACATCACTTTGCCTTTTCTTCAGTCTCATATAGCAAAACTTCAATAGTATCCAGAAAGTGTGCCTTTGGTTGGAAAGATGCAAAGCCCATGACACTCCTCCCCTGGCTTCAGATCCCAGACCCAGAGTCTCAATAGCTCCCTTAGATGTGGCATCCATGATGATATAAATTCCCATGACAAGTGCATCTCTTGTATACAGTCTAATGATATGCACACTTGCCCCAGACTCCATTTCCCCAGAGAGCATACACTGGGCATCTCTGGAGAGTTTAAGGCAACAAGGGTTGAGGAAAGATCTAGAGAGGCTAATTTGGTATTCACAAAGGAAGCAGCAGTGGCCAGGTCCTGCCAGTAGGTGAATTTATAGCACATAATTCTTTCAGAATGAGGTATGCAAATTAAATCAATTAAATCCTGGCTGTGCTTAGCCATTCTAGCACACACACACTCACGGGTCACATTAATTGAAATGGTGCAGGAGTCTTAGATTCGGGGTAATAAGTTGTGCCTGAGACAATCAACAGGCAGTGCATTCAGATTCGTGCTGAGTAGGAAGAGCAGATGTTAAATCATTCAAGGAGCCGGTACTGCATGCCAGAGAGGCCCGTCATGCAATGCTGACTACCAAAGAGGAGTGCAGCTTTCCATACTGGTGAGAAGGTGCACAGCTTGCTCGGGAGAGAAGCTGCTCTCTGTCCAGACACAAGGACGAGGAAGGGCAGTAGTTAGGACCTTGACTTACTGCAAAATGAAAGAAATACACTTTCAGAACAGAACAGAACAGACGTTAGAACTCAAGCCACTCTATACACATTCCTGGTTGCCTGAGACCGAAACATGGATATATCCTCGGTTTCTCCCACCTTAACCAGCTCTTTCCCACAGCTAACCTTTCTCTGCCTCCTAGTTATGCTCTTAATTTGTCAGCCTTCCAGTCCTCTCTGGACCTATCACCTGAGACCAAAGCCATCAGCTCTTTTTTTCCTGGATGTCTTGTTTTAGCATTTGCCTGATTCTACTTTTGTTTCCCTCTGAACCACCCTCCTTGTAGAAGCTTTAATGTTCTTTTATAAAAACTCAATCTTATCTCTCCCTGCCTAAAAATTCAATTCCCTTCACCTTGCATTTTGGGCAAATCCCAGCTTTGTATGATTTAATTAGCAAAGCAAAACAGGCTGCTTCATGTGGTCTGCGAGCCCAGTTGTCCTCTGTGCATCCATTCTACCACACTGGTCTCTAAGACAGTAAGCCCTTTCCTTTTCGGACTATTTGCAATGCTGTGCCTTCTTGAGATTGTCTTCTTCATTCATCCCAGCCTCACTCCTAATCTCTCTGTGTGGCTAGTCCTTCTTGCCTTATGGTCCTGCCTTAGCCCTAACATACTACCTGAAGAATACCCTTTCCTATTCCACACCCTAAGACCTGAAATATCACTTTACCCAACAGCAGTGCTTCTCAGCCTCCCTAATACTGCAACACTTTAATATAGTTCTTCATGGTATGGTGACCCCTAACCATAAAATTATTTTCCTTACCACTGTGATTTTGCTACTGTTATGAATCATGGTGTAAATATCTGTGTTTTCTAATGGTCTTCGCCATTAGAAGACCCATGGGTTGAGAATCACTGTCCTACAGTAGGCTGAATGAATACCCTCTATAGTTTCTTCATTACCAGAAACTGATAAACAGTAACCACAATTCACACCCTGGCATCTCAAGCCTGTCAGTGCCTAGACTGCCGCAATGAGAGATTAAACACTCAGAGATCTTCTCCTGCTGGGATCCATTTCCTCTGTCAGCAGGCACACTGCAAAAAAGGATGTCAGGAACCCACTTGAGTTGATTTGTCTTCAATCTAGTCAACAAGGCAAGGCAATTTAGCCTTGTACATTCTAACTGAGCCTTAATGACCCAACACAGGGAGATCCCTATTAACATATCAGAGAGATTGGCTGAGAACTTTGATTGCTCCTCTGGAGATCTATTAATCCATGATTTATTAATCTACTAGAGGAAGATTTCGGCAACCCTAGCATGCAGACATTAATCCTTCAAATACCATTTTTTGCATTTGCCCCTTCCAGCCCACTTCTAGAATGACTTCTGAAGGTTGTTGCCCCCAAGGTTTTGTTGGCTCATTGCATACCCTTCTGCCTAGATCTCTAGGTATCCAAAGTACCCTTGATGGAATTGTCACTATAGATTTAACTCCTAACTTCTTAATCTGACTTCATAGATCTTGGCCCTGTAAAACATTTTAATACATTTAATTGTGGCTTCACATTTTCTTAACTGATTAATTTGTCCCTATTAGTGATATCCATTTTATGGAAACGCATATGCTTAAGAATAATTATGTAATAGATACCTTTCTGTCCATATGATGAACATAGTCCATCAAATCTTATTTTGCATGTTTTTTAGATTTTTTTTTTAAACCAGAATCTCATCTCTTTTTAAAATTTGTCTTTCAGATAGATACAGAGATCCAAAACCAAGATCCATACTGAGCTCTGGGAATCCAAGAGAAGAGAGGGAGGAGGAAACATATGAGCAAGGGAAGTCAAGATCATAATGGAGAAATCTACAGAGACAGCTGAACCAAGCCAGTGGAAACTCATGAACTCTAGACCTATAACTGTAGAAACTCTTGGAAACTGAACTAGGTCCTCCATATGTAGGAGACAGTTGTGAAGTTTGGAATGTCAGAGGGGCCCCTGGCAGTAGGACCACGGTATAATCCTGGTACAAGAGCTGGCTTGTTGGAGCCCATTCCCTATGGTGGGATGCCATGCCCAGTCTTGATGCATGGGAGAGAGGCCTGGCTCTGCCCCAACCTATTATGTCAGACTATGTTTTCTCCTCATGGGAGCCCTTACCTGTGAGGAAGAGTGGACTGGGGGTGGACTGGGGGTTATGGGGTGGGGGAGAAAGGTGGGAGGGAGGACTGTGGTTGGAATATAAAATGAAATCAAAAAATAAAAAAATGGAAAAAATAAATTGTGAATCAAAGGGAAAAAATGTTTTTCTTCAGCTGGAGAGATGGTTTAGCAGTTAGGAGCACTTACTACTCTTTCAGAAGACCCAGGTTCAGTTCCTAGTACACACATGATGCCTCATATCATTTGAAACTCTCTGTGGGCTCTTGCACGTACATGGTACACTTACAGACACCCAGGTGCACACACATATACATAATACAAATACTTTCTAGTTATCTTTCTCTAAATTAGTAAAATTAGAGAGTGTGTGTGTAATAATACAATCAGTGTTAGTACTATTACACCCTATTTAAAAGGTATGTATATATCAGTGTTAAGACTAGAATGGAAACATACATAACTCTGTAATTTGGCTTTCCTTCTTTACTTTGCATCTTTTCCTGTTTGCTCCAAGTTTCAATAATCCAAAGCCAATTCCCACTGTCTGGAGATAGAGTTTCTCAGAAGCCAAGCAGGAACTTGAGATCAATCAAATTCATGAGGTTAAATAATGAAAACTGACAAAGCAGGCTTCAGGAACTGAGAGACGGCTCCATCTGTAAAGTACTTGACATACAAAAACGAAGAGCTGGGTTTCGCTCCCATGTCTTGTGTAAAGGACACAGCAGAGGCCTGCAATCCCAGCACTGCTGAAGCAAAGACATGTGGACCCCCAGAGTTCACTGGCCAGCTAGCATGTCCAAATGGCTGAGCTCCAAGTTCAATGACGGATCATGTGGAGCTTTGTGGAGCATAAGGTTACCTCTGTGCGGGAGGGGGTTTCTTGATCAGTCGGGTCTTCTTTTCAGGACCCAACCCTCTTTGCAAGCTCTCAAAATGCTGCCTGCTAGTGTCTCACATAGGCATCCCTTAACAAGAACTGTCCTTCCATGTCCAAGGGTATACTTCCTATCAGGGCAGCCTTATCCCATGGCTGACTGGTACATGATACAGAGAATCACTATTATTCCTCAACTGAAGGTCCACACAAGCCTTGTAGCCTCTTTGGGGGTTCAGGTGGGGTCCCTAAGCAAAACTTCTGTTTAAGCTTGCTCTCTGACTAATTCAGCTTTCTGCACTCCCCTGAAGATGATGTTCCTGAAAGTACTCCCTAGAGAGAGTCTATTTTCAGCCTGTATAGCTTTCCTCGGGTTCACAAAAGGAGTTACACAATTATGGTGGCCACAGAGAAGAACGGGTTGTATCCAAGACAACCAAATATAGTGATGTATGTGCACTGCATGTCCAGGCTCTTTTCTACATTAGATCATATGCTGCCATTAACAGGCAGTTTACACTTTGTAGTTCTATTTTTAAACCCTTGAGAATTTCTATTAAGTCAGGTTAGTTCTTTCCCTATTAATCTCCTAAATTGTCAAACCCCTTAGTGTCATTCATCTATCTGTTTATCTGTCTATCTATCTATCCATCCATCATCTATCTGTCCTTCTGGCCATTGATCTATTTATTGAGAGCTGCACAGACTGCATAATTAGCTGCCAGACTCAGCAGCAGGTACACCCAGAACCACCATTAGCAAAGCACACCAAGTTCTAATCACACTCTTGAATGTGGAAAACAGTGTGGTGGCACAGGACTCACTGGCACTGAATGCTTCTACAGATGCTCTTAGCACCTAGGATCCCAGTGGTATGCTCAAAGGCTTGGGTCCTCCCCTCTTCCCAAGCCCTGCCATTCACAGATACTAGATCTATGCATTGGTCTGAAGGCTCTTACTGCTTCCTCCTACTTTATTCTTTGTTATCTTGCAGAGGCTTTATCCCACCAAATTACTTGGACATCTGCCTTTATCATCATTTTCTTCCCAAAGGACCTGATAAGTCACCAGAGAGACACAACACATAAAGCACTCCCTAGGACCCCGTGAGAAAAGAGTAGACACACACACACACACACACACACACACACACAGAGAGAGAGAGAGAGAGAGAGAGAGAGAGAGAGAGAGAGAGAGAGAGTTAAGCCCTAAATGTTAAGATCCCAGTCCACAAAGCTATGGATCTTCAAATATTGCATCTGTCATACTTGTACTAAAACACTTATGTCATGGCTGTCTACAAGTCAGTAATCCCAATGTGAAAACTGGGATCTTGGAAGGACAAGGGGACATTCTCATTTACTTCTATATTCTTAGTTCCTAGCAGATAAAATATGCTCATAAATAGTTGAGGAAGTAAAAAAGAAAAGGGCAGCAAGATGAAATTAAAGGACAAAGGGTTAAAGGGCAGAAGTAGTTTTATTTTATTTCAACACACAGACAATGCAAATATGCTCATCTATTGAATGCAGGTATAGTCTGCTTCTTCATGTTTCCCAAACAGACATTAATATTTATAGTAGCCTAGCATGGGCAAGACCCTGGGCTCAATCCCCAGCACCATAAAAAGTACATGTGAATAGGTACACTAATAGTGTATGTCAGGCAGAGAAATAATGAGTCACACATGTATGGTCTTGACCAAGAACTGAAACACAGAAGCATCATAGTCTATCATAGGGCAGGTGGTACCCACGTTTTGCCCAGCACTAATTGGCCAACAAGGCATTCTGCACATGCTGTGGAATTTGACTAATGTGAAGGGGGATGAGACTCATCACTCAGGTAAATGGGCATTGATGTCACTGACTCTCCTCCCAGGATGCTACAGGGAAACAGCCCACTTAATGACTCATTAGTCATTTTCAGGTATAGCTTGAGCTTTCTCCTCACTAATTAGGTTGACCTTTCTAGGGGCAAAGATTTATACTGTGAATATATTACCTGCTTCAAAAATCATCTGTTTGTAAGTGAAATGGTGCTGTGGCACCTCAGGGGATTGGCAGATGTAGTGACAGGAGTGCCCCTTCACGTAGAACATCTCCATCACCTTTAAAGCATTTAAGACTTTTAAAAATTGCCCTATTTCAAAACCTTAGGATTTTCTTTAAAAACAAACACTGCTACCCAGAGCCTGATTTGTAGTCAACCTTTAAAGGTGCTTTGCTGACTCATCCTTAGGTCAATTTCTGAATCCCAGAGTAGAAGAACGACCAGTAGTGATGGAGGCTGCCTCAGTTCAGTGTCCCTTAGCAACCAAAATTGCACTTTCCTGTTGCCATAACAACTATGGGATGAGCATCAAGGTCATCAAGCTCACTGAGTCTCTGTGAGGAAGCAACCCCTCTGACTTCCCCGGCTCCTCTTCTCTGTTTGCTCTCACAGGAGATGGCTTACAGAAAGTGGCATTTGCTTCCCCCATCTGCCTCCCATGCTTCTCTAGAAAGCAATCTATGAAAATACACAAAATAAAGGAGGGAAGGCAGAGACATTGGCTTATACAATGATGTGGTCTCTGTAATCTGGCATTTTTTCTGCACTGCATATATGATGGTTTTCTTCTAAAAGAACAGAGACAGTCTATATGTCAGGGGAAAGGATGTTTAAATACTGAAAAGCTTCTTTTTGCAATGTGATAGTTTTCATGACTTTTTTGTATTTTCTGAGAATTTCTTCAATGAGTCCTGTGTCTACGTCACTTCTACCCCACCCTCTCCCCATCTGATGTTTCCCACACTCAACTCCCTCTCAAATTCATGACCTCTTCCCTCTTTCACTATTACTGTTTTACACACACACACACATGCATATATATATATGTATATATAATAAAATCTACTGAGCCTATTTAATGTTACTCATATAAATATGTATATGTATGAATGCATGTGTGTATGTGTGGCTATCCACCTGGCATTGAACAACCTATCATGTCCCTGGAGAAGACTCACTCCATCTTTCAGCAGCCAGGAATTACCTGTTGCTACTGCCATTGCCCTTGGTTGCCCCCCACAACTCGAAGGTAAGAACATATTGCTGGAGATATTTGTCATGATTCTTAGTACACATTTTGCAGTTTCTGAGGAAAGAGGAGAGACTGAATCTGAAGCTCTCCATGGCTCCTTTCAGGACTCATGGTCTGTGAATCTCAACACATCTTAGTTTGCAAGGGCTGGCTTTCAAGTGGGAAAACCAAAGACAGTCCCAGCTTAGGCTGTCCCAGCAAGTGTGAAACAATCAGCTTCTCTGAACAAAGACAAATGGCAGTTCTTGCTGTGAGCTCCCTGCTCCCTCCTGTGAGCTCTGTGCTCCCTCCTGTGTGCTAGCGGTGGCAATTCTCCTTCCTGTGTGTAAGTGGTGGCAGTCCGCATGCCACCTTGCTGAAAGTGATTGTGCAGCAAGGAAGCCTTCACTGTGTGTTCTCTTGGGAATCATACATAGACAACTTTAAAAATGGATTTCTTCCGCAGACCTCACCAAAATTCCAAGGAAATCAGCTGGATATTAGTGGATGCAACATTTGGAGGCATTATCATTAATAGTTATTTTAAGGCAGATAAGTTTCCCAGCAAAACTGACTCTTGATACTTGCAGGAAAAATAAATTGATTTTCAGTATATTCTGGAAAAAAAAAAACACACTCTTTGCTGAAATGAAAGAAAGTTGATCACATAATGTGTATGCAGGGGGCAAGGTGTACCAGGGAAATTTCATTCTAGGGCATGCACATACAATCAATCAATCAATCATTAATTTAATAAACTGGTTTTTTATTTATTTATTTATTTATTTATTTATTTATTTATTTATTTATTCATTGGTTGATGTTTTTATGAAATCATGTAGTTTCCTGTTTTGCCAAAAAGCAGCGCCAGTTCAGGTGATATTTTAAGACACCTTCCCCCTTCCTGGTTCTATTGACCAACCTATCCATACACAAAAAACTAAATGTGCCTGTCCATGGTCTTCTTCCCTTCTTCAAGAAGTTCTACAGCAAAGTCTATCCAAGGAGGTCATTTCCAAAGGTGAAAAGTTGCCTGGGAAGAAGAGGGTGTTGAAGGGGGAAGGGCTCCCCCAAATTGGTGTTTCTCAAGGGAGAAGAGTAGCTCTTCACAGAGAAGCCAGATGCCTGCAACTTGTGGCCCTGTCTCCGGCAGGCACTGACATCTGAGCAGTATCTTCAGAGATAGACGATGACAGCAAAAATTAAATTTCTTATAAAAGTACTAATCAAAACCAGAACCTGGTACAGAGTGGACACTTCATGAATTCTCTAAAAGGAATCCATGAGTCTTAACAGCAGCAGTTAACCTGGCTGCCACACCAAAGAATTTGATCAACTTCATCCAGTCATGGACGAGCTATACAATTTATGTCTCACATGTGTCACTGAGAAGGTATTTATGTCTGTCAGGCTCTGCTATGCTCTCCTACTGACACAATAGCTCTATAGGCAGAAATTCCCCCACTCCTATTTTACAGGTAAAGAAATGAGTCCTGAGATTAATAGCAAACTGGAAACATGTAGGGAAATGACTATGGTGTTGGGGAATATGGTGGTTTGAATCCAAACGCCCCCCATAGGCTCATATGTTTGAAAGCTCAGTTGGCAGGGAGTAGCACTATTTGAAAGGATTAGGTGGTGTGGCCCTGTTGGAGGAAGTGTGTCCTTTGGGAAGTGTGCTGATATAGAGGGCTCGATGCAGGTGGGTGGGTGGAAGATGGGCATTGGGAGTGGAAGTGTCTGAGGAATACTGCTCTTGCCATTATCATTGCCACCAACTGCCATGTAAATTTTTTTCAAACATTGAAGGCAATGTTTTATCACTAATTCAAGGTTTAAAGTTTGGGAAATCATATATGATTGACTGAGTCCAAGTCCCAGATCCTTCTCCTAACTTAAAAGACAACAGCGAGTAGCTCAGTCGTCTCCTTTAGGCTGTGACATTCCAATAAAATCTCATGGGTGGGGCCTGAGATATAGCCTAGAGGGTAAGGGTGCTTACCACCAAATCTGACAACTTGAGTTCAGTTCCCGGAGCCTGAATAGTAGGAAAGGACCAACTCTTGCAAGTTGTCCTCTGAACTCCACATGCCTACTATGGCATGTACTCATACCTGCCTGCTAAATGAAATGCTTCAAAAAAAAAAAAAATTTAAAGTTCTTGTGAATCTATAATATAACCTAAGACAGCAAGTCCTTGGCTTCATAATCCTTTGCTTTTTAAGGTTAAGTATTAGCATTTTTTTCTTTTTTGGAGAATTGCTCCTTTTCCATTTGGGTATGGGTTCCCAGCATTCTGGACCATCCTCTGAGAGTGTAGAAGACTTCCCTTCACTATAAGAAGTCAAAGCTTGTGAAGTTCATGGAGATGTATTTAGGAATGAAGTCAACTTTCAGTTTGTCTCCATGGGTCTCTCCTGGTAACCTAGAGAGCCCTGGATCTCACCAAACTATTAGCTTTTCTTCCTAAGAATGTCAGTTTCTTGGCTTCAGAAGTGTTTATCAGACCTACAGCTATTCTAGGTAACCACAATTGGTACCCCAAACACCACCTAGGGCTGGGAGAGGGAAAAACCACCTCCTCCAAAACCACCTCCTGCATTCTCAGATCATATGGCTCACCTGCACCTTCCCAGATCCTGACCATAACCCAGGGAATTCATACGATCCCTCTTGGCAGGAACAGGCAGCCTGGGAATGGAATGCTGTACAAACTGGTGCCTGTTATTAAAGTCCTCTGATGGCAGCTGAGAAGAAGATGGCACCCTGTGAGGGTGCTGTCCTGTGCTAGTGGCCACCTATTCACCCCAAGGCAATGGCGACAAGAGGGCAAAACTTAGCCGAGAGATGGAAGACAGATCTTAATCATTGCTGCTGTATTGTGCAACCGCAGATATTCCCGCATTCATCACTAAGTCCATACACCTGACGTTTTCGTTATATCTGTCAGTAGTCACTCTTTCATGATAAAGCCAGCCTGAGTCACATTTCTGTCTTTGCTCATTCTCTGCAAACATCCAAGTGATGAAACCATTCAGCAAATATGTACTAAGTACCTAGCACTTTGACAGGATTCTAGCAATGACAAAATGTAAAAAGCAGACATGGATCTGGGTCTGGGCAAAGATGTTAGTTAAGCAACCACACACAGAGGCACAGCACTGTGAGACTGCAGCAAAGGCCTCCAAACCCTGCAGTGCTGTGACATTGCAGCAAAGGCCTCCACCATTCTGGAACAATGGACAGTTATGAAATGTCTAGGGTGAGAACTATGCTTTAGCAGCAGTCTCCAGGAGAAACTGAGGAAATGGGGGCAGGCTAGCTGGGTTAGACAGCTCCATACCATGCCTACTTGAGCAGCCTCCTCTCAAAGGCTCCCAGACACAGACCAAGAACACAGTTACGAATGAAAATGCCCAGTCTTCTAGAACAAGGAATACAGCCAAACTCCAAACAAAGACATTGTAGAGAGAAAGTCTGTAGTGAACTCAAATCAGGTCAGTTTGTTCCCATCAAAGGATTTCAGGAGCATCTGCACAAGTCAGTGAGCCACCAGCCCTGGGCAGAGCCTGGGGGAGGCTGACGGAGAACCATGAAGCATCTTCATTGTTTGTACAGAAGGAACAGGAGGCATCATTTGTTCAAGGACACAGTCAGATGAAACAGGCAAATCATGCTCAAGGACATACATGATTCTCCGCAGATGCAAAAGAGGTGTCTGACTTGGAAAAGCATTCCACACTATGCAAAACAAATATTAACAAGAATTTGGCTGTAACAGATGCACCGGAGACTGAAAAGTATTGAGAGAATTTGTGGTTTGAGAGAAGTTCTTCATCTAGAGGGATGATGCACACACAACAGGGTTCAAAAGCAATAGTTCTTAGGCCTCCAAGTTCAGAGCTCAGACACAACCAGTCTTGGCCACTTGCCATCTTGAAGGGACGAGGCTCCAGGTCTCTGCTTTACCTTTCTGTGTTTACCTATTAGTGTGTGTGTGTGTGTGTGTGTGTGTGTGTGTGTGTGTGTGTGCGCGTGTGTGCGTGGAGTATGCTTACATGTGTTGTATATTATGTATATGCATATTTGCATGTATGGTAGCATATATGGGTATAGATACAGGGCATGTGTGTGCACATGTGTACATTCATGAACACTTAGGAAGCCATAGGTTGATGTCAGATGTTTTCCTCAATGTTGTCCTCATTTATTGATGCAGAATCCTTCACTGAACTCTGAGCTTGTCAATTTAATCTAGCTAACCACCTTGCCTAGGTATCCCTGTTTCTGCTTCTGAACTCCAGGATTACAAGCAGACCCCAGTGCTGCTCAGCTTTTATATGGATTCTGAAAACTGGAACACCAGCCCTCATGATTGATTATGAAACAAGTGTTTTGCCCACTGAGCCACACCCCCAACCCCTTTGAACATTTCTTTAACAAGAGACAATAATACCTCCTGCTGTAGGGGATATTTGTAAGGAGCTAATAAATGAAAAAAAACTTTGTGTTTTCTGGTGTGAGCTAAACATTTAATAATCCTTAGCTACTATCATGGTTCTGGAGTTTGATGGGTGGGAAAGATGTAGACATATCTGGTTCCTACAGAACACAGCCTCAGCTTCAAATAATAATTAACTTGTACAGGAATTAGCTGTGTCCCGGGCATTATGCAGCATTCCTACCACCATTAAGCTCCACTCACAGCTCAGGAGACAAAAGACCACTACATCATGTAATGCATGCCAGCACTAAGCTGTGACAAGTTAGGCAATATGTCCAAGTTCAAGTGTCTGAGAAAAAGGGTTAGCCTTGTGAGACTTGACTCCTAGTTCCAACACTTTACATCAAGAAGGATTCTTAAGCTCTCCACTTCAGAATTGCCTCCAGAGACATCAGAGATTTCATCTCAAAACTTGTACCCAGAACCTCATACTCAGAAAGTCTGGTAGGGATCCAGTAAGTCTAGAGATAAAGGGAATTCAGAAACCCTAGCTTTAGGGAACTATGTCATCAGGGTAGAGTTGACTACATCCCCCTTCCTAGAACCATGACATTCAGATAGTCAGTGTCATGGCCCCTGTGGAAATCAAAGAATTGCTTTTCCTGCATAACTAACTCATTTGAGACCAGTATTAACTCAGCAGGGAGGTGTTCACTTGGGTGCAATCTCCTGGCTCCAAGGAGAAAGTCTGCACAGACATCAAGGTCAGTCCAATACTAACATAAGCCATTAGAATCTGTTGGTTGGACTGTAATATAGCTTTGTTGGTAGAGAACTTGTCTAGCATTCATGAAATTCTACGTTCAGTTCCTAGCATTGCATACAATGGACTTGGTGGTGTGCTGGAGTAATCCCAGCATTCAGGAGATAGAAGAAGTAGGTTTAGAAATTTAAGATCATCCTCAGTTTGAGGCCAGTCTGAACTACATGAGACTCTATCTCAAAAAATAAATAAATAAATAAATAAATAAATAAATAAATAAATAAATAAAAAACTGTGTGCTGAAGCCTATTCAGTAAAAAGTATGGTGAACTTCCTAGACTAACTCTCCTAATCCATCCTGTGCCTAACTCTCCTAATCCAACCTGCTCTCCACCCAAACTTGCTAAACTTCCCATTAATAACCATTCCTGTTCTCCAAGATCCCCAGACCCTTGACCCTGGTCAAGGAGACAGTAAGCACTCTTCATGTGGTGCAGAGCCTAAGGCATTGGCTGTCTAAGTGTCTTGATGCACTCTTGGCAAAGACTCACTGCAAGTAAAAATTCTACTGTGGAAACATGAAGCAGTCTCTCTAAGCCTGTGAAAAACACTAGAGTAGAGGGCTGTGTAGATACAGTGGCCAGCTCAGTCCAAATGAAGCAATCACTTTCACCACTTGATCCTGGCAAGTCAGCAGAGACATGATACCTAGACCAAACACACCCCTCAGTCAAAGTCACTAACACCAAGTGTTTACTCCAAGCTAGGGATTGATATGCAGTGAAACTTATTCTCCCCACCCACTTCCTTTCCTAGTATAATATCCCAGCAGTCATTGCTCCTGCCTGAAGCAGCTATAAAGTTTGTTTAGACAAGTATTTGAAGCACATTGTTCAGACAACAATAGAAAAGAGATGGTGAGCAATTGCTCTTAGCTCTGACTGACATGTGATACAGCCCAAGGTGACATATTGTAAAATACTCAGTTGAAACAATGCACCTAGCAAGAGTACTTATGCAAATATAAACACTAGCCATTGGCAGCAGCTTCTTCCTTGTCTGCTCCAGGCCGTTCTGCACTATGGCTTTTGTGCTCTCCTTGATACAGCACTCTTAGGGCCTTCTTCCACTGACTTCTGTGTGCTTTGAATGCAAATGTTTGCCTCTTTCAAAGTCAGTTTTATTTTTTAACTCTATTCAAAAAGCTTAAGGGCAATGCCTTTTGAAAAGCACTACACTTGTTTTCTGTTCAACAGAAAGAATGATGGGAAGCAAGGCCATTTCATTGCAATTTATTTCAATTGGTCAGATAAATGGATCTCTTCAGGATGCTGGGGAACAAACAAGTAAGCAAACCACTTACGTCATCACCCCTAACCCCTGCCCTGGGACACTTGTTCAAAATAAATGTTCAGTATATTGAATATCTCAATTAGTTTCTAGTTGCTGTGAGAAAATCAGCTTAAAGAAAGAAATATTTATTCTAGCTCATGGCTTGTGTGGTTTCAGTCCATGGCTAGTTGGTTCAATTGTTTTGAGGCCTATGGGAATGCAGATCACAGTGGGGCATGCAACAAAATTGCTTCCCTTATGGTGGTTCAAACACAGAGAAATGAGGAGGAGCTGAGGTCCAGGGACCTAACTTCCTTCAAAATGTCCCACCTTTTTAAGGCTTTTCCAGCTCCAGACTAAGTTTTTAGCATGTAAGTCCTTAGGGACATACTTAAGATCCAAAATATAACACAATCCCATCCTTGAATTCAAGGGGGAAAGCAAACAATGAAATTCAATATAAGGAAATAAAATTGGGTACACACTCTAGGATGCTGTGGAGTGAGCATCCTTCCATTGCTGTGAATATGTGATAAACAGGCACTGGGCATATCTTTTGTGGGGGAGACTCAACTCCTACCCACAAAATCCAACATTCAAAGAAGGGACTGAACCCCCAGTCTTCCCTCATTCTTTCCAGGGCTCTCAGAGCCACCACTCATAATCTGAGTATTAGCTGTCTCCAAAATGCTGTGGCAACCTCCTGATTTTTGTTTTGTTTAGACTACTGAAAGTCAATGGCAGTCCTTGAATTGCATACAAAATTGATTGTAGGTTTTGAAAATAGAATGAGAGTGATAGAGAAAAGAAGTAGTGAAAAGTTGACAGTAATTTTCTCTACTTCCCTCTTTCTTGGCAGAATTTTATTTTCATTTAAAGAGATACCTAGCTGTGGGAAGCTGACACTCCAAAGGCCATCAGAGTGATATGTGATCTATCTCTCTCCCACACACATGTGCACACACTACACTCTTACACAAAGAAAAGAGAAGAAGCCGTGAGAATGAATGTCATAGGATAATCACTAACCTCTTCCAGGCATGTGACTGCTATAGCCCCTTCTTCCAGATCTGTGTGGCTAGACTTGGAGTCTGGGGAAATCCGTGCATTTTCTCTGATTCCTCGTTTGTTGGCAACTTGATGACACTAGTCATTTTCACCCCTTAGGGGGGAAAAAAGCAACGAAGATGAAATCAACACATAGAGGGGATCAGAGCCAAGCAGATCCCAGAAACATGCATACATGTAATGAGGTCATCAATTCCAGGTCAAATGGTATCTGAAGTTCTCTGACTTTTCACTTACGCCCGCCTGGAAGTCCTTCTTCCTTCTGGAATGGATTACATTAGGCTTTTATTCTTTGTAACCAATCAGTCTTGCCACTGAGCCAGAATGGAACAGAGAAAGAAATGTAGGAGAAATCCAGAAAGAAGGCCAAATGGGCCTGGACATTGCCTTGCAGCTGCTGGAAGCCGGACTAGAGATGAAGAATCTGCTTCTGAAACAGTGCTGAAACAGCCCTTGCTCTATGGGCTTCTTTACAAATTCCTAGGAGCATAGAAGGCGGCAACTAGTCATCTCCAAGAGAGAGGGGGAAGGAGAGGAGAGGAGGGGAGAAAAGGGGCGGGAAGGAGAGGGACGGGAGAGGACAGGAGGGGAGCAGAAACTGCGTGGTTTTTGTTTTGTTTTGTTTTGTTTTTTGACAGAAGTTAAAACTGCCAGAACCAGGAGGTCAAGTCACAAGAGTATGACTTCCAGGAGATCAGAGTCACTGAGGAACTTTGTGAGGCAGGCTAACACAGATATTGAGTCTGCCTGAAAGATGTAAGTTCAAAGTCACATAACTTCAGATAAGCTACTTAGTTGTCTAAATTTCAGTTTTACTATCAATTTTTATATAAAAAACTGCATTACATCTGTTGTAAGAACACTAAGATAATATTCGTGAACTTCTTTAGCCCACTGCCTGTTTCCATAAGTGGGTGTATTAATCAAGGTTCTCTAGAGTAACAAAACTAATAAATATAATATATATATATATATAGATAGATAGATAGATAGATAGATAGATAGATAGATATGGCATTTATTAGTCCAACAATGGCTACCTACCAACAGAAAGTCCAAGAATCCTGTACCTGTTCCGTTCAGGAGGCTATATGCCACAGCTGGTCGTCAGTATACACAAGAATCCCAAAAAAATAGGCTCCAATGCCAGTGAAGGATTGGACTTGCCAGTGAGGTGAGAACAAGTATGTAAAGAGCAGAAGTTTCCTTCTTCCATGTCCTTGTATAAGCTCCCAGCAGAAGGTGTGGTTGCAATTAGAGGTGGGGTATCCCAGGTTCAAATGATGTGGATTAAAGGTGTGACTTCCCACATCAAAGGTCCAGCTTAGAAGCAGATCTTCCCACTTCAAATTGAGAAAAGTTCCCTCACAGGTGTGTCCCTCCATTTGGGAGTTTTAGTTAATTCCAGATGCAGACAAGTTGACAACCAAGAATAGCCATCACAAGGAGCAATAGATATTAGCCATTATTAGCATCATTATTGCTGGTGTGATTGTCATCTTCTCACTTTTGACAGCTGAAGAAACACTGTTGGCCACAAAGTCATGGTAATGAAGTCAGGACTTTCCGGATTCAACGTGCTGACTTCTCTATTTCCTAGGGACCATGGAAAATAGAGTGAAAAGGGTTTGGAAGATTAATTAGAAGAAGGAATTAGAATATTAGAATTATATAAGGGAAAAGGGCAAAGGAAGTCTCAAAAGCTGACCTACTGTCAATGACCAACAACTGCCAATAACAAACTTGTCAGTTAAGATTGCTTTGAGTTTGAAACAGCAGAACCCTCCATCGTACCCCTTGCTTTGTCTTACACAGGAAGCATCCATGAAGATGATTGTAAGCTTGGATGTGACAGTTAGCTTTAGCCTTTGACTTCTTGTCTCCATGATTGTTGACTTATGGTTACACAATGATTGCTGTAGTTTCTGGTGTAACATCTATACCCACAAGCAGATAGTGGTCATACTGACAAACTCTGCTTTGCCAGTGGCTCTCATAGAACAAAGCTAGATGGCAAAAGTCATGGTTTAAACCAATTATAACTGACCCTTGACCTAGATACCTTAATGTCTCAATACAATTCTTATTCTTATTTCTTTAGTATGTATGTGTTGGGGTGGGAGTGGGGGTACCTCCTAATATTTCCCCCAAAAAGTCCACAAACTGGGGACCAAACATTCAAACAAATGAGCCTATGGGGCCATTCTCATTCAAACACCACACCTGGCAATGCTTTTCATTAGAGATACCAAGTATGTCATTGATTTTTCTCTTGTGGAGTGATTTATTATTGTTGTTGTTGTCGTCATTATTATGTTTCCATTCCTGTGAGGCAAGGAAGGCCCTGGGGAGGCATTCTGATGGAAAAGGTTTCAAGAGCTGATAGACCCACAGTCAGATTTGAGAAACAATCTGCTTCCCCACTTACAGAAACAGAGACAAGGGTGGAGAACCTTGGAGGGTGGTCTAGAGGAGGAATATGCCTTTCAAAAGATCTCCTCCCTATCAAGGTCACGAGGTCATCACCTGACTAGTGTGTGAAAGTACCAGAAAGAGCTAAACAGCACCAGAATCCCTGGTTTCTAAACACTGTGTATCCAATGAGGCCATAGGCTTGAAAGAGTATAACTAATACTATATGTTTGGATGGTAGCCCTAGAATGGACAAAGGTCATGGTATTTTTGTGAAGAAGAACTTACTACATGACTATGTTTTACTGTGTGGCCTGTAGGGGTAGCATGACAATGCACAGTTGACTCTCATCTTATTTAAAGCCAATCTACCCAGCAGGTTCTATTGTCACTATTTATTTTACAGCTAAGGAAATGGGGAGGGAGAGCCTAAGTATCTTAGTCTTGATTACATAGACAGAAAAGCATGGAGCCAGAATCCAGATTTGAATCTATATGACATAGCTCATTCCACAAATGCCTTGCGATTTTCAGAATTGTGAAGTAAACTCTTGTTCCTGGGTCTTTGTAATTTGTGATAAACTATGAGAAGGTGAATAAAATAACTATAATAGACAAACTAGAGAGAGAGACAGACAGAGACATACAGAGACAGAGGGAGAGAGAGGGAAAAAGAGAGGAGAGATTGAATTGCAAAAGCTACAAAATGCTTACAGAGTCAATAGTCCCAGAACAGAGAAATATATTGGCATGTCTGGGTAAAGATAGAAAATTAAAGGTGAGAACTATAGGGAGAAGGTTGTTTTGCCTTTTAAAGTGAAAGGGAGGCTTAGTCACAGCAGCAGCCATGGAGGCCACTCCCATAGGGCACATCAGGTCTCAGGAAGCTTCTGTGGGGACTGAAAACAACACATTATGAAGCTCAAAATTTCAGACTCCCAAGTCCCTGATAGATTGTTTTTGCTTTTGTTTTACCATGCTGGAAGTAATCGAAAAACAGAGACACACAACTGACCACTTGATAGTTTCTTTTATTTCTTCAGGCTGTTTGAAGAATTGACTTCTGGAAAGAATTTAAAGACTGCAAATGCCAGCCCTGACCATCCAATTGACAATGCAGAAGAAAAAATTATTCTTCAACTATACCAAATGTGAAAGCAGTCCCAGAGAATAAATCCAGGAAAAAAAAAAACTGACAGGAGGAAAGCTTGACAGGTGACAGCCTTGACTATTAGGACAACTGGACCTAAGTTCAAAGGGAAGACAAGAGGAACTTTGCATCTGACAGCTGTGGACAAGGTTACCACCCTCTACCAAGCGTCGGATTGCTTTTCTGATTCAGCATCTCACTTCACATTGCCTTCCCACTGAAGGGAAGGGGCAGCTGATTACCAGACATTCAGCTACATTTATCCCTAAGGTGCCCATTCAAGTCAGCATTTTGGCCATTACCCTGTAACAGAAAGACTGCATCAGAACAGTAGAGATGGACTCTCCTGCAGTCAAAAGCTGTTGGTCAGATAGAACCTGAAAAGAGAACCAGATTCTAAGCAGGTTTAAATAGTTCATGGATGACAGATGGGGTAGTAAGAAACAAAAAAGAGGTCCAGCCATTTCCTCTCAAGCCCCAGTATGATTGCCACATTTATTGGTTTCCAATAAATGGTGAAGAATGTTTTGGGATAAATATGTCTCATTTAATGGTGGGGCATACTTGGACTAAACATAGCTGCTTCACCAGAATTCAAATTTAACTAACTATCCTGGTCTGTTCATCTGGCTGGGTGTTTTTGCTAAATCTTGCAACTGTAATTTGCCAGTGTGGACTCCTCTCTCATATGGGGCTGGCTTCTTAGTCTGTAAATGAGGCAAAAGTTGCTTATCTGAAATTTTTTTCATAACAAATCTTTTAAATCACCCAGCTGAGCCTGGGTTTCATATTCTTGAACTGTCAGTGATTCCCAAACAGATTATTTTTCCTCGTTATGGAAAAATTCACACTTGAATCCCAAATGTTTTAGGATTGTATGTGTACTGAATAAAAGCAGATACTGCCTCAAAATAATGTAGGTGTGGAGTTTTGACTGCCACACTACATGTTTAATTTGATGACACCATGAAAGCCACAAGTTTTCCGGGCATTTCAGATCAGTTGTCTCTAGGCAGCAAACTCCCACCCCTCCCCTTTTCCTTGGACCTTACTTCCATATTTCCCAATAGCACACCTGTAGTGTTTCCTAACTTGTTGATGTAGGCATTATCTGCAGATTCCTCATTCTCTCTGAGCCATCCACATGCTGTTCAGTTCACAACAGCATTCACAGAGAGATCCCTCACATCCTGTGCTCACCCCTTTCATCCCCAAATCCCTGGTGGGATTCACTGCTATTCCCAGGCTCTCTGCTGCTCACTGAGATTCATTTGCTTGTATCCTTGTCCTTCTGGAACCACAGCCAGGCCTCATCTGTATTCTGTCAATTTCTTTTCAGTGTAGAACTTTCCACTTTTGTCTAGGTGTCTAATTAATCATAGCAGTTTTTTTCTTTATTCTTCTCCCATATATTACAACCCAACTACAGTTTCACCTCCCTCCTCTCTCCCCAGTATTCCCCCACCTCCTCTCTTCACTCCATATCCACTCCTCTTTGGTTTCCCTTCAGAAGAGAGAGTGCCTCTCAGGGATATCAACATGGCAAAACAAATAACGATAAGACTACGCACATATCCTCATATCAAGGGTGGATGGGACAACCTAGTAGGAGAAAAGGGTCCCAAGAGCAGGTAAAGGAGTCAGACACAGACCCTGCTCCCACTGTTAGGAGTCCCACGGGCATAACAAGCTATACAAGTGTAATATGCACAGGACCTAGATCTTTTAATCTCCTAAAACCACATCTTTCAGGGATTTTTATATATTTCCTTTTGACACCCTCTAATATTATCTAACACCTCTGAGCATATTTATTGAACTGTTGCTGTTCTTGCCATTTCCCCCCCCCCTTTTTTTTTCTTTTTTTTAACATTTTCTGGGGTTCTGGGTTTGTTGTTGTTTTGGTTTGGTTTTGGTTTGTTTTATGTTCTTACTTCATCTCTCTTTCTCTCAGACAATGAAGATGTTTCTCTTTCAAACCAAAGGCAGTCAGTCCTCCAAGTGCCCTGATAGTCTGCTCTACTAACAGTCAGAAGACTCCTTGTGCAGGAGGGAAGTTTGTGGATAGAACCACTTCTCTGAAGGGTGCATCTCCAGTCAGCACAGTCACATCAGCATCTCCAGAAGTCTTTCTGCTCCTTTCCTCAGGGGTGGACAGAGAATTGCAGTCTATGAGCTAAAGAGAACAGGAAATCTGGGCTTTAGTAAGTCCATTTTCCTTTAAAATAGAGGTGTTATGAGTAGATTTTTCCCGGCCAGCCAGGACCTACAGCTGCACCAGCCCCCAAATAACACACAGAGACCCTGTATTAGATATAATTCTGTTGGCTTGTTACTTGCATTTCTTATTGGCTAGCTCTGTCTTAAATATTAATCCATTTCTATTAATCTAAGTACTTCCACATGGTCTCATCTTACTGGAGAGAGGGGCTGGCATTCTTCTCTCTCAGTCCACCATCTTGGGTCCCCCAAATACTTCCTCTCCGCATCCCACCAGCCAGAGAGTGTTCCCCGGCTCCTCCTCAGACCTAGTTCCACAGATCATTTCTGCCCCTGGCTCCACCCCCAATGGGCGTGGTCAGTGCCACAGAAACAGACAAAGTGAATATCTCACTGCATAGAGGTATTTCTATTTTAAAGGAAAATGGAGATTACTGTGTACCAAGTACTCTGCAGGTTCATTCCTAGTATTGGATGTTGCCACCAAACAAATCATCTACTACAGTACTGATTTTTGTTTAACGGATAAGAGTGATTTAAAAGTCCTACCATATATGATATGAAAAGGTAGAATGCAGTGAAACTTTAAAATGGGGAGTTCTGCAGTGGCATAGGGTAAGAGAGCAGGAATAAGTGAAGCTGTGGAATCTCTGCATGCCTTATGGTCTAAGCTAGTTAGAGAGTAAGGCTGATGCTGACCCAGAACTAACAATGACAGGTAGAATGAAAATGAAGGCTACTGTGCCAGAGATGTGTTTAACAACACAGGGTTGGCTGGGCTCTGTTTGTGCCTAAGTCCCAGCTTTGTGTCTTCTTACCAACTTCAGCTCCAGTTACTATGTAATGGGGAGTGTTCAATGGCCTCTGTGAATCTTGATCCCACTTAGACCTAGACCAGTGGATCATTCCTCAGAGACAGCATCCTTAGGAGGAAGGTCCAAAGATTCAGAAATAATGGAGAGGGGCTGAAGAGGTCAGAAATAATGGAGAGGGCTGAAGAAGAACACTGGCTGCTCTTCCAGTAGTCCTGAGTGCAATTCCCAGTGACCACATGGTGGTTCACAACCATCTATAATGATATCTGGTGCCCTCTTCTGGCATGCAGGCAAACATGCAGGCAGAACACCATATACATAATAAATAAATAAATCTAAAAAAAGAGAGAGAGAGAGAATCTAATATTAAAAATAATAAATAAAGGAGATAGAAAAGGTGGATTCAAAAGGTCTTATATAAGCTATGTCTTTATGCAGCAAGCTTGTTAAGGAGTTATAGTCTTATATTCATTGTTTTAGGGGAGAAATGAGATGAATTTAGCAAGAAACTAATCAGGCAATGTTGCACACAAGGGGCACACAGAATATCTCAAGGGCGTCAGAGCCTGAGCACACAATGCTAAGTCCAATCTCTATAGGCAGAAAAGCCAAATTCTCAGGAACCAAAACCTTAACTTCTTTGAGGCCCTGGCCCCAGCCCCAGCCCAGATGGTGCCAAATCTGCGCCTCAGCAAAGACAGAGAGCTAGGCTCCTTTGTCCTTTCATCAGACCCCTAAAAGAGCATGGGATCAGTCTGGCTCTCAGCACTTCTGGTGCCAAGTCACACTGGATGCCATCCCAATGCTTTCACTCCACAAATCATGCCAGAAAAAAGTTAAGACATGAGTTTTTCTAGAGAGGGATACAGAGTGGTGATGGGACAGAAGTGGGAAAGGGATTACCAACCACATTTAGACTTACAGAGAAAGAACGAAGACTGGATCTCAACTATCCATGGTTTGGTATTATCTTGTATGTCTTCTCTACTGACCTTTAGTTTAGCTCTGTCCAATGTGTTAGCTAACCACACCTGCAGAAGCTCTCCTGACTCTTTCTAAAGATTTCAAGAAAGCTCTTGTCTTAGAGGTTTCTGTTGCTATGATAAACACCATAACTAAAACTTGGAGAGAAAGGATTTGTGACAAGGCCCCAGACCTTTGTAGGTTCCCAGACCTTAGCACAGCTGACTCCACGGAACTGTGATTCAGTCTGTAAAACTCAGTCTGTAAAACTCAGCAAGAGAGCACTGCCTTCCAAAACTAAAACAAAGGCCTAATCCATCCAAGTACATTGTTCTGAAATAGTCTCTGAATGTACTAACCTTGCTTTTTGGCTTCTGTAGTCCCACTTCTGGCTAACTGTTCTTGTTAACTGAAATATGTCAACCCAGAACACATTTTGTGGTGTGTGTGTGTGTGTGTGTGTGTGTGTGTGTGTGTGTGTGTACTTAAAACTCACCCTGAGAAAGGCTCAGGGCTACATTGGGATCCTGAACATCCAGGGCAGTCACCAGCCAGCTAATAAAGACTTTCTGTTGGCTTAAACCCATGTCCCAGCAGTCTTCTCTGGTGAATACACCACAACAGGTTTATCTTGGCTTACAACTCTAAGTTCACACTTCATCACCAAGGGAACTCAAGGCAGGAGCAGAAACCATAGAGGAACGCTGCTTACTGACTTGCTCTTCTTGGATGGCTCAGCCTGCTTTCTTATATAATTCAGGATCACCTACTCAAGGCTGGCATCACCTACAATTAGCTTGGCCCAGCCACATGTTCATTAATCAAGAAACTGTCCCACAGGCTTGTCTTCAGTCAATCTGACAAAGGCATTTTCTCAGTTGAGGTTTATCCCAGATGATTCTAGCTTGTGTCACGTTGAAAAATAAAAATAAAAGCAAAACCCCAACGAGCACAGCTCTCTCAAACTCATGTTTTATTATTCTCTACCCTAAGGATTTGTAAGGCCATCACTTTATTACCAAGATTAAATCACAATGAAACAGAACACCTGAACAGACCAGTAATGATATTGTCAGTAATAAAAATCTCCCATCAAGAAAATTCCAGGACCAAGCATTACTAATGAGTTCTACCAAACATATTATATGCTAGTTCCAGTTGTCCTTAAGTTGTTTTAAAAAAAAAAAGTAAAACAAAACAGAGAGGGAGGCAGTCTTCCAAACATATTCCATGACGTCAGCAATACCCTAATTCTAAAACCAGATAAGGACATAAAAAAAGAAGGAGGGGGAGGTGTGGAAGGACAGAGGGAAGGAAGGCTAATAACCTTGATAAACATGGTTGGAAAAAATCCCCAACAAAAGTTTAATACTAGCAAAGTGTTTTAAACATCACATTCAAAAAAATATTCCCTTAACTAAGTGGGATTCATTGGAACACAAGGATAATGTAACATTTGCAAATCTATAAATGTGATATGTCATACTATAGAGTGAAAGACAAAACACATGATCATTTCAATAGACATAGAAAAGACATCAGATAAAATTCAATCTCCCTATCAAAGTACACACCTGGAACTCCAACACTGGGGACACTGGGGTAAGAGAATCAGGAGATCTAGGCCAGTCTGGAAATCACAGCAAGACTGTGCTGTTTGTTTTTTGTTTGATTGTTTTTGGCTTGCCATCTGGTGCATGCAAAGCAGTGTTATCAGTACTATGACATTCATCCTACCCTATCTACATCCATAAGGAGGACAGAGAAATTCAAATGTCAAGTGGGTGGAAGAGCTAGCCGAGGACCCATGAACAAGCAAGGCAAGGATGGCTGCCTTTCAACATGAAAGATGCCTTCCACTCCATTCATTACTCCACCTCCCACAGCAGTGATGGCTGCATTTTCCAGTCCTCCTTAAAGGATAATGTTTATGGAATAAGCCTACCCAAAGGCGACTGCATGACAATGACGAGTACTGCCAGTAATGAGAACTCCCACCCATCCCATGATGATACCTACTCAGCCACAATGAGTGGATGACAGACAAGGATGGAGGGCAGTCTCTTTAGTAGGTACTGTGCAATCTGTCCTACTCCATTGGTGCTATAACTAGGTGTTTCCTAACAATATGACAAGGAAAACTTACATCCACCTTCTATCAAAGAGAAACAAAGACTGTGATAGTGTGATTGTCTACCATGTGCAAGGTGCATGAGGCAGAGTCTTTTTATATATATATATATATATATATATATATATATATATATATATATAACAAAGTCCAATTAAATGAAAACAAACATTTATACACAATATTTGGGAATTTGGGCATCGTTCTTTCCAAACTACTTCCTGCTGGTAAGGGGCGCTGTCTTGGGGGATTCAAAGAAGATTCAGATATCCTAGCTGTAGTCTGTAGGGCTGTTTTGTCCAGCTGTTTTGAATGTAGGATCAGCTTGTACTCTGTTTCAGGCGGTCTGGCGTGATCAAACCACATTAGTCTGGAAGGAATCCACATCTTTTCATTTTCTGTGGAAACAAAAATAGAAATCCTTTTCCCCAGTAACTTGTCCTTCAACTTAAATTTTGGAGTCAAAGCATTTTTTTTAATTTGATTTATTATTTTACATGTCGATCCCAGTTCCCTCACCCTCTCTCCCTCCCTTCCTTTTACCCTCTCTGCCCTCTCACATGCACCCTAACCACCCTCCCCTCCCATCCCCCCACCCTAATTCCATATGTAGGGGAATGCCATCCAGTTGGGGTCATGTAGATCTGACAGGTCATGTGAAGTAGGGACTAGGGCGAGGCAGAGTCTTTTTAAAGAACAGAAAGTGTCTCAAAAAGTGGAGTTTTCATTTGTGTTGTAAATGTAAAAATAAAATTGTCAACTTTTCAATTTAAAAATCAATATTCTTTCATCATCAGTGCAGATAAGAACATGATGACCTGGTAAAGAAGCAGCCATTGAGTGGAGAAAATATCAACGATGTGTACAACTAGCAAGGAGCTGACTGCCGAAATATACAAAAAGTAATAGCAAACAAATAATTAGAAAGTGGGCACTAGACTTACAGGGACTTACACAAATGTCTAACAGGTGTAAGAAAAATATTCACTGTCTCTCACTGTGAAGGGCATGTTAATGAAACAATATGGTGACATCCCCTCACTATAGTAGTATTATGGAGCTGATAACTGGCATGTGGAGGAAAGAGAACCCAGACACACTGTTGGCATAATTGTAAATTAGTTCAGCTGTCATGGAACCCTTTAAAAAAATAAAACTATATGTAACCCAGCTATCCCATTCTTGTAGATACCCAAATAATATGACATCAAGTTGAGGGGACATAGTACTCTGTGTTCGTTACAACAGTGTTCACAACAACTGAGTAACAAACTCAACCTAAATGCCTGCCTCCTGCTAAAGGGATAAAGAAAACACGGCATAAATGCATTAGGGAATGCAAAATTCATCCACAAAAGACTGAGATTCTGTCATGGATGACAATATACATGGTGCTAGATGTTATGTTCAGTGACATAAGACAAGCAGAATGGCAAGTAGTGTGTGCAGTCCCAAACTTACAGAGAGAGGTGACGAGTTGATTTCATAGGAGGTGTCCAGAAGGATGGTGCTTATACACAGCCAGGGAGAGAAAAGAGATGGCAGGGTGGGGAAACAATCAATAGGTATCAGTAGGTGCTACGGGCAGGTTTTCCCACTGGCCTGCTTGGTCCCATAGCCTCACCAGCCCCAAATAACACGCAGAGACACTGTATTAGATATAAAGCTGTTAGCCTGTTACTAGCATTTTTTATTGGCTAGCTCTGTCTTAAATATTAACCTATTTCTATTAATCTAAGTATTTCCACATGGTATCATCTTACAGGAGAGAGGCCTGCGTTCTGCTCTCTTCGTCCTCCATCTTGACTCTCCTCCCTACTACTTCCCACATCCTCCTTGTGTTCTAGTCCCGCCTAACTTGCTTTCCTATTGGCCAACAGTGCTTTATTCATTAACCAATACGAGAAACATATTTACAGAATGACATCTCCCATCAAGTAGGTGTTACACTACAGTCACAAGGAACTAAGGCAGTCTGGGTGCTACAGATGAAAATGTGTGTTGTACTTTTTAAAAAAATGTCAAAGTCAGGGTATTTTAAATCTTCATATAAAGAAATGACAGGTGTTTGAAGATAGAGATGCATGGGACAGTGTATATATTACCAAACATCTCATAGTATCCATTAATATATATAATTTATGTGTTTCCATATTGATCTAAAATGAATTTAACCTTTTTCAGTTACTCTGTAATTACATTTTTATTGAAAATGTTTTTTTCAATCAATATATTCTGATCCTGGTTTCTCCTCCCTTATTTTCTTCCAGATTCTCCCCATCTCTCTATGCCTTTTTTTCCTTTTTAGGAAATGAACAGCCAAGTAAAAAACAAACAGACCAGAATAAAGGGGGGGGGGGAACATAAGAAACACACAGAGAGAGAGAAAAACACACAACTGATAAAAACACAAAATCAGAAACTATAATACACAAGCAAAAAAAAAAAAAAAAAAAAGTCAAGGTTAAAAAAAAAATGTCCAAACAGAGCAATATGAAACAAACAAACTCCTAAAATTACATTGAGTTTGTACTTCTGGGCATGGGGCCTGTCCTTAAGTGTGGATTGTATACCCAGTAAGACTCTAGGAGAGAAAACTATGTTTCCCTTTGTAAGAAATTGTCAATTGGAGATAGCTTCTTGGTTATGAATCAGAGCTCATGTCCACTTCTCCCTCTCAGAACTGGGACTCCCTCTGGCATAGACCTTTGCAGACTGTGCATACTGCCACAGTCTCTGTGAGTTTATATGTGTGTCAGTCCTGTTATAACTGGAAGACACTATTTTCTTGGTGTCCTCCATCCTCTCCGGCTCTTATGATTTTTCTGCCTCCTCGTCCACTTAGTTCCCTGAGCCCTGATAGGAGGGGTTTGATGAGGGCATCTCATTTGGGACTGAGTACTCCTAGGTCTCTTACACATCATCAGGAACCATTTTACTGCAATGTTCTTTAGCAGAACAATAGAGTTGATTTTCCCCTAGACCTATGGCCTATCAGTGTGCAGAGTAACTTCCAGTATCACAAACACTAGTTAGTAGGGGCAAAGGCTCTAGGCAGGCACCAGCCCTTTTCCATGTTCAATGAAAATATTGTCTTCTCTTTGGTAATTTTTCCTTATCATCAGTTTGTGGAGAGCAACACATAGCCTAGGAAATAGCCTGAGTTGTTTGAGGGTTTCCATTTGACCCCTTTTGCCAATAACTGAATTTGATGTGACCCACTCTTAGCACTGAGGATTTGACTTGGTAGTGAAGGATGTCTACTTGTGGCTTTGTCTCCCCCATTATTTCATTACTTTCTTTTGTATATGTATGTATTTTCAGAAGCTTCTACTGTAGTAGGTTTCCATATGACCCTTCAAATGGTACTTAATATTAATTGTCGCTCCCTCTACTCTCTGCCTTACCCCATCTTTCCTTACATCCTCATTTTAATCCTCCCAATCCACACCACCTCCACCCAAATAACTATATATTCTACTTCCAATTCTTTGGGAAATCCTCCCCTCCCTGCTACTCCCTTACTCTGTACCTAACTACTGTAGTTATACAGATTATAGCATGCCTATTGAAGGCATGAAATCTAACATTAAAATAGAATTAACTTAAAAGAAAAAGAGAAATGAGGCTACACATGTAGTAGCCATAAAGAATGTGAATAATATAAAAATGTTACTTTTCTCACTCTGACATATACTATGCCTCATTTTTGTAAATACATATACATACACTACATGTATGTTGCACTGTATAATGTAAACTTATACATAAACAGAAAAAGGCATTTGTAAAGCTATTTACAAATGTTCTTTATTTATTTATTTTTTTATTTTACATATCAATCCCAGTTCCCTCTCCCTCCCTCTCTCTCTCCCTCCCCCCATGCCCCCTACCACTCTCCCATCCCATTCCCTCCCCAATCCACAGGGGGGGCACCTTCCAGGAGGGGTCAACAATATCTGTCAAGTCATTTGGAGTAGGGACTAGGCCCTCCCTCCTGCCTCTAGGCTAAGGGATTATCCCTCCATGGGGAATGTCCTCCCAAAGTCCTTTTGTGCACCAGGGATACATCCTGGTTCCACTGTCAGACCCGCCTATCCACATGGGACCACCCTGAATCCCCACCTGTCTGACCTTTGACCCCCATAGCCAGGCCCCTGTCAGAGGAGAGACCTCCTAGAAAGCTTGGACCACCCACAGCTACAGACATCAAACTCCTGACCCACCTAAACCCACAGGGAGAGTAGCATAGAGAGAGACTCCACCTGCACCTACTAGAAGAAGAGATGGGAAGACATCAATACAAGAAAACACCTAACAATAGAAAGACAAGCATAACACCACCAGAATCTAGGGACTCTACACCAACTAGACCAGAACACACCAAAGCAGATGAAGCAGAAGAGAATGACCTAAAAAATAACTTTATAAAAATTATAGAGGCCCTCAAAGATGATATGAGAAAATCTCTTAAAGAAATAGAAGAAAAAACAAACAAAAAATTGGAAGAAATGAACAAATCTCTTAAAGAAAGTAAGGAAAGCCAAGAAAAAAACAATCAAACAGATGAAGGAAACAACTCAGACAGTTCAAGACTTGAAAACTGAAATAGAGACAATAAAGAAAACACAAACCGAAGGAATGCTGGAAATAGAAAAACTGAGCAAACAGTCAGGAACTAAAGATGCAAGCATAACCAACAGAATACAAGAGATGGAAGAGAGAATCTCAGGTGCTGAAGATAAACTAGAGGAGATAGATTCATCGACCAAAGAAAATCTTAAATCCAACAAATCCTTAACACAAAACATCCAGGAAATGTGGGACACTGAAAACGCCAAACCTAAGAATAATAGGCATAGAAGGCGAAGAAGCCCAGCTCAAAGGTGCAGAAAACATATTTAACAAAATCATTGAAGAAAACTTTCCCAATCTGAAGAAGTACATGCCCATGAAAGTACAAGCATACCAAACACCAAATAGACTGGACCAAAGAAAAAAGACCCCTTGACACATAATACAAATGTTCTTATTAGGGATTAGTAGAAGTTACATCTAGCAGATCTGGAGAGATAGCTCAGAAGTGTAAGCATTTACTATGCAATAGCCGATGGGAGTTAGGATCCCAGCATCCAATAATAAACCAGGCATTCCACACACATCCATCATGCCAGCTCCATGGAGGATCAGACTTGCTGGCTGATTAAAACAAAGGTTCAGAGAGACACACAGTGCCCCCTTCCAGCCTCTGCACATGCACATGCACTCACACAGATACAAAGGCATATACAGACACGCAGAAACACACACCAAATAAACAAATACATTTTAAAGAACAAGTTGTCTTGAGAAAGTACTGTTAGAAACTTTGGTTTTCTATTGTTTACAGGGATGTTTCGGTCAAACAATGATGAAATTTAAAAAAAAAAAAAAAAAAGACCCACATTTAGTATGTGCAAGATGAGTAATGAGCATTAAAAGCTGAAGTAGAAATTTTTAAAGAAAAAAAAATACAATTAAAATAGAGAAGGAAATAAATCACAATCTTAAAAACTCATTAGATAGAAGTTGCTGCATACATTGCTGTAATTCCCACAATAACAAAACAAACCATCACTGTGCATTTCAGAGAGCATGAAAACCTACAGCTGACAATGACCTCGGCACCTGAGCAAAGAAAGATGGGATTCAGGCCTGAGGATCATCACAGTCTGGAATCACATCCATACTAAGGACATGGGAGGCTCCAATTTCCTTCCCTGTTGAGGTGTCCATGGATGCTTTTGTGTCTTCTACTGGAAGCTCAGGCCTTTTTCCTCTAGAGACATGTCTAAGAAACCATATAAATGAGGCAATTTGTCCAATTTTATAGAAAAAAAATGCTGACTATGCTTGCAACCCCACATCCAGGACAGGAGACAGTCAAGGCTCAAATCTCCCTGCTGCCATTTTTTTTTTTTTTTACCCAGTCACATCATCCCCTTCAGCCTCTGAAGTTGACAGCACCATTGGAGATACTATGAAATATAAGAAGGCATTATCTCAAAGCCAAAAGACAGAAAAAGAATTGAAATAGGCTATAAGTCAAACAAAGGAAAGCATTTACTACAGCCTTCGCCTTTTTCTGATGTTATAATCATAAAATAATCATTATGGAATGATGTTAGTAAAATGCTACTTTCAGATGTTGCTTAGTCAGCAGTGAGTGGTGAGGCTATTTGGACAAACTCCACACATAAAGCAGAAAAAGCTAATGCAATGCCTATTCTTAATCCTTTTAACCCACCAGAAAGCAGACAAAATAATTTAAACAATATATCAAATAAACACTAAATAAGTGATTCAAATGGAAAACTTCTGAGTTGCTTTAGCCCCTAGGCATCTACTAATCTTGGAGAAACAAATCTGCTTGTGACATCAAGAGACACTAGAAAACAAAACTTAAAAGAGAAGCTGAGTCAAGGCTGTGTGGGCAGTAGACTTCCCACACTACTAACTTGGCCATCACCAAAGAGGAGAGAACCCATGGTATATCCACTCACCTCCCACATGGTGAACTACAGAAGAAGAAGCTTACTCTTTAGCAGAGCAGAAGAAAAGAGAGAAAGCTGTGAACCATGGGGAAGCAAGCCAGAGGATTCATAGCATTGACTGACACACTCAAGTGATCAAAACCTGTAATGTTAACTTAAAGTAGCTATTTAGAAATAAGGAATATGTGTGTGTGTGCATGCACACACGCACACACCACGTGAGTTGTTGGTACTGGAAATTTTAACAAAAGAAATACAATCTCAGGAAAGCCAGCAGAAATAAGAAACTCTGATAATATCAGACCACATACTCAACATACTCAGTAACAAAGCAAACCTCAACAGATACAAAAAAAAAAAAATAGAATAAACCCCCATACCCTATCAGATTCCTATCAGATCACCACATCTTAAAGATAGAATATTATATATTCATGTATTCATGTCATAGAACATGGAGGAATTTAGCCAGTATTCAAGAGATTCTTTGCCTCTATTGACAAGTGTTCACATCACTTAAAAGTGTTAACCAGGCTACCAGAGGAGAAAAGCAATCATTAGCCTCACCCAGTTATGAACCCTCTGAGTTATAATGCTGACTGGCCTGCAAGATATACTTACTGTGCATAAATGTTAAGGGAATGACCAACTACTTTGAAAAATTGGATTTAAGGCCCCCTCCACAAGATGGTAACCATACCTGACACTGTTGATAATGTCAAGGGCCTGAAGCTTGGTAGGTCTTGGACTCTAGGGAAAAAACCTACTATTATTCTGCTACATGAACATAATAATAAAGCAACTCTTAATGACATATTGCTATATCCATAGATCAATGTATTGCTCAACCTTCATCAGAGAAGCATCTTATTGCAGTAAATGGAAATTGACACTGAGAATCACACTGGAGAATGTGCAAAGAATAAGAAACTTTGGAATTCTCAGTCCTAAATGGGATGTGTGTATCATACCCCTGCCCTCGATGCTCTGACAACTATATGGAAGAAGGGGTGGAAAGATTGTAAGAGTGGAGGGGGGTGTTCAGTTTAAGGAAACAGCATCATGCAAACATATACACATATGAACTCAGATACTGTGACAACATGCACAAGACCTTCAGAACTCAAGTCAGAACAAATCCCAGTGTGGAGGAGGGAAAATGGCACAAAATCTTACCCTACCCAAGAGCTATTTGCAACTGATAGCTGCTGGGAGAGGGGAAATCAGTTTTCTTGGGCAGAGTGGCACTGGGTATATCTACCACACCCCAGGGCCAGCCCAGTGCTCAGGAGTAGTCAGCCAACACAAACTGGACACCTTTTCTTGTTCACAGTGTTTGTTTGATCATTTTTTTGTTTAAGAAAGAGAGAGAACATGAAGTTGACTAAGTAGGTAGGTAAGGGAAAATCTGGGAGGAGTTGATGGAGGGGAAAGAATAAGACCAAAATACATGAAAATCTCAAAGAATAAATAAAAACTATATATATTTCCATATATATGGAAATGAATACAAACTATGGAAAACTATATAAAATGTTATCACTTTGAAACAAAATAAAATTCAACTGTATTTCCATAAATAAAAAATATAAAACCAAACATTTCAACATAATTACAGATGGATGGTGTCCCTGGTTAAATGAAAGACAGAACAAGAGAATGTGAACACAATTTTATCTAGAACACAGGAAAAAAACACTTGAAAAGGACAAGGAAGAAGGCAGATGTGGAGAGATGGGCTAAGACACATTCTTACATTTTTTAATGGGTATTAAAAATGAACAGGGGATAAAGGCAATATTTGAGACATCAAGGGGCAGAGAATTTTCCACAATTGTTGACAGATATCAGTCCACAGATTTAAAAGTTAAATGAAACTGAAGCAAGAAATTGAAAAGAATTCTAACCTAGATATAACACAACAAACTACATGAAAATAAAGCTAAGCAAATCTGGAGAGTAAACTGATTTTTTCTAAAGGGAGGTTGCAACAGTTAGATGGACTGTAACAATGGAAAACAATGGCGGATTCATATACTCGCTTACCTAGTCTAAGTGCTGAGTTTTATCTTTTGGTTTTAAATATGGTCTTTGAATAATGAATGCACAATACTGCAAACCCCTTGCTCAAGGATGGGTGCACCCTATGATCTTCCTTATAAGACCCCAACTTTGTTTGTTGACCAATATGTGGAGTTGATGTTTTATCTCCCTGACCTCAACAAGCTGAAGACATCCCTGTGGCTTAAACTTTGCCAAAGAGGAGTAAGTGGCTCCAGAAAATGATATTTCCAGTGAGCTCCTTAGGCCTTCTGGCCAGATGCCTCCTTCCTGACTGTGAAGTAAGCATAGCTTTGTAGGAGCATGAGGGCAAGGTAGTGTAAAACACTGAGCACAGCTATACAGTCCCAGAAAGTATGGATCCTGAAGAAAATGTGGTAAAGATTTTCACTTCAATGAAATAGACACTGATAAGTTATCCATGGTCCTGTGAGAAACCCTAATTAAAACCATTGGCAAAAGGAAGGAAGGAAGGAAGGAAGGAAGGAAGGAAGGAAGGAAGGAAGGAAAGAAGGAGAGGGAAAGAAGAACTATTTGAGAAAACAGGTATTGGGGAGACAAGAGACAGAAATGGGGTGACTATGACCAAGATGCATTATATAGAGTTCAAAATGCCATGAGGAAACCTATGATTCTGTATGCTCAATATACACTAATAAAAACTTAAGAAATAAGGAAAGCCTGGACCCTTGTAGTTACTGCATTGCCATGTGGTCTAGCACTGTCTGCTCCTGGGCCAGTTCTGTTTCTATGGCAAACCCACCTGCTAATTACTTCAGTTTTGCAGAATGATATTATGGTACTAAATGCTGCATTGCCTGGGTTTCTACAGAAGGTAGGATCAGCAAAAGAAAGCCCTCTGTGGGGCAGAGAGAGATACACTGTAAGGAAGCTAAAGTCCAGTATTTATCATGAGCACATACTAGAAGCCTGAGAACCAGAAAATCCAAGGTGTCATTTCTTGTTGGGAAGCCAGCAGGGTTGAGACCCTAAAAAAATGAAGGTTTATTTTGATTACAAAGAAAAATAAGAGAATATGTGTTATCAGGGTACAGTATTGCACGCCTATAATCCTAATACTCAGGAGACAGAGGAACAATGTGGAGAAAGTAGAAAACACAACACCAAGCACCAGAGGATATTAATCCCACCAGTAGCGGGTTTGCACTACAGGCATGCTTTCCTTTACTGGGCTCATCTTTCTCCTACTAATGGCTGACATTCTTAAACTACCCTGATGATTCACTTCTTGTCAAGTAAAAAGAGATCTAAGGAATAGAATAGGGTCTAGGAGTATAAAATGATATTATTTTCTTAGTATTAAAACTAGAAAAGTCCCTGGGTCTTCAAGGGAACTGAGAAAATTTATTTAATGAAACAATATCACTAAGGTTCACAGCAAATGAACTCCAGGGGTCTTAGTCAATACCACTGCTCCTCCTGGAACCCTCACCTCAACACCTTCCAATGGCTTTCACATCATGGCTCGCAGCCAGTCATGTATCATTGCATTCCCTGAAGATGCTCCATCATGTCTTTGCCTACTAAGCAAATTGTATTTAGAGAATACAATTCATCAAAATGATTTTTATCTCCATTTCTATTCCATGTGCTCTCACAAGCAACTGTAATGAAGCTGCTAAACAGTAGATCACAGAAGCATCGATGAGCTGTGTTAATGTTCAACTCTGCCAGTTGGAAAAACCACTCATATTGAAATTTGATTAGAAAACACCATTCCTGTGACATACAGGAAATCCTAATGTAATGATGACCCTTGAAAATGGGGATTTCCAGGAAATTCTCTATAATTTTCATCAGCTCACCAGGTACCAGATAATAAGTAACTACTCAAAGGCTGCGTTAGTCATGAACATCAGTCCTAACACCCAAGTGATCATTTTTCCATGCTAGATTTTAACTTCTAAGCACATTCATGTTACAAGACATTAGAGGCTTTGAACAGTCACTCTATGAATTACAGCCATGTCCTGCTTGGGAAGCCAGTGGGTAATTCTTTGCACATCAAAAGATATTGCATACAAATTCTTCATCTCTCTCGATGTTAATGTTGGCCTTGGCTGATCCTTCATCAAAGACTAGTATAATGTCTTTCTAAATAACCTTTTCCTGCCTTGCACAACATTTGCAGACCAGGTATTCGGAAGACACTTTTCAAGTTTCTGGGGAGAGCTGTAGTGTGTTTTAAGTGTTTGTTCTCTTCATCCTAGGGAGACACAATACGCACATTTCCAAAAATGCCTCAGAGATACAACAGAATTCCTGGAGAGTATAGAGGTGCCCAGTTCTTCCAGTACAGATGCTCAGGGTCTGAATTATTTATTTTTTTAACCCAGAAAGTGCCCCATTCAGTGGCACCTTCCCTCTTTACGCACCCACTGTCCTTTTATTTGCTACTGTGATGATAAACAACATTACCAGCAGTGCTCCACTACTCAGAAGCAGCACAGTGCTCAGTTGCTTGGAAATTCTCAACCTTTCATTCTGCCTGTCTCCCCAACAATCTGCCTGCCTAAGTCCACTCAGGCAAAATAACAAAATAGTTTCAAGTAGATAATTTCTAAATATATACATGACTGTATTATCCAGGTCTAAAGACCAGTATGCCAGCAGAACCAGTGTCTGGTAACAGCTCACCCGTGGTAGATGGTGAACTCTATCTGCATCATCAAAGCTGGATGGGACAAAGGGATTCTTGGTTCCTAGTGACTACTGCCATTAGTGTCACATCTGACACCTTCAACCCTCTCATGACATCACTGAATTGGGGAAGACATTTTGGGCACACAGATACTCAGACCACAGCACCATCTATGTGTCTGTCCATCTCTATCCATGTTTCCTCCTCTCCTCCTATTTCCCCCACCTCTCTGCCACCATGTGTACACACATATCTGTTGCTCCTTCTATGCATCTGTCTCTATGTCCCTCTCTCTCGCTCCTCTATCTCCTCCATTTCTCTATTTTACTGTAGATGTTATCTATGGTCAGGATATGAAAAGTCCCCTTAAAATGCATGTGTTGAAGCTTTGATCCCCAATGCAGTGTTTAAAGGTGAAACTTAGGGGAAGTGACTTGGTCCAGTAGAGTCTGGCCTTATCGGTGGATTGGTCCATTGATGAATTCTTAATTTGCTGGTATTACTGGGAGGGGGTGTATTGGAAGCTAGGCAGTAAAGCCTAGTTGGAGGAAATAGGTCACTAGAGGTGTGCCATAGAAGAAGATGCCTGGTCCCCTAGTCCCTCCATCTCAGTTTGTGCCTCCTGGCCACCATAAAGTCAGTTACTTTGCTTGACCACAAGCAGTCCATTATGGTTCTCTGACAGAAGCCCAGAAGCAGTTCATAGTGACCATGAACTAAAATCTCTGAAATCATGAGAAATCCTTTCTCCCTAAAATTATCTTCTTAGATATTTTATTACAGTGATTAAAAGGTAACACAGTGTCCTCACTCTACTTTCCCTACCCTGTATCCAAACTGTCAACACTGTTTTGCCTTTATGAAGGACAGAGAGATTAACCCCTATAGGCTTTTTCATATCTCCCACACAATACCATGAATAGTTCTACCTGAGAAACAAATGTCTATGCAGAGACATTACAAATCTTATTAGAAAATAAAATTCCAGTGCAAATACAAATCAATTCCTCATTGCCCTTCACATCTAAGACTTCAAATAAGAATCCCCAACATATAATGAAGGCTCCATTTCATTTCTTGCAAAAGTGATTCAGTGATGCTAATCCATAAGCACACCTATCATTTGGTACAGGTGGATTTAACTGTGCACTTTATGTTTATTCATTATCTTGAAATTATTTAATTTGAGGTTGTACACATAGGATGCATGATTTCCACAGTGGTTAATTATGGGATCCTCAGGAATCTCTTAAAACTATAAAATTTCCTTCATATAAGCTGTTTTCGGGGGAAAGACCACAGTGACTTTCGGGGGAAAGTCTCAAAAAGCCCCAGGGGTAGTGATGCTTATACAAAACCCAAGCACTCAGGAGGCTGAGATGCCTCAAAACACAAACAAAAAAGATTCCCAAGAGAATTTTTACACTCTCTCTCTCTCTCTCTCTCTCTCTCTCTCTCTCTCTCTCTCTCTCTCTCTCTCTCTCTCTCTCTCTGAGAGGTAGAGAAATTACTTCACCATTAAGAGGGCCCAGGGTCACCTTTATATAAAGGGGACATAAGAAAATGGTGGTCAAACTGCCAGGGAAGGAAGCCCTTGGAGAAACTGTCAGCTTTTAGGCGATAAAATGACACAGAGAATTCAGATATGATTCTTCACAAAGAGGAAGAATTTCCAAAGAAGAAAAACAATACTCTAGAAAGACAACATGTTCCAAGCTAGCTTATTCTTTCCTGTGTGATGAGTGGCACCCATGTCAGGCATCTCAAAACCACAACTGCCTGTAATTCCAGCTACAGAAGGATCCAGTACCTCTGGCTCCAAAGGGCACCTGCCCTTCACATTCTAGTGTTCACACATACACACATAAATAAAGGCTGACAAAGCTCTGCAAGTCCAAGGCCAGCCTGATCTACATAGTGAGTTCTAGGCCAAGCCAGCCATAGATACATACTGAGGTGACTCAAAAACAATAGTAATAATACAAATAATAAATGATAATAATATTTTAAAAGTATTAACCCCTGACATAGTGGCCATCTTCAAGAAAGTATTAATTGATTGGAAAGATTTTCCTTGTAGTCAGCGTGCATGCTAACAGCTAAGAGATGCTGATAGTCACTTATCCAGCATCCCATAGTTCACAAAGCATTCTCACAATTGCTATTTTAGAGGCTGAAGTTCTTCCCAGGGGGAGCTATTTTATTTGGCACTGCCATTATTTTCAGCCATCTCCGAGACATTGAAGAACTGTTTCTGACACCACCCAGAGCAATCTCACCTCTGAGCTTTTATCCTCCTGAATATTTGCACAACATTTTCCTGTTATCAATTCCTGAAGCAGCTGCTCACCGGAGAGGACACAATCATGATGCATTTAGCAAGTAGCTCATTCTGTCTCTACAATGAGTCCACAGAGATGCTATGCTGGGGGAAAAAAGGTTGCAGCTATCCTTTGTCTTGCTTCTTAATGCAGGGATTTGTAAATTTGCCTTCAACAACTCACCAAATGATGAAACTACAGATGAAGGTCAATTTTTAACATAGACACTTGACTTTAAATACAATTATCATTTCATTTCTAGAGCAATTTTGGCAGGAATGACTACTTAGGAAATGAATATATGGATAACAAACTAAAAACAAAAATGGGTTTCCTAGCAGACACATTGGTTTCAGAAGGCCAAGGATGGAATGTTCCATTTATAAGTTCCACAATGCCCAAACTGGAATGCCTTAAACCTTTAAGATTCCCCAAGCTGTAGTGTCAAACTTTATTCCCACCATCTTATCCCCTGAGTTCCTGACCAGATGGTCCACCTCCTTCCTGCTTCCTTGAATTCAAAATTCTAATAGCCCTCTGTACACTTGGTACTGTGACAAGCTTTATGAGCGTCACCATAGCCCCAAACACATGATGACCATGTCTTTATATATCCTATACCTCTAAGTGTATGCCTCCCACAAATAAATGTCACAAGATGTCACTCTCATGGTTCTGTTACATAATATAAAACCCAGCATTGCTAGTGGGTTCATCCTGCCAGTCCTCTTGTTCCCCCCCACACACTCCACCTCACTCCCAGTAACTGAGAGGGACATAGCCCTGGTCAACACCTACATCAAAGCCTGGTAGGATCCCTCACCCTCAGAAACAATGAGGTAATTAATATGCTATGCTAAGCTGCCACTCATCATACAGGAAAGAATAAGCTAGCTTGGAACATGTTGCCTTTCTAGAGTATTCTTTTTCTTCTTTAGAAATCCTTCCTCTTTGTGAAGAATCATATCTAAATTCTCCGTGTCATTTTATCACCTAAAAGCTGACAGTTTCTCCAAGGGCTTCCTTCCCTGGCAGTTTGACCACCATCTTCTTATGTCCCCTTTATATAAAGGTGACCCTGGGCCCTGGCATCTCAGATCTCTCTGATCTTTCTGTATGCTGCAGCAAAGGCCACTATGGCTTTACTTATGTCTATTAATCGTCTCCTCCCTCTGCATGAAACTTTCTTCCTAATCTTTCCTGGGTCCATCATGTATGTCTACCTCTAGTCTCTCCTGCTGTCCCCACAGGGAATGTCAGCCCCAAACCCTATACTTTAGTTGAGATGGTCTGGTTTCCTTTTCCTTTTGAACCCATTTAATTTCCCCAGCCAACTAAACTCCATAGTTGCAAGCCATAGAGAAGACAGGAAGTTTGATGCCCACTCAACCCATCAGACTGAATGCCTCTCCAATCAGCTGAACAAGGCCTTTACCATTCACACACCAGTACAAACAGCTGTGTGGCCAGGGACTCATCAGGCACCTGGCTGACTCTAAATGATCTCAATGATCAGAGGTACCAAAAGGTGTACACACATTTGAGTTCATATCCAAACCAAAACAGATCTGCATCAGGGGAAATGAGGGTTAAAACAGTAAAGGGTATTTTATTACTTTATTAATTATTTACAATGAGAATATATTATGGTTCATACTTTTAAAAAATATAACATAAAACAGTTTGCCAGTGTAAGTCAACGGCTCCAAATTTAAAGTCCTTTTTTTTTTTTTTTTTTTTTTTTGGCAAAGTACCCCTCTAACACGTAAGTGTCAGGAGCTCCCAGCTTCCATCAGGGTCCCATGAGCATTCCTCAAGAAGGGATGTTTCAATTCACAGGAAGTCACTCACAACAGTATGTGAAAAGATTAACCAAACCATAGTTTATCTACTTCATACCTACCACCAGGCAACAAAAAATACCAGTTTTCAATGCAGGCAACTGAACCAATCTCCAGAGAATCACCGAGTGAGAAGTCTGTCTCCAAAGATTGCCTTCTGTACTATGTCATGAATCAGTTTTTTAAATACAGAACTTATAGAAACTGAGAACATGCCAACAGCTTCCAGGCCAGTTGCTTCCAGAGGTAAGGGATGGTATTGGGCAAAAAGAAATCATATATGGCTCTTACAACATAGTAAAACATGTCTTCAGGATGCAGCTAGCCCATATCTGGGCTGTATCCATGCCAGCATTGCGGTTGTGCTGTTGTAGTTTGATTTTGCACAATGTTACCAGTGCTTAATACTTCTGTAGATTTCCTTACAGATACATGAGCATTTACAGTTATCTCAGAATAAGTGTTTTAATTTAAAAGGGCATAGTGCCTCTAAATTCTCCAAGATGCAGTGTTTTAAAAGAAGGTAAGTTTAGAACATGACATACACTGTGGTCCCAGATATTAATGTTAATATCTATTAACATTAATATCAACCACCTTCATAGGACCTTTCACACACATCCATACAGTTCACCCTCATGATAAATGTGCTATTATCTGTATCCTACAGAGAAAGAACTTGAGGGCACAGAGGTGAACTAGCTCATACAAGGTCACTTAGCCTACAGCAGAATGAGGATTTGAACTCAGGCATCGTCATGATGCTGGGACACCAGATTTGAGTCACTAAAATACATATCTTTAGATTATCAATCAGAAATACAGTTTTACTTTTAAATAAGAGTAAATTGACCTTAAAAGACACACATCATAGAGGTATTCTGGAAAGCAACCTTTGGTGGGGAAATAAGGTCATGGTTCTGGTTTGAGGTCATTACCAAGGTAAGGCAAATTTATTTAATTTCTAGTCACTAAAATTATGTTTCTAGAAACAGGGTTATCGCCTGCTCCACTATATGACTATACATTGTGTCCCTGTGTGCAACACCACAAATAAAGCCAGCATCTCTTTAGGGAAGAGAAATGTAGGCTAAAAACATTAAAAGGGAATTTTGCTTTGCATAAATTATTAACAATGAGAATATATGCATGCCTTGTGCATTTAAGAAATGCAACATAAAATAATTTAACAGTGTAATCCACTGACTCCAAATGTAAAATCTTTTTTGGCATAGTTTCCTCTAACATACTGCAGTGCTCAAAATACTTTGGTGTATCCATTACCTATAAGAAAATCCCAGGCCCAGCCTTTCAAGAGTTTGGCTATGGCCCCTGTCTGAACTCTGGCCTCCCTTCCCTAGACTCTTAAGTCTCCATGTCTTTGACCAAGCCTTTGTCTGTATGTGGAATGTTTTCTCCACAGTTGAACTCACAGATAAGATGAAGCTTCTCACAAACTTATACCCTTGAGGTGAAAGCTCATTTCTTACCCATCTTTTCCCTCCCTGAGCCCTAACATAGTACGTATTAGTTAGCTATTGTTACCTAACAAATTGCCACACAAATTAGTAGCTTAAAACAATATTTTTGTCTATGGGTCAAAACTCTCTGCTTCTGTGGGTCATGGATTTTCATCTCATAGCATCTCAAAAAGTACAGAAAATCATTACCAGGTTACTAGGCCAGTAATCTCCCTGAGAACCTGAGTGGAGAAAGATTCACTTCCAAACTCACTCATGTAACTGTTGGCAGAACTACATTCCTTCTAGGCTGTTTGACTGAAGTCCTCCATGCTTTGGAAACTATTGGCTAGAAATCCCACTCAGCTGGGCTAACAGAGCCCACCACACTCTGCTAGTTTTGTTAGAAAGAATAAACTTGAGAAAAACCCTGAGCAAAGCACAAACCAGGCCTCCTAAAGCCTTCTCTAGAAAATTCCAGCCCAGACTTGGTCATATCTCACTAAAGAAAGCAAGTCCCTGGTCCCAGCCTGTGGGGAGCTGAGGAATGTGTGAAGGTGTGTCATTTACATACGCATGGCCAAGGCAAGGAATGATGCCTCTGACCCCTGGGAGACTGGCAAAGCCTTTCTCTGGTCCAAGTGTGAACGTGGACCGTGTGCAAGCAAGAATGTTTACAAAACACTCCCTGGTGTGTGCAAAGACTAATAACTGTGGCTTCCTTTTCCAGGATGCTTGCAGTCTGAACCTTCTCACCCACAGAGAACCTCCTCCAGAGGCTAGCAAACCACACCCCCACACCCATGTGCTATATACATAGCACACACACTGAGGTTCCAGGTTGTTGAATAATTGGTACAACTCCATCAGAGCATGCCCAGCACACCTGACCACAATTTTTCTGTGCCTGTGTCTGTGTGTCCATCCTTTCTTCGTTCTCTTTCAGACTAAGTCAGATTTCCGGGACCAAGCTACACAGGATGGGATGTGACATCAGCCTTCATCCAAAGGGAAGAGATTACACAGGAGATGCAAGGATCTTTGAGAACCATTTTGGAAGCTTTTTATTAAACATGGTCCTATAGTGTCCTAGATGTGGAACACAATGCATTGCCATGATAGCATCTACCTATCTGGGTATATATGAGTTAAAATTCTCTATCTCATCAGATGCATGTTTGGAACCAAATGTTTCCGAGGTGTTGATCGTTTACTGTGCTTTGTGGTGAAGGGGAATATGAAATGAAGAGAAGAATCTCTGTCTTCATGAAACTACAAATCAGATGGGGGAAGAAGACAATGACCAACTCACCCAGAAGATGTAAATCCACTGTTAGCACACAGTGGGAAAATTTGAAGATACTAGGAGACTTAATGATCTAAAGACCCCTGCATTAGTCAGAATTCTCATCATTGTGATGAAACACCTGACAGGAACAAATTCAGAAAGGGTGGGTTTATTTTGGCTCAAAGTGTCAGAGGGATCAGACCTATAATCCATTGATTATAGGTATGTGGTAAGCAGATCCTCACAGCAGTCAGAGTATGTGACAGAGGCTGTATGTCATGATGGACAGGAAATAAATTAGGCAGAAGGAACCCAGGACTGTGTAACTGTCACAGGCATGCCTCCTGTGCCCTGCAATGGTTTGAATGTGTCTTCTGCTGGTTCATGTTTGAATTTTTTGTTTGTTTATTTGGTTGGTTGGTTGGTTGGCTTGTTGTTTTTTTTTTTTAAAGCAACTTTATTAATAAGAAAAACAACGAAATAAACTGGGACCAGAGTACAGTATCAGTCCATCCATGCTTTCAGTGTCCTGGTGGTGATCTTGTCCTTTTCAATTATGTGGACATTGATGCCCATGCCTGATACAGCATCCTGATTCACAGCATTCACCATGGCTTTGGGAATGGTTTCAAACAGATGTTCTGGATCCATGTTGGGCTCCCAGATAGACTCTAATAACGCGGTTAAATAAGGATCAGGATAAACAAAGAGGCCGAATAGATGTTTATTCAGGGAGAAATAACTTACAACCTAGACAGATGAACACCAGGAAATTCAACCCGATCCTCTCCTATCCGAGTCACGCCAGAAAGAGAGCCTTTCCTTGCTCCCCTCCGACCTCCTTCCACAGGTCACTCCACCCATGGCTCCACCCCCAATGGGCGTGGTCAGTGCCACAGACGGACTATCTCACTACACTCTAACATCCCATATATTTGTTTGGAGCAGGTACCAATGACTACAAAGTCATCAGTCACCATAGGGCAGCCAATGAGGTCTGAGAGCAAGGGAGGGTTTAAAGATCTTCGAGTCCAACCCAGTAATGACATGTGTATGTAATAGGGGTCAAACTGTTTCTCACACAAGAGACTGGCCACCATGCTCATTAGTGTGTAAAGCTTGATCTCCTGACCTTCCTTCAGCTCATACAGGTTCAGTTGGAACTTGAGGTGCTAAGCAAATGTCTGGATGTTGGTGGTCAGCCCAGACAGGCTGTCATCCATGGGAAAGATCTGGAAGTCTGTGGTCACCATCGGGGCCTGGATCTCAAAACACCTGTCCACAGCAATGGCTCTTTCCCTTAATGGGCATGACAGCCCCTCCATTACAGAACATGATAGGCATGATTGCACTTTAGTAGGATTCCAATTGTCACTGTAATTCCTGCAAACAGGCTCTGACTTTCTCTCTATGTTTAATTTTTTTAAATGTGAAATATCAATATATGCATATTTCTAGAATTACCATTTCCTTCACCTATGACTTAAAGAGAACCACAGCTCTGATGCTCTCTGGGTTAAGCACACCGAATTTCTCAACCTTGAAGCAGCTGGCATTAGGTTGACTGACTTCATTGTAGGGTTGCCTGCCCTATGCACTGTGGGAGGTTTAGCAGCCTCCTTGGCTTCTTCACTAGATACTGTGGCACCTATGGTGATATATTGTTTATGATCCAATAAAGCAACTGGAGATCAAAATGCAAAATTAGCCACAGTCATGGAGATACATATCTTTAATCCCAGCAGCCATACTGTCAAGCCTTGGAGGCCAGGCAGTGGTGGCTCATACCTTTAATCCCAGGACTCGGAGACAGAGGCAGATGAATCTCTGTTAGCTTACGACCATGCTGAGCTACACAAAATTGATCCAGTCTAAAAGAGAAACAGCTCACACATAGGTAATCTCACCACTTGGGATCACACAACTTTAGTCCCAGCACTAGGGAGGTAGAGACAGGAGGAATATGGCTGGGTGGAGAGAGGAATCTAAGGTGGGAGGAGACAGAAGCTCAGGACATTACAGTCTGAGGCTTGGTGGAAATCGGTACACTATGGGTTGCACTGTGAGGGTCCCTGGAGACAGGGTCACCCATTAGGGTCTGAGGTAAAGGTAAGAGCTACTGGCTTGGCTACTTTATTTCTCTGATCTTTCAGTTTGAACCCCAATATCTGTCACTGGGCTTTTATTTTTCCTGTTACAGGCACCTTGCAAGCTAAGAAAGTAAAAAACAAAAACAATCTTCTGACATTGCTGAATGTCCCCTGGAAGCCAAAACAACCCTGCTGAGAGCAACTTGCTCAATAGCTCAAGTATGAGTTCTTGGGAAATTACTAATCCTGTTCGGTCTTCAGACGCTGGCTTACAAACTGGAGGAAATGTCTTTAGCACATGTCTAAGGGAAGAAAGGGAAAGCAATATTCTTTGGAATGTCTAAGCTCAATGCTCCTGTGACCTTAGAATACATCCCTATGAAACAAGCTACATAAGGGGAGAACCGGATCTCATGCTGTGAAGTAGGTTCCCAATCAATACTGCCTTAATGATGATGAAACACTGCCCATACAGTTCTCCCCATTGGCACTACTAAACCTTTGGTATCTAGCACAGAATAAGTGCTTAATGAATGTTTAACAGTGTTATTTAATGTACTGAGGTCACATTGAAGTGGCCTCTTTTGTTAATTCAAATGCATTTAAGCTAACCAACACTTATCAATCATTTGCGATGACCCAAGCCATGAAGAAACAGATGTGAAAGGCAATAGCAGTAACTCTGCAGAGCATCCTACTATAGTGGCACACACCAGCCCATGTTGCAGGGATTCTGGTCAACTATGAAAGACGCAACAGCCAGGCATCAGAAAAGAAATCTACCTAGCCCTGTCAATCTTTTCCTTGCATTGATCCTAGGAAAAGGCATTTCTCTAGAATCCAATTGCAGTAATGTAAGCAATTATATAAGGTGAAGTCATTCATTTGAGAACTGTTAAGAAATCAATCACATGCTCCCCACCTTCCTAACTGTACAATAAGTAATAGTAGACTCAACTGATGATTTTATCTCAAGCATCAGCTCTGAGACAAACTGGCTTCCAAGAGAACTATGAAGGATTCTCAAGTCACAACCAAGCCCATAGCTGATGTCTGCCATGGCCCAAGCAAGAGGGTAGTGGCTCGTTTCCAGACACAGAGCATAAAGGATTTCACCTTTTCCTGATATGTCAAAGTTACACTATGAATGTGCCCCACCCTCTCAGCTAAATGGTAGCACTACAGTTTTGCTCGTATTGGCAAAATTCTGGTAATCATCCTGGACTTCTTCCTCTCACAATCCTAAAATAGTTCTTCAGCAAATGTTAGTGGCTCTGCCCCAGGTAGACATCCTCCTCCACAAAGATCAGCCCCCTGCAAGTCTCTTCTGGATTTTTTTCCTTCCCAACATAGCTCCCCAATTGTCCCCCAAATTTGTTGGGATCTCAACTGACTCTAGACCTTTTGATTCCAACTGACATACTCCCTGGCCAGACAATCACATTCCCACTCTTTGTCTTCTCCACAAGGCCTTTCCTAAATACAGTCACTGCTTCCCTCCTCCAGACCTTTTCCCTTGACTTGCTAACACTCCACACATTTGTTATTTATTGTTGAGTGGAGACATTTCCCTTATTTGCTACACAAGGGCCATGGTTTCTACCCAGTCCATCCACCAGTGTATCTCTAGCATCTACAGCAGACCAATCATACGGCAGTGGTTCCATAAACATCAAATGAACACGATGGTTAGAGGAACAATAGGGCTGTGCTGGCTACTCTTATGTCAACTTGACACACAAGCTAGAGTTATCTGAAAGGAGGGAACCTCAGTTGAGAAAATACCTCCATAATCCTGGGGGAGGACATTTTCTTAATTAGCGATTGATGGGAGAGAGCCAAGCCCATTGTGGGTAGTGCCCTTCCCTGGGCTCTATAAAAGAGGCTGAACAGGTCATGGGAAGCAAGCCAATAAGTAGTATTTTCCATGGTCTCTGCATTGGCTCCTGCCTCCAGCTTCTGCTTGAGTTACTGTCCTGACTTCCTTCAACAATGAACAGCAAGATGGAAGTGTGAGTCAAATAAACCCTTTCCTCCCCAACTTGCTTTTCGGTCATGGTGTTTCATCTCAGCAACAGATACCCTAAGTAAGGTAAGGATTATAAATCAGTAATATTTAATAAAACTTGGAATCATGGAAGCTTCTTTGTCTCTGCACAAAGTAGCTCACACAGATGTGCTTTGCTCCCTTCACTAAAGTAAGTCTCTCAAGATACACTGTCCAGCGGAGATGTAATCTCAGCAATGGGGAGGCAGAGACAGGAAGATCCCAGGAGCTCACTTGTTAAATCAGTAAGCACCAGGTTCAGTGAAAGACTGTCTCCAAAAACAAGGTGTGGGGAGACAGCCTTGACTGAAAGTAAGAGCATGCTCTGTAGCTACCTGTCTCCTGACAGCCAGCCTGGGCCTTGACAACAGTAGACTTTGACTTAGCCTACTCAACAAAAAGGAAATCATGCCCGGTACTGGAAACCTAGCCAACCACCCAGGACTAGCGAAGTGATGAATCTTGGAGGAGAACCTACAACTCCCACTTCACTAAATCAAAATAATCTCTAATTACATTCTAAATATTTGTCCTTACACCCACAGATAGGTGTTGTTATTACCTCTAATCAAGGAAGCTCCTCTTTGCAACAGATGGAGACCATTACAGAAAATGCCACAACCAATCAAAATGCAGAGTTGTGGGGCCCAGCTGCAACTGATACATCCACAACACAACTCCTGCTCCCCAGGCTCAGGGACCACGGTGGGAGGGGAGGCAGGGCAGAAAGACTGTAGGAGCCAGAGGAACGGAGTTTGTTGTGAGGTTGTCTCCTAGAAATGTCAGAGAACCTGCACCCATTAAGTCCCATCAACATGGCTGCCTAAACATGATCAGATCAAGGACTACACCACTAGACATGCTAATGTGGAAGGTGAAAAGTTCATAAGGCTTCAACTCTAGACAGAAAGCTACAGGAAACTAAGGAATGCAAGGGGTGGAAATAGTCTTCCCCAGGGAAGACCACACCAACTGGTTATCCAATGGCAAATGATCTGCCATGGTAAACGTATATATACATATAATTAACATACAAACTGAGCAAGTGGTATTTGTATATTTAGGAATAAATATGTGGAATATATATATATATATATATATATATATATATATATATATATATATATATTTAAAGAAGCCATGAACTTCCAAAGAAGTTCCAAAGAGGTCCATGGAGAGGATGGAATGAGAAAAGGGAAGGTGGAGAAATGAAAATATCAACAACAACAAAAAGCCTCATTTTCCAAAGGGACTCCATCATTGAGCAGAATAACTTTATTGCCTTGGATCAGGAATAACAGGTAGCAGCAGGGAATAGATACTGTCTTGGATTACTATTGCTATGACAAAGCATCACAAACAAAACAGCATGGAGAGGAAAGGGTTTATATGGCTTAAGCATCCACATCATAGTTCACCAAAGGAAGACAGGACATGAACTGAAACAGGGCAGGATCCTGGAGGCAGGAGGTGATGCAGAAGCCACTGAAGGGTACTGCTTACTGGCTTGCTCAGCCTGCTTTCTTAAGGAAACCAGGACCACCATCCTAGGAATAGTTCCACTCACAATGGGGTGGGTCCTCCCACTCCCCCATCAATCACTAATTAGGAAAATGCACTGCAGGCTTGCCTACAGCCCAACATTATGGAGGCATTTTCTTAATTGTTGTTCCCTCCTCTCAAGTGACGTTAGCTTCTGTCAAGTTGATATAAAAACCATCCAGCACAGAATCTATGAGCCACCAATATGTAACACAGTTCCTATACAATCACAAGGATCCAGAAGGTAACATAGTTCTGAATGGATTTTTTTTTAAATGTATTTGAGTATTATCCAAGTCACAGGCAGAGAGTATTCACAAAGAGTGCTTCTGGGTGTAAGCTCCCATTCAAACCTGATAACTTCCATCACCTTCATCTCCACTTGCTGGTTTCCAGGTGAGATGATAAGATAGGTCCAAACTCTAACATGCAGAGCCATACCTGTGTCTGGAAAGGTAGCTGGAGAACATAAATGGCCTCTGAAGTCAGCATCCAGGCTCATGATCCATGTGTAATTATTAATTTTGATTTCCAAGAATGATTAACTGAGGGAGAAGACCCTCCCTGAGAATGGGTGGCACCTTCTGGGAGACAGCCCAGACATTAAGAGGGTCGAGGGGGGAAGTTCTGCTATGCCTGCCTGCCTGCCTGCCTGCCTGCCTGCCTGCCTGCCTGCCTGCCTGCCTGCCTGCCTGCCTGCCTGCCTGCCTGCCTTTTTTCCATGCTGCTGATGCATCTATTCTGTGTTGCTGATGTGGAAATCTAACTCCACCAGCCTTCCCATGTAGACTAGGGACCATCTCTTCTTCAGGAATCTTCCATGCTTTCAGCATTAGAGTGGAATGACCAAAGCATCCAGCTGTGAAGACAGAGCAGTGTCTTACATTCTCTGGTGTGTAGATGGTTACTGTTGGACTACCCAGCCACTGTTGTGTAAGCCAATCTAATATATCCCTTCATCTAATGTATCATTCTATCCCCTCTACTCCTCTAGAAAATCCTAACTAATATATCATGTGATCCAGCCAAAGTGGGGACGATGACTGTTCCTATGCCATGGGTCTTACACAGGTAGAATGTACAGGCAAGTGTGAAGGACCAAAAATAGTGCTGGGCATGCCATAGCCCTCCAGAAGCCATTGCTAACATGATGGCAATGGCAATGATGATGATCTTGAAAAAGTATATTTCAATAATACATTCCCATTCTAGGACATAGCTTGTCATATGGACATCTGTCGGTCCTGGGAAGTGCTCATAATAATTACATAATAATAACCACAGTGCCACGGGCACCACTGTGTGTCTCTGTACACACCTCATGTGAGATGGATCCATATGAGAAGTTCAAAACTATCCCCACCATAGGAGCAAGCAACAGAATACATCATCTGTCACTCAGACTGGCTTAAGTTCAGACCCCAGCTCCATCACTTACAATGTATGTGGTGTGGACAAATAGCCTTGCCTCATTTGCTGTTCTGTAATTAGAGGTGGTAGTAGTGCTTGAGCTCATTTTGCTATTATAAAAATGAAAAGACACATTTAACTCTTTCCCCTATTGCCAAAGAACTGTTCAGTAAAGAGAGCCATGGCAACTGACCCACACTGGTTCAGGGTGCTGACGGTCCAGAGCGTCAACCTGTTTCTTTGCATATATATATATATATATATATATATATATATATATATATATATATATATGACTTGGTTCATTTCTTTTTTTTTTTTTTTTTCTTTTTTTCTTTTTCTTTTTTTCCCTCGATACAGGGGTTCTCTGTGTAGCTTTTGAGCCTGTCCTGGAACTAGCTCTGTAGACCAGGCTGGCCTTGAATTCACAGAGCTCCACCACTCCACCACCTCTGTCTCCCAAGTGCTAAGATTAAAGGCATGTGCCACTTATGCCTGGTGCTTGGTTCACTTCTTGCAGTGCTGGGGATCAAACCCAATGCCTTGTAAGCACTCTAACACCAAGCAACATCCTCAGTACCACAGGCTTCGAGTCAAAGAACCATAGAGTGTCTGAGTGTGAAGTGTGTGTGTGATCATGTGCCTGAACCTTCTCTTTAAAAAGCAGCAAACTGAAATCTAGAGATGGGAAGTTACTGTCCAGCCAAATCCTGACGGCTACAGGCAGTGGTGGCATTAGAGAGTAAAAAGTCTGTTATGGGGAGATGTTGATAAACACACGTGCAAGCATGAGCCTGAGTTTGACCTCCAGAACATAAGTAAAAAGCCATGCATCATGGCATGCCAGTGATGGACAGACAGAAGAGGGAGACAGCTAGACTCCTGGAGTCCCCTGGACATCTAGTCTAGCCTAGTTTCAGGCCAATTAGAAGCCCAGTCTCAAACAAAAAGTAAGGCTTGGCAGGGTAGATGACTAAATATGTAAATTCCTGCTATACAAGCCCAAGGACCAGTGTTCAATCCCCAGAACATATGGAACAGCAGTAAGCAGGGACCTTTGTTGTAACCACAACACAGGCAGAGAGAAGCAGATCTCTGGATCCAACTGAACAGCCAGTCTAGCTGAACCAGTGAGTTTCCAGATAAAATGACAGACCCTGTCTTAAAAAATAAGGTGAAGAGCAACTGAGGAAGAAACCCAAAACTGACTTCTGGCCCCTATGAGCAAGCAGATGCACACACACATACACACACACACACACACACACACACACACACTAAGAAAAAGCAGAAGGTGCCAGAGAAATGCTATCTGAACTTGTCCTCTGAGCTTTATGTGCATTCTCTCTCTCTCTCTCTCTCTCTCTCTCTCTCTCTCTCTCTCTCTCTCTCTCTCTCTCTCTGTCTGTCTTCCAGGACTGTGGTTCTTTCAGTATCACAGTGCTAACTACTGGGTAGAACTTTTGCTTCACCCCATGTCCTATAGCACATATTGTCAGTGTCCATCCATGACCTCGACATTGACCAATCCACTGTGTACATGTTATCAGTGCCCATCCGTGATTTCAGCATTGACCACTCAGCTGGTGATTTCTGCTTATGGCAGATCATCTCAGAGGTGTGTTCCACCACACCTTTCAAATACTCCCCTTCCCATGTGGCTGAACCCCACATATGCCCAGAGATAGAATACTCACTAACGCTCCCTGTATTGGCTTCTTTCTCCTCCTCCTCCTCCTCCTCTTCCTTCTCTTCTTCTCCTCCTCCCCCTCCTTCTCCTTCTTCTTCTTAAGATTTATTTTTTATGTATACAGTGTTCTACCTGCATGTATTCCCATGCAGAAGAAGAGGGCACCAGATAGGTGGTTGTGAGCCACCATGTGGGTACTAGGAATTGAACTCAGAACCTCTGGAACAGCAGCCAGTGCTCTTAATCTCTGAGCTGTTACATGAATTTTAACAGGTCTTAATAATAAAATCCCAAAGGCAGATAGATACACAGGAAAATACTGAGAGATCAGAGAGACAAAGGAGCAAAACCACAGTCTCCTTACCTACTCAACTTCCCAGGCAAAAAGAGACTGAGCCCCTGTCTTTTTCATCCTCTCTCCACCCAACCATCTCACTTCCTGTCTGCCTGCACAGACCTCTGTACCTCTATGGTTAACTAGTGGCTAGTTAACCACTGATCTTCAGACAAGCTTTATTTGTTAGAGTATAAACAAGATTATCCCTCCTGCCCATTTTTTCTCTACTTACTTCTTCCCCTTACAATTGTTTAACTCATGGTCCACCTCTGTGTAGCATAACCTCAGACTTCCACAAATATGATGAATTGACCAAAGAAGGAAAAGGTTAGTATAAAATCGAACAACTTGACACGAGAGCAGGAATACATGCACATCAGAAAGTTGAAACAGAAGGTACAGGCTAGTAATTGGCAGCTATCCAGCCTAGGTCTGCTCAAGTCCAAAAACACTTGCAAATCTCTAGACAGGACCTTAACTCATCTGTGAGGTCACTGTACCTCTTCTGTGAACATCCCTGTGACCCAAGTCAAAAGCATCTCTCCCTATCAACTGGTACCCACAACCCATAAAATATTGGTTCCTCTCTTCCCTCAAAGTCCCCCCCCCCCCACATTCTTCAAACAGAAGTCGTTAACCTAGAAAACTTGATCACTCATTTACCTTCCCCAACCCATCAGCCAACAAGGAAAATAATGGGATGGGTTCTGACCTAAAACTTTTGAACCAGGCTGATCGCTCAAGACCAAGCAGCTATTCCACAGCTAAGCACGGTAAATAGTCTGTGTCTGTGAGTATGTTTTCTCATTTGTAAAGCTGGGGAGCTGGTAAGCCTGACTGTTCTGTTAGACTATACAGCTATAGAAACAACAGTATGCTGTGTGCTGTTGTTACATTGTGGCCTTCCTCCTGCTCACTGCCATGGCTTCCTGTAGCTCTGTCTTGGTGGCAGGCTCTCTCCAGCTAGGAATTATAGAAGCAAGCCTTCCTCCCTTTTCATCATGAAAGACTAGTTTGGAGTCTGTCTTTGAACCAGTGAGAGAAGAGAATGTACAGTCTTCTAAGAATAGCACACTAATCTTCAGGAGAGCGGCCTTGGGAACAGAATCAAGAGCCACAAAACACACACACACACACACACACAGAGAGAGAGAGAGAGAGAGAGAGAGAGAGAGAGAGAGAGAGAGAGAGAGAGAGCAAAGCTATTGTGATGGATTTTAAAGCCTCCTGGAAAATGATTCATGGGTCTCTGCTTCCAATTTAAATTTCTCTGTCATTTCCTAAAGATCTTAAAGAAATGATGTCATTTGTCCCCAGTTGTTTTGTAATCAGGGCAGGTCAAGCTCCCAATGGATATCCAATGAGAAAGGAACATGATATCAGTTTCAAAATATGACCACCATGAAGCTTAAATTCCTCTGCACTGCACTGAGAAGAGGAAGTCATATTTCATTCTATAGAAGCCTGTCTAGCACAGTGAGTATTGAGTAACGACATTGGCAAGTGATTTCTTAGAGAGTCAGGGTAACTGAGGAGTGAACCAAGGGTCTCACACATGCTAGGCAAATGCTCTACCACAGAAACATACTTCTAATGCTCCTTTTACTTTTTACTTCAAGAGCGAGTCACCAAGTTACCTAGACTGGCCTTGAACTTAGGATTCTTCTCCTGCCAAGTAGCTGGGATTAAAGGCTTTCATCACTGGGCACAGTTTAACAACTTCTAAAGATTGGCTAACTTTTGTAACAAACAGAGCACAAATAGTAAAGCTATTATTTCTTGATTTGTCTAATAGTTATGGGTAGGTAGACACTGACAGTGGACCTACTAGTGCAGTTTGTTGGGGAACAAATTGTTGGAACCATTGCCATCTTCAATATTTGAATTCCAAGGTGGTCTGGATAAGACCCATGCATTGAGGGTTTCATCCCCCCCATGATTTTTTTAGGATGTGTTGGAGCCTTTGAGAGATGCAGTCTCACGAAAGATCTTGTTTAGGTTTTGGGAATAAACTTTCAATGGGGACTGTGGCTCTGATTTCTTCCTCTTTTGCTTCATCTATCTAACATAAGACTAGTGGTAAGATAGATGCTTACATTCCTACTATGGTGGTATGCCTAGCACCTAGCAGCCTTAGGAAAGACAGCCAGTAGGGAGGAAGCTCCAGGTCAATGGCAGCTTGATTTCCCCATGTTCTATGATTAAAATATGTGGTATCTTCAGCAATAGAGTTTCACTGTCTCCCTCACTTGTCTTATTGCTCTAGTTAAGACTTCAAGCATTATGTTAAGCAGTGGGTAAGAGGAACATGGACATCCTTGTTATAGTGCTGATTTTAGCACAAATTCCTTGTCTCCACTTAACAAGGCATTGGCTATGTGCTTGCTGTATATTATGCTGAAATATGTGGCCTATGTGCTCAGATTCTCCAGGGCTTTTGTCATGAAGTGATGTTGGATGTTATCAAAGGCTTTTTCTGAATCTACTGAGGACTATCCCTCAGTCTATTTATATGGTGGATTACGTTTGTTGATTTACATATGTTGAATTAGTCCTGAATCTCTGGAATGAAGCCAATTTGATCATGGTGGATGATCTTTTTAATGTGTTCTTGAATTTGATGCGCAACTATTTCTTTGAAAATTTTCCATCCATATTCATCAGAGTTATTGGCCTATGATATACATATTTGGGCTTCATAAGAAGAATCTGTAAATGTTCCTTCAAACTTTAAACTCAAATGCCTTTAGACATCTCCATATGGATATCCTAAAATGAAAAGCAAAAGCTGTATTTCTTCTTGAGCCTGCTCCATCTCTTGTCTTACTGTACTGGTGAGAAACAGAACTGTTTACTTGCTCTCCTGAAGCTTGAGAAATGAGCATCAGCTCATCATCTCCATCTTCTCCATCTTCCTTTCAAAGGGCCAATTCCATCCAGTGCGTCTCAAAACTATCCCTCCTTGACTCCTAATTTCTACTCTTAGATAATCTCCCATAGTGTGTGTGTGTGTGTGTGTGTGTGTGTGTGTGTGTGCCATGTCATCCATGTGTGTATGCACATCCCCATGAATGCATGTGTGCATCTGTGTGTGTATGCACACACATGCATGCATGCACACACATATATGTGAGGTGTACATACACATATATGTGCAAGTCCAAGACTGACATTCAGTGTCTTTATTGCATTAAGAAAGTTTCTCCCAGAATAGAGAGCTTGCCCTTTCAGCTAGTCTGGCTAGGAAGTTTGCCTTAAAGATTCTTGTGCCTTTGCTGCTCTGGGACCACAGGTGTGTCACTGTGCCCACTGGCATCTTAGAAGCTTCTGGGAAACTGAACTCTGGTCCTAAAACTTTTAAAGCAAGTGATTTAGCTGGTAAGCCCATCTGTCTATCCCCCATATCCTTTTAACAATGGGCTTTGATGATACCCCCTAGTTCTCCCTACCAGTTCCCCTTCACTAACCAATTTTCAGTTAGCAGAGGATCTCTCCAAATTGACTCTCAAAGCAGTACTTCCCTGCTTAAAACAATGTGTGGGCCTCTTTCTTTCAGTAGCAATTCAGCGGTCTAAGATTTTTTTTTAAAGCTGGGTGAGTGAGGGTGCATGAATATATGCCACCTCTTACAGATGCTGTGGAGGTCATAAGAGGGCACTGGCTGCCCTGCAGCTACAGTTACAGACAGTGTGAGCTGCCCAGTGTAAGTGCTGGGACCCTGTGGGTCCTCTGGGAAAGCAGTAAGCTGCTCTCCTCCAGGAGCCACCTCCAGCCCCAACTTGCTGGAGTGAAACATGACATCATCACCAACTCAGGCTCTTTTTCCGTTTTTTATTATCCTTTCCTCTCTCTTCCTCAGGCCTTTGTGTTGACCACAGAAAAACTTAAAAACAATGACTGTATCTAAATATACAACACTTTATGGGGCATGCCTTGAATAGAACTGTTATTTTCCTTGGAGCATCCTTTGATTCTTCTAAGAAACACTTCTTTTCCATGTGCAGGATGCTGCCCCAACTCTGTTGTGAAGTTAGTTGTCCTCTCTCACATTAGTTGTCCCTCTCTATTAAAACCTGGATGGTAGCTATAGAATGGCATGCCTTTCTGTAGTCCCATGAATTTCAGTTGTACAGCGAGCCTTAATAGAGTCCACATTAGCAGGCATGCATGCGGAATAATGTTGTTGAATATGTTTATTCATTCAAAGTTTAGGCTGCTACTTCAAAGATAGCATATGGGCTTCTGGACCTGAGTTCCAATCCTGTCTTTTTATCCGCTGCTATGTGACATTGCTACCTGGTCCTCTTTCCCCTAGGAGTGGGCATGACATCCACACAGAAGCTCTCCATCACCACGCAGCTGGCTCAGTGAGAGCTGAAGAAGCATGCATCTGTGAAGCACTTACCCCAGAGCCTTTGAAAGACCTGGATAGCTGCTGTCTGTTTTTATTTTCACCACTTACTCTCTGCTCAGACCCTGTCACACGGCACTGAAATGTCTGCTGGAAGCAAGGCCATTATAGACCCCAGTTGAGGCAAGCCAGAAAAATTACTCAGATTGAAAGGGGCACAGTTTGTGACATCATCCTGCACACCAGGCAGACACAGTACTTTAGTGGGGAGGGGGAACACAATCACAGAACCAGAGTGATTGGACACTTAGAAACAAGAGCTTCTCATTGTGAACCTGAAGACCATCACATGTACACTCTGATAAGGATACTGGTAATGATGGACATCTGCTTTTATCTACTAACAAACCTTTGCAAATTTTCCTCTGGGACTCAGTTTCCTAATCCAGACTCTATTAGTCATATGGCAGGAGCCAATGTGCTAGTAACAAACAGGTGTATTGGAGGAGGCAAAACACTAGCAGAAAATGTGCTCCATAAGAAAACACTTGTGCAGCAACTGATCCAGTTGCTGAATTCCCAACTCACTGGCAGAGACTTCACTCAGCCTTTCAAAAAGGACAGTCTTGTACTCATAGGAGCAGAGACCCTGTAACATGGTTACCTCTTAATACCCTTGCACAGGTAGTCACTGCAGCGTGAGTTTACAGGGAGAGAACACACCACATCTGGAGGGCTCAGAGAAGTGGGCTACAATCTGGCTGGTCAAGTAATTTAATGCAAAAAAGACTGACGAGATCCATATTAGTGAACACACTAAAATCTCATCTTAATGATGAGTAATTTCCAAGGCCCAGGTAGAATCATATGACCTAATGCCTCATGGGAGAACCCACCTGTGAAGAGTGCTCATACAAAAGTAGTCATTGTGAGTGTTTCCACAGAGAACAGATACATATCCCATAGCTTAAGGGCGATGGTGGTGCAGGCCTTCGCTCCCAGTACTCAGGAGGCAGAGGCAGGTGGATCTTTGTGAGTTCAAGCCCAGCCTGATCTACAGAGTTCCAGGACAGACTCTAAAACTACACAGAGAAAGCCTATCTCAGAAGGGGTGGGGGGAGGATTTTCAATGGAAATACATTAGCCCTCTATCTATTACTTTTCAAGTGGCTAGGACAAAATACCTGACAAAAAGCTACTTAAAAAAGGAAGGGTTTGTTTGTTTTGGCTCAAGTTCAAGGGTGCAGGTTAATCTATTCAGGAGAGGAGGGCGTGGCAGCCGAGAGGAGGGTGTGGCAGCAGGAATCTGTGACACTGCTCTCACTGAATCTTCAAACCACACAGAGACATTCAGCTCAACTCTCTCCTTTCATCCAGCCAGTGAGACACCAACCCCACCCACCCACCTCCACCCCACCCATTGCTATCATGGAACGTGAATCTTTCCTACCTCAATTAATCTAATCTAAGTAATCCATAGGCATGCCCGGGGCTTGTCTCCCAGGCGACTCTAGATCTCAGCAAGTTGACAGTGTGAAATATCACAAGCCCCTAATATGGGTCAACGGCATCCTTAGCTGCTAAAGACACTACTTACTATTAATCTTTTGTGCTCTAAAAACATAGATACTACAAACCCCATTTGGGTCAAGGTGGACAGAGAATAGGGGTGGGCAGGGTTGGAGAGTGAAGCCCAGAGAGGTGTAGTGATTTAACACTGGACAACACAGTATATATATGATAAAACAAAACTTGAGCCTACACCATATTCCAAAATTTTGCACCCTCCTGTCTCATGTTCAATGCACACTATTTCCTTGAATATGAAAAGGCTTCTATCACTCTCTCTGGACTTTGCTAATTTAGATTTCCTAGCCAACCCTATTGCAGCTAGAATGTGACTTAGGGCTTTTCCCCAGCTGAGGACCTCAGTGGGATTACAGAGAGGGGGCAAATAAGCTTCTATCCTAAGAAAGAGGGGGTGTGTAAGAAGCAAGGCTGGAGTAGGCAAGTCTGCAAACTACTTTTCCAGGCAGAGCCAAGGGCGGTCAAGGTCAGCAGGAAATCCCAAGTGAGAAGCTAAAGTACTTAGTGGCCTGGGAAGGGGGCTGCCAAACATTGATTTCATTAAGGAATAGGCTGCAGGGCAGAATAGGGCCAGCAGCAAGGCACCATGGCTAAGTGCAGGGCCTATTTCCAAGGCAGAGGTTGGCACCTTTCATTTGGTGACACCAGGGGTCTCCACCCCTGGAGGTGCATGCCGACCAGCTAGCTCCTGCTCAGACCATTTCCATGGTCTACACATTGAGTGTAGAGAATGTGCAGGGAATGTGTGAGTGTGCACACGAGTGTTAGGAAATAGTGTGAGAGCAGAAGAAATGGTCAGAATCCAAAATTAAAACATCTGGTGCCAAATACAGAAATTTGCATCTTTGAAAAATGAAATCCAAAGTCATTTCGAGATGCAGACAAGTCTAGGAGGCAAACATAAATGAATTTTTTTTAAAGCCCATGCGTGGCTTTAAGAACAAAGGACATACAATTTTATGTTTATAAACGTGAGCCAGTAATACATGTTGTCTTTAAATTGGGATAATCATTTCAAGGTTCCCTCTATGATTGCCAAATTGGGGCTGAAGTAGACTGGTAATTTTGTCCAAGAGAAAAATCTGCAGAGAACTCGAGGTTAAAAAAAAGTTATTAATCCAGTATTGACAGTGGGGTGTGCTGGAAGCTGACAGGCCATGGGTGAGGGGGCATCAGGCTACCCAGAGTTTCTGCCTCCCTTACATCAGCCACTGGGATTAAGTAGAGAGATCATGGAGGTGTAAGAAGTGAGCAGTGGTCACTGCGTGCCGGAACCTGGCTGATAATGGGGCAAGGCTTTCCACATGGGAAAAGTGGCCGGCAGGGCATGCATGCTTGGAAGGAGGGAGCCAGGGACATTGTGTTAAGGCACCATTTATCTTTGTGTATGTTCACGTGTCTATGCATGTGTCCATTCACACCTATGTGAATGTGAAGGCTGGAGGTTGACTTCGGGTGCCTTCCTCGGTTGTTCTCTACATTAAAAAAAAAATTGTATTGAATGTATAATAATGGGTTTCCCATGCCATTTTGATACATGTACATCCAATAAAGCAAGATTTGTTTTGTAACAGCTGCAAGACCCGTTGCTTATAATATAGATTCATGTGACTTAAAGAACCAACCAACAGATGAGCAGTTTTCTTGGTAGTCTGTGCTACTGTGGGTATGTAGCAGACTCCCAAACCTCAGGATGGAGCCACATTTTTCCAAGGACTTACATGCAAGCATTGTGCTACACAATGGCGGGGAATCGGTGGTGAGCCAGCGGAAGGTCCTCCTCTGGGGGAGCTTACATGTAACTAGGGAGGAGAGACAAAACCAGAAATGTGTGTTCTTATTCAGCAGAGACTAAGGGAAGACTAGGGGTGGGAAGGGTGAGGAAGATGCTTTAGAATATGTGAGGGTTTTGTTTTTGTTTTGTATGGGGGATAGGGGAGAAGAATTGAGCACTCAGATGGGGCAAGGCTTCTTAGCCTAGCGACTACTGACCTAGGACCAGAACACCTCCGTTATGGGTGTCGTGTAGGATGTTTTCAGCATGCCTGGCCACTTAGTAGAGGATGACTTTGTCTCCCACATCCCAGACCTGTTAACACAAGATGTCTACACACAGGGCCTGATGAGCAAAGGGGAGTGCTACAGAGAAGTTTATAGCTAAGGCTAGTGTTAGTATTCAGGCATCTGTACTGCCCTGCGCTTGGGGTCCTAACAGGATACATCCCCAGCTACAGTCACTAAGACTATCCCCTGTGTACTTTTGCTACTTCCCCCTCTCTCTCCTCTCTCTCTCTTTCTCTTCCATCACTCCCATTCCCAGGGACCAGTCTCTGCGCCCACCCCCTTCCCTGCTTTCTCCTCTTCCAACAAACCTCCCGTGTGAGTCCTGTTGTATGGCTTGACTTCTCTTGGTGGTGTTTTTTTTTTAAATTACAACAGCTAGGGCTAGGGCTGGGGAAGCTAGGAATAACTCAGGCAGTTTGGGAGTGTGGCAGGGCTGGACTCTGAAGTCATCGAGAAGAGACTCCTGGAAAGTGAAGCCAGACCATCAGCACTTGGCTGTGAGAAGACGGAGTCAATCACAGCAGCAGGAACAGCTACTGGAAGGTTAGGCAGAAAGGGATCTGACCCAAGTCCACTCTTGAGAGGCTTGTTCTGCTGCCATGAGAAGAACTGGCCATCTGTGCCAGAAATAAAGTAACGGGCCGGCAGTCTGGACTTCTAGGCAAGAGCTGCTGGGTCCCCAGTGTCACAGAGAACTTGTAATACTTTTGGAGGAGAACTGACAGAATCTGACGGTCTTAAGGGAAATGAGGGGCAGTATGGCTGCATCTGAGTGAGGGTGGGCAATTCAGTGGGGTGGCTACAAAGGACAGGCCTGGGAGGTGGGGCAGTGGCAGCATGCTGAGTCAGTGGCGCTCTGACATAGTGACTTGGGTGTGACGTCTCAGGGTCAAGGCGCAAGCATCAGACAAGCTTGATACATGACAAGGGTTCAGTGAGGCAAGAAGAGAGAGCAGCCACATCCGGACACTCACACAGTACGGTTATTTACATTACAAAGGCGGATGAACTGTTCCTTTAAATTATGTATTTCTCCATACATTTCAATTAAGATAAATTTAGAAAGAACATTCTATCCCTGTCATTCACCACTACCATTTTTTCTCCATAATTTCACATAAGATGGGAGATTTTGGCTGCGGGAGGAAGTATTTGAGTATCTGGAACCCATCGTGGGTGAGACACATTAGGACTCTCCCTCTGTTTATCAGACAGTAAATCAGTGGTGGAAGTTGTCAGACCCAATCTCTTGGCATATTTTTTTCTATGGCTTCCCCCATCCCTAAAAAAGTTAAACTCCTGAGAAGAGGGCAAATCATAAGATGCAGAGGAAAGTGACTTTGGAGGAGTTAAAGATGGTGCTTATATTTAGAACAAACTGCCCCCCATCCCAAGCAGAGGGGCTGGCTGGTGTTTAATTAAATAGCTCCCTGCTATTCTCCATGGAGCACACCACTCCAGCCTCATGGCTGCTGTTTGGAGCCATGCCTCTGTACTGTCAATGATTTTCTTCCTATTTGCAATACTCACTTTCTCTGCCTTGGCAGTCTAAATTCAGACTGCATGTATTGTCTGATTATGAATGCATGGATTCTTAGGTTTAGGCACTCTGTGGCAAGCACTCACAAGCTTTTTGGGGAAAAGGGCAGAGAGTAAATAGTTTAGAGTTTACAAAGCCCTGTCTGTCACAACCAGACATCCAGTGCAGTAAAAAAGCCACCATAGACAATATGTGAACAAACCAGTGTGACTATATTCCAATAAAGTTTTATTTGTCGGGGCTAGAGAGATGACTCAGTAGTTAAGAGCATTGGCTGCCCTTCCAGAGAACCTGGGTTCAATTCCCAGCACCCACATGGCAGCTCACAACTGTCTGTAACTCCAGTTTCAGGGGATCAGACACCAATGCACAGAAAATGAATCTAAATAAATTATTTTTAAAAACTTTATTTGCCAAGACTGGCCATGGGATTTGGCTTATGGGCTATCATTTGCTAACCACTGCCATGGAACATAATCTCAGAGGGTATGAAAGCCCTGTAGTGTAGCATCACCCCCTGCACAGTGCAGGCCCACGCTGGATTAATCACTGGAACACAACCTGTTGACCTCTAGTATCTTCTTCCTCCTCCAGATTCCATGTTAGGAACTTAAGCATTTGTAATCCCAACTGAGAAAAGACCAAGCTATATTGTCTACTACCAGAGTATTTAATAAACCACACTAAAACCATGTGCTTTGGAACACAGTCATATGTATTATTATTCCAAAGTTCATGGGCCCCTGATCTGAACTGGCCTTGCTCATATCTCTGTAGAGCTGGCAAGTTAACTGGGGCTCGCCTTGATTAGAACAATTTGGTTCTGTTCTATGTGGCTTCTTGTCATCAAAACACTAGCTGGTCCTCACTATATCAGGCTTAAGGGAATGTGAGAAATTGTGAGCATGCCTAGAGAGAGCAAAAGGATTGCTCAAGTCTCTAGAGATAGATGCTTGGAGCTGAGTCTGTCATTTCTACAACACTGTCTTGGCTGCAGCAAGTCATAGACTCGGCCAGGGTCACACTGAAGCAAGACTATAACCAGGGCAAAACACTGAATACTGAGATGCCATTAATTGGTGTCCTCAATGAGTTGGACTGTCACCAGACCTCTCCAATACCAGCTCATTACTAGCACACTTTCTCAGTGTTAGACTGTCACTCAGCAGAAGGAACTGGGGGGGAAAATCAATTTACCCTCAGATACTTTGAAGATGTATGTTCTAACGTATCACATTTTCCCAATAGCTAAAAGGAGCTGCTCATTTCCTTCTATTTGACCAAGTCATAGAGAAAGTATCTGTCATTTCCAAGGTTAGAGAACACACTTGTGCTGCAGGGTTAAGACTTAGCAGAGATAAAGTATCCTAAGAAGTGTAATGGCACCAAAAGTGCCCAGTTGTCCAGCTACAGAAAGCAAAGCAACAAAAGAAGGCGCAATAGAAAACAAAACACAGCCAGGTGTGGTGGCGCACACCTTTAATCCCAGTGCTTGGGAGGCAGAGGCAGCCAGATCTCTGAGTGCAAGGCCAACCTGGTCTACAAAATGAGTTCCAGTACAGCCAATGGTGTTACACAAAGGAACCCTGTCTTGAAAGAAAAAAAAACCATAATAATAACAATAACAACAATAGCAATTATTGTTATAATAAAATGAAAACAGCCCTGAACCCCTGTAACCAGCTTTACCCAGCAGCCTAAGCTAGGTTCCGAGTTCTTACTGTTGGTCACCTGTTTGATTTAGGCAAAATATTCTACCAGGAAACTATGATAAAGATTCTTCTTTTCCTTTGTAACAAACTTACAGGAACTGTGTTCATTTGGACTCTTTGGTTCTAAGAACCAGAAGCCATCTTGAGCAACCTACAGCACTTGAAAGAAAACACAGTGGCTGCCCCTCAGAAGCCACAAGAGAGGAGCTGAGCTTCAAGGACCGGGAACAGAGCAGGGGCCACGGCAGCACTCTCTCCTCTCCTCCAGCCTCTTTATTTCTGAGTTTTACTTTAGGCATGAGCTTGCTCTAGTACTTAGCCCAGATTCTGGAGGACATGTAGGGGAATGTGGATGTCCTATGTCCATGTGGACTTTTTTTTTTTTTTCCTGTTGTTTTTGTGGGGTGAAAGAGAGAGGGGAGAAAGAGAGGAGTGGGGGAGAGAGATTCATTTTGTTGCTGTGACAACCACCATGACCAAAAGCAATTCGAGAGAGGAAAGGGTATATTTCAACTTGTAGGGACTCAGCAAAAACATGGAGGTAGTCCTGCTTGCTATCCCAGACAGCATTCCTTCCAACCAAGAAGCTCACTTCACAGCCAAAGAAAAAGATGCAGCAAGAACCGTAAAGGATGTTGTTTGCTAACATTTTCCCATGCCAGCTTATACTCAACCAGCTTTCTTTCTTACACAGTTCAGGACCACCTCCCTGGGGATGGTGCCACCCACAGCAGGCTGAGCTCTCCTACATCAACTAACAATCAAGATAAACCCCACATGCCATTCAAATCTCAGAGACTCCCTTTTCAGGTAATTCCTGGCTGTGCCAAGTTGACAGTGTATGTGTGTATGTCCATGTCTGTGTCTGTGTGTCCATGTGGGTGTACATCTGCATGTTCACCTCTATGTGAAGATTAAGGCCAGAGGGCCACATTGAATGTCTTTGTCCATTGCTCTCCCTCTAATTTTTTTGAAACAAGAATCTCTTGTTGAAACTGGAACTGAGTGATGTGTTGGGCTGGTTGCTCAGCTAGCCCCAGAAGCCTCCTGCCTCTGTGTCCTCAACCCTAGGATTGCAGGTGTGCACTGTTACTCCCAGCTTCTTATGTGGGTGCTTAGGGATGTGAACTCAGGTCTTCTGGCTTCTTTGGCTTTATGATCAGGCCATCTCCCTCGGGCCCCTATGTTTTATTTTCTCTGTGTCTGAGTTGGAATGTTGAAGTATTAATGCCATATTCCTGATGATATGAATTTTATTAGTCAAGATAGCGTCTGATGGCCACTCAGTTAAGTATGGTCATGGTTGGAGAACAGAATGTGGTTCCAAGTCCCCTCTTCTATGGGACTGAGTGTTGCACGGACATGCCCCAAAGAGCTTGTGATAAAACATCTCCAGAGTTTTAGGCCTGGACTTCAATAAGGAAGAAAACAGGTCAGGTTTGTAGAATTGTGAAACTCTTGAATCTGTGCATTCTTTTAAGTCTCACATTTCCCTATATCCCTAGGTAAACTTATGTTAATGATATAACATGCCAAAAGTATGAATGAAAGCTTACTCCACAAATAGACATCGAGTTAAGGCTCCAAGCATAAGGAGTTGACCTGGGTAATTAATGTCTTACTAATGGAAAGGTCTATGATAGGAAGGGTCTATGAAAGATGAATGAAAGGAGAACTAACAAGCAAACAGCCACCACATGTAAGTGCATCTGATTGGGGAACCTGAAGAAACAGTGGGGATCATGCATCCAGGACTTGCCACATTACTTAAGGCTGCTGAGTTGATGGACAATTCCCTGGTGGTGCCAGCTTGCCACTTACATAGAAAAAGCTGGCTCCATTGGCCCCTAAAAGCCTATGGGCACCAACATTCAGGTTCTAGCTAGAGCAATCTCTGCTGGTGTGTTATGAAGCAGTATGTGCTGGGGACGGCTAGGGACAATGGAGGAGGGGCCCACAGCCACATTGGTAATAGCCAACCTACTTTATAAAGGTCACATTGGGCTAGGGAGATGGCTTACCCTCTAAATATGTACTGCAGAAACATTTGTGTCTAAGTTCTGATCACCAGCACCCATGTAAAAACCAGAGCACAGCACACATTTTAATCCTAGGGCTAAAGAAATGGATCCTCAAAGCCAGCCTGCTTAGCTAACGTGGGAACCTCCAAGCTCTCGGAGGGACCCTGTCTCAAAAATTAAGGTGGAGAGCAATTGAGGAAACACCTGTACATTTGTACCCACATGTGCATGCATCCACATAAAAAAGCATATAATAAACCTATACACTACCTGTGCCCTCCCCTACCCCATTCCCCCATCCCCCAGTTTCCAACCCCCTACCCCCACCCCCCCATTTCCCAGCCCCCCAACCCCATCACACAAAAATCACATCAAGAGGACACATGGTGGATGCAGTGGAACCAATTAGGAAGCTTTGATACTAGTCAGGTGTGACATGCTGGGGAAGATGGGGAGGGTGGGTTTATAGCAAGCAGGAACCAGTCTTCATGACATGCTGGTGGAAAGTGGCAGGATGGCTCCAGAAAGCCTGTTCTCTGCTTTTTTGAATGGGGAAAAATTTGATAGGAAAGATCTGGTGTTCTAATACAAGTAACAAACAACGTGTTGGTACATGTCAGAACACATGGCTTTCTTAAAATGGTCCCCAGTACTTGGTACACTGCCAAGGAGTCCTTCTCAAAAGTCGTTAAAGGCTGTACATCCTAGAGGAGTAGTCTTACAGGTCCAAGGGCATAATCAGGCCAGTGTTTTATGGGGACATCATGGGAAATAACAGAACCTGGATCATCAGAGGAAGGCATATAGAATACAGACACAAAGGGTCCAGTTCCATCACTGTAAAATCCTCAAAGATGCAGATAATTAGAGTAGACCAAGGACTCAGAATGGACAAATGTGTGCAGAAAAAATATGTGAGAAGTGGTCCAGCTTCACAGGGCATGAGTCAACCAGGAAGGGGGAGACATGTCAGAGAAAGATGAGGCCTACTGCTGGCCTCAATGGAAGGTCTTCCTGGCTAAGAGGTCATGCTGTCCTTAGCAGGGTTGTCAGAAGTGACATAGCAGGCATGTTGGATAAACAGGCAACAGTTTCAGTATATGTCCTTTGGGAAACACAAGTGTGACTTTATTTTTGCTTGCTAAATTTGGACAGTCAGGGTCTGAGGAACTGGAAACAGGCAGAGAAACAGCCTCTCATGGACAGAGAAGGGGTGGGGGCTATTGATTTCACCTAAGAACACACAGGGCATAACGTGTGTGTCTAGGCTTCACAACTGACTACACTTAAAAAATGCCCAGAGAGCTTTGAAGAAAATAAAGTAAAAACATCCTGATTATCAGAGATGCTGGGTTAATTCATCTGCTGCACAGTTTAGGAAGTTTAAGTCTCCCTAGGTGATTCTAATCCAGAGCAAAGTTTAGGAACCACTGATCTAAGCCTGGAAAAAGATGAAGTCACTGATGTGGGTGGAAAAGAGTGCCTAAGTTGGGAGAGCAGCAACTAGTGCTTGCAAGCTATTCAGGGACAAGGAGACAGCAAGGGGAACGCAGAGTGATGGTTTCAGCATGATGAATGAGCCACCAAAATCAAAGGGAGCCAGGGAAGGTCTCACCGGGTTGGCCCCAGGGAAAGAAAGATGCAGTGCTAGGCAGCTGCTGGTAGGTGGTGCTGGTGGGTTCATAGTCAAGGAAATTGTGGAAGCCACAAGGATGCTTCCATGCTGGTATTTACTAACCGGACAAGACCATACCTACCTCAACAAGTGTTGAGGGATGAGATAAGGTTCAAGCACAGTGCCTGACACATAGTAGGTCCTTTTGAAATAGCTTTTGCCCAAATCAAAAGGCCTTTGCAAAAGCAGCAGACAATAACTACACAAGAATTATGACTATAAAGGGAATGCATTGATCCCAGCACTTACATGAGAGCCACAATCATTTATAACTCCAGTTCCTTGGCATCTGATACCCTCTTCTGACCTCTTTGGGCACCAGGCATGCACATGGTGCACATGCATACATGCAAACAAAACACTCATAAAATAAATCTGTTTTTTTTTTTTTTTCTTTTAATCAAGTCTACATAGGTACTGAAGAGATGACCCTGTGCTGAAAGCACACACTGTTCTTGTAGAGGATCTGAGTTCAATTCTCAGCACCCACACTGGGTAGCTCGATCTATAACCTTAGCTACAGAGGGATCCCATGCCTCTGACCTCTGAGGCCCCCTGCACTCATGTGCACCCTCTCATACATATAATGAAATATAAAACAAGTCTTTAAGATGTTTGCATGGGAACTAAACCATCTAGAATTTAAGTTAGAGTTTCTTCAAGCGAGGATTTAGAGCAGTCACCCAATCAGGTTCTGCTCTCTGCAAGGAGCAAGAGAGAAAGGGGAAGGAAAGAGTGATGACAAATGATCACACCTGAGAGTATGCATGGTGTTTCTAATTCAGTTCTTGCATTTCAGAAGTAGTCCTGCATCACTACTATGAGATTTCAACTTCCCTGGGACTATTTTTCTCTATGTCTCATCATTAAAGGAGAATCCCAAATTAGCCATCTCAAATAAGGCTCCTATTTCTCAGCTGTTGGCCATTGCCCACTCTGATACCCTCCCTCCCAGGGAACTGCTCAAGCAAGTGAGGGGACAGGCAGGACCAAAGCCAAGAGTGCTGTCTAAAAGGTCTAATCTGCCTAATGATGGTAGTTAGAAAGCTGAGTGTGCTCCAAAGCACCTTAATAATGTTAACCCATCAATGCTCACAACAGCCTCTGAAGTGTGCCTTCTAAGTGATGGCTGGGTTTCAGCTGCAGCTAAGATAAAATATGGCCACTTGACAGTAAGAATATAGAACCAAGCCAGGACAGCTGTGGTTGTCACCAGTTATTCTCGTAGAATCCTGTGTGCTCTGACAGAGGAGTTTACTAGGTTGTTTTAGGAGCTGTCTGAAAACACAAATAAGCAAAAGGAAATTGATTGATGCACTAACCATTTCAAAGAATCATTCACACAAGCTAGTTGGGGGCTAGAGGATGAATACATGCTTGTCTAAAATCACATCTTCTACAAAATCAAAGTGAAGTATTTTTCCAGGGCCCAGCTCCCAGGAAATCCATAAACTGTGGCTTAGTGCAGAGTTTCTCACCCTTGCTCTGCTGGCACTCTGGCTGGCTGAGTGCCTACTGAGGAGGAGGACCAGGGGAGCACTGACAGATGCTAGTAGCACAAACCCTCTCTCAGTCTGATAACAAAATGTCTCCAATCATTCCTAAGTGTCTCCTGGCCATCCGATTGTGCATGTGTAAGAACTACATACTTAGACTAGATGTCAAAGTATTTCTTCCTAGCTCTCTATACATCCAGAGAGTCCTTGTGGATGTGTAACAGCCCTTAAAGGAATGAATGACGGGATTCTAAACAAACACTGCTATCCCTGTCTTCGGTGGTAGGACTCTTGAGACAATAACCCCCACCAAACTGGAATTCCCCAGGAATCTGATGCCAGGAGAAGAGGAAGACTGAAGCCCTGAGCCAGTCAGAGCAGAAAATTGTCTCTTGAAAAGAGATTTTACAGGGTTCCAGCAGCTGCTCAGATTATCATGAAGTAGAGAAGGAAGCTGAGGAGACGGGATGGGTTGGGTCAAAGATGGAGTGACTCCAAGCAGACCGGATAAGTCAATGATGGGGAGGCTGAAGCCGAGCAAACAAAAGGGTCAGTGATCGGAGGAACACACCATGACAGGATTGCTAAGATGTGCCTATTTCTTGCTCTCTACTGAAACCTAAACCTCATGTCAGAGCCTCGGAGGGTGTTTTGGAGGTCACTGGACTTCTTTAATTGTTCCTCTTCTCAGGGTAGCTACATTGAGTAAACTTCCAGCCTTTGTTCTCCCCTGCTTTTGTTTAGTTGCTGTATTGAGGACAGGTGGCTGGGTCCAGTTTGTTAGGGCTGCCAGGGCCCAGATCTCAGCTTGGCAACTATATTCACAGATTTATCAGTGAATAAATCTGTGGGGTGTTTACTCTTCCCTGGGTTGTTACTCTTCCCTGGGTTCTTACTCTTTGATTCGTGTGAACAGCTTTCCAGAACTTCTCCTGGCATGGGAGGATGGACCTTGGATGACACCATGTCTCGGAAGGTTCTCCAAACAGCAGTGCCTTTTAGGACAAGGAGATGGCCTCCTGGGACAATCCATTTGCATGGGCTCTGGCCATGGAGCTGGGGGTGTCTGCTAGTAGCCTGTAGCATTCTCCTTCTTCTCGGGTTGCCTGCCCACTATGCTAATGCTTGGGGACTGCTGGCAGCCTACACAAGACATTTCTGGCTTTGCCTGCCTCCTCATCTCTGCATACTCAAATGCCAAATTCTCCTACTCTTGGAGCTAAGAACTCTGTAGGCTATGGAGCATGAGCAAGTGGCAATCGGCCTTCCTACAACCAGACTCTCACTCCTCCATGCCTCTGACCCTTCTTTCTTCCTATCCACTGCCTCCCCAGAAGTGACAGAAGTCCTTGCTGCTATTAGTTTAAGGGTAAACAATCATTTTTTATTAAAGCTTAAAAATGAGGGGGGGTGATTAGTGATTATCTCCGATGGACATAAGGATAAGTACAGGATAGTCTTACTGTGTGTTATAAAAAACAAATTGTGCATTTACAAATTCATATATGTAATCTCTTTACACACAGTATGTCTGCATTTGAACAGAGGGTCCTATAAGGGAAAAAAATAGGTTTAAGTGATATAATAAGGACAGGTCTTAATCTGACAGGACTGTTGTCCTTTCTAGAAAGTGACACGAGGGGAAAGCAGTGTGAAGACAAGCCACTTGCAAGTAAGGATGAAAGCCCTTGCCAGAAACTAAGGCCTCAGCCTTGAACTTATGGTCTCCAGAAGTGTTGGAAAATAACTGACCCCTCGCCAGTTCTGTGATTGTCTGTAAGAGCAATGTAAGAAGACTATAGACCTCAAAAGAACAAAACAAATGGAAAATGGGTACAAGATAAGGTGGGTAAGAAACAGCATGATGTACGGAGCAGGAGAAAACAGATCATCTGAGGAAGATGGACATCACCTTTTGTCATCTTAAGACTCCACAGACAAAACTGTGTGCTCAGTCAAACACAAGTGCTTTGAGACACTGGCATATAGGCAGAGGTGTCTGGGATCATCACCCCAATCTAACAAACCCAGTTAGCTCTAGAAGAAGATTGGAATTAGGGAGGGCAATGGTCAAGGGGATGTTTTATCTTATGCTATCTGGGGGATTTTTAAATATATATTTATTATGTCTTTGAAATTTTCACACCATTTATTTTGCTCATATTCACATCCATTCCTTCCCTTAACTTCTCCTAGATCTGCCCCAACCACACCTCCCAGCTTCCTCTCCTCTCCTCCTCTTCTTCTTTTGGATTTTTTGAAGCAGGGTTTCTCTGTATATCCGTGGATGTCCTGGAACTTACTCTATAGACCACTGGCCTCCAACTCAGGGATCTGCCTGCCTCTGCCTCCTGAGTCCTGGAATTAAAGTCATGTACCACCACCGCCTGGCACATTTTCTTTTTAACTCAGAGTCCAATTAGTGCTTCCCATATACTCTGACTGTTGTTTTGGGACAATTCAGCTGATGTGAAGAGATGGTTTAGTCAGTAAATTGCTTGCTATGAAAGCACAAGAGCTAAAGTTTGCTCTCCAGCACACACACACACACACACACACACACACACACACACACAAAGGCAAGCATCAGCAAGTGATTGGAATTCAGTGCTGTGGAGTTGTCAGTAGGAAGATGCCTGGGATTCTGTGGCCAGCTAGCTCCGCATACTTGACAAGGCCAGTGAGAAACCCTTCTCAAGAAAAAAGTGGACAACCCCTGAGGAATGACATCCATTATTGTCCTCTGGCTGATGCACCTGTGTACTACTTATATCATAAACAGTAAGTAATTCCTTTGTTGACTCATTGTTCTTCTGTTTTCTCAGAGCTTGAATTATATTCTCATTGAGGCCTACATCTAGCCTTCCCCAAAGGCAGCATAAAGTCCCAGGAATATGAGAGTCTTTCTGCTCTGAGTTCTATAATAGATCACATGTTTTCTCTGCATTTGAACCTAGTTGCTCATTCAGGAGTGGAACATGTGGAATACTTTCCTCAAAATCTAAACTGTGTTCCATTAATAGGGGAAATAGACCTTTTCATTAATTTCAGTAGAATCTAGAGAGTGAAGAAATAAAATTACAAGAAAAGAAAGAAAAGAAAAGTAATCTGCATACATGTTATGGTTGTTAGCCTGGTGTTTTTGTGGGATTCCTAACAGTGGAAGTGTGGGGGGGGGTGTCTCTGACTCTTCTGTTTGCTCTTAGGATTCTTTTCCTCTTACTGGGGTTGCTTTGCCCAGCCTTGATCTGAGGATTTATGCTTGGTCTTATTGTAAATGGTTATGCCTTGTTCAGTAGATGTCCCTGGGAGGCCTGCTCTTTTCTGGAGGCAAATGGAGGGAGGGTGGGTCTGGGGGAGAGGGGAAGAGGGAGACTCAGGAGAGTGGGGGAAGGGAAACTGCAGTCATGATGTTTGTATGAGAGAAGAAATAAATTCACAAAAAAATGAAGAGTCATACAAAGAAACCAGACAGAATACACCAAATTAATAATTATAATAAAAACCTGTGAAATGGCTTTTCTGAAATAAAACTCCGAAGAGGTTGAGAGTAAAAAAAATAAATTCACAAGAGTGACTTCATGAAACTCACAACAGGATGCATTTACTGAGTCTGTCTTGCTTCAGGAATGCAAATCTGTGTTCAGATTCCAAACAGACAGGCTAGAGGGAGTGAAGCTCTCCCAGCCTAAGCAGGCTCTTTAGAGTCCAAATGGTGGCTCTTATGGGAAGAATTAAGAAAATACTTCTTCCTCTGCAGACATCTCCATGATGTCCTCTTCACATGTCTATGGTTCTTCTAATAGATTTTGATTTTCTCTGGATGTTGGAGATGGGCTGTCCTCACTGCCTTTTTGATGGGAATTATTTTAGCAATTGGTCCCTATGAACTGTTCTACATACGCAATGAGTCTTTCTCTAGAAGCTTTCAGACCGATTCTGAGTCTTGCTTCTGTTTCCCTACTGCAGTCTTCCAGGTTTTCCTTTTCTCTGTGAAAACTACCATAGCTTCGTGCTGAAGTCCTTGCCCACGCCTCGAGTTCCCTGTGGAGAGCTCCTGTTTCTTTCCTTCCCTCCCCGGCGGCACCGTCTAGATGAAGTTTCTTTAACATAGACATTCAAGGACACTACATACACCCCCAGAACTCTTACCACAAGGAAACTCAATTAGCCAGTGTCTGGCTTTCCTGCCAGACACTGAACTTCAGGATTGTAGGGATTTTATTGCCTCACCTCCTGCTTTTGACACAAACACCCAGGGCCATGGCTTGCAAAAATGGTAGCTACATTTACATACCTGTAAACAAACCGCTCTGGATGAAGCTATATTTTCAGGCAATAAACAGTTTAATCAGCCACACCTTAGTTTGCAAGAAGAGAATCAGCTCCATAAACAATCTCTCTCTCTCTCTCTCTCTCTCTCTCTCTCTCTCTCTCTCTCTCTCTCTCTCTCTCTTTCTGTGTGTGTGTGTGTGTGTGTGTGTGTGTGTGTGTGTGTGTGTGTGTGTGTGTGTGTACTGAGGTCAACACTGACTATCTTCCTCTATCTCTCCACTTTTGTTTTTTGAGACAGCCTCTCACCGAACCTGGAACTCTCCACTGAGCTATACTGCCTGACCAGAGAGCTCTAGGACCCCTTCTGTCTCCACCCTCTCCCTCAGTGCTGGGATCACAGCCACTGGATGATACATCCAGCTTTTTGTGTAGGTTCTGGGGCTCCATGCCTAGGTGTTAAGTACTTTATCACAGAGCCATCTCCCCATCTCATCGGATACATCTTTGAGTTCTCATCTGGTCCCTAGTTAGAGCTACTAGTGTCAATGGTGAATTCTGGCCTGGGGCACTAGTCTAGACAAGTGTAAGTCACGTGAGTTGATCTGCTATGGGAATTGCATTATTAATAGCAACATGATCTCAAGAACATATTTTAAGACTTAACTGTTGTCTTGGTTAGAAGAATGGCACATTCTGCTCATTTAGTCATACATAATTTTTAAACTTTAAGATGCTTAATTAGGAACTGGAGAGATAGCTCTTTATCCAAAGATGGTCTCTTGCATAGGACCAGAGTTCAGTTCCCAGCACCCACACATCAGGTGGCTCACAACTGCCTCTAACTCCAATCCTAGGGGGTCCAATGCCCTCTTCTAGTCTCCTCTGCACCCAAATGCATTTGGTGCATTTGGTGCATTTGGTACATGTACAAACACTCAGGCTCACAAATATACACATAAAATTTTAAAAATGAATCTTTTTAAAATGCTCAATTCAATCAATAATTTTTACTAATTAAATTTGTTTTTAAGTCTTTCCACACAGGTATGCAGTATGCACCAACTGCTCTCATTCCTGCAAAAGTCTTGGCTCAGAGTAGTTACATCTCAAGGCTGGGGAGAGTGGGAGGCCCAGAAACACTTTGGAAAAAATGAATGTGCTAGAAAAATACTGCAGTCTTCTCATCACATCAAACTGCTCATTATTTAATATTCTCTGTCTTGTTCTGGTTTAACATGCCATGTGTTCCATTTAAATAAGAGCACTAAAGTATTTCTCAAAGCTTTGTTTGTTTGGTTTGGTTTTTGGTTTTTGGTTTTTGAGCAAAGATTTCTCTTTGTAACAGCCCTGGCTGTCCTGGAACCTACTTTGGAGACCACCAGACTGGTCTAGAATTCAAAAATTGGCCTGTTTCTGCCTCCCAAGTGCTGGGGTTAAAGGAATGCACTACCGAGCCTGGCTCTGCAAGTCTCTTTTTAAAAAGGATGTAACCTTTGTTGAAGCCCAGTGCAACACTACCTCAGAGGACACAGGCACCTCTTCACTGTCTTTACTACAGAATAAATTCAGCCACAGCAAGAATATAAAACAATTGACAATTGATATCCTCATACGGTTAGGAAGGTTTGCGAAAATCATCATACCTGCCTCTCCTTTGTGCAATTGGAGGGCTGCAGTAGGTGAGGACTCACCCCCTATGGCCAAAGGAGAAAGCAAAGCATCACACTCCATCTCCCTCTGTCCATTAAGTTAAAGTCACCTCTGCCTGATGGAATCACCAGGGACCTTTTAGAGCCAGGCTGCAGCCAGACCAGTTATGTCACAGCCCCAAGATAATTGTTTCTGAAGCTCTGTCCACACGTGGCTACAGTGTGCACCTGAGACTGTGAGGCATCCGGGCATCCTTTAGGCTGTGTGGGAAACTCATCAATGGGACACCGTCCCAACACCTGCAAACACTTAGCTGAAAGCAGCTGTTCTCAATGGCAGTGTACATATTCCCAGTATTAGTGCGGCCAGAAATAGAGAAGAAGGAGCCATGATGTGCTCCTTCAAAGGTATTTAAGCCAAACCGCTCAAGGGTACCAGACTTTCATTACATACAGGGCTGCTCACTGCTGCAGACTTTTGTAATAGAAACTGTGTTCCATAGGGATCTAGCTAAATACACTGTGGTCAACAGCAGACTGGGTAGGCATGAAAGGGGCAAACTGCTCACATTACAGGATGACAACTGTGAGCAGCTTTGTCCCAGTCTAAAAGACAAAGATCCTCAACTTTTCCAAGCTTACACTGGGGCTCTTGACAGGGCTTAACTCTAAATGAGGATGAAGCATGCAAATTCAGTTGTGGGGTTCCTTAGTCAAAGACTTGCTAAAAATTAAAGACCAGGAGAAAAGCATTAAAATGGGCCATGAGTCCTTCCTCAGGCATGGCTCTGTGTGTGGCTGTGCAGGCTGCGTGTTCAAGAGGGAACAGGTGGTCCGTGGTGTAGAGAAGGGGATGTGGGGCATCAACGGGTAGAAGGTGGCAGGGCCCTGGAGGAGAAAGAACAAAGCATGTGGGTTGAAATCTTTACATAGAGAAGTCACGGGAGGGGCCAGGAACAGCGAGAGAGGAAGCCAGTGTGGCTATCTGGATGGAGAGCAGCAGATGGTGATCAGGGGCTCGCTAGGGCAAGTGCCAAGGACTTCCCAGAGTGTGGCTCGAGAGCTGAGGACTTCACTGACATCCCAAGGGAGAAGGACATATATATAGGTGGGCAAGTGGAAAGGAAGACAGAAAACCGAGAAAGCTACAGCAGGAACCTGAAGAAAGGGAAGAGAGCGGAGATCTACAGTATGCAGGTTTTATTTTAAACGTGTGTATACACCCCTAACTTGGAAAAGTATCACAATATTCAAGTTAAAGGAGCAACTCACAATAATGACTCATAGATAATTCTTGAAGTAAAAGCTAGATTTTATGCACACACATAGAAACATCTTCATACACACACATTAGAGCAGGTGTGTGTGTGTGCGTGTGTGTTTGTGTGTGTGCTCCTAAAAGATTAGAGATGTTATAAAAAAAAACACTTGTGAACAAGTCACTTCTTTTAAATGCACATTGGTCCATTCTAACTGTTGTGTGTAATAATGGGCTTCATCATGACATCTTCATACATGTACACAATCACAGTCATCCTCCATTTCGTGCTCTTCTCCCATATTTGCTCTTCCCAAATATTTCCCTTTACAATTTCATATATTTGAAAAAAATGTAATATTTCTCTTTCTGATTTTGACTTGGTTTGATTAATGTTATGCTATCAGTTCCACACGTTTGTATCTTCATATAAATTTTTTGGCTCAGTAACACATTCACACATACAATACATGTATGCCACATTTTCTTTGCCCATTCAACCCCTGAAAGGTACCTGGGTTGATTCTAGGGCTTGGCTATGGTGCACATGTAAACACACATACTGGCTTTGATTCTCTTGGGTGTATAGGCAGGAGGGGGATAGCTGGATTGTGTGGTGTCTCCTTCAAGGTATTCCCATGCTGATTTCCATGATGGCTGCCTTAACATTCCTACCAAACAATGTGACTCCTGTCAGTATTTGCTGTGTTTTGTTTTCATGATGACAACCATACTGGCTGAAGTGAGATACGATCCTAAAATGATTTTTATTTGTGAAGACATTTAACATTTTTTTCATGTTCATCTGTGCTTTTAGTTTTGAGAATTGCTGCCCACTTGTTGGTGGGTCTCTGTTCTTTTGGTGCTTAACCTTGTCAGTTCCTTCCTGTGGAAAGGAGAGCTGCCAAACATCCTCTCCGTTTTCTTGTAGGCTGTGTCTTTTCTCTGGTAAATGTTTTCTTTGTAAGTAAAAGTCTTAATTTGGTACAACCCAATCTCCAGTCCTTCCTAGTTCCTGAGCAATTGAAGTTGTATTCAGAGAGTTCCTGACTACAGCTGTATTTTGAAGTATTTTTCACGAGTTGTTTCAAATTTGATCCACATTGAATTGGTATTTGTATAGGGTAGAGGAAGGGATATAGGTTTAATTTTCTACATGTGGCCATTTAGTTTTGTCACTGCCATTTTTGAATAGCTTGTCTTTCCTCCAACATGTTTTTGCCACCTTGTCAAGGACAACAGGCTGGAGTAGCATGGGTTAATTTTCTGATACTCTGCTGTATTCCATTGCTCCTCATCTGTTTCCGTGTAGGCAGCATACTGGTGTATCTCTGCACTACAGTTAGAAATCTGGCACTGTCATACCCTCAACATTGTCTTGTTGCTTAGGATTTCTTTGACAATTCAGAGTCTCAATTTATTTTTTATTTATTTCACTCTGTGAATGAATGGTTTTATCCTGGATGTATGTACCTGTACCACATGCTTACCTGCAAAGATCAGAAGAAGGCATCCCCCGGAACAGGACAAGCCATTTGTAGGTGCCAATAGCTGGATCCAGGGCATCTGTAAGAGCAACAAATGTTCTTAACCGAGTGAACCATCACCCTAACTCCCATTCACAGCTGGTGATGCTTCTCCTCCTCCTTCTCCTCCTTCTTCTTCTCCTTCTTAAGAATCCCAGTATGCATTTTAGGGTGGCTAATTTTTCAGAATGCTCTTAGAGCTTCGATGATGGCTGAACTGAATCTGTAAGTTACTGTTGGTACTGTTAGCATATAAATTCTGCCAATTCATGAGTTTCTTTTCCTCCTTCCTTCACTTTCTTCTTTCTTCCTTCCCTTTCTCTCTCCCTCCCTCCCTCCCTCCCTGCATTCTTTCTTCTTGCTTGCTTTTGTATTTTCTTTCATTTCTTTCTTCAGTGTCTTATTCTTTTATTGTAGAACCCTGTACCTCCTTGGTAAGGGTTATGGTAGGTATTTTTTTTTTTTTTTTTTTTTTTTTTGAGCCAGGTGAACAGGTTTTTCCAATTTCTTTTCAGCATGTTTGTTGTTGGTATAGCAAAAAGCTTCTGACTTTGTATACTGACATTGACCTGTTTGTCAGATTTAAGAGTTTTCTGGGGATGTCTTTAAAGTCTTTTAAGTTTAGGTTGTCTGTAAACTTTTTTCTTTCCTATTTATATCCCCCCTTTTATTCTTGACTTCTTGTTCCAGCTAAGAACTCAAGCACTATATTAAATAAGAGTATGTGGTACAGATGGATATACCTATCTTGTTCCTGATACTAGGTTAAATGACTCAGGTTTCCCCCACTCAGAGTATTGGCTCCTGGTTCATCATACAGAATCATACTATGAGGTGTGTTCTTTGCTTCTTTAGGGCTTCTCTCATAAATGGATGCTGAATTTTGTCAGACTTTTCTCCCCCTTATCAATTCACATGATTATGTGATTTACATCTTTGATTACATTTATGTGCTGTGGTTGTTTGAAAGAAAATGGCCCCCAAAGGGAATGACACTATTGGGAGGTGTGTCTTTGTTTGAGTAGGTATGGCCTTGTTGGAGAAAGTGTGTTACCATGGAGGCAAGGTTTGAGGCCAAATATATGCTCAAGCTTTGCTCAGTTTGATACTTCCTGTTGCCTGAAAGCTGCAGGAACCCCAACTACTTCTTCAGCACCATGTCTGACTGTACATCACCACGTCCCACCATGATGATAATGAACTAAATCTCTGAACCGTGAGACACCCCAATTAAATGTTTTTCTTTATAAGAGTTGCCAAGGTCATTATATCTCTTCACTGCAATAGAAACTTTGACATGTGCAGTTACATTTAGTTATATGTATCTGTTACATCATCATTGCATCTGTAGAATGAAAACAATGTGATCATGATATTAATATGCTACTATGGAATCCAGTTTGCACTTTTAAAAAAGTTTGCTTGTGCATGCATACCATCCTTGTACAATTGTAAGGTCCCTTTCCATCTCTAATCTTACTAATGTGAGTTCTTTCTTTTGGTTAGTTTTGGTCAAGGTTTGCCAATCTTATTTCTCTTTCTGAAGAGTCAAATTTTTACTTTGTCGATACTTTTTTGTTTCCCTTTTGGTCTCCACTTCATTGATATTTTGCCCTGATTTTTATTATTTCTACCAGTTTAGGGCTTGATTTGTTCTCCTTTTTCTAAGATCATTGGTTGAATCACTAGGCTATTTGAGACTGATTTTAAAATGTAAATATCCATACCTATGAATTCCCCTTAAAACTACCTTCATTATATCCCAAAGGATCTGGTAAATGTGTTTTCATTTTAATTTGATTCTAGTAACTTTTTAATCCTCAACTTATTCAACAACCAATGATTACTAGAAAAATAAATTGGATAATCCCCATGAGTTTGTATAGTTTCTTTTCCTATTGGTTGTAGCTTTTCCTCTTTATGATTTGGTAACTAATATATAAGAACATATATAAATGACTTTGGGGTATGTTAAGATTTGTTCTTTGACTTTTAATGTATTCTATTTTAAAAATCTTTTCCATAGGCTGCTGAAAATGTAATATTCTGTAGATGTGTAATAAGTCTAATCAATGCTGACACTTAACTCTGGAGTTTTATATTACATTTTATAATAAGACAATCATTAAGTCTTCTTGATGTATTGCTCCCTATACTAAAATATAGTAACCTTTCAAATTCCTTTTAATTTTGTCTTAAAGTTTTTTCAAATAAAGTATCACCATCTGTCTATTTTCAGGCCTGGATTGCTTGAGTTTTCATTTTCCATCCTTTGGCTTTCAGTCTCTGTCTTTTGCCAGGGAGGAAGCTTACAGACAGAAAGCAGTTAGATCTTATTTTTTAAATGCAATCTACAAGTCTTCACCCTTTAATTGGGTATTTAAGACTCTGCACTTAGGGATATTGTTAAAAAAAAAAAATAGAACTTAATTTCTCTACTACCCTGGAGGTTTTCTGTTTAAGTGAGTTAGCACTTGCCGACCCTTTCCTAATTTTCATAGAGATCCCTGTGAGGTTTACACTTTCCCAAGCTCCCACACTCACACACATCTATCTCATAGGGTTCCTTCAAGTATTCTCTGCAGTTCTGGTTTAGCAGCCATGAACTGTTTCTGCTTATGCTTCTCATGGGAGGACTTCCTTCTTCCATTTTAAAGGATAATTTTGCTGCACAGAATAATCTTGACGGGGATTATTCTGTTTCATGGTTTTAAATGTAAGACTGTATACTCTCCTGGCTTTGAGTTTCTGCTCAAGAGGTCTGCTATTGTTTTCATAGGTTTACTTTTGTAAATAATTTGCATTTCCCTCCTTGTTCTGTGCTCTTGTTATTTTAATTAAACCATGGCATGGGGAATTTCCTTTCCGGTAACATCTTTTGGGGATTCTTTTGTACTAGAAGGCTTGTTCACCTCCATCCCCCACATATACACCTAGATTTAGGGAACTTTTTACTATAATTTCACAGAAGAGGTTTTCTATGACTTTAGTATGTATTTAAGTATTTAGACATACACACTTATATTTTTTTGTTTTTCAAGACAGGATTTCTCCGTGTATCCCTGGCTATCCTGGACCACTTTCTGTAGATCAGACTGGCCTTGAACAGAGTAAAAGCAAACAAAGTAAAAGACAAAAATAAAACAAAAACAATTAGATGACTCCTAATGACATTCTGGTGTACTCATGGGTCAGTGCCTTGATCAACCATCATCAGAGAAGCTTCCTCTTAGAATGGAACAAATAGAGACTCACAGCCAGTCATTATGCAGAGAGTGACAGACTGTGGAACACAGGGTGTCTCCATCTATTCTTTCCCCTTAGGATTCAGGAAACCCTGTGAAGAGGAGGCAGAAAGAGTGTAAGAGCTGGAAGGGATAGAGGACACAAAGAAAACAAGGCTCTCTGAATCATCCAGATCAAAGCTCATATGAACTCACAGAGACTGAGGCAGCATGCACAGGGCCTGGACGGGTCCACACCAGGAGATATAGATATATGCATACATACATATGTGTTATGAGTATGTTTTTCTGCCAGCCTGGTCCCACAGCTGCACCAGCCCCAAATAACACACAGAGACACTGTATTTGATATAAAGCTGTTAGCCTGTTACTAGTTTCTTATGAGCTAGCTCTGTCTTAAATATTAACCCATTTCTATTAATCTAAGCACTTCCACATGGTCTCATCTTACCGGAGAGAGGCTCTGGCATTCTTCTCTCTCAGTCTTCCATCTTGAATCTCTTCCCTACTACTTCCTGTCTCTTGCTAGTCCCACCTATCTTGCTTTCATATTGGCCAACAGTGTTTTATTCATTAACCAATAAGAGAAACATATTTATAGAATGACATCTCCCATCATATATGTATATAATATCATGGTTTCCAGTTTAGTGCTTTTATAGGATTCTGAGTGTGTGAATGAGTGGGTTTCTCTTCTTGTGCCTTTCCTTGGGATCTTTTTGTGTCTGGTTATTTTGTCCAATTTTGATGTGTTAGGTTTTGATTTACCTTGTCATATTTTATTTTATTATTATCCCTTAGAAGCCTGTTTGTTTTCTAATGAGAGACAGAAAGAAAGTGGATCTGGATGGGAGGAGATGCAGAGAGGAAATGAGAGGAGTAGAGGGAGGGGATATATTATTGAGGAAAAAATTATTTTTCAGTAAAAGGATAAAATATACACTAATAATTAGAAAATAACTATATGAAGAGTCAGAACCAGAGGATCCTGACAAATACCAGATAACAGGGAACCTGGGAAATGACATCATGGGAGATTTTATTTACGAGACTTTTTAAAGTTATTGTTCCTCAAAAAGAAGGATTTTTAAAAAAGGTCCTAATTGCCTCTAGGTGGAGGGATGTGGGGGAGAATGTTGTCTCTGGTAAGTCAACTGGAAGATCACATATCCAAGAATTTGCCGGTAACACAAATTGTACTTGATGCATGGGGAGGGGAGAGGAGAGAGAGGAGAGAGAGGAGAGAGGAGAGAGGAGAGAGGAGAGAGAGAGAGAGAGAGAGAGGAGAGAGAGAGAGAGAGAGAGAGAGAGAACATAGAGTTCTGTGGATAGGGAAAGGGTTTGGATCTTGAAGGAATGGTGTGGGTGAACATATCAAAACACAATGTACAAAATTCTCAAAGAAGCAATTAAAAAAAGAATTGGAGAAAGTTCTGAGTTATAATACTATAATCAACCAGGTGTATTTGGGGAGTGGAAATAAAGAGTTGTAGCTGCTGTCTATTGTATTGTTTTCATCTGCTACTCTGCAGGATGAGGGACCAGGTGGATCTGTTGTCGGCATCTGGGTTGTATTCATTTCTGAAGCTTCCTTTCAGGGAACTACGATAGGTCATATGAGTTTTATGGACTGTGGACTGGGCAGCCTGTGAACTCTGAAGGACCCACTTTGTGCATGTAGAGGGAGCAAACATTCCAGCTGAGGAGGCCCTCCTATCTGACAGTGAAAAGGGCAGAGGGTTGAGCTATGCCTTGGAGGGGAAGAGCTCAGAGAACGGCAGCTGTAACACAAATAATAAAAGATCCAGAGACTGATAATGGGCTTCAAGCTTCAAACTTCAAGCCGAAGATCATAGAAGCAAAGCAGCCCGACTAGCTCTTACCTCTACTTGTGCTCAGACAGAAGGGGTGATCTCAGACTGCCCCCGACTTTACTGCTCCTCCGATTCACTCAGACTGCTATGCTCTTCTCAATGTGGCTACTGACTAATTCTTCTTTTGTAGCCCTCAAATCCTGAGATTAAAGGTGTGTGATCCCAAGTGCTGTGATCACCTTTGTGTGAGCTGTTTTTCTTTTAGACTGTAGCTCAATGTGGCCTTGAAATAACAGAGGTCCACCTGCTTGTCTCTTGAGTCCAGGGATTAAAGGTGTGTGCCATCATTGCCTGACTCTATGATTTGTGGCTAGCTTTGCTTTCTGTATAGTCAGGCAGGCTTTAATAAATCATAAATAATGTATCACAACAGTCCCTCTGATGGCCTCAGAGCTTTTGGAATTTACACTTCAGGGAACTGCCCTATGGGACTAAAGGGCCTGGACCTCTAAGATCATAGCTCTAAATCCTTCCCCACAGCCAATGGCTTGTGGAAGAAAGGTAGGCTTGGAGGTCCCATGGTTGCCAGCTATGGGTTTGGAGCTTTCATTTCTTTTCCCACAGGCAATTAACCCTACTCCTCATCAGTGGCCACTGGCCACTGCTTTTGACAGCTGAAGCTTCCTGATGCCTAAACTTCTCATATCTGACCTAGCCCTTTGGTGGTCATTCGCCCAGATACTGTGGCAAAGTGTTTCCAGGCTGCTTCATTTATGACTGATCCTCAGTTTCACATCCCTAGAAGTGGTGATTTGAATAGGTATGGTATCCATAGACTCATGTGTTTGATCACTTGGTCTATTGTGAGTGGCACTGTTAGGAGGTGTGGCCTTGTTGGAAGAAGTTTGTCACTGTGGGGGTGGGCTTTGAGGTCTCATATATGCTCTAGCTATACCCAGTTGGGATGGTTCACTTTCTGCCACTTGTGTGTGGATCAAGGTGTAGAACTCTCAGCTACCTCTCCAGTACCATGTCTGTCTGCATGCTGCCATGTTCCTGCCATGATAATGGACTGAACTTCTGAACTGTTAGCCAGCTCCAGCTAAGTGTTTTTCTTTGTAAGAGATGCTATGATCTTGACGGCTCTTCACACCAGAGTAGCTCAGTCTCAAACCACAGAGCCACTGTCAGGATGGCACCTGGCTCTAGTGCTGGGACATGAAGAGTGCTGCTATGGATTTCTCCTCTGATGCCGAGTACCAATCCAGAGTGAGAATTATGTTGAAAACATGTGCTGAGTGAGATTCAGGTTTGTGAGCCCTGTGTCTCCTAAGACTGGATGCTATTGCCAGAGCCATCTGGTTCACCTTGTGGTATAGCTTTGGGATTCCCTCAAAGGTGCCAAGGCTGGAGTTGTGAATGCTTTTCCTAATTGTTTCTGTTGCCAGCTTCTCCACACTTAACTGCCTTGTCGCTTCATTTTTGGTTCAGAATCCCCTTCATCCTTCTCTCCAAAGAATAATACAGTCTTTGTTTTGTTACCTGACTCATCTCATTCAGTCTCACAGAAGAAACTTGTAAACCAATGAATATCTTGCCCCAGAAGTGCCTTCTGGCAACTCTGTAAGTTCTATACAGAGACTGGAATTGACTGGTCACAAAGAACACCACCTTGTTTTATACTCTCCTGAAATATTTGAGTATTTTATTAAAAGTATGCATTACTTTCATAAACTTAAGTGTTCTTCAAAATGGAGTATCAGAAGTGTTCGTGTCTAATACTCCAATGCCAGATGTCTAGCAAAATACATGAACATGCTTCTGCAACTCAACAAGAATATGGTTAACCTAAACAGTAAAAAGGGTGACAACAAGGTCTCTGAGCTCTGACACCTATGTGTGAAAGAGGGTAATAAGGTATAGATTTGTAAGCTTCAAGAAAACGAGATAATTAACCTGAGTACAACATTCAGCAGGCTTTTCCATGTATTATAAAGGTACACTGACAAAAAGTAATGACTATATAGACTGGAAAGAAAACAGATTTTTTTCTATGAAAAGTCAAACAGTAGGTGGGCCTGGGCCCAGGCAAATCAGCTCTTGTATTCTCTTGAGATCCATGGTTGCAGGAACAGGAAGAGCACCAATGTCTAATGACTCCTACCTTCCTTTCAGTCTGCGAGGGTCATGCTGTGCTGAGATCACCTATCTCAACTTATACTTTACTTGTCTATATCTCCTGCCCTGAGAGATATGCAACCCAGAAGTGACTTCATAAACACTCCAATGGCATTCTGTTGAAGTTAGACATTGAGAACAAGGCACACTTTACCTCTAGCCTTTATCTCAACCTGCATTATGCTCTGTCACCAGGTTAAGTCATTTTCTTGTCTTGATCTATCCAATTGCCACTTTCTTCAATCTGGCTTGATCCATTTAAGTCACTATTACAGGGCCCTGGGCCTCTACTTGGTATCTTTGGTGCATTTGTTTTTCTGCTTTGTTTGCCCCCTTCCGCTACCCAATATAAGCTCTCTCCACCAAGCAGGTATTCCTACTTGGTAGAGTTAGTTTTCAATAAATGCATGCCCAACAAACTGCCTTTAGGAAATAGCCTTGGTTATTATGTGTGCAGAAATTAGCAGACCTTCCATTTTCTCTTTAGTTCTATGATCCTGAGCTCAAAGAGAATTTATTCACAGAAACATTACTGGTAAAATGTCTGTAGCTGCAGGCTGTGTAGACCATGTCCAGACACACTACAATGAACTTTCTAGTCAAAGGTAAGCCATCATATGCTATACTGGAGAACATACTATATAATGCCAAAAATCCCATCTGGCTGACCTCTTAAGTGGTCTGGATCTAGTCACCACCCAATGCCTGCACTAATGAAGTCTTATTATACACCTTTGACCCCTAGTGATGATCTCAATGCATAAAGACTTGTTAAAATGTTTCATGTTAGGTCATCACTGCCAAACATGCCTCAAATAACTATGTTGGGAGCTTGTTCTTCCCTCCTCGGAGCCCATGATTTGTATTGTAAATGCACCTCCATTTGATTGTGCAAAACACCCATGCTGCTGGTATTGCTATATAATCAGAGAATCTGAAAGCTCTATTCCTTTTAAGATTAATGTAGAACATGAGTGATGGACTCCGCTTGGCCACCAGTAGGAAAATGCTGATAGCTGTAATTGAGTTCCAGGACATTCTTTTCAGTGTGGGCATTTATGGCAGGTAAAGGACTCTTGGACACAAAGGCTTTACAAATAGCTTCAATCATTTGTTAAGCTGGGGACCACTGCTAGAAACCATTTTCATCAAGAGATGCTAAAGAAACAATGCTCATAATTACCATGATGGGGAGAAAATAGAGCATAATATAACAAAAGGAGTTGGACCGTGGGAAGGCTTACTGTCCTACACAATACCCTCTTTGAAGTTGCAAGCCCTTAAGTGCCTTAGGAAAAATCCTAGCCGCCATGTCATACAAAAGGAACTGGAAATGGAAGTGAATCGGACAGGTGAAGCTCTAAGACCAGCTCAGATGCACAACCATCCACTGACATCCTATATGCCCTGCACTATGCCTCTTCTGTCCCTAGGTAAGTCTTCTTTTGGTCTATCCAATTGCCACTTTTTCTCCATATGGCTAGACCCCCTTAAATCACTATTACAGGGGTTGTCTTTTGTGCATTTGGTTTTTCCTGCCCCTCCACAAACTCTAAACTTTCCCCACTAAGCAGGTGTGTCTAACTTCACCAGTGTACCCATCCTCAAGATAAGTGCAGAGACTGATCCGCTGTCTCCAAACACAGCATTTTGGTTACACATTTCGAGATGAGTTCATCACACCTGTCCCAAGCACAGATGCATGACTTGTTGGTCTTGTGATTAAAAAGCACTAACTGCTGGCAGTGTCACTGAGGACTGTCTATTTGCCAGGTGTGTTCTGTGTTCTGAGCTCTTTGTCCTGAGAGGGCTGACCAACTCTGTGAGGTATGCCCCTTTAGAGGTGAGGAAGGGAGGCTTCAAGAGATTAGTGAACCCCCTGGCCAGATATCACTGCCCTAGGAAATGACTCAAGCCTTGGCTCTGAGGAATTTGCCATGACTTGGTGCCGGCACTACAGCACATGCTCTACTTTTCACGAGCATACAAACTAGCAGAGGATCTTGCTATGTGCATTCTGATGCTGGAACTCTGGTGTTGGGTCTGATGGTTTACCATCCTAGTTCCCTCCTCCCCCACAGTAATCACAAGGAGGCAATAATAGCAAGGTACTTTTCCATAACAAAGACATAGCTCCCTTTTCCTCCATGCATTGATTTTTCAGTAGTTGCAATCATGGGCTCTCAAGAGTGATTACTTCACCCTGATCCATTTGAGACCACATGGGAGACAAAGAAGATACCAATCCAGAAACAATAGTGGTTATGGAATGCATACACACTTCCATGTATTTTACAGTAAAAATGAATTTAAAAAATCTTTCACAAAAAAAAAAAAAAAAAAAACCTTAAAAAATCCAAGTAGGCTATTGAGTCCTCCCACCCCCCTGAACATTCTTTCAGGCATCAGATGTACAGTGGAGGGGGGATGGTCCTAAATGGTTTGGTTTAATCATACAAAATACTCATCCATCATACCTCATCAGCACTCTTACATAAAGTGGAAGGGTGGGGAGAGTAGGCTCACAAGATTCAGTTTCCAGTAGATTGAAGAGAATTCTAGTTTTCGGATTAGTGTATAGTTCTCCATACTTTGAAAGTACAATACTTTCAAACCAAATCGGGTGTATGGAATTAAGATTAAATTGCTACAGCAAAATTCCTCAGAAACCAAGCCAGGCTCAGGTGGTTAGCACTGACTTTAAAAACCGAACACCATTTTTTACAATGAGACAGACCTCTTGATGTTAACTTCAGGATGCAATCCAAAAACTGTCCTTGACTCTTTTACTTGGTCAAAACCCATAGACTGTGGTCAAGAGAACAAACTAGTCACATCATGGACTGTGCTATAAGTAGTGAGAAACATGCCAGCAGCAGAGCTCCAAATGACCTCTCAGGAAATGGGTGAAATAAACATTGCCATTCAGCATTAGTACTTTAGTCTGTGTATGCTTTGTGGGGAGAACTCTGATAATAAAAGTAGCAATCACAGACTCCCCGCCCCCTTTAGCTACAGAATGTACATTGTATTTGATTCAGGAAAAGAACTTTGATCATGTCCACATAACTATAGCTATTCAGGGTAATAATGTCAAGTCAAATAAAGCTATGAACAATGTAATATTTATATGTGCATAGTGTTTTATAAAAAGATTGGCCCACACACTGCTTTTTATCAACACAGAAAGAGCATTAAGCAAGAAATAAATGAGTGAAGAACAGAGAATGCAAATGAATGCTTAATTATTCATGAGCAGGCTCTTCATGGAGAAATGATAGCGCCAACAAACTAAAGCTTTAGTGATTATATAGTCTCCCACTTTAAGACAACTTTACATACTTGATTTGCTTTACATTAAAGTATATTCCCAAGAATCAATCTTTTCATATTCAGAAATATAGACACATACCACATTCCTCACAGCTAGACTTTTGTCATAAATTCTCTTTTATACAAAAAAAAAAAAAGGCAACAGTTGTTTTATTTTTTTCCAACAGGCTCTATTAATTACAGTTTTAAACTCTACATACAATGATTGGCTGGTTTTCTTTTCTTTTCTTTTTTTTCCCCTCCCCTAATACAGTACCATGGGAACAACAGTGATTGACTTGCAACGTTTTTTGTGTCTGAATGGAAAATGCAAAACAGTACTACAGAAATACAAATGCACTGTCAGCAGCGGTTTGCTGTAGTGGTCCAACAGGTACAAGCAAACACTTTGGCTCAGCTAGGCAGTAATCCACTTAAACCACATCTCAGTCTACAGCTCACCCAACCACACCTCCTGAGGGTTCAGAAAATGGGTCTATTTTAGAAAGAAAAACCATTACGTTTTATTTTTCCATCCCCAGGTACAAAGAACAGGGTCATGGGGACAGAGCTTTCCCAGAAGATCAAGAACCATAGGTGTTACGACTTTCTTCCTTGCCTTTCAATCGATCCTTAAGACTTGGATTATGGTTTCAAAGTGCATCATTAGTCATTCAGGAATAAGCAGCCCCAATGCTTTTTAAATATCACTCTTCAGCTCCCCCTGCAGAAGGCAACCATGGGCTTATGCTCCACAGTGGGGGAGGGTGCTCTTTCCACATTGGAGACATTTACATCTCCCTCATCCCAGAGGCATAAGGTCCTACATTCCACCCACTCAGCTTCATACTGGACCAGACAACCCAGAAGCAGCCTGTCTGTCCCTCCTAGAGGCTGACAAGTTGTGATGGGCACTGCTGTGAGATGTGTTCCACGGTGGAGCCGATGAAAGCAACCATCTGAGCTAAGGCTGTATTTGGTTAATGGCAGCCAACCTTCTTGTTTCTGCACCTTCCTGGGCCAGGGAGGGCACAAACCGTACTTTGAACCAACTATTAACTCATGAGCATAAAGTATCTTAGCGCTGTGCACTGTCGTCATAAATATCCTTCATTTGCAGTAGTACTCTTGTCACACAGTTTGGCCACCCTAATCCATCCTAAAAGGTCCTCAGTTTGTACAAGTAGAAGTTTGCTTTTTTTGTGTTCTGTTTTTCTGAAAAACAGGGTTTACAGTACAGCACTACATCACTTCTAACAGTTTATACTGAGTTAAATTTCATTGTATTTACTCAGAGGACATGACCAATAGCCCCATTCATCTAGAAGAGAAAGAGCTTGCCCCAAAGAGGGAACAATTCTCAACAATATAGCTTTTGATGGAACAAAATGTATAACCCTTTGGGCCATTATTTTGGCAAATAATTTTCAAAAAAAGTATGCATTTAAAAATACTTTCTTTAATATTATACATCAGGCACAAGACTTTTCATATATATATATATATTTTTTTTTCTCATAAGATTTCAAATGCATAAAATGTCCATTACTATTCATAGGTCTGTCAGGTCTAGATGCTTTCTCAGGTAAGAAACTAAATAATTCCGTGTTTGCCACCTTCCTCTTAGAACCTTTGACACGGTAAAGGTTGCAATGTGAGTCGGGGTCTCAGATGCTGAGGTCAGTGCTACATTCTTTGTAAGGCCGCCTTCTCTGCTCCGGGGGATTTCTGGGGCTTCTCCCAACTTCAGACTTCAGACCAGCCTCCTCCTTTTCTCGGTGGCCAACCTTGTCGTCCCGGTTTCTTTTATCCAGAGACCGCTCTCGCCTGCGCTCAGGGGACCTGGCTCTCCTCCTGTCGGTGGACTTGGCCCGTCTCTCAGGCGAGCCCCCTCTTCTGCGCTCCGGGGACCGTCTCTGATCCAGGAGTCTTTCCAGGGACCTCCGCCGGCGGCTGGGGGAGCTGTCTCTTCTCCGGGTGGGTGAGCGCTCTCGCTTCCTCTCAGGGGACATCTCCCTTCTCTTCTCATGCTTCTCCCTCCTTTCCAAAGTGTTGTCGGCGCTGCGGGTGCCTTCCCTGCGCTTCTCCGGAGACCTCTTCTTGGGGCCATTGGTGGCTGTCCGCTCCGGCTGTGCGTCTCTCCATGCATCAGGTGGCCGGTCTTTGGGCCGGCATGCCCCACTGTCGGATTTTCTAGAAGTTCCATTCCAGGTGTGGTGTTCGTTGGGTTGTTTGCTGTGCTCCCTGTTGCCTTTTGGATCCTTCACGTGTGCCCGCTTTTCCCCATGTTGTGATGATTTGTGAAGATCGGGTGGGTAACTGGACTCCAAGGCTGGATGCGGTCTGCGGTCATGCGGCCCGGGCCTCACTTCCGGAACACCTTGTGCACCGGTGGAGGGTCCGTTCCGGTCGCTGCTGGGGTCTGTCAGGAAGAGAAATAGAACAACAGTTTAACACGAAGGTCCTGCAGCTCCTGGCCCCCGTTCCCTCCCACACTCGACTCATTAGTCACAACAAACAAACAACTGTTAAAGCAGATTCCAAGCCAACTGAATCTTGGTTAATTTAAGTATTACTGCAACTAGTTAGGATTAAAAACTAGCACTATGGCTTTCAACATCTAGCTGACTATTCCCCATACCCTGAAGACAGACCATTATAATGAAAGGGTCTGTCTAGAGTTATCAGAAGTATGGAACCCTGACCCACACCTATCCTTTCTTGGCCACCCATCAGCCCTTTCCCGGCCTCCACCTTTCTTATGTTTCCCTCCAATACCATTTTATTTGTGAATACTTGTTCTGCTTAAAATTAACCTAGGGAACAGACCTGAATGGGCATCAGGAAAGCTTTCTGGGGGTTATAGTTGCTGGCTTATCTGGGTGATGAACTAACAAGGAGCAGGACAATTGGCTGAGGATCTGCACATCATACAAAAAACATACTTCTACTTTTAAAAAGTGATTCAGGGTATTGGGTAAAGGGGGTTATCTAACAACACACAAAGGGCAGATGTTAAATGTCAGATTTGACACCCCCTTGAAGGTCCATTAAACTTCTTTTACATTTAATTGTTTTGTCTACTTTCAAGTAAAAAAAAAAAAAAAAAAAAAAAAAAAAAAAAAGAACTATTTTAAAAAAATCTTCCTGCCATATAAAGGTGAGAGGGCTAAGTTATTAGGTGCTTGAAATGAATTGGGATTTACAAAATCTGTTCATTTAAAAGCACCTTTCTTTATGATATGAGAAACAACCATAATGACATGCAAGAGATGTGGAGCCGTTAGACTGCTCCTTAGCTCACCCAGGCATCTACAGATCTAAAGGCTGGACAGCCCATGACAAGTCCCATTAATCATTAAACTATCTGAGCTGACACTGCAGCCATTTAAGGCAGCATCTTGAATTTATGAGAGCCTTTGCAAAGTGGGATGTTCTGTCGCAATGATAAAATCATCAAGTTTTAGGTGCCCAAGCTGCTGAGCTTCCACGATACAGCCAGGACAACAGGAACCAAACGGTCTGTCTCATGAAGGATCTCTCCAAACCCAGGATGAGCTCAACAGAGGGAGAGCTGGAGCCTAAAGCATGAGTCCTCACAGTGTTGGTTGTTTTGACTGGGGGGGGGGGGGGTCTGCTATCATTTACTTTGGGTCAGCAATCCCTCTTTAACTTGACCACTGTGGTGCCAAAACATTTTTTTAAAAAAAATGGTGCGCTATATGCCAATAAGACTTTATTTACAAAACTGGCTGTAACCAGAATTTAGTTCATAGGCTGGAGTTTACTTAGAGAAACCTCAGCCAGGAACTCTCCTCTTCCTGTGCAGCAAAGCCTTACCCACCAGGGAAGAGCCTCTTTCTGTCTAAATGCTGAGTGTGCTACCCGGACAAAGACAAAGACAAAGGCATTCCACACTTGGGGGAGAGAAGCGCTCTGTCAACCTAACCTATGGGGTCTTACTCTATTCTTGAAAAGGGAGAGCAACACTTCAACAGGGTCCGCCATGTACTTACAATTCAAAGAACGCAGGGTGCTCAGAATGAATTGCCAAACATATCAAAATAGAGCTAAGCAGAAGCAATGAGGATATTAGGCCACAGCACAGAAACACCTAGTATTGATTGAGCTACAAACCGTAGTTTGATTATGGCCCATAAGGTAGAAGCAAGCCTCCCCGAGCTTTTCATTTCTCATACATGCAGCGATATTAGGAGGTATCATCGCTGTAGGAGGGAGGGCCCAGCACCAAGAACAGTCAGAGAGAAGGAGAAAGAGAGAAAGAGAAAAAGTTGAACATTTAGATTCCCTATAACAAGAAAGAAAAAAAAAATCTTCATTTGTTAACATAGGGCAAAGAGAGTTTATTTGTCCAGTCAGTCTAAGGCAACACCCAAGGCTGCAGAGACCGTAATTGGAACAGTGACGATTTTAGATAGCTGGTAGATGACTTGAAAACCCAGATGATGATGCATCCTTTTGTTTTTGTTTTTGTTTTGTGATTTTTTTTTCAACAACTGGAACAATGACAGGCTGGCATAGGAGAGCATGAACAATAAACAACAAAAGAACAAAGTCCCCTCCCGCCCCCCAATACCGCGGCAGTTAAATTAAGTACAAAAAACTCATTACAAAAATAGCCTCACAGAGAAGCAGGTTCCAGTCAAGTCAGAAAAATATTGGAACTTAACATATTATAACCCATTTGTAACTCTAATCAATAGAATTAGAGAGATTTAGTCCAAATGACGCATGGAAATGTTACAGTAGCACAACCCTGGCATGTTCAACCCTTTGTGGAAAACCATGTATTTCAATGATCTTTATTTTTAGCCCAAAGAACATTTGTTAGTGTTGGATTTTCATCCTCAGTGCAACAGACATAGGTTTGGAGAAGATACACAGGTTACTGACGATGACTCTCAAATGAGATATCACATCCAACAGAAGCATAGGGAAGACAGAAAAGGGAGACATGTTACACAGTTTCAGTGGTATCAATACACCTAATGGTCAGAAGTTTTATAGCACAGTGTGCAGCCATGGCACCTGATGTTGTCATTAAGATTCCCTCTGGTTGGACACCCACCCTCCCCCTTACCTTAGACCCCTCATATTGTGCACCTGTACCAATGTCCAGCACCTGGGAAGGCTGCCCTGCCAAGGAGCCACTCTCCTCCTTGAACTATGTCTGAAATTGAGCTTCTCATTGAGCCCAAAATATATCTGGGATTGTGCAGAAAGACCTTCAGAAAAGAGGGTGATAACAGATAAATCCCGAATAAAGGGGACCAATGTATATGGGGATCTTTCAATCACAGTTTCTATAGAAACTTTTGTAGACCTTTGGTTGGGAAAAAAAGCCCTACATCTAGGGCATAGCTTCCTTTTTTTTTTTTAAATTTTAAACAATAATCTCAAATAAATAGGACATAATTATCACAATATACACTATTTTGCCATCAGAACACTAAGCTAGGTAAAGAGCATTGCTGTCTACTCAAACTATCATTAAGATACGACAGAGGAACTCTACGTATCACCTGGCTTTCCTCATAGGAAAGGTATAGTAACGTGTTTCCCTCATGATGGGCACTGGGAATCTATTTCATCCTTTATCATTTAAAAACATATGGCTAATAGATCAACATTTGTTTGTTGTTGTTTGTTTGATAGTGTGGGCTCAGGTGGTCTGGTTAGGGGTAAAAGACCAGTTGAGAGGGACAGAGAACTGTCGTATTCAGAGTCTAAACAAAGTGAGCAAAGCCCCCCAATATCTCAGAATTTCACACCTCTGTAAAAAAAAAAAAAAAACAACAAAAACAAAACAAAACAAAAAAACAAAACAGAGCAAAACAAACAAACAAACCCAACTAGATATTGTGCCTCAACACCAGTCAGGCAACCTGTTTCTTTAAAGGACTGTGTAGTCATTTGTGCTAACAATTGGAGCTGAGAAACAGTTTGGCACAGTTCAACAAACATTCCTTCGCTCTTGGCCGGACTAGACAGAATGTTCTCTCTGATTATCAGAAAGGGGGCTATCGATATCTTGTCTTAGGCCATGCCCCAGTCCATGTAAGCAAGCAAAGGATGAAACGTGTAGAGGTTTCAGAACAAGCGAGGCAAAGAACCACATGGTGCAAGAGGCTGGTAAGACACTGGTGAATAGGGAAACAAAAAAGACTTTCCTGCTGCCGTTCTGGAGACAAACTCATGGAGTCATGCCAGGGAAGGAAGGGATGTTTTCATAGTTTGACCCACCATATTCTGGGACTGAGCCGTCTCCCCGCCTCAGAAACAGACGAACTCTGCGGCCACCATTCTTTATCAGTTCTATGGCCCGAGAATGTTTCATGTTTTTGGTGGCCTCACCATTGATCTCTAGAATTTCATCACCAATCTGTCAAAGCAAGAGACAAAGTGAAATGGTCACACTGGCTTTCCATAAGCTATGGAAGTCTTTTTGACTTAAAATTCTTCCCCTCATTGATGTCCCACATACACATTAAGCATATCCCAGAATTTTTTTGTATTGCTCAGGGTGTTCCGGGGAAAATATTTAGCCATCGTGGCAATCAGATTCTAATGAGGGAAAGGCAGTTAGTAGGAACAATACACAACACTATACAAGTAGTACATTATATCATGTTAAGTGCTGGCTGAAGTAAGAGAGCTGTAAAGAGAACATGAGCTACTAAGGAGGACAGAGTATCTTGGCCCCAAGTGAGGATCTCTGCTCCATGTACAGATACTTGTGTGCACTTTCCTTTACTCTGGATGTAGGTTAGAACTGGTGGATGGTTTCAACATCAGTATAGTATGGTAAATGTGATAGGATACCAGGTCAGAGGGTTACAAAATAACTGTCTTCTGTCTTTCTTGTCCTCCTTTGTTCTCTCATTCACTCTCTCTGATGTTATGGAGTGCCTACTGTACTGAATGTGTTCTCTAAAGGCCCTATGTGGAATAGAAGCATGGACCCACAGTTGGTGATGCTACTGATCAATGGTAGAATGAAAGGAAGTTGGGTGAGAGAGGGCATGTCCTTGAAAGGGATGCAGGGACCCTGGCTTCTTTCCCTCACTCGTTCCCATTTCCCGTGAGGTTAGGAGTTTGCTATGCCCACACCCTTTTACCTCACCATAACACTTCACTTTCCAAACAGACCCCAAAACAGGAACCTATGGGACTGTGAGACACACTGTGCTTTTCTTCATTTTAGGCTTATTTTTGCAGGCATCTGTTTTTGAAATCTGACTAATATTAGTCCCATGATAAGAAAGTGAGAGGAAAGTCAGGTGTGATTCCAGCACTCGGGAGGCAGAGGCAGGTGGATGGATCTCTGTGAGTTTGAGGACAGCCTGGTCTACAAAGTGAGTTTCAGGACAGCCAGGGCTACAAACACAAACCCTGCCTCAAAAACCAAAACCAAAACCAAAACAAAACAAAAACCCTACCTCCCAACAATAACAACAAAACAGAAAAGGAGAGGTCTCCAGCCACAGGCTGACAGGCACCAAAGCCTGACAGCAACCACATGAGTAAGCTCAGAGGAAAAACCTTCCACAGGAGTCTTGGGAGACCACACATCCTCTTTGACACTGTGCAAAAATAGAACAAATAAAACAGGGCAGAGTCTGACTCATACAGTTTACATTCTAGAAGGAAGGTGAGGCAAAGTACTGGCTTTGTGATCCATGCCATGAGCCTGGATTCCATCTCACATTTGTCAAGTAATCCTATGGCTCTTCAACCTCTTGCAGCTCCATTCTTCAACTTCAAAGGGGATGAAAACAACCTCATGCTACAAAGCTCGAGGAACCATGGGATAAATGTGTTTTAGGAGCTCTCCACAGCTGCAACAATGCTATTTCATGCTATTAGAAACTGTTTCTTACAAATAGCCTTCATTTCTCACTGTTTAATTCCGGAAACTATGCTCTGCTTCCTCAATTAAGAAAAGACTCGGTTTGGGCCAATAAGATGGATCAGTAGGTAAAGGCACTTGCCACAAAGTCTAAGGAGCTGAATTTGATCCCTGGGACCCACATCGAGGAAGGAGGGATGTGACTCCTGAAAGTCACCCTATTGTCTCCACATGTGTGCCTATAGATACATTTATATTATACACGAAAGAAGCAGAATAATGTATAAAAATAGAAACCACAAACAAAAAGTTGGTCCATTGGTTTGAAAATGGACAAACAAGTATAGATACAGTAATGAGTTCATCACATGTGTGTGCGTGCGTGTGTGCGTGCATGCGTGCGTGTGTCTTTCTGCTCAGGCAGCTCACTTTTCTTCCTTTCCTGATGATCTCTTATTTGCTGTAATGGCAATGGCTCCCTATGTAACTTATTTAAATGTGATGATTTGCTTCTCTATCATCTAATCCACACAGATTGTAACAAACATTAAGCAGCTAAAGAGAATAGACAGCGATGGTTATGTGTCTTCAAATTCTCAGGCTAGGAATGCTGAACTTATGACATGAGAGGGATGGTAGAGGATGGCTATAAATGTGGCCCAGCACAAAGCTTTTCCTCAAAACTTTGTGAGATTTATTGTCGATAAATTGTTTTTGTAACTTGATTTTAAGGTTCTGGTATGTGAACTTTGTAGATGACAAAGCTGTTTCACAATATCAAAAGGTTTGACACCCCTATAGCAACTCCCAGTGGCAATGCCATGGGACCACTGGCCCCATGCTGGGGTCTAGGGTTGGCTGGGAATCTCTGAGGCTAAGGGAAGGCAGCTGGTGACTAGCTAGAGAATGAATGAGCTCTCCACTCAGAATCTATAGGGCTACTTGCATTTCTTGCCTGCTATGTGTTCTGCACTATCCAGTTTCTTGTGCTAGAATGTGCCTACTCTAAGAGATTGAGCACAAGAACAATGGGAAAGGCATCAGAAAATACCCCACTTTAAGTATGCTTTAGAAAGAAATATGACAGGAGCCATACATTCAGTGTCCTGAAAGCTGTGGGAATGTCAAGAAGTGACCATGGATGACATACATACAAGCACTCTGGACCCCTCTCTACTTACCCTCATCTTTCCACATCTTTCTGCAGGACCATCCTCTGCTAAGCGCAGAACATAGAGGTCCATATTATACTCTCTCCCGCCTCGAAGACTAAAGCCAAATCCCTTGGCTCCTCTTTCCAATTCCACAGTGTAAAAATCTTGTTCCTATTTGAAGAAATTAAATGCAATCATTCTGGGGGAACTTAGATCCACACCCATTTCTCTTAGTGACTTTGCAAAAATGCACAAAGTCTATCTGTAACTCCCACTTCAGTGACTCTTGTTTATTAATCATCTTTATTAATTTCCATTCATCTGAGGAGCTATGAATTCTGAATCCATAAACATTCACAAGCATGCTTAAAACATGCATACATTTACAGCACCCATTCAGTAAGGCTGCAGTTGACATTTTAAGGCAGGGAAATTCTTCATTGCATCAAACAACCACTGGCTGCTGTGTTGCTAGATGTCCTATATCTGGTAAATCCTTTCAGTGCTGTAAGTCAGCCTTTATACATGAGGGCCCTGTTTCCATTCTGCTTGGAGAAGAAGGCCAGCAGAAACATTTACCTGTGGATCACCCATGTTCATCAAATTTGCATCACTGTCTGTTACTTGTGCATTTCCAACCTGAGGACAAGACTTGCACTCTAGGGGTCTTATCTGAAATTCACTAGCTAGAGAAATGTCTTATGCAAAAAGATACTGTTTTGGCAGTAACAGGCTTTGAAAACCATGAAAAGCGAGACACTAGCTGCTTTATTTCTCTGATCACTGAATCTTGTGACAGCCTTTCTTTCTTCTCCTTCAGAAAAGAGTACCCAGGAATATTTTTCAAAGGCAGTGAAAGCAAAATGTCATTTTCTAGACAATCAAATTTGAACACGTATCACCCCACAAAAAGGTTGCTTATTTTCAAATAAGTCTTCCTTTAGGATTTTTTCCTAAAGACAGCTTCAGGAAGTTGGAGGGAAATGAGGAGGGTGTACAGAGAAGCAGAAGCAGCCCTCACCTGTGCAGCCTGAGGTCCTTTGAACTCAAACTGAGAATCCTGCTTTGGTTTGGTGGTGTTCCTGCCAAAATGAGAGACACAAATATAACAGCAACCCAAGGGGAAAATAAGAAAGAAAAATCAAAGATGTGTGTACATCAGGCAGCAGCTACTTTATCCCTTCAACGATGCTGATGACAACAACAGCAGCAACAACAGAGAACCCAAGCCACATCTGACCTTGTTTCCTGGGTCCCTTGCTGAGAAGGGGCATGAGTAGTGGTGATGGTGGCGATCTTCTCAGCATTGGTCAGCAGTGTGGCATTTGAGGACTCTGTAAGGCAGAGCATAAAGACATGAAGGCCTTAGAGAAGACATAAACCAACTGGGAGGGATGCAGAAACCCTGGCTCAAGATGAAGAAGCCTGACTTCTCTGTCTATAATTCAAATAGTTGACTAAACCATCAGGGGGTCAATGAACCTTTCTGATGACCATGCATTTCCCACAACTCTCCTCCCTACTAGACATTTCCCCACAAATGCAATGTAGCTTACACAGATGGGTCACCCCTGTCCTGCCACTGAAACGTGGCATGCGTTATCGCCGCACTGCACCACATTGGAGTTCAGGAATTTTAAAGGGTGATGGTAAGTGGTTTTGCTAACATTTCTTGCAATTTATCAGCTCTATTTGGTTGAGTCTACTTGATGTCCTCATCTGAACACTAGCAATCAGAAGTGCTGTACCATCTTGTCACATACATATATCTACTTTCTTCCCCATTGCTTTTAATGAAGCCCAATGGAAAAGATGGGACTCAACAAATTTCATTTAGTATCTTTTTGAAAGATTGATTTCAAGACTTGCATTGGAATAACCAGTGTTTATAAACAAGTCATATAAATTATGAGGCCACTTTAATGTAATGAACACAATTATATTCATATGCAAATTGACTTTCTTCTCCACTAATCAAATTCAAAAGCAACTTCATTAATCTCTAGAAATTTGGGGTTTCAGAACCTGAAAGTACTCATGAGTGTAACCATGTTTTGTACACTGACATGCATGTAAAATATAATCACTTGTTAGCAATGGGTAATCATTCTCCATTTACTCATCATTCACTAATCTCTAATCATTTCTCTATTTAGATAAAGCTGGGTGGCAGCTAGTCATGAGCAAGTCCTACTCTCAGTATTTATTTTTAAACTGAGGCTGAAACTTAGTGTATATTTTCCAGTCAGGAAAATACTAACAGTGTTTGTGAAGTTCTAGTATTAGCTTCTACATGGCCATTTAATTCATGGAGTACCTTGGAAACTGAAAGTTCTTACAAGTCCTATGATTCACAGGAAGCAGTTTAGCAATTTAGCATTTGCTGATTGCAAATATTTACCAGGTACAATAGGCTTCTATGGAGGAAATACTTCAGGTATTGTAAGCCTAGAAACCTGGATCATATCTTTCTCCACTGCACTCTTGAAAGAAAAGATAGCCTATTTTTACCCTAACTGCTTGCGGCCCGTCTTCCACCCTCATTCCTTTAGCATGTACTCGGCTGGTATCTAACTTCCCAGTGCTTTGCCATTATATGGCACACATGAGTTTCAGGATTTCAGACCCAGATTCTCCCTCATTAGGTGCAAGCTTTATTTGTTTGGTTTAGTAGACTGTCTCACACATATGTAGTGAGTGCCCAATGTATATCTACTTCACCTTTGGGCCTTGCTACTAGTGGAAACATTATATTAGTTTCTCTGGGAACTGCTTAAAGTTATTTAAGCTCTCTCCGAAATGACTAAGCTTAATCTATTTTTTTTTTCTCAGTTTCAGTCTAGCCCCCAAAGCCTATTACTCTTATAGCCAAAGCACAAAGTCTAACTGGATCCAGAGAACTACTTCCATATCCTAGTCCTGTTTCAGGATAATGTGCCTCATGATCTGTCCTCATCAAATGTTTTTGTAGCTATCAGGGAAAGAGTGTATTTCACATATTACTAGGAAGTAATATGTGAAACAAAGGGGAATGTGCCTCAGAGCACCTCTTAGGCTCTTCTCAGTCTGGTACCGATACCGTGTGCCCTGTGCCCTCTGGGTGAGGAGGTGGTGTTCAAGTCAGCTGGGAGGCACAATGTTCAGGGTTTGCAAGGTCAAACTGCAGAGTCTTGACACCTTGTTCTGCATCCTGCGCTGTGCAGCTGACTACATAAGGCTTAGACAAAATGGCATAAGTGTTTGCTGCCTGGGTTTCCTCACTTGCACAATAGGAACAATAGAAGTCTCTAAGGGAATTGGTACAACGTTTATAGGTAGAAAATAGGATAGTGCTTGACACATAAATATTAGTCAAAATGATTTGAATATGTGGAGGCATTTATTGTTACTACTTATTACCACCATTGTTGTTAATAATTGAGAGCATATTAGTGAATTTTAATGAATGCCATTAGAAGACTGCACTAACTCATTACAATACTTCCATACCAGGGCCGCTAACCTGGAGAACCAAGTGTAAGTCTAACTGGTATTTCATAAAACAAGTTCACTGTGCCAGTCCAAGATATAGGGATAGCACAGCCCGTCAGTATGACTCACAGGAACGCTTATAACCATAGGTACTGGTCTCTTATCACACTTCATAGTGCTCACTACCATTCATTACATAAAGATTCTCCAGGAAATTACAAGGGTGTTTGGGCCATGGTGAAACCATTATTGGGACATGAAAAATGCTTCCTTGTAATTAAAGTGATTATAATTGCTGAATGAATTCCTTTTAGAATGTTTGTGTGCTGTTGGTCACCAGTGTTTTCTGGGCACCCTAAATTTTATTGTCAAGCAAATTTTGTATTTCTCTTGTTTTCATGATTTGATGGCATATGATAAATCATGCACTACACATATAAATAGAATGCTATCAGTAATTTTCCTTCAATTCTTTACTTGCGATGTTTTTCAATGTAAATTGTTTGGGTGTTGAAGCTTAACTTTCAACATTTAAAACACATTAACACTTAATAGGTTACTTTGAGTTTGGTGAATGCTCCTTATTCCATTGTATAACTGTTTAGTTTACAGCGTGCAAAGCAAACACTGCACCGTGTAGGTCCATTATGATAATCACCATTTCACTTTATTCTTATCTGTCTATAAGACAAGCAGGTGCCATGAATGTCTCACTTTACAGATGTGGAGCTGAGGCATCGAAAGAAAGACATTTAAGGTCTCCCAGTGAGCAAGCAGAGATGAGAAGTGAACTCAATGCTTGCCTCACAATTCCTTTTCAAAAACTTACTCTATTTTGCCTGGGAATTATATTTATCAAGAAAATCATATCCAATTGGTACATTCCTTTCAAATAAGCAATGCTTTCATTTTACTACACGAATACCAGTAACTCCACTAATCACCACCGATTCCTTAAAATAACATTTCTTGTCTATAGGAATTTATAAGCCATCTTCAGAGCATCAAAATAGTTCAAATAGGCTTGATTTCCAGTATGCTTTTATAATATCAACAAAGTTATATTTATTTTTCATAAACACTTAAGTCTTCATTTGGAATTAAACCAAGATTACATTTGCCAAAACACTGTCCAACTTTTAAAAACACAGAGATCCAGCCCATTCTGAACAATACATTATAGCTCTAGCCCCCTTGGCTTATATAAGAGCAAAAGTACCAAGGGGCCTGTAAAGAAGTGCACAGGTTTCCGTGTGCTCTAACAGCAATGGTATGAGGGAGTGTCTCATTGCATATGACTGTTACAGCTCTTTGGCAATGAGCTGACAAAATGTAGACATTGCCTCTACCTTTATTAAATAGCATTTACATCTCCCAGAGGGATAAAGATGGCTATTACTACATTTTTCAAAGCCATCACACATCATGAAAAGCAAATCCTAGCTCTCAAGGCACTGTAGAGGGCTAGTCTAAGCCACAGCATTTACTCTTCTGACAGGAACTCCTACCTCATGTTTCAACCTACCCCCCTGACAAGTGGTTGCCATGCTAACCTCATTCCCATGCTAATATTCTTACCTCCCATCATGAAATATACATTGAAAAGCCAAGAAAGTCAACAAAGTATCCAATCTTGTTTTCATAAATACTGCAATATGCAGACACATGTGTAGTAAGTATCTGAAATCAGCACTGAAAACAAGAATCCTATGCATATGTGAAAATTGTTGTTTTTTTTTTTTTTTTTTTTAATACTACCCTCCCTCTACCAAGGAAACAACAGAGTCTGTATTGCTAAGTTCTGTCTTATCTATAAGCAAGTACTTTGAATATCAGTGAAATGAAATGTTAGCTGCATTTTTAGACTCACATATGTTTTTATTACCTTGAACTTGATTCTGTATTAGCCAGGCTAAGTCATGTCCTACTCTATCTGATAAAAGTCTTACTTGCACTTAAACTGCATGGGCATTTCCATGCAATACAAGTATGGTTCGATTCTGAAAATTTAAGCTCAGATTCAGGATGTTCAGCTATCTTCTAGACCTTTCTGGGCTGTCATGATATATTTACTATCCCTTGCTCATCACCTTGGAAGAGGCCCTTCCTCTCCCTACCACCCTACTTGATCACTAACATAAAAAGACAGAGAGGTAAGGGGTCTTGTTAGGTATAAGATCTGTGAAAGTGATGTCCTGGATCAGTAGTTCTCAACCTGTGGGTCACAACCCCTTGGAGGTTGAAGGACTTTTTCACAGGGGTCACCTAAGACCAGCAGAAAACACAGATGTTTATCATATGGTTCATAACAAAAGCAACAATAAAGTTGTGGAGCAGCAATGAAAAAGTTATTTTGTTGGGGATTGCCACAACTAAGGAATTGCATTAAAGGGTCACAGTATTAGGAAGGTTGAGAACCACTGTCCTTGAGTTTTACTGGACAGCCGGGAAAGGGGGAAGTAGAGTAAGGGAGATTAGAGAAGGAATGAGGCATCTAACGACAGGAACAGAGAACTGGGCAGCAGGAGCTGAACAATGCAGCTGGCTAGGGTGGTGGCTCATGCCTGTAATCCCAACATCAGCACCAGGAGGCTGATGCAGAAGGATCTCAAGCTAGAGGCAGCTTGGGCTATACAGTGAAACCTTGTCTCCAGACAAAAAGAAAAGAAACAAAGTCAAAGACGTGCATTCAGGGGCTTTTACACGTGGCCCAGATACAAATGAGCTTACTGTGTAAGCCTAGAGTCTCTGAGAACAGTATAGAAGAGCAGGAATCACTGTGGTTAAGGGCTTCACTGTCTTTGTAGATAAGGTAAAACAACTGGTCTTCAGGTTATTTGGTACAGTGAACATTCAAATGAAACACCTGAAGAAGACTAGGGTTCCCAAACCCGAAGGGCTGCCTGCTTCCCTCCACAAACTTGTTTTGCAAACCACACAGAGGAAACAATCCAGCAGGGTTTCTCCCCATCACTCTCTCCTTTATGGGGTTGTAAAATTCTCTGGGATTTAACTCCCATGCTGCAGGCTCCAGTTTTAGACCCTTGAAGGCTTGAACAGCACACGATCCTCCCTTGCTACTCGTGGCTGCCTTCACCTGGCTCCCAACAGTCACTCAAGTCTCTGGTCCAGAGTTTTATTATCACAGCAATGATTTCCTGAAACTCCATGAATAAAACCCACATCCTTTGAAAACCTGTTCTGCCTTACAACAAACAAGCAAACAAACACTATCTTCTAATTAAAGTAGGATATAGGCTGTCTTCCTGAATTTGACATTTAAGTATTAGTTTTTTAAAAGGCCTTTTAATTGCCAGTTATTTGTAGACATTCTACTACATATTATATATTTTTGGTGTTCAGGTTCTCAGAGACTTTATTGTATAGTATTAAGTTGATTCTTGGTTGCTGTTCCTGATTTTACACTTTAAGCATTTCCTTTAAGGAGGTCCTGTGCCTGCCTGCTTTCCTTTCTGAGACATTCTCATTCTCACACTTGATTGCCTGGGACAGAGTCAGTAAGTGAATTTCCATACCCAGTTCTTTGGGTTTCTTGTTTGCTTGTTTAAAAACAAAACAAAACAAATCTCCCCATGACATGTAACCTATTTATATACCACCTTTGGACTCTCTGAACTATTTTTCATTTCTTTGTCTGGTTTCCCTTATCTGTTCCATTTGGAACTTAGGCTCTGCCATTTTGTGATCACTTTTATATATTGCAGTAGCTTCCCAGAGAGCCAAATTGGTAGAATGGGCCCTGCACCAGATGGCAAATTACAAACCAGGCATTTAAAGAAGGTGATACACACAACCACTTCAGGAGATATATATTCTCCTCCATAATTGGCACTACATAAAATTTAGGGGAAAAGTTCTCTGTTCTGATAATACCCCCCCACCCCAAACAGGGTTTCTCTTGTGTAGCCTTGGCTGTCCTGGAACTCAATCTGTAGACCAGGCTGGCCTCAAACTTAGAGATCCTCCTGATTCTGCCTTCCAAGTGCTGGGAGTAAAGGTGTGTGCCACCACACCCAGTGAGAGTATACAATTTTTAAATATGTGTTTGGTTTGAAATTTACTTTTACTGAAAAGCACCAGCTGGCCCACTCAAGTCCTGAATCCTAAGTATCATCTTCTATCAAGTAGCATATAAAATATTCACTTGAAATAGCATGCCTGACTGTCTTATCTATGGCATAACTGTTTTTCATCTTGGGAAACACTCATGTTTTAGAATGTAATTTACTTTATTGCATGTATAGAAATAATAGTGGGGGAAACTAATTAAATGTTTTGGGATAAGAATTATCCCAAAGCTGGCTTAGAATGAGATCAATATTCAGGATTTAAGTGTGCAAGCAACCCACCCTGACCAATATCAGCACATCACCTTCAGTTTTGCAAATATGAACACTGGTCTTTTATGCTAGGTGATTTCTCACTGTGGGGGTACTCTGTGCACTGTGGGATGTTACCGCCATGGATGTAAAAGAACCAAAGGTGTTAATTTAACCAGGTAAGTAAGCAAGGATATTTCAAGTTTAATGTACATAATCAGCCAAAAATATAGACATCCGATCTTTCTTTATCCATACTGAAAAATTATAGCCAAAACAAGTAGGCTATGGCCTAGGAACTGTCCATAAAATCAAAAGTACTAATATGGTCACTTATTTTGAAAAAGAAAAATAAGTGTTGGCTCTGCATTGTCACTAGGTAGGTTTTGTGATGTCACATTTCAGTGATTGTTTAAAAAACAAAACCAAAAAAAAAAAAAAAAAAAACCCAAAATAAAAAACAAACAAACAAACCCAGAATTCCCAGCTAGACTATCAGGTCATCATTACTACCCATAGCAAAGTTTTTCTATCACTCCGAAAATAAGAAGATCAAAGAAAAAATAAACAGAGAAAGTTGAAGATTTTCTGGAATTTTAAAAATTCTGCATCAAGATGGGATCACAGGTATATAGGATTAATTAGGTCAGAGAGTGAGAAATGGTTTAGTAATAATGGTTCTGGTTCACTTGACAGGCATGTTCACTTAGGGATGGATAAAGCTGTCTCTATATCAAAATCAAACAATTACATGAACACTAATGGGGGTGGGGGTAGGGTGAAGGAGAGACAGAAGGAAATGAGAGGTAACAGTATACTTTACCATCCCCGGGGATGATCCGGAGGGTCACTGTGTTGCCCGCTTCTTTGATTAGGTTGACAATGTCAGAATGGGATTTGTTGGTGATGGAACATCCATTTACTGCCAAGATCCGGTCTCCTACTTTCAGCTTGCCACAGCGGTCAGCAGGGCTCCCCTCAATAATCCGACCTATTTTGTGAGGCATAGCCACACATGCATTGCCTGCTTTGGTATTGTGTTTTAGTTTTTTTTTTTTTTTTTTTTTTTTAAAGTTATGTGGGAATATAGTGAAGGGAGGAGAAAAGGGTTGAAAAGGGAAAGAGAAGGTTAAGTGTTAATTAATTAAAGCATTAAGGAAATGTTATTAGATGAGAGCGCTGTGCTGATGGTCAAAACATTGGCAATACTCAGGGTGTTTAAATGGCCACAGCTCAGAGACTAGAGTACAAGGTCACAGTCCTTTTCTATGATTTAAAACGATGCCCAAAACCCAGCTTCTCTCCTTAAAACAATTAGATTTTGGGATATTTGGTAACTTGAGTCTGGAGACCCCAAATAGCTTTGTGGCTGTAGGGTTATTTATGGCTGTAAACCTAAACCCCAGAGCTGGGAGTGGATACTTTTACCCATTCTGTGTTCCTGTATTTTCATTTTTGCCAATGTTTTGTTCTTCCTCCATTTACAAAAATAATCACTGGACTTCTGTAAGAGACTGCTAGCATCAAAAGTTCAATCTGAAAACACAAAGTAGACCGACACCTTTGCTCTCTCTCTGTGCGGAGATGGAAGTGTTGGGAAAGGACATGATTGTAGGAGGTGAGCCAGGAGAGCACCAGCACTGTCACTGATCCGTGTGGGACCTTTGTTCAATCAGCCCAAGTAGGGAGCTCTCAGGAAGGCCCTGGTGGGCGGCCCTGCCTCACAAACAAATTCCCTTAAAGGGACACAGTGAAAATCTAGCACCAACCCATGCTCAGGATAGCAAACCAAAGCTAGCCTCAAGGCATTCCCCAGTCCTCTCCCTTTAATCATCTCCTCTCTACTCAGTGGCTTACACACATGCACACAGGATATGGGACAGGGGAGGGGGCTCTGCAGTTTTGTCTCTTGTAGACTTGAGGCACTCTATTGGGGGAGCTGTCTTTGAAGAATGCTCTAGGGCAACCAAGTATTTATATAGCTAGTTTTTATACAGACATTTGGAATTTGCTTTCTCAGAACTATTAAAATGTCTTCATGATTGAGCCACCTTTTGGAAATAGGACAAAGTCAACTGTGCAGGCTTTATCATTATGATTTCTACTTGAAGGGAAACTATCTGAAAAAACGTACTTTGATTCCTTCAAATGGAGGAGTTGACAGAGTCTGTGTCTCTAAGTGGAACTCCAAATTCAATTCAAAGAGTTTTACAAAGCAAGTGAGCTGTCTATGAATCTCTAGGAACCAGGCACAGTGTATCAGATTCAAGACCCTGAGTAAGTGTAGCTCAGCTCCATGGACAACTTGCAGGACAAAGGTCTCAAACAGCAGGCATGAAGAAAGGCTCTGCATAGCGCAGCAGTCTCGTGCAAGGTGTTAGGAAAGTTGAATTTGTTGATTGTGAGAACCAAGGGAAAACAATCAAAGATCAAACTGTGAGTGAAAGCATTTGATACTCATCAACCAGCACAGAGCCTGTCCCTGACATACCTGCTTTCTCTTTCTGGAGACTGAAAATGAGAACTATGATAAAGTTGAGAGTATCACTATAGACTGGGGGAAGGCAATAACTTGGGATTTCTTTCCTGTTTTTTGTTATTCTTAAAGTCAGCATAAAAGTCTTTGAAAGTCATTTAAAAGCAAAGCAAAATAAAAACTGGTGTGCCGATGTCAGGTCACACATTGTGACATGTTGTGATGATTTGATCTTTGCAGCTCAGAAGAGCATGCTTAGTAATGGGTTGCTGACACTGTAGTCACACTTGTGCAGAAGAGGCCGACTGTTCCCTTTAGCAAGAAGCAACTCATCAAGACTAACAGGAGACAGAGTGGGTTCTACAGGATCAGAATGTTAAAGAGATGTAGCCAATGAGTGACCAGACCACTGGTCATGAGGTCCAATGGGGTTAAGCCATTTGATATAAAATCTGAAGCCTGCATAATAACCCTTCCTGTCTCCTATCACATTCCAATGTGCTTGGGAGATGACAAGGAACTGAATCAGGAAGGAGGGTGTACATCCATTGCAACAGGAAAGAGACTCATGTACTTGGCTAGGTTCTTAGAATAATCTGGGTTCCTATTTGCTTTTATGCATGCACCCAGGAGAAAGGTAATACTTGGAGAAGGTTACAAAACATTATTCATACTTGACTGAAATTCAAGACCTGGAGAAGACACCCAAATCGAATGACTCTTAACTCAAGAGTTTAGCCAATTTCTAAAGCAACAACAGAATATCATTTAAAACTTCAACAGTATTCAGGAGCATTCAGGTAGGGAAAAAGGGCATTCCTGAGGTGGGGGACTATCATAGGTCACATTTTACTTTTTGTATCTCTACTTTTCCTAGGCATTCTTATGAACACCCTCTGCTTTTAAAATCTTTATGACTTTCTGAGGCCATTGCTATTAATGATATCCTTTACACAGGAACTTTCCATTATATTACCAAGAGGACATACACCTTATGTGTGCATAAATCTTACGTGTACACTTAGAAAGCTAAAAAGGGGTTGAATGGGGACCCAAGAAAACCTAACAAATAAATTCCGTGTCCAATTAAGACTTTATCTAAAGTGAAAAAACATGAAGGGGTTTCTGTTGGGAGCTAAGCCCATCTCCTCTGCAAGAGTAAAGCATCTTTAACTGCTGCACCTTCCTGAAAGAAGAAAGCCTAACCTGTCCCTTCTGGCACTCACCAAAGGTTGTGCCTGCTTCAGGCCTGCTCACAGAGGACACGATGACAAACCCAAAGCCCTCATTTTCTCCACGTCGAATCTCCACATCATAGGGCTGCAGGACAGTGCTCACCACGCCGCTGCCCCCACCGCCGCCGCTGCCGATGCCACTGGTGCTGCCGCTCCCAGAGCTCACTGTGTTCAGGGAGTTCTGGCTGCCCTGCGGTGTGCGCTTCTCTTCTGTTAGAGAAGCTGGCTGGTTGCTACTATGGTGCGATGATGCTGGAGAGGGTACCTCATTCTCTGCTTTGGGGACTGCAAGAGAAATGTGTCTCTAAACCATTTGAAATTCCCCAAAATAGGCTCAGCCACCACTTACACCTTCCCCACCTGTAAGGAAACCAAGATGCCAATGAGGGCATCATGTCTCACAGAGCCTTGCTGTGGAAACTTTTATAATATCCTGTCTCCAGGAAGGCTGTCTGCACATCTACCTCCAAGGAGGAGTCCTAAATAGCATGCAGGAGACAGTACAATGATACAACCCACAATGCCATCCATCTACAGCAACATCCAGTTATGATCTTTTTCCTATGTAGGAAGGAACTTGAGTATGAGCTATACCAGTGAAGGCTGCCATCCTAGCTTCAAAGGCTCATTCATCATCTTTCTCTCCTAGGTACATTTCTGTACAGTGTTGACTTTCTCACTGGGTAGGAGACTGCTAGGGGTAGTCACATAGATGGACTCATGAGAACCTTGTGGGAGGTTTACAGAATTGCTCTCCTCTGCTCCCAGCTGTAAATATCTATTCCAATCACAGAGCTAGAGGCATTTGCTTCCTCCCAGCTTTAGGCATCCTTCCATTCTTACTGCCTTGTCAGCTAACAGGGCACAGCATTCTTAGATAGTCCACTCCTTAGGTGGAACCAGGAGCATCAAAATCATTATGCACCATGGTGAATTGTGGCTATAATTATATTTATTCCACAAAGCTTTTACTTTCATAGATGTTTTTAATTATGGGAAACACAAATTTAATGACTTAATAGTTCTTACATGTAACTTGGGGACATAGGTGTATTCACACTGTTATGTAAATGTCATCACCATCCATTTCTAGAATTGTCAACTTCCCCAAGTGAAACTTTCACCATTAAATAACAACTCTGATTGCCCCTCATACCAGCACCTGTCAATACCCATTCCTCTTGCTGTATGCTACCTTAATGTCTGTGTAGAACTAACTTGCTAAATATCCCAAACATTTAAGTCTTTCAAATAAAACAGAAGCAACAAAGTGAAAGTACATCACAGGGAAGCCAAATAGTTTTCAAATAATTTCAAAACCAAAACCAAACCAGGTGACTACCATTGGCTGCATGAAACACCATGCTAAGAATTTTAGGGACGGGGCAAGAATGAGTTCTAAGGATATAATCTGTGTGGAGTAAGACTGTTTTCAATTGACTACCATTAGATTCTTATACTGGAACTTATTAACTTCATTCTGTAATTAATTATATATCACTTAAAATAAGCTACATTAGTTTTTTTTTTTTTTTTAAGTGCCCGATTACTTTTATTTGGGAGCTATTTGCTACACTAGTATTAAGGCTAGAGAGAATTCATAAGGCTTTCACTTCATCCCTCTTCAGTAATTCATCTGACACAACAGGTAATCTTCCTCTTCTGGATTCTGTTGTACAGGCTTTGAGTGGAGGCTGCATGCAAAGGTGAACAATAAAGACACATGCTTTCATAAAAGAACACACACGTAACCACTTTCTTAAAGTGGCAGGGTCAGATAATGGAAATATACTCTGAGCCACAGGCACAGCAGGAAGGGGGTGCTAGAACCTGAAAGCATTTGGAGGCATGTTCTTCTCGAGTGGAGGCTGAAAAGGTATTCTGAGAATTTCAAAGGAACCAGAGCTGACAGAGAACTGGGCAGCTCTCCAGCTCTGTCAGTGAAGACACAGCAAGGCGCTGTGTCAGGAAGACCTAGCTCATTCTGTGGTCCAAACTTAACTTCTCTTTGAATGTGGAGCTGACCTTTTCTCACGCTCCTCCTGGACCCTTCGGTTGAGGATTATCATCCAGTGAAGGGGAAGGCTAAGTTGTGGTTGGTGAAGGGGGCAGGAGGCAGGGGATGTATATTCAACTGGCATTCTTCTGGAAGTCTTTTTGGAGCATATGCAAACAGCATATTAAAGTACCTCTGAACGACAGCACTTTTGCAGAGCTGGAGAGAAGAAACCATCTGGAAATTTCTGAGTTTGATCACATTTGCAAACATTTGCTAAAATAGAAGCTCGAGGAGGCAGACGTGAGAGCGATAGAGCATGGTCTGAAGGAATGAATGAAAAACATACCAGCAAACACCACTTTACGCCTCACTGTGAGATTGACATGGCCTTGCTTGGCAGCTTGTTGCATAAGCTGGACCACAAGCTGGTGTGATTTCCCAATTACTGGTGTCCCATCCACACAGATTAATTCATCTCCAGACCTCAGGCGGCCGTCTGTGTCAGCAGCACCCAGTGGTACGATGTGACCGATATAAATCTGTCGAGTAATTAGATGATGGATGAAACATTTTCCTGTTGGCTTTACTATCAAGATTGATGGCCTGTACATCTCTAGAAATAATTCAGTTCATTCATTCATATCCATGTGCATGCCACAAACAATTATTGAGCACCCACTGTGTATAAAGCATTATGCCAGGCACTGTAGCAGTTTTTAAGAAGTGGAAAGAACTATTTCTTGCATGGCTCTTTGACATAGATAATACCTGTGGCCTGTCCATCATGTAATTTTTATTCTTCCACTCTGGAGAAATGGGCACTTCAATTCACTCACTTATAAGGCCTTTCCTCCTTTGCTGTCTACCTGGGAACCCCACTTTCATTAAATTCTGATTAGTATATCAATACTTATTTTCTTTAAGGGCCTAGCACTGTCTGCTTACCCATAGGGCAACTCAATAAACATAAAATGAGGGGAGAAAGAAGCAAGTTCTTGCTTGACAGCCCCATTTCCAGTGTTTTTCAGCACTAGAAGATGGAGGAATGATTATATTTAATGTCTGGCTGTCTTGCTATGTGAGTTTTAGTATGGGTGTGTGCTCTGTCTTTTCAATAGACAATACTGTTAACCACTTTCTTTACATGGCATTTAGAGTTTGTTTATAAGGGGCATGAACAAAAATAGTGGCTAAGAAGATGTCGGAGTTGGACCTTGTCAGTCCTTGCATTTACCTAGCTCTATGACCTAGGGACAGTTAATTAGCCTTTTATTTTGGGATACATTTTGGATAAAGGAGAGAATATATGTTAAAAGTTTTTAGTATAGCACATCATATATAGTAACTGCTAAATAAATACTAGGTTTTTTCAGAGGCAACAACAGTACTTCTCTTTCATTTTTCTTTCAAAGTACCCTGTGATGTCAAATTAAACTTACTCTAAGAAACTGGGGCCCAAGAAGGAGATTCAGTGTTTCCTGATCACTGTGAAGGGTTCTCTTTTTTCTATTATTTAAAGGCAGGGTGCTGTTTTCTTAACCACTGCCTAGTGAAGTTCTCTCTGTGCTCTGGCTACTTACTACACAGATCCCTATACTTTCTACTCAACCACACATATACACCCCACTACCTGCTGTAGATACCACAGAATTGACCACAAGGAGGGTGAGCCTGCTGTTTCCTTAGATAATGCCTACTTTGCCATCTGTTTTCCTTCTTTTTAGTATGTGTGTGGCAGCTGTTGCAACCCCCACCACACAAAAAAGCTTTAGAAACAATTACTTCCCTTCTTCCTTAAGACAAACAAACAAACAAATGTGGCTCCACAAAAAGCAGTAGGAGATCCATACTACTCAAGATGAAAGGGCCAGGGCCACAACTAGCAGGACTCGTTTGTATCTTGGTGATCTACCAATTGCCACCACTTTGCTTTGAAGTTGTAGCAAATAGCACCAGGGAGAGAAACAGATAAAAGACTCACCGGTTCCCCTGGCTCATTTCCACCCAGAATTCTAAATCCAAATCCAGTCTCTTTTCTCCAAAGGAAGATGTCCTGTTCCTGGTAATCTGGAACTGCAGAGAAAGAAGGGAAAGAGATCATTTTACTAGTACAGGGAATCATGTGTCTAAAATGGGCACAATTACAAGACCACAACGGATGATGTAAGCACACACAAAAGCTTCCTAGCACAGGCAACTAAAGAAAAGAGCGTGGGTAGGTGACACAGCAGATGACAATGGGCACAAGAAAGCAGTATGAAAGGTGAGCTCTGCAGTTCTCCAAAGGACTATGACCTCCTGGTAATTCCCAATTTAGCTCACACCATTATGTACAATTAAGCCTGGAGTCAGCAAGGGCCTCTCTCTCCAACTTTGCTGCAATAGGAGTCAAACTACGTGCTGATTGTTGCACTACAAAGCAAGCAAGGATCTAGGGATAGGATCACATGAAGTGAGGGTCTCCCCAGAGAAGGAGTCAGCAATGTGGATTTGAAAGTTCCTTTGAATGGCTTGATATTTTATTTTGAGGATAAGTATTATGGCTTTGGTTAAAAAAATTTTCAACTTCTTTTTAATAATTTTCTTGTTTCCCAACATAATCAAGATAAGTGACACCAGTAATGTGATATGAGATCAGTTTTGTGAGGAAAAAAAATTACTCTCAAGGGCTCAGTGGAAACTGTTTGCCTATCCTTCTCTAGACTATGGGTTTTATCCCTGGCACCATCATGAAACAAAATAACCAGAGTTCAGTACTATTATCCCAGAGTTGCCAGGCTGCTATACCCTTAAGGTCAAGTGATGACAGAAACTTCTGAACAATTAACCACATCTCATCACTAAATTACAGCTTTTCCCTTAATTTGCCTATGGTATTTGAACATGTACATATTAACTTATTATCCAGTAAGTTGCTATTTATGTCTAACACTCAGTATGGTCTAATGTTTTAAAATGATGCTCTCAGTAAATTCCACAAGAAAATGTTTGTTGTGAAGTCATTCTATATAAATGCACTGTTACTTCACTGAGATAATAAAAGGGTTGCTTTCCCTTTATTTTTATTGAGTATTTTAGTGTGAATACAAGGTATTTTATCGTCTATAAAGTGTTACAACTTTTAGTTAAAGAGAATGCATATAATTTAGTTGCAGTAAATCCTAAAGGGGGCATTAAATAACTGTTCCACATTCTTTCTTATTTGTTTCATTAATTGTATTTTGGGCTGTAGGAGTATCTAGGCTAGAAAATTTAATTCCCAAGTTCTCCAGTTTTGTGTGACAGAACAGGAGAGGTGAAGATGGTTGTTTAGATTTCACATTGGGAATTATTGGGAGTTCCTTTTGAGTGATTTGCATAGTAAATTAATAACCCGAAGGAAACAAATGAATAGGTAAATACAAGGCAGAGGACTCACAAAATATTTTGCTGGAGCTTCTTTAAGGCTAGGGCTCTACCTGGATGTTTGTATACAACCCTTTATATTAAAACTGCTGAGGCTAACTTGTAAAATGCCAAGGAAGATGAACTCAGCTACATCATTGGACTCCTACAGAAACATTTGGAGATGAATGTGTGTGTGTGTGTGTGTGTGTGTGTGTGTGTGTGTGTGTGAATAATACATACTGCTAAGTACCTCATCGGAAATAACAAACTAAGTGAAAGGTTGTTCTGTCTTTTGGTTTAATCAGGGAAGGAAACTAGCACCCCGGAAGAGTACTGGTGATTTTCAGCAGGTACACATGGATGCTGGCAGAGTCAATCTGATGTCTACTGAGCTCAGGCGATTTCTAAGAGCAATTAAAGGGCCTTCAGCCCAGATCCATTTTCTCTGCATCACTTGCATTATTTGTCTATCCTAAGGGACAACAAAATGTATCACATTCTGCCTTATGTGTCAATGGGGTGTCAGCTAACATGGTGCATGGCAGACACCCAGCAGATTTAGGTCAATCACCCAAGTTAGGCCACAGGAAAAAAAAGTTTTTCTTCCTTTCAAAAATCAACTGGAAAATGGTAAATTTATTTAGAGAGTTTTCTGTTGAAAGGTGCCCCGTGACAATTGGGATATAAATAAACTAGCATTGAGCCAGGAAACACAGACATAAACACAGACATGGGACAAGGAAAGCCTTCTGCTACTTGACTTCTAGCATCTCAACAATTTTACTCTTTTACCCACTAAATACCATTTACCCAAATAAATATAACCTTGGCTAATGAGTTGGTATTGAAATACCCTATGATAGTCAACATTTTATCTCCTGCACTACTAATTCTTCATATAAGAAGTACCGAGATTTTGGAATTAGTTCCCCCAAATGTTTCACTCTTTACTTTCAGAAGAATCATATCTTAAAGGGCAGCGAGCTGGGGCCATTTCTCTGACATTACTGTCATACTTATTATTATCAATCCAGCTGTCTGCATCTTAGACTCTCACCTAGGGAACAATCATTGCAGTTAATCTGCTTCTGGTATTGGTAGTGGTCACTTAACGAAGCAGCAGAATGACTTTCCTTGATATTTCACAGGAGAATGGGTCACCAGGCCCTGGCGCCTCTACTGCTACAGACACACAATGGACACACATCACTTCCTAATCTCATCTTGTGTTTGGTTTATGCTCAGCCAAAACAAGCCTAAAAATACTTCTTCATGCATGATTATCTTCCCTCACTTCTGTGGACTTCTCCCCAGACAGATGGGAACATCAAACAGGATAAATGATAATGGAGAAACAAAAGTTTGCAGCAGATCCTTACTCTGACATTCTCCAAAATTCGTGGAATTGATCTCTCTGTCTCTTTCACCCTTGCTCAATCCTGATGCAGGCGAAGGTGACATAGCTGGAATATCAATTTCACAATTGGGTAAAGCTTAACATATGCTCTTTCTTGGTTCATTTTAATTTAGTCATGATTGATAAGGGGTGTGCAATTCAGCTTCACAAAAAAGGACATGACAGCTATGGATTTTAAAGGACTGTAGTTCGGTTCTGTTTTTCACATTCTTTTGTCATGGTGCTTTACTTGTCAAAAAACTAACTGAACACCGAGGGTTTCCTGTAACGTCCATACCACCATAGGCTCCTGATGTTTAATGAGTCTAACCACATTCTTGATTGGCCTTGTTTCAGTCATGTCATGAACTATAGACAGCTGCCTAAACCCTCATCGCCTTTTGAGAACATGTGTGTTAGCACTACATAACAACACTTGTTTAGGGGAGTATCAGTTCCTGAGAGAATCCATCCTTAGACCGAAGCATGCCCTGGTGAATTCTAGGCAAGGAATCTGTTGAATCTGAATGAACACACAGATAGAAACTGTTACAATCATCCTAAAATCTTGGTGTCAGACTTGTAAGCTCAGCTCCCTAAAGAACATGCTGGTTAAGATGACAGCTTTGACTGCTTTCTGAGCAAGCTATACCGTAAGCAAGCAAAAACTGTCTTATAAGCTTTGGAGTTTCCTTTATAGCAAAGGCTGTTGTGCACTAGGAGACTGTGTGAACATCTGCGAATAAGACCAATCATGCCATCTTTAAAGACATGGTTCCAACTGTGTTATCTAGAGGAAATACCAAACAGGCAAGGTGGCTTATTTAAAGGACTTCAAGTCTTTAATTAACATTGAAATTCTTCAAAGGGATTCATTAACACTTCTATAATTTAGATTAAATCATTCTGACACTGCTGCTTTGGCAGAGAGCCAATCCGAGAGGATGGTATTTTGTGAAACACCTAGAACAGGCAAGGGAAAGTGGTCAGCTGTGTGTTCATCTTTACATTGCCCCTAACAATGAAGTTCAATAAGAAGGAAAGGAATTTTCAACATAAAGGGAAAAATATGTATAATTAATTTACTGTGACTTACTTCCAATTTTTCTTTAGTATTTGCTTATTTTATTATCAAGGGACAGGGAGGCAATTCCAACCCATCAAGAATACTCCTTTTTAAAAAGGATAGTTTTTAAAAAACAACATGTAAAATAACTTAGGGCAATGGCAGAGATGAATTTGAGGTTACACAAAATGCAAATTCAAAGAAGAAATTGCTATAGGTTCATCATCAGGTACCATGGGAAGAAGAAAACCTGTGCTAGAGACAGAATAATTACTGGAGGTGTGGTCGGGGGAGGAAGAGCCATCGTTACTCTCATTTAGCAGAGAAGAAAAAAATCTATGCAGATCTCAACAGCCATTAGGCTGCTACTATCACTCAATTATAGAGCCTCCAATCACCAAACAGACATTGATTCTCACTCATAGGGCTGTATCCGATTGCTTAGATGCTAAAGAAAGCAAAGGGACAAAAAGGAAACCATTTCAAATATTCTAGTCTGACCTCACTTGAGCAACGTCAGTGCCTACAGCAATTGGCCATGGCCATACTGGATATTCCAATTTCTTCTCCTGGTGAAAACTTTCTTAAAAGTTGAACTTAAGTATCCAAGTCCCAAGAAATACTGTCGCTTTAGGGTGGGTGAGCCTACCGTTGAGCATGTGCTCCAAGTGTCCTGTCAATCCAGGAGGTCCTGCCACTACTTCAGGGAATGATTTATTTGATCACAACATGATTGGAACATGGAAAACCCAGTCATAATGTGTACTGCACTGAAGAAAGCATGTGCATGGTCAATAAAGCAGTCACTCAACATCCCGTAAAGTTGGGTCATTGATTGAAGAAGCCACATGGTTAGAGAGAAGTGTGAAGGGAATATGGAACATTCTCAATTGGAAGACATTCCTTCAGTGTTGTTTTACAGAGAAATCCCTACAATTAGAGGGGTTCCTGGTATGAAGCCCAGGTTTACACCAGTTGGCTGTCTGTGATATAAAAACCTCACACGCTATGAAACTCAAAGTTTTTTAAGTACTGATGTAACACCACAAGAAGAAAACTCCATACCATAAAACTTATTTACAGATAAAATCACTGCAAATATGGCCTAAAATGACTTTCTGGCTTTGTGTGTAAGGGATGTAAGGGATACACAAAACATAAACAGATTTGGAAATCAGACTCAGGGCTCATCCTCAGACTGTCTCATTACGGATAAGCATACATTTCAAAATCCGAAATTGGAAGCATTTCCCATCCCAGACTTTTTTTTTTTTTTTTTTTTTTTTTGATACAGGATGCTTAAGTTTGCAGTTAGCATTTGCTGCATTTGTAGGAAATTTCCTTCAGCCTGGCTTCCAGAGTACTTTTAATGGTGTCTTTCCAGGGTATAGATGGGGGTCCATTTTCAAATTAGCTGTCTTGTCAGCATGGTGAGCCTCAGCCGGTCCAACAGCCTATCTAATGGCCCAGTGTTTTACTCTGATGGTGATAAGACTTCAAGGGACCTCTAACAGCTGATAATCAGCGAGAGGTGAGACTCTCATGTGTCCCCTGATTATTGAGCTTTACCTAAGGGTTTTGTCAGCTTTCTTTCTCAGGGCTGCTGGCCTTACTCCCTTCCTTTATCTGAGTCACGGAACAATGGAGGTCTCCCCAAACACCCTCCAGCCAGCCAGGTATGCTGCACAGCCAAGTCAGAGTGGTTGGTGAGAGGGGGAAGAGCCTTTACCTCTCACAATCTCTGAGCTTCACAACTCTCCAGAGCAGTGACATCAGGGTGGCTGGGGACAAGGCCCCCTGTTCTAAGGGCACCCAGGCAAAACAATGCTGTTCTTTCTCCCAGCTTCTCCCAGGCCATCAATATAATGTCCTTGCTCCTAACACGTTTTGCCCCATTCCAGGGCATACTAACTAACCAGCCAACTCAGGGAGGGAATGGGCGCTGCCAGCAAAGACAAAAGGGCTTTTAGGGACTTGCATTGGTAAAACTAACAAAGACTGCTGATGGTGAATGTCCCCAGTAATCATGTCATTAAAAAGGAGAGAAGGGAAACAGGAGGAGATTTTAGGTTTTTAAGATTTGGGAAGTTCTGAAGTATATCTTTCCAAGTCGATCATAATAAAACAATGAACATACCTAACCACTGGATAGATGATTAAACTACAACCAATCTCTGTGGGTTTTTTTTTTTTTTTTCCTTTTCACCTTTTTGAGGGAAATGTTTGCAAAGACTGAAGAGGATAAAATAAAACATTACCAGTATTTTCAAGAATCACAGGGCCACAAAGAAAGTACCTGACCTCTTCTCACAAACCCACAATCACAATAAAGCGCTGTTGTGTGGGAGCAGCTTCACCAGGCAGGAGTACAGACAGAGCATGCCACATCCTCAGTCCAGGAAAGAATGAAGACAGCAGCTCTCACCAACAACTTCTTTGAACCAGAAGGAAAACATCTGTTTTTGACCCAGGCTTCCTCAAGCTGGAGACATCATCTAGCCTATGAAGGCAACCAGGGCATTCTACCTGCTCTAAGAGGCTGTGGCTTCCTGTTTCCTACCTTTCCCCACTGGATGACCTACATCTCTCTTTATTAAGAAGAGGTCAGAGCATAGGAAAGCAGGAACCCAGGGAGCTACTCACGTCGGTTTTCATACATGCTCCTGGACTGGGCCCAGATTTTAAAAGGATCTGGTTTTTTCTGCCCAGAGCTGTCGGTCTGATCTGGAGCAGGGGCGTCTGCAGGTGGGTACTCGGGGAGCACCTGTGTGCTGTGACTTGGGGATGCCGTGTGCAGACTCCGGTGGCTGGAGACACTGTGTTGCGAGCTGTTCTGGCTGTCTTTCCTCTCCAGTGGCTGCTGTAAGAAAGCAAGCCAAAAGAAGAAGGTGACTGTGGCTTCTCCAGTGAGCACCTCTCCCCAGCCTGCCTTGGCATAGCACTTCTGTACACACACAGAGAGACTCTCTCTCTCTCTCTCTGGGTGCTCCAGCAAGTGCTGAATGCAGATAAATCCTCAAGTGATTGGCAGGAAGACAGAGGGGCGGACTAGACAGAGACATAACCATACCCATGCTGTTCTCCGGGCTGTAGTGGGAAACAAATCTGATTTTCTTTGTAAGCTCTCAGGAGGACACATTGAGCTTATTTATTGTAAGATGCATCTATCCTGACACCCTTAGTTCTTGACAAAAATAAGTGACTCAAAATACCCTATGTTTTCGGTGTAAGTCTGTAATAGTCACAAGCCATACAATCAGGGCTAAAAATGCTACTTGGGGTCCATATGCTGTATCTCTCAGTGATAAAATACCTACTCTGTTCGATAGGTTTCCACCAGTCTTGTTTCAGCAGGAACTGGGTCAGAGCATTAGGAGTGCCCTGATACTCATGTACAGAGAAATTAGCACTTCCACAGTCTTTAGTTAATAAATTCTAACGGCAGGGCTTTCTACCTTCTGAATTACTGAGAATATCATGATTTTAAAAAAATCAAGAGCAAACCTGGAAGTACATATACATGTTTCCCTTCAAGGGTCAGCCTTCCCAGACTGGTAACTTGTCAAAGTTTTAAGTACTTTTCAAAGGGGAACTAACTTCACCGACTTCAAAGGCAGAGTCAAGTTCCTGATCACTGAAACAAGCTCAGCACAGACTTGCATTTATTTTATGAAATGTTCTCTGGTCATGGTTTCACCCCTGCAAATATGATGCTGGAGTTCCACCTCATCTGCAAAAGACACCATGTTTCTTCTATGCCTAGTTATCAGGAGCTAGGGGACCAGAGGGGGAGGGGCATTCCCCATCCTCTACCATGCACACCTCAGAGCTGTTTTTAAAGAGGTTTGTAAGATCCTGGTGTGTGTCCTGGTCCCCTGGAGCTCTGCCACCAGAGGTTATCAACAGTCCTCCATCTCTCACTCCCTGTTAGAAATGACCATGGTCCCTTCCCCTTTTATTCCTTTTTTGAAATAAGGAGATGAAGTGAGTTCAGAAAGAGCAGATTTGCTTTGTTCCCTTTGTGTAGTGGCATGTGTGTGCAGTGCATGTCTGTGCACACACACACACACACTGTAGAAAGGGGCCTTACACTTTTTCTTTAAGTCAGGGTCTCTCTTTGACCTTCAGTTCACCAAGCAGGCTAGGCTACTTAGCCAGTGAGCCAGTGAGAGCCTTGTCTCCACCTCCCACCTCACCTTTCTGGAATTACAAGCACCTACTGCTACACCTGTCTTTGACTATAACACCTGTCTTGAGACTATAACTTAGGTATATATATTTGCGTGGCAAGCATCTTATTGACAGCCAGCTCCTCAACTCCTAGATTGAGGTGAGATCTTGACTTCACTGCTAGAGACCTGACTGCAGGTTTTAGAAAAGATACATAATTGAAGAAAATGTAAGGTTATTCTAAGGTTATTAGAACTTTGAGAGGCTTAGCTCACCCACATGCAAAGGGGGTGACACACACTGACAAAGATACCAAGGAAAGCCCAGGGCAAACACAACACTACTTCACCCTTTTTTTCTCCCTCCCTCCCTCCCTCCCTCCCTCCCTCCCTCCCTCCCTCCCTCCCTTTTTTCAGATGATAAAGTACTTAGCTCTGTGCCAGATGGAGTAGCATTTCTGAGATTTGAAATAGGCACACTGCCATCTTTTAAGGTCCTTCCCTACACTGACATCAGCTTTCATGGCCTCACATCATACCCTGAAAGGCAATGCCTACCCTGACCCTTCCCTGGGTGACACGCTAAAGATACTGCGGGTGAGAACACCAGTTCTTTTCTGAATGTGCCTGTCTCACCAGTGTAGCTCTTACAAGCTCTCAGTCACAAAATATGCACAGCACCAGTCCATTGTTGGTGTGAACATACAGCATAACATTTAGAAAAATAAGGACACCATGGGTAGGTTTCTTCCTTTTAAGTTTCATACTTTTCATGCTGCTTAACCCTTTTTAAAAACATAACAACAGGTAATGTCTTACAGGTAAGGAAAATTAAAGGTTACTTCCAGCTTGAAGTAAACTCTAGTACACAGCATTAATATGGACTATGGCTTCTGTGTTGTTAAGAGATATTCTAAATACCCAAATCATTCAACACAGGAGCTGAGTGTGCCTGGAGACTCACACATGCCCCTTCTAATTCTTACCCTGATTTTGTTCCTTAAAACAGTGGCAGATGCCCAAATGTAGGATGAGCCCAGCAGCACAGGGTCCATTTCACAGCTGAAATAACCTGAAAGCTTCAGTCTCCATTTGGGGTCACTTAACATCCCCACCCACTCGGCCTGCATGCTATACTATATCTAGAAGAGTGGTCACATGTATGTAGCTATTTCAGGGGGTACTTCGCAGTGTGTGTCCTACTGACTTCTTTGGTCCCTGTCCCTGAAAATCAAACTTTAACCTCTTACACTAGATCACTTTTCCTCTGGAGTCTGATGATTGTATTGGGCATTTCCATCCTATAATGTGCCCATTAGTTTTTATGTCTGGTGAGTGATCCCCACAGAGCCAAGGGCTGGAGGATGTGGTCCCCAGCTGGTGGTGGGGTTGAGAGGTTGTGGAGCCTTTGGCCCAGCTACTAGAAGTGGGTCTCTTGGGTTGGCCCTTGAAGATGATATTGCCCTTCTGGCTCTAGCCTGACCTTTGTGCTTCTTGTTAGTCACCCTTATGTGATCAGCCACTTGATGTTCCTGCTGACAGAGATTAAGCCACCTTGCAGGCATGCCTCCTCACCCTGATTGACTGAAATTCCCTAAGCTCATGAGCCAAAACAAACTTTTTTCCCTTTAGCTGCTCATGTGGAGAATTTTCTCACCTCACTGAGAAGAGTCATGCACAAACCATCACACATGTTGCTCAAGTGGGTTTTGAAGGCACTAAGATGTTTATCCCAGTATAACAAATCCCACCCAGCCTCAGATTTAACTAGAGAGTTGCTTGACCATAAAGGGAGTATGTGGATGAAGTGTACTGAAAACACTTTTCAAATCATAACAGCCTTTCTCCCCTGCCACAAGGGGTCATCTACATCTGACTGAAAACAAGATAGGCACAGTCTTAGATGAAGGAACAAAACTGCACCTCTGTCAAACTGCCTCTAAGTTCCTCTAATGTCATCTAATGTCACCTTTCAGTCAGAATACTGACTAAGGGAGACTAGCAAAGGGATATCAAAAAATTTGGAGAATGTGCTCCAAACACTAAACCACAGAACCACCCATCACTCACTAGCTTAATTTGACGACATACCAGTTGTGGCCCTGTAATCCACAATCTTTCTGGATCTTCAACTTGCTAAGATATTGCCCTGTTCTTTATTCATTTTTTAAAACTGACCACCTCTCCCCAATTTAAAGATGCATTCTATAATGAGAATTTTAGGGTTTTTGGAGTTGTGCTCTATGTGTATTTGTGCAAACATTTAAAAATATGTTTTTCATTTCTGTGATATCCTTTATTAGAGCCCCAAATGGTCAGGGAATAGCAGCATTTACAGAGCTCTCATTTGGGGCGTGCGTGTGTGTGGACATGTGATCAGGTATATGTACTGTTCTGCACACATACAGGTACACATGCATGTATGTGGAAGCCAGAGGGTAGTCTTGGGTGTTGTCCCTTAGGTGCCATGCACTTCAGTCTTTTGAGACAGGGTTTTTCTTTAATCTGGATGTCCCTGATTAGGCTAGGCTGGCTGACCATTAAACACATTTGCCCATCTGTACCTCCACAGTACTGGGATTAAATGCATGAACCACTATACACTTTTTATTTTAATGTAGATGCTAGAGAAGGAACTTGAGTTCCTTTATGCTTGTGTTGCATTTTTACCAGCTGTCTTTCTGGCCCTTCAGAGTCAGTCAGTATGACTTTTCTTGACTATCTACCAGAAGCCTTTGTACATGAAAGAAAATTCACCTTTCAACCAAGACAGCACAGAATTAGATCTGCATTGAATATGAATGACATTCATCTATTTTTCTTTATAGTTTTGTTCACTTGTTGTGCGTTAACAAAGTTTTACTATGTAGCCCAGGCAACTCAAACTCTTGATTCTCCTGCCCCTGCCTCTGGAGTGCTAGGGTTATAGGTGTGTGCTACTTTGAACTCATTTTCCTAAGTGAGACAGTAGCTCAAAGAGAAGCAGCTATAAGGCTGCACCTTTAACCCTGTTAAGTGAAGCCTGTATGTGCAGCATATGTATGGTGAGAAATATCCACTGCATTAACAATAGGATACCAGACAGGGGCAGCCTAACTGCAACCATTTGCAACATATATATTCAGGTTGATCAACAAATACAAATGGATAATTTATACTGTGCCAGACACTATGACACTCAACAGATAAAAATTTATACCCAAGTATGAATGTATTAGTGTGGGTGGATATTAAATGAATTCAGAATATATTTAAAACTATGTCCTTTGGGATAGCTCGCTTAAAGATGGGCGTGAAGAAGAGTACTGTGGCAATGGACTCCAGCATGTGCTAAATACTAAAATAAAATGGAGCATGGGAAGTTTGCAGTTTGGATTGAATTTCTAGGGTGACCTTGTGGGGGGACCATGTGTGTGGACATGAACTTGGAAGCCAGATCATGCGAGTGACAGTGAGGACAGGCTTCGTTCTCAGTTCTGGAGGAAGAATCTTATGCACTTAAAGTGGAAATGAACCAGGAGCTAATAATGTACTTCCAGGAAGTTTGGTTGGGCTTCTGGCTAGGGGACAGATGTAGATAAATGACTGGAAACAGAGAGGTCAGTTTGAGGTTCATTGTTGCTGTGCACCTGAGGCAGCTCCCACTGGGGCAGAGATGTGATGAGGGAGAGGCACTGCTGAATGATCCAGTGGGAGACAGGAGGAAGAATAAGATACCTAAGAAACAAAGGACTCACACCCCACCACCACCTTAGAAACAACACATTCACCCCAACAACAGTCCAGCTTGCATTAACACTTGGGAAGGATATCACATACCCAGACACAAATCACCAATCCTAACTATTGTCACTAGGCTGATATTTTTGAACTAAGAATTTAATTTTCTTATTCTCAGATCTCTGCCAACTTGAAGGAAGAAATGGGCTTAATTTTAAAATCTCCTTAAGAGTCCTTGGCCATGAACTTGTTTCACAAAACCTTTTAGAATGAAATTGTACCTATCTCTCTAAAATGAATGATTCTCATCCTACTTACTGTCAGGTCAGGAAAACTGGGAAGGCACAATGGTTTTTATACATGGAAATGTGGAAAAATTTCTCTCATCAGTGTTTCACAGAATGATTTAGAAATGGGGGCTCTGATAAAGTGAACTGAAAATATTTGCTCAGAAGAGCAAATGAATACAGACAGCACTTAGGAGCTTAGATGATAAAAAGAATTCATGTGGCTTAAAAATGACAAATTGATCCATTTTAAAGCCAAATTATTTACAGTTGATGTATCTGCCAAGACCCAAGGCCACTGCAGCAATTTGCATGGACAATAGGAGCAAATCCAAGTGCTGCTGAGGTATGAGACCAAGGTCATTAGAAGTGTGAAAATCAGACATCAGGTCCAGGAAAAAAGCATAGGCTGCTTTTTACTTTCGCCTCTTTCCTATATCTCTTATCGGCTTCCAAGTCAAATTTCTTCTCAAAGACAGGTCAAGGGAATTAATGGAGAAGAATAGGAGAATACTGGTTATATGTAAAAAATGAAATTTGAGTTAGATAAAATGTAAGAAATTTAGCAAAGTGGAAAGTCTACACTTCTAGAGGCTACAATGGACTGCTCACTGAGTTGGGACAATTTGATAGTTTGAAATCAATCTATTCCTTTCCTCATGTACCATCCTCACTGCTGTTCCTTGTGGTTTGAAGAAGCTTTGATGAAATCTATATGGTTGCTTTGGAACTGTGGCAATTAGGAGTGCAGTGTGAGAGGCAGTGGCCATCATAGAGGGTGACTCAGTCAGGAGTCACTCAATGCATACATCATCTAAGAGGTCTTGTGTCTCCCCAGTGCATGCTTGTCCTAAGAGGTCTTATATCTCCTCAAAGCATTTATCACATAAGAGATCCTGTGTGCCCCTCACATGTTTTAATGTCTATTTCCAGAAATTCCCTTCAGTATCTCTTGCAGGTAAAAGGATGGTCACTGTCTTGAAGATACCCCCTTGTCAATGTTCTTAAAACTTAGGGTGTCCCCAGCCTGCCAGAGAATACCAAGTGGTCTCACAGTTCACCTACAGTTCTTTATCTACCTTGGGTCTTAGCTTTGGAAACTATTTTACTTCGGTCATTGGGACTGACAGCTGGATGGCAGCATAATGTGACTCCTTCTTCATCAACTTTCAATGTATAAACTCACCAGACTCTAATCACCAGAGGGAGAGGGTCTAGACAGGTCTGTCTGTTGATATGGCATCCATTTCTCTCCCCAGTTGCTGGGAGTCAGGGATATTTTCTCTCTTAGTTTCTGGAAATCTGCACTATTTTATCATCTAGACGACATCCGTAAACACTGGTGCTTCCAACACCTCATTTCAAGTTCTACACTTAGTAGTCCTCACTACTAATTTGCTGAATGAAAAGATGGATAAATGGTTGAGTAAGTGGGGGATAAATGTATGGATGGACAAATGGACAGAAGAGCGGTGAACAGGTAAAGAAATGGACAGATTAACAAAGGGAGGATGGAGAAGGTGGGATATGACTCAGCAGGAACAGAGTGAATCTGATTCACAATTTATTTGGGTGTGCAATTTAGAGTTTAAAGCCCGCACACAAGATTTCTGTGTTCGATTTAAACTAACAGTTAAAATTAATTTTCCAGTCAGTATGATTAAGTTGGGGCACAACTTAAGTTTTTCAGAGACATCTAAAATCCCACTGCAAATGTGTCTTATCTTTTATTGCCATGTGGTAGAAAATCTGTGGCCAGGTATTAATCAGACATTAAGATACATACCACCATTATCCCTCAAGTGTACACAAAACCCACAAACTTAGCATTTAAACTAAATCTAGTAAGTTAAATTCTTATTAAGAGTAAGCTATAGGGACAAGCCAGGAGGTGGAACAACATTAAAATGCTAAACCCTTCTGCTCTAATAAAATCTCAACTGCCTAATTATTGAAAACATTAAAAAAGAAAGAAAAAGTATGGCAATACAGGGACCCTGTCCATCATTTGAGGAAGCCAAGCGTGTCAGAACCTCAGGGTTATAGCAGGGAGAAGAAGCAACCAATAGCGTGGACCTGGTTTAGACACTATTCACAGAGCTGGGGTGGGATCTACATGGATCACGACCCAGGTACAATTGCCGCACTGTTAATTATGCAGCCTGCAGAACTGACACTATCTGTCACCACCTGAGCGGCTCAATCAGCACCTGGACATCCAGAGTCCCTATGGATTCCCTCCAATCCCACTGAAAACATCCCATAATCATCTGTCCCATTGGCAGGGCATCACCCAGATTCAAACTGGGGAAAGGGAAACAGCTTTTCATCCACCTGTACAAGCCCCCACTGATCACAGATGTTTGTAATGCTCTTGCCAACAGCAGCCCTTGGCTGATAGTCTCCTAATCATGTGCAGTAGCTGCCAGTGTGTCAGCATGTCATGCAAGCTGACATCCCTTTCCTGGAGCAGGACCCATGTGAGGACAAGCCCCAAGCTGGGAGCCTGCTCTTGAGTCCAACATTACCCACCCTCTTAGCTTGTGGTAATTGGAAGCCAGCAGACTGTGGGCAGAGCAGTTTAAGAGAGCTTTTTTCCTAGGAATGCAACCCAAGTAATTGGCTTGTTCCTCACTAATGACATGGCAACTACAAAAATCATCTGTCAGAGAATTCTCTTAACTGATTTCATGACTGTGGGTTCTGTACATGCTTGATACTAGGTGTCAGCCAGGTAATTCTGAAGTACTTAGGGGACTGATACACAAACGTTACAAAACCTCTCTTGCACAGGTGCAGACAGCAGAGGACACCCCACTACCTGAAATCATGTTGTTAGTGCAAAGAGGTAGCTTCCTGTCAAAATTCCACAGCATGTGGGGTGTGTAGAACAGGTCCCTGCATCAGCACAGCATGGCCATGGAAGACCCACACTAACTCAAGCTCAGAGACACATCTTCCAGCTGCATTCGATTTTGTCTGAAGGCTCAATGGGTTTCTGACGACGACCCAGGGATGGTGATAAACACATGCACACACGCACACAGTTTGGCAGCTCTGTGGTTTCAATGTGGGCACCAACCAGCACTTTCCTGTCTGGACATTAACACAAACTGACACAGGAAACAGCCCTGGAGTCAATGTTCCAATCGCCACGGCTCTGTGCCATCAGAGTCACATCAATTACTGCAGGTTTTTCTCTTTGTAGAACTAAGCAACTGGGCTTCAGAAGGCATACAGCTCCCCTTGCTCATCTCCTTAATGAACTTCTGCCTGGTGCAGCCATGCTGGGAGACAGGTGGAAAGAATTCCACCGCAGCGCAACGCCTGAAGCTGCAAAGTTTTAAAGGTCCTCCTCTGGATGGCACAAAGCTACAAATTTCCTCGCTCACATATCTTCTAAGTTACAAGGAAGCCCTTTCTTTATCCTAATATTAATGAGTTGGGAAGCCTCTACCACACAGTTCAATTTCACATACATTCAAATCACAGATTTTGAGTTTTTAAGTAGCATCTTAATTTGTTAGTGCCCTGGGAGTAAAAAGCATATACGACCAAACCAAACACTATAGCCTCTAGGCTATTAGCCAGCATGCCAAGTAGGTAATGCATCTTCAGGGAAACCAGATTAGAAAGGACATCAAAACATTGATTTTTTTTTTTTTTAAAGAATCCTATACCTGCAGCATAATGCTGCTAAAGCTAGCAAAACAACAAAGGATATTTTCCCGGTAAGGAAATGTATTATTCTAAGAGCCGGGCAGTGAACACTGTTCCACCTGAGCATGGACATATACAGGCATAGCAATTCTCCTCAAACCCACAGGCATTTGGTTTTGTGAATAATTTACCACTGAGTACCTACAGAAGCTCTGAGAGCTCCGAGAGAGCATAGCCATGTGAAGCGCTGCTAAGAACACCAGTTGAGAAGCCAGGGAGCAGGCAGGTGGAGTCTTTTCTCTCTCTCCCTCCCCCAAAGGAAACAATAGCATTTGTATCAAGTTGAAACAGCTCAGAAACTCGCCCATTCAAAGGAGTTGCGAGCATTTGTGTAGAGAAGCCAAACTGCATTATTTTAATCACCAAAGCCTTTGCACAGTTAAAAGACAAACAGATATACCATCTATATCAAACATATCCCCAGAACTTAATTAAACGAGCCAGGGCTCCTGGCTCCCGTATCCACTCTAAAACATATTTAGTCAGGTTAAGCCAGGCAGCTTCCTTCAGCTGCCCCCCCCCCACTCCCAGCAGCGCCAACCCCCACCCCCAAGCATCAAGTAAATGACAAGTGCTTACCGACTTTGGACTCTTCTTGGGAACTGGTAGCCCTAGGAAAAAAATGCAACAAGGAGAGGGAAGGAGGAGACATCATTAGCATATAAATGTTACCTTTTCTTAAAGAACAATCCCCAGGTGTCTCATGGCCACCTAGTTATCTGCAGAGTTCTGTCATAGTCCTCCCCAGCATCGGAGTTACCAGGCTGTTCATATCGAATCCAAAGCTGAGGGAGGAGGAGAGCGAGAGGCAGGAGATCTATCTGCATTAGCTATGCTGACTTGTACTGCAGCAGCCTGGAGGCTGGGAAAAGAAATTCACAGACCTCAGCGGCCTGGGAAATTGAACACTTGGACAGAATCTCAAATGCTCTTCTGGATTAAGAGAGAGACTTAACTTACAATTAAGTTCAGGATATTCCTTTTTCTTACGAGCCACTTGTCAACGGAAATGGACCAATCAGGACAGAGGGAAGGGTATATATTTAGTTTTAAAGGACAGCATGGTTAAATTTATATCCCCCCCCTCTCCTGCCTTTTTTATTCCCCTATGTATTTCAGGCAAAGAAATGCCTTCTTTAGCTTGGGTGAGCTCAGCCTCAACACAAAGATGAATGTTCTTTCGCCAGCAGAGAAGGATAAAATTGGAGCATAAGTTCAAGTTGGTCTAGGATACCCTCTGGATCATCAGCACACATCTGGATATCTGTCAGTCATCTAAGCAGTCCCCTAACTTGGCTTCTGGAAAACACTGGGGCTTGGACTGGGCTCTAGAGAGGTAAGCATGCCATTTGGAAGGAACAAGGAAAATTTCACAAAGCCGGCAGAGAAAGATAGTAAGCGAGAAAGAAGCGAAACAAAGGTGGTGGCTGAACCTGATGGGCTGTGCTCAGACCCTGTCCTTAGTGGGAGGGCTGGACTGGAAGGAGCCAGTGATCTCATCACTTCTAGGAAAGTGAGCAGCAATCAGAGGCAGGCTTATGGGGACTCTGCACCAGACAAGTGTGGAGAAGGGAGGTGAGAAAGAAAAACAAGCACACGCTGGTGTTTTAAAAGGTATCATCTCCCCAACTGCCCCTCTTTTTCTTTCTTGTTTGGGCATGAGTTAGACCACAAGCTGTAGATCCCATCTGCACCAATGCCAAAGATACATTTGGGACACGATGATTCTGCAGACATTTCAGCTTGGCTCTGAGGAGCGATTCTGAGGTAGTCTGACAAATTTCAAGTCTTTGGGAAGTACCTTGTCAGATCTGAAGCCACACTAAGCCAGCAGAAGTAACAGGAAGCAGTGGAGGTGGGTGGGTGGGGCACTCAGATGAGGGATGCTAATGTTCACACCACCAGTGAGGCCTGCAAGAATCACTGGTCCTCAGAAGTAAAGGGCCACTCCCTGGCAAGGCTCCTCACATTGCAAAAAAAGAAGGTGACCATGATGTGACAGAAAAACTCTCAGATCTCAAAATGTAACACTTACACACACACACACACACACAGAGAGAGAGAGAGACAGAGAGAGAGAGAGAGAGAGAGAGAGAGAGAGAGAGAGAGAGAGAGAGCACAATCCCAGCACCACCCCTTATCCCCGTCAGGGGAGCAGAAACCTGCAGTACTAAGAAAATGTCTCCAGCTTTCTGATGCCAAGGGAAGAGTCACCTCAGGAACATATTTAAAGAAACTGTGACAGAGCAGAAAGTATTACTGTTTCAAGTGAGGCAAAGGCAGGCGGGTCACTTTGGAGTCTTTTGCAACTTAGTTTCTGCACTCATGAATGGGAAGAGCATGGCTCACCTTTTAAGATTGTTAAGGTTAATTAAATAACACAAAATCTTGAGTGCCTCTGTTCTGGTCCTATTCCAACAGCAGGTACTTTTACCTTCCTTGGCTAACTGACATCTTCTACGAAAAAATTATTAGGATTAGCCAACTTCAATCAGGGAAAATTCATTTTGCTGAGTAAACATATAAAAAAAAACATGTAGGGTAGGATTTACTTACAGACTTCAGACTGGGCTGAGCAATTTTTATATGACATGGATTTAAAAGAACTGGGTGCTTTTATTGGTGAATAGGCTGTCCGTAAGAAATCTTTATCAAATGGTATTACTGAGTCACTCCATACACTTTGAAAGTATTACATGGTTATGTTCACATTTTCTCCTAATTCTTACACATTTAATGGAAATAAACCAAGTTTCATTAGTTAGTTTTTATAAAACTTGATTGATCTTTATCCACTGACCCTTCACAAAACTTCATATAGAGTTTCCAACTAGCTCTGTAAGACTCTAGTTTGGGTAGTCACCACCTATCTCTTAAGATTTCCATTCGTAAGGTATGCCACTCTCTGTCAAAGAGGAACAAACACACATTCCCTATGGCGCATCCCACAAAGAGGCTCAGGGCAGCATCCTGATACATGGCAAAACTGAAAGCCACCAGAACTTCTAACAAACCTGTGGGGGTAATCAACCCACAAAGCACTTCATGTGCTTTGAAGGAACGAGCTCTTTCTACATGTAATAATGCAGAGACTGCCTCCAAAACATAACAGAGTGTGAACAGCACGGAGAAAGAGAAGTGTTATGGGAGGCAGTAGACATAGACACATAGTTTTGCCTTCTGTGAATGTCCCCAAACTGATATCTTGGACACCATTCATCATTACTGATCTCACTGAGGTAGTAAGATAGCAATTTTAAAATAAAAATTAATTAATAGCCCTTCTATTAACAATAAAATATCGACCAGCATGAAAGAAATGGGGTAACCCATTAATGTATGTGTATTTCCTCTAGGAAATTGCCCATATGATGTTCCAGAAGGTCCCACCTAACCTGACACATTTTTTGTTTGTTTGTTTTTTTAGTAGTCCTGGCTGTCCTGGAACTTGCTTTGTAGACCAAGCTGGCCTCTAACTCACAGAGATCTGCCTACCTCTACCTCCCTAGTGCTGGGATTAAAGGTACTTGCCACCAGGCCTGGCCCTACAAATTGTATTTTGCAACAAATAACAACAACCTTTTGCAAAAGGCCTTTATTTGTGAGTTGCTGAAACCTTCATTTTAAAAGCCACACTCTTTGACAGAAGCCCAAAGTAGGTTATGGCCACAAATTAATATTTAAATAGTCAAAATCAAGACATTCCACTTGACCGCTTTAAAATGGGGGTTGGGAATCAAAGATTTGTTTTAGGCCATATGGTCATTAAATCTTAAAATCTAATAAATATGAATGCTGGAACAAACTTCCTTATTACAATTTATAATTTATTTTAGCAAAAACTATTCAGAAGGATTGAAAGCAGCTGGGAAAAGCCCTAGAACACAGTCAGAGGGTCACTCCGGGGACACATTCTCTAAGCCTTAGATATGACACAGAGCTCTTAACCAGGAAGAGGAAACTGCAGACCATCCTGTGCTGGGCAGACTCCAGAAGGCAATGTTATTCCTTCTTCATGGCATAGCCCTGGTTTGCTTAGGGAAATTTGTTCTTTGTTCACCCTGTGGCAGCAGGAAGGAGGGTTATGCTCTCTAAACCAAACCACATATTGCTTGTGAGGCATATGGGCACAAGCAGCATCTGTCTTAATGGGCTCATATGGTCCACTCAAGGTAAGAAGGTTTCCTGAAGAGGCAGAAGAAAGCATTTATGGATGGTGCCATCTGCTCTTAGCACCCAAGCAGCAGCAAATGCTACTTCTAAGAGAATCCAGAAAACTTTTACAGGGAGGCATATGCTCAAGGTGTGAGCCTATAAGTGATATATGCAGTGAGAAAAGCCTGGGACCTCGATTTCTAAACTTCCCAGCAGAGAAACCAAAAGGCGGATGATCTGCTAGTGACGGAAACACAACCATTAACACAACTGGGAGTGCTCTCTCCCCCATTAAAAACCAAAGCCATAAACTTTGTTCCCAGACTCCTCTTACATTACTAAATAGAAGGATGATATTCTTGAAGAAATTTTATAATGGCCGGGCACGAATAACTTACAGGAAACAGTAATACTACACAAGCATTGGGAGGCAAGTAAGTCATACATAGAAACATCATTTTCTTTGGCTCATGGGATTCCAAGTGCCTTTACTACCTGTGTTATTATCTCCTGCAACAAGGAAAGCTTTATTTATGAACATACACATGGATACCACAATAAACAAAAATCTACATTGCCTTTAAAGTAAGGCAAACACAGCACACTGGAGAACAACTGCCAGGGTTATTATTGACTTCTGCAACGTGCAAGAGTCATTTCTTTCCCTTCAAATGAACACAAATACATCACTCTCCTCTCCTTGTTCTAAGAGTTAAACCCAGGGTCCACGTATGCTACATCGTTACATCATTAGTCCTTGCTTTTCTTCTGTTTTGAGACAAGGTCTTAGTATGTATCTCAGGCTGGCTTTGAACTCATGACCCTCCTGTTTCCACTTTTGAACACTAGAAATATATGGTATGCTACCATGTCAGGCTGAGGCATAGTGTTGTCTAGACAATGACTGAATGAAATGGTTGGGAAAAAGCAGTGCTCAGCTGAGCTAACTGGGAAGCTAAACACAAACTTTTAGCCCAGTGAAGAGCAAACCTGGAGTTGCCTGGACACAGGGCTTCTATGGCCCCAGTGCTCCAGGATTAAAGGAAATGAGTTGTCAGGCTACCCTCCCTGATTGATGGAAAGAAGAAAAAAATTAGGCAAAGGGTGTTGAGAGGGTGAATTTTGAAGTCACTGTGACATACAAAGAGGATCTAACAAATAATAAAAATGCACAATGTCGCTGGCTAGCACTTCCTTCGTTATGGCTTCCACTCCCCTTTCACTGGGTCTCTAGACATTGCCATCCTACTACAAACACTTTGGCTTTCTTTAAGCATTCTATCTCCTTTTTCTTGGAACTGTCTAAAAGGAAGTATCAACGATTATGAGCAGAGGAATGCATTGAAGGACACACCACAACACTAATACTTAGAAGCAAGATGCTGCTCTGTGAAGTCTGTTTATGGTGATTAGCTGAGAGAGGGACCAATGACTTGTAGATGTTCAATGGGAAGGACAGACAACTGAGAACAAGGCTCCTCCATCCAAGCAGAAATTATCAGTAGGAAAAACTAGTGCTTTTTAAACAAGCCATGAACACCATTCCTTACCAGCTAGCTTTTTGTTTTGTTTGTTAGAGACCATGTAAAGGGGGACATAATACATAGATGTACATGAGAATGTTACTTTCCATTGACCTCAGTGTAGATAAAATTTAGATGCTAGGGAGAGTGCACGCTGGAAGAATACAGGACAGATTCACTCACAGGTCTAAGCACAGTGCATGGAAAGCCCTACTATGAGCCATGAATTGAAATGATTTAGAGCAGTGAGCAAGGCTGAAGAGGCTGAAGTCCTGATTTTGCAGTCCTCACTCTGTGGAGAATCAACAACCCAGTAGATCACTCCCATGGGAAGTTTCTTCTTTGATGACAATGACAAAGAGGCTGGGCCTGGGAACAGCTATGTTAAAACAATATTTTACCTGAATCATAAGAATGAACTTGGCATGAGGTTATTATCCATGCAAGATCGAATGAACTCTGCCATATGCCTAGCAAAGCATGGCTGGGGAGACCCAGGAACTTGGGGTATGCCCTGGAGAGGTTCCAAGTCTGTTCACAAACCCAAAATAACAGCAATGAGCGTCAACCGCCATAATAGAAGGCAACCCTACGACATATAGAACAGAGACAAATAAGCCACCAAGATAGAAGGTAACCTTATGACATATAGAACAGAGACAAGAGACTGATGCCATCAGCAAGAAAGGAGTGAAATGGGTGGCCTGGAAATGAGGGACAGTCAGAGTTTGCCCTGTGGAGAAGCTGGCAGCAACATGCTGATGATTGACTGAATAAGGATCATGACTTTTACAGTTGTTTCAGGCTAAATAAGTATGTCAACATAGACTCAAAGCAAAGCTTGAGCCAGGGTACATTTCTACTGATGCATGTAACAAAAAACACACTATATCACAAAATTAAATCCATAAAACAAAATGAGAAATTATTCTAGTTTGGACAGTTTGATTTTTTCCCCCCTCTTTCCTCTAGCCAAAACCCATCATCAACTCTGCAGAGTAATTTTTCAATGCAAACAGTGTCAGCTGCCAAGAATACACGATCAGACCCACTGGCCTCAGAAAGATGAAGACACTCTTCCTTGGGAAGTCAACTAATGGTTACTATGAAATAGCATCACCCTAATAATGAAGAGGGCTGGTTTGACTTCAGGGTCTAGGGGAAGGAGTTCCATACTGTGTCACCTGGCATCTTACAAAGAAGATTAAGAATATAGTTATACAGGTTTTATAGCTATAGAGAAGTTGGCTTCAATTACACAGTACATATAGCCTAATAAATATGTCTCTAGGAGAAATAAATGGCTTGTGAGGCTGGTGATTGCTAATGGTTAGAGCGCCTTTCACCTCTAAGTCAGAAGCCTTGAACTGACAGATGCGGAGAGACTTGAAGCATTAACACTATGGGCTGCTGAAAGACTAAGCAATTCTTCATAAATAAATGGTCACTTGAGAAAAAAAAAATATCATTGAAATGGGAGGATGTTCCTACAGTTCATTCAAAAGCATATGAAGTATGGACTGGGGTTGTAGCTTAACAGTAGAGGGTTTGCATACCATGCAAGAGAGTTAAAATAACAAACAACAACAACAAAAACAAAACAAAAAAGCAAAAACCCAAACGTGTACCTATAACTCGAAGGGTAGAAATTCTTCCTTTTCTTCTTATTTCATATATATATATATATATATATATATATATATATATATATATATATATATATATTTATTCTTTAAAATTGAGACCTGTGTGTTAAACATCTGGAGAGCATAGATGTGCACTGCTCTTTACAACAGTTCTCTGAGAAAATCCTAATACCCTCTTTACAGATGAGGAAACAGTTACACTAAGTGTTACACAATGTAGCCAAGGGCACACTAGCAAGTAAGCAGTGGAGGAGACTATACAACATGCTATTCTGGGCAAAAGACCACAACAAAGGGATGAAAACTATAGTTGTCCAAGCAGTATAAAATGAATTTACAGAAAAATTTTCATGTAGCCTCACGGAGAATCTAGCCTTACCATCTGCAAGCAACAGGTCAGTTTGCCACGCTATCTCAAACCCACATTCCTGATTTAAATTTAGGCAGATGGTTCTCTTCTTCAGTTGGAGTCTCTGTGTAGCACATTTCTTAATCCTCTGAGTTATTACTCTAAGTCACAGTACCTAAATCACTGCCCACTGCAGTTATGACTCTCCTTGATTGGGGGCAAAGAAGCAAACTTAAAGCTATACAGCTGACCGCTAAGAGCTGGAACCACAGTAGTAGTAATAATTTATCTGGTTTGCAACTTTTTCCTCATAGTGCACAATAAAAGGATTTTTTTTTAATGGGGTGTAGGGAAAAGAAGTAATGAGTCAGAAGCAGGGGGAGCTGGGACACCTTGTCTTCATAAAGGGAAAGAAGAACTGTCACTTTAAAAGTCTATTCTGTCATGATGCAGCACAGGGACAATCCTTCTCCAGGGAATAGCCTAGCAAGATGTGCTCTTTCAAAGCACAATCAAGGCAATTCCTATAGTTCTCTACATCGTGCAGGTTGTGAATTTAGGGGTCTTACCTCACTCTAATAATATTTCCACCTCTGGGGAACACTCCTGGGATGACAGACCGCCAGCTGCAAAGTACTGATTGCTGCTTATATGGATGTTTTACTACTGGCCTTGCTGATTCTCCCTTTTAGCAACAGCTTCTTCACAGAGAAGCTGTTGGGCTATGGCAACTGGGGTGGCCTAAAACTCTACACAAGTCCCTTCACATTTCAAAGGTTGAATTTCAATAGTATTAGGAAGTAGGGAGGGGATTATGAAACAATAGCTCAGAATAGTGCACTGAGAGAAAAACTCAGTTAAGAATTCCTCTTCCAAAAACAGGATGCTGCATGTGTCCCTTCCCCCAAGGGGAAGTTATCACTGTAATTGGTACTGAGGCACTTCTGGGTTGTAAAATCCACACCAGGACTCTTTCCTGCAGCACTGCTGACTCTCGGTCAATTCCTATCCCAACTGCTTATTTTTAGTAGTGTAAGTACTGCATGGGATGGAGAAAGCTATCTAGTAGAATAATCTGAATTTTATCTTTTCAAGACACCCAAACCTGGAAGAGGAGTGGCTTCTGGGACATTCTTTATCCCTTCCACCATGTATCCTTCTATCTAAGCATCCCTATTTCCACTACCATTGCTTTGTCTTCCCTAAATGATTGCAAAGGCCTCATCGCTGGACCTTTAGCCTTTCTGTGCATGCCCTTTGATTTATTATACACAGGGAGACCACAGATGGCATTGTGTAGCACAGATCCAATGACAGGGTCCCTTGGATATATGCCTCCTTGCTTCCCAGCATCCGTTTAATGACTCTCACTCTCTTCTGTGCATCTCACTGAGCCCTCCTTTTCCTGAGCAGCTTTTGATCCGTTTCAGTTCTACTTGAGTCACCTTGTCCATATGTTCTAGTTCTGCTGCCATTCACTTCTGAACTCTGGACATTTTCACCGGAACCTCCCCCATCTTGGAACACTAAGCCTGAAACTCTATGCATGGGCAGCATCTCATCTTGTCAACATTAAGACCTCAGAATTGATCCAGGCCCCCAGCCAATAGGAAGTGACTCCTTTTTTACCATAATTGATTTACAAAGCCCGGCTTGTTCCCAGATACCATGACACTCCCAAAAATAACTTGCCCACATCTTTATTTGTTGTCCTTGTTTACTTGTCTTTTGTCCACCTTATCTGCCTATGCCGAGCTTCAGAAGCACAGCTGGACCTCGGGTCAGTAAATATCTTTCCAACAAATACATGAATGTGCAGAACTTATGAAGTGAGCCCATATTTCAGTGGCTGCAGGAAAAGCTGATGAGGCAACTGGGAGGGGCAACCTGGCCTTTCATTTTATCACCACATCATTGCCGCGGTGCCTATTTAACAACTCTTGATCCTTGCTGTTTCTTGATTTATTGGTGAGCCGCCAGGCTCAGCCAAACTTGGAGCTGCCTCACTCCGCACACAACAAGGTTCCACTGTGCCACCTTGTGTCCTGACTTCCCATGACAACAAGCTTGCTTCTCAGAGCTCAAACCCAGCCCCAGGAAATGCATATGTTCTCAAGGACTGTTTCCAGCCTGAGATAAGAGCTGTTCCATCTTTGCTTATGAAACACACGAAACAAACTTTCATTACGACAGGAGTTACAAGGCTCCAAATAGCTCCTTTTCACTCTCACACAAGTGCTAATGGGAAGAGGGGCAGCTGCTTTCTGCAGGCAAAGTCATGCATCTCTGGAGCATTCCTAACAGCCTCATGTTAGGAATTTCTCTTTTGTTACAATGGGTTTTTTTTTTTTTTTTTTTTTTTTTTGTTTTTTCTTTAATTTCACAGGGAGGCAAATTCTCAATGCCTTCTGTAAGGATGTGACCATTTCATATGCCTTTATTACAGGACTGCTTAACCACAACTGAGGACAATCCCCCCTCTCGCACCAAATCCAACTTTAAGAAGTCTCATATAGTTCAGATAGCACAGGTTGTGGTTAATAACAGCAAGATGATCCCCAACTGGAGGCCAGGGCACTGCATTATTAAAAGAGTCTGAGAATCAGGCCAAAGAAGCCACTTATACAGGGGTCAGGCTTTCCAGAGAACAAAGGACATATCAAGTGAAGCCCCATTTGTGTCCCGTGGAGATATTAAATGTCTTCAAAATCCTCTTGATGAAACAGTATCTGAAATGGTCTAAGTGACTGTGTGAATTACTGAGGTGGGGGAGAAAGAAGGTGTTTCCTTGGCTCTGTCAATTTCTAATGAATAGAAACGAATCTTTTACTTCGGGAGAGGGGCTTATACCGTTCAGGTTTCAACCAGTCCAATCTCATTGTGCCAACTGTATTTACTTACAGATGAAATATAGAAGTTGGCATGAGTTCACACACTCTAACACACACACACACACACACACACACACACACACACACACACTGGATTTACTTATAGGAGAAATAAAGGAGTAGGCATCAGTTCACACACAAACACATGTGGACACACACATACAGTCCCATCCACCCTGAGTGAGCCTCGTTACAAATAACTTTTATAGGTCAATTGTATTTAAGATGCAGGAGAGATCTGAGAACTTTGATGTCACTGCATGGAGTGTTTCAGCCCGGAACAAGATAGAGACTGGAGCACCATGTTTATGGCAAGGGAGAGGAAATCTGTGCTGACCCAGGAAGCATTCAAGTCCCTGCTCGTTGTGCAGGGCAGTCACCGAGGCCCCCTTGCTCCTTCTCCTGTCTGAAGCTAGCTGTTCCTGTTGTTTTTCTTGGCAAATCAGGCTAAAAGTTAATGAAGATGGGCGATCTTAATGCTAGCAAACACTCAGAAAGGACTTTTAAAGGCTGTTATAAAGTTTCTGAGACTGCTTTTTTTCTTTTTAAAGATAAAACAAAGACAAAAAAAAAAAAAAAAAAAAAAAAAAAAAAAAAAAACCAGCCATGGGTATTTTGGAAATCCTCAAGCACACTGCATGTGCCCAGCTCATTCTGTGTTTTTCCTTCTGCTTTTGGATTTCACAAATCCTGGGTTACCCTACTAACTTTAAGCAGACTACATGAAAGGCTGTTAATAACAATTGTCATGATAAGTAAGGGTGGCGGACAACAAATGGAACCGTGCCTCGGGACTCTGGCTCTCCTTAAATTAAGAGTCCCTGGAAACAGTGGTCAGAAAAGGAAGAGTTCCTTGGACATTCCCACAAGCTCTCCTGTCCTTACTGCATCTTCTTGGGGGCCTCTTCCAAACAGCAATGCTCTTTGGATTGTAGATTTCACAAAACAGCGCATTTTTGTAAACCGTAATTGAGCAACTGAACATAAGCTGCCAATTCCTTACTCTGCAAACTGAGAACATCTTCAGAACGATTTAAAAAGGAGGCCAAAGGCACTCAGCAATCTAACTGGAGACTTCACTGGGAAAACTTCCCTGCTCACTGCTGATTCCCCTCCTTTCGCTGCTGCAGGAATAACACACCAGTCACTTCACCCCAGCAAAAGTACAAATGGCAGCACATGTTCACATTATCTTTCTTCCTCTGCCCCAAGCACCATCCACCAAGACAAAGCAAGCGCTAAATTAACCACCCTCCACCTCCACTGGTGGGCTGAGAGTGTGACAGGCCTGTATCAGTCCATCTTAGTTACCACACAGGAGGGTGCCCTTCTACCCATATTTCAGAAAACAACTAGGAAGTTCAAAAACACTGCCTAAGACTGGCCCAGGCTGAGCCTCAGTTAGTGTAGATGTCACAGGGAGCTGTCACAACTGGGCAAGGCTTTACTTCCATTATTGAGGAGTTATAAGAGACAAATAAGAAATAAGAGACTGAGAAATTAAGTATCTTATGCCCAAGTTCAACAACAACAAAAGATAATAGAGAAACTGATGTCATTTGCATTTTAAAGAGTAGAACACAGAAACTGCAATAAGCAAACACAAATGGTTATCAAAGGGATTCTAAACATGGCTCTCAGAATTGACATGGTCCTGTAGACAGGCAGCCCACATATCTGCAGACATCGATTGTTACATCTGGGGAATGGGAGCTGTTACCGGCATCAAAGCCTCACTTGAAAACCAGCCTTTCCCCTCCTTCAGCTTGCCAGGGTGTTAAGTAAAACTTGCTTTACCAAAGCAAACTAATTCCACAAACACACAATTCTATTAATTCATGGGCAGTGTTGTTATTTTTAATGCAATCATCTGTCACTTTGGTAGGTGGTATGTATCTACTGCAAAAGTCACCAGAGAACATAATCCATTTTTAAATTTAGAAACAACAACAAAGTCTAAAAGAGGACAAGACAGTTCTATCTCCAAATTATTTTTATAAAACTGATGCTCATGTCAACCATAGGAAAGTCTTTTTTTCTCTCTCTCTCCAAATACAGATTTTACAGGGTTAATCATGCCAGGATCAATGACCAGACCAACAGACAAAGTAGACAGGCTTCCTCTGTGTAGCAATAGCCGTCTGTCCTGGAACTCACTCTGTAGACCAGGTTGGCCTTGAACTCACAGAGATCCGCCTGCCTCTGTCCAAGTGCTGGGATCAAAGGGGTGCGCCTCACTGCCTCTTTTCCCTTTTTTAACTGGGCACAGTGAAACGGGAGTCTCAATTGAGGAGACACTCAGATCAGACTGACCTGTGGATATACCTATGGGTGACTGTTTTGATTGCTGACTGATGGAGGAGGGCCATACCAATGCTGGCAGCCCCATTCCCCGAGTGAGGCAGTCCTTGGTAAACAAGGGTTTGCTGGCAAGCAGCATTCTGTCATGGTTTCTGTAGAACCTCCTTGCCTGTAAATGAGTTCCCTGGTTGTGAGTGGTACATGTGTAGAACACAAGGCAGGCCTGCCTTCAAGTTCCCACTTGAGTTCCTGTTCTGGCTCCCCTCAGTGATGGGACTGTGACCTGAAAGGCCGAACAAATACTTTTCTCCCCTAAGTTGCTTTTGGTCATGGTATCTGTCACAACAGATGGAAACTAGAACAGTAGGGCACATCATGTGTTTTTAGAACATAAACGAGCCACACTTTTGCATGCTACCTGGTGCAAGGCAGATGAGTGGTGAAAACACAGAGGCCGTAAGGCCCACAAAGCCTAAAACAGTTGCTAGCTTGCCTTTTCCACAAATTTGTCAATCTCAACCTACAGCTCACCTACTGCATGCCACTCTCCCTAACAGCCCACGACTCACCTCCCTTGGTGTTAACTGTTGTCACTCTGAGCTGCCAACCCTTGCTCAACCTCAGCAATAGCTCCTGTCGATCTGCTCCAATCTCACCTTCTCCTCTAATGCACTCTTTCACACACACCACTGGGCAAAAATGGACATGACATTCCAAGTCCTGGACCTGATCCCCAGTTCCTGACCTCGGTTATGACTCTTAGTGCGTGTTGTCTCCAGTCACGCTGCCCTCCTTTACTTCCTTCCTGTGGTTGCTTGTGTTTGGCCAGCTAACACAGAGGAGTCATCCTTCCCAATCCCCCATACTGTCCAGCCCATGCTTTGACCTCTTCCCAGGGCTCTCCTCTGCCTGACACCTCCTGTTCACCTGCAGGCTTTTGCCCCTTTGCACCTTTCCTAGAACAACAACTTCACAAAATTAAGTCTTTTTCTGTTTTCTTTGCAAACGATTCTGTTCTGCTCCCTGTGTCTAGGCAATGCTGGGCACATAATGTGAATAAATTTATTCCCTCCCCAAAGAGACAACAAATCATTGTCTTCACCATTCACAGGCAGTTTTGTGAGTAGCAGCACAGAATAGTAATTTTACTGCTGTCAGCCTAGCCAATGAAATGCTACTGCTCTTCCAGAAAGGCCAGGGGATGCCACTACTTTTCAATGAGAAAGATAAATCTCATATACATTTATAATAAATAATGTGCATACGTTTGGGATATTATATTTACCTTCAAGGGTTATGGGGTACTTGCTTATAGGAAAAAATGATTTGTTTGAGGCATGTCAACCACTCAGCGTTATGAATATAAAGGAATGGGGCTAAGGAGATGGCTCAGTTGAAAGGCCAAGCATGAGACCTGGGTTCAATTCCCACAAGTCATGTGAAAAAGCCAGCCACGGTAACACACACTGATAATCCCAGTTCTGGGTAGACGGAGACAGAAGATCCCCATGGCTCACTGACCAGCTGGCCAAACCTACTCATATGAACTCTAGGACCACAGGAGACCAAACAGCAAGCTGAACAGTTCCCGGGGAATAACACTCAAGGTTGACCTTGGGCCTGGACTGCACATGTGCACAGGCACATATACTCACACACAAATAGCCAGATATATAATTCAAAATAGTAAATATTAAAAAAGAATATAAAGAATAAACTCCAATTGTCCAATTATATCTGACACTCCCTATAAATGTATGAGCAAATAAGCAATATGCTTAGATTTAAAAATTAAGACAAAATATAATTAAAGATGTCAGAATTCCTCAAGTCATGAAAACAAGGAGCAATTCTCATGCATTATATAATGAAACACAGCCAAAATAGAAACATTTTTATATTTATCTCCCATCTTGGTGTAAGTCATCTCAAATGCAAATGTGACCTAACATTTTATGAAGAATTCCAAAATAAAATCCTTGATGACTTTAAGCCATGGCAATAAACCAAAATAACAACTTCAAACTGCATTGCTAATAAAGGCCAGAAGGCTCCTTAATAGCAAACTTGAAAGCTATCCTGCTTAGCACCACGGAAGTGCAAGAAGTTTGTTCATTTTAACTTGAAAATCTTGTAACCACCTTGAAGGAATCAGGTTTCGCACAGGATCCCACAAGGCCTCAACATTCCAATAGTGCTGCCAAACCCAAACACCCTCAGTAGGCTGTGACATCAGTGGGAGATACCACGCCCATCAACACACTAAAGAAGATGTCAACAGCTTCCTCTTTCAAAGGAATTCTGACAAACTGTACACTGCTTATAGCTAGGTAGCAGATCACACATATTTTATAAGCAAGAATTTTAGCTGTTATTTTTAAGGGCAGATCTCAATTTGTAGACCTGATTGGTTGGAACTCAAAGATTGCCTACCTCTGTTTCCTAAATGCTGGAATTAAAGGCGAGTGCCACCAATGCCTACAATGTTTTAAATTTTTTTTTTTAAAAAAGTGTTTTATGTGTATGTGTGTTTTAGTGCATGTGTGCACACATGCATGCAGTAGCCAGTGCAGGTGAGGGCAATGCATCACATGGAACTGGAGTTACAGATGGTTTTGAGCCACTATGTGGGTGCTGCAAATTGAACCTAGGTCTTCTGTAAGAGCAGAAAGTGCTTTTAGCCAATGAGCTAGCATTCCAGCTCCTGTTTCCAAATTTTAACCTTTATTTGTGTGTGTATGTGGACATGAGCATGCATGTGTGCTACAGTACGTGTGAGTGTGTAGGTCAGAGGACAAGTTGCAGGAGTCAGTTGTCTCATTTTGTCATGTGAGACCCAGGGACTGAACTCAGCCTGGCAGCAAATGCCTTTACCTGCTGAGCCATCTTTCAGTCTAGTTGGGTATAATTTAAATTTTTTAAATAAACCTCTGTCATGGTTAGTTTTTACCATCAACTTCACTTTCAACTAGGATTAGGCACAAGTCACCGAAAAGGGAGTTTTGATTGAGGAATAGCCTAGATCAGACTGGCTGGTAGCCATGTATATGAGAAGAATTTTCTTGATTACTGATTGATGTGGGAGGGCTTAGCCTCCTGTGGACATTGGCCATCTTAGGGCAGGTGGTCCTGGGCTGTATAAGAAAGCTGGTAGAGGGGCTAGAGAGATGGCTTAACAGTTAAGAATCAAGCCAGTGAATCCTAGAGCCAGTCATTCCACAAAGGGCTACTCAGGTGTAGTTTATTTTATCCCAGAAGTGAGGTGTTGAATGCACTTTATTTTACCATTTCTCTTAACTACATACCTTGGAACAGAAGGAAAAATCTGACAGGGAAGATGACTTCTGAGTTAGTAGAGTTATTTCTTATTGTGCAAGGTAGTAATACCAATAGATACCACTGATTCTTAGGCATCTTGATTTACAGATGTTCTTTACAAACACAATCCCCTGTCCTTGTGAGCAGTCAAGCTTTGCAAACAGACAGACATGGGTTCAGATCCAGGTGTTACCACTGTTCTGCTGCATAGTGTTGGTCCTTTCCTTGTGTTATCCCTGCAGTAATCACATCCCAGAAGTTGGGCTAAGGAGTGCGGTTCAGAAAACATGGCCTGGTATATCTCATTTGCTCATACAATACATGTGATTTTCGTGGGGTTTTCCCCCCTCAATAAGCCAGAATTGGGATTTAATAAAGATAGTTGTGTATAGCTTTAAGCATGAGAATTAAGAGACAGAGATGGTCGGTAGAAAGAAAGGCACATCTGTGAGCGTGGGTGTAGGCTTCTCAAAGAAGAGCTGTAGAAACTACAGCATACTCAAGCATAGGCACAGGTTCCTTAAGGAAGAGTCATTAATCAATGTGGTTTTTCTGAATAACTATCATGTGCTAGGCTCTATTCCAGATAATAGGATAAAGTACTGACTGCTCTCATGCAGCTCTCATGCAGACCCCCAAGTAAGTACAAGCAACCTGTCCCCTACCCAACATGATACTTTCTGAGGGTTAAGACACTCAAAGTCTGAAAATACTAACTTGAAATTTCCAGAAATAAGTCATAGTATTGAATTGTATGTTGGCGAGAGAGGCATGCATGTTTTCCTAGTTATTCATTACTACTGGCTATTATTGGTCTCTTCTGTGTTTAACAAAGTAATCTTTACTGCAAGTATGTGTATATATACTATCTATGCTTCAAGGCATACACGAAGGTCTTGGAGTGTATACCCTAAGGATAAAGGAGTTAAAAACCTCTAAACCCAAGAGAACAGGGAGGGACAGTGACTGATGTGAATGGCCTCTGAGATGAAAGGGTCTCAGAGCAGAGGCTGGAGGATGTGAGGAATAGAGTCCCGAGGTTCTCTGGGAGAAGAAAGAGCAGAGAGGGGATATCACATGGCAGGACTTGACATGGGACTGTGTAGTTAATGGGAAGTCATTCGGATGTGAGAAGGGCCTTGACTTAACTTTAATCCACTCTAGACAGAGTATGTACAGAAGCACCAAGTTCTCTTCTGAGGCCAGTACAAAGCCAAGTGCCATAGGGTGCCTGGCAGAGGCCAGGGAGGGGTGAGATGCACCCTGAGCCTGGATATCTAAGAAGGGACAGGGGCAGCATCTGTGAGGCAAGAACATGTAGTACTCAACTCCATTAGGCTATCACTCTGTGAGGAACCCGAATTTCCCTTCCTAGGGCCTTGCAGCTTAGTGTGAGACATTCTGGCAGTCAAACACTTAAGTGGTGCAATTTGCAATTCATTCTCCAGTCCAAGACCAGAGGGCAAAGAGAGGCGCCTGATCACCCAGTTTAACTGCCAGGCAGACAGCTCACTGTGGTACTAATTATGATGGTTTTGCATCATTTCAGAAGGAGCACACACAGACTCATAGACACACACCCCCAGATGGAGATATAGGACAGACAGGCACACACACACACAGAAACACACACACACACACACACACACACACACACTTAGATGACTGAACTTAGATTACCACTTTGCCTGTTTGGATGATTTAATGAAATATCATCAGTGAATTTGATGAGAATTAAATTGATATCAATTTGTTTATGAACTTCAGGCTTATTCATCTCTCTATGTATAAAGTAATTTACCAACAACTATGCTAGTGGGATAGTTTCTATACATAAAATACACTGAGCAGTTCTGCTACCAGAGTAGTTTCTTCTACTTTTCTTTTTTTTTTCTCCTCCTCCTCTTCTTCTTATGTCAGAAGGCTTTTTAGCATAGTGTTTAAGCACAATCTCCATAGCCCAGATTCCTGGTTCAAATCTTAGTCAGGTATAAAATTTGGGGAAAATCTGATATTCTTGAGATCTTAACTTCTCTTAAAACATAGAACTAATATTGCACCATTTTCAGAGGGTTCTAGGAATTCTATGTCAAGAGTATGCAAACCATTAAGGGCAGTGTCTGGCACAATGGCAGTTTATTGTCTGAGTTACAAGTCTTATGCATGCATCCCCAAAAGAACCAGGAATCCCTGCTTTGCTCTGTACTATTCAAATTTAGCTGTACTTCCCCCCACCCCATCCCAATACTCCACATTTCCTTTCCTATTGTAGGAGGCAGTAAATAGGCACCTTCATTTTACAGAGGATCCCACTTTGAGTAACTCTGTACATAACAGTAATTCCAGGTTGGCTGCAAAAGTGAGGTGTCACTAGGTTTAATGTATGTCTGTGTTTGAATGTGTATGGTTGTACCATGGTAACATGTCTGACTAGAACTCAGCCACTATTTTCATATTTCTCTCTCTCTGCCAATACATCATTGCTCTTCTCCAGTGAATTAATGTGACTCTAAAGCTATACTGGTATATTTTCCCGTGACTTGAAATGAGGCAGTCTACTTTAAAGCACCTGTGGTATAAGAAAAAAGACACAGAGTCCCACCTTCTGGGAATCCTACAATTTCAGCTCTTAAGATTTGGATCCTAAAAAATAACTTAGTGGCTTGACAAAAGAACTCTGTATATGATATGGTTCTTATGTACTGTGGAGTAGACATCCCTTCCATTATTGTCACCATCACTATAAGCCAGTCATGGTCTTCACCCAAGACAAGAACTTCAGAATCAAACCACTCCTTCTATTGTCGGAAGCAGAAGAGTGCAGAAGGTGGGAGCTGAAATGTCTCTTAGGAAAGATGGGGACATCTGCTGCTTAGAGAAGCTTAAGTGGGAAAGTCATAGCTTAGCAAGGGAGAGCATACCCAACCAAGCAAAGGCCTTGATTGAGCCTCATGACAAACAAACCCAGAAAAATCTTTTAGAAAATTATTAAAAAATTCAACTAAATCTAGCATTATGAATTTAAGCCCCCCCCCACATACATACAAATTATATGAGAAGTTAAAGCTAACCAGGGTTATGGGGTAGGAGCCTGGTTTCATTTACACCACTGGCTGCTTACCTAGCAGCAGCCAACAATGGAGCTTCTAAAACAAAACACAGATCTCAAAACATCATGGAATGATATTAAAACCATGAGTTCTGGCTAGAGGTCATCTTTTCTTTTCCTTTTTTCCTTTCTTGGTTGTTGTTAATAAAAAGCCAGCCCAACCAACTAACTGGTAATATTAGTAAAACAGCATGGATGGACCACCAACAGTTATCTACATCATACACTTAAGGCAGACATAATTTTGTTACATTCTGAACTAAAAAGCTAAGGAGAGGCAAGGCACTTGCCAAAAAGCACACACACAGTCACAGCAGGAGCCAGGTCCAATTCAAATGTCCTCCCTCTGGCTTCAACTCTACTGTCTTTGCTCCACAGCACTGGAATCATTCTTTTCATGAAATAGAAGCCCAAAGATTCTCTAGTTAAAAATGTTCTTTTTCCATTTTTGAGAGGTATAAGGGTAAGGACACAGCTTAACCCAGAGGCTTGCTCACTCCTGGCAGACCCAGTTCTATTAGATGCTTTCCCTCCAAAGCACAGCATTCATCCTCTACATTCACAAAACAAAACTGTCACAAACTTCTTCAAGTCAAGACAAAATCAGTTCTGAGAGAGAAGCACAGAGGTATGCATTAGCTAAGCAAGCAAAGTTTGTAAACCATGGGGCATGGGTGCTGTGCTGAATACATATTAAGTGCTCCCGTTAAACATGGGGAAACTTATACAGGGTAAGTTCTTTAGTACATTCAATACAAAACAAAACAAAACAAAACACTATCAATTAACCATTAGCTAGCACAACTTTCCAAACTCAAGAAAGACTACAGACTTACGCTGGCACTGGGAGGCAGAAAAGAGACTGTAAATGTTAGTACAATTTCAAATCATTCCAGAAAGAAAGCAGTCTCCTTTCTGGACAGCAGAGGGAGGAGGAGAGAAGGACATGCTTGAGAGGACATCACAAGAAGGAGGGCTGTGCCTTACAGACAAATCCTGGAGCAACAGCAGGAAGGAGGTCTAGTTGAGTGAGTAGGGACAACCTGTGACAGTCCCAGCTAGTTAGCCTGTGGAAGACAACCCTAGCAAATCCAAGCCAGACCCCAGAAATTAACAAAAGCAACTTCATCCTCTGCCTTATTTTCATACTGATGGAAAGAGGTAACAGACATGAAAATACTAAAAGTAAAAAATGTAAACTGAACCAAATTGACAAGGGCAACCAGTAAGACTGAACATGGGACTTAGGAATGAAAACAGATGCGACAAACATCCAAACCCACTTTATAAGGCATATAGAACGCCATCCCCAACATGGATGCCACAGCATCCTAGACGATATGGATTTAATGAGTGAATCAATCTGTCTACCACAAACTATGACAGAAATGAGATTCATGAGCAGTCAGTGAACTGACCATTCACTTTCTCATCTCAGCCAGCTGCTGTCCTATTTCTTCATCAAACATTCTCCTTGCACCCCCCACCACACAGAGGGATGATTAAATGTCAGCCTCAATGCAAACAACTAATGTGTGGCATAACCAAATATATTTTTATGCTTTTGAGAAAGATTAATAGTAACTGGTAATGGCCTGCCAACTGCAGATGTACAAACTTCCTATCCGACACATAAATCAAACACAGGGTATATGGTGTACTTTACAGACTGTCGCTGTTACAGCAATTTTAAATTACTCAAGTTGTAGAGTAAACCATGTAGATGTTGATTAATGAGGCAATATATTCTGGATCTTCCCATATGAATGTCATAAAATGTAATAGCATCAACAGAAAAACAGTCTCAGAAATTTAGAAAATATATACTTAGTTAACATGAAGGAGTATATATTTCTATAATCAACTCTTTGCTAGTTTAGGCAAATGCATTATAATATGAGTTGAGTTAAGGATTATCACAAAACTAATTTTTGGTGCCCTTAAACGTGAATCTAATGATAGAAGAACCCAGTACACAACACACTCAATAGAAAGGATTAAAACAGTTTAGAGAGGAGACTGGCTAAAACGTGCACAGGACTTGGATTAGAGAGATGCCTGCTAGACCAGCCAGACATGTAAGCAAGTTTGCTGAATCAGTGTTGTTCAGAGATACGTGGGCAGAGCACTAGAGTAGGGACAGTAGAACCAGAAATGAGGTGAACAAATCAGTTCTACTACTTACACCCCAAGGAAATAGTAAAGATCAGACAAGAGGTGCATACATTTATGAGAGCACTCTACAAATCACCAGTTTGTCCGCATGAACCAAGGCCACTTTTAGGGATTAGCTTTCCGGGTATCAAGTGGTCTCAGAACCAGAAGAAAACTCAAAATGTACTGGAGTGGCTTTGCCAAATCGGTCTGCGCAACGTTTCTTGTTTGTTTTAAATTTTAGACAGGGTCTCACTATGTACTTCTTACTATCCTAGAACTCACTCTGTAGACCAGACTGGCCTTGAACTCACAGAGATCCTCCTGAGTGCTGCGATCATTGTGCATCCCCACACCCCTCCTGCACAATGGTTTTGATGACTGCTCCCAAAAGTTAGAACACTCTAATGGACTCAGCAGCTGTGCTGTGTTCTGGCTTTCCTTTAACAACCCTGATCACTTTGCTCACATAGTATACAACTTCAAGTGAGCAGCTTTGTTGCAAGGAAACCACATTTGCTAATTGATCCTTTCCAAGGGCTAAGTATTCTATGCACTGAAGAGGATGGGGTGAACAATAAGCTACAACTAGTTACAAGTTTGCACCCCAGGAGTGAGACATTTCAGGACTGAGTATTTCTTAATGTGAAAGTAACAAGTAGTAAGAGTGCTGGTGAGAAAATGTGAGGCTTAGGCAAGGAGAAAGAAAGAAGGAAGCCTAAGGTCAAGACTAAGATGAACTAAAGCCTGTAATGTTACTCTAAAAGGAGTCAGGTGTGCCAAATAGTAGGGTTAACAAACAACAACGTGAGGATGCTTGTGTTGGCTTATTGAACTGATGTTCCAGTGAAAGAGAAATGAAAATAAAATATAAAGTGATGGCTCATGATAATAATTAATCACATTGACTCTGATAAGGGCTATCACAATATAGATAGATATATAGGAGAGATGTTGTAGATGTGTTGGTGGTTAATTTCAACAGTGTGATAGGTAACTCTCTAGGGATAAATCAGAGAGGAAACCGGATCACAGAAATAGAAAGGTCCTGAGGTTGGAAAGGACAAAGCCAGTGTGGCTAAACTCCAGGGGAAGTAGCAGACTAGTAAGAACCGAGGCTGGAAGAGTGGACTCAAGAATTCATTTTTACAGCCTGGAAGGCCAGGGCCAGGAGAAGAGAAATCTTTGTTTTTTAAAGACAAATCTTAATGATTTTTAAAAAGACACTGTGATTTATTTTACAGAATCACTCTATTTTATGCATGCAACATGATTTATGAACTTCATTGTGAAGAGTATTCAAAGCGACTGAAGACATTTGCAAAAATTATTTTCAAATTTGTGAGTGAAGTGGTCTAGGGCTGGGGATACAGCCTGGTGGCATCATGCTTGTCTAGCATGCTGCAGGCCCTATGCTCAACTTCTAGTGCAAAAAAGGAAAAAAAAAAAAAAAAAAAAAAAAAAACAACAAATCTTTAAGTTAAAACAAACAAACAAAAAACCTCTCAAATAGTTGAAGAATAATAAGCCAACCAATGCACTTCAGATTTCAAAAGCAAAGAACAAAATCCATCTACGTACCTCCCCGCTGCACCAACAGCGTGACCTCACTTCCCTTTGGACACTCGATCAGCATGTCCACGACTTGGTTGTGTGTCAGAGCCTGAACGTTCTTCTTATTCACTTCCACAATAAGGTCCCCTTCTTTGAGTCCTCTGCAGCGGGGACTGTCAACAATCTGTTTCACTCTTTGGCCACCCCCGCCAGGACTATCTGCAATTGTAAAGCCAAAGCCCATTGGCCCTTTGACAATGTGAACAGTTATCAGCTCTGGCTGAGTGGCTATGGAGGAAGCCAAAGAGACCGTGTCATTGGGATAGCCATGAGGACTGTTGGAAGCCACATCTGCAGGGCTGCTTGGCCTGGCATCCTTCATGCTGCTGACTTTGCCTGTTTTACTGCTGTGGCTCGCTGGTGAATCATAGGTCTCTTGTCCATTTACAATAATTGGTTCTTTGTCCAAAATGGCCACCGAGGTCACTAAGCTTGTATTAGGGTCATCCGGGTCAAAAGGCAATGGATAACCTCTGCAGAGTTCAAGGTCCACACTGGCACCAATAGGAATGGACTGGAAGATTTTTACAACTTGAGCATGTGTGTGTCCCAAAACACAGGTGTCATTCACGCTGACTATTACATCCCCTGTAAAAGGCAACAGTTTGGAGGTCAACCACAACACCAAAAAATACCGCTACAATCACATTCTCCTAATGATCAGAACCTACCACTAGAGCGAGAGTCATTACTCAGTCCAGGCCTACTTTGAGCTAAAAAGGCTTAAAAGAGGAACTCTCTTTATTCCTCTTGAGAACTCCACACAGACAACGCTCTTCCCACGCAAGAAGTAGCATTCTTACTTCAACATATCCTCCTTACTATGGATAAGAAACCAACACCAGGGGAAGCTGATGCACACTGACCTTGACTTCCCAGTCACTTCTCCACCTCTTTACTCACTTCACTACTCTAGCACAAGCCTGTGTATCCTTGCCACATTCTTATAACCCACTCTGTTCACTGTACAAAGTGCTGAACATCATCTTTGGGCTGCCATTTACTTTTGAGGGCCCTGTGTCACATCCGAGTCATTCTTTGTTTTATGGAAGCAATTTCAGAGCCAAGGTCTCACTATGCAGCTCATGCTAGCCTTCAATTTGTGGTCTTTGAGTGACATGAGACCTGGTTTTCATCTCATCTTAAGTGAACATATATGCTTTCCTCTTACTGACCTATCTTTTGTTATTCTAAAGCCCATCCAAAATCCTAATGAGGGTAGAAGCAGTACTGTAGTTCTTCTGTGCCTTCAACGTGAAGCTGAATGAAACAGGGTGGGGGAGGGTGGTACATCCACTGGCCAAAACCAGATTGGATATTTTAACTGATAATAAAGCTTTCTTTTAGCCTCTTTTGTCTTCTCTGTTAATTGACAATATAATACTCAGTGAAAGAACACTAGGGTTCTGAGTTTAGAATTCATTTATTCAAATCGATCTGCATTTTTTAATAAATTACTACTTTACTCTATGCAACAGTACCCTAACAGGTCCCTAAAGTCAAAGTACTTTCAAAGGTTTTCATCTGGAATTGGGGGGGGGGTGTTGTAACAGGGGGTCTAGCTCATTGCAAGGTGTATAAAGGACACATATAAAGCAATCATGATGCTGTCTGCTCTTGTTGTGGGCAGAGTCCTTACCACATGGAATACTATGGCTATGTGTACTCACCCGTCTCCATCTTGCCATCCAGTGCAGCAGGACCATCTAGGACGAGGCTCTTGATCTGCAGGAACTCATCAGGCTCGTCTCCTCCAACCACTGTGAAGCCAAAGCCACGACTGCTTTTCCGTAGCTTCGTGTGAATGAACTTGCCTTTCAACTCAGAAGGGTTTCTTGTAAAAAAAGGTTTGCCTGGTTTAGATTACAATGAGAAAAGACAAGGAAGACAAGGAAATTCATCATGAGTATGACTGTGAATGAATTAAGGGTGCTATGAGAATGCAGACAGCTGTTCAAGAACAAGGGTTGAGGACTTTGGACACAGATGGGCCTTTGGGGGCCAGAGGGATGACTCAGTACACTTGCTCCTCTTCCAGGGGACCCTAGTTTGGTTTTCATCATCACATCAGGTAGCTCCTAAGTGCTGTAAGTCTAACTCTAAGGACTCTGATGCCCTCTTCTGTTCCCTATAGGCAGCTGTACATACATGGTATGTATATACACATACACAAAAATACACTGTAAAACTCTTCTCTTGATTACAGGAATGATGGCGCTTCTGTCCACCCTGTTTAGGAGGTGGATGTCATAGTCATATTGTCATACATAGAGAAAATCTTTTTTTCTTCCTTCCTTCTTTCCTCCCTTCCTTTCTTCCTTCCTTTCAATACAGGGTTTCATGTAGATCAAACTAGCCTTCAACCACCAATACAGACATTGATGACTTTGACTTCTGATCCTCCTGCCTCCACCTCCCAAGTGCTAGATTACAGGTGTGCCATGCAGGAATTCAGCCCAGTGCATTGGCATTGTTGGCCACTCTCTCAGCTACAGCTCTGTCTCAGGCATGCCACCTTCTAGGTCCAAAAGGAAAGAGAAGAGGACCAAACCAAACCAAACCAAACCAAACCAAACCAAACCAAACCACACCAAACCAAACCAAAACAATGAAGACAACAAAAACCAGTCTCAGTATTGAGACATTCTCCCTGACTTTCAGCCCACAGGCCTTCACAGCTACGGGCTGCCATGGCCTCCTTAAAGGAAGCAGCTGGTGTTTGCTTTCTGCCATGGTTTCTTTTCTACTTTGCAGTGTCTACTAAAAAATGCTACCATGGACATGGCTTCCATGCATAGGACCAACTGAGTAGAAACTTTAGTTTTTAACCAAATGAAAGACTCTAAACAAAAACCCATGGATAATACCAGGGAGTACACAAAGTATAAGTGACACAAAGTAAGTGTTACTGTTTTGAAAATTAAAGGTCATTACCTCAAATGGAATTCCAAAGTCAATGGACTCATATTATTTAGCTTCGGCTTTTAACATTTTGAGAAACAACTAACATGTATGCACTCCTAAGGTTTATCGCTTTTAGCAACAACAACAAAAACAAGAATATCTTAGGACATTTGGCTTAGAGTGATTTTTTTTTTTTTAAAGCAGCAAATGCAGAAGCCAAAATAAAACCCCCAAACTACACTGTTCCTACAAGAGCCAAGCAGGTTCAAATTCAGCCATTTTCCTGGAAATGAATTATTAACTAAGCAATTCTCACTTATACTAAGGGTTTTCTATTTTAAAGTATGTGGATATGTTTGTGTACGTGTCTGTATATGTATAGCTATATACATATATGTGGAGGCCAGAAGAAAACCTCAGATTTCAGCCTCAGAAAGATTGATCAGGTCTTTTGAGATGGGGTTTCTCATTGGCTTAGAGCTAACAATTAGGTTAGGCTGGCTGGCCATGGAGCTTCAGGGATCCTCCTGTCTCTGCCTCCCCATGGCTGCCATTAGAAGAGTGTATTACCATGTTTAGTATTTTCCTGTGGGCTCTGGGGACCAAACTCAGACTCATGCTCATGGGTAGTATTTATTTGTTTGAGCTATAACTTTAGAATGTCCTAAAGATAAATAACACTAAGATGTTTGTAAAGCCATAGAGAAGTATATTTTAGAGGCTAACTTAAAAAAATATAATATATATGTATGCACGTGAATACATATATACACACACACATACATACATACATATAGCTTAAACAGAGTTATACTACATGGGATGATAGGAGTGATAATGTTCCTCATAAGGGCCATAGAACAACAATCTTTCTCTAAGTTGTTGGTCAGAAGCTTACAAGAGACACTCCTAAACCATATATATAGGCTATTGGCATTGACCTTGGCTGACTCCCAGAATTTTAAGGTATGTCCCTATTGCTGAAGACAACACATTCTTTGGTCACAGGACTTCAAAGAGTGGAGCTGAAACTGTCCTGGAAGTCCTCCCTGAGGTCTGGCTTTCAAAGTATCTGAAGGTGCTATTGAGGCTGCCAAGGGGAAAAATAGTCAATAACCCTACCTTGCTGGAAGCCTATGAAACACAATGATGACCAGCCCAGCAAGATATCCCCAACAGTGCAACAGTGGCATTTTTATCTTGTGGTCTTTCTGGATTTAAGACACATTCAACAGAAGGGAATCCATGCCTGCTAATAAATATCACCTAGCAAACTACCTAATGGCTGATTAGATCATAGACCCTGGAGGAGAACCTTTCTGCGTATCAAGAATGCTTCTTTTAGCCACAGATTGAGACTATTACAGAAATCCACAACTGATCAAAATGCAGAGAATAAATGACCTTGGGTTTCCTAGTCCCAGATTCATCTATAACACAACCTCTATACCCAAGGCTCAGTGAACATCACAGAAGAAGAGTAGAAAGGTCTTAGAGCCAGATGACCAAGACTGTGAATGCTTAGAAAGTTACACTCATAAAATCTCAACAATGTGGTTGCCTAAACAAGACTTACATATTGACAACTCCAGCCAGTATGCAAAAGTAGATACAGAAAATTCTGGAAGGCTTACTTCTAGGACTATAGGCAATCAATGGCTTCAGAGAGACAGAGAGAGACAGACAGAGAGAGAGAGAGAGAGAGAGAAAGAGAGACAGAACAAGAGAGGGCAAGCAAGGAATTATCAGTGTTTTTCAAGCTCTTCAAGCTCTTGATAAGTTATCCAATCCCAAATTGTCAGCTTAAAAATGTGTACATACAAGAGACACTAAGTAGACTTAATAGGTTATATCTATGCATATGTGTGTAGATGTAATAATAATGATAATAATAATGAGAGAAGAAGAGGCTATGGATTTGAGAGGTAGTTGGGGGCATGGGAGGAAATGGAGAGGGACAAGGAGGGCTGAATGGAAATGATGGATATATAATACTCATGAATGACAATTTCAAAAGAAATTAAATTAAAAAAAGAGTAGCATTTTGGAACTAATTCACAAAGTTGTATCCAGGCTTCACTAAGTCCCTGTCTGCATCCAAGAGGTCATTAAATTTGTAGGGTTATCCCAAGCAGTGGCCATTTGCCTATTTCCTAATTTCTTTTGCCATGCTCTGCCCTTGCTGCAACCTCTTCTTCATCTGCAATATCTATATCTGTATTTTTTAAGAGAGAGGAAGACAGAAGTTACCCCATGCCTCTGCGCTTAGCAGCCTTGGCACCCATTTAGAAAGTTATTTTTGGTTAGCTATAACTAAAAGGCTTAAAAAGGTCTCTGGGCACACACACAAATTTTAATTGCATATTTTTAAAAGTCTCTGGCTCTTGCAAAGAAGTCGCCTTCAAATTGGCAGTAGTCAGAGAGTTGCACACAAACCTCCTCTCCATTGCAGTCCAAAGTTTATTGGAAACTGAAAGAATGGCACTCCTGTAACTGTGCTTAAAGAGAGGCAAGATTTAGCAGGTTTTTGCCAGGTAGTCATCTGCCAAGGTATGGTGAGAAGGATGGCATCTCCAGTGAAGACTTCTGGGAGACAGCTCCCAGGCCAATTATCAGGTGAGAAGATGAGGATGAGAAGAATGGGCTTGGAAAGTCAAACAGCTTAGGTCTTACAGAAGAGGCTGACAGGAGTCTAGAGAGCTTGAAAAGTGTGCAATGTCTCTATAATATTTCTGGCCCCCTTTCCTGCTTTATTTGTCTTTTTGGAATTGACTACTTTAACATGTATATATCTCACTGACTGGCTTGATGTCCTATGTCCAAGCTGAAGGAGCACTGCACATGCACTAAACTCACTAGAATGTAAGTTCCATGGAGACTCATTTGCATGAGGTGCTCTAACAATTTCTGTTGAAGGAATGAATGACTAAAGAAAAACACAATGTACAGATTCAGCAAGATGCAGAGAACACTGAAAATAAGTGACCAGGTATTGGTACCTTTCATTTTTATTATAAGCAAAGTTAGAAAGCATGAAAATGTATCATATAGCTTATTTAGCTAGAGAGACATCAGAATTTTGTATTAACGCACATTTTATTATGTTTTAGGTATGGGTGGGTCATGACTTAATGTGTATTGGGAATTATTTTCTTCCACAAGCAGGAGGATTTGTTATTCTTTGTTGCTGTTCTGTGGTCAGTACCATCTATTGAGACATTAACTTCTTGGGTGTACTTGTAAGACTAGGTTGTATATCTGTAAACTCATCCAAATGGCTCTTTAAAATGTACTCATTTTAATTCTTATCCTATGTCCGCTGAATGAGGGTTTTCTGGGTTGGGTTCAGAACTCTGCCCTTAAGGATTCACTGCTGGGTCAGAACTACACTAGGCTCTGGCACTTGGATTCTCTGGACTGGGAGCTATCTACCATCACTTACTGCATCACTGTATATTTACTTAATATTTATATCTACATATATAGCTGCCACTCTGCCATATAAGTAGATATCAAAGCCTTGAAATAAGGTTGATGGGGAAAACTTCAATTTTTAATTTTTTCAGTTGTAGTTAATTTAAACCCAAATGACAATATGTAACCAGTAACACTGTAATAAATAGGAGAGGATACTTCAAGAAATAAAGTGAGCCTCAGAAAGGAGAGTAAGTCAGAAGTTTACTGATTCCTAATGACAATGGCATTTGTATATATGTTCTACTACTTTGTGGCAAACCTTTCTTTTTGATGTTGCACATTTAAGGAGACAGAAATGGTACCACCTTCATATAATGGTTGTGGAGAATAACCAATATGAATCATGCATATGAAGGGCTGAGAGGGGGATCCTGCATATGATATGGTTCAATAAATCAGATATCGTAGAGCTGAGAGATGGGTACAGGGAGAGAAGGCTACAGAAATCCCTCCCCAAATTTGATCTGGAAGCTGGACAGTTTGTCCAAGAACACATCTACAAAATGACCAGGTGCTAAGAAGTAAAGTCAGTCACAGGAGAATTTGTTTTAGAAATGAACCACAAAGCCAAGTTGTCAAAATGGCTTCTTCTTGATCAACCATAAGAACTAGACACTATGTGAAACTAAGATGTGTTGCCAGCAGACTGGTAACCTTGTCATAAACAACGAGACTGAGTCTAACTTGAAGTTTATTATCCTCCCAGTTTAGAGAAAATGAGACCGATGTTAAGGTGTTCTTTGGTGTCAATTATACTCCAAAGACTATACTCCAAAGTCTGAGGGATGAGGATCAACACAGAAGCCACACTGTATGTTGAGAATCATTAATTCTGTGGAGAGTTCAGTGGACCTAGATTTTCTCAGCCCACTGTTCAACAGAACTAAAGAAGAAAAAGAAAACGAACCAAAGCCCAGCAGTACAGTTCAGTAGCTGAGCACCTGCCCAAGATACCAAGGACTCTGGGTAAAACGGTGCTGGCCTTTAATAGCAGCACGGAGGAGGCAGACAAGAGGACCTCTGTGAGTTTGAGGCCAGTCTAGTCTGGCTAGTTACAAATCATCCAGAGCTATATAGTGAGAACATGCCTCACAAACAAACAAAGCAGGGATATTCTGAGATCAAGCATATGGACAAATGCCATGTGCAGTCTTTAGTGTATTTCATCTCTAAGACAATTCTTTAAAAAAAAAAAAAAAAAAAATGAGCTAACACTAAACAAAATATGTGTGTATGTGTGTGTATATATACACACACATACACAGTTTCACTCAATAATATAATTTCAGCAGAACATACATATCAAAGGACTTTAGCTGATTGGGAATTCCCAAAACAAACAAACACAACTCCTAGTCTCATGCACCCATGAATTTAAAGCTTAATGGAGAAAGAACTGTGAAATAACACAACAGCAATGAACACTAACAACTGCTAAGGTCTACAAATGACAAGTAAAGGATGGTTAAGAGGGAATGACAGGGAGTAAGAGGAAGCAAAGAGTGGAAGGAAAAGACAACTACACAGACGTAGCGCCTATGTAACTCTTTAAAGTGGTCCACAGTGTGGCTGGTTCAGGGTATGGAAATGAGGCAGACACAACCCTCCTTACTACCAGAGGTGAAGCAAGAGAACATGAGCCAGAGAAGGAATTTTATTTTCCAAGAAATGGTAAGGTCACTACAATTATGTTGGTATTAATTAATATGTTATTATAGACTATAGTCTATCTTTAGGAAATCATTATCATAATAAAATACATTTTGTGCTCAAAGATATTAATAACAATCTAATGATGACATCTACTACCAGAGCCAACTTCCCACTAGTTTGATGGTTCTGTACCACCAACATTCCATAATTCCATAACACTATGTAATGTATTTCTAGCTTTCTTATTTGAGAAGAAAGAAACAATCAACCCCAGACACACTGCATCTCTTCTATCACTGAGGAGAAATGATGTCTGACTATAGCAAGACCCAGGATCCCAAATGAGGAAAGATTCTTCCTAAGGGGCCACACATGAAAATGCTGTAGGACACACCAGTGTACAAACAGCAGCAGGGAAGGGCATTAAAGATAAAGTTATTTACACACAGAAGAAAATACTACTCAAAAGCAATTATGGGCATCTTTCAGATCATATAGGTACCAGTGGGAGGTGGGTATATGCTCCTGACATCGAGTGTATAGGGATGTTTCTAAACATCCCATAAGGAAGTGCTTAAGACAGTCCCCCTTACAGAGAATTATCTACCTAGAAGTGTCGACAGCACTGAGGGTTACAAGTTACAAAATCTCATTTTTAAAGTCAGACTTTATGACTGGCAAGATGAGCTGGCAAAAGGTGCTTCATGCCAAATCTGACCAGCTGTTTGATTCCTAGGCACCTCATGGTGGAAGAGAGAACTAATTCCTTCAAGTTATACTTTGACTTGGCATGAGTATGGGGTGACATGTATATGTATTCTCTCTCTCTCTTTCTCTCTCTCCTTCTCTCCCTCTCTCCCTCTCTCTCTCTCAATAAAATGAAGAAATTAAGCAGTGTGTCTCTAGAGCTCCATCATGCAGTGGAAACCCCACATTACCCTGAAGTGCCGCTTCCCTGGCTGGCTCCGGGTTGCTCTGCGGATGGGAGGGAGCAACGGGAGGCACGAGGGACGGATGATCGTCAGTCCATTCTACAGAAAAGAAAAGAAGCAGTTTCCTGGTTTGTCTCTGAACAGCTGTAACATTTACCTACTCAGGGACAGTCAAGGCGCCAAATCACTATCAGGTGGTGAGCAAATGAGACAGCCGACTGGCCTTTCTTTGTGCTAAAGATGGCAAAGATCTTTCTCTCTCATGTTTGATCTTTTGCTAGAGAAATAAATATGACTTAACTGGTAAAAATTCATTTTCAGTGAAAACAAGTTTTGTTTTTCTTTTGTTAAAGTGTGGATTCACCTGAAGATAACCATATGAGAAAGAACTTTCTGCAGGCCCAGTGAGGGGTGGCCTTGTCTGCTGAACATGCCTGTCCTGCAGGGTGAGTTGGAGGAAAATCATGTTGCTGAGATGCAAACTTTCGTTGCCTCTGAAACCCAAAGGGAAGCCACTGCCAGATCCTAACTCTTATCTCGTGAGCACTGGCGGCTCCCGAACACCTTGCAGTGGAAGACCCTTGAGATTTACCTCGGAGTCACCTTCCCTCAGCTAACACATCCAGCTGTATGCACTCATGGCTCAAGACACATTTTCTGAGACTGCTTTGTTTTATCCTCTCAAGAAAAAAAAAAAACCTCTAAAGCTATTCTTAAATTAAAAAGGAGATTAAGGCAGAGAACCCCTCAGCTGGCAAACAGACTCTCTCTATACTGCATGTTGGGGTAGCAGGTGGGAAACCATGGCTTACCACTAAATTAGACTCAGTATCTACTTCTGTATACACACCAGGCATGGACATCTCTCACATTTTTAAAAGTTTAAATTTGAGTATTTTCTGACACATGAAAATTATGAGATTCACATTTTTATCAACAAACATATATGACTATATTTATACATTATCCATAACTATTTTCATATTATATTATAAAGGTGTGATGTGGCCATTTATAGGAACATTTGGCTATCTCCATGTCTAAGGGCTATCTATATTTGATTATATTCAAAGACTGGAAGTATGTCTCAGTGGTAGAGTTAGTGCTTGGCATGCAATAAGGTCCTAAGTTCAATTCCCAGCACCATACACATTAAATAAATAAATATATATATATATGTATATATATATATATACGTACACACACATATAGTTATATATATAGTGTTCTACTTCATATTCACAAAATTGATATTAATTTATTATAAACCCTATCATTTAAAAATTATAATGAAAAACTAGGAAAAACCTAAGTATTAATAAATGATTAGTACAGGCACTCATTATATGACACATTATTCAGCCATTTAACTATAATAAGCCTTCAAGCAGGTTTAAGAAACAAAAAAAGGAAAAAAGAAAAACCCAGCAAGTTGCTCAAATACACACAAAATTATCTTGTTTTTGGTATTACAGTTTGTATATACCAGAACATTTCCACACAGTGAACATCTGAGAGTGGGGTGGAGCAAGCACTGGGAAATGTAATGTTGCACTCTGCTCCTGGCTTGCTTTTATTTCTACAATGAATGTGAATTCCTAACTTTTTAGAAGCACTCAGGATTACCAGCTCTGATCATTCTGTACAGGGTTTCTAACATGAAAAAGGAGTCTGGTGCCCAGAAACTCCGTGTAAAGTCAGAATGTTACAGGGGCATCAGATTTAGACAAGGATTGCCATGCAAGTGCTTCAGGGATCTCAATTCCCTCACACCCAGACAGCTCTGCAGGCTAAGCTCCTGTGGGACAGGTCTGAGTGCCTATGCAGGGGCGCCCCCTTCAGCACAGTACAGTGGTGTGCTGACTGAGGAGAGGCGAAGGAGAGTCAGTCATCAAGACCAGCTCTGACCACACGGGGGTGTCAGTGCCTAGGCTTCGCCCCACATTCCCAGCTCAAGCAAAAGCCTCCAGCAAAGGAGCTGACCTTCTGGCTGTGGTGGCTGAGGGTGAGGTTGCTGTTGCTGCTGCTGCTGCTGCTGTTGTTCAAGCTGTTTCTTCCTTTTGGCTTCTAGGACTGGGTTTTCATATTGTGTCTTCCTGTTGATGTGGCTGGAAAGAAAGGAAAGCAGTTTTCAGGTAAGAAATATTCATTCCAGCAGCAAAAGGCTTAACAAGTCCTTCACTTGGAATGGAACAGCGCAGAGGGTCTGGTGTGGAGATGCAGATAAGAAGAAATAAACATGGTTTCCATTACAGGATGCTTATGTGCACAAAGGCTAGGGTGTCGGTTGCGAATGCATCTTATTAGAAATTCCTAGCAAATGTCCTAAGGCAAACTGTATTCTTACTCATGCAGCAGAAACTCCTTGTTTACAGAGGATGTGTTCTGAGACACCCAGTGAATTCTGAAGCCCAGACAATATCCAGTCCTATATGAACTATGGTTTTCCTCTGCATCTGTACACACTTATGGCAAAGTTTAATTTACAAAATGATCGCAGGAAAAGATCAATAATAATTTACCAGAACCTCCAGCAGTCTCCACATGTGATTTCTTTTTTTTTTTTTTTCCTTAGTCATTTAAAGAATTTCTTCCCCAGCTGGGTGTTGGTGGCACACGCCTTTAGTCTTAGCACATGGGAGACAGAGGCAGGCGGATCTCTGTGAGTTCGAGGCCAGCCTGATCTACAAAGTTAGTTTCAGGAAAGGCTCCAAATCAATACAGAGAAACCCTGTCTCAGAAAACCAAAAAGGGAAAAAAAAAAAAAAAAAAAAAAAAAAAAAGGACTTCTTCCCTGCCTCTTCACCATGTTCCAACTGCCTATGCCCTTTGTGCTCTGGGTTCACCATGAAATAAGGGATAAGGGACACTTGAACACAGCACACGACACTGTGGCAGAGGACCTGGTAGGCAGGCAGAGCATAAAGCATGGATGTGCTGGACAAAGTGCTGCTTCCTGCCTTGATCTTCCTGAAGCAGCAAGGATGGAGAGCACATCATGCCTAGAATGCCACTCAACTTGAAATTTAAGATTTAGTCACTTCTCAACTTTCCCATGTAACTTTTTTCTCCACCAACAGTTGAACCTGAGTAGGTGAGATCACAGAAGTGTACTATGTACGCAGGGACACTATGGCATTTCAGGTGGGAGGGAAGTAACCTCTGAGTATTTGGTTTGATAATACAAGCTAACATGCTTACGCAGCTATGGCTGTTTTGGAATTGTAGGACTCTACCCACATTTCCAAGTTATCACCTGGGGGAGGAGGTACTTAAATCCAGCAAGATCCTGCATCTCATCCCAGTTTTCTATTTCCTTCATACTCTTGGCATCATTTCATAAATTATTAAGATTTGTCTAACCCTTTTAGAATGGCAGAATGAATAAATAAGTCATTACTGAGAAGCTCTGACCTAGGCATGAAAAAAGTAGGACAGTGAGGCCCCCCCCCCCCCCGAGGAAGTACAAGCTCTCTGACTGGTTTCCCATACCCTGGCCTTCAGCAAACACTCACTGAGCGCCTGACATTCACACTGGTCATGGTGATTTGAAGTGAACAAAAGTCACATGGACTGACTTCCTTTCTGAATTTCTTCAGATTCAGTGATGACTTACTTATTCACTAAGTTCTTCATATTTTCATTAGAAAATTATTAGTATTGTTAAATTTTGTAACAATGCCAAGATATGTTTAGCATCATGTACATAATACATAACCACATAAAAGTGCAAAAAGTGAAATGTGGCTTATCCATGGGCACTTACTCTACATAGTAGACACCGTAGACAGGGTCTTCGATCTTTTCCCAGCCAGCAGGCAGTTCTGAAAAACAAAAGAACATTAGAACAAGAAGAGCTTATTCTTGAAGAGCCAGGAGCTCAACAACTGAGTTATTCAAAGAGGAGTGAGCGTTCAAACACCTTGACCCTAATTAAAACTGCATATTCAAACACAAGGAAGCATACGTTATTTTTACTTTGTTCAGTGTTCCTTCCTATATGAAAAAACAATCCTTCATCTACTGGTATTTCAGTTAAGAAAATAAAGTGTAATAAAATGCATTCCCAGCTGCCTTCATTATCAGCCAAGTATTAAATTAGATTTTAACAGAAGCACTTAACTTAAAATTTGCCTTGAATACCTACTTCTTAAGTATTTCTAGTTTTCGCATTGTTTCCAGACTATACATTAAAAATACTTTCTTTTCATTTTCAACTCAATGGTTTTAGTTTGCTTTCCTCGAAAGAAAATTAAACCTACATCTTACTTTCTCCTTGTTCTTAATCAGCACTACCGAGTGAATAAAAATGTCATGGGTGCCTGACACGCACACTCTGTCACTGCATTATTACATGTGGGTCAGTTATCTTCCCAGATCTTTACACATGATACAGACAACTCACTGCTGTGTGCGAGTTATTATTTTTTTGGATTTCCCCCTAGTGAGGGGTGTCAGGCCCGGTCTCACTAAATAGACCAGGCTGGTGTCATACTTACAATTTTCTGGCCTTCACTACTTGATCACTGGGATTGCAGGCATGTATCAGCACAGCCAACTATGCCATCTTTTGAATGTGAGGAAACAATGTCCCCAGGTCAAGAGTGGGCCCTGCCTTCTACAGGTTCACATTGAAGTTGGAAATTCATTTATTAACCAGGTTCCTGAGTTCCGCTACAGAATCTATTATAGAAAAGCTTGCTGCACTAGACTGTTTTGCTTGGAGAAACACCTAGGCTGCATCTGTGTCATCAAACAGTCCTTTCAGGCAGAGCAGCAATTATTCAACTTGAGTTTTAAAGCTCCACCTATCTGTGCAGCTAAGGCAAGCTTAGGTAATGCTATATTGTGAAGTGAATCATTATTCCTAGAAATCACTAGTCAGAGGATTTGAATTGAACACTACAAATACTAGAAGTATCACTTACTTTGAAACAGTTTTGCTTTTTCAAAGAATTGTGTAGTTACTATTTTCTTAATTTATTTTTGAGATGACAATACAAATATACCATTTTCCCAATCCTTTTCTCCCTCCAAATACCTCCTTGCTCTTAAAAATTCAAAGCCTCTTTTCTCACTAATAGTTGTTAAATGCACACACACACACACACAGAGAGAGAGAGGTATATACATGTACATTCCTAAATATAACCTAAATATAGGCTGCATGTTATTTGCATACATGTTTACACGACTGACCATTTGGTATTGAGTAACCAATGATGTGTTCTGCTATGGGGAATATTATTTCTTTCACTGAAAGCATTCCTTAGTTGCTATAGTTCTTTGTGTAGGGCTGAGGTCTCATGCCCATCCACTTGGGCATGTCTACTATTGTCATTGTTCAGCTCATGTTTAGATAGTCATGATTTGAGACATTCTTAGGAGACAGTCTCAAAGCCAACTCCCCGATCTGGGTCTTAAAATTTTTCCACCCCTTCCCATAGTGTTCCCTGAGCCTTAGGTGCAGGATCTGTTTTGTAGATGTATCCACTGGATTAGGACAACCAATGAGAATTTTGACTGGTTGTGATTTTCTGAAAGAGGTTTCCATCTGCTGCAAAAGGGATGAGGATTTGTATATCTGAGATTTGGGTATCTGAAGATTTGGAGCTAGGAGCCTCTACTGGGGGATGGGGGTGGGGCAGCGATATTTGACTTTCTGGGTCTAGGTTACCTCATTCACTATGATCTTTTCTAGCTTCATCCATTTACCTGCAAAGTACATGATTTGATTTTTCTTTACAGCTCAATAGTATTCCACAGTGTGTCTGTAACATATTTGCATTATTTATTCATCGGGTGACACACATTTAGGTGGTTTCCATTTCCTGCTTAATGTGAATGGAATAGCAATGAACATGGCTGAGAAAGTAAGTATCTGTGAGTAAAATGCCACAAGCCCTTTGGGCAAAGGCCAAGGGATGGTTTTTAACTTTTTGAGAACTCTTCACACCGATTTCTATAGTGGATGCACCAGATACAATTTCACCAACAGTGAATGAGGGGTCCCTTTCCCCTCAGACCCTATAGCATTTGGTGTTAGTTGATTTGTTAAACTTGCAAATTCTGTTAGGGGTAAGATGAAATCTCAAAGTGTGTCAATTTGCATTTCCCTAATTGCTAGGTTCGATTAACAGTTTTTGAGATATTTCTTGGCCATTTTCCCCTTTATTTTGAAAACTCTTTGATTAAGTTCTAGGCCTGTCTTTTTGAACGGGTCACTTTTTTAAAATTGTTGTTTTGTTTTAGTTCTTTATATAGTGTAGGCATTGATCCTCTTAGATATTTATCTGGCAAAGTCTTTCCCATCCTGTGGGCTTCCTTTTCATCCAGTTGACTGTTTCTTTAGCTGTGAGGAGCATTTTACGATGTCCCACTTGTCAGTTGTTAGTCTTTTCTCGGCAAATGGAGTCTTATTCAGAAAATCCTTCTCTACGCATATATTACATAGGGCACTGCTTCTGTTTTCTTCTAGCAGTTTCAGTGCTGTGTGTTTAGGTTTTGAGCCATTTGAGTTAGTTTCTCTGCAAGGTGATAGGCACAGGTCTGATTTCCTTCTTCTGCATGTGGGTGTCCAGTTCCCCAACACCATTTGTTGGAATGCTTTCTTTTTTCCAGCTTGTGTTTTGGGAATCTTTATCAATTATTAAATGTTTGAAGTTATGTGTACTCACATCTAGGTCTTCAATTTTGTTCCATGGGTCTACTTGTCTGTTTTTGTGTCTGTACTAAATTGCTATTGTTGCCATGATTCTGTAATATCTCAACATTTGGTATGGTAGTCCATCCAACACTGTTATTTTTGTTCAGGATTGTTTTGGCTATATGAGGTCTGTTGTGGTACCATATGAATTTAAATTTTTTTTTTATTTCTATTTCTGTGAAGAATGAGATGAGGATTTTTCATTTGGGATTGTATTGAACCTGTAAACAGCTTATGGTAAACTGGCTGTCTTCACAATATTAATTCTACCAACTCATGACCACGGACTGTCTATCCATTTTCTAGTGTTTATCTCTTTCTTTAGAGTTTAAAGTTTTCATTGTAGATGTTCTTCACTTCTGTGGTTAGCTTTACTTTGTTTTCGAGACAGGTTTTCTTTGTTGCTTTGGAGGTTGTCCTGGAACTCAAACTGTACACCAAGCTGGTGTCAAACTCACAGAAATCCACCTGCCCCTGCCTCCTGAGTACTGGGATTAAAGGCATGTGCCACCACCATCCAGCATCGTTTACTCTTATTTTACTTTCTTTGAGGCTATTGTGAATGGGATTGTGTCCTGATCTCTTTCTCTGTATGTTTGCTGCTGATACATTGAAAAGTTATTAGTTATGTCTTGCCACATTGCTGAATTTATTTATCATTCCTAGAAGTTTTCTGGTAGAAGTTTGGATATCTCTAAAGCACAGTGCAGTAGCATCTCCAAACAGGGGTAGTTAGACTTCTTCTTTACTTATTTGTATCCCTTTAATTTCCTTCTCTTGTCGTAGGACTTCAGCTAGTACTTCATACACACACACACACACACACACACACACACACAATGTGTGAGGGTAGTGGATATCCCTGTTTTATTTCCGGATTCCAGTGGAAGTGATCCAAGATTTCCTCTGTTCAGAATGATGTTGGCTGTGGGCTTCTCATATATAGCATTTTTTATGGTGAGGTATATTCCCTCCAGTCTCACATTCTCTTAAGACTTCTATCATGAATGAATGTAGAATTTTGTCAAAGGCTTTCCCCCATCTATTGAGACGAGCATGTTATTTTTATCTTTAAATCCCTCTACATATTTTTACCATATTTATTGCATGTGTATGTTTAACCCTCTCTGCATTTCAGGCATAAAAAAACTTATGGTGTATAATCTTTTTGATGTATGTCTATATTCTGTTTGCAAGTATTATATTGAGCATTCTTGAATCTATGTTCAGAGACATCTGCCTGTATTTTTCTTTGTGTGTGTGTGTGTCTTTACCTGGTTTTGATATTAGAGCAATACTGGCTCTGGAAGTGTTCCTTCTGTCCTTCTTTCCTTCCTTCTTGATAGAATTCTCCTGTGAATCCACCTGGCCCTGTTTATTTAGCCTAAAGGCTTTTTATTAGTATCTCAAGCTCCTCATTTGTTATACTTCTCTTTAATTTTGGTGGTTTGGATGAAAATAATTTCTTTTGGGTTTTCCAGCTTACTAGACATATATAGGTTTTTAAAGTATTTTCTTATGCCTCCAACTAACAATTTGAGCTTCCGTGGAAAGGCTACCATAAATGCTCTTCCAGGATAGTGAGATCAACAACTAACTTATCCATGGAGCCCTTATCTAATGCCTGTTGGAAACAGGAGCAAACACCCATACATAAACACTGAGTCGAACTAGAACCCAGATGCAGATGGAGAGGACAAGAACAGGCAGCAGAAACACATAGAGACAGCTTACCTGAACAAGGAGGAGCTAATGGGCCCCCAGAGTGATAGCTGGGAAGCCAGCATGGGACTGACTCAGGCCCCCCTGAATATGGGTCTCAGCCAGAAGGACTGAGCAGTCTAAGAGACCTCAGACAGTAGAGCCAGGATGTATCTCTGGTGCACAAAAGGACCTTGCTAACATATCCCCCATGGAGGGATAACTGCCTTAATCTAGAGACAGGAGAGAAGCCCTAGTCCCTACTTCTCATGACCTGTTAGATCTATATGACCCCAACTGGATGGCTTCTTGGTTTTTCTTTAGGTTTGATTTGTTGATTGTAAACTTTTTAAAAGATTGTTTATGTAATAGGAAACTTTTCTTAAGACTTCAATTATAGTAGGTAGTTTTGTTGAGTATATTATTGCAGGCTGGCAATTTTTGTCTTTTAATACTTGGAATGCATTATTTCAGGCTCTTCTGGCTTTCAGAGTTTCCATTGTGAAATTTGCTGCTATTCTAATGGGTTTCCATTTATATATGACTTGTATTTTCTTCTCTTTGAGCTTTTAATGCACTTTTGTTTATGTCCACTTAGTGTTTTAATTATGATATGTTATGGGGATTTTCAAATATTAACATTTTGTCAGCAAAGGGTCCTCATATGTTACCAACAGTCATAGAGTACAGTGGAGTCATGCACATGCACACAAATACATGCAAATTAATAACTCAAAGTTCATGTTCTGTTCAAATTTGGCTGCATATCAGTGCACACCGATGTTAAGGCACTTGGCACACAGGTTATGCCTGCAGTCAAAGGCACCCCCAACTTCTTTTTTAAAAAGCACTCAGAAGATTTTAAGATGTCTCTGAGTTTAGGAGATATTAGCACTAAAATGCATAATATAACAAAGCCTTTGTTTGTAATATCAGATCTTAAAGATTGATGTCAATCAAATGCCTGGAAATCAGTTTCCCCTTACAAAGCTAGAAATTACCATTTAAATGAAAATGAATCAGGGAAACATTTCCAAGGAGTTAGGAAATTGAAGATTTAAAAAATGCAAACTGCTGCACAGTTATGGGTTAGAATGGATGAGAGTGAAGGATAGTGTTATGACTAATTAAACCAGACCTACCAAAACCAAAAATATTTGACCTGATTATCATCAAATAAAATAGTAGAATAAGTATGGGATTTTCTTAATTTGGCAAACACAAAGAGAACCACTGTTAGATTTGCCTGTGGATGTGTTAGATACTGGGAACACAGAGGAAAGTGTACAAGCTATTACCTGTGCTTTGGTGGAGGTACAAAGAGGCTACCAGAAACCACCTCTGACTTTACCCCCTGTATCACCAACAACTTAACAGCTAATCAGTTGGTTTTTGGAGTGTGTGGGTTGGGGTGATTTTTAATTGGCAAGCACTCTGTGTGCTTCCATGCACCCACACAAGCACATACACAAATTAAACATTTCTGAAACAGATGAACCAATCCTATACATTTTTGAATTTTTTAAGCTAAAACTCAGTTTGAAATGAAAAGACAGATTTCTCACTTCCAATGTGGTAATTAACTTAATAACAGGAATTAGTCTCCTAATGCTTAAAATAGAAATAGGTCATCAATTAAAAAAAAAAAAAAGAAGCTGTTTGTCTTAGAATTTGCCATTTGGTTTTGGAAAATGGAAAAGGTCAGAAAATATTTAACAGAGAAACTGATTACATTATGTCTTCGGCAAACATTCTTGATGGCACACTGCCTGTGGCTATGGATGGATGACAGACAGGCAGGGAACACTCTTCGGCCTGTTATGGGGATTAGACAGAGAGAGCTGAGACCCTTCAAGCATGGCTCAGATCTGGGATTGTAACTCATGGTCCACACTGGCTCAGTTGCCCTATGGAATCTGCTTGTTTAATAAACATCTCTGAACACACCTTTCCCCTGGCTCATCTGAATGGAGACACTTGTAAAATGCTTACAAAGCACACAGTTCATAGCCAGTGCCTGGCAGTAAAGCACAAAGGAATTAGGATGGCTACACTTATGTGCTTCAGTTTCCTCCATCAGGAAATTTCATGTAGACCATTTTGCTCCCATGGGAGCTAATATTGATTAGTCAAATATCCTGTATTGGGAAAGCTGTCAGAGGGATGTTCTTAAAGTCTCATCTCTATTTTCCCTACTTGATTTCACTACCTACTAGATCAAAGGAAGGTTCTGTGTGTGTGTTTGCTTTTCGTTTTTTACTTTATAAAGAATGTGACACAATCTGGAGCTACTAACCCAGCTCACATTATAGAGTTGCAAAATGACAACTCTATTATCAAGTGAACTGAGTCCCACACTGACTGCCTATGCCCCCAGAGGCAGGTTAGACATTCCTTGTCACATATGGACACACATTGTTCACTGAAAACCTGACAGGTGCTTTTGTTCAAAAAATAGATTACATTTATTAAGAAAATGGGCAGTGAGCTTGTCAACAGAATCTGAAGTAAATGCAATAGTCAACAGCAAATGTGGCAAACATGAGTGTGCATTACACTACTGTGTGAACAAAAATCAGGCGGCATGCCTTCACTACTCAAGAGAAAAAACATAATTGATATATGGGTGACTGCTTTAGAATGGGACTCATTTGTTTATGATGAAGCGAAAAGTATTGTAAGAAAGTACTGGTCAGCCCAATATATGTACACACACACACACACAAAGCCTTTTCAGCACCCACATGTGCTGAACACCAAAACAAATTCTCAATAAGTCTCCTCAGGAGCATTGAGGGAGCTCTCCCTTTAATCTATTTGCAAATGTGCATATGCATGCATGTGTGCAAGTGCACACTCTTGAGCATATATACATGATCATGCATGTGAGGCATGTGGAGCCCAGTGAGGACATTATGTCACTGTGAACATGGAGAGGTCAGAGGAGTGTGTTTTCTCCTCCACCTTCATGTGGATTCCAGAGATTAAACTCTGATTTTGAGACTTCGCAGTAAGTGTATTTACCTTCTGAGACATTTTGCCAGCCACTACCATGTTCTGTCTGGAACTTGCCAGTTAGGCTAGGATGGCTGGCCAGCAAGTCCCACCTAACTCTATCTTCAGCACTGGGCTTTTAAGTGTTATACTAAGCTTTTTTAAAAGCAAAGTTTAAAGGTCCCTGTGCTGCATGGCACACACTTTACCAGCCGAGGTAAAACGCTAGCCACTAATTTAGGTAGCTTTTTAAAGTGGAAAGCAAGAAGGAGAACAAGGTTGACATGCCACAGATCCAGTAAGCAAGTAAGGAAAGCAAATACATGTCAGGGAGTCAGTTAAATGGGAAGCTAGGCCGTCTGTTTCATCCCAGAGACAGCTCAATGACTGCTCCAAACTATCTCCAAGTGTCAGCCGGGACCACATCATTAGAACACATTATTTGGAGTCTTCAATGGTAAAGGCAAGTTCTAACAATACCATAGCTACAAAGAGGAAATTACAAACTGCTTTCCTGAAATTCTAACATTCAAACTTCCGTAGAAGCAATGAAGCACGCACTACCACACACAGCTTTGTATGTTATCTCCACAGGCCACCTAGAACCACAGATTGGTCACTCACATATTTTATTCAGGTGGTAGCAAAGGCTGAAATTAATTCAATAAGTGGGTAATACTACTGTCTTTTTTCAATGATTTTATCTACTATTCTAATTTGATAATTTTTTAAATAAAACTGGTTTTAGATTATGTTATCACACAGGGCAAACCTCCAGCCATTCCCACCACAATAACCACAGAACAATTTACTAAGCAACTTAAAAAGAACAGACCTCAGGTAGTTATTGTCCATTACTGATGTATTCACTAGCTGTAAGAAGATATTTTCTAAATACTGATTAAAATGAGGCTAAAGTCTATACTACAGCTCTAGGAAACAAATAGTACATGTATATAGAAAAAGCAAAACCAAACAGGAGCAGTAATCACTATAAAATACATTTATGTTGCTAGGAATTAAGACAATTTTAAAAGGCAAGCAGATTCAGAAATCTTAGGAGAGTCCACTCACACTGATGTCAAATGACCTACTTCAAACAGGTAAGTGGGGGGGCTACTTTTCAAATAGCCAACACTTTCTCCTGAAATTTACCTGAAAGTACTTGTGCCTTTTTATCTACTCCAGTGACGCTTCAGATGGACTGCAACTAACTTCAAAACTATTGAAATCTCAACATTATCACTTCACACGGAATGTAATGCAATACAGTCCAAAAGCAAAGCAAAGAAATAGCATTATACACGCATGCAAATTACTCCCAAATTATAACAGCCAGGGAAAGTCAAGAGCTGAGTCTTTACAGAAAATGGCACAAATAAACACTGCACCCAAGATACTGACTGCAGTGACAAGGTCAGTAGCACACAGCCCATGACTTCCAAATAATACAATTATAAGACTCATCAACTGTGCAGCTCCTCACTGGAGTTATTGTATTTCGAATAGCTCACATAGCAATCAGTAAATCTGTCTCTTGAGTTTTTGTTTTTCTTGGCTTGTTTACATTATTCATATGAATGACCTTGCACACTACACAAATAAGGCAATGAAGCCAATAAGGCAATGAAGCCAAGACAGAGTACATGAAAGTTCAAGGCTCATGGCAAGTATCCCTTCATCCCCGCCACCCCCAATTCTGAATCTACAGACCAATTGACTCTTATTCTACCCTTAATCTGTTCACATCATTTCTTTGTAAACACCATGTATTACAGATAACTCCGCTGGACGCCTGTCATCAAATACACTCACTGCCTTTCATGGGCAAGCCAGGCTGAAAATTGTGACTGGAGAGCATGTACACACTCAAGGTAGAGAAGAATTCAGCAGTCTACCATGTAGGGGAATCACGCAACAGCAGCAGGCAGGGGGGCGTTACCTAGTTCACTGTCCAGCTCCTCGGTGTGTACCCCTTCTTCTCCAAAGGAAGAGCAGCAATGAGACAGAAAAGAGAAAGACAAATTCAGACACCAGCACCAAGAGAGAAACTCCCTCAGAAAACAGCAGCAAACACATCAGTATAGTGTCCTTACCTGCATTGTGGTTGTTTCACTGGCTTGGCTACTAAACTCCTAACCTCAGTGTAAATCACAAAATGGTAAGAGCTGATAGTGGCAAAATAATTATACAGCTCATTTCCTTGTATGTCAAAATGTCCTTTGATAGGTTGCAAAAGATGATAAATACCTTTGGGGTTTCCATGTTCTTAAGTGGGAAGTCACTTATTACAGACCTTATGTGTAGCAAACAAAGCCATGAGACCTTTCAATATTGGTCCTTTTAATCCTCCAATAACCCTCTCATCACAGAAGCAATTACACTCACAATTACAGCATTACTTAACTTAAAAGTAATACCGCTTGACAAGCAGAAGGTGAGGTCAAATTGAGAAAGGATGTACCCACTTTCAACAGGGGCTGGAAAGATCACTATGTCATGGTGATACATATCAAGGACGTGGTGCTGGAAGGCTACACTGAAAGAGGACTAGGGCAGAGTTCATGAATTTTCTTATTTGTTTATTTGTACATAACTCTTCTAAGCCAGTGGTTCAGAAACAGTCAAATAAAAATGTGCTCAATTATTTCAGCCAGCAAAACAAGTCAAAATCTTTTCATTCTTGACCTCTTCTGGCTGTCAATAAAACAAGTGGGTTATTACTGAGATGAGAACACAGCACAGCACACAGAATTCATTTTGTCGCTAAAATCTCCCAAGCTACAGAGAACAGGTGGCTTTTGCCAACACTGGAAGGGAGCGATGTAAACAAAGAGACAAAGGGTTGAAGCCTCTTTCCACTGTGTTACATGGCAGTGCTCAGAGCACTTTCTAGACCTTCTTAGGTGCTAAACATTTCTCAGCTAGTCCTGGGAGACAGTTTGACTTCCAGATCCCATCTTTGCCTCCTAGTGGAATCTATAGACAGTTTGTCATGCCCACCTGGCATGAACAGTAAGTTTTAACTGGTGGTCTTTTTTTTAAAAGAGGTTATCAGATTTAAATAAATCACTTGAAAAAGTATTCATTTAGATATTACCTAATAATGTTTGGGGGTGGGTTTGTTCATTTTTTTTCCCCCAGTGACTAATATGCCAGCCACTGACTAGGGGCCTGTTAAATCAGGACGGATACAATGACTCTTTTCAGAGAAGAGACATGTACAAAGCTAAACAAAATCCAACTGAATTAAGACCATGCCTAATTCTCCAAGGTCATGGAAACAGTATCTGACCTACAATATGAAAGGTACATGAATGTCAAACAAGATGACTAGAATTTAAGCTCTGTTAGAGCCAGATGTTTTTCTGTTGATGTCACTGTCACATCTGCAGGGTCTACAACGTATGTCTCTCATGGAAGACATTCAGCAGCTGTGAGAAACACGGATATATTCTAAGGAGAAGACTGCGCATCTAATTGCTGAGCAGCAACTCAGTGAGGTCTAGTGGGAATGCAAAGCAAAGGGCAGGCTAGAGAAGAGCAAGTGTGGCTGGACAAGCAGACTAGATCAGGCAGTCACTGAGCAGCCAGGGAGCCACAAGTGGGGGCAGCGAAGACATCGTCCACCGACATTGATAAAAGCTGCTGAGAGCAGCAGAAGGAAAGCATTGAGGTAGGGGACACATGTGCCCTGGCTAGGGATGGAATGGGTAGGGAAGAAAGCAGGGAATGGTTCCAGAAATGTTGAGGAAGCATGTGAATTGAGCTGACTTATGCATTAGATATGAGGCTGAAAGTGACAGGTCAATGGAATTCCTGAGTGTGTAGCTATTAACTCTCAACTAACTAACACAAGGGGCAACTAGCACAGGTTGGTGAAGGGTCAAGAGTTTGTCTCTAATTAAGCTGTCTGAAATCACTTTGACACAGCCTGTTGGGACAAAAACCAGGCAACTAAAAACATTGACCTGGTATTAAAAGGCTGGGTCAAGACTTCTAATGGCACTAGACAAAGATCAATGACCACAGGTAATTAATTAATACACTGTGGGTCTTCACTCATTTGAGAAAGGCAACATCAAGCGCAGCATCCTTACAATACTTAAGTTTAACGCTGGTGTGTTGCATTCTGTGTGCACATGACCCTGAGAGTATGAAGCAGTGCAGGCATACCATGTGAGCCTTAGTGCTTTCTTGGTCTGTGTCATGACAACAAACAGTAGCTCAAGGCAGCTCTGTGTTTACTCTTATCAGAAGACATACACTGACATGTGCCATCGTATGATGACATGTTTATGCTGTCTTCACATACACATATCATTCTAAATGAATAAAATACAGGATTGTCATGTTAAAGAGGTGATTACTGAATGGACTGCATTTGGTATGGATGTACACTTGAGTTAAAGAAAATAATGGTAATGCAGAGCTGAAAACTTTGTATTGAAAATATTAACTCATCTTAATGCCTTTATCCCACAGCAATTTTTCTCAGTTTTGCAAACTCCCATCAACTATAAAAATATAGTACCAGTATTTTCACACATTCCCAATGTACTTATGGATACTGACCCTGAAGACCCCATATAATGAAAATGGCTAAACTACTTTCAAACTCATCTCTTGTCAAAGAGATTAAACTTGTTCTATGAAGTTGTACTAAAGTACATTCTAAAGAATACATATGAAGTTCTCATCTTTGAAAATTGGTTACCTGTGTATTACACTAAACAGAATCCTCAAATACTCAGAGAGTCGTTACCTGGGTATATGAGAAACATGAGAAACAGCTCCTATCATACCTAGATCATTCCTTCTTCAGCTGTGGGAGCAAGAAACCAAAATAACACGAGCACCTGCACTGTGCTTCTTAAATTAGAAAAATACATATTTCCACTTGAACCTGTTCCAATAAACATAAACATGCAAATCTGTATTGATTTCATGTAATCTGCAGCCACATGCAACAGGAAACTCTCAGAATACAAAGCTTTTAACTGTATGCTATTTTGCAACACTGGCTTGTATTTCCCAAACATTACATTTATGTATATGCAACAATTCTGCACTTCAGGACAAATTAATAAAACTTTGTTATCTCATAGGAAAAACTGAATTCCACAATTAATTATACTACAAAATCAAATGCCAGAATTGTATAATGAGCAGCAAGCTAAGCCATTCATCTTTTAATATGTCCTCCAGAGAAAGTAATCTTGGTGGAACTCGGGTAAGTTTCCAGTGTTAAAGTGAACATACTTGGCTCTGCCTTCATTCACCTCCCCTTAATACTTGAAATAATCTTTTTCAACAGAAACTTGTATAGTCAGAAGGAACATTTGGGAGATGAAAAGGTAGTTCTAACACCTGCCTCTTTGAGAAGTAGCCTTTCAAAAATCATGATTGTATTTTAAGCCACAAAGATATTCCCAACATATTAAGATCTTCCAATTGGCCCCCAAACTGGAGAAATGAGAATTAAGAAAACAATAAGAGCCAAGAAATCTCCTGATTTCTTCTCTGAAGGCTTTTATAACATATAACATTAGCATGTGTGGAATATCAAACTATCTTTGGTTTCTATATTCCTGGAATTTCTCTAGAGTCTTTTCCAAGTTCAAGGCAGAGGAAGAACTTGCCTTTATTTCCAACAACTATATTGGAATGTACATGTCTTGAAGTGTTCTTTTGAAAGAATTCTATTTAAGCCCCGCTTGCATTCTAATCCACAGTGTGCTTCCTAAAAATTGAACAACCAAAACCACTTCAATGTTAAAAACTGATTTACCTTGTAATCACTCTTTAGAAAAATATGCACATGTAACCAAGCCCCAACTTGCTGATCCTAAAACCTCTTAGTCCTTACCATCATCTTCACATTCTTCCAGAGGCTTCTGCTGTTTGTTCAGGCACCGAGGGTCTAACCATGATGTTGTCTTTGTGTTATGGCTGAAATCCAGAGACAAAAAGAAATTTGTTTAAAAATAAAGAATAACAGCAAAGTACAAAGACAGGAGAACCACAAACACTTTTCATATCTGCTCAGGAACCAATGAAAAGATGCAGTCTAACAGTACAGCCAAACCACTAGGAGGCTGGAGGTTGGAATGATAATGGCCTTGGGTAAGTCTTAGAAGGACATTTCCCTTTCTAAGATATATTTATTCAATCAATTACTGAATGCTGAAAATATAATGTCAGCTTTCTTTAAAAAAAAAAAAAGATGTAAACGACATGCTTTTCTAATACAGTCTACTACTGTCTAGACTTATTCATCCATATTCACAGTTGTCAAATAATAAATTTTAATTTACTTTATATTTGTCTATAACTTCAACTTAGAATACTGAAATTCACTAACAAGGCTGCCGCGTCACTGTTCTGTCATATAAGCCCTTTCATGACAGTGTGAAACCCCTCAATCACACAGCACCTCAAATCTACTCATACACAATGTTCTCTACAACATCCTAACAGGTATTTAATGAACTAGTTAATTTACTTATGTATCAGTGTGTTGGCATATTTGTGCCATAGAATATGTGGTGGTCTGAAGACACCTTGCAGGAATCAGTTTTCTGCTTCCATTATCATGGTCCCAAGTACCTAACTCAGGTGTCAGGTTTGCGGGGAAGCACCTTGACTGGCAAGTCACCATGCTAGTCCCTAACTTAGGCTTTAGAGAGGTCAAAGGAAACCCAACTTCCCTACTACAAATAGAATCAGGCTATTAAGATAAAAGAAAAGGAGTGATAGAGATCCTGTCCAAATGCCTTCTGGAAGGTACAGGCCAACCCTAGAGAAAAGGTCTCAACAGACTGTAAATGGGGCCTTGTGAGCTCTGAAATACCCCAAGGGTATTGTCCTTCAGTTACACTAGAAATGTCACAGGCAAAGTAGAAAGAAGATGCCTTTGTGCTTCCCCAAGTTGGTCAAGGCACTGGAGGTCAAAGTTCTGCTTGGGCCTGACTCACTGAGCAACTAAGTGTGTGAGATGGGAACTCCAAGTTCAAGAGTTCTGGCTCAAAACTAAAAAGGAAAACAAGAAATGGAGAGAGAAAGTAAGTATTTGAAGTTTCGTCATGAATTCTCTTTTCCCAAGTTTAAAGTTCAGGCTATCAATGTAAGAAGAGGCATAGATTTGTGCCAGGATTTTAGACTAAAACCTTACTAATTGTTAAAAAGAAAATTATGCCATTTTAGCCATGTTAAACAACAACAACAACAATGAAAATTTTTAAATAATACAGTAATTCCCATCATCACTCTGATCTATAGGGCTACTTGCAACCCATTTCATAGGTTAGTTTATTTATTTGTTTGTTTGGTTTATTTAATTTATTTGTTCTCATAATAAGTAATAAGCAGTTATTACCCCAATTTTACAGAAGAGAAAAATGGAAATACAAAGATGAGGTCTGCCCAAGGACACTGGGGACACACGGCAGAAATGAAAATGAAACCGAGGGAGGCATATAGAAGAATCTGTGGTCTACACAATGATACAATGATACTAGACTGGTCACCGCTAGGAAATAAGAGTATGCATCATTTCAGAAACATATCTTTGTGTCAGTTACATTTCTTTTGCTGTGATAAAACATCACAACCAAAAGCAATTTGGGGAGGAAAGAGTTTCTTTCACCTTACAGCTTCTACTCCATCATCCAGGGAAGTCAGGGCAGGGGTCTGGGGTCTGATGAAGTTACTGACACAGAGGTCATGGAGGAGTGCTGCTTACTGGCTTGCTCAGCTTGTTTTCTTAAATAACTCAGGACAAGCTGCCCAGGGGTGCCACCCACATCAATCATTAATCAAGAAAATGCTCCATGGGCTTGTCTACAGGTAATTTTGTAGAGACATTTTCTCAATTGAGTTTCTTTTTACCAAATATGTCTAGGTTATGTCAAGTTGACAGAAACCAACAGGACAATTAACCCCTTGTTGACACACTAACACATTAATTTATTTATCCATAGACTTCCCTTTCTTATTCATTCCCAAGACCTCATATTAATACCAACATCACAATACAAAACATTCCAATTTTTAAAACTCCAGTCTTTAAAAAGTCAAACATGTTAGAAGTTCAGTCTCCTTAAAATATCCAAAGTCACTTTCAAAGTTCAAGTTCTCTCTAAAATACACAAACTCTCTCAACTATGAACACCTATAAAAAGTTACATACTTATTTCAAAAAGTACAAGCCAGAGCCCAGTTACCATCAGACCAAAGCAAAACCAAGCTCTAACACTGTAAAAAAAAAAAAAAGACTCAGTATCCAATGTTTGGGATTCACACTCTTTAGGGCTTCAGAGGACTTAGGGAGTGCCACCTCTCTGGCTCTGGCATGTAGAACCCACACATTACATTCACAGAATCAGGCCACTCCATGCCACAGCTGCTGTTGTCCTTGGTGGCTGTTCCAAAGTGCTGGGAGACAACTAAGGAGGCACCCTTATCAATGACTTCTGGTCTCTCTTCAGTGACCCTGGCCCTGCCACATGATGCCAAGTCTCAATTTCTCTCCCTGACCCCTTAAATTCTGAGGCTTCTACTACACCTGATGCTGCACCACCACCAGTGGCCTCTCAGCTGCCATCACAAGGTATAATCTTGGCCCTCTATGAACCTAAGGAAATACTTCCAGACTTCCGATCCTCATTGATGTTAGTCTCTCCCTAAATACCACTAATTTCTCAGCTCCAGCATCAAACATCCCAGTAAAGCAAGGGTTTCACTTTTGGGGTGCTGGCTCCTTGTTAATCACATTCTTTAGCCCTAGATAACCAGGAACACATAATTTTGTTATTTATTGAAATTATCAAAGGCTACAACAATGTCTATAAAAAATTCTCAAAACAACCCATGAAAATCAAACAAGTTAGGCCTCCATTATCACAACAGATGTCAACACTCATATATTTCAAGCTCCCACAAAAGTTTAGCCACTGAGCTCTGAGCACTAAATAGCTTTTCTAGCCCAAGGTTCTGAAGTCCTTCCATAATCCAGTCAAGAACAACATAGCTGGTTTTGTCACAACCCCACTCCTGGTTCCAATTTATGTCTTGATTACCTTTCTGTTGATGTGATAAAACATGAGGGACAAAAGCAACTTGGGGGAAGAATGGGTTTATTTCATCTTACAGCTTGTAGTCAATCATGGAAGTCAGAGTATGAATTCAAGGGAAGAACAAATACAAGGGACATGGAAGAGTTCTGCTTACATCCAAATATATCTAGGTTTGTATCAAGTTGATGAAAACTAACAGGCACAACCTTTTAATGTAAAATAACTACAGATTCTCACATCACCATAAAGAAGAATATAGCTAGATTCAATATACCTTTACCTAGATACCATCAAGGGCAACATCTTTATAAAGCTGTGAACTGGGACAGCTAGGACAGATGTTTATTATAAAAATAGAAATTTTATCTTATTAAGACTATGTGGTGTGTGTTTGTCTCCATATATACCTTTTAAGACAGGATCTCTCAATGCAGGTTATCCTCAAACTCAACATTCTCCTGAGATCTGGGGTTTCCAGGCTACTGCATGTTGGCTATTGGATGTGTTCTTTAGACTGTTAATATGGTATACTACAGCAATTGACTTCTCATTTTTATTCTTTTTATTTGTAATGTCCTTGCATTTTTTGTTCTTTATTTTTTGTTTTTCAGTACTAGGGTTTGAACTTGTACTGAGGCATATATGGCAAGCCTTCATTGGTATCTTTATCAGGATAAAAATGGCATAAAAACATCATACACTGTTCTTTGTCTTCTACCTATAACATTGTGTAGATATGGTACTCATTCTTCTATGACAGAATTCTCCAGTAGGAAACCATATGAGCCTAAGATTAAACTTCTTTTTCAGAAGTTTAAAATTATATACTCATTTTCCTAATAGTTAAGGGCTCCTACTAGATGATCTGCTAATCAAATTTGCGTGCTTTGTTAAATGTTTATATGTAGATCTGTGGCCACATTCCCTTAGTAGCTTGTAGAACTCTTCAAGATTGGTGATGATTGCCAGCTTGATTAATAATGGCAGATTTCCATCTTTCATTCTTTGTCTTATAGATTCTCTTTAGTTCTATTAATCAGTTCAACTGATTGCTCTTCACTTTTTCCTGTGGTCTGCTTAAGAGTGTATGCATGTGTGTGTAGCATGTGTGCATATGTTTGTTGAGATGTATTACTTTTATTTTATGTGTATAAGTGTTTGCCTTTATGCACAAGTACTACATATATGCAGGTATCTGTGGAAGCCACAGGAGGACACCAGACCCTCTGAAATTGGAGTCATAAACTTTGTATGCCACCTTGTGGGTGCTGGGAATGGAATCAGGTCCTCTGCAGAAGTAGCCAGGGTCCTCAGCTGCTAAGGCATCCCTTATTTTCAGTGTGACTTACTCTTCTTTTCCTAAGTTCTTGAGATAAAAGCTTAGACTACAGACCAGAGCGTTCACAGATATGCAATATTTTCATTTAATTTTTTTTTTTTTTTTTTTTTGGTCCCTGAGCAAAGCACCAAGGAGACTAAGACAAAAGATTACAGGTTAGGACAGTAACAAAGAAAGACTCAGCCACAAAAGTGAACGTAAGCAAACAATTGCTTTTGAAAATACAGTTTTGAGGTATTGGTTGTTTTTTCTTTCTTTTTAAAGAAGTCTAGTGTTTATTTGTGAAATGTTTGTTTTTTCTAACTTCATTAGATAATACTTTGATGTTTAGTTTTTTATGATTAACATATTTATTATGGTTTTCTATGCTTTTATGCTCAGCATACCTCAACTGTTACATCTGAAATAAGTTGGGGCTGGTGGCTGCTCTTCCAGAGGTCCTGAGTTCAATTCCCAGCACCCACATGGTGGCTCACATCTGAAATAAGTTTTATTTGCATTTAATTAATGTGATGTAGTTATTGATAATCACCATGTTCTTGCTTCCTTATAGCTTTCCTGTGGGCTACTTGACTTGAGCAAAACCTTTCTCTTTATCTGCACTACTTTGATTGTTTATCGAGCTTTGGGTTTACTATTCTCATAGTTCCACATAATAGTTCATCATCAAAAGCAGTGAGGACAGAAACTCAAGCAGGGCAGGAACTTAGATGCAGGAGCTGATGCAGAGGCCATGGAGGACTGCTGCTTACTGGTTTGCTCCCCACGGCTTGTTCAGCCTGGTCTCCTATAGAATCCTGGCCCACGGGTGGCCCCACCCACAGTGTGTTGAGCTCTTCCCCATAAATCACTAATTAAGAAAATGGCCTACAGGGGTTGGAGAGATGGTTCTGCTGTTAAGAGCTCTTCCAGAGGTCCTGAGTTCAGTTCCCAGCAAACCCATGGTGGCTTATAACCATCTATAATGGCATCTGATGTGGTCTTCTGGCCTGTAGGCATACCTGCCGACAGAGCAATATGTCAGTAAAATTTTATGAAAGAAAACGAGCTACAAGCTTGCCTGCCTACAGCCCAATCTTATGGAGTCATTTTCTCAACTTGGGCTCCCTCCTCTCTGATGACTCCAGTTTGTACCAAGTTGACATAAAACTAACCAGTACAGGGTATTACATGTAAATATTAAGATACCATATGTTACCACATTTAGGTAGTATATATATATATATTTGTATCTTAGTACATTTATGTATTCCTTTATATGTGTTTGTTATAAAATTTGTATGGAAAAAAATGTTGAACTTCTTTTTCAATCATCTAAATTAACTCAGAAAAATCAAGAGGCAAAGAAACATTTTTCTTAGTTATATTTTCGCTTTTTCTATTACAGCTTCCTGCTATTCCAGAATTCTCTTTGTTATGTAGGGTAGGTATCTTTCCTAGTGTTTGTTCATTGAAGAGTACCTCATCCTAATGGTGCTTTCAGTCTATGTAGACACTGAGCTATTTCCCCTCTCTCAGGCCACAAACAGCAATTCCGTATCTTCTAGTCCGGTGGTCCTCAACCTTCCTAACACTGCAGCCCTTTAACACAGTTCCTCGTCTTGTGGCAACCCTCTACCATGAAATTATTTTGTTGCTGCTCCAGAACTGTAATGTTGGCTACTGTTACAGGAATCATAATTTAAGTTATCTGATTTGACATGTGATCCCTAAGGGGTTGCAACCCACAGGTTGAGAACCATTGTTTTAGTCCCTGTCACATCAAAAGAGAGTTGTCTCTCATCAGTTGTTATATTTGTATATTTAAGGTGTCATTTCCCGTATTCAAGATTTTTTGTTTAGTGATGATGGTTTGAATGAGAAATGTCACCACAGGCTCATATATTTGAACACTTGGTCCCCAACTGATGGTTATGCTTCAGGAAGTTATAGAAGTTTTAGGATGTGGGGCCTTGCTGGACAAAGTCACAGGGGCTGCAGAGCTCTCAGTTTATTGCCTAGAGCTACTTGTAGCTCACTTCCTGTGCTTCCTGTGTGACAACATATATGATCAGCCAGCTTCTTGCTCTGGCCTCTTCCTGTGGTGTCTTTCTGGTCATTACGGATTCTCGCTCTATGAACTGTAAACAGAAATAAATTCTTCATAAGCTGCTTTTGGTTGACACTTTATCACAACAACAGAAAAGTAGCTTGGCTATGATGTGCATTTTCTTTGTGTTTATTCAGTTTGAGTTCATCTACTCTTTTCACTCTTACTAAATTTGGGAGATTTTGAACTGGTTATTCATTTTTTTCCCCCTTGCCTACTCATTTCCTAAAACTTTTCCTAAAACTCTGATCACCAATGTTTCGATGTTTGTAATTGGCCCAAAGATCCTGAAAATCTGTTCCTTTACTTCTCTCCCAAATTTTGGTGTTGTACCATAGAAATGTGTACTATGGTTAGAAAACAAACCCCTCACTTAGATACATGTGTGTATTTTGAAAAGTTGAGGTGCTTCATACATTCTTCTGCAATGCCTTCCTTTGTTGGTTCATTTCATGGTAGGCCATTTACATGAGAATAATACATTTATCTACATTTTTGTTTGTGTACTGGGGATATAATTAGAGCATTGTAATACTTCTTTTACAGAATAATAGCCCCTCTCCCATCCATCTATGATCCATAAAATGTGGTACACATTACTAACAGAAGGTTCTAAACACTGAGTTTAAACTTGCACTACCATTGGTGTATGTGTGTGGCAAGGGATCAGAAGATTCTTGGATTTTCAATTATAGGAATTGTGTCAGGTTTTTCTCTATATCTACTAATATTATTTGCTTAAAACTTTAATTACATACATTTTTAAGTCTTTTACGTCTACATTTTCTCAAATTCCTATTCACCTATGTTGTATCATGCAATAAAATTAGCCTGTGTTATTCCATGCACCTAAACATTCAGTGTAAAACTATGAAATTTCTTCAAGAACTACAACAGAAAATCTTTAACTTTGAGTAAAGCAATGATTCCTTGCTACCACCATAAAGACACATTCCACAACAAACAAACAAACAAACAAAACCTAAACAAGATCACTCAAATTAAAAACTCATTGACTTTGAAAAGCAATGAATAGTCACACTTAAGAAGCACCACAATTACACTTGAGAAAAATCAATTATCCAGAATACAAATTATCCGGAATATATAAAGAAGCCTGAAAACCCAGCAGTAAGAAAACTGAAACAAGTTAAGAAAAATATGCAAGTATTTACCATTTTAATGGGAAGACATAATGGTTACTTATTATAATTATATAGTAAGATTCAGTTGTCTAACCCCTTCAAGAAATTACAGACCTTATACTCCCTACACCCTTCCACACTGATTAATTAAGAATGATATGGATGAAAACCATTTTCACATGAGGCATGTGTAATGAGAATAGCACTGCTGTGTGATCAGTTCTCTAGATTTAGCTGATATTGAGAACAAGAAAAAGGAGGGGAGGGAGAGAGCAGAGGGTATTATCAGGTAGATTAAATGGTATACTTTACTCTATAAAATAGACTTCTCCATTTTCGGTATAGGCCATCTCCCAGTTTTCAGGTAGAGGACCTAAATTATCCTCTGCAGAAAGAGGTAGGTACTGAGGGAACTTCTGAGAAGGGTCCGTGATGGGAGCGGCGAGGATGCTACTATTCACAGGCGTGAGCGTTGCTTCTTGGTGAGTGTGCTCGTCCTGGTCTCCAGAATCGGCTGCTCCATGGGAGAGAGAAAAAAACAAACAAACACAAAGCTATTCAACAACACAATCCAAGCCGGGGAAATACATGATGAATGCATCTACATTCTTTCCCCACACTCATTCGTGCTCCTAGATTTTATTAACAAGTATTAATTATGCATAATAATGGCTTTCATCATGTCATTTCCATACACGTACATAATGTGTTTGGATCATATTAACCCACGACCCTCTCTTATTCTCTCTCTCATTAATTCCTTTTGTCTTCACTCCTAGCCCTCCTTCTACTTTACCTTCTAGTGACTCATGTATTTTTTTATCAGTGTGTTTACAAAAACCTATATGTCTTACAGTGGTGACATTAATCAACCTTGTGTCTGCTAATCAACCCCGAGAACGTGGCAAGCATCACAGAGTTTGTGGCCTCATGAGCTGCTTCCTCTTTCACGACCCAATCTTACACAGACCTTGAGCAGGCCTTCATGGCTGCTGTGATCTCAAGAGTGCAACAGTGATGCCCAGAAGTTAGGGTCCTACACCACTCCTCAGCTTTTATCAGCTCATATAAATTCAGTTATTCCTTCATCTGCAAGGTTCCCTAAGCCTCGGTGGGGGTTTTATATATGTCTCCTTTATAGCTAGACATTTAACAATTATTTAATTTCTATATTGTGTATCCTTGATGAACACAGTTGCAAAAATTCTCAATAAAATACTTGCAGACCAAATTCAAGAGCCCATCAAAAAGATCATGATCAAGTTGGTTTCGTTCCAGATAAGATTTAATCAGTAATTGTGACATATTATGTAAATAGACTCAAAGACAAAAATTGTTTTTCATTTCAAGAGAAGAACAAAACAAACAAACAAACAAAAAATGCCCAATCCAGCATTTACATCCTTAGAAGAACTTATCTTTTCCTAATTGCTGGTTATCAACCATGGCTTCTGTTTCACTTGGGTAAACAGAAAAAATCAACATGCCTACCACGGCTGAGGGTATAGCTCAGTAGCAGAGCACATGTGTGGTATGTGCAGGGTCTTGGGTTCAATCTCTAGTACAAAAGTAACCACCCAAACAAAACAAAACACAGCAATAGTTATTGCTTTGAAAAGAAACAAGGACAATTATCTTGAAGATGCCAAAGAAGAAACCAATTTATCAACTCAAACCCTAAGGATTCTGTACCAAAATCTCCTCACAGTGATCTAAGCTCTCGTTCCATTGAATTGTTTGGTTTCATGACTCAGGAGGGGGAAAAAGATCAAACTGAATACACAGACTCAGTGGCATTTTTGTAGATTTTTGTATAAGTTATTAGAAGATATTTGATAGATTCTGGCAAAGATGAAAATACTGACAAATTAAGCTGGAAAGAATACAAAATTTTAGAATATAGAGACAGCTATGGCAGTGAGTCAGAACTGAGACTCCTTTGGGAAGCTAAAGCGACTGTTCCTGTGAAAACCAAGACAGTTACCCCAGAACAGTATCATGTGGGTGGACTGATTTGACTTGGATCTTAAAAGAAGGCTTTAAGTGAATGTGTCTCCTTGCCTCCATATTAACCAGAAACACCAAGGGTGATATCATCAAAACACCCATAAACAGCAGTGTTGACATCGCTGCTGACTTTTTATAGAGGAGGATGATATTAAATGTCAATCTCCATGGGGCTTTAAAACATAATAATCAAGATATAGTCATTTTCTGTCTCTCATAGTCACTCCCCTGTAGACACTTCTGAGTGAAAGCAGAATAAGGGATTAAAACACTGGCTCCCAAAGTTGTCTGATGAACAGCTAGTGAGCTCAACACATGAGAAGGCTCTCCAAAAGGTGGACGGCAGCATGCCAAGCCTACAAGATGAGCAGTTCTACCGCAACCCAGCATCACTGAATAGGCCATCTGTAGGACTACCCTGGCCAACATCTCTCCCCTCTTAATTTGATGCCATCATTAAGGATATTGTTTGGAGGCCATTCTGTGTCTGTGTGGTCCAGATATAAACAGACACAAATCCACTCGTGATTCCAAGTCACACTCTTGGATTTAGGGATATTCTATCATTTTTGCCTTTTCCATTGGTTCAGGAACAGATGCATGTTACAAGGTTAAGCAACAGAGGTCACACACATGTCTTACTCACATTTCTATTGCTGTGATAAAACACCAAGACCAAAAGCAGCTTGGGGAGGAAATGGTTTATTTCAGCTTACAGCTGTGGTCTACCATGGAGAGATGTTCAGGCCAGGAACTCAATCAAGGCTGGAACCCAGAGACAGGAACTGAAGTAGGGGCCACAGAGGAAAGCTGCTTACTGGCTTATTCCCCATGGCTTACCCGACCTACTTTTTTATACCACCCAGGATCACTTGCCCGTGGGTGGCCCTGCTCTCAAAGACCTGGGCCTTCCCGCATCAACCATTGACCAAGAAAATGCAGTGCAGATTTGCGTACAAGCAAACCAGATGGAGGCTCTCAACTGAGAAGCTCTCTTCTTAAATGAGCCTCGCTTGTGTCATGTTGAAATAAAACGAAGCAGCACATCAAGTATAGAAATGTTGGTGGAGCAACTGGCACCCTGTTGATAATGGAATAATCAAGCAGAAGTTGTTAACACTTGATGTGCCGGTGATCCCTGTAACATGGCTTAGCAAGATGTATGGTATGCAGAGACAAAACTGGGTGAAAATTGTGTTCCGATAGAGACTTTAAGGTCATGCCTGAAACCAAAGCTGTCCCCAGGCTATGCATCTGCTTAATGCCTCAAAATCACTTTCTTTCTCAAACCAATACAAGTTCATTTTTACAACTTGCTTCTTCTTTTGGAAAACAGAAAATGACAGATTATATGGCTGCAGTGGGAGAGCCTGGAGGACCCAGGAGGAGCCTGCAGCAGCTTCTGTGGAGGATTTGACAGTGGTCTTAGGAGCCACGGTTGTGGCCAAGACTGGCTTTGATTGAGGCCACGAGGGCTTGTGCAGGTAAAGCCAAGGGCAAGGAGTGGATCCCCAGCACCAAGCTGGGCCTCCAGATTAAGGACACGAAGATCAAGACTCCAGAGGAGATCTACCTGTTTTCCCTGACCAATAAGAAATCTGATGTTATTGATTTTTTTTCCTGGTTGCATCCATAAAAGGTGACATTCTGAAGATCATGCCAGTTCAGAAGCAGATTCAGGCTGGCCACCAGACTAGTTTTAAGGTTTTTGTCACAATGATCATGTTGGTGTTAAGTGTTCCCAGGAGGTAGCTACTGCTATCTGAGGTGCCAACATCTTGGCCAAAATTTCCTTTGTCCCTGTGTGGAGAGGCTACTGGGGGAACAAAACTGGCAAGCCCCGCACAGTTGCATGCAAAGTGACAGGCCGCTGTGGCTCTGTGTTGGTGGGACTCATCCCTGCCCCCAAAGGCACTATCATGTCTCTGCTCCTGTGCCCAAAAAAACTGCTGCTGATGGCTGGTATTGATGACTGCTACACATCACCAGGGACTGCACTGCCACCCTGCACAACTTTGCAAGGCCACCTTTCATGCTACTTTTAAGAACTCCAGCTATCTGACCCATGACTTCTGGAAAGAGACTGTGTCCACCAAGTCTCCTTATCAGGAATTCACTGGCCATCTTGTGCAAACCCACACCAGAAGCTGTAGCCACCACAGAAGGGTTTTATTTCAGAAAACTAAAGTAAATTAAGTCGGATTAAAAAAAACAAAACAAAACAATGTTTTCTGAAGTTAGATGTGTTACATTTGTTTATGCTGTGGAATATTTGTCTAATGCTGCAAAGTTGTGTTGTGTTCTTTTATGTTGCAGTAGCTTAACTCTGTTAAACAAAGCCATGTTACTTTGCCTGTCTAAAACATCTGATTGGTCTAATAAAGAGCTGGGTGGCCAACAGCTGAACAGGAGAACAGCTAGGCAGGGCTGGCATGCAGAGAGAATAAATAAGAGGTGAAATCATGGAAGAGGAGAACTAAAAGCGAGAGAAGGAGGAGGATTTCAGGGGCCAGCCACCCAACTACATAGCAGCCATGGCATAAGATGTAAAGAAAGGTATATAAGATAAAGATAAAAGCCAAGAGACAAAAGATAAACAGGACAATTTAAGAAAAGCTGGCTAGAAACAAGCTAAAATCAAGTTGGGCATTCATCAGTAAGATAAGCCTCTGTGATTTATTTGGGAGCCGGGTGGCAGTCCCCGCAAAGAGCTAAAGAGTAAAGTATAAGGAAAAACCCCAACAGTTTAAAACTTATATCTAAGAGTAAAGATTAACAGAAATGTAGAAAAACAAAAAAGGAAATCAAACAAAAACAGAAGGATCATTTTTAAATTAACAGATATCAATATGAACTGAGTAATTAGCAAGAATGTAGAGTGACTCCATAGGACTCAACACACACTCATTTCTGACATTGCTCTGGAAGTTTCACTTCTCATGTGCCCAAAAAAATCCCCAGATCCACCACCAAATACCATTAATTACTTGCTTGGTTCCTTGCTGCAAAAAAAAAAAAAAAAAAAAAAAAAAGGATTGAGATAAAATTTTAAAGGAACTTCTCTGTTTTTTTTTTTTTTGGGGGGGGGGTGTTTCTTTGGTTATCATAGAACTGATTCTGTAGACCAGACTGGCCTCAAACTCACAGAGATCCACCTGCCTCCAAGTACAAGGATGGATTAGGTGTGAGCCACCACTGCCTGCTTAAAGGGATTTGTTTAAAAGCACCACATTGAGGAAGACTTAGTTCATGCAAGAAACATGTTTTCAGACAGTTCTCTAAAGAATGGGTAGAGATAACCTAAGGTAGCATGTGAGATGTTTAAAGTCTTAATTTTATGTGGGTGTTTATTCCCAACTAGGATTTGAACTCAGGTCCTCAATCTTGAGCAGTAAACACTCTTACTGACCCATCTCTCCATTTAACACCTTAGGTTGCCTAAATAGCTGTGTACCTTGGCCAACAGTATATTCTACCATCATTAAGTACACAAAAGAAAATTTGCCTTCAGTGGCTGCTCTTAGCACTGTAATTCAGGGACCATTTGTAGAGAGCTGTCCACTACCTAGTGTTCAACCATCAATCCTCTGGTTAGTACCCGCTCATTTTGAGTGTCCACTATCATCACAGAAAGAAGGCACAGGCTATCTATGCCCTCAGGATGCATGTGGTCATTTTCCCCGTTTCCTGCTATTGACACTGAATGTTACAAAGGCATGATTATGGGATATAATTTCTTCAAATGATCCAAGCAATGGACTGAAGCAATATAATATTACTTTTAAATATTCTGGGGAGTATCATTTTTAATGGGCACACAGTACTTCTACATTTGGATATAACTGTCACAACTTTAGCAAAGCCAGTCTAAAGCAGAGCTAAGACCTCATTATACCACTGTTGTCCAAGAAGCTGTTAGTTCAGAGTAGCTAGTGGACTGCAACTTAAAAGAGGTATGCAGTGCAAAATGCTTTGAAGCAACTCTTTCTACACATGTATCACAGTAGTGCTAATTATTTGAAAGCAAGAGTTTGTGCATGACAGCACATCAGTGTTCTGATAAGTATTCATTCAACATATTACTTACATAGACACATCAAGCTACTCCTCCCTCCTTTCCCCTCTCCTTTTCCTTTCTAATTTCTTTCTCCACCACACCCCACTCCCATCCCCAGATGCAGGTGCCTGGAATCAGGCCCAAACTTGCACACTGGGCATGTGTTGTATCACTAAACTATTCTCCTAGCATAGGGCATACCCTTGTAGTACATGCTATTTGCCTTTTTGGTATTAAGGTGGGAACTTAAAGTGCACATCCATGATCATTTGGCTTCCTGTTTTGTGTATTAACTAATAATGAGACTGTACTAATGATGGTTTGGGAACATATGCTGTACTTAGATGCTAGAATTTCAACTGGGGGTGATAAAGAAATCAGAGATCCAGCTTCTACAAATAGAAACATAGTAGTTAAAAAACAAAAAACCCACCAATTGCTGCAGCTACTACCATGAATTGGTCTTGCTTTCTACCAAGAAACCTCTTTAACATGTATGTAGAAGACAGGTAAAGGAACATGAAACCCCAAGTGACTATTCCCAGGAACAAATCTTGAACGCCACTCCTGGGACACATTCGAGGGATACTCTTGGAGTCTACTCTTAGGACATAGTACTGTGGTCTACCGAAGACCACTCCTGGAGGTCTTGAGAGACTATACCTGTAGTCTACTCCTAAAGACTAACCTACCCTTGAGGTCTATTCCTGGAGCCAACTCGTGAGGTTTATTCTTGGGAACTTATGTTGGGAACCACTACTGGGGTCTGGTAGTACAAACTCCTGGGACCTAACTCTGGGACCCACTCCAGAGGTCAACTCCAGGAGTCTAATCTTGGGAAATACTCCTGTGGTCTACCGAAAATCACTCCTAGAGTCCAATTATGGGGTGAAATTGTGTTTATGAGGTAACAAATAAAGCTTGCCTGAAGTTCAGAGTGCAAAGCTAACCACACTAGTCAGCCATACAGGCCAGACAGTGGTGGCACATGCTGTAGTCACACTGAGGACAGGATCGTCCCAGCCTTGGTATAGGTAAGAACTCTAGTGGTTGGTTGGCTGCTTTGCTATCTTGATTTTCAGCTTGAATCCCAATATCTGTCTCTGGGTTTTTATTATTTGTGCTACATACTTGAGGAGACTATTCCTGGGGTTACTCCTAAGGACTATTCCGGGGGCCTGCTCCTGAGGTCTACTTTCTGTATCTACTACCAGCCTCTACTCCTCAGGACCACTCCTGGAGTCTACTTCCTATGCTGGCAGAGCTGCTTCACTGGGTCTGGCCTGCTAGATCTTCTTTGGGGAACCTCCTCTTTGCTGTGAGTTAGATCATGATTTGCTATTTTTATCTCCTGAACTACCAAGATATTAAAGTATTAGATATTTTAAAAAGAAATGGTAACACTTGTGCATGATCTGTTTTCATTTTGGAGAAGACCACGATCAACACACAAAATATCCCCAAGGAATGAAATCAGTGGAATTTAATAAAAGTGTGCATAAGAATGGCAAATATCTTCTAGATATTGCAAATAAAGGTCAGCCACTGTCTATTCCAATCGAAATGGAAAAAAATGGAAATTTTCATAGAATAAAATTCTTAGAGAAAGTTAGAAGTGGTCTAATACAGCCATTTTACACACAAATGGGGCTATGCACGTTGTCTGTAAAAAGAAAACCACTACAAGTCAAGCCACAACACCTAAGCACTCTTCTTTGCTCAATATTTCTTGCACAAAGGTTGAGCTACACTATTGTTGATAATAAAATTATCAAAACATTCTATTACCACCTCTTAGGATTCTGAATTGAATGTCTGGCAAAACCTCTGAGATGAACAAAAGAATATATATGATGTTCAACAGTAACAACTTTCCCCTGAATATCCTATTATGTTTTGGTGACTGTGGTGGGAGGTATGCATATAGGCAATCTTTTCACTGACTGTGGCTAGGTCTAACTAGATAATGACAAAAGTCTGGTGATACAGAAAGAAAAGGATCTAATATGCTGGAAATGGATAAAATATCCAGAGCTACAATTCTGAGACAGTAAAGAAAAATATAAATATAGGAAAAATGAAAGAAACAAGATGGACTTGTAAGGCATATAACAATTAGCAACTCTATATATGCTATAGGCCGTGTGTTTGATGTGGTATAAATATGAACTATATAGCTATTTATATAGTTATTATATTTTGAACTATATCATGCAGATCAAACCCACATACTGTGAAAAATATGCTCATTAACCAAGATTACAAACCCCAGCCTCTGGGTCTTATATTGCCCAGAGGCCTTGTCCTTAAGCAGCCCTTTATAATATGTACCAAATTTCAGTAACCCATGCTATGTAATGCAGCATGCACATGCATTATAGAACCTTAATATTTAGTTTCCCATCACTTCCCCTGGAGGATATACAGTGAAATTTGTACAAGTTAACTGAATACCTGATATGGTTCCATTATATCTTTACTTAGGTGAGAAGAGGATGCTGGCAGCTCACCAATATATCCTCAAATGACATGAGCCTGATAAGACCAATTTTCATGTTTCAATTCATACTAAGCAACCATGATCATGTCTCATGATCCCCCTCCAATGATAACTGAAAATAATCAAGCAACAAAGTAAGGAATTTTTTAAACATGTTATAGTATTTTGAAGAGAAAGAAACCAGGTTGAGACTGCAGACATTTAGTCCTATGCATTAAAACTGGTTTGGGTGAAGTTAACACTCATAGGAACAAACACGATATGTAGATCAAGGAAAAGATACCCTCTTCTCCCAGGACCCTGTGGTTAGAGTCTGAATCGTGACAACCTGAACAGTGGTTGGAACCTTTCAGTAAAGACTCCAGTTACCAATCTGGCATATCCATTCAGAGGGAACACAATCTACTCTTACCTGTAAAGCTACTGTTCATTTCAGGAACATCATCTTCCTCCTCATTCTCCGTGTGGACTATGCCAGCATTTTGCATATCATTGTAGGACTTTGTTCGCTTAGGGGTCGACTGCTTGGAGCCAGACTGAAGGCTGTGCAAGGCATCCGTCGGGATCACTTTCCCACTGACTGGCTGGCTGGGAGGTTTGGGTGTCCCATAATAGTTTCCTAGGTGATGGAGAGACACATTTGCATGTTTCAAAATGAAGACTTTTCTTTTTTCCTCAGACCCAAGAATTCACATCCAAATCTCTTAGAGCATTAAAAAAACGAAGCTGGAAAGCTCAAACATTGCTGTGTTTCATTTCTAGAATGGGTTATCAAAGATGTCTTTTCTATCTAGCTAGTTATGGGGTTGCAGAAGGGAAAAGGAAAGCCATGTGGTTTTGATGCAAAGAAGCTAAAGTGAAAACAAAGGTGGCTGTGCTGAATACAGGCGCTCCACTGTCATTACATTTGAATTTCAATTGGTCTTCGCTTCATATAGGCAACGGCATGAGGCTGAGTCCCATTAGGAATGAGTCTCACAGAAGATAAAATTCATTACTGCCAAGATCCTCCCAGGGCTCAAAGGTCGGGGTCTCTGTCTCTCTTTAAGAGGGAACCGGGCACTTCTGTGAAAGAAGGGCAGTGAGCACCACGTGGCACCTCTTAAACTGAATGGCAGGGTTGACTACAGGGGTTATGCCAGGTGGGAACAAATTCTTGCCAAGTTTCAACAGAAAACCTGTTTCGCTGGTGCCCCCTGGGGGAAAGCCCTCTTCCTTTGCTTCTAGCCATCTTCAATTCCCCATGTTTGGTATGGGTCTCACTAACATCGCTACGCAATTACCAATGATACATGAAGTGAACACTTTTTTTTTTTTTTTTTTTTTTTTTGAGACAGGGTTTCTCTGTGTAACAGTCTTGGCTGTCCCGGAACTTGCTTTGTAGACCAACCAGGCTGGCCTCAAATTCACAGAGATCCACCTGCCTCTTTCTGTTGAGTGCTGGCATCAAAGGCATGCACCACTACTGCCTGGCAAAGTGGATACTTTCATATTTAGAAATGTGTATTCTATTTTCATTTGTATGTTTGTCTCATTTGTATGTGTACACACACACACACACACCAAAAAAAAAAAAAAAAGTATGTGTACTTTTATACATGTGTGCATGTACCATCTACAAACCTGAATGGTCACCTTTAGGTGTCATTCTTTAGATACCATCCACATTCATTTTTGAGGCAGAGTCTCCCCTTGCCTTGAAGTTTGCTGATTCAGCTAGACTAGCTGACCAGTGAGGTCCTATCCATCGATTTCCTTTTCCCCAGCACTGAGATTACAAGCACATCCTATTACACCCTACTCTTTTATGTGGGTTCTGAAGTTAAACAAGGTTAAACTCAGGTCTTTATACCCTCACAACTAACACATTACCAACTATGTGGAAAGCATACTTGATAACCAGTAGGGTAGGTGCACTGACCAAGAGTGTGCCTCCACCAGGATTTCCCTTTGACCTATCCCTTTCTATTTCTTTCAATGGAGCACCCGCATCCCTGTGGTGTGGTTGTATTGGGGGTGGGGGGTGGGGGAATGGAAGCCAAGGCTAGGCTGGTCATTGCCTCTGCTTCTTGGGCCATGAACTGCCACTCTGTTTATGCTTGCTGGGATTCCACCCAGAGCTCCAAGCACACTAGCTAACCTCTATGGCAACTATGCTATTTGTCTAGCCTCACAATTAAGTTTTTTTGTTTTTGTTTTTTTTTTTAAAAGAAAGGAAGATGTAATACTAATTTAGAAGAGACTCTTTAAAAATTAAAAAGAAAGTTGTGTATGTGTATGTCTACATGTGTGTGCTGTGCTTGTGTGGATACCCATGGAAGCCAGAGAGAGCATGGGAATCCCTGGACCTGGAGTTATAGATGGTTGTGATCTGCCCAATATGGGTCCTGAGAACCAAATTCTGGTCCTCTAGAAGAGCAGCAAGCGCTCTCAATAACTGAGTCAACTTTCCAACCCTAATATTTGTTTCTTTAAATTGTGGTTTGAATCAACACTTTTATGAGCACACTTAAAACCATTTTCTTTTGAGATAACAATCCATGCCATCAGTGAACTCTGAACATATAGGCAAAAAATGTAGGAGCAGGGACTGAAGCCACCGCTCAGCAGTTACGAGCACTTGATGCTCCTACAGAGAACTTGAGCTCAGTTCCCAGCACCCATATAGGGGCTTACAACCATTGGACCTTCAGTTCTAAGGCATCTGACACCTCCTACTGGCCTCTCTGAGCACAGGCATACATGTGGTACACATAAGTACATGTATACAAAACAATCATACACATGAATAATAAATAAACCTTAATTAAAAAAAGACCCAGGGGGCATAGGGCATCATCATGAAACATTGAAGACCCCAACTGTCAGTCTTGAGTAAGTTCATATTGTAGGCTTTGGTTAAGACTTCAGCTCTCACACAGAAAGTGATCTATCAGTCTCTTACAAAGAAAGAAAGAAAAAAAAAATCTTACAGATTCCCAACTTATAGGCCAAGAATTTGGGAGAAAAAGGCTTGGAGGAAGGCATTCTGTAGTGGTGTGAGGGGCTAACCCTCACACAAGGAATAGCTAGAAATATGTAAGAAAGAAACATACTTCCATTTCGTCTTTCACCTCTACAAGGTCATGCAAAAACTATCGAATCTCTTCTTTAAAGGAGTGCCTAGGACAAGCACTACAACTTTTTCACTAACCTGAGGAGTGTTTGTGAGGTTTAGGAAAGTAAGACTGTTGACTTAAAAATAAATCTCCACAGTGAATCAATCAAAAAACAGAAATAAAGTACAACAGAATTTTATTTTAATTCCTCCCACCACTAATATATCAAAAGACCACACTCATTTTAGAATTAGATGTTGAATGAAGGTTGAGAGCTACAAGTCAGAACCTACTGAAAAGGGGAAGTAAAGGATGGGACTCTATGCTCTTAATTTCCTAGTTATCGTTGCTCAGTTTGGTGACATTTAATCATCATTCAAGAAAAAAGTACTACAGACTTGTCTATGGGAAATCTAATCTGAAGGAAACATTTTCTCAATTGAAATTCCTCTTCTCAAGTAACTCTAGTTGGTGTCAAGATGACAAAGCCCAAACACAACCCCCAAGACAATGCCCCAACACACTCAGGGAACCAAGGCTTTATGCAGATAATGTCACCCCTGTCTTTCCTATTGGTTTTGCCACATAAGCACTTTGGAAGAAAACTCAGGTCAGCACCTTAAGGTGTTTGTGATGCAAAAGCCTATGTAGATGCAGAGGCATAGGCAGAGTGATGAAAGAATGAAGAAAAACATAAAATTCCCAAAAATTCTTAGAGTCTATTAGTTGGCCTTTGAATGCTCCTTGTGGATGCATCCATCTGGACCCAGAACTTTGGGTCAGCAAGTACATAATGTTGTAGAGTGTCCTTCCCAAGTAACCTCAGGCAAGAGGGTCATTACAGAGTCTCACAATTAATCCAGGACTGTATCGCCTGTATCTAGTATCTTGGAGTCTAAGATCCAAACTGTGTCTTCCATTAAAAACTCCACTTTATCAAGAATTTCCAGTGTGATAATTAAGTAGGCAAAGCAAGCCAAGGTAGAAGCACAAAGCTTACAGAGAACATGCAGCATGTACAAGAGACCCTGTGTGAAGGACATAAATAATATGAGGCACTGGAAATGATTAAAACATTAATTAAGGTTATTGCTTGGCAGGCTGAATCATTTCTATGAGTTCTGAACCTGGCTGTCCCGCAGACTCCATGTTACCCAACAGACACTTCCTGAGGTGCCCGGGCTTCAGCCCAAGTGGGAATGTGTTCTTCTTCCTCTCTGCTATTTTCAGAACAGGTTTTACAATAAAAGTCAACAGGAGTGGTGGGAAGGGAGGTAAGGGAAGGCAGGGGAAGAGGAAGGCAAGGCTGGCCTTAATTAACAAGCACAATCTATGGCCATGACCAAAGCCAAAGAAAATACTTTCTAACTCACACTTATAAATTAATGAGGGCTGCAAATCAATTTTTAAAAGCTTTATAAAACATTTAGGGAAGACTGTACTATCCCTGGATTTTCAGCAAGAATGAATCAAATCTGTGCATCTTCTCAACTTACACAAAGTTATAATTTCATTTATATCCTTGGAGAGAATCTTTATTCTAAGTACTAAGCTATGCACTAGCAGTAAGATGTAAAGCTATACATCTTTTTACATAGTGAATATCTGTTCTGAAACTGTAATGGGCAAACAGTCTAGGAACATTAATTACAGACACTGATCCCATAGGTCAGGGTGGGCCTGATAGTTAAGATTCCAACCAGTATACAGGAGATTCTGCAGCACCCCAGGGTCGCCATGAACAGACAGTGAAAACCATTCCCCATTTTGTGGGAGAGGAACACAGCGGGCTCTTGTAGGGTGCCAACACTAGTGCAGCATAAATTAGAAATCCCTTTCCTGTCCTCTTAGATGCTAAGCATTTAAAAACAACCAAGAGCCCAGAATGGTAGTGACACTACCTGAGGGAAGTACAGATGACATGTTTCCAGTGAGGACAGTATCAACCCAAGTGGACAAAGATCCCTTCTCCTTTTGGAGGGAGTGTTTATAAAATCTTCACTCTCCTGCATAACACAGACATTTGTACAATTCCTAAACATCCAGCTCATCTGGTTTTGCCTAGGCCTTAGTGTTCAGAGGACTTTGGCCCTTCCCATTCTCCAAGATGGTCTACAACTACCTTTCACATGCTCTCTCCCTCTGACTCCACAGGGTTCTATTCAGTAGCCCCTCAGAGCAGGCCCCTCATCACCTAATGGCTCTTGTATCCACTCTTCCCTTTGTCCCTCAACCTTGGTACTGTTTGTTCTCAGGACATTATCTCTGACACCACAGGCTGGATCAAAGCTGTACTCAGACCTGCTGTGTTAACAGGGAGATGCTATCCCTTTTTAACATCTCGATTTGGCATCAGTTCTCACGTCTGGGTTATAAATTCTGTACAGCATTAGCCACCTCTGTCTCTGTGCACGTCTGCATTCCCCGAGGGCTGCCACAGTCTATAAGGTACATAGTGTCACTCAGTAATACTTTGCAGAACATATAAAGGAACAAGTAGTGATGGCACACATAAATCCCAGCCTAGGATCGTCCCAGATACCAGTCCTGTGGATCAGGTGTTTTAATGACATGACTCATGGCATTTCTTTCTACTCCACTAGTTACCCCTGAATAACATATACCTATACTATTTTGCCATTTATGTGTTCAACACATTATGCTATTCTGAAAACTCCCATCACGTTCTCTCTACTATTCCTTTTCCCATGTACCCCACCCTGTAGATGTATATTTATATATAAAAAGGATAATAAACCAATGTCCTATAATTAGACGTTCCTCTGTACCCATGACTTTAAGTATGAGGCCAAAGAAAAGACAAGCTAGTATTTATAGTTATCCTGCAGCAAAAAGAACCAGTAGTCTCATTTTCAGTCAAAGGAGATGAGAGTCACATAATTCGTAAATGACGAAGGGTATTAAAATGTAGATGTGCTTGTGCCTAACAGAAATCTCTAAGGATCTCTGAGAAATGAAATTAAATAAAATCTTCCCAGCTCCAGCCTCACCATCTTCCGATTCAGAGAAAAGCCAACGACAGCGCAGGTTTCATTTGGTTACTTTCATTATCAACACAGAACATTCCACAGCAGAGTTTGCCAACAGAGCTTATCACAACAGACGGCTCCCAGAGCCAGCCAAAGAACAGGACTCCAGACGGTCTTATTTTCCTCAATGACAAACATGAACTCTCTTCACCCCACTTTATATCCCTGTCCCCCTAAAGTATACTGTTGGCAGCTGCTTTTCTGAAGATCTTCTAGGAAGCAAAACAATCCCATTATTGAACACGGACATCCCCTTTCTAATTAGCATGCAGAAATATGCAACCCATAACTCCAGTTTCAAAGGTCACCCTGGCACTGCACTTCTAGGCTGAAGGAAACCTTTGCAATGATCAAAGTGTATAATCAGTCTCTTCTACCCAGAGGCATTTGTAAAACAGGCATGTTCCCGACCAGTCCCACTGAATAGTCCATCCCTTGTAAACTCTCTCCCAGGGAAGTCTCAAGGGTGGGTACTAAAGCAACAACCAGGATTGTAGAGTTAAAATGTCAGCAGGAAAAACAAAAAACAAACAAACAAAACAACAGGGATGGTTCAGTTGCTTTATTTCAAGTACTGTATCAAATAAATTAGCTCAATTAGAAAGCTGGGCCAAAGAGTTTATTTTTATTTTCTCTGATAGCTTGTCTGTCCAGAAAAAGGACAGGGAGCTGGTTTGAGCTGGTTCAAGATGTAAAGCAGATCACTGACACACTCCACTAGCAACTTGTATGCCTTGGGTCTGCTGAGAGCATGTGCAGCTGTCAACAGTCCTTGCCCACTCCTTAAACCTGGCCCAATTATAGCATTTCTTTCCTTCTTTTTTGAGACAGGGTTCACTATATAGGGTAATCTATCCAGGGTAATCTAAAAATCATGCTCCCCTCCCCCGCCTCCTTCTCTTTGGCTTCCACAGCCACCTATTGTTATTATTTTAGCAAATACTAGCAATATAGATCTAGATAAAGAAGACAAGAGGCTTGGAGAATTACTGTCACTTATCTCTTCTTTCCTTCTGATAATGAACAATATCAGCAAATTCAGCTCTTTGGTTAAACAAATACCTCTAGATTCAATCAACTGGTTACTACTACCATCACCCATGTGATTCACAGCTAAGCATAACACCAACTACCAGATAAAATGCATAGCAGGACATTCTGTGGTGTGTGTGTGTGTGTGTGTGTGTGTGTGTACGTGTGTCTGTACATGTGTGTACAGTGAGTTCTGGAGCAAGCCTGCTATGGCCCATGCATGTGCAATTCTGTGGGAGTATACGTTGGTCCTTGCCTTCCACCTTATTTTGAAACAGGGTCTCTAGTGTATTCTTCATTGTATACTCCAGGCTAGCTAGCCCATGAGCTACCAATGGGTCTCTCATCTTTGTCTCCCATCTCATAGTGAGAGTAGACACATGCACTACAGTGTTCAAATTTTTTTGTTTTGTTTTGTTTGAAACAGGGCTTCTCTATAGCTTTTGGAGGCTGTCCTGGAACTTGCTCAATAGACTAGTCTGGCCTTGAACTCACAGAGATCCACCTGTCTCTACCTCCCTAGTGCTGTGATTAAAGGTGTGCACCATCACCGCCTCACTCCGTGTCCAGGTTTTATATGGATTTGTGCTTTAAGCTTTCCAAGGATTCTGAGGATCCAAATTCAGCTCAAAGCATATTTGCTGTACAAAGTTGTTAAGTGAGGAGAGAGAGTTTCTTCTGTAGGACTTTATTTCTCCTTGAATATTTTTGTTTATTAAAAAATGACTCTGAAATAAATATAGTGGCTAGTAACTGTGGTTAATTAGAAAGTTTAACTTTTAAAAAATTATCAGTTGCCTTTTATTTTTAATATTTAGTGTGCATGTGTACATAAGAGAGGGAGGTGGGGTGTATGTGTCCAAAAGTATCAGAGGTATCAGATCTCCTTGGAACTGGTGTTATAAGCAATTGTTAGCTGCATGATGAGAACTTAATTCGGGTCCTCTCTGTAAGGATTCAGGCATTACGCTGGTCTGCCCCTGTCACCTGGCAGAAGGCATTCAGGCAGTACTGTGGTCAGCCCAGGGTTCCAAGAGTACTAGTCTGCAGGCGGGTATAAAGGACCCCTTTAAAAGACCCCTGCCCACTTACACTCTCTTTTGCTTTCTCTCTCCTGCTTTGGGTTGGCCACCAGCGACTCCCCTCTTCTTGTCTCTCCCCCTCTCTCTCCCCCCTCCTCTTCTGTTCCCAGTGCCTCTATGTCTCTTCCTTTCTCCCTCACTCTTTCCCTCACTCCCCTTTCTAAATAAACTCCTCCTTTAAGCTCTATCTGCCTGGCGTGTTATTCCCTCCCACCTCGGTCACCCTCACCGGCTATGCAACCTGCTATGCTCTCCCATGTGGTCCCTTACCTTGGGGTCCCACTGACCTGGGGCCCTCACTCAGGACCACCCTCCATCCCCCTTCTCCAGCCTTTTATTCTTATAACTGTAACTAAAGAAAACTCTCCAAGAATAGTAATTACTCTTAAGCACTGAGCTATCTGTATAGTCCCAATGAATGAATCCAAGGTAGTTGCAATAGCATGCATAAACCCAAGCCAGAACAAGTCCAAGAATGGCAAGGGGAGTTGAGCAAATGACCCCAACTATGAGCCTGCTGACATTTATTAGCTGAGAGAGGGAGAGTCTCCTCTTAGCCCTAGGTTAAGTTGACCACTCTTTAGTGGAAGACCACACATCCAAGACTATTTGGGCAGCACAAATTGATCTTGAAGGATTTGGGGTCAGGGAGGAGATTCACAAAAGTGTGTGGTAGAGAGGGTGGGTTTAATCTGAGAAGAGTTGGGGGAGGGGAGTGAGAATGATTAAAATACATTGTAAGAAATTCTGAAAGAAGTGATAAAAAAGAAAAAACCCACAAAACCTCAAATGTTCACCATTTAGAACACTTGCAGTTCTTGCAGAGGACTGGAGTTCAGTTCCTAGCATCATAACCACCTGTAACTTCAGCCCCAGGGGATTTGATAGCTTAATTGTTCCTGACTCCATGGGCACCTGTACACTCTCTCCCTCCCTCCCTCCCTCCCTCCCTTCCTCACTCCTTCCTTTCCTCCCCCCCCCTCTCTCTCTCTCTCTCACACACACACACACACACTTTAAAAAGCAAAAAGTAAATCTAGAAAAATGCAACCGTCCACTCTGAAGATCCTCAGCAGGTTAATGGTTACCATATGTATGGCTGAAAATACACTGAGTGGTACACTGAGCAAAACTCTCCATGGACTGCACTGGTTTGGGGAAGCTGAGACTGGCTGCTTCCTTTCCCACCCACAAGCCATCATTCTAACTTTCTGTGTACTGAACACAGTCAGGATGCTTTCAGGTCATGCTTTGGGTACTGATGACTGGGTTCCATTGCTATCTCTAAGCAGTTCACCCAACCATTCACAGGCCGACCTCTTACAGCTGCTTCCTCTACCAGCCAGGGACAGCACCTGCTACAGACTTGTGTGGCATGCTGCAGAATGCCCTTTGAGAATACATTTTACTTAGTTTGTTGTTGTTGTTGTTGTTGTTGTTGTTTTGGTATTTCAAGATAGGGTTTCTCTGTGTTGCCATCCCAGCTGTCCTGGAACTCCCTCTGTGTAGACCAGGCTGAACTCAAATTCACAGAGCTCCGCCTACCTCTCTGCCTACTGAGTGTTGGGATTAAAGGTGTGTGCCACCATGTCCCTGTCTCCTGAGTGTCCTGAGTGTTGGGATTAAAGGTGTGTGCCACCACACCCCTGTTTTACTTTTTTCCCCCCATTAGAAACTGAGAGGTTCTAATCCACAATCAGATAGTTCACTCCCCACATTGGGAAAGGGGGGAGATGCATGCCACGGTGGATCGATCTGTTCATGTCGTGTGGCTAAGAAGCAGAGAGAAAGAAGCCGACATGTTCTCAACATTCCCCTCAAGAGCATGTTCATGCAACTTCCCCAAAGCCTTCTAACTACATGGACTCCATCGTTTCACATTTCTAGCACTTTCCATCAGTACCATGGACTAGGAAACAAGCCTTTGATGCTCTTAAGAACACTAATTTGAACAAAAGCAATCAAGTAAAGTTATTTTTAATGACACATTTAAAGAATACCCTGTGTAGTTTGGTTTGTTTGTAAGCAGAGGAGCTGTTTGAGCTCACAGGGTCAGAGTCCTCAGTTCACAGCATGGTAGATCAGATGGTAAAGAGAGGGAGATTAGGAACACTCTGTGTTGTAATACCAGACTCTTGCTTTTAGAGGACAAAAGAAATTCCAGATGGCAAATAAAATAAAAATTTTTTAAAATGTGGGTGGAACCTGGGAAGTAAGCCACTGGTTTACTGGAAGGACATGGGAATACACTGTGTAGCAAATGTATATAAGTTGTATATGTATGCAAGAGCTAACCCTGACTGGGAGTGTACCTGTGCAGGCAATCCGCTAAGCCCTTTGCAGTCACTTTCTCATTTAGTCTAACTCAAATGGAAACACTGTAATTACCATGGGAAAAATGGAGACTGGGAAGAAAATGACTTGCCAGAGGGGACACAGCTCCACAGCACAGGGCTGAGTCAGATTCAAGAGGTTTTAGCTTGCTCCTAAGTGTTTGCCATCAGACACAGCCACTGTTGAGGAATGATCCAGGGGCAGCAGGTGAGAGACAGGCCTCTGGGGAATCTAGTAGTATCAAATGGCAGTATCTGGCATTTAATAAAAAATTCCATTTGCTCTCAGCTTGTGAAAGTCAAACTCTAGTTAGCCCTAAAAAGTTAAGAGCCTTCTTGTATGGGTGTGAAATTAAACTAGTAAAAGGTCAAACACTGGAGAGCAAGCACAGAAAAATGAATAAGAAATAGAAAGGATTGCTTTGGTATATTAGAAAATTTCAATTCTAACATAACCAACCAGCATTCATCGAAACACACTTGAGGACAACCAGATAGTTTTTGAAAACCATTTACTTCCTTTCTGCTGGGCCAGGAAGTCAGTGCAGCACTAACAGGCTACCTGTCACAGCCAGGATATCCTTGGGGGTTGGGAAAGGCTGATGGATCTGAGCTGAGTGTGTCTCCTATCTATTGCCTCAAACCCTCCATGAAGACCTTACTTAATTATTCCATTGAGCCCAGGATCCCATCTGAAACTTCAGTGACAGTAATGGCACCCTTGCTGCACTGATGACAATAAACATCTGAATAAACGAAGTTGAGTTTTCTTTTTCCATAGTAAACTCCTGTCTGAATTCTAAGTTTTTCCTTTTACTACAATTCACCTAGCTGTGACTATACAAATGCAAATATATAGGATGTACATTTTGGGACCAAGGTCCCTCCCTCCCAGATTGAAAGAATAGCTGGTTTCTGGTGAGGACAATTCACTGTCTTCTAAGCAAAGGGGTTGCAATTGCTTTCCAACAATCACCAAATTATTAAATAGAGTCACACAGACAAGAAGTCCTTTGTGTCTCTCTCCCTCAGCATCTTTCTACTCTTCATTGCATTCTCAGACCTCAACTATTGAGCCCAGAAGTCACCCAGACATATTCTTTTCCAGTAGACTAGGTCAAACATAATTAAGAATCCCCCAAAGCAGTATTGTTTCCTTGTCATTATCTACAACTACTGGTATTTACAATCTTTCAGCCTGCTCTTTCACAGTGATCCCTGAGCCTTCTATTTAGGGCCTTATTTTCTGTACCTTAACCAGGCATAGATGTCTGTATTAATTGCCATCTACTACAAACAGGAGTTTCTCTAACGGGGGTTGAGAGATGCATTACTCTAAGGGCCATAGAGAGCTGATTTAACACTATGTCCATTTAGTAAAATAATAACAGTAGGTTTTCTCCTAGGGCCTATAATCATCTAGTTACCGGTTCTTTGCATAGATGAAGGTGCCAGATATGGATTCCATCTTATGAGTGGAACTTAAATGCACTCAGAAAGTGGTTGGTTATTCCTATGATGTTCATGCCTCTACTGCACCAGTGGGCATGTCTTGCCAGGCCAGTTGTTACTTTAGCTACCAGAGTTTGGGTAAGACCAATGATTACTTTCCTCCCCTGGTAGCAAGACACCTCCCAGAACAGTGAAAGCTACCCAGAAAGGATGAAGCTTTCAGGTGATTACTAGCTTGATATTTTTCCACATTCTTTGACTCAAGTATACAGTATCTCCAACAATACAGTCTCAACATCAAGTTCTAGAGGGGAAGCAATAGCATTGGCTACAGCATGCAATGTTTAGGAGTCTATGTGACCTAACTACCCAACAATTTCAAAAATAGATAACCCATTCTTGGCACTACGCTTTTTATTTGTTAGCCTATGGTGTCTAGTAGGGGTGCTGTTACCTAGTCATAGGGTAACTCCACTGTAACTCTTTTTATATATACTTTAGGAAGCTTCTATAGTGGTAGATATCCATGACTTTTTCTGGAAGAATATTAGTGTTATTTATCTCTCTCCAAGTTCCTCCTCTACCCTGTCCTACTATACCCAACCCCATGTTAATGCCTCCTCTTTCATTATTATTCTTTTATCCTTCATAGAACTGAGTTTGAACTCCCTTCCTTTGAAATCTCTTTTCACCATCCCTTATTTATCTCCTGACATTTATGGATACTGCAAACTGTATTCAAAGCTAACATCCACAAATGAGAGAAGGCATGGGATGTTTCTTTCTGGGTCTGGATTACTACACTCAGTATGATTGTTTCCAACTCTACTTAATAGTGAATTTTATAATTTCATTTTTCTTAATGGCAAAGCAATATTTCTTTGTGTATATATACACCATGTGTTCATTACTTATTCATCTTGTTATAACTTTGGTAGACCATATATTTTTATCAGCCATTTCGTTTGGAAATACAAATGTTTAAAGTATATCCATGATTCTCTGAATTTCTTCAGTATGGTTTGTGATGTCTTCAATCTCATCACCAATTTTATTAATTTGGATTCTGTTTCTCCCTTTTGGTTAATATGGCTAGCAAACTGCCAACCTTATTAATTTTTTTCAAAGAACCAACTTTTGGTTTTATTCTTTGTATTGTTTTGCTTTTTTTTATTTCCTGTTCTCATCTCATTAATTTCCGTCCTGAGTTTGATTATTTTTTTTGTCTTATTTTGCTTTTTACTACTGGGATAAGAGACTATCAAAATCAACTTGAGGAGGAAAGAGTTTAGTTTATATTACAGCTTAAAGTCCATCATGAAGGAAAAGTCAGGGCAAGTGCTAAAGGCCACAACCTTGAGGCAGAAACTGAAGCCAGACCACAGAGGGACACTCTTTCCTGGCTTGCTCTCTATGGCTTGGTCAGTTGGTTTGATTACACAACACAGGACAACCTGGCCAGAGGTGGCACTGCCCACACACATAAGGTGTGGCCCAATCACATGGATCATTAATAAAAAAAATGCCCCCAAAGGCTTACCTACAAGCCAATCTGATGGGGACATTTTCTCAGGTGAAGTTTCCTCTTTCCAAATGACCCTAGCTTGTATCAAGTTGACAAAAAAAAAAAAAAAAAAAAGAACAAAATACAAAAAAAAAAAAAAAAAAAAAAAAAAAAACAAACCAGCACACTCTTTTTGTTTATTGCTTTTGGGTTTTGCTTGTTTTGGATTTTACAAGGTCTTCCAGGGCAACATAGTTATTAGTTTGATATTTCTCACTTTTTTTTTTTTGGATACAGGTACATAGTACTATAAGCTTTCCTCAGGATTGCCTTCACTATATCTCACAGACTTTGGTATGCTGTATTTTCATCTTCATCCATTTCCTTCTTGATTACTTGCTTGACCTATCATTCAGCAGTGCACTGTTTAGTTTCCATGAGTCGGTGTACTTTCTGTGGTTTCTACTGCTGCTTTGTTCATTGTTCTCTGGTCACACAGAGTGCAGTGTGTGATTTCACTTGCTCTAGATTTGTTAAGACTTTCCTCAAGTCCTAATATGTGGTCTATTGTGAGAAATTTCCAAAGTATATTCTTTAGTTTGGGTGGAATGCTCTATGGATAATCTGTTATGTTTATTTGATTTTGTTGTTCTTTAACTCTGCAGTTTCTCAGTATAGGCTGCCCTTCACATCCACCCGCAGTCTCAATGGCTTGTCTCCTGGTAAGTGTGCTATTGAAACAATCCATTATCACCATGTTGGAATCAATCTGTAGCATTAGACCTAATAATTTTTCTTTTTAATGAAATTGAGTGCTCTTGTATTTGGTGCATATATGGTTAAACTGTAATACTCTACTAGTGGATTACTACTTCGATGAAGTATTCTTCCTTATCTCTTCTAAGTAGTTTTTGTTTGAAATCTGTTGTTGCAGATATCAGACTGACTATTCCACTTGTTTCTAATTTCATATCTTTTTCCATTACCTCACCCTAAGGTGGGGTGTGTTCCTGGAGGCACCAAAAAAGGATATATCCCATTTTCTAATCTGTTAGTCTGTGTGTATTTGGTAGGAAGTTGAGACCATTAAGAATTATTGAGAAGGGCAGGAGAGATTGATCAGCAGTCAAGAGCACTGTCCATTCTTCCAAAGGACTCAGGTTCAATTCCCAGAGCCTATATGGCAGCTCACCACTGTATATAATTCCAGTTCCAAGGGATCTGACACCTTTACACAGATGCACATAAAAATAAAAATAAATTATTAAAAAGAGAATTATTGAGCAATATGCACTAATTCCTATTACTCTGTGGTATTTTATTAAAATCTTTTAATTAAATGTTTTATTCAAATTAAATTAAGTTTGATTAAGTTTATTTCCTAGACCTTCTTGGGCATGTTTAACTGTCTCTTTACATCTCTATAGAACTGGCTTAGTGGTCATAAACTACTTAAATATGTTTTAATCAGGAAAACTTTCCTTTCTCCTTTGGTAGAAAAGATAATTTTGCTGGGTATAGTACTCTGGCCTAGTATCTGAGGTCTTTTATAACTTGTCTAACTGCTTCAGGTTTTCACAGTCTCCTCTGAAATATCACCTCCTCCTCTACTTCTGTATCCTTTCTTTGTTCTGTAAATTTACTGTATTGACTATTACGTGGAAAGTTTCTTTCTGGTTGTGTCTATTTGTGGTTGTGTATGCCTCTTGGATTTTGACAGACATCTCCTTCCTTAGATTAGGGAAGTTTTCTTCTTTGATTTTGTTGACAATATTTTCTGTCTTTGAGCCTCTTCCCTTTGTTTCTTCTATCCCTGGGTACTTTATGGTTTTATAGCATCCCATGACTCTTTGTTGTTGTTTTTATTTGACAATCTTTTGACTAAGTGATTCAACTCTTTTGGATTGTCTGAAGACCTTATGTCCTCACTTAGTAATTAGTTGTTGCATACAATCAAGTGTCATAGACCTGAAAATATACAATGACTAAGTGTAGTGGCACATACCTGGTCTACAGAGTGAGTTTCAGGATAGCCAGAGGACACTGTCCTCCAAACCCTCCCCCTCAAAAAAAAAAAAAAAAAAAAAAGAAGGAGGAGGAGATTCTTACAGCCAGCTCTCAATAGTCTGTTTAGGATTAGCTGTTAGGCAGCAGGAGTGGGTGGAATTGACAGGGTGAGCATGGGGTCCCCCTGTCTAGAGTGGGATCTGAGGGCCAACACAAGACACATGATTCTCGGGCAGGGGAGGGGGTTAGATGGAGCTATAGTGCAGCTTAGGGATAGGATGTGTAGTACTCCAGGTAGAGTTGGTCATGGGAATGTAGGGCCGCTTCCTGAAGAGTGCCACATGGGCATGAATGGATTTAGCAGCCTGAGTCTGGAGTCCCTACCTGGAAAGAGGGCTAGGCGATGGACACAGTCTTCAGGCAGGTTGGGGTGGATGCAGGTCAATAGTAATCTTCCCATTTACCTTTTGTTTTAATCTTAATGTTTAAAAAAAATTTTATGATTATCTAATATATATTTCAAGAGTTTGTAGAGATCCATAACATAATCATGAATAAATCAGCAATTTAACCTAGTAAATTGTATCATCTTATGGTATTCTATCTCAAATAACAACATAACAAAGAACAATCAAGCTATATGACATTGTTTTCTGAAAATGTAACATTTTAAAGACATATAAATGGTCAACAAGTACCTAAAAATACCTCAATGTCATCAACAAAACAAAATCAACAATATAACAAGATATTGTTTCACTCCAGGCAGAGTAGCTATTACCAAACGGACCAAAAGTAGCACACAGCAAACCTGCAGAGGAAGGGGAATTCTTGAACAATGAATGTAAGTTGTACATCACACAGCATAGAAATTCCTTAAAAATACAGAAACGGAAGTAGCTCATGATCCAGGTGTGTGTGTGTGTGTGTGTGTGTGTGTGTGTGTGTGTGTTTGTGTGTATCTATGAAGAGAAAACAGGAGTCAGCATGTAAAACACATCAGCACTCCCATGTTTATCACTGTTCACATGGTTCTGGCATGACATCAACCTGAGTGTTGATCAACAGATGAATATATAAAGAAAATATAATTTATATACACAATGGATTATTATTCACCCACAAAAAGTCATAAAAACTGGGGCTAAGAACGTAGCTCAGGTGATAAAGTGCTTGCCTGGTATGCCAGAAGCCTTAGGTTCATTCTCCAGCACCTCATAAAATGGAAGTGGCTGGGGTACATGAGCTCCTCCTTGTTCAAGTCAGCTGATTCTATGTGTTTCTCCTCTCCCCTCCTCTTCTCCCCTTCTCTTTCTCTTAACTCCCTCTCTCCTCCCTCCATGCTCCCAATTTGCTTGGGAGATCATGTCCCTTTCCCCATCTCCAGGGAAAATCAGCACAGCACTGACCCAGATCCCCTGAATGTGGGTGTCAGTTAGGAGGATTGGGCAGTCTATATGCCCTCTAGTAATGGATCAGTATTTATCCCTAGTATACGAATGGACTTTTGGAGCCCATTCCACATAGAGGGATATTCCCTCAGCCTAGATATATGGGGAGGGCCTAGGCCTGCTCCAAATGATATGACAGACTTTGAAGACTCCCCATGGAAGCCTCACCTTCCCTGGGGAGCAGAAAAAGGATGGGATGGAGTTTGGTGGGGGTGTTAGGGGAGGATGGGAGGGAGAGGGAATTGGGATTGACATGTAAAACAACCTTGTTTCAAATTTAAATTTAAAAAGGAAAAACTAAACAAACAAATAAACAAACAGAAGTGACATTGAAAGTTATCTCTGCCCTGGAGAGCTGGAGGCAGAAGGACACCAAGTTGAAGGTCATCTTTAGTTATATTCAGAGTATCATGCCAGCCTGAACTACATGAGACGCTCCTCAAAAATAAAAATAAAAACCTATCATTGGCGTCAACACACTGCAACATGAACATGGAGGACATTAGGCTAGTTGAATACATCAGACACAGAAAGACAAATTCCTCATATTTTTATGTGTGTGTGCAAGACACAACAGCTCTGTAACAGAAGGAGAGACGAGAGGGGAATAGTAGCAACTACAGGCTGGGACGAGGGGAAGAAACAGAGAAGATGGTTAGCAGTAACATGGATGCAATTAACTAAGATGAAGAATTTCCTATTTTCTATAACATAATAGAGTAACTATATTTTAAAACAGCCAGTAGCAAGGATTCTGAATATCCCTAACAGGAATGATCAGTGTTAAATGATGAGTATCACTTGCAGCCTGCCTTATAGTGAACTCATGACTTTCTATTTCAGCATCCCAGCCCTGGGATTCCAAGTGTCTGTCAAGTGTCCTGATCCTGATCTGATCCTTGAATACATATGGAATATCAGACCTGAACGTCAATTGAAAAAGAAAACATTGCTGGGCAGTGGTGGCTCATGCCTTTAATCCCAGCACCCAGGAGGCAGAGCAAGGGGGATCTCTGGGAGTTCCAGGCCAGCCTGGTCTACCAAGCAAGTTCTAGGACAGGCTCCAAAGCTACAGAGAAACCCCATTTCAAAACAACCACAACAAACAAACAAACAAACAAACAAAACATTTATAAATCACCTATGAGAAATCCACTCTTCGAGAACTAGCTAGATAAATTATAATACAATCCTCAAACAGGTAAGGAACTGTAACTTTCCCCCTGTTTGGTTTTGACATAAAAATTTCATTTGTAGAAACTCACATTATAGCTACAGATAATGTCCATGTTATGAAATATAGTAGTGTTCTGAAATAACAAAAATAACAAATATTTTTAAATAAAGTAAATCTTCAAAAATTAAAAATAACCCAAAATCTTTACCCAAAGAGAGAAAACTAAATAAATCATGAGAGAGAAAACTAAATAAATCATGATACATTCATCTGAAGTGATCTGAGAAAGGCAAACAGAAAGGTCTCTATTACTGAATGGCAAGGATCTATTAAGATACAAGACACAGAAGAACAAGGCACCAAAAGAATGTAATGCACAGTCCTCTGAGTACAATACAAGGAAATATGAACACACACAGAGGTATATACACACATGCATGCATGAAAATACTTGAATGGACTTCAAAGAACAATCAGAAGCTCTGGTCATCATCAGTCATCACACATCAAGTCAGACAGGAAACAGTTTGGCATAGGAAGGTGATACTCACTGATGTTTCTTTATAAACAATGTAAATACACTTCCAGGTAAATCTAACTAGTGGTAAAAATAAAATTTCATTTCTTCAAGATAGCAAAAATATAAGGTCACACTGTGATGACCTTCAATCCAGTGAAGCAGTCCTTGTGTTCACATCAAAACACAGAAATGTATGTCCTTAAGTTCACAAAGGTAATGAAGAGAAACTATTTGCAAACCCTTTAAGGCTTTCCATATCTTGTAAGTGTGAAGCACATTAAGGTAGACTAATCTCTTCTTACTTCTTTAGACTCCCCATAGTCTAAACACTCTGCCTGAACCATTCATTGCAAGCACATTGGATGCCATAGGGCAGCAGGCCAGCTCACCTTCATAGGTGCCGACTTCCAACAGTGTCCCGCTCTGCTCAAGGTCCAAGAACTCTTTCACAGTCAGAAAGCTGTAATCCACGCCAGGCACTTCTCCTTCTCTGGGAGATCGGGTTGTGCCTGCAGAAGAAAATACAAAGGTCCAGGATGCCATCAGTCCATTAGAACAGGGAGTTCCAACCTGAGTAACTAAACAAACCTGCTCAGTGAGCTAGCCTGCCTAGAACTCAAACAGGGGCCCAGGAAAAGCACCATCCTACTAGAACATCACCCCCAATTCTTCCCTCCTTCCCTCCAGCAGGGGAAAGAGGAAACAGGTAATACAGAGACAGTTTTAGCATTTTTTTCTTAACGTACCAAGCAAATGAAAACTTAAATAGTATAACACACAGTCAATGTTCAAGATTACCAGTTTTTAAGACTCCAATAAATGCTACAAAGTTATCTACCCTAAGTTCAGAGCCTAAAGGGTTTGCATTGTTGTAACGGGCCTTGAAATCCTTATTCACAATACATCTAGCCAATTCCAGGGTAATAAGCCTTTGAAGAAAATGATACCCCTGTAGAAATGTGACTGCTCAATCCGTGCTTGGACATCTCCCTGGGATAAAAACACCATTTTTCCCCAGGTAATTATTATGCTCAATAAAATGTGGATACCCATGAGCTCTGAGGACAGATAAAGGACATTGTGTATGAAATGAAAACACCCCTGGAATTAATCTGTTTACACTCTTAACAGGTAATCAATGTATCCATTTCTCTTAGGAAATGACATGGGCCACAGAGAGAGCATTGAAGACATTCTGCCCAGGCTCTGAAGTGTAAAACTATCTATCACACTTCAGCACAGTGTCAACCAAAGAGGAGAAACAAGGTGAATGCAGTACAGATATACACCAAAAGAGACAAAAAAAAGATGCAGTCATAGAGTATGCATTGGAAACCTGTGATTAATGTTATGGGAAATAAAACCAGAACAATGCAATATGAGTTCTGATCCTATATAAACCTTACAAGCCTACAACTAGGGGGTGGGACTCAGAGCGGAGTTCACAAGGCATGGTGGTGATTTAACATTTTCCAGTATAATAAGCAGGGTTTTGTCTTCTTCCCAGAACTCTCTCCTTATAATTGTAAAACAATTAAACAAACAACTGTATGTGAGCATCAATTCTCATACCCTCAATGCTATGTAGCATTCAGTCTGACCCCATACCCATATAAAACAGCGTCAGCATACATACCCTGTGTAGCTATAGCCTTTCAGGTCAAAACCCTCAAGAATTACTGCATAATTTGCTCAGCATGAATCCACTTTTCTGAACACCCAAAATTTAAAATATCCTAAATCCAAATGTCTTAGAAGATAGCTTCAAATTTTTCCCAGAATGGTAGTTTCTCACACCCACTACATGGCTTTGGGCAAAGCTATTGGTGCCATCCAGCAATTCCTCTATTCTTTGTTGTTTGTTCCCCCTTCTGGTCCTGCATGGATAAAGGGATAGTGTGTGATCAATCTTTAAACTTCTATCCCAGTTATGACAGGTTAGGATCATTGGTAATATTTGCTCCATGCCCAGAAATGCAAAACAAGCATCAGACGCCCGCACACAGTTAACACTGGAGAAAACATAGAGCAACATTTACCACAGGAGGGCAGAAGTCTGGATGGGAAGGGCAAATTCATGGTCTGGCTCTACTCACAGTCTCAGGCATGTTTCTTAGTTTCTATGACTTAACAGTGTCCTCTTTGTCAGACAGTTAACAATGGTACTTTTACACCACAGGCTTGCTGAACAAGTCTGCTGAGGTAATACTTGAAGTCAGTATGTTGTTAGAATTAAATGAGTTTATAGAGTCTTATATTTCCAATCCTACTCTAACAATTTGCAGTTATACAAATATGTGTACATGTATGCATGCATGTAATGAATGCCATGGTTTGTCCCAATTATTTAATAAGCATTTTCTGAGGTCCCAATGCATGCCAAGTGATGCTGAAAGCACAGAGCAAACATTGGTAAATGAGGCAAAGTTCATAAGAAAACGTGAGACAAAAAGTAGATATGTATGTAGACATGCACAGAACATAATTTTGGGTTAAAATAATGTATTTTAGTGCCATGAAGCCCAAAGGGCTGGAAAGTGGAGTAAGGAGGCACCTACACAAGTCAGGGCATAACTGGTTGTATTCCAGTCACAGGGGATCAACGCTCTCTTCTGATCTCCATATGCATTTCATGCATAGACCTATGCAGGCAAACCACCAATATACATACATAAAAATGAAAACTGAGCAAGGGGAGGAGTAAATAAGCTCATCACATCATACTAAAGTTGGAATTCTCAGGGTCAAAACCTGGGCTTATAAGACCCAACAAACTAGCCTGATTAACCTTCCTCTGTATGCAAATACAAGAGACATTTGCAGGCAAACCACCAATATACATACATAAAAATGAAAACTGAGCAAGGGGAGGAGTAAATAAACTCATCACATCATACTAATGTTGGAATTCTCAGGGTCAAAACCTGGGCTTAGAAGACCCAACCAACTTGTCTGATTAATCTTTCTCTGTATGCCAATACAAGAAACAAGCAGTTAAGAAAAACAGAGAAAGCTGGCACTCCAATGTACCTTCACTGGGAAGAAGAATGCGTAAAGAAGTCTGATAACGCACTAATCCATCTTCAGGGTGCTGCCATGAAGTTTAAGTTTACAGGGAGTGAAGAGGTTTGTATAACTAAGCAGTTCCCGTCAAGGTGTGATTACAGCCATCACTGGCCCAGGCTGCCTCCCAAAGTGAGTAGCTGAGTAATCAGGACTATGTGGAATTTTGCAGGGAGGTAAGTTCCTCCTTTGGCTGGCACTTTGTAGGATGCCTTTCCTTCCCCCACCATGAGGTTTCGGGGAAAAATGTAGTTTTGTCCAGGTGTGTGTGTGTGTGTGTGGGGGTGGGCATTGTTTTCAATAGTCTAATAATACAAGAGTCTCCTTTAAATATCCTCTCCTGACAAGGTTAAAACTACTGTGCCTGAGTTTTAAAGACAAACATAAAGTAACTTGCTGGTGGATTAGATATGCTATGAAAGATAGATCAATGAAGACTTTAAAAAAGTTTTTAACATGGACACGAGGGTGATGCCATTTATAACAGCTGAAATCATTGCAAGGGGGAGGGCCAAAAGGATCACCTTGGTCATGTTAAATTTGAGATTAGACACTTTGATGCAGAGAGCCTAAGGAACAGTGGCCTTGTAAATCTGACAGTCAAGCTGAGATGGAGAAATTAGCTACCCATTATCATCGAGTCAGGGGCATCTTAAAGTAAAATATTGAGAAAGAAGTCTGAGGAGACTGTGAAAGAAAAGAAGCTGAGAGGCAATGGCTGGACAAGAACACCTTCTACGTTCTGTGCTATGAAGATTCTGGAAGACAGCTGAGTAGGCGTCAGGGAGGAAGAAGTAAAGGTGTGAGGTCCCGAAGTCAAGGAAAAAGCTGCTTAGTCAGCAACTTGTAAGACATCAAGAGCGAATGTCATCCTGGGAAATCCCTTTGCGGGGCACAGATAGAACCTCTCTGGACATGCTGTGAGAAGACCCACCCAAAGTCTTTTCCTATGGCAAACTCCACACTCAGCTTCCCTCCTCAAATACCATCGGCCTAACCCACTCAAAAAGAAGATGAGAAAATAAAACCAAACAAAATATTCCTTGAGTCTTTAAAGTGTTCCTAGGCCAGAGAATGTTGTTTTTCCCTTTGCCTGATCTGGCTCATAATTTGCTCATTCTTTTTTACATGACATCACATCCAATTTGCCAGATTTAAAGACAACTATCACCCCGGGGTCTTCATTTCCTGAAAGGATTAGAAATAATCAGGAACTTCAAAAATTACATTTTACGGGAAAAGTGAAGCTACTAGAGATGCTGTCTTCCCAAGAAAACAAATCTGTTTCCAGCAGCTTTTGAGCTGCAGGGAGGAGGTGGGAAGGCGGGTGAGTCTCCGCCCTGTGGGCACACAGGGCTTATTACCCAGACGAAACCTGTCCTGACTATAGGCTACCAAGAGGGCTACTCCCAGGGATGCTCAGAGCAACCCATTCTGGGTCTGGGCCAACTTCCCAGGATCCATTCAGAGAGGATGCTGGGGGAAAAGGCCACAGGGAAGGGCCCCGCCTCCTCTTTTCTTGTAACAGAATGACAGGCTGCTGGCTGGACACACGCCTGACAGATGGCATTTCAAAGGGATTTCGGGAGCCATCTGGGGTGGGTACAATTATTACAAACCATGCTTCTAACAAAGCCAGAAGGGTTACTTCCTGAAAGGAGAGGAGTAAAACAAATTCTATCACGTTAGGAAGACACATAAAAATATACCAGGCTAACAAACTCCGGCTCTCTGCAGCCTAAAATGCTACCTTCTGTTTGTTGAGCTGGAAACCAGGCCAGAAATATCTTCCAGTTATTAGCTCTAAGCTCATAAAAGCAGCGTTTCCCCTCTGAGAGAAAAGGAGACCATCAAATACTGAAGGAAACAATGGCTTCTAGTGCCTAGATGTTTACTTATGGAAAGGCATTAAGCATTTCATAAAAAATATATTTAATTTGCACAACCTCCAAAGTAGGATTAATATTATATTCATCTTATTGGTGAAGAATTCTGAGGTCCAGACAGGGAAAGTAACCCATACACGACCTTACATAAGGCAGTTGTGATTAAATGATTTAAATTATTTAAAGTGATTTAAATGACAACTGTTTATATCATCTCCCATTCTAAACTAGCTCTGTCTAACAGGACCTTCTGCCATGGTAAAATGTTTCATTTTGGTGCTGCCTAACATGTAGGCTCTACCTACATGTGCCTGTTGCAAAGTGCCTGGGTGTGGGAAATGGCTCAGAGGAAATGGCTCAGAGTGCTTGCCATGCACACACAAGGATCTGGGTTCAGATCTCTAGCATCCACATAAAAACCAGGAGTAGAAGGGATTTGAGACTGTATTCTAGTGTAAAAGTGGGGAACAGTGTACACACAGAAGGTTCCTCAGAGCTTGCTGGCCAGCCATTTGAGCCAATCTGTGATCTCCATGTTCAATGAGAGACCACATCTCATAAAATAAGGTGGAGAGAGAATTGAAAAGATGCCCCAAAGTGTACCTCTGGATATCACCTGCATATACAACTACACACACCTGAACAAAAACATGCACACACATAAACACACACACACACACACACACACACACACACATGGGTAGGGTTATTGATTACTGAGTCTGCAGAAGTAAATTCACTATTACTTACTCTTAAATGTGAAGAACCCCTGTCAACAGCCAGTGGACTAGCCAATATACCTCCACTGGAAAGGAGCATCTGAGTTGTTGGTTATATGCTGTGTTTGATACAGTCTCCTAAAGACTTCAAGCTCTCAAAATAATGAGAAACATTAAACAGCAAAACATCTTAAACTGCTATTTGAAAACCTTCCATTTTTTGAAGCCTGTATATGCTTTGAAAAATGATCTAGTCAAAGTCTGTGTTTTTGTTCTAAAAATTCTATTTGGCCCTTTATTGGCTGTGCTTTTTGGTAGAAAAAAAAAGTTTTTAAATATATTTGTGTAGTATGGATTGCAATGAAATAAACAAAATAAAATAAGAGGGAAAGAAAGCAGTGTAGCACAGGGAAAAGATGGAAATAAGCCTGGTGGGTTTGCCCTCAGGGACAGTTTTAGCTATGTAACTGCCAATGGTAAGAATGATTAGACTGCAGGCAGTTGCCAGAAGGAATGCTAACAATGTGCACTGATGTGACATAAACAAGTCAGTGAATAATAAATGACCATGGTTGCATCTTACCCAAGGAGAGAGAATGCCCATGCTTTGTGAGCTTATACTCTCACAGATATCCAGTTGGAAGAATACTGACCTCTGAGCACTTGACACTTTAACAGGGTGGCTACAGAAATGGAAGAGATGAATTGGTCTTCCTTTCAGTAAAGACCTCTCACATTGTGAACTATGTCCGTAGACATTTATTTATTCCTGCACCTCATAAACAGATTAAGATGATTACTTAAATATATTAAAGATCCTACTCTTGAATACTCTTCAAACATCGTCAATCTTAACTTATTCATCACAAAAACATGTAAATGAATTACAGGCTCCAGTCAGTTACACTAACAATGCATTCCAAGGCTTGCCACATTACAGAAGGCTAACACCAAGGTCGATGACATGCTTTCAGCTGTGAAGAAAAGCATACTTTAAATAAAGTTGAAGAAAAAGTGGTACTATTTTTCCACCTGATTTTATTTTTAAAACTCAAAATGTTAATGTTAATCAAAAAGTACTCTTTAATTGTTTTAAAAGGACCAATAAGTTATGCTCTGAACTCCCAACCCTTTCTACCACCAGATCATAACTTAATTAATCTGAGCACTGTCCTATTGAATGTCTCAGTGTGAATTAGCAATGGATCCTGAGTTCTCCTAGCAAATAATGAGTGGCTATTTGCTTCTTATGCACATTTTATGGTCCATAAACTTTCAGTATACCTGGCTTCAGTGACCCTCGCTGAGGAAATCAGAAAGTGACCTTCTTTGCCATCACACTATTCACCACTGTGGAAGCCCTTCTAGAGATCCCTCTGAAATACCCAGCTGAGGCAGCTGAAGAGACCCTAGCCCTGGAATGCCTCTAAGCAGTCTCCTGCTGATTCAGGTCCCAACCCCAGCAGGTTTCCACACAAGCCATTTCCATGGAGTTCCTTCCCAGCACTGTACAAATACTCTCAGACCCAGCCTGCTAACTGGACCATGAGCATCCCACTCAGATTGAATAGCAATGGTATCATTTGCTATTGTATTAATTTGCGTCTTGTTTATCAAAATCTACCAAGACTTCAAAAAGATTACCTGTCATTTTCACTGTTTAGGACAGTAGAACATGCTACACACAGACACCATTTTATCTTGTAACACAACTGCCCTCATATCTTGGACAGCCAGGGTATCAGACAACAAGGCCAGACTTACACTATTCATTCTTTACCCAATGAAGACAGCACGGATGAATGCATTGTCCTCACCCTATTTATTCCATTACCAATGTCTCACAGTACTTTCTTTACAGATCTGAAGACCAGCAGCAGCACTACTCAATATTTGACCTTCATATCAAAATATTTTTCAAAAGTTTTAACATGACAATTTGTTAAAAAGTTAAACTTAAATGTACCATACACTCCAATGATCTAATGAATTTCTTCCAGAGAAGTGAAATTCAACTTTACAAAAACAAACAAAAATGTATAAGAAATATTTATGGAAACCTTATTTTGTAATCATCTCAAACTGGAATTGACCTAAATAGTCTTCAACTGGGTAAGTTGTGGTGTACCACTGCAATGCAACAACATCTAGAAAAACAACTGTCACACACAACAGTGTGGATGGATCTCAATTATATTGTGCTAAGTGGAAAAAAAGCCAGATGTAGAGGCTACATGTGGTATAATACCATTTACATGATGGCCTATAAAAGGCAAAATTACCATTAGACAGACAGACTACCACACAGGGACAGTGTGGGTGGTATGAATTGATTACACAGGGACATCACAAAGTAACTAGGGAGAAGAGAAACGGAAACATCCTGACAGTAGTAGATGACGTTCAAGACCTATGTACTTGTTAAGTCCTTGTTACACTGTCTATGCTCATTATTTTCCTGTTGCTGTGATAAAACACCCCAACAAAAGGCACTTCAGGAAAGGTTACTTTTGGTTCATAGTTCGAGATACCGTCTATCATGATCAGGAACTCAAAGCAATGGGAGCTTGATAGCTGGTCACATTGCATTTACAACCAGAAAGCAGAGAGATGGATGAATGCTGCGCTCAGTCTATTCTCGTTCCTATATAGTTCAGAATCCCAGTATAGAGAGTGGTGCTGCCCACAGTGACCTTCCCACCCACCTCAGTTAATCGTCAGTGAACTCTGATTCTTATTAGTTCTTATTAGCTTTTTTTTTTTAACAAAAGGAAATGTTTTGCATTTCATTAAATGGGAAATCAGTTTAATTTTGTCATAAATACCAATCAAAAATAAATACAAAAAAAAAAAAAAAAAATAAAGCCAGTTGATCTAATAAGGAGCCTAAGGGTTAAATTCCCTCATTACAAAAGAAGATGACCACTGTTGATACCTGTGAATATCAAACAGAAGGCTTTGTCACATGAGCTGCTATAACACAACCCCAGAAACCAGGTGGCTAAAGCTAAACAAGCCTCCACTTCTCACAGAGCAGGTTCTTCTGGACTGGAGGTGGTATTCACAGGAAGGGAGGGGGGTCAGAGAGGAAAGTATGAGCTCTTTCTTTGTCAGAAGTTTTCATCCTGTGGGTCATAACTGCTTTGGGGGAGGTAGAATGATCATTTCACAGGGGTCACCTAAGACTATCAGAAAACACAGAGTTTGTATTACCATTCAAATTAAGGCATTTCACAATTCCGTGTGTCTCAGCTATACCACTCCTGGGTATTGACCCAAAAGACTCCCAAGTCATCAGACTGAAATGAGGTGGGCTGGGCTACTTTGGATGAGAAGAAAGCTGATAAAGTAGTCTCAGGATTTCCAGGATCCTGACCCCAAGTTGTATGGCATCCTGTCACATTACGTCCTGACCAGAGAAAGTAGGTGAAGAGCCCAGACTCCATTCAGTAGCAAACTCCAGTACAAAGGGACATGAGCACTAATCACTCTTCCCCTTTGTACATGGGAGAGAATGTTATCACAAATAAATGCAGAGAACCTGCATTCATTACACATACACAGGAAAGCAAGTCTCCAGCTGTTGCTGGTTCATTCCAAATAGCAGCAGAAACATTCAGGAAATAAAGAATCTTCACAACGAGAGGTTCCTTGATCAAAAATCACCCTCTAGGGATTATCTTGACATATATCCCACCTGAGTAGAATTCAGGGAGTGAGGAATGCCACACCTGAGTGGGAAAGGCTGTCTGTCACAATGGGGGACTGAAGCTGATTTTATCCATTATGGCAGGAGACAACTTTCATTTTCTATGAAGTCACTACACAACTGTTTGCATGATAATGGAATGGATTCATCTTCAATGTTTTCAACTGGACAAGAAAAAAATGATTATTTTAATGAAAAACTATGATTAAGAATATCACATCAGGCTGGGTGGTGGTGGTGTATGCCTTTAATCCCAGCACTCAGGAGGCAGAGACAGGTGGATCTCTATGAGTTGAGGCCAGTCTGGTCTACAAAGCGAATTCTAGGACAGCCAGGGCTGCATTGAGAAACCCTGCTTCAAAAAAAAAAAAAAAAAAAAAAAAAAAAGAAGAAAAAGAATAATCACATTTCCACAAATCACAAATTAAGTGACTTTGCATGTCCAATACAGAATGAATAATGGTTCTAATATTAGGCAGCTTGCTTGCTTTCTTAGCTTAAAGGGGAAAAATAAAAGCTCAGAAGTGACTGTTAATGAGCATATAGTTTCATTTGGGGGATAATGAAAATATTTCTACAATGAAGTGGTTGCAATAGTTGCACAGTTCTGTGAATGTGATGCAAACCAATCAATCATATACTCCAAAAGGGGTTAATTTTATGGTATATAAACTGTACAGCCATAAGACTGTTAAGATATAAATAAATATAAATGTTAACTGGGCATGGTGATGTGTGGTTGTAATTCTAGCACTAAAGGAGATAAGGCAGGAGGAAATCCAGTTTGAATACAGCTTGAGCTACACAATGAATTTAAGGCCAGTCTTAGATACTGATGGGGGATGCCCTTCTGTATATATATTTCTCTTATTGGTTGATGAATAAAACACTGTTTGGCCAATGAGGCAGGGAGATAGGCAGGACTAGGAGATGAGAAGAATTCTGTGAAATGTAGGCAAAAGGAGCCCGTCAAAACAGATGCCATGTAGGCCACCAGAAGGAGTAATAGGTCCGGACCCTTCTCCGGTAAGATAAGACCGAGTGGAAATACTTAGATTAATTAAAATGGGTTAATAATTAAGACAGAGCTAGCCAATAAGAAGCCCTAGCCATCAGCCAATAGTTTCATAACTAATATAGTGTCTGTGTGCTTATTTGGGGCTGAAGTTGCAGCGGGATCTGCAGGCCAGGAAAATTCGGCAACAAGATACATCGTGAGACTCTACTTCAAAACAGATAAAAATGCATGACTGTGTGTGTTAACCTTAATGATAAAGATGCAAGTAGTCTCTGCTCTCATTTTTCAGAAAAAGTCTGAGTTCAGAAGTCAATGTCCAATTTATATAATTTTCCTAAACACCACAGAGATCTTATGCTCTTCCAGAATTTGTGTAGAAAAAAAATTACAAAATCTAAAATCAGGCTTTATAAATTTAAATCTCAGGTCAGGTTTTTAAAAATTGAGCAATGACAGTCAAGGTCAACACCTTAGTTTATCTCTAAAATGGAAATAATTATGATAACAATATAATAACATATTTTTCATGAGATGTGTAAGGATTATGTAGGACAACACCTGTAAAATGCTTAGTTAGGTCAGAATATGCACCTGTTAAATATCAGCTGTAACAACGGCAACATCATCGTCATTACTGCCACAAACTCTGTAGTTCAAACAAAACAATAAAGGAAGAAGAAACCAAATCCAGTAATTGTGCTGGGACAGGTGGGGACAGGCACTGTAGCTCAGTGGCAGACAGCTTGCTTCACTTGAAGTAAGGCCTGGGTTTGATCTGCAGCACCACACATGAGAAAGGAAAAAGACCCAGCTATTGATCACTTGCTCTGCTCACAAAGAACACAGGTTTCCTCCATATAATGCCTAATTTCACTCTCCAAAGAAGGGTGCATTTTCCCTGCCTTGACAAAAGTTTCCACCTCTAATCGGCATTCTTCAGAGCCTTTCGCACAATGTACGTGACTTTAACTATACCTCCTTGGGTTATCTTTAGATAACAAGTCACACGATCAACATATCGGTAAATAGCATCACTTTAAACATTCATCACTTAGCACTAACACTGGTATTGATTCACAAGAATGTGCCAATTTGTTTAAACATAATGTCTACAATGGAAAAACTCAATACTCCCAATCCCGCATCAACCATATTATTCTTCACATGGCTGACTCCTTTTCATTGAATGAATGTAATACTTATTTCTTTAGTAGATAACACTAGGGGATTCAATGACAGATAACAATGTTTAGTACTAAGATTGAGCAATTATCAAGAACAATTCCAGATGGTTATAAGAACAAGTTCCTCAGGCTGATGTAAATGGCCGGCTAGTCACCAGAATTCATAGAGTCCACAGTGATGTCAGGGCTGTTGCCAAGGACCATATCTGGGTCTGTGGCCCTGTCAAAACCAGGGTCTGTACTGATGCCCATGGCTCCTGAGACCACAAAAGGCTGTGCTGATGTCTGAAGTCTGGGCCACCCCCTGTGGCCATGTTAGTGTCCCAGGGCCACTCTGTCACTGAGGCCATGCCATTTAGAATGTGCTGTACTGCCACCTGGGACCATGGTAACAATCAGGCCTGGGCTTTTACCTAGGACCATGTCTGGTCCTGTGGTCTTATCACAGCTGAGGTCTGTATTGATGTCTGTGGGCTACGTTACCACCAAAGACCACACATACTGGAGACTGGACTGCAACCTGTGGCCATGAGGATGCTTGATGGCCATGCTACTGCAGGCGCCATACTGATCTGAGTGGCCTGCACTGTCACCTGGGGCATGGTGCCATCCAGGTCAGGGGTGCTGCTGGATATCATGTCTGAGTCTGTGACCCTACAGTGGCCAGGGTCCAAGGTACCTGTTACCACCAAGGGCTGTGCAGATAATGGAACTGGTCAGCCACCTGAGACCATGTGAATGTCCAAGAATCACACCAATAGTGGGGGCCATACTGATCTGGGTGGCCAGTGCTGCCACCTGGGGCCATGGAGACTTCTGAGCTGGCCTATTGCCTAGGGACATGTCTTGGTCCTTGGCCCTGCAAAACCATGGTCTGGGGTGATATCCATGGCTCATGTCAACACCAAAGTCTCTGTAGATGCCCAGGGTCTGGTCAGCCACCTGAGACCATGCTGGTGCCTAAGGGCCATTCTGCCACCGGGGCCAACCTGCTACAGAAGGTCGTGTTTGGGACCATTATCCTGTTGCAGCTGGGGTCTTTTGTTGTTTTGTTTTCCAAGACAAAGAGTTTCTCAGTGTAGCCCTGATTGTCCTGAAACCTGCTCTATAGATCAGTCTGTCCTGGAACTCAGAGATCCTCCTGCCTCTGCCTCCAAAGTGCTGAGATTAAAGATGTGCACCGCCACTGCACAGCCAGCTAGGATCTTTGATTGATGTCTGTATCCAGTGTTAGGATAGAGAATCATTGGAACCATGCTGTGCTGAGCCAGTCCGGGCCTTCACTGGGATGCCTGGCCCTTGCTGGATCCTACAGCAGGAAAGCTGGCCCCACTCCTCAAGCTAGAGCTCAAGTCCCCACTATTCACACCCTCGGCAAAGCCGGCCCCACCCCTTGCCACTGGCATGCACCTCACCAGGGCAGAACACTAGAGCTGACCCTGTGGTCAGGGGTGCAGCTGAGCTGACCTCACTGAGGGCAAGAGAGCAGGAGAGCTGACCTGCCCCACCTTGTCTGCCACGTGGTGGCAAGGGTAAGAGAAAGATGCCCCCTCCACGCTCACTCATGAGAGAGCTAGATCCACCAGCTGCAGCACACCTGAGAGCAGGCCCTGTACCCCACCTGGACAGCACAGCAGAGCTGACCCTTTGTCAGGAGCACAGGTGAGCCAGACCTGAAGGTAGCAGAACAGGAGAGCTGAGTCCCTCCCCACACGGCCCTTATAGCAATCAGAAGAGTGGGCCCTGCACCTTGCCTGGGCAAAACAATAGAGTTGGTCATGGAGGAGCCAGTGTGGGTGACCTGGATCTGAGGGCCTGAAAGCAGAATTGCCCTGCTCCTTGCTGCAGGCTGCATTGGTGAGCTAGCGCAGGCAGTGCTGGAGAACTCACCCAGGTAGTGAAGATGAGGGAAAGCTGGCAGGCTCCCCAACCCAGGTACCACCCAGGCTCGGAACCCGGGCTATGAGAACATCATCTATGAACTGCTGGAGCAGGTGAAAGGGAAAAACCTATAGATCCCAAACAGCAAGATCTCCACACACAAGGACAACAAGAGCCCTAGAGAGAGCCCATTATGCAGAGGCCTTGAGTCAGACCAACGACTCCTGCAAGTAAAATGGCAATGAACACTTCCAAGAGGAGCAGACTAAAGGGTAAACTTGGTGGCTCAATGACACCACTACAGCTTCCTCGACAAGGCGCGCTCTCTCTTCTCTCTCTCTTTTTCTCTCTCTTTCTCTCTCTCTCGTTTCATTTCTTTGGGTTTTGTTTTGGAGGGAGGTTGCAAGGGCAGAGGGTGGAATAGAGGGGGCGATGAGATATGTGGGATTGGAATACAGATGTGAGATCTACAAAGAATCAATAAAAGTAAAAAGAAAAAGAGAAAAGAAAAAAGCGCGAAGTTCCTGGTGCTTTAATGACTATGCATAGTCACACTAATTCCTGAAGCCTTCAGCCACACAGCCAAATACTCAAGAACATGTGAGTTTTATTTTAGCTCCCATAAAACACAGATTGCTATGTCAAAGTCAGTAAAAGGGCAGGCTGTGCAGTGAGGATGACAACATGCTGGGGGAATGAAGAGCACTGGCTATGAGTTAAGCCTACAGTAAGTGAGGTGGGCTGTTTATGTGTAGACTTTGTAGCATGGTCTACTATTACAAGTTTCCTTGAAGAATTACGTAAGGATAATAAACTATTTTACAGATTTTTAACTGGCTGTTTTCATACAAGTAAGCTCCCACCCCCAACATCAGGTAAGCATGTTGCCTTCATTTGAAACCTACAGGAGTCTCATTAAGCCCCAATTGCAAATTATGCCCTTGTCATCTGTGCAAACTGGACCCAAGTTACTTAGATAAGACCAATCAATGATCAAGCCAATAGCTCTTTACTGGAGACAAGAATTTGTACATTGATCATTAAAAATGAAGGATTTATCATGAAATATAAATAAGCTTACTTTTGAAAAGATAAAGAATGAAACGCATTGCTTGCTCACTATATGTGAACTGAATGTCCTGTCCCAGGAAGCTGGTTGGGTCTCACTACAGGGTTTCATCTAATTCTCTATGCCTGCCGACAGCAGCTGCTGGTCAAGGGCAGAGAGAGGGGACAGCAATCTTCCTTCCTTCGTTTGGCAGCAGGGGCTGACTGCCATTAGCTCTCTGTCAGTGGGGGCAGCTGGGGAGGTAATAAATGACCCTTACCAGCCACTCTCCTCCCATCCTGGCCTCTTAACCTATTTACCTAGTAGCTACTGTCTCATCTCCAAGAAAGCCCATGTTTTTGCCCAGAGCAGAAGTGTCAAAGTCTTTGCTAACCCTATAAGTCACCATGGAGTTCTCTGTGTGTGTCCCGACAAACCAGCTTACTGAAACAGTGAGGAGAGTGTGGTAAAAGAGAGCTTGGGCATTCACAAAGTCTTTCTAATTCAACCGACAATTTGAGTTATTTCTGAAAAGAGGGAAGAGAAACTGAAGGCAGCAACTCTCAAGATCTTCTTTACTGTTTTCTGAAGGTAAAGCAGGAGCCATGTAAGCAATGCTGTGGCTTCCTAAATGCTGGCACTGTAATGATGCCGTAAATGGTACAAAATGACAAAGAGGGCCTGCAAACATTTTTAGTGAAAGTTCTTATCCCTTCCTCTTTCTAAGTTTATGAAGAAAATGGAGATGCTAAGAAGTCTAATGGGGAAAAACACTTTTACCATCCCAGTTGACCAGCAAAGGTCCCTACCCACACTATAAGCAATTCACTTCCTGTGATCCTCAGGCAAAAGCTGTGCTCACCAATGGTTTCTTGTGAGCACCAACACTACACCAAAGTTTACAGAGACAAAGACTCACTCCTTTTCACAACCCTTTTATTATCTCTACCACTCCTATGCTCAAGTTTCCCAAGCATGGAAAGTGAGTGAACTCACTCTCAGCACCTTTATAGGAGGGAGGTCTGAGGAATTGGAACAGTGAAATGACCAAAAGCAATTTCTTATTCTGGGTCTTAGAAAAAGCATGACGATGGCGATGATGATGATAACAGGTACTCAACTAATAGTAGAGGTCTGTTATTAATGCTACCATCACAAGATTTGGCTCAGCTGCTACTTGGCATCCTTTCTCCTTGAAACCTCATCACAATCATGAGCCCAGACCTCACACCTATTGCTGGGAAGGGTTGCATTATTTACTTGAGACCTTTTAATGGCAGTTGTGCTGGGATCAAAACTCACACTGCTGATTCTGAAGTTTATGTGTAAGTGTAACAACACCACAGGACTTCCCTTCTCAGTGGGTTCCTTACTGGTCAAAGCTCCAGGGAGGATCCCCCCCTCAAAGGACTCATGTCTACATTCAAAGGCCTCATGTCCACATTCTTCTACCAGATGGCCAGTGTTTATTATACCCTGTGTGTGCACAGGTGTATGTGAACACATGTGGATGTCAGAGGAAAACTTCTGAGGAGTCAGTTCTTTCTTTCCACCGTGACCTAATTTCTGCAGATCAAATGCAGGCACAGCAGGTGTCTCTACCTGCTGAGTCACCTCACCAACCTTCAGATGGACAGTGTTCCACAAAACAGCCTTAGGGCTGTTACCAAATCTCCCCCAAGTTTAACTCAAATTTCACTGTGGTGGTTTGAATGTAATTGCCCCCCATAATCTCATAGGGAGTTCCATACCTCATTAGGAGGTATGGCATTTTTGGAGTGGGTATGGCCTTGTTGGAGGAAGTATATCACTGTGTGTGTGTGTGGGGGGGGTGTTGGGAGTTTTCCTATGCGCAGGATACTGCCCAGTATGTCAGTCAACTTCCTTTTGCTCTCAGATCTGTTACCACATCTGCCTGAAAGCCACCATACTCCCTGTCATGAAGATAATGGACTGAACCTCTGAAACTGTAAGCAAGTCACCCATTATTGTTTTATTTGTAAGAGTTGCCATGGTTATGGCGTCTCTTCACAGCAATACAACCCTAACTAAGACAGCTGTCTTCAAGGTAGAGTTCCTTAAGCCTTTATCCAAGTCACATCCTCTCGCCATCCAATTCTTACTCTTATATTATACATGTCCTTCAGCAACCATCTATAAATGTTGGGCAGACATGGTGATCCCCATGCAATCCCAGAATTTGCAATCTAGAAACAAGACATCCCTGGGTCAAGCTAGCTAGCTAGACTACACTAGCCAAATGGCAGATTCCAGGTTCAAGTCAGAGACTCTGACTCAATATGTAAGGTGGAAAGCAATTGCAAAAGGTTCTGGACTTTAAAAGGTCTTTGGACTTTAAACATACATACACACACACACACACACACACACACACACTTGAACAGTGCACGTGCACTTTCTGCCAGCACACAATTGAACATATATGCACATAATACTCTGTAAAGTCTGTAGAAAAGTGTAGGGGGTTAGTGAATCATATCTCTAGGTGTTAAGAGGGCATTTCCAGATGCAATGAGATACTGGGAGCTCTGGCATAATGAATAGTTTAATCTACTGATGCACTCAAAGCATAAATAGGTTAAGTCTAGAACCACAGAAGAAGGCCAGGCTAGAGTTCTATCTTTGCCTGGCCTTCTTCATTATAGCTTCATTCAGCTTCATGCTCACCTTCTTATATACTCTTCTGTTTTTCCAGACCACCAGAAGATAAACAGCTTCTGTGATACAGTTCTGTCTCATGGTGTAGTGACCCATCACAGGCATACAAGGAGGCTATAAACCGAAAGCACCCATGTTTTGGGCTGAGGTTACTAAGTTCTCAATGAGAATAGATCTTCCACCCACAAAACTGAAGAGAAGGAAAGGCACTCATACCAGCTTTGCTTTCACACCTCAAGTGCAAACTTACTCACTGCTTGTGCAAAGTATTCACAGTTGAGACGGAAGAGGCACCAACATGAGAAGGCGCAGAAAGAACACTAAGACTGGAGAGAGGAAACCACATTCACAAAGCTTATATTAGAGATGTTGTTGCTGATGTTAATCTCTCACTGTATCTATCCATACATCAATTTTTATTGTGAGCCTGTAGATACAGTGACAAAACATATCGATTGTGGTTTGGTGATATTTCAAGCATCCTCTAAGAATCTTGGAACAGATTTGCTGTGCATAAAGGAAGACTATGGCACCTGATGCATTATCACCCTAGGTCACAAGCAACAGAAAACACCTTCCTATACTAGCATATAAACTCTGTGACAGCAGGGGGCTTCCTCTGTCTTCCTGCTATTTAATTTTAAGCTCCTAGTGTATCTGACCTGTTATTCGCTGAATAGATATGGATTGAAAAAAATAACTCATATAACTAGATGCTTAAAAATATCAAGAAGCCATGTCCAGACCTCACTTAAAGATGGCCATGCCTCTGCAAAACCTCCCCGACCACGACTAAAAATGTCTATCCCAACTGTCCCTTGTTTTTTTTTTTTTCCTAGCACTTCCATAATTTATAATTAATGTATCTGTATAGTTATTCTCTTCCTCATCCATCACAACATCAATGATATAAAGAGCAGGTATCTGCCCCACGAAATCCTCAGGGACTAGCACAGGAAAGCAACCCGTGGCTGTTCACTTTTTTTGTGGAGATAAAAGTACAGAGGGACTTAGATAACTTCTCAAGCAAATGAGCTCTTACGCTGTTTTATTACTGTTCCAAAAGGAAATGGTTAAGACAGGTTGGAATTAAGAAGATTCCCAGTGAGATCCTGAGTGGTAATTATTAATTCAAATCTGAGCTGACAGCACCATGAGATATGAAGTTATATTCATGAAATAAAATACTTTGTAAGTATCAATACCCTGCTTTCCATATGTTTACTATATACTGTGTGCCACGTTTAACATGCTGTATGCAATAAAAATAGATAAATAAATAAAACCAAAGATCTGCCCAACTGGAGTTTATATTCTCGTAGATAGAAAGATATAGTGAACAACCCCAAAATTAGAGACCGTTGATCATTTGCTGTAAGGGAGAGCAGGGTAGGGAATTCTGGTGGCAGAAGCCCAGATACAAAAGGAGCCAATCACAAGGGCACATGAATCACAATTATATAGCTATTTTAAACACAGCAACTATGCTTATTAAATGTTATGTGGAGGGGCCAAGCATGTAGACATGTGATTTTAATCTACCTACCTAATCTACACAGTGAGTATCAAGCTGACCATAGATACATCGTGAGACCCATCTTTAAAATATAAAACAAAATAACAAAGATGTATGAGGGGTTGGCAAGGGGCCACTTACTCTACACACCTTGAAACATGAGTTTGATGCCCAGAACACATGGAAAGGTGGGGAGAGAGAACCAAATGTGCAGCCACCATCTGACCTCGACACACACTCTGTGGCACCACCCTATAACAAATAAAACTTCGTGATTTTCTGCCACTGTGTCTGTCCTCTGTGCCTAGGGAACCTTGGTAGCAATCAAAGATGTTGAAAATACCAGCTGTCCACACTGTTACCCAAACCCTATTACTACCATGTCTATTCTAGAAAACACTTCAGTGAACTTGGTGACTAGCACTCTACTGTTACATATCCACAACCTCAGTACCGCTTAGCACAAAAGCCAGTAGAAAGACTGAGACACGAGACACTCTAGCCACCGCCGATAGGAGATATCCACTGCTGGGTCCTTTATCACTTCATTAATGTAACACATCAAGATATTCACACCCCCTTCTACTTTATTGCAGATTATACTCAATAGAGACTGGATTTTAACAACCAAAGTCTTTAGCAGAGACCATAATGTCCTGGCTGAACGGCCATAGCAAGGCAGAGGAACTGACTGTTTTAACAACTGTTCTTCCAGATTCTTGTGTGCAGGAGGCTAAAAACAATGTTGCTTTAAAATCCTCATAGTCACGGCTTTGGAACAGTACATCAGTAAAGAACTAATTTAATAACTGTTTAAATATCTATACAGATATGCCATTAGTTTGTAAAATACAGATTTCAGAAAATATTGACTTGAGGACTATATTACTGAGTAAATACATAATACAATAAATATTCATTAACAATGGAAATTTACTATTTTAATGTAAACATGCATACTTGATTTCTAAATGATTTAGATTTGTACTGGCTCTTAAATTATGACAGAGCTATGCTCCTTACCATATGGTAATTTAGGGTAAGGATTTTAGGCACTGAGTCTTGATTATAATATAACAGAAAGTCATTACAGAATAATAGAAAAGTAATTTTTACAAATGAACGACCATTTCTCTGTTGATACATAAACTAAAGTTTTACTATTTTTAAAGACTTACACTGAACATTAATCCCATCTCCTAGTTTAATGGGACTTAATTCATTAGAGATGAATTCCACCATCATTTTTGTTAATCTTCTTTACACCTACATAAGCTTAGAACAGCTATGTGTCCTCAACCATTGCTACAACAGGAAGGTAGCAAAGACAGAAGGGAACCACAAGGAAAGAGCCCAAATAGAAATTTCTTTCCTTCCTTCACTCTCCCAGTGGTTCTCACCAAGTAGAGTAGCACAAAACTGTGGAATTTTTTACTAATAAAGATCTGCAAAGTTTTGCAAAGAACTAGATCCAACACAAGGCTGAAAGAAAAAAGGTAAAGAAAAGCAAAGGGCATGACTGCTCCTAGGTACAACAGAGGAGAAAGTTTATTAGAGATATATGGGGAGCACAGTCAGAGACTTGTGGGAGCGTCCACAGTGGACATGATCCTGAGCCATGTGAGGACAGGGGGAGGGGAACAGAGGGGAGAGAGGGGGACCAGGTGCAGCAGCCAGGAGGCACGAAAGAGGCGAAAAGGGCCAGGTAACCAAAATGGTTGGTTTATATAGGGAAGGGAAGCTGGGAGAAGGGTAGCCCAGTCACTGGGCTGGAGAAGTTTAGGGTGGGCGTGGGGGGTTATGCCAGCCATAATCTGCAACAGGTGGAGACTGAGGGATGCTGGGAGAACCTGGTAGCCAGTTCTATTTTGGTATGTTAAACAGGCATCTCAACCATTTGTCCCAGGTTTGAAACCCAACAAAGACCTCAAAATGTTTTCATATACTACTACTAATCAAGAATTTCCAGGAAGAATAATGGTGCTTGCATTTATCCAATCCTTTCTACACAGAACTCTCCATGAGATGGGTGTTCCTTGGTGGAACCTTAGGAAATACCAGCAGGTTAGAGTTCAGTTTGACTGAGTGTGTGAGTCACACACTCCATAGGAAGCGTATCCGTGTCATTACAAGAATGCTGCTTCAGGAATGATTCCTATTTTTATGTTTTCACCACAGAAAGTTAAGTTGTACCTATGTTCTCAGCATGATGCAGGAATGAGGATCCTCTTCCAGCTGCCCAGCAGACAACCACAAACACCAATGTGACTCCATCATCTACCTGCTCAAAGTTCTCTGGGGCTTCCAGACTGTACGGTAAAACTTACACATTTTATAGATTTCTTGGAATTTTTTCCCCATGACCTGCTCTTGGTTTGTCTCCCCTTTCAAATCTGTCAGGATCTCAAGTTGGGCACCTCAAGGTCCCTATATGCCCTCCCAAATAAGTGTTGCAAGGGAAGAAAGGGGCCTTGCCTAACTTAGCTGAGTGTGGCACGGACCATCACTGCCTATGCATGGAAACCCTGCATCTGTTACGCCTCCACCAAAAAAATACTTATGGGACCAATCCTTGTCTGGGCAGGAGAATTCCCATATGTTCTTTTGGCTTCAGGCTGAGCTAAGCAATCATTACTCTGGGTTTTCACAGCATCTATTTATTCCTTTGGCATGTGGTAGGACCCCACACTGGCCATTGAAATGACCTATTTACTTGTCTTTTCAAGCAAAATGCTTAGGACCAGGGAGCCAAGAACAGAGTCATGTGCACATATCTTAGCTGGCAAGATCAACCAGTAAATCATACAAGCTCTTAGGATGCTTGATATTCACACAGGTCATTTAAGCTGCTGCTGAACAATGCAGGATAACCACTGAACTCAGAGTGCACAACACTGTGTTCAGATGCCAGGGATGCTGAATGAGAGCATGCTCTGGTTCAGGCCACTATGACAGTCCACGAGGTGACTTTTAGAATTACTATGAGGGTCATTTAATGTAGATAACTGTTGTGGGATATTCTGACTGCACTGTGACACTCCAGGCTAACAATACAGTTTACTTTGACTCGGAGGATGGAGTCAGGCACCAGCTGACTGGAATTAGCCATAGAGAAGACAGCAATTTGAATAGAAAATACACACAGGAAGGAAAGGGCAGGGACTAGAGACTGAGCTTTCCTTTTGGTTCTGGGACAAGAGAGGAAATGTGTCTCTTGGGGTGTCTCGGCCAAAAATCAAGGTTAGCTAATTGCTACTCAACTTCTCTGAGCTAGCAGGTTTTTATCCCAGCCTTTGACTCCTGAGATTTATTGATAAACAGAATAAAGGAGATTTAATTTAAACTGTGGCAGAGCTGGAAGCTGGAAGCCCCACCAGGCCTTGACCTGAGTGGCTGGTAGGATGCTGACTGTGGGGCTGTGAGGCCGCAGACAATAATTAAAATATCAGTAGATTGATGTGCAGCCACTAAGCCAACAGAAAAACATCAGGAAATTAATTGGATTAGGAAGTAAGGGAAGGGAGCTGAACTGGAGAAAGGAAAGGGAGAAAAACCCATAAGAGAAAAGGCCAGAGGGAGAAAAAAGTTGCTGCCCATTTGGGTAGACGTACACTACTGTGCCCAGCAGCTGAGTGGTACTTCCTCTCAGTCTCAGTCCCATATATATCTCAGCATGAGCATCTTGCCTTATGGAGTATTAGATGATGAACAAAACTGAGAGCCCTTGAGGAGGAATTTCTTTGTCCCATGTGCTTGGAAATGATTGTGTAAGTTAAGACTTAGTTGCACAAGCATTTAGAGAAGTAACTCTCACTATCAGGAAGATCTGGAAATCAGTGTTGAGACCACTGGGAAAGACAAATTATTCTCAAGAATTTAATATACTGTCTCTATATTTTTGTATCTCAAAAAAAAAAAAAAAAAAAAAAAAAAACAAGTACAAATTCTTCTACTACAGAATCATGGGAGGGGACACTACAGATGTCTAGGGTGAACTGTTATCTACCTCAGTACCAAAGAAACCCTGATGTGAAAGCCATGGACATCAAAGACTTAAGTTACTGCAGTGTCGATTATAAAAAAATGTTCAGTGGAAATTTGAAAAAAGGAGGAAGTAGGAAAGGGGGGAGGATAAAATAAAGTGGGAGTAAGGATGAAAAGAGAAAGGAGGACAAAGGAAAAACTAAGTTTTGTTACCCAGGGAAATGCTATTATTTCACAGCATTCTTTTAGAACTAAAAATTCCATCTAGACTTTAAAAATCACAAAATTACACATAATAGAAATAGCCAGGAAACGCAATGGAAATGCTTGTTGTATTCTTTCCAAAGGGATATTGTCTCCTACCAGTCTACAGAGGTTTTCTGAGGAGGAGCAACATGTTACAAGAAAAGAAGTACTCACTCCCTCCTAGTCAGAAGCTTAGCATTGACAGAAATCAAGAGAGACAATGAAGAGGGCTGGAGTGTGGCTCACTCGGGGAGAGAGTTTGCCTAGTATATACAAAGCCCCGAGTTCAATCACCAGCACCCATAAACTGGACACAATGGCACACACCTGAAACCTCAGTACTCAGGAGGCAAAAGCAGAATGATAAAAGTTCAAGGACATCCTCAGCTTCAAATAGCAAGTTGGGGCCAGCATGTCTCAAAAAGCTCAAGAGGGACAAAAGAGGTGAAGAGAGGCAAGAAAAGAGACAGAGAAAAAGAGCATTTCCAACTGTGAGAATGAACAAAAGGCTCTTCTTCCTGAGGACCTGGCACTTCACAGGACTTAATAACCCCTCATCTCCAGTGACTACTTTCCTTTTCCCTATAGAATAGTAACAGTGGACTGTGTCTTCTGACAAACTCATAAAGCAAATCCATAGGTATCTCAGAGCATCACTGAATTAGCACAGATCAGACTGCTCGCTTGCCCAGGACCAGGCAAATATTGGGGGTGTAAAAACAATGCCAACATGTTATTCAGCCTGAGGTCAGCCCATCCTACTCTGCTGCCCTAGTGAGTCTGAAGACACGGAACAACATCCAATGTGTAGACGTTATTGTGTAACAGGAGAGGTTCTGCAGGTCACCATGGGTGGAGGTCTGAAAGGGCAGCCATTTAGGATTCCTTGTGGTCACCCACCTCCTAACATCATGCATCTCTCCTTGGAAACTGTATCTCACCCACAGACTTTGGCAGAGAGTCAGGAAAACATTAGACAAAACTGGCAAATCTCCCAGCACAGCTCATTAATAATCTGCAAATGACACTCTTCAAGCCACAGGTCATGGAGGTGCAGCCTCACTTCTGTCATGTAAAAGCAGTGTGTTGGTGCTAGAGGTCCACAGGTGCTACATGACTGAAACTGTCCCTCACTGAGCTCCACTTCCTAGCTACTTTAAATACTCAGAACTTCTTAGAGTCAAAAGCACACACTATTACCAGGTGCACCTTCTGAGCCCACTGCCACCTCCTTACCTGAAGTCAAAGTCTTTGAATATCTTCCTGGGTCAAATCCAAGGCAGGATACCATCATCCAATCTGTAGCCCTACTTAACGCTGTTCTCACAAAGCCACATCAATTCTCAGTGGGTTTCCTATTTCCCTGTCTTCTCTTTGGAAGTAAGCACATTACCCCCAGCACCTGGATAATCATCAGAGAAACACTGTTCTAACACTTGTAATACCAAATGTATTCTAGACCCTTGGAACTAAGATCACCTCAGGATACTCAATGATTCTGTTCTCGCTGAAGAATCAGAGTGATCTGAGAAATCTAAATATGCTGCTTGGAAGGATGGCTTAGCTTCAAAGAAAGTGAAAATGAAGGGCATCAGCCCTTCCAGTATGCTACTATCTGGAATAAATGAATTAACTTCTTAGATTGTATCACACAGTGCTCCAATTACCGTTATTGAGAGACACTGCATTGTAAAGACGTATGCAAAGAAACCAAAGAATGAAACAACCACCCTGTCAATTCTCTACTGGCAGAATGCGCCTAATTACAACCTCCAGCTCTGTGGCGGAAATCCACTGGCATGCTGTGTAAGGATTTGCCGGATCACTACATCCCACAATCCCATCCTCATCACTTACCTAGTCTTGGGAATTACAGTAATGCCACCAAAATCTCAGCCAAAAGGAGTTCAAAGAACTGAGAAAAATGTGATGTTCAGCAGAGGGCTTCCCAATCTTTGCAAAAACAAGAGAGAGTCTTTTGATCTATATAATTAGTTCTCTTAAAACTTATCTTACATTCAATACTTGTACCTTGATTTATGATGCTTAATGGATCTGACTATGAATGGGTGATGTTTGCTATTGTACTCAGCTTTCAGGGTGATTATCTGACTGTTTCATTTCCTTTTCTGTTGCGCCCACCCCCTTCTTGATGCTCATTTTACTATGAAGGTGATGTTGCTCTTGCCCCTCCCCCTTTGCCAAAAATGACTGTACAAAGTAAAGTACTTGAGAACCATTGCCTGTAAAGCAAATGGGGCATCACTGGAATGACTACTTCCTGCATGTAATTCATGAAGTGGGAGAGATGGGTCCCATGAGTACACCTGCAGCAAAAGCTTCACTTGTCCTAGCAACAAATACTGTGCAGTAACTATGCTACCACTCTGTCCAGAATGCTTTATCAGCATGTAAATTAGTTCATAGGTGCTGCAGCTGCTATTATGACAGTGTAAAAACAAAAATCTGACAATAAACTCTCCTTTTTGTGGAAATATGCTTCAAATTACTCCAATAACACCCTGTACATATCTGGAATTGCTCACCAGCTGAGAAGCCCAGTTTTCTACTGTGCCCAGACAGCTTTATCTGGCCTCCCTTCTTATCACTTCAGATGGATAAAGAATAACGCGAGGGAGTCTCCAGGCTATCTTCCACAGATCCCCCAGCCTTTTCAATATGCTGTCAGGGGCATTCCTGCAACTGACAATGTGGATTAATTGGTGATTTGATATTCCTACAATCTTCAAAAGGTTAAAAATGTAAGCAGCAATCAAACCCACAGCTCCTAGCTTTACCATCAATCATCAACATTAGTTCTGAGACCTTCAAATGCCACCAGCAAGTAGGAACCAGAAAGGATAAAAGAATTCCAAGGTCTGGATTTGAGACCTATAATTCATGCATAAAGCAAAGAAATGGTGGGCTTTAAAGTATTTAGAAGATCCTTTTAATTCCCAGTGTTCACATGGCAGCTCACAACTGTCTGTAACTCCTGTTCCAGGGTATCCAAACCCTCACACAGACATAAAACCAAGCAAAACACCAAGGCACGTAAAACAATAAATAAATAAGTCATTAAATAAAGAGGGAAGACACTGAGATTGTATTTTAGGTGTAGATCTGGTAAGACTGCAGTTAGAAACTGGTCTGAGCTATGTGGCTTGTGCAAACACCACTAGCTTCCATGTTTTGAGAGCTAGCATGAAAAATACAGGAAATCAGGAAGTGAGTTCACAGGGCTGGGAACCCGGGTACACAGTAGGCCTTCAGCAAATGTTCACCGTGCTGTTACCGAGATTGATGAAGACTGCCAGTGTGTGCCAGCATTTGAATTCATGTGTGGCTACTTCCAAAAGTCAGTCTTACTTCATTTTTCTCTCACCCACTGTCTTTACTCCTGATCCTGCAGGAAGCCTCAGCTCCACTTTTTTAAGATTTGGAAGTTGCAAGGCACCTAGGATTCAGTCTGCACAACCTGAGCACCATGGCAGGTAATTTGCGCAAAAGAAGACAGAAACTGAATGGAAGGGAAGTGCCAACTAATTGGGGTGCGCGCGCACACGCACTTGCACACGCGCATTTTGCAGGGAAGGGGGGGTACCACAAAACACCATATGGCCCTGCAATTAGGGAGGAAGAAGATTGCCAAGGGCAAAAATAACCCTGGCAAAATTGAATACGGTTGGCAGGAGAAGTCAGCCCAGGCCAGGTCCTTCTCCATGCTGTTCTCATTCCCCAGGGGATGGTACTGTCACTTCTTTCCATGAGTTTGAAAGGGAGCTGAAAGATGAAAATAAGTCTGATGATAGTGGATATTTCTAATAACAGGTCATTAAAACAATTTTCTCTTTTCCTAAAAGCCTGAGAATGAACAGCTCTTCAAAGGGAAGACTGTCTCAGGAGAAGACCAAATTGTTAACTTTGAAGATACATAAGGACCTCCTTCTACCAAGAAAGACAGAGGTAAACTCCCAGCTCTGAAGGATGCTTCTGGTTGCATGAAGCCAGGGACAGAAGCAAGAGGTGGTGACTTCACAAGCCCCACGTGTGGATTTTCATCCAAGGAAAAGAAGAGGGAATGGACTCAAATGTATTCCTAGAAGCAGGCAAGTATTTTCACCAGGGGAAGACTAGCCTTGTGACCTTCCCAGTCTGGAAAGACTTCCAACGTTTCCCTCCCCTCTTGTCCAACACAACAAACTATCAATGGCAGTCAAGCACCATCACTCTCTCACTGGAAAGTTATTTTATGCATTGGAGTTTGAGTAGGCGAGACAAAGATAGAAAAGAGCCAAAGTCTTCATTTGGCACAATGAAAATTAATATTTCTTAACATGGAGATCAGTTAGGTAATCACTTGTCTTAATTATGACACCTCAAGATATTTTTTTCTTGACAGCTTATAGTCAAAATCATCCTGATTGCTGTCACTTTGGTTAAACAGCAGCTGAGGCAGTTGGCTTAGATCCAAGGACCATGTGGGATTTTTAAGACTATACACTGAGTACTAGAATTGTACTCACTTGGTGAGATGCTCACAGCATGGGGCACACACTGAAGAGAAACAGAAAAGCCAACCAGTGCCTGAAGTCCTTCTGAGAGTCCTGGTATCTCCACACTCCCAAGAAAGGCATCTCATAGCAAAGACAGCAGCATTTCTGGTGACCTTTGACCTTTTAGCCAGCAGGCACTCCTGACTTTTTGTCTGTTGTACACATGTGTTGGCATCAGCACCATAGATTATCTTTGCTGTCCTAATAGTTTTTCCTTTTCTTTTCCTCCTCTTTTTTTTTTTTTTTTTTTAATTTTGCTTTCCTTTTTTCATTTTTTGGTTTTTCAAGATAAGGTTTCCCTGTGTAACAACTCCAGCTGTCCTGGAGCTTACTTTGTAGACCAGGCTGGCCTCAAATTCAGAGATACACCTGCCTCTGCTTCCTCAGTGCTGGGATTCAACTCATGCGCCACCACCACAGTATCCACACAGTACTTTCCATATACTATGATATCAGCGTAATATTGGATAAAATGTCTGTAGTCTCAAGTCCCTCCTTACTCACTTGGGATATTGTCCAAGACCCACAGAAATGCCTAAAATTAATATGATAAAATGTAATGTCTCAATTAGACGTAACAATGGTCAACAACTAATAATAGTGGAATAGAATACTAATAGTTATAATATGTAAATGGAGTCTCTGTCAAAAGGTTTTACTGTATTGTAGACCCCTACAGTCTCAGAACATGGTTTTTTTCTTTTCTCATTAAGCCAAGAACATTTATGTTTCTAAAAGAAACACTTTCAGGGTTCTCCTTGTCACATCCCAGCTGTCAGCACCATTAGTGCCACAGTTCCTTGAACAAGCACTAAAATACCATTAACAGAAAATCTAACACCCTAGCTACAAAGTGACTAACTAGTGAGTATGGCTTACAGCCTGGCTAGTCAGGACCAAAGAATGATTTACATGGTAGCTGGGACGAGATGAAACTTCAGAGCATGCTATTCAGGGGGAATGTGATCTAAAAGCTATATCTAGGATTTCTATTTAATACTTTCAGACTTCAGGTAACTAGAAGAAGGAAGGATCCTCTCCTGGGGGCCACTACAAAAGACAGTGATGAGATCTCTCTGTTCACAAAAAGAGCTAATTCCTTTCAAAGTGTAGGCTGAAATGTCCATTACAAATAAGGCACCTCTCTATAGTCTCCATGATATGAATTCCTGCTATCAATGCCCAGGTCCTGAGGGCCAAGTGAGCCTGACCTTGCCCAGCACAGATCCTATTCTCCATTTAGAGTGTTCTGGAGTGGCGGCAAAACCCGGATAACCTGGCTGGATTCAACAGCAGGATTTGGGTTACAAGCACTGAGAAAAAGAAAGGTGTCATTAAAGTTCAGGGTGTAGAGCTGTTAAAAACAATGCATTTCCACCTGACATGTAATCAGAATGTAGTTAGATGACATCAACACATCAGAAGACAGATCAGAGACTTAGGGTAAATCCCTAGCATGCTCTGGGCACCTAGATTTAGCCAATGACTGAAGATCATTTACATCCTCACTAACACACAGGAAAACCAGGGAGCACTGCTAGGAACCAGGAGACTAATGGCTTCAAAACAAACCTAGGGGCTAACTATCCTTTAGCCAGGCTGAAGCCCCCAGGGGATCCCTTTTAGTCAGGCTGAAGGTTACAGAACACCTTTTTTTTTTTTTTCTGATCATTCCCTCTCTAGAGTCCTAAAGCATTTCTCTTGCGTGCCAAGTACTTTCTGAAAGGTATATTCAAAAATCAGTCACGTAGAGGGAGACTCATACCACGTTATACTCTCAGAAATCTGGCAGATAAAATATTAAGGCTTCTAAGAGAAGTCTGTAATTGGACTAAAAAATTAATCACAGCATCAATATGATTCTCTTCAATCAGTAAGATCTGCTAGAGACTGCAATCTCATTTTACCATACAGCCGGAACTCAATTTATGTCCTAGATAGACTAAATCAGAGCAGCCACTTTCTCTCCATTTGCGCGTGCGTGTGCGCGCACACACACACACACACTTTGTTTTCTTACGGAAATAAGATACATATGCACACACATAAACTTCCACCAAATATGAAGTGAACTTTCTCCACATGCTGCCAAGGGGCCACCTGAAAGAAATATACCATTCTCTAGGGAACAAGAATACCACCCCTTAGGAAGGCTGTGTCCTTTTAACCTGTATCTGCATTTGTGATTGGGGCCAAGGCATATGTGCTCAATAACAGGAGTGTAAGGAAACATATGTTAAGTAACTCTACGGCACAACTTGGGATGAAAAGAGGGCACAGCTTTGCAGGCTGCTGGCTCCCCCAGCTTTGGACAGGCTGTGTACAGCTACTTAGCACAAGAAGCAGATGCCCAGCGTGGAGCATTTTCTGGAGACATAACAGGTGGCCCTTAATAGAAACAGAGCATACACACCAATGGTTTATCAAGTGTATTTTCTTTCCAGGCTTAAGAACCTAGAGAAGGAATAACCCGACTTCTTGGTCACTGGTGAGGTGTTCCAAGGGGCTTTAAACAAAGCAGGATCAGCTCTGCAACTGAGGCAGCCGCTCTCCCCCTCCGCACAGACACTCAAGAAGGAAACACATCCTTACTTCCTCTTGAATCAATGGAAAACATGCGATTAAATCATACACTGAAAGAGCTTAGCAATCAGATAGGCTTAAAGGGAAGTCAGAAACTGCATACCAGGACAACTCAGACATTCAGTAGCTAAGCTAATAATCACAACCAACAGAAGACTTCTTAATTTATGTTTGCAACTGGACTACTTTTTCTAAAATAGCAATGTGCCCTTTATTCTCTGTCAGCTCATGCTGCTTTATTATGCTCCACAGAAGTATGTATCACCATTGGCATTTTACATTTTTTGGGGGGACTTATATAGTGCATTTTGGGGTGGGGGGGCAAATGACAGTATCTAGTACAGATCAAATGTGGCTTTGATCTCACTGTTGTAGGCAACAATGGCCTTGATGTCCTGATTCCTAGCTTTGCCTCCCAAGTGCTAGGATTATAGGAGTCACCAGACCCAGTTCGATATTCTTGCTTCATAATGGAAGGTGAAGGATGTTTACTGCTATACCCACAGTAACCAAACTAGTACCCAACACAAAGAAAATCTCATGGCTCCAAAACAGGAGAATGTATATAAACCTGGAAAACAGAGAGCTATATGTTTTTAATTTGTTTTTTAAATGACCTGTGTCATAATGAAAATATCATTTGTTTTTGTTTAGGGGATGAGGTCTCATGTGGCCCAGGTTGGCCTCAAACTCACTGTGTGTCACTATGTGGCAAAAGATGACCTTGAAGTTCTTATCTTCCAGTCCACATTCCCCTGGGTTAGGAATGGACCACCTATCATGATGTGTACAGGGCTTGGGGTTGAACTCAAAGCATTATGCATGATGCACCAGTACTCTAGCAACTGAGCTACAATCCTGCTTCATGAAAAGGAGTTTGGATATTGTAGATATTGATCTACAATAGAATTATCACTGCTGTTTTTTTCTTTAACAAACATTGAGTTGATAGTGCATTTGAGCAAGCTGCCTGAGAGCAGCTGGGAGGTAAAGCTCTTCATTTACCCAGAGTTTCATGCACAGTACACAATCACACCTTTACTATTAATGTCCCTCTCCCTTCTTCCTCATGGCAACAGCAAACACAGCCACAATAACCAGCCTGCTGGGAGGATGGATGTGCAATCGTAGCAGCAAGGCAGGGCTTGGCTTCATGGTTCCCAGAGATGCAGTGAAGCCAGCCTGCCTCTTAAAAGACATCTCAAGGGGAAGACAAAATAGGTTCAATCCTGTTTATGACCAAATCAGTTTCTCAAGGATTGGGCTATGCCCCACTTATAACCTTAACTACAAATAGTTCTGCATTGCCTGTTTCAGAAATGGCAATAATGTCTTTATTTCAAAAAGTTCTTTATAAACATCTTGCAACCCTACCTTTGCTTCAAAAGGTTGTATGACCACCTATGACTACATTGTTATGCCCAGCTTGCAAGCATATCTTTGTTTCAAGTCATTAGGAGATTAACTTTCTATGCTTATGTTCTGCTCTTGTAACCCCACCCCCCAATTTTGCCTGCCAAAATCCCCTACTACTTGGAAACGCCCTATCCCTGAACAAGTCTTGCTTTCCTCACATCTGATGCTGACCTTTGGAACCCTGCCTTAGGGGGAGGCAGCTCATGTACATGAAGAAAAGCTTGCTTTAATTAATTTGGCTGTGATGATTTGGGTTAGTGGTCTTCCTTCTCCCATTTTTGGGATTAACAGCAGCCAGCACCACTGAGTGCTCCCCAGTCTCTGGAGGTCAAACAATCACCATAATTTGTTACTGTTGTAGTTTTTATTTGTTTGTTTAAAGATACTCAAGCAACACAAACCAGGAACGTTTTTTAAAATGCCTATGCTTAGGGAAAGGCAGGAGAGTCATGAATTTGGCACCATTCTGAGCTATGGAGAAAGATCCTATCTCAAAACGCCAAAGAGCTAGGAATGTGGCTTTGCTAGAACACCTTCACAGATGCAAAGCCCTAAGTCCAGTCCCAAGCATGGAAGACAATGTCTGTGCTCCTCTAGGAAATCCCTGTCTAGACAAATAAGCAGACATCTGAACACACATTAAAGCATAACAATATTTATCACAGTTGTTTAAAAAGGAGAGACTGCCAGGCATGGTGGCCCATATGGCTGGAGCAAGAGGGTGTCAAATTTAAAGCCAGCCGGGGCTTTAAACACTGCTTCTGTGGGGGGAGGTGGGAAAGAGGAAGGGAGGAAGGAAGAAAGGAAGAAAGGAAGGAAGGGAGGGAGGGAGGGAGGGAGGAAGGAAGGAGAGACAGAGAAAAAGGAAAGTGATTACATGGAAGAAATTTGTCATTGCAGATATTAATGAATAACTTTCTGTTCTCATGAGAAGATATTATTCAATAACCAAAAATATGTACTTGAGAAAAACAGATTATACAACTGTTATAATGTTTTGATATATTTATTAATCAAGAGGATATAAAATTATATTGACAGTGCATTACAATAAACCTATACCTAATGAGAGTTATAGATCAGCTGTAGAAAATTATGGGAGATATAGCTGGATGACCGCCACAATTATTGCTAGATCAAGGAATTAAGAATTTTTCTTTTATTCTCAGAATCTTGTACTTTCTAAACTGTCTCTAATGAATGACTGTCACTTCATTTACACACACACACACACACACACACACACACACACACACACACACACACGACCAGAAAGATAGTGGAATGGGCAAAATGTTGGCTCTGTATGTCTGGTTACCTGAGTTCAGTCTCCACTACCAGTGTATCAAAGTAGAATAAAAAGTGACTTCACAAAACTATTCTCTCGGCTCACACATGTGCTAATCCCATACATGTCTGTTTTCTAGTAAGATTGGCAGAAGAAACAGGAGCTTTCCAGGGCTCAATGGCTGCCAGCTGAGAAATACCAGTACCAAAGTCAACAAGAGATTCTTTCTCAGAAGGTACAAAGTAGAGAGTACACCTCTGTGTTGTACAATATTTGTTTTGTTTTTCCCCAGGTCCATCTCTGTGTTACTAGGCAACATCAGAACCTCACCCACAGTACTAGGATAACCCCCAAATGTATGCTCTTGGAAATAATGAGAGATAAATGGCTGGCTGGAGCTCAGCAATGGAGTTCTTAATAGGCACATGAAAGCCCCTGGGTTTGGTCCCTAGAGCATCAAATAAAAAATGAAATGAAAGAAAGAACGGAAGAAAGAAGGAAAAATAAAAATACGAAAGGGAAGAAACACTGAGAAGTTAAGTATCATTATCAGCGTTCTCTATAATAGGCAATGAAAACAAAACATGATGGGGTGATTTCAGTGATTAAGGAGCCCTTGGCTTGTAAGTTCTTTACAGGTGTATGTGTCACCATCATTACCATACCTGTAATTTTGACCAATCCCATCTGGTCTAGAATGTCTGGTCTTTAAGGACTTTAACTGTAATATGTACACTGGTTTCAGCTTACCACGATAGTCATCAGTGATGAAGTTTAAGACAGATCTTAGAAGTGGACAAATACTGGAAATCCATACCCAGCTTTTAAGACGTGCATGCCTTTAAACCTAATGTGTCACTGTGCATATTTTACATGTGTTAATGCATGCATGCATGTACACAGACAGTTAGAGAACAGGTAAAGTGCAGTCAAGAGTATGCAAACAACACGCAGCCCACAAGCAGGCAAGCCGCAACCAAATCCTATGATGGTTACGATGTTTATTTCAAGCAAAGACTCAGGACAGCGCCTGGATTTCAGACACCACACCTGTACAAGTGCCCAACCAGTACTACAGGAGCAATTTGGGCAGTGCTCATCTGAGGAATAGGTGACTCCAAAAGTCCCAATGAGTCTCCTAACCCAGCTGTGATCCACTCTGGTGGCCGGGAGGAAACTGCTTCTGGCAGACAGGCATGCCGAGAGTTCCATTTCCTGTGAGTGGGCAGGGAAACCATGGAAACTGGAGCTACAGGGCACTTAGGGGCATCCAGGTAAAAGCTCGCTCTCTCCATTCCAGAGCAACCTCCCGCCTCAAAGTGAAGATATTGGTGTAAGAGGCCAGAGAGGTGTGGGCCCCTCATTCTTCCTCTTCCTAAGCCGGGGACCTCCAGAGGCCAGGAGGGAAAGATGGCTTTACAATAGGGATCTGCACAAAAAGATCTTCCATTTTTCAGTACATCTTTTCCAGCCGATGAGCTCAGCTTTATGTAAGTACCTTTTTCAGAGATGTCCAAAACACAGGCTCCTTGAGGTGAGCCCACACTTCCCAAGTAGCAGCAAACTGTGAAGAGAGGAAGGAGGGACTAGGGAACAGACACAAAGAGGAAAGCATCCTGGCTCTGAACACACTGGAGCCACAGCAAGGCACCCTCATAACCCCTGCCACCAAGCAAAGACAGTCAGGGGGATGCTAGCGGCTCTTACCCCTTTCCATCTGCTTGCCCAGGCTCCTAAGATTGTGTTCAGCAGCACACCTGTAATGGCTGCCCAGAAAACATGGCTGTCTGATGCAAACTGGAGCAAACATAGAGTGCTAGGCTAGCACTTCAGATGTTTCCTGAGGCAGTCAGGCTTCCCACCCCTGCAGCTACTGATCTACCTGCCTGCCACCAAGCCTCCTCAGGTCCTACTCAGTCACAGCCTAAGTCCAGGCAAGCATTCTGCAGCCAGCTGCCTCATCATCAAGCACCTGAAAGCTGGGTAGCAGCTGCTCCTCTTATGGGATCGCAGGCAGGAAACTGGCTCTAATGTCCCTCAGCCCACTCCCAGCCTTCTCAAGGCACGCCACTCACACTCACTGCCCTGTTCCGTAAGGTCTTAGACAAGGTGGGCTGGGAGGTAAACACAGCTTTCAGGACACCCAGAAGGGGAAGGGAGTCCAATGGTCCCCACCTGAATTGCTACAGGTTTAGAGATGGGAGTGGACATGACAACGAAATGGCTGTGTGAGTTTACATTGAAATAAGGCAGAAAAGCAGTAAGGCTTAACTTTAACTCACAATCAACATACTTATGACTAGTAAACAGCACCTGTACTCTCTGTTCTGGTCCAGACCACCCTGAAAGCACTGTCTATCCTAGCCCTCCACGCAGGCCCATCTTGGGGATACGTTCTCTTTGATGAGGAAGGATGATTCTGGCCCTCCTTCTATGGGATAAAACCAGGATAACTTGATATTCTAGCTGTAGGGCTATCCTAGCCCAACTTTGCAGTATCAAAGCTGATGTCACCTCACTGCATGCCACTCCAGAGATGGGTGACTATTTGTTTTCCCCTTTGAAGCTCAAAACCCATGAGGCTCAAAAAGGGGCCACACAGCTAAGAATCAATGAAGAAAAGTCTCTGTCTGACCCAAGTTCAAAGATGTGGATGATCTAGTTTGCCCAGTATCACTATCATTTATAAACTCTTAATGTCAAAAGGGCACCATGCCTATTTGATACTGGGAAGATATTCCATCCTTCCATTGGTAGGGAAAAAAAAAAAAAAAGACTTTTTTCCCCAAATGGACTCTTTATAGGCCCATCCTCTACCATGTACATTTGCATAAACACACACACACACATACACACACAGACCCTTCCCCAGATGGCCTTTGCAATCTACCACCTTTGGCCAGCTTTTCTTTTTATTCATGTACCATTTCAGTTCTAATTTCAGGTGGACTGTTGCAGTCATTTGTGGGGAATTCGGGAGGGATAATCAATGGACTAAATTGGAACTGGCCCCAGCATGCTCACATCATTGCCTGGAATAGCAAGTCCACTTACAAGGAAGCAAAAAGCAATGGTTTGCTGTACTTTACAAAATACTCCAGGGGCATGTCCACGTGGCTTAAAGAAGCAGAGGAAACAGACTCTACATCGAGGGGCCTGCCTTCCAGGGTGGAAACATTAGCTAGTGGGGAACACTGACTTCCATTTATTTGTTACGAAAGGACCAAGGATGGATTTCACATTCTTGGGCCCCCAAAACAAACTGGTATAATTCCCCCAAGGGCATACATCAGAGGACCTGCTTCTAGTGCAGATGTGGTGAGATGCGGAAGGTCTAAGGTGGTAACTTCAAAAGAGTGCCAAGCTAGTCCTGCTTGAGTAAAAGGTGATGTTCAATTTGGAATAATTACATTAGGCCATTCAGTGGGTGGAGTGGAGTGTCTGTAGTACACCGGTCTCCTGCTAAGAGAGCTCTTCAAGGCTGAGTGTTAGGAGGCAGAAAGCTGGTAATTAGAGGCTCTGAAGCACCCACCTTCGCAGATGAAGAGGGCCAGAGAGCAGCCCTGCTCAGGCAGTGGGGTGTGAGTGTGTGTGTGTGTGTGTGTGTGTGTGTGTGTGTGTGTGTGTGTTCACTTCACAACATTAACATTCACTCCATTAAGTTTTATAAGCTCCAGAGTGGTGGGAAAAGAACAACACAAAGCAAAGGCAAACCAAAAAGCCACTTGACAAAACCCTGAAACCCATAATTCAGAGAAAAAGATATTTGAACCTACTCCCAAGCATCCATTTAGCGCAGGGTGAGAGAATAGGGTACACTTTGAAGCATCCAACCAAGGGGGGGCACTGTCAATTTCCGAGCTGCATACTTTTTGGCTTATTGCACTGATCCGCTGCTTACCAAAGGGAACAAGGAAATGAGGGCTTGCTGGTGACATCACCGTTTTTAGTCTATTTCTGGTTGTTTCTAGCAAAATGGACCTCATGAAACAAATTTAGCTTCTCTTGGGCCCTGACTCTACTCAATAAGGGTGTGTGCAAGCTGAAATCTTACAGGAGGAAACTCAGAAACAAACTCAGGCCCAGAGCCATTCCTGACATAATGCATATGAAAAATCATCAGGCCTCCTCTGGGAGCAATGGCTATGCTTCAGAAAGTGATGGGAGATAAATTCACTGTTTAGTATATACTCATCAATTCAATTCTTTACTTCAAAGTACGAGAACCGGAGACTGGCCCGTGCCTGCTCAGGTACTCTTATACCTAGGAGCACCCCAGGCTCCACCTCAAACATGAACAGTTCCACTACACTCCAGGGTAAAAAGGTAAAGGGACTGAGGACAACACCTCTCCGTCAGTGTTTCACTCTCTCAAATACACCATGCTCATTATGTCTAACATAACAATACTGGGGCTCTCTTTCATTTGTAAGCACCTCAAGATGGATGGAAACAATTCTGACTTAATCTTTGAGCTATGCAGGGTAAAACTCTATTAAGTCATGTATTTGGAGACTTAGTAGCTAGAGGCAGTTTCTACATTAAACTAGAGTGGCCACCCAGAACTCACTCTCTGTGGTAGGTATCTTATCCTACATTTTGATCACTGGTGTTTATTTCTTTCTAAAGGACCTAGCTAGCTATACTGCACAAAGCTTATGGCCCTAGCACCAAACAGAATAATTCAGTTTGACTCCAGCATCTTTCTTTAAATATTACCCTTTATTCATTCAACACTTTGTGTGTTGGGGGGGTGGAGATTGGATTTCACTGTGTAGTCTAGGCTGGCCATGAACTCACTATGTATGTCCAGACTAGCCTTAAATTCATGATTCTCCTTTCTGTGCTTCTTGAACATGGCCATTAACACATTTCTTATTATTACACACTTTCTTATAGTTTACTGTTGCAGATATTTGAGACATGCCTAACCAGGATCTAGCATCAACAACACAAGTCGGGAGTTAGTCCCTAGTTAGCATCTTACTCAAGCTGACAGCACAACTGAAATGCAGGTGACATAAGAAAGGACTATCCTTGCTTTGAGATGTTGCTGCTGCATCTGGTCTCTGGGCTACAAGACAGTTTCTAACATGAATCAGGTTACAGTTTGGTGAGGATGAACAGTGTTTAGGCCTTTGCTATTTGAGTTCACACTGGAGCTCACATACCCTCCCTTCTCCCCTCCCCCCATTAGAGGCAAATGTCTGGACTTTACTAATTCTTGATCTCATTTGGAATTTTTCATGGAGATTATGGAATATTTTCTTTGAGGTATAATAAGATTGAGATCAGACAGGAAAAGAAAACTATTTGGCCTACAGCCATGTTTTTCAACACATTTTTTTTTATTACTTCCACTATTTTCAAATACCCTCCCTCTCGTGCCCATCAACCTCTTCTACCAAACAAAGCATAACAGCACACATACAATGAATGTCTATTTGGGTATTTCAGGACTGTTCCCACCTGTTTACGCAAAGCTTCACAGAACAAATAGAGTAAATGCTATTAGTCACCAACCCCATCTTAGGTTTTTACTGCTGTGATAAAACTCCATGACCAAAAGGAGCTCTTGGGGGAGTGGGGCTAGGGAATGGGATATACTTTGACTATCATGAAGAGAAGCCCAGGAAAGGACACAAGGCAGGAACCTGGAGGAGTGCTGTTTACTGCTAGCATGCCCCTCAGGACTTGCTCAGCCTGCTTTCTTATACAACCAGGACCACCTGCTCAAGGGTTGCACTGCCCACAGCCAACTGGGCCCTCCCACATCAATCACATACCAAGAACACACCCCACAGGCTTATCTATAGGCCAATCGAAAGGAGGCATTTTCTCAACTGAGGATCCTCTATCCAGATGACTCTATCTTGTGTGCAGTTTGGAAAAGCAAACAAGCAGAACACACCCCCAGGAACTACTGTTTACCCATTTCTGGGTTGGCATGGCTTCCCATTGGGAAGGTATGGCCAAGAGTCTGGCATGTAGTACTCCCTAAATTTAAGAAACTACAATGATGTGGTGGGGATGAGAATGGCCCACATAAACTTGTATGTTTGAGTACCTGGTTTCCATTTGGTAGAACTGTTTGGAAAAGATTAAGAGGTGTGGCTTCTTTGGAGGAGGGTATGTCACTAGGAGTGGGCTATGAAGTTTCTCTCTGCCTCCTACTTGCAGATCAAGATGTAAGGCTCCCAGCTGTTCCTGCCCCCATGCCTTCATTCTACCTGCATGGACTCTTGCCCTCTAAAACTGCATGCTCCAAATTAAACACGTTCTTATATAAGATGCCTTCCCTGTAATGCTGATAATGGTGCTTATTCACAGCAAAAGAAAAGTAACTGAGACAAAGAAAAATAACAAAAAAAATGCAGTAATTGACTGCTCCCAAGACCAAGGAAGGACTGGTTGAGTCTAGTAAAAAATGACAGGTGGGGAGGAGAGACCTGGCGGGATAGTTGGGGGTTAGGAGCTTTTAATGCACTCTTAGAAGAGTCAGATTTGGTTCCCAGAACTCACATGGTGGCTCACAACCACCCGTAACTTCAATTTTGGGGGACCTGGCAACCTCTTCTACCTCCTCTGGCACCAGACACATAGGCACTAACACATACACATGAAATAATAATTCTTTTAAAAAAGATTATGCAGATACATCATGGCTGATACCCAAGAAGCGAAAGCTCGCCTAGCAGGGTTGGCAGCATAAAGAGACTGGGCTGGGCGTGAATCACAATGGCCCTTTTATGGATGAAGAAAGATATGAGCAGTGCTGTGGGGTAGCCAGATGAAGGTGACAACTCTTGACTGGTCAGCAAAGTCCAACTATTACTTGAATGTACAAAGGAACAAGACAGCACCAAAGGGCTCTGGGTTCAGAGTTTTCCTTGCCTAAAAATTCTTGCATCCTTTGCTCCAACCTTCCATCAAGCTTGCTAAAGCCTCACGCCCCTCATGAAGTCATTTGCAGCACAGGTATGTCACCATCACAGCATGGCCTTGAGTGGAAATGCCTTCTACAGGACAACTAACTACAGCACTTTTTTCCTGAAATGTCAAGGTCATAAGAGACTGGACAGAGGGCATCTGAATAAAATGTAGGACCCTGGATTGTTGATAAAAAAGGAAAGTGGTAAAATTCCACTGTCCAGAGGTTAGTTACTAGTATTGTGCCAATAGTGACTTCCTGGTTTTGATCATGGTACCGCTGTGATATGAGAAACCAACATTAGCAGTAGCATGAGGAAGACAGGGGAACTCTATACTGTTTTACACAAAGTCTGATTATTTCAGATAGAATGATTTTATAATATATGTTTCAAGGGCCAACCCACACTAGGCCTTTTTTAGCAGCTTGGAAATCAGCCATGAACAGACAGACATCTATACAGTCATGACAGAGTGCAGCTCTGACTCATTGCCTTTCACTCGGCCACTGCCTGACATGCAGCAGGTGGCTGAAATAAGTCTTAGTGTAGATATACTGGATAAGGGAAAGGAGGTAGTGTTTCTTCAAAAACTTAAAGCCTGGAACAAAGTATCTTTTCAATTAATCTGCTTCTTTACCTGGAAAAGAATGACTTATGCACTAGTCCCATAGACTCTCAAATGTTTTATGGCATGTCTAAGTTAATTCTTTGACAATTATGTATATGTGGTTAAGTTGCTTAAGTGCTTGGTCAGCATGCCCAAGACCCTAGGTTTGAGCCCACTACTGCATGACAGCACATAACCATGAATTCTGAAATAGCAGTAGGAGAAGCAGAAAGCTGGATTTTATGGTTAGCATGGAAGACATGAAATACTATCTCAAACACAAGCAGAGAATTACAAATGCACATAAGCGTGAGAAAGAGGAGAGAGAGAACAGGAAGAGGAGAGGAAAAGGGAGGGAGGGAAGGAAGAGGGAGAAAGCAGAGGCAAGAGACAAAGCAAGAAAGGGGTTAAATTACATATGAAAGTGAATTCATTTGGACACCGCAAATGGACCTCAGAATTAAATAAATAAATAAACAAGTAAAGCCGGATTCAAGAGTTTTAAAAGATAAGAATGATCATTTAAAGGGAAATGCCTAGAATTCCATTGAGCTTTGCCAGACATGAACTATTCATACACAAATGAAAACAATATCTGTCTTAAGGGTTTAAACATGTACTAGGCCTGGACTGAGGATAAGTAAAGCTGGATAAGTAAAGCACTTGCTTGAGCATGCATTTAGCCCTGACTTCAATTCCTAGAACCCCCATAAAATCTGAGTCTGGCAGTGTGTATCTGTTACCCCAGTGCTGAGAGCAGGTACATCCCTAAGCATGCCTCAGGTTCAGTGAAAAACCCTGTATCAACTAATATGATATAGACAAATAAAGGAATTCACCTTCATCAACCTCTGTCTCGCTGTCTCTGTTTCATTAAAGAAGGAAAAAAAGACCACCATGCTATTTACATTTTGAGTAGAACTGTATGTTTCCTAGCAGAGCTTGCCTTCCTCTCCTAGCTACCTGATACATTTATTCACTGTCCACAGTGACATCTCCAATTTCAGGACCAAGTCTATTATTTCTGATGGCTAGTTCTCTTTCCAGCACACCTCCTGGATCTCTCTCTCTGCCTCTCTCTCTCTCTCTTTCTCTCTCTCTTTCTCTCTTTCTCTCTTTCTCTCTCTCTCTCTCTCTCTCTCTCTCTCTCTCTCTCACACACACACACACACACACACACACACACACACACACACACACACACTCAGAGGTTTAAAAAGAAAGAAAGGATCTCATGATACCAACCTGGCCTCAAACTCATTATGTAACTGAGGATGACTTGGGATTTCTGGTCCTTCTGCTTCCACCTCTCAAGTGCTGGGATTACAGCTATGTGCCATCGTGTCTGGTTTATGCTATGCTGAGAAATGAACCCAGGGCACCATCCAAGCTAGGCAAATATTACTAACTAGGCTACATCCTCTTAGCTCCTGGTTCCCTTTATCTGACAATGTCACCTCAGTCCATCCCATTCTAGATGCCAGAAGCAGAGGTCCTGCTGGACAACAGCTCCAGCCACTCTAAATTCTGACAAGCTTCCTCCTAAATATATTGCACATCCATCTACTATTTCACTGCCAATGTTCTCACCCGAAATGATCATTTGCCTGGATAACTATCACAGCTTTCCAGCTGGCTTTCCTACCTATAATTCATACTGCTCATAGAAAGCAGCAGACCGATGTCTTTAAAAAAAGAAAGAAAAGAAAAAGGAAAGAAAAACCAAAAAGAAATTTGATTGTCATTACTAGCTTAAGCATTCAAATAATAAAATTCTTCATTTGACCTCACATGTGATCTGGTCCCAGTCAAGCTCTTGAGCATGGTCTCCCAGTGCATCTGAGTATCTGTCCTAAGAACCCTCACTTTATCTCAGTCAAACAGCATCTTTTCAGAACAGATATCAAGAGTCATCCAAATTCTGTGTGGGTGACTCTCTAGATGGACCTTAAGAAGCCCTAATTCCTTTTATTTGGACTCTTGTACATTCTCCACCCACATAATACAAAACTGATTTGTATAACAGCAATAAAAGAGAGAGAGAAAGAGAGAGAGTGCACGCAAGCATGCATGCACAAGACAAAAGAGTTTATATCACTCCCAAGATGAGGTGATAATAAAACAGTGGTAGCATATCTTGTTTGTGCATACACTCTATTGGACCTGCCCTATGGAGAGCCATGCACACTAAGGGATTAAAACAACACTGCAAAAGGTATGTTTCAGACACAGGTAAATCTTTGATGATTACAGCGAGACCAACAGGCCAGTTGTACCCACAATAGAGTCCATGAGCCACAATCACTCACTTCTACCACATGTGGATTCATGATCCACAGCAACTATGGTAGACAATATAAATCTGTCTTTGTAAGTTGCCTCCATTAAGGAAATGCACACAGCATTAGAAATACATTTATTAGGTTCAATGTCATGGTGATGACCTCTCAAAGAAGCTTGCTCTCCTCTTTTCTTGATAATTACAGACTTACTGAACTCTACTGGTCCATGTTAATGTTCTCATCAGTCTGTCTTAACCCTAATACAGATATCCCTTATCCCTTTCCAGAACTCTGTGTCAGGCAGAATGGAGCCTTCAAAAACATTACACAGTTAGAGTCACCACATTAACCCTATAGTTGGAAGACTTTCCTTCAGTAACAATCACCTTGATAATTTTGCTTTTGGTAGGAAGTTAACAGATGCAATGTGAGTCTTAAAACTGAACATTAATTAATATCAATAATAGATAACAACATAGACAAGTTCCCTTCAGAACTTGTTTTGGCTCCATCTAGTATTAATTTTACTCTATAGTTCACCTTCAGTAGGGACTCTATACCAAACGGCCTTCCACCTAAGAGTCAATGAACAAAAAGAAAATTGCATCTGTTCCAGATTTGGCACAGACTACCGTCTTCTGTCAGTTCCTTCCAGATTCACACAAGTGTCAGAAATGAAGACTTTCTCATCCTTGAGAGATAACTGCCATCCTCATCTTCCTGGGTACTAGAGGAAGATGCTACTGGTGTCTAAATGGAATGGATTTTAGCTCCTTACCAATGACTTCTCCACAATGTTATTCTGCTAGTGCCAAATGGGATCATTTAAGAAAAACACAGCCAGCAGAACCCCAAAGAGGGTTGGCATGCCACCAATACTCAATGTGTATAATCAAACAGGTGACAGGTTCTATTTTTTTCATGTATCATTCCTTTTCAGCCACTGCCCCAATTTCTGCTCTCATGATCATGATTAGAGAAAGCTCTGGTCCCACTTCCAAAAAAAAAAAAAAAAAAAAAAAAACCATGGTTTTAGGCCAAGATTCCCAATGGGTGGCTATAAAGGATATGGTGTCTAAGCTTTCCTTGAATGTAGTTTCAACTGGAGTACTAAAAATGAGAGAGTAAAATAAGGAAAGCAAAGGAAATAGACAGTATGAGATTACAGAAAAAAAAAAAGGAAAATGTCAGTTCACGGTGATTGTACAATGGAAACTGGAAGTCTTTCACTTAGTCTATTCTGCATTGAGGAAACAGAAGCTACAATTGTGGACACTCATGAACGAAGAAAGAGTGATCAAGTGAGTGACTGAGTTGAGCAGGGAGGGAACGAGAAAAGGAAATGAATGTTTAGCAAAGCATCCTAGTGTATTTGGTCAGAATTCCTGTAAGGAAAGCCTAGCCACTAATCTACAGAGTTGAGCATACTACCAACCACAAAAGCTTTATATATTTCTGCTTCACTAATGTAAAGGGAATAACAGCAGAGAACAGTGAATGTTCTAAAGCAAGAAGCTTTAATGACATCACTCTCAAGTATTGCTTCTCTCCTATGGTGGAACCAAACAAACAAGCCATATACTCTACAAACCAGACAGCTCAAAAGCCTTTTAGCACACATGGTACAGTGGTTTGGAAGAAAATGGCCCTCAAAGGGAGTGGCACTATTAGGAGGTGTGACCTTGTGGAGTGGGTGTGGTCTTGTTGGAGGAAGTGTGTCACTGTGGAGGTGGGCTCTGAGGTCTCATATAATGCTCATCACACTCCCAGTGGGACAGACCACTTTCTGTTGTCTACAAGATGTAGGACTCTCAGCTACTTCTTCAGCACCATGTCTGCCTGCATGCTACCATGTCTAACCATGATAAAGCACTGAACCTCTGAACTGTAAGCAAGCCGCCCCAATTAAATATTTCCCTTTGTAAGAGTTGCTGTGGTCATGGTCTCTTCACAGCAACAGAAATCCTAAGACACATGGAGATTAATACAACACACAGAGACAATGTACCACCAGGAAAAAAACAAAATCTCTTTTTGGATTCAGTTTCTTTGGTGAACTCATATGTTAGGGCCCATCTCATTTTTCCTCAAGAATAACTCCAAGTGGAGCAGAAGGCAAGGGTATTTAACTCATGTCACTGATCAGCATAAAAAGAGACAACATCCTTCAAAGAAGAGGCTTAAGGATTCTTATACTTAATTATCCATTCATGCCTTTTTATTGTTCTGATTCAGCTTTTGAAATATGGGGGTTTACTATATTCTGAGCCTAGCCTCAAACTACTCAGCCTCCCGAACAGGTGTAAGTCACCACAACCAGCCTATTCTCCTTATTCTGAAGGGACAGCTTTGTGTCAAATTAATAACCCACTTTAAACACAAACCCATGTAAATGATTTATCCTATACTATCTTCCATTTCCAAAATAGCAGCTATCTACATGAGCATATCTACTCAGTACTCTAAAGTATTAACATTTGTATTTTTACTTTTTCTGAGGAAACATTTATCTCTACCATTTATTATTTTTACCAGTCCAATATTCCTATGCTGTAATAAGTAATTTAATCCATTCCATTTTAAATCTGTCCCATGTTCCAGTGAAGTAGGAAAGGCTAGTCTCTTTTTGTAGAGCAGAAAACAGAAGCCAAGAGAGGTTTACAAAACTCATCTGGGGACTGGGGAGAGGACTTGGTGGGTAAAGCCGCCTGTTGTGTAAAAGTTGGCTGTACAGCTTGAGCATCTGCAGTCCTAGGAAATGAAGGCAGCATCAAGAATATCCTCATCAGTTCACAGGTCAACATGTCTGGAATATGCAGCACATGCACATGTGTACATATATGTGCATGTGTGTGCATGTTTGTGTGTATAGTAGCAGTAATTAATACATAAGTAAATACAGAGACCTTAACTCAAAATGGAAAAGTGAGTTATAACACAAGGTTGTCCTCTTACCTACAAAATGTCATGGAAAGCACATGCCTACACCTGTAGACATAGGAACACATACATATGCACAAGGGGCATACACACACACACACACACACACACACACACACCAAATGCACATGGTTTGAGGCACATATATGACTGTAATTGTTTTTTGAAATGTCATCTTCCCATGGTGATAGTAAAAAAAGATATGCCAAGAACAATATATAGGGATTCCTCAGCATTTACCAGCATTGGCGGCTCTTTTTATAAATCATTTCAGGGAAAAATCACATACCTTTGGGTTTAATTGGTCTTTTTAAAATTAACATATCCATGGTGATAGTGTAGGGATATATAGTCCTTTCACTCACATCCTATAGTAAGGAGAGCTTACAATAGCTAGCTCACATATTAATAGCAGTTTGGGATTCTGAAGGAATTAGCCACCTACAGTTAACTTAAAGGGCTGGAGTAAGCGTGAACTGTGATCAGGTAAGGAAAGACAGGTAAAAGGACACATGAAAGAAGTAGTACTAGAGGGGAAATGAAAAGCCACCAAAGAACCCACCTCATCCAAGGTCCCAACAGGCACTAAAGTGAGCTGACATAGGAGGGCTCCTGACACTACCTACTGAGAAAGGCCAGGGATCTGTTACAAAATCTGCAAACACAGGAGTCATCTGGGAGGAAGAGGCCTCCGGGCTTTCAGAGAGGAACCTAAAATCTCGGAATGGCAACATCTAGGTGTCTTAGTTAGGGTTTCTATTGCTGTGAAGAGAGACCATGACCAAGGCAACATTCATAAAGGAAAACAATGGGAGTGGCTTGTATTTTCAGAAGTTTAGTCCACTATCATCATGGTGGGACATGGAGGCATGCAGGCAGACATGGTGCTGGAGCTGAGAGTCATACAGAGCATCAGGCACCAGGAAGTGGTCTGAGGTACTGGGTGTGGCTTAGCATATGAGACCTCAAAGCCCACTTCCACAGTGACACACTTCCAACAAGGCCATACCCACTCCAACAAAGCCACAGCTCCTAATAGTGCCATTCCCTTTGGGGGTAATTTTCTTTCAAACAACTACAGTATGTCTATGAAGTATTACCTAGATGAGGTTAACAGAGGTGGGAAGATTTCCCTTAAATGTGGGTAGTACTGTCCAATTGGCTGAAGTCCCAGACTGAATAAAACGGAGCTGAGCAGCAGTCCTCCTCTCTCTGCTTCCATGCATTATGAAGAGTTGTTTCAAGCTCTTGCCACAACATCTTCCCCACTATGGCAGACTAAACCGTCAACCATGAGCCCAAATAAGCCGCTCCCTTAAGTTGCTTCTGTTAGGTGTCACCAAAGCAATGACAAGAGTAACAAGTCAGTGATTCCTGAGGATGCATGTTCACACAGTACAAATGGAGCCTGTGTTTTGAAAATGTTCAAGCCACATATCCTACCATCAGCAATTCTTACAGTCACAGATATATTGAAAAAAAGATAAAAAACAAGCTGTTCAAGGCAACTAAGTATTAGAACTGATGATTTTCCTAGTTCTTCAAAGGTGGGAGATGTTTACATTTTGTTGTCTTTTATAAGTGCTGGGGATTGAACTCAAGACTTTGTGCATGATAGGCAGAGTTCTACTACATCCTCAGCCTACATCTGAGGTTTTTAATGGTTACTAAAAGCTTTTACATATCTACTGACACTACTAAGAAAACACAGTAAGCTTAATGATTTTCTTTGTCCACCAGTATTTTTCAATGTGGGGGAATCTGTTTGTAAATGTTTAGGTAGTTTGAATGCTACCCTCAGATCCATGCTCCTTGACCCTCAGCATCTGGCACCCAGTTACAATACCCATGGCTTAGCACACAGGAAGCAAAAGTCTCTATAGAAATCAGGAAGAAGAAACCAGCAAAGACTTGAGACTTTAAGAATAATCCACCACATCAGAGGACTCTAAACCTTTAGTTTATTATATAGCTTTACAAAGAGAAAAGAAAACCATCAGACAGAAATGTTTAAATTTAAGATGTGAAACTCCATGTAAGCTTTACCTTGAACTCAAAAGGTCCTGATGTTTAGTTATAATCTTAGCAGGTTGGGAAGTCTATTATCTCTGGAAACTGAAAATCTTGGGAATTTACTCTCACAGATACTTGCTTATTATAAACCAGTGGTTCTCAACCTTCCAAATGCTGTGACCCTTTCACACAGTTCCTCATGTTGTAATGAGCCCCAACCACAAAATTATTTCATTGCTACTTCATAACTGTAATTTTACTACTGTTATAAATCATAATGTAAATATCTGATATGTGGACCTCAAGGGGTTACAACCCATAGGTTGAAGACTACTATTTAAAAAGGGTTTTTTGTTGTTGTTATTGTTTGAGTCAGGGTTTCTCTCTAGCTTTTAGAGCTTGTCCTGGAACTTACCCTGTAGACCAGACTGGCCTCATACTCACTGGGTCCCACCTGCCTCTGCCTCCAGATTGCTGGGATTAAAGGCACGTGACACCACAACCCAGCTGAGGTTGTTTTTTGTTTGTTTGTTTGTTTGTTTTATTTCCATTTTGTTTATTGGAAAATTCTTTTTGAAATTGAAACATAAAGCCTGTATATATTTGCAAGTCACAGAGTAATGTTTAAAGACACATATACATTGTGTTCAAGTCAAGATAAACATATCTAGTGCTCAAATCAATAGAAAGAGACCCATCTCCTAAAGGATTTTCCCTCCCTCCCTCCTTTCCTTCCTTCAATATCTCATGTAGTTTAGGCTGGCCCTTAGTCTCCATATATATCCGAGGATGATCCCTATGGCTTCTTCCTCCCTAGTACTGGGATTATAACTGCTATATGAAGTTGCATTTGTCATTTCTTCATGGTAAAAAACATTCAAAGTCCTTTCTTCTGGCCTTTGAAAGTATACAAAACAAAATAATAATACACAATAACAAATTATCACTGTCTGTAGTCAACCTACCATGTAACACAACACCAGAGCTTATTTCTTCTATCTTGCTAGAACCAGACAGGGTACTATCTATTGGACAGGCTTGATGCACTCCATTCCATTTCTCTCCATTGCTAAAAGACATATGAGAAAGCACACTAATAGATTGGGAACTGAAATCTGTTCCCATGCAAAAAAGACAGACTTTTATATTCAAGATGAAACAGACGCAGGAACTAATTTACATCATGTATCTTAATACACAGTTGAGGACACTGAGACACCCAGATGTCACATTTCTTATCAGCATGTAAGAAGAGTCAAATATAAGTTAGCACTGTTTTGTACAACTTTATTAACAAACTGAAACAGACTCAGCAAAGCCATAATTGGGCAGAAACAGTTACCCCCACTTTAACAAAAACCTAGAACTCAGACATGTAACATATTTTCCAGGGCATAATACCACAAAGCACATCATGTATTATCAAATCTAAGCCATAAACTATAATTTAAGATGCAGCTATATGCTGTTGAGTAAATTACAAAATGTCACTGATTATAGAGTGTGTTTTAATTGCTGGGACATGAAAAGGCAGAAAACCACACATCTCAGAATTGATGGTTGTAGTAATGCTTTCACCTAGAACATAGTGGTTAACTACCTTTTGCAATAATTTATAGATAAGAACCTTGAGATTACCTCACATGCTAAGACTGCATTTTCCAACATACCTAAGACCAGGAAATGATGAATTAATAAAATCAAACACAAAAGGGAAAGAGATTAGATAAAACTACATATGAATTCACAGTCTTTAACTACATATGAATTCAAAGTCTTTACGAATGAATTCAAAGTCTTTACATATGAATTCAAAGTCTTTCACTTTGCCACACACATTCTTTCTCAAATAAAGTACAATGAGAATTGGATTTTCAATCTAGACTCCCTATTTGGGAGCAATTCAAAGGCTATGATTTCAAGATAGGGTTTATTTGAAATGAAGACAGTTGCAAAGCAATTGAGTACTTTTAAGTCTTTATGAGTGTTTTTGAAATTTTATAGACCTTACCTAAACCTAATTTCACAGTGATTTTTAATCAGCCATTCTTTATTTATCTTCTTACAAGATTCTAGTGCATTTAAGCAAATGACAACTCTCTTTTTCCTTATCCATTGCTGTATTGATTTCCATAGCTCTTAGCTGAATTTGAGCCTGTAGTAATATGTGACAGGCATGAGCTGGGTTGGTAACAAACAACAGACCATTCACTAGAAACCCCATACAACTTGGGGCAGGCAGCACTGTACCTGACTATCTCTAGGTTCTGTCCCTCCATTGTAGTCTCCTCCCACTGAAGGGAGGGGATATGATATGATGATGGCATTTTCTGAAGTGCAATCCTAAGACACCTCAACTTTCAGTGTTTTGTCTTTGGTCTCATGTTTTGCAAAAGCAGATGGCATGTCATAAAGTCACTTAAGCAACCAGAAGTTCCTGTGGCCTCCTGACAAGAGCCAGCAAAACTGACCAAACATACTTTGAGATATCATGAGATAGCAACCTCCAGCAACCTCTATCAACTGTGTTCACACTTAAACTTCAAATTCACAATACTCTATTCCTCTACTACCTTGTGTTTAGTCAGCAGGGGCACCTTTCAGATGGACAGGCTAAATGGCTAAGCAGAATCCTTCTTAGAATGGCTTTCTAGCTTCTTTTACTCCTAGGAATTACTGAATATCCTTTACATACCACCTTGTAATGTACTCAGACCAAGAGGAGTGACAAAGGGGAGACAGCACTGTACAGAAATGGAACAGAGCAGGATACGGGACACCTATGCATGTGTTAGCATCAAGATGGCCAGGAAGGATCTATCTCCTAGTCACCTACTAGGGACTTCTATAAAGGGATGCTTCTGTCCTGGCCAGTCCTACAGTCATTTAGTCCCCAATAAATACACAGATGCTTATATTAATTATAAACTGTTTATCCAATGGCTCAGGGTTCTTATTGACTAGCTCTTAATTATTAACACATTTCTCTGCCCTCCTCTCCTAACACCAAAACAACCCCACTCCTCTCTGTGTGAGGTTATAGGTTTCCTCTAACTTCCTGTGTCACTGGGCTTCAAATGGTGCAGAAAAGGGCTGATAAGATGGCTCAGTGGGTAAAGGCACTTATTGCCATCCCTGGAACCTACCTGGTAAAGAGAATCAAGTCCTAGAGGTTGTCTTCTGACCTCCACACACACACACAGGCTGTGATACAAACGCAGCACATATAATGCATGCACATATACAAAATAAACAAATGCTTTCTTAAAAAACAAGGCAGAGAAACCAGGTGTGATGGCAAATGACTGTAATATCAATACTTGGAATACTGAGGCAGGAGAATAAGAATCTGAGGCCAGCCTGGGCTACAGGAGACCCAGTGGGGAGAAGAGGAGGTCCAAAATGAAATGTGTATTGTTGACATGAGCACTGCCATGTCAAGGATCCTGATGCTTCAGTCAGACCCATGGGAACTGGCAGAGCCTTCCTCTGGCCTGAAGGCAAATGTTGACAGTGCATTCAGTAAGTATCAACTGCTCTTTCTTCCTCTGGGATGACTAGAGCCTGAGATTGCTCCTCTACACATATCGCCTATGAGATTAAATAAACCCATGTGGCTGTTGGTGCCTGTGGTGGTTTCAGTAAGAATGGTCCCCATAGGCTCTTATGTATGAATGCTTCAGCACCAGGGAGTGGCACTATGAGAAGGATTAGGAGATGTGGCTTTGCTGGAGTAGGGATGGCCTTATTGGAGGAAGTGTGTCACTTCGGGTAGGCTTTTAGCTTTCAAAAGCCCACACCAGTGCCTCTCACTCTCTGCCTGAAGATCAGGATGTAGCTACTGCTCTAATATCATGCAAGGAACCCTGCTGCCACCATGATGATAATGGACTAAACCTCTGAAACTATAATCAAGCACCAATTAAATACTTTCCCTTATAGGAGTTGCTTTGCCATGCCTCACAGCGATAGAACAGTGACTAAGACCCTATGCCTCCAGCAGAAAGCATGGCCCGCCCAGCTTTTGTGTATGTGTGTCTCTAAGAGTCTGTTCTTTCTTCAGTCCCTCATTGACCCACCAGTTCTCAAACCAGGCTGTGCAGAAAGAATGAAATGCCAGAAGTACCCAACTCAGGTAACTAAAGAAGAGCATAGGCTACAGGAAGAAACGATAGAGAAACAGAGCTCAAACTCTGGAACCCAACTTTGATGAAACACAGATGGTCTACTTTTCTCACTGTCTTACCCATCACAATGGAGAGCAAAGCATATATGAGACCTCATAAACATGGAGCAGTTCCCTGCCTTAGACAAAGCTGCAAAAGTAGAAAAATCTCATAGAAAAAAAGAGGGGTAGGGGCAGAACAAATCTATTTTAAAGATTCCTTTACAATCACAATGTGCTTCACAAGTGTCTTGACTTGGGTATTTCCACTGCCGTCTTCTGCCCCTGTTTTTGGCCTCTTTCCATGTCTAATTCTGAATTTTCTTCTTCACTGAATAGATCCAGCCAAGGCAAAGAGAAATTATATGGCAAAAGAATGAATGATTTTTTTTTTAAAGCGCTCTTATAAATAACTATCTGCAGAAATCTTGAAATAGCTGTGGATAAAGAATTGTCATCCAATCTACAATACTAACAATATGAAGACTAAAAAAAATTAAAAAATAAAAATAGTAGTCCATGTAATGGCTATTCACAAGTCTTCTGGGAAATTAAAAATAGGCATAGCCTCATCCCAAGTTCAATAGCAACCTAAAGATTTATTTGCTTAATAGTTTGATTTCCTAATAGTATTCTAACCTGCAGCCAAGGTCTTTAGCAGAGGGACCGCTTGTCAAAAATGCTCTCAAATAGCCTCACTAATGTTTTATCATCATTAAATGCCTGTGACAGAATAGATCTCCTGGCTCCTCACTGCCAACCAACATATCAATGGTAGAAAGACAACATAGCTTCAAAGGCTTTATAGCAAGCATAGTGACACTATAAAAGCAGAGATGAGCCAGCACACTCCACCACCAGAGTACTGGCTCCCTGGAGAACATGAAAGCAGATCTACAGTCCAGGCCAGATGAACCTCTGACACAGGCTAGCAAACCTTGATGTTCACCAAAGGTGCCAACAAGGCCTACAAGCAATGTGCATACAAACTCATGTTCATGTTTGCATACAGTTATTTAATAAAGACTTAAACACTTCTAAAGACAACTGAGAAAGAGAAAAAAAGTCATACCATCTAAATCATTGTTCTCATTCCCTTTTTCTTAGTAGATGGTGCGGGAAGGATAACTCTAGTAGAAAATAAATTCCACGGTCTTATCAAGGGCCTAACATTGTCTTCCTGATAACTCATATTATACAGCCACAGAAGCACACCAATACTAATTAGGAACTACACAGGAATACTCATGGCCAGAGGATATTTTGCAAGGCTACACAGTAGTGAAGAAAATAGCAATAGCCATTTGTGTTCTTGGTTGGTTGATCAAGTTGACTTTTGAGATCTTCACCTTCTCCACAAGGAGTTTCAGCAATACCACTCTCCTTAAGAGATTCATTCTTGGGGGTGAAGGAGAGTCAATGTTAGGTGTGGTTATGCATTTGCCTATACCTCCAAAGCTGTGGATGGAAACAGGAGGATTACAGGTGCCTGCTGGAGTCAGCCTAGCTCCAGTTTAGTATGCCAGTCTGCTTTATGGTTTGTATGACAAAACACCAGGGCCAAAAGTGACAGGCTTGGCAAAGGCTTAATTTGACTTACACCTCCAGGTCAAAGCCCATCAGTGAGGAAAGTCATGGCAAGATACAACTTGGCATCACTTGCCCAAGGATGGCACCACGGACAGTGAGCTGGACCATCACACATCATTAGCCAAGAAAATACCCCTTAAACATGCCCACAGGCCAATCTAATGAAAGCAATTCCTGAATCGAGGTTCCCTCTTCCCCCATGACTCTAGTTTGTAACAATTTGACAAAAGCTAACCAGTACAGTGAGAGATTGTCTCAAGGAGAAGAGTGATAGAGAATACCTGACTCCCTCCTCCAGCTTCCCAATGTGTGCACCTGCATTCACACTCAACACACACACACACACTTGACACACACACACCACACACACTACACATAACACACACACACACACACACACACACACACACACACACTCATACACAAAACCAAATAAGAAACAAAACAAAACCAAACTCAGAAAAGGTCCTGCTTCAGAAAGCACTAAGAGAATCATGTTCCCAATAATTTTATCAGGTCAAAGGGGCTAATTAAAGAAGATAGGAAGATGAGGAGGCAGCAAAAAGCCTTTATACTCTGTTGTACCATACCCCACTGGTATTTATATTTACATTTAATTTAGGCTGAACACTAATCCAGCAAATCTCTTCAGCAGTTAAATGTTGCCTTCAAAGGGACATCAGGACATAAACCCCGGAGTCAGCAGCATCCACATCAGCATGCACACAACAATCTCCAAAGCACTGTCCCAAGGGCACCTGTGTACCAGAGAAAGGGCACAGCTGGAGAGGCAACTGATGTGAAGGACTGGGGAAGGACCCAGCATGCATACAAGCTCAGGCTTTTCACCAACTCTTCACTCAGCCAAGGGAAGGGGGTGGGGTGGGGTGAGCGCCAGTGCTTGCTGACAGTGAGGCAGGAGCTGTCCCAACCTTGTGCCCTGGGTTCTCTTTTATTTCTGATTCTTTATAACATTTAAAAAAAATTTTTTTTTAGCACACATACACACATTCTCTCTGTCTCTGTCTCTCTCTCTCTCCTGGTCATTATAATCAGGAGTCAGCCCTTGATGTATTTATCCAAACACTCCAGGTGACTCCTTACTATAAGGTATGAGGGAAACCCTCAGCCATAATCAAATCAAGATGCACAGCAGAACCCTAATGAGAAACAACTTGACTACCTATCCCTGCACACAAGCAGGGGGCTTAACTCAACCCATTGTGTTCTATACCCTGCTCAGTATGGCTGATCCAAACAAGAGACTAAAGTTCCACATCAGGGTTTTGGCTACTAGTGAGCAGACAACTCAGGACTAATAAAGCTTCGGCCAGTCTATAGCTATTTAGTGCCTGCTCTGGACAGAGGCCTGGCTGATGTCCTGTATGTTACACATTCCAAGAGGGAATGATGATAGCTAAGCTTGCTTTTGGGTTTAAGGCAGACTAATACTAAACATGAGTGCTAGGTATCCAGAAACATTCTGAGAGGGCTGGGGAGACAGCTCAGTCAGTAATGTGCTAACTGCACAAGCATGGGACCCTGTTTTTGACTCTCCTGAGCTCACACTTAAAATAGCTGGGGGCACACTTGTAATCCTACAGCTGGGTAAGCAAGGAGTCATGGGTCCCTGGGGCTCAGAGGGCAGCCAGCCTAGTCTGCTTGTCAAATTACAAGCCAATGAGAGATTTTTTTCCCCCCTCTGAAAACAAAGTGGACAGTGCTTGCAGAATGATATATAAAGTTCAACTCTGGAACACATGAATACACATATCTGAAGGAACAGCCATACACAGACACACACAAACACCACACAAGACACACACAGACACACACACACAGCCTTATGATGCTCCATGAATTTGTACTATTTCAAGTACAAGGAGTTTGGCCCTGTGTGACTACACAGCTTAACAACCTACAGTAATAAGCTAAATAATTCTCATGTTTACTTTTATTATCCACATAGACCAGTACAAAATCCAGCTGGGGGTAGCCATGTTTTGGCTAGCTTGTATACTGATTTAAGGCTTTAAGTTGTTTCTTCTTTGTTGTTGTTGTTTTGGCAAACCTTTAATCCTAGCACTTGGGAGGCAGAGGCAGTCAGATCTGTGTGAGTTTGAGGCCATCTGGATCATCTGTGAGTTTCAGACTAGCTGGGGCTACAGAGTGAGACCCTGTCTCAAAACAAACTAGCTGTTAAGCAAACTAGCATTTATGGATTTTTATTTTTAAAAAAAGAATAAAAAATAATCTGGTTTGTAAATTTCAATTGTGGATTTCCAGATGGAGATACTGACACGTGCTACATGGCTGAGTGACTGAAAATAGCTAGGAGAGGCAAATGCCCTATGAACTCGCTACTATGGGATCTCCACAGAAATCAAATTAATAAAGACAAATGAAACTGGCAGTGTGCAGTCAATGAAGGGAAGGGAAGGTTAAGTTGTTGGTTGAGTATAAAGTTTTAATTTTGCAAGATGCAAAGAAATATGACTGAAGTTTGGTTGGACAATTGTGTGAATGTACTAATATTGTGAGCAGTTAACCACACTTAATGATTAAAATGACAGGCTCTGGAGCTGGAGACAGTTCAGTGTATATACTGCTGTTGCAAAGGGAACCTGGGCTCAGTTCCCGGCACCCACAAGGTAGCTCATAACTACCTGTAACTTCAGTTCCCCATCTCCTCATTTAGTAGACACACACTTGAAGACATACTTCTGCAGCTAACACTCAAGACACATAAAGTAAAACATCTTTCTTTAAAAGATGGTGTAAGCTCTACATTATGTATATCTGGTTCACAGTTAGGATTTAGCAGACAATTTCTAAATGTGCTAACAGGAAAATAAAAAGTCAAACTTCCAATTTCTCTTTAAAATTGAAACGATCTGGCAATCTGGCAATAACAGGGACCATGCTACAACCTGGCAATGAACAGTTGGAGGAAGGATAACTATATGCTCTGCTTTGCCCAAATTCCTAGCATCTCTTGTTGTAGAAAGAGGACTCTGAGTTCATCTCCAAGACAAAGAGAGAAACTGACAAAGGGAGCTTATCCTATCAATCTGATTATTGTACTCATAAGCTAAAAAAGAAACCCTGTGGAATTACTCTACAAACATGGAAAAACCATTTGAGAAATTCCAGTACTGATTTGGGGGGGGGGTAAGGGAGCAAGATGGAGAAAATAGATAACAACTTTTGGAAACTGTAACTAGCTCACACAGTCCTCCACCTGAAAGGGGCTTACAAGAGACCTACCCCAGCACTCACATATAGCTCTGAGGTGGAGTGCTTCCCCTGCAAGTATAAATGAGAGACACATAACTGCTTTTCTCTATTCTACCAAACACATCACTACAAGAACCCTCAAAGAGCACGACAAAGAAAAGAAAGGAAATAGAAGACTTACAAAATTGGAAAAGGTGAGCAACACAGATGGCACAGTTTATGCTGGCATCCTAGAGAAATTTCCATGACTAGGGAACTACCCCAACCCCCATTGCTTATGTATTAACCACTACTGTTTTCCCTACAGCAGGCAAAGAAGCCACCTCCACAGAGACCATCCAACCCACAAGCTGAAAATATCTGCTAAAGGACTTTGAAGAAAAAGGTTTCTAACCCCTGATCGATGTGGACAATCTGATTTAATCTGTAATATTACAGATCACAAGAATGATGTCCAAAAATATATGTATTTCTGCCCACTTGCAATCTGTGGACAGAACTGAAATGCTCAAGTTGTGTTTATTGAAGCATCAAAAATACATAATATTGAAGGCTAAATCTGACCACAAGGTAAAAGGAAAGAATGGACTCTTGAGAGTTGTCCTTTCACCCCCACAAGCACTCCCTGATGCAAGCATCCCCCCCCACAAAAATATTAAACCAAAAACGTTAAAAGGAAGAAACAAGACCTTTAAAGATTCCCCTTACAGAATATATGCATCCTACTGTATTAGGGATGGAACCCAGAGCCTGCATAGGGCAGGTGAGCTGTACTACTTAGTTAGATCCTAAGCTCCATGGGAATATTTTGTTTTAACTATAAATTCTCTACATTTAGATATTCAACACAGTCCTAGCCAAAATTCCATCTTACAATTGTAGCACTAGAAATAGTGGTTCTAAAATTTATGTAGAATTTTATTTCAGAAGATCTTCAATGACCAAAATGAATTTGAAGATGGAAAAGAGGGTTTAAAAAAAAAAATCAATTCCCAATTACCAAGACAATGCTATCCTACTCTGTGAACAGAATAGACACTCCAAATATGCGTATGCACATCACATATGATTCACTCTTGCAGTTAGAGATAGAAATGCAATCCAGTGGAGAAATGACACATTTTCAAGAAATGCTTGAAAAACAACCAAACTTGTTGCAGACAAAAGACAAAACCAATAAGAACATAAATGGTATGGTGGTACATGCCTTTAATCCCAGCCCTGGGGAGACAGAGGAAGAAGCAAGTCCATCTCTGTGAGTTCAAGGCTAGCCTGGTTCACCTATCGACTTCCAGACCAGCCAGTGTACACAGTGAGACTCTGTTTCCCATCCCTACTCCTATCATAATTCAAAATGGATTGGAAACATAAAAGCCAAATCACAAACTATAAAATTTATGGATAGAGATGGGAAAAAAAATTCTCCTGACCTTCTGTTACATGGAATGTGATAGCAAAAGCAACTACATATAGTTACAAGGGATAATATGGATAGCAACTAAATTCAAACTTCTATTCTCTAAAGTCACTATAAAAGCATAAACACACAAAGCAAAGCCTCAGAAATAATACTTGCAAACCAAATAGTTGAAAAAGGACTTTTATTGAATATATATATATGCATTAAAAAAATAGCCAGCATAAAAGGAGCAAAACATTTCATTATACACTTTAAAAAAGAAGGTACATGAAAAGCAAATGAGGACATAAAAAGACTCAATATCATCTGTCACCAATAATGAAATACCGCTAGACACCATTAAAACATTAAAGTTGAAAAGATTAGCCAAGAGGCTGAAGAGAAAGTTCAATGGTTAAGAGCACATACTGCTCTTGCAGTGGACCTGAGTTCCTAGGAACCACACTGGACACTTCTGACCTCTACTGGCACCTCTACTTATGTGTGGGTATATATCCCCTAACAGGCACACGTAATCACGTACTCTTAACAATAATAATAAAAGAAAAAGTCTGGCCTAATCAACACTTGTTGAATACATGAGATAATTGAAGTCTCACATAGTACCAGGCTGGGATGTAAAAGGCAACAGGCACTCTGGGAATGCTGTATTACTGAAAAATTTCAGATGACGTTAACATCTAGCCATTCCACACTTAGATACTAAGAGAAATGAAATCCTAGGTCCATTTAAAGGCTAACTTGGTAGGTGTTAATTATAACAGCCCTCCAACTAAAATAACAAAAATGTCCATCAGCAGAGAAGTAGGTAAATTATGGCATCTCCATACGGAGCACGAGTCTACTTGGTAGTTAAACAGTGAACTATGGCTACATGCTACAACAGGAATGGATCTCAAAGAGTTATATCAATGAATGAAGCATAATTCACTGTTACAATTGATTTAAGGCAGACTGGTTCATTTACAAAAAGAATATATATTACATGACTTAGCTTGTGTAAAGCTTCTAAGAAAAGCAACCTAATGCATAGCAATGGAAAATACATACTGGGGCCGGAAAGATGGCATATCCACACTTCCACAGGACCAGAGTTCAATTCCCAGCATTCACATGATGGCTAACAACCACCTATAACTACAATTCCAAGTGATCTAACACCTATCCTCTGATGGCACCACACATATGCAATGCTCAGATGTACATGCAGTCAAAATGCTCAGATGTACATGTAGTCAAAACACATAAAATAAAAATAAAGCTCAAAAAATAAAAATTTAAAAAGAAAGAAAGCATGTATCACTGTGTGGAAATGGAAAAAGTACAGTGTAGGTAACAGAGATATAAATAGGTACAAGGAAAGTTACAAACAAAACGTGAGTGTGGTTTTGTCCCCTCCCCCGTCTCCAAATTACTTGATTTAACTCCTGAGTACCAGTCATCCTTTTGCATCAGCTTTTCAAGCAGCTAGGACTAAAAGCATATACAATTGGGCCTAGGTTTTTGATCCCTCATAGTGATGGCTTCAAACTATTTCACACACTAAATACATACAAGATCAAATTCATCTCAATAAGTCTTTTAAAGGTCTTTAATGTAAGTTAAATTTAACTGTTTCCTAATTGTCTGGTACATTAATAATCACAAGATTTATATAATTTTATCTGCAAAACACACCATCAACATTTTAACCTAAATTTTTCCACTTTCTGTTTCTTTCTCCTATCAAAACAATCAGGCTAACATGTATGAGCAATTTCTTCAGAAATTATAATAGAGGATTCAGTTCATGGCACAAATGTAATCAACATAATCACATCAGTATTATAATGTACCTGGCATGCTAGCATGAAAATTAGCGGTGATCCTATCATTCCCATGCAGATAAATCACTTGTACTCTCTTCTCTGGATAAAGGATTCCAGTTCTAACAGACTGGAGTTAGGCCCACCTCTGTGAGCCAAGTTAGGACTTAGACATTCCAGGAAGCCCCCTATTTATTGACTAAATTCAGAATCCATTCAACATTCTTCTATGTTAGCATGACCACATTCATCATCTGCTTCCAGGATTATCCTTGGAGCATCTTTCTCCCATCTGAAAAATGGTTGAGCCAATATCTATATTGAAAAGTTGTCATGGGGACTAGAAATGTATGCTCCAAGAAGAAAGATTTGCTTAATTTATATAACTCAAGCATTCAGAATAGTGTTAGTATACAATAAATGTTCAATAAATATCTATTAAATAGAGGAATATATAAAGGGCCTTCACATACTACCACACACACAAGAAGTTATTTCTGTAAGAACTAAATTCATGAAGTCACCTTAGATATTCTTTATGTTATTTAAAGTCACAATTTCTAAGGTCAGAAGTCAAGAACAAAACCAAACCACAGGGAAGAAAAGGATACATGATCTTAGTGCTCCAAAGATGAAAACAAAGACCAAAAAAAAAAAAAAAACTTCAGTAATTTCAAGTAAAAGTGGCTGATACAATAGACATATAAAACACACATACAATTAATGCAGAGTCTTGGATGAACTTATGTCTAAGTTACTTTTCAGTTGTTCTGAAGAGACTCCATGACTGAGACAATTTACAGAAGAAAATGGAGCTTACAGGTTCAGAGGATGAGTTCTTGACCATCATGGCAGGGACATGGCAGAAGGCAGGCATGGACTTAGAGCAGTACCTGAGAACTCACATCTTAATCCACATCTGCACCAAGAGAAACACACTGTGAAAGGCTTTGAAACCTCAAAGCCTACCCCCAATGTCACACCTCCTCCTCCAAGGCCATATTTCCTTATCTCCACCAACTGGAGGCCAAGTATTATAAGAGCTTATGAGGGCCATTTCATTTAAACTATGACAAGGCAGTTTTATATGAAGGTAAGATCAATACCAGAACCATGCTGAGAGTCAAAGACATCCTAGGAAAAAAGAAAAGGCATAATTCTCATCTATCTATACTTAAATTATTATATTTTAGTTTTTAATTTTTACATGTCTTATTTGCTTGTTTGTTTGTTTACCATGTGAGTGTGTGATGCTCACAGAAGCCAGAAGAGGGCCTTAGATTCCCTGGAACTGGGCTTATAGAATGTTGTGAAGAGCCATACAAGTGCTGGAAGTTAAACCAGGGTCCTCTGGAAGAGCGAAGTACTCGAAACTGCTAAGTCATCTCTCCAGCCTCTTAAAACAATTCTTAAAACATCCTAAAGTGTTAAAATGATTACTAATGGTGCTCTTAAATTGCATGCTTCTCCTACTTTACCCCAATCTGCCATCTACAAAAAAACCTAAAAATGTCTTAGAAGTGTCCAATTTAAACTCTCCACCAAATGCAATAGTCTACATTTTGCTTAAGCTCAATGCTGCCAGTCTGTTTCCAAAGTGAGAAAAGCTCACTGTTTCTGCAGGTGAGCCCCAGGATGAAGTGGGCTCATGTTTAAGGAACAGCAGGATAGAGTAGGTCCCTCAGCTCAGTGAGGTAGTGATATGAGGAGATTTATATCTACCAGCACAGTCTCCATCCTGGAACAGCCTGTAGACAGTTGAGCCCAGGCACACAGTCATTGGACCTTACCCCTCAACCCTCAAATTCCTTCTGGTGAGTGATGCATCACATCTGTCTCAATCTTACACGTGCATGGGCTTGCCTTGTGTCATGTGAGTGAATAAATATCATGAAAATGTGACTCTCCTGGGAATGCAACACTGCCCACCACACCTCGGCTCTTTACCCAGAATTCTGCAAGCTGAGGGAGGGAGGGTTCTGCTGTAGTCAGGAACCTCAGATCACAAATGACTAGCCATGACCTCGGACTACCAAGTCCAGAGACTCTGGCAGCCAGGCTAGGCATCCCATTTGCTTTCCTTAAGGAATCATATCATGTTGCTTCTTAAAATCTCACAGTTTTGTCCTGAGATGAAGTAACACCACTTCTGCCAGGAATCACATGCAGCAACATGGTTCTGTCTTGTTTCTGGACATACTGTATTTGATAAAATTAGAAGGAAGCAGTCATACTAGCATTCTGAGAAGGACGGGGGGGGGGGGGATTTTCAACCAGCTTTAAGATACTCGAGAAAGAAGACATAAGGAAGCATTTTCCCCCCAGGTTCCAAATCCCACTTGCAACACTGATCCAGAAATGGAAAGGTGCTATTATTGCCCGGTGCTATTATTCCTATAAGAAAACTTGGTCACAAGGAACAATGACGTCTCCTGGTCCAAGAGTTTCTCAATAAGGAAAGATGCCCCCTGCAAGCTCTCTTAAATTCTGTGCATTCTGGAAATCCACAAAACACAAGACACACTTGGCACTGCACCTCCAACAGCAGTAATGGACAATTGGGTCAATGTGAATGTGAATGGCCATAAGGTGAACAGTACTGCCCAGCCTCACTATCAGATTCTGTGAGGTCAATGTAGGTGTTTTTGAGACAAGGTAAAAGAAACTTAACAAAAATCCAGGGTTACAATGGAGGTCATGAAGACATCAGGTGGGACCCTCCAGCAAAGTTTCTGCCATGTTACTGCAGCACCTTCTGTCACTCAGCGGTTGAAACCAAGACACATGCATATGTGAACGTTGCACAGCTCCTTTTTATGGTGAATAGGATACACATCTGTACCTGCTATCAGATGCCATTTCATCAAACTTGCTGCTGAAATGCAAAGAGGATCAAAAGACTCAGTTCTAGAGCCTCAGAAAATAAAGCCAGTGAGAAAGGTGATGAAGGAAGCATAATTTATAAAGACCTCCCTAAGAAAGAAAACAACACCATGTTTCCAAGGGCTTTGGCTTGATTATAGTCATGGGATTTCCAACTATATCACAGAGTAACACGGAGACACTCCGAAAGCTCAGGTCAGCACGGTGTTTGCAGCTGCTACTCATCTTAGAGAAGAGAATGGAAACAGCCTAGACATATTGTCCATCAACTGATGACCAGATAATGAACGTGTGGTACATTTATACAATGGAATAATATTCAACTTAGGGAAAATAAAATTTGCAGGTTAATGGACTGAACTGAAACCATCATGCTGAGTGAAAAAACTCAGATGCAGAGAGACAAACAACATGTTTTCTCTGAAATACAGATGCTAATTTTTAAACTTTAGAGATGTATGCTTCATATGGAATGCCCACACAGTTTACAATACTAGTAAAGGGCTATGTGGGAGCATGGACTCTTTCAAGCAAGGAGAGACAGAATATAATGGTAAAGAGGGAAAAGAGAAAAATGGAATATAAGAGATTAAGGGGGCTAGGAGCAAAGGATAGATGAGGGAATGTCAAAAGCAATGATTAAATTCTTTTTGAAAAGTCCCCCCTCCCTCTCCTTCCTTCCATCCATCCTTTCCTCTCTTCCTTCCTCTGTTCCTCCATCCTTCCACCTCTCTCTCTCTCTCTCTCTCTCTCTCTCTCTCTCTCTCTCTCTCTCTCACACACACACACACACACACACACACACACACACTAAACCTATAACCACATGCTACCAAATAAAAACCTTAATGAATGAATGAATTCTTTGTAAGCTTTGGCCAATGAAGTCCCATAGGCCTACAAATATTACGGGTTATTATCATTGAATTTAGTTATCTTCCAAAATTTGATGGTAAGATCCTATTCCTAAAGACACCATACCCTTGATTCATAAAACATGGAGTTTAACACCATGGCTGCCTAAACAAAACCTGAACAATTCCAACTCCAGTTGGGACCTCACTCTTATATGAAGAACTACAACCAATTAATGAGTTGAGAGAGGAAGAATTGGTCTTCCTCAGAGGCCCCAGATTGATTATCCAATACCATGGTGTCAACTCTAGAAACATATACATACAAGTAATACTAAACAGACTCAGCTGTGCTGGATAGTTTTATGTCAACTTGACAAAAGCTAAAATCATCTAAGAGGAGAGAGCCTTAATAAAGATAATGCCTCAGTAAGACAGGGCTATAGGCAAGCCTGTAAGGGCACTTTCTGAATTAGTTATTGATGGGGGAAGGCATAGCCCATAGTGGGTGGTGCCACCCCTGGGTTATATAAGAAAGTCCTGGGTTATATAAGAAAGTAGGCTGAGTAGGCTGTGTTGAGCAAGCCTGAAAGCAGTATCTGTCCATGGCCTCTGAATCTGTTCCTGCCTCTAGGTTCTGGCCCTGTTTGACTTCCTGTCCTGACTTCCTTCAGTGATGGACTATAATGTGGAAGTGTAAGCCAAATAAACCCTTTCATCCCCAAGTTACATTGATCATGGTATTTCATCCCAGCAACAATAACCACACTAAGACATTATCAATAATGATTAAAGAAAAAGAGGTCACGAATTTGAGAGAAAGTGGAAATGGGAGTGCATGAAAACAACGAGAGAGAGGAAACGATGCAGTATTTTCATTAGAAATTTAACAAAAGAACATCAAAAAATCCATATTTAAAAAGGCTATCTGGCTTTTATGGTCGTGGAATATGCTAGGCATGCATCCACCACTTCTGAAGAAAAGTAATCATTAGTCTCACCCAGCTGTGAACCCTGTGAGCAACAATAACAACCTATATATCAAGATGTGCCCAATAGCGCAATAGTGGCACACATATTATAAAGACAACCAACCACTTTCTCATTGAATTTAAGGCCCACTCCATATGCCTGGCACTGGTAATGAGGCCAAGAACCCATGGCAAGATAGGTCAAAGGTCCTAAGAGAAAACCTACTAGCACTAAAACAACTTCTAATCGCTATAGCAAGAGATCAGTGTATCTCTCAACTTACATCAGAGGGTTTTTGTATATTAGAAAGCAATAAATAGAGGCTACAACTGGCCAATGCATAGGGAATAAAAACTTCAGAGTGCTCAGCCCTAAATGGGACTTCTATATCACACTCCTCCCCTCAATGACCAAAGGTATTAGTGGAAGAGGAAAGCAAGATTTTAAGAGCCAGAGATGGTGGCTTATTACAAGAAAACAGTGTTTTGTTTTGTTTTTAAATACAACAAGGCAGATACACATAAGAACTCATAGCAAATGCAACAACATGCATAAAACCTGTGCTAGTTCAAGCCATACAAAACTCCAACATGTGGGACAGGAGGCACATTCCCCACTCTACAGAGGACCTGCTGGCATTTGATAGCTACTGGGGAAGGCAGAGTCAATTTTCTTTATGGTGTGATCTCTGATGTACGAGCTGCATTCCAGGATGACTTAATGTATTTAAAACAGAGACAGAGAGTGAAGACAAAGTGGGTAGTAGTGAGGTGGGGGTAGGTCTAGGAGGAGCTGGGAAAGGAGGTGACTATAATCATAATATATTGTATAAAATCTCAAGGCATAAAATATTAGGTTTTAATTTTTTAAAAAGAAGTATGGAGTGTGATTTAGGAATATCGTTCCTAGCACTATGAAAGGAAAAAATAATGGCTAATGAAACTTGACAAAGTCACTTGTATTCTTTCTTTATTCATTAATATATTTTTTTCTTCTTATAAAACTATAATGATCACATATGTTCTTATGACTGTCATGCAGAAGCAGTGGCACAAGCCTGTAATCCCTGCACTTGGTAGTCAGGGACAGGAACTGTGAGCTTGAGGTCAGACTGGTTTACATAGAGAGTTCCAAGCCAGTCAAAGTTACATAGTGAAACCCTGTCTCAAAAAGACTGTCAGCTCCAAGCCAGGGAGTAGTGGCACACATCTTTAATTCCAACATTTGCAAGGCAAGATTTGCGAGGCAAATCTCTGTGAGTTCACCTGGTCTACAGAGTAAGTTCCAGGGCAGGCTCCAAAGCTACAGAGAAACCCTGTCTCAAACAGACAAACAAACAAAATTTGACTATCAGATCCCTCAAAACACAGCCTTATTTTTTTTCCCCTGCCTCATTTACTGTTCCAGCCCAAGACTAGGTCTGAATCTAATGTTGGATAAATTCTTCCAAAAAAATAAATAAATGTTTGTTGATGAAACTCACCCAAACAAGGAGAAAAAGTACCTGTAATGAAGCAAAAGTCCATATCACTGAGCAATAGAGAGCAACTGATAACTATCTCAGATATTCTTTCTAGAATGTATTCTAGGCTAAACTTGGGATTCAGTTACACAAAGCATTTATATCCCTTCCCGTACAACTATTATTTTTTCCCATTTGATGTTAGCATTCTCTCAGTTTCTCTTTTGCCACAAGAGTGTAGTTGTCATCTAACAGTACTGTAAGAGAGAAAGACTCAAAGTTACACACCCAAACTGCCTCCTGAAGTTCAACTTTGGTGGAATAAAGAAGCCTCTTAATGATAGGTCTCTCTACTACAAGTCATGTTTCTTAAATAAGTCAAGCAGGGTGTAGGATGAAAACAGCTACACGAAACTGGAGTTGTGTCAACCTAGAAAGATCTTTCTACCAAAGAACAAATAACAAAGCGAACTAAGATGACACTGCACAAAAGGTATAACCAAGCTCCTCAGAACCATACAGGGGGACAAGAGGCCCCCAAAATATCACTAATACTCTTTCCACCCTTCTTTCTTACAAAGCATACATGCAATCTGCCCCAGCTCAGTAAGTGACAAGTATTCCACCCTTCTTTAGTGTAGAAGACAAAATCATGTCATCCTTCCTTTCTCTTACACAGTCCATCAAACTTTACCTTGAGATCACTACCAGATCTGTTGGCTGGCTTCCTCCACATCTGACAGCTGTATGAACCTGAACTCTGCCTTTATCACCTAAGCTTGCCTTTCTACAGTCTGCCAGTCAGAGCCTCCTGAGTGGCCTTCTGAAGTGCTAAGTCACAAGTGTGTCTCTCAGTACAAGGACTCAGCATCTTGCCAGGGATGATGGCAAGAGGGTTATGTATATTTGTGAGAGCTTACAGAGCTGTACATCAGCAGTCTAGGATTTTACTGCATAGCATCACTTTTTTTCAGACAAGTAAGCTGGACTACAGATGTGTGGAAAAGCTAAAGTTCCCATCTGATTACAATCCCCTATTACCTCTTCAACTTCATTGTCTAACACTCCCTTAACTCTTGTCCCACTCTGCCCCAGCCCACTGCCCTCTTTCATGGAGCATCAAACAAGGCAGGCAGACATCTGCCTCTTTGACTTTGAACTCACTAACACCCTGACTTCCAGAAGGAAAACAAACTTGTTCCAACTCATCTGGATTACCTTCCTGGTTGAAAACCGCCACTCATCTCCCACCTACACGCTCAATGCCCTTACCTTGTTGAACTCTGCCTTTTCTTCCCCCTTTCTGTTAAATCAATTTCAAACTCAAGGAATCCATCCTTTCATTCTTCTATTTGTCAAGAAACATAAGAAAATACCCCAAAGATGGCAGTTGTTAGGAAATACTGAATTCCTGAAGGTGAACAATGAGTACCTCAGTACACAAACACAGTTCACCCCTGCGGATTCAAGATTGCAGCAATGACTGCTAAATAAGTGGTTTGGCCTCTGTAACTTCCAAGTTCTCTGTAGGTTGGCCATTCGTTGCAATTGAGTGTCTTAAACTATACAAGAGGCCCTAGTAGACTATCTGCTCCTTAAATCAAGCTTAACAAGAGCTAATTTGGCTTTTCTGCTGCTATACCTCTCACCCTAGAAGGTGCACTGCACACAGCCACATACTCAGCAACAGAGCAGGCTTTCTGTGAGCAAAGAAAGAAGGTCTTGTCTGGGTCATGTATGAGCCTACATGGCAGATTTAGGGATAGGAAGTGAGAACAGCAGGCACAGAGAAGAGGCTCAGGCCAGATCCAAGCACCACAGTGGACAACAATACACAGAAACTTCCCTCAGTGCTCTTGGGAACTGAGAGGGATGGAGTGAGTGTCTGTAAGCATGCCACAAAAGCACTTACTACAGGTGAGAGCCCTTGGAACTGCTATTAGGTACGTAACATCAGAGACAGGCTCTGGGGTTGATGGAAGAGAATACCAGATCACTCTGAGCATGAAATCCAGGTCAAATACAACTTCTACAGAGAGCAAGCTTTGCCAAGGAAATTGCTGGGATTTCCCTTTGCATTCTGACCTCGTTACCTCATTTTCCCCACTTGAACCTCATAACAAGGTCATCATGAGCACAGACATCCATGGCAAGTACACAGTTATTACTGGTCTCAAGCCCCTTTTATGATCAATACTTAAATATGTGATTCAAGGGATTCAAGTTTTTCCAAAGAAGGACACACTTCAATCAGCAAGTCAACACTGGCATAGGCTATGACTTTAACTTCTTGAATTTTTGAAATTATGAGTGCAAATATCACACAAGTATTATACCTCTCATAGAGATATAATATGAACCCATAAATAATTTTAAAACACAAAGATAACATTAATACTAATCTAAGAGGGTGGAGAGACTGCCCTGTAGTTGAGTGTACACAACTCTCTCAGAGGACTTGGGTTGTCCTTCCAGCACCCATATTCACAACTGGCTGTAGTCCAGCTCTGCACTCATAAGCACATACTTACACACATACATAATTTAAAAAAAATAATATTTAAGAAAGAATTCACTAGGCAGTGGTGGTGCCTGCCTTTAATCCCAGGACTAGGGATTAAAGAGGCAGGTTGGATCTCTATGAGTTCAAGGCCAGCCTGGTCTACAAAGTAAGTTCCAGGATAGCCAGGGCTGTTACACAGAGGAATCCTACTTCAAAAACAAAACAAAACAAAAACAAACAAAAAACAAACAAACCAAAAAAGAAAGAATCCAAGCTAAACAAGTAAATTAACTAAACAATTAGTTTATTCGAAGTCAACATATTCAAACTACTGTAAGGTCAAGTCAGTCTAAGAATCATTACCATTGTGTCTTCCCTTCATTTGCTCTCACTGAGTCTTTACAATGTGCACTGTACCTTATCCTGTCACCAGATCTCAATTCAGATGTTTCATATCTGAAATGCCCCAACAGCTTCATGTGGCTTAAGACTGACTGACCCTGGACAGTGTGAGTGTATGTGTTAACTAAGCACTTTATTCTTCTGGACTCTATTGCTGCTCTCTGAGTCATGCTTTTTAACTATCTCAGAAGGGAGTTTGAAATTCCTCCTAATTTAGGACAGCATTAGTCTCAGCTCCCGATATCTCTTGGAATGCAGTTACTATATGAAGCAATGAGATAGTGGGAATGGGCTACTCTGTGTAATAGAGCTACATTGCAAACAATATTTGTGTTTTTCTGACCTCTAAGAGAAGTTGCTTCATTAAGCTTCCTTTTAACAGTGGTATTTCTTGCTAATAACAGACTAATGTATGTTGACTGTAAGGTCTTCAAACAGCTATACCAACAACAAACTTAACAAACAATTAACTAGCAACACAGGAGACATGAAGCAGGTAGAGTTAGTTCAAGAACCATCTTGCATGCCAATGTTCTAGAAAGGGGAGGCTTCTGTAGAACTGAGCTCCTGAAGGATGCTCTCAGCAAGGTTTGAAGGAGAGCACCTGCAGATGCATTCAGCATGGTGTAACTCCACCATACGAGAGCAGCTCTGACCATGAACAGGCCTCTCCTCGAAAGGCAAAGTCCAGCCTTTCCTGGCTCCAGAAAAGTGAGCTGGATCACCAAGGCATGAAAAGCAGTTCGATTTGCAGAGCTTTCCACAGCAACAGTGGTGTAAAGCTCAAAGCCAGACAGAACATAACCTAATAATTAACACATCCCAGGGGCTCTTTGACAGCTCCTATCCCTCCCTCCTTTACCCACAGGCCTCAAAGACACTTTTTGAAAGAAAGCAAACTGGCTTAAAGTTAACTTTCTCCCTTCCTGTGGAAAAAGGGAAGGTTGGTTGGAAGTATTGCTCGGCCTCCAGAATGAGCTATTATGACCTAGTTCTGCCTCACAGCTGACTCAGCTGAGACCAGCTGAGACAATGCTTTTCAGGAGGCCAGTGCTAGAGTTGGTGAGGCTCTGACAGGACCCTGCCAAAGTCAGCGATTTCTTCAAAATGAGGCCAGGTTATAAACAGCCTTGTTGCTGCTGCAAGAGAGCTAAACCAGCTAAGGCATACCTGTCCTCCCTAAAATCAACCAAGAAGCAATGGGCCACATACCCCGAGAGAGCTGGTCAGGAAGTCCCCTTCAGCACAGCCAAGACATCATTAACTTATCTGGAACTACACTGTTGGCTGATACTCTATCCCAGCAAAGAGAAACCCACAGGTGGGTTTCAGGCTATGGTTTTGTCCTTTAGAAAAGCATTAAGTAGATAGAAGGTGTATGCAAATACACTATGTCCCCAAATCTTGCTGTCAGACTCCCTAAAATTAAATCTAAATGAGTTTGTTAGCTAAAAGGTATTGATGACTCCAACACACACACACACACAAAAAAAAAAAAAAAAAAAAAAAAAAAAAAGAGGATACCCAAGACTTAATTTAGTGGCTAAAAGCCACATTTGCAATGGACTCACTGAGTAAACATCAACAATGTCATTCTATGTTCTTCATTCACCCAACAATTCTCTCTGCCTTTCAACTGCCAGCTATGAGCCAAACCCTGGAGCTGCAGTGGTAAGCAAAGGCCACCAAGGACTTCCCTTTAAGGACCTCACAGATCAGGTATAAGGAAGGCAGACAGGTAAAAAGAAGTTCACAGTAATCAGTAATATTTCCTGATTTGCTCAGTAAGTATACATTTTGTGTAAGGGTCTATTCATGACATGCTATTTAACATCAAGTTAGCAATTAGGCACTAAGACTACTGTATAAATGAAGGAGAGATTCAGAGAGGTGAAATGGGTGGCTAAGGTCATCTTTACAGCCAGAGAGTAAAACCAGGTAGGAACAACTTCTAGCAAAAACTTAAACAAACAAACAATTGAAAAAACCCATCACAAACGAAAGAAGAAGTGGAGAGCCATCTTGATATTTTATTTGTTAGCGAGTATCTATGTCTGCGTGAATGTCTGCACATACATAGGGGTGCCCATAGAGGCCACCAGAAGTTATCAGATACTCTGAAGCTGGAGTTACAGGCTGTTGTGATCTGCCTGACATGGGTGCTGAGAACCAAAAGCAGGTCCTCTGGAAGAGCAGTGTTCACTCACAATCACCGAGCCATCTTTCCAGACTTCATCTTGGTGCATCAAAAATAATCAGACAAACTAATGAATAGGGTTGACTGACAGTTTGTGTATTCCCTTAAAATTCTTGATTACAAACAACAACAGTTTTTAAATAGATAAAGAATTCATACACACAGCTCACCAAACAACATATACAGGCGGCAAATAAGCACATGTGGGCATGTTTAGCATCTATAATTGTCTGGAATTAGGACAAATTGCAACCACAGTATTAGAAAGACTAAGAAAAAGGTCTGGCAGGATAGCTGGAAATGTAAAGACACCTGCTGCCAAGCATAACAGCCTGACTCAAGCCCAGATCCCTGTGGTGGGAGGAAGGACTGAATCCTGTATGTCCCCTGTCTTCCATACATGTACTGAGAAGCTTCTATGTGTGCACACACAGACACACATGCACACGCACACACACACACACACACACACGATAAATATGCATTAAAAACATTCACACACTTATATTTTTTAAAAGACTAAGAAAATATTTAACTTTACAATATAGCTTGAGATTCTTTCATTTGAAATATTTGAGACAAGACTGTTTCAGAGTTCCCTGTCCTTTGTATTTTGAAGAATTGTGTAGCCTTTCCCAGTGCACATCTCTCATCTGAAAACTCAAAGTCTTAAAAGCAATGAAATCACAAAACTTTTCAAGTGTGGACATGACACTAAAAACCCATTATAGTTCAGCATTGGGATTAATAAGGAGGGATGCTCAACCTGTAACAAATACTAGAGAAATGCCAGGCATGGTGGTGCATGAATTTAATACCAGCACTTAGGTGGCAGAGGCAGGTAAATCTCTGAGTTCCAGGTCAGTCTGGTCAACATATTGAGTTCTACACCACCCAGAACTACATAGTAAGATCTTGTCTCAAAAACAAACAAAGCAAATGCTAGAAAAAACATACAACAGAGAGTCTTACACTGCCCACCATAGTGAGGATGCACCAGGTATATCCACTATAGAAGTGGGTAAGTTTCTCCTAGCATTAACCATGGATTTACCATGTCACCCAGAGATCTCAATCCTAGGCATTTTACAAACAGCTAAAAATCTAATTTGACAAAAACCCCTTGTGTGCTCATGTGGGTCCTCGCCCAGGAACTCTAAGCCATTCTCTTGCTTTCTGGAGCCTCCTTAATGACATTATTCATAATCTCATGAGTGAAATCAATTCAATAGTCCTTCAAGGGGTAAATAGACAAATGTACTGTGGTACATTCATAAAATGGAACAATCCACAGTAATACAAAGGAACTAATAGTGCAAGCAGCAACAGAGATGAGTCTTAACTCTATTTATTATGCAAATAAGCTGAATTCATTAGCTTAATACTAAATGATTCCATTTATATGGCATTTGGGATAAGTCAAAAATATTGGTAATACAAAACAGATATGGATGCCTGGGAATGGAAGGATACTGATTACTAAGGGCTAAGGAGGAAGGAATTCCTTGGGAGACTACAATGGTCTCCTTGAATGAATGGACAGGTTCAAGACTATATGTGACCTCCAAAACTCAGCACACCCCTACCCCTAACTGTAAGCAATTTTTTTAAGTGAATTAAACTCACTTCAAAAAAATTGAAGTTTTATTTTATTTTTATCTTTTTTCTTATTTTACATATTGATTTCAGTTCCCTCTCCCTCCTTCCCTCTTTCCTTCCCTCCCTCCCTCACGTGCCCCCCTCCCATTTCACCCCTCCCCCACTCCACAGGGAGGGTAATGCCTTCCAGGAGGGATCAACAAAATCTGTCAAGTCATTTGGAGTATGGACTAAGCCCTCCCTCCTGCCTCCAGATTAAAGGAGTATCTTTCCATGGGGAATGTGCTCCCAAATGCTTTTGTGCACCAGGGATACATCCTGGTTCCACTGTCAGAGGTCCCTTAGACTGCCCAGGCCTTCTAACTGAGACCCATGTTCAGGGGGTCTGAGTCGGTCCAATGCTGGTTTCCCAGCTATCATTCTGGGGAGCCCATTAGCTTCTCCTTGTTCAGGTCAGCTGTCTCTGTGGGTTTCTGTAGCCTGGTCTTGTCTTCCCTCTCTGCATCTGGATTCCTGTTTAGCTCAGTTTTTAGCTGTGGGCGTCTGCTTCTGTTTCTCCATCAGCTACTAGATGAGAGCTCTATGATGGTGGATAAGTTAGTCATCAATCTCATTATAAGGGAAGGGCATTTATGGTAGACTTTCCACTGTTGCTCAGAATGTTAGTTGGGGTCATCCTTGAAGGTCTCTGGACATTTCTCTAGAGTCAGAAAAATTGAAGTTTTTAACAACAACAAAAAACTAGCATTTCTTAGAGTCAGGCATGTGTGTGTGCGCACATACACAAGCACATACAAACACATGAACACAAATGCACACACTTAAAGCCATCTCAAACTAACATACGTTTTCTTAATGACAAATGTTGGAACATACACATTTTCAAACTGGCAAGAAACATAACAGACTTTTTTTTTTTTTTTAACACCCTTTTGCTGGTTGGCAAGCACAACAGTTCACTCCAACACCTTCATTCTGCATCCTGGAAAATGCAAACACAACACAGAGAGGCGTCTTGGGTAAGATACACAGGTTTTCCACAAATCTGGTAAGTCACAAATGCTGCCTTTGGAGAAAGTGTCTTTATAGAAAGGAAACTGTAACCTCCCCATGAATAAAGTCAAACCAACCCACACATGAAGTCAAACCTCAAGTAAATTACAACTGCATCTACTGCCTTGAAGTCCCATCCCTGATCCACTTCAGGGGGATCATTACGCAAGGAAGGTACCACTGTGCTGAGCACCTTGTTACTTTCATGCTGTCTGCAGAAAATAAAACATGCCCCATCCCATGTCTTTGCATCACACATAGCAACACAAGAAAACTCACGAGGAACAATTAGATTCCTCAGTGCATGGCAAGACCAGCTGTCCTGTAGGGTTGGGTGAGGAATATATCTAGAATTCTTTTCTCCAAACACATGTGGGTCTCCTAGGTTCCAGAGCAGTTCTCTTTCCTGAACGGTCCCAGAGCTCTGCTCATCTGCCTACCAAAGATTCACTGAAAACCCCTATTACAAGCAATTCAAAGCATGAAATGAAAATTGATGCTTTCAGCTCATGTAATGATGAAAATGGGAAACTGCCAGAAACTCCATGTTCCTTAATTTTCCATGTCACATTTCAAGAATGCAGATAGCAGCGTGTCATATGAGATAAGAGAATGGACTAAGGGTGAAGCATTCTTTCCCAAATTTGACCCCATTAAAGCAGAGCATCTGCAATAAAAGTAAGTCTGGCAAGGATGTATTAACATAAGAAGAGAAAAAAATACAGTCTTCAAAATCAGCACCAACCAGAGCCAAGAATGGAAAGTGCACATTAAAACAATGCATCCCATGTCCTTCAGAGTGGATCAGATCATACAAGTGAGATGGGCAACCCAAGGTCTAGCTCTAAAAATGATGGAATTGAACTAAAATACTCACAATCCTTCTACAGTATTATGGTTCATAGTCTTAGGAACTGAGATGGGGTGGGGGGGCGGAATGTGCTGCCTTTCTTCTTCCATTAAACAAGAGTTCTCTGAGGGCAAGAATTGTTAACCACTGTACTGCAGAAATATAACAGACTGCATGGGATGAATTTAATGTGTTAGCCAAATTTCTGTCGAACAAATCAATGAAATATTTTAGAAGATGTTTGCCTTCCTCCATTCAAATATCATGTTTTGTAACTACACTGAGTTGATTACATGATACATCCTAGAATCCCATAAAAAAGTATGGGACACTGCCCTTAACCTTAGACTATGCTCAAGGTAGAGAAATAAATATTTGCTTGAAAAGAAAGCCATCTATACAATCTGGGATTCCTTGTCTACATGAAGAGTTTGGAGCTGGGTAGATCAGATTATATAATGTATCATATTAAGGTTTAAGTATGAAACTTATCAGAAGGCTCCTGTGTTAAAAGCATTGTATTCAATGCAATGTCCAAAGGTAGGTCTTTGGGGGTGTTTAAATGATGGGTGTTCTAATAGATCAACAGATGAATATGACATTATTGGGAAGCAAGGAACAGAGGAAGTAGAATGTGAGGCATGTCTTTGAAAGATCTAGCTTCCCCTGGTTCCTTCTTCTCCACCAGTGAAGTTTCTTTCCCCTGCCACGCCCTTCCAGACAAATTTCTGCTTCACCATTGCTTGCCAGTTGGTGATGGTAGACTGAAACCTCTGAACTCGCCTACATGCTGTGTTGACTTGCTGTGTGACATACCACACATAGGGATAGCTTCCTAAAAGTGTGAAGCTAGGACCTGAGTCAAGATTAACACTTGCAGAGTGAGATTCATTTCTGAAGCAAACAAGAAGGATAAACAATGAGGTACTTCTGAGGTTATAAGCACTGACAAGGCCTAAACTCCTACTTACCATCTTCCACATCTGCTCAAAGCAGTCACAGGTTCATAAAAACACTCTCACTTAGCTGGGCATCTCCACTTAAATGCCCTGTGTGACCTTTCAATTCCTCTGGTCACTCTTCCTAGAACCAACCAATGTCATTTCCAACTCCACCTCTCCCTTGTATTTCTCATCCCATTACTCACTAAGTCCTTCAGATTTTACTGAATAATTGGGCTCAGTACTTTTATTTTAGTCATAGATTCCTTGTAAATGTCCCTGCATTAACTTCAAACTTTAAATCAAGGGTTAACAAACTTTCTTCAATCAAATAGTTCAGGGTTGGTGGGTTCTACATTCTATGCTACAGGCACCATGTCCTATAGTGACAGCACAAAAACAGGGAAAAAAAGAAGGTCATGTCCCAAATAAAGACAATATGCAAAAACAAGCAAACCCACAACCCAAAGAAGGAAACAAACAATGGATCATATTTGGCCAGAAGGTCACGGAGATGGCCTCTACCTTAGCTGGCTGCCAGAGTCATTTTCAAAAATGTAAGCAAGCAATTCCTTCTGTTTAAATTTCTCTAAGATTTCCAAGGCAGTTCTAAAACTGATGTCCTGGCAGGACATATGAGTGTCACTAAGTCCCTACCATGACAGTCCCTCACAACTCTTATAAACTGCACAGACCACAATGAGTGGCTTTGTAGAAATACCAGCCTCTCTTCAAGATGGGCACATGACTAGGTGTCTTCTGCCTTTCTATTCTCTGGTCTTCAAAACTGCCAGCAGAGCTTCCTATGCCACAAAGCCATCCTTGACCTGAATTCCAGCCACAGCAACTATACTCACTTTTGCATAGTTCATGTGACAGTATGTCATCATCCCCCACAGATTTATTTCCCACCACCAATTCCACTGGATTCTGAGTGAGGAAAAAGGGCCACACTTGATGCAACCAGGCCCTACTACTATCTCCTCGTAGTTGAGACACATTAAGTGTTTGTTTCATTAATTAGGAAGAAGGTCCTCAATCAACCTTGCATAATTTTTTTAAAGAAATCTGAATTCACTGGACACTTTATCTTGGCTGTGCCAACTATTTTAATTTAGCACTAGCAACTAAAACTTGTCCACATGTCAGAATGCACTGCTCTTTCTGAGGATGATATAATGGCATAATTTAAAATTTCCCCTTTTACAGAAGATGTGCTTTAAAACTGCTCCTTGGCAGTCTCCCCATTAGTCTTTAATTAGCTGCTTGAACAATGCTGAGTATGTTACATCTTCCTGCAGAAAGCTAAGTCCTCAGGCAATTAGTTTGTCCTGCTAAATATGGCCTGTGCTACCACTGTGCCCATGGTAGGCAAACTTTCACAGAGGGGAGCAAATTCTTACATCTTCCAGAACCTGAACAGAAACCTCTGAGGCTGAGAACATGAGAGGTCTGAGTAAAGACCGTATTTATTATAAATACTTATATATGTCGACCATACTTATACACAGCATTTTTTTCTACCACCCTGTGCAACTTTTAAAGATTGATTATACTCAGTTTGAGGGAAGTGGAAGCAAAATGAAAACTTGCACACACTGACAAGAATGTGCATTGTGACATTCCTTAGTAGAGGCATTTCTAATCCTAAAACATGCATTCTCTAAGGTTAGAGGAATGGCTCAGTTGGAAAGTGCTTGCTTTGCAAGCAAGAAAATCTGAGCTGGATCTACATAACCCACATAGGAATGCCAGGCATAGTGCTACCAGCTTGTAATCTTAATGCTGGGCTGGCAGTGACAGGTGGATCCCTGGAGCCTAATCAGTAAGTTTCAGGCCAATGAAAAACTCTGTCTCCAAGGTGGTGAACAGGATTCCTGAAGATGACACCAGAGGTTGTCCACAGCCTCCACATACACCTTCACATGCATGCATGTGTACCTGAACACATGTATTCTCACACAAATGAACATACACAAATGCACACATGCATAGAATACACATAGCCTTTGCATTCACCTATGTCAGGTACCTCAGAAGTCGAACCTCCAGGAAGTCTCCAGAAAGTTGCAAGTAGGTACAAAGCTATGGCTCTAACAGTTTTGCCATAGGATTGATTGATCTAGCCAATGATAGCCTAAGTCATGGCATAATGGAGGTTTCTATAAACTCCAGATCATAAAGTTCTAAGTGGAGGACACAGATAGAAGCCTCCAGAGAGACTCCATGTAGCTACGGGGAGATAGGATGCTAGGCTTTCTATCTCTGTCTACATAAACCCCTGATCTAATAAGGTACCTCCCATTCACTAACTCCTAGGGTGAACTCCTGACCTAAACCACAAGATAACGCCTTTTCAGCTTCCCCCATATGATTAAGCTAAAAAAGCAAAACCAAACAAACCATCAAATTCAAACAATTACCCTTAAAAAATAAAAAATAAAGCTGGGCAGTGGTGGCACATACCTTTAATCCCAGCACTGGAAGGCAGAGGTAGGTGGATCTCCCAAGTTCAAGTTCAAGGCCAGCCTAGTATACACAGGAAGCCCAGGACTACAGAGAAACCCTGTCTCAAAAAAACAAAAATAAAAATAAAAAAATAGGGAGGTGGTGGCTGGCACATGCCTTTAATCCCAGCACTCGGGAGGCAGAGGCAGAGTTAGAGGCCAGTCTGGTCTACAGAAGAAGTTCCAGAATAGGCTCCAAAAAAAGCTACACAGAGAAGCTACCCTGTCTTGAAAAATAAAACAAACAAATAAAAAAAAAAAAAAAAAACAAACAAAAACTCAGAGTCATTCTTTATCCCTCCATGCCTTCAGCACACCTCTCCTCTGAGCAGAAGACAGTGACAGCTTCCTAGTTGTATTCCCTGCTTCCACTCTTCCAGATAGCTTAGCACACTGCCCACAGTGAGGCTTTCCACCATCAAGAGCAGACTGCATTCTGGTCAGGACCCTGTCATGGCTACTATTCATTTTGAGTAGTGTGGTTGTGCCCTAAAATGCAGCTTTCCACACTTCTTCCCATCATCTCAACTCCAACCATTCTCATCTTCTTGCTACTTCTCTAAAAGTGCAGTTAGCACATCTGCTGCAGTGTCCGTACTGGCCTATTCATCACCCAGATATAGTTCCTTCCCTAACTCTGCCAACTTTTTTTATTTCCTTGCCTATGGGGCCTAACTTGACACCTTAAAGACCCTATTCAAAACTGCAACACACCTAATGCCCAAGTTCCTGGATTTTTCCTCTCCTCTTCTCCTCCCTTATCATATCTGCACCATTTTGCACTCTAAATTACTGAGTATTGCCAAATTCCCTGACTGTAACACAGACCCCATGCTGGACCTTCATCCTTGAGTTTGATCATAAATCCTGAGCATCCAATAGTTCTCAGAACAGAAATATTGTGAAATTAATATTTGCTGAACGTTTCATCTATCTTATGACTAAATGAGCCAGCTCAAGCATGAAGCAGCGTAAAAACACAGATTTCAATAATGACTAGAAAGCAGGAAGTAGGCAAACGTGTACTGACACGGAAAGTTGTTCAGATGTGATTGATGGTAACAAGAAAAGGCAAGTGGAACTTGGATGCTGGGCTAGTTACTGTATATCAATCTGGGAGGGAAAGAGACACCAACCCAAAGTCCAAGCATCAAAATAAAAATTAAAAAGCATTATAGCACTTTGCCCTATACATAGAGCGTTTGCTACCAAATTTTTGGCAAAGATACTTTAATTAATTAAGATGTCAATTTCAGGTAGAAAACAGGAATAAAAGCTGCCTATGCATATATTATTGCAGAAATTTGAAAGCGTGCGCACGCACACACGCACACACACACACACACATACACACTCCTTTTGAGATACAAGACTGAGGTCAGCTGAAATTATATATTATATTTATCTTTGTAACTGGTCTTATTTGTAAGCAATCAAGTCAACTTTTGTTTTGATCACTACAATAGCTTTTGGGAATAAACTTCACACAGATAAAGTATTTCCTTTTCAATAATCATTTCTACCTTATCCCCCTTTTTCTACCTTGACTAGACTAAATCAACATGGGTCTAACTCAAGCTTAAGAAGCTCAGGGAGATCTAGTGGGCTTTGCTCACTATGCTACAGTCTTTGACGTCTAAAGAGTAGGTACCTACATATGTACTACTTCCAGAGTGATATTATCACTAGACAGAGGATGTCAATGACATAAGGGTCCAAGAAACCATAAAGAGAAACAGCAAAGTCTTCCATAAACCCAGGTGCTAAGCATCATTAAAACAAGCTAAATGTTTACAGACTAGGGCTTCCCTTTCAGGCCTATACTTAGTATTTTTAAAGCAATACTCTTTGGCCTTGCTCCACAATTAATTAGAAAATTGTGGCACTTACTGCTTTTCGGTAAGTTATTTCATATAGCTGTTGTCAAATTTGTGGATTCACATGGATCTAATCTTTTCTATGGAACAGAAATATACCCCATACAATAATTCAGTATTACCCTGAAGATCAATTGAACAATGAGCAGAAAGAAAGTGCTTTATTTCCTATAGAATATGGGATCAACTATCTAGCTTGCAGAAGAGAACAGGCATCTTTAAATGCAGGGGACCCATCTCTCCTTTCTCTATATTTGAAATGATTTTTTCATGTATTGGCAGAAGTATCAGCGCTCTAGCGCTCAGATCAAACTTCAAAATGACTACCCAGGGTTCCTGGTGTGTCCACTCACTCAAGTATGTACTCAATATGTATTATGTACTAAGAACCAGGATTCAGAAAGGAAATGGCAATACATAAATAAAATAAAATAAAATAAAATAAAAACTCTACAAACAAGGGTGTATATCACAAAGAAAAGAAGCCTATGCCTGAGGACTTTTTCTTTCCTTTTGAGTCAGATATCCACATATATTGAAGAGGGTTGAGTCTAGTGGGACATTTTCAAGCCTGGGGTCTCTCTTTACTTTCATGTTTGGACTTTTTCAAACATCATAGTAAATGTCAAACAACATTTTCCAATTGATTTTTTGCCTCAATCTGGCATCTGTTGTAACTTCAAAGATGTCAATCTCTTTGGAAGAAAAGAATTAAATGAGCAACCAGAGCCCAAGGTGTGTATAAGGAATATACCCAACTAAAATTGAGTATTCACATGGTATTCAGTCATCAACTCACTAGACTCTTGGGACAAATGGAAGAAGAGTCAGTTTATAAGTAAAAGAGCAGAGACAGAAAGGTCACCAAAGAGAAACAAACAACACACTGCCATGCTTGGGAAGCACTGCTTAGCCATAATCCCCCTATTGTGGGCATCTCTGAGGAGTTGTGGAGATGTGCTGGGGGCCAACAATGGCAGAAACTTTTCTACTTCTAGAGTGGGAATCCAAACGACCTTTGGAGCAAGTGTTCCTAACACTTCAGAAGACAGAAAGCCAAGAGAAGACCTACTGTCTGTTGCACGGGCATCTGCACAGTTCCCAAGTCAATTGCTGGTGCTGCTGCCTTTTCTTTCCACCAGACTTCTCAAAAATGCTATGACAGTTTGTCTGGTGCCAGAGGGTGTCAGTATGACTGTGAGGGATGTGCTTACATTCAAATATTTGGGGTCTGATTATCAACATAAAAAACATTTTTTAAAAGAGAAAATAAACATCCTGGGAGAAAAATGGTTACCAAATGAACTGAATTTTGCCAGAAAAATAGAATTGCAAAGGAAAAAAAAAAACCCACTTGACTAGAGAGTTGTCTTTGATCCTGCTTTTTGTGATATTTGCACCTCTATAGTCATTAATTACTTGAGATAGTCTTTTACATTTAGACCTAAGTGTCTGCACACCCTGTTCCCTACAGAAAGGCTAATAAGCCAAAATCAGAGAAACACACTGAACTACATATTAATTAGTAAAGACATATCATGGAATAGGACATTTCAGTTGTTGTCACCTTAGCTGCTTTAAAGACACTGCTTAGGTGCAAAGAGAAATGACAACCTTTTATTTATTACTTGTTTGTTCACTTTAGTACTAATCAATCAGTGTTTGACTTGTTTGCAAATGTTCTTCTTTAGTCTTTCTTTTACTTCTAGCCACATGAGAAGATTGAAATTGGATTCACTACTGGAAATGTTCTTGATGCACACCAGCTACAGCCATGGCTTCTTTGGTACTAATAACTCATGGACTGCTATCTTAAGCATCAGAATGGCTCATCTATAGCTGTGTATCACAGAAACAGTCTCAGAGTGGAATCAATCCAGTGGATGCTTGCTCCACTGGGACACACTCTGGATCACACATGGACGCTCTAGTCTTCTTGGGAAAAATTCTGTAACATACACAATTGCCCCTGCTCTCTGCTCAACAAGTACCAGCAGGTAAACCTTAGGTCTAAGTGCAGTGAAGGGGAAAAAGAAAAAAAGAAAAGAAAATAATAGGTCAAGTCTACCTCTGTAGTAAAAACACAAGTGAGCCAGAGACAATATCAAACATTTTCTTCAAGGCATTGCCATAGAAACACAACTTGAATTTTGTAGCCTGAGAGACTCCGGAGGGAAGCAAAACAGAAATGCTCCAACTTTTAACTTGGTAGGGTAGGGTGCGGTGGGAATGGGAGAGGTGGTGGTCAGAGATGGGTCCCAGCAGCAATCCTTCCTTCTGCCCCATCTTCTTCCCCAAAGCCCACAGCAGAAAGTCAGCCAGGGTCAGAGGCATACTGTTTCTATTTGCTCAGCTGAGAAATGGAGGAATCAAGACACTGTTGATACCATTAATCTGCTCAAGCTTTTCACAGCACTAAAATTCATAGGCAAGCTAGGCCTTATTGACCAGGTACTATACAAGTCCAATCATGAAAAGAATCTGAACATACATCTGATCAATGCAGGATTCCAAAGTTCTGGTAAAACATCAATCTTCAGAAGGCACTGACTGGTCTTATAAATGATAAAATGTATGCTTTTCTAAACAAATGCATTTTTCTCAGAACCCCAAAAGGCAATGTTAGTCTATGTTAAAATTGCAGTTATATATAAAACCACAGTTAAATATTTTCAACATAAAGTCACCCACCCCTTCCTCTGCAAAGCTTTTAGTTTTCATCTTAGCCTCCAATGAGAACATCTGAACCTTTTGAACACTGAATAGGTTCTAGTCAAGAGTAGTAAAAACAAGCGAGCAAGCAAACAACAAAACCAGCAAGGGTTATTTGACCAATGCATAGTCCTAACTAAAAAGCCTCCTAAATGATTCTCAATGGAGAGGGCTCTAGGCATAGTCAACTCTTGAGAAGAGAAAGAGGCCTATCCTTAATCCTTACAAATAAACAACACATACCCTCAAACCATTTAGTTCAGACACAAATCCACTCCCTTTGTGTGGAAGGCCAACTCTGTGGTTGACACAGCTTCCTTGCACACTTCACTGCCCCCTTGGTACTCAGGTCAGACAGATTAGGGTTTGAGAAGAGGAAGGTACACCCTCCTGCCTCTTTAGAAAATAAGGATCCCAGCCTTCTAGGATTGACCCATTAAGAACCAGCTAGGGAGCACAGCCCTTCAGGTCCCAAACACTCACAAGCCAGACTCCGTATTCCTCTATTTACTGATGCCCACAGTCAAGCATACCTTACCTAGATGAGACAGAGCTCTCACAAACACATGTTAATTTCCAGGAAGCAAACTTAAAAAAACCTTCTGCATGGACATTCCTCCTTTTAAAACTGGGGGAAAGGAGAGAGGGGATGGTGGTCCTTTCCTTCTTTATTTTCTTGAGAGCTTGCAAAGCTCTTCCAAAGTGCAAAGGCATTTGCCTACTACCGCCAGGAGAAGCAGCTCTCTTGTCTCCCCGCCTACTCCAGCCTGGGCGCCGGAACAATGCTGCAACACGCATTTACCAACACCTGCTGGAGCCTATTAATATGCACGGGGGCCTAAGGCTTTCCCCCTCCCCTTCCTCTGCCCTCCACACTGAGCAAGCTTTCATCTCCTCCTTTACCATCCATCAGGAACTCATTTCGGCGGTCCCCCTCCCCCTCCCATCCCTAGTCCCCATTCAGCAAAGCCTGGGGGCCGCCCCTCGCTCTGGCTCCCCAAGCCCAGGCTGACTAGCACACTTTGGAATGCACTTCATTAAAATTTAGCTGCCCGATTCCAACCTGCAATGCGGAGGAGGCAATACAAAGCGCACGCCACACTTCCTCCAGCATCCCTTTCAAAAGCCCTATTGTTCGCCAGGCATCTGCTCTGGAGCCCAGCCTCTCCCTACCCACTGACCTCTGATTTTTTTTTCCTTCCCTGCTTCTCCTCCCACCCTGCCCAGCCAAATGGGGCCTGCCTGCCCGTTGAATTAAAACGCAGCCTCGGCCATCTGGCCCTCCCAAGCTGGCCCAGTCTCCCCTCCTCCCTGGTCCACACACCACACATGGCATCTTCACCTCCATGGATGTTCCCACAACCCAAGCGCAAACCTCCGGTGGCAGGCGCCCCCGTCGTCGCCCGCCTGATCCCAGCCTTCTTCTAGTGGCCGAGCGTTCGAATCCAGAGGTGGGAAGGGGACTGCCAGGAGGAGATCATGGACTTGTACTTGCCTGCAAAAGCCCAGCCAATCGCCAAGATTAATCCTTCCTTTTGTGCGCCTGAAAGAGCCTCCCACCACGCTGGTCCTCGGCTCCGCAGCGGCTGTAAGGAGAGGCGGGGGTGGGGAGTGGGATCTGAACCCTTTCCTAAGATATCTGGGGGCTCCTTGGCCACCTGACCACCGAGTGGGTTTTCCAGGGCACAGGCTCTGGCTGGAGGAGCAGCTGATGTGCGACAAGGGAGAGAAGATGCTCAAGCTTGCGCCTTTTATATCACTGGCGACATTTCTAACACATGACAACAATTTCCATCTGTATTTAAGCCGGGAGTGTGAAAAAAGCGCATTACATCACAGAGCCAGGGTTCTTAGAGGCTGCCGGATATCTAGGCCAGGGGGGATTAGGGCTGCACCTGTGAAGGGGGCGGGAGGGGGCGGGACCCAGCTAGCTCCCCTACCAGGTCATGTCAAGTCCCCACCACCCGATTGGTCCTAGGGAGCCCTTGGCCAAGGAAAGGCGGGAAATCGGGTTGTCCCATTTGCTAAGGACTGGCAGCTGAGTGGACAGATGGGATGAGGGCTTGGGGGTATCATAAGGAAAGGTGGGTGACTCTCAAGAACAGGGACAAATGTCTCCCAAGTTCCCTTGGCCTTTCTCCTAACTTTGAAAGGAACTACACGGAAATAATTCTTATATTTGAAATAACTTTCTTGGAGTTAAAGATGACAGGTGGAGAATGATGATTTGAAGGATTCCCCTTCAAACAGATGACTCGGAAAAAATTAAAGGTAAAATCCCATTTAGAATCAAGTTTTTTGGGGTTTATCACCTTGTATTCAATTGCTTTTTCTTTTCTTGGTGTGTGTCGGGGGGTGGTGGTGGCAAGGGTGAGTCAATCATTTCTGTGCCTTCATTTTTGAGGCAGGGTCTACCACTGATGCTGAAGTTCACCACTGGCCAGCAAGTCCCTTGGGATGCCCTTCTTTCTGCCTCCCCCTCACTAGGATTAAAGGTGCACACTGCTGCACCTGACTATTGGAAGAGAGCTGGGATCTCAGGTCCTCATACCTGTTCAACAAGCATTTTAGTAGTCATCTCCTTACCCCTCAAAGTCAGAGGGTTGATCTCAGGCCTATTTCTAACTCAGCATCCTCATCCTAGCTCAGTGAGTGGGAAACGTGCCTAGAGACTCCAGAGAGTAAATATTTCCTATTGGCAGTTGAGGAAAACACTGATAGCACCACAGAGTATGCCTTTGACTTCAAAAGAGGGAACTACCTGCCATGTGTGGTGTCATAGCTCCAGGATCACATGCAAGGGGCTGTCAAGAGTTAAACACTAGCCTGGTAGCACACACCTTTATTCCCATAATTCAGGAGACAGAGGCAGGCAGATTCTCTGTGAGTTCGAGGCCAACCTGGTCTACAAAGTAAGTTCCTGGACAGCTGGGTCTACACAGAGAAACCCTGTCTCAATAAACAAACAAACAAATAAATACTAATGTATCTAAAGCATGGACAGGACATAGGCAATCTAAAACTTTGAGATGAAGAATGATGAGAAAGAAATGGACAAAGAGGATGAAAGCCAAAAGATAGCAAAGCATTTGAAAGATGGGGGAGAGAAAAATTGACAGGGTAGCCCTCTTGTCAGATAGCTGGGGAACAGAACTCTGCCTAGGATGCAGGATCAGCTAACTGTCAGAGCTGATGAGGAAAACAAAGCATGTTTCTCTTCAATTACTAAGCAGGAGCCTGTCACTCTATTCCTGGAAATGTAATCTTTTGTTCCTTCAACAACCCAGGGAATGGCAAGACAGCATTTCTAATGCTCCTGTAACCACCCATGGTTGGAAGACTCAACACTGGAATCAGGCTCTGTGTATGCCAAGCCCATTTCTCCTCTTTATGCTTTTGCATACTAGTGGACTGTGGTGGGAACTTTTTGTGTATTATTCCTACATGATAGTAGTCATTGTGTGTATGAATGTATATGTTCACATGTGTGTGTGTGTGTTTATATGAGGCCAGAGGTTAGTATCAGGTTTCACCTTTATCACTGTTTCTGTTTCAGTTTTTTAAACATGTGAAGACTTGTGAAGACACACAAGTAAAGTGTCTACAGCCTATGCATACAGAAAAAAGAGTTTCTGTATGCCACTTGCTGTTAGTATTTATTACAACACTTTCCTTACAAAGCATCTCTTTGTTTCTTTTGTTTTGTTTTGTTGTTATTTTTGAGGCGTAATCTCAACTACCTAGCTCAGGCATTCTTGGAATTCACTATGTAGATCAGGCTGGCCGGCTCTGAATTCCAAGAGATCCATGCTTGCCTTTGCCTCCCAAGTGCCACTAAGCCTAGTACAAAACACATACCCTTTACTTTGGGGTAAGTCCTGTAAAATGGATATAGGATTCCAATTAGATAAATGCAAAGCCCTGGGCACCACTCTGACTGTCAGAAAAGGTGAGATTTTTTTTGGTTTTGTATTTGTTTTGTTTCTTAAAAAAGCTTCTGGACTGGAGAGATGGCTCAGAGATTAAGAGCACTGCCTGTTCTTCCAGAGGTAGGTCCTGAGTTCAATTCCCAGCAACAACATGGTGGCTCACAACCATCTGTAATGAATCTGGTACTGTCTTCTGGTGTGCAGGCCTACAATTAGGTAGAACAATGTTTACACAGTAAATAAATAAATAAATAAATGCCTCATTCCAGACTTCTGCCTACTCCATTGGTGGGTGAGGACTTAGAAGCCAACTTACATTTTTGTTTAGAGGGAAATAATACTTCAGCGAGTAGTTTCCTTATCAACAAAATAAATAAATAAATAGAAGCCTCATTCTTCTGCCTACTCCATTGGTGGGTGAGGACTTAGAAGCCAACTTACATTTTTGTTTAGAGGGAAACAATGCTTCAGTGAGTAGTTTCCTTATCAACCTTGTATATCATGTGTAAGTACTGACATCATTCTCTGCCATCATCAGACAGAAAAGTGTCACATGAAATTTTTAAAGTGTTTAGCCACAATTTCATACTGAAAACTGGAATTTATATTTTATCAGTTTTCCACAAGAAAATGATAGTACAGTACAAATTAAACTGTTCTAGTGCAATGAAGCTGCATAGAGACTGCACTAAAGGTAACAAAACTCTGAAACCACCCTCTTCATGAAATAAGGAAGGGACTTTTTTTATGCAGTCAGCACTCAAGGATAGATCTTTTCAGACTTCAGTAGAGCGAGAAAAACAGCCCCATTTAGGTGGGAAATATCCCTTATGGTAACAAATAATTTTTAAATTTAAGTTTTTAAAAGTCTCATACAATATATTTTAATCATATTCTATCCCCTCCCCCAACTCCTTCCAGATCCTCTTCTCCATCTCCCTATCCACCCAACTTCTTGTTTTCGATCCAAGAGAGAGAGAAGGGGTGGGAAGAAAATCGAAATTATTTTCAAGCTTCTTTACGTATAAGAGAAACACAAGCGGGGGGAGAGGGGTTGGCGCAAAGAGACCATGGGAAGCTGCTCAGTTTTATCAGAGAGTACACCCTCAATTTCACAAATCTCGGCTCACATAGATCAAGTGGTCTACAGCAGAAATAAGGAAAGATATTTCATAGTGTGTCCTTTGAAATCACACTGGTGACATACACAAGGTAAGAACCAGTGTGTTCTTCATTCACTGCTACCTGATTTTGGGACCCAGGGAGCGGTTAGACAATGAGGTGTAGACATGTCTTTCTATCAGCATTTTAACATGCAGTGTGAAAAGGCCGAAGGTTACTCTCTGAACAAATGTTAGCCAATGGTGACCACTTTGGAGGCAGGGGTGTAGGTTAGGGACAGTGGGGACAAACAAGTGCAATAGCCACTCTGCCTCTTTCCTATGTGACTCAAGGGCAAATAACCCCACCTGGCAACATCTCTCTCCTGTAAAAGTAAAAATGAAGAGTCCATGCCCATGAGGTGGGCATAATGACAAGGTGGGCAGATGCAGGCCATGTGTGCGTCTGGCACAGAGACACGCTTAATGTTACTCCTATCAAACTAACCACCTTAGTACCTTATCTTCCAGGTGTGGATCTGCTGACTGCTTTCTATGAACATGTCGGGGGGAGGGGATAGTTTGAGATACTGGGTCTTGCTATGTAGCTCTAGATAGCTGATACAGAACAAGCTATACTCAAACTTCCAGCAAACCCACAGTCTCTGTCTTCTCTTGCTTGGGTTATGGACATGCATCACCATGTCAGCGTATAATTAGTGACCATATTCTTCTGTTTTGGTTTGTTATTATAAAGCAGGATCTCATTATTTAGTCCATGGTGATCCTTAACTCAGTCTCTATCCACTTGCCTCAGCCTCCTGTGTCCTGGGATCACAGCTCAGCATCACCACACCCAGTTTCCATATGTCTATCCATCAAATTTATTTAGTACATACCAAGAGCATGGCCCTGTGGGATATAATAATAGGTATAACCAATCTATGAGGTTGGAAGAGGGCCTCTGTAGTAACTATAATACAATTGTCCTTTGATAAAATTATGTTGAATGACAACCCAGGCCACAATCGCTAACTAGAAGGCAGTAAGAATAGACATTAACATAGAAAGGAGCCAGGGGGGGGGGGGCACTAACAACAAACTAAATCTGCAGGATAGGTCTAGGCACCCACACAGAAGAAAACTACACCTTTATATATACTTATTGAAGAATGAGAGAGAACAACTGAATTATGCTTTCTACTCATGAAGCTACAAACAGGAAAGGTAAACTTTAAAATGGTCTAAAAATTATCTAACGGTGCTGGGAGTATTAGATATTCATATGCAAAAGAATAAAGCTGCTCCCTCCTCAAACCATGTACAAAAATTTACTCACAAGAGATGACAGACAGAAATTGATACAACTCTCAGAAGTTATTAATCTGTAGTCCTTGGTTAGGCAATAATACCAAAAGTGTACAAAATACAAATTAAGCACAGTACAAATTGAAGAGGTTCCTTCATTCCCTGAGAATAATACTACCAAGATAAGGGAAAGAGAATCAATAGAGTAGGAGAGAATATTTTTTAATCCTATCTGATGAGAAGCTTATATCCAAAATATATGAAAGGCCTCTACTATTAGATAATATAAAAGTCAATAGTCTATTTGAAAGACAAATGAAGGATTTAAACAGACAGTTCTCTAATGATGATATACAAGTAACCAATAAACACATGAGAATGTACTCAGTGTAACTGGGTAATCCATCAGGAATATAAGTCACGACCACCATGACATATCACTTCTTAGTCATGAAGCTATTTTAATCAAAATGACAACTAGCAAAGATGAAACTCTCAAATAAGAATATAAAATGGAGTTGCCATCTTGGAAGATAGTCTGGCAGAGGTTCAAAAAGTTATTTATGACATAACAGAACAATTCCATTTCATAGAATGTGTCCAAGAGAAATGAAAATGCATGCCAATATAAAAATATATACAAAGTATTTGTGGTAGTATTAGTCATAATCATCAAAAAGAAGTAAAAACTCAAAAGAATATGTATGTGTTAGTAACTTAAGCCTTTCAAATACTGTAAGTCACTTCTGGGTTACTTATAATAGCCAAGAGTTGCTAAATTGTGTTGCTTTGAGAATAGTGACAAGAAAATAAAAGTCATTGATACTCAGATAGACACATTCACTGTGAGCTTAACACAGAATCTGAAGTTGCTTGAATCCATGGATACAGGCAGCCAGCTATAAACTAAAAAAAAAAAAAAAAAAAAAAAAAACAAGTCTTTAAAAAATGGGTGATACATTTCAATGAGGCTATTTTAAAAGGTATGGTCTAAGAATAATGACATTAGAGTAGAAATATAGACAATAGGCTATAGACATTAAGAAAAAAAATCTTTTTTTTCTTTTTATCGTTTTTCAAAACAGGTTTCTCTGTGTAACAGTCCTGGCTGTCCTGGAACTCACTCTGAAAATCATGCTGGCCTCAAACACACTAAGATCTCCCTGCCTCTGCCTCCCAAAGTGCTAGGATTAAAGTTGTGTCCCACTATCACCTGGCAAGGAAAAAAATGTTTGGAAAACAAAATCATGAGTAAAGAAAGGAGAAATAATTCCATTAGTTTCAAAAACAAAAGGTAAAGCCTTATTAATAGAAAAAAATGTGTAGGAGAATGTCATATATAATTCTACTAATTTGAAAACCTAGACAGATGAGTGATTTTCTGGAATAATATACTAATAAAACTGTCTTAACATACAACATAAAGCCAAAGGAGAGGACTAACTGAATACAATGCTGTTAAGATGAAAGAACCTGCTGGGTGGTGATGGCACACACATTTGATCCCAGTACTCGAAGTAGAAAAAAGTGGATCTCTGTGAGTTCAAGGCCAGCCTGGACTACAGAGCAAGTTCCAGGACAACCATGGCTACACAGAGAAACCCTGTCTCAAACAAACAAACAAACAGTAGGAAACAACTATTTTCTCCTCCCTGTATCCAATTGCTAAAACAAACAATCAAATAACACACATGCCAGGATATTTTACAGAAAGCTCTTACACTGCCTTTAAGAGTGTGGTGCTCATTGTACAAACCCTTGTGCTCATACATGTTGTGGTTTGGCACCATTGGGAGGTAAGGCAGCCGGAAGGAAGTGAGGAGTGGTGAAGGAAGACAGGTTGTTAGGGGCATTCTGCTGAAAGCATTGGGATCCTTGTATCTCCCTTTCACCGCCATGATGTGAGATATCTTCAACCACATGCTTCTGCTGTGATGTCCTGCTGTACGTGCTACAGGCCCCAAAGCACTGGGGCCTAACAACCATGGTGTGAAACCAAGCCAAAACAACCCTTTCGTGCTGTGGAATAATTTTTCTTTACACTGCGGATATGTATTACTCTCATTGGTTAATAAAGAACTGACGGGCCAGTAGCCAGTATAGGTGAGACCACCAAACTGAAGGTGCTGGGATGAAGGGTGGGGTCAGAGGAGCTGCCAGCAGATCTAGGGAGAAGCAAGACGAGAATACAGTACTGAGAAAAGGCACCATGGCAGAGCACAGATAAGAAATATGGGTTAATGTAAAGGTTAGCTAGTAACAAGCCTGAGCTATTGGCCAAGCACGTATAATTAATATAAGCCTCGTTGTGTTTATTTGGGAGCAGCTGGCAGCACAGAAACTCCCACCTACACTTTCCTTTAGGTTGACTTTTTTTCAGCTACTTTGTCACAGTGAGAAAGGACATTTCAGAACACATTCATGAATAACTAGCAAAGGATCTCCGAGGGATATTTCTGTCTCATTTAAGTTTTCCAGTGCTATGAACTAACTCAGGGCCTTGTGCACCACATGCTGAGCAAGTACTGAGCTGTACAGCTAGACTGTGTCTAGCCCCCAAATATTTGTGTATATGTTGTGTGTTTTAGGGGTTGGGTGCTGGAAACCCAGACATCTCACACATGCTAGACAAATGTTTAGAGGGTTTAAATAACAGTCCATGGCTTTCTGACAAAAAGTAAACACTATGGTATTATGAAGGTCATATGAAATTTTGGTGCTTTTACTTTAAATAAAAAAAAAATATGTTACTGGTACAATAAGAATAACTTGATAATCATATGGGATGGAAAACCCTAAGGTATTCATTAAAAATGTGGATTGAATTTCTTGCTAGTTGTTAGAGCCATAGAGGTAGAAAAGGGACCTGATAACTGACACCTGAAGGATGACTTTGAGTTAAAGTCATCCACATACTGATTTACCAGTCTAATCATACAAATTCAAAGCACAGGTAACAAAAATAAATAGTCTGAGTCTTAGTCCATTTGTGGTGATGTTTATAAGAAGCAGAAATTGGTGAAGTTTTGTGTCACACAGTTCTGCTAACTGGAGAGTACAAAGTCAAGATAAGACACCAATGGACTTGGGAGTCTCACAAGAGACCTGTCCTAAGATGGCAGCTTGTGTCCAAAGGGTTAGAAGGATTAACACTGGGTTAGCATTGGGCAGAGCCAAGACAGAACCAAAACATATTCTCCTAAACCCTCTCAAAACAGCTCTAATTCCTGTCATACTCATGACTTTATCTATCGTCTGAAAGTTTTACATATCACACTGGCCATTTATTTTCAACATTTGAATTCAGGGAGACATTTTTAGAGCACAGTACAAGACAGTTTTCCCTCCAATACGAAACTCTTCTTATTTTGGGGCTGAGGGTGTAGCTCAGGTGATGGAGTGTTTACCTACTATGCACAAAGCCCAGGTTCAGACCATAGCAATCCATTAATCCGGTATGGTGGTTCATGCATGCTATCCCAGCACTCAGAACTCAAAATGCTTGGGGTGGGGGTGCCAAGAGAATCAGAAACTCAAAGTCAGGCTTAGTACAAAGCAAATTCAAGGCCAGCCTGGGATCCATGAGATACTAGGAAAACAAACAAATAAAGAACAGTTTTAACATGTTAATAATTACAAGCTACATCCTCAATAGGTTTTCAAAGAAAAAAGAAAACTATCACATTACATACATGCATCAACACACCCAAGTGCAAAAAAACATATCCAAATCAAGAAATACTGGTTTTACAGAACAAAGGAGGTATTGATCAAAATGAAACCCCTTTTCAAAGGATACAACTTTTAAGCACAACTGTTTGAATTCTGCAGCAAAGTTTTTCCAGGAAAAGAACACTGATTGTTTTCTAAGATTAATTTATAAGGCTCAATTAGGAAGTAACAAATATTGCTGGGAAAGAGAAGCTAAACAAAAGAACTTCCAGCTTATTGGATGCTTTTAAAAGTTAAAGGTCCTTAATAACAGGGTATTTTATCAACTTATAACCAAGACGTGATAGACAATCATTACTGACATTTCTTCCTGCATATGGCTTATAATGACTTGCACATAATGTCAAGAGATAGATGATAAATCACTGAACAGTTAGTATGGATCACAGAGATGCATCTCCCTTATAAGAACCTTTTGACTTCTAGAAATGAAAAGGGGAAAAGGTGTAACAATTTGAAATACTGTTTTCCATCTGGATTTTGCCACACATATATGAGGAAGTGACCCCTCCACTCTTACAGAAAACAATCCCACTGACAACTCCAGGGCTTTCCTAAGTCTGTTGGGGAACCATACAGCAAATGGGAAATAAAATTAATTCGAAAGACTGTCAGTTTTAACAAGGAAAGGAAACAGTAGATGCAGAGCATTTCCTTACAACTGTCCCTATTTGACTGTAACCTCCAAGGTGGAAAGCGCCCAGATTTTTGTTGTTTTGTTTTATTTGATTTGTTTTTGTTTTTTGAGACAGAGTTTTTCTGTATAACATTCTTGGCTGTCCTGGAACTCACCATGTAGACCAGGCTGGCCTCCAACTCACAGAAATCCACCTGTCTCTGTTTCCGGAGTGCTGATATTAAAAGTGTGTGCCACCACTGCCCTGTCTTGACCAGCTTCTTTAATGGTATGAACAGGTTGTCAACCAGTGGGCTTCCAGTTGCTCCTTGACAATGGCTCATATAATGAAATCTACGAAAGAGGACTAAGAGGAAGAAACTATTCTACAATGATGCCATCAAAGATGAAAGTTCTAGAAACTCTGAATTTGTGTTGAACAGGACCGCAGTCACTGTGGAATCTATTTGCAGGACCTCACTACAGACTGACTGTTTGACAAGGTTATACACCTCCAGCCTCAACACTGTGCAGCCTTCATTAATCCTGTGCTATCATCACCTTTTGGTCTGCTCTGCTGTGGCCCTCTCTGGCCTCAGAACACACAAGGGCAAGGGACATGATGTTTGAACTCTGGAAATGATGCACAACATAGGTGTGCTTCCTGGGGGCTTTACTGCAGAAAAGCTCACCCTCCTTTATACAGCCAGCCATTCATTTCAGAGAGCTCAAGAAATGGCAACAAAAGTAAAAGCCCAGAGGCCAGCCAGGCCCTTTTGTACTGGCTGACCCACCTTTAAAGCACTCTGAAGGGCTTTATCGTTAACGAGAGGGAGAGAAAATAGTAAGGCTACAATATCACACTTAGCATTATAATGTGCAGGTGAGTGTGTTTTATGTCAGTAAATTATAGATTGCTCAATGGCAGGCTAGTTACACAGCAGATTTATCTCAACTGCAATTGCTCTAAACAACACCAGAACATTTGGTGACAGAATTATAGAACCAAAGCCTGCTTGTAGCCACAACACACAGATGAGGAGGCTGAGTAAGTCTACATGGTCTGGTAGGTATGCTTAAAACACACCTTCCCTGGTACCCTTCCCTCATAAATAAGTATCACTGAATTTGTCTCTACTCATCAAGTACCCGGCTTTATCTCAGTAACATGGCCATTAATTGTATGCCTGTCATATTTTCAAATGTTATGTCTCAATCCTCTCTCTAAGTCTATGGGGACCATAGCACAATCCTGTTTGCAGAAGAATTGGGAAACCTCAGGGAAGCAACCTATCCAACTCTACAAAGCCAGAGGGTGGAGGGGCTGTGGGTTACACTTGAAGTCTTATTACTAACAACCCCAGTGATGTCCCAAAGTATTCCAAAATGTTTTAGTGTCCCAAAGTCCCAAAGAGAAGCTGCCTAAAGCCAGTTCCAGTACTTTCTTAAATCACTATGATTTTGTCCTTACACATACTCCTCCCACCCACCCTGCCCAGAGACAGTGTTTCTCTGTATAACCTTGGATATCCAGGAATTCTCGTTAGTCCAGGCTGGTCTGGAACTCAGAGATCTGCCTGCTTCTGCCTCCAGAGTGCTGAGATTAATTAAAGATTAAACTGTACTACTACAGCCTGGTTTACACATAATTTGAAATACACAAATCAAACATAACAACAAAACTCACTGTAAGTCATTTGGGATGCCCAGGTTGGCCAAACTCCTGAGCCTGAAATGCAAAGGGACATCCAGGAACAATGCCCCAACAGTCACTGACACCTACACAGGCTCCTTCCAGATGGAAGGAGCCTTTCCCCTTTCCTAAACTGCCCTTCCTGCTGCAACAAGCACCACTCCCTGGAAATGATATTACCTCTGCCCAGAAACAGCTTTCACTGAGCCTTTTGGTGGCTGAGGCAGACAGGACCCTCTCAGTCAAAGAGGCGCCTTCATCATCTTCATCGGCACCAGCACTCTCCCCATGAACATCATCCACCTCATCACAGCTGCTCCATATACAGTGCTAGGTGGCTGGAGGTCAGGCACTGTGCAAAGGCAGTAAGGAAGGCATTGCTCTCTCTACTTTACAGATGAACAAAGTGAGTCTCTGACAAGCTAAGTAACAAAGGAGGAGGATAAAACCCAGGCCTTTTTCCTGCATGTCCCTTACCGGGGCAGGGAGGTAATTCTAATTGAGCATTATATTTTATCCTATTGCCCTCTTTTTAGAAACCCACTTCTACTCAGCATTTGTCTCCCTTGCAGAGACAAGTTTCTCAGGAGAACTGATCGGACCTCTAGTGTCCCTTTGTAACAAATCGGCCACTTTAGCCGATGTATTATGCACATCACCATTCTCTTTTTGTAGTACAAAAGGATAGGAAGCAGGTAAAGGCACATAAAGAGAATGGGGGAGGGAGAGAACCACAACATAATAACGTTGTAATGAATCTGACCTCTGATACAATAATAGATGTTCTTTTTCTTAATTTAGATGTTACTCGCCTGTGCCTTCTTCATGCCTGGTACAGAGGCACTTACTGCTTTGTGCTTGGTGATTTCTCACACTTCCTGTTTCATTCTTATTGCAGCCTACCTATAAAGCAGACATACCTGGACCCATTCTGTGGCATTTTCTTTAAGTATGTGTGCATGTGTATATGTGCATTCATGTTCATGCATATGCACTTCTGTATGTGTGAATGTACATGCATGCATGTAGAGGGTAGAGGGCAGCAGATAACCTCAAGCTGTGTCATTCCTCAGGTGTCATCTATCTTGTTTTTACTGAGACAAAGTCACTCAATGAATTTCAAACTCACTAAATAGACTATGCTAACCCTAGGGACCTGCCTGTCTCTGCCTCCCCATCATCTAGATTACTAATCAATAGCATACATCCAGATATCTTTACATGGGTTCTGGAGATCAAACTCACATCCTTACGCTTGCCTTGCAAGCAAGCTCTTAACCACCCGAGTCATCTCTCCAGACCCCAATGAACTTTTTTTGGCCTCTCTTTCTCTCTCTCTCTCTCTCTCTCTCTCTCTCTCTCTCTCTCTCTCTCCCCCCCCCCACGGATATGGCAGGTCTTATGATGGCTAAAGTTAAATTTAAGTTTAATAACTGTGCTTAAGGTATCTATAAAACAAAATTGCTTCTAACCTATAAGCCCTACTTGCCCAAGGTCAGATTCCTGAAATGCTAGGGGCTGTTGTTCATGTAAGATAACAAACCACATGTTTTCACTTCTGTAAACAATCTTGGTTGCCCCAACAACCCAAACTATACAAGATGTGCTCCATCACCTGTAGGGACTGGGGTGGGGTGTGGGGAGTGTTGCATGGTCAGGAAGTACATCAGAAGGTATGCTTGGTCCCACGGAACCAAGCAGGCACACAAGCACGTTTGTGTTGAAGTACAGAACAAAGGCTTAGGCACTGGATACCTTATTTTTTAATAAGTACATAGCCTTGCTGGGTTTGCCTTTAAAAGCCCATAAGTAATGTAATTTGGGGCAATACTTTGGGAGTACCAAGAATGGACCTGGCCAGTGTCCATCGTCATGCTAGTATTTAATAAAGCTTGCTTCAAATTTGGCTCAAAGATTGTAGTAGAGGTCTTATTCTTACCCAGTGGGATTAACAGTCTCATTGTAGCATAGGATGCCTCTGATTCAAACTCCTTTAAACTCAGCATCCTGAGTATTGGGATTGTAAGCACCCACCACCACACTTGCCCTTACTAGTGCCACTTGTGTGAAATATAAAAAGTTTGGACAATCTATCCAAGCATCAAAATAACATTTAAATCTCAAATCCTGCTACAACTTTTAGGAAAAGATAATCTAAATTAAGAGATAAATGCAAACAAAATAAAATAGGAAAGGAAGATATACAACTGGACAAAAAATATTTGAAATGATGATCAATATCATTTTGTATCAGCAAAAATGCAAAAAAAAAAAAGTCACAAAGAGATGCTACTGCATACCCACCAAGATGACAAAAATATTTGTACACAAAACTAACAATACCTAATGATTTTGACAATGAGGTATGGTCTGAACTCATGGTAGGCTAGGCAGAGTAAAAGCTATATGCACCTTGGAAATGTTTTGGCAAGATCTACCACAACTGAATTTACAACCAGTAATGATGCTCCAGGTATTGTACATAAACGTGTAATTGTGTAAGAACACATACAGCTTGGACTTAAAGCTGGAAACTATTGAAACCTACAGAGGAGGATGGTAGTCTATCAAAACAATTAGAAGGTATCAGGTGGGGGGAAAATGAAACTACTGTTATGTTGAAAGATGTGGATACATTTCAAAAGAACAACATTAGAAAAAGAGGACAGAACTAGGGCTGGTTGGACATTTCAGATGAATGAAAACACCTGCCTCAAAGCCTGATGACATAAGTTAGAGCCCTGAACACAAGAAGTGGAAGAATCAACATGTACAGGGCCTCTCTCTCTCTCTCTCTCTCTCTCTCTCTCTCTCACACACACACACACACACACACACACTCAAGTATACACACACAGATAAATAAATGTTTGTATACACACACGTATCATCAGAATCATGGTTATTTCTGAGAAGGAAAGGAAGTAATAGGTGGAGATATAAGGGGGCTGCTAGAAGGCTTTTATCTGGAACCAATCATATGGCTCTGTGTATGTCCATATGCAAACAAGCAGGCACACAAGCACGTTTGTGTGGAAGTACAGAACAAAGGCTTAGGCACTGGATACCTTATTTTCTAAGCCAGAGCCTCTTACTCGCCTGGAGCTGTCCAAGTAAGGTGAGGCCAGGGTGGATGGCCAGCCATTGTCAGAGGCCTTTCTATCTCCACCTCCCCAGCATTGAGTTATAATCACTTGCTATGTGTAGCTTCTTTTAGGTGAGGACTGAATCTAGTGCACCACTTTACTGGCTGACCTGTCTCCTCACTACCTTGCCACCCACTTTTTGGTTTGTAAATGATGTACTCTACTGTGTACAGGGAAGGCGCATATTGGCCCTGCAGAATCCTTGAACGGTGTGAATTTGTGCAGGTGTGCAATTGTGACAAAATGTACAAGGCATAATTTAGGTGTCTACCCTTTAAGAGGAATAGAACTAAGTAATAAACAAAGAAAGAAACAAAAAACAAAACAAATCTTAAACGAAGCCTCAAGGCCACAGGCCTCAAAACAAAGGATGGTCCAGTGTTACTGTGAGTTCCACTGTCAGAAATCTGCAGAATTTCATTTGTGTGTGTGTGTGTGTGTGTGTGTGTGTGTGTGTGTGTGTGTGTGTGTACGTATACGTACCCAGACACATGTACATGCACCCATGTATATAGAGGTCAGGACCCAAATCAAGTCATTTCCTCTTTTGCTCTTTGCTCTCTACCTTACTTTTGGAGCCTCATCTCTGACTGACTCCTCTGCTTACCAACTCAGCAAGACTATCTGCTAAGTGAATTTTAGGGATCTTCTTGGCTCCAAATCCTCAGCACTAGAGCTTCAGGTAAGTGCCCCACATTTAACTTTTTATGAGAGTGCTGGAGATGGGAACGAGATGGGAACTCAGGTTCTCATACCAGCATGGCAGGCACTCTAATAGCCAACCCCAAATTCCCTCCATAGTGGTTTCACAGAGTGCCTCATTTTAAGTCATACCACATAACTGAAGAACATTTCACCTATCACTCATGCAACGTTTTCTTTCAAGATTCTGCTGAAACAGATGTGGCGTTTCTACAACAAACCCTAATGAAGTGAAGCTGAAGCTATGTAAAACCAATTAGAGATGAAAACAAGACATGTATATCTTTAAAATCAGCAGATGAAATGAAGAATACATGAGCTGCGGCTCCTTTATGCTGTAGGACTTAATGCTCCATTCTAGGAGATGGGTGAGGAGAAAACATCAAACACACTCACATACAGAAACCAGAGGAATAAATCCACCATAGGAATCAGCCAGTAACCTTGAAAATGATTTCGTTCCTCCTAAACAAAATGCCTCACTTTTCAAAACAAAGCCCCTAAGAACAGAATGGCCCACATCTAACATGCAGGAAAGGGCAGAAAACCACAACTCCACCTAAGTCAAAAACACATGAGATGGCTTGAGACTAAAGAGCAGGGTGATGAGACGGCAAAGCCCTGGGAAAGGCCTGAGGGCTGTCAGAGAACACCTTTGCTCATGTAGGGGGCTCTCTCAATCTCAGTTGTGGGTTTGGGCCCCACACTGGGCACCAGATAATAATCAGTTTATTTTTCATCAATTTTTTATTTGAAAACATCACTTCTCATTTTACAGACCAATCCCAGTTTCTACTCCCTCCCCTCCTGCTCGTCCCATCTCCCCATCTTCCTCCCACCCCACCTCCATCCATTCCTCAGAGAAGGTAAGGCTTCCTATGAGCAGTCAACAAAGTCTGGCTTTGAGGCAGGATCAAGGCCCTGTCCCCTATATCTAGGCTGAGCAAGGTAAATGAACTCCAAAAAGCCACTGCCAGAGGCCCCACAGACTGCCCAAGCAACACAAATGTCAGCCATATTCAGAGGGCCTAGTTTCTTCCTAAGCAGGCTCCACTGCTATCAGTCTAGAGTCACAGGTCAGCTGCTTCTGTGGGTTCCCCAAAACGGTCTTGACCTCTTTGATCATATCATTCCTCCCTCTCTTCGACTGGATTCTGGGAGCTTGGCCCAGGGCTAGTTGTGGATCTCTGCATCTTCTTCCATCAGTTTCTGGATGAAGGTTCTATGATGATAATAAGGTAGTCTTCAATCTGATTACAGGGGAAGGTCAGTTCATGCACTCTCTCTGCTGATGCTTAGAGTCTCAGCTGAGGTCATCCTTATGGACTTGTGGGACTTTCCTTAGTGCCAGGTTTCTCTTTAACTCCATAATGGCTTCCTCAATCAAGCTATCTCTTTCCTTTCCCTCTCTGTCCTTCCCCCATCTTGACCATCCCATTCCCTCATGTTCTCCTCCCCCACTGCCCTTCTGACCTCCCCTTCCGCATCAGGAGATCTTGTCTATTTCCCCTTCCCAGGGGGATCCATGTACATCTCTCTTAGGGTTCTTCTTGTTACCTAGCATCTTAGAAGCTGTGAACAACAGATTGGTTATCCTTTGCTTTACATCTAATATCCACTTATGAATGAGTATATATGGTCTTTCTGGATCTGGGTTTCCTCACTCAGGATGTTTTTTTTTTTTTTTTTTTTTCTAGTTTCCATCCATTTGCCTGCAAATTTCATGATATCATTGTTTTTTGTTTGTTTGTTTTGTTTTTCCCACTGAGTAATACTACTCCATTGTGTAAATGTACCATATTTTCTTTTATCTATTCTTCGGTTGAGGGCATCTAGATAGTTTACAGATTCTACCTATTACAAGTAATTCAGCTATAAACACAGTTGAGCTAATATCCTGGTGGTATGAAAGTGCATCCTTTGGGTATATGCCAAGAGTAGAATCGCCATACTGATTTCCAAAGTACAAGTTTGCATTCCCACTGGCAATGGAGGGGCATTCCCATTACTCTGCTTCCTCTCCAGCATAAGCTATTATATGTGTTTTTGATTTTTGCCATTCTGACTCGTGTAAGATGGTATCTCAGAGTCATTTTCATTTGCATTTCCCTGATGACTAAGGAAGCTGAGCAATTCATTAAGTGTCTTTTTGGCCATTTGAGATTCTTCTGTCGAGATTCTGTGTAGATCTGGACCCCATTTTTAATTGAAGTATTTGTTTATTAAGGGGTACAATGAAAAGCCAAACACAGATACAGAGCAAAACATACTCTGCTACTGATCCTGCTGACTTTGTCCAGCTATTCTGAGCAGGTGTCAAGAGCACCAACTATGCCACCTCTCTGCCACTTGGTCTCCGACCATGCCAAGCTCAAGTGAGAACAAGACAGCTTTCCCTACAGTTTATCAGTTGTCAGGTAGCCAAGGAGACCATGCCTTAGGGTTAGTACCCCAAGCTCAGAGAGGTGGAAGCATACAGCTGAAACCATTCACATGACACGAGACAAGGCAGGAAAGAGGGAGGTAAGACCATGCATAGGTACACCCTTCAAATGCTGTCTTTAGTAAACTACATTCAACAGCTGGTTCCACACCTAAAAGGTTCCATGACTTCCAAAAACCGGCATCAGACTGCGGAGCAGGTGTTCACGGTATGAGTAAGGAGAGGGGTACTTGTGACTCAAGTCATAACAAACACAACCCTGACTCTTTTTCTTTCGATACAGGGTCTCATATACAGCTCTGGTTGTCCTGAAACTCACTACCTAGACCAGGAAGATCTCAAATTTACAAGAATTCCAAAGGGCTTAGTGATACACACTTGTAATCCCATCATTTGGGAGGTAGAGGCAAGCAGATCTCGGAGAGTTTGAGGCCAGCCTTGTCTACATAGTGCATTCTAGGACAGCCAGCACTACAAACTGACAACTTATTTTGAAAAAACAAACAAACAATAATAAAAACAAAGGAAGAAACAAAGAATTCTGCTTTGCCTCCAAGCACTGGGATTAAAGTCATGCACCACCACATCTAATTATTTACTGAGCTGAATTAAGAAGAACTTGGGCTTCTACTTTCGGGTCAAAGCCATGGTAGTGTCAAGATCAAGTCCAGTCATCCCAGAGATGTTCTCTGATGTGAGCATTCACAGCTAGGAAGTTAGCCACATGAACATCAGGGTGTTTGCATACCTAGTACTTATGACTGCAGAGAACTTTAGGTAGTTCTGCACTGGAGAGTTCAACAAAGACGGTAGTCCATCAGAATACAAAAGGAGCACCTTCCAGAGTCATAAAGGAATCATGATCAGGGTGGAGTTTCTGTGGAGATGGTAATGGAGTCACCAATATTTACCAGGGGCTATTTGCAGATGAAAATAATACAAAATAAAACTTAAGACACTCAGCTCCAGGTTCGCTTTTCAGTAGTCCAGTACAAATGGCTGCCAATTTTTTTTTTTTTTTTAAATTGGTTTTTTGAGACAGGGTTTCTCTATTGCTTTGGAACTTGTCCTGGAACTAGCTCTGTAGATCAAGCTGGCCTTGAACTCATAGAGATCCTCCTGCCTCTGCCTCCCATAGTACTGGGATTAAAGGCGTGCACCACCAATGCCCGGCTAATTATTTATTTATGTATTTATTTTTAATCACATGTTCTAAGTGTGATTGGCTGGATGGGAAGTACATGGTGTTTTGAAAAACCACCAACAGACTTGTAGTGATGAGAAAGATCAGGAAAGAAGTTTCCCAACAGTAAAGCCAGCCTTCCTATTGTAATCTCACACTATGGAGAATGTCATCTAGATCAAAACCGAACCAGGTTACCCATGAGTCTGGTAGCTGGGCTAGCATGTATGTGCTTCCCAGCTTGTCACAGTGTGGGAGCCACGGATCTGGAAGTATCATAGATTCAGAACCAAGATGGTATTTAAATTTTGTACAGTAAATAAAGGATTAAAAAGAGAAAGAATGAAAAACTCCTTTAATTGGGTTTCAGATAAATTTGTAGCAGATTACCTGCATAACACACTGTGTCACAATATTTAGAAAGCATCTTTGAGACATGTACTTCCAAAATGAGTGGCAATTTTATTCCACTCTCTCTCCAATTGAGCATCCAGCAGATGATCCACTATTGATCTACAATTTAGAGGTGGTGAGATTTTAAGCAACTTACTTAACCTTGAATATGGAGAGTAACAAACAGTATCCTGTTGTAGGACCATCAGGAGACGACTACACTGCAGTGGGGTAAAACCTGGCATATGAAGCATCCAGCACATCTCATAATATAATTATCTTCTACGAATACTTTTATATTCATCTAGAATCTCATTAGCAAAGCTTGAGAACTGACTTAAAATGATTATTCCTAACTTATTTTCTAGATAGGCACACATGCAACAATGTACTCCAAGTCTGGTAAAATTGCAATTATGAATGGGAGTTGGGTGCTGGTGTTTCAGCACTATTGTACAAGAGTAAGAAAGTGAATTTCATCAGCCCCAGTTTCCCTATCAGTAAAAGGATAGTGGTGTAACAGAAGAACCTGACTTCATAGGAGTTGTGCAATAATAACACGAAACACTATAATTAGAACACTTGACAAAAACTTGTTACTCCACAGGAGATTTGTGTTTCTGCTACACACATCTCTCAGACAGTCTCTGCTTCATGGCCTATTAAGGTGTACACCACATCCCAGCTCTAAGACAGTCTAAAGACACTGACATAACTACAGGGAGAAATGATACCCACATGGAGCATATACACCTTTTTCTCCCAAACAATAATTAGTTAATTTATTTCTATTAGGATGAGTTGATTTCCTTTTAAGAATACTTTATCTGGGAGTAATTCAAATTTCTAGAAGTCAAAAGAATAAATATGATACCAAGGATACCACCTGCCCTCTCTCAGGCTCATCCAGAGTTCTGCCTGTTGGCCTGTTACTTGTCTCTCTCTCCATTTCTGCACAGGCAATAAATATATTTTCAGTTGCTTTTTTCTCTCTTGCAAAGAACTGACCCAATCTACCCTTAAATACTTCAGTGCATATTTCCAGATAGAAGTGGCAACCAGTTAATTATATGTGGAGGTGGGAGCTTTCCTGGAGATTAATAAAGGGCTCCATGCACTGTGTTAGCCCTGCCACCTTCCCAGGAAACTGCCTATTTTTAAATACAGTATGCCATTCACTAATACAACAATTTCATTCACATTATGTTTAAAACAGAACAATAGATATTGTCTAGTCTAAATTGAATAAAATCACAACAAGCAGTTTATTTTACACCTCAGTTTTTCGTGTGTGTGACTCTGTTATATGCATTGTGTGTGAGTGCAGGTGAGTGTGCATGTGTGTATGTGAGCACGAGTGCATGCTGTGTTTGAGTGCAGGTAACTGTGTACCATTCTGTGCACGAAGAAGTCAAAGGACAACTTTCAAGATGGCTCTCAGGGATTGAACTCAGGTCCTGGAGACATTCATGACAAGTGTTTTTGTTCACTGAGCTATCTTGCCAGCCCAGCAGTTTGGAGCCCCTATAGGGTCCTGTAACAATGTGGAGGATATGAAACTTTTGGCAACAGTAAAAAGGTTCTGAATATGCAATGATGAACAATTAAACTCAAACATATGCTGGATCTGCGGTATTTGTGGCTGTGTTCTTCCATGTTTCATTCTGCCACTTCCCTGTAGCCTCTGTTCTGAACATGTAAGTGCTACTTTGCACTAAGCATGCTGTCACCCCATATGACAGCAGCAACACTGTCTATGCGAGCTTGGCTCAGATATGCAATGCTAGAGGTTATAAACTACAACATTTTTACTATTCAAGGGAGGTTTTCTGCCCTTAAAGGAACATAATTTAGTTATACAAAACAAAAAGCCTTTTAAATTTTCCCTACTGTCATTCCTCAACATGCATCAAATCTGTGCATCTTTGAATGGTACTCATTGTCTTTGATTTTTAAAATTACTGTTTGAGCTGCTCACTTGACTTTCACAGAAAAGTGGTTCAATGAATTTTGGTTTGAGATTAGCTCAGAGTTTAAAACTTCCTGAAATGGCCCTGAATATGATTCTGTTCTTTTGTACTATGTACTTGTGTGAAGCAGCATCCCAGTACTCACCAACGTAAGATCAAGTTGCCAATCAACTCCCAAAGACATGAAAAATATTCTATGTCCTGCACTATCAAATAGTTAACAAAGACATAAGTCATTGTGTATGTATGACAACCACATCTATCTTGTTTAGGCAAGTTTGTTATTATCTTTAGTAAATGACAACGGAAGTTGCTTTAATGAATTCTTCTCAACAAATGCTAATTTGTACAGTTATTTTATATATCTATGTAATTTTCCCCAGGTAAAAATTTCTCAGGCAAACAGTGGTTGTAGGTGAAAAGTGTTTAAGCACCCATGACTTATATCATGGCCTATCTTAAATTTTATCGTGTGTGTGTTCATCTGTATGTATACTATTTGAGTGCAGAAGCCCCCAAAGGCTAGAAGAGGTTATCAGACACCCTGGAACTGGAGTTACAGGCCACTTTGGCCAGCCTCATCTGAGTGCTGGAACCAAACCCATCCTCTGTAAGAGTACAAAGTGCTATTCTTCCCCTATTATTCACCCCCTGTTGCATCAGGGTTTAGAAAGGCAATCAAATCACAGGAGGAAAAGTATCCTTACCTGAACTTCAACATAAATGCTCACCACCCATAAAAAGAGCTAGAAATGTACTTGTATTTTTGTGCGGTTTTCTGGTGTGTGTGTGTGTGTGTGTGTGTGTGTGTGTGTGTGTGTGTGTGTGTGATTTTTGTTTTGTTTTGGAGACAGGGTCTACACTAGCCTCAAACTCCCTGGGCTCTATGCTGCTAAGTGCATCGATGCTACTGCTGCAGATACTGGCACCATCCATCACTGACAGTGGAACCCTGCCTTCTTAGATTTCCAGCATGCACTGAAAGTCAGTGCTATCCAGGCCTTGAGCACCAGATTGAGATTGGTGGTGCAGCCAGCCTGTGGACTGAGCAGCCACAGACTGTAAGCCTCTGCAGAGTGCAAACAGCCACTGCTGGACCACCCAGCAAGCAGCATGAAAGCCAACCCACTATTTCCCTTTGTAGTGTATATCAATTCCATTGATTTCAATCCTGCACAGGAACCCTGGCTAATATAATCAACTTAAAACCCAGTTTTAAGTAGTACTAGGGATCAAATCTAAAGGATAGGAGTGGGGAGCTCATAAATGCTAGGTGAGCACTCAACCAACACACCTCTAGCCCTCTGTGCACTTGTTTCTACTGAACACACTTGATGCAAGGAGAATTTGTATCAAATACACTGTATTTTATTCTCTGGACTTAAACCTTTTTTTGAAAAACTAATATAGTGAAATCTTCTCTGACATAATAGGTGGTAAGGACACTATGGAAACTCATATACCTTCAAAAATTACTGTGAAAATGGCTTTATAATTGTAACAAATCTTGATGGAAAATGTCAGCTAAAATTATAAAGCAATTAAATAAATTAACACAGCTGCCAAATAGATACATTAGGATCCTGGACTGAGCCAATGCCTAATCCATGTGTTACTAAGAGGAGACGGCTTGTGATTCAGTACATATATTTAAAAAATTAATTGTCAAGGTGACAGCAGGCAAAGAAGCAAAACCAGAGCTTGAAGTCTGGTGGTAGTTAGATGGGTTTCTACTTCAGTTCCGGCCTTAATAAACTGGGTACCAGCACACACCACTGACTGGTGCTGTCCACTTCTCTTGCTACATACACTAAGAATACATGAGATACAATACTAACAAACCACATCTCTTTCTCAGAAGAGGCTTCAAATAGAGGACAGTGACCTCCTCTCATTCCAGCCTCTGTCACAGGACCAAACAGCAAGAAGGTTCTTGCTCAATTCAGACACCTTGGTACCTCCAATCCTGAGTTATACGTTTCTGGTTTTGTTTTGTTTTTGCTTGCTTTTTAAAAAAAATATCCCCTAGCCTAGAGTGTTTCTGAGATAGCTAAAGCCTAAAGGGAACTTGAAAATGAGAAGCAATGCTAAATTTGGAAATTCATGTCAGTAGAAGGACTGACCTCATAGGAAGAGCTTCAGATAGAAGCTCCCAGGACTGTGTAACATTCTCACAATGCAACACAACATTGTTATCATCTACAAGGTTCATCTTTGAGTAAAACTAAATTACAAAAAAAAAAAAAAAAAAAAAAAAAAAAAAAAGGTAAAAACTCAGGATATTCATAGCTACCCTAGGACACATGTGGTCTGAGGGACACAGGTTGGTCACACTTGATGGGTGACCTGGGAAGAGGAAGACTCACTTTTGGGTGCTCATGTACTACTCACAAGCATCCATGAAAAATGGGGGGAGGCACACAGCACAGGAAAACTGCTAACTGGAAGAGGTGCTGGCCTCTCAGGTCCTTCCAGCAGGATGGTCCAGAGAGTCAGCATCCATGTCAAGCACCAATTAAACAGGGTCAGTAGGGAGTCCAGGAGAGCAGAGTGAAAACTGAAAGGTGGTTTGTGGTGATGCTTTTCTTTACATTACTGTACCACTTGCTAAATAAACTAGCTGATAAGGCAGGTTAAAGGTTCAAACACACACACACACACACACACACACACACACACACACACACACACACACACAGAAGAAGGGGAGATGGAGAGAGGGAGAGAGAAGAGGGAGAGAGGAAAAGAGAGAATCTGTCTGTCTGTACTTCAGGCTTATGACAACCTATGTATCCTAGAGTTAGAGATGATAGGACAGAGGCAATCTATACAAACTATACAAATCACAGCAGAGCACCTGCGGACACAGAGTCACAAAATTAAGTGACTATCAATGCCATGAATCAGGCTAGGCTTTGCAAAGAGCAAAAAGAAATCCTTTTAATTTTGGGCAGCACTTTGATTAGAGGATAACAGTCATGTTAGTACTCAGATGCTCACAGACCTTTCTACAAGTTCCAATCAGAAGCACTTCATCAACATCAAACATAATCTAAACACAGACACACATTCCTGAAGACGTCCAGCATTAGCTTCTTTGCTCGCGGTCTATTTTATCATTAGCTCTAATTATTAGAAACCATGGCAGAATGGGCTGATTTCAGACAAATCATAGTGGAAACAACAGTGTGTAAGAGAAAACTTCAGGTTCAAATAGTCCCCAGAGTAATGCATGGCTCTATGTATGACAGAGGAAAAAAAAAAAAAAAACGTCAATGTTGGCAGATGCTCAACTGTCTATCTGAATATGGCGCCTCTATAAATAAAGACCAGTGATAGCTGTTTTTCACATCAAATCTCAAATGTCTTGGAGATCAAACACAACCTCTTTGTAAACTCCTTTAAGTTAATAGTCAATACCTCTTAGGCAGGTTACTATGGTCTCAGTATCACAGAAAGTCTTGATCAACAACATATTAAGCTATAAAACAGGTTTCTCCTCTCCTTCCCTCTTTCAGGAGACATTTGTTTGCCTGTGTGGAAAAACGAGCCCCTCAGAACAGAGCCCCCAGATGTGTGCTCAGCATTCCAGAGAAGCAACATTGCTGAATGAGCCATGAGCTGCATCTTGCATCTCACTTTGACAACAGCGGCATGGCAAATGACAAGCCCTGTCAGGTGAGGTATTTATCCTCACATGGAATGCAGCTACTTCAAAGCACCAATCTCAGATGCTGTCACATCAACGAAGACAAGAAGTCAGAAAACAGGGAGGCCATCGTTGAGGGAGGTACAGCAACAGAGAGTGTAATTAAGAGGTGCTGCACAGGACTCCTAGCTCCATGTTTAGGACAGCTTGGATTACCTGCCAAGTCACCAAAGAAGGCCTTACCAGACAGTCTCTGAGGAGAGCAATCTTCCGAGCAGCCTCTCAATCTGGAAGCCTATGCAAAAGCAGCTCTTAAAGGCTGCATATGCATATCCAAGGAAGTAAAAACAATCAAGGAAAACAGAGAACTTTCCTCCATATTTCTTTTTTTGTTCATTTACTCAACAAATAGTTATCTTACTATCCAGGCACCAAGTTAGAGATGCAGAGGTCACCTTGGGAGACCTGGCAAAGTTAGATTCTAGTAAGACAGACAGACAGACACACAGTAGAAATCATAGCTCAAGACATGGTAGAGGGTGAAAGGCTTAGAGAGACCTGAGGAGGGCACCTGCCTCAGTAAAGGAGATGAGGCAGAACTTCAAGGGAGAACAGGCATCTAGGCCATGAAAGTAAGAAAGTGGTCAGAGAAAGCAATGTGTACAATAGAAGAAGGTGCTTATATGCTGGGGACAGGAAGAAGTCTGTGTGAAGCATTAGGCAGGCACCGGGAAATGGCTGCATGTGCTTCAGGAGAGCTACAAACAGGGCACAAGACAAAACTGGACACTTAGAATATGGTGGTGTGTGTGTGTGTTCGTGTACACATGCATGTGTGGCTGCATTACATGGTTCTCAGTGTGAGGTAGAGTGCTGCACAGTCAGGAGGATGGTCATGCCTACAAGAACCTACCTCATAAGCCTCCCTTCCCTGGGAGACCTTCCATTTTAAGAGCGACAAAGGAGTTCTATGAGCTGCGCGAGGCCACAGAGCTGGCAGAGCTCTGACTTCTGACTCCTCTAGCACTGAGCTCTTTTCTGTACTCTTTTCTTCCTAGGGAGGGGGAGTGATTTTCAGTGGCAAATATAATTATGTTCTACCACGATGACCTTTTCCTTCTGCTGTAGAAACCAAGTTCTTGAATAAAGAGAAAAATAAAAGGGAGAATAGCTACAACAAAAATAGGGTGGTATGAAGGCATTAAACAGGGGACGTGGATGGTATGTGAATTATACCTCAATGAAGCTGCTAGAAATTAAAAATAATAATCACAGCAGTCGTGAGAAGTGAGCAGCATGGAATCTGTAAGTGTGACTGGGCAGAAATTCAGTTGTTCTCTGCTTATTGGTAAAACAGACTATTGCCATGCATAGGGCTGAGTTCTAAGCTGTTCATCACAACACACATACTGAAGATGTTAAGATGACTAGGGACTAGAGGAGCTTTATCTCTTCATTTCCAGTGGACAATATATCTTCTGCAATGTGGAGAACAGAACATCAACCTGGACTGGCAGAAACCTGCTCATGAGGTCACACACTGAGGTCCAGGAGTATCAGCCAATGGAGGTTCTGGAAAGCAACAGATCACAGGAACTTTTGTTCCTATTATAACACAAGGAGGATTGATTCTCCCAACTCAGGACTTCTACAGCCCACTCACAAAGGCATTGGTAAAGAAAGATCCCTGCTTTCCAAGGGAATAGGGCCTAAGGGTCAAAATAAACACACATGGGGACAGACTTGATTTGACCTGCCACAGAATCCTATATCACCTTAGCCAACTCATGTTAACAACCACATCATGGGCAGGGTAGGTAGCTGAGTAAGTACGTGGAGTGCTTGCTAGACAAGCATGAGCGCCTGGGCCCACAGTTTAGAAAGGCAGATGTGATGACACAGGCTTGTAACCCTAGCGCATAGTGGGTGGAGACATGTAATCCTTGTGACTTTCCAGGAAAGCCAGTCAAGCTTCAATCATAAGCCCCAAATCCCAGTGAGAGAACCAGGTTTCAGCACCTGAGAAATGACATCAAAAATGGACATCTGGATTCTACCTACACACATGTGCATGTGGGTACATACATACATGAATAACAGATACACATACACACACACTTACAGAGCACAACAGACACAGAAATAGCACTCATTTTCTGACATTTTATAATCGGATAGGTACAGTGAATTGTGATTTATCTTCTTTTTTAGGCCAAACACCAATTTCACTTTCCAAATTCCTGATCTACTAGTTTTATACAAACAGGACATCAATACCAAGTGTTTTTTTTTTTTTTTTTTTTTTTTTTGTTTTTTTTTTTTCACGAGAAGACAAACATTGTTTTGCCTCTGTTTTTAAAAACTGAGGCCATTTTGGACCTACTTCCTAAATAGTGGCACACTTAAAATCAAGCCATTTAGCTCACAGTTAGGTCCAACAGATCAGTGTGGGGGAAATGGGAAAGCTTGCCAAAAATGTAACCATGGTAACACCACAGATGCATCAAGCAATGGTGTGATCATTTGCTTCATCCCCATTTCATAAATTGCTATCTAAACAGGGGAAAAATTATGTAGAGAACAATCATGAGTCTGCAATTAGTAAATTCTGCAAAGTTGCAGTCAACCTGAACCTATAACTTACAGGCACTCACAGGACAGCTAAGAAATGGCCCTAGAAAGTTCAAGAGTCAACAAGAGGAGCATCTGCTCTGAAGTCTCCATGAATGTTTCCTCATCCTCTTGGTGTAGATAGCATGGGCCAGCATGACAGAGGTGGACCAAGCTGGATCCTATCACCCTGAGTCACATTCTCACTCAAAACTGTGTTACAAGATCACTAAAGATCAGATTAAAGTCCCTACCCCAGCCACAAGACTAGAATTAGAATTGCAATTAATCTTAAATATATATGGGGCCATTAAAGGGTTAGAGTTTTCAATTCATTATGGAAAAGCTGAAATGAAAGAGGGCAACGGAGCCATCTTCTATGTCAGATGCAGCTGCCAGTGAGTAAAGAGGACTATAGAGGACTGTCCCAAGTTAATCACAGTGTTCCTCTTCTCCACAGAACCTCGACTTGCTACCATGTAAAATGGCGGGCAGCAGATTATTCTAGAAACTTATTTCCTAAGGTTCTCAAATCCATGTAAACCTTTTGGTTAGTTACACTTGTGGTTTCATAGGAGTACCTGCAAACATCGGCAGTCTAGCCTATTACTTACAAAATATTATATTTTTAGACATCAGAGCACAGCAAAAGAAGGACTTTGTGGACAGTATTCTTCCTCTAGGAGACAGTATCTTAAAAATGGTCGCTCTAAAAACTCTTTAAAACTTCAAAGAGAACCAGAAAGTAAAATTCCCAGTAATAAGACCAAGATGACTCCTTCCTTGGGGTGTGAATGAAATCAAGTCCATGGACCCAAGTGTATTCACGTCCCACTCGGAGGCAATTGTCCATTTATGCACTCACAGATTATCACACTGACTGCTTGTCCTTAATGCTGAAGGTCTTCCTTTTAGAGGCTGGACGTTCTGTATCTTGCTTGCTCAAATTTGATTGCCTTGAATGGTTTTTAGAATTGTAGTTTATAATCTGTGAATATCCTTTCTTCCTACAATCCAGAGTTAGGATCTTTTAAATCTAATTGTATGGAAGGAAGGCACAGGGAAGGAGCATGTACTGTGGTCTTCCTTACACTGAAGGCCATTAAAAACACAGTGGCCTCTGTCCAGGTCAGTCTCAGGGTCTCTGCCTGGCTCACTCCATATCTCTAGAAGCTTCACCATGCCAAAGCTTTACAAACTTCTTCCTGGCTTCAGCCCATTTATGCTCCACAGTAGTTTCATGAAACTACCATGACTGACATGTTCTTTATACAGATCAGATGGTGAGACCACAAAAGGTAGATAATTTGCCCAGCATTTAAAACTAGTAAGTAGCAGAGCCAAATGGAAATCCAGTCACACAGTTACACCATGACATCATGCTGTCTGTCCTGCTGTCAACCAACATTTGCTTTATTTAGGGCATCATTAGGTGGACACGCTGCTATGTGTGCCAGAATCATCAGCTGAGCTTCTTTCTCCGCTCTCCTCTTTACACACACGTGAGCACATGCACACTCACTCTCCAGCAGTGAGACACTAAAGCTGGCTACTTACAAGGCACGGCATGGCGGTAGAGGTTGTCCCTTATGGTCTGCTGGAGCTCATGATCTGGAGACCCCTTCTGGAACCGCTGGTTGAGGAAGTGGCGCAGGTCCTTGTTGAGCCTTCCTCCTGCAGGAAACATAAAACAGACAGCGCACATCAACAAGAGAGGGCCTTCTGTCAGAGCTGTGTGTGAGAAAGCAGCATCCAGCAAATCCAGCCCACAGACCCTCAGCCACTGTGAGGAAGTATTTCCCTCTGCAGGGGGAAAGCCAGGAGAAAGCAACAAAGAGAAAATGAGAGGGAAGCAACCAAGGTGTGGGCCCAATCAGAGCAACACTAGGAAGCTAAATTAGGGGGAATTTCCTCTAGGCTTTACATTTAAATGGGTGCCAGTGCCAGTGCCAGACACTCCCAGAGGGAGAACAAACAGGTGACACTGCCAAGAGGGCAGTCCAACATTAAGTGTCAAATTATAAAGCAGTCTCCACCTCTCCAGGCAGTTCAGAACTCCAGTATAATCCACTATAGCAAAAAAAAAAAAAAAAAAAAAAAAAAAAAAAAAAAACTGATTCAGTAAAGTTCAGCCCACCTGCATAGTAACTGCTAAGTATATATATGAGATACACCTCCACATGCCAGTTGCAGGGAGGGAGCTTGGAAAATAGCCTTCAAGGTCTGAACCCTATTTGCATTTTTAAACTTTATTTAACTGGCATGTAAAGGCAGAAATTATTTACATAGTAAGTATATAGGGGTGTATCATGTAATGTTTGAACATAGGTATACACTGCACAATGGTTAAGGTAGCTATCATTTGTATACAGTGAAAACTTTAAAAATCCTTCCAGCTTTTTAAGTGTAGAATACTGTACTATTATGTTTAGTTATCCTTTTCAATGGGAGCAAACACAATGTTTCTTGTTTTTTCCTGACAAAACATTGCATCTATTGACAAACCTCTCCCCTTGCACTTCCCAGGCCAGTGATAAACACCATTCATACTACCAACTTATTGGCAATTAGTACGAAATCAGCTTTTGTATTCCATGCAGGCGCGAGATCATGGGTGTCTGTCTCTATGACTCTTTTTGTGTGAAAAAAGATTCTAAATAGGTAATGGACAGAGGCACAGCTTAGCCAGTTTGAGACTAAGTTCAATCCCCAGAATGAAATAAAAACAACAAAATATATAAACTACAAATAAAAAAGAAAGAACACATATTAATAGAAGGAATCTTAAAAAAAAATAAAAAAGACTGCCATTTCTTTTAGAGCAAAAGACTCAAGCAGAGAAAAGAGAGACCCCATTCTTCATTTTATGGATACATAAATATTGATATCCACATCTCCATATCCTCACTCCCTTTCATATGAAGCTACACATTGCTTCCTTATTGTTGTTTGAGCCACAGTTGTGTCTTTATTTCCTTGAAATCTTATATACTTAATACAACAAAAGAAAAGTTTTCAATGTTGCAAAAATGTGTCATAGGAAAGAGAATTTTAAAGAATTTTAAAAGAGATGGATAAAGATGCTACAGAGAGGGCTTTAAAAAATTAACAAGGATAAAAGGTTGACTTTCCAGCTGGGTCTCGTGGTGCACACTTTAATCCCAGCACTGGGGAGGCAAAGGCAAAGGCAGGAGGATCTGAGTCGAAGGCCAGCTGCTTAATATACAGAATGAGTTGCAGGACAGCAACTCTGCCTTGGAAAAAACAAACAACAACAACAAACAAGTGTCTTTCAGTTTTTAGACACAATGAAAACCAGGCAAAGGCATTTCCAGCCTTAGTGAAACAAGTCATCCACCAGACACTATGTGACACACAGAACTCCTTGAAGCAACTTCTTTATGCTCTGAAGAGTGATTCAGGACTATGACAGAGATTCTAACATGACACTATTTCCTTCTACATCAGGAAATGATTGGTCTCAGGCACAAACTTATGAAACTGCATTTGAACTATTTTATTTCAGTTGTATTATAACCAAGGTTCAAGTTGTTAAAAGGAAAAGACATACATTGATAATAAAACTTAACACCATTCAATCATTATCAGCTATTTATGAATGAAGTAAGCACTGTCTTACCTGTTCCCCAGACAGACAGATAGGATGTTTCAAAAGTTCAAAAAAGCACACACACATGCATGCACGCACAGGATGCTGACACATGCCTTGGTGGTATAAACACACAAATTCAAATCACAAGGAGATCCCACTACATAGTTACCAGAAGAGCAAAATTCAAAGAGTGAATAAATACATCACCCTTTGGCAAGGTCATAAAACAAGGATTTATACACAGCTAGTGGGTGTACAAGGAGGCTCAGCCTTATGAGAACACAATTTAACAATACCTTATTAAGTCATATTTGCAAGAACACATAACCCAACAATTTCACTGGAAATGAAGACTATGAAAGTAAGTCCACAAAAAGAGAATATAGATGAGTCCTTACAGCAGCCTTAATGACAACAGCTCCAACTTATGAATAGTCCAAATGTTTATGCAGAGACAATGAAACAAAAAGTGATATGAAATGCTACACAGCACTTAAAAACGAGTAACTACAAATACCTAAGTGACATTGATAATTCCCAAGAATTTAACATTGAACACAGAGGCCAGACACCACACTGAACAAAACTTCACCCAGAAAGTTTTAACATGTTTCCTCCACAATAGAGGGAAACAAAGACTAAGAACAGAACAGTACAAAAGAATGGGTTATCTGGAACTATGGAGCACATTCATGGATGTTTCCTTCAAGTTTACATAAGTAGACTTTATAAGGGTATTGATAAACACTGTTCTACATTCTATGAGTCAACAATACCATAATAATTATTTCCAAATAACTTTTTAAAATATTTATTTAATTTTGTGTGCACTGGCGTGAAAGTGCCCGGTCCCCTGGAACTAGACTTACAGAAATTTGTGAGTTGTAACGTGGGTGCTGAGAACTGAACCTGGTTCCTCTGGAAGGACAGCCAGTGCTCTTAATTGCCAAGCCATCTCACCAGGCCTCCAAATAACTTTTTAAGAGACAGAGAAGACAATGAACTCTTTGAGGGAGATGCTAATCTAGAATTGACTGACTAGGTGACATAACACAGATCCTATGTGCATCAGAATACACAGAATCGTACAGGAAACAAAATTAGACAGGGTGGCTGGCTGAGTGGATACCATATGCTAGGCACTGTGCTAGATGCTTAGCTCCCAATTTCATGAGGGAGTCAAACATAAAGAATAGGGCAAATGTTGGCAGTGAACAAACACGGGTCCAGGTATAGATCCAGCTCCATTATCCATGGCTCGTGAGCCTCTCTTTTCTCACTCGTAAAAATAGAACAATGATATAATAGCAGCAGCATCACATGGCTGCTGTAAACAGCAGAGGGGACGACATGCCAGCATAGTGCAGGGCAGAGTGGAGCACTTAACGAAAGATAAAAATTGTAATCACTACAGTGTCAAGTGTTGGAGGTGAGGGGGAAAAGAACAAAAGCTAGCCCAGACACGGATCATTATTCCTTCTGGAAAAAAAAAAGACCATAAATATGAATGTTATTTAAATGGGCTAGAGATAACAGAAGACAAAGCATAAGGCTTTGCTTATGAGCTGCTAGAAATAGGTGAAAGTATTTGCGTGTTCTTAGGTAAACTGGGAGCAAGGTTCATGACAGAATGGTTGCTGGTGCATCCCTTGTAGGTGTGCTAATCACACTTGCTAGACTCTAGCCCCAGGGATAAGACACTCCTGAATGATACTGAAAGAATAACTCTTGCCATTGCCTACAGTCTAGGTGGTTCTTGACTTGAAAAAGTCATAGCAAATCACTAACATGACAAAGACTCTGACAGGGCAGCGAGGGGTGCTCAGCGGGCAAGGTGTTTGTTGCCAAGTCTGAGCTCGGCCCCTAGACCGCACGTGTAGGGGACAACCAATTTCTGCATGTTGTCCCCTAACATGTCTGCCATGGCACTGGGCTCCCATGTACACACACGCAAATAAAAATAAAAATTAAGAGGCAGTGAACACTATTTGAGTTTGAAATATGAGTAGCAAAGAGGTCTGTGATAGCTAAACATACCTTTTGGGTCGAAAACAAATTCCAGAGAACATTTGCGAGACGTTAGTTCTTTCCCTATATGTGACCCAGGCACATACATGTATACACCATCAAGACAAATCAGGTTTTCAGATGGAAGGGCATTATCAAGACTCTGCTAGATTAACTTTGATCTTAGGCTCCAACTAAGCAAGCCAGTTATGGTTTATGGTAATCAGACCAAAACTCCTCTCTTTTGTGAATGTGCAAAGGGCAGGGTTAACTATGCAGTCAGTTAACATTTACTCTGCATTCCCTGACATTTGGATGAGAAAAAAATTCCACGTTCACATCCCATTAAGAATACTGTACTTTGGGCATCTAATCTCAAATTAATTGCCAATTATTCAGAGGACATGTCAGTAAATCTTCCTAAATTGTCAAGGGCATTGAGCCAATGAAATAACAAACTGTATAGTAGATAAATAATAAAGTGTAAGTATGTCCCAGCATCTTTACTTTTGTTCACATTCAAGATTTGTTTTGTAAATGGAAGAAAGAACAGAGGACAGAAGTATGTAGAACTTTACATACAACAAAAAGTTCAGACTAGGGCTGGGGAGATGGCTCAGTGAGTAAAGTGCTTTTTCTGCAAACATGACCTAGGTTCAAATCCCGAGTACCCATATAAAAAGCTGCCTGAGGCAGGATAAACCTTTAATCAAAGTGCAGGGAAAACAGAGATCAGTAGAACCCTGAAGCTTACTGGGCAGCCAGAACGGTCAAACTAGTTTGGTGAGAGACCTTGTCTCAAAGAATTAAGAAGGGAAGCCTGGTGTGGTGGTGCATGACTACAACCCAAGAGGCAGAGGCAGGGATATCTCTGTAGTTTGAGGCCAGCCTGGTCTACAGAGTGAGTTCCAGGACAGCCAGGGATACACAGAGAAACCCTGTCTCTAAAAACCTATATTCACAAATCCTCCCAAAAACAAGGAAGGAAAGAAGGAAGTTAGGAAGGAGGAAAGGAAGGAAGGAAGTTAGGAAGGAAGGAAAGAAGAAAGGAAGGAAGGAAGAAAGGAAGAAATGAAGGAAGGAAAGATAGGAAGGTAGGAAGGAAGGAAAGAAGGAAGGAAGGAAGGAAGGAAGGAGGAAAAAATTAGGTGGAAACCAACTAAAGAAGACAAAGTCAACTTTTCAACTTTTCATCTCCACACATATGCATGCACCTGCACAGACACCCATGTGAACAGGTGTACATATTCACCTGAACACACACACACACACACACACACACACACACACACACACATACACGATCAGAGATCACTGCAAGGAGTTTTAAATTTTAAAAGAGGGAAGTGGAGCTTAGACTCTTCTTGGATTGCTATTATTTTATATCTGTATATTTTATCAATGCATAGGAATTCTGTATCCTTTAACTTTCCAAATATATCTTTGCATTTTTCTATTGATATTTCTGAAATTTAATGATTATCAATATATCATCTTAATATTACATAAAGTTCCATTTTCAACACACCAAAATTCATTTTCCTTTGCATAAAAACCAAGGCATTTTTCAATACAAACCATGTTGCTATAAATGTTAGTGGGATGACATGAAGAAAAAAATGCAACAAAGGTCAAGAAACTGATTTCCATGGAGCAGAAGCCTAGTCTGCAAGCAAGTGCACGAGAGGAGGGGATCCTAGGCTGTGTTTAAGGCTATATCTCATGGATGGAATAGATACTCATGCCATTTTCTTCACATGGCTTCAGGCATATCATGTTTCCTTTGGGACTTTGGGCTGGACTTGAACTGTGAAATAGGATTTTCTGTCTCTTTTTGGGCAAGAGAATCATGTGCTATCTCCATCAATATCATAATGAAACCATTACTTTGGATGATAATTTCCATATAAAAATATTCTAGTTCAGGGAAAGAAATGTAAGTTTACTTTTGGTAAATCAGAACTCTCTGTATTTTCCTTGTAAGTTTTAGCCAACTATAAATCCTGCAATAAAATACAGTTTGCAAGAAAGAGGACAGGAGTATTATTAATACTGACCAAGCCACTATGACCTTCAACTATGTCATTTGTGTCAGAGAATGTCAACATGTTGTTATTCGTGTTACTTTCTAACATTGTTTCCCAACATCTCTCTCACCTGTAAAAGAAATATACTTATTTGGGAGTTATTATTAAATAACATCAGTTGCAGATGTTCAAAAACTTCCACGTGCAAGGCAGGGATAGCCTGTGGATAGAGGCAACTGTTAAGATGGTAATAATGAGGTGAATGAAGGTAGTCACTCCTGCAAAGTGTGGTGGAAAGTAGTCCAAGTAGAGGTAGCAGCATATGTAGAAAATTCAGAAGCAGCAAAGGGCACATCATCAATGAGCATGGGTAGAGAGTGAAAAGAGCTTCATAGGCCATGACAAGGCACTTGTATTTTACTTGAGGTGCAGGAATAATGTGCCAACAACCTCCAGCCATAGCAGAGAAAGACATGGTGTAAATTTTCAGGTACAGTGTGCTGTGTAGTTGTAAGTGACAGGGAGAGGTCAGTACATCCACACTAGCTAAAAAGGGGTGTTGACCCAGGAAAGGGCAGCGAAGATCAGGAGAGGACAGAAAGGTATGATTTAATGCTGCAGCGGGCTGGATGAAAAATGTCTCCCCATAAGCTCATGAATTGAACATTTGATCCCCAGTCAGTGGCTGTTCTGGAAGGTTAGGAAGCTTGCTGAATTTAAGCATGGCACTGGGTGTGGGTCTTTAAGGGTTTATAGCCTGCCCCTACTTCCTCTACTCTCTCTGCTTCCTGTGAGCAGATAAAACATGATCTCCATGTTTGCCAGGCAAGTCTCAGGCTCCTGATTCCATGCCATGATGAACTCTGTTTAGTTCTCCTCTAAGTTGCTAATTGGTCCTGGTATTTTATGACAGCAACAGAAAAGCAACAACGTTTTTCTTTTTTAATGGGCAATAAATGGGTCTCCTATTCCACAGAGTTCAGTTGATCTCTGTGAACTATGACCTAACTTGTCAGATCCTACAATGCATGAGAATTTATGCCCACATTTTATAACATTTTATAGGCATTTGTAAAATATAATTGTGTTTTGCAATGCTATATATTTTATCAGTTCACCACAATCTATGTATTTGTAGCTGAGTGCTATGGACAGGCCTATAATCTTGGCATTTGGGAGATGGAGGCGGGATCAAGTGTTCAAGTTCATCCTTGGCTATATAACAAGGTTGAGTCCAGCCCACATGAGGCTGTGTACTAAACAAAGACAGAGTAATCTATCTGTATTTATTACTTTTTTCATGATCCCATATTTATTAGTTTTTCCAAGTTATATAACCAGGCTGACCTCAAAACAAATTTTCCTGCTGTTAGGTGCAAAGGCCCAACTCTTACATTTAACCCCATGGAAGTGCTGACAGACACTGTCCTAACAGGAAGGACACTTTGGCCCAATTAACAGAAGAATCTCACTGGATAAACAAGTCTCAAGGCTGTGTCTGTTTACCAGAACCATCCTTAATCTTCCCACAAAAGTCAACTACCTAGTGCAAAAGACCACTATAGAGGCCTCATTCAGTCTGGTTGTTCTCTCTGCCCCCACACCCTATAATAACCTTGGCAGGATGATCCCAAGTCCTCCGCCCCCCCCCCCAGCCATGGAGTGGTTTAGTTCAGTGGTTTCACTGCCCTTGTTTACTCCTGCCACTACTTCATATGTGCTGAGATTACAGATGGGTATCACACTGTGACTCTTAACTTCAAATGGCTCAAAACTGGTATAGAGATTAAACATGTATCAAACATTTGGATGCCCTACCTAATGCTATAATGCAAACCATAAATATGAATTATTGTTGAAATTCTCTGTAAATGGAATCAATTGGTTCCCAAAGGTCATACCAAGTTCTACTGAGATACAGAAAAATCCAGCATCACTCATGTGACAAAGAATGCTGAAATGAGAATGGGTTTTCCCTTTTAATTAGTTTTTCCTAATTTTGACAAACTGTTCTTCACAGAAAGTTAATTTAGAGAATGGCCTATTGAGAAATAATGAGTGACTATCATTATCATGTATATTTAACCAAGAAAACCCTAATATAAAAAAACACATAAACTTGGAACACTGAATATGTCAAGTCTTTATATAGTCACTTCTAACTTCTTTACCAAAAAGAACATTAAAGCAATGACCCAAATCAGGATAGGCTACATTTTCTCAGCCTTGAGAGCACACACAGGCCCTGCAACTATCCATTCTTGGTGCTATGAAAGTTAGCAGGGACCATATGCAAGTAAGAATGCTTCCTATCAAAACTGTATTTACAAAGATCACAGAGAAAGCCAGACACGGAGGGACACACCTGTAACCCTAAACAGCAGGAGGCAGAGGGAGAAGGCCAGTGTGAGCTACAGAGTGACATCCTAACAAAAAAGAAGGGGAAGGTGGGGAGGAAGGAGTAAGGCTAACAGACATGGTCTCAGAGCTACAGCTTATGAATGAGTGTTCTGAAAAGAAACTGCTTCTAAAGCAAACAATGATTAACATCTCAATGAAATTTTATACTTTATTTAATTGCTGTAGCATTAGTCCCCTTTAAAAAAAAAAAAAAAAAAAAAAAAACTTCTCATCTATTTGCCAGATCTAACATACTGATAAACAGATAAAACCCTCTAGAATTGTATTCAGTTAACAAAACCTTATTCTCCACCAATGGAAAGGCTAAGAATGCTGGTAGAAACCATCTGAGGCCCACAGTTGAAATTCTGACATCTTGCTGGAACCTCTACCCTGATGTTTCCACCACAGTATTTTGAAAATGCTTGATTTAGCTGGGCTTGGTAGTACATTCCTTTAATTCCAGCACTTGGGAGTCAGAGGCATGCAGATCTCCTAGTTCAGGGTCAGCCTGGCCTACATAGAGAGTTCAGTGATAACCAGGTCAACACAGAGAAGTCCTGACTCTGGAAAAAAAAATGGAAAAAACAAACAAACAACAACAACAACAAAAACCTTGCTTTAAAAAACTCCATGATGCTATTTCAATGTTGACACTCCGTACTGGGAAGCCTAAATCTGTGTTCCAGAATGAACCCTATCTTCCTATCTTTCATTCCTTTGATGAAGGGTGTTTCTCTGGAGAGCAAGCTCCTGTTTAGGTGACAGCCCTAGGTGGGCCGACAATTGACAGGGAACTCTTTAGACACATGGAGGCTGAATCCATGCCTTGGTGGTAAAAACAGTCCTGTTTACTCAGGCATGTTTCTCTGAAACTTAAAAAAGAAAAGGAAATACACAGCAAGTCTGTGACTCGAGAGAGGCGGCAGAGTAGGTAGAACTGTGTAAGCTGACGAAACACAAAAAACACTACTTACATTACATACCCCACATGGACGAGCACAAAACATTTTGTCAGCACTTTAGAAAATCGGCTTTATTTTTATTTCCTGGCCACCTTTTCTATTCTTTTTCTCCCAGTGAATCTTTTTACAGCAAATTTCATCCCACAGTGAGAAGAAACTTGAATTAAGCATAGAAAGAAAAGCAAGCTCAGGCTTAAACTTTATCATCTCCATTTTTTTCATTACTTACAGGCTTTATGTTCCCTACATTTATTCCACTTAAGCTAAGAAGCAAAATAACATCTGTTCATTGGGGGGTGGCGGGAAGAAACTTGTATAGAGAAAGCAGAAAGACAATGATTCCTCTTGTCTAAGCATTATAGCTGATGCAAGTTTAAGGTCAACCCAGCAAGCAGCTCTAGGGTTTCACCAAAAACTGAAGATGGGCATCCAAGCTCAGACTCCTCAGCATCCTGAAGATGCACATGTACCCATTTATGCCTCATGCCAAGGCACTGGAGACAGCAGTGATGACTACTGCTGCTACGTCTGTATCTTCTCCTGTCCTTCCCCTCCTCTTTTGTTTCTTTGTTATATTTATTAATGGGGGAGGGTTGCCACAGTGGATGTGGAGGTCAGAGGACAACTCTGGGAAATCAGATCACTTTTTCTGTTGGTGGATACTGGTACTTAACTTTGATGGTTAGGCTTGGCAGCAAGTGCCTCTCTCTACTCATGGAACCTTTTCACTGACCTGGAAGTGACATCCTGAAAAGACACTAAATAACCCTGCTACATTTGAGTGAGGATTATGAACATATACAGACCATGCTTGTGAACACTGATAAATGTGACATCACAATCTGCTTCCAACTCTACGAGGCTGGTACCATGCTTTAGAAGTATGAACTAAAGCTCAGAAATTTCTCCACCGCCCACTTAGAGAAGAGATGGGAATCCTATCCAGACAGAGGGACTGTTCAAGTGTCATTAGTAAGGGAGGGAGTCAGGAGATGGTCACAATAAAAACAGAGCATCTTGGAAGATGGACATTAGGAAAGTAAGGCCAAGCAGCCAGTGTATATCCAGTTAAGTTCTCACATTCACAGAAGTTTTGTTTTCTAAACAGCTTTTGCTTTTGGAAGTTGGTGTTGTGGAAACCAAGTGATATGAAACATGTCCATGCACAGTAGAACTCTGTCAGCAGCATGCAATCTGCATGCATCTAATGGTAACAAATGTATTTTTTTTTTCTACCAAGGTATTCAAGACAACAAGAGTCTGTATTTTCTGAACCTCCCCACACACCCCTTTGCTCTGATTAGCCAATCACATCAGATTGTGAAGTCAAGCTCCAATCAATGGAATGAGATGCAGTCACTACCTGCATTAGGGATAAAAGACAAACATCCACTTTGGCTACTGTATTCATTTGCTTCATTCTTTACAAAAAGGAATTCCTGCTGAGTTACTTTTGATTTCTTTGTTTATGTGTTCCACTTTGCAATACCAAGATTATTGATTTCCCAGCAGACTACTAGTTCTAATCTAGGCTTCAAATTCTGCAGTAGGCTTTAGACAAGTTACTAAATCCCTGGTGATGCTGGCTTTTCCAAAGTATCAGCTGATTATAAAGATGGAACATGTTCTAAAGATTTGTTGTCAGGCTTAGCATTGCCTATCTACCTAGCACACCTTAAAGATTCAGTAATGCATTATTCTTTCTCCTAACCAAGGGTCATCTCAAATAAGTATGTAAAGTTGAGAAGACACTAAATTTAATGCAAACAATGTGATGAAGAATGCGCCGAGGAAATGATGAGTGTGGCTAGGAAAGTCTAATGATATTACTGAAAGAAGACTGAGACACAGCATTTGTGCCAAAACTTACAGAAGAATGTCATCAGTTGCGATGAAGTGCTAGTGTATCTACATCCTACAGCCATCAAATGTGGTGAAATGCAAATAGGTATAGATATGGAAACAGAGAACATAGCCAGATATGACTGGAGGTGAACTTAGTAATGAGGGTACAGTTTACACTGTTATTCACCTTCCAGATGGGTTGGAAGTTTTTAGAACAACAACAAAAAAAGTATAAAACTAAAAAATAAACTATATTATTTTGCTAAAGCCTGTACAATTACCAAGAAACTAGCAAACATACATCTGTCTGACTCTTGATATAAAGGATACTGACTTCTCTTACAAATCACAAAAATTGGCAACCCTCAATGTTCTTACTATGGGGGGGGGGGGCGGAGACCAGAACAAAACAAAGAATTGACATCTGACTAACACTATCTTCTACAGATATCCAGCCACGATGTGTAAGCAAAGTTCCTTCTAGAGAAACAGCCCTCTCCTCCTACCCACTGGCAAAGCACTTTCTTGCTGGGCTTTAGGGCTCTGGAGACAAGAAAGACCTTTCAAATGTCTCTATGCAAATGCATTCACAGTCTGGAACATCCACAATAAGTAAGACAGCTGTTTCCTTGCCCTCATAGCCTCACCCCAATTTATTCTCTGAGTGGAGAGAGAATCTGGGTTGCAAACCAAATTTTGCTATAACTCATGCAACAGTTGGCAGGGGCCAGTGTTCCAGGCACTCTGACCTATATTGGCAAATCACAGACAGAACATCATAGTACAGCACACCTCTGCCATTTGTACTAGACCAGACTATGAGAACAGACAGGAATGGTGAAACATAAATCACTAGATAAGTTTGAAAAGGAAGTGAGATAATTTCCTGTTGTGGGATATTTATACACTGTGTGAAAATATATTGCTGTGGTTGGGGTAATAAAAAGGTGGATGGCTAATAGCTAGGCAGTAAGTATAGGCAGAACTCCTGGGAAGAAAGAGGAGGAATCACCAGCCAGACTCAGAGAAAGCAGCATGAACAGTGTGGATGAGTAGGTAACAAGCCACAAGGCAGAATGTAATTAAAATAAATGGGTTAATTTATTTAGTCTAAGCTAAGGCCAACTTTTCATAATTAATAATAAGTCTCCATTTCATTATTTGGGGGCTGCCTGGCAGGAAAGAGAAAGATTGGCTACAGTTTCTCACTCAAGAAAGCACCTTACAGGTTTATTCTTTGTATAAAATATTGGCTTTAAATACAGAACAAAGTCAAAACCAAAAGGAAATGATAGAATCATCAAGATCATGGAGGGAAGAACTGAGGGAAGGAATACCTCACATGTGTATGTGGCTATGTGCATGGTTTTGGAGTAACTATACATGTTACAAACATGTAATGGTGGGTCTGGCAGGAAAGAATAAAAGCTAGAGAGGCACTTTACAGTCTCTGGCTATCAAACTAGTCAAAGAATAGATTCCCAGGCTGGAGAGATGGCTCAGCGATTAAGAGCAGTGACTGTTCTTCCAGAGGTCCTGAGTGCAATTCCCAGCAACCACATGGTGGCTCACAGCCATCTGTAATGAGATCTGGTGCCCTCTTCTGGCATGCAGGCATCATACATGCAGTCAGAACTCTGCATACATAATAACTAAATAAATGAATAAATACATAAATAGTAAAAAGAATGGGTTCCCAAAATCTCATGCAGAGTGAAGAAATGGCTGAAGTCCTGGAGGCAATCGGAGGAGGAACTAAATAGGCTAAAGTAGGAAACTCTCTCCCAAAGAATAGCTGACAGCAGAGGCTGGGGACTGAGACAGCAGGTGCACAGGGATCACATCACCTCTGCTCAGTTATGTATGCCTCTGGCTTCTATTTAACTGCCCTGGGTCTCAGGACTTTCAAGATGGGCATGTGAGTTGGGGGGTGGGGATTTGGTAATTCTCTCTGTTCCTCTGGGAGCCACATTAAATGCATCTGTTCCTCTGCTCCTCATTACTGATTTGGCTCTTTTAACAGAGTATTAAGGAAGGAGGCTAGTTAGTGCAAAGGCAGTGATAACCAGGTAAGACTTCTTAATTCACCAAGATTTATCTCTCTGGACAGACTATCGCTCTCACATTGAACGAATAAGGAAAACACTTCTTTGGCTGATCATCAGAGGTGGCTAATTTCCCAAATTCTATTAACAATTCCCATTTTTATACTCCACCATTTCCATGTTGACTCACTGTCATCTTCCAGCTACTATTCAAGATGGACTACAAATAAAGGGCTATAAAAGCCACTCAGTAATTAGGGCACTCACTGGCCATATGCCAACCCAACAAGAAGAGTTGATATATTGGGAGTCACTGGTGCATCTGCCAGCCTGGTTCCCCTCTGGCTGTAGAATAACAGTGCTCTCAACAGCCATTTGTTCTTGACTAAAGGGCTGACCAGCAAGACAGCACACAAAACAATCAATAAATGCCTGTCTTTGCCTCCCCAGTGTTGGGATTATCAGTAATGTCACCCTGCCTGGCTTCAATATACAGACTGGACTTGGGTTCTCCTGCAATAACTTTACCAAATGAATCATGGCCACAGTCAACTCTTATAGAATTCTACTTTTGTTTTTTTATTTCTGCTTCTTCTCCATCTTCTTCTTATTTTTTTTTTTTTTTTTTTTTTTTTGTTTCATGTCTGTCACTTAGGTATAAAACAAAAGAAGTTAAACAAGCCAGCCTTTATGTGTCAGAATGTTAACTAATTAAAGCTGGTGTTAGCCTCAGAGTACTTTCATGCTCCCAATACCACAGTATGGCTAAAGGTATGAAAGCCAAGAGAGGGGATATACTTTCAGTTTTGTGTAAGAAAAGCACAGGAGAGAACATCAAGTGTTTAGTCCAGTCCCCAAACATCAGGGCATGTAGCCTTCATTTTCAATTTCCCCATTTACTACCACGTTCTTTATGTGTGGATTACAGTGCTTATTCATTATTTTAATTTGCATTCCCCCAGAAGGCTAACCATGTTAAGCATCTTGTTATATGCCAATGAAAGTATCTTTCCATTTGACTGTTTTTATTAGGTTATCTTAATAAAACAGTTCCAAATATACTGTGATTCAAGTCCTGGACAAAGGGGATTTGGTAAACATTCTCTCACTATGGTTGCCTACTATTTCCTTAGTGGTATGGGTTCTGCAAAATTACAGTTTATTCTTTTGAGACCCAGGGATTGAACATAGGGTTTGGTGTGCACTGTCCAAACACTTACCACTCAATGCTGTTGAAGCCTAATTTTTACAGATATGAGTCAGAAAACAAGACAATAAAGTCAAGAATCCTGGTCAAAAGTCAGAAGACCTGTATGTGAACCCCAAATCTGTACAGTATGTGATTTAAAGAATCATCCATAAGGGTTCATTTCACATGCCAACTCAACTAGTCTAAGAAGCAGCCGGATTCTTAGTCAAATATGGTAAGTTTAACAAAAATGGACAGACTGAGTAAATCAGACCACCTTCATCACTATAGGTAGACCTGGTCTCACTGGTGAAGAACTGGGGATGTCAAAATCTTACCCCTTCACAAATCACAGAAACATCCCTCCACCTGACAGTTCTGAATTCAGAGTCATTTCTTTCTCCCTTTGGACTAGAACTAAAACACGGGCTTGCCAACTTTCTGATAGATAGCACCACCAGCTCGCCTGGGCCTCCAGCCCCTTTGATTGTTGGAATATGCCAACCAACAAAATACTTCTAATCTGAATCTACCTCTCTCTTTCCCTCTCCTCTCTCCACTTACACACACAAACACGGCTGAGAATCCAAAAGGATACATCACTTGGCTCCAACAGGTCCAAATGAGTGTAACACATTGTACTCAGTTCCTGTGGAATGTCTAAAAAAATGGTCCTAGTTCTTTTTAAAAGATTTATTTTTAATTGTATGTAAGATTCCCTCAGAGGCTAGAGGAATGGTTCTCAACCTGAGGGTCTTGGACCTTTTGGGGGCCACATATCAGATATTCTGCATATTAGATATTTACTTTGTGATTTATAACAGTAGCAAAATTACAGTTATGAAGTAGTAATGAAATTGTTTTATGGCTGGAGGTCAGCACACCATGAGGAACAGTACTAAAGCATCCCAGCTTTAGGAACATTGAGAAACACTAGAGAACTGGATTCCCCTGCAGCTGGGGTTACAGGTGGCTGTGGGCTCCTGATATATATATATATATAGAGAGAGAGAGCACCATACATTTTTAACCACTGAACCATCATCTCTCTAGCCCTAAATGGCCCTAAGAAGAATACCTAGGTTATCTCTGATTTTAAAATTGCCCGATACTTATTTTGGCTTCCCCTTTCTATGCCATGATGTCTTTCATGTCAGCAATCCTCTCTAATAAAGTTAAGTCAGCTGCACCATCCCCTTTAAGGTCAAAAGGGATCTTAAAAGAATTCCATAACACACAGCTTTCAATGCTGCACTAGCTTAGGTGCTCCACAATGGTGCATACAGCATGTAATCCTTTCTGCCCCTACTTGAGAAAGAAGACAAATCAAGGGGACTGTAGCAGCTGGGTTCTTCCAGGTTCTTCTCCACACATTACTCATATACAGAGAGAATCACTCAAACCCTAAATGACATTTTAAAATCTGCATCGAAGATGCCAGACGAACCAATAAGCTCCATTAGTAAGTGCTCTATTAGGTGAGCAAAGCCTTGGCACTTTCATGCATTGTATCCAGACAGATGAAAGAAAGCCTTTCATCTTCTGCCTTTAAGATGGGGCACTTTTCCATTTGCTTGATTTCAGACTGATCCTTTCCAGGGGCCTAGACACCTGGACTCCAGACAGGGGTGCTTTTGTGAGAGCTGTAGAAACTCATTGACTGTGGCCCAACTAGCAGAAATGTGTCACTGAGGGGTGGGCCCTGAAGGTAGTATCTGCTCCTGTTCCCCAGAGCTATGCTTCTAGATTCGTGGAAATGTTATAAACGCTTTGCCCCAGGCATTCACCACCAGAAACCAAGCCTGCTCTAGCCCATGCCTTTCCAACCATGACAGACTGGTATCACTCGAGACACTCAGCAAAAATAAGTCCTTCCTCCCTTGTGTTTGTGCTGAATATTATAGTAGGCCAGGAGGAAAATAACTACCATGTATCACATGGCTCTCAGAGAAGAATCGAATGTCTTTTCTTTTGTCCTCAAAATGAATGAATGAATGAATGCCACAGAGATGGAAGCTGTTTTCTATCAGTTGAAGGTTTGCATCTCACCGGAGTGTCATTAAAATCAGCTAAGAAATGTCTAAAATAATACCCATCCCCCCAGGCCTCTGACTTCAGACCAATTAATAATCTATATGGCAGGGCCAGGCAGATTAAAAACCAAAACAAACAAGCAAACAAACCCCAGTATTTTTCAACAGGTTTTGAATACCAGGTAGTCTGGAGAGATGGCTGAGTCATTAGGAAATAATACCCACATTGAGTGGCTCACAACTGCCTATAACTCCAGTTTCGGGGATCCAACAACCCCTCTGGCCTCCTTGGGTGCCTACACACCTGTGGCAGACACTCATGTAGACAGAGACAGCGAAGAGTCACATACATCCACACCTACACAGGGTGTAACTCCGTTGTCAGTGTGCTTGTCTATAGAGCACAATGCCCTGGGGTCGATCCCCAGCAGGGTCTAAGCTGGAAGTGACTGCATAGCTATAATCACAGGGGTAAAGGCAGGAGCAAGACAACCACTGATGGTTCCACTATACAGCCAGGACTCTGAGCAAAGCCTGGTTCCTCAGTCCTGAGTTCAGAACAGATTTACTAATTGTCAGGACACTATGCAGACCTTGCTGTTTGTACTATACCTTGCACCTAAGATGAAGTGCTCTCAACTTCAAAGATGAAGCCCAAAACTATTGAGAGGAGGGCAAAGCCAGATTGGAGTGAAGAACATCCATAAGGAAAAGACATGAAAAATTCTAACAATCTTTAGAGTCACAGCCTTGCAAATTTAAATTGGGTTTCTGCCTGCCCTGGCTGGGGGGGGGGGGGAGCAACAAAATAGTTGGGTAGACACTTCATCTCAAAAGGTCAGGAGGCTCAAAGTGACCTATTCTTTGGTTTTCTCACTGACCATTAGTCACACTTCTCACCTTCACACAAATTCCAGAGAAAAGTCATCTTAACCTGGAGTGCAATGTAAAGAAAAGCCATCAATATGAAGGGTAGGCTTTGTGTGTGTGTGTGTGTGTGTGTGTGTGTGTGTGTGAGTGACTGTGTGTGTGTGTGTGTGTGTGTGTGTGTGTATACACACATGTGTAGAGAGAACCTAAATGAACCAGTTTCCACTTGGCTATGATCAATAGCAAAGAGCAAGGGGTAAAAGGCTTTTTTAATACATGGTGCTTCCTACCCTCATATCGAAATAATGATGTTTTAACAGCAATCTAGGCTGATGGCTGAACTTCAGCAAATTCCAGCATACTTAGGCATAACTATATAAAATAAATGGAAAATCAGGAGCCTCTCTCAAATTGAATCTAACTCAAAGTGACTGCTACGAATAGGGAAATTATTTCATTGGCCTACAGGCACCTCAACAAGGTGTATTTGGCCACCAACACCAAGTGCAGCCACTGCCAGATAAAGATCAAGCCTCCTCCACTCACAGGAACTATTAATTCTCTTTAATGAGCTAGTAACCTGCCATGGGTCAGAGGTACAGGTGCCATGACAATCACGCCCTGCCTGAAAGGCAGTAAGAAGATCTACCAGCAAACTCAATCGGTGTAAGCTCCATAGAAAAACCCTTATCTTTACACAGACACTAAAATGCTGTACAAAATCTTTTTATGCTGGCTTATCTAGATGTCTAGCCTGTATCTGTGTGCTCTATTTATACAGACTGAAGCCACACTGGTATGTTAAAAGTTCAAGCAAAATCAAACCATGAAAGTAAGCCAGTTACACTTTCTTCCGCTTTTCACTATAAAGAGAGACTAGCTTAACATTTCCTTTCCTCCCCATAATTAGAAAGGTTCTGGGAAGAGAAAATGTAGTCAAAGAGGCTAGAGCAGAAAATAACTTTAAAAAGCAGTCTCATGTATAGAAGAATAACAATTAAGGAATAAGATCTCCATCTCTCATCTGGGAGGTATTACCTGCCTGGGAGTTAGATATTCTTTGTGTTATCTCTAGAGAAGACTTTTGTTCCAAAACTAGGGTCTAATGTTTGAGTAGTGCAAGCCAAATCAGCTTGAAGAAACAGAAGGCTCTGTGAAGCTTTAACAGAAGAAGTCCTAACATAATATGCCAAGGAATGTGTTTGACAAAACAGAAGTAGAAAAATATTTTCCAAAGCGGCTCCTGGCTTAAATATAGCACTTGGCACCTCAAGTACACACAGCGAAGCAGCTCTAACTCGGCGGTGTCATGTGACTTTCTGAACTGCAGGAAGCCAGATGGTGAGGTTGGTTATTCATTTCTCAGCTCCTCATTCTCTTTGCCCTTCCATTACCAACTATCAGAAGGGCTGGAAAGGAAATCACTGGCTTGACTGACCTTTGTTCCTCATACGCATTCTCTTCTGTAAAATCATGTTACTACCAACTTCCTGACACCAACTGGATAACTCTTCTCAAGTGTTCTGGATAATACAACCAAGACCCAACCACTGTCTTACTAGGTGACCCCGCCCTTCTTAAAGAAGGGTGAATTTCTCTCCTCCTCACACTAAGCACAACCAGAGATTCAGGTATCATTTTCAAGACAAACAAGCTCCTTTTTAAATGTAAAGAGACAGACATACAGTGGGATGGGCATTGGTTTCCTTAAATTGCTCCTATCCCAGGGTTGATACTAAAGAAGCTAGAAACTAATAAAAAATGATTAGGAAAAGGAAAGATAAAAGTCTGTTCTCTCAGTTAAAGAACAGGGGACGAGTAAGGGACAGAACTTTAGAAGAGAGTGGCTCTACTTCAGCCAATCTACATTCTAACTGGAAATTATGGAGAAGGGAACCAAAGACTACCAGGCAGAAAGAGGTACCTTAATCTCTGGGCTCCACTACAAGGTGATATCAGAGAAGTGAATTAAGTAGAGAAAGCAAATTTTATTTTTTTTTAATCTTAAAACATTTACGTTTATCTATTTATGTAAATGAATTTTTGTTGTATATATGTATGGGTATAATGTGCATGTCTGGTGCCCAAGAAAGACAGAAGAAGATATTGTATCCCCAGAAACTGTAGTTAGAGAAGTTGGGGCTAAGAGCCTAAAATTGTTTCTCTTCAAGTACAAGGAGTGCCCTTAATTGTTTATCAATCTTCAGGTCCTCCCACCAAAAATCAAATTTCCCCAACACCGGGTAGAAGTTCTTGCTCTCCTCATACCTTCTACTGAGAACTATGGGACTCCAGAGCTGTTGAATCAACTAGAAGGGAAGAAGAAAACCACTGGTCCCATTGAATGTGTGTGGAGGAGTAAGTATTTCTTTTCCTTCTCCTAGTCAAATTAGTAATAAAACAGCAAACAATAGACAAACAACACCAAACCCTGAGGGGGCTAAAGAGATGAGCCATCAGTAAGAGAATCTACTGATCTTGGGGAAGACCCAGGTCCAGTTCTCATCACCCACATGGTGGCTTACAACCATCTGTAACTCCAGTTCCAGGGGATCCAAGGCCCTCTTCTGGCCTTCTTGGATAAAAGGTACCCATGTGGTGTACATAATATGTGCAGGAAAAAATACACATAAAATAAATGACTCTTAAAATAAAAACAACTGAAAGTTTAAATAAGAGTCAGAAGTTCATAACAGCCAAAGTGAAAATTAGTCATTGTAACATGAATCAGGAAAGTTTTAACAATGCTGAAAAAGACAATCACAAGACACCAACTTGGAGGTAACAGAGATGCTATAGTTATCTGACAAGGACTATTGCAGTGATTATAGAAGTGATGCCAGAGGCCACAGTGAATGCACTTGACTTAAATTATAAAATATATCAAATACCTTAGGAAAGAAACATATCACAAGGTTGAAACAAATAGAATCCTACATCTAAATATGGCAAATGAGCCAAAACAATGGGTGAGCTTAATGAATAATTCACAATGGAATCTAAAGATGGAGGAAACAAGTAGAAGAAACAATTTCAGGCAACTTGAAGACAAAACATGAAAAATTAAGTACTTTGAAAACCACCAAGAATGCACTTGCGAGGTGGAGGCAAGCGGATCTCTGAGTTCTAGCCCAGCCTGGTCTACAGAGTGAGTTACAAGACAACTAGGAATACACAGACAAAACCCTGGCTTGAAAAAACCAACCAACCAACCAACCAAACAAACAAACAAAAATAAGTGGGTACTGTAGTAATGGTGCATGCCCTAAATCCCAATACTTGGAAGCCAGAGGCAGGTGGATCTCTGTGAGTTCCAGGACAGCCTGGGCTAAATAGAGAAACCCTGTTTCAAAATGAGAGACAGACAGACAGACAGACAGACAGACAGACAGACAGACAGACAGACAGACAGACAGAGAGAGAGAGAGAAAGAGAGAGAATAGGAAAGCAGAGGAGAAGAGACAGAGACAGAAACAGACACAGAGAGAATACATACCAGTCAACCAATCTGCCTCAGGGAACTATAGTATTTTGTTCAAGATTTCGTATTTTTGTCACTAGAATCCCACAAGGAATGAAGAAAGAACACATCTAAAAATATACTGGCAGTAATGATCACAAAATTTCTCAAATTAAGCAAAACATGTAAATGTAGAAATTCAAGAAGGTAAGAAAAACTAAAGAGGAAAAAAGTTAATCCACATAAAATATAATACAATGAAGCATATGAAGAGAAATAAAGGCATTGTTACATGAATCATTAATAGCAGACCTACCATAAAGAATGAGTGAAGAGAGGACTAGAAAGACACCTTGTGGTTAAGAGCACTTGCTCTTGGAGAAGACCCAAGTTAAGTTCCCAGCATCCATGTTGAACAGTTTACAATTTCCGGTAACTACCAGTCCAGAAGAACTGATACCTACTTCTAGCTTCCCAAGGCATTCCTACAACATATGACACATGCTCATATAGACACACACACACACACAAACACACACACACACCCAAGAGACATGCAAGCATACAAGAACGAATAGATTTACTGACCAAAAGGAAGACTAGAACAGAAATTAAATGTGTGTGTGTGTGTGTGTGTGTGTGTGTGTGTGTATGTGTGCGTGCATGCCTGTGTAAGTATGATTCATGGTCCTTCTCCCTTTCAATTTCCTAAATAGGCTTAATAATTGGTACATAAGGTATAATACTGTTCAGTGTGATTGTAAGCATATACAAGTATTTCAGACAAGTATATTATAAAGATGTAAAAGAAGATAAGGTTTAAAGAATACACTTGAGCTAATAAAATTACCACCTCAGCAGAAGATACATTGAGTCTATAATGTAGATTCTAAAGCAACTACTAAAAAGATCATGAAAAGAACAACATGGTAAAACTTTTGAGATAAACTGAAATGGAAAACTTGAGCAATGCTTAGCTCTCAGGAAAGCAGATAATAAAAATTACAAAAAAATAAATGAAAAAGTAAAATAAGATAGCTATAAGCACTAATGCCAAAAACTACATAAAATGTAAATGGACAATAAACTGTAAGAAGCTTAAATATTAGTCTTTCTTTCAAATACCAATGAACATGTGATAGACATCTGTCCTAGTACAACCAATATATATCTAGTATATTCTGTCCAATAAGTCTTTCTTTTCTTACAAAGGACTAGAGTTCAATTTCCAGCACCCACACTGGGTAGCTAACAACGGCCTGGATCGAGTTCAAGGGACTCTGATGTCTGTTTTCATAGGCATCCACATACATATGTAGTGGGATATTTACTTTGTCTCCTTCAGCGGCACTGGCCACACCCATTGGGGGTGGAGCCAGGGGCGGAAGTGACCTGTGAAACTAGGTCTGAGGAGGAGCAAGGGAATGCTCTCTTGCTGGCGGGACGCAGAGAGGAGAGCATCTGGTGGAACCTGCTGATGTTCATTTGTCTAGGTTGTAAGTTATTTCTCCCTGAATAAACACCTATTTGGCCTATTTGTTTATCCTGATCCTTATTAAACCGCAATATATATATGCGCACAAATAAAATTTTAAGTATTTCATTTTCACCTGCATGTAGATACAATTGTGTTCTATAAATACAAGGGAATCAAACTAGAAATCAGAAAGAGACAGATCTGAGGACAAGGTCTGAACACTTACATGCTTACATCCATGCTTTTAAAAGCCCAACAAATGCCCATGACTTGGAGCTGAACTCTCTAAAGAATTTTCAATCAGACAGAAGAAAACTGCAGCATATAAAAATCTGTGCAATACAGCTAAAATAGTATCAGAGGAAGATTGATAGCTTTTACATTAGTAAAGAACAAATTCCTCAAATCAATCTCCACAAGAATTCACACAAAGAAAAGCAAAATAAAGGCAAAGGAAAGGATAAAGATATGATAATTATTAAAAAAAAAAAAAAACAAGACAACAGAAAAGTTAATGAAAGTTAATGTTTCTTTGAAAAGATTAAACAGAAGGCAATTTTTCCTGTAAAACTGACAAAAGGGCACAAACACATAAGAGAGAATTATCAATATGAGGAATTAAATGATGCTGCTAGTGGCCATTTGTGCATAAAATCAGAAGGGAATTCTAAGAGGGGCATGCACTGATGACTGAGGAGAAATGAACTCATAACTGGAGAAACACCATAGTCTATCTAAGAAGCAGAACTAGAACAGCTTTTGGATTATTATAGAAATGAAACTTTCAAACTAAACACACAAGGGAATCCATAGGGTTACATACTACTTCATTGACACAACAAACCTAATGTAAGACCCTCAGAATGAGGAGTCTCCCAGTTTTGGTCGGTACCCCCAAGAACTCAATGTCGAGTCCAGTTGCTGCAACACACAAGAGGCTTTAATGAACAGGAAACGTTTGTGCAAACGGGCTCCTCCAGCACACAGGCTAGAGAGAAGCACCATCCCCTGGGCACAGGTGTTTTTAAAGGCAAAACCCACAAGCTTAGGTAGGGGGTGGGACCCTCTGTCCATTGAGTACATGACCCTTTGAGGCCTGATGGTCTCGCTATTAGGGTCAACAGACCTTAGGGCCTCAGGGTGTGCTAATTTATCTTGTCTGGGCAAACCGGAGGTACAGTTATCTCTTTGTTTCTTAAGGACCCTATTCACCACCTGCTGACTCACAAGAAAGGAGGGGCAGTGTGAATTCTTGGTATCTTGTTATCTCAGGGCCCTGTGAGAGGAAGTTAGCAAATTCCAAGGAACAGATGTTGGTCTGGGTTAGCTTTCCAGGTTAGTCTGTCCTTCATTTCAAGTGGGGGGTTTCTTTAACTTTACTTTTTTGTCTTTCACTAACAACTATGTGAAGAATACCAATTCAACATGATCTTTCCAGAAAATGAATATAAATTTACAAAGCAAATATTGTCTGTTACCAAAAATATCTACAGACTAGTGTATCCTCCCATGAGCTCAAATATAAACATTCACAAAAGAAAAATTTTACCAAACTGAACCCAGCAATATATGAAAAGAAATAATGGTCCAGTGAGATCTGCCTATCGGTGCAGAAACATCCTGACTATCAGCCCAGCCTTTGTCCTCTATCACCAGGCCTTGGCTAGAGGTGAGTCTGGGCCCAATTCGGGCAGCCTCTCCCCTACACACTTCCCTGGGAACTCCCTGGGTTGGCCCCGATCACTCTGCTCCTGTGTCTTGCCCCCATCGAGAGTTCTCTTAGGGCTCTGCTGATACACCCCCATTCATCCCCACAGAGAGCCTGCCCTCCCCCTACCTTGTGCCCTACCCTGCCCACTGTCCTACCGCTCTGGTTGAACACTGGGACAGAGGGTGGAGCCAACAGTCCAGACAACTTTGGGGAAGTTCTGGGAGCAGCTCTGAACACAGGAGACCTGCCTATCCATGTGGGACCACTAGTAATTTCCACTTTCTTGGTCTCTGACCCCCATCGCTGATCCTCTACTGAAGTCCCAGGCACCTCCCAGAGATCTGCCTATCACTGCAGGACCACTCTGAGTTCCTGCCAGCAGGATCATTGACCCCCACAGCAGAGCCTCTGCTAAAGAGGCCTCAACTGGAGAGTCCCAGGCCCAGGCTAGATCTGCCTATAGGCACAAGGAACGTCCAGCGTCCTGGCCTTCGGGATCTCTGATCCCCATCTCCAGTCTTATGCTGGAGCCTGATTGCTGACCCCCTTCCCTGAGCTCCTGCCTGTAGAGAGACCTCCTAGAGAGCTTGGACCACCCAGAGCTACAGACATCAAAGCTTTGACCCTCATAAGCCCACTGGGGAAGTACCATAGAGAGAGGGAGAGACCCGACCAACACCTACTGGAAGAAGCTATGGGAAGACTGCAATACAAGAAAATACCTAACAACAGCAAGACAAGCCTGACACCACCAGAATCTAGGGAATCTATACCAACTAGACCAGAACACAACAACAAAGCAGATGAAGCAGAAGGAAACGACTTAAAAATTATTGTCATAAAAATGATAGAGGCCCTTAAAGAAGATGTGAGAAAATACCTTAAAGAAATGGAAGAAAAAGCAAACAAAAAAGTGAAAGAAATGAACAAATTTCTTAAAGAAAGTACAGAAAGACAAGAAAGAAAAAAAAAAAAAAACCAGTTAAGCAGGTGAAGGAAATGGTTCAAGACTTGAAAACTGAAATAGAGAAAATAAAGGCAACACAAACCAAAGGAATGCTGGAAATAGAAAAACTGGGCAAAAGATCAGAAACTACAGACACAAGCATAAACAACAGAATTCAAGAGATGGAAGAGAGAATCTCAGCTGCAGAAGATAAACTAGAGGAAATAGATTCATCCACCAAAGAAAATCGTAAATCCAACAAATCTTTAACACAAAACATCCAGGAAATGGGGGACACAGTGAAAAGGCCAAACCTAAGAATAATAGGCATAGAGGAAGGTGAGGAAGCCCAGCTCAAAGGTGCCGAAAACATATTCAACAAAATCATCGAGGAAAACTTTCCCAATCTGAAGAAGGACATGCCCATGAAAGTATAAGAAACATACCGAACCCCAAATAGGCTGGACCAAAGAAAAAAGACCCCCTCGACATATAATAATCAAAACACCTAACATACAGAATAAAGAAAGAATATTAAGAGCAGCAAAGGAAAAAGGACAGGCAACATATAAAGGCAGACCTATCAAAATTACACCTGACTTCTCCATGGAAACCTTCAAGGTCAGAAAGTCCTAGATAGATGTTCTACAAGTACTAAGAGACCACGGATGTTAGCCCAGGCTACTATACCCAGCAAAACTCTCAATCACTATAGATGGAGAAAACAAGATATTTAATGACAAAACCAGATTTTTCCAATTTGTATCTACAAATCCAGCCCTACAGAAAGTATTGGAAGGAAAACTACAACCCAAGGAAGTTAACTACACCCACAAAGATGTAGGCAACAGATAATATAACTACACCAGAAACCAAGGGTAAAGCAGGACAAATATATTCACAATACCACTGCCAACAACAAATCTAAAACAAACAAGCATCAACAATCAATGGTCCTGGGCTGGAGACATGGCTCAGAGGTTAAGAGCACTGGTTGCTCTTCCAGAGGTTCTGAGTTCAATTCCCAGCAACCACATGGTGGCTCACAACCTGGTACCCTCTTCTGGCACTCACGTGTACATTCAGGTAGACCACTGTATATATAATAAATATTAAAAGGAAAAATCTTTAAATAAACAAACAATGGTCCTTACTCAACCTCAACATTAATGGTCTTAACTCACCTATAAAAAGACACAGGCTAACAGAATGGATACAAAGACAGAATCCATCCTTCTGCTGCACAGAAGAAACACATCTAAGCTTCAAAGACAGACATTACCTCAGGGTAAAGGGTTGGGAAAAAATCCAATCAAATGGAACCAAGAAGCAAGTAGGTATGGCTATCCTAATATCTAACAAGTTCGACTTCAACCAAAATTAATCAAAAGAGATGAACACGGTCATTTCGTATTCATCGCAAGAGAAATCCATCAACACAAAGTCTCAGTTTTGAACATCTACACCCCAAATACAAAGGTACCCACATCTGTAAAAGAAACGCTACTAAAATTCAAAGCTCACATAAAACCTCACACACTTATAGTGGGAGACTTCAACATACCACTCTCACCACTAGACAGGACCACCAATCAGAAACTCAACAAACAAAAAAACTAACAGAAGTTGTGTCTCAACTGGGTTTAACAGACATCTATAGAATATTCCATCCAAACACAAAAGAATATACCTTCTTCTCTGCTCCACATGGAAACTTCTCTAAAATCCACCACATACTAGGTGGCATAACAAACCTCAACAGATACAAGAGAATTGGAATAATCCCCTGTATCTTATCAGAACACCATGCTTTAAAATTGGAATTCAACAACAACACAAATCGCAGAAAACCTACAAACTCATGAAAACTGAACAATGTGCAATTGCACCACACCTGGGTCAAAGAAGAAATAAAGAAAGAAAATAAGGACTTTCTAATATTCAATGAGAACATACCCAAACTTATGGGACACCTTGAAAGCATTGTTACCAGGGAAGTTCATTGCACTAAGTGCCCATATGAAGAAAACAGAGGATAGTCACACAAAAGAATTCACAGCACAACTGAAAGCCTTAGCACAAAAAGAAGCAAACTCACCAGTGAGGAGTAGACACCAGGAAATAATCAACTCGAGGGCTAAAATCAACAAAATAGAAACCAGGAAAACAATACAAAAAAAAAAAAAAAAAAAAAAAAAAATCAATGCAACAAAGTGTTGGTTTTTTGAGAAAATCAACAAGATAGACAAACCTTTATCCAACATAATGAAAAAGCAGAGAGAGAATATGCAAATTAACAAAATCAGAAATAAAAAGGGGAAAATAACAACAGACACAGAGGAAATCCAGACAATTTTCAGGTCATACTTTAAAAACCTGTATTCTACAAAAATTGAAAATTCAAAGGAAATGAACAAATTTCTGGATGACTATTACTTACCAAAGTTAAATCAAGAACAGACAAACAACTTAAATAGACCTATAACCTGCAATGAAATAGAAGCAGTCATCGAAAGCCTTCCAACCAAAAAAAGCCCAGGGACAGATGGCTTTAGTGCAGAATTCTAGCAGACATTCAAATAAGAGATAATACCAATACTCCTAAAATTGTTCCACACAATAGAAACCGAAGGTTCATTGACAAACTCTTTTTACAAGGCCACAATAACCTTAGTACCCAAGCCTTACAAAGACACAACGAAGAAAGAAAACTACAGACCAATACCCATGATGAACATCAATGCAAAAATACTCAATAAAATACTGGCAAACCGAATCCAAGAATACATCAGAGAAATCATCCACTATGACTAAGTAGGGATGGTTTAACATACGAAAATCTATCAACGTGATCCACCATATAAACAAACTGAAAAAGAAAAACCATATAATCATCTCCCTAGATGCTGAAAAAGCCTTCAATAAAATTCAACACCCTTTCATGATAAAGGTCTTGGAGAGATTAGGAATAACAGGAACATACCTTAACATAATAAGAGCAATATACAGCAAACCAACAGCCAACATCAAACTGAATGGAGAGAAGCTTAAGGCAATTCCTTTAAAATCAGGAACAAGACAAGGCTGCCCTCTCTCTCCACATCTCTTCAATATTGTACTTGAAGTTCTAGCTAAAGCTATAAGACAATAAAAGGAGATCAGTGGGATCCAAATTGGAAAGGAAGAAGTCAAACTGTCTCTATTCGCAGATGATATGATAGTTTAAATAAGCGACCCAATAAACTCTACCAGGGAGCTCCTACAGCTGATAAACACCTTCAGCAAACTAGCAGGATACAAGATGAACTTAAAAAAATCAGTAGCCCTACTTTTGTCAGAAGACAAAGAGGCTGAGAAAGAAATCAGAGAAACATCACCCTTTACAATAGCCACAAACGACATAAAGTATCTTGGGGTAACACTTAACAAACAAGTGAAAGACCTATATAATAAGAACTTTGTGGCTCTAAAGAAAGAAATTAAAGAAGATACCAGAAAATGGAAAGATCTCCCATGCTCTTGGATAGGTAGGATTAAACACAGTAAAAATGGCAATCTTGCCAAAAGCAATCTACAGATTCAATGCAATCCCCATTAAAATCCCACCACAATTCTTCACTAACCTTGAAAGACTAATAATCAACTTTATATGGAAAAACAAAAGACCCAGGATAGCCAAAACAACCCTGTACAATAAAAGAACTTCAGGAGGCATCATCATCCCTGACTTTAATTAAGCTCTACTACAGAGCTATAGTTCTGAAAACAGCCTGATATTGGCACAAAAATAGACAGGTAGACCAATGGAATCGAATTGAAAATCCTGATATTAACTCACACACCTATGAACACCTGATTTTTGACAAAACAGCTAATAGAATACAATGGGGCAAGGACAGCATCTTAAACAAAATGGTGCTGGTACAATTGGATGATGGTGTGTAGAAGACTGCAGATAGAGCCATGTCTGTCACCATGCACAAAACTCAAGTCCAAATGGATCAAAGACCTTAACATCAATCCAGCCACACTGAAACTCTTAGAAGAGAAAGTAGGAGGTACCCTTGAACAAATTGGTATAGGAGACGGCTTCTTGAACATAACTCCTGGGGCACAGACACCGAGAGCAATAATTAATAAATGGGACCTCTTCAAACTTAGAAGCTTCTGTAAAGCAAAGGACACAGTGGATAAGACTAAACAGCAGCCCACAGACTGGGAAAAGATTTTCACCAATCCTACATCCGACAAAGGGTTGATCTCCAAAATATACAAAGAACTCAAGAAACTAGTCAACAAAACACTAAATAACCCTATTAAAAAATGGGGTACAGAACTGAAGAAAGAATTCTCAATAGAGGAAATCAAAAAGGCAGAAAGACACTTAAGAAAATGCTCCACATCCTTAGCTATCAGGGAAATGCAAATCAAAACAACTTTGAGATACCATCTTACCCCTGCCAGAATGGCTAAAATTAGAAACACCAGTGATGACTTATGTTGGAGAGGATGTGGAGAAAGTGGAACACTCCTCCACTGCTGGTGGGAGTGCAAACTCATACAGCCATTTTGGAGATCAGTATGGCTGTTCCTCAGGAAAATGGGAATTAGTTTACCACAGGACCCGGCAATCACCCTCTTAGGCATATACCCAAATGATCCACATCCATGCAACAAAAACATCTGCTCAACTATGTTCATAGCAACATTATTTGTAATAGCAAGAACCTGGAAGCAACCAAGATGCCCCTCAATTGAAGAATGGATAAAAAAGATGTGGCACATGTACACAATGGAATACTACTCTTCAGGAAAAAGTAATGGAATTTTGAAATTCGCAGGCAAGTGGATGGCACTTGAAGAAACCATCCTGAATGAGGTAACCCAGTCACAAAAAGAGGAACATGGTATGTATTCACTCATATATGGATTTTAGACCTAGAGCAAAGGATCACCAGCCTATAATTCACACCACCAGTGGAACTAGGATACAAGGTGTATCCTAAGAGATTCATATAAAGTCCCTCACAGAAGGGGGAAGGGACAAGTCCTCCAGAGCACAGGGGAAGTGGGGGGGGGTGCAGTGAATGGAGAGAGAAGTAAGAGAGAGGGGAGGAGAGGAAAACATGTGCTACTAGGAAGATTGAGTCAAGGTAGGAAAGAGAGAAACAGAGAGAGAGAGAGAGACAGAGACAGAGAGAGAGAGAGAGAGAGAGAGAGAGAGAGAGAGAGAGAGAACATAAAAGAGGGAGCCATTATTGGTTTGAAGAGAAAAGTGAACCTAAAGAAAGGTCTAGGGCCGCCAACTAACAATTTGAGCAACCATGGAAAGGCTACCATAAATGCCCTTCCAGGATAGTGAGATCAACAACTAACTTATCCATGGAGCCCTCATCTAATACCTGTTGGAAACAGGAGCAAACACCCATACCTAAACACTGAGTCGAACTAGAATCCAGATGCAGATGGAGAGGACAAGAACAGGTTGCAGAAACACATAGAGACAGCTTACCTGAACAAGGAGGAGCTAAGGGGCCCCCAGAGTGATAGCTGGGAATCCAGCATGGGACTGACTCAGGCCCCCCTGAATATGGGTGTCAGCCAGAAGGACTATGCAGTCTAAGGGACCTCAGACAGTGGAACCAGGATGTATCCCTGATGCACAAAAGGACCTTGTGAACATATACCCCATGGAGGGATAGTGCCTTAACCTAGAGACAGGAGAGAAGTCCTAGTCCGTACTTCAAATGACCTGACAGATCTACATGACCCCACCTGAATGGCATTGCCCTACATGTGGAATTGGGGTGGGAGGATGGGAGGGAGGGTGGTCAGGGTGCATGTGAGGGGGCAGAGAGGGTAAAAGGGAGGGAGGGAGAGGGAACTTGGATTGACATGTAAAATAATAAATTAAGTACAAAATTAAATTTATAAAAAAAGAAAAGAAAGGAAATAATGAGACATGGAATAACTGAAGTGTTGTTTTCTTGTTTTGGTAGATAAGGAATACTGTTTCATTACAGTGACAGTGTGAAGATCAATCAGTATAATTCATAATACTAACTTGCTTATAAAGAAAACTCACCTTGAGTGGTGGTTATACACTCCACAATCCCAGAGAGAGGGGGATGCAGAGTCAAGTGGATCTGTGTGAGTTCAAGGCCAGACTGGTCTACAAAGTGAGTTCCAGGACAGCCAGGACTGTACACAGAGAAACCCTGTTTAGAACCATCACCTACTGCACAAAAAAGGGGAAAAACAAAAGCAAACAAAAAACAAAACTTTACACCATAATATCAACTAATCAACTGATTCAGAACTATCTGACAAGTATAAAAGTATAAACTTTCAAAAATTATGATTAGGGGAGACACTTCAAGCTGGCCAAAAACAGTCAGAAAAAACCTTTGACTGCCATGGTACATCTTGATGGTAAGTAAAATGCTTTTTCTTGTTAGAGTTTGGGAAGTTCTCACCACAATAAAGTACCAGAAGTTCTAGCCAAAGTGGTGAGTAAAGGAAATGTAACACATTAACTACAACTGAAGAAATAAAATCCTCTGATTTTACAGATGGAAAGTGTATTTATATAGTCCAGGAATGGGGATATAGCTCAGAGTTTAAGAGTACTTGGTTTGCTTGCAGAACACCTGGGTTCAATTCCCAACACCCACATGTTGGCTCACAACCATCAGTAACTCCAGTTTCAAAGGATTCAACTTGTAACACCCTCTTTTGACCTCCAAAGCCATCAGACACATATGTGACACATAGGTATGCAGGCAAAACATCCCATACACAATTAAAAAAAGATTATTTACATAGAAAATCTAATGACATTTATCAAGAATGTGAAAATGAAGTTAGTAAGATTGGGACAGGGGAGGGATTTAGATATCTGCTCATTGTTCTAGAATCATGAATCACTGGCTGGAAAGAATCCCACAGGATGGGCTAATCCTGGGATTCAAGGAACCAGATTGGGGTTTTGGCTGAGTCAATCACCCATAAGGACAAACAAAGTAATGGTTGGAAGGATTATTATTGAAGTCAACACAACAAATCACTATCGAGGAAAATGTCATGAAGCAAGGCGCTTGCCCTGCAGGTAGGAGCTAGGGCCCCAGCAAATCCTGGACTCTAGCTGTGGTGGCAGTTGAGTAATCAGAACACTTCCTGGGGGCTGGAATGCTGGCTTATTGGAAGCTTATTGTGCAAGCCTGACCACTTGAGTTTGCTCTCTGGAACCGCCTGTAAAGTCAGTCAGATTAGCACATTTGTAACCCAGCATTCCTGCTATCCCAGAGAAGTAGAGATAGTAGAACATGCCAGAAGCTTGTGGGCCAGCTATCCCAGTGTGCATTGCATAGCATTAACAAAAGGGACCTCGCCTCAACAACATGGAAGGAAAGAACTAACTCCAGAGAGTGGTCCTCTAATCTCCACATGCATACCAAGATACCCACGCACCAGCACAACAACACAATTACTTAATTTTAGATTCCTTTATTTAGCATGCATGAGTACTTTGCCTGTATGTATGTATGTATATATGTGCAACACATGTCTGCCTGGTGATGTGGGAACAAAGAGATGGTGTCAGATCCTCTGTAACTGGAGTTACAGATGGTTTTGAGCTTCATGTGAGTGCTGAGAACTGAACCAAGGTCTTTTGCAAGAGCAACAAGTCTTCTTACATGCTGAGCTCTCTCCAGCACCATGGCAGGTACGCCTGTTACATGAAGCCAACATTTCCAGATGCATGCAATTTGGACTGCTGCTCATGGTCTAGCAAGCTCTTCACTTTCTTCTTTTGCTCATATCAGACAGACATCCCAAACATGCTATTCTTGCATATGGCGCCAAGAAAGTATTCCCATCCACATTTCCAGAGGCTCTAATCTTTCTTGAATATCCGAGAGTAACAATTTGTTTAACTCAGCCTCAAATTTAATTTTTCAATTTCTCTGGGCTTTATGCCAGCATTTTTCATTCTCATGTTAAGGTAACCAACCTTTGACTAACTTTTTAGCTCATATTTAGAGAATATATTGCTCTAGAAATATTCATAGCAAATATCTAAGTACGTATCTTCTCTAGCTACTATGCTGAGGGAAAAACATATTAATTGAAATGATAAGGCTACATGAGGGCAAACTAAACAGCATCCACTTTCAGAGCTCGACAGTCATTTATATATATGCCATCCATATGGAAAACTAAATGAAAATAAATGAGTGTTATTACTGTTTCTAGACCAATTGAATCATTGCTGTAAAGCCACTATGTTATGCACCCCCCCAAAAAAAATGGTTTCTTTGTATAGCCCTTGGTTGTCTTGGAACTCACTCTGCAGACCCAGCTGATCTCCAATTCAGAGACACACCTGTCTCTGCCTCCCAAGCACAGTGCTCTGACTGTGATGCCACTGTTTAAATGTCTTAAGCCTTGGTTATTAGTGGATGGGTAAATAATTTAATATTCTTCTAGGAAAATCTGTTTTCATTTCTAAAACTGTCACCATTGATATTGTCTAATAATTTGAAGATGAACATAAGATTGATAGTCATTCAAAGTGAGTAACAGTTAAGAAAAAAACTAGGATAAAATTAGCATTTTAATCTCTGGCTCTTGGCTTTGCTATTATTGGCCTATGTGAACAGGTGCATCTGTGTTCTTGGGGGGCAAGACTTATGCTGTAGAACAGTTCACAGCTTCTCTGGTCTGTACTCACTAGAGAGCAGCTACCAGTTCCAAACCATCTGTAAAAGCAAGAACATCCTCAAGCACTGTCTCCCAGTGGGTAAAAAAAAAATCATCCTCATCTAAAAACCCCTGCTTCAAATGAGCAAGTAGGCCTAATCAGATGAATCCTGAGGTGTACCTAAATTCTGCTTTGGCCCTTTGTGGGTATGATGGTTTGAAAGAAAATGGCCTCTAAAGGGAGAGACACTATTAGGAGGTGTGACCTGGTTGGAGAAAGTGTCTCACTATGGGAGCGGTCTTTGGGTCTCTTTGGCCCAAGCTTCCCTCAGTGTGACAGTCAGTTGACTTCCTGTTACCTGAAAGATGCAGCACTCTCAGCTCCGCCTGCACACCACCATGCTCCCTGGCACGATGATAAGGGCTTGGACCTCTGAAACTGTAAGCAAGCCCTCTCAATAACGGAAGAGTTGCTGTGGTCATGGTATCTCTCTACAGCAACAGAAATCCAAAGACACTGGGTTTAGTGCTTGGTGATTTCAGCAGAACTGTCAGTGCATTATCTCCTAATGGCCACATTTTATGAATCACCTAAGTCCAGCCAAATTCCATGGTGATGAAAGATCACTGAAAGGCCACGGCCTCAGCTTTACTGAGATTCAAATAGTGGTGGCCTTGCCTGCTTTTTTATCCAAGAAACTGAAGGTGTCATTCTGAGATCTGAAGACAATGCATGGGCACTAGGGAGCATACCTGAGGAATCAAGGGTCAAACAGTCTGATATCCAGGCCTGTAAGAAAAACACAACTCTCCCCCATTCATGGAGTCAGGATATCAGCATTCACAAGTTCCTCAGAGAGTTCCTTTACCCAGCAAGGATCCAAGTCACTATGCATCTAGGTTTTCAGAATAATCTCAACAGGATAAGCAACCCTTATGAAACCCTCACCACACATGCATGCCCAACCACAATAGAAATGTGTGTTTAAATCACAAACTGAGAAATAATGAAGGGCAGCATTTTGTACCTGGAAGCTATCTCCTCCATCTATCTTGTCTATGTCCCATCAAACCAGCAGTCTGCTTCTGCAAATTCCACTTGCTGCTTATCTCTCCAAGCAGCCCACTTCTTCTTATCATGCATCGCACTATTGGACTATGGGAAATTCTTTAGCAGTCACCTGCCTTGCTTTTGGCCTTCTCTCCTGTCTAAAACATGAATCTACTTGCCTTTCTCAGTGCATATTCCCTCATGAGATTCCCAATGTACTTAGAATGAATCTTGATACCTGCAAACTTTTGTTTTTTGGGTTTTGTTGTTGTTGTTTGTTTTTGTTTTGTTTTGAGACAGAGTCTCTCTATAGTGTTGTTCTAGGTGTCCTAGAACTTTCTATGTAGATCAGAGATTCATCTGCCTCTGCTTCCTGAGTACTGGGCTGAAAAGCATGGGCCACCAACTCCCGGCTTCTTTTTCTTAACCATGATTTACCTTAGGGTATACAGGACGGGAGACACAAAGCAAGGGTCAAATGCAACTGCACCTCTGCACAGGAGTTAAAAATGCTTGAATAGCTAATAACACAAATGCCTGCTAAAAGCCTTTAAATGAGCAGGACTTGGGCTTTTGGAAGCTAGAAGGCCACACTGTGCTCCTCTGTGCATTTCCATAGTGCTGTTCTTTTCTCAAAGACAGTGAGAAAGAACTGAGCCAAGGTTATTTTAAACCTAGCAGGCCTGGGGGCTGGGAAAGTTAACTAGAGAAATTTCAGTTTCTCTTTCTTTTTATCCATCATCTCAGTTACATATGGTGGTGTGTAACTGTGCTTTTGATGTAACTTCCATATATAAAACACAAAGTCCAACTAGATTTAAGATATACAAACACAAAGGTATCCTATTTCCATGATGGGGCAGAGAGGGGTCTAAGCATGGTTCTAATATATGCAAGACAAGCAAACTAGAAAAAAATACAGCCATATGCTAACAGGAATATGTTTGGATGACAAAATTAAAGATGAGTAAATTGATTCTCAATACTTTTAAGATTCTAAAAGTTTGCTTTGTTAAAAGTCTTCATCTACATAGCCAGATCTAGGGTCTACAGCAAAGACATTATACAATTATTTCAGAATGCAAAGATGGATCACCCACCCAGTTTTTCCTATGTTGCAAATCTTTGTGACCCAGACTGCAAACTGTTCTCAACTAGTGCTTTCAGAGTTAACTGCAAAATCAATCACACCTAAGCTTTTTCATACACAAATGTGTATGGGGAAGAGGGCAGGGCAGAGAGAGAAACAATACTCAGAGCTGAGAGCAAATTCCCATAAAATTGTTAAGTGGCTGCAGGCTGTATAGCCTGGAGAAGAGCAGCTCTTGCTGAATATAAGCACATGGAGGAAGACAGTTAGGAATCACAACAGTCCTGTGATAACACCAGGCTTTCCTGCCAGTACCTCAAAATCAAATGTTCCAGAACATTCAAGACGTCACATGCAAATCTTTACTTTGAGCACCCTTTTGGTATGCTGGTGACACTTGGCTAGGGAACACTTGACTAGGGAAAAAGATACACTTCAGATCCTGGGATGGTAAGACAGGGTAAATAACTATCTGCCAAAAGTTGCCAGCTCTTTCCCTCTTAACACAATCTACAGCATGGATCTTGGTCGGAAGATGAAATCTGTGCAGAGCCTGCTGACTATTCTGTCTCCTGCAATTCTTTGCATAATTCCCAAGTGCTAGGCTCCAAAACGTTAGCCTGGAAGACACCTCCACTTTATCACCCAGTTGTTATGGAAATGTAAATGGCTACAAATATATTGCATGGGCTCAGATTTTACACATTTTGTAATTGTGAAATAATTTAACTTTGCACAGAAAAATGCTTCTTGCCATTATTCCACTTCGTCATTCATATCAATTTCAAAAGGTGGAAATTACCTATTGCCAGGGAACTGCAAGCTTGCTGCTGTCAGCATAGGAGCTTTTATGATTTCCCTCCATTATCCAGCTCTTCTCCTTACCAACGTGAAAATGCCAGTGGGGGAGGGGAAGGTGCTTCATTCAATGCCCAAGGATTCTATCAGGAGAAGGGTGGGAGTGCAGAAAGAGAAGAGAGGGAGGAGAAGACGCAGTCAATGCCCACCCTCCCAGATGACACTGGAGGACTTCACAGTGACTCCATAAAGCAGATGGATGGATGGATGGATGGATGGATGGATGGATGGATGGATGGATGGACGGATGGACGGACAGATAGACAGACAAACAGTAATTAAAAGGGAGAAAATGTCTACATCCATCCACTTATAGTTAGGGTATAGACTGTCACATATACAGCAAACTGTGATTTCCAAAATATAACCTAGTCAGACTCCAACCAAACACAGATGACAGAATAAAGAGTCTCTATTCCTCCTCCATGGATGATAAGATGGAATTCATGGGGATTTATTACCAAGGGAATTTTTTTTTCTCCTTTCTGCTCAATTTGATATGCAGAGGAGAATTCTAAATTGTCATCATCTATCACCATGACAATTATAATTTACTGCAGGACTCTGTTAAGTGTTCTTATACATTATGCAGTCCTTGCCTCAGCACTTTGAAATGGGAGTAGTATTATCTACCTTAGAGACAATAAACAGAAAGAAACACAGATTAGTTGAGAACGTTGACTAAGATCACACAGCTTAGTTAAAAGTTAATGTGGAACTTGAATGTAGGTAACTGAATATTCATTTCCAACTACTTTCATACTCTTACGAAAAATCTTATTAAAAAGCCAAGCCTTAGGAACTAGAGAGATGGGTCAGTAGTTAAGAGCACTTGTTGCTCTTGTAGAGGACTTAGGTTCAGTTCCCGGCACCTACACAAAGGTACACAATCATCTGTAACTCCAGTCCCAGGGGCTCTGAATCCTTCTGGCCTCCATGGGTATCAGGCATACACATGATGCACATACACCTTGTATACATGAGAAAAATAAATTAACCTTGAGAGAGAGAGAGATTTTTTTTCCTCTTATTTTCTCAAAGGCCAGCTGGATCTTATGACCACTGATAATGCAAAAGAAGTCTTGGCGTCACAGAGTGAGCTTCCTGAATTATCATTCCAGGCTTTTGTTTTCTAATAAAATATATTTCTACAATATCACCAAGTCTCCATCAGGGATAGAGAAATAAGTTACAAAAGTGCTAAATTTTAAAAAATCAACAAGGATATTTAGGGTCACATATTGAGAAAATTCATTCTTTTAAAGATCAGAAGTCATTGGACCTCCTGACAGTTGTGAGCTACCATGTTGGTACTGTAAGAGTAGCCAGTATTCTTAAAAGCTGAGTCATCCCTCCAGCCCTTAGAAAGTACATTTTTAACTGTAAGTTCAGTATCTTGCAAACACCTCAAACTCACTCTCCCATCATAGTTTACTATTCTCAAATGGTATGTAACACTAATGTATGAAACAAGCATCTTTTAGTATAAATTCGCTGAGAGGAAGAAATGAAGAACTATCATCTAATATTCATGAGGTTCTAGATTTGACACTCAACAAGCCAAAGGGAGGAAAGGGTACCTATTGGTTATATCCAGAAATAAGACAAACAGCTGAGAGACAGACAGACAGACAGACAGACAGACAGACACACACACACACACACACAAAGAGAGAGAGAGAGAGAGAGAGAGAGAGAGAGAGAGAGAGAATGACATAAACAGTCGGAATTTATGCAACACCTTCTATGAAACTAAGAACTTTACAAAACTCTGAACCCTTTATGTCAATAGCCATAGGACCTAAATACTATGGTGCCCCATCTTGAAGATAAGAGGGCAGAAACAAAGGCAAGCTAAGTATCTTGCTCAAGGACACCACAGGTTAAGTTATTGCTGGGATTCAAAGTGCAAACTCCATTGCTACTGCCTTTCAAACAGAGCAAACAGAAAAATATATTAATTAAGAAACCTAAAGATAATGTACCCTTTACTTTATACAAACAACAGTGAGCAACATGGAGACCCAAAGGAAATTATTACCTGAGGGGCCAAGAGCTTTGATTAACTAAATGAGGGTCTCTATTTAAGGGTTGAATCCCTAAGCAATCAGCGAATGACAGTGACTCCAACTCTACTTTGCTAGCCTTGCTGGACTTTGGTTTCTACTTAAATCTCTATGTGACTGCATTCAAGTTATTCTAGGCAGTGTGCTGCTGATACCTAAGAGAAATGAAACTTTCTCTCACATTTGGAGTTAAAGGCCAACAAAGATCAAGCACCTTGCCAGTGACCTTCAATAGAAGCAAAAGCCTGGTCAAATCTTGAAATTAGAGACATAACATTGGGAATGTCAGTTTTATGATCTGAAATAGTCTCTTAACTGTCAATCTGGCATAACAGTGCATACCTACAAATGTATCTGCTGACAATAGTGATATCAAAACATCCATTAGCAGAAAGGCATGCTAGTGCCTTTTCCAAGTTCCCAAATCTCATTAAAGAAAATGGTCTAGATTTCTGCTCTTATAATGACTTCAATTAAATCATTAAATCATTAAATCAGTGAAAGAGGGAATGGCAATAAGTATTCTGACTTTCACTTTCTAATCAACCATCCCTTTTGTCTTTTAGATTAAACAAATCTCACTATAATAAAACAAGAAGAGAAGGGACCATCATCTCCATGGGCGGTCAGAATGTCTAGCCTTCCATAGCAAGCTATTACAGCATTTTGGAGCCATTTATGTGATGTCAGAGGACCAATTATTTTGGGACTCTCCATTCTGGGAATCAGACTGATAAGAGAAAATGCATCAAAGATATAACCATCAATCTGCTACCACACATGCACCAGCCTACACCCCAGGATTCCAATGTGAATACACATTTTCTGAAATAAATTAGGAATTGTTCAGGACACAAAATCATCTTTCCTGACATCAGCTTAGAGAGCTAGAAAAAAAAAAAAAAAACAATTATCATTTTCTGCATATCCACTCACAGGCTGGAATGCAATTAGATAAACTGTGAGCATATATGCCCTCCTGAGGTGGGAGTGCATAAGGGGCAAATGAATAAGCCATTCTAGATTGGAGAATGGAGAGAAACACAAATGTCAAACAATCCTTCCATCATGTGTAAATTACAGGACAAATAATCTTTTCTCAACACAATGAATGCTGGTGTGTTGCTTTAGAAGGGGCATCTTTTTAAGCACAGAACTCAACTTTATAATTAAACCTGGACAAACTTAAACAAAGCCATCTAAAATGGCATCTAGGTTTCCAAGGGTGGAAAAAAAAATAGACCCAAAAGTAAGCATTCTAAAATTTAAGGTCTCTGAGCTGGAGAGACCCACAGAAACAGCTGACCTGAGCAAGTGGGAGCTCATGGATCCAGCTAGACATCTGGGGATTCAGCATAGGACAGAACCAGGTCCCCTAAAAGTAAATGACAGTTAGGAGGCCTGGGCAGTCTATGGGATCTCTTGCAGTGGAACCAGTATTTATCCCTAGTGCACTAATGGACTTTAAGAGCCTATTCCCCCATGGAGGGATACTCTTTCAACCTACATACATGGGGGAGGGCCTAGCCCCTGTCCTAAATGATGTTACAGACTTTGATGATCCCCTATGGGCTCAGCTGGGCAATGGTAAAGGGAGACTTTAATTCCAGCACTCAGGAAGCAGAGGCAGGGCATATGAGTTCCAAGCCAGCCTGGTCTACAGAGTGAGTTCCAGGACAGCCAGGGCTGCACAGAGAAATTCTGACAAAACAAAATAAAGAAAAAAAGAAGACACAGTAAGTATGGAAAGGAAATGGTGCATGAAGATGAAAATGTTAAAAATACATTGCATAGAATTCTCAATAATTAATAAATACCTTTTAAAAATAAAATTTCTTGGGTAGGTAAATATATAAACATGGAGCCACTGAGAAGGAGTCTGTTTTTCCATGTAAAGCTAGAACCATTTGTGCAGAATAGCTGAAACTGCCTTGCCCTCCTCCTGCTCATTAGAAGTTACAGGACTTTGAGTAAACAATTTACTTTCTCTTACAGTTTTTAAAACATGGCAATTCAGAAGCTGCCTCATCAGGTCCTTTTGAACACAATATATGATTAATAGTCCTAGAACTACACTTTAGATAAGCACATGTTGACTGAGTGCATATTATTATTGTTTTATGGTGGTAATGGCATGATACTTGTCTACCTGGGCTGCTTTGTACAAACAGATTAATTATTCTACATCGTTTCCCCCTCCCGCTTCCTTCCAGAGCATGCTATCAAGCATGCTATCATAATGAGTTGGCGGTACTGTTGGGAGCATTCTATGAATTGTCACAGGTGACAGCATTTGTATCACTTAGCAACTAGGCTATGTACTCAGAAACTCACTGTCAAGTGATTTCATCCATGTGTGACATGAGAGTGCATTTACACAAACTAAGACAGCTGCAGTAGTCAAATTGTTGATGTAATCCTGTGGGACCACCATAGCATACCATTTTTGTCACTGGTGAAATATCATCGTGCACATGACTGTATTATAATACACAATGGGATAGATTTTAGCTATTTCTAGTCCAGAACAAGAGAAGATAGTTGTGAGCCTTTCACTCTGCATATATGTATCAAAACATCATGTTGTAATCTTTCATTATACAGTACAAAGAGACAGTATTAGGAAGTACAAACACACCATCATGCCATCCTTATTGACCTGTCACACTGTTCTAGAATAGTCTACCTGCTTTAGAAGTCACCTTGGACATTCACACAGTCTTTGGTCATTTTCTGATAGGTGCTTCTTTTATGTTAGATGGAATCAAGTTGTTACTATAGAGACTGTATGTTCCTTAAGCTTAAAATAATTGCACCCTGGTATTTACAGGAAAAGTTTACTAATGTCTAATTTAGGAGACTCTTTCTCAATTAAAACTAAGCCAGGCTGCTCAGTTTGGTGCCAGAGGTAAACACTGTGGCTTTTCCAGGGACAAACGAGTTAGTGTTAACTTGGGGGGTGGGGAGAAGTGGTGGCATATTCCCAATTTTCCAATGAAACCATTTCAATCACCTTTTCTTTGTTCTGACTCAGCATCTGTACTAAACTTATTAGCATTTTCAGTAATGCCTCTGACTTTTACTACTACTACTATTGTTATCATTAGAAATAAGAAAAAATGCAAATGTGATGGATAAGATAGCAAATAAGATGGCTGGGTGGTAGTGGTACACACCTTTAATTCCAGCATTTAGGAAACAGAGGCAGGTAGATCTCAGAGTTCCAGGCCAGCCTAGTGTACAGAGTGAGTTCTTAGAGAACCAGAACACCAGAACTATTACACAGAGAAACCTCGGCTTGAAAGACAAAAAAAAAAAAAAAAAAAAAAAAAAAAAAGTGAAATAGAGCCAGGAGTGTGACATAGTTCCAGTACTCATGCAGCAAGATCATGAGTTCCAAGTCAGTCTAGGCTATATAACAAGACCCAGATTGGGACATTACTTAACTGGTAGTACTGGCCTCACATGCCTTGGGTAGTGCTCAGGTCTTTGTGCATGTTGTCATAATTGCTTTGAGTTCCTATGCATGTATTATGGAGAGAAAAAAAAGGTTTTCTACCAGTCATCTACTGCTTCTACTCTGTTGTCTTTCTACCCCCTCTTCTGCAAAGGTCCCTGCACCATGTGAGGTGGGAGTTGCAATATGGATATTTTATTTAGGGCTAAGCACTGTGTAGTCACTTATTCTCTGCTCCCTGACCAGGTGTGGGTCTGTGTTGATTACCATCTGTTGCACAAAGAACATTTGCTGATAAGGACTGAGAGACTCACCATCTAGGGCTGTAACAAGAAGTCAGTAGAAATCAGTTTAATAATATGTCCCATTAGCAGTAAGACAGTATTGTTGCAGTGTGATTCACACACTTGAGTCCTAGATAACATGAGGTAGTCACTGGGAAGCTTCCTCTCTACTGGCTAGTCTTCACAATGCCAGTCGTTATGCATGCTAATAGAGGACAGTAATTACCAATCTCATCCAGACGTGAACTCTGGAAGCTACAATAATAACCTGCTTATAAGCTAAGTCTACTGGTGCAATAGTGTCACCAATGCCATGGACATAACCAAACCTTTCTGATCAGTTTTAAGTCTTGCTACAAAATAGAACCTGGCCCAATAATTGGAGCCCATGACCTCTGATTAAGGCAGGTCAAAGGCCCTAAGGTAAAATCTACTACTATAACTTTGACAATATTATCAAACCAACTACTAAATATGATTTTTAATCTTAAATCAATATGGAATATTTTCTCAGTCACTTACAGACATGTAAAATGCATTGAAAGATTTTATGTTCCCAGCAAAGAACAGACATGATAACATCCTGACTTCTTGTACTGTAGACAAATGGTTTTTTCAACATTCATCCACTGCCATCTTTTAACATTATTGTGTGTGTGTGCGTGTGTGTGTTTATGGGTGGTTTCTGTTAAAAATGCCCCCAATTCACCTGCTGAAGCCCACACAGTGTGTCTAAGGACACAGCTATAACCATGACATGCTTTTCATGGGTGCTAGCTAAGCTTCATTTAGCAACCAGTTTTAGTGCATCTGATTGTGAATTCAAGAATAACCCACCCACAATAAACCATTCAGACAGAGGAAGAAGCAATTCCCCAAACTGAGAGCAACGTCTGTATGTGTGACAAGATGATAAGAAACAGGCTAAAACTGTTTGTGAAATGGTGGACAATAAATTAAGTACAGTAGATATCTTTGTTATGAGGCTAAAAGTCAAAGAAAATGTCAGCCATGTTATCCAGGACCAGGAAAATATCAATCCCTTTTCAGTGGCTTTAATTATACAGAAAAAACAGGATGTGTGCTTTATCAGAAATATGTATAAAAGTCACGGGTAACTAACTGCTCACACATCTATAATAATCCTAGCACAAACAGACTGAGGCAGGTAGACTGTGAACTGGAGGCCAATCTGTGTTATATAGTAATTTCTAGGCCAGCTCTGGGATGTATTCTGAGATATAGGCAGGTGTGGCAATGTAGAATTTTGTGTTTGCTCTGCTGGGTTTCATCTTTGGTTGGAACCAGTATTTCTTCCCTATGCTTCCTTTCCTCCATTTTGGAATGGTAATGTAGATTCCGAGCCACTGTATGTTGGAACTATATGATCTGCTTTCTAATTTTGATTTTACAGGTTATTACAGCTGAGACATTGCCTTAAGTATCAGAAACATTGAATTTTGGACTTTTAAACAGTGTTGAGACTGTCATGGAGTATGTGGGCTTCTGAAGTTAGACTAAAAGCATTTTGTGTTGTGACAAGGCTATGGGACTCAGGGAATGGAATGTGGTGATTTGAATAAGAAAGACCCTTTAGGCTAGGGAGTAGCCTAATGTTTGGTTACTAGGGAGTAGCAGTATTTGAAAGGATGAGGAGTGACCTTGTTGGAGGAAATAGGGTGAGCTTTGAGGTTTCAGAAGCCCAAGCCAAACCCCATGTCTCTCCCTTCTGCTGGTGGATCCAGAACTCTCAGCTACCTCTGCAGCACCATGTCTTCATGTCTGCAGGAGTTCCACCATGCTTCCTGCTGTGACGATAATGGACTAAACCTCTGAACTGCAAGCCAGCCCCAATTAAATGCTTTCTTTTATAGGAGTTGCCATGGCGATGGTGTCTCTCCACAGCAACAGAATACAGACTAAGACAGTAGGTACATATGTAGATATAAATAAAGCATCTTTAAACACAAACACAAAAACCATAAGATTATGATGGATGTGCAGATAAAAACTGATACTAGAGGTCCATAGAAACCTAGTTAGGTTTTTACATTAGAAGCTGAGTGTTGGCTCTGGTACTCATGGTAACTTTACAGAACACAGCTCTCATGGGTAACAAGAACTGACTATACCTGGACCTTCCTTTAATAAATATGCATTTTGGACTTCAGCACATTGTTCTCAAATTAAACCTCTGAGCAGTTCTGTCCAGAAATCTGAATGTTTTAAGAGTTCTTCACTAACAACCCATGTTTTATAAATCACTGTGCTGTGTCACAATCTTCATCAGATCCAACAGAACTCCCAGAAGCCTAATCTGCCTAGCTTTTAAAAAGCTTTTGTACAGCCCCAATCTGACCTACATGCCCCACAGTGATGCATGGCTCATGCTTTGAAACTGATCTAAATCTTGCAGAAAATATTTCATCAAACCATTAAAAAAATAAAAATAAAAAGCAGAAAACTTTTAACACCTTCCATATGGTCATTAAAAAAAGTAATCACACACCTGCTGAAGATGCTGCTCTGTACCAAGTGGAAAGCCAGGGATTTGTGTGGTTGCCATTGGCAACCTGTCACTCTCAGCAAACTTATCACCTCTTTCAAACTTCTCATTTGTACACATATGTTCACCAAGCACTATTATGCAAACAAGCACAGCAATGCATAAAAGACATTAAAGAAAATCAAATCAGAGGTGAGCCAAGGTTTGTATCTCAGTTACTAAATGCCTGTATAGCATGCATGAAGCTCCTGGGTTTGCTTCCCAGCATTGCATTCTTGCCCCTACTCCAAACACAGGATGATCAGAAGTTCAAGGTCATTCTCTGCTACATACCAAGTTCTGGGTCTCAGCTTGGGCTACAGTGAGGCTTTGTCTCAAAAATTTAACAAAAACAAAAGAAGCTAGGCATGGTGGCACATGGCATTATTCCTAGCATTTCTAAGGCAGAGATAGGTGGATCTCTGAGTTCTAGGTTAGCCTGGTCTACAGAGGGAGTTCCAGGACAGCCAGGGCTATACAGAGAACCCCTGTCTCAAAAAAGAAAGTAGGGGAGGGAGAGTATAGACATAGTTGCTATAAATAGTATCTTAAACAACAAGAATGGATTTGGGAGTCATCCTCAAAGGTCTAACAACATTTTGACTGTAATATGGAATTCAATTCCTCAGATGTTGTTCCTCTATACCAGTGGTCCTTAACCCTTTAATACACTTCCTCATGGTGTGGTGACCCCAACCATAACATTATTTTCATTGCTACTTCATAACTGCAATTCTGCTACTATTATGAACCATAGTGTAAACATCTGCTATTCAGGATATCTGATATGTGACCCCTGTGAAAGGGTCATTCAACTCCCAAAGGGGTTGCAACTCACAGGCTGAGAACCACAGCCCTACACACAAGTCACCCAAAACATGATGAGAATAAGGAAGTAGCTGGAAAGTGAGTTTTGAAAAATGCCACATATAATAACATCTTGTAGACCACCACACAGGGGTGGTGAAAGGTCCTGGCCTCCTATATCCTGGCCAAGAATGTAGCAGCAGAAGCAGCACCTCATCCATCACAGACAGGCTCGGCCCAGGCACATGCAACCAGTGCTGACATCATGGAAGAGTCTTTCTGCATGTTAGCTAGCAACTAAAGACAGTTGTCTAAGAAGACCTAAATTTAATCATTCAAAATGCAGCCTGGAGGCCATAAAACAGACTATGGGTGTGGGAACACTGACAACAGTGCTTCTGGGGCAAGATAAGTAAAACTGGGTGATGAATCTGTATATATTTGTCACCCAAGTACCCCTTAGTTATTTATTGTCTAATACACACACACACACACACACACACACACACACTTACTTCAAGGAATAGTTACAAAACCTCTTTGTCCATGGATTTCTTTTACATACCTACATTACATACATTGAAAATATTCCAATGTTTTGGTGTTCAAAGCCACAAATGTGTAACCAGCCAGTTATAACACTTTCAAAAACAATGTGATGGATCTTTCACATTCAGGGTGCAGATTCATCACACATCATTCAAACAGGCAGTGTGGTGGGGCCCCTTCTGAAGTTTCATCGCTGCTGCATTCATTACAAGAGCACACAAGCAAGCCATGCGTAGGTAGAGAAGAGCTTTGGGGTTCATCAATGACAATACCCATCTAAAACCTACAAAATGCTAAGAGAATAACACATCATCCCACCAATGGAGCACATCAAGAAGGGATGTTCTATTTGAAGAATGGTAGTGTCCTCTCAATTCACAGTGAATAGAAATGGGACTTCTTGGCTATGAATGGGAATAGAGGAGAAATAAAAAACTTAAAATTTAGACATTTCAGTTTCAAAGGCATTTGCCAAAACTATTTGGTGACAACATAAAAGCTTTCAGGAAGGAGGGCACAAGGGGTTGGGCCTTGAGGAACAAATCATGAATCAATAAAGACTAGGGTATGAGAGCATGTGTGGTGAAGGAGGCTGGGGTTGAAGGGGAGGACTGAGATGGAACAGAACGAGTGCATGCAAAGCCTGGGACAGTCTAGTTCATCACAATTCCATGTCGGCAGGTTCCTGTGGGAAAAGCAGCCAGAAGGTAAAATTTAATTATTCTTACTGAGGCCCTTAGAGACATGCAAGCGTAAGGAGCTTGCTTCATGCTTGGCACAGACTAAGGAAGGAAGGACACACGAGGGAGACGAGAGTGAACCAGGAAGAATGGGTGTCTTCTAAAGAACTGTTCTGCACCCTAAAGGAGGAAACAACTTCTCAACACCCCCACTTGCAACATATCTTGTGGAGGACTTTCTGAGATATAATGGTTTAGAATCTAGGCTGCCTGGCTATCTAGCACAACTCTTAAAAGCTGTGTAACTCAGCTTGCCTTGTTCCCCCCCACACACATTACAATGGAAATTATATGGAGTTTAAAGTAATTAATATACTTAAAGTACAAAGCATGCTGTGTTATTCAATAGGCTGTACTGAAGCTGGCTTGGATTTACTAATGAAACCAAAGGGTTACTAGGAATTTTTCTCTGTTACATACTGAATGACATCAGAACCAGTGGCTCAACACTACTAGACCCACCCCACCTCCCACCAACACAAACAGGAAAACACTCATGCAGAGAGGAGGTGTACTCATGTTCACATGTATATGTAGACATACATATTAGTTACATTTCTGCCACAGTGAAAAAATACCATAACCACAGCAACTTACAGAAGGAAGAGCTAATTTTGGATTATTATTATTGTAGAGGGAAAAATAACATAGCGGTGTTAGGCATGGTGTCTGGAGCAGGAAGTTGAGAGTTCATAATTTTAACCACAAACAGGAAGCCAAGAAATCAAACCAGAAGGGACCAGGCTATGAGCTCTCACAGACTTTATCTACTGAGTACATCCTCCAGCAAGACTGCACTTAGGGGAAACATTCTCATTCAAACCACAATATAAATGTTTATTCATGCATGTTCACATGGGTACACATTGTGTAGTTCTGCGTACATACAGAAATATCATCAATGTTGTCACCATTAAGAGTTTTATATGTTACTCAAGCAGAGATCCATTTGAATTTTTTAAAGGTTATATAAAAAATTGAGACACTGTCACAAATCCTCAATCTAACAAATACAGATGTCCTCCAATTTACAATGGAGTTGCCTACACATGAGTCCACCAACTAAAGGCATCAAACTGAAAATTCACTCAAGACACCTAACTTGCTGAACTCCACTGATCAGCCCAACCTTCCTTACATATTCCAGCAACTACATCAGCCCATGATTGGCCAAAAATCATCCAACACTAACCTTCCTTCATAACAAAAGATGGAATACCTTATACAATTCATTTACTGAACTCGGCACCGAAAGTGTATAGGTTAACCTCAAACTATCACACCATTAAAGAGTGTAGGTCAAAACCTGTCTATACAGGAGCATCAAAAACTTCCAGGCACAAGCTTAGTCACTCTGGGCTATTGCTAAGGTACAACAAAGGCTTTGCCTACAGGGAGTTTGCAATCTAAGATGTATTACAAAGATCATGTCCTAAGGAAAAGGCAAACTCCCCTCCTCCCCTGCTCCATCTGCTGTGTTTGGTCTTCTCGAAGATTAAAGGAAGAACAGGTGGAAATGTGGCACCAAGAAGCTGATGAGCACAGCATTACTTTTAATAAATTAAGTACCACTGGGGCTATTTGGCTCTGATTCCCTCCCTTAGGAGCCTCAACTATCAACACAGTTAATGTGGAGATTAGCTTACAAACAAGTACATATATGCCAGAGGCACACATTCCCATTCTTCAATGGAGTAAGAGTCAACACACATATACTGGGACTCTAGAAGTACTTTATTCACTTCCTTTGGAGGCTTCATTCACTGTTTTGGGATATGTTTATAATGTAATATAAATAAAGTTCTGTAACTGACACCCAATGCTTATTGAGAATGGGTTCCTGTTAGAACTTGAGGTTATTCACTCAAAGTACATTATGCACAAATGTGAATCTGCCAGGATAAACTCATTAGTTTGTATTAAGAGTATATACTAGTAAGTTTTTAACTTAAAAAACACACAATACTTGATGGGAGATGTCATTCTGTATATGTTTCTCATACTGGTTAATGAATAAAGCACTGTTGGCCAATAGGAAAGGAAAATAGGAGGGACTAGGAGACAAGGAGGAAATAGGAAGTAGGAAGGAGGAGTCAAGATGGAGAGTCTGGAGAAAGCAGTATGCCGGCCGCCTCTCGCTGGTAAGACCACGTGGAAATACATAGAAATGGGTTAATAATTAAGACAGAGCTAGCCGATAAGAAACTAGCACCTGGCCAATAGCATTGTATCAAATACAGAGTCTCTGTGCATTATTTGGGGCTGGCGCGGCGGTGGGACCAGACCAGGAGGCGGGAGGAAAAACAGTACTCCTTACAAATACTATTTCTGCAAAATAAGTAAATGAATTAGTAAATAAACAAGCCAATTAATGAAAAATAAAAATTTGGGTACAAGACTCTAATCCTGACTCAAAAAATAAAGGAGACCAGAAAACGACTACTACAGTAGCCATTACCTACAAATTAAATGTCATCTTGAAAAAGTCACAAGCTTCTTTTTATCTACCACTTTATGTGGGGGTGAAGTGGGCATAACTAGATTGTGTTTAAGACTGACTTGCAGCTCACAGCCACTGCACAATGCTCTGGATACTGCCGGCCCACCCATCCCCTCACCCTTGCCAGGCTCCAATCCACACTACAAACATGAGTCCAAACCACCAGGGAAACTATGTGTATGACTCCAATCTCCATTCCTTTGAGGAAATCTGCCTAAGACAGAAGTATTGACACACATACAATCATTTCATTATAGACACAAAACCCAGGCAGAGTCCTTATGGGAGAAAGGCTAGTTTTCATTTTACTAAGAGAGGTATAAAACACTCATCTCAAATTAGAGATGTACTTTCCCATCAGACAATGTGGCTGCTGCATCCTAAAGTGTAAGAAAAATAATAACACAACAACAACAAAATAAACCCAAACTAGAATTTTCATCAAGCAGATTCACTACAGATCTCAGACTCAGATTAATATTAGAGAAAGAGTTCATGCTTTCATACAGTGGAATGCTAAAGGAGAATGGTAGGGACTAGATATGAAGAGAAACGTGGGCTTTAGTGTAAAAATCCTGGATCTTAACCTCAAATCATCAAACTCATTCTACAGAATGAAAGTAATATAGAAAATACGTTCATTTTGTGATAGCCACACATGTAGCGAATTCCCAAATGCCAAAAGTGCTGATGCATCAGATGCGACGCTGAAAAGATAGCCCCTTTGATTGGTGGACTGTCTGCAGGTCACAGCAGTGAGGACACGTGCTTACATGTCAATGTGTAGAAACAGAATAATAAAGTTTGTGTCCTGAGCATCGAGCTGTTAAGATAAAAAGAAGAGCAAGAAAAAAAAAAAATGGGAAGGCCACAAGAATACCATGCAGACACTACCTGTGCAGGGCAGAGAAGGGGTAGATGTCTTAGAGACTACGATAAAACTCTGACTAGGAATGGCATTTTATTAGTTAAGTGATGGTCTGATACCACTACAACAATTTTCAAGGGACTGATCTCAGAGAGCAGATTGGTATCAGCAACTGACGCCTACTCCTTTGCAACCTGCTTATTGTTACATTCCCTAGAGGGCAAGCTCCCCCCCACCCCCACCATCTATTCCCCCCACCCCAGTATTAAAGTGTGGAAGAAAATTATTCCACTTTGTTTGATGACTACAAAGAGACTCAACTCATCATACCATGACAGCAGGATGTGATCAAGAACAAACAAGTGTTGTCTTGTATTCCAGCCCCTCAATTAAGGCTTTAGAGGTTGAAAGGATAACTGTTTAAAAAATAAGTTTTCAAGCACAAAGGGGCATCAAATAAACGACCACTGTTGCCACCTCTTGGTGGCAAGCAGAACTTCTAGGCTTCTGCTTGGCCTTGGAGGGTTTCTTCTAAACTCAGGAACTCTAATCAGATGAACCCTCCAAGTTTTCCATGGGGGGGTGGGGGGTGGGAATCACCTACAGATTACTGTTAATAGTAATGGACCTTCTCAGCCAGACACAGCATGAACTGTAGAAGAAGCCTGATCACTCCCTTCAATATTCAAATTTTGTGAGGGCTCATATTTTTAATTTAAAATTTCATATGATTTTTTGTACAATATACCAGAGTAATCCACATCTATTAAACATGAAAAAAATTTAAAAATTATTTATGGGTCAACTTTTATAATCCAGCTGTTTAACTGTTATCATCCAAGATGTTAAATACACAGTGCTTTAGGGACACTTGATCTTAAGCCTCTACTTGTAACCTTCAGAAAGTTTCTTACCTGAAATTGAGAATAAAGTCTAAACTGGGCTCTGCCTCAGTCTGCTCTATGCCCACAATGACCCACAGTTTATTTGTAAGGCTAAGTACTGGGGCTGAGACTTCTAGGATGCTTCTAGCTCTGAAACACAGAGACCTTTAGACATAATCCCTCTGTCTACTTGGAACCATAGGTGCAAAATCTCATAAAATGTGAGCTCTGAGAAAGGAGAACAGAAATTTCACTTATATTATTAAAACCTAACCGCAAAATAAGAGCCTTTTCTCCCTCACACTTCTCAAAACCAATACAGTGCCTTTCACATGGGGTTACCTCATTTGGGAACAAAGTAGCTCAATAAGGCTTAGCATTTGAATGTGGGGCAGGAGAAGCAATGGCCGCAACAAAAGAGGTCTCAAAAATTCTGTGAAGTCAGCCATTAAAGGCACCTGCCACTAAACACTGAACCCATACAGAAGACAAGAAATGGTTTCCAACACTGTCATATGACTTCCACAAGTTCACCATGGAATTCACCTGTTTTTATTTTAATGTAAAAAGAATTTTAAAAAAGATGTTAATTAGTTTAGATCCTTCCATACATGTGACAGCCGTTAGCCTGAGTGTTCTGTATTCCTGATAAGGCCAAACAGACAGGCAGGCAGGAGAGCCTGGAGGACAACCTCAGCACACTCATAAGCACACACAGGCAGACAGAGGCACACAGACAGAAAGAACATAGGCACACACAGGCAGGAACGTATGGCGGACAGCCTCAGCAGGTGACTTTCAAGTAGGACTCCTGTTCAGACTAAAGAAGACAAGCCATCCAATCTATCTGCAGGAACAGAATCAATGGTTTCATTTTACGCTATGACCACAGACATTCCCAGCCTCACAAGGTGCCTGTGAAACTCCATCTACAGGAACTATTTTGGGGGAAATGAACTGGCAGCCAGAGCTTACACATCTCTTTTGAAACAATTCAACATTCTCTAGTTTCTAGAACAGCCATTCTCAACAGAGGCGTTCTGTTCCCAGATAGCTTTCAACACTGCCTTCAACAAAAGAAAAGAGAGGAACTTGCAACATGCCTTGTTTTCTGTGCCCCCCCTTCTGCCATGAACCCACTGTTCTCTGGCTGGCAGCTTATCCTCATACAATCTGCTACAGAATACAGAACCCGTACACTTCCCACACACATCACTAACCTAACTATACTAAAGCATAGGCTTCAAGTACCAAATCTGCTGCAATTCAATATTACAAATGAAGATTATGCTCACTCACTGCAAACTCCAAACATCAGTAGACCCTGAAAAGGGCATTCCCAAATTGCTTTGCTACTGGTTCCATCAGCAGAGGGGGAGCACTGATACTCCACAGCCACACTTTCCATACACACAGCAGGAGACTTGCTGTCCTGACACTCTGATCTCACCCCAAACCTCATGTCCACCCGTCTTAATCACAATGTGGGGACACCAAGGCTCATGAAGGCAAGTTAAAATTAAATAACAATATCTAAAATTAAATAACAATATCTGCTTACATGTGTCACGCAAGGCGGGTGAGAAGTCCCAGATGTTTGGGGCTTCAAAGGTAATTTGAAATAACATCAGATCACCTTTGTAAAACTGCACACCTGGGACCAGAGAAGTGGCTCAGAGGTTAAGAGCACTGGCCGCGGGCACTGGGCTGAGTTCCTGGAATTCAGTTCAAGAGAGGAAGGAGGGAATCAATGAATGAGGAAGGTCAAGACCATGAAGACAATCACAGAGACAGCTGACCTGAGCTAGTGGGAGCTCATGAACTATGGACTGACAGCTGGGGAACCTACATGGGATTGAACTAGAACCTCTGAATGTGGGTGACAGTTATGTGACTTGATCTATTGGGGAGGCCCCAGGCAGTCACACCAGGACCTATGCCAAGGGCATGAACTGGCTTTTTAGCGCTCATTCTCTATGGTGGGATACCTTGCTCAGGCTTGATACAGGGAGGAGGGACCTGGTCCTGCCTCAAAGTGATGTGTCAGACTCTGTTGACTCCTCATGGGAGGCCAAGGAGTGGAGGGGGGGGGTAGGGTGAAGGAAGAAAGGTGGGGGAAGGGAGCACAGGAGGATGGGAGCGGGAACAGTGATTGGTATGTAAAATAAGAAAAGATTCTTTAAAAAAAAAGATAAAAAAAAAAAAGGGGGAAATGGGGGGGGGATATACCTTGAAAAATTTGAATACTATTGAGAAGTTAGTAGCGAACTTTAGGAAAAACTGAGGAAATTCTCAAATGGCAATCACACATAGAATAACATAACACACAAACAAAAGCACAACCCACTATGAACTGAGAAAAACCTTATTCCAAGTATGTACAATGGACAGACTAATGAGGTCACTTTTTACAAGAGAGTTCAGGTATACCCACTGAGCCAAGAACAAAACATAAATAACAATAAAACTGAAACAACTGTCTCACAACACAAGCCAAACAATTTACACTGGTTCAATCAAAGAAACAATGTGTTCTAATGCTGCAGATGACTTTGGCTGAATTGCACTCAGGAACAAATGATGGAGAAGAAATAGGGAAAACTTAACAGATATTTGAAGATAAATGTGGCCAGACTCAATTTTCACTTGGCATGATGGTATCTGCAAAACAGCTGCAAAGAGAAAACCCACCTGGTTAGCCCAGCAGAGAGCAGGCAGCATTCTATCCAACCGGACATTTTATAAACATTCAGATATTCACCTATATATTAACAAGCACAATACTATAGAACATTCTATAGAATATGAAACTATAGAATATAAAAAATTCCACATGGCTATTAAAAAGAAATGGATCCTGTGCACTCACAGTAATAAGGGCAGACATAAATTAAAGGATGAAAACTAATATTTTATAAAAGCCACAGCATACAAAATACTCATCTGTATTTAAAGCAAAAACCATGAAAAGACAAATATCAAGTTACTGACAGTGGTTAGGCCAGACAAAGAAACTGGAGCAGTGACTTTCAGCTCTGAATTAAACTTTCTGAAATCATACTTCTTCCCACGAATGTAAGCTGTTCCTGTGTATCTGATCTGTGAGAGACGCCCCCCCCCCATGCCCCACCAAGAACCTCCCTTTGATACTCCAAATCTGTGGATGCTCAAGCCACTTATGTGATGGGGTATCCACTACTCCAGAGAATTCACACACGTTTAAGTCACATCTAAACCATTTATAAAATAAAATACAAAACATAGAGCAGGCAAGATGGCTCAGTGGGTAAAAACATTGCTGCCTAGATTGACAATCTTAGTCCAATCACATAGCACCCACAAAATGTATTAAGAGAAACAACTCCACAAGTTATTCTTTGTTGACTTTTACACACACACACACACACACACACACACACACAGAAAAGTTTTTCTAAAATACCTAATATAATAATAAAACAGCTACATGTAACTTCATTCGTATAGATTTCAAGTTATACTCAATGTTCAACAAATCCAATTTTGTCCTTTTGGAAATCCCTGAGATTTTTTTTTTTTTTTGCTTTTGATTATCAGGTGACTGAATCTGAAGATGAGAAACCCATACCCAGACACTAACTAACTAAAAGGTGGGGAAAATTTTGAATTACAGAGAACTGGGCCAAGTCAGGGAGCTGACCTGGTCAAGTCCAGAATGATTGGAAAGGAGACGCTGAATTGTATAAAGACCAGGGAAGGAAACACTGGCCCTAGCTCGGTCAACCATTAAAAACCTGAAGAGGGATTGGTTTCTTGTGTTCTTTTTTCTCCCCCTACTCCTCACTTTCAGTCAAACTACAATGCTTTTGTTCTTTCCTCAGGAGCTAAAGAAAACAGATGGCCACACCATCCTTTGTATTTCCCAATGAACTACACAAAACCAAGTGCTTTTCTGAAGGGACAATATTGTGTTCACAATATGGAATGACACATCCCAGTTTGCCCCTCACTTGCAAACATAACAGACCATCCTACTAAGGAGACCGACAAAGGGACACGAACAGATGTACTTAATTAATTCAACAGATATTAATTCAATGCCTCCATGTACACAGAATTTAAACAGCTGCTGAGGGCCCTTTAGAAACTAAAAACATTCTGTTGGGGGTGGGATACATAATGAAGAATAAGTATGTAATTAAGATTAGGTGATGCATTTGTAGATTATATTAGATGCATAAAGAGATCTTTTGAGTTGAGACCAGGTTAAGTTGAGTTGAGAATGGTAACAAGAACTTCTAGAACTTTTAAAATTTCACAAAGTTAAATTCTAAGTTTTGACATTTTTTTGGTTGCGTTTCATTTTGGTTTTTTTGTTTTGTTTTGTTTTGTTTTGTTTTTCAAGACAGGGTTTCTTTGTGTAGCCCTGGCTGTCTTGGAACTATCTCTAGAGACCAGGCTAGCTTAGAGCTCACTGAGATCACCTTGCTTCTGCCTCCCAAGTACTGGGATTAAAGGTGTACACCCACCACTATCAGGCCAATTTATTGATTTTTGTTTGTTTGGTTAGTATTGTTATTAATATTTACTACTTGCCAGAAAGAGTCAAGCCAAAGATATTACATCAAGGTGGAACAGCTGAGTAAGAACAGTTTCCACGGTCACTGAGGAATTCAGTGAGGGCTGCTGAGCTGAGTAGCTGCCCAGATACAAGCAGCCATGACAAAGATCCCTGGCATAACAGTAGCATGTGGATCTCAACAATAGGGGACGTCTGAGTAATGAACAAAAATAATGAAGGAAAACGGTGGTTTAGGATACGGTGTTCAAGATAGTGTGGGAAGCTCTGTATGAGGACGTCAAAAGGAAACAGAGGGAGGAAACCCGATCGGGTTTACAACGCGGAGCAGATGAACATTGTTCCCTTGCTCTCTCCACCTGGCAGCTTTGTGCAGTCAGTATAACAGCTGGCTGGCAGCCTCCAACGAGGCCACACTCACATCTCCACATTCAAGCCAGCCCTGACCAATCTGGGTCCACTGATACTGATACATACTGAGACATGTGTCACCATATTGACTATGAGTAAACTTATACTGACTTCCTTTCTAAATAAACTAAGGACTCATACTGCAAGTGACAGTATTTTGTGTGGAAGTATGTGTGTCACACATTTATGTATGCCATGTATGTGTGTGTGCACATGTAAGCCCTTGTAGGGGTCAGAGGTTGATGGTGGATTTCTTCCTCTCTCAATATCCACCTCATTTTTACTTATTTTTGGAGACAGGGTTTCTCAGTGTAGCCCAGACTGTCCTTGAACTCACAGAGTTCAGAGATCCACCTGACTCTGCCTTCCCAGCACTGGGATTAAAGGCCCCACCCCCAGTCCCACCTTGTTTTTAAAGACAGGGTCTTTCACCAAACTTGGAGTTCAAGGATTTGGCTAAATTGGTTGTCCAGAAAGCTCCAAAGATCACCCTGCCCCCATCCCCTCAGGCCTTAAAGCTGAGCACTGCCTCACCCAGCTGTCCTCACAGAGCTGGTGGGATCTGGACACAGGCAGGCCCTCATGCTATGTAGCAAGCACTTTACCAACTGTGCCATCTCCCTAGCTCCAGTGTGTAGTATGTTTGCATTTTTCTTAAACATCCACTGCAAGTACAAAGAAATTAAAATGAAGTTCCCTGCTCACAAAAGAAGCAAGGTGACCTGGTGGTGGTGGTGGTAGTGGTGGTGGTGGTGGTGATACACGCCTTTAACTTGGCACTCGGGAGAGAGACAGAGGCAAATGGATCTTTGTGAGTTCAAGGACAGTCTGGTTTACAGAGCAAATGCCAGGACAAGCTCCAAAGCTACACAGAGATTGCCAAAAAGAAAAAACAAAACAAAAAACCCCCACAAAAACCACCCCCCAAAAAAGGAAGGGTGTAAGATGATCAACTAAACTATAATGGGATGAAGGAGACAGGTAGGTACCCTTGGTGGGGGAAGATACTGAGACAGAGACTTAATCAAAAGCTCTCTGTGCCGGCTTGAGGATGAGCATTCAGATGGCTGTGTGCCTAGCCTACCCAGATTCTCAGCACAGTCTGTCTTACAAATGCAGGAAGCCCACAGCTATGGCTCTCTTTATTGCTGTTCAATGTTGCCAACCGGTATGCTCACACTCCTCAAACAAGGAACCGTCAACTAGTTTAACATCTTTCTTCTACACACACTCAACAGGCTCAAAAAAAAAAAAAAAAAAAAAAAAAAAAAAATGAACACTCCCCCTCCCCTCATGCTTACTCTGAATTTTTGAGAATCACTTCGTCATTTCAACATGTCCTTGTTACTTATAAGATAGCTATTTTCTATCCTCATTGACACTCAAATGAATAATTAAGAGCCATCCAATCTTCAAACTTGAATAATGGGCTTAAACAGCAACAGAACTCTTTCCCCCCCCCCCCCCCCCCCCGGCGTTCCACTTGCTCTGCTCTTCCTCCTCAATCATGTTGTTTAATTTCTCATCATCTAAGCATGTCTACAGACTAACAAAGCAAGTTTCCCCCAGAGGAGCCACTTCTGCAGTTGAAGTTTCTGTTTACCTATCTATATCTTCTAGCACAAAACCACGAAATAAATATACTCAACTAGCACAAAGATGCTGTGTGTGATATTGAGCTAAAGGAGAAGGGTGTTAAAATCTAGCACTGGAGACATTATAGAGACACTTGTACTTGTGGGGAATTGGTTCCAGGGAAACTAAACTTCATAATGTTCAAATATATGAATAGGATGCAATAGTTGCAGATAACGTAGGTATGCCCTCCAGGGTATTTTAAGAAATCTTAAGAATGTCAGAGGGACAGAATCACCCACATCTCACTTCCATGGGGCCAGCTTGGGCAATGGCTGCTAAGACGATGTCATGTCCAAACAACCCTCACTGGGGGTTTCCTTCTACTGAGCAAGAGACCTTACTTAAACAATAGAAAAGACTACTCTTCCCTTTAATCCCAAAGCTTTCTACCTTCTGAGTGTAAAGATAAGGAAGGGGGGGGGGAGTGGCGACAGACCCCACATTACACTCTTTTCTCTGGATACTTTCTATTCTTTCATGAACTTAGGAAGTACAGAGCTGGCCCCCACTGTGGATTCCCAAAGTCACACAGGACTGGAAACATTAAGCCAGGGTCTCTTATTGTCAAAGTATAAAATTATAGTGTTATTTATCACTTTTGGGTGGGAATAGCCATCAGTAAAATAAAAATGGTAATATTGATTATGATACTGCCAGGTATGTATCTTAGAATTGTCCAAAGAAAGCATGACCTAATTCTGCCATGATGGGACAGCAGGATTGGATGTTTGAATCTGAGGTTTGGTGGGAGCAAAAAGAATTAATTTGTGTTTCTTAATTTTTTCTTTTGTTTGGTTTTGTTTAGTTTTTTGAGACAGGGTTTCTCTATGTAAAAGTTCTGGCTGTCCTGGAGCTCACACTATAGACCAAACTGGCCTTGAACTCAAAGAGATCCATCTGCCTCTGCCTCTGCCTCCCAAGTGCTCAAACCACTGTCCTACTTGGGGTCCTTAACTTTTAAGCCTTACTGACAAGCATGTCGTCCATTAGTCCCCAGATCAGACCTGCTTCACTGAGATCTACAGTGGGACTCAGGGCAAAGCATCACCATCCTTGTACTTGTTATATCCTCTGTTCATAAGTGCCCCTGGGAATTTGGAAACGGTGTGTTTTTCCCTGGTCTACTAGCTAATTTGCATGCCATTAAGAGAGAATTCCAAATTCTTCCTTCTCCATTTCTTTCTTTCTCTTCCAAAGCCCTGGATATTATTCACAGAGTGGAATTAAAAAATGTGCCGAAATAAACTATCCTCTCAACTCCATTTCCTAACTGGTTCCCTGGAAGTGTCTATAAACTCTTACAGGGCACCAGAAGACAATGCCATCTCTTTGTCCTGCCATTACTGTACAGTGTGAGTTATGGTGCTTTTATTCTAAATGAACGACCAAGCCATTTGTAAGAGAAAAAAAAGTTCCTCTTCTGTTTACATAGCCGGAGGGACAGACATTACAATTTACACAATCACTCTGCGGCCATGCTGTTTGAAAACATTTCCTGAAGAAATTCTCCCTAAAACCTTCCTGTGTAAACATTTGCAGACCATGCACTTATTTGTACACTCAGTCACCTTGTTTTTGAAAAGAGGGCATTGGGAAATTACAAGTGAAACCATTTTCACCTCTTCATCTCTCCACTCCCAGTCATAACGCTAAATCTAACAGGATAAGGACTTAAGAACTAAGAAACCAGCCAAAGATTTGCAAATCAGATCAATTTACTGAATGGTGTTCAGAAGTTGGGGGAGGTTACAGTGGGCATAAATAAAATCATCCACAAGACCTAATTTGTTTTTACTATACTCAGGGAGAAAATGAACATGATTCCCAGGGAGAAGGGAAAGAATTGCTTTAATCAAATAAAGTACCCTAAAGGGAGTCCTGAAAAATGAGTTCAGGATTGAAAATTGGCATGAAAGGGCACAGAAACCCTGACAATGGGAGCTGCTGATAACACAGACCCAAAAGTCTTGGTAAAGAAGCAGGTTAGGAGACACATTCCATCCAATGCTAGCACTCAGTAGATGCTACAATAGTGCCACAGTGTGATATGGGCAGGGGGATAGACATATATGTAGATAAAGGCCAATGAGATATATGTACTCCTGACTTTTGGGAATGATAAAAAAAACAATTTAAATCAGTGAAATGTCACCTGTGAGCAAATAGTGCTAGAGAAAAAGAATGCTCACAGAACAAACAAATAGATTATGAATAACAAACAAATAAAATAATCAAATGGTAACTTATAACACACAGAGCAGGAGAAGGGTTAATGCTACGACACCACATACAATCTAGAAGAGGACAAATTATTACTTTGGGGCCAATAAAAGTTTAAAATTTAACCACTTGAAAGCTAAAGTCAAAAGATTTCAAAGGACCCACTAACAGGGCCCCAGATGTTTAGGAAAGGCACACAACACCATATATATATATATATATTTATCTAAACCAACAGAACATACCTCACCCCAAGCTAACACTAATGCTCAGGTGAAAATTACCTGTCTGCAGTTCATGAATTTTAATGGCTCCCTTGTGGAGAGCAAAATTAAGAAGACTCTTAAAAGATTTATTTTTATTTCTAGCTGTGTACACATGCACATGGGTTTCTGCACATACATATGGGTGACCATGGAGACCAGAGGCATTGGAGCCTTGACAACTAGAGCTACAAAAGGTTGTTGTAAGATATCTAAAACAGTTATTGGGGACCCAACTTGGGTCCTGTGGAAGAGAAGACTTCACTATTAACTGCTGAACCATATCTACAGCCCAGGAAGGCTCTTCATGTGTAGGGTCAGCAAATATAGGGAAAATCTGTGTAATTTTCTCAGCTTTGCTGAAAACCTTCTCTAAAAATAGCTCTTATATATTAAAAAAATATTTAAGGACAAGATGTTCACTGGGGAAAATATTCAAAACCCATAGATGATGAAGAACTTGGACTTACAAAGGATGCTCATGTTTCACAGTTTAAAACACTATTTTAAAAATGAGCTAAAGACCTGAACAAAAGCTATCTGACTGAAAATGACAGGCAAGCACATGAAAAGATGTCCAATACAAGCTGACATTGGAATTATGTTAAGTTGGAAACACAGTTTTGAAATGACAAAGTTTCAGAATCTAAGGAGAGATTAGTGGTTACCATGTGCTAAAAAGGGTAGGAAAAAGCAAGAAAAGAGTTGATGTGACTACAAATGTTATACTTGTGGTGAGTGGCCTGTGGCACAAGTATGTGTGCATGTGTGTTGCTGGGAGGATTGAACGCAGGGCCTTATGTATGTCAGTCAAAACACTAAGCTACAGCCCAGCGCTGTTCAACAACTTAATGGTGTGATCCATAGCTAAGACTTCATGTGATAAAACCCCATGACCAAAAGCAACTTGGGGAGAAAAGGGATACCTTGCTTACACTTCCACACCATCATTTATCATTCAAAGAAGTCAAGGGAGGAACCTGGGAACAGGAACTGACTGAAGCAGAGACCATGGAAGAGTCCTGCTAACTGGCCTGTTCCACATGGTTTGCCAGCCCCGTTTTCTTATACACTGGCCTAGGTTAGCACCACCCACAGTGGGCTGGGCCCTCCTACATCAATTGTTAACCAATAAAAAGTTCCAGAGACTTGCCTATAGGCCATTTTTAGGGGTTTCACTCAGGTCAGGTTTTTTCTTCTCAAAGGGCTCTAGCTTGTGTCAAGTTGACATAAAACTAACCATCTTACAAAGGTGATGAAGTTCCCAGATCTACACAAATGAGTACACATAAAATAGGGGAAATGTGAATCTGCTTGATAAACTGCCTCAATGTCAATATCCTGGCTGCAGTATTCCACCATAGTTCTGTGAAAGGCAGCTCTGGAAAGCCTGAACTAAGTTTGGAAGGGATCCAACCATGTTATTCCATAAACCTGCATTTGAATCTATAATTATTTCAAAAAGTACAAAATAAAACAACAAAGTGCTTAAAAATGAATATTTTAAATGTGCATGCTCCATAAATGCTCAATGAAACACCAGCATACAAACCCAGCAGAATGATGTCATTTAGTGGAAACGTGAACACAGGTTGAAACATTTATGCATTAAAAAAAAATTAGGAAAAATTTCTTGGCAGTTGTCAGTTTGGGGGTGCCAGGTAAGCTCATTTGCTTTTTAATTTTTTTCTTTAAAAAAAGATACTCAGTCTCATGGGATTGAGCAACTACTAGATTCTTAAATTTCCATTCATAGGTAGGCATTGTTGTACAGGCATTGTTGTAATTCGAATAAATTCACACACACACACACTGCTATTTGTATCTACACACATGTGAGTGCACACAGGCATACTGGCACACAGACACACACACAGATTTGTTCCTTAAGTTCTGCTTCTCTCCAGAGCCCTTACTAATACAGTCACATTATGCCGCCGCCCATCCCCCCCTCCTGCTGAATGCCTCAGATTCCTCATGGGCCTCCACTTAACACCCCTTTTCAGCACAATGCAAAACAAATCTGTCAGTGCAAATATGGCCACAGTGACTTCTCTCCCAATTACTGTGGGAACAAAGTGAACAGCAGAGAAAACACCTCCAAAACGAATGTGCTGGCTGATCTCCTGCCGTGTGCTGTGCTGCCTATGAAGAGTCTACTTGATCTTTCCTAGAGCTCTGAGCTTTTGGGGCAATCTTCTTAATAAACCATAGCTGGTCACACTAGAGTGAAGGCTAGCTTGTGGCTCATTTCATTTACTAGTCTTTGAGTTCAAGGTCTGTCAACAGATGATACAGCATCGTGAGAGACGTTGTGGCAATCTGTATGGGGGTGGATTTTGTGAATGCAGAAAGGGCTAGAGTTTTAGCTCAGTGGTAATGCACTTGCCACCAGAAAGGTAATGCACTAGTTAACATGCACAAGGTCCTAATTTTGATGCCCATCACCACAAAAAGAAAACAAACAAACAAACAAAAACCAAAGAATTCTATCACCGAATATAGAGGAGGAATCTGTCATAGCAACTTGAAGGCAAAACTAGGATTTCATAGGCAAGAACTGGCCATGAATAAAGACTGTCCCAGTTGACAGTGAACAAAACACCAAGAATCTGAGCTGAGAATCTTCTCATTCTGTACCTGTAAAGGCAAATTGTGATTTTTGCCTGTGTATGTGTACACACATGCATGTGTAGGCCAGAGGACAACCATGGCTGTATTCATTCCCGAAGGAGTCATCCATCTGGCTAGTCATCCCAGATTCCTTACTGTCTTAGTTCACTTTCTACTGCTGTGATAAAGACCATGGCCCAAAGCAACCTGAGGAGGAAAGGGTTTATTTTGTCTACACATCTTAGTCATATTCTACCATGAAGGAACATCAGGGCATGAATTCCAGCCAGGCACTCAACACAGATCACTGTTTACTGGCTTTCTCCTCAAGACTTCTTTAGCCTGCTGTCTCCCAGTACCATCTGTCCAGAAGCACCACCCCCCAAAGTAAGCTGGACCCTACTGGATCAGCCATTAATCATGAAAATGTCCTCACAAACTTGCCTACAGACAATATGAGGAAGGCAAATCCTCATCTGAGCTGGCCTCAACCCAGATAACACAACTTCATTTGACAAAAAACAAGCATATTTTCGGCTGTGATTACAAGCATAAATTATCATGCCTGGCTTTTTTGTTTAAACATACATTCTGGGGGTTGAACTCAGGTCCTCAGACTTTTGTGGCAAACATGTTACCAACAGAAATATCTTCTCAGCTGAAAGTAGGATTTAAAAAATGCATTCACTTTACTTTAGGTCATGCACCATGTGTGCAACTGGTGACCAGTGAAGTAAGAAGAGGTTGGCCCCTGGAACTGGGGCTGTGGGTGGTTGTGTACTACCATATGAACTCTAGGAACTGAACCTGGGTTCTCTGCAAAAGCAACAAGTGCTCTTAATTTCTGAGCCATTTCTCTAGCCCTCTAAATTATGACTTTTATGGTTTTAATAATCCAATATGCAAAAACCATATAAATTAAGAGGATCTTGGGGCTAGCAATATGGCTCTGTGGGTAAAGATGTTTGATATGCTGCCTGAAAACCTGAGTTGGATTTGTAGCAATCAGTTTTATGACTAAACCTCATAACAACTTTACGCCCTGGGGGACTAGAGCCTTTCTGTTGATAGCATGTCTTAGGAACAGGAGTAATGGGCTCAGCAAGTGGCTTGAAATGTATGTTCTCAAGCATTACAAGGAAGCTACTTAATCAAAATAGGCACTGATAAGATCCTCAGGAAGAGCTGGTCCCCAAGCATGTATTACACTTCAATATTCACCATTCACTACCACCAGCTTTGCTTCTTTTATTTTCTATAGACAGCTCAGTCACTACATAAGTTTAACCATTAGAGAGATCAAGAGGATGAATTATCTATTAACTCTACCGGAGGCAAAAGAACAGAACTCAGAAATATCTTCCAAAACAGACTCTGGGTGGAAAGCTACAAAGCAAGGAACTATCCACACATTGCCATCTCTATACACACACACACACACACACACACACACACACACACACACACACTTATTGTAGGCTTTGAAAAAAATAGTTGAATTGCAGATGACAGCAGTTGAAACAAATGAAGTTTTGGTTCCAGTGTGAATTTTGTTCCCAAATCATCTTTATTGGGACAATGTGATATTGTGTCACTAAAAAATGTGGTATCTAATACAATTTACCAGACACAGATGGAAACACAAAATCCCTCTGAAACCCTTTCTATTGAAGACAGGTACTGGTGTCTTCAATAGAAAACACACACTCCAAGAATACTTCCGCTGAAGAGTCTTCTCACTAAGGAGCCAGCTACCACCTCTCACAAGCAAACAACTTCACTTTTCTCCAAGAAGATTTTCGCTTTCAGCAAATCTAAACCTTTGTCTTCAAATTCACTGTGTCTTTTCTCCAAAATGTACTTTTCCCCTTTTGTTTCCTTATTTCAGCAAATAACAGGCCCTATCACAATCTATGAATTCTACCAAAACAACAAAATTCAGCAACTATTAATGACACCAAGCCATAGTGATACAATGCAGAATATGCAGGGAAGCTCCCAGCTTAAGCTTTGGCTCCCTTAACCCTGACCTGTTAGGCACTTTGCAGCACTAAGGCCAACCTTGATATATCCAATTTTTTTACTCTATATGCACCTAATTACCCACCAAACATAATTAGCTGCAGCTTAACTGACTACAAGCTCAATTAATGAAAATCTTTGATTAACAGGAAAAGAGGGCCACCTGCTATTTTACCTACCAAAGCAAAGGCTACTTCTCTGATGTTTTGTCCCACAGCACCTCAACTTCCTTCTAGAGATATAGTCAAGCCCCATTCCTGACACTGCACATGGCCATTACCAGGGGAGGATATATCCCTTGGCACAAAAGACAACAGTGGCCCCAGCCTAGCTGTGCCTATCACACATCTTTCCACATTAGAAAGGCATGAAAATCACATGACCACGACCCACCAATGAGATGGGAGAGTAGGAAAGTTTAACTTCCACTGTAGATGCAGAATGAATGGGTAATGTCTATTTGCTTTCACAGTTCTCTACAGAACCAAATGAATACAGATGGAAAACAAAACAAACAACCCCAACCCTAAACCCAAAAATCCCTGGAAACAGAATGTACTTGGTCCTGGTGACACGCTTGTAGACTTATAGTTCATAAAGACACACCTCTCCTGGCATCATCGTTTCACTGTTCTGAAAGCCAGGTGCAGTTGCTTGCCAGGTACTTGCAATGAAAGACTGGACCCAGCTATGCTAAGGTTTTTGTTTTGTTTTGTTTCTTTTTTGTGGCTCATTTGAGGAGAAACAAAAAAGCCAAAATAAATAACAAGCATATGACAGTATCTACACAACTTTAACCATTATAATGATCTTTTTTAAGAAATCTGTAATCAACCTGAGAGTGGTAGCACAAGCCTTTCTTTAATCCTAGCATTTGGGAAGCAGAGGCAAGCAGATCTCTGTGAGTTCGAGGTCAGCCTGGTTTATATAGCAAGTTCCAGGCAATCCAGGACTATGTAATTGTGAGACCCTGTTTTAATCAGAACAATGGCCACAAATGCTAGGGCATGGTATTATGACATGAGGGTGTTCTGATGAGTGAACCTTACTTACAAAACCAGCAAAATGTATAAATTCATTTTAGACTGTCCAGACCAACTGTGACAATCTGCAAGCAAAACCCCTAAAAAGCCATGACAAACGTTAGCATGTTCTGCATTTAAGAAACCTATTTATCCTCTTGGACCACATAACTTTGCATTAAAACTATTGTGCAAATGTCCTTGGCACATACAACATGGCAGAATATTACACTCAAGTGAACGCTGAATGCCAAGTTCTGCTGTTCCATTTTAAGAACATCACCGCTGTTGTTCTAAGCCTGTGGCTGTGCTAATAAAAATTGTAAGAACATTGATTTTCAAAATTTAACAGAATCGAAACCCACTATCCCAGCACACTGCAAACTAATGCACCTCTACAAGTTCTACTGTTGGCACTGTACTACCTTCTTAGTGTCCTATCACTGCTGCTATGTTTCCTTGTGTTCACTCATGAGTAGAAGGAAGAGATTTAGATAACTGCAGTGAAACCATAGCAAAAAAGTGCCTAAGCCATTTTCTACTTGGTCAACTTCTCAATGGAAGCCGACATCAAGCTTGTTAACAGTCTAACAGCTCCTACTACATGAAGTCAAAATGCTGTACTCCAAACAGAGGAATTCAAGTCACAGTGAATCCCACAGTCAACACAAACTCCATGTGCATGTTATATGAGCAATACTCGCAAACAAGAACCAAGCACACAGGCACAAGGAACATGAGCCTGGTACCAGAGCAGGATATTTTGGTTTTGTTTCCTTTTTGGTTCCTTGACACAATATCTTTCTTTGTAGCTGTTGGGAACCAGCAGTCTGCTGACCCCGCCCCCTCCCATGATGGGTGGGACACTCATGGCCATGTTTTTTCTACTTCATGACTTACCTGGCTGCTCAAGCTTTACCTGGCTGCCAGGGGACTCAGTTACACATGAGCAAGTTTCCCTTTTAAAGCAAGCGCGCCAAGTGCACCACCCCCACTTCCAGTTGGCTACCAGCTACCCTCCCTTTCTCTCCCCTCTATCAATAAACTCCACGTGGGCGCAAAGTTCCATGTCTGTCTTAGGCAATAATTATAACAATAGTTATAACAAAAGAACAACAGTAGCCTGTGGTGGTTTGAATGAAAATGGACCCCATAGACTCATTAAAACTGGCACTATTATGAGATGTGGCCTTGTTGGAGGAAGCATGTCACTAGGGGTGGGCTTTGAGGTTTCAGAAGCTCAAGCCCCAAATCTCTTCCTGCTGCCTGCAGATCTCTCAGCTCCTTCTTCAGCACCATGTCTGCCTATAGGCCACCATGCTTCCCAGCAGGACAATAATGGACTAAACCTCTGAACTGTAAGCCAGTCCCAATTAAATGTTTTCTTTATAAGAGTTTCTGTGGTCATGATGTCTCTTACTGCAATAGACTATGCCATAACCCAACTCAGAATCTTCCTGCCTCAGCCTCCTGAATGGTGAGATTCTTCTCCAGTGAGTCTCTGCCAGCTGCTAGAACTGGCTTAATCTAAAGGGCACCTGGTTTTTTATTCTTTCAAAACTCAGTGATTCATAGCTGGCCAGTGTTAGTGATTCCGGTAGACAATATCTCTATGAAAAATCACAAGTTTGCCTCTTTGAAATTTTTTTTGAGGTTTATCTAGTTTTCCAACCAACCAGATCTCTGAACTTCAAATCCAAAACACACTTAAATACAACATATGGATGTTTTATCTGCATGTATATATGTATAGTATGTACATGCCTGAAGTCAGAAAAGGGCATCAGATTCCCTACCACAGGGTTATGGATGGTTGTGAGCCACCATGAGGATGTGGGGACTGAACCTAGGTCCTCTGCAAGAACAAGTACTCTTAGAAAAACCATTGAGTCACTTCTGTAGCCCCTATTTTATACATGTAAAAACATTTATTTTCAAACACTTTCATGGGTTTCATATTACCTGGGGTATCTGGAACAATAAGTTTAGAAATTCCCCAAGAACCTTAACATTTTATTCTCAGATTAATTACTAGCAGTTGTCATTCCAGCAAGTTCATTAATTGAGGCATCAGTTCCCCTCGTACTAGAATTAAGGACAGTCACGCGCTGTCATGTGAGTGCTGGGAACTGAACTCAGGTCCTCTGCAAGAGCAGTAAGTGCTCATAACTGCTGAATGCTCTCTCCAGCCCCTCTTACCCTCATTTTTATTATTAATGGGAAGGCTTTGTGGTATTTTCAGCAGAGGGAGTGAAAATAATTTTGAAGAAAGCATTCCAACTCAACCATAGACAGTGTGTGAGAAAGAACACAGAGCAGTGCTCCCTCTTGACAGTTTTTTTTTTTCAACAAACAGTGAAAACATTTTTTTTTTTTTTTATTTCAGCTCTAGCCTCTAGCTTCTAGCCAGGTACATAAGACAGTCACAAGCATAGCTACTCTGAAGGAAGCTGGTGTCACAGCCCCCCAATCATAGCAGCCCAACACTTCTTTCCTTTCCTCCAAAGTCCTTTCTGTCACTCCCCTCTACAAAGCCTGAAAACAAAGACCCAATATGTTTCCACGTCCAAGCCAGGCATTTGAACACTGATTATTTTTTGATAGAGCAACTCAGCAACTACGAAGATCATTAAGGAACAACAGGTTTTTATGAACCATGGGATAATCCAGTTTTCAATAAGCCCTTGTGCTACATTTCAAAAAGATTCTTTCATTTGTTTTGTTTGTTCATTCATACACACTGGGTGAGTGCTCACTCTGTAACAGGCAGCATTCCAGAGAAGGGAGATACACTGCACCTGCCACACTGAGTGAAACACCTTCATGGCAGTGACAGAAACAGGGCAACAGGTATGTGAATGATCAGAATGTAGAGTGTGCTATCAGAATAGCCACTACCCTAACTAATACCAGGCTATCTTCTCTCTTGATGTCATACCCTGCCTTGGCAGTCCTTGTCTCTAATGACCTCCTGAATCATTGCATTCATAGCACTCTAATTCTTCCTCAAAATTCATGTTTTATCTATATTGCATTTTGAAAATCCTCATACAGTGACACTTTATCTCTGTTCTTTGTCTTCTCTGACAGTTTTCATGGGTTTATTTTTCTTTTCACCATGCTCTGCTCCTCTCTCCCACCTGCCAGCCAGGCAACCAGCTCACGTTCTCCTGCTTAAGCGGCCCATAGTCCCAGCTTTAATTCACCTGCAGTGCTCTCTTTGTAAAATTCCTCAAATGAGCCACCACTTCCTCCAACTCCAACCTTTGACCTACAGTGCAAAGTCTGACACAAGTTCCTACACTCAACAGGGTCAAGTAGGATAGAAAGTAAGGTCCGTGCAGTTAGCAACTGCATCACTTTTGTTCACTGTTGTCTGTCCAGTGTTCAAAATGGGATCTGAAAAAAGTGTACTGCAGGTGGATAGGTGGGATTATATGGGATGGGGTGGGGTGGAGTGGGATAGGATGGGAGAGGGAGAAAGAGCTAATAGGCTATTGGACAGATGGAAGAAAGGAAAGACTAGAAAGAGATGGGGAGGGGGGAAAGGAACGACATGATACTAATTAGGTACTGAAGGAAACAAACAACACACACACAGAGAGAGAGAGTACATTATTGAAGAGTTAGTAAGAAGAGAAGTAGCCTTGACTCACCCTCCACAGTGTTTCCTAACCCATATGACCTAGTGTTTGTGACAACATGACTATAATCATGCTGCAACTAAGGAGGCTACAAGTGACTACGTTTCAGAGATTTTTCTTAGGATTATAAAACATGGACATGCAAAGTGTGACTTGGACCCTAGTCTTCACCTCCCACACAAACAGTTCAATGTACCTGAAATACAAAACACAGCACAAGAATGAAACCTGTTTAGATCTAAAAACACTGAAAATCCAAAGCAGTGAAGAAAATGCTGTACACCAGGATTTCCCAAGAGATGTTAAGTATCTTCTTGAAAGGTCTGCTATCCTGCAATCAAATGAAACCAAAGCTTAGTGGTGCTCACAGGTATTCCCAGCACTGGGGAGGTTGGACTAGAAGGACTGTGCATTTAAGGCCAGCTCAGGTTACACAGCAAGGCCCTGTCTCCAGAAAATATAAAAGCAAAGAAACAAAAAGAAAACAAGACTTGCATCTTTGTAGGAGTGGAAGCAGACTTGGTCCCAAAGAAACAGCAGACATCAGTTATTACTGAGCATCCATATTCAGAACACAGATGGGAGAGGAGAAAATATGGGTAAGAAATAAATACTGGATTTTTTTTTAATCAGCAAAAACCAATAAAGATAGAAATTAGTGGTGTAAAATGTAGCCAGATAACTAATGAACAAAAAACAAGAAGAAAACAGTCTGACCTCCTGATCTCAGGAATATATTCAAACTACTTCTTAAAACATAAAAGCTAAACCCAAGCAATAGAAGCTGATGAAGTCACTGCCTTTTGTTAACACCATGTGTCAGGAACTGCATTCGGAGTACATCACTCATCGCATTTCATCATCGGCAGTGAGCCACAATCAGTGCTTATCTCACCAGGATGTAGTGGAAACTAACTGAATTTAGAATGTATAATACCCAGTTAATAGTAATTGCTCATAAACGTGACTAGGTGGAGAAGGGATGTGAAGGTAGCTCAGCTGGTAAGAGCACTTGCTGTGCATACATGAGCACCTGAGTTGAAATCCCCAGTATTCATGTAAAAAGCTGTGTACGGCTGTGCATACCCTAGCATTGAAGGACAGAGACAGGGGATTGTTGGCTAGATAGGGCCCACTTTAATAAGAGAACATATCTTTAAAAAAAAAAATTAAAGAGTGGTAGAGGAAGATTTTGGACACATATCCATGTACACTTGCATGCATACACGCACGCACACATCCACAAAAGAATGGACACCAAAAGAAAATAAAGGAAAAAGATGACTGTTCTTTTTATTACCACTTGGTAGCTCTTCCACAAGATGAATTCATCCAAGTCCACATCATAAAAATACTACATTCTAAACCAAAGATGGGAAAACCATCCCCAGGGACTGGAGTAAAGAGACACCTCACCACACCTAACCAACACAATAGATAGCAACAGTAACCTTGTATTCTGATTCCACCACACACATACGCAGAAGCTAATATGCTGCAAAGAGCAGGTACCCTGCCAAAACTCTAACTCGTGTTCCTATGAGCAGTCCCTAAGTTGCACTTGTTGAGCCAAGGTCCTCTAAGGGACAACAAAAACAACTGCATGAAAAAGCAGAAATCCATGACTTACAACCAAAGACTTCCATTATAAAATGCTGCAATTACTCTCGGGCTAGTTGTCTCTAGGAACAGAATGAGATCAATGGTTTTTTATTAATTTTTTCTTATTAAATATATTTTTGAGTATTTATTTTAGCACCCCTACTACATTTGTGTACAAATTGAGAAATTGCTTTTAAGGCAACTCATGCTCAAGCAAAAATTTGGTAAGCTGGGTAGGCATATATTACTAGAAAAAAAAAGTATGAACAGAAAAGGAGGATGAAGTATCCCAAACTAATGACCTGGTTCCTACATACATGTCAGTGTGAAATCCACTCCCATATGCCCTGAACAATCTTCCTCAATGTGAGTAACTAGCAGGGTGGGAAGGGGAGAATAAGAGAAAAATGAACTCAAAGAACAAAGACAGAAGCAGAGAAGATAGAGGAGAGGTATTTGGAGTAAAAGTGTTCAGAATAAGTCCAAGACTAACTCAGGCATCACTCTGTCAAATAATGTGGTGAGTAGTTAGTCCTGTCACAAGACAATGACAACAGCTGTGGCTCTCAGACTAATGGAGGTGAACATATGGACACCTGAAGACTAAGACACTCCTCCTTTCTGCATCTTTCTGCATCACAAACTCTGAGGAATCCTGACTACCCCTATCCTTAAAACATCATTTCCTACTATATAAAGGGTTAAGGGGCTAGAGAGAATGCTCAATGGTTAAGAGCACTTGCTGCTCTTGCAGGGGACCCAACTTCAACTCCCAGCACCTACATGGTGGCTCACAACCATCCAATTCCAGGAGATCTGATGCCCTCTTCAGACCACCATAGGCACCAAATATGTGCATGATACACATATATACATTCAGGCAAAATATTCATTCATATAAAAATAATTTACAATTAAAAAATGATTGAGTCCTCATTTTAATGTCATGATTACATCACATTTGGACACAGAACATGGGTTCTGAAATTCCCAAGTTCCTGCATTTGTGAACTTTCCTCTCCACTGCTCAGAATGAATTGTTGGTGAATAAATGAATTAGTGTATCTAGATGCCTCCTAAGATTTCCTCTAAGAACTGAAAAGCCATTTGACACAATGGGCTCCTGGGACAGACACAAAGAAATCCCATTCCATGTATAGATCCAGTGCTCCATTTCTTACAGCACGCTGCATTGTCAAGTCATTAAAACCAACATCCAAGACACTGACAAAGGCGCTGGTGATTGACTGATTTGTGATGTTAGAAGAGCAGCATAGAATATCAGTATTTTGGTCAGTTTCTACTCTTCTAACCTACCATGCTTCCCTTGTTCCAATTCTCCCAAAGGACAATCTGACCCTTCCAAATGTCAGGCATACCTTATCGGCACTTCTCAAAATCCTCCAGTGGCCACCATTTTCACTCAGAGTAAATTCCAATGGCCATTTACCATCCACCTCCCCTATTACTTATTGTATTCCAGTACTGTCAGCCTTTCTGCTCATCTGTAAGCACAACCAGCACATTCGCACATCTCTCTCTGGGAAACACTTCCTTCCATCCAGATGCACTTAGCCTCACTTTTCTATGGGCACCTATCTCACTTATCAAAACAGCGTCCCTTGTTCACATTGTATAAAATAGATCTCCCTCGCCATCATCTCCTCATAATATTTTCATACTTGATTTATCATTTATCTGTTATCTGTTTCCTTCTCCTCCTCCTTCCCAACTACCATTTAGTATTAAACTCCATTAGAGAAGGAAGCTATCACTCATATTTATGGAGTATCCCACAACTCAGACAATGTTTCATATTGGAGGATACATGAATGAACAAATAATTTCTTGGCAAAAATGACTAAGGCTATTTTCATATAAACAGTAGCTCATCCACCCAAGGAAATGTTTGCCCATGATCTCATACTCTGGTTCCCTCTTGTCAGACATTGAACACTGAACTTCCTATCTTGAAATGACAGTGGTAAAAAGCCAAGTAAAAGGAAGATCAATGCATCTCAGCGTGAAACACATGAAGTAATGAATTAAGAGCGAGAGATGGTGACCGGGTGGAGCTAAGTGCTAGAGTGCGGATGAGGCACTGCACAGTCCAACTCCAGTATCAAAGAGAGAGGCTGCTGCTTCCCCAAAGCAGGCCTCTCAGTGACAGAGAGCCAAGACTCACCATCAAACCACAGGACATCTGTTGGGTATGACAATTCTTAGGCCTTACCTCTGACCTTCTGAGGACAGACCCAGAAATCAGTTTTAAACTAGGCAAAGTATGCCGATAGTCCTACTTAGAAACTACTGCCCTGGGCAAAGAGAAAATGATTGAGATCTCTTCTTCCCTTGGGACAGAGCCTTGCTGTACTGCTCAACCTAGCCTTGAAGATCTAAGCTCAAGTGATTATCCTGTCTCAGTCTCCTGAGAATACTAAGAAGGAACTACACCATCATATCTAACTGGAAATTTATTTTTAACTAGGAATGCTTTTGATCTTTTGCCTACAAATTAAAAACACCCTTCCTTATGAAATACTTGAGATAGCCTTTAAGTAATAAACAACAAATTTTATGTGATTCCTTAGTGAATTACAGTTATACATGACACTATATTTTAAAATGTTTGCATCCTATGGCTGCCTTGAATCTACTTATATAAAAAACTGAGCAACTATACCTAATTTCTGCCTATGTTGTGACTGCCTCAGATAGCAGTTCTGATAATTAGCAGGAATTGGCAAATTAAAATATGACTGTAAAACATCTTAAGAAACCCTCAAAGGATAAAGAATGTGAATGCCTAACAGCCTGGCATCCAGAAACGTCACAGAATGTCTTTACCTGAAGCTGTTTCTTTAATTGCTTCTAATGAAGTCAATGCATGTGTTAATTAAATATTAAGTGCAAAATGTGAGTACTTCTAAGGTGCCACACAGCTCTTCAAAAGATGAGAATGCACATTAATCACTCTGATCCCTACAGAGCATGAGACCTGGCACCCCAAAATCACTCAGCCAACATTCTCAGAGTCCTGGGCTACCATCAAGGGGCCCTTGCCAGCTTATGGAGATGGAATGTATGCCCAGGATATGGATGAAGGGCAGGTTCTAGGAACAGACTGACAATATTAACCACTGACCTGAGCTAAGTGTTGTCACAGCCCTGTGACATTTCCATTTATCTCCAGCTGACAGTGAAGATTCCACAAAACAGTGAACTTATCTTAACCTGCAGTCTATAAGAAGGATGTGAGAAGTTGACCTCCCTCCTCCCACTTGCAGCTTTCATTTCCTTCCTGCCCCGCCCACAAATGGGTCCCTAGGGTTTCTGGGACAAGCCCCAATAAAGGCACTGTAAGGCATGATTAGGAAGAGCTCCAATAGGAGCTTCATTTGCCAAGTAATGGTCTCTAGTGGACCCTGAATTTTCTTGTTGTAATGAACAGAACCATAGTTGCATACTTCTAGCAAAAAGATGTATCATTTGTAGGCAGTCAATATGAGAAAATAGTAAAACAAGTAAAAAAAAAAAAAAAAAAAAAAAACAAAAAAAAAAAAAACAAGAAAACCAAAAAGCACCTTGAAATGGCTGACAGGAAACCATGCTAAAATTTTAACGTGAACATTGCTGAGGACAGATTTCACCTTGTCAAGCACTATGTAAATCATATGCAAATACCAAACAATGCCTGGCTATATTCTCCCTTGCTTTCCCTCAAATGTGGCCCTTGGGAAATCCAAGTTGAAACAAGGGAGCTGTGATTCTCCCCGTGGCTCCAGCTCTGGATAGAATACTTGCTGCAGGAGAGGTGATAGATTGGTATTCCATACATACATTCCCAAGCAAGTCCACCAGTCTCCTACACAGTCAGCATTAAATCCAAACGTCAAGAAGAATTTGTATATGTACATTTTTAAAGTGTCAGCTTATTCAGCACCTACCTATTTACAGCCAGTCTTTCCCTACCCCTACTTAAAAACAAAAAAAAAAAAAAAAAAAAAAAAAAAAAAAAAAATCAATGCACAAACAACAATCAACCCCTTACATGTATGATTAGGCACAAAGGCTTTTCACAGTTGAGCCTGAAGCCAGCAGAGCCTTTTGGGTCAATGCTGTAATTTATCATAGTATAATTTGCAAGTGCCCCCCCCACCTCGCTGCCCCCACAGTCTCATATGGTACAATGCAATACACAGCAGTAAAGTGAGAATTTTAAAATATGCATACAGGATTCTTGTCAGAAGCTATAAGCAGGCTTAGGAGCCAGCCCACTTACTTCCTAGAATTACCAAAACCAATCCCTTTCCTGACCTGGCCTTCTCCCTGGTGCCCACTCCCTGTATCTGTACGCTGAACATCATTTAGGGGCTGCCTTCCCTGACTAAGGAAGATAATATACATGCCTGTGTATGCATATCTGTGTATGCAGGTGAACATGCGTGAGGGGTACAAATATTTAAGTACAAGCATGGGATGTACATGTCTAGGAGTACATGTATATGTGCACGTGGGTACACACACATCACATAAGTGTGTACATGTGTGAGGATGTAATAAATTGTGGTGTAGAGTTTGTCTGAGAAAGAGCTTTCACCAAGGGAAGGACAGTCATAGAGCACCAGGGATCTATCTGTTTCTGTCTCTTCAGTGCTGAGTCTGGAGGAGCTCATTGCTCCTGATATTTGGGTGCTGGGAGTAGAACTCAGGTCTTCTGGGTTATAAAGCCAATTCTTCACTGATGGAGCTAACTTCTACCAAATCCCATTAGAGGACTTGAACTACCTGCAATTATCCATTGTACTTCTTCATGGGACAGAATTGAAACTCCTTGAAAGGGGGGACCATGGTATTATTTCTGAAGCCTCAGTCCTTAAGGCATATTTGTCAAGTGATGAATAAACAAGCAGCTTCTCTTTTTTCTTTCTCCAGCTTGGAGCTCCCAGGAGCTCAACACATGGTGTGAGAAACTCGATTCGTTAGATCTTGAGATGCAGGGCTACCCCCTGCTAACAATGAAGGAAGGTTCCCACTGTTTTCATAGAGCATTTGCAGCAGAACCTGGAGAAAAGGCACTGAGGATTGGCTGGGGAGAGGCAGCCCACCCTCCCAGTCCAGCAGCTCCTCAATGCACTTGGCAATGGCCTCCTCCAGCCTTTCAGGAAGGGCATTCATATCCTACTATTTTGGCAGGGGTAAGTGGCTTCTAGTCCTGATGCTGTACATGCTGCATGGCTGCTGAACCAGAAGATGCACACATCTGACACCTTAGATGCTGAGAGAGTTTAACTGGAGTAATGAACTCCACCAAGGCATGTGCTGAACCCAAGAGCAGAGTGTAAGGCCATGATGGGTGAGTCAATTATCTATTCAAATCCTAGCAAGACTGCCCAGCACAACTTTTCCCACTGATTAAAGACCCAATAAAAACGTGTCTAAGGAAATTTAAACTTACTACAGGTGCAGTTTCTCATTCCCACCATGCTTGCCTTTAAGCAGTTCTGCCTAGCCAGTGGCTTCCATTACTATCTCTGTGGTGAGGAGTCTTCCCTGGACCTTCTTCCATGGACTCAGCTGCTTCCTGGATACTACTATTTGGGCAATACTCGCCTCAGGTCACATTGACAGTAAATGGCATGTTAATTCAAGTTAAGATGGCACCAGAGAATATAAACAGGCTTTTCAGCGTCACACTATCTCCCCTCAATGATGAGGGCTCCTGAAGAATATAGGGTTGGGAGTCCAACTTTTCAGACTTGCTAGGGTAGGTGAAATCTCAGGAAAATGAGTTCTAGATCATCAAGGCCAATAAAACACTACCAAATCCCCACTAACCCTGGGAATGGCTAACATGAGTACTAGCTGGAATTCCCAAGGCACTGTTAGAAGCGTCCAGAAAATAAATTGCCTGCACTGTGGTGGGGTGTTGTTGCTGTCACTTAGGTATTTTTGTTTTGTTCTTATTCCCTGCACTGTCTTTATTTTTACCTACCCCTCTCTCTATGTATGACATACTCACGTGGAAATCTGAACACAACGTGAAGGGATCAGCTCTCTCCTTCTACCAGGTGGTTCCAGGTACCTAACTCTGGTCATCAGGTTTGCCCACAAGTGGGGAATGATTCCATTTACTGGCTCAGCCATCTTTTCAGCCCTTGCTTTGCTTTATATTGGTTACAGCTACAGAAGTCTCTTCTGATACAAGGAATGTGTAGAGGCAGAAAAGCACTGTGGTCATCAAATCCATTGCTCTCTTACATGATGGTCATGGGGAGACGCAGCATTCTGTAAGTCTGCTCTTATTCATTCCTTCTCTAGGCTTTACTTTACCAGTACAGGTAATCCTGAGCTAGTTCCACTCCTGGAACTCGGCTGTCCTTAGGAGGCACCTAATTTGCCATTCCTGGTTAATCTTGAACTCCTTAGGTACAGTTGTTACAAAACGAGCCACAGCCCTACCTTGCTATGAACTTAGCTGATTTATTCAGGGAAGACCATGCCACCTCCTCAGCAGGAAGCTCAAATCTGACTGGCTGTTCTATGCTGCTCAATGCCACCCACTTCCAGACCTCAGGCCATGCCCCTCCTGACTATCTTCATCTTTCTCCTGCTGCTGATGTGCTTTGCCCAAACAGCTCATTGCAGACTGACTTGTTTCTTTCTCGTCTAACTTGCACTAGTAACAAATGACTCCCTTGGGTCTTCTATGGCCTGTAAGTTTGGAAATGTAATTGTTGGCCATTTAAAATTTTATTCTCAACAATAATTTCAATCAGTTCCTGAAAATGTTTGTACAGTACATTCAAGTGCATAGCCACACAAGATCTGCTTGATTTAAAAAAATAAAAAATGGCAGAAAAAGCCAGCATTCTATAGAAATGTTGCTATAGGAGGAGCTGACAGGGCCACCTATCCCGGGGTTACCCCATGGACTCTCATCTCCTCCCATCTTGCCTTGCTTGTGCACAGGGAGCTGTGTCTCATATTTACCTACCCTTCCCAATAATCCCCACTTTCTTTCTAGACTCAAAACATAGCTTTCTCCAGCTGCACAAACTCCTCAGTGGCTTTCCCAAATCCCCAATCAATTAAAAGTGGCTCTGGCTGCCTGGAGATTTGGAGACCTTCACTGAGGTTAAGGAGCAGCCACAATGCATCTCATATTACCTTTACACAAATACTAGAGAGCACAATGACACAGGGACTTCCAGAATCTTTCCTTAAGTCTCTCATTCTCATGGTTTTAAGTCAAGCTACATTCTTATTGAGGTCTATTTGAAGTAAGAAAAAAAAATTTAAGCTTACATCTGGATAATAAAGTATTATTTTAAGTCATTTAATATTGTTAGAGAGTATAAGCTTAACCAAGAACTTTCTCTGCCCTATAAAACTTCATAAAGTAGCTGGTATTCAGTGGCACACAAGGCCAGCTGTGACAGGCTTTTGAAATTTACTGAAACTCTAATTAAACAGATAGTGCCTTACTGAATTCCTAAGAGGAACATTACTCACAACACACCCTGAGTCCTGATAAATAGTGCATGCACATTAAGCTGTATACTTTAAAACACTTAACTTTATGTTCAGTGAATCTCACTCTGATTCTTAGAAGAAGTAGCTGTGTAAGTCCAAATCAGGGCAAACAATCTTTGCTAGTAAAGCTTCTTCTTTCTCATGAGATTAGCCCAGGGTTATCCTGACCAACTATAAACCTCCTACGCATGGGTCTGGATGACAGTCTTTTTAAAGAAGGATACGTATTTTTAAAAATGCAATGTAAATTTATTTTTTGTTTTACATTTAATTGTGTGTGTGTGCACGCGTGCACGAGGCCTATGTGTTTATCTGTGATATGTGTGTATGTATATGTAGGTATGTGTGTTCATGCATACATGCATGGAGACTAGATGTCTATCTCAGGTATCATTTCCCCCAGATACCACCTACCTTATCTTTTGAGAGAGACATGGTCTCTTCTGACCTGGAATTCATCAATTCAACTAGACTGGCTGGCTATGATCCTAGGGATCCACCTATCTATCTCTTCCTTCCCAGAGCCAGCTTCTTACATGGGGTGCTAAGGATCCAATCTCACATTTTCATGCTCATAAAGCAAGCCATTTACTAACTAAACCATATCCCCTGTCCTCCTAAATACACTGTAAGAGATATGGGATAGTTTCCAACCCCCTTAGATGATGAAAACTTAATATGTCTTGTGGAAAAAAGTTTATGAGTATGGAAAAGGCTTTCACATTAGAATGAGTACAGAAACTTTAGCTCCCTCATGTGACTCAAACCTTCAAGTCTCTTTTTTAGATAGGGCTGATGAATAGGGCGGCATAATACCTCAAGAGAAGCTCTGACAGGCTATTAGCACCCGTGTGCCTACTGATTTACAAAGGCAGAAGAATCTATATATTTTTAAGACTTACTTTTATTTTTATAGGTGCCAGAAGTGGGTATTGGATGGCAGAAAGTGGGCAATGTGTTGGCTAGCTTTATGTCAACTTGACACAAGCTAGAGTCACTTTAGAAGAGGGAAACTCAGCTGAGGAAAAGTCCCTGCCAGATTGAACTGTGGTGTATTTTCTTGCATTTCACTGCAGTCGTTGTCATCCCTGGGCTGCTGGTCCTGGGTGCTATAAGACAGCATGCTGAACAAGCCTTGAGAAAGCAAGCCAGTAAGCAACACTCCTTCAATGGCTTCTACTTCAGTTCCTGCCTTGAGTTCCCTCAGTGATGGACTGTAACTAGCAAGACCAAATAACCCCTTCCTCCCCAAGATGCTTTTGGTCATGGTGTTTCATCACAGCAATAGAAACCCTGACTGAAACAGGCAGCAAGTCTTCTTAACTGTTGATCCACCTAGCCACCCCTCCCAGATGCACAGGGAGCACTTCTAAGGTACTAAGCACAGAGTTATGTATAGAGAAACTGTGAAAAGTGAGCCAAACTCTTCTTCATCACTTCAGACTATACTGGGTCCAAGACCAGGACAGAGAATGGCTTGTGATGGTAGGAGCCAGAAACAGCCTGAAGTGCAGTGGAATGAAAGGTGAGGGTCCATAGCACAGAGGTGATGGCACACACCTTCCCCACTCGGGAGGCAGAGGCAGGAGAATGGTTCTGAGTTTGAGGTCAGTCTGGCCTACAGAGCGAGTTCCAGAACAGCCAGGGCTGTGCAGACACAGAAAGTTGAAAGACAAAGGAAAAGAGATCCAAGAGAAGAAAATGGAAACTCAAATGTACTGAAAACTACAGAGAATCTAAAAGTACTTTTGTAACAATGGCTTAATTGACAGGGAAAGGAGAGAAGTAACCTGGGATGACACAGAAAAAGCAGGCAGGGACCAGATACCAAAAGACCCACTTGGCCATGGGAGTACATTTTAGCATCCTACTTTGATTCAGAAAGACAGGTGAAAGTCTTCCATCCTTCACCCCGCCCAGGATGCTCAATTTATTTTAATTTTGAACCTATGCTTTCATCTTTGCAAAGCACAGACAAAAAATTTACATACCCAAACAACCTATGGGTTTCATTTATCATTTCAAGTGAACCAGACTCAGTGTGGCAGCAGGGTAAACTAAAGACTTGGCAAAGGATGTGGAGGGGCTGACAGCTCAATAATCAAACATGGATGTGTTAAGTGCTGTTCTTAATGGTGTAGGAATGTCTATCCCAAAGCCTGACCACACCTTAGATGTAGGCAACTTTTCTTCAGTGCTGCCTGAAAGCGCTCCTAAGATTCCCAAGCTAAATATTTCATTACTTGGATCCATCAGGGTTGGTGTTACACAACACAGACATACTTTGTAAATCATCAAAACAGGCACTCAAGATTGACCAAAAAAAAAAAAAAAAAAAAAAAAAAAAATCCTCTGGAGCAGAGAGGGAGCATTAAGCAAAAGATAAAAGAAACCACATTAGTAGCCAGGGGCTTCAAACTTCCCTCTTAAGTTTCTCTAGCAATACAGCATTTAAAGGCAGTTAAACTGAGCCAATAAAATATCGACAGCTAGGAATCCTTCAGAAACCCAAAGTCATGGCCATGTCTATTCAAACCAGGGTTGTAATTGTGGAAATGGTGTGGTCACCACAAATTTGAATAGAGACAAAGCAAAGCATCACTGGATAGGACATATGTGTCATACACTGACCAGCATTTCAACCTCAAAGAGTAAGGGACAGTCACAGTTCCATATAGTCCTTTGCACTAAAATAATTCTCCCAGTAAGTGCTGCCCATCTTTTGCAAATTGAAAATAAATCTTTATAATCAGCTAGATAAAACTAATGCTCTCAAAGCACATAGGTGAGATCCAACCCCTTCTAGTTTATAGGGTGACACTGTGGGTTAAATCCAGGGCCTCTGGCATACTGCTCAAGTGCTCTACCAACTGAACTACATTCCCAACACACATAGAATTACCTTTAAAGAACAAAAGCAAACAAAAAGATAGTGTAGACCAGAAGAAGATGGGGGGGGGGCAGTATTCCACTTCCGATAGAACTTCCAAAAAGGCCTTTCTAGACTTGGTTTCAACCTTTCTCCTGTTTTCTCTTCTCTACACCAAATGCCAGGGTATTAGGATAAGTAAAAGGGTTAGGACAGACTCAACCAAGTAGAGAACAATAATCCCAATCGCTGTCCTTCCATCTGCCACCACCCCCACCATGAGATGTGGCCTTGGAGATGGGAGAGAAAATCTGATGTTTCCTAAGGGTTAATAAACTGCTCCAATTTAACAAGTCCCAGAAGAAAAACAGACCACACAGCTCAGCTTTGTCTATTGGGAGGGAAAAAAAGCCCTAGAAAATTAGCCACACATTTTCAAACAAAAATAAACCGGTATTTGATCTCTGTGTTCTTTTGTGTGACAGGAATAGGCTCTGAGGTCACATCTCTGACTTTGGAGGTGAGGGAGCATTCAAGTATGTAAAAGCATGAGGAAAAAACCAAAACAAATTGTACAGTTTGGCACATTTCTTAAACCAATCTCTGAAAAGAGGCAGTTAGTGTCATACTGGAAATGGAAACTATCTCTCCTTTCCAGTCCACTGTGCAGCACAGGGGATGACAGGGACTCAAAGGTTTTAAGAGAATGTGTATCTTTAAAGCTGTAACTCTGCCTAGGCTTTTTGTTAAAAACGAGCAGACTCACCCAACTCTATTAACACTTCTCAAGTGTCTATCTTTTGATTTTTGTGTGTTTATAGGTATGTATATGTCTGAGTGTTTATGTTTGTGCAGATGCACGCACACACAAACACACAGAGTGACAAATGTACATGAACATGTATACATACACTTGTGGAGGCCATGGGACAAACCCAGCTATCATTCCTTAGGCGCTACCTTTTTTTTTTTTTTTTTTTTTTTTTTTTTTTTTTTTAATTGATACAAAAACCTAGAACTCACAAGTAACATAGATGTGGCAGTCAATGAACCCTAGGGACCTGCCATATCTTTCTCCTCCTCAGTGTTGGGATTCTAAGCACATGGTACCTTGACCAGACCAGTGACTTCTACATATGTTCTGGGGATCAAGCTCAAGCCTGAATGCTTCTGAGGCAAGGACTTCACTAACTGAGCTATCTCTCACCCCTTTGTTTTTCCGTGTTTATAAGAGTCACTGCAGGGGCATCATCATCATCTATATAATTTTTTGCCAACAGAAGCATGTAACACTTATCTTTCAGTATCTGATCATTAGAGGTGTGTTTAAACACAGTGACACCCAAGAATGCCACCTTAATCAGCCTATGATCACAGTGTTCATTTTATGCATAACATATGACAAGGTGAAAACCCAAGACTTGTTTTTGACAGGCAATTTTAAAAGAATCTGAATAGCTAACCTCTATTTTATGAGAGAAATAAACTGTAAATCAGGTCCTGCTTAAAATACACTTTCCAAGAAGTACCTGAAGTTATGCAAACTACAAGGAATATGCTTCAAAAAAATCAAGGACTGCACCCTCAAAGAACCTTCAAGAAGACTACTCAGTGACTACAATGAAGGCCAAGTGAACTGTGAAAACTGTCTTTTCTAAGACAGTGATGTGGGAGCTGGAGAGATGGCTCAGTGGTTACTAGCAAGTATTGCTCTTACAAAAGATTCAAGTTCAGTTCCTAGCACCCACATCAGGCAGCTCACTACCATGTATAACTCCAGCTGCAGGGGATCTGATGTCCCACTGCTCTCTTCTTACTACTCCAGGTACCAGCACTCATGTGCACATACCTACACACAGGCAGACACATAGGTGTAATTAAAATAGAAAAATGAATGACTTGTAGGCTGAGATAAGCACCAGGACCTGAGTTAGTCTCCAGAACCCATGCAAAAAACAAACAAACACAGATTTGCTTGTACATGCTTATAGTCCCATTTGGAACAAGGCATAAGCAGGCAGACCCCCTGGTGCTTGCTGAGTTTCAACAGAGACTGGGTCTCAGAAGAAGAAGAAGGAGGAGGTGGAGGAGGAGGAAGAAGAAGAAGATGATGATGAAGCAGAAGCAGAAGAAGCAGAAGAAGCAGAAGAAGCAGAAGAAGCAGAAGAAGCAGAAGAAGCAGAAGAAGCAGAAGAAGCAGAAGCAGAAGCAGAAGCAGAAGCAGAAGCAGAAGAAGAAGAAGAAGAAGAAGAAGAAGAAGAAGAAGAAGAAGAAGAAGAAGAAAGTAGTCTGAACTACAATATCCAGGTTGTCTGTTTTCTGGTCTCCATACATACAGGCACATGTGTGCATACACCGATACATACATTTAAAAACAACTCACACTGTCATTGGCTATTACCCAAGAAGCTTTGGAACTTAGTTTCTAGAAAAGCAAAATACCGCACTACAGCAGAATGCAATAGGGACAAAACATCAGTTAGGAGATGCAGGTGGGCCAGATGCTAGAGTGCATACTTGGTACATTAGAAGCTGAGTTCAATTCCAAATATGAGAAACAATAAGCAAAGAAACATTAGTGGCAGCTAGGTAGGCTTAATAGAGTACTAATTTCAGGAGAAATTTCCTTCTTTTATATTTCCAGAGCACTTAATAGATTGTAGATTTGTTTCAGCATTGTCCCTTGAAGCTTCCACACACCACGAAGAAATACATGCAGATAGACAACTAATAGGGTCTTTAAGAGGACAATCAAAGTCAATGAGATTGTATGGTGGGCCCTAATCCAACATTGCTGATATCCTTATAAAGACCCTAGGGCTTGCACACATACATACTTAGAGAAAGACCATGGGAGGATCCAGAATGAAGGTATCTGCATATACACAAGCCAAGGTGACCAGCCTCATTAGAAGGCAAACACAATGACACCTTGATATTTAACTTCTTGCCTCCAGGAAGAAGAGAAAGTGTTTCTATTATTCAAGCCACCCAGCCGATAACAATTTATGGCATCCCAAGCAAGCAATTAACCCCCCATATTGTCAATCCTCTGGGTACACCCATTTTATGATCATTACCATAGTATAAATAATTTCTATTCATGTGAGCTGTTAGATTGAAGCTATCTCCCAGGATATGAACATCACGAGGACCAAAACTGTATGTTTCTTTAAAGTACTCAACACAGAGGGAGCTCTTGTGTTGGCTTAACAATAAAATCTGAAAATCCTTTGGTATATCTACTACAAGGTAAGATCTATGTAACCTCATGTTTAATTTAGGCTCTTGAGTTTGACTGACAGACCATGAGAGAAATGATTTTACCATTCCACAACATTCACCATTTCTAGGTCAAAAGCTCAAGAGTGTTCAAACTACTCTTTGGGAGACTTTTTCTTGAACCTAACCAACTTATATAAAGTAAGCTGCAGGGAGGTTATGTGCGCACACTCTGGTTCACAGTTCCAGATGAGATCCTAGTCAACAGTCAGTCACCAACAGCTGCCAGACAGGAGCTAGAATCTTTCATTTTGAAAGCAACCATGGAGAGGTCAATGGCAAGCAAAAATACCAAAGCATAACAAATACTAACACTCTTTCTCTAAGCCACAGTGTTTTATGATTTGTGAGTTTTACTCTGTAGCAATTGACTGCCTACTTATTTTATAAGCAAACAACTACATGAAATGTATAAGCAGACACTTCTAGAAATTCCACCCTAGATCTTTTGTTATATCCACAGACCCTTAGCAGGTAAACATCATTCTACCTTTATTTCCTTCCTGGAAGATTCTCCAACTAAATATGCATCAGAAAGATATAGTTGGAAAGTAAATTTACTGCTAATCTTTGCCTCAGATGTAAACTGATTTCTCAGTGACATAGGAAGTAGAAAAAACATGGACAAAAGCTTTCTCAGCTCCTTCTGCTTAGAAGCCAGTACCTGAACATTGTCCTTTGCAGCCCTTTGTCATAAAGGACCCTGGCTGCTTGAGTGATGGAATATCATCCTGTCTTCTGCTTCTTTTCGCTGCCACATGAACCTTATCAAAGCTGCAACCATCACCATGGAAACTAGGCTGGGAAGAAGCTCAACATCTTTGGTCAACTCTATGCTGTTTCCTACAGAGAGCTCAGAAAAAGCTTTGAATTTAATTGAAACTGTGTATTTTAGGTTCTAGGAAACACCCGCTGTTTTCTTCCTATCAAGCCATAAGAGAAATTTAAAAAATAAATAAATGAAATGAATGAAGTACTCTCATTTCTGTCTTCCAAAATAATACTGATTATCTATCGCTGGGGATGACTAAAATAAGCCAGAAAATCAAAACCCCAAAGAATTTTAAACACTGGGGTTATGCTATTATTAACTAGTAGCTAAATACAAGACTTGCAAGGCCAGAGAGACCCAAACTCAAGCCCCAGCTTGCTACTACATATCAGGGCAAGGTCACATAGTCCCTTGGTAACTTGTGTGGTTAACCAATTTTTGTGTGTATCTACTAGGTCAAAGGCCATTTGCTGAGCACCAAGAAAATCCTTGGATACCAAACATCACAGGCTATAATCCTAGCACTTAGGAGGGGGTTAAGTACTTACCACCCTTGTTGCTATGATTTTCTAACAAGAAGTAACTTAAGCAAGATTAATTTTGGCTTACAGAAGGAATATAGTCCACCATAGCAGGAAATCCATGGCAGTAGCAGAGGTCTAAGTCAGCTGGTCACATCACACCCAGTGACCTAGTACCTTCAGGAGACCCCCACCTCATAAAGGTACTGCAACTTTCAAATTAGCATCACCAGCTAGGGACTAAAGGCTCAAACTGAGCCTATAAGAGACATTCTACATTCAAAGCACTACATGGTTGCAGAATAGGAGGTCAAGGCCTATTTTGGCTTTAGAGTGAATCTGAGGCTAGCCTGAGCTACAGGAGACCCTGATTCAATACAAAGAAAGCCCCAAACCTAGGATCTACATCACACCACTCAGTACAATCTAGCTTTTAGGAAAGTAAAGCACACTTAAAATAGTGTTCATTCCAGTATGGAGACAAAGAAAACCAAAGTTAAAGAAAACGACATCATTGCAAAAGCTATGACCAGCCATGGTAATAAGCACAGTAATGTGCTTATTTACTCTCTAGGCCTTAGCCTTGATTTCTGTACTGGAAGAGAGGCATGAATATTGTCATGAATAGTTAGTTATAAGGATTAAAATTAACACATGTCATGCATGTGAGCAATGTGTGCCTCGCAGTGTGGATAGTCAATATACCTCCTATTGCTGTTACTAATAGGACACAATCCAACATGACTCCTGGTCCCTGGGCATCATGACAGAAACACAAAGCCCTTAACTGCAGTTTGCCCAGATCACTGCTGTAATTGTTTGTGATGAACCACTTTGAGACATGAGATGATGTCTCCTTCAAAGGAGGCTTACCACAAAAGAGGAAGATACATCAAGCTCAGAGTTCTAGGTCTGGGAGTAAGGTCTCTGCACAGTCCCATCTTAGACCTTTGAAATATCCTCTAAGAGTCAAAGAGTACAGGAAGCCTGCACTCCATGCCCATGCTGCTTGCTATTTCTGAGTAATATCAATTATTTTATCTCTGGCCCATGAGTCTTTTGTCTTCTGCTGATTATATATGAAACTGCAATCAGCAAACTGGTCAACTTTTATACAGAGTAAAATTCTCAAACCATGACAGTATCTTTCAAGAATCACCAACAAATCTTAGGTTGGTTTTCTATATAGAAATCAAATCCTTAACCATTTCTTCTCTGACACTGCCAACTTTTTAAAGTGACAGCTCTTATCACCATGAAGTATGTGCAAACACACACACACACACACACACAATTGCATTAGTTTATAAATTTTCTTTAAAAATGGAGACAGGGCTAGAAACAAAAATGAGCTCAGCTAAGTAAAGAATTCATCAGTTATGCTTGTAAATAGATATCGCCTCAAGGACACATAACTTTAGAAGGTAAAATGGACTAAATGGACTAGAACAATCTTCTGGAACTCACTTTAAATTAATTAAAAAAAAAAGAATGAATTCATTGTAGTTATAACTTTTTCAGGATAAAAAAGATGTCCCTTTGTTGTCTTGTAACAGCTCCCTTCTCCCCAGGCCATTTCTCCCTTTTCTTTTACTTTCTAGGAGAAATTGTAAGTTCAATTTGCTACCTGAAAGCAAAAGTGCATCTTCAATTAAGAGGTGAATCTTTAATTAAGTACATGTCTGGGACTTTGAAAATTCTAACCAGACCAGTGTCTGTTTATTTCACCTTAACTGCAGGAATGCAACACAGTTTTTTTTTTTTTTCCCCTTGAATATCTCTTCTTACTTTAAACGCCACATGCACTTTCCAGGGAATGACATTCCCCTACCAGTAGAACATACACACAGGAACCACAGCTTCAGACACATGTTTTGTTTAAAATAAGAATTACTTGGGGGGGGGGGTAAGAAGCAGATTTATTACTTCTCTCAGGCACTAGCCATGCTGAGGAATTATTTCATGTCAAATATAATTGCATCAGTGAAATATTTATGTGTTCTCATTATATGAAAACACTCCATTTTATAACCAAGATTTTGTGTGGTTAAGTTTAAAAAAAAAAAAAGGCAGGGAAAGGTGAGACAGAATTCACTCTGCTTGGGATTTGTTAATTTAGTCAACTAGAGCAGATGCAGCTGCTCATCTCCACTGGGATGCCCCTATGAGCAGCCAGGTGTTGGAAGCTGTTTGTTAGAGCAATGCTTTCAAACATTCCTGTTACCCTTGAAGGTATATGGAGACTCAGGTCTCTGAAATTGGGTTTTAAAACAAAACAATAACAATGGATGCCAAGAAAGCATTTACCTAACTGTACAACTCAGATAACTTTGGTATCCTCCTCTCTGGGGCAGATGCATCAGACACCACCTAGCTAGGAGCTATCCCATCATGCTGCTAGTATCAAAAACACTCTGCTCTTTAGATGCAGAAACAGCCTAGAATTTGGGCCATTTGCTAAGGACACCAAAAGTGATATTGGTACTGTCAGATATGCTATGGGCCAGTGAACTATAACCCCAAAGGATCTATGTAACCACTGTTGAACAACACAGACTCCAGCACAAACCAGCTTGACAACAAAGATGTATTTCATCTGGAAAAGCTGCACTGATAAAGAAAATAAAAAAGAATAAATTATTCTCCACCCTGGATTGATTCATTGGCCATTTACCTCAATATGCAATGCACAGAAGAAATGGGAAGAATGAGCTGCAATTAGGCCGACACAGAGACAGACTATCTCATTTCACAGAGTGCTGGGAACAGTGGGAGACGGCAATTCCTCCCTTGCTACCTGACTCTGAAATCTCCAGTTCTTGGAAACCACTTAATTGTATATCATTGCAGGCCTGTTTGCTTCCTTTTCCACATTCTCTACTGCAGAACTGCCTACTACCAGTTCCCAATGCACGACTTTGAACAGCTCCTCTTCATGGGGTCCGAGATGAATAAAAAGAATAAGCCTAGTGCTCAGTGAGCACCTCTGGAGGCCTCTTTTATACCAGGCTTTGTATTTGTGTTAACAGGCTGGGGTTTAGAAAGACAGTCCCATTCTATGAATTGTGGCAACACTTAAAGAGAGGTTTTTCTAACCTAAACCACAGCAATTTGTAGCTAAGTCTTAGATGCTCTAATGGAAAGTCAGGCCAAGTAGCTAAGCAACACACACACACACACACACACACACACACACACACGCACACGCACACGCACACACGCGCACACACACACACACACACACACACACAATGTGATAGGCAAAAAAAATAAAAGGCTCACCACATCTGTCCATGTCTACTCCTCAGAACCTGTGGGCACATCCCTCACAGGATGTGTTTAAGGAAAGGAGCTAAAGAAAAGGAGGACAGGAGTTTTCCAGATATGCTAAGCCAAGGGCATTTTGAAAGGACGTGAATCTTTCTGGGATTTACAGAAATACTAACAGAAGCAAGGCCACACTAAAGGCAGTGATTTAAAAAAGCAATACAAAAGTTAGGAGATGGCTTTGTGGGTAACGGCATGAGGACCCAAGTTCATATTTCTAGCACCCACACAAAAGCTGAGCATGAAGCTGTGCAGCAGTAACCCCAGCACTGAAAGACAGAGACAAGTGGCTCTCAGAGAGTTAGGAGAAAGACAGTTTAGGTGAAATCCAGGTCATAGAAAGAGCTTCATAGAGTAGAGAGGGATTGAGAAAGACATTCAAAGTCTCAGCATTGACCTCTAGTCTCCACATAGGAATGCATGGGCAAATGTATCTATACCCACACTATGTGTCTATACACCAGAGAGAGACACAGAGAGAGACACACAAAGACATAGAGACACAGAGAGACACAGACACACAGACAGACACACAGACACAGAAAGAACTAATACAACACAAATAAATAAAAAGCCAAAGGATAGTCTTCAAAATGTTTGTCCTTGAGGGCATTTGGCAAAGCTTAGAAACATGCCTGGTTATAATAGCTGGGGTAGGAGAGGTTCTACTGCCATCTAGTAGGTTCTACTATACATCCTATAATGCCTCTATCTAATCATCTCCTTACATTCTCAAACCCAGGATTTTTTTTTAATTTTTGTTTTGTTTTTTGTTTGTTTGTTTGTTTTGTTTTAGCTTTTTTTGACAGGGTTTCTCTGTGCATCCCTGGCTGCCCTAAAACTTATTTTGTTGACCAGGCTGACCTTGAACTCACAGAAATACACCTGCCTCTGCTTGGCTTCAAGCCCACAATCTTAACCTCAGAGAAACTTCCTTTAGTAGGATTACCAAAAGTCTTTCTGTTGGTTATGACTGGTCCAGCTTGGATCACTATCTGAATTAACTATGGTAGCCATGAGATGAGATTGGGCAGCATCCTGAAAGGTCAAGCTCAGTCTTGGACCTTCTTCCAGGACTGAAAAGGTTGTCAGTCCTAGATCTCTATGATCTAAAACACAGCAGCTAAAGGGATAACACAACGGGAGCTGAGAAGAAAGAGACGTTTTAGTCAAATGTGTCTAACTATGCTGAAAGAGTGATGTTGGAGGTTTCCCAAACTGATAATAACACCACTACCCATGAATAAGTCTCTCTGTTCTTCCTCTTGGACTTAAAATTCACTTTGTGAATCTCATCAATAAGATGTTTATCAAGGTCACAATGACATGGAAATAAGAAACTACATCATCTATGGTTAATGTGACACCACAATGGTCAACACGAACTTGTTGCTTTGTTCTTTAAAGAAAAGGTATTGAGACTAGCCAGGTGCTCTAATTGTAGAAGCTAGTTCTGCAATATTGCTGCAAATATTCTGGCTGGACCTGAGCTCCCTGCAGTGATGAGAAGGAGCAACATTATGAGAACTTGTGGCAACTTTCTGAATACATTTCCAGAACAAGATGGAGATGAAACTCTCCAATCAGTCATAGCAACAGATGACAGGATGGACAGAGGTGACCTCAGGGCTCCAAACCCTGCTCTGTCCTTCCCAATTTACATCCACCACATTCCCATTCTCCAAAAAGCATGCACACACAATTTACTTAGTTACACATCAGAAACACCTAGCCACTAAATTTCTTTACATTTCTGTAACTCATATAAATAAGCAAAGTAGTCTGTGCTCAGAGATTATTAAGATAGATTTCTTAGTACATTCTGAGGCCAAGTTAATATAGAATTCACATATAAATAAGGGAGGTAATCCTGAAAATCAATATAGCATTAAGGAGCACAACATAAAAAATGGAAATGAATAAAGCCTTTGTTTATCTCCCTTATGACTCCTCAAGAAATCATTTATCATGCACGCTTTTTTTTTTTTTTTAATTATCAATTTGACACAAGCTAGGGTCATTTGGGAAAAGGGACCCCCAATCAAGAAACTACCTCCATCAGACTGGCCTGAGACAAGCCTATGGGGGCATTTTCTTAATTAATGATTGATGTGGGAGGGCTCAGCCCACTGCAGGAGGTAGTTCTGGGTGGTGGAAGAATAGGCTGAGGGCTGAAGAAATGACTCAGGTTATGAGCATTGCCCACTGATCCAGATGACTTCGGTCCGATTCCCAGCACCCACAGAGCAGTTCACAACTGCCTGTAACTCCAGACCCAGGGGATCCAGTGCCCAAGGGAAGCAATTGAGTGAGCAGCATTCCTTCATGGGCACTTTTCCAGTTCTTGGCTCTAGGTTCCTGCCTTGAGTTCCTGCCCTGACTTTGTTTCCCACACCCCACCCTCATGATGGAATATAAACTGTAAGCTGAAATAAACCTTTCCTTCCTGAGTTACTTTTGGTCCTGGTGCTTTATCACAGCAATAAAAAGGAGAGTTCCAAGATCCAAGTCAAATATCATCTGGCATCTTTTAGAGGTTCCACTGTCATATAAAACTGAGTGACAGTGTTGTTCCTTCTTCATTTGTTCCTTTCATCCCTCCTCACCTTCTCCCCTTCAGTTTTTGCTCCCTTCCTCAAGGCACTGGCAGATACTATCTACTCCTTTACCCAGTTCTCCACTCCTGGCTCCAACACACAGCCCTATCAAGACAAAGATGTTGGGCAAATGTTCTAAAATATTGGATAATCTAAAAGAAAACTCAACTGAAAAATAAGTTCTAAACCCAGAACCTATGGACACCAAACAAACAAACAAAAACTTCCTGTTATAGATTGGCTCAAATATGTACACATATGCATACAACACATGTATACATATAAGTCTATCTGTGATTTCTATATAGAATTTTGTCCTTACAAAAAGGATACTAATAACACTCTGAATATGTTTTAATTTAAGGCAGAACAGTATATGCTATTTTCTAGCTTACTTTTTAGCATTTACACCACATAATTCAAGCACTATTGAATGCCAATTAATAAACTATGGCATCCTGTTAACATGCAGTGTTTTAACACCTACAACATTAAATATATCATTCACTCACTCATCTGTCACTTTACATACTTGGGTTTTTCGAACAGTTCAAAATTTTAGAACATTGCTATTTAGATGGCCCACACCAAGCACAACTTCCTGATTGTCTATGGTTTATCTTGTCTTTTTAAAGAGTTATTGTCCTCAACAATGACTGAATACTGACAATTCATCATGAACAGTACCTCTATGTTTTTTTAAACGTGGCTAACTTCCTCCAGCTAGGCTCTACCTCTCAGATTCCACAGCCTCCCTAAACACCACCAACCGGGAACCAAGTGTTCAACTATCTAAGCCACTGGGGAAGATTCTCACTCAAGCCATCACATGGTATTCATGGCCTGTGTAGCAACTTCATATAACCCAGGTAATAGGCACAGCCTACTACACACAGATCATCTTCAATTCACTTCAGTGAGTGCAAAACAACAACAAATGACCGAATTAGTAACTCCGACATGAAAAACCCATCATAATCACAGTTTTGGTGGTGAACTCATACTAAAGTGAGAGTGATGAAACCTTAATCACATAGGAGGGCCTCATTAGAGCCTTGAGTATTTAATTGTCGGTGAAACACATTATGAGTGTTAAAAAAAAATCTTCTGTGAAAATTAGTGCATTTCTGCATTAGAAACTGTGAGAATCACTAGGTGTGCCAGTGAATGCACACATTTCTAAAATATCATCAACCACATACATAGAATTTCAGACAAAGAAATCTGGAACTCTAAGCAACACATTAACAATAACAAGCCTGAACAGGCATGTTTAATAAGAGTGAATGTAATACATCTTCAAAGAGACCATGCATGAGAGTCTTCTTCCAACCCAACCAAGCTTTATAAACACATATATGTTTGTATGTAAACTCACATTATCCTGTAAAAATTATAATGCAGTGGTAGAGAGGGATGGCAAGGGAAGTGGTTACCAGAGCAACAAAGATCATCACCACACCAACATATCTAAGTCATTATAGCTCATCTCTTAGGTGACCAACATATTCAAGTGGTTCTTTATCATCTCATAGGTGACCAGCATATCCAAGTAGTTATTATGTCAGGTGCTTCTTAAAATTATTTGAGTCAGTTATGTGTCAGCCACAGAGAGAAGAGTCCTTTATGAACAGGGCCCCCATTCTTTGGAATCATCTAAAAATAGTGCAAAGTCTGTGGTAAGAAATTTCACAGCATACCGCACTCAAGTATGTAGTGATAAATTATGATTTATTAAAGCTTGCCTGAAGATTCAGAAAGCAAAGTCTGTCACAAGCCATAAAAGCCATGCACACACTTTTACTACCAGCAGCCAGAAACTAGGAGGTGGTGGCATGCATCTTTAATCTTAAGACTCAGGATTAAGAGGTAGATGGATCTGTGTGAGTACAAGGCCACCCAGATCTACGCAAGATTGATCCAGTCCTAAAGAGAAACAGCTCACACAAAGATGACCTCAGCACAAGAGATCACACACCCTTAATCCCAGCATTAGGGAGGTATATAAGACAGAAGCAAGGTCTGAGTATCAGGCATTCATTCTCCAGCCACACTGAAGTTAGGAACATTCATTCATTCTCCAGCCATGTTGAGAACAGGAACACCCCAGCCCTTTTTAGAGGTAAGAGCTCTCTGCTAGCTTGGCTGCTTTGCTTCCCTGATCTTCAGCTTGAACCCCAATATCTGTATCTGGATCTTGTATTTATTGTGCAACACAAATCAGTCAGTCTTACTACACTACAATGTGAGGTATACACTTTGGGAAGAGACTTTTTACTTGTATTTTTGTTGAATACCTATTACACAAGATACTGCCTACATGAAGTGCTCAATAAACAGATTTTAAGCAAACAACTGATCACACACACACACACACACACACACACACACACACACAAAAAAAAAAAAAAAACACTTATGGAACCCAAGAACTAAATCTCTGTACTTGGTCTAAAAATTCCAAGGACCAGAACTTGAGTTGAAAGAGCTTGACTTTTCAATATGCTCAGAAGGAAAGAACTCCAAATATGGTCCCAATCCAACTTATTTGGATTACTTGTTCCTACTAATATCCAATTGTCATTCAACAGAAGGAGTGTGTAATGGCTGAATGCACAGACTCTGGAACAATGCTGCGTGAATCTGAAATGTGGCTCTTTCCTTGTGTGACCTAGGAGGAGCCATCTAACTTTAGTGTGGTTAGTGGCTTTTTCTGTCTGAGAAACAGGGAAAATAACAGGATCTATTCCAAATGTTTGCAACCATAATTAACTACAGACTAAAGACACCAAGAAGAAGCCAACAATGGTGGTGCACACCTTTAATCCCAGCATTCAGTCAGCTTTGAGTTAGAGGCCAGCCTGGTCTAAAAAGAGAGAAAGAGTTCCAGGAAAGCCAAGGCTACACAGAAAAACCCTGTCTCAAAAACCAAACAAATGAAGAACAAAGAAGAATAAAATATCCTTGTTCTGTCTTACGTAGGGTTTCTATGACTGTGAGAAAACACCACGACCAGAGCAACTTGGAGAAGAAAGGGTTTATTTGGTGTGTGCTTCTACACCAAGGCAATCAAGACAGGAACTCAAATATGGCATGAACCAGGCAGCAGGAGCTGACACAGAGGCTTACTGCATGGAGGAATGCTGCTTACTGGCTTGCTCCTCGCATCTTGCTCAACCAAAGGGAACCCAGCACCACCAGCTCTGGGGTGGTCCTACCCACAACGGATGGGGGCCTCCCCTAATCACTAATTAAGTAAAAGCACTACAGGCTTGCTTACAGCTAGATCTTATGTGGGCATTTTCTCAACTGTGCTTCCTTCCTTTCCAGTGAATCTGGCTTGTGTCAGGTTGACACAAAACCAGCCAGCACAGTTCTTTGTCAAAAATAACAAAATGGCAATATATTGTTAGTAGCTTAGAGTACATACTGCTTTTTCAAAGGACTTAAATTTAGTTCCTAGAACTCATGTTGAGCAGTTCATAAGTGCCTGTAAATCTAATTCCAGGGGATCTATCACCTCAGTGGGCACCTGCACTCATATATGCACACCAGCACAAAATACACATATTTAAAAATAAAATGAATATTTTAAAAGCCCAATTCCAAGTAATTTCATTAGCAATAAAAATGAAAGAGAGGAAGAAAGGAAAAAGGGAAGAAGGGAGGGAGGAAGGTAGTGATGGAGGAAAGAAGGAGGGAGGGAAGGAAGCTATGCAAAGGGTTAATGATTCCATTGCTTCTCAAATCTGTTCTGGAGCCAGTATGGCAGGCAAAAAATAATTTACATGAATGTATAGCAAAAAAAAAAAAAAAAAAAAAAAAAGAATAGAAGAGGAATATAAAATTATGCAAAGGCTTGAGATTAAATGAATTATAGTGCTGCATATGAATCAGTATGTTTTAAAGAAGCTACATAGTATAAAATAGACAGTCTTGTAGTTCATTAGATTTACATTTCCACCTGGAGAATAAGATAATTCAATGCTTTTTACATAAAACACCTTAGCTTAATATTTCACAATGAGAACCCAGGCTTTTGAATTCAATTATGGCAAAATGGAAGTCTAGGAAGGAATATTCAATGAGGGGGGATGCTAACTACCTGGAGAAGACACTGCCTGACTGGTGGGAGATTAGGATTCAGAAGGATTCAGAATGAGAAGTGATTCAGAAGCACTACCAGTCTTGGAATATTCTTCCACAATCCAAGCACATGTTGTTTTGTATTTTTGCCTTTTGTAAATTGTCTGTCTGTCTGTTTTGGTTAAAGAAGTCAAGGCTCTGTTGCACTCACAATGCCTAGGAATCTCTGATTAATACTGTCTTCACAGATGGTATTTTGAAAATAGAGTGAATGAGAATTATGGTATTTCACGCACACCAATCCAAAAGGAGGCCACAGAGTCTCTGTACCACTGTCAATAAGTGCATTAAAGTACTTCTCAATCAGCAGGCTCAGAGACACTGATGCCTTTCACCCTGGGAGTTTGGATGGGACCTGGGTCAGCTGAGGCTTTCAGAACCATCAGGACCATTCATTCCTGGTGTATCCTCGGGACTCCAAATCCTTTCCAGAGAGCCATGAAAACATCACTCTCCAATCTAACAGGCCTTCACACCAGTTAAGCAAAGCAAAAGAGGCACAATTAAACTCAGTATTAAAGCAACACAGAAGGAAGTGCAGAAGAAGGGTATGTATACATCGTAAACTGTGACACAAAACAAAAGCAATAGAACTTTCTGTCCTCTGGGACTTACAAGCATCGAATGGAATATTCTAAGGGGATACGAAACCACTGTAATTTATGCATTATGTGATAGGCAAACTCATTTTTAATGTACATTAGAGTCAAGAATTCATACAGCACAAAAAATGAGGACCCCCATCTTCAGATGCTTGTTGTATTAACTGATGGATGCATGAATATGAATAAATAGTTGATCTGCATGTGGATTTAAAAAAATAAAAATGTTTATTTAAATTAGAACTCCCAATGAGGTAGACACTTTATGATAAAAAAAGGACTCAATATAGTCGGGGTTGGGGGTAGCTCAGCACTTCAATGTGATGAACATGTTTGAAGCCCTGGTTCCAATCCCTAGAACCAAAATGTTAATCACTTGTAGAATATTTCAGATTTATTCATATGCTATTACCCTAATTTTCACTTCACTTGAGAAGTTATTATGTGTTCTAGGCCCTGTGGTGCTGAGTGCCCCTTAGACACACAATTACGATGGATAAAAAAGATGTGCAAGGTAGATTTTGATTTAGGCAGACAGACAATAGAATATACAGACAGAAGAATCTCAAATTCACATTATATTTTTAAATCAGAGTGGTACAATAATGTGACAGTGTCTCGGACTCTGGGGTGCTGCTTTAGACTGGATCAGTATAGAAAGCATCTGACTACAAGGAACAGCCAGTCATATAAAGATCTGTGAAAAGAATCCTTGCATACTAGACAAATGAAAAATGAAGAGAAACATGTGCGACTTCAGCACCCTGTAAGAGGTAAAGAGGGTTTGACTCAACACCGGGGGCCCAGGGAGGTACAGATCATGTAGGGCTGTTAAGTAAGCACATGGTAAGATGGATCTTCATCAAAGGGAAGCTGCTGTTGCATGCATTTAACTGAGTGTGTCTATGTGACATGTCTATGCAAGTGTATGGTGTATGCATATGGAAGCCAAAGGTTGAAGCTGTTTGCACGGTTTTTCTCTTCCTTCCTTCCTTTTTTTTTTTTTTTTTTTTTTTTTTTAAAGAGGGCTCTCAAATGAACCTGAAGGTTGTGGACTCAGCTAGACTGGCTGGCCAGCAATTCTCAGAAGATCTCCTCTCTTGTCTCTGCCTCTCCAACACATAAGTTATAGGTGCATAGCACTATATATGAATTAAAAATGTTATTTCCATTTATCAAATCAGTATTTATATTAGGGTTTCTGTTACTATCAAGAGACACCATGACTATGTCAACTCATAAAAGAGAACATTTAATTGGAATGGATCACTTACAGTTCAAAGCTTCAGTTCATTATCATTATGATGGGACATGGCAGCGTGCAGGCAGACATGGTGCTAGAAGTAGTTGAGAGTCCTACATCTTGCAGGCGGCAGGAAGTGGTCTGAGATACTGGGCAGTATCTTTAGCGTATATGAGACCTCAAAGGCCAGCTCCACAGTGACACACTTCCTCCAACAATGTTACACCTCCTAGTAGTGCCACTTCCTGTGGGGGCCATATTCTTCCAAACCACCCCAGCATGCATTCTTATTTTTTCCACTTTTGAGAATTTCATATGAGTACTATATTTACATCATTTGCAACTGCTCCAATGTTCCCCCCAATCCTTCTCAAATTCAGTGACTTGTGCTTTAATTACTACTGTTATGCATGTGTGCACATGAATATATACTTACATATATAAAAACAACCTGTTGAGTCCATTTAGTGTCACTTATATGTATACATATGTGTATGTGTTTAGGGATGACCACTTGGGATGGGATAACATATCCAGGGGCTTGTCCCTGAAGAAAAGCAATTCTTCCTTTCTCAGCAGCCATTAATGTCCTTTATCTTTTCATCTGGAGATGGGGCCTTTGAGATTTCTCCTGTCCACACTGGAATGTCAATTTGTCTTACAACCTCCACCACATGTGTAGCCAGCACTTTACTGACAGGGCCACTTCCCCAAGCCCACTGTTAGATGTTTTAAGTAGGAAAGTGACATGATATGTTTTTGCTATGAGCATGGCTGCTGCCATATCTAAAGAAGAATTCCCTATCTCAGCAACCTCGTTCAGTTCCTTAGCTCAATATTCCCAGGAGAATCAAGAGTCCCAAGTGCCAAGTGGACACATGTTCTCCTTAAAAAAAAAAAAAAAAAAAAAAAAAAAAAAATAGTTCACTGTTGGAAGAGATGCAACCATCCCAAAGAAATCAGGGAAAGAAAAACAAGACCTTTGTTTTAATGTTATTTTGTCTAAGACACAATTATTCTTTACAAACTTCCCTGACTCTCATAGGCAAAAAAAGAACTCAAGCAAAAACCCCTTTTCAATCACAAGCATTATTCTTCCAGGAGAGCTCCAGCATGTCCTGAAGCCAATTAGTTTTTAAACAGCAAGTCTCTACCTTGACTCCTAATCAATGTCCCATGACATTGCTCACAAAGTGATATAACATATTTAATACTCCTAGGACTCAAAAGGAGTGAATAGACTACAACCTAATTAACTCTGACCCAATTAAATCCGATTTCGTAAAAGTTTACAACTGCAAAGATCTGGTTCTTCATTTTGCTTCATTCAGTAAGAAAATTTTGTTCTAGAAATAAGAAAGTATCAAAAGAAATAATTGCCTGAGACAGTAATTACTCAAGCAAATGCTATGCAGCAATGAATTTATATAGCACTGGACCCGGACTACAACTGGTTTATCTGTTTATGACAGCAGGGCATCCATAGATCTCTGCTACATTATGTGAGCTACTCTGAAGCTTCTAGTCCCTATACTTGAAAATATCTCCAGTTGAAGGTTTAGCATTATTTCAGTGAGTGTTACAACAGAATTAGGACAAAAGTAACAAAAGTTCAAAGCTATACAAAAGTAGTGAAAGTTAATATAAAAAGCCCTAGGATATCACTGCCTACTAACATTCTGAGTATAACACTGGACACAGCAGACAACTATAGTGTAGACACTGTTACCAGTAGTATTTCCCAGAAATGGGAAGGGAACTAAACTCTAACCCAAGTTAAGATGGCAAACATTTGCCAATACTGCATTAGTCAAGCATTCTAGTTACAGCCCAGCAAAGCCAAGTTCCTTAAGCAAATCTGTTTGTGACCCCTGAAACCACCTCTAAGGTTCATTATCACCAACAAAAGATGCTCAAAGAACTGAAGTAATGGTTCAGGGGGTAAAGTGTTTCCTGGGTAAGCATGACGACCTATGTTCAGATTTCCTGAACCAATGTCGAAAAGCCAGGTATAGTGTAATGAATACATCTGTAACCTGGGATTGGAAGGGCAGACAGGTAGTTGCCTGGAGCTAGTGAGCCAGCCAGCCTAGGCAACTAATGAGCTCATGAACACCCACGTGTTCACTCCATGCACACCTATGCACACACACCCTCCTGGTCTTCAGCCACTCCCATAGTTACACACACACACACACACACACACACACACACACACACACACACACATACACACCCCTCCTGAACTTTCAGCCACTCTAAGGACACAGCCATAGTCAGTGTCCTGAGAATCTCTGAATCAGCTTGCTGTTCATATGGTATTACAGTCTAAGCAGTAGACCAGACTAGATCAGGAAACATATAGTTAAGAAAAAAAATGTCAACAGCAATGTTGACAGCATCAAATACCGCAGTCCTGCTACCTCTGATGTCTGACTATACAGGAGGAGCTCAGATGAATTAAATAAACAAGACAGGACAGATTATTTTCTTTTTGTTACCACACACTTTCAGGCCTCTGGTTCAATTAAAAATTAAAATGACCACATATACATAGCACATAATTACAATTCTTCAATCTTTTCAAGCCCAAAGAAAATAATATTTACAAAAAAAAGAAGGCTGGGAATTTTATTTATATATATATATATATATATATATATATATATATATATATATATTCATTCATTCTCTTGCCTACTTCCTTCAATACAAGAGGTGGGCCACCTGTACACCTCTAAGTCAATCATGTTTTTATTGTTTTGCATGTGTACAAATTCATAGTGAGGATGGAGGATTAGAAACTGGTATCTGTCGTCTCATGGATCAATGTCCACCTTGTTCATTGACCAAAGACCTCCAGAAGAAACAGAGCTCACTGTCATGACTAGTTTATAGCTCTCCATCTTCCTCCATGGATCTGCCATCTCTACTTCCTGAGAATTGGAATTACCGGCAGACCAACATGTTCACCGAGCATTCATACATAAACATGGGTGCTGGGGATCCAAACCAGGGTCATACCCATGTAGAACAGACACTTTAATCAATGAGACAGTCCTAGGCCTTGTTTATTGTTGGTTTCTGGTTTTTGTGTTTAAAATAGGGTCTCATGTGGCTCAGGATGGCTTCAGGCTGTTTCTGTAGCTTAAAATGACCTTGAACTTCTGCTCTTCCCGACTCCTGGAATTACACATAGGATCCACCAAAGTCAATTTAATAGACACTGAGGATTTAACCTAGAGCATCATGCATGGTAAAACTCTACCAATTTAATTATATCACCATTCTCCAGATACTTGAAAGAGAATAGGAGGACAACACCGGCTTAGACCAATTGTGATTCAGCACTTTTGACTAAAGCCACACCTACTTTGTTAAGATGAATTAACTGTGCTAATGAAAGTCTGGGTTCTGTTAGAGGGGACAACAGGGAGATGGTAACCAAGTAAACAAGGACAACAACATAGATCTCACCCCTTAAAGGATCTATAAATAACAAAAGATCATTTACACAAAGAAAGATTAGGACTGGAGAGATGGTTCAGTAGTTAAGAATATGAATTATCCTTGTGGGGGTGTGGTTCAATTCCCAGAACCTATATCAGGCAGCTTATAACTGCTTGTAACTCCATCTCCAGGGGATGACCCAACCTCAGGCGCATGATCATATACAGAATTTTATACTTGTATCTGTAACCAAATAATAATAAAAATATTTACAAAGGAATTTCCATTATCAAACATAAATTAGTAATTTTCAATTGGTGCTTTAAATATTATTTCTTAAAATCACCCATTCCATAAACAGTGCTTTCAAATCCCCAGATCCAAAGCTGAGACTGAGAAGGGCATTAAATGCTGACAGTAGCCAGCCTTGGAAGCTGAGGAAGGCCCATTCCATTCTTAAGCAGTTTAAAAGCACAGGGGAGAAACATTTCAGAAAGTGACTAACAGTATGCTAGATGGTACTTATTTGTTGTTCAGATAAGATATTAAGAACTAAAAGGTCACACTTTAAGAAGCCTAGGTCTTGTGAAAACCTTTCCCCCTCATATTACTTCCTGATAGGAAAAAAATCCATTTAAATGAGTTTACCAAGCTACATTCTTCTAAGATGTTTAGGAATAAAATGAATATAATCTTGGTCTAAAAAGGAACCAGTCACAAGCATCAGAGAAACAAAAGAACAAACTCCAGATTCCCTTCACAATATCTCTATATCAAGACCGCAGCTCCACTGATGGGCATTTAGCAGTCAATCAAAATACACATGCAGGCTTCATCTTCATACTCTGATTCAAGACACAAAATCCCACAAATATCCTGTATCTATACATACTTCACATTGATTCCTACAGATACTGATAAAGAAAACAAGCCCAGTAACACAACTTTCATCTTTTACCCGCAATCTTTCAGGAGCTGCCTGTACTCTCCAGACTTATAGTGGGAGAAAAAAAAAAAAGGAAAATGTTTCTGAATGCTCCAAACCAGTCTGTTTGCCCCAGAAACCCTATCAGCAAGCTGCTCTCTATTGTCCCCTAGATGGTCATAATATTACAGCATAAGAAGAAAAAGCTTTGCACAAGAATGAAAGTGATCTCAAAATGCATGTTTATTGAGGCTTACGGTTTTATATTTTGATTAGCATAAAGAAATTCCTCAAACATTTTGCTAGAGATTCTATAGCACATTTAAGTACTATTAATGCATATTTTCTCTCATACCAAGGTCCAGTCCACTTTCTGAGGTTTACAAATCCACTAACTGAACATGGTAAACTCTATGTAAAGACTGACTTTAAGCTAAATAAAAATATGAGTCTATGCTTTGTTAATTTTTTTTATCAGAAACTGCAATAGGAGAAATGAGCTAGGTAGAAGATATTAGGGAATGGCAGGAACTGTGGTAAACTGGACATTTCAGCTATATTGACAGGGGGAGGGACAAGATCTAAGTTCCTGGTAACTGATTATGCCCCATTTGGTCAGGTTATTTTAGAGACTGTACATGTGTGTTTGTAAGATAAGCTAGAAAAACAATTATATGTAGAACCTCCATGTTTTAAATTACACATGACTTCAAACAATGGAGGGAAGAAACCATGCCAACCCATTACATCTAACCACACCAGCAGACATTTGTGCCATAAATTCATCTGCAGCAAAGACAATCCCAGAGAAAAGCAGAAGGAAGCCTCATCCATCTCTCACACAATGAGATTCATCCTATCAAAAAACCATCTGGCTTATTGGGACAGATGTAGCAGCTGGCAATTTGAAGACTGCTTAACTCTTCAACCAGTCCCTTCCTTGGGTGGTTCATCTTAATTTTGAAACAAACAAGTGGCTTTATATGGCATATTAAAGCATAAATAAATCTTGACAGTACTCTGGTCTGTTTCTTCCTCTGACTGTTCAGTCTGGGAGCACAGGAAATAGCGCCAATTGGATACTCCCAAGCAAGGGCTCAAGGCAAAGAAACCGCCTTCCCTCATCCCTACGAGACCACTGCCATTATTAAATCTCTTCTAGGGATGGGCAGCACAGCCAAATTAATACAGCAGTTCACGGCAATCCCAGCTGTTACTTTTCTCCAATTCTGGGTCTGATTTAAACTCCAATCTCCTCTTCCTACTGCTCCAAAGGCCCTCCTAAGATGCATTCCTCTTTTTCAGAAATAAGGACAGTCTCTCAGTCCACTTTCTCCACAGCTTACAGGACATGGGATGGGGAACAGGCTTGGTGGAGTAGAGTGAGTGGGCCAGATGCCAACTCATTTTCATCTTCAGGTTAAATACATTATCTCATCCATGTCCCCTTTACTATCATTAGTCAAATCTCTATTTCAGCAGCACAGAAAACTCCATACTGTTTCCAATTCCATGTGACCACTGAAGATTCCTAAAGGAAGCAGAATCCTGGGTATATACGAAAGGACCTCATGCCTCGAACATACACAAACATTTAGCAGAAATTTCCAGGACAGCTATATCTAGTATTCTGGAAAAGAAAAAGAAAGAAAAAAAAATTTATCCTTCTGATCATATATATATTATGTGTGTGTGTGTGTATGCGTGTGTGTTGTTGTTCAGATGTGTATGTGGGTGCGAATAGATGCGGCTGACCGTGCAGGTGGAGGGTAGTGCTCAACATAGGTTGTTTTCCTCAACTGTTCTACACTTTAAATTTTTTATGTATTTTTATTTGTACTTTATGTGCACTGGCATTTTGCCTGCAGGTATATCTGCGTGAGGGTGTCAGATCACCTGGAACCGGGGTTACAGACAGTTGTGGGTGCTGGAAATTGAACCCAGGTTCTCTGGAAGAGCAGTCAGTGCTGTTAACCCCTGTGTCATCTCTCCATCCTCACTTTATTTTTCAATATAGACTCTCACTGAACTCAGACATCACCTATTGGGCTAGGCTACTAGACAGTGAGCTCCCAGGATCCTGGTGTGCCCAGTTCCCTGGCTCTTGGGTTACACTCACATTTCCATACTTAGGAAACACTGGTGATCCAAACTCAAATCTTCATGCTTCCACAGCAAGCACTTTGCCAACACAACCCCAGCCCCTTTTATGACCATATTTTAAAGTACATATATTTGCATACAATAAAGATCCTTAAAAATCTGGCCAGTGATGCTTCAGTAAGATGCCTTATTCCTGAAAGAGAAACAAAGCTAATTTGAAGATCTGTGGATGGTTTCTAACCTCCAAACAATTTTTCATCAGATCCTTTTTGGGATCGTGCTAGAATCCTAACCTTTAATTTCTCCCTTGAAAAATGAAAGAGGATTATGCTGACAGCTTTATCTAAAAATCCCAGTTTAAAAAGTGCTGTCTTCCATTTTTCTAATAATAGACAAATGAGATCTATATGTTATCTGGATTTCTCATTTTAGAGTGGATATGGCCCACTTTATAAAGCATGTGTATGGAGGTACTTTCTTCAGAACCAGAAAGCTACACCCATGAGCTGGGGACCTGAAGCATGGTCTAACCACTCAACCACTCCTCTCAACACCCTGCAACTCATCTGCAGGGAGGAAGTGAGGATTTGATAAGGATAACAAGTGTCAGATCCAAACACAGGTAACATGTGTCCAATTAGAAACAGCCAATGGTTTAGAACAAGGCAGAGAGCTCATTAGCCTCCTCCTCGACATTGCCACAGCTACATGTGGTAAGTAGGGTGGAAGGGATTGAAGGTAGAAAGTTATAAGGATGCATGGACACACATCATTAGCTCAAAAAGGAGCCTCATCGCTCCCCTAAAATTAGACTGCACATATCCTTACAACCTGCCAATAAGCCAGGAAAAACTCAGCACAAACACCCAGTGTTCTCAAAAGCCCGGTTTCTTTCCTCAGGATTAATGGCTTTAGGCCACCACTTCTCACGACAGAACTCAAATTTTTAAATTGCAAGTTTTGCTGAAAGAACAACACTGCATGGACAGCCTCCTGCATGGATAGCCTCCTGCATGGACAGCACACACTGCATGGACAGCCTCCTGCATGGACAGCACACTTTGCATGGACAGCCTCCTGCATGGACAGCACACTTTGCATGGACAGCCTCCTGCATGGACAGCACACACTGCATGGACAGCCTCCTGCATGGACAGCACACACTGCATGGACAGCCTTAGAGAAAACTGAGAAAGGCTTTCACATGAGAGTTTACTCAAAACCTTAGGTAAGAATCCATAATACGTTCATACAAGTCCTCCCCCACAGACACGACCACACACAAAGAAAAACAAATAATAATCTATGTTCATCTGTGCGGAAATGTGCCCATTTTCTGCTGGAGAGACTATGTAGGCTTGTGATAGCAGGGTTGATAAGAATGCTGACAAAATTTTCTGAGAGCTAGACACTGTGCAAAGTGAATTACAAACATGCATTACTCTATCTAATCCTGCAGGACTTCCCAGGAGGTTACTACAATGTCTGTGGCAATGCACACCCACAGAAACTATTCCTGAGTCATTAACGAGCGATTCAAAGGTCACACACAGAGGGGGCTGAGAATGCTGGGATCTGAATTTAGGAAGCCCTAATCCAAACCCTGTTTCTAATTACCATGCCCACTGCCTCTGACTGGAAAAGTGTCTCTCATGGTAGGGTTCCTGTTACTCTAAAGCATCTTCAGAGTCTCGGGAAGGACTCAGACAGTAGGGAAAAGGGAAGACAGAGAGGTAATTGCTACGGATTAGTTTGCAACAATTTTTCAGCTAGGACCAACAGACACTCTGTGAACTCAAGCTATAAAACCACATCTCATAAGCTACTAAAATTAGGCTGTGAAAGTCTTTACTACATGAACAATTTAAGAATATAATAAGAATAAATAAGAAATAATAAGAATAAAATAAGAAAAATCCAGCTCCAAATACATTGTGTGTGTAAATATTTATAGACAATATCTCTCAAACTTTTGCCTTTCTTTAAGTGTTTATTTCTTCAAAGGGTTTCAGATTTATTGCTTCTGGGGTGAGGAAGCAGGCTTTAATAGAATTTAATGGGGCAGAGTAGAATTTAATGAGATCTGAGCAGTTTTTCTTTAAAATGTATTTATTATTATTATTATCATCATCATCATCATCATCATTATTATTGAGGTGTGCAATGCTCTGTGGAGCTAGTTCTTTCCTTTAACCTCTACATAGGTTTCAGGGATTGAACTCTCAATAATATTTAAAATTCAAAAGATCTTTAAAAACTTACTGTGGAGTAGTTCTGTCTTTCATGGGCTACAACAGGAAGAGTTCTGAAAAAATTGTGTGTGTGTGTGTGTGTGTGTGTGTGTGTGTGTGTTTCTCAATCCCTATAGATTTACTATTATTGTTGTTGGTGGTGGTGTTATTATTAGAGGCTATTATTATTATTAGAGACAAGGTCACTAATTAATTGGCTAGGCTGGCCAACCAGCGAGCTCCAGAATCCATCTATCTCTGCCTCCACAGAGCTAACAGCACAGGCATATGCTGGCATGGGTGCTTGGGATCGTAACTCAGGTAATTAAGCTTGTGCAGCAAGTACTTGGCAGACTGAGCCATGTCCCCAGCCACTGACAGAGTTCTTTTTAACAGGTCCCTCTATAGAGAGCAAAATTAGTGGTTTTACTGGTGAGTAAGACACCCCAGGATCATTCTATGTCATAAAAATCAATGGGCATATTCCATTGGGTGATGGAGTTTGCTACACAAAAACAGAAAACCTTCATCACAGAGATTCAGTTTAGAAAATAAACACACATGGGGATTCTATCCAAGCTTGCTTAATGATGCTGTGGGAAATTTTTCTTTGGGGAGATGTGTGCCTACCCACTCCTTATAGGGTTCCAAAGTATAATTATATCAAATTCCAACTTAGAGAGCCACTGAATTTCTTGGGCTTTACCTACAGGGTGAGGGGTTGGTTATTCACAGCAGTATGGGTAACTGGAAGCAGCCACATGACTGATCAGTCATATCTCAGCAAGGATGACGACTTCCTCATAATTGCAGATGGAGCCCTCCTTTAGTTAACCTACCATGACCTACATATTTTAGTACTTCCCAAGATAATGAGGCTCCTACAATTTGAGCAGAATTAGATACATCTGGCGAGGAAGAGTGGGAGAGCTGCCAGAATCTCAAGTGCAAGGCCAGGGTCTTCTTCATCCACCATCATCTATGGGGATGGTCAGCAACCAACAAGTTGACTGAAGATCTTGAATGGGGGTTACTTGCAAGTAGTCACAGCTGTTCTGATGTAGATGGCTGTTAACCTGGAGGATAGCATTCTACAACACATGCTTGTGACTTATTTCAACCACTTATTCATTCAGCAAGCATCTAGGAAGTTCACAGCCTTAACTTGCTATACAAGAACAGGTACAGCAGAGACAAGGTGCGACCTTGACTAAGCAGAGTGTTCAGATTATACAGAATGAAGTCTGGAAATTAGATAATAGAATCACATTATGAGACTTTTACTGCCCTTGCTTATCTGCATATGGAAATATGACATTTATGCATATTTACATCAAAATGCTTAGATCCATGCAACACTTAACACTTCATCAAAAGCAAGGAGAACAAAGGGGTTCTTCAAAGGCTTCTGTTGTTCAACAGCAAAAACCTAAAACAACAGCAACCATGAGCATCACATGTGGAGTGTTCGGCATTCACCAAGCACCATGACAACTATCTTACAGCACTGGCACATTTAATGTCAAGAGATGACTCTCAGGATCCTGGTGCCCAGGTTTTGAGACATGTTCATCTTTAGTTTTCCCCTGTTTATGGAAATCCAATGATTCCCAGAGCATGCTTTAATTTCAATTAACTTTTATAGAGAGAACGAGGGAAGATTGATGCCTGACCTGTCAGGGTGTGTGGCTTGCGGGGTCTACCATGAATTGGTCATGTGCACTTGGGCAAGCGCCATGAACTCTGAGCTTATCTGCCCTCCTCCTTGAAAGGAAAAACTGAGTCCTTGCCCAGAATGACTCAGAATTAAATGCCACACAGGTGCAAGTGAGCATGTGTGCACCTGCTGCTACCAGCACACAAGGAACATTGACCTTGCTCAAGATGTACACTACAACCACACTGTGTCGTGCCTTCCACCCCCCATCTCAGGTCCTGGGTGAATTCATTTTGGGTAAAGTGTCCCAGTTCTCTTTATCTGATTTCCACTGAATTCTGCTGAGCAAATAAAATTCTCTATCTCTGCAAAAATCTACAACATTTGTCAAACTGTCAATCAGAGAAGCAGGAAAACAGCCCAAAGAAACCGCTGTTAAATAAAGAAACCTGATGATCAACAATATGTCTGGGGAAATGTTTGTAAACAAACCCTAAAACACATCTCCCCAAATGAAAGTTTGAAAACAGATATGAAAAGTATCTTTTCAAAGGGGCTAAGTGAGAGGCGTGGTAAAATGGGCCTGCTTTCATAACTCACCTGAGAAAAAAAGAGGAAGATTCCCCATAGACTTACAATTCAAAAGGGATCTGCACTTCCTCAGATGCCAGATAAACAGAGCCACACACCACAACATGTACATTAAAACCCCTCCTGAGACCATGAGTTAATGTGAAAATCGTCAGTCTTTTCATTCCCACTATAGAAAGGTCTGCCCTTCCAAAATGCATTTATTCATTCAACTGTATGTCAAATTGTTACTGTATGCCAGGCACCATAAAATAAGAACATGTGGAGACTCCCTGAGAATGTGTCCATCAGTTCTTGATACCCCACCAGCTTCCCAATTAACCAGGGAGTAGATACCTCTGACACAGTCCCTGTTCTCTGCTGATGTTTCAAAGGTCTTTAGAATTTCCTATTCACCTCACCCAAGCTTCTGTTACAATAATTATTTTTTTCTGTATCTAGGGAATATTCAATATATATTCCTTTGGTGCGACTTCTCAAACTCTAGGAAAATAACATAAGGAAGTCTAGGAAAAATTAAATTCCATGGAATGATGATACATGAATTCACAAAGATACTGTTAAGTGCATGGCAGCTTGGTCCTTCTACTATGCACAGTAAACGTAAACTTTTTTTTTTCTTAGAAAGAACACACTTGGGTTTTTGCAAAGACTCTTTCATGTTCATTATGTTACACATCAGTTTTGAGAAGAGGCCAAAAGCATCTCCTGTATCTCAGGGACAGCACAGTGAAGCATGAGAAATTACTGCAGAGAATGTTTTTGAGAGCGTTATCTTTGCCAGGTTCCTTTCAGATACTTTTCTGTTACTGGTATGAAACTCTACAACTCTACAAGAGAATGGCAAGTCCAGAGGAGTGATAAACATTCTATAGACTGCCCAGCCTAGTGCCCTCCAAACCACCCCACATGGAACCAGTTTGCATGGGTTAGATGATGTAGCTCCAATGCCCACCCATCACTAGCTTCTACCTTACTCAGACGCAATGACCAGCCTGGCTGGTGTCCAGCACATGCTCACTGAGCGTCTACTGAATGAATGAAATGGAGAAATCAGTGTGAACAGGAGAGCATTGAGAAATGAGGACATATGATCCATAATGAATGACTCAAGTAAGAAATCCTTTAATTAAGTATTTTCCTTAAATTTTATGTGTATGAGTGAGTGCCTGTGTCTATATGTGCACCATGTACAACCCAGGAGAGGATGAGGGCTCTCTTGGAACTGGAGTTAGGATGCTGTGAGCTGCCATATGGGTTCCTTTTCAAGAGCAACAAGTACTCTTAACCATCTCTCCAGCACACTGATACAGTATTTTAAGCAAAGGTCCCCACAAACAAGAATGCTCACAACAGAAGGCTGAAGAAAGAAAGTGAAATGTGGACTGTGTAGACTCTATGACCTCAGCTTCAATAGTGACAAAGACCTTTAGAAAATGTTTCAAAATTAAATGTAGTGATGGTGTGGATAGTTAAGTTGCAGGGGTGGGCTCCTACCTGTTATTTCCTGTTATTTGCTGTCTTTACAAATATGAAATCTGGCATTTGGGTAACATTTTGAATTTTTGTTTAGTTATTTATGATTGTACAGAGCATGTGTGCACCCACATAAGTGCAGGTCAGAGGACAACTTCATGGAGATGATTTTCTCCTCCTACCTTTGCAAAGGATCAAAGACAAACTTTTCAGGCTTAACAACAAGTTCCTTTATCCGATAAACTATCCTGTTCTGTTCACATAGATGGCCCCAATTAGACCATTTTAAGTGTATAATTGTATAGCATTAATGGTATTCACAATGTTCTATAGGCACCATGGTTACCTATTTTCATTATCTCTGACCATGGTTATCTATTTTCATTATCTTTGGGAGAAATTCTATAACTATTAAATACAGAAGTTCCCTACCCTATCCATCCCAGACCCCGATGACCTTTAGTCTATTTTATTTCTCTGCATTTTCCAACTCCATAGTTTATAAAAATGGGCTCACACAATGTTGGCTTTATTTCACTTTGTATAATATTTTCAATACTGACACTTGCTGAAAACTATTTCACATATTTAGTATTTTACAGTTCAGATATCATATATAGGGAACCAGAACGTCTAGTGTTTTAAATAAGAATAATAAAATGGAAGGAACAAAAGAGAAAAGACATACAAAGGGCAGTAGCCTGGTGATCAGGAAGTCAGTCAGCTACTCTGAAATGAGCAGCACAGAGCATGCAACATAACCCACCACATTCTGCCTAGTTCTTCCCATAAGACTGCCTCCACAGACAGGAATATGAAGTGGATAACTTACAATTGGAAGCCCTAGAATTGGAGGTGGGCATACTGTGCACGATTTGCCAGGTTACAAATGAACACAGAAGACGGCATCTGTCACGCCCCTTAGGAAACCAGGCAGAACCAAATGTAATTCCTTACCTGAAAAACATAAACACATATCACACATTAGCATTCAATTGGCATAGTATCTTAGTAGTTTAAGCCGCCATATGTTATTTCTTCTTTTCAAGGCAGGTTGGCAATGTCAGTTGGATACTGAATTCTAACTTCAAAGAACATTCTTTAGTTTCAATTCTGTTTGCATATAAATATTGTTAGCAAAAAAATCTATGTTTCATGCTAGCCTGGTCTGACCAGCTCACATGATTCTGATCATCCCATGCTACATCTAACCTCTATGCCCTACCCAGGACTTTCATCCTCTGCCTCTGGTTTAGTCTTCTGATTTCCCAGAACCTACCCTGACTGGATTATCCCCAATCTTCAGACTTAGCCCAGGTCAAACATCCTATAGGCCCAGCCCAATCTGATCAATCTACCTGCACCTTTATCAACCCCCAGTGTTGGCCCCAGGGCCATATACCCTGAACACTGGGTCAGGCTGGAGAGTTACTAGAACTTTACGTGCTTGCACTATATTCCATTCTAAGGTCTTGCTTTGGACACAGTTTGTACACTACTTATCTAGTGAGTTTCCAATATCAAGCTCACCCATGCCTTTCTCAGGCCTTCACACTTGCCCAGGTAGCACAGCCTGCACACTCCCTTGGGTTAATCCAACCATTTTCCCATTTACATGCTTCTGTGCTTACCACTGAACAATAATCACCCCATTCCTCCAAACCAAAATCACCACTGAGCATCTGAAGAACTGACCTACCAACTCCTCATACTTGATCTGAAATCAATCAATATTGAGCAACAGCAACAACAAAACAGAAACCAACTTTTGCTCAACAGAGGCAACACAGAATCACAGCAAAAACACAATCAATGAAAGAAGTACACACACCCAGGTATCCTTGGAAAGACATAAACAATATGAAAGGCCAAGATGGCCAGTACTGGTGACGATGCAGGAAAAGGACTATCCTTGTTCATGTTTTATCAGACTGCAAACTGGTACACTGGTACACTCTGGAAATTACTATGGAGAATTCTCAAAAAGATAAAAATAAACCTGCCACATGTATGACACTGATAAAGCACTTCTTAGCATACATCCAACAGACTCAATATCCTACTCCACAGATAACAACTCCACCATGTTAACTAGAGCTCTACTCACAAGAGGAACCAGAAACAACCTCAAAGTCACTCAGCTGATGAATGAACAGTGAAAACTTGAAGTGTACAGAATTCTATTCTGCTGTAAAGAAAAATGAAATTATGCAATTTGAAGGTAAATGGAAAAGATGAAAAAATATTGTATTGAGTAAGGTAATATATATTTGAGCACAGAACCTGAAGTAACAGCCAGCAGAAACCAGGAACATAAAAAGGGGGCAATGATGGGGAAAGAGCTCTAGAAGAAGGCCCAATGCTACGAAGAGAGAGAAATTAATGAGGAACAGGGTTTGGAGTCGGGGTAAGGGTTAGCAGCTCTAACTGGGAAGTGGGAGACAGGGCAACATAAAGGGGGGAGAAAGGGGTAAATAACCTTAAGAATGTTTGAAAAAGCTATAGGGAAAATATGTATATACTTATATACATATATACATACACAAACATTTATGAACACACAGACACATACACACATTAAATGATACCACACTACTTAAGGGTAATAACACTCCCACCAAGAGCCATAGGTTATCTAACAAAAACTGCAATGCCATGCATGAGAAATTTCCTTTCAAGTTGTTCATCAGAGAAGTCCAAGAGACCAAAACCAATTGAACTTGTGGTTGCTGCACTTGGTTGCATCCCAGAACTAGAAGGCAGGTGTGCATTGCTGAGGACATGGAGAAAACACAACGTAGTTCCTCAAAGGCTAAGACTAAACAAGTGCATTCAGACAAGTGGGCAACATAGTCACTGGCTATTTGAATGAGTTCAAAGTTTGCTACAACGATGAGAATTTTGAAACATAAATCCCCTCACTTGAGCTAAATAGCACACTTCTAGCTCCAGCACCAGATCTGCATTAGAATCCTGGTTTCCAGGATCATTGATTTTTCACATGTTCTCTCCATCATTAGTTACAGAAACGAGTTAAAAAGACGCTTGTGAACTGGGTATGGTGGCCCATGCCTCTACTTACCAATATTCCAGAGGAAGAAGAGGAAGGAACCAGAAAGATGACAAGGATGCCAGCCTGCAACTACAGAGTGAGCATAAGCACCTGACCCCCAACTCCCTCACATTCCTGCAAAGCTCTTAGCACTCCTTTGTGGGATGCATGCAAGTTACCAGCTGGGGTGGTACATGCTTTAGTCCCAGCACTCAGGAGGCACAGGCAGGTAGATGGATCACTTTGAAGTTTGAGGAAAGCGTGTTTCTACACAGAAGGTCCTCAGACAGCCAGGGCTACATATAGAGACTATCTAAAAAACAAAAAACAAATAAACAAAGTAATTTAAAAAACAAAAAGATTCTCTGAGATTTGGGCCTGTGTCCCCTTATCTTAAGGGGAATTACAAATTTTCATAAATTTGTTATAAGGACCAGTCCAAATAATTACACACACACACACACACACACACACACACACACACCTCTGATAGACATAACCTATAAATATTAAAGGAAAGGGGGAAACACAAGATTAAAATGGTAACTCACTCAATCAATCAGGAGACATGGCTGTCAAGCATATGATTTTCCTTTTATTTGTCCTGCCTCTAGCTTAGACCGAGGCCCTAATCTAAATGTCCTCCTGCTGGTGCCTTCTCTGGAAGGAAGAGCTGTTCCTGCCCCCTGCTGGGCAATGGAGCATTAACAGAGAAAGAACAGAAAAAAGCAGATTTCAGAGGCAGGCTGTGGCCACCCTGTTGAGTGGCAGTTTCAAGAGATCCAGTGTCTCCCTTTCTCAACTTTGATGTCCCCTTTCATCATAAGAATATGAAGTTTGTTGATCCTCAGAGAGAAAAGCAGCAATCTACAAGACCTGGGTAAGGCAATCCCTGAAAACGCTTCCCATACATAGGCCAGCAGTATTGCACAGAAGGGATCGAGGTGACAGTCATGTAATTTCACAGTGGCTTTGAAACAAGATGATAAAGAGTTTCCAAATTTCTTTCAAGACTGCCTTTGAAAGAAAGTATCACCAGGTCAAACAGAGATATGAGTATTTATATGTACGTATGCCGGGTAATTACATTTTTTTCTCTCAATAATCAAAATTTCTAGGTTCAAGGTTACAGAACACTGCTATCATTTAGGCATGAAGAGAATCTTCATGGCCAGCAGTAATTGCTTGGTGGGTAAGTGCATGCATTGCTCTTCCAGTGGACCCAAGTTTAGTTCCTAATACCCACATCCAGGCATTCACAAAGCACTGTAACTCCATACCTGGTGCATCCAACATGCTCTTCTGGCTTCCTAGGGCAGTCACCCACATGCCTGACACATGAATAAAAACAAAGTAATTCTCTTCATAAAAAAGAAGATATATCACCTTCAGAGACAAAGACTCAGTCTCTCATCAAATTTTAATAATATGATTTCTTGGGATTGAAGAGATGGCTCAGCAGTTAAGAGCATTTGCTACTCTTCAGAGCCCATAAAACTCCATACTCACTCACTGTATTCCTCAATTTTTAATCTACAATATCATTTTTTCAACAGCAAGAAAGTTATCCCATCAGCTCCAGGAGCAGCCCTTTCTTAGATGCAGTTTTTGGTGTTCTCAAATCTGCCTTTGATCTGGGCTTGAAGAAAAAAAAAAAAAATCATCTTAAGAAAAGATGGTGTTAGGAATGCCAAATTTTCCCCTTAAAAGGAATATGCTGAGTTTGAGGTGGTTGTAAGAATTACAGCTTTGGCAAACTCCCACTGGGTTTCACTGATTGTGCTCACATATTTCAAACCAAATCTACTAAGTTACAGAGGAATGGCAATTGATTAGTCAATCAATTTGGACACCAGTTAGCATGCACTCTAACTTATCTGCAGCATACATTAGCAAGCTACTGTTTTCCTGTTTATAGGAAACCATCTGCCACATTGAGAGGTGTCAATGGGACCAGTCAACTGAACAATGATGACAACTCAAAGGGTGTGCTGAATGACTCAATGTATGCTCTTAACATTCCTTCCAAAGACCTGCACAGCTAACACCTTTCCACAAAAGAAAAGAGGCTCAGAACTTCCCTGGATTCCTAGTCCAACCATTGTCCTCAGAATCAGCATGTTCAATCAGGCACAGGGAGGTCTATTGGAAACTAATAAGAAAACATTTTTATATAGTGGTACAGGAGGCAGGGAAAGTGCAGGGTTGAAAATTCAAATCCACTTCTAGACAATCTGTGATGGAATTCAGCAGCAGCAATTTACATACAGACATATAAAGTGAGTATGTCTTCTAAGAAAATGTAAATGATACCCAGAGATACAACTTTATATGTCTTTATGGTCTTCAGGAAGCTAAGTAAATGTCTTAATATTTTCTCTTGACTTACCCACAACTGAATAAACCTAGAGAAGGTAAAGTAACAGCTATCATACAAAGCTGCTATAATTATTAAAATAAAAATCTCATTAACCTTGCGCCAATTTATTTCAGAGTGTACCAATTTGAGAAAACAGTTACCCTTGAGGCAACCTCATGCCTTATTATGCTGTAATACAAACACTGAATAATTTGAACCTACATAATTCAAAATATGTTATTTCTGATCTCTTCCACACAATTCCCTTTTTTATACCATTTCTCCACTTCTAAACAAGCCCTCCCTTTAGGTATTTGAAATCATCTCAATTTTCAGTGGTTACTTTAAAAATGTTCTAAAATATGGAAAGAACTCCATAATATTCATGATGTTAAAACAACTCATATAACTAGTTTTCCCTTCTTTTTTTTTCCAACCTATTGTCCTTCCTGACAACCCTGAAACCCTTCTCAAGGAGATGAAATGTCTTGTGCAATTTGCTAGTGGTAGATTCTTCAGGAAAGAAAGGCCTTAACATTGAGGCAGCATCCCACTGCAGAGTGTGGCTGGATGGAGAGAAAGGCCCTTGTTCTGCACAGCTTCTAAAAAGAAGTCAAAGTGGTTCGTTTGAATGAGATCAAAGTCCTCCAGTGATAAGAGCTAGAGCAAGAGAAGGTGGGATTTAAGGATGAGATGATTTTTAAAAATTGTACGAGTCAAGGCCACGCTAGCACTAAACAAAAGAAACACTTGAGAAATGCTACAACTCCATTCCATCTTCTGTCAGCAGAGGACTTTATGGTGCCAAGCCTTCTGTCATGATCTCTATCTGACCAGAGATACGCTCTTTGTCAATTGCATACTCTCTCAACTGAATTGCAGAAGCAGGCTCTTTCTATAAACTACTTTTATGAAAAACTATGATGTTGTAACCGGTGACACATCTTGTGGTCATCACTAAAGACATGTATTTCAAAACAGAGAACAGAGCCAACATGAATGCTACAGAAGACAATGTCTGAACTTCAGTCTCAACTAAAACAAAATACCCACACACAACAATCCTGCACAATACATGCAGGAGTATGAGACTGAACTCTGTGGCCCATCCTCAGGGGTGAACAAAAATCTTTTGGTAATAATACCGTGTTCACGCCTACATGCAGAATGTCAAATTTAGAGCATTTCAGCTCATTGAAAAGAATCTCAAAAACCACACTAAATTATTATTTTTAGAAAACAATGTGCTATAAATTAAATTTCAACAAATAAAACCAACCCCTCCTGGTGATTTAAGCCATCTTCTCAGAAGTACTTCACACTATGCAGGGTTCAACTTTCAGATTTCTTGGCCAACTTCCTAGAATAAGGAATCTTAAAATAAATTAAATCTCAGAAACTTAGGGAAGGGTGGGAGAAAAGTATTCATTTCTGCTTCCTTTGGTTTCTAAGTTAACAAACTCATCTTTTTTTCTTTTCTTTTCTTTTCTTTTTTTTTTTTTTTAAATCTTTTTGCTTGTGTGTGGAAGCCAAAGTTTGAAATTTAAATTTTTCAGCAATCACTCCACTGGGATTCCTGAAGCAGGGTTTCTCAATGAGCTCAGGGATCACAATTTGGCTGAACTAGCTGGCCAGCTTTTCCTGGGATTCCCTGTCCCCACTTCCTGAATGCTGGGATCACAGGAGAGCTTGCATCTTTTGTGTAAGTTCAAGGGATCCAAACTTCAGTCCTCATGCTCATGTGACAAGAGTTTCAATTCCCAATCTCTATCTTCTGATATAGAATGCAAGCCATCAGAATTTTTTTTATCAATTTCATTTGAAAAATAAATACATAATTGCTAATCTTGAAAGACAACTGATTATTTCCTTTCTTTCCAGAAACTTCTCTGAACAAGAACTGACTTGAGAGGTCCATTTCTAAGATAGCTCATCACCTCAGGATCACAAGAATCCTATAACACCTGAAATCCTAGAATCCAATTAAGTACCTAGAGTCCAATATAATTCCCCTCCACAAAGACTCTTAATGGCTATAAGATCAGATTTATCAAGGGAGCTAAGTGTCCCAGTCCTGGCTGAGTCTTTTCAGACAGATACAGAAAAGATGAACTAAAATGAAATTGCACAACTCACCACTTCTATGGCAAGAAAACAGAAGCAGGAGCTCATTTCCAAGCATGGCACTCTTGAAATACATAAGGAAAAATTGTCCTCTTTGGACCATATTTCGCAAACTGTTCACATGGGGGGGCCACGATCACATTTACCCAGTCTTCAGTGTATTTAACTGAAATGTATGTATGTATGTATGTATGTACATATGTATATATGTATTCCCAGAACAGTGGTTATTAGCCAGAGATGATATCATATCCCAAAGAACATCTGGCAAAATCTGGACCCAGTTGTAGTTGTCATGACTATAGAAAAGCTATTGGTATCTAGTGGGTAGAGGTCAGGGATGTTTCTAAACCTACTACATATCATATAGCTTAAAATTTCTATGGTGCCAAAGTTGAGTCACTTTGAAAAGAGAATAGTATTTAATTGTCTTTTTTCATTAACATTCAGATGGCTCCCACATATCTCCAAGAATTCTGAAAAACAGGCAGACATTTACTTATACTTGATGTAAAAATTTGATAAGTGCATGTATATATGTATAGTATAAGAATTTATAATTTAAATCTATCCACTGCTGTTGTCTCATACATGTCATATTTGTACCATGAGGGCTTCTCACACATGTGTACCTTAGCATTGCCCAGGAAGAACTGTCTTACAGCCCATTAAAAGGTAAACACTGAATCAAGACCCTGTTTCCATTCTCTCATTCCATTGTGCTTTCTTTCTGGAAAGTTTTGGGGCTTACATTTGTTGTTTTCTTGTTTGTAGGGTTGCTGGTATTTGGGAGTAGGTTTCATGTGGCTCCAACTAGCCCTGAATTCACTATGTAATTAGAGGATGACCTTTAACTACACGTCCACCTTTCTAGTGTTGGGGTTATAGCTCTGGCCACACACTATCTCAACACCAAATGCTCCCTGATGTCACTTAACTAATACACATTTAGGTGTTCCTATATATCCAAAATAAGCTCACAAGGATGCAACACATATGCATGTATTATAAAAAATATATTTGAGCAAGCAACCAAACTATTGGGAAAGAAAACCCAGCACAAAAATCACCCATTGCAAAACGGAGTGAGTGTGCCCCAGGGTGTGAGAGGAACTGACACACTCCCATTCACTTGGCCACAGGATTAAATAGACAGTCTTCAACATCTGCCCTTTTTTCTCTTTCCTCTATTAAAAGACTAACAGAAGAATCTAGATTTTAAAGTCAGCAAGATGGTGTTTACCCAGCACTCAGGAGGCAGAGGCAGGCGAATATGAGTTTGAGGCCAGCAAGTTCCAGTATAGCCAGGGAAAAATTTGAGTGCAAGAACCTGGAATTAGCTGGATTTGGGCATTATCTCTATTATGTACTATTTCTGATAAACAGGGGAGGACAGACACCATCTAGACTTGATTTCTCTTTGAACTGTCATAGAATTCTTGTGACAGCCCAGTGATGTCACACAAGTAGGAAATAATAGAGCCAGTCTCTAGTAATACAAAACACTGCCTTAGAATGGAGGATAAGACACCACTTGAAAAGGGTATTGTAGCTTAAAAATCACAACACAGGAACTCCATCTCAGATCTAAAGAAAGAAACAAATGGCATGTCTCACAAGAGATCCTTGTACAGACCTAGGGAGCTTACAGGCTGACTGCAATGAGCTTACTTATCATCTTATTTAGTGAATAGAGACAGGTGAGCCAAAACTGGGGGTGGGGAGCATCACTGGCATGGTGGGGGCAATCTCAGACATTTAGGGTGAAACAATGGCACCCTTCCACAGCACAGGCGCAACTCAAGGCCCTGTGTGATTTGAGATTCTCAACCCATTTTGCTTCTCTGGAGGCCCATTCAATTTCCATTGTCCCTAGAATGTTTTTTTTTTTTTTTTAAGACCAGCAACATCACAGTCACGTGACCTCACCATCTGACCGCAAACAGAGCTACAGAAGAATCAGAACTGAGATTGAAACGAATACTTCCTGCACAGCAAGCGAAAGGGAGTGGTGATAAATGAAGAACAATGCTAGACAGGGCCATGAAGAGGCACAGCTATTGCCAATAGACCCTGTTGATCCAGGACTTTGCAGACTCCATAGGAAAATGCCAAATCCCAGCACTGTTAAGCTATTTCCTGTTGCAATTACAGGAGGTTTCATTTCCAACCTCTCAAAATGCTTTTATGGCTGTCTCTGTCCTAGTAGCAAAGGCAGGGAGGTTAAGAGGAGCAAGCCATTTTATTTCCAAAGAGACACAATCTGAATGCGCAATGTGGCAGAAGCCTCCATTCTGCAGGAGCCTGCTCCTCATTAGGCAGCAGAGACTGAGTCTGGAATGCACAATAGTTCCAAAGCCACCACAAAACAAATGCCAATGACGGCTGCAGGTAAAATGGATTGCTTTTGCCTCCCAGGACCACCTAAGAGTGAATGTGCTCTCTGTTTCATCTCGGCATGCCAGGATCACTGAGTTCCTGAGCACTTCTAGGGAATGAAAAATGGGCTTCATATGACAAAGAGTGGTATTTTCCATCTTGATTATAAATGAGCCTAGATGGAGAGGTTCATTTAACCCTTCAGGACCCTCGTAAGTATCACTGGGGAAGCTGCAAACTGAGATGTATCTCAGGAACTTCCTGGGTGGCCAATAGAGCAGTGTTGGAAAATGAATGCCCTTCCCTGTACTGTAATTTCTTCATGGCCCCAGAATGACTCATCTTCCCCAGGAAGAAGGCCTTCAACACCCAGGGTCTTTCAAAGAGGCAGGCCATGGATAACCACGGGTCAAACAGTTATTTTTGCCTCTTCAACCAGACTCACAAAGGAATTCTCAGGAGGTGGTCCACAGAAAGTTCCTTCAGACACCAGTTGTCTCTTTTCATTCAAGGAGAAAGTCTGACCTGTCACTGGAAACCTCTCATGATCACAAGAGACACCAATCACTTCCCCTCAAACTGGCCTCTCTTTACTGTGAGCATGGATGTGACATCAAGTATGGACCATGAGAGTGGAGGGGGAAAAAATGGAAGCAAAAATTCACAGCATTCAGAGGGAAGTCACCATTATTTTGCTATATGAGGATCCTTTCAAAATTGTGAACTAGACATTGTTCATTTGGCCACTGACTAGAGAATCATGAGCGAGACTCTCAGGAACCAAGAATGTTATTAGCAAAAATTATTACTTTGCTTGGAATTGGTTTTGAGTTGTGTAAGTGATCTTTTCCCAGCTTGCTTCCTTGGTTACTATGCGGTGTATACACTAGTTACTGTGAGTGCTGTGTCTATGTTCCTATTTAATTCTTACAGACAACCACTTCAGTGAGTACCGTTGTTCCTACCACTTTATAGACAAGGGAACTGAGGCCCTAGGATGCTAAATACCACACCTAAGATTACACAGCTGGGGAGTGACTGAGGAGCTTGAAACACTGGCACACCCTCAGAAAATGGAAAAGAACATCATTCTCCACAGGACTTAATGACTGTGCTACCACAACTTCTGGAATAGAGACTAAATGCAGGCATAATTATATGTATATGAGCACTCACTGTCATACAATTTGAAATCCAAGAATAGAAACAATTTCAGCTTCCTAAGGAAGGAAAATCAGTCAATGACGGTGCATTCTATTAAGGCAAACACCAAGCTAAGTGAGATGGACATGAAGAGGAGCAGAACACCCATTCCAACATAGGCCACACTGGCATAAGGGTTATTTTGAGCTCAACACACTGTAAAAATAGCAAAGATAAGGACACGCTGACCTACTCTTTTCTTTTTCCATGAAATTGTCCTTCCTGCACCAAAAGGAAAGTGATGTTCTTATTATCAAGGACAGGAAGCGATGGTGGGGAGGATTCTGCACCAACAGACCATGTTAAAAGCACTCATCTTCCTTTGGCCTCTGCCGTTTAGTTACTTTTTACAATTGCTTCTCTTCGTTCAGCAGAATATGAAATTGGAACAAGGGACTGGCTAAGTTCTGGCTCTCCGGCTTACTGTGGTGCTTCCTATGCCTGTACAAAATTTGCATTATACTCAGGCCTGCTAGCAAACTCTAGGAGGGAGAACACAGCCATGCTTCCACTCCAAGAGTAGCATGAAGGTAATATATTCACTCATTTAATCCCTGCAGAAACCCTAGCAAAGAGACACATGGGAGAAATCCTCTCTCACCTTATCCAGTCACTAAATGTAAGAGCTGGGGTTCCATCCCAGGATGTCTAGCTTCAGTGGCTTTTAAACGTCACCCTCCACCCGAGGACAACAAAATAGCACAAATTCATGTCTCTCATGTGCTTTCTATAAAAACAGCTTGTCTGTCACCACAGGCTACAGTCAGTAATTAAAAGGATAAGTTTGGGAGTAACCATTTATTTAATTTGCTTCTTCACTCTTTGTCCTAAGTTGTACTTTAATTTACCTTAAAGCCTAAAAGAAGGCCTGACAATGGAGCCTTTTAAAAAGGTCACCTAACTCAACAGACCACTGGGGACACATCCATCAAAGGGCCTCCACTTGCAGAGAGAAGTCTACCATAAATCAGCTTTCTTCTCTAAAGCATCCCTTCAGAATATGATGAGAAAGCACATGCCCTTTGAAAGGAATTTTAGAAATTAATGAAGTGTGTGGAATAAACACAGGTGTGGACCAACCCAAGGACTGAGTAATACGCCTGGGGGGTGCTGACTTCTTTCAGGTATTTATTTTTATGTTTTTCACTTGGCATACAAAGTGACATGACAACTAATCACACCATTTCCTTGGGGTTGCAACATTAAACTGCATTGTGCACCCTCTAAAAAGACACTTACCCATCAAAAGAGAAGATTAAAGGACCCAAAGTACTTCATCCAAAAGGTGTATCCTCACAAGGCACCCATGCCTATTACTGAGCACTGCATCCTTGCCATGACAGAAGTTAATGGATGCTCCTTGGTGTGGCATCCTCAGTGCCGGGGAGCTATGTGACTCATCTGTTCCCATTAAAACCAGTAGCATACGTAATCAAGACCAGCAGAATACAAACTTGGCAAACACCATGAGTCCCTCTTGCAGCTGGAGCTAAGGATGGACAAACACTGAAGGACAGACTGTCCTGAAAGGACTGTGTGCAGAGCTTGACTTCCTGACTTCCTTCCTTCCAGCATTTTGTGACAGTGCTGATAACAGACACACCAATGCTTAATTGATTATACTCTTTTTTTTTTTTTTTTTTTAAAGCGTGAGTCATTTCCCCCCAAATCAGCAACTTTTCAATGGGAGAAAAATACATGAAGGCCTGGAACAGGCTAGCATCAAGCCTACCTAGCTATTAGCTTTGCTCCAAGAACATGGCCTCGAAAGTTTACAGTGCCCACTGTTCCAAAAAATCTCTACCACAGGCTGTGAAGTCTTTGGAATTGATTTTGTGGAGGAAATTTAATCACTAAGCCATAACTCAATTTATTTTTTTCTATTATGCAAGTCAATGAACAATCTTCAAATAGCAGACATTTTCAAGTTTCTTGATCCTCAATGCAGTTTTTAAATGAGGCAATGGCTCTTTCTATACAGATTTTACATTTTTGGAATATTTGTCTAGATTATTAATACACATGTGAACCAGCTGGTATAAGTAGAATTTCTACTACTTTAACTAACTACCTTGATCTGACACCTTAACCTAACTTGTGGGCTTCTTCTCACCAGAGATTAAACTGAGGACAACAGTACATGAGAATCATGCCAAACATTTTCCTTAGTATTTAGTTGCAGCTACAGATATTTACATTTGCTCTTCTAATATATGTAGCACCAATTAAACCTCAGACACTTTATATCATGCTTGGACAAGTTAATGCACTGATTTTCAGAGGACTTCATTTATGTAGGACAGAATACCTGCTTTAGCTCGGGCAGAAGGGTGTTAATACATATTGGTTATATGCATTATAGCATATAATCAAGAACAAGGAATAGAAATCCAGAGGTGATGGGCAACATCTAGAATTCAGCCATCTGTATTGCTGTGATCCTTGAACAGGAAAACAACACTGGACCGTGGCCACATAGATGTGGATGGAAGAGAATGGAAGCCAAGTTGAGAGGAAGTCCTGGCTCTCTCAAGGAAGAATGTTACATACATATCTATATGAAACCAAAACATGGATGTGATGGTGACAAAAAATGAGCAGAGCATCGTACTGTTAAACAGCTGAAAATGATGTATTATGCATTATGTGTTCCTTTCAGGGCTTAAAAATAATTACTGTTGTGATGAATGTGCTTAGGGAATGGATGCTTGAGTTTTGTGACCTTGCTTAGACAATGATGATCTGATCTATGCCATCATACAACAGATAGCAACTGCAGATCACAGCATGAGTTTCTGAACAGAAAAAAATAACCAACTCGATTTAAAAATAAATAAATAAAATGGGAAGGATGCAGAATGTGAGGTGTTAAAATCAAAGATGGCCAGGTATGGGGGCTCACACCATTAATCCCAGCAGAGGCAGGCAGACCTTTGTGACTTCAGTGCCAGCCTAGTCTACATAGTGAGTTCAAGCACAGCCAGAACTACATAGGCCGTATCTCAAAAAAGAAAATAAACAAGCATAAATCAAAGAGAAACCTGCATTGCAGTTGCTAGCATGATGTATTAAGAGAAAATGTAATAGGTTCAAATAAAAAAAAAATCCTGGTTGCACAGATGTACCTCACCTGAAGCAGGCAGAGCCTTTCTCTCAGTGTCTATTTCTGTCTCTTTCTTCTTCCATGAGTGCTTTGATTCTGTAGGCAGAATGCCAGAACCACGGGGCACACAACACTGTGCACCTATGTCTGCCTGGCCACGTGACCCCTCTAATCACTACTATATCTTCCTCTCCATATCACTGCTCATCACCTATGTACGTATACATGTAACTTCCCTGCCTGGCCCAATCAAACATGTAATCCTATAATTTTTGCAGACTGCTGAAAAATTCTATATTTTTGAAGGCCCCCAAAATATATAATCTCGTTCTGAATTACCCACAAAATGCCCCTCCCTTTTGCCTGGCATGCAGGAGGACTGGGGTTAGATTCCTACCACTGCAAAAACAAAAACAACAAAAAGGAAAGTTGAAATTAAACAACAATTTAAAAAAATCACCTATTATTTTGGGCTGAATTATTCCATGAAGGCCCCTCCCCTGCCCCTGCAAAGCAGACCAAACTAAATTGAAGTCATTCACATTGACAATCAAAAATTTAAATGATCCATCTCATAAGAAATCCAATGAGAAGGATGATAGCTAAGTTCTAGACCAGCCAGTTTTAGCATGCATAATACTTTTACCTTTACGATAAGAGATCTTATTAGCCTGACATTACCCAGCCTAATCTTTACATTTCACTATTTCCTCACTCCACCTCAAACTATCTTATAAAAACTTACTACTCTGCCATGCCCAGCAGACTGTCTTTTCTAAATCCTAAGATGTGGTATTTGCCAACCTGTGAATCTCTATTAAAAGCCAATTAGATCCATGACCTATATCAACAGGTAAGTTAGCATAGCAAGTTGCCTAAGCATTCTTTAAACAAATCGCTGAGAAATAATTTCAGGAAGTGGTCCCAACACATCAAATTCAAGAACCAAAAGTCAAAGGTCACTTTCCTCAATCAAGTCTTTTAATATCCCACCACTACCTCACTTTACTAGGGAGTGAGGGAAGAGACAGGAGAGAGAGAGACAGACAGGAGAGAGAGAGAGAGGGGGGGGGGGAGAGAGAGAGAGAGAGACAGGAGAGAGAGAGAGAGAGCAGACAGCAGAAAAGTTAGAATGCTGTCTGAAAAATTAACCACTTTTGCAGGGCTCACATAATAACAGCCAGCTGTGGGGTAAAATGACTTTATTCACATTGGTGAGGTAGATGGCAAAGATGAAATGCAGAACTGAAGGCCTGTGTTTTCTCATGAAGGCAGCACACATAGGAGCCCTGGGCTGAACCAGCCTTGAGTTTAATTTTTAATATCTCTGCTTTAGCAAAACTACAGTAGCAGTACTTTAAAGAAATCATTATCTTTCGAAAAATGTGAGAAATATTTTTTAAAGGATTAAAAAGTGCTTTACACGCTGAATAGTATTTCCCTTTTAAACTCCATGGACAAAGCACATTTTCCAGTGTCACCGCACTGTAAGCCCACTGAGATTCTGACAAACAAGTTCTTATCTAAACTTAGTGCTAAGAACTCCTTGGAACCTGAAGCCAGCCAACAGCCTCTCACTAGCTTTAATAGATGAATTTCAGGATTAAAGGCAAGAGGCTTTAACAAGATGCGGTGCCATAAAGAAGAAAAATTTCTCAAAACTTGAACTCAGTATTTGCTTTATCATTAAAAAAAGGAAGCAGGAAATGTTCTTCAAAGCTGTGAATCCTTTTTCCATGATGGTAAAGGAAATATGAGCATACAGACGAGGACAAACGATTACTTCTGCATGTAATCACAATATACGTGGAATAAAGGGGCTTAGCTAGGTTTCCTTTGGACAATTTTCCCTTGCAATGGTGTCTCGTCAGCTCCAAATGGACTCAGATTCACCATGTACCTAAGCATGACTGTGAACTTCTGATAACCCTGCCTCTACCTTTCAAGTGCTGGGGTTACAAATGTATGCCACCACGAGCCTAGTTTCCCATAAATCTTTTTTTCCCCCTCTTAATAAAAATGGGCTCGTATGAACCAGGCATGTGTTAGGCAAAGTGATTGAAAATATATCAACCTGGATCCCACCAAAAGCACAAGCTGACTTTGAACCACATTCAAGGGGACTAGTATACAGGTGGTCATGAAGAAACCACGGGTGGCTCTTAGACACTGTTAAATGCCTAACTCCTCAAATGGTAGAAGGAGAGAACCAATATGGGCACGATTTGCCCTCTCACCTCAACATGTGCCCCACTCCAGACACACATACAAATAAATACAGTAAAAATTTTAAAGCATAAATTCTCGTGTGTCACTGATTGAAGAAACAGCCCCAGATGTAGGCAATAACTGTCTCTGGACACAAAGAAAGAAATATCTCTCCCATTTTAAATGTGTGACTATTTTTTCTATGCTTAAAAAAAAAAATATCAGACCACACCACAAATGATGATGAGTACCACTGAGAAAACAGAACCTAAATATAAGAATATAATGCAGAACCAAATAAGTGATAATCTTATCTATTATCCTGTGGTCACCAGGGTCTTCCACATTTCTGACAGGTAAGGAAAGTACAGCAGAGTGAGGTCAAAGGCATTCATATGTAGGCTGGCAGGCATGAACTTGTCCATGCTGCATCGCTTCCCAAATGCAGGAACATAAACAATACTGAGGAGATGGCTTAATCTGTCATTAAGACTCCCGTCATAAAGTCCCAAAGTGCTCATATGCACCAGTGTCCTTGGGAAGTCACACTTTGTAAAACATACCAGGAGGGCAGGGCACAGTGGTAAGTGCCTGTAATCTCAGCCACTTTGGAGGCCAAGAGAGGAAGAGAGCTTGAGTCTCACGATTCAGAGCCAACCTGGGCAAGAGCAAAAACTCTGTTCTTCAAAAGAACATGACCACCAGAACTTGCTGATTTATTGCCACCAACTAGGTCCCTAACATCACCATTGTTCCTGTACCTGTTAAGATTACAAGAAAAGAGAAATCAGTAGGAAAAAATAGGCCCCTGCGGGAGAGCTCTTTATGTTTTATCACAGGGATCTTGAAACCCTGCATGGATGAAGGACCACTGCAGCCATTTCTCCAAGGACTCTGCACCTTCTTACCCAAAGAAGACAGCCATCTACACTAAAATTGAGTTTCACAACTCTGATACTAAACCCAGACAAACACTGCTAGGAACTGCAGAATAATAACACGCCATCTTAGCTGCCACTGCAAGTCATGTGGTACGCTCAGCCCCTCATCCATCTTGACAGGTACAGAAGAATAATTAGGTGGTAGAAAGGATTATTTTCTTTTTGTAAAGAAAATAAGTTTAGCTTTAAAGGAATCAGTTCAGTCTAGGAATGTAGACAGCTTGCACAGCATGTGTGAGGTCCTAATTCCCACCCTTGGTACTGCAACATAAGTATGGATGCTCATATATACACACAATTATAAGATATTATTGAGCAAATATCAGCCATGATAGCACATTAATATGGAAAAATATCTTGTAAGAGATTTCTCATTTGTTTTAGGTTATGGATAGAGCACATGTAGGAATCTTAATCACAGAGCATGGGGAACACAAGGAAATATTGATATTTCATCATAAATACAACTTTTTGTAACTACATAATATAAATTTCAACTACAGGGAATGTAATTTGAAACAAAACTAGCTATCAAAACAAGGTATAACTGACTTTCTCTAAATGTGTTAATAGTTACTTACAATTAGCTCACATCACATAGCTGATACCTGTAAATTTCTACTCCAAGGTATCAGACACCTTCTTCTGGCCTCTGAGGGCACCAGCACACACATGGTATATACAAAACAGAGACACACCTAACACAATGCCCAAAATAAAAGGTATTTTTTAAGCTTACAAATCATCTTTAAAAAAAAAAAATAAGGAAGTTCAACAAAGATTGGCAGGGTGGTACTTCTTGCCGTCCCAACCCTGAAGAAGAAGGTAGAGACAGGAACACTGGGAGTTCATGAACATTGTAGGTATATAGTGAATCTGAAGACACACTTGGCTACGTGAGACCCCGACATAACCCCACCCCATGCACACACAAAGATGTCTAATATAATATAATTTTAATGGATTCTACCTCATTATTCAGTGGCTACATTATTTAATAGTTCTTTATTTACAGACATGAGTCCCTATAAATAGTTTGCAATTATAGTCTGCTATATGATTCTATATTATGTAAGATCTTATTTCAATGTTGTCAATGTTTTAAAGCAATGCAACTTACTGAGCCCACCTCCATTGTTGTAAAGATCAATATTCCCAGATCAAAACAGATTTCATGGTTCTGTATGTAAGGGCCCTCCCATTAGCACTGTGAGGCGCTAGTAAAAATAACTCTGTTGGGGACAGAACCCTAATTCTGCCACAGGGAACAGACACAGGACTTGGGGTGGTCAATAGATGCTGATTTAAGCAAAGGTCCCAAAGGAGACAGCCAAGTTCACTTCAGATACTGGCAATGATTCTAGACAGAGGAAAACCTACTCTCAGGAACACAGGAGGAAGAAAGCCAACGGCTGCCATGACAACGGCTTCCCAAGCTTCTATGTGTTAGGAAGTAAGCAAGAAAAAGGAAAAAGAGAAGGTAAAAGAACAACAACAACAAAAGAAAAAAAAAAAAAAAAGGAGGAAGCTTATAAACTACAGGCAATCAAAGAGTTACATTGTGACAATCTATTGGGCACCAGACACTTTGCCAGGCACCTGATTCATAACCAATTCTAGAGAGTTGTTCTCAACCTTCTTAATGCTATGACCTTTTAATGTAGTTCCTCGGGTTGTGGTAACCTTCAACCATAAAATTATTTCATTCCTACTTCATAAAAGCAATTTTGTTACTGTTATGACTCATGATGTAAATATCTGATATGTAGGAGATGATTTGTGACCTCAAAGGGGTTGTGACCCACAGGTTTAGAAGCACTGGTGTAGTGGTATATCTGCACCAAAAGCACTTCATAGAATGAGGATTTAAGGGAATAAATGTCACAGGGAGCTGCGGAGGCCAGAGGTCTGTGTGAACTGAGTGAAGATCATGACTCCATAACCAGCCTCCCGAGTTCCCAAAAGCAATCTATTTTTTCCCAAGAGCTGGATTCTTCATCAGTTAACTGAGGAAACTACTTGACAAGTGGCTCTACTTTGAGAATAAATGAAATAATATGCATTATACACATAAAGTATTCAAAAGGTACTGGATATAGAGTAGTTCACCTTATATGTTACTGAGGATTGTTTACCCCCATAAAATACAAAACTTTTTTTTTTTTTTTTTTTAGTGAGAACTCAAGTTGTCACGGGCCATAAATCACTACTACTAGGAACAGCGTGCCAAAGCAAATGTAGACATCTCAAAAGATGAATGACCACAAGGAGTGGGGGCAGAATCACAGAGAGATCAACTCAGCATGTCCTAGCACCAGATCTGTCTTCACATGGTGACAGTTTAAAGAGAGCCACTGGCACCCACAGCTCTGCTGGCTACAGGGCCCACTGTAGTTTTTTTTTTTTTTTTTTTTTTTTTTTGTTACCATCACTTTGAACTCACATCACAAGACTGTCTTCTTCAGAACAAAAAGAACACTGAAGAAAAATACGGCGACATTGTAATTTGCTTTTCTCAGGTCTACGACTGCCTTGTCTTGGATACTTATGCCTTAATTATACTTAAGTCATTAATTTTAACAACTTCTTCATAATTAGATTCAAAGATTAGACTTGTTATATCTCATTGTACTTCCATTCTAATATGAATTATTTGTAGCTTGCTAAATGAGCTACAAATTAGAATAATTTCTTCCAAAGAGCAAATATGAAAAAGAATTCACAGGAAGGGAGAAAATTCCAGAAGATAAATAGCTCTGGGGCAGAAATTACTCACTACAGATTCCTGCAATGCTAACTAACCCAATAATTAAGGGGAACATGGGCATTTGTTTTCACAGTCCCAGTCTCTAGCTAATAAAAAAATTAATAAAGTGGTAATCCAGTTTTGTTCCAACATGGGGTAAAACATTACTGCATTAGGAATTTATACATCTGAAGTACAGATCTGGCTAAATGAAAGTTCCGTGTTCACTAGCACTGCTGAGGGATGAAGGGGCAGCTACACCTTTAGCATGGCTCAAAATGCTGGCCAGATGTCCCACACACAGGCTGCTTTAAGATGCCTGTAATTGTTTTCCACCAGGTCCTCATAGCCTTTTCTGCTGCTATGACAAACACTATGACTAAAAGCAGTTTGAGGAGAATTGAGGAGAAAAGCATTTGTTTAGCTCACACTTCCAGATCACAGTACATCACTGAGGGGAAGTCAGGGCAGGAACTCAAGCAGAAATCAAACAGAACCCACAGAGGAACACTGCTTACTGGCTTGGTGTCTGGCTCATACTTGGTGAGCATTCTTACACAGCCCATGCTTACCTACCTACCTAGGGATGGTGCCACCATGGTAGGCTGGGCCCTCCCACATCAATCACCAATTAAGACAATTCCTTTCAGCAGAGCTACAGATCAATTCTTCAGCAAAGGTTCGACTTCCCCCAAGTGATTTGCAAGTTGTGTCAAGTTGACAATAAAAACCAGTACAACTGGCAGGCACACTGGTGTACACCTTTAATCCTAGCATTCATTCATGGGACATAGGTGGGCAAATAGCTGTGAATTTGAGACCAGCCTGGTTTACATAGTAATTTCCAGGACACCCAGGGTTATATAGAGAAATGTTGTCTCAAAAACAAATATAGATAGATAGATAGATAGATAGATAGATAGATAGATAGATAGATGATGGATGGATGATAGGCCAGTAACAACCCCTAAATATTTGAATCTTTTTATGCAGTGTCTCTTGAATAATTTTTAAAAACCACCTTTTGTGATTTATTTAATGCCTTATTACAGAAAATTGTCTTCATAGTCTTCATATTTGTTTATTTGTTTGTCACTATGTAGTTCTGGCTGTCCTGGAACTCATTATGTAGAGCACACTGGCTTCAAACTCACAGAGGTCCCCCTGCCTCTGCCTTCCAAGTGTTGGGATTAAAGCCATGTACTACTACACCCACCTTTATTCTGAATATAAATTTTAGTCTTTGGACTTGTAGAAGCCCATAACCTCATGGCCCACATCATTTTCAAGGCCAGTCTATTAAGCTATTGTTCACATGGGTTATGGGTACACTGTGCACATTCCTTCTGCTCTGCTAAGGGAAATGGTATGTATACTCACAACGTCCTCCCACAAAGTAATGAACAAATACATGGAACAACAAGATCACAGTTGTGCCTTTTGTTTTTGTTTTGTTTTGTTCTAAGAGCTCAACCAAAAGACTGACTGGAACTGAGTGTGATCTGTGCCTAGCACAGGGGAATGAGGACCGTGAAGATTCCCAGACTTGTTTCTGGCAGTAACAAGACACTAAAATCTGCCCCCAGAACAAGAAGACCTGGGTCTGACTTTTGTCTTTCTGTCTTTGCAACTGCCTAGGACATGAGTCAGTTACTTCTTAGCTTCAGTTTCCACACTTACAATTGAGAAGAAAAAATTATCAACATTGCGGGATAATACTGAAAATTAATGAAACACTATATGGCACGCAGAAGCTCAAAAATATTACTGATAATGTTTACAATTATTCTTATGCCAAAGAGCCATCAATAACATAAACATACTGTGATCTCAATTGTTTAAAAAAATAAACTTTAGTGTTTTTAAAAAATCTAATTTTGTTTTAAATTACCATGTAAAGTAACAGTTTATAGTGCTTTTACACTTAGTTTTGGTTGTTTTCTCAGCCCCTTCTCTCCCCATCTTCCTGCTTCCTATTCCCTAGTACCCTAACCCCCTACCCCTCACAGAACTCATCCTTCAAATCTTTATCACATGAACTTGCTCTATTCCCCTCCTTTAAGGTCTACCCCCTCCAAAAACAAACAAACAAACAAAAAACACCTTTGAAATCTTGTGATGTAATGTTTCGCCTTTTCTTCCTTTCCCCATTCTGCAAAGGCAACTAACACAAATGACACTTTTCTGGTGAATAATGATCATTCTGCAATACCAAACATCTTGCATTTTTAAACGATATCTACATGTGAGCGGGTGTACAAAAATATTCATTAATACCAAAAATATTAATTCTGAACATGAGTGGGCTGTACACTATGGATCTTTGTTTTCCTCTAGCATTAACTAATCTGTGATATATTTCTCTGATTGGAAAGTAAACAAGACAGAGATGCTTCCTTAAAAAGCAACAAAATGTAAACCAAAACCTAGTCAATTAGGTTATAAGGCAGGTGCTTCTACAGTTGCTGTCACCCTTCTTGCTTGGTTCGAGATTTTTGCCAGTCTTCTTCAACAAAATCCTCACCCACCTCTTCTCCTGGCATGGCGCAGGGAGAGTACAAGAAAATCAGTGCAGCATTATTTACTGCTGTCTGAACAGAAACTCACTGGCAGCTAGATTTTCTTATCTTTCATTAACTAAATTTTATTGCAACTTCAAAAATAAACAAGCAAGCAAAGCTAAAGTCACACAATTACTAATGTTAAAAATGGAATGAAATGAGAGAATGAAAGATTTTGGTTTTGCATCTTAGAGTTGCAAAGAACACAAAGAAAAAAAAAGGTAACCCTCACTTTAACACACTTTCGTAAGATCTTCTTATGGAGCATATTAAGCTATAACGGAGACATCAGTTTTGTAAAGGCTGATTTCAAAATTACAATAGAGCACATCTGGGGTGATTTTCTGACTCTCCTCCAGTATTTGGTTTTCTTGGCAGCTCCAGGAAATCTCTGGGCAGACACACCACTCCAATAATTAATGCCAGCTCTCAGGCCCTAGGATGGAAAAAAAATCCATAACATCAACAAAAAGTGGTACCCCTCAGAAAAGAAACCACGGTATAATGTAAAACATGAATCTATGGCCTCAAGCCTGGAGCAGATGAAAGACACTTGTGGGATTCCCGAACAAAGAGCCATTCCTTCTCCTCTGTCGGACACGTGTGCTTTTCAGGGCTTTTGTTCACGCCCATCTCTGGCAACTCCATTCACATCCTGGCTATCAGTGCTGAGTCCCACTGCAAACTTCAACAGGAACTCTACCCACCGCTTCAACTCTTGAGAGTTCCACAAGGGACTGCAGAGCCTATCACAGTGGAAAGACAGGAGGAGAGCTCAAGAGAAAGCAGTGAACAGACAGGCTAGAGGGCAAATGAGTGTGTACAAGGAAAAGGAACATACTCAAGGGGCGGGGCTGAGGAGCCATCACAATGCATCAAGTGTTAGCCTTAGGCCAGATCCCAAGCACCCACATAAAAAGGAGAGTACTGCACTGCGAACCTGTAATCCCAGCTATGGCAAGGCAGAAAGGGAGATACCCGAGGCTTACTGGCCAATTAGTCTAGTCAGGCTAGTGGGTTACAGGTTCAGAAAGAGGTTGTCTCACATATAGTGGACAGTAATAAAGGAAGACACCCAGTGTCAACCTCCAGCCTCCCTATATGCACACACACATAAACATTATGAATGTATACACTATATACACAGAGAATGAAAATTTAAGAACATGCAAGACTTTCCTGATTCAACTACAGCTAAATACTTTTATTAATAGAAAATGTGTTCTAAGTAAATTTACTTTTTAAATTATTTCATACATGAATACTATATTTCTATTATTTCTACCCTTCCATTTCCAACTCCTCACAAAGCCTACTCCCTCTAAAATTCATAAATTACTTTCTCTCTCTCTCTCTCACTCACACACACACACACACCCTTTCTGAGCTCATTTAGTAGTATTTGCATATGCATTGTTCAGAGATGACTATTTGGCATTAGATAAACTATCAATGGATTTGTGCTTAGGAAAAAAAAAAAAAAAAAGCAAACTGACTTCCCCTTTCTTAGCAGCCATTGATTGCCCATAGCTCTTTATCTAATGGAGCCATGTGGCGTCTCCCATTCATTTCAACAAGTGTTGACATTATGCAGGTTTTTTGTAGACAACCATATTGTTGAGATGTCATAAAAGCAGCTTCCCTGTCATGTCTAGAAAACTGTTCTACATCAGGTGCCCTTCCCAACACATACAATTTTCCTTGAATTTTAAGTGTAGAGGCTCTGTTGAACCAAGTGGGATCAGCTACTACTCGGTCATTTTTCCTCCACATTTTGACTGGTAGTAGCTCTCTGTAGTAGCTTCTATCAGTTGCAAAAAAGATTCTTTGAGGAGGGGTAAGAATTACATTTATCTGTGAGTATAAGGACAAATATTTAGGATACAGGTAGAAACAATATTGGTTTAGAAAAGTGCAGTAATAGATTCTCCTCTAGAGTCTGTGGCCTCTCTAGCCACAGAGAGTTGGCTAGATTTAGAGTACCAGGTATCAATTCCCTACTATTGACTGGACCAAAAGTCCAACTAAACAGTTGTTGGTTACCCCCAAGATATGAATCCCACTATTGCACCACTGAGGTTATCTTGGCAGGCCAGTCATATTGGCTTGTAGATTTTACAGCTGGATAGAGCTATTGATTACTTTTAACTCTGGGCAGTTGACATAGATCTTTGCAATATGTTGACAGCTAGGAGGAAGAAGGCTTGCAGGTCAGTTCCAGCTCATATGGCATTATCTTCAGCAACAGGATCCTTTCTTCAACTTCTTGGAAATACCAAAGGCAATGGCAACAACATACATAGTTTGGGGAGTCTCTTAGAATCACTGTACAACAACAAGGGAGAGTTCCTATGCCTGGCAGTGGGTTTTTTTTTTTTTTTTTTTTTTTTTTTTTTTGTCAGATACTTTATGGTTCTTATTGGAAAGCATTATAACCCTAATGGTACAACTCTGTTTTGGGTGTGTGTGTGTATAATTTTATTTATTAAGTATTGTTAAATAAACATAAAATATTTCTCTATGGTTTTACCATCCCTCCCCAAGTTAAAGTCCCACCATCACCATTTTCTTCTTCATAGCATCTCTATTCCACTTTTAGATGCAAACAGATAAACGCTATGGTCACAAGCCATGTGATCTGGGGGGAAGGCTTTAAGTTCCCATGTTTCTGGATTCTCAGTGGTAAAACAGACAAGGTAACACCCCAAGCCCAGAGGGCTGTGGTGAAGTCCAGCTACTGCTTATAGGAACTTAGCAAGTAGGGAGAGGATACGGCTGAGGGTAGAGTGTTTTCTTAGCATGGGTAGAACCCAGGGAATAAACAAAGAAGAAAAATGAGTCACTCACTCACACACACACACACACACACACACACACACACACACACACACACACACACACAGAGCTAGTGTCAGAGGAGGAGAGTTAGTTCTGAGCAAATAAAGAGTTAATCATCACAGGAGCCAAAACTGGCATAATATCAGATGGGTTTGAATTTTGTTCAAACTCCCAAGGGACGAATAATCAATGGACAAAGCTGGCTTCCAAGCCCTGGTGCCTGGTGAGATGTTGCGCAGTACCTGGGCATCCATGACAGTGCATATGTGTAGACACAACAGTTCTCAGCATCTCAACTATCCATTTGCTTTTATAGGGCTAGGGATTGAACCAGGACTTTATGCATGGCAGACAAGGGCTAATTCTACCACTGAGGTAAACCCCCAAACCCTATCACATCCTCTTGAAAACAATAAACTAAATAATTAACCTATTTTTAATAAAAAATTCATATCACATTTAAAAAATATTATACTTTATTAATGTATTTATTGGGGAGATGCTTGCATATGTCATAACATGTGTGTGAGGCAAAAACAGGAGGCTTGCAGGAGATGTTTCTCTCCTTCTATCATGATAAGGGTTTCAGAGATGGAACTCAGGTCATCAGGGTTGGCAGCAGGCACCCTTACTTACCCACTTTTTAATTTTATCTGTTTTACTTTTCAAAAATTTATTTATCTTGTGTGTGTATAAATAAAGTATACATGCCATGGCATATAGATGGGTGTCAGAGGACAATTTTGGGGAGTCAGTTTTCTCCTTCTACCAAGAGGGTCTCTGAGGCAGAACTAAAGTCACCAGTTGAGGAGTCTAGTGCTTTTACCCACTGAGTCATCTTGCGGGTCCCACATTGAATCTTTTTTATTCTACTCTTAAAAAAAAAAAAAAAATCCAGTGCACAGTAACAACAGGACTGTTGGAAGGCTGGGAAGGTCAGGATGCAAGAATACAAAGGGCTGCTTCCTTCACCGTGGTGACAGTTTTGTGAGTACTGAAGAAGGTCAAAATCCAAACTGTATGTCTGAAATCTGTACAAATTTCTGTAGGGCAATTATATCCCCGCAAAAGTTGTTACACAACTGGCAAAGGTATATATATATATATATATATATATATATATATATATATATATATATTGAGAAGGCTGGCACATGGGAAATAGTCAATGCATCACAGCTAATACTATCCTGTACTGCTTGGAATCCAGTAACACCATGGATAAGTAGATGTGCAATATCATATATGCACCTACTATGTCAGGCATCATTTACTAACCTATAAAATATCCAGGGAACACTTACCTCATACTAGGAAATTTCAGATGCTGTATTCTTTAAAGTCTTACAAAAGCCATGTGCAACAACCATTTCTACCACTCAACCTCTTGGCAGATGCAAGGAAGTGAAAAAACGCAGACAACGCTTATGGACCCAGGGCCCTCTGTGTAATCAATGGACCATATCCTCAGCACACACATAGATGAGGGAAATATACCTTCATCCACAACCAAGAGGAAATAGCTTGCCAAAAGAATCAGTGCTGAAGCTGGGAGCCACTAAACCAAACGAGACAAAAAGCCACTCAACATTTGCCTTTGACTTAGGTAACTGTAAAAAATACAAACTCTTGGGCCAGATTCCTAAAAGCAAGTTTTCAAAGATTCTTATGTATTTCAGAGGTTTTCACCTTGTGGAAAGATGCCAGGGGACACTGGACAGAGTGTGATGGCATTAATAGTTGTGACAAATATGAAGGCCCTACCATTATGGAAGGGAAAACACAATGAACATACTCTAATGCCCAGAATAGCTGCCTCCATTACCTCTAAACAAGTAATGAGCTAGCACAAACTGTCAACAGTGCCTTATTAACCTCCCCACAGCTCACTGCATAGTGCTGTCTGTCACATTCCTGAGCTCCCAAGCAAGTGCTGCAGGAAAAAGGGTTCAACCTCACTCAGTTCTTCTCCACCCTCATGCTCACACTCCAGCATACAGTGCTGCCAGTGTGACCTTCTCTATTACACCGTGGGCAATGACATAGGCCCAGGTGTCCTTGCAGATGTCCATTAATGAACTTGCCATGCTCTCAAGCAGACGTGGGAAGGTTCCAAGGTACTTGTCAGGTTCAGCCACAGGCAAGAGAAGCCAGAAATGACTAGGTAGAATGTACATTTCCCCAGAGACAATACACCTCCTACCCAGCCCATGGTTTTCTCTACCTATGCTTTGGCATAAAGAACTATGGAATAATTTAAAACTATACTTTAAATTGGGTGTGGTGGCTCATGTCTACAATCATAACACTCAACAGGTCTATTCAGGAAGACTGATGAAAGCTGGGCTACACAAGGAGACCTTCTTCTGTTCATTGGTTGGTTGGTTGGTTGGCTTTGTTTTGAAAATGACAAACTTTACAAAGCTAACACTAAATATGATTCCTAAGAGTGGGGATGGCATGACCATGTGACAGATTTATGCCATCTTTAATGGTCTCTGACCCTTCCCAGGAAGTCTCCAACTTTGGGATCCAGAAGTCCACGGTAAATAGCTCTCTTCTAGGAGCACAGCCTTTTAAAACCATGATCTGATGAATAATATTCATACCACAGATGGAAAGACCTTGACCCTGCAAGGTCCCCATGGAGATCTACTTTTTGAAGGTGACAAGTGTGTTAATATAAGGCAGTAATAAGTAGCACTGACCTTTCCCTAACTAGCTAAAACTTTCCCAAACTCTGTGTGATGCCAGGATGTTTTACCATGAAAATAATGAGACTAAAAGGCAAAAGATGATGCTGCTTATCACATTTGACCAAATCGGGGATTTGGTACCACTCATAGCTGAAATTATGCATCAGGAGAGGCACAAAGGAGGACAAGGGGCAAATCAAAGGTATCAATGAATATAGCAGAAGGCAAAGTTTCCCCTTTTAAATGCACCCTCATTAACTTTAATGAGCACTTAGTTATGACATTATCCAAGGGGCCAAAGAAAGATTTGAGGCAAAAATTATATAATACAGCATTCAAAGGGCTGAAAACCAACTGAAACCAGTGAAAAAAGGGATCTGGAGGCTCCTGTGTAAGTCAATTCACAGAGCATCTTAGATGTTATGTTCAGAACCAGTGTCACTAACAGCAAGCAGCTAAGCAGCAGTTTTCTCTCTGAAGGACAAATGACTCTTAACATTTTAAAAAATACATTTCTGGGATGCAATGAAATTGAAAAATCCAAGTTCATATTTGAAGATCATTAATGAACTTCTTTGCAAAACCATAGGAAAATTAAGGGAATTATGAACACAGACTGAGATGACAGACTACTGGAGAGACATTACACACATTTCTGTTTACCTCAGAAAGAGAACGCATGACAAACCAAAGCAATGACTGTAGCAGGTCAGCTTGGTGAATCAATGGTGTTTTATTGGTGTCACTAATGAACATGGGTGAGGGGTTACTTATATGCAGCAGGGATGACTCAAAGGCAGCTGCATCCCCGACAATCCACCTCTGCCAGGGTGGTAAGATGTAGCCCTGGAGCTCTCTGCACAGCCTGCAGGAAGGAGGCTCACAGTCTGAGAGCCTCTTTTCTCTGCAATTCAGTTATGAGCAGAGCCTCCTGCCAGCCATTGTTTACTCCTTTTCACCCTGCTGGGGAGGCATTGAGGAGAAACTTCCAAGTTTCTGTTCCCCCAGACAGGTGACCTTTTCTTTATCTTCCAAGTCTCATGGAAGATGCTATGTATGATGAGCAAAGAACCCAGCTCATGCAGAGTGGGAGGTCTGTGCACTGCTGCTTTTCAATTCTCCAAGAACTGTGGCTAGGGATGTTTTTAGTTCATTTTAGATTATTTGTTTTTAAGACGCTTGGAAGAACAGAATGGTACCCATTCACAGCCTCTACAGAACAGCTCCTGAACCACCACAACCCTCCTAGCACTCACTGGGAGCTCTCTGGCCTAGAGTAGGGGCATTTGAGGGCTTTATCATCACAGCTGCCTTAGTTTGTTTCCCAGAAACAGATCCATTAAAAGAATCATTACCCAAATGATATGGCAATTGCTGGTTCCCAAAGACCAAAAGACACAATGGAATTTGCTCAGGCACATAAGGAGCTTTGTTTTCATGTCAGGGTAAAGAGCTTCAAGACAGAATTACCATGTGATAACATCCAAGGAAGGACTTGTTAAAGGTCTTCCTCAATTCTCTATTTAATCCACCCTACCCTGTGCCCCCCCCCCACCCCAGCAACCACACACCCTATGTAGTTTGAATCTTTCCTGGGGTCAAAGGCAATGGAGGGGTAAATTACTAGACTAGAGAACTGTGGATATGTATCACTATGACTGGTTTAACCAAGAAGCTGGCTGGCCAATAGCTGAACAGGATAAAGTTAGAAAGGAGAGAAGAAAAGGAGAAAGCTGGGGGAAGAGGGTGGAGTCAGAAGAAACTCCAGCTAGATGCAGAGGAAACAGGACAGGTAGAGAATGAGGTAACAAGCCCTGAGCCATGTACCAGAAAGTAAACAAAAAATATAGGCTAACCTTTGGGAGCACATTCCCCCATGGAGGGATACTCCGTTAACCTAGAGGCAGGAGGGAGTGCCTAGTCCCTACTCCACATGACTTGACAGGCACCACCCTCCCTGTGGAGTGTGTAGGGGAGGAATGGGAGGGGAGGGTGGTGGGGGGGTTATGGGAGGGAGGGAGTAAGAGGGAACTGGGTCGATATGTAACATAATAGATAGATAGATAGATAGATAGATAGATAGATAGATAGATAGATAGATAGATATGGGCTAACATAAACGCAAGAGTTAGCTACTAACAAGACTGAGCTATTGACTGAGCACTTACAATTAATATTAAGACTCAGTGTGTTTATTTGGGAGCTGTTGGCAAGCAGTAGAGTCTTGGGTATCCTGAACTTGGATGGACATGATGTATTTGCATGTCTGTTCATCACACAGCCCAAGTCTAAAATCCCTGCCTATTAAGGGATTCTGGGGGAAAGGACTCAGTTCTGATACACGATAGTGCTTGAAAATAAGTCAAGTAACAAAGTATGAGAGACCAGGTACCATACAGTTCCCTTTGTGTGAACCACCTACCAAGGCAAGTCTATAGAAGCAGAAAGCATGTCTTCTCAATGTCTCTGGCCTCGAACCACATGGAGGGAGGGAGGGGCATGGGGACATTTTCAGAAGAGATTAAAATATTCCAAAAATAAGACAGCTGCTTGATGCAAGATAGTTACATATCTCTATAAGTCCATTAAAAACACAAAATTGTTGCATGAATTAATGTTACATCATATAATCGATTGTTTCTAAATAAACCACTTAAAATGTAATTTAACTCAAGGGCCATGAATTTATATAATTTTGTTTAAGCAAATAGTTTGAGAAGTTAAAAGAGAAATACAGTGAACCACAAGAGGGCGCTATCTTCATAGGTACAAAAAGGAGATGCCAAACTATCTGGTAATTTATTTACCAATCTAATTTTATATTCACCTCTTCTTTCCTTTTTGAGGAAATGGCATTTATTAGTTTGTTTGATCCAAGCCAACAACATGACCAAAGATGTTAGAAGGCTGATAAATCAAGGATTAAACACAGATAAAAAGTAAATGTTTAAACTGAACATCAGGAACAGAGAAACTACAGATAGCATTGTAATGTGTTCCTTTCAATCCCTTCTAGTCATACAACAGACTACACAAAGTATTTATTCAGAATGGAATTCATGAAGATAGCATAAATTATTACAAGAAACGGAACATGTTATAAATACTGTGTGATGGCTTCCCTGTTCTATTTTCTACCCCTGGAATAATTCCTGCTGCAACTGCGCCACACACCCCCCTCCCCAATAAAGACTTAGCAAATGACTAAAATGAATGAATGAAATCAGTATTTCTTTCCATTTCTATTGTTCCTTGTAAACCAGATCAAAAATATTTCTCTGCATCCATACCCAAATGAATAACCACATGGCCATTTTACCAAGTATCTCTGAAATATATTCGGTGGTATTAAGGGTGATTCCTTTGACCAAGAACCCCTCTAATATTGACTGACAAAACTCTTTAACTCATTGTTAAAGTTTCCTACTTAAAATTTCAATCAATGCCCTTACCAACACCCAAAAGCATGCAACAATTCACTGGTGGGAATCAGATGTTTCTCTTTCTACTCATATTTCAAGTTATCTAACATTAGAATGTCTGTGGTAGCATCACCACTATTTTGTCCCCTAAAGCCACATTCAGGGACAGAATCTCACAGAAACACCCAGAAGCAGATGCCTCAGGATACAAGGAATAGGCGGAAATAAAGGTATTGTAACCCAGGCACTGTGGTCACCTTTCAGACTCTGGACTCTGGACCAAAACAGTATTTCCATGGCAATACACCCTAAAAGAAACCAGATCACGGAAGGATAAATTCAACTTGAAGTCTTCCTCTGCCATTTTTTTAGTGAGCAGTCTACTGTCAAAACAAAGATGTTATGTTTAGCCAGTTCTAGGCAGCTTAGAAACTTTAAATAGAAAACCAAAAACACATTGAACTACGACAAGGGAACTGATTCTCACACATCATTCATTTACAAACTCAAAACTGTTTCATGGAGCTAAGGGCTATCTATATTCTGTGCTGGAGAGATGACAGAAAACACGGCACATTGTCAGTCCTCGGAGAATGTACAGTCCCACTCACCAGTGGGACAAAGAAGTGGGCAATTATAAGAGCAGAGTGGAATGTGAGGAGCAAGTGATGGTATTCCGAGAACATGAAGCTGAATAACCTGCCAACTCGTGTAATAACAAAGGTGAAGAGTTTGCCCTTGAAAGTGGGTAAGGAAAGCATCCTAGACTGAAATCCCCCATGCAAAGGCCACAAAGTACCATAGCTTAGCAAACTGAGAAGGAGGGAACACAGCATGGCTACCAAAGTCAGGAATGGAGAAAGCCAGGGTTGAAGTCACAGTAACCTGCAAGCCACAAAAGTCTCCTCTACTCTTCATTCTAAGGGGGCCCCACAAGTCTAAACAATGCCATTTTCTCTTTCTTCCACATTTTTCAACCCTACTAAATTCCCTCAGGGTCAAATCAGAAACCCTGAGAAGTGATTCACATATACTATAACTCAATTGTGCCCCAGTAAAGTTCCTGGAAACAATCAGCGGCAATTCTGTCAAAGCCTATTTGGACAGCACTAGCAAGTCGCATGTATGTGAAAAGCTTTTGAAGGCTTTACGGGACTGTTTTTAACGCAATTTGTTCTGGGAATCATACAAGCATCCCACAAGGTGGGTGTTATCCCAGTCTTACAAAAAATATTGCTGCAGGTCAGTCAAGTTTGAATTCAGCAACAGAACTTGGATTCCAACGCTGTCTTAGCCTACCTGTCCGACCCAGAGCTTCCCACTGGAAGAAACATCTTGCTGTATGGACACTTTTGTGTGCATTTTAAGTGATTCATTTCATTCTGTATTTGAAGAATTCCTTTCCCACTGGGCACTTTCCAGAAGTCTTACTAGCAAGCTATGCACAGAGGTCTTATGCATGCCTCAGATAGACTTCCCAGCTTGGACTGTACTCTTGACTCTCTGTACAGTAAAATCAATACCACAAAGACTCTTGAAATCATGTGGTACTTCTCACAAATAAATACATGAAAATTCTACTTTTTAAACGTCTTGAACCAATGTAGAACCTTAATAATTCGGACAAATTTTTCCTTTGCCTTTGTTCTGCTTTACACGAGGAAAAAACATCTTAGACATAAAAATCTTCAGATCTCTTATCCCTCCAGTTTTTATCCAGAGAGCTCAAAACAAGAAATGTTGTCAAAGCCAGTCAGCCCACAGATGTTTTAGCAGATAAAGTGCTTGCTGTGCAAGTCAACTAACTGAGCTGGATCCCATGAGCATACTGACTCCCAAGAGCTGTCCTCTGGTTTACACACACACACACACACACACACACACTCACACTTCATGGCATATATGTACCTACATTTACACACTAAATAAACACTTTAAAAATACTGTTAGTGTAAAATAATCATAAATGCTTATTAATACAGTAAATGTACTGCATGTCCATAACCTGTAGGCCTAAAGGGGACCAAGAGAAAAGCTTTGTTCTTAAAAGCTAAACTAGAAATGGAGGAGAAAAAAATACTTCTATACATTACTAACAGCCTAACCAAGCTTTTGTTAAATCTAGCTTCACTTACCTAGCTCAAAATAAACAACAACAAAGGACACTTAGAAACTAAAATGACATACTCAGAGTTAAGAACACGCCTAAGACCATTAAACCACCATAAGAAAATGGAAACCCCACAATAAACCTGCTTTGTTTTAGCTTTGTGCATTTGGTGTTGGGGGAGGTTTGAGACAGGGTGCCTCTACTTGGCCCTGGCTGTCCTGGAACCTGCTCTGTAGATCAGGTTAGCCTTGAATTCTCAGGTCCATCTACCTCTTCCTCCCGAGCTCTGAGATCAAAGTGTGTGCCACCACATGGGTTTGCTTTGCTTTAGCAGCTGAACTTGCTGTCTGACATGGAGGATAGAAGAGACCAAGGAAATGCACTGTGTCCTCCTTGTTAACACAACTCAGCCTAAATTGGGCCTTTATCAACCCAGACTCTGTGTTTTGTTTGTTTGTTTGTTTGTTTAAAGCTAATCCCTTGAAGTCCAGTTCGTTTTTATTGGATTAAAAACCAAAGTGGCTAGTCACACAAGGATTAATGACATTGGACAATCGGACAGTTAGAGAAGAAAAAACCAGAAAGCTTGTTTTCCTGCAAAAGATCTTGATAAGATACCATTCATTGAGCCTATGAAGTCAACTACAGAATCTTTAAAGAACTATTAAGCTCAAGTTAATAAAGTAGATGAAAGGTAGCTTAGAGCCAAAGAATCATGTCATTCCAACTTGTCAGCTTTAGTCTCCTCAGAGAGCCTTGGACCTTTCAGTTCAATAATGCTAAGAGGCTGGTGCAATAAAGTATCTTCAAATCAACATGGATTATACATGTAATCCCTATAGGAAGCACCCTTCATGGCACTTGCAATCCTTGCCTATGTCACTGCCTGTTCTATCAATGCAAGCCCTGATGGCTAGAGACTCAGGCTGAAGAGATCAAGCTAGTCCAACATCCAACAAAGTTTTTTTTGTTTGTTTTTCTTGTTGTTGTTGTTGTTGTTTTAAGCATAAAGAAAGTAGACAAGGGACCCACAGATCCTGAAGTCCATGGATACTCAAATCTCTATGTCAAATGTCTTAGTTTTGGCATATCACATCCATTCCCATATGCTTTAAATCATCAGTAGTTGATACTTAATACAATGCAATGCTAGGTAAATAATTGTTACTATAAATCGGGGACACTGACAAATAAGAAAATCTGTACTACATGCTTAGGACAGGCAGTTTTGTTTTGCTTTGTTGTTTTCAAATATATTTCTATCTGCAGTTGGTCAAAACACAAGTATACAATCCCCAGATATGGAAATCACTGGCTAATACCTCCACAAAGAGAACCTGTCATAGCTAAGGACCATCTTCTGAGTCTATATGTAAAAACAGAACACTGATTAGCGAGGGACAGTAGATAGGCCAGGAGATGAAGGACAGATTTTATTTATTTATTTACTTGTTTGTTTGTTTGTTTTTCAAGACAGGGTTTCTCTGTGAAACAGTCCTGGCTGTCCTGGGACTCATTCTATAGACCAGGCTAGCCTTGAACTCTCAGAGATCTGGTGCCTCTGCCTCTCAACTGCTGGGATTAAAGGTATACACCACCACCACCCTGCTGAAGAACAGGTTTGAAACAGGGAAAAACAATCCCATCTTTGACAACTGAATTTTGTCAAACCTGCTTGAGTTCCCCAAGAGATCACATTTTTTCTTTTGTGTTCTAAAATCCTGATTGTGTTCAATCAAATTTCCTTTTAGGCTTTTGCATGTCAGAAAATATTGTTAAAATATCTTTTGGCCTGATACTTCTACCTCAGGATAGAATTGTAGTTCACGGTAAAAATCTCTCCAAGAAAATTGGTAAGGTTCTAATAGATAATTAAATGAGAACAGAATAAAACATTTACCTTCAAGAGGACTATATCCTATTACTACAGTGATAATACAACACATTTCTGAGAAAAATTAACATGAGAAAATATTTAAGGGCGATTAAGATTGTCCAAGATGAGAATGCCTAAATTTCCTACCATTGGGTATGAATTTTAAACAGAAGGAAGAAAGAAGGAGGGAGAAAACAAAGATTGGGTATCAAGAAATGGAAGAGGAAAAAATAAGAGAATAATGAATATATAAATCAATTACACATTCCACTCTGTACTTGCAATTAAATTTACAATAAGTATACATTTTTCTCTCTCCCTCCTTCTCCTCAGGCTTGGATCTAACCAAGGACCTTGAGCATGTTAGGCAAGCAGTCTAACACTCAACTACATGCTTATCCCTATTTTTTTTTTCCTCCATACCTTCTCAGTGTACAGTATCCAGATTCAAACCTAGGACCTCATTGGGCCATAACCCCAGCATTCCACTTAAATCTCTTTAAAGGCCTAAGTCTTCTGAACAATATGTACACTATCTGTAATGTTCTAACCAAGACTCTACTGGAAGCATTATGTGCCATGTTCTGTCTACCATAGCAATTCAGCTGTGAGGCTGAGGTGGGAAAGCAGCCTTGGACTGTAAATAGCACATGGGAATGCTTGTGTCCCAATCAAAGTTTTTCAGCGGGAACAAGCTATGTAACACATCCAGCTAAGGGACACACAGATCAAAACAAAACAAAACACAGTAGAACTCCACCCCCCCAACCCCGCCCCAAGGCAGTTCTCAATCCCCCTTCCATCTTTCAAGGATGTGATCTTGGGTTGAAATCTATATCTGTGTTTTTGTTTATCTAGTTTGGCACTTTCTGTTTATCTAGAAAACTTTGACTATACCTCACAATTTGTGGTTATTAGCCACTAATAATGAAGTATTTATTTGCCAGCTTCAGGGGCCCTAAACTTTCCACAACAGGAGAGGAGGCAGATAAACATTCGGGTTCTGGAAGGAAGTGCCTAAGTCAGCTTTAATATGGACAGGGTGGCTCTGGAAATCTATGAGCAACTATAGGTGTCAGGCACGTTTTTGTAATTAGTTTGACAACTGCTACTTCTGCTAACGAAAAAACAGAAGCATGGTTTCTGTGAATGGCCAGCTATATAATATGTAGAACCTCCTAAGAGTTCAGAGCAAGAGACAGGAAAAAGCAAAAACAATGGAACAACAAAGCAGACTTGACTGGGAGTTAGAATGGGCCAGTGTTGGTGTGTGTTACAGCGATGGAGCAACCCCTTAATAGTGATGTCATGCCTCAGTCTGGAACCAATTTTCAGCACTGCACCCCCAGCACAGCCATAGGAGCTTAACACAGTAACTTGTCCACTCATCTAGACCCTTTGTCCTCCTTGAACACAAAAGCAAGCAGAAACCAGGCAGCAGCCATCATTCACATCAAAATGAGCAGAGTTGCTGCTGTTCCCATGACCAGTGCTTGGGAAGGGTGCCTTGGTTTCTTCTAAATCCATAGATGTATCCTAGTGATAGTCAAAATGCCCACAGACCTAAGACTTTCTAAAATGAGGTTTGATTTAATTAAACCAAAGCAAGCTCAACTAAACAGGTGCTCCACAAATCATTTAAATGTAGTTCTGACTGACTACGATCCTTTATCTGGGTATTACTAAAAATATACTGTTTGGTATACTTCTGGTCAAGAGAATGAACTCTGGCCTAGGTGGAGACCAAACGTTCCAGTTGGGCACAGTCAATCACTTGGACCAGGAACCATTCCAAGGAAGGTGGGCTTATGTTAAGCCCACTAAAGGGATGGCAAAATCATTGTTCTTTAATGAGACACTGTATCTTTCTGTCCCATAATTCCCTCCTCCAAGTGCATTCCTGTGAGCCACCATGAGGTTTGGCTGGGTCTGCCACCTTTCTGAGGTGTCACAAAGGTACTTTCCTTCTTCTGTCATTCTGTATCTTTCTCCCTCCTCCACCCCACCCCGACTCAGATGCTAGCCAGAACCCCCGTGTACTTTGTCAAATACTTTAAGCTTCTTTATTTTGTCTCTGAAGCCTCACTCCCCATCATGTGCCTGCTTGTCTGCCCTGTTATGCCACCTAAATGAATGCCTCATGCCAGCTAAAATGAATGGCTTTTCCCTTCTATCCCTGATTCTCCTCCCAGTAGCTGCTGAGAGGTACAGCTTGCAGGGTGGGGCAGGGTTCTTTTTAAGATCTAATAATTAAAGTCTCCTTGATCTTTTGTTTTTAAGTATACTTTACGATCAGTGTTTTGGGGATTTTGGATGGTGGATAGTATATCAGCATTCCCACTAGATTAGCAAGTATACTAATGCTTTACATTTAAATGTTCTTCCTTGGAAAAACGGTAGAAAAACAGTGAATGTATTATTTGAACACACAAATGACATTGTTTAAAACATTTATGCTATGTTTTCCAAAATTGTCAGAAATTCATGACTCAGAATGTCTACTCAGGAGACTGATATTAATATGGTAACTGATCCCATGTTTCAGTATACTTATCTACAATGCTATCTGTTATCTAACAACACCTGCCCCAGTTGTCTGCTCTGAATGAAGAAGAGATGATGCAACATCTGTGACACATTTAGAAAACACCCACAGGAAACTCCTACCACCATTATCCTCTTTTATATTTGGAGACAGGGTCTCCCTATATATCCCTGGCTGTCCTGGCACTTACTTATCAGGAGCCTCTGGCTCCCAAAATCCTGAAACTGAAGGTGTGAACAACCATACCCATCCTTTTTTTAAATAATTGCCTCTTGGTTCCTACATTTAAAGGTACCATGTGTGAGCAGTGGTAGCACATGCCATGTCACAGGTAATTGAGTTTTTATGATTTCAGAGTTATATATATAAACTGAAGGGGACCCTTTGGTTACTGAGTTCCTTTCTTAGCCCCATAGAGAGCTAGCAGGAAATATAGAAGGGACAAGTTCATGCATAAGCTAGCCCAATTCACCTCTCTTCAGCCCAGAGAATGAATCGGGGTGGAGGGAGGGCAGGTGCTCAGTCAGGTGCATCAGGAACTAGTTACAATAACTAAATGCATTGCAATAAGAGCTTCCATGGTGGAAAATGATGCACAATTAGGAAGCATAATTATGCCATAAGAAATTGTCAGAAGGGCTGGAGAGATGGTTCAATGGTTAAGAACACTGGCTGCTCTTCCAGAGGACCTGGGTTTGATTCCCACAAGGCTGCTCACAACCACCTGTAATTCTAGTCCCATGGGATCTGATAGCTTCTTCCGGCCACCAGGGCATTGCACATATGCAGCACATGGACACACATTCAGGCAAACACGTATATACGAAAAATATTTTAAAAAATTAAAACTTAAAAGACAAAAAAAAAAAAAAAAAAAAAAAAAAACCTAAAAGCAGAAATCACTGCTTTTAAAAATGTACTAGAAAAAAAAAATCTTAAATCCATTTCTCACTGAGGCATGGTGATGCTCATCTTTATCCCAGCACAGATCTCTGTGAATTCCTGGCCAGCATGGTCTACAAACTGAGTTCCAGGACAGCCAGGGCTGTATAGTATAGTGGAGTTCCTGTTTCAATGGATGGATGGGTAGATGGATGGATGAATATTTTATAAATCCATTTCTCCTTGTACCCATATATTTTGATGCTAAGGTATAAGAATGAAAATATGCCATCTCAAGTTCATCTTACAGTTAAAGTATACACTGCATGGTTTACTGTTGTTTTACCTCAGATGAAAATCTCTGCATGTTCTTTACACTTACTCTTGACCTCTTTCACTTACTTTCATCAATGTGTTTATTTCTATCTTACATCACATCCATAGCTTCCAGTTAAATAACACTGATGCAGACAATCTCATTTTCAGATTTGATACAGCACATCCAAGAAATGTCTGGTCTTAAAAAACTATATGAACCTTTGAGTAGGTGAAGATAAATGGAATTTTATTAAATGTTTCTGTTTTGTGTGTGTGTGTATGTTTGTGTGTGCATATGGAATTGTGCTCTCCTCTGTGTACACATGAAAGCCAGAGTCTGATCTCATATGTATTGTCCTCAAAAGTTTCTCCACATGCTTTTGTTGTTGTTGTTGTTGCTGGGTTTTGTTTTTGTTTGTGAGGCAGGGTGTCTTAATGACCCCACAGCTTAATACCTTGGCTAGATTGGCTGAGGAAAGCATTTCATCAACCCTCCTGTCTCTGTTCTCCAACACAAGGCCTACAGAACACTGGGCTGCACCCAGCTTTTACATGGGACACTGGGAATCCAAACTCGAGTTCTCATGCTTGTGTGTCAAGCATATTACCCACTGAGCATCTCCCCAGGTGGCCACATCAGTCATGAAGTCGGAACATTCTAGGAAAATGCCAAGTTGCTGACATCTTTGCTTCCATGGAGATGACTACCAAATTTGAAGGAACATATTTGTACCTGATACCTGAGCAGAAACAGCTGTAGAAAACCCCACAAGTCAGGCATGTCCAAAGGACCATATGCATTCCCAGACAGCTATGATGGTGGCCTAACACATTGGTAGATGATGCTATTTCACAAAGCCAGAAGATTGGGCATTCCTGCTACACATCATCCGGAAGACCCAATGTCCATATAGGTGTTAGTTTTGCTCTCAGTTTGTGTCCATCACCAATCACTTGGCTTACCTACATGCCAACACAGTAGCTCTCAACATTTCAAATAACCATCTATCTTTCAGAGTACAGTGAAACTTGGGGTGATAGCAATTATGCTTAAAATATTGTGTGTGTGTATGTGTGTGTGTATAACAAAAACCTTCTAAAACTTCACAAGAGATATGCCTGTTTTATGAATTCCCAAAATGCCTCAAGTATTTTAAAAAGTCAATCAAAATTTATTTATGCATCTAGTACATACCACTGTCCCTAGTATCTGAGATAGAAAATTTGCCCTCAAAATCCTCCCTACTGATAGATCAGTTGGTAAAGTTTTTGATTTGCAAGCATTTACAGCTGAGTTCAGTCTCCAGAATCCACATGCAAATGGCCAAGCAATAGCCAGGAGAGATGGCTCTGTCCATGAGAGGGCTTGCTGCTCTATCATGAGGATTGGAATTTGTATCCCAGAACCCACTGGGCAGCCTCTAACTCCAGCTCTAAGAGATCGAATGCCCTCTTCAGTCCTCTGCAAGCACCCCCATATACCCCTCCACACAGAGATATATACAAATAATGAAAATAAATAATAAAATTATATCCTTAAAGAAGCAAGGCAAGGTGGCACATGTTTACAATCCTGGGAATTGAGAGGAGGAGACAGACAGACATCTGAAATGTTGGTCATCCAACACAGCCTACTAGATGAGTTCCAGGCTAGTCTCAAAAACAAACAAAAGATTGATAGTATTTCAGGAACAACATCTACAGTTGCTCTAAAACCTCCACATGAACACAGACATGGACATGGACCTGTGATACACATACCAACAACTTGTCCTTGCCCTAGAACCTCCTCCATGTACACATGTACCTGTGCACACACCAACTTCTCTACCCTCCTCCCTGCTTCTCTTCATCTCACCCCATTCTTTTCAGAGAAGGTCTGAACAGAAAGTAACTTCAGAGAATTCTAAAATCTTTTTGGAGGAAATGGGGAAGAAAGGGAGATGGTGATGGGTGCCAACTGTCCTTTAATTGCTAACATTTTAATTTCTTATCACAAAGAGCCATTCATCATCTGAGAGTAATTAAAAGTAAATGTTAAAAGTAACATTTATGTGAAGGATGTCCAGAAAAAAAAAATTAAAAACCCTCAACAACCATTTTAATGTTCCCAAGAACATGATATCCTGCAACCACACACGGCATTCTGGGGTTAGAAACTGATGGCTCTAACAATTGCTAACATTGTTAGATGTACTATTGTTGATATTCTATTATCAACATGAAACTAGTCATGCAATGACTGGGATTCTTCATCACTGTAATGCCCATTAAGTACATAGTATCCAAAAAAGGGAAAATAACAGATTAATGAAATAGTGGAGAACTGAAGGAATGAATGACTAAAGAACCCTTAGCTTTCCATCCCCAGTGCTAAGAACACTTTATTACGTTCTTTCCATGGCAAATGGTCCACCTAAGCCTTTAGATGTTGACATCTAAACTATCCACAATGAAAAATGCACCTCCAAGTCTACAGCTCCCCCATTTTCTGCGATGTATACACCCATGTAAGCACTGTGCACAAGAAGATGAACACATAACACATCAAGTACCTCACAACACAGTCCTTCAATATCACTTGCTTAAAAACAGCAATAATCAAGTGGGGTGTGGTGTTGCATGCCTTTAATCCCAATACTTGGGAAGGAGAGTCAAGATGATTTCTCTAAGTTTGAGGCCAATCTGATCTACATAGTGAGTTCTAGGACACCCAGGCCTATGTAGAGAGACTGTTCAAAAATAACAAAAAATAAATAGAAATAATCCTTACGCACTGTCTTTATTTCCTGCCACATGCAAAGTGAGTTTTAAAATAAGGTACCACATAAATAAGCTGATAATTTTTATACAGAAAAAACACAGCTAATCTAATAGAGTGATATGAGTAGTAGGATGACAGTGTTCTCTTAGGAGATGACAAATAATACTGTCTAGACTAAAATTATGTGATAAATTCTACTGTAATGGGCACTGTCTAAATGAACACTTAGTAAAGTATTTGAGTTTCAAAACCTTTCCTTTTAAGCACTGCCTAAATTTTATTTGCTTGTTTATTGATTACAAATAAAAAACACATTAGGGAAATGTTTACATGTAGCCTGATTTGCCCCTCACAGACAGCTTCTTAAAGTTCCTTAAGAACAGACTGGGGAGCTGGCTCAGTTGGTAAATTGCTTATCACAGAATTTTCCATGCAGGGGTGGGACGTGGATTTGATCCCCAGATCATACATAAGAAACCCAAGCATGGTGGTATGTGCTTTCATTGCCAGAGAGGCAGAAACAGGTAGATCCTGGGGTTCAGGTGTCAGGCAGCTCAGCTTACTCCAGGCCAGCGAGATATGTGTCTCAAGAACACAAGGTAGAAAAGATCTAGGGAATGACACCCTAGATTGATGTCCAGCCTCCACATGGACACACACAAGGACATCCATACACATCCACATACAAAAAGTATTATTCCAAATGAAACTGATAGACTCCATCCCTTGTGAATAGATGTCAATAGGAAATACAATGTTATAAACACTTCCTGCATAAGGCAAAGTAACTCATTTCTTCTTACACAGAAGTAGTTTAAGGGCTTTGGTGAAAATTGTAATAAAGGTACATAAACAGTACATACACCTTTAAGATAATAATGACAAATTAACAAAAATCTAGCAGAAATGGAGGTATCTTAAAGCCCACTCTGAATCTACCCCTGAGACAACTGCAACAACATTCAAGCCTAATTAATTACATTCAAGTTTGCAAACCTAACCTATGTCTTCTTACTGAGATAGAAATCGAGAGAAATAGCTTCTTCTGCTTAACCTGGCAGACAATGATTTGTACAAACACAAGTAAGAAAAGCAGGAGGCTCAAAGAATAACAGGTTACAAATGGAACATTTCAGATACAGCTGCTTTTTTTTTTTTTTTTTTTTTTTTTTTTGAGCATGATTACATCACAACATCAAGAGAAAGTAGAAGTCAGATGTGGTGGCAAAGGCCAGTAATCCTAGGACTTGGGAGGTGGAGGAAAGAGGATGAGAGGATGGAGGATTAGGAGTTCATCGACACTTTGGGTATATGAGATCCTATCTCAAGACCAAAAAAAAAAAAAAAACAGGGTAAAGTGGGGTAGAGGGGATAGGAATGAGGGAATGAGAGGAGAGAGGAAGGGAGGGAAGGAGAAATGGAAAGAGAACAAAGAAAATGAAAACAGTATTTTTCCAGGGCTACTGGCACTAACTGATTTCAGGGATCCTGCTACTGACTTGTGATCCACTTACTTTAACTACAGAGACTGTTCTGTGCATTGTAAGGAACTTAACAACAGTTCTGGTTTCTGCCCCCTGGATACTAATGCCCCCAAGTTTTGATCCTCACAATGTTTCTGTAGACATTCCTGATACAACCTGTACTGTGGGGGAGAGAGTTTATAAAGTTCTCAGTTGAGAACTAATGATCTCCATTCATGACCCTGATAACAACACAGGTGATAATGATGAAAACAGAAAAAAAAAATATATCTTCCACCTGGTCACTACTGTGAGCTGAATGCTGACCTAAATACTTTGGATGCATTTTATTCTGCCAAATCATCACTGAAATAAGTACTGGAATGATATGAAGAAGATGGGGTTCAGGAAAGACAACGTTTCTATTCAGTGTCATCGAGAAAACTTCATAAGACCAACAGTGTTCCAACCACCTCAAACCAGGGACCATTCTAGTTCCTGTCACTTAAGAAACATCTTAGATTCACTCAGGACCTTGAAAAGACTTTTTTTCTTTTTCTTTTCCTTCCTTCCTTCCTTCCTTCCTTCCTTCCTTTCTTTCTTTCTTCCTTTCTTTTTTTGACATCTTTTTACATCTCATTTTAAACAAAACAAAATATTTTTAGAGTGCATTCTCCTCTTACAAGAGAACTGACTTAACTGCTAAGGCTCAACTGGAACACTGAGGCACAGCCATATGTGTCCCCTGGATAACCCAAAAAAGTAAAAGAGAGATTTATGCTGGGAAATGAGAGCAATACTCCGGGTGGGAATAACCTGAAATGCAGGCATTTAATATGAGAGAAACATTTGGATACTGGGAATTCCAGAGGAGCAATGAGCCCATGATTATGGTTCAGGGGACCCACGGGAATGTTATTAAGAAAGACATTCACATTGAAATAGTATGCTATGCTAGCACGGTGTGAAAACGCTGTGATGTTTCCTACCACATTCCCACCCCAGACCCTGATGATATGCTCTAACAGCTGGGATAATTGAGCACATTGGGACCCTAAGCTTCTTTCTGGACACTTCAGCAATCCAGATGTAGTAGATAATATTCAAGACCTTTAGAACTGGGTAAGAACTGTCACCATTCCAAGGGGAAGTCGAGTGACTAGGTGAGAGGGCTTTACAAAAACCTTCACCTAGCAGAGAAATTCAGTTCTCAGACAATTACGTTCCCTTTCAATATGGAAAAAGACTACAGCTTACACAGGAGTCCCTCCCCTGACCGGAGGCAGCAAAGGCAGATAAAGTTGAGAAAGAAGGAACAATGACAAGGAGGAAATCATAATTTAAATGACAAGTTTTCCAGAAACACTTTATCCAGGGGTTTCTGATCATTCTGAGCAGCCTACAAAAATTCCTAAAAGATAAAAATCCTCTCAGCTGTGACAGAAAACCCAAATCAAACTGAAAGCCAGATACTCTCTTCTGCTGATACAGTCACATGACCAATATTACATCCTTGCCAACAAAGGAGACACTAGAGGCCTGAGGAAGAGAACCAGCTGCCTAGAGGAAGAGCAGTATCCCAGGTCACCACAGGGAAACAAGGTTACCTCACAGGTAAAACTTATCTCTAACATCAAGCTTAACTTCTCAGGTACATAAGATGGTGGCCTTGGATCAGGTTCTCCTGCAAAGTAAACTTGTAATCAGCCTCAAAACCCAATGGGCTCCCTTTCTTCTGCCCTCTGCAGGTGCCATCTGAAATGCCCCTCTCTTAGATCTGCACACACATCTTCACCCCTCCCCACTCTCCTCTCTCCTAATGCCTGTTTTACAGCAATTTTCTTCTACCTAGAGAAAATGTCTCTATTTCAGGATCTCTTTTCCCAAGTATCTTATGAATTCAGTAACAGAAGAAACCTAAGCACACAGAGATTCATTTGTCAAATGCCATCCTTGCCAGTAGGAGGACAGGCAAGGTGAAGCCACTGCAGCTAAATGAATGCTTTAGCATCAGCACAGCATTTCTTTCTTTCTTTTTTTTTTTTTTTTTTTTTTTTTTTTTTTTTTTTGCTTTTGTTGTCTTGTTTTGTTTTGAGACAAATTCTCCTTGAGTAGCTCTAGCTGGCCTGGAACTTGCTACATAGACCAACTTGGGCTTAAAGGAAGGGATAGCCTGGCTGCTGGGATTACATGTGTCTACCACTATGCACTGTTTACCATAGCATGACGTATGTGGCATTTCTGGGAGGCCCTTTCTTCCCAGAATCCTTCTCATCCTAGCACAGGGGCATGCTACCTCTGAAGTTCCACCAGTAGCAGGCCTCCTTCCTTCACATAGTAGTCAAGCCACATGTCAGAAACCATGACCACTGTGGCAGTGACACCCCTGCCCAGAAAAAGAATACTTCCTGAATGTTATGTCAAGGCACACTGCAAAACAAAGCATGAGTAATTCCACTGAGGTGGTGACTAGAAACCCAAGTCAGAATCAGGGAAGCCCAACTAATGGAAAATGAGCTCAGGATAGTTCCCCAGAGAGACAGGAATGACCAGACAGTCCCCCTCACACTTCTGATCATTCAGCCAAGGATCCAACTCTGTCAGTGATGCTGAGTGTCTACTGAATGATAATGGACACTGTCTTGGAGCTCTTGCATTTCAGTCAACTTGAAAGAGCCCAATATACACATATCCCAATGTGTGACAATGACCAATCCCTCCTCTACTACTTTTCAGGTCCAGACACTGAAATATGCCTTCATGGTACTAACACTAGTTTTCCTTTGTTACTCATGGATGGATATATGTATCTTCTTCCCCTATCTCTTCCATGAGACTGTTACAGGAAGGCTCCACACACCACTCCTTTCAACACTTTGTAAATATATAACCTACGGTGAGCACTTACCACGTAGTTGTTGATATAACTAATCTGCTGTTTTAAAGAGTTGATAGGTAATTGAGCAAATGGTTACGCAGGAACAAGGAAAGAAAGCGTTTGTTCTCAATATTGCTGAACTTCCGCTGCTAGAAACTAACTGTAAAAACATCAAAGTACATATTAACGAAGCAGAACACTGAATGCACCCTTCATTATTTTTCTCTAGGTAGTTGAATAGTCTTTGCATCCTGGCTCTTCCGGGTATGAAAAGCATGTATTGTTAAGGTAACATTGCCCTTAGTCCTATCATCCAGCCCCTTTTGATTCAATGAAAGCTACAATCACTAACATTTTCTGGTAACAGCCTAAGAAATGAGTGCTTAAAACTTGGGTTGCTTTTTTCTTCTCCTATGAAACATCTTTTAGATTGTCTGCCAAATCTAGAAGCCAACTCTCTTCTTGGGACACCTCCTCCCAGGTCTCTACAGGGAGCCCTAGGCAGCCATGTTTGACTAGGAATCCAAGCTCCACACATTGGCCAAGAGCAGCCACCTGACCCATATTTGGCAGCACAGAGTCTCTTTCTAGGAAATGGGAAGCTATGGCTGGAAGGCAGCTAGTCAGTCTCTGTGGGTGGCTGGAACTTTAGAAGGAGCTAAGGGTTATTCATATTTTCTTCCACATTTCAGAGCTAGGCTTTGGAGAATGAGAGATTATAGCAAAAACAACAAAAGCAGAGCCAAGACAGCAATAAACTCCCTAGGGCTCCCCAGATTCCAACTACTTACTAGTCTTTGCCAACTATTTACTAGCTGTGACTAAACACACACACACACACACACACACACACACACACACACACACACCATACTAAGAAATCAAAGTCTTGTGTTGTTCATGGGTGTAAACAAATAGTATTGCTTTTGTGTAAACCCAGGCAGGAATTTGGGATGGGGTTAATCTTGGGTTCTCTGTACAGCTCTCAAATTCAAGGTCAAGCTATATAAATATCACCAGTATTGGGCACACAGAAAATGGGGAGGGGAAAAAAAAGAGAATAATATGCCACCCAACTGGCTATTTTTCTATAATTGCTGGTTTATAAAAATGCTACATAAAAGGTCATACAATGTGACATCATAGAAATGTGTTGTCATTATTTTGGAAATGCACACCATATGAAAAGCCACCATCCTGGGGTGACCAAAGAGTTTCTGTGAGTCTCTTCTCCATTCTTCTCAGACTTTACCAACTTGACTTAACTCACTATCCATTATGATCAACCACAATGGTGTGAAGAGTGATTCTACTGGTTAATAAACAAAACATACTTGGATACTAGGACTATTGTATTATTTCATTTAAAAACAAAAACTTGGGGCTGGGAGAGGACTCAATAAGAGAAGTGTCAGCCATGAAAGCATGAGACCCTGTGTTTAGATTCCCATGCCCAAGTGTGGAAAAGCTGTGGGAAGCAGAGACTGACGGATTCCTTTAGCTTGCTGGCTAGACAATCATTTGGAATCACTGAACTCCAGGTTCAGTGAGAGACTCTGCCTCTAAAAAAGTGGAGGAGGGGTTAGAATTAATTAAAGAAGACCTCTAGCTTTCCACACACATATGCATGCATACATATTCCTCATTACACACAAGTGTGTGTGGGGGGATGATAAAGAGAAAGGTAAGAGGGATTTGCCTGTAAAGGACAGGCATTGGTAATTTATAAATTTAAGCTACATAGTTCTATGCCAGACACCACTTATGAAATAAATAAACTTTAAAAAAAGCCTTTAAACAGTAATTTATGTGTAAAATTATTTTGCCTGTATGCATATATATGCATTATGTATATGAATTGCCCTTGGAGACCTAAAGAGGTTGGATCTCATGGAACTAATGCCACAGAGTTGTGAGCTGCCTGTTGAGTGTTGGAAACCAAGCCTGGGTCCTCTGTGACAGAAGCAAGTGATCTTAACCACTGAGCACCTCTTCAGCACCACCCCCCATAAACTCATAAGAAATAGTGTAACCTTATTACTATGTAAAAGGCAATAAAAGAAATCACAGTGTTAAAGTAACAGTGAAAACTAATTTATTTAATATATGACACAGCAATTTCTCTCCATGACTGGTATACAATAGTACATAAGAGATGAAGAGATGTACTTTTGATTTATGCCAAGGCTTAAGATTTCACATTTACTTATATTTATCCCTCACCTCCCATTTATACAGTAGTAAAAGTGTTATCAGCTCAGACCTCCAAGGAGCTATTTTATAAGGTCAACAGATATTTGGGGTTAGGGACACAGTGCACTGGTGTATCACATGTCTACAAGTCTGTAGCTCATGACTCCCAGCACCAAATCATACCAACAGACCCAAAACAAAACAAACAAGACCTCTTTCTCTCGCCTGAAGATGGAGGTTTCCTTGAATCAGCCAAGGAAGCAGAACTGTGATTCTTCAGAAGTGGACATCCACACAGCACCCCTCACTCCCAAGAAGCACAGCAATCCGAAGCAGCTGGGAGAATCAGAGTGTTACAAAACAAGCCTTGCATGCAGGAGAATATGGCTGCCATGTTTTTATGTCTCTGAGAAATGATGATAATTCAGGTTCCAGGTGTATAGTAATTTGATTTAATCATTTAAAAACACAGATATAAAACTGTTTGTTTATATAACCAGTTGCTAAGAGTCTTGGCATTTTTATGGGCAACTTAGGAAAACACACCTTTAGAAAGAAAATACCAGTGTCTACAGCAAGGAAAAGGACAGATGAAGCTCATAAAATTTAACTGCATTTTAGTTTTGATTTGGGAAAGTAGTAAGATCATCCACTTGGGAAATGTGTCTACATTTTTAAGTCCAACCTATTATAATGACAGTGTCTTCTACAGAGCTCCAGAGGCCAGTAGCATGTACAACTTCTGCCTTGTTTTCTCTCAGGCTCCAGGAGGTCACAGTCAAACAACTGGAAAAGAGTTTCCCCCTCAGAAACTTGGTTGATTCTAGACCTTATTGTTTAAGAAAAGGTGCTCTGTTCTATTCTAGGTTGCAGCCAACAACTGGCTAATGAGAATACTGAAGCATGGAGTCTTCTCCAGATATAGGGCCACTTAAATCCACTCAGATTGAGTAATTCCAAGGTATGAACCAAGAAGGCAGAGTAAGCGACTCTGTCAGATACCCACATGACAAGGATATCTAAAATTTCCCACTTTGCTCTGTCATTGCATATTTGAAGGAAAATTATTTAGATGGTCCCTAAATGGGAAAGCAATTCCCATAAAAACAAACTATGTCATCTTATGTTAGCAAGAGTTTTATGTTATGTATTTACATTGTGAAAACACATATTATTTTATTACATATTTAATTTATAATAAAATTATATTACCAAATATATTTTTATTAAATGCCTGCATGCTTTATGGACTTAATCTTCACACATATTAAGGCAGGTGCTGTTAAACACACATGAAGTGACAAACATGGCCTGTGGACATAAGTGACCAGAAGTTCCTCTGCAAGAGATTGAGATAACTCTAACATGACTTTGAAACTAGCCAGGCAATTTTCAAAGGCACCTAAACAAAAAGACGAGGAGGAAGGACATCAAGTTCAGGAGACACTGATTTGTGAATTAAAAAATAAAAATAGAGCTGGGGTATAACTCAGTAGAGAGTATATGCTTAGCATATGCAAGGCCCTGGGTTCAATACCAAGCTTCAGAAAAGGAAATAAAATAAAACATTACTTTCTGCAACAGTGATTGCAAATGTTGGCCGCTAACAAATCACTGAGGAAAAACCTTTTGTAAATTCTGATGATTGTTAATGGCAACCTAATAAATGGAGAAATCCCTAGGAGATGACCTCTGAGCATACCTGTGGTATAATAACTTGATTAAATTCATTGAAATGGAAAGACCTATCTTAATTACAAGTAGAAACATTCCCTAGGCTGAAAATCCTAGACTATACAGAGGTGGGGAAAGCTAGCTACACACTAACACGTGGACAGTCCTCGCTGTTCTTCTGACTGAAGATGTGACATGACTGTTAAGATCCTACAACTCTCCCTCACCATGCAACCCTCCCCTACCCCAACCACACTTCCGGAGTCCTACAATGATGGACTTTAACTTTGAACTAGGATTGGAAATAGATGCCTTACCCCCTTTAGCTGCTTTTGTCAGGGTATTTTTTTTTTCACATGATAAGAAAAGCAACTACTTCCCCCCCACCCCTTTCCCAATGGTAATTCTGCTTACCTTGAATGGTAAAATGTCAAACATTCCCCTACTTCATTTTTTTTTTTTTAAGGTTTTTTAAGTTCCAGGACAGGGTTTGTCTGTATATACAGTCCTGGCTGTCCTGAAACTCACTTAGACCAGGCTGACCTTGAACTTACAGAGATCCACCTGTCTCTGCCTCCCAAGTGCTGGGATTAAGGACATGTGCCATCACTGACCAGTGCCCCATTTAACTTCAATGTAGTAGGGCCAAGCTTAGAAACAATCATGTATAGAATACATGAAGCAGAAAGAGAGGGAGAGAGGGGGCATGTGGCAGAACCTGGGGTAATACTTCAAAGTCAATAAAGGAAGCTATGCTGCCAAGAGGCTGTGAAATTTTCTGTAAGAGAAGTACTGAAAAGTCTTCTCTTTGAAACAGAAAGGTTCTTTAATGCATTCTGTCCAGTGTGGTAGCTTGCAGCTCCAATGGATACTGGGAGCAAGAAAATAAATTTCATTTCTCCTTAAATAAAAATTAAATAACCATACAGAGAGGGTGAATACTATATTAAACATCAGAGCTCCAAATATCCAGGGATTTCACCCAAGCTCTACCAACTTAAAATCTGCTAAGTGGCATTGCCATTGTAACAGAAGCAAAGTAGATGAGTCCTTGCTGTACAACAATTATATGGCAGGACCAGCTGTCCATAGTGGAGCCTTATTAACAATTCACATGCTCTTTATAACTACTAGGGGGAAATAATCAACACTACTGAAAGTATATTTAATGTGTTTAACCAAATGTGCTAAGGACATAACACTTCATGATAATGAAGGGTGGGGAGAGATGAGGAGACAGAGAGGGAGGGGGCAGAGAGAAATGCTTGCATGTGGTGGAAGACAAAGCAGGATGCTGGAGTCTTATACTGTTCTCCACCTGGCTAGACAAGGGGGGGGGGGGCACAGAACTGGAAGCTCACAATTTTGGATAGGTTACCTGGCAAGTCGTCTCCTCTGCCCTGCAATGTTGAGATTACAGGCACATGCAAGCTGTGGCCCTCATGCTTGCACAGCAAGAGCTCTTACCCACTCCATCATCTCCATATTCTCAATATGCTCTTCATAATGCAAGCATCCATTAATAGCCATGGCCATCACCAGTATTGTATTATTGATGTTAAAAGAAGTTAAATTAAATATGAGTTATTAGGTCAAATGTTATCTTAATAATGGACCCCAAAATGTATTTTATCTTCAGCTAGTTAGCACCAGCTCCAATGTTTTAAATACATAATAAATGGATCAATTATTAAGTCAATGATAGCACATTTAGCCATTATCTTTAATGGTATGGTTAATGGGATAATAACTAAATTATAAGGAATAGGAATACATGAGATAGGGAATATATGCAAGGGACAGATGGTTTAGACATAAGTTATAGCCCAGAAACATTAACAATATCTCTCATTTTTACTTCAATAAGAATTGTTTTAATCTGTAGGTAAATAACATTCCTGTATGCCAAAGTATTATGTATCCCTTAATGGGAACTAGACAAATATATGTCACTTGACTAATTTCACACATGTGCACACGTTCCTAAATTCTACCATAAAATATGCTTTAAAAAGATTAACTGAATTTGGCAAGTCAGATTTTTACATAATGGATGCTGAACAGTTATTACACTTAATCTAATTATACATGGGGGTTGTTCTATAACTTAAAATGGCATATTAAGCTCTGAATGGGTTTTGCAAAAAGGAATCATCAAGTTTTAGCTATACATACCTTATATAGTTTAGGTGCCCACCCCAGAAATACAGCACAACCCTTATTTATAGTTTCATCTTCTATGGTTTCAGATAACCATGAACAACTGCAGGGGAAATTACTAAATGAAAAGTTCTGGAAAGAGTAAGTTTTGAAACGAATGCTCTTTTAAGTAATGTGGTGAAATCTCATGTCATTTCTATTCATTAGATCAATATGAAAATCATCCCCTGTCCAGTGTAAAGAAGCTATATATATTCTTCCTGCCCATTAGTTACTCAGCAGCTGTCTGAGCTATCAGACTGCTTGTCACTTGTACTCCAGTGCTATGAAAGCTCTGTGTAGATACCTAAGACAACATCACAATGCTGTATCATTCATCTCACCTTATCTCATCACAAAGGCAGTGGGTCCCTTTACATCATCACAGGGGAAAAAAAAAAAAAGCTTAAATGTAATTCAGTAAAATAGTTCAAAAGAGAGGTCACATTCATATCTTTCTTATACGGTTTCTTGTTATAATCACTTTTGGTTATTACTGTCCATATAAATAGGAAACAGTACTGCCCATGTGTGATGGCTATTCTTAGTGATCAACTTGACTACATCTGGAATTAACTAAAACCCAAGTAGCTGAGTACCTCTTCTGGTAGCAGCCTATATAAAAGACAAGAAAGAAGGAAGCACCTGCTCTTTGCCTGCTTGCCCTTGCTCTTACTGGAAAGTTTATCCCTTCATGGGCATTAGAGCCAACTTCTTTGGGAATCCAGCATATGCTGAAGACCTCCTGAGATACCCAGCCTCATAGACTGACTAACTACAGGATTCTTGGATTTTCTGTTAGTAGATAGCCATAGTTGGACTAGCTGGAACACAGCCTATAAGCCACTCTGTAAATCGTGTGTGTGTGTGTGTGTGTGTGTGTGTATTCAAACCATTCTGTTCCTCTACAGAGCCCTGACTGATATGCCATCGGAATCTTGAGTTGTGTCTTTCACAGAGAAGGATTGACTAGTGTGATGCTAAAGCCTGGGCATGGCATCAATCTAAAAGAAAACAGGAGCTTGTCTGCTAAGTTACTCCCTCTGGTGGTAAACATTAAATTCTTATTGTGGTCTTGGTGAATACATATGAAGGAGGCCCTGGGCTCAATCAGCAGCACACCATTCCCATTCCTACCCCACCCCTCATTGGAGCATTTCTGCCTCCTGCTTCTAGTGATGGAAAAATGGAGGAGTTTAATCATCTCTAGCACCACAAAAATAATCAAAAATCTGCTTCTGGTTTACCCAAAATATACTGGCACTCCCTCCTAGTTATTAAAAAAAAAAATGAACCCTGTAAGAAAGAGGAAAAGTGAATAATGACACTGAAAACCCATGATGAGAAATGCTCAGATTGCTGTGTGCTGAGAAGATGCACTCTTTGGTGGGAGGGGGCAGTCTTATTCGGCTCTATGACAACAGACTAAACAGGACTGTTCTGGCCCTGGTAGGAACTATTTTTATGACAATAATGAAAAAGAAGCTCTGCCTGCTAATGGCATAGCAAATGTAAGAGAAACAAGACACAATGGTCTAATAAAAAAGAAAAGCAAATCATAAAATAAATGTGGACTACGGTAATAGCTTGAGAAAGTCAATTCTAATTCAAGAGACCATGACAGTGCCTAATTACTCCCTTCTAGTTACGCAGAGAAAGCCAAAACACGGGGCATTCTAACTTCAGTTAAAGAACAACTAAGTGAAATTGTGAGGATCTCTCTGCTCTGGTTTTCCTTGCTCTGGTATTGGGAACTGAACTCAAGAGACTCAAATATGATAAATATACATAATACCACTAAACTACATACCCACAGGGCCTCACTTCCATTTTAAAAAATAGAATTAAAAGGACACTTAAACTCTATTCTGTATCCCTCTGCATCTTTCAAACACTGTTCTGGCCAGAAAATGTTAGCTAATGAAAGATCTTGTTCATTTTCTACCGAATCTTCACAGTATTCTTTTGTGGTTAGTTCATGTCTATCTCAATTCCACATTTAATTCAACTAATATTTACTGATACTCTATTTGACAAGCACCACACCAGAATATGAGGTACAATTACACATAAACTTCCTTAATACAATGCAAGCACACAGCAATCAATAACAATACTAGCTATTATATCAATTCTCCCTAGGAAATTTTAAAAACTAAAAATATTAATTAAAAGAGGATTAAAAGCTATACGGCCAATCATTATGCATCTACTATCATTGAAAATGTGTACATTCACATAATTTTGGAAATCTTTGCTCTGCCTTTTCCCCAAGCTCTTGTGTGATCTTGGAGAAGAGCTGTATCGAAGAGCCAGGGCCACAGATGGGCAAATAGCAGGGTTGTTTGCATAGCACATGTGGCTTCTGTCCCAACAGCCCTTCGTGAGTTCTAAAACAAAGCATCTCATTTGTGCCCCTGACCCATGAGGAGTACCAGCACAGGTGGCTGTGTAGATGGAGAAATACAGGGCCCAATATGTGAAGAGGCTCAAGGTTAATTCCAAACTACATACAGGTTCTTCAAACCACACACATGCTGCAAGGACCATAGGGAACCATACATCCAAGAGAAACAATATGCAGAAAGAGCTCTAAGTTTCATTTCTTAAAAAAATAAACCCAGGGCTGGGGATGTAGCTCAATTAGTAGAACACCTGCCAAATATGAACAAAACCCTGGGTCCTAGACCGGCACCAGACCAGATATGGGTGTGGTAGGGCTTATCTGTATCCCCAGCATTCCAGGGATGGAATGGGGGGGGGAATCATAAGATCATCCTCAGCTACATGGCAAGCCCACAGTCAGACTGAACTACAGGAGCCCTCATCTCAATGACTAAGTAGATTCTTTGTTCTCAGATGACCTAACTCTACCCATCATTAATAGACTGTGAATTAAAAAGTAGACACTGGAGCTGGGGAGATGGCTCAGTGGGTAAGGAAACTCACTCAAGCATAAGGACCTGAGTTCATATCTCCAGCACCCACATAAAAAGCCAGTTATGCCAATGTGTATCCATAATCCCAGCACTTGGAAAGGTGAGAGACAGAGGATCTCTGGGACTTATTGGCCACCCGTCCAGCTAGACTCCCACCATGCTCCATGCGCAGGCACACAGCGAACACTATGGTTGTCCACCCCCACTAAATGTGGCTGCTGAGATAATTAACTCACTTCTGGTGCAGCTTTGTGTTCCACACTGCCAGGACAGCAATGACTCTAGCAGCTAGCTTGGGCTTCTCTTTTATCCATCAGTCACTTAATGACTTAGGAAGTTATACAAGGTATCTCCTTACTGAAAAGTGCAATGTTTGTTTCTATCCTAGAGTTGCTTATTTTTAAGACAACATCCATGAGAATATTAAAGGATATTTTAAGATTAAACTAATACTAAACACTTAAGGATACTCCCTGAAAAGGGGGTGGCATGTACTATCTGAAATCAACTAGTGAACACACAAGCACAACTCAAGTTAATGCACACATGAGGAAGGGAAAGGGGGGGATAGGAAATGGTACCTTCAAAAGCATAAGCTTCAAATGGATACTAGTCCCAGGTGTTTTAAAAGTTTATCTTTGAAAATCTTATGTCAGAATTGCTTTCAGGGGTGGAAAAAAATTAAATAGTAAAAGAAAAGTAGACAGTTTATTAACTCAATATTTTCGCTATTAGCCAAATATGGTATACTCCTTTATTCCTATCAGCAGAGAGGGTCTTTTCATCTTTACAATCTGCCTTGCAATGATAGCTCCTTTCAAGGACTGTCCCTTACAATACAAAGTTGTAAACGTGCTTAAAACATTAGGAGATTTTGTTGCCTTTGGGTCTGAGGTAACACAACTGTACATCTTTGATGACAACTTCATCAAGGGGCTGAACACCCAGAAAATCAACAGAAAGAACTACAACTCCACCAATACCTTTATCTTAGAGCTAGGAGATTACATCAAACTGTCCACCTTCAGAAATTAAATGTATGACATTGTAGCCCCTAAGCTTAGGCGTAAGAAATCATTGTGCACATCTTCTATTTAGGCCAAAAGTTTAGGTTAGGTTAGTGTCAGTTAGTAGAATTCCTACATTCAAAACTGGAGCACCTGTGATACTTTTAAACGGTATGGTCTTTGAGAAAGAACTTCCAAAAGCTTTACTCTCACCAACAGGGTACTGACCTTATAAACGGTGCAGTGACTGCCCTTTCTGTCTGTGATGAAGCAGTGGGGTGTGGTCTATGAGATACTTGGCAAGCACTGACTCTCCTAACCTTTGTCTCAAGAACACTGCGCAACACAGCTCTTGCTAAGTAATTTTTAATGACTAACACACATAAGGTATTATTTACAAACACTTTTTATTAAGTGTGAAAGTTGCACGAAACAGTCCCATGTACAATGTGAAACACGGCCAACAGTGTTTGAGAAAGTCTTAGAGAAACTATTATCAAAGTTATAAAACCCCTCAGGACATCCTCAAAGACAAAATTACTTAACTTGAATCAGTTGCTGAAAAATTTTGCCAGCAGAATATGCTTTTATAATGGTCAAATGAACCACAGAGCCCTATGTGAAGAATCATGTTTTCGTTAAGTGTTGATAGATAAATGTATATCCTTGCAGTTGTACTCTGGATTCATTACTGCTCATGAACAAGCTATCTTACCAGTCATCACTATATCCACCTACAACTGAAAATTTTTGTGTTCCACACATACAATCATGTCTTATGCAGGTAACATCTGGTACACACACAACCATTAAAACACTCTTAATTCCTGACCACCAGCACTACCCGGCTCTGTAACAAAGAAACCAGTGCCAAGATTCCAATGCCATTTCTAGCATCTGGCACATACAGTATCTCAGGAACTTCTGCTTGGGGCAATACACTTCTTCTGACTCAAAAGCTAACTTCCCTTCCTTCCCTCTTTCCTCCCTCCCTCAAGTTGTCCTTTTAAGGGGTCTGTTAAGTGTGACTTCTGAATAGTCACAAATCATCTTGAAGTTATTTGTATGCCACTAAAGCCACATCTGGAAAGAAATATTACAGAAGTACTGGCTGTCCAAAAACAAAGTCCACTATGTAACTGTAGCTAAAACATCATGAACCTTCAAATAATGATGCTGAGCAATACACACAAAGGAAACAAGAGTCGTGTGCTTTTACTTATAAAAACTGGGAAGGTAGATGAAAGTCGTCTGTGCTGCTGCCATTGCTGCAGGTAGTTATTGGCTACGACAGACCTAGGGGAGGCCTAGGAGGCACACCCACTGGAGAAAGTGGGTGCTGCTCACAGCGTGGGGGGAGGGGTGTTCCTTCCTGAAAACTCATCAAATTATTCAGCTACAGCATATTCACTTTTCTGTATGCACTTTATACCTTAAAAAAATAAAATTAGAAACCTGGGCAAAGGTTAAGTTCAACAGGTACAAATGTGTAAAGAAGGATCTTTCTTTCCTAGAATATCACATCATTAAAGGACAAGAGAAAAAAATCTGGGAAATGAAAATGTCATTAATATAAATGTAACTATTTTTCAATCCACATAGATTATCATGTCACATTATTACATTTACAACTATTAGAAGACATACTTTGTCCCAAGACCTCCAAGATGGCAATGTTTACAATAACATATATATTATTAAATTGTAATATATATATATATATATATATATATATATATATTACACACACACACATACATATGTCGACCTATATATATATATGGGGGTTGGTTCACTTACAGATAAAGAGACATCATGGTTAGGTTCAGCACCAAGCACTGATCCATGGACTGGTTCAACCGTAGCTTCAGTTAAAAAAAATAAAAACAAAACCCACTCATACAAACCATAAAACCAGCTTTTATAAAACAAATGGCCCAATTATTTTTCTCAATTTTAAGTCACAGATGACCAGATTCTTGGCAAAATGGGCTACTACAACACATTTTCTCTCAGCAGAAATCACTTCCCATTCCACTCCCACAGCCAGACCCCTTATAAGAGAAGTTCCTGGCAGTCTTCCCAAATGACTAAACAAGTCTGACTTATGCTTGCAATTAATTCTCAATGTGTTTTATGACTGACAGTAATATATTGTACACTATTAAAAAATAACCACACATATCCATGTGATTAAACACTCAAAGGCTTGCCCAAACCTTATCAAGGCTGCAGTACCCTAGTATTTTGAGAGAGTAAAACCCACAGACAATGATGCCAGGGTTGTTTGCCAGGAGTCTTACTATGACATCAGTTAATATGAATAAATAGGTTTGTAGCATGGAAGCAAACAAGCATGCAGGATTATGATGGGTGTTGTACTGGGTAGTTTCAGAAAAGTAAACTCATAAAAAATAAACACTAGCCAGACTTGAGAGGTGGCTCAGTGGTTAAGAACACTGACTGCTCTTCCAGAAGACCTGGGTTCAGTTCCCAGCACCAACATGGCAGCTCAAAGCTGTCAGTAACTCCAAGATCTGACACCCTCACACAGACACACATGAAGGAAAACACCAATGCACATAAAAAAAATAAACAAAATATCACTAGGCTGGAGAGAGGTTCAGTAGTTAAGAGCACTGGCTGCTCTTCCAGAAGACCTGAGTTCAATTCCCAGCACCCACATGGCAGTTCACAACTGTCTGTAACTTTAGTTCCATGGGATCTGATGCCCTCACACAGACATACATGCAGCCAAACACCAATGAATGGGGAGGGGAGGGAAAGGAAGGGAGGGAAGGAGAGAATAAACAAGCATACTCTAACCAGGATTTGAGACTGTGCCAATCAATAATGGGCACTAGTGGGCAAGTGTTTGGACCTGACACTGATTTTTCCTGGCCATTTGTGAAATATATTTATTGATCTGCATTGCATTCTGGATTCCAAACTCATGCAAATATGTGGACCACCAGCATCTCTAATGAAATGGGAGAATACTGATGATGTTTCTCTGTACTGATTCTCCATAGGAGATAGCATATCTCAAGCCTCCTGCCTTGACTTCATGGATCAAGTGTGCTTGCCCAGGAAGCTTTAGCTTCTCCTTTCTTTGTTTTAACTTTATTTCCTGGCTGGAATAGGAGGTTACAGATCTCAGCATCTTCTTTAATAAGGGTTTCATATGGAAAAAGAACAGAGAGGAAAGGTGACAACAAATCGGATGAGGGGGAGCAGGATAAACAGGAGGGTAAGAGCAGCAAAAGCCTCAGCTTTGCAACTTAGGAAGAAATCATGTTTTGCAACAACTAAAACCAATGCATACTAACCCCCAGAGCTAGCTACATTTGCATTCCTCTCTCCCTTAAGAATAGGGTCTGAGTATAGACATAAAGTATACCATTATAACAAAATACAGCATTGTAGTGGACCATTTTTTTTCCCAAAGTATACAAAGTAGAACACTTCATCTGTAAAATAGGCTTGAAGACTAAGCTTGGAAACTTGACAGTTGGTATGTTAACATAATAAAGACAACAACAAAGAACTAAATGACCCCAGTTTTGTAATTAGAGCAAGAAATATGTGAAGCTGAAACACCAGAAAAGGGGGCTGGAGAGATAGCTCAGCAGTAAAAGAGAACTTGTTCTTCCAGAGAACCAGAGTTTGATTCCTATCACCCACATCTGGTAGCTCACAACTGCCTGTAATTCCAGCTCCAGGGACTCCTACCCTCACACATGCATGAACACAGGCTCTCTCTCTCTCTCTCTCTCTCTCTCTCTCTCTCTCTCTCTCTCATAAATAGTTTTTTAAAATCATCAACATAAAAAAAATCATAAAAGGTTCAGGATATATCTCAGTTAATAGAGCAGTTTGCCTAGCATGCACAGAACCCTGGGTTCAGTTCCTAGAATCAATAAACACAGTGAGGTGGAGCACACGTGATCCATCACTTGGAAGGTGGAAACAGGAAGACAGAAGATAAGGTCATTCCTAACTACACAGCAAGTTTGAAAACAGCTTGGGCTACATAAGATCCTGCCAATCAAAGAATTTCATGAAGACTGTTGGCAATGAAGAATTTTTAAAGCACATGTTAGGGAAAATCTACTTGTGTGAAAGGAAGTTTCAAATAAATTGACCTTGTGACCTACAATAATAATCGTAACTTGCCTTTAAATATTATAGAAACAATCTGTAGAGAGACCTCAGACCACCATCATCAGTATATCTTAACCTGCAGTTGTCATCACCCCAATGTGCTTTCTCTGGGGTTTCCAACTGTCCCTCATTTTGACAGCACTTCCCTTGTCTGCCCACAGATAAAACTTCCATCATGGCTGGCAAGAGAGCAACTACACAGTCACTGGCAAAAACCCAGGGCAGACCCACACATCAGTAAGTTACAGAATACACATTGCCCACCTCAGTGGCAGCAGCAACAGCTGGCTCTGAGTGGACCTTAGCCTTATACTCTGGAAAGACACTTCAGCAATGATGCCAAGGAAGGAGCTGAGATGAATTCTTCAGAGTGAAAGGCTACTAATGCCTTGAATAATGAAGTAAACCTAAATCTATAGTAATAAAACTCCTAGGGCTGGATGGAGAACTAAGAGTAAGAATAAAGATGTCCCATTTGGAGTTAAGTGCTCCAGTCTCATACTCTTGGCACCCTCCCTGCCCTTCAAGGTTCAAGGATCACCATGGAAGAAAGGATAGAAATATTTTGAACCAGAGGCAGTTATTGTCTGTAATGAAACAGTATTTGCTGGGCATGACAGCATAGTTGCATGCATGAATTTACAATGGCTGGGACTGAAGGCACAAAAGTTGCACAAGATTAAACCAGTCAAAATTCTAGCACAGATGAGAAAGCGGTTAGTGACAACCAGAAGTTGATGGCTGCTGAGGGAGTGGGGCTCACTTCCGTTAGGAATGTGGGCTCGGGGAGTTTTCCCATGATCCAGTGGATGGTCTTACATCCATGACATACATAGACTCAATGGATATTAATTTATTTTTAAGCAAACCCATCAAGTTGGATGGAAGAGAGAGCAGACAGGAAAGCAAACAAATGGGAATAAATGGAGGATGGGTTGAATCTAAACATTTATATGCATGAATGAATTAATAAGCCATTTAATAAAAACAGTTGGAGGAGGAAGACAATGGGCCATAGTAGCCCACACCTTTAATCCTAGCACTCATAGGAGATAAAGGCAGATGGACCTCATGAGTTGGAAACCAGTTCTAGACAAACCAGGGCCACATACTGAGATTCTGACTTAAAAACAATAGTAATAATGATAATAATAACACTAAAGAAGAAGAAAAGGTTCACAGGCAATTCTAACAAAACTGACAGCACTCTGTAAATGGTGCTTACTGATCGACAGCCACTGGTTTTGCCAATGAGTGTCCACACACCCTCAAAACTGGGTGAAGTAAGGTGCTCCCTTGTTCAGCCAAAAAAAAAAAAAAAAAAAAAAAAAAAAATACCCAAGGCTTCAGTTTCAATTCCCATGTGATTTGTAGTTGTTTATTTTCTATCTCTTGGTAGTCTCAGGCCTCCTATTCATTTCTATAGCCCACGGTCTAGCAAAGACACCCATGACACTTTACATTCTCAAGTGGTTACTAAAGAGAAGCCTCTGTGTTTGATGGAAGTAAGCAGCATGGTCTCTAGCTACACTAGCGAAAATGACATATCATTAAATGGATCCAGTGGGTAGTAATTCCTGTTGGTTTCTGGGGATTCTGTTGGTTTGCAATGCCAGGCTACTGTTATGTGTGTTGGGATGCTTGATCCCTGTGCATTGCTTTCACTCATTGTGGGACTCTGTGAAGGAATGGAAGGAACATGCAGGATTAGTACTTTTTGTTAAAATCTTCATAACTCTATAGTGACACAGTCACCAGGCCAATTCTTATGATGGAATAAATGACTTTGGAGAAGAAAATAAATCATGTTTCTCTTCCTGACACAAATGACTGAAACACATTATGATTATCCAACATCCATTCTATAATTCCTCTCCAACTTACCAAATACCAAGGTGAAACAAAGACACTGAATACAAGTCCTGGATATACATTAATATGTTTAAGTATCTACATATTACAATAACCACTGATCACTTTCCTATGTGCAAGACCTAATTGTTGTTTGGGCTTATTTTATTTGGTATTGGTTTTGTTGTTGTAGATTATTTGTTTGTTTGTAGGTAGGTTTGGTCTTTGGTAGGTTAATTTTATTTTATCTATTTATTTATTTATTTATTTTTGAGACAATATCTCATTTGTTCTATACTGTCCTAGAACTCACCGTGTAGCTGAGAGTAACCTGAATTTCCATTCCCAGCCTCACCTCTTAAGTGTGGGGGTTTAGGTGAGCACCTTTACTCATGGTTTATGTGGTACTGGGGATAGAACCCATAGTACCCTACTAAACAAGTGCCCTACCAACTGGGCTATGCAGTTCATCACCAGTATACATGTTTACAAGATTTTACTGACACTTATAAAATTAAAATTTGTGAAATTATGGAATTTTTACTTCATTTTCACTGCTAAACTGAATAAACCACCACGATTTAGTTTTTGCTTGCTTTTCATAATTTAGTATAACAGTTTTCTGAAGGCTTTTATACATATCCAACCTATTTCAATTCAGAATCCCCTAACAGTTTCTTTGGTTGAGTAAACAACTATATGAATACAAAGGCTAGTTGAAGAAATGTTCATTTGCATAGGAAGGAGCTGGTTTACTAATTTTCACAAATCCCCAGTAGTAACAAAAATAGTTATGGCTTACTAGTATACAAGGCTGACTATGCAACAAAAATCTAATGGCCATTCAAAAATTTTTGACTTAACAGGTATTGTCCAGGTACCAAGGATACTGCGAGACACACAACAAGCAATTCACCCCTTTCTGCTGATAAACACAAAAGAATACACACAGTGAGTGTTGGTAAGAAAATGACAGAGTGATATGATCATGGTGGCTAAGACAGCAGGATGGCAACAGAAGGCGGTCTCAAAAGTGCCTAAACAGTATTGAACTTAATGCCCAGGGTGAACAGATCAAAGGACTAATGAGGAACATGGCATCCAAAACACCCTCCAGTATGAATGGACTTAAGGCAAGCCAGGAACAGCCGGGGGCACACAGAGTTGGGCTTCTTTCTCCTGTTGACTTCCACCTTAACTGCACTACTGTTGGAGAACACGCTGAATGACTACAGTTCATTTGGTGAGATTTGCTTTATGGCTCTGGATATGGTAGATCTTTGCATACAATCTGTGGATGTTGGAAGGATCATGCGTTCTCCATCCACTGAACGAAGTACAAACGCCAAGTCTATTTCCTTCTGATGGTAAGACCTTCAGCAGCTTTGCTCATTTCTTCTCCAGTTACTCCATATCAGTCACTGAGAGGAGATGCTGAGAGCTCCAACTACCACCATGCTTTGCATGCTTCTCTATTGTATTGTTCCTTCTGTTTTCTCTTTACATAGTTTCCTACTCTCTCTCTCTTTTTTTTTTTTTTTTTTTTTTTTTTTTTTTGTGCATAGCTACTTTGAATTCCTCTGTCAATCTGGCAGATTGAGACTTTATAAAAGGGTCCCTCTCTGGGGCTGGGGATTTGGCTCAGTAAATAAAATGACTGTCACTCAAGAATGAGGACCCAAGTTCAGATCCCCAACACCCTCATAAAAGCCTGTTGGGGTTAGAGGAAGCTAGTGCTTGGGACAAAGAGACAGACAGATCTCTGGCTAACCAGTTTAGACAATCAGTGGTCTCCGAGAGCACTGAGAGGATGTCTCACAAAAACAATACAGAGAATAACAGAAACAGACACCCAGTGTCAACCTCTGGCCTCACATACATGTAAATACAAAGGATTTTCTAAACATCTTTCTATGTGTGGTAATTTTAACTTTATACACTTTGAAATATGCTTGTTTCTTTATAAATAAAAATATATTTATATTTTTATGCCATTGAATGATTGCCTAAACGTATGTATGTGAACCTTGTGTGTGCCTGGTGCCTGCAAGCCAGAAGAGGTTGGGTGCCCTGGAAATGGAGTTAATCCATGGAGCAATCATGTAGATGTTAGGAACTGAACCCAGGTTTTCTGTAAGATCAGAAAGAGCTTTTAACTGCTGAGCCATCTCTGTAACTTGGAATTCCATTTCATACAATATTAATACAGCTACATCTGCTTTCTATTGATTAAGGTTTGCATAATATATCCCTTTTATCCTTTTCCTTCAAACATGTCTATATCATATAATGTGATGTGATTTTTTTTTAAACCAGCATGAAGTGGTATGAATGTGTGTTTTAATGAAATTGTTTATACATTAGTTCTTGGAATGCCAATCTATTCTCTATATTTATTTTACGTTTTTTCCACCCAAGTAGAGAATTTAATTCTTTTTATAAAAAAAAAAATTCATTTTAGTTTGTTTACATTTCTTAAATACCCCTTTTAACACAACATTTATCTTTTTTTAACCATAGATGTCATGGGAACACAACACATACGACTTTAAGGTATTTAAAATTTCATTGGTTCAGAAATATATATAGCAGGAAAAGAAGAATGTGCCCAAAAATGTCACCTAATAACAATGGCAAATGCACCCATGGGTTCATTTGTACCCAGCATATATTTCTTATTTGAAGCATCTGTATTTCCTGGGCTTCTGATCCACTGTAACAAGTAAACTCCTAAGTATGATAAAGGAGTTATCATGGCCTCTCATGATAAGCCAGTGTTTGAAAATATATGACTATGTACAAGAAATTAATAACCCTCTCTGGTGGGTTTACTTACTTCATTGAAAAATATTTGCATTAATGCTACATTTTATAGTGAAATCTAAGAAATCCAAACTACTTAAATGCAAATGAGAACATTCTTATTTCATAGTAAGTATTTATAGGTCATTATTTGGCAGGTTTGGGAATTTATATTTGTAATTTTAGCTCCAACTAGTACCATATATAGATTTTCCTGCTCTATGGCTGAAACCAGAATACAACCTGCCTGTTCAGCCACCCTGTATCTCCCTCACTGATTACATTAAGCTTCTTGTTTATTCCTGCTTTAATTTAAAATTTGGTACCATGGATAATAGATGAGACCAGAGCTAAAGTCAACATCACTGCTGACAAAATAGGTGTTGCTTGCTTAATATAAGGACCAGTAACAGGGCCTTTAATGTGGTTTCTTCAGCATGCCATCCACGGCAACCCATATGCACAGAAGCTGTGAAATCATGATCAAACCTAAGATGTCATGGGTACATCTAGTCTTGAGAAAGAAGTAGCAGGTACCACACAAAGCCAAAGAAGAACAGTGTTTTCCCTGGAAAACATGAAAACTTGGCTTTGACATTGCACGAAAGATTGTTCAGGAGCATAAACAGCTCTATTTACTGATAGCCTGGATAGTCACCCAGAAACTATGCTAATGCCACTGTTACTGGGCAGTGAACATGCCTGGCTTTCTAGTAAGGACTCTGTAAAATGGGTTAGCCATCACCAGCAAGTTCAGACTATCAGCTACCAAGGATATACAAAGGAAATGACATTTTGCTAAAGAAAATGATGGAGCTGGGCTTTCCATGAAGCCACCACTTTGGTAACTGCTGCTATCACCCCTCACTGTGCAATCTGCCCTGGCTCAATGTTTGAATATAAAGTATTATACAAGCAATAAGTCCAAATATGCTATAGTGCATGCCTGTAGTTCCATCAACATAGGAAAATGAGGTAAGAATATCGTTTGAAACTTGGAGTTCAAAACCAGCCTACCTAACACAGAGGGAATTGTTGTCGTCGTGTTGTTTTTGATTATCATAATGGTAATGTGACACCACCTCCTTATATTAATATTAGTCACTGACAGTTTGCACCCCTTCACATCTTTGCTCACAAATTGATCCTAAATGTGACAGTTTGGAAACAATTTCTCAGAAATTAAGATATCATTAACAAAGGTAAAATGAAAGGAACCTGCCTCAATTAATAACTAAAGATAATAACTGCATTTGCTTCTCTCTGAAGTATTGTGACACTACAGCTTCAAATAGACACAGCTGCTAACACAACCTCACCAAAACAGTTTCCACAGCACCTGGGTGGTCCTGCCTATCTTCATCCATCCCTGTGTTACCAGTTCTGCAGCAACTAGCAGAATGGCCCTACAAGTGTGTATCAGTCATTGATGCTATGCCTGCTAAAGGAAGGCAAAGCACATTAAAGCAGGAGGAGTGAGGAGAAATACACACTCTCCCCAAGGTGGCACAGGGCTACCGGAACTCTCCCAGCCTGTTCTCCAGTACCAACACTGGCTAGAGTCAGATGACATTAGAGTCATCCAGCAGCCACAAGGGACAAACACAGCTAAAAGAGACCTTTATATTTTGCTAGTGAAATATGCAGCAGCTACTACTAGCTGTTTCCAGAGGACATAGCTGCCTCCTGCTGCTTGGCAACCGTAAACACCTTATTTATGATCTAAATGATCAGCACAAACTAACTCACATTTGCCATCCCATCTCTCTCTTCTGCTATGCTATATTCTCCAGCATTTTATATGTGTTGGTCTATGTGGCTCTTCTAAAAATGTCCTGCTGAATCTGCTGTCTCCTTCTACAGGGACAACCTCACATTTCACACTTGTTTCAAGCTGTTTAAAGGAACTAGTGCAGAGATTCTCAAACTCAGACTCAGGATACTTGTGACTGAATACTTCTATTGTGGTGACTACACTGAGGATAGTGGGACATTTAGGAGTACAAGTTACCTCTCGCCATATATGAGAAACAAAAATATCTTCAGGACATGTCAAGGTTGGGACTCAGCAGTTAAGACTGTATGCTGTGCAATCATTTGGGCTAGATCCCCAAACTCACATCACAAGCCAAGGTAACTCAAGCTCAGAGGGATCTGACACCTTCTTTTGGCCTTTATACACATGTGTAAGCATCTTCACCGTTGTGCATATATATTCATGCAAATAAACACAAAAAATAAAATGGAAAAATGTGCTTGGGTTTAGGGGAAAACAGTGGTAGAGGGGACTAGGATTAGAATTCTAGCCAAATAGGGGTGATCTGAAAGGTCTCACTTCTTTTATTCTGTTTTTGAGAGTGCTTGAATAGCCCAGGATGGTCTCAAACTCACTACAAAGCCAACTTCTGATCCTCTCACCGCTACTTCCCCAGTGCTAGAATTACAGGTGTGTACACCGGGCCCAGTTTTATGTGGCACTTATGTTTAAATCCAGGACTTGTATATACTAGACAAGGCCTCAACCAACTGAGCTACATATATCATCAACCTGAAGGTCTTATTTTTATACAGTCTTTCCCCTTCAAAGATTGCAGTACCATGGAAAGTGGTAAAGATACAAGAGACAAGACCTCTGTACCCATCACCTGTTTCCCCATATTGGTTCTACTGTAAATAACTATAGAGGAATTTCAGAAGTTAAAAAGTAAAAAGTGGCACTGGTACATGAAAGGTAGGTGTGTGTGTGTGTGTGTGTGTGAGAGAGAGAGAGAGAGACAGAGAGAGATGTTAGTACATTGCCTGGGTAGATTAATATAAACCACATGTCCCACCAACTCTCTACACATACACACAGCTGTTAACTACAGGAATAATAACTCAAGAAAACAGAATAACAATTACTAAAAGAGAGCCTCTGCATGCTATTGGTAGGAATGTAAACTGGTGCAGATTGGTACAGTCATTATGGGGGACAGCACTCCTGCTCCTCCAAGAGAATTGAAAAGAGAACTGCTGTGTGATCCAATCCCATTGACAGGTGTATATCGAGGAAAAGAAATAAGTTTGTTAGAAACAGCTGTGTTCTCCCTCTGTGGCTATTCAAGTTAACCACTCACTAAAGTGAGGTGGTTTGTGCTGCTCCAGCCCATCCTCATTTCATCTCGCTCACATCTGTATGGAACAGTGGTGTTCTCAACCTGTAAGGTGTGACCCCTTTAGGAGTTTAATGTCCCTTTCACAGAGATCACCTAATACAATCTGCATATCAGATATTTACATACAACTCACAACAATAGCAAAATTATACTTAAGGAGTAGCAACAAAAATAATTCTGTGGTTGGGGGGTGGGGTGGTCACCACAACATGGGGATTGTATTAGGGGGTTAGCATAAGGAACGTTGAGAACCACTGGTATTATTGTCCCTAGTATTCCCTTTGAGCTTGCTCATTGGTTGGTTGGGTTTTATGCTTCTGAAGGCTGAACCCAGTGTTCCACACATGCTAAGCAAGTACTCTATTCTCAAGCAACTTCCAAAGTTCTCAGTGTCTTCAGAATCTGCAATGATGCCTTATTTTTCATCTTTCATACTTGCAATTAGTGTCCTTTCTGTCTGTCAACCTTGGTAGACACCTGTCATTTTCACTGATGTTTTCAATGTTTCACTCATTTTCCCCATTATGTTCTATTTTCCGTGACCATCAATGACTGCTGACTGTATTGTTAAGGCGTCTACTGTTGTGATAAAACACCAGGGCTGAATCAACATATAGAAGGAAGGGTTTGTTTTGGGCTTACATTTGCAAAGCTTCATGGCCCATAACGGTTAACACAAAATGGTAGCAGGCATGAAGGCCGGAACAGCAGCTCAGAACCTACATCTCAAACCACAAACAGGAAGCAGAAAGATTGAAACAGAAATAGTATATGGCTTTTGAAAACTCAAAGCCTGCCCCCAGCCCAGTAAGGCCACACCTCCTTAACCAACCCAAATAAGTGTCACTAACTAGGGACTATGTATTCAGATGCCTGAGAATATGAGTGACATCTCATTCAAATCACCACACCTAATGACTCTGAATAAGCCAACTGGAAATGCCTGAGGGCCATTGAGGGTTCAAATTTAAAAAAAAAAAAAAAGTCATCATCAAGTTTGATAACACAGATACAGAAGGATCACAGTACTAAAATATTTCAACAGTGCAATACTTAATCAAACCACTGTTAGCTATGTAGCTAGTTAAACATCAATGTGCAGAGTTTTATCAGTCAACGTTTCTTCAGAACTCTACCACAGAAGTAGCTCTGCCGCCATCAAAATTTTATGGTCATTTCTCTAACATCAAAACAAATGTCACAGCCCTGAGTTATAGATCTGCTTGTTACAGAGCAGAAAGCAGTTGATTTTCCCTCCTGGGTGTCTGAAAACAAAGCAAATCAAGATTGCTACTTTTTTACAACACTGCAATTTACACTCTGGGAAGGGAGGAGGTAATAAAAGGTTATTTAATTAAGCGAAGAAATTCACACCCATTTTCTCATTTTGTTTTGTTCTTGGATTTTGCAAATATGAAGCTTTAACATAATCCCACTGAAAATAATTACTTGGGCTGCAGCAAAATGCCTTTCTGTAGTCTCTTCTTTCTCATAAGCTTTTGAACCGATGGGCAAAGTCATGATGACCATCTGTTGCTTACTCAATGCTATTTCTGACTCCTCTGCTGAAATCTGGACCAGGACTACGCTGCTCATAATGCTGGGTGAGGGGAGCCTTCATCTGTAAACTCTTCTTGGCCTTCTCATTACACATTAATTCAATATATGGGTCTTCTACCAAGAGTCTATGGTTACTATGGCTACTTACCTTCTATGGTTCCTGTCGCTCACATTTTGCTGCTGAGTCAAAACAGCTGACACAAACAGCTTGTGAGAGGAGAGGTTTATTTTGGATCATAGCTCAAAGGTCCAGAGTTGCTGGGCCCCAAGTGCTTGCCAGAAGGTCATGGTAGTAGGAGCCTGTAGCAGAGACCAGTCATGTGGAAAGGGACATGGTACGGCCTCCAACAACAACCTCCTGCAGTGGTATACTTCTTCCAGTACCCCACCCTTCATTTTCACTACGTTACCTAACAATGCCAACTACAATATGAATCCATCAAAGGACTTAGAATTTACTTGTTGTATCAGATACCTAACTTTCCAATCACTCCCTGAAAGTCATCCAGTTAGCAGTAAGGACCAAATATAGGAACCTATAAGAGACATTTCACAAGCTATGTGTGTTACAGATTGATCCTCAATGATTCCCACCTCCTGGAATTTGTGTTTCCCTATCAATATAATAAGAACTCATAAATTCACTTTTAACCTAAAAAATGTCACTTTCGGTCAAGATTTAAGACTGAATCTTCTGTCTCAGGTGAGCTCTGCTTCTCTTCCCTGAGTCCCCCCTGGAGGAGCCAGTGTCACAGACAAGTCCACTGGAGAGGTCTACCAAGTGAGCGACCAAGGTCTGCAATCCTGGCAGTGCCACTCAGGCCTTTAGATGAGGCATCAGCCCAGCTGTCAGTAAGTAAACTCATCAGATCCCTGAGTGCAAGGTCCCAAGTAAAGCCATACTCAGGTTACTGACCTGCACAAACAAGGAAATACTACATCTATTGTTTTAAGCTAGTAAGTGTTGAGATACATTTATTACACAGCAATAAACAACTAATACAGCCTCCCAGCTAGAGACTTTACTGCCACAACAAAGCTATCACCTGTTATTTAGGTCATGTTCCAAGACTCCAATTCCAGAGGAATTAACCCTGCTCCCCCAATCAAATACACAGCCAGAAAAGTAGTCATCAACAAGACCGAAATTTGGTAGAATTTGTATGGTTTTATATTTAACAGCAACGCAACAGAAACAGAATGGAAATTAAAACAACAACGGAGCAGATACTGAAGTATAGGGAAACTCAATATTGAATGGGATGGTACCCCACCCCCACCAATTCAAAGACTGTGGGGTCCTACAGCCACTCTTACTGCAGTTTCCAGGATTAGGGATACTTTACCTGTTCTGGTCATGCACTAAGGTATTCAACTCTTGCTTTCATTTAAGATGTCTTGTTTTGCCACCCTGAAACTTTCAGAAGAAAGGTAATGTCAAGCTGGCAAAGACAATGGGCTCTGGAGTAAGTCTGAATTGCTTTGTGGCTCTGCCTCCTATAACCTATAATGAATAAATAGCTTTCCCAGGCCTCCCCACTCTGTCAGTAAAAGGTGGTTAACCTCAGTGAAGAGACTCTATAAAAAAAAAAACAAACAAAAAAAAAAAAACACAACAATTGACCTCATCCAATGCATTGGATCTTAAATTAAGGAACTTGACATCTCAATGTTTCAATCCTTCCCTTCACGATTGCACCGAGGTCCTGTCCTCACTGGGCCACTGTTCTGCCAGGGTGACCTTAAGTCTGCTCTCAAGTGACAGTGTTCAGGGCTTCATCCTATCTGCACCAGCCACATCTACCTTGAGCTTCCCCAGGTCTAGACTGCAGACAGAGCTACCATGCTGAGATCTCAATTTCCAAAGTTTCATAACCTTTGCAAGAAAGTGCATGTGGTCGGTTTGCTTCAGTATCATTCATGATGCCTCACAATGTTTCCGCAGCCTTACGGTGCAAGGCACGGAGTGTCAGCAGAGCCTAACCAATAAGTTTGTCCTTCTTACTTAAGACAGATAAGTAGCCAGGCTGAACCCTCTTAAACTATCATAAAACTCGTCAATCAGGGCTGCAAGTAAGTAGTGACACTGCCACACTGAGCACATCATGTGGCAAGTTCAGGACCTGCAGACACTGACTTGGTCCCTGACTGCTCACACAGTGCTAAGAAATGTTTTGGCTATCATCCAAAGTGGATCCATTTTTTCCTTCTGCAAAAGTTATGTTCAAGTAACTTTTCTCTCTCTCTCTCTCTCTCTCTCTCTCTCTCACACACACACACACACACACACACACACACACACACACACACACACACACAGACTTCTAAAGGAGAACATGGTCTGCCAATAAATTAGATGCACCTTTGGTTATTAACCCTGACATCATGAGGAGTGGAATAACAGTTGAAATGTGAACTTTCACCCCAGAAATGTGATGTCATTGCAGGTTGCAGGCAAAGCTGAACAGGATGTAGCCTGGTCCTCTGAGTATATGTTATAGGATATTCAGCTGCTAGTCTAGGAAACATATCCTCATTTGGAGGATGAAAGTCATGAACTGGATCTTCTTGTTGTTAGAACTGTAGGATGCTTTTCTGCCATGGCCATTGCCAGGCAATGAATGTGGGACCGGGCTTTGGGCTCAATGAAGGAAATTAAACATCTAAGTAGCAATGACTTCAAAGTAGTGACATGCAAGGCTGTGTGGACCTTGGTAACAATTCCAAGGTAGGTTCTGCTATTTTCCCATCACACATAAGTTGTAGGTCTGAAAGGGTAAATATTTATCCAGGACAGTTAGGAGATGATGGAACTAGAACTCAAGCCCAAGCCTCTGTTGTAGGGCCTAAAGTCTTAGCCGGGACCACACTGCCCCTCTGAGGAAGAAACCCTTGAATGCATAACTTGGAAGGACAAGTGCACTGACAAATGCAATGAGTCCGGTGTTTTTTATCTTCTTGGGCCTCATCCTCAATTAAAGAAGGAAACACTAGCTAGTTTTTGCAGATTATAAAGAGCAGCAGAGTCACTCTGAGAAATGAACCGCCTTTGTTTATGCCAATTTTAAGACAATTATCTCCTGAGCTAAATTCTGTCCTGAGGGCAGGTACTTTCTTAAACAGTGCCACACAACAAAACAGCCGGGTACAAAGCAACAAATGACCCTCCAGACAGTTTTCTTCTTTGTAAATACAAAATCCTATCTGCTAAACAACTACACCATGGCAAATCACAAGTCTGAGACAGAGTCTTCCAAGTGCAGATTTAAAGCTCAAGAATTTCTACAAACTTAATAACATTAAATGTGAGGCAGATAGCTGGATGCTTAGAAATCCCAAATTCCTAAGGGGACCCTGGATGGAAATTCCCTGGCTTGCTTTGTAGTTTTTATCTCTGCATCAGGAAAATACTAGCACCACCTGGTGGGTTTTTTTTTTTTTCCTGCAAGAGAAGCCTCTGTGAGCTGTAAAATTAGGATCTTGACAGCACTCCTGTTGTCAAAGTGACCCACATTAAAAAAAAAAAATTCTGTTCTTAATTTGTAAGTTTTTTTTTTTTTTTTTTACATAACTCCAACAGAAGTAAATTTAGCATTTATCCATATGGAGATATTCCCATCTCTTGAGCATGCTCTTAAGTATATTCTGTGATACACATAACAGATATTAAAACACATAAGTCATCCCTGAGATGGTGAATGCCTACAGTGGCAGAAACATAGAAGGATGGGTAGGAGGATCATTTGAGAAACCCAGAAGATGCACTGAGACATTGTCTAAAAAAGACTTAATCAAGTTCAAAAGTATACAGGACTTGAGCTCTCCTGGATTTTTATACTACTATTATTTTGCATTACTTTATGCTGGGGATATAGAAATTCCTTTTCATAAATAAATGTACTTTTGAACACCCTCTACTTACCATGGAAAAATATAACATTCAACTAATTTATTTTTTCACTTTCCCAGTTGCACAGGCCAGCGAAACACAAATGGTTTTTACCACTAAATGTCATTGCTTCTCTGCAAAGCTGAGGATGGAACCCCAGCCCCTTCTTTGTCCATGTTAAGCAAGTGCTTCAGCCTGGGCCCTGAATGTGTTCTGATGATGCTTCATCAGGCTACTCGTCATTTTCCAAGGAGTGAGTAGTTAGTGGCAGCACTCAGATGTAAGCCTGTTCCCATAATGCTCCTGCTATCCTTGGTCTGTATTACCAGGATGACCAGGAGAGCCTGTACCTACCACATTTACACAAACGTTAAAGAGCTTTAAGGAACTAAAACCTCCACTAATCAATGGCAGTTACTGTGAATTTTTAAACCAAAGTACAGATGCAACACACAAAACAGGTATACAAACTGTTGCTTATCAGTTTACAATTCTGTTGAGAAGTTCTAAATACTTCTCTTTGGGAGAAGCTAAAATGCAAAACCAGAGGGTCAGAACTGCTCAAAAGACAGGAAGCATGTCTGTCAAATTCACTGGGAGGACTGGGAAGCAGCAGTGAGTTGGAAGAAATCTACTTTGTCAGCCCATGTGTCTCTGTTTGGGTTACTGGGAAGTGTGGTTAACATAGGAACTGCCTGTTACACTGAATGAAATTTCCAATAAAAGAAAGCCAAATGGGAAACATATGGGCGTGTTAAAGAGGTGGGCCAAGTGGAGCACAGAGAAGCAAAGTGACCTGGAATGTTTTAGATCCCATATGGACAGTCTTAATAAGATGCTTAAAATGACATCCTAGGGCCTGCAAATCCAAGCTAGCCCTTAAGTACGTTTATTCCCGGCCCCACGGACCCATTATTGCTCAGCTTATAATACAGCTCTTACAGAAACCTAACAATCACTCTTTAATTAAAGTGTATTACAAACATAAGGCACAGTTTGAACAAAGAAAATGACTGCTCTCTCAGCCAAATTATCCAGCTCCTGTTGTATCTGATTTTCCTCCTAAGCTGAGAGTTCATTAAAGGAAATAAACTGACCTTCTAACTTATTAAGAGATGAGCAATGAGCAGAGAGAGGGTTAGCGGCTGAAAGCCTGAGGCTGTAATCAGTACCAATGGAACCCAGTCACCTGGGGAATCTACTAATCAAGTTCCTTTACCAACCTCAGTCTCAAGTTCAAATGCAACAACCTCGCTGGTTGAGAAGACACCAGAGTAGTTCGCTAAATATTTCTGATTGTTGGGAATACATGAGGGTTGCGTTTCCTGGTCACTTGCTTTGTGAGTGAGTGGCTAGGGCCCTGTCTGTGATCAGGTAGCCAAAGAGGAGATAGCAGATCAATGGCATTCCAAACAATACACTGCAAGTTCAAGACTACCCAGAGCCTCTTTTCCTCTTGCGGGGGGAATGAGTTCAGCAGCTGGGATGGCAGCTTCTCTTTCAACCTCAGAGATGAAGTTGAACAAAGTCACTATTCCCATTCCTGCACTGTCCCCATTTGATGCACATGTACTTTAGCTAGGAATCAGCAGGGGCAGAGGCAGCAGAAGCCAAAAGTTTAACAAAGACCACTAGGATTTGATTATTGCTTCAGATGATACCTATACACTACACTTCATGTGGTAGTCATAGAAACTAAAGGAAATAAATCCTCTTGAGCATACCCAGAGTGTCAAGAGAGAAGTACTTTGCCCTAATTGTCACAACATGGTTAAGATATATCTCTATATAGCTTCACATTTTGTGGAGAAGGAACACAAAGATCAATTAATATCATTTTTTCCTCATTTTTTCCAGATTCCAGTTAACATGGGAAGGTGGTATTTGGCTACCGATGGGAATTTAATAAAGAAAAAAAAAATTGCTCTGTAGATCTGAGGCAGAGAGAAAGGCAGTGAAAGCTTCTAGTCAGCAGTAGAGAAAGATTCTAGCACGGGTACCACTGCTCAAGGTCCTCTTCTTCTACTTCATCCTTACAGAGGTCTTGGACTCTTGGCAAAAAATCCCGATTACAGGGAAAGGGCATGCCCTGAACCCCAGTGCAGCCCTGGTGGACCGCATCAGAGTCTAACTCCATCCAAGGCACCTCTGCTATCAAAACAAAGGGCAGGAATGGGAGGGGAGTTATTTTTGGTCAACCTTTTGAAGTACAACATGGAAGTCCAAAAAGGTGTGTATGGCTAATGCTGAGACAATTAACTGTTTCCTTTCCTGGAGAAGCCAGTATGTCTTAGATACGTCTTGCTTTCTGGCACTCTCCCTCAGAAAACACACTCAACACCACACTCTTGCGAGTGTCTGTCCTTCTGGTGTCTCTCCTTCTCTGAAGCCTGCATTAAATATCTTTAATAAAATTCAGCAACTTGGTTTCACTAAACCAACTAGCCCTTGAATTCTGTTTTGTTGAAGCCAGTGATCCCATTGACATGAGGTTTCTAAAAGCTGAAGGCAACTTCTCAGACTTGGGTGAGTCACCATGCAGAGCCATATTTCTGTCCCCAGTCACCCATCATCAAAACAGACTCATCATCTGTATTACTGATAGGTAAGTTATTAGTTTAGTATGAAGCAGAAATACATATCAGAGTTAACTGATCAACTATCATTATGATGACTGGGGAGGGGGACTATATTATTCTGAATAGTATCAAAGCACAATGCAACTGAACCAAATACATCTAAATAGACCAATTTTTTTACTAAAATCATGCTAATCTAAGCGTACCTATCTGGAAATGTGCTAAGATTGCTCTCAACCCACATGGTTTTATTGTGCTCCAACATGTAAGCATAGCCTTTTCTATTTGCATTATGCAAATGAGAAAGATGAAATGATCATAATTTGCTAGAACACTTAGCTGGCTGAATGTCCTGCTAATTCAAGAAACCTCTTAGTACTCCAAGCAAACACTCCTAGATTGTTCTGGACTGTACAGCTTTTATTTTTTAATTGTTTAGATTTTAAAAGTGAAATTCTCACATCTCAGACACACTGTCAAATCAGGGCTGCTGCTGGTCTTAGTAATGCAAAGACATTCTCAGAGTGTCAAGATAAGAAAGAAACATCTTCCTGGAGTGTAAAGATATAAAGGAAGGACATTACATCATCTGAAAGAGTCTTCCATTAAAACAAAGATAAGAAATAATATATGATATAAACTCTGGATGAACTTTTAGGGTAAAACTAAAGCTGTCAAAGTAATGTTGAGTTTCTGTCTTTTGTTTTTATAGGAGTAGGGCAGGCGATATGACTGATACACAGTACTAGAGAACAAAAGCCACCAATATAGATAGACTGCACCACTCACTCTCTTTACCTGCTGTGTGAGCCTAGACCAGGCATTAAGATCTCTAGGACCTTTCTAAGCCACCCATTGGAAAGTAGAGGGTGTGCTTAGTACCTGAAATTTTCACAGAGAAAATAATTGCTATATACTGTGAGCTATATATGCAATATTCCTGTTATGATCATGGAAATTACCAAAGAACATGCATCAGACACACACATAGACATTTTCTTTTTCATTTTTGAAAGCTTGAAAAATACACCCATCATAAGAAACTGCATGCACTCTGTCAGAAGAGGAAGGAGGAAGACTTATAGGGATGAGGCTGAGCAAAGGCTGAATCTAATGGGGTGGGGTGACAGGAATGTTGAGCTTTTGGCTTTTGCTTTTATAGGAGTATGGCAAATGATATGATTGACAAGCAATGCCACAGAACAAAAGGTGTGAAGGGCTACAGAGCACCATGGGAGAGATTAGCGTCCATCTCAGACAATGACTCCTACACTAGCCCTCCTGTCTGCTCCTATCGCAGGGAAGAAATCCACCCAAGGAAATCCCCTCAGAAATTCTGCGTAGCTGCCACAGGTAGCTAGTGATGGAAACAGGAGGATCACAGTACAGGATGGGCTCCCTGAATATCAACAGATTTAAGTCTAGCCAGAAATAAGGAGGGCACTGATCAAATACAGTAATGTGCAACACTACCTAAAATGGTAGATAGAACCCAACACACACACTAGGCAGTGTGTGCATCTAAACCTCCAGCCAATGTTTTTAATGTTACAAGACTCTTTGTTCTTGAGAAAACATTCATCTTCGGTTGATACAAAGCTTGAGATTAAGAGAGAAGTCTCCAGATTTTCTAGACTGCCCAATCCAACCCAATGTAGTCAACACCTCTAACAACAGTGAACATGGCTTTACTGTGTGATATGACTAGATCTACTGTGTGTATTTAATGGACTGATCAGTGAGTCCCTGACAGGGCCAAGATCACAGCTCATTCTTCTATACTCTACTTCTATACTTCTATACTCTACACTGATAGAAATGCTAACCTGAGTTTCATTCCTCAAACACTTCAACATTCAAAGTCTAAACACACACCACACCACACCCTTTATCAGCCGCTGGGCATTTCTGGTGCACTGAAGCCTTACCCACTATGTTCTGCTTCTACTGTCCTCCCGGGCCAGCCTAATGTTAGAGAAGCATGGAATGAATTTCTGGACCAGTAAAGAAACATCAAAATATATCAAAAAAGAAATGATGGGTGAATGGGGGGGGGGGAATGTCTCTAACTACACAAGACCACATTTTATTTAATTGTTTAAAGTGCTTCCCTCTGCGAGACACCCATTTTGCTGCTGACACTAAAAAAGAAAATCCCTTCAGAGCAAAGTGGGTTTTCACTATCAGGATTCATCCAAAGTGCCCCTGGCAAAAATACATAAATTCCGAGCAAATTCTAGCCTATTATTTGAAATATATTACAGGGAGGAGGAGAAAAGAAAAAAAAAAAAGAGGAAAAACTAAGTCCAATAAGCTCCTTCCTTCTACACAAGGACGTAACTATGCCAGCCATCTATCTCTGAACATTCAAGACAGGGTATTTGAAAGAATGAAGCAATGGCATACAAATATCTCTCTGTTCAAAAAAAAAAAAAAAAAAAAAAAACAACAAAAACAAAAACAAAAAAACCACCCTCAAGGAATCTTCAGCATTCGTATAACCCCATTACTGAAATAAATTGCCCATCAAGATAAGGAAGAGTGGTTTTAAAAACCAGACTCTGAAGAACCCCCCCCACACACACACACACCCTCTAAATGGGTAACTCTCCAACACACAGAGAAGCTATACTGGTCTTTCAGACACCTCTGGAGGGGATGCTGTTTGGGAAAGCAGACCTATCAGGCAACAAAAACAAAGCAAGCCTCACTTGTCCTATCACCTGGTTCCTCTGCTCAAATCATGACCCACATACCCCACAGGGTGCCACGACAGATGGCCACACAGATTTTTTTAAAAAGGAAAAACCTATTTCAAGCTCACAAGCAGAGAGAGAAGTGTGGCACCTCAGAGATGAAGTCAGCATAAGCCACCGCAGCAGAGGGCGTGCCAGGCTACAAGGATAAATGTGATTATTTATGCTCTGGGTTGATATTCATGGCCTCTAAAATGGTAAGATAAACACAGCTTGTGGCAGGCTATGACAAGCCTTTGAAATCCTCATTTCCTCTGGGTTCTGTTGACAGGAAAGAAATACCAGGTAAAGTGCTGGACGAGACTTCCAAAAAAGTGCTTTGAAAACACAGGTGGCTGTCACTGGCCCTTGCCACTCTTCCTTCTTCCTGCACTGCTGTCTATACGGGAGTATCCCCTTGACAAGGACAAGAGTACTGTTCAGGGGTGACTTAGGACAAAAGGAACCCTTGCTTAGTCCATCTTCAGCTTCTCTGTAGGCTCCTCCCAGGATATTTCCTTAATAGGCACAGAGCCCTGTGCTATCCAGACTAGGCTAGAGTACTGAAACAGGAAATAATAAGAACATGCTCCAGGAGCCACCTGAGACTCTGTAACTTCAGGTGTAGGTGTAACCCCTAGTTCTGCCAGAGATTGGAAAGTAGGCTCACAGAACAGGCTTCTTAACTCTGGAGGGCCTCAGCTTCCCCAAAGAGGAAGTGAGGACCAAACTCCCGAGGACAAGGATGGGATGTCAGGGTATCCATGGAGCAGTAGGCATCCTAGCCAGCATACAGGATGGATTCTGTCAAAGATGTCATCATAAAGAGGAGCTTGTGAGGGTCTAGGAGATGGAAAAGCCTGGGTAATGTCTGCTTTGGGACCTGTAGAAAGAGATCACTGTACTAAATAACTGGGAGGAAAGGTAATTAAACAAATGAAGTCAGAAGGGGGCAGATGGCACAAGGAAAACCAGGAGAACTAAACTTGGATATCCCTGGTTCCCATGGGTACTGTGGCATGGCTAAGGAGAAGAAGGGCATCTAGGCACATGCAGAATTAAAGTGCTTCTGTCATTTGTCTGTGCTGATCTACCAGATAACTCCCTCACTTGCTCATACATCAGAGTCACCGGGAACAACTACTCACATGCTCGGTCCTGAAACCTTATACTAAGTGTGAGCACATACGAGAGAGAGAGAGAGAGAGAGAGAGAGAGAGAGAGAGAGAGAGAGAGAGAGAGAGAGAGAGAGAGAGAGAGATTTCCTGCTCGTGGCACCCTCGGGACTGTGTAGCTGCTCTGAAGAGCCTGAGGCTCTTAGGGATGATGCAGCAGTGGAGGATGAGTCTGCAGGGCTGGCAGTATCTCTGGAACAACTTTTGAAAAGGCAGGTCTTATGGGAAGGTGCTTTTAAAAGGTGTTCTCATGAAATTGGAAAAGACAGCAAGCAGAGCAGAGTGGCGCACACAGTGGCAAATGGAGAAACTAGAGACATGGCAGCAAATGGTATGGGAGCAGGTTGATGCAAGGACAAAGAACATGTTGTTACTGAATAGGGCCAACCCGAAGCCTAAACACACACAGATCCAGACTTCATTTTTACCTTGCCCCATGGCATATTAGAAACTGCCCACCACCCTACCACACACACCAGCACTTCGTGAAAACAATGTTCTGCAAGTGCCCTGTTTACTCAACAGGAGTGTTCGAACCCAAACAGTGGTAAAGGTGCTGCAGGTGCACGAGCTACAGCTGGCAGAAAGGCAGCTGTGTTTCCTAAGTGCCTTAGCCTTGGTTTATGAGGTCATTAGCCAGCCATGGCCAGCAGCTTTCAGGACAGGAAACAGCTTGCCTTTATGATGGCTGGCTGGCAGGTTCCTAGAGAAAGAAAAGAGAGGAGAGCACACAAAACCCAAGCCCTATGTTAGAAGTACAGTCACCCTACAAGCAACTGAAGCACAGAAGCACTGCCAAGTCAACGGATCCTTTTCACATTTTAAGAACTTAGACATTTATGAAACTTTGTTAATTAACACCTTATAACTGTTTGCAAATCAAAATATTCTCATAGCAATTCTCCAATTCACACCTACTAATCCTCACATGACTGTACCCAGAAAAGATACAAACCACTTTCAAGTCAACATGCAAAACCCAGAGTTCAGAGTCAAAGGGTTCTGACATCCTTAGCAGAGATGATGGTTATAATAAAGGGTAGAAGGATTTAGTCACGAAAACCATGGAGGTTTGGACGTGACAGTGGTTTTCTTCCTTCCTTCCTTCCTTCCTTCCTTCCTTCCTTCCTTCCTTCCTTTCTTCTTTTTTCCTTTTCTTTTTAAAGCTTTTAAATCTAGTATTTTAAGGAGGAAGACCTTAAAAATGAATAAGCCCGAGATGCTGCCTTTAGTGAGATTCTGAAAACTGCAGTCCATTAAGGATGCTGGTTAAGGAATGCTGCAGTCAGCCACCCACAAGACTGCCTGTGTTTCCTGATTTTACATGGGCATATTAAAAGACACACTATGTGTAGAAGGGGCATATTAAAAGACACACTATGTGTAGATGGAAAGATGAATGAGCAGTCAGAACATGGTGCACAACCGTGATAACTGCAATTTGGATATTGCACTCAGGTAACAAGCCAAGCATTCCAAACACCGGTAACTCCAGCTTCAAAGGAATCTGACTCCTCCCTTTTCCAACTTCCACATGTGCTCACATGAGGCTCATGTCCATGTACAAGAGGGTGTGTGTTTTTTTTTTTTCTTCTCTTTTTTTTTTTATTAAAATTAGAAACAATCTTGTTTTACATATCAATCCCAGTTCCCTCTCCCTCCCATCCTCCCCTATCCCACCCCCTTTCTGCTCCCCAGAGAGGGTGGGCCTTCCATAGGGGATCATCAAAGTCTGTCACATCCCAGGACACAGGAGGCAGAAGCAGGCAAAATCTCTGTGAGTTCAAGGCCAGCCTGGTCTACAGAATGAGTTCTGGGACAGCCAAGATGACAAAGAGAAACCATGTCTCAAAAAAACTTATTGTTTTCTGAACAAACCTTATGTGACTACAGGGATGACTCAATGTACCAAAAGCCTGAAAACCTGAGTTCAGATCCCTAACACCCATTTAAAAGAGAGACGCAAATGCATGAATATATAACCCCAAAGGTAGGGGTGAGGGGGCAAAAACCAATGATTCTTGGGGCTCTCTGGTCAGTCAATCTAGCCAAATGTTTAAGTTTCAGGTTCTGTGACAAACTCTATCTCAAAAAAAAAAAAAAAAAAAAAAAAAAAAAAAAAAGGTGGGGGAATGAAATGAAAAAGAGAGTGATTAAGGAATCATCAACATTGACCTCTGACCTCTCCATGTCGCCACAAACACACACATACCCCTCTCGGGGTAGTAGGGTGGCAAGGAAACAGGAAAGGAACCAACAAGTTTAACTACACAACATTCAATAAAAACTGAGTATTTCCAACAGTATTAATTCTGAAAAAGGTGTTTACAAGTATAAAGCTGTAATAATCACCCAAGCATGAACGTGATCATATCCACTAACTAAAAATTCAGGACCCTGAGAAGTTTCCAGATGACTTCTGAAGGAACTCAGTGTTCAAATGTTTTACAGAGCTATGGCATGTGGTTAGACGGAGTGGTGCCCGTCTGTAATTCCAGACACAAGCTAGTTGTTATGGAGACAACACATCAATGGGTCCCAGCTGCATTCAACTAATTTTTAATCTTGTAGATTTTGCTGCTCTGCCTGGCTGGGTAATGCCATTAATAAATTAGAAAAGACGAGAATCAGAATTTTTCAAAGTCCTAATAAGGATAACTAAATCACTGCATCTTCCCTGCAGGAATTGCAATCCCATTCTGCTCAGCATCTCTCCATCAGATCTAATTGTGAGCATCTCTGCCTTGTAGGAAGAGGAAAGAGAGAGGGAATCCCACTGTAAGTGGAAACCTTCACTCAGGAAAAGACTGATTTTTGTCACCTCTGCAAAAAGCTCTCATCAATGATGGGCATGGGGTGAAACCTCATTGCTGCTTCCAAAAGAAAAAGAAAAAATATATATATATATAATACACACACAACATACATACATACATACATACATACATACATACATACATACATACATACATAGAGAGAGATTGAGAGAGAGAGAAAGCATTCAACTGCATCAAGGCAGGGAGGCATCAAAAGCCCACTTCCCCATTAGTGTGTGCATTATTTTACAGTGAATTCATCTTCAACTCTGAATGAGCTAGCACCATTTGTCTATACCCAACACAAATCTACCCAGAGTCCTTAAGTGATAGAGTAAGACATTCTAGTCAGGAAGCCAGCATGGTGGGCAACCGTCATGACGAGCACTTGTCGGAATCCCAGCATTGGTGGGGGTAAAGTAGAGGAGGGGGATGGAGAAAAATCTTACAAAGGGAAGAGAAAGTGGAGAGAAAGAATCAATTATGCATTAAATGTTCCATGCCATATATTACACCAAAATCTATGAACATAAGGTTTTCTCTAATTCTTTTGTCACAGTTGCAGACAAATGTATGTACAGACAAGAATTATCTTTACAGGTAAGAGGGAGATTGTAACAGAAGCCACTGAGCTGGTCAAAGTGAATGTCAACGCACATGGTACTATAGCCCAAATATGCTCCCCATGTTGATTTAGAGAGAGAAGAGTCCTCAGGTACCCTCAGAGATTGCTATGCACATTTTTAACAAGAGCTGTGGGGATTTGCCGTGGTGATGGCATCCAAAGCCAGCTAAGACAAAGCAGGTCCCCTAGGACTGTTCCAGAAGCCTGCCTTCCCAGAGGCAGAATCTTTGGGAGAAAACACGGGATGTGGGTGGTAGGCTTAGGGGAATAGATCACCTCTTCCTCCTCTTCTTCAATTCTTCCAACTCCTTTGAGGAGGGAGTCATCCTTCATAGACTTAAATGTGTTTGACATGACAAAAATATTTATTCTGAGACATTTCAAAGTAAGTAATAACAACAATGACCCCCCCCATTTTCCTATTATTCTTAATAATAACATACAGAGTTTGTTTGAATAAGGGAGTAGAACTGCCCCCCCTTTTTAATGGCTTTTTGTAACATGATTTCTCTGTATAACTGCCCTGATGCTCCTGGAATTAGCGCTCTCTCTCTCTCTCTCTCTCTCTCTCTCTCTCTCTCTCTCTCTCTCTCTCTCTCTCTCTCTCTCTCCAGTTATCTTTATTTTATGTACACAGGTATCAGATTCCTGGAACTGGAATTACACACAAGTGTGAGCTGCCACATAGGTGCTGGGAACTGAATCTGCGTCCTCTGGAAAAGCAGCCAGTGCTCTTAAACAATGAGCCATCTCTCCAACCACCAGAACTCTCTTTACAGATCAGGCTGGCCTCAAGTTCACAGAGATCCATCTACTTCCGCCTCCCAAGTGCTGGGATTAAAGGCATGTGCCACCATTCCCCACTTGAGCTGTCCTTTAATAAAGGGTTTATTATCATCCAGCAAAACAAAATAAAACATGAAAGCCCAGCAATGATCTACACCCCACCAAGTAACAGGCATTTAAATCACTGCACATTTATAAAGAAATATTACACAACTATAAAAAATAGCTTTGATATACACAAGCATCTTTATCTCCACCCTCCCTCCACATCTGTATCAGACATAGCCACAGTCAGCTCCTTGAGGACCACTCCCTGTTCTACAAACTCACAGAGTGAGTCTCTCTCAACTTCTCTCATATTCACTGGAATTATTGTTTCTTCACTGCCTCCCTCCTCTACTACTAAATGAATGGTAGCAGAAAGACTTCTTTTTTCTTAACTTGTAAATAGTTAATGTACGAATGAAAATGAGATTTTATATATATATACATATATATGTATGTATATGTACACACACACACACACTCATCCATGGGAAGGTGATCCACAGCGTGTGCCAAGTGGCCTCATCAGCAACCCTGAGCTGCACGTCAGAAGCATACAAACTTCCCATTTTCCAACTTGCAGGGTGCCCTTTACAGAAATGCCCCTGTGCCCTTCTCAACTGCTTGCCTCCAGGCCTTTGGGAAAAACACCAGGTGGCTTTTTGTGGCTATTGACTGGAAACATTGAGCTGACATGAAAATCTTCTCCCATCACTGTCCAAATCCAAGTTAAAGTCCCAGTAAGGGTTTTACTGGGGCTACAAATAGAAGAAAGAAGAATCAAAAAAAAAAAAAAAAAAAAAAAAAAAAAACATTACAGAGAGTACTACTAAGGGGTCACCATCATTGCAATGACAGATACTCTGCAGCATTCCTCATGACAACTGTCCAAGAAATTATAGTTTGCCAAAATGGAGCACCTTGAAAACTTAGGTTTGCTTATCTTTATTTTATTTATTTTTATTTTGAGGTAGCGTCTCATATATCCTGAGCTGACCTGGAACTTCTAGTACAGCCAATGACCTTTGTGCCTCTTCTCTAACTCTCCAATGCTGGGATATGGGTATGCTCTACCAGGACTGGCTTATATGATGCTGGGGCTTGAACCAAGGACTCATATATGCTAGGCAAGTACTCTACTACCAAGTCACACTCACCCTTGCTAACTTTTAAAACCATAAATACCAACAGCTTACATAGGAGTATGTATATAGAATATGACTGAGGAGGGGGAGGGGAAGGCTTTTAAAAAACATGTATTGATTTTATTATGTGCTCGCTGTGTAAAGACAAAGTACACACATGTATAGTAGAGAAACAGATAGTAGAGAACATAAATGTATGTGTAAATAGATAAATATGCATATACACATACATATATATCCAGGTAAAGAACTACTCCACAGAGACAGAGTGAGGACGGTGGGGAAGAATTGCTGGTAAGTGCTACAACTCCTCAGGGCTGGGGGATATGAGATGTGTAATTAAAACAAAAGAAAAGTATAAAACAAACTGCCTGGGGAAGCAGAAGAGACGCCAGGCCTGGAACTCACTACCAGGCCTTAAACACCTTCTTCAACCCCATTTTACTTCTGACATACAGAGATCAGGAATGGCCGAAGTGCCTGGGGAATGTGGGCTTCTGAACAAAGGCCCGACAGAGATGCAGCCACCTGTGTGACTGGCACTCTGGGTACCTCCTGATGAATCCCTCCCCAGCCTTTACCCACCCTTCACCCAGGAGAGCTACACTGTCTTCTGAAGTCAGCAGTTTCCAAAGGCTCAGTACTGTTGAACTGATGGTCCAGACTAACAAAACTCAGGGCCAAGTGCAGAGAGGCCAGGTACTCAGAGATGAGTACAGAGGTGGCTGTTGGGAGGCCAAGAGCCCACCCAGGGCATTAGCCTACCACTGCTCAGGCAGAAGCACCCCACTCAGCAGTTAACCTTGCTTTGTATCCTTTTTGAAAACTTTGACATTAAAAAAATAAAACGTCACACAAAAAAGAAATCATCATACCCCAAAATTACCAGACTCAAAGACTACACTCAATGAACTTCTACACAGCTAGAGTGGCCATTTGGAATAGATGTCATGGAACATCATGTTGGATTTTACATGTTCACTAACAAATACCACCAAAAGTATGAAAACTCAAGGCAGAGTTAGAAGCAGAAAGCTTTCCACCCTCACTCACCTGCATTCAGTTCCTCCCTGTTTCCTAAGATTTAGGCTTCCTTGGTCTCGTTTTTCCATGTGACATAGAGCCCATATGTACATCTGTTTACAGGTACACATATATTGTTGGCTGGAATTCTTTTACAAGATGTCTTTTTCAAGTAAACTCTTTCAAGCTTTCCCCAGAAGAAGAATGCCCTCAGTTGCTGCAACTGGCCCTGAGGACATACTAGCGTGGACCCACCTATGAATTTGTAGACAATCACAATGTTAGCTGGATGTGGTGATAACATGCAAACCCTAATTGAGATGGGAGCTTGAATTTGAGGCCAGCTTAGAGTACATACCAAGACCCTGTCTTGAGTGTAGTGTGTGAGTTGTTCCTAGTGTCTTGAGTAGGGGAGTAGCATGTTCTAAGCTAATTTTTCAATTAACATTACCAGAAGTACTTTGCTGCTCAACAGACTCAATCCAAATACAGAATTAAGAGAATACTTCAAAAATAAGTAATAAATGCTAGAAGTGTGCTGCATGGTTATTCTGAAATTTAGAAGAGTTGCATACCCAAAGTACTTAAGAAGTCACCAGACCCAAGAAAAGCTCCCAGTTTTTTACCCTCATCTAGCCTCCCATAAGCTCGTAGACCGCACGCAGGCCTGAGAAAGCACGAGCCTAGTGCACCAGGGCTGGCACAGTATCTAACACACTGTGGGCAACATGCCCCTTCCTGGAACAATCCGTCAAGAACTCAGCTCCACAGGGCCATGCGTGCCAGTCCAGCTCACAAGACCTCTAAGAGCCCTCCCTGAAGGATTGCTTCTTACTCAGCCCCAAAGGCCCTGCTTTGCTGGAGGCTTAGGTGTGTTAGGTCAGAGAGTATGGGAACAGATGGTAGTCCCTGTCACCACTGATCTATCAGGAACCTGCAGCCAGTCTTGCCTATTCTGTCATTTGCTTACAAGTCAGCCTGCTGAGGAAACACCCCAGGAGATTTTCTGGTCCATATGCTGTTCTGCAAAGTTGGCCCTGAGATGGATGGAAGTAAGGAGCCTCACCTCACCTGCCAGAGCTTAACTTAGTGCAGCCTTCTTGTCCATGGGTCTCACAGAACCTCAGACTGCTGGTGAATGACATTGCACTGGACATGTCAACATTGGGCAGAGCATATGAAAGCCACCCAAAAGGCAACCCTTGGGGTAAATGTGATTTTTCTGTTTCCACAAAGGAGGAAACAATGTTCAGAGGACAAGCAATGTGTCAAATGCAGAACCCAGTCGGAAGAGGTGTGATTCTGAGGATGAAGCCTAAAGCGCTTTACCTCCTACCTACCACACAGAGGCTGAACACCCTGGAGGGAAGGTTAGGTCCTTCTGCTCCAGTTGTGGAGCTGGGTGTCTGAGGAGCCTTAGCACGTGGTCAGGGAATACTTCCCAACATCCCGCTTCCTCCGTGGAGGGAAAACTGCACTGTGCACTGAGGGTGGGATTATTTCTCAATGGCTATCTAACCACCCCAGGCCAGTAAAAGCAAAGGTACCAAAAGGCAAGAGCCACTCTCCTGCATGGCTGAAAAGACCTGGGGAAGAAGTTCTCCATTGCTTTTGGCTAAACCCAGGAAGGGTCATCTCTTTAATATATGGCACTCTTCCTCTCAAACTGAGATGTGTATTATAAGACATAGATGGTTGACAAAGACAGCTTACTATGGGGAAATGGAAGAGAAGTCAGGGCTGGGACTGAGAAAAAGCAGCTGACATGGGGACATGTTACTGAACCCCTGATGCCTTCAGCATTATAGTTTGGCGCTTAATCACCCTCCAAGATCTCAGCTGTTGAAGACTCACTCAGCAGTGTAGTGTTCAAGGGTGGGACTTTTAGGGGGTCACTGGGACAAGAGAACACTGACCTCATCAATGGAGGGACCCTCTGTAGGCTTCCTAACTTAATGAATTATTGAGATGCAGTGGAAACAGTAGATGTAGGAAACAAGTCATGGCAGCGTACTCTTCAAGAGCCCATTGCCTCCCTGTCTCCTTTCCTACTCTTTGCTTCCTATAACCAGATGTCAGGCAGCTGGCATTAGGCCCTTATCACTAGTCCCTTCCTAATGACAGACCCAAAGGCAACAGGGACAAGCAACCACACACCTCAATCTGTGCAGACAGGAGCCAATAAAATCCTTTTTATTTTTAATAATCTATCTCAAGTGTTTTTGCCACAACAACAGGAAGACAACTAACACATTCAGCTTCCTACCTGGCAAACTGAAAATAACCGTGGAACAGCTTGTGGGGGTGCCATTACCATGAAGATAAAGTCTATAACTATGTGGGCACAGCGGCTACCATCCAGTAGACCCCACAGGTCTTCACTGTGGCCTTCAATGTTTGCCCTGTGAACCACCAGCTCGGCACCAGCTTTGCTCACAGGTGAAGACAATGTTGATAAGAGCTGAAACACCGTCCTTATGTTGAAACTGCTGAGGAATGGGACAGAGGCTAGAGTCTGAATCCACAGAGAAACCCAGGCCCCAGACTAGTCATCACATGGTCTGCAATTCCTCCTCTCCACATCTGTCTGTCTCTTTTCGTTGAACACACAGTGGGCAGCTCCCTGCTCCATTCTTTCTCCATGCATGAATTTCCTTTTGCATTTCCTGTCCCTGATCTACACATACTCAAGACCACAAGCCACATACTTGGAACACAGAGCTCAGATAGTGATGCAAGCTTGACAGGGATAGGAGAGAGCTTCAGTAAAGTACTGGCAGTACAAGCAAGAAGAACTGAGTTAGAAACCCAGAACCCAGGAAAGCGGGTTTTGGTGATGCACCGGGGAGGCAGGTACAAGATGGCCCCTCCCCTGCAGCCCGCTGGCTAGCCAGTCTAGCTGATTAGTGAGCTCCAGGCCAAGACTCATAAAACAAGCTGCTGCAGAATGACACCAAGCTTGTTCTCAGGCCTCCACACGCATGTGTACACATGTAAAACTGCATGTGCACATGCCCGCACGCACGCACGCACGCTCGCGCACACACACAGAAAGAGAGAGATTCTAAAGTCAGACATCTACTCTAAGACCTAGGCTCCCCCAACTTTTAAAAATACACAAAATAAAGAAATGTGTTCTTAAAAAAAATACTAGGAAAGGACAGGGCATTTTTAGTGAAAATATCTACAAGTTCTAAACCACTCAGATACTTAAGAACATAATAACATGACGACAAAGTGGAATATTACATAAGCAACAAAAAGAACTCCTGAGGCACTCAAAATGGAAAATCTGTAAACCTGACATAAAATAGCACACATTATAGTTAGTTTTATTGGAAATCGCAAGCAAATGTATAGCAATTGTGATAAAAGTCAGGGTGCTGAAAAGGCCAGGGGACCCAAAAGACACTTGCAATGTTCCATAGCTCCATCTGGTGGTGGTTATAGAAAAGATGCTGGTTAAAAGATCAAGCTGTATTTTCATTAATGTACTTTAAGTATTTTGAATTTATTTATTTATTTATTTATTTATTTATTTTTGAAAGAACAAAGTCAATAAAAACAACAAACTGGAGGACAGTGGCCAAGAGGGCAGGCTTTGCTGCTGTCCACAGGCAAAGTGCTGACTTTCTTTCTGGGTGAGCCTCGAGACAACCTTGTGTATAGGGACGGGAAGGCCAGAGCCCAGAGCTCGGGGTCAAGTTCATCTGCTGCGCTAGGGCCCACTACAAACCTTGAGGCCTGGAGAGGTGTGCAGTTCACGCTCAGAGTCACTCATTCCTTCGTCACGCATTGTTCTGGGCCGACTTCAACATTAATCGGTATGTTGTACTTTCTGGCATATTTGGTGGCTCCTGAATGGGACATCATGTTCTCCATTTTCCCTTTACCAGAATCAAAATGTATCACCCCTCTAAATGTTTACACTCTGCTCACAAAGGTTTCAGACTAACAGGAAGGAATTAGGACCCATGCACTGTACTGTTTATTATAAGGTACACTACTATCTCGGTGGCCCACATTCCGTGGGAGGGGCACTAGCAGCCTGGAGAGTGGTGGTGATCAGAGCCCTCACAGAGCCAGGCATGAGTGGCACACACCTACAAGCATTCAGAGGCTAAGGCGGGAGGACCTGACAAAGCCAGCATGTGCTGACACTGGCTTTCTTTCACACCAGCCTAGACTGCTCACGGAGAAATGAATCAAGGTCTGAGAAGATGATTACCTGGGCCGCCCGCTGGGCACACAGCCTAATATCTGAGTTCAGATCCCTGGAACTCCCATAAGAGCTGGACATTGTGATACATGTGTCTTTAATCCCAGCGATAGAGACAGGGAATTCCCAGAAGCTCTTGGGCCAGCTAGTCAAGCCAACATGGCAGTGAACAAGAGAGACCTTGTTTCAAACTAGGTAAAAGGCAAGGTCCAACACTGGAAGCTGTCCTCTGATGGTCACATGAGCATCTTGCAAGTATAGGCCTACACTCATCCCTCTCTCCCTCTGCATGTATTGGGGAGGAGGGGACACAAAGCTAAAACTAAGCCCTGGTTCTCACTTGATTCTGTAGGAAGGGGCTCTCCCACCCTGTTGAAGGCATCCATCTCCATGAACTTTGATGGAGGACTGTGCCTTCACTTCCCACTCTAAGACTTGGTAGTTCTTAAGAATGTGTGTTACATTAGTGGCCAGTGTGGCAATAATGAGAGAAAAACAAAACTGTAAGGGGGCTGATGGATTCTTTCGTTGGTTTGCCTTTGCCTAGGAGTGGGGTTCTGTTGTTGTGTCATTTTGTGTTTCCTTTTTATGAGATCATTTGGAGAAGAATTATAGACACACAAATAAAAAAAATAACATAAGCAAAAGACTTCACAAGTGTCATGAAAGGCAATATAACTACTACAATCTACATATGGCTCAGCTGTGACTGTCCACCACAAGAAAGGGTGCAGCGAAGGTGGAGGAAGCAAGCGACCTTTGCGATGATCTAAACACTTGAGCTTAGGATATGGGTCAATAGGAGAGCACTTGGCTAACACAGTCCAGGTCTTGGTTCCATTATCAGCTTACAACACACACACACTGTGAGAAACAGACAGTTATAGGAGAAAACAGGTAACAAAAACAACACCTGAAATCTCAAGGAGAACTGAAGGAACAACAGAGGGAAACAACATATGTTGTGATGAGATGGTAGAGACTGGCATCACTGCACGAACTTGCAAACCCTCTGTGTGGTGCTAAGGTCTGAACCTGAGCATTGCACACACTGCACAGGTGCTCTACTGCTGACTTAAAAGGTCCAGTCCTCAATTTTCTTTCTTTTAAGATTAGAGTAATCCATTAGGTAACTTCATGACATTCTAAGAGTCCTTGTGGTCGGCAGAGGCAGTTCATGCTACAGCTATCACTTAGTGAGCAGAAGGCCTGAATTCCAGCCTCAGCAGCACCAAAAGAGAGATGTAAAAATGGCAAGTGCCAGCCGGGCAGTATTGGCACATGCCTTTAATCCCAGCACTTGGGAGGTGGAGGCAGGAGGATCTCAGTGAGTCCATGGCCAGCCTACAGTTATACCAGGGGAGATCCAGGACAGCCAGGACTGCGACACAGAGTAACCCCGTCTTGAAAAACAAAGACAAAAATGGCAGGTGCCCCACCCAAGTTAAAGCAGGGACTCAAAGGCAATCTCACCTCAAGTACAGACCATGACCAATACTCCCTGTAGCCAGACCTAGGGGACAGTTGTCTAAAGAGTATTCCTAGGAAAAGATCTTCAAATGAAAGAAACAAGCAGCTTCTGGTGTAATTGATGTAATGATCCACAAGAAATAACTCATCACCAAGAAGAGATGCAACCTTCCCACAGGGAAGGACACCATGTGGCCTCCCACAGGCATGAACAGCTCATGGATACTGCCGTGGGTTTTCCTCCACTACTCAGAGCCTAACTCCCCAGAGAGAACATGGAATCCAGATGCAGAGCAGACTACCACTGGAGATAAGGGATTCAGCCCTAATGTAAGGTGAGGGAAAACAAAAATACAGAAATCCTCCCACTGGGAAAACTCCCTGCATCTTTAATTGACAATGAAAAGTTTTTTGATCACATGCAAAACACTGGCCTGGGTCATACCAGCCAGCACCATTGCTGGAGGATGCAAACAAAAGTTTGATATAAGAATGGAAGGCCATTCTTTATGCATCAAATCAAGGACAAATTAATTTTCTCCCATCATCCAGTATTTATCATACTCCAAGATGAGAGAAGAATGAAAACTATAGCACACCAGAAACAAAAGGGGCAGAATTCCCATCAGGACTGCATTTGTGTTCCTGATGCTATTTCCTACACGTCAATGTTGTCAGTCTGTTTACAAACCACGCAAAGCCTGATCCTGGCCACAGCTCAGAGAAAGCTGCCAGGATTGATTTACCGACAGCTCTGAACACAAGTTGCTCTGAAATGTCTATGAAATCGATGGGGTAGAGGAACAGCTAGAGGTGGGAAGAGATTTTTGCATGGGGCAGGCTTCTTCTGGGCTGCCATCATTCAGCTTGTCTGTCTGCTTTCCCTGCCCCTGTGACCAGACTTTCAGCTCCAAGGTGCTAGGATCAAAGTCATTATCAGCCTTGCTGAGCAATGGCTGCTATGCCAGCAATCTTCCTTTAAAAGTCCCAATAAACAAGAGAATCCCCAGCAGACAGCTTCAGCCTAACGGGATGCAGCCTAATTGGGATGAGTCATCTCACAGTACACCCAGGACTTGTGCTGAAATGCTCCTCAAGAATTTCTCAACATGTTGATGCAAAGCCAGAAATGAAGACAGAAGCAAAGATCACTGGGGAAACCTTGAGAAGCAATCACCAGTGCTGTACTTCCTTAAAGTAAGAAAAAGCAGGCCCCTGCCACCGATAGTAAGTGGAATGGAAGGAGAGATCCCTGCAGAAGAAAACCAGGGCTCTCTAAAGGAAGAAGCCTCAAGTAAAGTAACGGTATTACATTTTGCACAAGTGTTACAGACACTAAAGAACATCATGCCCAAAGGTTTGCCAACATAACAACTCTGGACAACCAAGCTGCCTGTGTTCCAATCCCAGCTCCCTACATCCTGGCTGTGTCCATAAACAAAAATGCAAACCTCCCTGTGCTCCGAAATACTTGTAAATTGAGGGTAGCAGGGATTCCTGTAACTCAGATGTGCGCTGCACACCATTAAGGAGTCACATGTAGCACCATCTCATTATGGTGGTATGGCTGTTTGAAATGAGAATGACCCCCACAGACCCCTGTTTGAATACTTGGTCTCAAGTTGGTGGAACTGTTTGGGAGAATTAGTGGGTGTGGCTTGCTGGAGGAGGTATGTCACTGGGAGTGGGCTTTGAGGTTTGAAAGAATCATGCCAACCCCAGAGTGCTCTTTCTTATCTGTGGATCCAGATGTGAGCTCTCTGCTGCTGCTTCGTGCTATGACTGACTGACTGCTGCTACTCTTCCCACCATGATGGTAACAGATTTCCATCCCTCTGCAACTGTAAGCTCCAAAGAAACCCATGCTTCTATAAGTTGCCTTGGCCATGGTGTTCTATCACAAGACTATATATAATAATAATAATAACTATTATTATTATTATTATTATTATTATTATTATTATTATTATTATTAAGACAGGTGGTTTATGCTACTCCCATCTTATCTCAGAACTGATCATTTGTCTAACGCTCCAGAGTTGGTAAGTGGCAGATCTTGTATGCCAGACTAAGTTCATACTCACGGCTAGTCTCGTCTCCTTCCCCTTATACTCTTCAGCTTGATCGTTTTTAGCAGACACATGAAGTCAGCTATTGAATACCTATGTGCTAAAAGTCTTTGAAATAATCCCCATAAAAGCAAAAGCAGCAAAAATAGTGACAAGAGTGTTACTAGGGTAGCAATTACTGTTATGACTGTTGATACAGTCATTTGGGTGGATATCACTCAGAGCTACGGTATATACAGACAGCATCTCAATGCCCACATCAGGAGAGAGTTCTTGTACACCAACTCAGACAAACTTTCAGAGAGAGAAGTTCAAGTGAGAACATAGAACTGTGGTAGCAGGAGTTGTAAATAGGAAATATTATGGAACACTTCAAAACCAAGGACCAGAAGGAAGAAGGGAGGGAGGGAGGGAGGAAAGAAGGGAGGAGGGAGGAAGGGAGGGAGGGAGAGAGGGAGGGAGGGAGGGAGGAAGGAAGGAAGGAAGGAAGGAAGGAAGGAAGGAAAAATGGTCATGTCAAAAAGAACGAACTGGACGCTAAAATCTGAAGTGATGATGAGCAGCTGACAACTGCAGATGGCAGGGAGACATCTCCTAAACCATCACAAGAGCAAAAAACATGAGGAAGAGATGTTCTTTATTTCATTCATTCATTCATTCATTCAGTGTTTGGAGAATGGCGTTCAAAGGAACAGCTGTAACCTCATGAACTAAAGAAAAACTGAGCACAGTACTACTGGGTTACTAGGGTAGGGTTACTGGCCTGGGACACATCTCTGCAATGTTTCATCATTTTTTTCCTCTTCACCATTTTTTATAGGGAGTGTGACATATCTGCTTCTGACTTTGAGCTTGTCTGCACCCTGAAATCAAGAAGAAAAACACAGCAAATTGCTAGCTGATACTGACTATCTAAAGCAACCTCTGGGACCAGTAGGTAGATAATACACATTTGCTGAGTGAATAAATGATGTACTGACTTGCACTACGTATTTCACTAAGAGAAGGTCAGTCTACATCTTGAGACCCCTCACAAAGTTGAGGAAGTCCTAACTCCCAACATGCAAAGTATTTGATGAATGAAGGAAGAATAAACATCAACAGATTATACACAGCCAAGAAGCTGATTGATCAAAAGCTCCCTTCTTTCTTAGCCTCTAGGTCATACCTGTTCATTCCCCTCTTCTAACCTGAACTCAGATCCCAGAGGGTGAAAAGTAGAGGAAAATGGCATCCAAAACTATTCCTCTATTGAAGAAGGGCTTCAAGACATTAAAAGTTTACTACATGTTTTTTGTTTGTTTGTTTTGTTTTTTGTTTTGAGACAGGGTTTTCTGGTTAGACTGGAAACTTGGTAGCTCTGGTTAGATGGGAACTTACTTTGTAAACCAGGTTGGTCTTGAACTCACAGAGATCCACCAGTCCCTGCCTCCCCAGCCAAGAAGGGGGGTTTGGGGGATGGGAAGATGCTTTTAGTTTTCTACATATATCTACCTCACATCCAGCTTCCTGTGACTCAAATACAGTGCATGTATTCATTTAAAATTCACTCAACAAGTATTTACTAAACTGCTGTATACAGGGGACACATATGTATTGCACAGGGAACCCTCAGGTGCTCTCCCATCTAAAAAAGAAGGCTTCTTGTTAAATAATATTGGTCGATGTCAGTTTAGGAAGAAAAGGCACTATATGTAAGTGAGGACAAGTGGGTGAAACAGTGTACTCTCTATCCCACGATGGAATTGCCCCTGTGGAGAGGCTATCTAGGTAGATATGCCTATGTGGGACACTCTAGATGTTTTCTTTGGTGGATCCAAGTGGAGAGTAGGCAGGAACACTTCCGAACTGAGAACCAAACACTAAGTTAGACAGAATGGCAGTAAGACCCAGAGAAGCGCTCCCATGAAGAGAGGCGGCAGCATCCTGAACATAAGTAGCCAATGGCTATGAAAAGGAGAAAGTGTTCTGTTCCTTCATCACACCACAGTCATGGTTGTCTACCTCTGTAATCCACACACAGGGCTCTGATGCCTCCTGGCAGATGTGCCAATCGCTCCCAAACACCACTTCAAATAGATTACCCTTCCCAGAAAGCAGCACATACAAATTTAAATTCTATCTCTTGTATTAAAGGGCAAAATGGTCTTGGGGTGGGAACTGCTCAGGAGTTCGAAAAGTAGGGTTTTAATGCCAGTTCTGTTGTTAATTTACCAGGTGGTCTTTAGCAAGCCAATAAACAACCTTCTGTCTGCAATTCCCCCATCTACAACATAATTACCAACAGCAGTAAAACACTGAGAGGCAGGGGGTATAACTCAGTGGTAGGGAACTTGCCTGGTGAGGCCCAGGTTAGAGTCTCAGAAGTGCAAAGCAATTTTAAGGATCTAAAATTAAAAACCACAACACTAAAACTGTATTCATGAGAACTGTCAAGATTTTATCTACTAAGAGCAACAGCAGAGCAGAGTTCAGCAGTTTGTAATCTCAGCAGGTGAGCGGCTTGAGGGTAGACTGGGTATATAATGAGACTGCCTCAAAAAAAAAAAAAAAAAAAAAAAAAAAAGATTCAAAGTATTTATTTAAAAATTGTTTTTGTCTTTTTATACCAGAAAACTATTTCAGGAGATTACATCTGTCTTAATTATTTAAGATCTGAGTTTTTAAAACCGCTAGAATATTTAAATAATGAAAAAATTAATTCATGGTATTTCAAGCTTTGTAATGCTGGAAACTCAAGACTAAGGGCGGATGACCATAGACTGTCCAGTGTCGACACTTCAATGGCACAAAGGCACTGAGAGGAACAGAGCTCCCAGGAGATACCAGTCTTAGTATTAATTCTCACTCTACCACCTCAGCAGGGTGAGCATGATTTACAGCCTTCACCTTTCCAGCCCAAATTTTCTTACATGAAAAACAGAGCTCAAGACTTACTTAGCTGACAGTCTACTGCAATGAATTAATTCCACAATGTAGCCAACAAAATATGGCACACTATGTACTAGATACTCAACAGGAGGTAATTATGTTTGGCTTGTCAAATTAAACCAGAAGAGGCCTCTGTGATCAACCTATACCCATTGATGAACCAGAATTCTCTCATGCAGAGAATACAACAGTCAGTTCAAAGGACAAATCATGAAAAACACAACACAGCAACATATGTAGTATTCCCCATACCTCGGGGATGCTACTGTCTCCCATTTATAGATAATGAAATCGGGGCACTGAGTTCACTGCCATTCACCCAAGGGAACAGCTGGCCAAAACTCACACAGCTAACACACTGAGTTTCTACAAGTCAGGATGTTTCCGGGACCCTCAGCATTTAACCTAGAGAGCTGTGCCTCTTGCCCAAGGGTATATGGAATCTTACGTATGGGCCTAATCGTATCTCTGTCTAATGGAAGGAAGTCAGAAGCTTCCACATATCTGTGCAGGAGTCCAGCTGTGAACAGATGAAGTTGGGGTGATCCTAAGAGCATTAGTAAGAATGCAGTAAGCTGGGCAGAGGACTTCTACTCCATCTTAAGATAGGCTACTATGCATGAAGGAGACCATGTTCTCCAGTTTCCTCACAGGAACTTACCTCCTAATGTCTTTCTAAATTTATCCAAGTATTTCTGATAACTGCTCTGAACAGCAGATGAAACCTAAAGTGCCTTTTGTCATTCATAATGGCCATGATACTGAGATATAAGGGCATCTGCAAAGCTGGTAAAAATAGCCAGACCATGGGGGTGACTACACATGCACAGTTACAAGGCCAGGAACTGGATCTGGGCATGTATGCTTATAATCCCAGTACTATGAGGCTGAAACACAGGGATGGACAGTTTGAGGTCAAGTTGGGGTACAAAGCAAAATTCAGCACAAACCACACCAAAAAGCTAAAGTCACAGGTGTGGAAATGCAATGGACTCTGGTATTAAAAAATAAGCAAAGGCTGGAGGGATGGCACAGCAGTACAATAGCTGTTTCGCTTGCACCAGGCCAGAGATTCGATCCCTGTAGTCTCTCAAAAGTAATTAATTAAAACTTTATATGAGAGGTCAGGGAGATGGCCTAGTCAATAAAGAGTTTGCTGAAAATTAGAATTCTGATCCCCAGAATCCACTTAAAAACCAGGCAGGCATAGAGGCTGCGTGTAATGACAGCCCTTAGGAGCAGAGACCGGGAATCGCAAGGACGAGCTAATCAGCCAGATGAGCCAAATGGGCAAGCTCTAGGCTCACTGAGAGACCCTGGTGGAGGAAGATACCTGACATCCACTTTAGACTTTCACATGTATGCTCAGACATGCACCTGCACATACACATGCCAATACACATGGAAACATACATATATGTTTCCACATACAAAAACAGCTTAATGAGCCCCAAAGCCATTAAATGCCCAATAAAATAGTAAAAATTTCACTGTACAGAACAGTTGCCAAAATTAGGTTTCATATTTGTATAGTCTGTTGGAAATAATAAATTACCCATGCAGCATTTTGCCAGCAATGTCTAGCTTGAAAGAATAATAGTACAATAATTCTGAAATGTGACCCTCAAAAATGAACAAAATATTTATAAGCAGGGTGGGTCTTACTAAGAAAGAATTTAATATTTGTTATTCAAATAACTCTTTGCAACAATTATGAATAAGTTTATTCCTGGAATTTCACAGACACTGGCTAAGTGCTAAAAACATGCTGCTAGACCACCCAGTTTCAATGGCTGAACTTCCAACAAAATACAGATCTCAAAATACATTGTTTAAAAGAGAGATTTGCTGTTTTAAGCGATGACGTCAAAGGGCATAGCATTCTTGAGGGGCTGTGTTCAATCCCAGTAACAAGAGGCAGGTAGGCACTGGCACTAGAATACCCAGTAATGAGTGATAACAGAGACACAATCCGGAATTGCCACTGGACTGCCCTGCTACATCTCTAGTCTTACTTCCCCATCTCACCCTCACATGGGAGAAAAGACCACAAAAACAGTAACAATCGTTTATCTTTTTCTTTACATGTGTTGCCTCCAAGCTTGTCATAAAATACAAAATTTAAAAAAAAAAAAAAACCTCCTCCATGAAACCACAGCCAGCACATATCCTGTTCACTAGGAAGAAATAAGTTGTTCAATCTGAACTGTCCACACTAGCAAGAAGAAAATAAAGGAAATCTTGTAGAATCACTTCCTAAATAGAAGGGAGGACAAAGAACTATAGATTCTAGCGGAAAGGACAGAACCTCCTATCCCTACAGAGAATGAAAATGGGAAGACACACAGTGTAAAAAACAATCCGAGGCTTCGTTACAGAGATCGAAAGGCGATGGCCCACTAATTAGCTTCCAAAATTGACATTGCCATGAAAAGACAGGCCAAGGCTCTCCATCCGCCTCTGTAGCAGCCACCAGCGGCCTCTGCTTAGCTACAGCAGGGTACTGACAAGAGAACACAGAGCATGAGGTATCTAGGGGCAGACTCATTACCAAGATGAAAGATCAAATAGCACACCCTGGAGTAGGAGGTAAGGTTGGGATCTGACCAAGCCACCACCTAGAAGCACACAGAAGGAGTGAACAATAGTTACTTTTTTCTAATGGAGAAGGGCACAGCCTTAAGCTACTGCACAAGGTTAAGGAAGAGAAATTTTAAGGTAACTTGAATCAATCTCGAGACTATTAAAATATCAAACTAAGGGCTAAGGTTCCTACTACATGAACATAGACTTCAGATATTACTGAAAAGCAATGGTAAAAGCATGAAGAAATGTCTCAAAACTGTTCGAAGACTAGGAAGATGGCTCAACTGGCAAAGAGCTCCAGAGCAAGCATAAAGACCAGGGTAAAAGCCAGGCATGGTGGTGTCCACTTCTCATCCCAGGGTTAGAGAAGTGGATCCTCCTGGGGTTGGCGGCGCTTGGTGGCAGCCAGCCTAGTCTGGCCTAACCCAAACCCTAGTTCTAACCCTAGCCTAGATCCTGTGAAATATCCTGTCTCAAATGTTGAGGCAGATGACAAAAATCAAGGCAGGTTGACCACTGGCCTCCACATGCACACACATAAGCCTGCCTCTGTACACGCGCGCTGCAAGACGCACACACACGCACGCACGCACGCACGCACGCACGCACGCACGCACGCACACGCACACACACGCATTCCACATGTAATGTAATAATTGTCTCCTGGAACCATCCAGGCAAATACATAATAACACAAGATACAAAAACTACTCATCACAGACTGAAGAGATGGCTCAGCTGTTAAGAGCACTGGCTGCTTTTCCAGAGGTCCTGAGTTCAATTCCCAGCAACAGTATGGTGGCTTACAGCCATCTATAACAAGATCTAGTTCCCTCTTCTGGCCTGCAGGTGTACATGCAGGCAAAACAGTGTATACATAATAAGTAAATAAATCTTTTTCTTTCTTTCTTTCTTTCTTTTTTTTAAAAAAAAATCACACTGTTCTCTATGGAAGCAGAAGGTTGGGAACAACTTACACTCAACAACACAGAATAAATATGTGATAAAAATACACAGAACAGATTATCTTGGTGGTGATTAAAAAAAAAAAGGTGTTTTTTTTTTTTTTTTCTTTTTTGGTTGTTTTTTAACATGTATCATGGGATTCTTTCCCTACTTGGTAGCAAATGTAATATGGGCAAAACCCCAGGTTGTGAAATAATTAATACCTATGGAAATAGACCTCAGACACACACGTATGCACGCGCACACACATATCACAGAGTATATGGGCTTACATATGCATACACATTGACATGTCCATATTTATATATTATGCTATTCATAAAGCAAGTGTTATCTGATGGCCATATCTCAGGAGATATTTATCTGCACTTTCAAACTATAGCAAATAAGGCTGATAAAATGCTAAAAATTCTTTACAATCCAGCAACGCTATATGCTTGAAGTTTCAAATTGGAACAGGATAACCTTTCGCTAGATTAAGAACAGTAGATTTTTACATCTCCCTGTTACAGTTCTAAATGGTTTGTTACGCAAAAAGATCTTGCGCAGAACATTCACATCTGCCAGGAGGTTGGAAAAATTGTGTGTAAGATATATACATAAACAGATGAGAATTTTGAAAAATTCAGATGGCTTTTTCATTTATAGTTGACACACCAATGAGATTTTTTTCAGTCATTTGTGCACTAATGTGCTTCAAGGTTCCTTTAAACATCACAGAGCAGTGTGAGTTGCCCATGAACCACATCCTCCCATCCCTGCAAATACTCAGTTGAGCATATGGCTGCCCTGATTAAAGCCTGTCATTGCAGCTGCTCAGGGGCTTCTGAGACAGGAGTAGAAGCAGTGTGCCATTCCCGGCTCACACTTGTGAATAAGGAGACAAGTTCCCTCCTGGTCCCTTGTCCCCTTCCCACTATCCATGGGAATCATGATGTAAATCTGATTTGGACCCAGGACTGCCAAGCACTCGCCATTAGAAGACCCAGAAATGAACTTCTGTCCTACTGCAGCCCCCATAAAGTGCTGATTCCAAACATACATTGGCCAATACACACAAATACAGCTAGCTGAACCACGGAGCTATTTAATTTCCCCAATGTGGCACAGTCCCTTCATCACTATATAGAAAAATTCTAAGTGAACTTAAGACATTAGCCCCTCGTTAATAATTTAAAAATAAGTGTCTAGTCAATGTCAGGGTATCTGTACAAACGTAAAACACAAGGTGTACTTCAAATACTTGAGAACTTTTCCAAGGCTAGTACCATCAGCACGCCTGCACCCAGGAAAAAGATTCCAGAAACAGCTAAAAAAATTTTCATATGGTTAAAGCATAATAAGATGCTACTGTCACCTAAGATAAAGTACTTCCAATCTGCCCTGTCTCAAATTAACCAAAAACAAAATCTAATAAAACTATTATTCATATATTAGACAGTCCAGTGCAGTGTTCCCATAAACTGTGGCCCACAAAATCTAGCATATGACTAAGCATTACACCAAAACCCCTGAAATTCTACATATAAATCATAAATTATCTGAATACAAAGCCCTTAATGTATTTTCTACTATATACAAAGGTCAGATGAATACATGTACTGTGTTATGTGAATGTTTTGCCTATGCATGATAATATCAAGTATTGGATTCACAGTAACTTTCTAAAACTGTGAGCTCTAATGTTAGTGAATATGAAAATCTTTGAAGTACAGACACTTAAAAGAATGGCAACCACTGCCTTCCTCCAGTCTGGTCTTTCAGTTGAGCACTATAATATGACAACAAGTAGAGATACAAATATATCTGCCCTGGGTCAAAATGAGATGGATCAATGAACTAAAGCAAGTATCCATCTGATAGGTAGGGGGGAAATGGGTGAAAGGAAACAGAGAAGTCCATCATTTAAAAAAGAAGAAGGAAAAGAAGCCAGTCTCTTCTCACATCCAGGTGGTTTAAGAGGCCCGGCTGCTAGTACACAAGTTCAGCACATACTCTGTATGGACTTAGCAGAGTGTTCAATACTTGCCTCTGAGCCTTCGTTCCCATCCCCTCAGCTACCCCAATACACTGTGAGACACAGAGAGGACTGTCCTGAGTGGTAGGAAGACAGCCAACAAACTCCAAGCTTACACCACACAAGCTCTGAACATACATGAGCTGAGGAGTAATCTCCACCAAGAATCTCAACTAGAGTCAAGTATTGCCCATGCAGGGTCTGGACAGGCAGGAATTTAACTTGAGAGGAGGGGAAATAACAACTAAAACTGCAATGTAAGCTTTGCTCTGGCAAGGAAAATTCAAGTACCTTGACCACTGACTGCTGGCAAGGGAAGATTTCTAAAAGGGAGGTACCTGAGAGGCTGATAAGGATTCCAAGTTAAGCTATGCAGCAAAACCGGAGTGAGGGCAGGAGTTTATGTGTAGAGGGTGCAGGGTCCTTGTATTCCCAGATAAGCACTAGGGAAATCAGGAATGTTAAGCATGGATGGATGTCTCCTTGGTGGGGGAGATAAAATACCCACATTCCTCCCAGAAAGCTGGGAGTAGACTTCATTAATGATCTGGTGACCTTCTGCTATCTGTAGAGGCAGACCTCACCCAACAACCCCTTCCCCCCAGTGATTAACCCTTCCTTTCCTAGACTTTTATCTTTAGCTTCCAGTTAACAGAATCCATCCTTAGGGGATATGCCACAAGTATTTTATGGCCTGCTGACTTCCATGCTATCTCTGTGATAGAACACACTGGAGTCTAGGCCGTTTAGCTATAGAACCCACCTTTATGGTCCACATGTGCTTTGCAAAGGAGTTTCTATGTAGTCATGCCTTAAGCTTTATTGTGCACCGGGAATGGGAATGATTGTTGCCTTAAAACTTTTTTCCAAATTCTATTTTTTTAAAAATATGATGGTAATAAACTACTGGGTATGATCAGACTCTCTAGAAGTTTGATCCTCTTTGAATAAATCAAATGGAACCAAGTTTTCAATCTCATCTCTTTGTGGTTTGTCACCCTGCCTGTCTACAGCAAACCCCTCATAGGAGTGGGGTGGGGGTGATCCAATAAATGGTATCCAAAACAAAACAAAACAAAACAAAAGCCAGGCAAGGTGGCACAAGCCTGAAGTCCCAGCTGCTAGAGAGGCTGAGACAGGAGGATTCAAGTTCAAGTTCAGCCTGAACAAGCTAATGACACCCTGCTTCAAAATGTTTCTCAGGTAAAAACAAGACTGGAGTAGAGATGGTCAGAATGCATAGGTCCTTGTTTGGGTTTAATCACCACAGCAAAAAGGATGGGATGGGACGGGATGGGACGGGACGGGACAGGACAGGACAGGATGGGATGCAACAGGAACAAAGAACAAGCCATTCACATAACCACAATGAAACCACAACTATATCCCAATTTCAAACTATCCAAGCTACAGACTAAAATATTCCCACTGTGTTTAAGAACCACCTGAAATCACATAAACATTAAATATGCAAAGAAAAAAATAATGCAATTTATACCTTGTCCTCCCACATTAAAACCTATTTTAGTGAAATTGTTAATGTGTGTGCCATGACTGATACTTTAGAGAATGAGTCAGATTCAATGATGGCAGTATACCCTAAGGGATGTGTGCACCTAGAGGTTTAGTCTAAAAGTACAACTGCAAGCTCTGTTCCCTTTCCTCTCACACAACACACAAGGGAAAGACACAACTCTTATTTTACGGGGGCCAAATTGTAATGACAAGATCCTTTGCAAATTGTCTGTCCAAAAAGGCCACCTCAGGAAAAGCCTGTTACATGGCTTTTAAATGAACAAAATCTTCATACCCCATCCCATGGCCACAATATATCTATCATTCCAATTATACAGCTGCACGCATGTCATCCCCAAACCCAAAGGCTTTAGCTAAAAGAGACCACTTCATTATCTTTCACAGCTGTCAAAGTCTCTGCTAAGGAAAGCATGAAGACTGAAGGTGACTTGAGAACCAAGGGCTAGAAGCAGCTGTGTCTGGCCATGGAAACAAACATCAGGCCTTTCCATGTGTGCCTGACTTTCTTCACAACCTGCTGGATAGATTGCAAAGTCAAGTGTCCCAAGAGAACAAGCTAGAAGTTTTACTATCTTTTCTGACCCTGTCTTAGAAATTTTAGATTCCTACTTCACTGTAAACACAATTCCTTCCCCTCAACTCTAGAAGGAACCAGACACCCTGCCCACCTCCCTGTGGAGACAGGATCCTACCCATACCCCATAACTGCATGAGGAAGGCAAGGAGGCACTGTCAAGAATTTGTGTCATGATTTCTAAAAAGCATTGAGTACTAATGCCCCTGCATAACAGTGGTAAAAAAGGATTTCACGGAGCCTGTGCGATACTATGTAAGATACAAATCTTACAAGTCCCCTCATGTGGTACTTAACTCTTAACAGTATACCTAAACTGTACTGTTCGCTGTTAGAATCATTAAAATTGGGCTAGAGAGAAGGCTCAGCAGTCAAGAGCACTAATGGCTCTTCTAGAGGACCCAGGTTCAATTCCCAGAATCCATATGATATCTAATAACGGTCACTATGGGCCAGGGGATGCCTCTTCTGGCCTCTTCAGGTACTACATGCACATGGCACACAGACACACATCCAGACAAAACATCCATTCACATAAAACTAAATTTTCAAATCATTAAAATGACAGAAACAAACCAGTCCACCCAAATACCAAAAAAGATAACCAAAATACCAGTTGTCAAATCCGAAAATTAACTGGTGACAGCTCTTCTATAAAGTGATGCTACTCTATCACTCATCTTGATTGTTGGGATTTTTGTTTTCATTTTTAATGTAGACCAAATAGAGAAAATACCAACAGGATTCTATAAGAACAAAAAAACTGGCTCAAACATTGGTGCAAACACTCCAGCTCAACCCAATCAGCATGCTGGAGGAACACAATGGAGCCAATGGGCATGAACTCCGCCCAGCTCTGTCTGGAAAAGGAGCTCTCATCAGCACCCTTCACAGTTGTCAGAGCGCATGTCCCAGCTCTGAGCATATCTTCTGGCATGGGAAATTTCACAACCATCTTTATTGCCGGCCGAGGCCACTTGCATCATCCATATTAATTACCTTATGAAAACCTGCAATGTGAACGTTTACTGTTGTCATGGAACCTTCATATGAGGTCAAAACATACACACCCATCATTGTGACATTCCCAAACAGTACCAGGGAAATGGAGGTGCTAAACCACATTGATTAAAACCCATAAACACTTGCCCCTTTGCAGATAGCTGTGATGTTCATGGGGGAGACAGCAGCATGTACATAATCAAGAAGAACCTGGCCATAAATCCATCACTCTGTCTCTCCCTTTTTGTTCACCGAACAGCAGGCCTAAGTGAATGTGCCTCTAGCGAGTGATTTACTGTACACAGGCAACATCAGCACTCCAGAAGTACTGGCAGGAAGGCCAAGCAAAGTGTGTCCTCTGAAAACTCAGCACCTATTTCCCAACAGCTCTCTCTCCACCCAATGCCATGACCATGGACACAAAAGCAGTCAATGAAATACACAGAAAATGTATTGGCCCAGGGGGTTATGTGACGTCAGAGATTTCAGAAATTAAACTGTCACCTCAGTGTGAGGGGCTACATGTTTCATGATAATGTCTTCATACAGTCACGAGAGCCTCTTCTTTTTCAAATACCCCCCCCCAAAAAACCCTTGTAACAGGATTAATCGGTGATCATCAATCCTGTAACTTTCTCTATCACAGTGACAACCACAAACAACTAATTTTTAAAAGCCATTCAGATGGTAAGGTATCATTCAAACTCATGGCAATGACCCTCCACATTAATGTGGAGAAATGATGTCAATCTAGAATCTCCAGACACTTACTTCTCTCCTTTGAAAGGATTCTTCAGTTATCAAATTATAATAGGTATTAAGTCTAAAGTATAATAATCTCTCTGGAAACCTACTAATGATTCAGTCCTGCTTGGCAGCTAAAAGCAGGTAAGTGGCTTGCTTGTTCTATGACAACACTCACTGGGCACTCTTCCAGTTCACAAAGGGAAAAGGACTAACCTACTACCTAAAGTTGCTTCCCTGAAACGGCCAATCCCTGTGGGCAGTGGCTACCACAGCACACCCACAGTCTGGCTAGTGTGGGAGAACCATTGACTGACAAGCCACAGTGGTTTCTCCTAAAGGCAAATGTTGCAGAAAACCTCGATATAGACAGCAGTGATAGTCAAGAGCAGGAAAAGAAATTGAGGACCCAGACCAAACCAAAACCACCAGGGCACCAACTAATAGAGTTGTTATCATGCCTACAACAACAGTGATCACAGCATCAAAGTACAACCAAGTTCAGCACCGGGAGAAAGGTTATAGGGAAAGCAAATGTGATAACATGTGATTTGAAAACAAACAAGGGGGCCTTGAAATCATCCAAACATTGAGCTCAGCAATTCCACAGCTGGGGAGCATGTCCATCCAAAAAATAAACTACTCGCCATGTGGACAGACATTCAGATACAAGGACGTTTATCCTAGAGTTCTTTAAAACAAGAAAAACTAAAGCTAACCCTCAACTACTCAGCAGTGCATACAGAGAGACTAGTTGGCCCTGGAACGGAATGCTATACAAACCTTTACAATAGTAGTATAAAATAATGTGGATTTTATTTTTCATAATGTGTTGCTCGTGATTTAATGGAAGTGAAAATAAAACTAAGATGCATACATCCCACTGATTTTTATTTTATACACACATACATGAAACATCTAGACTAATAAAGTCCTGAAAGATAACACTCATGAAATTTAGTAGAATTATGGGGGGGGGGGTGCTGAAGGAAAAAAACTATTTTTTTCTAATAGTTTAGTGGTAACTGTGTACTACTCTTTGCATCTAAATATTAATGGAAAATTTGAGGTATTTCAGTACCTTGATACACGGATTGCTATTTATAGGTAAAGTGTTTTCAAGGAAAGCAGATTTTGTTCCCTAATATCAATTTAAAACATAACACCAACAATTTAACTAAAGATATACTCATAATTATCTTTCTCCCTAAAATATTTAAGAATAAGGCCTTAAATAAGACATTAGCCAGAGTTTGATACCCCATTAAGTAGAATGGTTCTTCCTATAAAAGCCTTACCTGCTCAAAAGAACTCTCTCTAAATTTATGCATTTCTGCCAATAGTTGATCCTAAATCCATCCTCAGCTATGACCTAACATCAAATATTTATTCTTCTGAAATGAAAGTTCATTGACAACTTTAGAGAAAGGGGGAGAGAAAGGGAAAGGGTAAGGAAGGTAGTTCTCAGGGAAGTTCTATTACCAAAACTCTAGAGAAAAACAGTAACAGAATTTAAGCATGGCAGCACACCAAGTTGGCATTTATTTGTAGGAGTTAATTCACATGTGCATATTATATATGAACACATGTGTACATGTTCAGAATTACATGTGTACATAAACACAATTCAAATTGTTGGTACACTCAGAAAATAAGGGCTAGTTTTATGGCTCATTCATTTCTATGATTCATGTCAAAGTTCTTATTGCTTGGAAACACTAAATTATTTCCAAATATACACACATGGAACAATGAATGAAAATAACAGCAACTAAACAAAAGAAATTCCACACATGGATCTCCTTCTGAAATGGAAAATGCCCACAGAACAAACTCTGTCATGAGAGAAAATCTAGAGTCACTTAGGCTCACATACGTTCAGTAAGTTTCACTGATAACATGCACCTATAGGACCACTGAACTGAAGAAACCAGGCTTGGCAAGGTATAGTGGCACAGGGCTTTAATCCTAGCACTTGAGAGGCAGAGAAAGATAAATCTCTATGAGATCAAAACCAGTCTGGTTTATATATCTAGTTCCATGCCAGCCAGGGCTACATAGTGAGATCCCATTTCAAAACCAAATAAACCTGGTATAATGTGACCCAGAAACTGATCACAGGAAGGCAGGAAAGGAAGGTCAACCTAAGGAAAAACTGAGGTCACCTCAGAGATGCTGACAGGTAGCAGAAATTTCATCATGACATATTATCACCATTTGGATATGACTCAGTTACAAACCCTTCTAGCACAATAGAGGAACAAAGTTTGTTTGGTTGGTTTTGGTTTTTTGTTGGTTTATTTTGTTTGCTCAAAAATGGATTCACAGTAAGGCTCTTGGCATCAAGTCTCTGTACATATCTACCAAAACCCCCAAATGGATTTTTGATACAATTTCTAATATACTTTACCTAATTCACTTACATTTTGGATTAGACTTGCAAAAGAAAATTATAGTTGTAATTATATTAAGGAATGAAAATTAAAACAAATCCCCTCTGAAATACAAATTTTCCAGATGCTACAGACGTTTAGGTTAAGTCCAATGTGAATGCACTAAGATGGCCTTAAATCCATGGAAACTCAGACCTTGCTTATCAAGAAATGTTTTTCACATATTAATCACTTGCACACTTAGATCAAAGAGAATAATAAAGTTCTAAAAGAATTTCAGATTTGCTTTCAGTTATCATTTATCCAGTGAAACCAATTACCAACATAAAGTATTTTTTATCCTTTTGGCCAATTCTGCTTCTTGGCATGTCTCTAGGACAAGTGATGGATATTACATACCCAGTCATTGTACCTTGGAAGTTATTTCACTGGACAGCCTCACTATCTTATCTTTTGTTATACCAGCCCTCCCTATATTCAACCATTATTTTTTCAAATGTCATCATGTAGGACAGAAAAAGAAAATGTACAAGCAGCATCAAGGACCAACCTTCAAAATAATCTCTCATTCCAGTGAAAATCAGGTGGGAAACCAGCAAGCAGAAAGCATATGGCTATAATTTGGAAAGGATAACATGGTATAGATGAAAAGTATTAGTCATGTGTTACTTGTCTAATCTGAAACAGGGCCTAAGATACAGAAGTCATTCAGTAAGTGCTCACATAATAATAATACCCTAACACACAAATATTTTGCCAATATCCTCCTGTCGTGTAAATTCTAGACATGTAAATTCTACTGTTGGACTAGGTTTGGTATTCTTTTGTTATGATTTGTTTTCTGTATTGCTCAGAATGCGATGTGGAGTTGAGTCTAACAAGCAGATCCTTCATCTAACCCTGATCTACACTTCTATTCCCCTAACTTGATTGATGAACCCAAAACTGAAGTAGAAAAGGAGTTAGGATTTCTAAGGGCTGGAGGCATAGCTCACCCTAGCATACACAATGCACTATATTTAATCCCCAGCATTAAAAGAAGGTCCTACAGAAATTCATTAAAAAAAAAAAAAAAAAACTGACTGTGGGCTGACTAAAGGCACTTACCACTAGGCCTGACAACCTAAGTTCCATTCCCAGGACTCACCCACATGATAGACATAGTGAACCAACTTGCACAAGTTGCCCACACACAAATAAACATAATTTTAAAGAAGACTAACAATGGTGAATTCTGTAGCCATTTCTTTCCCTCACAATGATTACAACAGATGTGCTTCCAGCCCCTGTGTTGCATGGGATTTCACTTCCTGAGCCACAGATGTGGGCTTCTGACCAGAGTGGATCAATCAGAGACCGTCCCTTTCAAATACACAGTGTAGACAACGATTCTAGCCTTGGTCTGAAATGCATGCTGGGAATGTGGGCAGCCAGGGTCTGGGAAAACCAGAGAAGAATGAACAACACAGGAAGCAGGGAATAAGATACAGAAAAACCTACCAGACAGTGTTGCTCCTGAGATTCCAGGACACTGGGTGTGCCTTTCCTTGACCATCCCTCAGACGCCCGAGGCACTATGCCCTTAAGTAATATACTTTCTTTTTACATTTGCTGGAGAGCATTGCAGTGCTTGCAACTCAGAGTCAATACACAAAGCATTTCCTCCCTAACCATAGCAATCATCAGACAAGACTGAGAAAGCTGAGGCCACGGACAGAAAAGTGCAAACAAGCCAGGGTGGTCCATGAAAAGAGGAGGAACCAGCAGAATGGAGACAAGGAAGCTCTGAGAAAGCGTATGAATTAAGTTTCTGTTCACTCTCGGCAAATGATGAGAGGAGTTCCGTGTCTAAATTGGCTGGTGATATCAGAGCTGTTTTTACAATGTTTTAGTATCTGTGAATCCCACATTCTTTTCCTTTCTTGTACAGTCTTGTTTGAAACTCTGGCAAAACGATGCACTTGGGAAGCAATTGAAAGTTGGCTAAGATGAAGTTATGTGATTTTCAATTAGAAGCACTCTCTCGCTGGCTGGCTGCTGCCACTGTGAAAAACAGAGAGCTGCAATAAGGGTTTCCCTCCTATTGAAAACTGCTTCTGTCAAGCTTCAAAATGGTGAAAAATCAGTTACCTACCTACACAAACCACTTCTGTTCAAGCTATACCACGGCTCTGATCCCAGTCCCTGGGAATAAGGCACATTCTTGTATAGACCAATTCTTCTGTTTTCATTCCTTAAGGGCCCTCCATGAATTTGCATTTATATATCCAAGAATGCCCCAAACTCACAAATGCCTGTGATCCCACAGGGCTCCAATAATTAGTGCTTAGTAGTAGCACTGGCTTATTCTGCTCCAGTAGACACTTGCCAGGTTTGAAGGTCACTATTATTAACAGAGAAAAATAAAACTTCCACCACACAAAAAGAACTGCCGAAGCCATCCTACTCAAAAGAACAACATGTGTTGTGATTACTCCCCCCCCCCCCCAGTGTTGTTTATTGAATGCTGTTAAAGAATGCAAAGTAGCACACACATGAGCACACAGAGTCTTTGTGAATATCCCTTAACAGGGACTGGCTGTAATCTCTAACACAGCAATGGTGGGGAATAAATACCTGAGTTTGCATCTGCTTGCTGAGTAATGCTGAGATATTTTATTGCTGCACAAAGAAAAGACAGAGGAACAAGTAGAGTCTCATTTGTCTCTGGCTCGTGTCTTTCTGATAGCTGATGAGAACTGAGACAAGCCCACACTGCCACCAGCAACCCACTCTCAAAAGGGATAAAAGTAAATGAAACCAAGATGGCTCATTAACAATACAAGAAGACAGCAGCCAACACACTCTTGTTAGAGAAGGCAGTGACTACCCTACCCCGTGAACATGAAAAAGAAAACCCCAACACCAATCTCTAGAAGCACCGATGTCTCTGTGAGTCCCTTAGCATCTCAAGTAGGTCTTAATTTTAGCTGTGAAAAACAGGTTGCTGGGGCTTTCTTACCTGTACCAGCCTGTAGCTCCCTCCCCTTAATTCCAATTTGGGACATGCTGTGAGGGCCCTTCCAACAACTCTGCAAAAGGGGCAGGGCAACATGGGAGGGGCAACCTGGGTTTCGGCTCTCACCTACTGGCAGGACCTGAGCATGCTACACCATCAGGACACAACCCAAGGGCAGGGTCCAACATCAGCCCTTCTCTTTCACCTGAGAGCAGGGCCACGCCAGCAGCATCAAGCCTCCAACATTAACTTTCAGCAACAGGAGAGAGAACGACACTGCCTTAAAGAGCTTTAGCAAAATTAGAAGTTAAGGATCAAATGCAAGTAAAATGGAATGAACTATAGGTGTCATGAAATGGCCGGAATGAGACCACCAAGACTAGCTGGGGAAAAGGAACCCTGATGATGCTCACATTCACAGGGTGGGGGTGGGGGCTGTCTGAGCTGAAGTTTTCATGTACAGCAGAGATAGGGAGGAAAGCTTGAGCAACAGCATTGGGTGTGCATTCTGCTCTGCCACTTCCCAGCTGAGTATAACCTTGGACAACCTGCTTCTAAGGTTTGGTTTCTTCATCTACAAGACAGAAAACTTAGCTCTGTATGTCTCATAGGGCGGCGTGAGAATTAAATTCCTAGCACACAGAAAGTCCTCCTTGTAAAATGTCACTATTGGTCTCTGTCTTTCTGTCTGCATCTCTACCTCTCTCTCTCCATTTCCTTAAAAGATAAGACCAGAAGGAACCTCCTTCCTTCGTGTTGCGTCTTCGCCAGTGATTCCTTTAAAGTTACTGCAGTGCTCTTTGTAAATGGACCAGTTTTTAATTTGCCTAAAGTTGGACACAAAAATAAATAATAGATAAATAAAGCCACATTCCTCAAAAGCATGTGATTCTAGGAATCCTTACCCTGTGAGGATGTCAGGGAGATGGCATGACAACCTCTAGATTATGAGAGAAGCAGCAAGCAGTCCAGGAGTGCCAGAAGGGTCTGGACTGACCAAGCAAGCCTGGTATATTAGCTATTCTGTTCCAATGGCCAGAAACCAGACTAAGATGCCCACTTCTCTTTGCCTTTCACACCTCTAGAGACTTTCAGCCTCAGAGATGTATGCACCCTAGAGGTAGGAGGCTCATTTCCTATTAAAATCTTTCAACAGATAGTCGCTGTTTTTGGAATAAAATCCAGACCCCTTACCACAGGCTGCAAGGCTCTGTGAATACCCTTCCCCACCCCACACACCTATTCCATACTCCAAGCCACACCATCTTCTAAGACTATTCCCACTGTCCCTCAGTCTAAGGATGCCTTTCTTGTTCCTCCTCCCTCTGGCTTTATCCCAGGACTCAACCCTGCCTGATACAGGTTACCTATTCATTTGATTCTCACTGGTTAAGTACCAAAGGGTTTACCAGTTGTACTAGTAATTTTCCTTGCTGCTGTCATCACATACCTGAGAAAAGTAACTTAAAGGGAAGAAAGGCTAGTTTGGGCTCATGGCCTCAGTCCATCCTGGCTGGGGGCACACAGCCTGGGAACATGTTGTAGGAGGTTGCTCACATCTTGGCAAATCAAAAAGCCCAATAATGAAAGCAGAGGCAGTGTCACCTCAGCACAGAGCACCAGCGGACCTATGCCCATCAATTAAGTATCACACTCTCAAGGTTTCCAAGCAGCAATACTAGCTGGCGAACCAATGTTCAAACACCGCATTTGAACCCAAACACCTGTTGACAGCCTGTGTCCCACCAACTGTTCTGGGGGAAGCCTCAGGAAGAGCAGGCCCATGTACCAGCAGACACCTATGCAGCCCTTCGCCCCAGCAAATAGAGACAAGAAAATGGGGGTGACCCCCTTTTGAGGTGCCCCTCTCCCCAGGTGACAACATTCTGAAAAAAAGGTTTAAAAAGTCACGAGAAAGCAAAGGTGTCATTATAGAAGTGTTCGATGTCTTAAAAATGAAGCATTCCTAAACATTACAGAAAACTGGGTTCTCTACAAAGGTGGGGTCAAGTAGGCCATTACTATGGTCAGGGCAGTTTGAAAACTGCTACAAACAATGAAAAGGTAAGGAAAAGTGTATGACATATTTAATTAGGATGACAAGATACTCTGCAAGGGGTGGAAAATACTGCTTTAGCACGCTGCTTCACAACTATGGGCGGGGAAGAGTGTCTTAATACAGTGGTAATTAATCACTAGAAATCTTAAGAAAATACAATAAAAAAGCAAGAGGCTGGGAAGCCCAGTGGATAACATGCTTGGTGTGAAAGCATGAGACTTGGGATTCAGATCCTAGAATCCAGTAAAATCTGGACAAGTGTAGGGGAAAGGCCAAGACAGGAAATCCCTGGGACAAACTGGCTATCTAGATAACCCAGAATTAGCAAACTCTGGATTCAAACTAAGACCCTGACTTAATAAAGTGGGGAGTGAAAGAGTATTTCTATATACATATACAACACACATGCACACATACAACTGTGAATGTATGCATATACATGCTCATACACATGCACCCACAACTCAACTGTGACTATGTATATACACATGCACAACACACATGCACACATACAACTGTGAATGTACATATACACACTTAAAAAAAATCAGAAATGCAAGCCCAAACTACACAGATACACAATCGGTATGTCAGATCATTAAACATTTTTAAAATGTCTACTCTGAGTGTCTCACAGAGGCAATCAAAACACAGTTTAGGGCTGAGGATGTAGCTCAATAGTGCAGCACTTGCCCAGTATGCACAACACCCTAAGTTCACTCCCCAGTACCATCTATGGTCTCCCGAACCAGCAATGCAACAAATGTACAGTCAAAGAACAAAGCCCTAACTAAAAGCTTAATCGATGACCCGAAAATCTTTGAATTGTACTTGGCTTGGGTGTACTACACAGTGGCAGATGACTAAATTCCCAAATGTGAATGCGCCAAAAAAATCGAGATATTTCTCTGACCTGACAGACTTCCATGAAGCTCCAGAGATAAAGAAGAGTTCTGGGGGAAGGGGTTATAATACAGAAATAATCTAATTTCAGTGGTGAAAAACTAAAGATACCTATTTTTAAAATACATAAAAGCTTACTTCCAAGCACTTGAAATTATTTTAACATCTTTATTTGAGAGCATGTGTTTTGTGTTACCAATAATGTGGAAGCATGTCACTCTTCTCACTGAAAACACGTTGTTATGATGAAGGCACATCTTGAAAGCAACAGCATCTAATAGTAAATAGAAGGCAGCTGGCCCTCTGTATGCATCACAGCTTCCAAATCCACGGTGCAAGCAACCAAAAGGATGGAAATACTGGATGGAAAAACATTTGTGTTTGTACTGAATACATACAGACTTCTTGTTGCCATTATCCCCTAATGGAGACAGCACAGCAAATGCTTACATCACATTTATCTTACAGGTGGAAATTTTATGCAAGGAATATTATTTCATTGAGTGGCCATTGATAACCAAAACTGTATCTTCTCTCAGGTCTACCCACATAACCTCACATTTGAAAGCTTGCAAACCCAGTTTTGAAACAGTGCATTGTTAAAATGCAATAATCGGACACTTCACCAAAATGGAGTGGGGGAAGTAGTCTGTTTCCAAAACCATACACATCATGTTTTGGTTTAAGGTGCGTGTCTCTGGCTTGCTCAGACAGAGCCAGGGCAGGAACTAGTAAACCTGAGAGGATAGGAGGACCAAGGCTGGGATTAAAACTCCATTACAAGTAGACAACTCACATAGGGTTCATCAAAGTTTGGTGTGGTTAGGGATAGCTTGTATCTATCTGGTTTTATCCTCTGTTTGGTATAATAAACAAGTTCCTCAAATTCATATGTCCTGACTTTGGGGTATTTTCTTTTTAATTAACAGAAATAAAAGACCCAGAAAACTAGATTCACGAAATAACTAACTCACCATGGGATCTGGATGAATAAGGACTTCATCTCCCTGGGCTAGTTTCCTTAGTAAAGTAGGGGGAAATGTTATCTTGCAAAATCATTATGAGAATGAAAAGATAACAGGGCTGGGTGTAGATAATGATTAGAGTGTGTTTTGGGCATGTGAGAGGGCCCAAACCTTAGCACTGAGGACAGGGGTGAACATACATTTATATTTATTATTTATGATTATCAACTCTGTAATAAATCTGTCTAGTAGAAAAGTAGAACAAGTCCACCTAAGCATACATTTTGACAATGTACATGTTGGTGTTGTCCAAGAATTATAAATTGTTGCTTGAACTACAAGTCACCAAAATAAAAAGTGCAATCCATCAGACATCAAGAAAAATGACAAAGTTTTATTTTAGTTTGAGCATTTCGAAATTACTTGATCAACACATTTCTTATTTGACAAACTTGTATTTCAAGAAATAAATCCATTAGATGCAGTAAGAATTATGGTATTATACCCTACTACCTTAGTCTGAAACACAGTTCCAAGTTTTTAGACAAAGAGGTACATACAAAACTAAAAGATAACTCTGGGAGACAGAAAGCACGGATCAAGGCCAGAATCCTAATGGATTCAAATGGTTGGGAAAACCTATGTTGAGCAAAAACAGAACAGCTACTTTGAACACAGCACTGCTCAGAGTAACTTAGGACCTACCCAACCTCTACATACTGGAATTAAAACTACTTCCCAAACACACCCAGGGACAGTAATTCCTGTAGCAAATTTCCCCCCAATATCTGCAGCCTAGGGATTAAAATCAGGGTATACCATAATCAACCAAGCAGCAGCCTTGGGAAGATGCCCAGTAGGAGACTGTCCACAGGCAGCAGATGGTGTTCTGCAAACACAGACCAAGCAGGGAATTCTACCAACAGGGAGGGGGCTTCTCTGGTTAACAGTGAACCAGTATTAGTTAACCCACTGGTTTGTATTAAATAATGTAAAAGCTACCAACATTTATTCTAGAGCAAAAATCAATTTCTTAGCACTGATTAACCTGAACTCACAAGTGAACACATTGTCCATCCGGGTTTCAATGTTTAGTTTCTGTAATCAGAAAGTCAAATGTCAGTGGGATGGAGGACATGTTAACCTTGAGCAGAGCAGGCCTCAAGATATCCATCTATGTGTAATTCAGTGACAACAAAGGGCAGCCCGTCCAGCACCTGAAGCAACGCAAAACAAAACAAAATTAAACAAAGCACCTGAAGTGCAGGACTACTATCCTTAAGATCTGAACCTAATGCTCCAGAACACCTGACCACTGACTGCACTAAATGTTCAAGTCAATAGGCTGAGAATAGTGACAAACAGATTGGCCAAACAAGCTTTTTTATGAGGGCGCAAGCCTAGGCACAAACACAACACCAATAACTTAATATGCTTTCCAAACCCTATGTGTTAAGACTAGAAAACATTTCCCAAATGTACCCACAGAGAGTAGTAACTCTTGTAGCAAAACTCTACTGCAAACAGGTCCAGAATCTTCTAATGCTTGTTGAGTGACCTTGGGTGAGGTATATCACTTCTGGACCTCAGTTTCTCCATTGCTAAAAGATGATGAGATCACCAGTCTCTTGGGGTAATTGCTAAAGTTAGCAATAAATGTGTAAAGCTTTTAGCACAGAGTAGGTACCCAATAAGACATAGTTTACCAAGCACAGTTGCTCATGCCCATTACTTGGGAGACTGAGATAGGAAGATTTCTGTGAGTTCAAGACCAGCTTGAGCTAGTAAAACTCTAGACCAACCTAGGGTATAATGTGTAACTCTGCTTCCCACCTCCCCCTGCCAAAAAAAAAAAGAAAAATGCAGGTTCATGTTATAACCTTACTGAGAACAGTTCTGGAGAGGACACAGAAAATCTCACCAATTAATCATTTGGTAAATGATTCTGTTCAGTATCATAGAAGCTGCTAAGTGGATGACCTGTGTCAGCCACTTAATGGAGTCATGACAGAATGCTGTACCGAAAAGATCACTCAAGAGCCCAGACACTAAAATACCAGAATCACTAACATTTTAACAACACCTTAAACACATTCAGCATTAATTCTGTTAAATATTTTCAAACACTCAATGCAAAAGTGCAAACCCAGACACACATGGCTGCTAATAGTTTCCTGCCAAACACCAAAGAGCAGGCACAGTCATTTGCCCTCCATAACTTGCACCTACTTTTACAGGCAGAGGGTCTGTATACTTGCCCTTTTTAGACACCAAATATTACCCCCTGCAAAACAAAAAAAATCTAAGTTCCAGCTTATTGGATTGTTTTCTTCTATTTCTTTTTTCTTTTTTAAGTCCCTAATGAGCCTGGACTGGGAAGAGGAAAAGTGGTGAAATAATAAGGCACAGGTGCTTCCTGCCTAATTAAAAGAGTTTACAGCTGCACTGAGTCATCCCTAGGGATTAGCCATGTGCATCCTTTGAGTGGCATGCAGCTCCGTCAGGATCCATGCTGCACGTGCTGCCTTCCCCTTCCTTGGTAAAAATATGACTAGCAGGTAACTGGGGCTATTTTCTGTTTCCCAGCTTTCCTCCCTATGGGCATCCCAGATCGTTTGTATTTCCTGGAGTCTAAAAATAATGAAATAAAAAAATAGTGAAATAACCCAAAAATATGAGGCGCAGTGCTCAGCAGTTCACAGTTTGAGATATACTGAATCAAACTGTACCATCGGATGAAAAGAAAGATGCAAATGAATGTACTTGCTATCATTTCTGTGCATGTGTTTAGATCATATGTGTAAATGTAAGGATAGTCATATAATAGGTCAGAGAGGTGGCTCAATGGGTGAAGGCACTTATTGCCCAACCTGATGACCTGAGTTCAATGTCCAGGATCAACATGGTAGAAGGAGAGATCAGATGCCTACAAGTTATCCTTTGACCACATAAATGTGCCACAGCACAAATATACATACAAACAAACAAATATTTAAAAGAAAAAAAAAACTTAACGAACTACATTCATATATTTTTCTCACACAGCCGAATGGACTGGATATGAAAGAGGTTCTTTTAATATTTTACCACATATAAACTCTGTAGCCCCAGCATAATAACATTCTATCTTTACTCAGCAAGAAATCACCTAATGGCAATTTTTTAGTTATTATTATTGTTGTTGTTATTATTACTATTATATTGGTTTTTCAAGACAGGGTTTCTCTGTCTTGGCTTTGGAGACTGTCCTGGAACTAGCTCTGTAGACCAGGCTGAACTCAAACTCAAAGAGATCTGCCTGCCTTTACCTCCCGAGTGCTGAGACTAAAGGCATGCACCACCACCGCCCAGCCTGCCTAATGGCAATTTTGTGGCATGTATATATGTGGTGGTATCCATATGTATTTTCACATGTGTGTAGACATATATGTGTGTTCAGGAGGACATACACATGTGTGTGTACATGTTGAGGCCTAAAGCTGATGTCAGATTTTTCCTTCACCACTCCCTATCTTGTATGTTGAAGTATGATCTCTCAATAGAACCCAGAGCTCATTTTTTTTAAAAAAGGCTAGTCTTCTGGGGATCACAGGAGGGGCACCATGACCATCTGGTATGTAGGTGCTTGGAATCCAAACTTGGGTCCACAAATCTGCACAGCAAATGCTTTCTTTATCCAGGGAATTATCTATTTAGCCCTTAATGTCACTTTTCTTGAGTATACCCTTGTGTTTAATGACATATAGTATGGCACATACTAGACACCTATACACCAATGCCCATCATGACACTAAGGGAACCCAAACAACAGAAAAATGAAGTTGAGAAGGTGAGTGATTATGGGGGACTAAGCTGGGAAGAACTCTTTGCTGGACACAGTTTTACTCTTTGAAACTGTACAGTTCATGAATATGCAACAGTTCTAAAAAGTTACTTTTTGGTCCCTCTAAAAAATCTTATCTGAAACACTGAATTGTTCTTTTGTGGTTTTTAAATATTTATTTTATGTTGTGTGAATATTTTGCCTGTGGTACATTTGTGCACCGTGTGTGTGTGGTGCCCAGAAGGCCAGAAGAGGGCATCAGACCTCCCAGAACAGATGGCTGTGAGCTACCTCATGGAGGCTGAGACTGACCACTGGTTCTCTGTAAGAGCAGCTAGTGAGTGCTGTTAACTGCTGAACCGGCTCTACAGCACCAAATCAGTATTTTTAAAATTAATGTTTTACCAGTTTTTACTTCTTTAACTTTATGCATAGTATTTGCCTTTTTTGCATATAAAATACAGAAACTTGTGGAAACACAAACAGCACATTTTATCTGATGTTCGAAATTATATTTAATCTTTACTTTTCTTCATTATTAATAGTATAACATTAAATAGAAGTTGTGTTCAGAGACAAGCATGGGGGTTCATGCCTTTAATCCCACATATCTGTCAGTTTGAGGCCAGGCTGGCCAACAAAAAAGAATTTTAGAACAGCCAGGCCTACAGAGAGAAGGGGGGAGGGAGGGAAGGAGAGGGGAGGGAGGGAGGGAGGGAAGGAGGGAGCAGAGAGAGAGGGGGGGAGGGAGGGAGCAGAGAGAGAGGGGGAGGGAAGAAGGGAGGTGGGTGAAATAAAACAACACAAAAGCCTTGTATTTCAGACAAGAAATTAAAATCTTTTAAGCTCCCCAACATGTAAGACTTTTAAGCACATGTTTTCATTCTGCTTCACCTTATAACACCTTTGTATCATAAAAGCCCTGCTACATTCTGGGATTAAAGTGCCTGGCCCTTTCCCCTCTCATTTCCTTTGAGCCAATTTTTGTAAAGCTAGCCAGGCCCAAAAGACTAAGGTCAGACCCCAGCCAATGGAGGAAAGACACAGTCAACACCTTCATAAACCAAACCAAGTCCTGACCTAAAGTGCTTGCTGTTTTGCTTCCCTGAGCAGTGCACCCTCTTGATCAAGAGCAAAGTGCTCGCTTGTCAAGACACTTCACCTGGAGCAGTGGTCTCTTTCTTTGTGATCCGGACTTTTTATTGACAATAGCACTTTTGCAAGAGGGCAGGGGTACCCTATGCACAAAAACAACACTAGTGAAATTCTTCTATATATACACACATAAGAATATCTAAAACCCAGGACAATGACAACACCAAATGCTGGAAGGATGTGGAAAAGCAGGAACTCTCATTCATCGTCATGGGAACACACAATAGAGGGGCAAGTGTGGAAGGCAGCTTGGCGCTTACAATTTAGATTTTCAGTTTCGAGCCTAGCCTTTAATGGCTGAGCCATCTCTCCAGACAGGCACTTAACAATCTAAAACATAATCTTACCACACGGTCTTGCAGTCAGGCTCTCATTTTTCCCAGAAAAGCTGAAAACCTACATCCAGGAGAGAACACTTGCAAGTCCAATTTAGAGCTGCTTTCTCTCAGCTTGGAAATAAGGCCTACTCAGGTAAGCACATCAGAACAAGAAGGGATCCGTGATGGTGAGGTATGGTGAATACATAGCACAGGGCAGTGAAAACACTCTGACACTTACTGTAACAGCAGTCCATGTCTATAGTCATCTGTCCAAATCCATAAACTATACTACACCGAAAGTGAAGCCTAATGTCAACTGTTGTTAGAGGGATAGGGACACATCAAGTGGGCTCCTAAGGTATTAAAAATGTATCCCACCCCTTATGGTAGTAGTGCTAACAGTGGAAAGAAACTATGCCAGCGGGCACCTTGCTCTCACTGATGCTGGTAATTGAACATGCTCTAACAAATAAAATCAGTTTAAATAGTTTAAAAGCTATTCAAACAAACATAAATACACAAACTATGCTAAATGGACTTTATAGTTACAAAATAGATGTCTACACACTGAGGTAGGTTCAGAGTAACTACAAATAAATTCCCAGAATTAAAAAATGTCATTAAATCCCTAGACAACTTCTGTAATTTGAACAGTAAGCTATTCAACTCTATTAATCACACTAGCTTTCCTCGTCTTTTACATTTGTTCATCTTGATTAGCACCCTGGATCTAGAAGTGATCAACGTTGTTATGCTCCCAAGGATCTAAAGGGCACCCGGCTGCTCAGCAGTCATCAACTGGCTTTTTTTTTTTTTTCCTTGTGCTACAAATGAGTTATTTTCACTCTACTGTTTAGCTGCTAAGCATGTCCGCTTAAATTATTGTTTTCCTACGTCCAGTGAATTTTGAATTATTCTTCACTCACAATTGTCCCATCAATAAATAGATGCAAGACAATGAGAATGTTCGTGAGAAAGTAAGAAGAGTTCAGCTGTACACAAGAGAATGGTCTTTCTGAAGGAAGGAAGGAAGGAAGGAAGGAAGGAAGGAAGGAAGGAAGGAAGGAAGGAAGGAAAGTAAACACTAGCCCAAAGGGTACAGACTTGGAGTCCTGTAACATCTGGCAGAAATGATCTGTTCCAAGGACACTGATTGTACAGGAAACAAGGCAGCTCAGTAAATACAAACTATCAGCCTACCTAATCCTGCTCAACTCACTGCATCAGCTTCTCCTCTAGACAAAAGTGAATTAATCTCATTGAATTTGAGTTAGTTTTCACCCCTAGGAGATGAAATGCTGACTTCTGATTCCGAAATTATAAATGTATGAGCAACTATAGTTTCCATTCCTTAACCTCCAAAATGCTTACATAAGCGAAGCTTCCCAGGAGACACCTTTACATATTCTAGCCTATGTTCCCCCTCCCTCCCAACCCTTCTCCTGTGGACTTCAATACACTGCAAAAAGAATTTCCATTCCACCCTCTCAGCCTTCTCTTAGCATCTGTCTGCTGCTCTGAATATCAAAACTCAATAATTTTAACCATACATCTTAGACTTGCAAGCACCTTGCCTCCTTTCAAAATTTTTCAATTTTATCCCCTTTATATCTATTTCAGATTCATAGAAACTTGTGAATAACAGAAATCTACGTGGTTACCAGTCTACTTTCTGCCCCAATGTTCAGTACACACACTTACTGAGTGACCTAGACTAGGCAGAGAGCACAGAACCCGAGAAGGGGAACAACATTTCCAAAGAGCTACAATCATTACGGGGAGTTCCATATTTCACAGATTACTCCTATTATACTGTTTGTAACTATAGTGGTGTCTGTGGTATATGCATGTGTGTGTAAGCGTATGCATGCACATGTTCAGGCCAAAGGTCAATGTCAGGTTTCTTCCTCATCACTCTTCACCTCATTTTCTGAGACAAGGTCTCTTCACTAAACCTGGAGTCCACCAGTTGGCTAGAGTGGCTAATCAATGAACTCTAGGATCCAGTTGTCTCTGGCCATCATGCCCCATAATGAAGTTGCAGATGCAGGCCATCACACCAGCAAGCCCTTTACCCACTGAGCCATCCCCAGCTCTGTGATGATGAACCTTTATCAATGTATGAGCAACTGGCGCTTCTACTTGATGAGACTGAGACTATCCTTGAAAATTAGCAAACCATAGCTCTGTGTTTGAGGGCATTTCCAGGGAATAAGGGAAACAGATTTACTCCGAATTTGGGTAGCATCACGGGGGTGGGAGTTAGGACAGGATGAAATAAAAGGCAAAAGGGAGAGTGGAGAGAGTGGGTACTTTTGCTCCACTCCGCGTGTGCCCAAGTACATGCACAAGGATACACCTGTGCATGCGTGTGCATGTGTTCAGCCGGCTCTGAGGTGAGCAGCCACTACTATAAGCCCCCACCACGGTCCCACAGGCTGAAAGCACTGAAGCCACAAGTCAAAATAACCCTTTCCTCCCTGGAAGCTGTTTCTCTGGAATCTTGGTCACAGATGTAGTAGGCTATTTAACACAAGAAAACTGATTTGCATCACATATATCTGCTCTCCTATCCACAATCACCTGTATTTTATTCTTCTAAATAAACACCTCAGATACAATTTCTATGAGACCTCTGTAATAGTCATTAAAGCCAGTGAAATTCAAAACAAGTAGTTCTAAAATTACTTTTCTTAAGTTGAAGTAAGTGGAACACAAATATTGAATCTACAAATTCTGCCAGTCAAATATAAACACTGTCTGAATTTCTAGTACGGAACCATCTCTTTTTAAAGTTCTGATACATGTGTCATATAAAAACTTACTCTCTCTTCCTCAGATGCAATCACCTCAAGGCACTCCAGATATATAACCTCCTGGAACTTGAGAAGTATTTATAAAGCAATGCAACGTAATTAAATTTGGTCCATTTTGCCATGTTCAAGGAGATTCTTAACATTTACTTAATTTCACATTTCAAACAAAAAAAATTAAGATTAAACTGGAATACCTCCCGTGGGTTTTTTATTTATATTACATTTATATTTAATAAGGACACAATAGAGTGGGACTGCAATTTTATAGTCATAATTGGCTTGACTTTCAAACTGAGAGATCATAATTACCCAGAACACACAAACATGGTTTTGCTTTGTGTTACCATTTCAACCCACTGCAGAATTAGTTAATGTTGCCTATGTTGTAGGAAGAACCCTATCACATGGTATACTGCCAGACTATGACAATCTGTAATGAAAAAAAAAAAAAAAACCTTAATCTAAGGAGTTAATTTCCTGATGTTGGTCCACATTTCAGCATTCACTTTCAACTTTCTGAAAAACTCTGTTACCAGGTGAGCCTGATGGCAATGCCTGTAAGCATTGCTGTTCAGGAGGCTGAGACAAGAGGGTAACAGGTTCAAGGCCTGTCTGGGCTACAAGTGAGATCAGAATCAGCCTGTGAAACCCTGTCTTAAAATGAAAGGGGAGGGGGAAGTAAGGATTGGAAAAATAATCCAATGATAAAGTACTTTTCTTGCATACACACTAGGTTGTATTCTGCAGTGCAGAGGTCCGCCGCACCTCCCCCCCCAAAAAATTTTTTTGTTAATCATGCTGGAACTAACTCCAATGAACATATCAACATGAAAATTCTTACATGTATTTCAAATAAAGGGGGGTGTGGAATAGATATTTACGTTGAGTTTTCAAAGACATGAACAAACACCGGAGTATGACAAGTAGGTACAATATTCAATGTATTACATGATCTGCCTATATCATTTCTCTGACTCTTCAAAAATGCCAAAATACAAGTATTATGTGACCAGTTTCCCCACAGAAATGGAGAGTCTAAGAGATGGAATACTATATAACAAAAAGCTCAAATTCTAACAAGGGTGTGCAACCTTTTGTTACTGCAACCTGACATTATATACAATTGTGCCGAGCCACTTTCACATCCATTCTGGGACACATGCAGCCTGTGGGCCTCAGGCTGAACATGCCTGCCTACGGGGTGAAAAGCCATGCAAAGTCAGCCAAAGAGCACCAGACTACATTAAGTTCACAGAACAACATCAAGGAAGAAAGTGGAAGACAGGATGTCTGCACTGCTGTGCAGCTCCCTACAAGCCCGTGTCCACCTGGAGCTCTAACTGACTGTATTTAGAAACAGACCATTTGCAGACAAAATCAGTGAAGAAGCACTAGATTAGAGCAGGCCTTAAGGCTAATATGACTAATGTAGTTTTTAAAAGAGGAGTCACTTGGACGTACCTCAACACACACCCCCACACACACATCCAACAATAGTATGAAAGGGACAGAAAACAAGAGTAAGTCAGTTTTCCCTCATTTAAAAAAAAAAAAAAAAAATCCCAAGATAAAGTTCCCTTTAGCTCCCAGTTTTGGAGGTTTCAGTTTGTGACCAACTGGCCAACTAAATTGGACCCAGGTGATTCAGAATTAGTCCCAAGCACCTGCAAGGCAGCTCACAATTCCTGTAACTCCATCTCCCAGAGGGAGCTGACATCTGTGGCCTCAGATATGTACTCCATGTACACACACCGCACACAGATACATATACACATAATTTTACAATTATTAGATTCATATTATCTTATGTGTGAGTGATCTGCTTGCATGTGTACATGTGCAACACATGTGTGCTTGAGGTCCAAGAAGTTCAGAAGAGAGCACTGAATCCCCTGAAACTGCACCTAAGGAGTGGCTATCAGACATCACATGTAAGCTGGAACTCAAGTCTAGGTGCTCTGCAACAAGTGCTCTTAGCCACTGACCCATCCTTCCAACCCCAACATACATTATTTAAAATTAAAAAAAAAAATTTAAATCCCCAAACCCAAATTACAGCTCACAGCTATACAGCAACAAAACCAGAGAATGCTGGTGGCTGGCAGGAACTCAAGACACAAGAAGGGATCCCTCACAGATTTCAGGTCCTCCTTGACTTTAGGATTCTAACTCCCAGAACTTGAAAACGACATGCTTCTGTTGTTATAACTAGTCAATTTTTAAGGCAGCCTGGAGAAGCTCTGTAATGAATCAAGTGGCATTGCAATGCCAGCAATCCCCAAGGATCCACCTACCTCCACTATCTACCCCATCAGAACCAGCACATTCAGCTTTGCTCCTGGATGCTAGAGACCAAATTCAGATCTATGGCAGGCATTTTTATGGTTGAACTATCCACCCACACCCTGAGAGACATTTTTTTAAAAAAAAATAATTTTAAATATAAGGAGAATTGCCAAGGAGACATGGTGGGTGGTAAAAAGACAGCAGAGGAAGCTGGCCAGTCATGTACAGATGTCCATACTGTGCAAGATGTAAAGGCATCTAATAATGAACATGCTGGGGCTTCTACTTGCCTCTTCATAGGCACAGCATGGCCCAAGTGTGATTGATGTATTCTCATCATCACACAGAAGCAGTTCCAACTAGTATCAGCTCTCTACAACAACAGAGAACAGGAACTTAATCTTCCATGCGTCATCGATGAATCTGGATTTTATATTGAGTAATGTGAAGTAATTGAAGAGACTTTAAGTATTAGACTCAGCTGTCTCTGTGAACAGAAACATAATTTGCCTAACACTGTTTCATCACTTATGAGATAACTGTGATAATTCAAGGAGATGTATGAATAATTAAAGTTAAGCCCATCTGTAAAAAGAATGCTACTTTGGCTCTTTAACAATTGATGTACATTTAAATGTTAGATGAAAAAGCAAGTTTTCCTGTATTTATAGCATTAAAAGGTTTACACATTTCTTAATCAGGTGCTCTTTCATTGAACTAAAATAGGATCACAAGCCCCAGTCAAATCTTCCCACACATCCATTTCTAGCCTTGCAGATCCTGAAATGTCTATCAGTATAGTATAGAGATCCGCCATGCAGGGGGCAGATGCCTGTAGTAGATACTGTAAATCACTGCTCTAAACGTTCTAAGCACATAGTGGGAAAGAGAGGGTGGGAGAAATGGTTCCACAGATCCCCTGAACACACGGAGAAGCTGGGCAGGCTTGGGGACTACCTGTAATCCCAATTTGAGGGAGACAGAGACAGTGAATTTCCAAAGCAAAGAAGCCAGCCAGACTAACTGAAACTGTTGAGCTCTAGGTTCAGTGAGAGACCCTGCCTCAGTATATATAGTGGGTCAAGACACATTGCACACAAATGAAAGTGTCAAAGAATAAATTTTTAAAACTCTAAAAAATTAAATTATCCATATGTTAAGATAAACATATAATAAATGTATATTAAAGAAGATATGTTCAAAGAAGATATCCCAGGTCAACCTCAGATTTCCACTCACATACATGTGGGGGGATACTAAGGAGAAACCAACATATTATACAGCATAAAGGCACAGTGAGGCCATCTACATCTAAAATTATCTAGGGGCAGGAGTAAATACAAAGAAAACAATGACATACATGAGTGAAAATACCCTTAAAAACAAACAAAAAGGCTGGGTATGGTGACTCACGCCTTTAATCCCAGAGCTTGGGAGGCAGAGACAGGTGGATCTGTGAGCTCCAGCACAGCTAGGGCTATACAGAGAAAAAGAAAAAAGGAAGAAGGAGGAGGAGAAGGAGGAAGAGAAAGAAGAAGAGGAGGGGGGGGGAGGAAGAAGAAGACTACAGTAAAACTCATTGAGGTTTTTGTTTGTTTTAAAAGTAATTGAGTAACTGAAAAGAAAACAAAAGAGTCAGTCACAGTTTGCTTATGGCATCCCAGCAGCGTTCCCACAGTGGTTTCTAATGGAAAAGAGACATTAAAACCCTGTCTCAGGCCCTGTGTTTAGAAACCCGAATCTTATACAGCCCAGCTTCAGCCTCTCCACACAGCATATGGGAATAAAACCTCACAAGGCAACTGTGAGGATCTGTGAGCTCACAGTGGCAAATTGGAGCTAGCAGGATGGTTTGGTGGGTAAGAGCACTCAATGTGCAAGCACATGGACCTGCGTTTAGATTCTCAGTAACACATAAAAAGCAAGGCAAGGCAGGGTGCCATAAACCCATAATCCAGCACCGGGAGCCCCTGGATCTCACCACCAAGCCAGTCTAGTTAATGGGGAAGTTCCATGTTCTGCGAGAGAACTTGTCTCCCAAGGGCGGGGGGGGGAGAGTGGAAATCAAAAGATGAAAATACTCAATGCCACCCTTGGCTTCCACAGACATGCACAAGAGCACATATGTGGCACATACATACATACATACATACATACATACATACATACATACATACACACACACAATACAAAAGCTCAGAACCATGCCAGGAACATAGTCAAGTACCGTATAAAAGATGGCTATTATTTGTACTTTTTGAGCACCTTGGTGAATTTTTATCCACAAGATTCTCCGAGGAGTCTTGCAAATAGTAAACCAGCTTGCAGGGACACTTTTATTCCCATTACACTTTCTCTTTGGGCAACTCAACGAGTCCTACTGAGTTCAGGGTGGGATGTGCAGCCCCAGGCCTGTATTGGACCTGGACTCCCTCTATACTTCTCACCCAGTAAGAGAAATCTGTTTCCCAGCAACAGGAGCTGGCAGAGGTGAAGTCATGATTCACAGGGTAGTTCTCCAGGTAGAGTGTTGGACCAGCATGCACTAAGCCATCAGTTCAACCTTCGGCAGTAAGTAAACCAGGTGTGACTGCACAAATTTATAATCCCAGCACTTAGGAAGTAAAAGCAAGATCATGAGTTCAAGATCATCTTCCAAGTGCAATGAATTAGAGACTAACCTAAACTACATGAGACTGTTTCAAAAGTAAAAACTAAACATTTAAAAGAAAACTCAGATCCATGATTAAGCCCTTTTAAATTTCTATTTCCTCATCCACTGAGTCATCCTTGACATTTCCTTTAAAATATAATCCCAGAGTAATAAAAGGCCTCAGTGGTATTTTTTCATATTTTTGGTAGCACTTAAGAAGCTGGTGTAAAGGTCACACTCAATGACAATAAAGGGCACCTTGCCCAAACTTGTATAAAAACAACTCACTTTGGCCCAACAAGGACAAATACAAACAGAGTCAATGACACACAACTCCCTGGGGAGAGCTGGGCAAACAAAAAGAATTCTCTTCACTGTATTATACCTCTTCCAACTCACAAGACTTAGAATACTGACAATTAGAATATGATAAATTAGTAAACATGGAGGACACCATCCTCTCCCAAAAGGTAACAGTCTACACAGGTTGAACTATTTCTAATGTATTCACTTGGTCCTCACAAGCACCCTCAGATAAACATTTTCATCCCCATTTGGCAGACAAATAAATTGAGGCACCAAACATGGGATACCTGTGATTGATCAAACACAAATAAAAAGAAAATGGATCCAAATCAAAGTTCATATTTTTCTCATATATATATATATATATATATATATATATATATATATGTATGTGTATATATATATATGGTTATAATTAAATAATTTTTAAAATATGCTTTTAAATATTAAGTATTTTATAAGCACCTTTGTGTATATGCTCTCACTAATGCATGTGTGCATACATGTGCTCCTGCATTGCGCATATGCAGGCCAGAGGTCAACCTCAGGAGCTGCCTACTCTACCTCTAACATACTGCATCTCCAAAGCCACATGGCCAGAGCATTTAAATGGATTCCTGTCTATTAATGACCTCACCACTTTCTTTAAGCATCAACCAGACTTCTGACACTGAAAAGCCAATCCCACAACTGGACTTGGAAGCCATTTCTGTTGTTTTGGATTTCTCAAAATGAACTCAGCTTTGACTTGTATAAACTAAACCTGAAAAGAAATTTTATTATACTCTGATAAGACAAGGGTTTCCTCTCAATCCAAATAGACAGTGTTATTAAAGTTAAATAAGATGCTAGCAAAAGAATGTTAATCATTTCCAGCTAAAAGTATTTGTACTGGATCCAACACTAAGGTCTATCTATCCTGATGATGTCTTCCTCCCCTCCCCTCTTCCCTTCATCCCTTATTTCTATATAGATTTCCTGACACCAACAGGACACTTATAGACATCATCACACCCCGTAAAAATGAACTTTGAAAGATGTGACTGTTGCTTATGAAAATAAGAACTGGAGATGACACAAATGAAGATCTTTTGGCCAATAAATCAAAGGGCCCCGGCAGGATTTCTGTATAATGAGAAACCAAAGAAATAAACATAAAGTACTGCTTTAACATCCAATCAGTCAACAGTAAAATGGTTGACAAGAAAGCTAGCTTGGTTGGGAGATGTGCCTGTGGAAAGGGCTTTCAGTTCAGGCTAACCACAAGATCAACACCAGCCAGAAGTGTGACAAGGAGTCTAGGAGAAACAAGAGACTGTTAGACGACACAGTGAGGAGACACAAGAGACTGTTACATTACACAGTGTCAAATCAAGGGAAGGAAGAAAGATCCAGCCTGCAAGAGGGCCAGACAGACTACACCTGTGTTCAGGGAGCATGGCTATTTAACATACTGTGTTCCTTTGAGAAAAAGCAATCAGGAATGTGAGGTATCTCAAAATTAAGCCATTACAGGATTATGATCTCTGACTTTATAAAACTGCAGCCCAAGACCTCCATTGTACATAGTTCCCCCTTCCTTATGCTACAACACTTTTCCCATTGCATCTCTACTGGAGACCCCTGTTGTACCACAAACTGCACTGACATAATTAGTTGTTTCATTTTTCCCTGGAGGATACACTTTTTTATTTTTTCCCTGTTTTGTTCACTGATGCATCCCGGCAATGTAAAACAGACACACAACAGATGTTTAGTAAACTGCATGAATTCATTAATTCTTCTCAAAACATTGCAGACTCTTTATAACTGGAAAAGAGAAAGTGTACATGAAACATAACTGACACTGAATGATCAAATAATTACATATATATTTTACTCATCACAAACTCTGACACTGAGACAGCAAGATATTTTTCAATCTCAGATCTGTCATTTATATGCATCTACACTTCTCAGAGAAATAGGCAAATTGAAAAATACAAGCAGCTGAGAATAAGAAGAGAACATACTAAATTTGGGAGAGCAAACAGCATTTCTCTGTGTACTATTACAGTGACTAAGAAAAAGTAGGACAAGCATGCAATAACACTAGTTAGGGTAGAGGTAGAGGCTAGAGGATGCCAAGTTGGAGAGCAGACTAGGCTACATAGTAAGAACATGTCTCATAAACAATAAAATAAGTAAAAGATATAAAGATAAAGTACATTAAAGAAATTTTCAAATCTGACCCACAACAAAAGTCTCAATGAATGACCATCCATCCTCATGTAATGTCATTGGAGTTCAGTTCTTGTGATGTGTCATGTGAGGAACCCATCGTGAAAAGAGCCAGCTCATATTGACACCTGATCCAAATGTGTGCAACTTTTCCAAGCTCTGCATTCAGTGACAACAGTGGCTGTGTAACGCTGGCCATGAGGGTGATATTGTGATAGTGGAAACCGTAACTACTACACTCTGCCCAGAGCTGGCAATTAACCAAGGCACAGCACACTACTGAATACTCCTGAGGAGAGTATCTGAGGCAACAATATAACAATGCATTCACAAGTAGTTTTTCAGGCTGAACCAGGAGCACTGCTTAAACAGAAACTAGAAAACATCACTTGTCAAGGGCAAGTGGGAAGAAATGATGCATTGTTCTCCTCCACAGTCAACTGTTCTGCCAGTAGGAATTCCAACTGCTCACATTTCCTTTTTCTCTTGCCACCATAACAAAAGTTTGGCCTTGGTCCCTCTATTCAACTGTGTCCTTCCACCTGGAAAGATTCTAAAGCTACAATACATATGTAACTTCATTAAGTCTCTTGGGCATAGCTCTAAATATGTAGAACTTGTAATGCCTTTTTTAATTATGAAAGGTGTAGTCCTTTCTTCCAAAAATAACTACTTTCCTACAATAGGAGCTGTGGCATAAGAAAATATGCAACGTGTGACTTGTCTGTCATTACAGGCTGTAAATAAAACAATGAAATCTCTTATTGAGATGAACCCTCATCTGAATGAAATCGTTATAATCAAAGATGCAGTCAGCATTAGCCCTGTGAAATACAATGCTAATATGTGACTAGGCCCTACAAGCTTGTCATAGATCCCTTGCAGCAGTCAATGAAAGCCTGTGATAATGAGCCTGAGTGCAGAGCAACCTCCTCCAACCTATTATCTGTTCTCCTTCATCTAACTAACTCAAACTTACCTTTCAGAGCTGCTTCTCAAAATCCAAGGAACCTCTGCCATCCCATAGAGAACAAGGTGAAACAGAAAGGTGTTTACACTCAGAGCCACTGCAATCCACAGGAGACAGTGCAAACACCACCTCCTCAAGCAACCGACGCCTTTTCATACTGCAAAAGCTATAAAATATTTAAACTACAACTAACATTCACAAACTAAACACTATCAACCACAAAACAGGCTTGGGATAAAGCTTAGTGGTGAGTTCTTACTAGAAGTTACCAAGCCCTGGGCTGAGTCCCCAGAACAAAACAAACCAACTCATGGAAATGACTCAAGTGAAGAAGCCAAGGGATACCAAATAGTTTTAAAATAGAAAGTGGCCTGGGTCAGAAATCCCAGGTTCGGTGTATATGGTAGCACAAGCCTGAAATTCCAGCACTCAGAGGAGGCTGAAGCAGGAGGCCTACCAATCTGGGCTACACAGTGAGTTCCATGCCAGCCTGGTTATACTGCATGACCCTGTTTCCAAAAAACCAAAATGAAGGGATGAAGACTAGAAGGACTTACAACTCCATCCTGGATTCTAGTTCATTCTATGTTTTACTAACATTTGTGACATTGAGCAAGAATGCTAAAAAACAAATTATAGTTCCTTTCATCAGAGTGAAAAATGTTTTCTTGTGCATCTCATGAGCAGTTATACCACATGTCTAAATACTCCCTTCCCAGGAAGAATCCCATCACACTTTAACATAATAGGTTGAGTATACCTTATCTCAAACTCTTGGAACAGAGGTGTTTGTACATGTACAAAGTTAAGAGCTTGATAGTGTGACTCAAGTCTACAAACAAAAATTCTCGTACATTTTACATATACTTACTACAAAACATCTAAGGATAATTTTATTCTATTTTAATAATAAGTTTAATAAAAATAAATATAAATAAATAAAAACATTGTAAACACAATGTTTTAGGATTTCCCAGTACTATGTCATGCTGTGTCAGATTTTAAAGTATCTCAGATTTGGGGTTTTCAATTAAAAATTCTTAAATCTTCAAGGAACCACTCTAGGAAATGAAGGACACAGTGAAGAGCCTGAGAATCCAAGCATCTCCAGATAAAACAACCCTCACTGTGTTTTCTTTTGGAGGGGAAAAAAATGAGTATAAACCACACAAAGGACATCACTGAATGGTGTTCTTTTTTAAGTGAGCATTTTGTCTGATTTATGTACCATTTTCTGCTTTCAGTTACCTTAAACTAACACAAAGAAAGCTTCACTGCAGACCTATGGACTGTGTTCCAATTCTTTCACTGCACTGTCCAACATGAAAGGATTCCAGACATCCTGACCCAAACTTGCATGTAGCTATTAAGAGCACCAGAACTACAGCCCTGAGGAAGACGTGACTGACTACATGTAGTTATGCCTCAAGCTCACTCTCCTTGCGTTAAGTGCACATTTACTAATGGCAACTTAGAACACACAGGAACACTGCCTTTCCTTACGGAAATCACAGAAGTGCATTTTAATGCATTCTGTAATTCTTGCTTTGAGAAAGTATAATAAGCATTTATGACATACATACACACACATACACCTTGCAAAAAACAAACACACAAAACAAATCTAAAGCTCTTAGTGGTAAAAGACAGGACACAAAATTGAACATGACAGAGAAACAAAGAGGGAAAAGGGCATTCAAGACTTTGTCAACTATTGCTCTTAGAGCAGTAAGAGGCTGGAAAAATTGCTGTCTTGCTTGGATTAGATAACTTATCTATATTTTCCTAAAACTCTTCTAAAACAGGAGACATCAGGGCACCTACAGTCCCTACTTCAGAAGCCACAGCCCCTTTCAGCCTTCTATCTTCAACATCCATCAGCAAGCATGTGTTCCTGATGGTCCTAGAGTCCACCTATTAAAAAAAAAACTGAATAGCTTAGCAATGAACATTCAACAAGTCTACCAATTAATCGTGTCTTCTGGTCATATAAATAAATCTGTCATATAATAAATTGGAATCATGGGTTTTCCAAATTCTACCATGTAGGTCAAAATTCAAAAGAAAGATCATCTGTGGTGGAAAATACTCTGAAAAAAAGAAGAGATTAAATAAGAAGTCCCACACTTTCTATTCTGGGTTCCAACCTCTCACGAGACTCTACTTGACCCTTGTCTGCTAGCTCTCCCTTGCTCTCTATTGAAGTCGCTTTCCAATTAAGCTAGTACCTGGAACAAGAACTGATTCTTTATATGGCTTAGATGAAGTACTATCCTATAGTGTCCTATACCACCCTAAATTGTCTTAATTGTTCTATCCATTCAATAACAATCAAGAATAGCTGATTAAAAGAGGAAATACTGCCATCCATGTCTAGGTAGGATCTAACCAAAACTGTTCTATTTAAAAATGAGCATAAAGAGAAGTTTGCATTCTTTTCAATAAAAAAACATAAATAATCGAGTAATCCATTCAAATACCCTCTCCTTGGAGTCTAGAGAGAGTACAGAGTACAGTAGCAGCTAAATTGATAAGCATTTGTGACCCCACACAGTTTCATTCAGGGTCCCATGCATAGATGAAGTCAAAATTGTGTTTTGAAGCCATATGGAGGTGTGATCAAGATAAGGAATCTTTTCCCATGATAGATAGCTAACAATGCTATTTGCCAAGACACCTGGTTCCAGCTAGGCATGGTAATGCACTTGGAGGTAGAAGGAGGAGGGTCTCTGCAAGTTCAAGGTCAGCCTGGTATACATAGCAAGTTGCTTGGGTGGCAAAAGGTAGGGAAGGGGCACTGACCACTTGTCTAAGAAGAAATGAAGGAAGAGGAGGAATCCGAAGGAAACCTTGAAGTTATATTCTGAGAAAATAAAAGTAAAGGACTTGCACAACTATCTACTATTGTAAGTACTAGAAGCAGGATACTGAGAAGGCAGGCATTGTTTCTACCCTGGTACACAGCATGAGCTTCTCAGAAAAAAACAAGTTCTAAAAAGGAATGAGAAACAGTGTAATGATAAAGAAAACAGAGGAAACTATTAGGAAGGGTTATGTTTCCCAGAATCTAGGGTGTCACAACAGAAACACCCTTAAAAAAATACCCTGAAGCAGAAGTCTGAAATACACACACACACACACACACACACACACACACACACACACATCAGTTAGCTACAAAAATAAAATGCAATAGAGACTATGATTATCATGTGAGAAGTGCAAGTGGCAAGAGCAAGTGACTGGGTAGAATTTGAAGTGAAGCTCACTCACAGGTGACTGGAGAACTTGCCCTGAGGAACAGGAAGTGCCAACAGTGGCACAGGCGAGCTCTGTAGCAGGACGCGAAAGAGGCTTTGCTTCTGCCAACATCACTATCAGGTAGATTTTGTTTTGTTCGTTAGAGATGGGTTTCTCCCAATGTTGCCCTGGCTAGCCCACAAAGTCTCAGGTTCCTCTTCCCTCAATCTAACACCCCCTCTTCTGGAATTAGGTCTGAAATCACCAAGTACTTGGAACTGGTCCCTCGGAGAAAAGTAACACTGAAGAGATGCAGGGTTCCAAGAGCCATCAGGACCAAAGGAGAGACACTGGAGAGTACCCAGTCAGTCACTGTCAAACAGATGGACAAGGCCAAGAACTCTCCTCAGTCAACACACAGAATCATGAGAAATAGCAACCCATTATTTCAAAGCCACCAGTTTTGCAGGTTTTTCCCCATTTGAATACTGTGGATATTAAAATATTATAGATAACAGTAGGCTGAAAGGTACTGACTATAAAATACAAAATGGCAGAATGGGGTTTTCCAACATTTCTGAAGCTGTTGACAATCCATGGGTTAACCACAAATCTCTTCTCACTTACCTCCAAACAGTATATGCAAAGAGAGTCCAGGGGAACATATGGGTGAGTCAGGGTGGGGAAACCCAGCATAGGACTTTGTACCTTGATTGTCCCTTAAGTGGTAAAGAAAACAAAGAAAAGTGAGGTGAGTTATCAAAGAGATAAAGGGTTACTTACTACACCAAAGTGCTAATCCACCAAGAGAGCACAGAAACAAATTGTGTTTGCCTTGCCAAAAGAAAGGACATTCAGCACAATTTGAATCAGACTGTTTTCTTTAAGGCTCTATCTAACTTTCTTTACACAAAAACTTTCCTTGTGGTGCTGGGTAAGTCTGTACAGTTTGCCAAAGATCTCTTCCATTGGTCCCAGAGACCCTCATTGGGAGGTGAAGAGCAAAGGAAGAGGGGGCCTGTATGCTGGAATCTCAATTCCAACACGTTAGTACTGTCCTGAGATTGCAAAATCCTATCCCAAGGACAGCATCATCATAAGCGCTGGTGATACTCAGTCCTCTCAGGCAACACTTTGGTAGCCCTGGCCCTTTTGCTTCTGATTTTTCAAGGTTAGGAGGGTCTTTGTGTGTTTTGAGTGACAACAGTCTGGATTCAGTTCAGGAAATCCTCTCCCTCCCCAGATGGCTAACCAGGAAATTGTTTATAATTCAGTTTGTTCCTGGAAGTGACCTAACCCACTCACTTGCCTTGGGGGATGATGGCCCTCCCTTGGCCAATCTGTGGCTGAAGGCTCTACCACAGAGCCACTGGCAGTCTGTATACAGCATGAATCCATCCCAAATATGTGTTTCCTACAAGGTCTGCACTGGATATGCAAAATCACAGCTCATTGTGCCTCACCTGCTAAAGGAAAGTTAGTAAGACCATTTTTGTAAAGGGAAAAAGTACTGGGGATTCAACCCAGGGCCTCCTGGATCTATGCAGGTGCATTAGATTGAGCCACCATCTCCCCTACAGCAAGTTTTATTTATGCTTCCCTGTAATTAACCAACAGAATTGTGGAGTATTGTGTGATATAAAGAATGGGAAGAATACAAAGAAATGATATCAAAATTAGTAATTTTAGGGGTTGAAGACCAGGCTCAGCGCTGGCCGTTCTTCCAGTGGACCCGGATTCTATTCCCAGCATCCACACAGCAGCACTTGACTGCCTAAAACTTCGGTCCCGAAGGATCAGCACTCTCTTCTGGCCTCCACTGGCACAGGCTACATGTGTGTTACACAGTCATGCATTCAGTCAAAATACCTGCATACATACAGTTAAAGCCTGCTCAGAAGATTGGTATTTTTACCTAATGGATGTTATTCTATTAGATCATTTCATTAGCATCTAAGTAATAAACAGGGGAAACCTGGCATTTGGTTTATTTGAAATCAAACTGTGACAATCAATTCCTTTTCTTTTCTTTCTTTTTTTTTTTCTTTTTTTAGATTTAATTGTTTTGTGAAAAAAGAGAAAAGTTTTCAGAATCAATGGAATGTGGACAAGAGAACACTATTAAAAGTTTGACCAAGCCAGGCAGCGCTGACACATGCCTTTAATCGCAGCACTCTGGAGGCAGAGGCAGGCAGATCTCGGTGAGTTTCATGCCAGCCTGGTCTACAGAGCCAGTTCCAGGACAGTCCGGGCTGCATAGAGAAACCCTGAGGGGAGAGATAAAAAAGAAAAGAAGAGAAAAAAATTTTACCAAGACCAAGCATCACTGTACATACATTTAATCCCAGCACTGAGGAAGCAGAGAGGCAGATGGATATTTCTATGAATTTGAGCCCAGTCTGGTCTACATAGTGAGTTCCAGGACAGCTAGGGTTACACAGAGAGACCTTGTCTCAAAAAGTAAAAAAAAAAAAAAAAAAAAAAAAATTTAAACTTAAGAAATAAGTTCCATTGAAAAATTAAAATACATTTTAAAAAGTTACATGGTTTTTATGTGTAACCATCCATCCTATCAAATTCAGACACATACAAAGTAGAAATTTTTACCACTAAGAATTTTCTAGGCCACAAGTGTGGCTCATGCATTACACCTTGAGTTTGGTTCTTAGCATCCGTAAACCAGGCATGGTGGTACATGCCTGCAATCCTAGCATCTGAGAGGTAAAGATCACATGTTCAAAGTCATCCTTGGGTACACAGCAAGTCTGAGGCCAACCTAGGCCATGGAGACCTCAAAAAAAATTTTTATGCATCAAGTATCTAAGCTATGAATAAAAACAGAGCTCCTATGATTAAAAAGGAATTTGATCAATGGATAGGAACAATTTATAATCAAATCCTAAGCTACAGCAATTATTATTATTATCATCATCATCATCATCATCATCATCATCATCATCATCATCATCATCATTATTATCTAGAACAGGACTTGTAAAATGAGTTTTGTTTGTTTGTTTTTCTTGCTGCTTCTGCTGCTGCTTTGGGGTAGGGGAGGTCAAATCAAACCCATGGTTTTGCACAAGCCAAGCAAGTGCTCTACCCTGGTCTACCCTAGTCCCTACACTATATTTAATGGCCTTTAATAAATAAAGAGTTCTGGTCTCACTTCCCTGGCCAAGATGACCAAAGTGCTACACCCAGACTAGGAATGGGCAAAATGACACTATCAAAAATGGCAACCTCCCCACTGGTTACATGTGGAACCTGATACCATTCTCTGCATTGAAACAGGGCGATTTAAAGCTCAGAATAAAATAAATGGAAATAACATGATGCAGTCATTTCTTTGCATGTAGACCTCTTCTAAAGATCACAGATGGGACCTCCTAATCATCTAAAACAACAGCTATAAGTATTCCTTGGATGTGACAATGACATGAGACTTATTTATAGTTTTCCTGAGACTCATTAAACACTTCCTGAAAAGAGACATCACTGAAGTCATTCCATTATGATAGGCCAGCACAGCACAAAGGGAAAGGTCCTCAGAGACAAAAGGAAAGACTTAGCAGAGGGCAGTTCCTGCAGCCCTGTGGACTTTGTAGTGAGGATGCAACCACTGTAGGTAAACAGCAGGAACAGCTGTATCCTGCCCTGCAAGTTGCATTCATCCTGGAGAGGCACCAAGGTAAGCACCAGCGCTGTCACTTCTTTTTATGACCTCTTCAAAATCATTTAAATACGACTATGGAGCCAAAGAGAAAAATATAAATGTGCCTACTCTTACTTTAAACTAACTTCCAGCGTGCATGGAAAGAGCCAACCAGATCATTCATTAAACACACTCTGCTTTTTGGATTTCCAGTGTCTCTAGAGTGCTACGGGAAGAGTCTTTTTACGTGCATCTCTTTTTCAAAATCAAGGTCCTGACTCCACAAAGTTTCCACAGTTCTGTGGACACAGGCAACAACGCAGCCATACGATCTCTAGTATCAGAAAATGTGCACACTATATTTTACCACCATGATTACTATTTTGTATTTATTAATGTTTACACTGTGGGGTAGGGGTGGTGTCAGTAAACCCCAGTGCTAATTCTGGGCAAAGAACAAAGAACTAAAAATAGATGACTTGAGTTAATTCTGAACACAAACTGGAGAATGTAAACTATTCCAAAGAAACATTAAAAGGCCTTACTTAAAGATGTTTGTGATCTAAGATCAGAGGAGTATTGCAACGGTGAACATTATATAGCAGACCCATCAGAACTGTGAGGAGAAATGCCAGTCTCCATTCTGACCTGCTCTGAAATGTGTGTTCCCACTGCAGCAGACACTGAGAAAGGAAGGGGTGATTGACCGGGGAAGGGTATACACTCAAGCAACATAATTATCTAGAACTGTAATGAGGGCAGGAAGCAAAACTGACTTTGCACATACGCTTTCAAGGCTATAGCACATTGTGGCCATTTGAGAAATGGTTGTTGCTATCATACTGAGTTTTTGAATCATTTATTATACTCTCTGGAGAGTAAGGAAGAAAAAGAAAAATCTTAAGTGCCCAAAATGAAAACCTCAGAATGTTGATATATGAGTGTGACACAGGCTGTGAGTTGCCTAGGTGTCCTCTCTTCTATCCCTCTGTCCCATGGTATCAGAGCCTTAACAAGCTTGCTAGCCATGTGCCAGAAGCAAGGTAAAGGAGTGAAGGACCAAAGATCCTCCTACTCTGAGGAGATCATTCTCATTTTCCCTTAATAAATCTACATTTACTTTGCTTTGAAAAGAAAAAAAAAAAAATGACCAAGAAACCCAGGAAAGACCTCTCTAAATTCTACTTCTTCTTCTCCTCCTCTTCCTCCTCCTCTTCTTCTTCTTTCTTCTCCCCCTCCTCCTCCTTCTTTTCCTTCTCCTTCCTCTTCCTCTTCCTCTTCTTTTGGGGAGCAGGAGGGCTTTGAGACAGGTTTCTCTGGCTATCCTAGAACTCACAGAGATCTGCCTGGCTCTGCCTCCAGAGTGCTGAGATTTAAGGCATGTGCCAGCATGCCTTGCTCAAACTCTATTTCTCACTCCAATCTATTTCTTACTCTGAAAAAATTACAGCTCCTGGGGAAAATAGTCCTAGGACTGAGCAACCCCCAAGAATGTATGATATCCATAAAAGTTAGGAGGCTATCTTAGTACATTCATACTGATACTACAAAATGCCTAGAGTCAATGAACAGAGATCTTCCCCTGGAGGGTAGAAGTCTGGCAGTCTGGCTTTGATGAGAGACCTCTCCTGGGATGCCATCTTCTAACTGCTCTCTGCATCTTCACATGGCAGAAAGGAGAAGCTTGTAGTACATAGGCACTAATTTCCTAAAGGCTCTCCCCGCTTCTACTACCACACTGGGGGCTAGGATGTCAACATGAAACTTTGGTGGAAATCTGAATGCTTACTTTATAACCAGAGTCCAGGCATGTTATACTGAGATGCACTCCTTGACTTTAAAACTAGCATGCCATTATAACCTTTGCTGAACTCTTGGGAGATGTAAGATATGTAAACTAAACTGCTTGCAAAAAGCACTTCTCAGAGCTCCAACCCAGAGGCCAACACACAATATGGGCATTGGATTTAGCCTGTTCGTGGAAGTGTCTCACTGGAAGACCTTGGTGGAGCATACTCGGTTAGTTCCAAGGCAATGACATAATAGATACTATGTCAGAAATCAGGGTGGATGTCTCCTGTGAATGATACCTGAGGTTGATCTCTGACCTCCACATACACAAGTGTACACACACATGCGCGCGCACACACACACACACACACACACGCGCACACACACACACACACACACACACACAGAGAGAGAGAGAGAGAGAGAGAGAGAGAGAGAGAGAGAGAGAGAGAGGGAGGAAAGAAAACATTTCAGGAAATGTGTCCCTACTCTGTAAGATGCAAGCATTTTGTGTACAAATGTGTCAAATGTGTCTATTCACATACTTAGACATTCTAACTTGGAGTACCTAGGAAGATTTCATTCCAGACAGTCCTGATTTATCTAACATAAGGTGAACAAAGTTTTTCAAGAGGAATGTAGAGATTTAAAGACCTTGTGGTCAAGTATTGTTGAGTTACTTTAACACTGAATACAAGTTTTAAGGATGTTCTGTTAATTCTATGGAATTCAAAATGCTGAAGTCATTTATTTCTTAAGTGGAATCTTACTTTTTACACTGTAAGTGATGAGTATACATTTCTTAAGGAATCAAAGGTTAATCTTTTATTTTCTCAAACAAAGAAGAGAAGTCTCAGGGGGGAGAAAAAAACAAAACAAACAAACAAACAAACAAACAAAAAAACGGTCTGTTTGAGTCCATCTGAAAGCACCTGACCACCTGAACAACACCAGATAAGGGCATGGGAGTCAGGAACCCATTCATCCATGTTTAATGTGCTCAAGGAAATGTAATAAAAAGTGACCTGGAATTGTTTTTGCATTTGAAAAATGTACTAGTTAAACAAGTAGGATCACAGAGACAGAAAGTGCTATATAAATGCTAATGTCTTTTCAAGGCCATGATAATATCCCTTTAAATAAAATACACTCCCTGAGCAAGAAATTCGGACTCTAGAGAGAGCCCTCAACTCACCTAGGAAAGCTTTGCAAAAGAGGTGCCATGCTCATATTATCAACTTCTTGCAGCACTAAAAACTAAAGAAATTTGAGAGACAGGAGAAACCCTCTCTCTCCTCTCTCTCTGTCTGTCTGTCTGTCTGTCTGTCTGTCTCTCTCTCTCTCTCTCACACACACACACACACACACACATACACATGGGAAATGGCTAGATAATTAAAAAAAAAAAAATAAAGTACAAAGTTTAAGCCAGAAGTCATGGCTCATGTTTATAATCCCAAAGCTTGAGAAGCTGAGACAGGAAGATCACTTTGAGTTTCAAGACCAGTTTGGTTGGGGCAGGGGGCACCAATTTTGTAGTGTTAGTACATGTAACAGCTACAAGAATCCATTATATAATACACGGATTTATTATCTGAGGGTGTTCAATATATAATATTGTTGGGAAAGGGAACATGGAAAATAGAATGTCATTCAACACTGTGCTATGTTCCAACATACAGGAAAAAACAACAGAGAAACCGGAAACAATGTGAAATTAAGGCATGAGTGCTCAAATATGAATTAACACACAGATTGGCTAGAAAAGCCTTTCTTAAAATGCAGGTTCTCTGGCCACTGTCCCACATATGTTGTCTGTGAAGTTCCGGAAAAGTGGGCACAGACTCTGTGCTTGCAACCACCCAGGAGATTCTGTTGTCACTGATCATATATACTCATTCTAAGAAAATGTCTTGAGTGTCTAGCATTTGTGATACCCTGCTGAAGGAATGCATGTTGGGGGAAGAGTGCAGCTACAATGCAGTAGCAAACAAGCAGTAGAGTGGCAATTTTTAAAATGCTTTAACATTAAAATTGCAGACCTCAAATGCTCTATTTTTAATACAGAATTAAAATATTGCAGTGTTCCTATTTATTCTTCACTAAGAAAAAGAACACATATGCAGCTCTCTGGATTGGACCCTAAGGCCAACCTCCAAGGACACTAGCAGGGGCTGGAAATAACTAATATCAGAGTACGAGTACCCCTTGGGTGGCTATTAGCATGAGACCTTAGCATTTCCTGCCATGCCTGCTAGCCCTGAAAATACTGCCTTCCCAGGGACCAGAAGACCTTAACTAGTGATCCTTAAGGACAGAAATAGAAAGAATAGAATCAGTGTTGCTTGCTATCAGCATTTGTGGGTCTAGGTGAAGAAGGCACATCTCCCCACTGACATCCTTAGTAACCAGAGCAATTCCCTTAGGGGAGCAATTCCCTTAGGGTTTCCAGGCTCTCGCTGAGGTCAAACCAGGATGGATGGCTTCTTCCTGGTTAGCCAGGCTATGAAGCAGATTTCGAGATTAAAGATCTTTGAGTGCAGGCTTAAGCAGGAGAGGTAAGAAGGTGCTCAGAAGACAGTAGGACAGTATGGATATGAGCTCCAGGAAGAAAGTTCATTGTTTTTGTAACAGTCATATGTGTGATCTAGATAGGGTTTGAGGTTATTATCTTATCCATGGGTGGTTCCTGAGGGAAACCGGGCAGGATCACAATCAAAGGGGGGGGGGGTGTGCACAGTCAAGCCCATGACGAGGATACAGGAAGGCAGGATGCCTTTACTGTAAACAAGTTCAGCTTTGAGATCCTCGATGTACTGTCTAGTTTGATGTCAATTGGCACAAGCTAGAGTCATTTGGGGAGAGGGAGCCTCAAATAAGAAAATGCCTCCACTAGATTGACCTGTGAGCAAGCCTGTGATGCATTTTCTTAATTGATGATTGATGTCAGAGGGCACAGCTCACATGGGTGATGTCAATAAACAGCACTACTCCACAGTCTCTGCATCAGTTTCTGCCCTGACTTCCCTCAGTCATGAACTGTGATATGGAACTATAAAGTGAAATAAACCATTTCTTCCTGAAGTTACTTTTGGTCATGGTTGTTTCATCACAGCAATAGAAAACTTAACTAAGGCACTCAGACAATGCCTGGGGAAAGAAATGAGGTCCTACACAGTCACACACATTCAGCCTGGGTCACTGATACTTTAACATAAAGTGTCTATTTATAAAATGAATATTAACTTTGTATGGACAGTTTTCACAGCATCTGTTAATTGTACTGGAGTTCTTGCTTCTCAGCTGGGGTAAGGCTTTAGACAGACTCCAGCGTTACAAACTCCTTCCTCTTTTAATGTCCCCATAATTCCTCTCTCCTCCCATCCTGACTCATTACTCCACAAGAAGACAAGGTAAAATACTTTTGCAAACCACAAATCCTCATCGACTCTCACTGGTGGTTGCTGCTGCTGACCCTGGCAGTTAAAAATCACTCCCCCTTTGCAACATTTCATCATGTATTTCTTAATCTAGAATATTCAAACTTCACTACACCCTGTGTCGGTCCTCTTCCACCCGATTCTGTAGGTACAAATTTCAGCAAGTTTTTCCATGTGGATGAGAAACAGAGCCAAGGAGGCAATGAGATTCAGCAGAGACCAAAGCAGCTACCACTATTTGTCTTGGCAGTGAAATTCAGTGAGGTGGTTATGTCATGTGCCCTCAAGCCTGTTTGCAGTAACTCATTTCCTGAAAACTGTATCCTAGATATACAGGTAGTCATGCGTGCATATGCACATGCACACATGCATGGCGCACACCACATACACAACAGCTTCTGTGTACTTTAAGACAGGTAGAACAGGAGTCAAGAAAATGATAAATAGAAAAGGTTCAATTAATGTGGGAGAAAACATGTAAGCATTTAAAATTTCTTTTCCATTTTCATCTGTGGGTTAAGAAGGTACAAGAGAAAAGCAGATACTCAAAAAATACATCAGCTAATGACTTTACACAGCACACTTTTGAAATAAATTTTAAATGATGGAAAAATGACAGCCAGGTGATATCTAAGTAACACAGTTAAGGTGTTTTCATCTCAGTTACGCCATATCAGTTCATGTGGATTTACAGCTAGCAGTCAAGGAAAAGTTGGCCCATATATATATTGTGTATATATATTGTGTAATGTCTGGTACTCCCAGGCTTTCTGGGATGAATGGCTTTCAAATAACAGTATGTAAACTAATTCCCCAGCTTTTGCTTTGTTGCAAGAGAAGGAGATCTGAAAGTCATAGCAAACAGTAAATGGTTCTCTAAAACAACTAAATGCTGTCCTAACTGGTCTGTATCCTTTTATGTTTATGGTCTCATCTACACTGTGGGATTCAAACCTTTAAAAACCTCAAAGGTGTGGTAGGAAGGAAGGTGTTCTAAATATAATTAAGAACCATAGGATCATAGTCAGAGCTACTCAGGAGGCCAAGGTAGGGTCACTCCCTGGGATCCAGCCTTAACTACATAATGAAGTTCATAATTAGTCGGTGCAACTTAGCAAGATCATGACTTGCCAACACCAAAAGGTTGTCCTTTGACATCCATATGAACTCCATGACAAACATACATTCTCTTTTTCATTTCCTCCCTCTACAAACAGGATTGAACATTGCTCTGAAGCTACTCACAGACCACACTCAGCGCAAGAAATTGACAAATTCCTGGTAAGTTCAACATTACTGACACTCCAAAATCATCTCACTCCAAACTTAAATGTTGGAAGTTTTTCATTAAAAGGGAAGAATACAATTAAAACCAGCTCAGTCTATTCTAAAGGGGATGTCAAAGGTCTATTAGGTCCTAAGCAAGGGCCTCTATCTTCAATGCAGATTTAACATGCAGTGCATGCTGAGTAATTTACTATTTAAGCAACTGTTAAAATCTATTACTGCTTTAACATTATAAAATCTCTTAGACCTTATTTGAAAAGCAAATTTTACAAGTAATGAGGGTGGTGCCACAAACAGTCCCTATGAATCATGAGGCTTCATGTTTTATGTCCCAAACCAAAATGAAGGAACTGAATCATCTAGTCTCATCACAGAAACCAGCAGGAGAAAGCAACAAGAACCAACTACAAGAAGTACAGAGAAAACAGCATGCAAAGAGTGTGTCACTCCATGTCCTCCTTAGTCATAACCCTCTAGACACATCACAACATTTATAATCTCCTAAACTCATTTCTATCACACAAAGATACAGATGGTTACTCATTTCAATAAAATCAAGTGTGGCTCTATCTCCCGCATGGGATGGAAAAATCCAACTACCTTGGGCCAAAGCATGTGTCTATGAGGTACATTTCAGCACCTATATAATACACCAAAATAAGCAAACTCCATGCCCAATATTTGTCTTACTATATCCTAGAAATTCACCAGATCCTTTCCCTAATTTTTCACTGTTGCCTGACACTCTGCACAGCCAGCAAATATGAACTGAATGATTGTATAAATGTCAAAGGCTGTTTGTTATTTCAGTTACTATTTGGCTAGAAATTACTGTTTCTATTCAATGTCGATTTAATAGAAAACAACCAAAAGGATGATTCTGCCTGAATCAGCATTTGAAATTGTTCAAGATTATTGTTGAGGTTCAAAACCAGAGTTTTTAGTAAAGAAGCTCCTAGAAGGTAGGTCCAGCCACTCATCCACAATTTGCCAGAGAGGCAATGGGGAAAAATTAGGGGAAGGGTCTGGTGATCCCAAGATCATCTTCAGGATACAAACAGGAACATTAGGTTTAAATGTGCGAGAGGCATGCACAACTAATCAATCACTGCATCATGGTCCTTCAGGGTGGCCCAGAGAAGCCCTTACTACCTAAAGGAGCGAGCTATGACTATTCCTGGATAATTGCTCTCACTTGGGGGCTATCTATGTTCTTCAAGGCTCTGCTGTTCCTGGAACTCAAGGTGATTGCAGCTTATGGGGAAAAAAAACAACTGGAGGAGAAGACCATTTCAAACCCTCTGGAGTTCTGGAATAGAGCATTCTGAAAGTTTACCTGGAGATACCTCAATTCCTTGCATCTTTGTGCCTCAGTCTTGAAGGATGAAAGATGCTATACATCATGGTTCTTTTTAGACAGGCTCTCTTTGAATAATTAACAAGCCTAAAATTTCCTCAAGAATCCCATGACAGAGGGATGGAAGGTTGGATCCTGGAGCAGCACAGAGTTCTGATGATTTATCAGCCCACCTTGTAAGAATCTGAAACTGAGAAACTATAGGCCAATGATGGACTGAACATGGATAGACTTGGGAGATCACTGGACCCTTTTATTTGTTGTTTTTTTTCCAATGTAAACAACTCCTCTCTGCTTTTCACCAGTACCCCTCTCTCTCTCCAACTTTTAAATGTAGGACCCAATGTTATATTTATAGTGGATCAGAACTGGCAACATTATTGCTTCCTTTTGTAACAGCTTATTATAAATTTTAATCAAAAAAAAAAAAAAAAAAGGACAGACACAAGGCAAAGTCAGAAAAACAACCTAGAAGGCAAAAGAAAAGCTTGCAGAAGGCAAAGGTTAAAGGAAGCATTGGAGGAACCAGGCTTCTCAAATGAGCTGCCCCATTTTTCGAAAGAGATTGAAGGAAAAACAAAATTCTGTACCCTGCCCTAGCTGCCCAATGAAAGTTAAACGAAGTAGGTTATTTCAACCCCACCCAAGCACCTTCAGGAAAACACTTCAGGGGAGTAGAATACAAATAAAATACCAAAAGTCCACTATGGAACTCAAGCTCCATTATTACACCAAAGATTGCAAAGAGAAAACAGAATCATTTCCAAGAACTTCTAAACTATTCTCAAGTGGATGGAATGAATTAGAAAATCCAGGCCATCAATGGCCCCACAAAAGATATGGGAGCAGCTTAGTGCTATGATCAGTGCCTATGGCATGGCTTGCTCTGGACAGGTAGGATGCTGGGCAGACCTCAAGGAAGGTTCTGAACAGTTGCTAAACCAATTAGAACACAAGAATATGAGCAGCTTCCTAAGACAATCGCCATAGCACTCTCTTCAACCGCTGCTTTTTCTGGAAGGTTACAGTTAGACTCTGGAGGGGAAACTGCAACCCCGGGCAAACATGAGGAGTGGCTCTATGGCTTCTCCCGATAAGAAACTGAATTCTTAAGTTTCTTTTGTCTTCAGTACTTTCAGTGTAAGTACCCCAATACAAATAAGAAGCAAGTGCATTGAGCTGGGAATACATGAATCAATGTTTCAAGTGAAATTCTCTTACATGTGACTGAATATCAGTGAACCTGCAGCACCGATTATGAAAGTCAGACCCCGACCGACTCAAGCATTCAGCATAAGAAAACAAATGAAACATGTCACAACTAACTTTTAATACAGCCAACTTACTAAAATAATATTTTACACATAATCATTTGGATAGAGAACATTATTAACAGTAACTTAACTCCCTTCTTTTACTCTTTTAAAAGCAGCCACATGTTTTTTGTTTTTTTTTTTGTTTGTTTGTTTTTTGTTTTTTGTTTTTTTGTTTTTTTTTTAGTGTGTTGGCTTCTTTGAGGTGCTGGGGATCCAAACACAGGTGTTGTTCATGCTGTCCAAGCACTCTGCCACCACTCTAGATCCCCAGTCTATTTCTTTTTTGAGTCAGGGTCTCACATTAATGCACAAACAGGCCTTAAACTTGGGAGTCTCCCACCTCAACCTCCCAGGTAAGAAGACCTGTGCTACCACACCTAGCTAGGAATTTCAGATTGCATACAACTTTTATGTTGGAAAGAACAGATTCTAAAGAAGCAAGTCAAGGGGCTGGAGAGATAGCTCGGCAGTTAGAGCACTGGCTATTCTTCCAAATGACCAGGATTAGATTCCCCGTGCCCACAATGGTAGCTCAGACCAACTATAACTCCAGTCCCAGGGAATATGCCCTTCTCTTCTGGATTCTTCAGGCACTGCATGCATATAGTGTACAATAACATACATGCAGACAAAACACAACATGCATAAAAACAATTTAAAAAAATATTAAGTCAATCTGTTATAGCTCTATGAATACAATGTGTTTTGTTTGTTTGTTTTGGGGGTTTTCTTTGTTTGTTTGTTGATGCCTGGACTCCTTAAGTAGTTTGTGAAGCCTATGGGTATTGCTCAGAATAACATTTATAAATAAGCAAAATAACATGTGTAAAAAAACAAAGGAAACCAATTATACTGTAAAATACTTTTAAAGTACTTATAAAATAAATTTACAATATAGTGATATATATTCTTAATAAAAAAATACTGAAGAATCATAAAACTGGATTCAGTAACTATTGTGATCTTTAGTAAGAAAGAAAAAGAAAGAATGAATGAAAGAATCTGGGCATGGTGGTATACTCCTGTAATCCCAACATTTGAGAGGTAGAAGACCCAGTAATTCAAGGATACCCTTTGCTACACAGTAAGTCTGATAACAGTCTGAGCTACATGTCACCTGCCTTTAATTTTTTGAAGGTATAAATAACACTATAAAATATTAAAATATCTAAGAATCCTACTGGTGACCTTATGGTGAGTGTTACTAACACCACTGAGATTTTCTGCCTATGCTCATAACTGAAGGAAAGCTCAAGTTTAGCTAAGAGTTAATAAAGATATGACATAATTTTTCTTCTCCAAACTTATGGATCTACTAATTTCTATACACATGCCTCTTGTGGCCCACCAACTCCAAGCTAAGCATACTTCTTTAATACCTTGACAAATGCCCCTATCTCTGGGGCCCATTTCTGTTAACATGGTGTTGATGACTCACAAATTCTTGGTTTTGACCAAAACTAAATGAATATAAGGAAGAATTAACCAAGGAGACCACATAAAAATCAGTGGCATGTCTCATTGTTTGTATCTATCTGGAACTCTTGGGTACCCTTCTGAGGAATGCAAATATTATCTCTTTAATTCTACCCTGAGAGTTGCACACTATTAGCACTATTCCCTTTTCCTAGATCAAACAGCTAAGGCTCAAAGAGAAGTTAAGTACAAGGTCAAAAGTAGGGACTCCAGCAGAGACCAGCTGCCTATGATTTTCTCAAGAAATAGGTAATACCAAACAAGAACATGAACTTTCCTTCCTGCTTCCAAACTGCTCAAGGGGAGGTATGGAAGGCAGCCTTCCTACCTATCCTTCACACCTTCCTACCTATCCACAGGCTGGCAAATTAAAGAGAGCACTGTTCTTTGTGGGGGAAGATTAAATTTACCATATCTTGGGCCTGGCATTTTTTTTTTTTCACCTTATCTAAACTATGTTCCAGGAGACTTTCAAAGCAGTGATAAGCCAAGTTTCGGCTCTGCCACACCAGCTCAAGAGAGATTACACACATATTTGAGACTTAAGCAGCAAAAAAAAAAAAAAAAAAAAAAAAGGACAGAGAAACCTCAGTCCCTCTGCACCGTGTCACATCGACATTGGGTTGCCAGGGGAGAGCAAATCCCAGCTGAGTTAAGGATTCATCAGTGAGGTTTCTGCAGGGAAACCAGCCCTACAGGTGTATCCAGGGAGGCAGGTGTATCAGCCACATTCCTCTTCCAACACTGAACAAATGAAGATTTGTCTACACTGTGCCAGACTGCCTGGGCCTGATAAGCCTCATTTAGACAAGAACTTTACAACACAGGATCCCTTGAGCTAGCTGTATCTCTGACAAGGAAAGGAAAATAAAAGTGACTGTCAAATGACAGCCGTGAAACAGAGAGGAGAAAATGTCACCAACATGTCCATCTAAAAAGATGATGGTTAATGCAAATTTGTGACTTCAGAGAGTCGCTGATCCCTTTTAAAACCAAAAGTGAATTTAAAAGCTTCACCCTGTGTGGAATGGCACCCCTCTCTGAAATGATAGCAATGATAGCTGTAATATTAAGTGAATTCATTTCCTCTAGAAAAATATTTTAACTCAACTACCACTCTTCAACTCTCCAACCTAGCAGGCTCCAATACCAAGGAGCAAGAAGGCAAGACTATAAGGCCTGGATCATTCAAAGATTAACAACCTTTGGGGAATTACCCTAAAAAACATATTTCCAAGATTTTAGTTAACATTTTGGGAGCAGATGAAATTTGAGTTTGCAGTTATGTTTCCGAAAGCTCTGAAGTCAGTTGTTTCACACAGGTTTACTCAGAAGCAACTTTGTGAGGGAAAAGCATCTCCTAGGCAGAGGGCCACCTCAAATAAGGTCCTATACTGCCATCTCTGAGTCCTCCCTGAGGCCAGAAGCAGCCTGCTACAGCTTGGGTATGGGGGAGGTGAGGCCCACTCTTACCCATCAAATGCCTCACAATTGCTCTCCAAAGAAAACTGACCTGTGTTTCTTATTTTCCTCTAGATCACCGTTTTTAGTTCTGGGATTGCAAGGTTACTTTTCAAATATCAGCATGCCAAGCATGGAGCTTTACAGTGCCACCCTAGGTCGCTCTGCAATTGTAGGAAAGGGGAAAAGGACAGCAGCAACACTGGGGCTGCCAGTCACAATATTTACCCAGGCGGCAGGGCTTTGTTTTGCTTTCAATGGAGGATGCAGAGTCCTGACAAAGGAAAAATAAAACTCCTCCGCGTCAAAACACAGCCAAGCACCCAAGCACCGTTTCCTCTTCTGCTCTCCTGTGTCAGATGCAGACACATCCACAGTATCCCTGGGGCTCAAGGTGTCCTTCAAGATACACACACTCAAATACGGAGCACACAGGGTGGCTCCAGAACCAATGTGTTGGGTTCTCATATCTGATATTCTCAGGGAAATAAATGTTACCCCAAAAACTAAAGTTAAATAAACAAATACAGGAGTATTCCAAAGCAATGAAACCAGGCACCGCTTCCTGTGACTCCAAGTCTTCATCAGCCCTTTGTTATCATGAACATGGCCAGAAACTAAGGAAGTGCATCATGGGAGGGCCGCAGGGCTCCTCGTATCAAGTCCATGAGGAATTTAAATCATTCCCATTTTGCAGACAATGCTATTAGGTTCACAGAGGCTAAATGTATGCCCTCACACAACTTGGCACTAAGCATCTGGTGTAAGAGTCCAGGGACTGAGGTCCTACCACTAATGCAACCTCCAATTAATCACCTAGAAGTCCTTCAGTGGGAGATCTTAGGTAAATTCAGACTACTTATACTCCAAACCTCAATCAGCCTCTCAGTCAACCAATCTCTTATTCTCTCTCTCTCTCCTCTCCTCTTTCTCTCTCCCTTCCTCCCCTGTGTGTGCATGCCCCCTTGTGTACACTAGAGTCAAACCATGGCTTTGTACATGCTAGGTAAGTTACCACTGAGCTATCTATATTCACAGCCCCCTAAGTTCTTTCAATGAGATACATCAATTCAAATGATTTAAAGCAGACATAGCTTTAGATGGATAAAAGTAAATGATTGTCTAGATAGGTCAGAAACAGAGGGCTGACATAGCATGTGTCAGGTCCTGAATCCAATCTCTACTATTGCAAAAATTATTTTAAAAAATAAAAACATACAATAAATCTAGAACCACACTTTGAAACTGTCCACTGGAATTAGATAAATGTTCTGTGTATGATCAGGTATTACAATTCCATCCAGGCTACAACCCAGGGAAATAAACATACAGGTATACACCAAAATCATAATGTTTTATTTCTAATAATCCCAAACCACATACAACATTAATATCATCACAGTAGAACACATGGGGCTGGGGAGATGATTCACTCAGCAAAGTACCTGCTGGGTTTGGATCTGGACCCAGGTGCAGCTGCATACATCTGTAATTACAACACTGGGGATGCTCTGACAAGCAGACCCCTGGGGCTTTCTGGCCAGTCTAGCCAATCATCAATGAGACCCTGCCTCATGAAACAGAGAGCTGCTGAGGAAGATTCCAAACCCCAATCTCTGGCTACCATACAGGTGCACATACACAAAGCAGAGCACAGAAAGAAATGTAAAAAAGACACGCAAGCTACAAATATCAACAGAAAGCAAAAGACTGGACTTTTTGCTACGTGAACAAACCTCAACAACACAGTAAGAAAGAAAAGCCAGGAATAAAAGAACCCACACCAAGTCTATCAGCTCATAGAAACTTTCAAAGTTCATAAAAGTTCCCAACGAGGTGCAGTCAGATTTCATGAGAAGGAGTTGAGCCCAAAAGTAGGGTGGTGTGTGGTAGCTGTCAGGTTCTCCTTGAGCTGATGTCACTGACCCAGGTGGGTTGATTTCTGCTACGTCACTCTTATGTATGTTATCATCATGTGACTTCCCTCCTTCTCCCTGACCTCACTCAAGCAAAACTGAAAGAAAGCCATTCATTAAGTCTCAATGTCTAAACTGAGTTCTTGAGAAAACCACAGGAAAAATGAAGCACAAGCTCAGGTATGCTAAAACTAGCTAAAACTACATCTCACATAGACAAAACTATGGAGAGACTACTCCAGTCCTCAAAGCTCAGCTTGGCAATATTTTAAACTATGCTTATAACAAAGATCTGCTTATTGTGGCATCAAAGGCGCATATTTGAAACCCATCTTGAGGAAAGACTTCCAGAGTACTTAGAGTTTATCACACCAACAGGCAGTTAAGTATCTGACACAAAACAGCCTCAGTCTGGATGGGAACTGAGCATCTGAAACAGAATCACCAAGAAAAGCAGAGGATACAGCCTGAGGACTGGGGCCTGACACAGCTAGACTATTTCCAACAGCCATAAAGGAAATGACAACATTTTAGCTAATTTGGCACATATATTTAAGGTTTAAAAAAAAGCCAACGCCCATGGTCCTAGGGAGCAAAGTACACATTCTGTCCCTTGGCTATTATAGGCAGGATATCATTGTTTTGACAACTGCCAAGGCACAAATAACATTTCCATTTCTGGACATTTCTGAGGGGCCTAGCAGCCAAAGGTACCTTGGTTCTCTACCTTGTCCATTTGTTTAACTTCAAAACTATTTCAAACTCACTGTGTTCAAACCACCCAGGTCTCCATTAAAGTTCATTAGGTCCCTGCATTTCCACAGACTTACAATAGGTTTCCTTTACTAAATTATTTGATTCACAGAAACATATCATTCTTCAGTCCATCAGAATTCATCGATGCACAACACAACATCCACGCAGAATGAGCACATTAGGCCTAAGAGGCAAGAAATCAATCCTCTCTCTTCCTTTTTCCTTTCTTGGCCCCACCCCCGTTGTGGGGCAGGGACTAGTCCAGGCAGGCTTCCAGCTACTATGTGCTTAAGGATAAACTCATAGATATGTTCTGATCATTCTGCCTCCACCCACGATTCTAGTCAAGTTCTACAACTATATGTGTGCAACATCAACCCCTGTTTATGGAGTGCCGAGCATTGATGAGCCCAGCACTTAACTCATGCTAAGTGAGCACTTCAACAGCTGGGCTACATGTGACCCCCTATATTTTTTTTAATACCAAAAACAGGGCTGAAGAGATGGCTCAGTAGTTAAGGATTTTTACCACTCTTGCAGAGGACCAAGGTTGGGCTCCTAGAACCTCTAACAGGTAGTTTATGACAGCCTACAACTCCAGTTCCAGATGATCAATTTATCTGGCCTCTTCAGGCACCTGCACACATGTGGTGGACATAATCTAATGCAGGCACATGCACATAACTATAAATAAATAAATTTGTGATATCAAAAAGCATTTTTTTCTCTGTTCTTCTCACACAAATGACCATAGCCCTGTATGTACTCTCTGAGACTGGTCTAAACTTATTCCAGATGGTTTAGGTTTTTTTTTTTTTTTTTTTTTTTTTTTTGCCAGTTAAGCCAGTTTTCCTGAGCCTGGACTCCCACTGTGGAAAAGCTCCCAGAAAGACCAGTGGAGATAAGAAAGTGATGTCTAGACTGCTTAGCTTTCTGAAATTCTCCAGCTGCTTTGCTGAACCTCAGCAAGCAAGTCAGAGTTCACATTTTGAAGATTCCTCATCAGGGTTTTGACATCTGTGGAGAAGAAATCAGGGGGAGAGGGAAAGACATATCTTTGCCTCTGACCAACACATACAACAATTTTAAGAAGACTGCCCTGTCTCTGGCCCTTTGCTCATCAAGTAAAAGGTCTGTGGTCCCCGACCCCAGCTGGCTCTCACTCCCTGGTCGGGTTTCGGAGAGCATCTGGGTGGCAGAATGGCATCTGTGGAACCTCGCTTAACTTAAACTGAGTCCAGTGAATCTTGATCCCACTGGATAGGGAGTAAAGCAGGTTTGAAGTTGGAATTTAAAACCTCATTGTCAGAGGGAGTTAAGGGAAGAGGAGGAGAAAGGTGGGAATGATGGAACAGGAAGATCAAGTTAGGGAAAAGTAGAGGAGAGCAAGAAATACAATAATAGAGGGAGCCATTATAGGTTTTAAGAGAAATCTGGCACTAGGGAAATATCCAGAGATTATACAAGGATGACTTCAAATAATAATCTAAGCAATAGTGGAGAGGCTACCTTAAATGCCCCTCCCCAATAAGAAGATTGATGACTACCTTATATGCCATCCTAGAGCCCTCATCCAGTAGGTGATGGAAGAAGAAGCAGACACCCACAAGTAAACACAAGCCAAACTCTTGGAATCCAGTTGCAGAAAGGGAGGAGTGATGAGCAAAGGGGTCAAGACCATGCTGAAGAAACTGACCTGAACAAGGGGAGCTCATGGACTCCAGTCTGATAGCTGGGAAACCAGCATAGAAATGCCCCAGATGCCCTGAATGTGACGTTAGTTGGGAGGACTGAGCAGTCTATGGGGCCTCTGGTAGTGGACCAGTATTTATCCCTAGTATGGGAATGGACTTTGGGAGCCCATCCCACATAGAGGGATATTCCCTCAGCCTAGACACATGGGGGAGGGCCTAGGCCCTGCTCCAAATAATATGACAGACTTTGAAGACTCCCCATGGAAGGCCTCACCCTCCCTAGGGAGCAGAAAGGGATGGGACAGAGGTTGGTGGAGGAAACAGAGGAGGGTGGGAGGGTGCAGGAACTGGGATTGATATGTAAAACAAGCTTGTTTCAAATTTAAATAAAAAATTATATAAAATAAAACTTAATTAATTAATTAATTTTAAAAAAATCTCATCGTCCACAAATAACCCTCTACTTCCATTAAGTTGAATCGTTCATGGAGAAGAGGCTCTTGGAACACTTTCTCCATTTTCTTTTTAATTTATTTTTATTTTTTGAGAGGATTTCTCTGTGTAGCTTTGGCTGTCCTGGAACTCACTCTGTAGAGCAGGCTAGCTTCAAACTCAGAGATCCACCTGCCTCTGCCTCTGCGTGCTGGGATGAAAGACGTGCGCCTTGCTTCCTTCCTTTCACCCCTTTTAACTCCCCCATTACACCTGGTAAATTTCCTGCCTTGGTTTCTATAACTCCCCATCTTTGTTCCTATGAAGCCACAAAAAAAAAAAGAAAAAAGAAAAAAAAAAAACCACTTCTGAGAATTCTGAGAAGCACATGAGTAGCACACGCCTTTAATCCCAGCACTCAGAAAGCAGAGGCAAGTGCATCTCTGTGAGTTTGAAATCGGCCTGGTCTACAGAATGAGTTCCATGGCAGCTAATGAGACCCTGTCTCAAAAGTAACTAAATAAATAAAAATAAATGCATAATTTAAATTTTTTAAGGTTTAATTTAAAGTTTTAATGTAATTCTTTTTAATTTAATTAAAAAAAAAAAGAAACGGAGAAAAAAACACTTCTGAGACATGAGTCCATAGGGTTACTCCTATTTTTTATGTTTGCTGTTTGTTGATAAGTGTAAGAGTCACCTACAGACTCCTATACTTTGTCTTAAGCTATTAGCTCCTGGTGGACAACGACTCCTATGTCTCAGAGCAGTCTGGCTGGCAGGGATGCAAATCTAATAGGCAAGCAGAATGAGTACATAAACTAGGTTCCCGTGACAGTCTGAGCCACGATGAAATCCCAGAACAGACTCCTCAACTTCCATGACTTCGGGCTTTCAGTTACAAGACGAGGATAAGGAGCAGTCCGGTTTCCATCTGATGGAATCCTCCTGCATCAGGCTACATGCATCTGCTGAACTGCCTTAGCAGAGGTGTACTAGACTGACTATGAAATACCCCAGCAGGCGTGTTCCCTACTGAGGGCATTGCTTTGATAGGCTGCAGAAACTTGAAGGTAAAATGGTGAGCTTCTGAATCAATAAAAGATCCTACATTAAAAAATAAAAGAAAGGAAGGAAGGGAGGGAGGGAGGAAGGAAGGAAGGAAGGAAGGAAGGAAGGAAGGAAGGAAGGAAGGAAGGTAGGAAGGAAGCAGACGGTGACAGGAAACACCTGATGTCCTCCTGTGGTCTCCACGTGTGTGTGTGTGTATAAGGGCATATATCCAAACACCCAAACGTATGCATTGTCCACACATATTACCACCCCCACCCCAAAATTAAGTCATCTCTGTCTAGTGAAAGAAATTATTCAATATAAATTTACAGAAATTATGTCATTCTGGGTGCACCACTACCTACCCACAATGTATTTCCCAGCCCATCTTTGAATTTTTTCAGTTCTTTATCCTATCCCTTCTTCCTAAATTGTAACTGCTGCTGTTATTTTCAACATGGGTTCCTTAGGCAACAATGTGCAAGTTTAAGTACACCGCCAGCATTGAAAACATGACCTGGACCATGAAGATACCTTAAATAAACAAGGCAATATAACACCAAAAGAATGCACTGAGCAATAATACATGTATTCAACATAGGTGACTAATGACCTGCCATGCTGAGTATTTTAGAACCAGCATAGTTGGTTAAGGGCTTCAAGGGTACCCTGCAGGGGCAAGGAGCCTTGTACTTGGTCCAGTCAGCAGCTGAAATGAACAGAGAATGACATCCATCTTAGCATTTTATATATGCTTCAAAAGTTAACCTTTCAGTAAAGATGGGCTTCATTGCTCTTCTCCCAACCTTCCTGCCAGGTTCCCTTTATTAAGGTTTCTGCGAGATAAACATCAAGAATGTTCCATTGTACTGGGGGAGAATAAAAGGAACCTCCAGCAAATTGCTTAGTTAGCACTAAAAGTTTGAGAGCTCCCTGAGCAATCCACTAAGTGGTTTGAAAAGGCTGTTTCTCCTATTGGAACAACTTCCATGATTTGACACAAGAAGCTTGTCATATACCAGTGATTTCAGGACAACCAGTTAAGCAGGCTGGGCTTCTTTGGTCTAACAGACAAATAATATCCTCAACTGTATTCTTCATATACATTCAAGTTCTTCAGAACAAATGGTCCTTCCAAATCCTGTTTGGAAGATGAGTTCTGCCCTACCATAAAGTCCACTAGAGCAAAGATGGGGCCAGGACCACCCACCTTTAGTCTCAGCTACTAGGGAAGCTGAGATAGCACATTACTGAAGCCCAGGGGTTCAAAGCCAGGCTGGGCAATGAAGCCAACACCTAAAACAGAAAGCTAAAGAACAATGAGAGAAGGGAAGGGGTTGGAAAGAAAATGAAAAAATTCTCAATGTCCATTGGAACATGAGGGAAGATAAACAGCTAGGAAACTGAGGTGTGGTACCCCTACATGGAGAGGTCACATCCATACTGGAACCAACATCAAGGGGGAAAAAAATGTCTACCAAGGGAAAGGGCTCATCTCTTACCACCTTGAATTTCCTAGCATGGACTCATATCGCTGCTCAGGAAGTAAACAGAAGAGAGCAAGGACTCCCTCCACGGGAGTGGGGGTAGTGAGTCAGGGTTCCTCTTGTACACCCACAACCCCCACAAAAAAAAAAAAAAAAAAAAAACTCTACCAAGCCTACAGCCTCAAGTTTTTTTTTTTTTTTTTTTTTTTTTGAATAGTCCTCAGCAGGGAGTACCTGGCTCTCCTCTGGTTTCTGCTGCTTTCCACACTCCCTGGTATTAAACATTTACACAACTAAGGATCCCCTAGGCAGCTGCACCTGCCTTCATCTCCTGAAATACAATCCCTAAGAATCATACAAATCCTTAAGCTTAGCCAAGTTTCATTTCAGAGGATCCCATGCCCCACACCTCCTTTGTGATAGGGTCTTGCCATTAAACTAGCTTGAAATAACAACAACACCACCCCCCAGCTTCCTCAGAAATATACCACCAAGTTTGCTCTCCTGCTCAACTCTCTTTCCCATCCAAACAAGCCTGCACTGAAGCGGGTGTCCTCTGTAATTTAGGAGCTACCTCCAAGTTCTCCAGATATAAAAGATACTGGACATTAGAAGCTATGCCCATCAAACTTACCTCCTCCTGCATGCTCATGATACCAAGGACCCCTTCGAAGAGACAAGCGGGTTTGGCCAAAGCCCCAAGGCATAAACATCCTTCCTTGCTCTAAAACCTTCCAAAGAGGCCAGAACCAACTGCATGTATTTTTCTTAGCTGAGAAACAGATGTAAAGTGCAAATGATTTTCCACTGAATGCCTTTGAAACAGATGCAACTATGTGGTAAATGTTCCCCTGCCTATAGGATCTACTATTGACAGAGACCCACGATGCGAACTCCAAGACACATGTCAATCAGCGCTTGGGAAAACTTCTGCCACTTGTATCCCACTCTCATGCTTTAGTCATTAAAAGTGCTGCTGCTGCTAATTCACCTTTGTCCTGCGCTACAAACTCATCTTATGTAATTCAGTGTATTTCAAGTGAACGCTTAAGTAAAAACTGATATGCCTATAAAATACAGACACAGAACCAGCTTCATAAAAATATGGTAACTCTAAAAGCAAACAGTTCCATTAAAAGGCAGACTCTCTCAACTACATTAGTATGTGTTAGTGGAGCATAAAAGCTTATTTCTTTAGTATTAGTTTGAGAGATTGTGTGTGTGTGATGTAAGCATTGGGGGAGGGGGGTCCTACAGCACAGGTGTGGAGGCTGGAAGACAACTTTATGGTGTTGGTTCTCTCTTGCCACCTTTATGTGGGTCCCAGGGTTGTATCCATCCAACTGAGCCATCCTACTAACCCCATAAAAGTGTATTAATTTCAGTGAGGTAATTTCAGAAACAGACAACTCATGGAAGAGTAAAGAATTTGAGTGGCAGCAGGGGCTCCAGGCACAGCTCATCATGACGTACACTATGCACACTGCTTTCCCTGTACAAAGATGGTATCACAGCCACAGCCTACACCCTGAAATGCCTTCTCCCCAAATGCCCATGTTTAAGATGGGGGCAGGACCCATGTTTATTTCTTTCCTAACCATGTTTCCCCAAAATACTTTAGATAGCAAACTGGGAACTTTCTAGCAACTCAGATGTTTCGCAGTTGACAAGTGACTCACTTAACCCCAAGGTAATGCTCTTCCAGCCAGAGCACAACAGCAGGAAGACAGAGCTGGAAAGCTGTGGGGCCTGCAGGAAGATGGTTTTGCAAGGTACAAAACACAGCAAAGTGATCTCTTCCTTCCTCAAGATCAACCTTAAAGAACTCAAGGTCGTGTCAGGAGTCAACATGCTTGGGTGTGTCTTGTCTCCCTGTTTCCACAATTCAGATGAATATTCTTTTCTATCACTAGATGGCTTAGCAGTTAAGAATATTTGCACTTTTGCAGAGGACCCAAGTTTGGTTCCCAGCACCCACACAACAGCTCACAGCCAGCCGTAATTCTAGTTCCAAGTGGTCTGACACTTTTCTTCTAGCCTCCACAGGTACAAGGCACATGTATGATACACATACATGCAGGCAAAACATTCATACATGTAAAATAATAATTTAAAAATGAGGTAGTTTTTTTTTTTTCTTAAGTATGAGTCAATGCTTAAGAAAGAAAAGAAGAAACACTAGAAATGGGTAGAGATCTCTAAATAAGGGACACATCAATGTCAGGGAGAAAGCTCCCCTCCCAGAAACCATCCCTTCCCAAGTGTGTCCCAGTTGGACTCTGTAAACACTGAATCAAGTTACAGGGCACCCCATCTGGAGGCCAAGGCTGGGAAAGACAAACAAATGGACTGTCAAACTGGGTCCTCTGCCAGCCAAGTGAGGGCAATCATCTCCCACCAAAAGCATCCATGGAAATAGCAGGCCAAAGGCCTCAGGGGAACCTGTCTTCTTCTGACACTGCACATGCAAGCAGATACCTCTGGTTCTAAAATGGTAAGGAATGTGGGCGCCTAACTGCGCCTATCTTTATGCATTGGCAAGAGCCCAAGACAAGTTTATAGGCTCCAAGTCCCCAGCACTACAGATGAGGACCTGTTCTTAAAAGCCTCCCAGGCATTGGAACAGAGGAAAGTGCAGAAGGGGCCTTACCCAGATGAGATTGCAAAAGCAATGAGAGGAAGTAAGGTGAGTCTCCACATCGACCTGCCCTGGAGGGAAATCCAGGCCTGCTCTCAAAGAGGACTAGTGGGGGGGGGGGGGTTAAGCACACCCCTTGGATAAGTGTTCCCCAGATTGGGATAAGATGGAAACTTGAAATAAAGTCTTGACCACATCTAGGATGAGCCTAGGGGCAGGAAGAAAAGAGGACTAGGACAGAAAAGACAATAAGAAAACCAGGGACTGAGCTTTAAGTGCATCAGTGCACAGCTAGTAAAAGGAAGGGGTGGGGCACATTCCTGAAAGAGCAATTTGGCAAAACCTACTACAGATACAAAGAGGGCCTACCTTTCAAACCCCTAGCTCCACTGAAGCGACTTTATTTTATTACCAGAATGATTTGTGCACAATGATCCAGATTGAAGGGTATAGTATCACTGCAGCAATATCTGCAAAAATAAAAGACTAAAAGAAAGTGGTACTCATCGATGGAGAACCTGATAAGTGCATTATATACAGAGCACTGAGGCAGGGGTAAAGGCTACGACGTCAAAAAGAATAAAGTTGGGGCTGGAACAATAGCTCATCAGTTATTCTTGCAGAGGGCCCAGATTCAGTTCCTGGTACCCAAATGGTAACTTACAATAGCTGCACCTCCACTTCTGGGGAAATCTATTCTCCCCTTCTGCCCTTCACAGGCACCAGGCATTCAGGTGGTGTGCACATATGCACACACACCTACATGCACTCATACATACACATAAAATTAAAGTAAGAAAAAAGGAGCAAAAAAAAAAAATCACACATACACACGATTTTAAAACACAGCATATTTCTATGTTATGAACATACATAATGTTATACATATTCTACACTTAACTGAAGAAAATGGAAAAAACAGAGACACACTTGTATGAGCTGAACAGCTACCAGAACAAGAAACAGCTACAGTGGTTCCACAGAGAACTAGCTAAGTCAGGAGGTTAGAGACTTCACCCTCTATCCTCGGTACACTCTGAATTCTTTTATTCTACACATGAAGTCCTTTTTAAAAACACACCGTAAACCCTAACTGTATGTGGGTATTCTAAACTAGACTACTTACACTGATACACTCACAGAGTGTGGTGGCTCGTGTGGACTTAGTCACAGTACCTTTGTGAGTGTGCTACAGGGAAGTACTTCATAGGTGTTGGACGTTCTTTCAGACACCTTAAATGTATAGCAGGCAGGGAGCACATTAGCATAGCCAATTTTACACAAGGTGTGACAAGAAGGAATGGCTGAGTAATTTAATGAGGCTCACATAACGTAAGGCTGATCCCTGACTCAAAATAATTAGGTGAAAGAGTCAAGGACTGAGGACCCTTCCAGAATCTAAACTGGTGACCACAGCTGGTCTCCAGGAACATGCTTCCTTCCCTCTCCGTCCACTATCTTCTGAGAAGCATTGGCACTCACCCTTCCTGATCCTTAACTACAGACACTGTAGCAGGAGCAAAAGGATTTCTCAAGTTAGGAATTACTGACACATGGGGCCACTTGATCTGTGATGTGGAAGGCTGTACTGCGTACCAAGGCATGCCTATCAGCATCTCTGGCCTCCACTTCCTCTCATCCTAGTACTGACAACCAAAGCCATCTCTAGACACTGATGGATACCAGGTGTAACAACTGCTGCTGCCTTGGGAAGACTAAACCAATTTCTCAGTTCACACTGTAGTACCAAGAAAACACTTTTGACTGACAGCTTATGTGTTCAAACTTTGCTGTTAACAGCCTGAGTAAAACCCACAAAACTGTGACTACACCAGACGGTGATGGCACACACCTTTAATCCCAGCACTCAGGAGGCAAAGGTAGGTGGATCTCTGTGAGTCCGAGGCTAACCAGGTCTACAGAGTGAGTTCCTGGACAGTCTGGTCTACACAGAGAAACCCTGTCTCAAAAATAAAACAAAACTGTGACTACAGGCCATTCTTACTGTTGTTTACTATAGCATTTGGAGACAGTTTGCTACACAGCTTGCTTACAAAAGAGCTATCCAATACACTAGTTCTTTATGGTTATTTATGGCTTCTCCAACAACAAAGTAATCAAAGAATAATGTTATTGCATGCTTTAGGATTACCTCTATCCTACTGCAGACATACCAGCTATTCTTAAAAAAATAAGGCAGAGAATATGAATGCTGATGAATTATTGCTTATCAGACTCAATAGACTCCAATGCAGAGAGCTTCTTTTGGGGTCAAACAACCTTTCAAAGGGGTCACCTAAGGTATTTACACTACAATTCATAACAGCAACAAAATTACAGTTAAGAAGTAGCACAAAAATTTAAATAATTTTATGGTTAGGGCACAGCATGAGGAACTGCATTAAAGGGTGGCAGTATAAGTAAGGCTGAGAACCACTGCTCCACAGCCTTCCTTACAAGTCTGTTGCGTGTGGCCTTAGGTGGAGTTTTGCATTCAGAAAACACATGCCACACCTGTCTAACTCAGTATCCTACTCAGAGACCATCTGACTTAAAGAGAAACCAGTATTGTGTATTTCAGGAACACTGCAGGCTTCAGCATCCTCCTTTTATCATTTACTCCTCTCCTGCAGTTCCTGCGGGGTGGCAGGCAAAAGATTCTACTGTCCAAGACCCTTGCCCAAAGAGGAAACACAATCTGCACCCAACTCATATGTGCTCTTAATGCAAAGCAAAGGAATCAAAGATGAACAGTTAAGACGGCAAGACGAGCCCTGGCACCTCTCACAGACTGTTTCAGCCAGGTGCATCTCCTCCATCCAGACATGAAGTTTCCCATATCTTGCCTTCCTGCGGTACTGCATGTTGTGCTTCCTTGTTCTTCAGATCATGGACCACATAATGAGAATAGCTGGAGCCTTTTTGTTGTTGCTGTTTTGCATTTATTTGGTGTAAATATGACATATGTGTACTTGGCAGAGTTTCCTTAATCCACTGAGCCATCTCACCATCCAAGGAACAAATGTGCTGCCCTACCCTAGTTCAATAGCTTCCTCTTGGGCACATTCAACTATCATTCTATAGTAAGCTATCATTTATCATGTCCCATCCAATAAAGGGAAAATCCAACACAAAGGGGGAAAAAGACCTAGAAAGAGAACAAGAAGGAAACAAAAAGAGATGAGATTGTGTGTTACAGGTTCAGTCTTTTGTTTTCCCCACAGGCTCGCTTGTTTGAACACTTGGTCTCTAGCTAGAGGCTCTGCTGTGGAAACCTGTGGAATCTTCAGCTGGTGGGGCCTGGCTGGAAAAAGTGAGTCACTGGGGGCATATCCTTGGGGATCTATAAGCCCTCCTTCCTATCTATATGTTTCTGGTCCAGTCACAATATGAAGTCTTCAGCCACATGGTACCACCACTATGGAGTCACCCATGCCATAAGGGACTAAAAATACCCTCTCTGACCATGAATCAAAATCAACCTCTCCTCTCTTCAGTTATTATGTCAACTAGTTTGTCACAACAAGAAAAGTCCCTAGCACACAGTACTGGAACTAAGAGGCCAGGGACTTGCAGGTAGGGCTCTCTCACAGGCCAACTTCTCCACAGGGCAGCATAAAGATTCTCTAAGATGGTTGGGTTCCACATCAAAGCAGTTCCTGCCTCACTTCAGGGTCAGGAGTTAAGGAAAGGATGCTAAGTTTGAGGATGATGAGGAAGACAGATGGGAAAATACCAAGAAGAGCAACCTAGTACCCAACCCTGAGAGATCAACATTTATTAACTAGGTACACATAAATACTCCATCCCTGGGATAGCATTAACACATGTTAACAGTACTTTACATTGGGAAAAATAACTTCAAAAGAGGGTATGAACTTGGTTGACTTCACACATCTGGAAGACTTAGTGCTCAGATTAAAAGGATGGATTAAATCAAATCTGGTCCACTGAATCACTGCATTCCAACACATTACCTCCCAGCGGATACCAAATACACATGGTTTGTCTCCAGTCTTTTTTTTTTTTTTTTTTTTTTTTAACTTTTTAACTTTTTTATGTGTATGAGTGTTTGGCCTGAAGGCACTAGAAGAGAGCATCAGACCCCATGGGACTGGAGTTATGTACAATTAACCACCATGTGAGTGCTAAGAATTGAACTGGGGTTCTAGAAACACAACCAGTGCTCCAAATCTCTAAACCATCTTTCCAAACCCCTTGCTTTGCTTGTGAAATGGGGTCTTATTTCACTCAGGTTGGCTTCAAAATCACTATATAGGCAAGGATGACCCTGAATGTCTTATCCTCCAAAGTTCTGAAATTACAGGTGCATTCCACCTACCCTTGGATTTATGCACTGCTGGGGAAGGTAGGCAAAGATTTTCAGTCTATGCAAGCAAATCAGTGACAACCCAATTCCCAAACATAACTTTTTATAAAGGTAAAGGCCACCTAGACATTCCCCATACACATTACTCTAATCACTTTAGCCCCCACTCTTAACAGTATCAAAATTTAATGAGATATGGAGTCAGGTGCACGGTTAAGTGGCCAATCACTCAGCTATCATTTGTGAGACATTGAGTTGGTGCTTAGCAATGAAATGCACAGGATAATGAACTAAAATAACTTCCATAAAATCTCTAATCTGACATTTTCTATTTACTTTTGTTTTGTTTTGTAAAGGACGTAGAAAAAATGCCTTAGGGTTGCATAAAATTTTATAATATATACCCTTCAAGCTCTAATGACTAAACTGCCCCAGTGCTGACACACATGTGGACAAACTTTGCTTTGAGGACTCTATTTAACTCTTAGGCAACAACAGTACAAATTTATGAACCATAACGCCGAACATAGTACTGGATATCAGTGTGTATGTTTATACACACAACAACAGCATAGTAGCTGCATTTGAGATCTAGATTAAAACTGACCTCCAAAATTTACTGGTTTTTAGAGTCAGCAATAATTAACTAAATCTTAACTGTATTAACCATAAAGTAGCTATTATAGCTATAACACTTTGAGAAGATAAAGGTAACAAATACATATGAATTGCTTAGCCCAAAATTTAGCATACTGAAGTCACTCTATCAGTATTAGAACTTATTTTTTTTAAGCTCATCTCATTTTCTTATCTAAATTCTTTTACTTTCAGAACACTTCTTATAATCAGGATTAAAATATAAACAACGAGGATAAACAATCCAACTAAAGAATGACATAACATAAATACAGACATCATAAAATACATGCTGCATTAGCTTTTATCTAAATTCATTTTGGTTTATATTAAATATGGCTTAAAGAAATGTTAACTGTTGGAATTAGCATAAAGAATACAAGGGAGAGATACACAAAAATAAAAACATTAAGTCACTTTTGAAGTGCTATTAGTAGGGAAATGACAGGGTAAACTGTGACTCAGTTTATCAGCAGGAAATCACTCTCACCTGGAGGGCACAGGTTCCAGAGCACACCTTACATCCTACTGGCCAAGACCAGCTGCAGAGACAGCAGACCCTCAAACAACAACTGAAAGCATAGACCAACAGAAGGGGGCGGGGTAACAGGGCCACCTTACATTGCCAGTTTGTAATGGTTATTTACTGCTGTCTGGTCTTCCGGGTTTCATATCCCTGCAGTGAGCAGAACTGTAGTTACATACCTACAGCTTTCATGAGGTAACTATACACAGCAGAGCACCTCAGTCTCTTACACAGAGGATCCCTCTCCCTCTGCAGCACTATTCATCACATGGCTTCCCCATATGGCAAAAGATCAAAAAGGGGAAAAAAAAAAAAAAAACAGGAAAGAGAAAAATGTCCAGGACAAAAGGATTAATCTTGCAAATGGCAAGCCACAGATATGCTACTGAGCACACCAACCAACCCTGGCATACTTCAGATACAAAACACATAAGGATGTAGACACCAGTCAATGGGAGGAAATCTTGGCTGGCTTCAAACTTACAGATCTTTATAAACTCTGCAACCCACACCAAGTTATAATAGTGACCAGGCAAGCAAGCACAGGAAGCAGGATTATTTTGCATAGTTGCACAAGTTTACACAAGGCATTCACAATGTGCCCCAAAAGTTTGAAAGTATCTATTAAAAAAAGAAACAATAATTATCCATGAGATATGTCAATTTTAATTTTCTGCCTCACCCAAAAACAACTGAAACACTCTTGCTGTCCAACTTGCAACTCTTGGCAAGAGGAATTTTCATTCTGAAAACTCAGGACTTGATTCAGCAAACACATCAGTGCTCAGAGACTAATTTCCAAAATCTTATGAAGCATATGCCAGACATAAAAGAAAGGAGGCACATCCAAAAAAACAGCCCTGTCACTTCTCCACCTTTCTTGAACACCGTTTTTTTATATAAGGCATGAGGTAAGAGCAAACACCCTTCCAGAATGTCCTATTAAGTCTTCGGAAGCCAAGACAGTTTGCACATTACAAAAAGCTTTTTGCTGATACCTCTTGTGTCTTCGTCTCTAACCCAATGTCACACAAACTTGGACTGAAATTATGAGTTAAATGGCAGCTATTGACTATCTGGAGCTTCAGACTGTCCCTCACAGTATCAATCTTTGGCCTTCTTATTTGGCACATTTTTTTCCCTTTTTTCAGATGTTTCCAGTATATCTTCTTGTGGGTACTGCTTTAGAGGTTGGTCCTCAGGAGTAACCAGTACCCTGCTTTTTGAGACAGGGTTTCTTAGTTGGCCTAGAATTTACCAAGTAGACCTGGCTAGCTGACCAGTGAGCTGTAAAATCTACCAGTATCCACCTCCCTCCCCAGCACTGGGATTGCAGCAAATGTTACCACTCCAGACTTAAGTTGCTGCTGCTGCTGTTTCGTTTTGGAGTTTCAGGATTTTGCTTAGGCTTTCTTTGAAAGATGAACTCTCACTATATGGCATTGGCTAGCCTTCACTGGGATCTTCCTGCCCCTGCCTCCTAAATGTTGGAATTACACAAATGGGCCACCATGTCCACTTCATTCCCAGCTCCCTATTTGGTTTGGGGGGCTCGAAGCTGGTCCCCACACTCACACAGCAGAAACCTTAGCAACCGAGCTACCTCCTTAGCCCCAATATGTAGTAACAGAAAGTATTTCAGGTTATATTTTTCATCTAGGAATTAAGAGGAAACTTGGGCCAGACTGAATTCCACAGTCAGCGGATGATGGAGAGTCCCCATCCCAAATGACAGTCTTTACTGGGGCTGCTTCCCAACCTTGACTCTTCAAATTTGCACTTGGCCAATGTTCCACCAGAGTTTGCTCTGTGCTAAGATGCCAAGGTGTGGTGAACTCAAATCTTCTGTCCAGTTGTGACTGCTGACACTCTTCCCCAGTCAGATTACCCGTGACATCAAGCTGTCACAAATACTTCCAATCTATCCCATCAACAGGCAGTCTGTGAGCTCTATCCCCATAGACTCATGACATGTATCTGTGTCCAGTATGCAGATTTACTTTCTTGCCATTATTCTCTAAACAATAAAACGTCACAACTATTTACATTTTTTACATATTATGAGAAACCTAGAGATGAATTAAAGTATACAGTGTATCTACATAAGGGTATCTGCACAGACTACACCACTATATAGAGAGAGAACTTGGGATTTATCTGTAGGTTTCTATGGAGTCCTGACACCAACCTTCCACAGCTAACGAAGGGAAAGCATACATCTTTTCAAACTGTGTATACATTTAGGGGGCACTGGGGCATATCATGGTATCCATGTGGAGATCAGAGAACAACTTACGGGGGTTGGTGGGTTCCAGGGTTGGTAGGTCATCAGGCCTATCAGTAAGCACCTTTACCTGCAGAGCCATCCTGCTAGCTAGCTCCACTTCTTTGTAATAGCAGCCAAGAAAAACTAAGTTTTATCCTATCCAGAAGCTCTGCTAGGATCCACACTCTACTCTGAGTACTTTAATTCTCACAACTGTATAAGGCAAGTAATAAGCTTGTTACAAATGAAAATCTAAAGCAGAGGGGTCAATTTACTCAAGACATCCAGCTTCTAAATAGTTAGTTTAGGATCTTTTATGGAGGGTGGAGGAATGTGTTTGTGTGTACCGAGGTACAATGTACGTGAAGCTTCGGGTGCACGTGGTATGTGCCTGTGTGTGGAGGCCAGAGGTCAGACCATAGTGCTGGGAACACATCGGCTTTTCCACATGGGTTTTTGAGGATCAAACTCAGGTCTTCGTGATTATGCTGCAACACTTTATTTACTGACCTATCTATCTCCCCTCCCCAAATCCATGGTCTTACTCAGGGCATCCTGGCACCTTTTCAAAAGAGCAACGACCTTTGTTGTGCTCACAGAAGACTCTTAGAACCTAGCATGCTGGGAAGCCAGGACTGCAGAAGGCTGACTCAGCCCCTGCCCTAAATGGTTTTCTGGCTCCTATCCCAGCCAAATAATCACTAATAAGGGACCTGATGACCAACCTCACTTTTGACCCTGCCTTCATCACAAACGCAAGTGCAGTTTGAATCATGCCACATGGGTGAGTCAGTTCCCAACTTCTTCATTCAAAAAGCAGTGGTTTTAAGGATCCAAAAAAAGCAGCACTTCCATTTTCCAACAAGCTAAAATATCCACCTTATTTACTCTTTCACATTTCCTAATTCCAGAAGTCAGGTGGGGAATCAACTTAGAAGAGTCACAAGTTCTATGGTTTGGTTTGGTTTTGCCACAGCTCTACTGAGAAATATCAAGATTCCTGGGATAAAAGCAGACATGGTAGCACATGCCTCTAATTCCAGAAAGGGCAAAAAGGGGAGGCAGAGGCAAGTGGATCTCTGAGTCTAAGGCCAGCCTAACATACATAGCAAGTTCCAGACCAGCCAAGACTACATAGTGAGACCCTGTCTCAAAACAAAACAAAAACCAAAAAAAAAAAAAAAAAAAAAAAAACCAAGGAAACAAAAAAGGGAAAAATATGTAAGAATTAAACATGAAGCAGGGTTCAATTTTCTTACAGTTGTCAAACAAGGCATAACCTCAACCTACCAAACACACACACACACACACACACACACACACACACACACACACACACCCACCTCAGATCAGATTTGTATCTTTAATAAATCACATTCCCAGGCTGGCAAAGAACCTGTTGCTTAATCAAAACGCTAGCCAACAAAAACCATCCTAGCAGCTAAATTCCATCTCCTTCAGGAGCAGCTGGCTGCAGGCTCACGGGGACATGTGGTTTCTGCTATTCTTACTCTTCAGGGTGGTGCTATTTTTCCTCCAAGCATTGTAGCCCAGCAACCCCAAGGAAACCTGATTAACTTCCTTAGGGATGTGCTTGTAAAACTCATAGCTCTTGTGGCTTCATGGAATCTTAAATGGCTTTGCTCACCCTTCATAAAAACCTTAAAACGTTCAGAGAAGGGTAAGCAAAACCGGAACTGTCTTTTGGTTTCACTCATCTTCATTTTGTTTGAAATGTGGGTCAAAATTAAGAATGGGAACTATGCCTCACCTCTTTGAACTGCTTTATTTAGTAACCTTGATGGCTGGAATCCAAGGGATTCCTAAATGAACAGCCTCCATGTGAATAGGACAGGCTATATGGGCTGTGTCAGGTCATGAAACCAAAAGCACAGAACCATTCTACTCAAAGCACCATAAGCTTAGAAGTATTTCAGGATCACACTGCAGCCCTGACTGCAGAGGGGAGTCCTCCTGAAAGCAAGGCTGGAGACTTAGGAAGAATTGACTAATCACTGGCTCATCACTGCAAACTGGCCACCATTCCTGGCAATAATGAGCCCAAAGTTCTCAGATAGAATATCTCTCAGCAACTGATGGACCAGGTTCTCAGGAAGAAAAGTGGGGGGGGGGGGGGTGCGCGCAATGATAGTATCAGCTATAACTGAACTCATGATTGTGATATCTGTCCATTATGTGTGAACCTTATTAATTTTAAAAGGAGTGCCCTGGAGCTAGGAATGCAGTTCAGCAGTAGCGCACATTCTTAGCATAGGCAGGGTTCTGGGTTTGACCCACAGCCCTAAAACGTATAGCACGAAAAGCAGTAGTACATTTGGATATACTGAACTGATGAGGTTTCAGTTCCTCTTAAATGCTGTAACTCAGGCAACTGCCTCACCTAGCCCCTACCCTGAGTGTCCCCCTTCCTAGCTGAGTAATTTCTTAGCACATGCAGATTCTTGTGTTGGGCATCATGCCAATCAATCTGCATCTATCTGTTAGTCATCTGATGTCACTCTCATACGGACCCTGAGAGGTAGGTACTATTGCTATATCCATTCACATGCATGCTACAGCATGACTCAAGTTGCATAGCCTGCCCAAGAATATACACCTAGAAGAGCAGAAAGCTTAAGCTCTTCATCCCTGCAGCAACCGCAGGGGACATATGGCTACACCTGTCAAACCCAAGCAAGTAGAGTTAAAATCAGGCTGCATCAACTTCCTTCACTTTACACACTGAAAATAATTACATTATCCTCAAAGCACCAGCCCCCAAACAGCTTGAAGGACATAAGCTAGACATAAGAAATGGTATCCTTAGAATATTTAGCAAGTACACTTCTAAGGTTCATCAACATTTCAAATATAATTTATGTATCCAGAAGAAAATAATCTCACCTTTGCATCTAAGCCAGAACAAGAGTTACTGAGGTTCCCTTAGGATATGTCCAAGGTGAAAGGACCAGAGCTGCAGGAATTTGCACCTGAAGAATATTCAAATAAGAGCTAGTTTGGGGGTTGGCTAGCCTGCTTCAATCCCTTTACCTAACTATACATTTCTGCTATTCGAACTTGGAGATTTACCCTGGCTCAGATCCAATAGACAAATTCATCTAATTTTATCTAAGGACAAAATTAGGATCAGTTGTAGCCCTGGCTGGCCTTGAACTTGCTATAAAGCCCAGATTGGTTTCTAACTTATAGCTGTCCTCCTGTGTCAGAAGCCTCACTTGATCACTCAGAGTTCTCAACAAAGTCATTGGCAAAGTTCAAAATTGGCAGCATTGTAAAAATGTTAGTTTCAATGTTTCAAGTTTCTGTTTCCAATTAGGGAGAAAGGAAAGGGAAGAGGGAAGAGCAAGGGAGGGAGGGAGGGAGGGAGGGAGGGAGGGAGGGGACTAAATTGGGTCTATCTCAACTCACTGTCAGTAATGTTGGCTTTCTTGTGAACACAGCCTCCAATGTCCTGTGGCAATATTGACATTTCCTTCAAAGAAGCAGTTAGTAAATAATCATATATTAGAAAAGATTTTTTAAAGCTTCAAGAACCTATTACCACCACTTTACTAAACCAGCATAATCCCTAAATATAGTCTAAATATTTATCCTTCTACCCACAGGTAAGTGCAGTCCTCATCCCTCATCAAGGAAACTTCTCTTTGCAACAGATATAGACTACTATAGAAAACCACAATCAGTCAAATCACACAATTGTGGAGCCAAGTCCCAAATGATACATCTACCACACAACTTCCACACCTCAGGCCCAGGATCATTTTAGGAGAAGGGGGCAGAAAGATTTTAAGAGCCAGAGGAATGGGGAGTTTGCTATGAGATTGAGTCTCCTAGAAATGTCAGAAGCTACACCAATGAAGTCTCACCAACATGATAGCCTAACCCTGATCTAAACAAGGCTGATATCGACAGGACAGGAGAAAGCCTGTGAGGCTTTAACCCTACACAGTAAACTGCAGGCAACTAAGGAATGCTAAGAGTGAGAGAAATAGTCATCCCAGGGAGGGGCACATCAATTGGTTATCCAGTACCAAATGTTCAGTCCTAAAAGCATATAAATTTATACAAACTGAGCAGGTTAGATTTATGTATTTAAGAATACACACATATAAGCCGGGTGTGGTGGCACACGTATTTACTCCAGGAACTCAGGACTTAGAAGCAGGAGGATCTCTGTGAATTTGAAGCCAACCTCATCTACATAGTAAGTTCCAGGATAGCCAGGGCTACATAATGAGACCCTTCCTCAAATAAATAAATAAACACACACATAAAGAAAAAGAGGCTGTGAATTTAAAAGAGTAAGAGCAAGGAGTGGGTCTATAGGAGGGTTTAGAGGGAGGAAAGAGATAAGGGAAATGATGGAACTGTAGTATAATAGGAAAATAATACTAAAAAATAAAAACAAAGTCTCAAAATGCCAAGGCAAAAAGGTTGAGTGATTTCTACCTATGCAGATCAGATAAGTCTTGCACCTCCCCTGAACTCCACAAGCACCTGTATGCCCAGCACAGACCACACAGAGGCATACATATACACATGATCAAAAAATAAAAATTAATCTGGAAAGAAGTAATCAATACCTAAGGTTAACCTCCTGCTTCCACATGCATGGTCCCACAACCATGCACAACACATTAAAATCTTTTTATTAATTTAACACATAGGTATCATGATGGCATCTTCAAACACGCAGGCTACTGTACTTCTCCTGTGCATGCTAAGCAAGTGCTCCACTACTGAGCCCCATCTCCAGCCCTTCCATCAATATCTGATGAGTAACATCTGATGAGTGGTGATAAAGACCACAGCATAGTGAGTGTTTCCCTGGGTGCTGTGTACCACTGTACATACTCTCTACAGATTAGCAACTCCCCACCTATGAGATAATATCACTCCTCTCATTCTCCAAAGCAAAAACACCGAGGCCTGAAAGGCTGGGTAACTGACAGTACTATCTACACTGTGGCTGGCTGCTTCCAATTCACATCTCACCACCTCGAGAATGAATGTTGAGTGACTAACAGAAGAGCCTGTGAGAATGAGGAACAACAAAGCCTTGTTTAAAAGACTACTCCTCACCAAGCCTTTAATTTGAATTTTAAAACTTTTAAACCCGGTATTTATCTGAAAACAAGATGTAGGCTCGGAAAGCACTAAAACTTGGAACTGCCTGTTAAATCACATTGTTCAGAGTCTCTTAATCTACGCTGCTATCGCCATTTCAAACGACAAGGGTTCCCAAGCTGGGACACTTACAAGTGGTTTGAAAGCAAATTCAGAGAGAGGCCAGAGACCCTCCCTGTCCTCTATATTTTTGAGATAAAAGAACTTTGCATAATTTTCATGACTTTAAAGAGCAGCATAAGAAAGCAATGGTCCGCAAATCAGTAACTACTGGAGCAGAAAGCAAGGAAAGAAATAGTAAGTCCACAATAAAGAGAAGCAAATACTTATGTCAGAGCAAACAAGTTTATTTGTGATGTATATTAGGTTTTTCTCTCTAAGAAACATCATGTATTACAGTATCTGTGCTCTTCAGTATTAAGGAACACATTTTTTTAAAAAACAGACATCTCACAATGTAGCCAAAGGCTAGTCTAACCCTCACTTTATAGCCCAGGCTAGACTTGAACTCACAGCAATCCTCCTTCCTCACCTCAAGAGTGCTGGTATTGCAGGAATGAACCACTTTGCGGGCCTTATAAATTTTGTAAAGATAAGATCTATCAAGAAGTCTGGAAGTTTGGGTCTGGCTTCAAATTGAACTTCTGCCAGTGGCTCACAATGAGCCCAAATCAACAAGTCACTGTCATGTGTGGACTGGAGTGAAACAGCTGTACAATCACCGAGGTTGCACATGAGCCTTATTACCATATCACACATACCAGACACGTATAATTAATATTTTTATAAAACCCTAATTACCTCCTTTATGGCAGTCACTCCTTGTGGCATATTATAAATACTCTAGAAACATTAATTTATTGGGGTGTAAATATTTAAATATGCCATCATTTTTATAGCTGGGTTTTGGCATTTCTTTTCTCTTTAAATCTATTCAGGAAGTCGCCAGAGTTATCGCTGAACTTCTGCCTGACAGATGGGATGAAATGGCTTCCTGGCCAGGGGCAGGAAGGTGGAGGACAGACACATAGCCTTAGCCTTTTCCCTCTAGGCTACATCTTACAGTGTAGAGTCATAGAAACAGAGGGACATGTGGCTGGCCTAAGTTGAGTAAAGGAGAGTGTGAGCTGAAACCTCAGGCAGATCTTAAGCTCACCTGTGATGGAAGCCCTTTTCCTAAGCCTAGACTTCACCCTAAAGCCATGAGAAAATAGACAGATGGCCAATGCACTAAGCCTAGGGGGAGAAGGGGGCATATCTGCATCTCCAGATTGAATCCAGCTAAGATGAAAGAACAGGGAGGGAAAAAAAAATGGAAAGGAAACAGTCTCCTGCTTTTTATGTTCAGCTACATTAATTTTAAATCTCCAATCCTGCAACATTAAGAGTATTTTTACCTGGCACAATTGCTAAGTAACATAGAGGGATGAGGAGTCGCCTGCTGTGAAAGCATGAACATTTGAGTTTGATCCTCCAGAACCAAATTTAGGGGTAAAAAAATAGTGTGCCAAGAATTCCAGCAGTGAGGAGATGGACACAGGAGGGTCCTTTAGGTTTTCTAACCAGCTGGTAAGTTCCAGGTCTCAAAATATAAGGTGGAAGCCAGGCATGGTGGCACACAGTTTTAATCTCAGTACTCTAGAAGGCAGATTTCTGAGTTCCAGTAAAGCCTGGTGTACAGAACTAGATCCAAGAACCAGGGCAACATAGAGAAAACTTGTCTTGAAAAACCAATAATAATAATAATAATAGTAAATATAAAAATAAACTGAGGAAAACACTAGAGAATGACCTCTGTCCTCCACATCCATTCTCTGTCTCTGTCTGTCTCTGTCTCTGTCTCTCTCTCACATACACACACACACACACACACAAACACACACACATGCCACCTTCTGGGCATGCATCACTAGCCATTTCACACATTTAATATGGTATCTCATACAACAGTTGTCTAGTAGGGGCTACAATATACCAGTTTTACAGGTGATCAAACTGAATCTCAGAGAAACCAAGTTCTTTGCCCAACAGCAACAAAAAAGAACCAAATAAACAGTGTCTGCAACCTGAAGTCAGTAGTACTCCAAAACCCAACATCTTTTTTTTTTCCTTTTATTGCAAACAGATTCTTTTCTCCTACATTATACCCTGATTACGGTTCCCCTCCCTCTATTCCTCCTAGTTCCTCTCCACTTCCCATCCCCTCCAGATCCACTCCCTTTCTGTCTCTCATTGAAAAGAACAGGCTTCTAAGAGATAACAACCAAACATGACAAAGTAAAACTTAGTAAGATGAAGCAAAAACCGTCAGATGAAAATTGGGAGTAGCAAACCAACAGGAGGAGTCCCAAGAGCAAGAACAAGAGTCAGAGACCCACTCATTCTTAGCCAGGAGTCCCATTAAATTAGTAAGCTGATAGCTACAATCTAGACACAAAGGACCTGTGCAGATCCATGCAGGTCCCGCGCTTGCTGCTTCACTCTCTGTGAGCTCATGTGGTCATGTTTCCATGGTGTCCTCCATCCCCTCTGTCTCTTACAATTTCTCTGCCTCCTCTCTATAGGATTCCCTGACTCTGAGGGGAGGGATTTGATGGAGACCTCAATTTGGCCTCTCTGTCTGCATAATGTCTGGCTGTAGGTCTCTGCATCTGTTCCCATCTTCTGCTAGAGGAAGCCACTCTGAAAATGGCTGAATCTATGAGTATAGCAAAATACCATCAGAAGTCATTTTATTGATACTGTTAAAAAAAAAAATCAAAAAAAAAAAATCAAACAAATAAACCAAAAAACCAGCAGTGTTTGGTTTTACCTTGGATCTCTGGCCTAGCTAATCTCTGGTTCTTGGCTCCCCAAGCAGTCTCAGGTATGGTTTCCATATTATAGAGTAGGCCTTAGGCCAAATCACACATTGGTTGGCCACTCCCACAAGTTCTGTGTCACCATTGCCCTAACATATTTTGCAGGCTGGGCAAATGTATATCAAAGGTTTAGTGGCTCAGTTGGTGTCCATGTTTCTCTTCTGGTAGCCTATAGAGTGCCTTCCTACACCAAAGAGACTAGAAAGTAAGAGTAAGAGTTTTGTATAGGCACCAGCTAGACTTCAGAAAGTTGGGAATTATCTACTTCACGAACCACCTATACCACTCTTGAGCATAAAGAACCCGTCAGCCTACCACAGAGACATCTGTTCAACCATGTCCAATGCTGCTCTATTCCTAATAGCCGGAAACTAGAAACAACCTAGATACCCCTCAATAGAAGAATGGATAAAGAAACCGTGGTACATTTACACAATGAAGTATTACTTAGCTGTTTAAAAAAAAAAAAGACATCAGAAATTTGCAACCAAATGAATGGTAATAGAAAAAAAGATCCTGAGTGAGATAACACAGACCCATAAAGAAAATAAGGAATGTATTCACTTATAAGTGGATATTAGCCACTAAGAAAATGATAACCAAGCTACACTCCATATACCCAGAGAGATTAGGTAAAGAAGAGGGGTGTAGGCAAGATGAGTGAACCTCCCTGGGAGGGGAAAATAGAATTGATTTTGCAGGCAGACTGGAAGCAGGTGGGGACAGGAGTCTGAGGTATCTGGCAAAGGAAGAGATGGGGTAAAAGGAAAGATGGGGAACTGGAGGGAATGGCAGTTCAGGTCAAGCTAGTGCAGTGGAAACTTCCTGGGATCTATGAAGGTGACCCTAATAAGGACTTCTAAGAATGGGGACTACAGAGCCTCAACTGGCTTTCTCTTGTCACCAGGCAAAGCTTCCAGTGGTGGGACTGGGTTGCATTAAATTGAGCTGTTAACCAAGGAGGCCCCATGGAAATCCCCAAACAATTCAGGCTGTTGCTAAGACAAAGGGCTCTTCTCTGCAAACTGACAATAGAGCCCCACTGCCAAGGACAACACCCAAAAAAATAACAACTTCTTAACACCCATGGCTCACCAACTCCCCCAACAGCTGAAGAAAGGACCAGGAAGTGCATCTGCCCACTAAAAACCATCCAACAGGTTTGGTGGGCAGTATAACCAGAAAATTATAGATTTCGTTTTAATGCTTTCAATAAGCAATGATTTAAAGTATATAAAGTAGCATAAAGTCTTGATAGGGTAAGGCCATGAGCACAGGGGCAGCACAGGTAAATAGCATGCCAGTTCTCATTCAGCATGAAGAAGCTGATGTTCTACGGACTGCTCTTTCCTACTTCCATCGCCAACTTGTCTTTATCTCAGCAAATAAAATCTGTGCTAAATCACAATGGTGGCCATGTGATTTTTATTCCTCAAACAGACATGCATGGAAGCAACAGTTGTTCAAAGTGTAGTTCATAGAGACTAAATAATTCACCTGGTGTCACTCAAGAGGCAAGAACAGAGATGAAAAACACATTTTAATCTAGCATTTATTTTTCTCTTGTTATTGCGAAGATAATTCCTTTTTAATGACCTCCCTGTGCCAAAAGAACGAAATGAGAGCTGAAATCAAAAGTACACCAAAGATACTACTGGAGTCATTATCTTTTAAAGTTTAAAGAAAAAAAAAAAAAAAAGAAAGAAAAATCAAACAAGAACAAGCTCCTGACTTCTCAGAGCATCTCAGAAAGAAGCTTGTGACACTGCAATCAAGCAAGAAAATGAGTGACTGACTGGAAACAATAACCTCTGCAAGTTACTAAATCTGTACTTGACCTAAATCCAAGGTTTGTCTATGGCGTTCTATTTTTCTTAACCTGCAAGGCTTGGATGCCAAAGTGGTTGACTATCTTCATGTTGAAAATTAACAGAGGTTAATTCTTTTTGCACAGTGTCAGCTACTGGCCCCTTAAGTAAATGTAGGATCCAAAAATCACCCCCAAGTTCAGTGGCAGCCCAACAAGACAGCCATTTCTCCTCCCTCTATCTTTCCATCTAATACATTCCATACTGCAGTGTAAGACAGCTACCAATGGTGCAGAAGCCTGCAGCTCCCAGGGCCATCCTCTGAAATTTTTATCTCATTAGTGATGCTTGGGACATTAGCCTTTTCCCCCTGATCGTCTCTCATGAACACAATGTCATGCTACAGGTCCAGGTATGTAACTTTTGACATTGTAACATGATCCCATTTACAGAGTTCACACTGGAGAAACACAGCCTAGTTAAAGAAGAAAAATATAATACAAAAAAATTCATCATAACATTCATTAAATTTACAGCTTTATATTGAGCCCTGGCCACGTGTGCCAGAACAGAATGAGCATGCATTAACAGTATGTGGGCAAGGGTAATAAGTGAAATGATTTTGCTAAAATGGTTAAAAAAAATTATCAACGTTATGGAGATCATATCCAGGTTCTTAAGCACTCTACCATTGGGCTACAACCCCCATATCCAGGTGCATTTTTTAAATGCATTGTTCTTTTGTGTATGAGTATAATGTCTGCATGTTTATGTGCTCCACATGTGTTCCCAGGTACAATTGCTTTTTGTGTTAACAGCCATGTGTTCATTTTAAAGAATATTGGGGAAAGCTGTCTTTGCTTAAACAAATTTTTCTAAGTAAAATTTGCAAAGTAATTTGATCAAAGGAAAAATACATTAGTAAAACCTATTTCAAGAGGTCAGAGATGAAAAACATATGAAAGTGTTTAAGGGAAAAAGTCAAGGATAGAGACAAGAGAGGGCACAGGAAGACTAGAAGGACTCAGAGACCACCTGAGTGCAAAGGGGAGACTGCGCTTGAATTATCACAGCAAAGAGTAGGGGGAAGGAGTCAGGTCCCAGGTCCTGACCAGCATTACAAACTACAAACTCCGTGACTATTACACCATTAGCAAAATTGGAAAAGTTGGCTGAGCTGTGGAGGAGCACACCTTTAATCACAGCACTCAGGACACAGAGGCAGGTGGATCTCTATAAATTCAAGGCCAGCCTTATCTACAAGGTGAATTCAAGGACAGCCAGGGTAGAGAAAGCCTGTCTTAAAAAAGGAAAAGTTGAACATTAAGGACATGAGTGATGAAAGACTGATACGCAAACCAAGGGCACAAGCATGTTTTCGTTGGTAAGGGAAGCTCTCCTACTTTATTTAGCACAAAGTGCTAACTCCTCAGAGCATTGTTATCAAGACTCATCTCCAACACGTTTCAAGTTTCATTCTTCAAATGTCAGTTCCTGCCATGGTGCTAAGTTCCAGCCAGTTTGCCACTAGCACAGAGAAACCGATTAGCAGGGACTCATGCCATGATGTTCCTGGAGGCTAAACGCAGTGAACTGGGCACCTTGCTTCCAGACATGGCCCTAGACATACACTGCTAACCACAAAAAGCTCTATTATCAACTCAGACATAGAGGTGCATGTCTGTAATCCCAGTATTTGAGAGGCTGATGCAAAAAAAAAAAAAAAAATTCGAATTTGAGACCAGGCTAAGGTGAAAACCTCCCTTCTCCATCTCAAAAACAAAATCTTGAGTCATCTTTAAATTACATTTTTTTTTCAATTTATGGAAGATCTTAAGTGGTTCACAAAAGCTGAAATAAGAATGCATACCACATGTTTAGAGAATTCCTTTCTAATTTTCTTTGACTCAAAGAATAGCAAGTTGAACTATGAGGGGGGAGGGGCACCTCTGTTGACACTCTTCTTTGTTGTTGTTTTGGAGGAGTTTGAGATCAAGTCCAGGATCTCATGCAGGCTAATACTGTTCTTCCCTGGGTATTTCTTAATGAACGAGCAAGACAGCTCGGACTTGGAGACTTGTATTTATGTGTGTAAATGCTTGGCAACAGTATGAGCTCCCAATAATGATCATATACTATAGTTTGCTCTAAAAATGTAAAAAACAAAAAAAAATGTAAAGCTAATTATGGCTGCTGAGATGGCTCAGTGGGTAAAGACATCTGCTGTCAGGGCTGATGGAGTAAGTTAGATCCCTGGATCCTCATGCTACATGGCTGAAAGAGAAAACCGATTCCTAAAAATTAGTCTCTGACCTTCACATACACACACACAACACACATTCATACACAGAGTGCATACATAAAATGTTAATAACTAAATAAAACAAGTCATGGAAATAACCACGAGGGTGGTTTCCAAATCAACTGTGTTTGAAGACCTCTGCCTCAGATACAGGGAAGTGTTTTTTCTGCGCTGTATTTATCAATGTGTAGGTGACTGTAATTTTCTTCCCTGATTCCTAGTTAACTAAAGAAACCACATGGGCTAGCTAGTCTTGGCAGACTATATTCTGACCTGCTTCTAAAGTAAGGGAGTGCAAATATTTCCTAACCACTATTACATGTCTGATGCTGAAAGGTCAAATATAAATCATGATGTAAATATCTTTCTTGCTCAGATTCTGCTGTATATAACATACTAACAGTGTTAACAACACCAAGAAAATAAATGTGAGTGTCATGTATAGAATGTGGCCTGGAAGAGTTTAGGTACCAGAGAGTGTTTGGGGTTTGATCACAGGTTAGTTAACCTCAAGAAACTGCAAAGGGGTTATAGGTAAAACGATTCCCAGGAGTTAACCTCATACAATGACTGGCTTACAATGAAGACTTGATCAGCTTGTGCACTCCTGACTAACCCAGACAGCTGAACAGCTAAGGAAGCTACCTCAACAATGTCCTGACATGTGAACTGAATGCAGTTTAAATGGAAGAAAATTGGGGGGAGGGAGGAACACAGCAAACACTCAAAATAAATTGGTCTGGTGGGGGCAGGTAACTCAGTTGATAAACTGTTTACTTAGCATGCACAAAGTTCCAGGCTTGGTTCCCCAGCACATTTGTAATATTAGTTCTGGAAGGGGAGAAGGAGGAAGATCAGGAGTTCTAAGCATCCTTGTAAACCAAGAGGTGGGGAGGTGGGAATGGGAATGGGGATGGGAGTGGGGAGGAAGAACTGCTCTGTACTATAGCTTAAAAAGACCACTCTTCACCTGATTTCTGTCAATTTGTCTTCCTTTCAAAACTATCTAATCAAAATTTTCCTCCTACCCTCCCAAAGGAATCTTGTTCAAATGCAGATTCTCAGCAGAAGGGGACCTGAGAGCCTGCATCTAATGCTGCTGGAGCTCAAGCTGAATAGCAAAACCCTATTCCAGATCCACAACAGCCCACATCAGGCCCTTCTAAATTCCTTTCTCTTCCAAAAATCTAGGTATCTCTGAGCTTTATTTACAGATGAGGGAATGAACTGTCTAACAAACCATCTCATTTAATCAAGAACCACTGTAATGGGTTTCATAGAGTTTTAATAACATTAACATCCTGTGTCTCATGGCTTTCCTGGCAAGATAAAATGATGGCAGTTTCCCTCAACCCTTTAAATGACAATTCTGCCTCACATATCCTACAGCATGTAGCCCTACATTGATACAAGAGTCACAGACCAAGAGGCTAGGATTTATACCGCACTGGTTCTAAACCTTGCTACTGCTGTGACCCTTTAATACAATACCATACATTGTGGTGACCCCCAGCCATAAAATTACTTTCATTGCTACTTTAGAATTCTAAACTTGCTACTGTTAAAAATTGTAATGCTGAAATGTAGAAACTAAATTAATAATAAAAAAAGTGCCAAAAGAGAACTGTCATATAAATAAATATCTGATAGGCACCCCCTATGAAAGGGTGTTTGACCCCCAAAGTGGTTGCAATCCACAAACAACCACTACACTACAGAAACCTACAGACAATTCAACGAACCATCAAGTCCTCCCCGAACACCAGCTGAACAAGAATAAATCATATCAAAATAGGCATCACATATTATCATTCAGCAAATGACTATGGGATACCAGCTGTGGTGGGTTACACTGGCAACCTTCAGAAACACTTTTTTTTTTTTTTTAAGATGAATCAAATGACTTTCTGTTTTGGAAACAAGTCTCACTGTGTTATACTAGCAGGTCTTGAACTCACTGTGTAGCCTAGGCTGGATGTGAACTGCTTCCACCTCCCAAGTGCTGGAATTGAAGCTGTGCAAACTATACCCACTTGAACCATATGAAATTTCATTACAATAATCTATGAGTTGGGGTGAGGGTGGGTGGAGACTGTACAATGCCAAATGTGATTTCCGACTCCTAAGGTAAGAATCATCTGCAGTTCAGATATGACTTGCACATGCACACAGCCTGGGAACATTAGTGAACTCACCAATAAGAGCCAACACCTTGGAAGGAAACAGATCCTTGCTCCATTATAAGACCCAGGTCCTTAATCTCTAAGCTGTGCTCCCAGCTCAGAGGAATGATTCCCTGATGCATATGCATGAATGTGTGGGTAAATGTGGATGGGCCACACATGTGGAGGTTGACATCAAGTGTCTTCTTCTATCGCTCTCTACTACCTTGAGATGGTCTTTCACTGAATCAGAAGCCTTTCCGCAGGCCTGGCTGGTCAGAGAGGATCTACTTGTCTCTGACCTCCAGGGCAGGAATTAGACACAGAGGCATACCAAGCATTTTACAAAGATGTATGTGAGTCAAACTCAGGCCCTCGTACAACAAAGCAAACTACTTTTTTCCACTGATCCATCTCCCCAGCTCCCTTTCATATGCCTGGGGTCCCAGATAGGATGGCACACAGCAATAGGCAAGCAAAAACTACTTAGCTGAAGTCACCAATTCCCTTTAAGCAGTCACAAGACCACATGTTCAATAACAGCTTCTATAAGTGTGCAAGCACTGGATGCTGGGCTCATGGAGGAAATCCAGGTAACCAACATAGAGTAACTTGCACGCATAAAACAATGAACAGTTTCAATCATTGAATCCACTTCAATAACTGCATCTGTCCAGTTTCCCTTTGTTCTCCACAAACATTAGTCCCTTGCATAGAGAACACATGACCCCACCATTTCTCTTGACCAAGGTAAAGGAAGAAACAAAGTTACACGGTCAAGTGCTAAGCAGGAGGAGCACAGGGTCCTTAGCACATTCCTCCTCCAATATATAAGCTCTGGGAACCAAGGACATTATTCACCCTAATCCTCACTCTCACACAGACTGCAGGCCGTGAACAAACACAGAAGCAACTGGGAAACTCTGATGATTCACTCTGCCTTGGCTTCTCCCTGGTGTAGACAGACATCAACAAACACATTTCCAGAAAGGTGCTAAGATAGCAACAACATAGGAACAAATGCAGTGCCGCCTAGAGATGGATCTACTGCCTGATGGTGCCTTTCAGCCGCCAATCACCGCAATGGGTCATTAGCAGTACAGTTCACACTGGCCACACTCAGAGGAGCCAAGAAATAGAAACAGATTTGGTCACACCAAAGCTTTAAGCTCATCCAAAATTCATAAACATTTTTAAACAGTACAGTTTAAAGAGTCAAAATGCATATTCCTTTAGCCCATTTTTCCTTATAGGAATTTATCACTCCCTTAAAAGACATTTTATTGTGAGTGTGTGTTGTGTGTGTGAGTGTAAGAGGACACACATGACACATCGCACAATATTCCTGAACCTTCCTGAAGGAACTGGCTCTTCTTTCCAACATGAGTTCCAGGGGTTAAACTCAGGTCCTCTAACTAACATGACCGTTAAATCACCTCACCAACACAGTAAGGATTTTTTGAGATGGGATCAAATCCAAAGTACATCTCTAGGATCTAAACACTGAACACAAATGTTAACTGAAGGGACAAGGATAACTAGATAGAGTCAGGAAGCGTATTCCTTGAGTCCCCACGTTTAGCAATCTCACCCACTCTTCTGCTTGAGCACACAGAGCCCTACCAGAGCCTTTGTGCCTGCTTGTTCAGGTATCCATTTCCGGAGTATGCATTTCTAGAATATTCCGTGCCTACCTGGCTGTGTTCTAGGTATTCAGGGAAGAGAAACTTTCAGACAAAGTCTGTGCACCAATTATACAGGATATTTTCTCCTTTCCAAAAAAGTAATCAGAATTCTAAGAATGCTGGCCCCACCATTTACAAATGTGGACTGGAATCCAGAATCTACCTTTCATGCGCTAGATAAGCTTAAGGAACTATTGAACTCTGACCTTCAGTTTTCCACTGAATAATTACAACACCCAAATAACTACCCTTAAGGTATCCAGGAATATAAAAAACACATGCCATCACATATGTCCAGCACTTCACCCAAGACATGGGACACAGGAAACTCTCAATGACTACCACTAACGATTATAACTTGTCTTTTTATACTGCACCTAACCCTAAATTAACAGTGTGACACTTCATCTTTTTTTAAAGTCTCATAATTCTACACCACTGAAGCCTAACTGGATTTAAAATATACACCAAAAACTAAAAAAGAGATACAGGCACAGCTGCCAAGTGGCAAGTAAAAAGCCATAATTTTCCATCATTGGAATATATTTAGTGATAACTATAAATGAAAACCTAGGAAGGAAAAATGCCCTGCTTCCAATCACCCCTGCAGTCTGACAGCCTGAAACCCACAAAACGAAGCTTGACTTTTAGTTCCGCTAGCCCTGCTCCTTCCTCCCATCTGTCAGAGCCGGGTGAAGAACACCCACATCCCCTGTGCTGCACAGGAGCTCTCTGCCAGGTAAGGTAAATATGGCACCCTTCCAGCTTGTATAGAATAGCTGTAACAGCACTGGCACCCAAACAGAATAAGCCACCAAATGACTGGCATGTGTTCAGCTTAACAAGCCAACAAATGACATCATCTCTCCATACCCTTTTTAGGTGATCTACAGTCAATTTTATCACAACTGAAAAGGAATTAGTCCTCTGGGAGCCACAATTTACTTAGCAGAGGTGGGTATATTGTATAAGTATATGTGTGTATGCATGCATGTATATATGTGCACACATGCACACCCAACACACACACACACACAACACACACACTTTTTTTTTTTTTTCTCTAGCCCCCTCTGCAAATCATGGAGCCTTTCTGGGGAACCATTTCTATTGTGAGGAGTATTTAAAAATGTGTGTATGGACACAGTCTCTTCCTCAATAGCTGTGGCCTGGCAGAAGTTCTCCTCAGTTGCATTGACCAGCACTATGAAGGCCTCCATTCAAAATTCAAACCACTAAGGCCTCCACTAACTTATCCACAGACCAAAACCCACAGCTGCCAAGAGTTGTCATTCTAGAGTAATGTCACACTACTGAGAGTCACATCTCAACCACACAGAAGGCAATACAAATGAGAAAAGGTACATATGACAGTTTCACTGAGTCGTGTATTATCCTGGCTGCTATCTGAAATTGTCTTGCTTGGTGATTTGCTTTCGTGTTCTGATCTTTTTTCATCAATGATCACACCCATACAGGGACAGAGCTTTCATGAGAACATAGACTTCATCCATCTTGTTCATACTGTAAACCTGGTCCCACAAGACACAGCAGTAGTGGTGGGTGGTGGAGTCTATTATATTTTGGCAGAAAATCTTTCCCTCCTTCTACCCTAGGCTCCATGGGAGGACTATACTTCACTGGCCTGCTCTAGATATATGCTGAAATGACACTTGTGATGTCAATTCCAAGGCTAGCCTCCAGAATAAGATGCATAGAGTTCCTGACCAACCTATACATCTGTGAGTATGGAGATACTTCATGTCTACAGTCAAGTTCAGGGTGATTTGTTACACAGCGCCTCATGCCGAGATGACTGCCACAGCCGGCTTGCAATAAACATTCATTTGTTAAGGAAACAAGTGATAAAACTCAACTCACTGTTTTAATAAAGAAAATATATTTAGAAATTGAGACTTAAGAAACTAAGACTAACCTATTAAGCCTTCCTAAATTAACCACAGCCAAAAGATAATGACTATTTCTCAAATTTATAGATCATACTCTGAAACAATTCAATTTTTTTTTTACCCTTGCCTTTCCTAAAATGCTGGTGAGAAAGGTTCAAGCTCATCAGGTACCATTTTTTATGGGGTAGTATTCCTTTCATCTAGTGCAAAAAACCTCAAAGCTAATAAAATTGAGGTTATAAACTTTTAAGGCACATAGCTTCATGGGGTTAGTGTTGATGTGTTCCCATTATTGGAGACATTTAATGGAATCGTTTTATAGCTCACTTACATATTGTACTCACAATTACTTAATTCTTAACAGAGAATAGAATCATGTCTAAATGGGGATAAAAATCATGATACATTTTACAAGAACCTTTTTATTCTGACCCTTTCTCACTCAAGGCACCAGCTATAAAAGAACCCTTCTCAAAGACAATGTAATTCTGAAAACAGGGAGGAGATGGATAGGAGATCGGAGCGATAAATGTGAAAACAGTCTACAGTAGTTCCCCATCTATGGCACTAACATGCTTACATGCCAAACACACCAAGAACCAAAATTTCATATATGTACACATGATTAATATGTATCAAGACCACCTACAGTCCATCCCTGCTAGTGTAAAGTATCTGCATGTCTGTGTGTGAAAGAGAGGGAAAGACAGAGACATTGGAGATGCATTTTGCACGTTACCCAAGGCTTTCAATAAACATATGATATTCTGCTCATAAATTAGATCTACTTTAACATATATTTTAATGTCCTTAAATCCACTCTCTCTATGTGAGAAAGTTCAGGACACTCTGGTAAATGGTATTACTAGTTGACACTTATTATTTGGATGCGATATTCCCTTGAAGATATGATTGATCAGCAGTTCACAATCTTTTTGCAATCAAGAACTAATTTCATCATGTTTTGCAAATACAATCCTAAGGAGTCCTAATGAATTCAGGAAACCAGGGTAGAAGTCAACTTCAGTTTTAATCAAAATCTGCCCTGTACATACATAGCTACATTATCTTACTAAAAGTTGGTTCAGAAGTGGGAAAGCATGGTGATACATTCCGTTAATCTCAACATTTGGGAGGCAGAAAAAAGCAGATCTCTGTGAGTTTGCGGTCAGCCTGGTCTACATAGCAAGTTGCAGGCCAGACAGGGCCTGTCTCAAGCAGTTAAGTTTAATGGCTGCCCTTCCAAAGTACCTGGGTTCAATTTCCAGCACCCACATGAATACTCACAACTGTCTGTAACTCCAGTCCCAGAGGATCCAACATCCTCTTCTGCTCTCCCCAGAGATATACAGACAGACATGCAGGGAAAGCACCCATACACAAGAAAAATAAATAAATCAACAAACCTAACATGACAATAAACTATTAAAGCAGAGCCAACATTGCACAAAAAACCCCAGTGCGCATTCTTTTTTTCGTGCCACCCTGATTATTTACCAGGGTGAATACCACAAGCTATGCTTTGTAGGCAATCAAATCTAAAAGCAAGCAGGATTCAGCGAGATCAGAGTATCCCAGGCTAGAGTATTTGAGTAAGGAAGCTAGTGGACTGGAAATTCACTTCACCTCCATACCTCTTATCCTCTGGTGGGACAAGACTCAGCTTGGGAGCTGACTCAAACAAGGCACTTAACAAATACTGATTCCCTGCCAGCATCAGGGCAGTGTCCTCCATCCCAGCCTCCATATTCCACATCAACTGTTCCATAAGAACAGCTTCTTCCCTTAGTCCACCAATCCTACCAAGAATCAACTGCATGCCAAGCGCTACCTAAAAGTTTAATTGGACACCTCCCCCCCACCCAGGATCTGACCAGCAAAGGGAAACTGAGGCTCAGAGTTATGGACAGCATGTTTTAGACACTATGAAGGAATCCTGCCTAATGCAGGAAAAAATGAATGGAAAGATGAAAAGTATTTCCTCCAGTGGCCTGCTATCAAACAGAGGAGACAGAAAGGTATTTGGACAATATCAGTGCGCAGTACAAACTAATCATCAAGTACAGGGTGATGTGAGGAGGTTCATAAGCCTCCATTTGGGTTGCTGGGGTTTGTGAAGAGGAAAGCACAAGTGCTCACTCTTGAATACCAAGTAGGGTAGTTCGGTGAGGACAGATAGGGGAAGACCCTCCGGTAAGTAAAAGACCACCTCAGAGAAACTTTCAGAGGGAAAAGTCTGAAACAATCCTTGAATATTCGTGAAAGTCGTTAGCATCAAAAAATGACTCTGATTATTACATGCCATGTATTATCATATATGCCTGGCAGAACACTCACAGCAGCTGAGGGAGTCATTACCAATGTAATCAATCATCCCTTTATTAGAGGGGACACTGAGCTTCAAGCAAGTTAAAGAATATGTGAGGCTGAAAAACCAAATGATGGGTACATGCTCGGACCCCATTAATGCCTAATAGAGAAATCATGCTAATTAATGACTTACCTCCCTGCCCTTCCTATTAGGATTCCTATTTGTTTTGTTATAGCATTTTTGCCTTGTCAAAAACAAGTAGCCTTAAGAAAAGAGGAAAAATTTGAACATCTATGTCAATACTAATGAAATAACTGCTAGCCACAGGCCAATCTGTTATGACCCTCAAAAACAGATTAAACATACTTTTAATCCCAGCACTTGAGAGGCAGAAGCAAAAGGATCTCTATGAGTTCAGGGATAGCCTGGTCTACAGAGTAAGCTCTGGGACAGCCAGAGCTACACAGTAAGACCCAGTTGGAAAAGAAGGAAGGAAAGAGGAGGGAGGGTAGAAGGAGAGAGGAGGGAGGGAGGGAAGAAGGAAGTGAGGGAGGGGGAGGAAGAGGAAAAAAGAAAATTAGATTAAAAGTTGAAACTTATCATACCCGTGAAATAAAAGAACAAGCAAAGTCTAAGCCTTCCCTCACCTCCCTGTACCCACAGCAAGCTCGGGTTTGATAAACCACCTCCTACATGGCCTCAGTGGGCCTCTGCCACCTATGTGTCTGTGTCATTCAGTGAGTCTCATAAACAGAATCAATGCACAGCACAGAACACTCTCACCAGTAAAAGGTTTCCCAATAGATCTTCTTGGACAAAGAGTAACTCCAAAGTTTATATTGGAAATACAGCTTTTTTAATTAGGTTTTTTGGAAACAAAGGGCAATTTACAAAAAAAAAAAAGAAAAGAAAAAAATTTGTCTGGATAAGAGGGGGAAGAGCTCACTATGCGAAATGTCTCCATAAAGAATTCTGTAAGCTACCATTTTGTTTCTTTTTAATGCAAATAATATACAGAAGACAAGCTCCAAGATGACGCCTAAGGATATGGCTGTTGGGCAGGGACTAGAACCTATTCTTAAGACATTTCAGAAAGCAAAATAAGATCTATGAAATAATACTGTGCTGATTAAGACTCGCATGCCCTAGGAGGGCTACTTTTCAAAAACAGTGCCTTTGATTCACTACCCTTGGGTGCTGGCTCCTTGATATTCTCAGGAAGAAGTAGCAGGGGAAGAGCCTTTACCCAGCCATGTAAATTACAACCAATAACTGGCACTAGCAGGAAAATTAAAATGGTAGAATCGATGTACAAACACAAATTAGCCCACCAGTAGTCATCCGCATCCACATGTCTAAGGGGACCATCTTGAATGCCCTGAAGATACAAAAGAAATAGCCAGCTAGTTCACAGTACAGCACATACCCGGAGTGCAAGGAGCTTTGGGTTTAAGTCTCAACACCAAATGTAAGGGGAATGAGCATGCTGCTTCATTCTGTCAACACAACACAAACTCGTCATGTAGGAAGAGGGAACCTCAATTGAGGGATCGTCTTTCCTCTAAGTGTGTCTGTGGGGCATATTCCCGATGAATGATTGATGCAGGTGGCCCTGGTTGTAAAAGCAAGCAAACTGAGGAAGGCAGGGGACGCAAGCCAGAAAGCAGTATTCCCCCATGCTGCCTCCTTCAAGCTCCTGCCTTGGCTTCCTCGATGGTGGACTATAAACTTGAAGTGGAAGTAAATCCTCCCCACCCCCAAGTTGGTTTTAGTCTGTGCTTTATCACAAAAACAGAAATGTAGCACAGGGGTGAGTGAATAAGATCAAAAAACTATATATGCAATTCTTAAAAAATAAAAATATTTTAAAACAAAAGAAACAGAGAAGGAAAAGTGAGAACTAATAGAGTACACAGTTTCCATATCCGTAGAACTGCACAAACTGAGCATTTGTTTCTATTCCATTTTCCCTTGAAGATGGGAGTAACTAGAGTGGCCATAAACCAGCCATTACTGCCTTTCATTGCCTCTCCTTCCTCACCGCCATTTCCCACCACCTCCCCAAACAGCATGGGCATGGGGCACATTATAACAATGGCAATCTAGCCACAGTATAATGAAGATCTAGCTTGTGACATCAAGGTTAAAAGGGACTTGGTACAAAAAAAAAAATATTACATTACAAGAAAGGGGAAATCTGTTCTATTATTTTACTCTCAGATTTCATCTTTATTTTTTATTTATTTTTCTGAGACATCTCAGATATCATCTTTATTTTTTATTTATTTTTCTGAGGCAGAGTTTCTCTGTATAGCCCTGGCTGCCCTGGAACTTGCTCTGAAAGACTAGGCTGGCCTTGAACTCAGAGATCCATCTGCCTCTCTGCCTTCTGAGTGCTGAGATTACAGGTGTGCCTGACTCTGGCTATCATTTTTTAAAGGCCTTCGCTGATTTGTGTATTAGGAAAGAAAGGAATGTATACCCATCCCCCAGTATTCAGAAAAGCACTAAACCCAAGACCTCCATTAACAGCAACACCCCAGTCCCTTATATAAAGAGGTATGGTATTTGTATATAATACCTTTCATATACTTTAAATCCTCTCCATATTACTGAAGATACCTAATGAAATGTAAATGCTAAGTAGTTTTAATAATGCACTGTTTAGAAAAGAAGAAAAAAATCTGTGTTTAGTCAGATGCAGTCTTTTTCCAAATATTTTCAACCTAGAGGTAACTGTATCCAAGAATGAAGAAAGCTCATCTGTATCCCAATTCCTAGGAAAAATGCCCTCTTGAAAACCAGGGGGCCAAAGCCCCACACTCTTTACCTGTGTGACTGAAGTGAGGCACTTGTTCTTAGGCTTCTGTACATAATGATGAGGTTAGGTCCCTGCTACCAGAAAATGTACTAACAGCCATCCAATCTGAAGAAAGAAAGTCACCATAGGAAGGAAGCCATGAACGAAGATAGTAACTCGAAACCAGAAGTACAGTAAGTGCTATAAGACAGCTGAAAGCCAAATACTTCCCAGTTCCAATCCAGAAAGATGCCACAATTAGTTTGGAGCAAATCCCACTTTTTTGTTTGCTTTCACCAATGCAACAGTAGCAAGAGAAGATGAGCTCACCGAGACAATCCAGCCCCATGCCCTGGATTCCATTCCAAGCACTGAATAAACTAGGTACACATCAAAAACCTCAGTACTCAGGAGGTGGAGGCAGAAGGGTCAGAATATCACACACATGCCCTGCTTATTGAAATATGTTTCTTCCTACATGGGAGAGCTAGCTGGAATCATGTGTAAGTTAGTACCTAATGTATTCAAAAAAGCATGTATGTGTATGGGGCTGAGGATGTAGCTCAGTGGTACATCACTTAGCATGCATAAAGCTCCAGGGTCAATTCTTAGCACCACAGGGAAAAAACTAAATATGCATGCATACTCCTCAAATGCATACAGGCATGGTGTGTGTGTGTGTGTGTGTGTGTGTGTGTGTGTGTGTATGTGTGTGTGTTTGGGGTGTGAAATCTATGCATACATTAAAGGAGAGGTGTTTCAGGCAGCATGCACACACAGGCATACACAATGGCATACACTGTGTGAAGTGTCTATGACTCATATATTCAGAACAAAGGCTACAGGGAAGTTACACAGTGAAACACAGGCAAGCACTGCCAGAGTGGCTCAGCTTCATTGTGCACTTGTTTTAAATTAATTTGAGTCACTAAGCATTCATAAATCTCTCACTAGTGCCAAATTTTGCACCATCTCCACAATGAGTTGCAGGACTTCGGATAATCATCACCTACAACTTAAGAGACTGTGGCATGGCAGGTATTCATGAGACACTGGGTTAGATTCCAGGTACTAAAGCAGCATTGAAAAGCAGAGGAGAGAGGAAATACAAGCAGATAACCATCTCCCATACCCTCATGGATAGTTAGGATCACTGTACATATTCTGGAAGCACACCTGTAAAAATTAAGTATGTCCTGGTGATAAGTCACCAACAAAAGAATTCCATGAGTAAGGTTAAGGGGAAAAATTCTGAGTTTCAGACATCCTAGAGTATAACAAATTTAAAGCAAATACCTGAACGGGCAAAAATCACAACAGAGACCAGAAGGATGATTTTAGTCACAGAAGCCTAAAAACTTGCCCTTGACGCCATAATTACAAACAATGGTCCTGGTTACAATTAGAAGAGTTCCCAGCAAACATTACATACCATTGCCACCTTAATAGAGAATGGCTCCTCCTATATCCAATTGACATTTAATTTAAACATAATACAGAAGAGTATTAAAAATCTCCTCAATTATGATTCCAAAGTTTGGATTTCATCAAGATGAAATCCGTGAAGTTATGAATTTGCCGTGTTAAATAGCTTTTTCATTTTTAATGGAACACAGACAGCAGCTGTTTACAGAGAAGCACTAGATTTAATTTGGAGTTCATGTGACCTACAGCTCTCTGGATTTGTTACCAGGGAGGCTTCAGTATCCCCAGCAGCCTGCTCTGAGGTGACAGGGGGAAGGGAAGGCAAAATATGAGTAAGTGTGCCATACCAGAATGAACGGTATCTGTTCCTCCTTAAACCCAAAAGAGCATCATCCACACAATTCTGGGTATAGCAGCTATGATGAATCTGAAATGTCTCTGCCTTGGGGTATCTATTGCTGTGAAGAGGCACCATGACAACAGCAACTCTTATAAAAGAAAAAACTTTAATTTGGGTCCATTATCATCACAGTAGGACATGTGATGTATAGACATGGTGCTGGAGAAGGAGCCAAGAGTTCTACATTGATCCAAAGGCAAGAGGATGAGTCACTGGACATTGCTTGAACATATGAAACCTCAAAGCTCTCCTCTGAAGTGATACACTTCCTCCAACAAGGCCAAACCCACTCCAACAAAGCCACACCTCCTGATAATGTCACTCCCTATGAGCCAATAACGTTGGAACCGTAGTAACAGTCTCTCATAAGCTCATATTCTGAATGTTATTTTCTCAGCTTGTGGCACCAATTGCACAACTATGGAACTCTTAGGAGGTAAGACCTGCCTAAGGGCGTGCCCTTAACTACAGACACTAGTTCTGGCCCATTTTCTCAGCTATTCCACTACAAGGAAGAGGCTTACATGTGCGCCCACACACATGCACACATATGCTGTCATGAACTCTGCTATGCCTTCCTGTGATGATGGACTGAAGTCCTTCTGAAATAGTAAGCCAAAGTAATTCTTTCCTGCCTCCTTTCTGAAAAGCAGTCTGTCATAGGGATAAAAAATAAAAAATAAAAAAAATCAACTTACAATTTCACTAATTGGGACCCCATCCCTACCAGGTGTTTCTAAATAACAGTCCCACCTCCAGCTGTCTAGTAATCAATACAGTCCCTGAGTCTCCTGTGCTTGGAAAACTTTTGACACCTCCCACTCAGGACTAAGCCAACTCCTAAATCTCCAATCCCTTCCTATGTCTTCCCGCTCAGGATGAGGACAGTGGTATGTGAGAACAAAAGGAGAAAATAAAAGAGTTAAACCAAGTATCAACTAAAGGACAAAGAAAAGGAGAGCACAAAGAGGGACATGGCATCAATTTAGAAAGACCTAGTAGGGAACAAACAAGAAAGGAGGTAGAGAAGAAGAGACCTGGCAGTCACAAGGCTGAGACTCAGCCAGAGACAAAGGGCACCCTGTACCTGCTGCAGAGGGGAATTACCCAGTTCCCGTTAGTACTCTTCAAGAAACATATTTCTACCCTTGGCCCCTGGATTAGAGATACTAAATAAGACTCTGCCACCAGGAGTTGGTGGCACACACCTTTAATCCCAACATTTGGGAGGCAGAGACCGGCAGATCTTTGTGAGTTCAAGGCCAGCCTGGTCTCCAGAGCAAGTTCCAGGACAGGCTCTAAAGCAATACAGAGAAACGCTGTCTCAAAAAAGGACACTGCCACTGCCTCCAGTAAGTCCTTTAGATCTCTACATTACATGGGTTACCTAGAGCTGCTTTTCAAATGTGTCAAGGTGCTGAGGATGATTTAATCCAACTGAACAAGTTCCTGCCTAGCATGCACAAAGGTCCAGGTTTGATTGCTAGCACTGCATAAAACCAGGTGTAGTGGTCCACACCTGTGATCCCAGCACTCAGGAGCCAGCTGGAAGCAGGAGGATCAAGAGTTCAAAGTGTCCCTTGCTCCTTTCAGAAGACCCAGGTTCAATTCCCAGCATCCATATGGCAGCTCACAACCATCCATAATTCCAGTTCCAGAAGATAAGGACACCTTCTTCTGGCCTCTATGCACAGTGTATATATATATGGTGCAAAGAAAAATATGCAGGCAAAACATTCATACAAAAAAATTAAAAAAAAAAAAAAACAGTTCAAGATCATCCTCAGCTACATACTGTGTCTGAAGGCAGCCTGGACTTCAAGAGATGGGGAGGGGTAAGATGGGGAGAGAAAGTGAGAACAATAACTTGGGAAGTGACAACTCACTTCTTCCTGTACTAAAGACTACGACTTTCACCGCTAGCAACTTTACACAACAGTGTAAATTAGAATCTATACAGCTGCATTTAGCACTGTCCATTATTCCAGAGGATCATCTATTTACCAAGCCAGAATCAGCAATCTAAGCAGGAAACAGTTAAGTTGTTACTACATAAATAATGTCAGCAAATCAGAAGTAACTTATAACAGGCTGAAAATATGATACCACCAACAGGAAGAAAAACAAATTCCTACCTTTGAACACAAAATATAATCAAGGAGTTTTAAAGTCTGAAAATTTCCCCATAAAGCCAAGTAAAGTATTTTGCATTTATGATAATATACATACACATGTTTATATATATACATATATATGCATGTTTATATATAGCTATGTGCATTTCTAAATGTGTATATGTATATATGATACAACAAATTACAGTGACTTACTTTCAGCAAGTGTCAAGCCCTTGACAATCCCAAAGTGAAGCTTTCTTGTTTATGCTCTGGCCACCCTGTGGTTCCCAAACATGAGCATCTAAGGATACCACCACATACAGAACTGCTATTTAAGGAAAACACAGCATTTGAGCATCTGAACAGAGACACATAAATATCAGTGAGGACTGAGAAAGTGGGTTCTTAAATTTTGTTTAGAATTGGCTTGGGCTTGGTGATCCTGGGGGATGTCGGTGCAGAAAGAGACAGACAGGCAGACACTAAGGCTGTTGTTGTATGAATGTATTATGCGCACATGAGTAGATGAGTACATGCATCCATGAAAGTTAAGTGTGGAAACTACAAAAGGGCATTATTGCATGTCTCTCTATCTTCATCCCTTGAGACAGGGCCTCTCACTAAAGTGGAATCTCACTGGAGTTGTTATTATTTGTGTGATTTTTGTTTCTGCTAGCCTGGCCAGACAGCTCTCAAAATCTGCCTGCCTCTAGCCTCCAATCCTGGGGTTACAGGCATGCACAGTCATGTTCAGATTTTTCCATGAGTCCTAGAGATTTTAACTCAGGTACTCATACTTGCAGGCACTTAGCCACCTCCTCCCAGCCACACAGTCCTATCTTTAAAGAGCATATATTTCTTGTTCATTCTATTGAACATCTCTACACACATAGCAGGATGCAGATACACACAGAACGCATGTGGAGTCCCAGTGCTCCAGAGAGGTGTGCCTTCTGGCCCTGCCCCAACAGAACTTCAGCAGCTCTAGCTCATTATCTCTTGCAAACTCCAGGTCGTCATGGTGCTCCCAACTCCCCAATGACACACTGCCTCTTTCCTGTATTATTAATTAACTGGCAAGAATCAAGTTACCAATGAACAATATCATTAAAATACCAAGAAGCAGAGAAGCTGGACATCTACCCCAAACTTAAGGGATGCCTAATAATCAGCAGACTGAACCTTCTGACACAGAGTGTCACCAACATGGTCCCACTGCAGCAGTAAGGAGGACAGCAAGATGAGGAAATCCAGCGGCACACAAAGGGGAAATGAAGTGAGAACCAAGATCAGTTCCCTGATGACATCCTAAGCAGCTGTCCTCAGTCACTCTAGTGCTTAGGAGGAACCATTGCAAATCTCATCAAGGACACTGGGATGGAAATATGCAGAGGCTTGATGCGAATGAGAAAACATACTGCAGACAGGAAGAAACACAGTGTACAGACCCATAGTGCAGAAACACCATCTCAATTTATTTGCCACACTTTCCTGGCTGGAGGGAAGATGCAAAATGAGGGGGGCAGATCACATATATATCCTCCGGATCTGGTGAGTCAGCCTCGTGCCTGCCACAGGATGTTAGAAGAAACATGGAGCACCTGAATTCCATCACAGGGCACAACCATGCATCGACCACAGAGGCACTGAAAGGATTAAAGCCTACGAGTGACACTTAACACACAGTACACAAAGCAGCTGTTCCTTAAAGATAACTACCTTCACATAGTGTGAGGTTCTCCAACTGCCCTCAGAGCACATTAACTCTTGAAGCCGAGAGAGAAAGAGAATAATTTTTTTTCAAGACAGAGTTTCTCTATATAATGACAGCAGCTCTGCCTGTCCTAGAACTAGCTTTGTAGACCAGGCAGGCCTCAAACTCACAGAGGTCCACCTGTCTCTGCCTCCCAAGTGCTGGGATTAAAGGTGTGTAACCACCACTTCCCCAAATAAATTCAGTTAAAAAAAAAAAAAAAAAAAAAAAAAAAAAAAACCTTATTTTTGATATGGATACAAAGCCGAGGAAAGGCTTGAAATGGGTGCTGTTATTGGCCACACTTCACAACGAAGCACAAAAAGAGTAAGCAAGTGAGATGAGGTGTGGGTGCAGGCTGTAAGGAACCCCAGTCCTCGGGGATCTCAGGGGATACAACCACACCCAGTAGTCTCAGCATTTCACAAGGGGCTCTCCGTGCCCACCATCCCCATAGCTCCTGGAAGCATGAGACTCTTGGCCGGGTGGTATTCTCTGATGCCCACAAAGCCTGGTGCACACAAGGGACGGGTGGGACAAAAGAAGCTGAGAGCCGCTTGGCCAGGGTAGTGTCAGACAGGTGATTAGAAAGGCTGGGCAGCTTCTCTTCCTAGGTGACCACCCCCTGGCAGCCTCCCAGGCAACACTGACTTTCTTTGGCTTGGCCAGACTCCAATGTCATTAGTAAAGTAGTTACCTAAAATCCACAAGGACTCATTCTTGGTAAAACGCAACTTCCTTTGCGGAATTTCCTGTTTGTAGGATGGGGAGGAAGTTGTATAAACCCTGCTTTAGTTTTCAACTTTCTTTGCATACCACACACCACGGACTTGGTTATAAAGCACCTTTGCCCTCAGTTTTCCAGGCAGGGATAACAATATACAGGAAACATTTTACTGCTGCTCTGGTCTTACCTAGTGGTCTAGCTGTCCTGAAGAAAGCAGTAGGGCTTCACAGCTTTCTCCATGGAAATCATGTGTGACCGGTGGCATGTCAGTGGCTAGGGGTCTGCTGATTCAAGTGCTCCCTGTGGAATTGGAGTGGCACCGATGTGGCCAGTGACCCCTGGCTGGGAACCAGAAGAGAGGCTTCCTCTTCCCGCAGGTGAGTCATTCAGAACAAATGCTGGGGATGCTGGAAAGGGCCAATTTAGGCAACTGCATTATGTCCCCATGAGGCAAACAGAAAATGAAAGACACTATCCTAAGTAATGTTCTCTAAACAACTAACACCACAACAGCTACATAGCAACAATGTATCTGCAAGCTAAATTGTCCTTTCTACACAACTAGTTAAAATACAAACTGGAAGAAAAGAAAACAAAAACCACTAACTTAGCTTTTATAAGGAAAGCACCCTAGAGATGCTCTAATTTTTTTTTCCCCTCCAGCTCTAACTCTCCCTCCTGCATCCAAACTGTCCCAAGCAGATCTGATTTTCTTTTGTTTTAATTGGATGGTAAACAAAGTGGGTTTCTGAAAGTTATAATTCAAAAGAATGACAGGCAATAAAGAGTTTTGTCTTGGACAAGCAATCAAGTGCTATCTTAGAACTTGGAATGGGGAAGAAGGGGGCAGTACACCATGTTCCACTCAACTTGAATAATCCACAGTATACTTTAGTCATCAAACATTCATTCTAAAATTTTCTTACAAATATAAAAAGAGACAATATTGGAAGTTCCCAAGCCCCACCACACTTTGAAACATAAAATGACGCTAAGAACTCACGAACCAGCTTATTGGAGAAAAGCAGAGATGGGAGCAATTGAGAAAAAGAAGTCCTGATGTGAGCACACAGAAGAACCACACAGTGTCCAAGGATGAATCACTCAACTAGCCAACCATAAGGTCGGTATGTACAGCCTTTAAGAGAAAGGCATGTCCGGCGCCTGCATGGAGCCCAAACCACTGAGCAGCTTCTCAGCAGTAGTACTGTTATCTGTTGAGTACAAGGCCTCATGAATGTTAAGCAAACACTGAGTGATACACCCCCATGAGCAGCAGTTTTAAAAAGCTGAATAGAACCATATGGAACGATTAACATGAGTCTTCCTGGTTAAAGTGCATCTCAAAATGATCAGGACAAAGTGAAAATGAATACTGGCAAGATGCAAAGATGTTTCCACCTTCTCAACATTCTGACCAGAGCCATTATTCATTAACTAGTAAGATTTACAGCTACTTTGTTCCAGGTCCCCAAGTTTTAAACAAACACAACTCTGCTGGCAAAAAAAAAAAAAAAAAAAAAGGGGGGGGAGGGTTAAAATTATTTGACCTTGGAAAGTTTACACACTACTAAGCATAGGAGCCTTTGCTTGCTTATTGCTAACCCTTGACATACCTGGATTCAATGACAGTCCTCTAATTCGGTACAGTGTAGTCATTCTCAACCAGAGACTACTCTACCCTCCAGGGGACTTCCATACAGACATTTTGTATGTGTGTGTGACAACCAGAGGTTAAGGAGTAAAGAGTAGGCATCTTGTGGGTAAAGGCTACAGTGCCAGCCACACGCCCCAACAAGAAATCAGCCAGGTCAAAATGTCAATAAGGATGAGGCTGACAAGATCTCTTACTAGTGGAGTTTCCAAGTCAAAGGCAGGCAGGATAGTGTGTGCCTGCAATCACAATACTTAAAAAGCAGGAGGATCAATTTCAAGGTCATCCTCAGCTATATAAAGATCAAAAGGCTAAAACCAGGCTACATCAGACCCTGTTTCAAACAAGAACAAACAAAAATTAAATTACAACTCAGAGAAGACTGATTTGAGGCCCAGGCACCTTGGGTTAGGTACTTAGTGTTTTGAGTTTCCACATATATACGAAAGAAGGATATTATGGCACAATTTCAGTAAAGAATGAAAGATGTGACAAATGTGAAGTCACCTAGCACAGAGTCCTAGCACATCAAAAGTGCCCTGTGACCATTTTTTTTTTTTTTTTTTTTTTTTTTTGTTATTGTTGTTGTTTGAATTGCAGCCATTTCCTCCCCAGGTTCATTTCCTCTGGGGTTTTACCGGGAAGCAAAGCAAAGTAGACTCCAGCCAATTCTGCCACGTACTCTAGCTCCACCATCTACGTGGAGCTCCTTTAATAATTTAGATTCCTATTGGGTCTAAATTGATGCTTGAGGAACCTGGGGATGAGAAGATCACAATTTCACAGTATTTCAAAGGGTGTGTTGTTTTTCTCAGGGAGAATTTCAATCCTTCAACATAGGCGTTAAATGAAAGAAGGAAATACAACCCCCACTAGGTCTTTGTAAAACTGGATGAGTGGCAAAGCATGCTGACTTATATGACAATGAAAATCTTCGGTAATTTTATGGATGACTTACTCAAGTAGAACAAAGTAGATCTTCATCTCACGGGAAGAAAAAGGTAATTTCTTCATCAGAGATGACCACGTAATGGTAGGCCAGCAATGAGCCACTGCCTAACACAGTAAAGGCATAATCCTCAAGTTGCCTTATAAAAAATTCATGCTTGCTATAAACTACAAGAGCAGGTCACAGGTATAACAGCCTTTTCCCATTACTCTTGCCCCAGTCCTAATCCTCAGAAAAAGATAGAATAACCATGTAAATCCCTGCCCAAACAAGACAATAAAGATGTAAAGATTGAACTATTAATAATCATATTTCAAACAGGCACATGTCACTCATCCATAGGTAGCCATGGATAAGTGATTGATGTTGTTCCAGAGACCCACCCAAATTTGTTTCAAGAATGGAAGCACCCAATAGAGCCTTTTGCATTTACCATATCATCCGTTTACATGTCAGGACACAGATTCAACTTACTATTTTAACTAGCTATAGAATATGGTACAACAGGGAGGTACTGTAAGCCTTCAACCATCATAATACATGAGTCAATTCTTTACATGCAATACCATGAAGTGCACAGCTCTTCACATATCTTGCCGAGTTTGAGTGTTTCCAAAAAAAAGATTTCTAGTGGTAAGAATTTTAGGCCAAAATGTTAGTTTTTAATGGGTTCTTCCCACATACTCTCAAAAAAAGGCTTTATTTATCAAATCATTTCAAGACCCAAGTTAATGAGCACTCCTGAAACAGTGCCAAGCTGGGAAAGGAAACATGCTATCCCATCCCCCACACACACATTACTTGGGGCCCACAACACACTTGTTATTTTTCTGCTTTCAGGACACTGCTCTGGCTCTCCCCTCTACTCAAACTAATGCCTCACCCCAACTCTGTAAATAGCCTAAATAAATCAAATACAAACCTCAGTAAGCACTCCCACACCCAACTGTGAGCAAAGGCCCTGCAGTACTGATTTCTCCATCACCACCACAAACACTAACCCATCTACAGTCAACTCTAAATTGTAGGCACTCAGAGTCATGGCTGCACGCATGCAGGGGCTATAAGGAGCCAAGGACACATCCTACTGACAGTAGTAACTAGGACCACATCACTCCCTCTAAATTCCAAACCTAAGGATTCAATAGGAATCCATAGAGATTTAAAACAGTATTAAAGTTTATACTGAAGATTAAGTGAGCAAATATAAAAGACAATTATCATGCAAGAGGAGATCGAGAACATTAGGCATTTCATTGATTATTGCTTAATAAAAGGACTGATCCCTGAAGAACGAGTACCCTGCAAAAGTAACACACACAGAGTGTGTGTGTGTGTGTGTGTGTGTGTGTGTGTGTGTGTTTGCTGTTTCAACAGACCTCTGGGTAAAATGACATTAACAGAAATGTTTATTGAGCACTTGGTAAATTCTCAGTATTCTATGAATATTCATCATACATTATACCATTTCATCCTCACAAACAATTCTATAAGGCACATAACTAACTTTTTTGTCCAAATGGAGTCCTAGAAAGATATAAACATAACCCATGGACAGAGCAGATTATAAATCCAGGCCCAGGGCCACCAGACTCAAATCGGGACCCTTAAAGGATATATACAAATATCATATCACACAGAGAAGAGCAGGCCATCCCTCGATCTACACACTAGCAAATCACAGAATATACGCATACCTTGTGTATCTATAGGGCCTGCATCCTCCTAGGGGCAAACACTGCTCCAAGTGTTTACTAGTCATCCATGCCTACATCCCACAACCCCATCAACTCCACTCAAGTGATGAAAAGAATGGATTTTAAAACAATGAGAAAGCAACACGATAAATAGTAAGTATGGGAGACCAGGACAAGTGCCGTCGTGCAGGTGAGGCTCAGTTCAGGGCTCTTGAGGGCTACTCTATAGCCTTCAGGTCCAGGTGCACACTTATGCACCCTACTGTAGGATGCTCACTAACCCCAAACAGGAAACACAGTGGACACTGCTATGGTTTCACAACAACCCAAAAGTGAGCTTCATACCTAACCACCATCAGTGTCAGAAACTCAACCCACAGGGTTGTGTCTGGCATTTAAGGACCCAGTGAAACAATATTCTGTGTCCTTAGAACAGCTGGCCGGGCTACAATATAATACAATACAATATATAATACAACATATGGTACTTTCTTTTTCTCCATATAAAGAAAACTGGGGCATGGGCATTAAATATGAGTTTGGAACACTTCAAAAAAGTATGAGACAGCCAAGACAAATGTTTCCTGCACAACTGCCATGTAGCCCTAGCCTAACAGGCTGTTAAAGCCATTGGTCTGTCTTCATTTAGAAGAGATATAACACATATGAAAGTGATAAATTGATGATCTCATCATTTTTCGGTAAACAAAACTCAACTCAAGATGTATGAAAAACCTTTCTGGGCATAATGCCACATATCTTTAATCTCAGCACTTGGGAAGCAGAAGCAGGTGGATCTCTGTGAAGCTAATCTGATCTACAAAGTGAGTCTCAGACCAGGTAAGACTACACAGTAAGACTCTGTCTCAAAAACAAACAAGTTCAAGATCATTTTCAGTTACACAGTGAGTTTCCCAGCCAATCAGGAATATACAAAACCCTGGGGGGATGGGGAGCGACATGGAATGGTCCATACTATGTTATTGTTAGATACTTTATAACTATTCAACTATTACTTTTAATAATGATTAAATGTGTTGTTCAAAATATGTAAAGTATAATCACATAAATAAACACACATAAAATCCATTTTTATTTTGTTGTTAAGACAGGTACTACACAGCACAGTTGGCCTTGAACTTATGCTCTCCCTGCCTCAATCTTCAGTTACAGTGTATGCCTTCACACTAGCCTTGAAGCACATCTTTTTAGGCTAGAAGCAATAAACATGTAGAGAGTGACTGAATTGTCATCCTATCTACAGTTAACAGAAGGAAAAACTCACCAAGTCCAGTCTGTGCAACTCATTGGACCACATCTATATACATTCTCCATCTCACCACAATCATTCTAGAACACTAAAGAGTCACAGATCTTTGAATTATCCTATAATCATTTGTAGCTTCCTCTAGAGGGTGGTGACTAAAAAAATCAGACTCCAACCCACCTTACAAAGAAATAACAGGAAAACATAAAGGCAGTATACTTAGAATGAATTTCTATCAAATCTGCTCCATAAAACTTGGTCCAACAAATTCAGCTCCATAAAATCTAAGTGGAAGTGGTAGTGCCAGGAAAGATTATAAAAAAAAAAAAAAAAAAAACAGAGTGTTAAACAGAAGTGTTTTGAGTCAATTACATAGTCAATTCCGCGCCTCCACAAACCTAGAATCAAAAGTTATCAGATTCAAAGCAGGAAAAATATCAGCTATTTGGCTGTGTTTTTACTCTATGTTCTATGCTGGGGGCTCTCTATGTCATTTCATTTAACTCTTGCAGCTACCATTCATGATGTTTCTTATTATTGCTACTTCCCAGAAGTAAAATCCCATGTCCAGAATTATATACTAGTTCTGTCATGGGCCTACATTTGAACCCAGCCTCCATGAAAAACAAATCTGTGCATGTAACAAGTGAGTGTTCTGTATCCCTGCCAAGAAGGTGAAAATGATAACTAGATTAAAGCTGCTGAGGACACTGAATCTACAAACTGTTCCAAGCACTGGAGAAGACCTGAGCTAACACTGCCGGCCACACTCTACCCTGGCTCTGTGCTCTACCCTGGCAATGCACTACCTGCCTTCAGTATCAGGGACTTAAGTAAGCAGTATGCCTGAGAGACTTGATAAACAGGGAGGGGATAAGAAAGGAAGAGACCAAAGACTGAGGAAACTTTGATCTCCGACACTAAATAAAACCAGACAAGACAGGATATGCCTATAATCCTAGGACTTGGAGGACAGAGGCAGAAGGATATGGAGGAAGCTATTATTGTAATAAATTGGAGGCCAGACAAGAATACATGGGATACCCAGTCTCAAAGATAAATAAATACCAAAAAAAAAAAAAAGCCAGATGCACACCTTTAGTCCCAACACTCAGGAGGCAGAGGCAGAGGCAGGCAGATCTCTGTGAGTTTGAGGCCAGCCTGGTCTACAGAGCTAGTTCCAGGGCAGGCTCCAAAGCAATACAGAAAAACCATGTCTCAAAAAACAAAAGATAGGAAGGGAGGGAGGGAGGGAGGGAGGGAGGGAGGGAGGGAGGGAGAATTGATTATAGATGCCTGCTTCTGAGCAGAAGCAGAAGTCAATCAGAAAAGGAGAACAAAGGAGGGGGAAACTGGAGGGGGGGATCCAGTTCTCCATGGACAGATCAACTATGAGTAAAAAGGAGGCCTACACAAACAAGAAAACACAAAAGCCTTAAAGGATTAAAGGGAGGGAAATCATGACAAATACTACAGTGTGTATGAACCTGGAAATCATGGTGATGAGTGATATAAGCCAGTTACAGAAAGCCAAATTATATTCATCCACAGACACACTGCCCTTGTAAGAGCCATATTCAAAGATAGAAATGAAGTAGCGGTTGCTAGGGGCACAGGCAAAGAGGAACAGGAACAGTTTCCACTGCAAAAAAATGACACAGTTTTCTCAAGATAGGATTGTGGCAATGGCTTCACAATAGCATGCATGTACCTAACACCTAACATGCTTAAAAATGATTAAAACAGTCCATGTTATGCTACATAAACTTTTGTTTAAGCCCGTAAGTCCAAGTTCCCTTCCTTGGACCCCTGAGAAGTGTCTAGTCATAGCTGGAACATGTAAACTTATGTCTAGACATGAACAGGGCGTGGCCACGGATGGATAAACAGTACAACTTTGTAATGAGCCAAGCTGGCCACACATACCCTTGCCCAGGCGCAGACAGCTCGGGGTTCCCTGAGGAGGGTATAATAACTGCCACCACTAAAGGCCAGTGGTGGGTCTCAGCTCTCCTGGGACCAAACTCCAGAAGGTGACGCATACATGCACACAGGGACCAGAAACAGTCTCAAGATTCTATCATCACCCATCACAAAATGATAGGGAACTGTCCAGGTGAATACCTAGAAAGAATGCAGCTACCAGAAAACTCATGTCAGTTAACCAGACAAGCAGTTATGTTCTGATCTCTAACACAGAGGGGAATGGAGCAGGATTAGTACATGAATGTGTGACCCTTGAAAGCAAAGCCTGAGCCAGGCTAGGGAGATGTCTTGCTTTGCAAGCATGAGGACTTGAGTTTGCTTCTTCAGAAGCAAATCTGGGCATTTTGGCACAGACTTGTCATACCAACATTGAGGAAGCAGAGATGTGGAGTCCTTGGGCTGTCTGGATAGCCAACCTAGCCAAACCAGCAAATGTCAGGCCCTGGAGAAAGCCCTGTTTAAAAAGTCTCCAGATACACGGCATCCTAAGGAACATCTGAGGCTGACCTCTGGCCTCACACACTCACACATGCCTGTGCACCCATACACATCAACATATCTATAACTACATAAACAGACACCTGAACTGACATACTGAATCAGATTCTGCTGGTGACTTTGGTGTGGTGCTCAGCCCCTCATTTTCCATCATCACAGGTAAAGCACAACAGGCAACAGGACAAGGTGGGCAGGTGAGACAGCTAGAAGCTTCCCAACGCTGAGAAAAAATGAAATCTGCGAGATGAACACAAGAAAGAAGTGGAAAGCCATTATTAGTTCAGAATGAGACTGCTAAGAACCAAAAGGAAAGAAGAAAAAGCAAATACCTTTGCTCTTCTTTGGAAGCTAATATGTAACACAAATAAATAAAAGACCCAGAGACTGATATTGGAGTTAAAGCTGAAGATCAGGAAAGCAAAGCGGCTAGCCACTAGCTCTCATTTCTAGTTCAGGCTAAATGGGCTTATCCACACACGAGCTCTTCACCAAGTCTCAAACTGCTACCTCTCCTCACCGTGGCTGGAGAATGTATGCCTCCTACTGAATACTGAAGACCCTACTTCTATCTTATCCCTCTAGTGCTAGGATTAAAAGCATGTGATTGTTACTCTTTTAGACTGATTCAATTTCATGTATCCCTTGGTGGCCTCGAACTCAGATCCATCTACCTCTTAATTCTGAGTCCTACGATTAAGGGTGTGTACCACCACCTTCTAGCTTCTAGCTGCTCAGTTGAAAGGTGTGTGCCTAGCTTGTGGCTGACTTTACTTTCTGGATCCTCAGGCAAGCTGTAATAAATCAAAAAGAATACCTCATCATTTGAATATCTGCTGATTATTTTATTATCTTGGATTCGGTTCTTTTCATTTCTCCTTTTAATTTGGTCAGAGACAGGGATCCATAATCATTGTTGGTTGCATACACAACCATGAATTAAGAGGAAGAGGTGGTGTGTGCGTGTGTGTGAGCGCGCGCGTGCATGCGCATGCGTGTGCACACAGAAATGTATATATGCATCCGAAGCTTTATATATTATTTTATTTGTATGAGTGCTTTACCTGAACCTATATATGTGCATCACATGCCTACCTGGTGCCCATGGAGGTCAGTAGAGGGCATTGGATCCCCTGGCAGTACAGATGGTTGTGAGCCACCATGTGTATACTGAGAATTGAACACGGGTCCTCTGGAAGAGTAACAATATTCTTAACCACTGAATCATCTCTCCGACTCCCCAGATGTTTTATTTTAAAAGCCAGAAAAAAAGTTTCAACCACTAGTGCCAACCCCCCACTGCCTACCACCTGTACCCATGATTTCTTATTTTCACATTTGTAACTTCTGCTAGTACAAGGTAAGAAATGTAAAAGAAAACTGTTTTCCCCCAAAGACTGTGCCCAGTGAACAGCACTTGGCCATGCTCTTCCTCCAAAGATGACATAGTCCTCTCTTCACCTTCCAGCCAGGGTGTTTGAAGCCAAGATTTCAACCCTGAGATGCTAGAATTCTTAAGGACTGAGCTATGTGGCCTTAAGCCAGGTACTGAGAGCCAAGAACCATTGTCATCTCTTCTTGTAGATGAGGAAACTGAGACAGAGAGGTTAGGCAGGATCTTCAAGGTCACACAACTGGTAAGGGATAGAACCTGAAACCATACACTGTCACCAATGCAATACTCTACCTCACATAGAACATGTCCCCTGGGGCCTAGATTCCAGGTGAGCCTACCCCAGCCTCTGGTTACCACTGATGTCTTAGAGACCTTCTTAGTTAGCAAGCAAACTCCCCTCCTCCGAGGTCTAAACGCTCAGCTGCAGTCAGCTAGCAAGTTCGGTGTCTCTCTTCACTCAGCCCAGTATGGGCTGATGCTGGATATTTATCTCCTATTCTCCTATTTCAAGTCATTGCTTGTCCAGGTTTGCCAGCAGAATGAGAACATGTTGTCTGATCAGTTCTCACTCTGCCCTTTAGGAATCAACAGTACACCCATTATTCTATAGCCTACCTCAGAGCTTCAGAGTTAATCCTTTTATCGCCTCTGAGCCATCTCCATACCTCAATGAACCTTCCCATCCAAAGAAGGCAGCCCTTTTTCTAGGTTAGTCTATTCATTTCATATAATAATGTAGCTCAGCTGTCAACTGCTGCTTAGTCATGAGAGCAAGCAGAATATATGGATGGGATTACTGCCCTTCAGCCATTACATCCCAGAAGGACGCCAGTAAACAAGGAGGCCCACTTCAGATAAAAGCATAACAAGTGGACAGATAAGATGCAGGGCCTCTGAGTCCATGAAAAGGCTACAGTTGAGCCTAGGTTTTCCCATCTCAGGGCTGCTGTCCTTTAGAGTCAGATGACTCTTTGTTGTGGTATTGTCCTGTACATGCTAGCATAGTAAGACACTGAGTGACATCCCTGGCCTCCACTCACCATCTGCCAGTAGCACATTTCAATTATAAAACCCAAATCTGTATTCAGATATTCCCTAACATTGCCCAAAGATGGGGGGCACAGCTCAAAAAAAAAAAAAAAAAAAAAAGTTCCACAGAGCTTCTAGGACTGGAAGCAAATTAAAGTCTGTACTTACTAGCTGTCGACTTTGAAACAAAGCACGCTGGGATGTGGTCCCCAACTGGCCATTCTATCTGGCATATAGTTCATGACTTCACACTTTACAGCAGTGCCTACTTCCTGATTAGAAATCATGAGTAATGCTTCCCCAGTTGTGCAAAAGTCACATGGTCCAAACCAGATGGTTACCTCACTTTCCCACTGCAAGGGGCACTTACCTGTAGAAGCCTGGATGGCTGACTTAAACGCTGCAGAGTAAGTGACTCAGCACACAACCGGTAGCACTTTTCTGGGCAGATAAACTGAGCATGGTGATATACACCTTTAATCCCAGCACTTGAGAAGCAGAGGAGGGCGGGCAGGGAGAGCTGTGAGTTCAAAGCCAGGCTTGTCTACACAGTGAGTCACAGGTCAGCCAGAGCTACAGGGTAAAACCTTCTCTTTCATTTAAAAAAAAAAAAAGAAGAGAAGAAAAAAGGAAGCAGACTCAGCAACTCCCTCCCATAAATTCCCCTTGAACACAGCACCTATCAACAAAACAGAGTGGTAAGCCAAACCCCAAGGAATGACAATGACTGAGGGAGCTCTGAAAAGTTGAAGTGTCCCAATAAATATAGAGGTAGAGAGTACACTTTCACAGTCTAGATAGTAACATATGAAGAGCGGCAGCTCTGAAGCTGATCAAACACTAATTGATGCTCTGTCTCCCTGGAATTCTTAGTTATACATCAGCTAATCCTTTTAGGCCATTTGAAACCATTTGAACTTTTATTATTAATTGTAACCAAAGCTCTGAGTCAAAAAAAAAAAAAAAAAAAAAAAAATTAACTATACAACTTCAGCATAGCCCAGAGCTTCAAAACACAAAACTCCAAGTAAAATGATTTCCCAGAGGGCAAGAGAGACAGCTCAGTGGTTAAGAGAACATAATACTGCTCTTGCAGAGAACCTGGGGGTACAGGTCCTAGCACCGCCAACAAGCATCTCACAATACCTGTTACTCCAGTTCCAGGAGATAAACTCCTTTGGCCTCTGAAGGCACCTACATACGTGTGGTACACATAAACTCACATAAGCACATGACATTAATAAAGAAATCATTTTAAAAAGATGATTTTTCCAACCATCCAAGAAACTTACTTATTAGGGGTTATATAGAGGAGTCAATAGAAAAACCACTATCCGCAGCCTCGTGGAAATTAATTGTTCTATACAAACTGGTTAGGGAAATCTTTACAGTACCATCTAATCAACTTCTTTAAGAACCCACTGTGATGGGTAAATGCAGCAAAAACAAAAACAAACAAACCTAGAACACCATAAATATCAGGTTCAAATTTAGGAACAATCAAACCAAAGTATCACTCTAAGTACAGTTCAGAGCAGCTGAATGTGACAGCAAATATTCATGACTGTCCTTGCCATTTGGAATGGTACTGTTATTTACACAATTCAGTATGGTAGGCATTAGACATGTGTCTAATTAATTCATTATAAGCACATAAAATGTCTATCACAGTTCCCCAGACACACTAGTAGCCACAGTTTAAGCCACCACAGCTACATGTGGCTAGTAGAGTACATACAGAATGTAAATGACAGTCAAACATCTCAGCCTGTTCTACTGGGCAGCACAGTATTTGCTCTGGAAGACCATCTCTGTTTTAGAACAGGAAATGTACTATGGAGAGAAAAGTCCCTTTGCGTCACAGACTGATGCTACAGTCTATAACTCTAAAGCAAGAAAACCATCTATACACTCCAATATACACATCTCCAAACAGGCAGCTCTCTCAAATAACTCAGTTTGACTTCCCATTATTGCTGCCTTTTCTAAATCAATGTGTTTTCAAGTGTACACTTGGGTCTGCTACCACCATATATTAGGAAATTAAAATTGAAAAACTAGCACTGTGAAGTCTAGAGCTTCAAACTATGAACCAGAACTATTTTTACACCATGGCTGCAGAGAATACCCACCCTAATCCCAGGATTCTTGTTCTATACTGTCTAAGCTGAGACCATGTCATCCCCATACTCAAAATTATCCTTGCTGATTCTGAATCAGGGGTTGTTTTGGGGACCACTCTTTGGAATTGGACCCAAGGACTAGGCTATGAAACTCAAGTCAGAATAGCTAAATGAAGCCACCACTCCAGATGCCTAGACCTTGTAGCATGCCCCCAGGAAATTCTGTCACAGGTTATGCTCACCTGAATTCAATATGCCAGCCAACATTTCCAAAGCTGACCATTTTCTTCCATGTATCCAGGCCTGTGGTGCTATCAGTAGCGTTCAGGTAGGCAGCCATGCCTGGGTATCAGGTACAAAGGTCCACACACCTCCCCAGCCTCTTCTAAATCTCTCTTTGCCCTTATGAATTCAGAAAGCAGAGTGAGTCAGTGTGTTTTATTAAACCCCATGGACAGGTTCCTTCTAACAACAATCTTAAGAGAACAACCAGAAATTATATCCTCATCAGTGGCTTCTTACAAATATCTTTTTCTGAGCTAATTTATTTCACAGAGAATAGTTTAAGCTTACATTTTTAGCTGAAATATCACCGAAACAGATTCACACTGCACAAGAAAGCTGAGTCCCTTCTTCCTTATGTCAGTGTTTTCCCAAAGAGTTAGAGACACAAACAGGCAACAGCTACAGGATATTTCCTTTACTGGCTTTTCTATATCAACATGTCCACATTGAGACAATGTCCTGTGCTTCCAAAAGAAGTCTTCTTCCTGGTTTTAGTTTAAAAAAAAAAAATTAAGTTATCAGAACAACAAATTCAGGTCACAGATCCCAGTGGAGAAAGTCAGGGCATCTGGGGATGCAAGCATCAGAAATGGAAGGCTAGTGTGATGTTCTTTGGCTAGAATGAATGATTACGATATTCCTACCATGTTTAATCATTGCCTCACCCAGCTCAAGTGCAAAAATCTCAAAGTGGCCTAGCTGCTGACCATGTGTTAGTAATTTAGACAGGGAACCACTGTCTCAGTTACCTACTGTACTGCTATTGTAATACCACAAAGTAAGCAATCCTGAAGCCTCAGAGGCATGGGACAAAATGTGTTAATTACATATTTATCTGGGATTCACTCAGGATCAGATGGGCAGCTTTAGAGTCTAGCTGCAACAAATGAGCAGGTGCTCAGCTTTGGATCAGCCCTTCAGCACATCTAGATTCCTCAACAAAGACAGAAGGCAGGAATGCTACCAAAGATCACAGCCCAAAGCAATAACAGCACATATGCACTGCATACTACAATACATGCTTGAGCATTTCAAAGCAGCAGACTAAGGCCACATTTCATGCCAGGATGGGGACATGTGTGTGCCACAAAGGAAGCTTTGAAAACACAGGAAGTTTGCCAGACCATACAACAGTCTCAACTTGAAAATGACTCTTAGTTCTTGTCTTATGCATGAAGTTCTAAAAAACAGACAGACTACCCTACCTAAAAAAAAATTGAATTCCTACACAGTCTACCAGAACATTCCATTCTGATAGGGATACAAAGGGAAGAAAAGTGACCACTAAAGGGAAGGACACACAAACCAAATCACAGGAGTCTTTAACTCTGCATTGCTTTTCATGGCCAACTGCACCATTTTGATCTTGTAGCGGCCCTTCCCTTGCTTGGCTCCTTGATAGAAAAACCCGCATTTACTGAGCTCTGGTCTGAAATACAGAGTCCTGTGCCTCAGCCTCGGGCAGCAAAGCCGGTGCTCGGCATGAATTATGTAATGCCAAACAATCCATTATGCAGGCAGGAAGGGTTAGCTGTAGCAAGGGCTACAGCTTCCTAGACACAAAATTCTACCATGTAACAATGGCACTAACAACAGTCCCCAGAAGTTCACCAAGTCCTAACAGCCAGCATGTCTATCTGCTCTAGATGGAAAGGTTGGAATCTGACTTATCTATAGACTAGCCAAAAAAAGACAGTCTCGGGCACTTTCCTTTACTATTTAAACCCTCCCAATTCAGAGAGACAGCTCAGTTGTTTAAAGCACAAGCACTTGAGTTCAATTTTCAAAACCCACATTTAAAAAAAAAAAAAAAAAAAAGTAAAGCCACGTGTAGTGGTTTGGGAGAAATGGCCCACAGTGCCAGGTGGTAGCGAATGTCTTTAATCCCAGCACTTAGGACACAAAGGCAAGTAGAACTCTGTGAGTTCAAGGCCAGCCTGGTAATAGAGCAAGTGCCAGGACAGACTCCAAAAAGCTACAGAGAAACCCTGTCTCAAAAAAAAAAGAAAGAAGGAAGGAAGGAAGGAAGGAAGGAAGGAAGGAAGGAAGGAAGGGGAAGGGGGGAAAAAGCCACTGCTAGGAGGTATTGGGAGTGGGTGTGGCCCTGTTGGAGGAGGTGTGTCACTGTGCATGTGGGCTTTGAGGTTTCATATATGCTCAAGATACTCCCAATGTCTCAGACCACTTCTGTGGCCTGCAAGATGTAGGACTCTGAGCTACTCTCCAGTACCATGTCTGCCTGCACGCCACCAACTCCACCATGATGATAATGAACTGCACCTCTCAACTGTAAGAGAGCCACACCAATTAAATGTTCTCTTTCTAAGAGTGGCCATGGTCATAGTGTCTCTTCACAGCAATAGAGCCCTAACTAGGACAACATATATGGTGCTGTGCTTGCAATGCCAGTACTGGTGATGCAGAAACAAATGTTGGAGAGACAGAGAATGACAAATGGGGCTTCCTACTAGGTTAGCTCAAGGCCAATAAGAGAGATACGCTCTCAAAAACAAGATAGGGCTGTAGAGATGGCTCCATGGATAAAGGGACTTGCTGAACAGGCCTGAGGACCTGAGTTCAGATCCCAAGCACCTACATAAAAAACAAGTGCCTATAACTTGTGAAGGAGTGACACAGAAGACTGCTGGGACTGGCCAGCCAGCCACCAATCTAGCTACAGGTTCAGTTAACCTTTCTCAAGGCACAGTGTGCACTGGTACACACATATACACATGTTCATACACGTCACACACCACACATACGAAAGGGAAATGTAAATAATGCCTGTTTCTATTGCTGTAATGAGACACCATGACCAAAAGCAACTTTGGGGGAGGAAAGGGTTTATTTTGTTGACACTTCCTTATCACAGTTCATCATAGAAGGAAGTCAGAGCAGAAACACAAACAGGATAGGAACCAGGAAGCAGGAGTTGAAGCATAGGCTATGGAGGAATGCTACTTACTGGCTTACTCCTTTTGGCCTGCTCAACCTGCTTTCTTATAGAACCCAGAACCACAAGCCCAGAGGTATCCCCATCTACAATACTGGGGAATGAGTCCTCCCTCATCAAACATTAAGAAAATGCCCTACAGGCTAGCCTACAGCCCAATCTTATGAAGGCATTTTCTCTACGGAGGTTACCTCTTCTCAGACTGTTCTAGCTTATGCCAAGCTAACATAAAAAAAAATTGCTGGAACAACAAACACACAATGTTATCCTCTGGTACATACTTGCATGTATACCCACACACCCATATACATGTATATGCATGCGCACACACACACACACACACACACACACACCATTCCTAAGCAGCAAATAGAGCCTGCTCATTCCTTTATTTATAAGACTATACATTTCACAGTGAAATCATCTCTAAGCAGAAAATAGATTCTATTCCCACACTGGGAATTCAAATCCACATGAATGTCAATTTCAAGATGTGATTTTGCACCCAGTTCTAAGTTTTCAGCAGACCAGGGCCCTGAGACAGAATATTCCAAAGATTATAATCAGCTGTCAAAATATACTCTCTCCCCAGCTCTTCTCAACTGGAATTGGAGAACTGTCACCAGCTGGGCCTCCATGAACCTACATGAACAAGTTCTTGTGCTAAACTAAACCACTTCCAGAATGTATTATTCATTTCAACACACATTTCTTAGCGTGCGCTCTGTGTGTGTGTGTGTGTGTGTGTGTGTGAGAGAGAGAGAGAGAGAGAGAGAGAGAGAGAGAGAGGGAGGGAGGGAGGGAGAGAGAGAGAGAGAGAGAGAGGGAGGGAGAGAGGGAGGGAGGGAGAGAGAGAGAGAGAGAGAGAGAGGGAGGGAGAGAGAGAGAGAGAGAGAGAGAGGGAGGGAGAGAGAGAGAGAGAGAGGGAGCGAGCTGGTCACCATCCTGGGCCCTGAGAACACAGACATAAGAAATAAGAATGCTACTTCAAGGAGATGAAATGTTATAGGCACCAATGAGAAAGACTAATGCATAGAGGAAACACTGCCAACTTGTCATGTGAGAACCAACCATGGCTTCCAGATGCATTCTACTTGGTTCCCCCCATGCTTTCAAAAAGAACTTTGAACCAACATTTAAAAATTGGTGAATTCATGTCTTTAAAAATTCCAAGCTTTTATGGTTACTTAAACTTGAAAAGAGCTAATGACTGTGGACCAACATTAGTACATGCCACGTGATCACATCCCATCAGAATTCTTTCCTTTTGAATGAGGAAAACCCTTCCGGTTGTCCCCAGTCTCTACCACTCCATAGCCTTTATACAATCTCAGACCATGAGCTCAGAATCATGACTTCCATAAAAAAAAAAAAAAAAAAAATTCTAGTAGAAGGCACTGGGCATGTCAAGTAAGGTCAGGCAAAGAACGGGTTCTCATATACACACTCAAAGGCTATTACTTAACTCTGAACTAAAAAGAAATATTCACATGAGCCCACAAAACTAATTCTAGACATTTGTTCTAAGAAAATACCTGAACATGTCTGCTAAAATACACATATATAGAAGGATATTTGTCAAAAACATGTATAAAACATGAAACAAGTGAAAATAATGTGTTCATGTTCAAAGCAAGAAGACATACAATAGTGTGACCAAGACAGATTGTGTAGCAATTGGGATGTTTAAGTAAATTCATGTATTTAAAAACTGTTCTTAAGTCCACAGGCACAGTAACCCACAGAATGAGGAGGCAGAGATAGGCAGATTCCTGAGTTTGAGCCCAATATGATCTACATAGCAAGTTCTAAGCCAGCATAAGTTCCTGGTTATTGTTTTGTTGTTGTTTATTTGTTTTAAGGTCACAGTATTTTTATTAGGCATAAAGTCCCACCAAATACTGATATACAATTTCATGGATGGATAGATAAAAATTCAATGTTTAACACATACATTTCTCTGGGATAAAATATTAAGTCATGTGCATGCATTTTTTTCCATGTTAACATCTTTCTGTACTCTACATATTGTTTAAATGTGAAAAAAAGAAGGGCACAATCAGAGGATAGATGAACTGATGTAGGTGGATAGATGGATGGATAGATAAATGGGTGTATATAGGTATGTACAGATCAAGTATATGTAATGATCAATAGTTATATATGTTTATAGTGGTATTTGAATTTTTTAAAGATTAGAAACCAAAACCTTGATGTATATACTTTTTACTAAAAGACAAAATACGCATGCTTCAACACCAAAGAAAGTTATCTTTTAACAACTTGAGCTTTGAATTCTTAACCACAGACCGAAGCAGGCTGATAGTTGGAGGAGGAAATGAACACACTCTATCAGATGTAAATTCCAAGGACTTGCCAAAAATCCAGGTGGTAAGACACTGGCTCTATTTAAATCAGGCTGAACTGGTGCCTCCCTTCACGGCCACGTCACAGGAGCGACTGCTGCTTACATCTGGCCAGAATAAAGACACGCTAAGACCTCCAACACAATTAATTCAATATTTTCTCTACAGTTCAAAATGCTACAACAACTGGCAGACAACCATTTTAAATCATCACAGAAAAGTCAGACATATGGTTAAGTATATTTAATATGACTTAAAAATAAGAAATGGATTTCCTCGCCAACAAAATCTTAGGCAAGAATTTATGTAAAAATCATGTCTAGTTTTTAACCCTCTGAAAATTTCAGCAGAGATTTCCTCAGTACATACACAGAGCAGAGATCACACAACACACAAAACAAGGGTGATTCCTACAAGAAACGCATATGCAGCAAGGAAGACAGTCAGGCAGATTCACAGTTACAAGGCACAGGCAGTACCAGGGGGAAGGAAACCAACAGAATTAGTGACATCAATCATAAAGAGTAGGAGCCTATGGCAAATAAACAGAATTGCTTGAAGATATGCCATAGCACACTCTGATTCTAGCTGGTAAATTGGGAAGAATACTTTTTTTTTTTTTTATTCCTAGAACTATCTTCAATGAGGTCACTAAGCATATTGTACTGTGTCTAGCACCTGTCTAAAATAGTTTCTTTCACATGAATCCCTCAACATAAGGATGTGAGGGCTCCAGACATTTGTAATACGGAAGCCCAAGGGAGCCAGGTAGACACAAGCTTGAGTCACAGTCAGTGACTAACTTGACCTCCGAAGAGTCACTTCTCGTGGATAGGAGGAGAATAAGATCATGCACCCAAGCAAACTCCAACCCAAGACTCAGAAAAATTCATAGGCTATCATTACTAATCTACCATTCCTAACTCAGATTCCCAGTCTACCTATGAAGCCATACCTCAGAGCCGGCTTTCTCAACTTCAGCCTTAGTGTTAGTTTTGATACATTTCTTGTACATTATAAGTTCTTTAGCAACTTTCCTGACCTCTATTTAGGAGATGTTGGTACACTCAACCCTTAATAGACATGAAAAATGAAATGTTTTTACACACTGGCAAATTTCCCTGGGGAAGGGGGCAGGGAACTCAGGGTTCCCCTAAAAATAATCATGGATGGTCATTACTCCTTAGGAACCAAGGAAAGCACTGTCCTCACAGTCACCATATTAATTTGCTTCTCTGTTGCTGTGATGAAACAGTGACCCAAAGCAACTTGGGAAGGAAAGGGTTTGGCTTATAGGTTACACAGCCTATCATCAAGAAAAGACAAAGCATAAACCTGGAGGTAGGAACTGGAGGAGAAGCACAAGCTGGCTTGCTCAGCTACCTTTCTTATATATCCAGGCCCACCTGCCCAGGGATAAGACTGCCCAGAATGGGCCAGGCCCTCTCCTATCAATCATTAATCAAAATGTTCCACAGACTGGTCCACAAGCCAATCTAAAGAAGACCATTTCTCAATTGACATCCCCTCTTCCTGGATATGTCTAGGTTTGTGCTAAGTTGACAAAAACTAACTGTGACAGCAACCTTTGACACAGATATTATTCACTTTTCCAACTGAGAACTGACATTCTACCAATTAACCAGCACTGAGTCTCCCTGCTGGCAAGAGGAAAAGCCTGGACTTGAGTCCACACAGACTAACTTCAAACCTACATAACTAACCATTGAACATCACTACCTCCCCAGCCATTTTTAGTGTGGGAGCCCAGACATGGTAGCAGAAAAATCAGAGCACCTAATCTCAAGTTATCACTATACCGCATCAGTCTGCCTGGCACACCAATAAACAAAGAACCTGCTATTTCTCCAAACACTATCACAACCTGGGACCTCAGAACAACCTTTAGGACCAACTCCTCATCCTCTCATGTAGGCACAGACCTCCACCAAATGCGGGAATCTACAGGCTTCTTTCCTATGTGAACGAATCCCACAGAAAGAGCATTTGAATCATACAGAAAGATGAAAGCTGTTTCTGGACTTGAAAAGCTCCTACAGAGAGCTATGTATCAAAATCTCCATCCCCCAAAAAAAATATTCCTTCTCCCTGAAACACTTTCAAATGGGGAACAATAACAGAAGCCAACACTTTCTGAGCAATCACTGCGCACCCCAGAGCCATGTGGCTTAACTCAGATTGCATCTTATTCCACATTCAGAGTATCTTCATCGTCTCCATTTTCAGAGGGGCAATCATAGCTTAAAGAGGTGAAGGAGTATTATGCCCCCTAACACCCAGTTTCTACATTAGCCAGACTGGGTTTAAAATCTTAATTACAACACATAAATTAATTGTTATTTGTGGATTAGTCTACAAGCAGTTTGACAGTCCACTTAATACTGCATTTAGCAATAATTTTAAATCATGGCTTATCAGTGTATAAGCAAGCACCTTTTTAATTGCACCATCATGCCACTGTACATAAAGAGAGCCGCAAGCCTTGTCTCCCAACAAACTCAAAGGTTAGCCTTGCTGCAGATAACAGAACTATGGCCCATTGCAAAAACACGCAATCGACTCCACTACACCAACAGTATGCATGATACCTTGACAATGAGAATATAATTGTCTTACATAACTCATTCTCCCAACACTAGAGATGGCTACAGAAAAGGTACACAGAGGCATAGTCAGCAGGAAGAACCTCTCACCGACCACAGGAGGGGAGAAACAGCTCACAAACTTCCCTGATGCACTCAGCACGAGTTTGCTGCCCTAAACCCAGGGTTCCTGCCTCAGCAATGTGACTTTTTTAAAGACCTGGTTGGCATCTTGCCTCGGTCTACTTGTATTTCCTAGGACCACCTCCCAGATAAGCTATTTACATTCAACCAATCACTGGGGATTCTGAGATGGGAGGGTTGCCTTCAGTTTGAGGAAACTTTACTGGTCACATCATAATGTTCAAACAAATCTGAGCAATAGAAGACTGTTCCAAAAATAAAAAAAATAAAAATTAAAAAAAGTTGATCTCAGGTGTGTTCCTAGAAATTCATTTTAAGGGACGCATAATAGTGGAGAGCAGTCTGGGTGGAAAACAGACTGAAGTCAATGACGGGTATGTCGATGAGATCCTCGGTGTGGCTCTAGTGGACTCGAGTCTCCAGATGGATCAACCACCTGGTGACCCTAAGTACTGCCACCGCAAAAAATCCAGCATTCAATTAGTCTTAAAAATCAAGAATCTTCTATGATTGAAAATGCAAGTTAAGTGTAACTTTATCTTTGATCCCAAGGAGACTCTAACATATTCCATTCTCCTATGCTTGGCAGGAGACAAAGGACTAAATGTGTTTACTATAAAAACCCATAATAGCAAGTCTAATTGAAGTGGGCCAGCACTGCTGCCTTCAAAGCATTTCTGGACCACACATCTAACTCTATTCAGTTCCCGCCAGAGAGTGTAATCATTAAAAGTTAACACAAGGCTTAATGTAGACCCTCATGGATTATCTACATTTTCCTAATTTGCAGAGACAACTGAACTCAAGAGATATGTTCTCATTCTAAAGTTGACAATAAACACTCAACAAATGTATGAACAACTACTACTGGACAACTAACTACTACAGTGTCCTTGGTCCCAGAGGAACAGCATCAGTGAAGAAGCAAACAAGCCCTGCCCTCTTAGAACTTAAATTCTACAGGCAAGTTACTTAAGTGATCTGCACAGCCCAGGGTAAGAGAAAACACTGAAGGGAGACCACAGAATGGCAAGTGTCCGTGGAGTTCATTTTAAAACATGTCAGTCAGAGAAAACCTCAGAGAAAGGCTTGGAGTTCATGAAGGAGCCAGTCTGTCAGATGTGTAGATGGCGACTTCAAGACTGGGTAGGGACAGAGAAGTGATATCAAGAGCCAGGTCATACAGGCCTTGAAAGTTTCTTTATGAACTTTGCCTTTACCTCTGAGGTGGGAACTACATGTGTGAGCATAAACAATGGACTGCTTACTATTTAATTGCTGAACTACAAAAATAGATGATTTCCATTTAACCATAAGTTATACTATTTAAGTACATTTTCTAACTGTATTGCATGCCTCCAGAAAAGGTAAGATTCAGCACACTAGATGTTTTTCTAAGAGACCCAGACTATAAAGCAGAAGTCAACAGACAGATGCAACCTTGACATCCATGGGCTTCAACTGGGGAACCATTGAAAGGAAACCACAAGAAACAATGAATGATGCAGACGCCCATGGAGTACAGCATGACAAAGCTCCAGAGCTCATGAGAGACTTGGCAAGGTTCTCTTGCTTATGAGTGGGCTACAGACAGGCAGCGATTCAGTAACCTACTTTTTTAGGACATGAATGTCAGCCCTTAACGAATCTGACAGCTTTTATTCTCAGTGTATACAAAATCCAGCATATCCTGTTACCCATATATATACACACTCAAGGAAAGGACCACTAACATCATAGAGCGGTGTTGTGCACTAAATAACCACTGTTTATAGAGCAACATCCTTCATGTAAACCCCTGTGGTAAGGAGATGTCAGAATGTTTTCTCTTATAAACCACTTAATTCCCCTTGGTGGATATCATCAATTCTGTTATCCCAGACGAGTGGGATACTGAATGCCAACAAATACAGTGAGCCAACGGTATGCCACTGTCTCATAAGGTCAAGTTAATCTACTTTAAATGACACAGTCAATGCCAAAGGGTAGTCAGAAGGAACAACACACAGCTTGGGCTGCCTATCCTTACACTGTTTCTTTCCTGTAAAAGCTATGAAGTACTCCTCAACATAAACTAAAAGTAAGCCACTGAGAAAGGTCTTCTGGCACCAAGAACAAAAATAGACTGATTTTTGAAGGTTTAAGTTAAAAATATATAAACACAAAGCATAATTTAAGAGTGAGAAAGGCCTGGAGCTGTTTTACGTAGGGAAGAGTCTTTTTGCTGTTGGTGAAGATAAATAAATAGATACCGTTCACAAAGCTTCAGTAAAACATCATTCCCAGACACTGGCTGAAAGCAGAACCCGAACGCACAGTAAGATTCTAAATTAAGAAAGGATGGACAGAGACAGAGGAAAGACACATACCACAGCTGGCCTAGTTGCACACTTATTTGAGACTATAGTGGTAGCACACACCTCTAATCCTAGCACTCAGGAGGCTGAGGCAGGCAAACCTCATTGAGTTCAAAGTCAGCCTGGTATTTACAGAGTTCCAGGCCAGTCAGGGCCACACAGTGAGACACTGCCTCAGAAAACAAGTCCTCTCAGTAAGAAGAAACCATGGAAAATGTCTTCCTGGGTAGAACAAATTTTAGTGAGTGCCTATTTAGTGAATGTCAGGTACTGTCGTAGGAACTGGGATTAGGTGAATGGAGGTGAGCTTCTTGTTTTCACAGGGGAGGAGAAAGACACAGAAAGTACCAGACTGTGTGAAACTGTGCCAACACAGCAGGGAAAGGGACGCACTCCACTCAAGGTGACCATCCATGCTTACAGTGGTGCCTAATTACAGCTCAGGGTGGACTAGGGAAACCAATGCTATGCGCCTCTTCCCAATTCCAGCTCTGCTACAAGCCAACATCTCCCCACTAGCACACCAAGATCTGAGGAGTGGGCAGGCAAGACAGCTCGGCAGGAAGGTGGGGGCCTGGATTACATAGTGAGTTTAAAGGCAACAGAGCAACATGGTGAGATATGGTCTGAAAAAAGCAGAAGGCAGGTGATATGTATGGTTCGGTAGGTGAAAAGATTCACTACACAAGCCTGAAACCCTGAGTTCAATTCCAGAAAAAGCATAAAAGCGAAGAGTGGACCAGACTATACAAAGTTATCCTCTGCCCATATGTAGCTTATGTGGGCAGTGGCATACACATCATACACACATGCACACACATGTACACACACAAAATAAATAAACAAGATAAAATACTAAAAAGCAAAGAGAAAAAGGAATTTTAAAACAACATTCACTTGGAAACAATCTGGGAGAAAGAAAGCCAATCTGACATTCACAGGAAAGGAAGAGACCAAGAAAGAGACAGCATTGAGTTTTTAAAAGAAGGGAAAATGGTTACAGAATTATTTTAAGAGCTGTTGCCATATATTCCAATTCGCCAACATAAGCACACAACATCAAAACAAGCACAAAGGAATAAAGCTGGCACCAGAAATATATTCAACTCCATGGAGCCACAACCCCCCCTCCCTGTGGTGAGAAAGGTTTGGTGCAATGTTCGCATTTTAAATTGTGTCTTATTTATTGTCTCTTACTTGCCTTAAGAAGAGTGAGGAAGGGCAATTTAAGTTCCAGAGCAATTTGCAAAACCACAAATTTATCCACAAAAATATGAAAAAGCAAGACCTATAATATACTCATCTCAAAAACTGCAATCAGACCATTTTAGACCTCAAGTCTGAGTTATTCGTGGCCCAGAACTTCTCCAGAGCAATAGCTCTGAAGTGAGGCAATGGGTCTCAAGGGAGGAAGAGGGTCTCAAGGGAGGCAGCAGCTCGGAAGGAAAGCATACCCACTTACACCTGGCACTGAGAAATTTAGGCCCACAGAGGATGACTTTGCAAGATCTGTTATTCCAGAACAGAAGGTCACCTGCCTATCTTCTCCATTCCAGGCTCTACCCTAGGCCAATAGTTCAAAAAACATCCCCAAGGACCCTGTGCCCAAAGTTCCAGAAGCACCTTGAAAGGCAGAATCTCCATTCCTAATTAGGACCCTGGCGAGCTTAGGTGTGTGGGTTGGGTAACTCCAATTCCAGACCCAGTGCCCCCAGGATTGAGAGAAGCAGCTCTGGGGTGGTACTGGGCTATGCTCTCTCCCTCTGCTATGTCAAAAGGGCTCTTAGCAGAGTTACCCAACCTCTCTGTGAGCCTACATTTCCGAGGCCTGAGGCAAGATCAGAGGCTTGAAGAAGAAAATGCTTACCAAGTGCTAGGCTAGCAAACCTGACATACTCTTACTGTCTTCTTGGTATATTCTGGGGCTAAGGTGTGAACCCAGGACTCACATGCACTAAACACACACTGGCCTGGCAAATTCCAATATGAGAACTTAATAAAAACTAGCTACCTCCGATTCAACATTCCTGTAATTACTTTCTTTCCCAAAAACACTAGAATGATGTAAATTTAGACATGGACAAGACTAAAAACTGGCAAAGATGGAAAATAACCAGAACAGTCAGCTTGATTTGTAATGCTCAAATGTGCACCTAAACGCAAAAGCAGAAACAAATGGACAAAATACACACCAGAGAATATTATACAGCAATAAAAAGGAGCCACAGGAAAACACACAACATGAAATCTCCAGAAGCTCCTGGGTGGAAAAGGGCACACAGTAGTATATACTGTAACATAAACTTTCAAAAAGTGAATAATCTGAATACAAATCCATAGTAAGAATACAAGTCTATAGTAAGAGGAACCAAGACCCTTTGTTGGGAGTGGATTAACTGGAAAGGAATGGAATGGAAATGTTCTGCATCTTCTGAGTGATAGGAATGACATGGTACAGGTGCCAAAATTCGCCAAAGTAGACACTTGGAGCTAACTTAAACTTATACAACACACATCCAAGTACCAAACACTGCAGTACACTACACATAGAAGCACACACTGGGGATTGACAGGGGACCAGGCATTCAAGGACATCCTGGACTATCCTGCCTCAAGAAAAACAAAACAAGTCGATTGGTGGTGTTAATCCCAACACTTGGGAGGCAGAGGCAGGTGGATCTCTGTGAGTTCCAGATAGCCTGATCTACAGAGAAACCCTGTCTTTAAAAAAAAAAAAAAAAAAAAAAAAAAAAAAATGTAAAGATGTTTGTATGTCAGTTTTAAAGTTTATTTACATTTTTAAAAAAAACTTGAATTCTGCTACAAGTGAGTAACATGCACACAGATCCAACTAACACATGCACATTTATAGTATTTTTAGGCATTTATGACAAACACCTGCCCTCTACATTTAAAGTGAAGAAACTCCAGCCTAGTGGGTCCTATTAGCCTGGTGCACAATCCATTCCTGTTTCGTATGGTACCTTTTGCTATAGACTATTTTGGTTCACAAGTCTTTCCAGAGAACTGCCATGCAACAAAAAAGAGTATGATCTTCTCACACAAGACTGTGACATTTCCACAGACATGTATTCAGAGTGACTGTGCTAACTGGAAATGGAAACACCATAAAAATATCACTTCTTCCCATATACCAACTTAGTCTACCTGATATGATGAAGAGACGGTAACAAAGAAACTCACATATGTTGAAACATGAAAGGAAGACTGTAAAAATGTTTCCTAGGGCATTCTTGACTGTAATGTCAACACTGGACAAGTAACTGTGCCCATGTAATTATAACATCACATGCAACAGTATTCATAATGCAGTGAATTCCAAGCCACTCCTAGCCCATTACAAGGATGTTCAGAAGCATAAACCCACTCTCTCCCTAGTGAACATTGCTGTTGGCAAAAGATAGTCCTAAGGGAAAGAACTGACGCTCGGAGGCTCTACAGTAACTGTCAAATCCATAGGCATCTTTCTCTAGCTACACTGATGGGGGGGGGTGAGAATAACTTTTCTAAACAGTAAAAGAACTCAACTTCAGGCAGCTGCTTGCCCACAAGTCTCAGGACCCATTAATCACCCCCCAGACACCCTACTGGATGAAAAATCTTTCTGCAAAGTGGCCCTGAATGCAAACCTAATACTGCTCCCAATAAACGTCTGACATAGTATTTTCTCAATCGCTCTACCGAGTCATTCATAATCACCGTGGTAACTGGCATTAAATTCCTAACTAAGATACATAAATGACCGCTCAAATTCAACACTATTACAAGGATGATAGCTCGAGTCTCCTGAGCCCTCACTGTGACCCAGCAGTATTCTGCATATTTTCTGGGATGATTTTTATGAGAAACTCATAAGGACATATTCGTCAGGCAAGGCCAAGTAGCAAGATAAAAAACATTCCACTGTTAGGTGTCAGCCTGGCTCCCAACACCACTGGAAGGCCTGGCTACCCACACACATGCTGCATCCCTCCTCGGGTCATCTGGAAGGGGCCTGCTGCTGAGAGGAATGGCTCAGCCCAGCCTTCCCTTTGACACATTTCCTTCAGCTGCTGCTATCCTGACAGGAACATATGGCAACTTTTCACCACATTCAACTCTGCCACCTCCTCTGGTGCCTTCATCTGGGAGAAGCTGCATCACTGCACTTGGGTGCTGGAGGGATCCCTTTAAGCGCTGCAGTCAGAGGGTCAGAATGCCGCTCACACCAAACTGAGTGACTAACCTACCAGGGGCCATATCAACGGCATCTTTAAGGAAGCCATTCCCACCCTACAGACTTTGGGAAGAATTCACTTCCCCCTACTCCAGAACTCAATCCCTAGAGGTCATCACCAAAAGTCACTCCTCCTGCTTGCTTGAGGTTTAACAGAAAAGGCTCGTAAACTTTTAGTAGTCGTGTGACCTTGGGCAAGTCATTTACTTAAGGTCAGTCTCGGCTTACTTATTATAGCATAGGACTTAACAAGTCGATCGTACAAGCACTGTTGTGAATCAGAATGAGATAATGCAATTAAAAAAACAGAGAGGCTCTCACATAGTACGCTATCAGTGAATTGTAACCACCAACAATCATCTTCATAAGGACGATGGTGCAGGAGAGGGAGGAGGCGGCGACTGGGTAAACTTGGATTAGATTCGCGCCAAGAGCGAAACACCCCTTCCCCCACTGTATGTCTCCACAAGGAGGAGACACAGACGTCACCCCGCTGTGGGGTGAAAGCAGCCTCCTTAGGCGGCCGTATTAGGAATCTCCGGAGGTCATAACCCAGCCCACCTAGAGGGGCTTCGGGATGAAGGCAATTTTGTGATGGAAGAGGTCCAATCTACCACAAATAGACCCGCCCCTTCCACGAACCTCTCCAATTGTGGGAGCTTAAGCAGTGCCAAGAGAACGCCATCAGCTAGGTGAGCCTAGTAGCCACCTCATAAGGGACTGAGAGAAGCGTCCACCTTTGCCCTGCCTCAGTCTCCCAGATGCCTCAAGGTGCAAATGAGGCTGCGCAGCACAAACTAGGTGGCTGCGATGAGAAGTTGGCAAACCCGGGCTGGGAAGCACCTCCGCTTTCCAGCGCAAACCCAGCCCCTGCGGGCCACGCAGGTGGGTGCAGCCCACAACCTCGCAACTTTGCGTGCCTCTGGCCCGGGCCTCAACTTTGGCTCTCCACACTCGGAGCAAACAGTGCCCCTTCAAGCCGCCCCTCTTTTTCTGGGTGCGCCCCCTTCAAAGGCACGCCCCGTCTTACCTTGTCTGACGGCCCTGAAGGTGACGGCCTCCTTGCAACTGTCGATGACTCCCAGCACGTCATAGCGGGGCAAGCCGGACACCCGGACCCCCTGCACCTCCAACAGCAGCTCACCTTCGGCCAGCTTCGGGCCCTCGCCGCAGCCGGGAAGCCCCGCCACCTCAACTGCCGCTACCGCCCCCACGTACAGAAACTCCCCGTGCTCCGCGCCCCCCAGCACAGTCACTCCTAGCTCTCCCTGGGGTCCCCGCTTCACGGTGCATTCGTGAACGCGGCCAGTCCAGTGGTTCTTCTTCTGGATCACTTTCGACATGATGAGTTTACAGCCCCTCCTCAAAGGAAAATAATAAAATAAACTGCTAAAACCAGAGACAGGTGCCCCCACAGCACGAGCCCCCTGCACCGCGGGCTCACGGGACAAGCATCTCTCCGAGCGCGGGAGCGAGCCACTCGATCCTCCTCGCCCGACTCACTCGCGCTCTCAAGCCATCATAAAACAAACTTTCCGGGCTCCGTCGAGAGCCCTGCACCGGCGCCCGCGAGCTTTGTTTGCATTCCGGTGCCTCCGGGTCCGCGTTCCGGCGCCGATCGCGCTCCCGGGACCAGAGTCCACTCCGGCGCCGCCCGGGCCCGCTCTCCGCTCGGCGGCTTTCTCCACACGCGCTGCGCCTGCTCCGCGCCGACCGGCCGCTCCTCAGCGCGAGGGAAGCCCTTTCCAAGCTAGTTGCCGGGAGCCCTGGAGACGCGGCGGCGCGGGGCGGGGGTGAGGGGACGCGAGGGAAGTGGCCACGGCCCCTTTAAGCAGATACAAAGACTCGGCTTGTTTTGTTACAGTTCATTCTACTCCGCTCGGCGGAGCGCGGCGGCCGGCTGGAAAGGAGACGCGCGCGCATGCGCCCGGTGGCCGCCCGCGGGCAGGCCCGCCCCATTCCTCCTCCTGGAAGGGAGAGATTCCAACGCGCCTCCCGCGAGGTCCTAAGACCGACCGTCCATTGACGCCAACTTGCTCCTCTCTCTGAACCCCTAGAATTCCTCCTCTTCCAGTGTTGTCCGCCCAGCCAGACCCTTTTGGGGAACACGTGTGCTGTCTAACTTTTGGAACACAGAGAATCCGCCTTTGGAGTTTGCAAATCGTCTCAAACAGGTGGGGGCTGGGAGACCACTTAAGTGCCAGGGTCACTCTCGTGCTGGCCAGCCGAGTTCCCTCGCCTCCCTCTGCCGGTGCCTGGCCACGCCATCGCTCACGCGGTGCCGCTGCCTCCCGCCACGTTCCCGCGCCTGCTCCCCGCCCAGGGGTTCAAGTCCACACGCGGAGCCTGACTCTTATCTCTGTGACCCTAAGGACCCGAACCAGCAAGTCTCACACACCCTCTCAGCTTCCCTGTGTGCCCATCAAACCTGCCTACACGTGCGTTCCCACCCTTAAACTTTGGGACCAACTTTTTTAGGACAAGGAGAAAAGTGCCTGCAAGCCAGAAAAGCCAAAGGCTAGCGCGGCCTTCAAACTAAGAGATCTTGATAGCTTCTCATTGTCCTTCTAGCAAAGGAGCAGCAGCCAGCCCTCGTTAGCTTCTGGAGGAGCCAAGAAACCTAAGGACTGCTTTGGGGAGTAATGATCACCTCAGGGTGCAGGTCCTGCACACGCAGATTGGGGGTCACCTTGGAATTTGGCACCCTGAGGTGCTGGCGAGGTGTGGACAGAAAGAACAGCCTCCAACACTGGCACAGCAGTGGCCAAAACAGTTTCTTTAAGCTTTTAGTGATTTCCCACAAGTTCCTCTCTAGTCACAGAGTTGAGAATCTACTAGATAGAGGGAGGTGTGAATTAGAGCCACAGAGGTGAGATGCCACAGAGGTGGGTTGAGAAAAATCTGAAGTTCACATTCCTCAGGCATCTGCAGCATGACGTTCAGTAAACTGAATTCTCAAAGCTTCCACTTACCAATGTTGGAGGAACTAATAACCATAGTTGTTAGGAAAAACTCATAAGCACTGGAAACTTACAAAGTAAATAATTGTATTGTGGCATATAAAACTTCATAGTCTGAGAATCCTTAGTGCTTGGGGTTGGAGGATGGAGATAATCCATCTCTCTAGAACATTCAAGATTTAAAGTCTTGTTTCTAGAGTGCTATTCTAGCTTAATAAAAATAAAAGTTTGGTGTTTCACATCTATAATCCCAGCACTTGGGAGGCTGACACATGGGGATTGAGAATTCAAAGCAAGCTTTAGGACAAGCCTGGATTCCACAATACCCTGTCTTTAAAAAAAGAAAGAAAAGAAAAGAAAGTAAAAAGAAAGGAGGGGGGAATTAAGGATTTAATAATAGTCTCACCCCTAATTATCTGGAGAGGTGAGAGTATTCATATCCAGCCTCTGGGGGACTTTGTGGTGTGTGTGTGTGTGTGTGTGTGTGTTTGTGTGGCTGTGTGTGGTGGTGGTGTTTGGTTGGTTTTGGTTTTGTTTGGGTTTTTTGAGTCAGACTCTCTCTATATAACAGTCCTAGCTGTCCTGGAACTCACTTTATAGACCAGGCTGGCTTGAAATTCACTGCCTCTGCCTCCCAAGAGCTGGGATTAAAGGTGTGCCACCACCACTGGTGTTTTGTTGTTGTTTTTAAGTGGTGATGGTGGTGTTTGGGGACTTGGTTTTTTGTTGTTGTTGTTGTTTGGAGGTTTTTTGTTCTTATTGTTGTAGTTTTAACTCTTTCAACACTGACAATATCAAATGAGCAGTTCCTTCAAACTTAAATCACAAAGTCTAATACAGATCTAGCCATGAGAATAAACATGATTGGAAAGAGTCTATTTAAACTTAAGGCTTAGATCCCATCATCAAGGGAATCTGTGCAAAACTGAAGCTGAGACCATGGGGGAATGTGGCTCACTGGCTTGCTTACCCTGGATTGGTCAGCTGCCTTTCTTATACAAACCAGGCCCACCTGCCCAAGGATGACATCCCTAAGGTGACCCAGGCCCTCCTACATCAATAAGCAATCAAGTAAATGCCCCCACAGATATGCCCATAGGCCAGTTCCTCTACTGAAATTCCCTTTTCCCAGCTATGTCTAGGTTTTTCTCAAGTTGACAAAAACTGACACAGTCCAACCCACCTTGTCAACCTGACACACAAACACATTACTCTTAATCTTTCCTTTATCTATTCCTAAGACTTCATGATGTTATTATCACAACATAAAAACCTTAAAAGTCCCACATCTTTGAATTTTTTAACATTTTAAAAGTTTAAGGGCTTTAACAAATCCATTCTCTTAACTGCACAGTTCTGTCTTCCCTATTAAACCAAATCATTGCAAATGAATAAATGTCACTGTTTCTTTACTTCTTTGTGTTGGGGATGTTTATAACTATCTTTTGCCTGGAATAAGGTAGATTGAACACCTATGTTTTCTGTTTTTTGAGACTAGGTCTAACTCATTCTGCTGCCCAGGAAGGCTTCCAACTCTCCCTCTCCTTCCTCCACTTCTTGAGAACTGGAAGCAGTACTTAAGTACTGGAAGGATGTACCAGGCCTGGGCAACATCTGGATTTCTAAGGATTCCCTTAAGTGGTGTTGCTGTGCAATACTAAAAGCCACATATTTAGCATCTTAATCCCTATGTTTTTTTGTTTTGTTTTTTTGTCACAGTCCCTTTGGGAGAGGAAACATATGACCCAATTATCTGGAGTATGCTCTCCAGGATAACAAGGAACTCAGATGTTTTGGGTTCATGGCATACTCCCCAGTCAGGAGCACTGGATTCCTAGTACTTCATAAGTCTTCAAGTGTGTTGTCAAATGAATACTCTCTGCCTAATGTACTTTTTAAAATATACTGTTTGAGATGCATTTCACATTTACTGATAGACTTGACCTTGTGTTTCTTCTTATCGCTTCATTTTCTATTAGAACCTATTTGCCAAAAATACCCTTAGCCACACAGAACTAGTAGTCCCTCACTTCCTGACTTCATGCTCATCCTCATATGGAGCATTCCAAGGGATCTATACAAGACTTATGTTTCCTCCCAGTGCAACTGAGAAGGTAAGGACTTGGAATTTAGACCAGTTCCTGTCTTCTGTTTTATCTATGTGGTGTTTGGTTTGGTTTTTGAGATAAAGTCTCACTATTTAGCTCTGGCTAGCCTGAAACTTACTGTATAGCACAGGCTGGCCTCAAACTCCCATAATTCCACCAGCCTTTACCTCACATGTGCTGGGATTAAAGTCTTACACCACCACACATGGTTTTTAGTTTTGTTTTGTTTTGTTTTTCTTGGGAGTTTTTGGCCTGAGGGTTTCTGAATAACCAAGCATTCCCTAGAACTTCTGATTGTCCTTGCCTCTTCCTCTCAGTTGCTGGGAACACAAACATGCCTGCTGACTAACCACACCTGACTAACTATACTAACCATACATAACCATACATACTTACATATAACCTATTAACTTCATTTTTTTTTAATTTTATGTGTATGTCTGTGTACCAATTGAATGTATGGTGCCTGTGGAGGCCAGAAGAGGGCATAAGATCCTCTGGAATTGAGATACAGACAGTATGAGTTGCCCTGTGGGTGCTGGGAACCAAACCATGGTCCTTTGGAGGACCAGGCAGGGTTCTTACATACAGACATTTCTCTAGTACAGACAGACAGACAAGCTAGGTTTTTCGGTGTTGGATTTCAAAAACAATACATTGTGTATGCTAGGAAAATATTCTACAACCAGCCAGAACCCCCAGCCCACACTTCAGGTTCTAAGTGTGGGATAACCCAGAAGGCAGACCTGAAAGCTCTGAAGCCAGTATAGAGGAAATACAGGGAAAAGTGTGGTCTTTCTGAGCAATCAGGGTTGGAAATTTACAGGTACTGAGTTTAGCGTGTGCTTTCTGACACTTCTCATCCACCCTCTTTCACATGGTCTCATTCCCATGCCCACAGTGGAAGTAACTTCAGGGCAGATATTACATCTCTGATATCCAACCACTGAATTCTCCTTCCCAAAAAAAAAAAAAAAAAAGAAAGAAAAGAAAACACATGTCTCATGAAAAATGTACAAGAGCCTTTGTTAAGATTTCTAGTGCAGCGATAAAACACTATTACCATAAACAGTGTGGGGACAAAACAGTTTATCTCAGCTACAACTCTCAAGTCACTCCTCAAAGCTAAGGGAAGTCAGAGTAAGACCTGAAACACGCAGGGACCTGGAGGTGGAAGCTGATGCAGAAGCCATGCAGGATTGCTGCTTACTGGCTTGCTCCTGTGGTTTGCTCAGCCTGATTTCTTATAGCATCCAAGACCTCCAGTCCAGGGTCAGCACTGAGCCCAGGGAACTTGGGCCTCCCACGACAATCATCAGTGAAGAAAATGTACCACAGACAGGCTTGCCTACAGGCCACCTGGTGAGAGCATTTTTTCATTGAGGTTCCTTCTTCCAAAATCACGCTAGCTTCTGTAAGGTTGACATAAAACTAGCCAGCACAATAGACCACTCCTCAACTTGACACAGAAACACATTGCTGATAAAATGTAACCATTGCTCTCATTCATCCCCAAGATCTCAATCTTAATGTCAAAATATAAAACAGTCCAACTTTTAAAAAGTCCCACAGCCTCTACAAATTAAAACAACACGTTAAAAGTTAAGTCCTTTAAAACATTCAAAGCCTCTTTCAAAGTTCAAATTCTCTAAAACATTTAGAGCCCTCTAAAATATCCAAAGTATCTTCAATGTCTCTCAACTCTGGGCTCCTGTAAAATCAAAATGAGTTAAAAGCTTTCTCACTTCAAGAACAAAGAACCAGGGCACCATTACACCCTGAACAAAGCCAAAAACTCCAACAACACAAATAACTCAGTGTTTGATTTCTGGGACCCACTCAACAACCCTCTGGACCCCAAAGGGCTTTGGACAGTCATGCATCTCTGGCTATGCTATTCATTGAACACAGCTTGTCTCCTCCTAGGACAGCTAACTCCACTCCATATCTACAGCAGTCCTTAGTGGTTATCCCATGGTATTAGCATCTCCAAAAACACCAGAGATTCTATGGCAACTGGGCTGTACCTTCAACCAATAACCTCTCCCGGGCCTTCTTAGGAGATTCTGATACTAATGCATGATACCAAGCTGCAACCTCTCCCTATCCCCCCTTCAATCCTCAGATTTTCACTGCTACCGAGGCTGCACATTCACCAATGACCTGGCCTGACCTCTCATGGTGCCAAGCTTCACTTGCTCTCCATGACTCCTTTCTGCCTCCAAAACCATAGAACCCAGGAGACTCTTTAACAATACCAAGTTCAGCTGCCAGCGTGAGGTGGCGCCTTAGTCACCTGGACCACAGCGTCTCTGTGCTGACCCTGAGGAAATATTTCTTGGAAGATTTCCATGGTACCAACAAAGCAACGGGTTCACTTTGGTGGTTCTGATCTCTTCCGACTCTTCAGCTCCAACTCACCAGGACCACAGATTCTTAATTCAAGATAACACATAAAAAGCCCAGATAAAGCCTTTAATTCCCTCTGAAACTTCACAAGCCAGGCCTCCATTGTCTGTGCTGCTATCTGCATTCTTATCTTCCGAGCTCCCACAGAAGGGCCCACTGTGCCTTGCATACTCAATGGCTTTTCCAGGCCAAAGTTCAAATGGTACCATAATTGGTCCCAAAACTCATGGTCAGGTCTGTCACAGTAATACCCTCGTGACCTGGTATGAACTTCATAGTTAGGGTTTCTATTGTTGTGATAAAATGCCATGATCAAAAACAACATGAAGAAGAAATGGTTTATTTCAGCTTACAACTCTTAGGTCACACTCCAAGGCTGAAGGAAGTCAGGACAAGCACACAAACAGGACAGGAACTTGGAGACAAGGGCTGATGCAGAAGCCATGGAGGAATGCTGCTTACTGGCTTGTTCCTGTGGCTTGCTCAGCCTGATTTCTTACAGTATCTAAGACCTCCAGTCCAGGTCAGCACTGAGCACAGGGAACTTGGGCCTCCCACGACAATCATCAATGAAGAAAACATACCACAGACAAACTTGCCTAAGGACCATTTGGTGAGAGCATTTTTTCATTGAGGGTCCTTCTTCCAAAATCACTCTAGCTTCTGTAAAATTGATATAATACTAGCAGCACAAGTAAGAACCTTTGTTAAGTGGATATATGAATATTTAAATGATCACAGGATGACATTAAATTATATGATACATGTTAAAGACAATTTAGACTTAATGACTAAATCAAGGTACTTTTTTGTTGTTGTTGTTTTGGTTTTTTGAGACAGGATTTTTCTGTGTTGTAGCCCTGGCTGTCCTGGAACTCACTCTGTAGACCAGGCTGGCCTAGAACTCACAAAGATTCATCTGCCTCTGCCTCCTGAATGTGTGTGCCACCACCCTGTTAGGAGTAGTTTTTTTCCCTGCCAGTCTGGTCCCATGGCCATGCCAGCACCAAATAACACACTGAGACATTGTATTTGATATAATGCTGTTAGCCAGTTATTAGTTTCTTATCTGCTTGCGCTGTCTTAAATATTAACCCATTTCTATTAATCTAATAGTCTTATTAGATTAATGGTCTTATTTTACCGGAGAGATGGGCTGTCGTTCTACCCTGTAGGTTCTCCAACTTGGATGTTCTTCCTACTACTTCCTCTTTCCTCCTAGTCTCCTAGTCCAGCCTATTTTGCTTTCCTATTGGCCAACAGTGCTTTATTCATTAACAAATAAGAGAAACATATTTACAGAATGGCATCTCCCATCATCTCCTCTTTTCTGTCTAAAATATAAAGAAAGGTTTTAACCTTAACATAGCAAAATATATAACAAAACAGTTATCAAATAAAAACCAGTTAGCAATATTTAATTCATAACATTTAGCAAGATTTAAAGAAAATATTTTATCATCTATCCTATCTTTGTGAGTCTAAAGTCCTATATGTGACTTATCTTTAATCCTAACTAAAGAAAACTATAAAACATAACTATCTGTCTTCAACTCTATCAAAGACCACAGAAGAGTAATATATAAACTCTAGAAATGACAGAGACAACTCACTGCCTGGTCAGTCACCCAAAGTTCTTCTGTAATGTTCCATCTTCAGCCAATAGACCATAGTGTGCCTGGCAGACTCCTCAGCAAAGCAGGGAACTTTAAAATGTCTACCTGTATTGGCAGTTTGTCAGTCACTTTCCTCTGTGTCCTGCAGACTGTCTGGCAGACTCTTCTTCCATAAGCAGGAATCCTGTAGCAATGTCCATCTTATATCATCAGTCACTTTCCTGTAGGTCCTGCATGTCCAGTATATACAGCATAAAGTCAAACAGTCCAGACAAGAGCAGTATCTTGCCCAGATGGCTAGTCTTGCCATATTGAAAGGAAACTTCATCACATGATTCTTCTATGTCCATCTTCCTTTCTGATACAGGTGGTATTGCCAGGAGCAGTTATGTCTCATTGTCAAGAAAAACCCTAAATCATTTTAAATGCCATATTCTGTAGGTCTTTGAAAGGTTTGAAGAATGCCTGTTCATCTTAAATATATCTCTATATATCTAGAAACCTAACTTAACTCTAAGTTTTGAGTATCATAGGTAACTATCTATAATCTGTACTAAATTATACATTACATTTCTAAATGAGCTATATAAACACAATACCTAAACAAGAGGAGAAATATACATATGACATTGTATTGATAAATGAAAATCTATTCCAAAACAAAGTATTCATATCTATATCATAATCTCCTTTTTACCTTTAAAAAGAGACTGGTTGTGATCATTAACCAGTTATAGCCAAGCCCACTTAAATGAAAACAAATATTTATAATCAATATTTGGGAATTTGGGCATCGTTTTTTTCCAAACTGCTTCCTGCTGGTAGGGGCGCTGTCATGGGGATCCTAAGAAGATGCAGAAATCATGGCTGTAGCGATCTGCTAGGCTGCATTGTCCCATGGACATTGCTTCAGGGGGTCTTGCTTGATCAAACCACATTAGTCTGGAAGGAATCCACAGCTTTTCTTTTTCTGTGGAAACAAAAATAAAGATCCTTTCCCCCAGTAACCTTTCCTTAGACTTAAATTTTGGAGTCAAAGCATTTTTAAAATATATAAATTGAATTATTCCAGCAGCACTTCTTTTAACAGTTGTTATTTCCTCAGCAGTCAAATGATGCAAAGACAATATAATACCATACAGTACCTAGATTCTCTCTGTACCTTCCATCTTTTTTTTATTAATCTATTTCTTCTTCTTCTCCTCCTCCTTCTCCTTCTATTTTTTCATTTTTTGAGACAGGGTTTCTCTGTGTAACTTTTATCTGTCCTGGAATTAACTCTGTATACTAAATTTACTTTTAAATTGCATAGATCTGTTTGCCTCTGCCTCCCAAGTGCTGGAATTAAAGGCATGTACCACCACACCCAGCTACTCTCTGTCTTTTTAAAACCATTTTATTCTTTTTCTCTCCTAAGCCTACATATATTTTAAAATACTCTGTAAACTTTTAGAGGTTTTTCTTAATGTGAATCTATCGTTACTGTAAATCTTTATCTTTTTCTAGTCATGAGTCTTTTTTATCTGGTAAACAACAACACTGCTAAAATGAAAGCCACAGCTCTATTAGCCTGGGTCTATCAAAGATGGCGGTGGGTACTTTTACCGCCAAAAATGAGAGCTGTGCTCACTGCCTTGGTCTACGCTGCCTTGGTCCAGCAGGATGTTGCTAGCTTGGAGATGTGGTCACTGCCATTGCCAGCTCTTGTACACACCATTCAGTTGTTAGCAGAGCTCTTTAAAAGCCTTGTGGTTTTTTGCAGCTTATGCTGAGTCAGGTAACCTCCCTTAAAGGAGCCGCGCAAATCTCTGCTTATCTCTAGCAAAACAGAGTTCAACCAAAAAAATTCTGCTACCAAGAAGTCTTACTTGTCTTTTGTTTCTAAAATCCCTTTTTAAGCTTTTATCAAGTTTTAAGCGAAAGTTCTCAGGTCCATGTTTGGCACCATTTTGTTAGGAGCAATTTTTCCCTCAGCCTGGACCCAGTTCCACACCAGTCCCAAATAACACACAGAGATGCTGTATTAGATATAATTCTATTGGCCTGTTACTATCATTTTTTTATTAGCTAGCACTGTCTTAATTATTAACCCATTTCTATTAATCTAAGTATTTCCACATGGTCTCATCTTACCGGAGAGAGGGACTGGCGTTCTTCTCTCTCCATCCTCCATCTTGGATCTCCTCCCTACTATTTCCTCTCTCCTCCTAGTCTCCTCGCCCTGCCTATCTTGCTTCCCTATTGGCCAGCAGTGCTTTATTTATTAACCAATAGGAGAAACATATTTACAGAGTGACATCTCCCATCACCAAACCCCCCCACCTTAAAGATTGTTTTCTAAGAAGGGATTAGAGCTACCATATTTTAAAGTATATTTCCTTTGTACAGATGTAAAGAAAGGGCTCTAACATCTTAAAGTTTCTTGCTTGTGCCAAGAATTTGGCAATGTATTCTGCTGCAAAGAATGATACTACAAATCCATGACTCTGAAGCTTACTGTGTATGCCAGGACAGTACAGCAACCAGGTGAGGTGGAAATTACCAGAAACTGCCTCAGTTTGACCATTAAGCAAAGTGGAGGTAGGAATTGCACAAACTTGCCCAAGAGTTTTGAAGTAACAAGGCCAAGCGTTAATCCATAGGCAAAACCCAAAGGCCGTGTTCACAGAACACAATTGCAGCCATTGAACACATTTAGGCACAGTTTTGGTGGAAGGGCCTCTGGAATCTGCCAAACAGTGGATTTAGGTTGATTTAGTCCTCCCATCTCTTCCTATCTTTCTGAAGGAATACAGTGTTCTTCTCTGGGTGTGCCTTTGAGCCATCTGAAGATCATGTACTTCACAGCAATTTAGGGAGGACAGATTTGCAAACTTTTCTGCAGAACGTAGGGATCTGAGGGCTGAAAGCAACTCGGGTGATGGACAAAGCATTCTTATACTGTTGACACAGACACTTTTCTTTCTTTCTTTCTTTCTTTCTTTCTTTTTTTTTTTTTTTTTTTTTTTTTTTTTTGAGACAAGATCTCACTATATATCCCTGGCTGGTCTGGAACTCTCTGTGTACACAAGGCTGATCTCAAGAGTTCTTTCTACCTGATTCGCATCCTGGTTACTGGGATAAAAGCTAGGTGCCACATGGCTCAGTCTCCTCTTTACTTTAAAGTTGTTTTGTTTTTTAATGTGTATGTGTATGCTGCATGAGTTTATGTGTACCTCAGTCTCTTCTTTATTTTAAAGTTGTTGTTGTTTTTTTAAATATGTATATGTATATGCCTGCATGAGTTTATGAGTACTGTGTGCATACATGTATACACAGAGGCAAGAAGAAGGAATTTGAGGCCCTGGATCAGTAATTACAGGGAGTTATGAGATAGCAGTATGAGTGCTGAGATTCAAACCCAAGTCTTCTGAAAGAGCAGTGAGGACTCTTAACTGCAGGGCCATCTCTCCAGCCCCAACCATAAACTCTTGTTTTAGTTTTGGTTTGGTTTGGTTTTTGATCTGTGGGGTTGTTTTGGAGTTTTTGAGAAAGATTTCTCAGTGTAGCCCTGGCTGTCTCAGAACTTGTTTTATAAACCACTCTGGCCTCAAACTCAGAGATCCGCTTGCCTCTGTCTCCTATGTGCTGGAATCAAAGGCATGTGCCACCACACCAGCTACCAACTATAAACTCTTAATAAGACAGACTAGAACTAATGAGAAGTGAGCTGTAACAATAGGTTCTGCACAAATTCAGATCTGACTTTTATATAACTCTTTATACTATACTGAAGAACAAAACCACAGATAAGAAGGATTCTTTTCTTTTGCTCCTCCCAAATTTGTTTCTTTCTAAAGTCTCGAAGCTGTGAAGAAAGATAGTCACAGTAACAGTCTTCTGGGCGGAGAGAACTACAACTGAGGAGTTTTCTCCATTAGGTTCTGTGGGGGCATTTTCTTAATTGTTCAGTGATGTGGGAGGGCCCAGCCCAATGTGGATGGGGCCATCACTAGCAAGCAGGCCTGGGCTATATGAGAAAAAGAGCTGAGCAAACCAGAAAAAGCAAGCCACGAAGCAGCTTTCTTCCTGCCTCCGGGTTGAATTCCTGCTGTTTGGAAGAAATATTCTCAGTGTCACACCAAATGGAAATAATCGAACAAAGCAATTTCTTTTTGCCAAAAGGCTATGCCATGACCCAAACCAGGACACACCTGGGTAAGAAGTTCTTAGACTTTATTCTAACAAGGGAGGTGACAGTGTCTAGAGGGCCATTTTAGGGGCGTACAGAGCTTTGACATACAGGCACATACGTTTCAAGATCAAGAAGGTTTATGGGTTATAGGCCATTGGTGAACTAGCCACCTCTGGTGGACATAAACATTTCTCTTAACCCCCCTCTTTATTACACATTTTCATTTTTTTTCTTCAAGGTCAACCAGGGTATGCTAACTTTCTGAGCCTTCTAGTAATAGTAAATTATTGTTACAATAAATGACGGTGGATTATTTGGTGAGAGCAGTCTTGAGGAGGCTCTGGGCAAGGCTCATAACACAGGGACTAACTATTTCTCCTGTTTAGCATAGATGCAGGTGAGTCTACCTTCCCAGGGAAAGAACATTGGCCAGGAGACTGGCCTGGTTCCACTGGAATGCTGGGTCTCCATCCAAGTCAAAGGGTCGATTCTCTTGAGCATAAGAGTCTCTCAATGATCCTTTACTGCTGCTGTAACATTCCTGAGAATGAACGTCTCAGAGTCATTTGCAAACCAGATCAGAAACCAGAGCCTCTAAAACACTTTTGGCATCTCAGGCCTTTGGCAGGACTGAGGCTACAAAGAGGCCTAAGAACATTTCTGGCTTTTAGCTAAGAGAGAAACTGATTATTTTTTCTTTTATTTCTGGGGTCTGTCTTTTACCTTAAACTGACTAGACAATTTTGACCTCCTGTTTTCATCATACCCTCCCCAAAGAGGTTACCCTAACTGCCATATGAAATTAGGGTTGTGACTGATCTGGTTATTCCAGTTGAATGGTGGTGTCAGATATGGCAGTCAGGGCATCTCTCAACTGGATCAATCTAAAGGACCCCCCAGAGTGCACCCATGGTTCCATTTATATAATGGATATAAATGGGGAGGGAAGAAACTTGACTGATGCCTGGAAGGAGATGTGAAGGGGAGGTAAAGGCAGGAGCTATTAGCATTACAAGTCCTAGGCAGAGAACCAGAACTAGTCAGAATAGAGGATGGGTTTTGTTGTTGTTGTTGTTGTTGTTTGTTTGTTTTGTTTTTTTCATCTCCAAATCAAAGTTCAATAGAATCTCTTCATGGCCTCGTAAGAGTCTCTGTTTATTAGACTCCTCATTTTCACTGGCCTCTAAGGATGCTGAACCAAGATTTATTCTCAGACTCTTTGACAACTGTTGGAGTGGCTGGAACCAGCTTCAGACTCCTCCCAGATGAGTTCTAGACATGGATTAAAAAGAAATTTAACTACCATTAACATTTAAGTTACAATAATAGTGGGCTTGCCTCTCTTGGCAGTAGGTAAGTGTTGCAATGAGGTAAGACAGGAAATTTTATCTGGACAGCATTTTCTTTTGAAAATTAAAGTCCTTCATAAAAAAATAGTTGTCAAAGTTAACATCTCATATGGATTCAAGGTCTAATGTCTAATGTCCAAGGAATACAATCCCTTGAAATGTAAGAGAAATACACCAATCATTCTAGTCTTTCGTTATACTTCCATGTTGGGTGTTTAAGACCATGCAGGTAGCCAAAACTAATCATTTTCTTTTTAAATCATAATCAGTTGAGGGTCTGGTCCTTAGGACTTGAGAAAAACCTCTGGCTCATCTAACCTTCTTGCAGTTTGAAAGAAAATGATCCCCATAGGCTCATAGGGAGCGGCACTGTTAGAAGGTATGACCTTGTTGGAAGAAGTACATCACTAGGGATAGGTCTTGATGTCTTGAAGCTCAAGCCAGGCCAGGTGTCTCACTGTATCTTCCTGCTGCTTGCCAATCCAGAGATAGAACTCTCAGCTACCTCGCCAGCACCACGTCTGCCTTCCTACCACCATGCTTCCCACCATGACCATAATAAACTAAACCTCTGAACTGTAAGCCAGTCACAATGTAATGTTTTTCATTATTGGGTGTTGGTGGCACACGCCTTTAATCCCAGCACTTGGGAGCAGAGGCAGACAGATCTCTGTGAGTTCCAGGCCAGCCTGGTCTACTAAGCAAGTTCCAGGGCTGTTACACAGAGAAACCCTGTCTTAAAAACAAAAACAACAAACAAACAAATAAACAAAAGAGTTGCCATGGTCATGGTGCCCCTTCACAGCAATAAAATCCTAACTAAGACACTTCCTTTAACCAGTTTTTATCTATGTAGGGATAAGTCAAAGCTTTGTTCAACCATGCTTTTGTTTGAAAGCACTGAAGAAAAATTTCCTGTGTTGCCCTCCTATTCATAGACTGAACACGGGTTAGAGTTCACTAGTTGGGTCTCCAGAACCTCCCTAAGCAGAGGAAAAGTTGACTCCCCATAGTTACAGAGTATTTCAACGGCTGCCCACAGTCTGGACCTAGTTGACATTAGAGAAAAAGCAAAATATTTTCTTAATAAAAAGCCTTCTGACCACATCAGTATAGATCTCCAAGTCTGGTTATTGAACATGAAGAATGTCATGTGCACTGGTCTGGTACCTTTACTGTGTAATATTTAGATAAAGCTGAGGCAAATAAGCCTACATATTTTAAAATGGACTTTGATTGGATATATGTTTTTGTTCTTTAAGCTAATCCTTGTAATTATTATGAAGAACAGACCAATAACCCTGTTAATAGAAGTGAACTTTAACCTTAGACATTTCAATACATACATAAAGTCTTTCACATACCTTGTGTAACTTAGTCAGGCCTTTATAACTGGTTTAAGCTTTCCAGCTTCCCTTTTCATTCTGAAAAAAAAAAAAAAAACATCCAGCCTTCTTAATCTTTATAGGAAAGTCCTGTTTTAATAAAATATTTCCATTTTTCCATCATTCTAATGTTTTCTTCTACCTCCTGATTTTCTTTATTAATACCATGAGATTTTCTCTTGGGAGAGTGAAGGTGGCTTGGCTGTGTCTATTCCCTCCTTTTTTATTTTCAAGACAGGGTTTCTCTGAGTAACAGCTCTGGCTGTCTTTGAACTCACTTTGTAGACCAGGCTGGCCTCAAACTCACGGAGCTCCACCTGCCTCTGCCTCCTGAGTGCTGGGATTAAAAGTGTGCACTGCCGCCGCTGCCACGCCCCCCCCCCAGCCCATCTTGCTTCTCTCTGCATCTACTGGCAACTCCTCTGACTCCACCCTTCTTCATCCCACCATCCTCAGTTTGGTTCTCCTGCCTATACTTCCTGCCTGGCTGCCAGCCAGTCAGTTCTTTATTAACCAGTGAGTGTAACACATATTCACAGTGTACAGAAAGATCCTTCCACAGCAGTTTGGGGATACTAAAATGAATGTGGGTAACTTGAAAGCAGCCACATTGTAAAGTCAAACTGTATGAATGGTGGCTTTCCCTAAGATGCATGTATGAAACCCCCCCTTTAGTCTTCCCAGCCTATATACCCTAGCTCCTCCCAAAGACCCCAAGGCCACTTGCAACTGAGGCAGAATCACATACAGTGACTCAGGTAAGGATCCAATTGCCCAGACCACCCCCTCTTTCTATGAAGAAACATCAACCAACTTAACGCTGATGATTTTTATTTTGGAGACAGGGCTTCTCTTGTAGACCAGGCTGGTCTTGAACTCACAGAGATCTGCCTGTTTCTGCCTCCCAAGTGCTGGGATTAAAGGCCACCATCAGCCTCCGATGATCTTTTATAAACAGACACAGCTGGTCTTCTGAAGACAGCAGGTTTTTTTTGGCTTAGATAATAGTGCTGTGTAACAACCACAATAAATGAAAGCTGAATCCAAACTCTCTCTCTCTCTCTCTCTCTCTCTCTCTATATATATATATATATATATATATATATATTATCAGATATATATATCTGATATTATCTACGTACACTGTTAAATTATTGTAAGTTCCTGGGTAAATCCTGTAGAAAACAGGCATCCAAATGTCTGGGGGGGGGGAGGTAGAAATATAGCCCAGCGGTTAGGGCCACTTGCTGCACTTGCAGGTTCCCAGGATGCACACTGTGGCTCACAACCATCTATAACTGCAGTTCTAGTGGATCTGACAAGCAATTCTGTCTTCCACAGGCATCACTAATGCACCTGCTGCACAAAAACATACATCCACATTGAGGTACTCATACACATAAAATAAATAGATCAAAATGCATGAAGTTTTGTGGTGTGTACACAGACTGATGTACCATTGCCACACTTTTGGATTTGAATGAGTGCAAGCAGCAAATAAAGAAAAACAGAAACACTCAGAAAAAAAAACACCAATAAATTGAACAGCTAACAAATTCAGCCAAGGAAGAGTTATTAAAACTATGATGATGGAGTTATTATTATGAGATTATTATTATTTATTGAGCAGACAGTCCTCTGTGTCCTCTCTGCAAACTGTAACAATCTTTTACTTCACTTATTTTTTATTTATTACCTATAATCTATAGATTACAGAACACAGAAAGCAATAACATCTAAAAAACCCTGTACAGGCAGGGCATCAACCTGTTCTTAGTCATTTGTAATTGGAAATTAAATACAAGAGCAAAAGTACCCAGGGCTTTGAGGTACAGAAACAAAAGTAGACAACAAGCATGGACCAAAGGAGTCTTGAGAAGGAAAAGAAGATTCTATCTCAGTTACAGAAAAAAGGCCATGGAGATGCTGAACAGAAAGATCAGGCATTAAGACCAGCAGAGCCTGCCTCTCCAACCTCCTACCCAAGGAGGTTGATTCTTTCTTGGCTCCAGCTATTGCAGCTGCCCACTGGAAGCAACTTGTTTAGCACCTGACAATCCTGTAGGTCTGTGCTTTTCCAAGTTTGCTATTGGCTGTTGCAGATTTGCCTGAGTCTCCCCAACTAACCATCTCAAAGTGTCAGCTCCCATTGGTAGTTGACTAGTATTGGCGGCACCGTGCTGATATCATGAAAAAAAAAAAAATGTCAAAATCAAAAAACAAAAAATAAAAACTACCATAGAGGTCTGATATTGCTGCTTTGGCTTGACATAAAAATATATCAACCTTGTCACTTGGCAATGTTGCAGGCTCCTCTGCATCTGCATTCCATGATCCCACCAGGCACCCAGGGAGTTAAAAACCCATAAAGAAAAGAATTGGGATGTGGGACTGAATGCCTCTGGTACAGAAAATTTTAGGGGTTTGGTGATCAGTGGCAATCAAGTCATATGGCCTTCTTGATATCATTAGTAAAAGATGGCAAGTGTGATGATTTGACAGAAAATAGTCCCTAAAGGGAAAGACACTGTTAGTAGGTGTGGCCTTATTGGAGGAAGTGTGTCACTATTGGGGCAGCTTTAAGGTCTCTTGCTCAAGCTTCCCTCAGAGTGACTCTCAGTTGACTTCCTATTGCCTACAAGCTCCAGAACCACATCTGCCTTCATGCTGTCATCCTCCCTGTCATGATGATAATGGACTGAATCTCTGAAACTATAAGTGAGCCACTCCAACTAAATGTTTTCCCTTATAAGTATTGCTGTGGTCATGGTGTCTTTTTTACAGCAATAGAAGAAACCCTAACTAAGACAGAAGTTGGTACCAGGAACTGGTGTATTGCAGTGATAGATCTGACCATAATATTGTTTTCAGTAATATGGACTTGGTAGTTTGGGGTTTAGAAAGCAGTGGAATGCTTTAAGCACTGGTTAATGGGGCTGTACTAATAGGAGCATGGAAGACAGAGGTGTTAAAAGTTATCTGAAGACCGTTTTGACATCAGACGTGGAGCTGCAAAGTCTGGAATTTCCCCAGCTTGTTTTTGATCATGCTTTTGTCCAGTATTTCCCTGGATGAGGGTTCAGTCTCTGTGATCCCCTTAAGCCCAGAAAACCTCAGTAATCTTGTGTGGTAAGAAAAGCAACTGCCTAGGAACCTCATGGTCTAAGGCAGTGCTGAACCAAGTCATATCAAGCAACTGTCTATTCTTCTTCCTTCCTCTAAACCTGATCCAAAGTCTCCCAGCTCCTCTGGGAGAACTAGGTGGAGAGGGAAAGAAAGGAGAATCCCACATCTGAGAGAAGATAGGAGTTAAATGTAGGTTTTGGATATTTTTTTTGGTATTGTTCAATCTCTCCTTAGTTCACTCAGGGAGAGGCATACTGAATGAGGAAAAGGATTCTCTGGGCCAGGCTGAGGAGTTGATTTACCCTATCTGAGGGAACCCATTTCTTTTCTTTTTCTTGGAGCTCAGTTTGTCCTGATTATTTCCCATTCCAGCCAAAAGTCCCCTAGAGCACAGCCCTCTGTCCCTAAAGAGGAGGATTCTTGCTTCTAAATGGAGAGACCCTTATAACTGATCACCCTCGTCTCTAAAGAGAAAGTTCCTAGCCCTCCTGTTGCTGTCAGCCTCTGGAATGTCCCAATATTTAGTAATATTTTACTGTTCTCTGTAATGTTTCTTAACTTGGTCTGTGCACAGCTGTGCTGGTGGCCCTGGGACTTTCCTAGGCTCTTTCCCACACCACAGAGAGACTTTCTGTCCTGGAAGCATTACCAGTCTAAAAGATTACCATTTGCCTGCTGCCCTGGTGGCCACTGCAATGGAACCCTAAGACATGTCTCCTTCAAGGGAGAGTATTCAATCAAAAATCTTCTGATGAATTTGAAATCTGAAGCCAGCCCACAAATTGTTGTTTCACACAAACACACAAAGTAAAAGTAACCCATCAAAGCAATTTCTTTTTGAAAAAAGGGTGTTGTATGACCCAACCCAAACCAGGATATCAATCCTTCACTGAGGTAGGAAGGTCACTTACTTTATATCCTAATGTAGATGGTGACTGAATCTTACCCCATTGTTGAGAGTTCAACCTCACAGTCTGACATGATCAGCTAGTTCATAATTTATGTGTGTGTGTGTGTGTGTGTGTGTGTGTGTGTGTGTGTGTGTGTTAAAGTCAAATCTCAGAAATGTTTAGAATTTGGGCAAACAGACACATACATGAATTTCAAAATAGGAAGACTTATGGAATATTGGCCTTTGGTGAGTCTAGCCACCTTTGTTACAAAGAAACAAACAAAGCATTTCTCATACTGCCATGGTATCCCTTGATGATTCACTGGATTCTGCAAGCCAAATGAATCCTTTCTACCGCTAGTTGGTTTGGGCCCAAATTTTAGCCCAAAAACAGACAAGCAAACCAGGACAAAGTCTAGAGTAGCATTTTAAGCTTGCCAGCTCTTCACAAAATGTAAGGACATATAAGTCAAGGGAATCACTATGTAGATCAGCCTAGCCTTGAATTCATCATCCTTCTGCCTCAGCCTGTCAAATAAACCTTAATTCCTGTAGAATGCAGTTAGGAAGTTCATTAAAGATGCCAGTGTAAATATTTGTGTATATATAGTAAGGTAAGTGACTCCACACTGTTGACATGGAAAATAGACCAGCAGGATAGATTGAAGATGTTGGTCCAGGGAGATGGTAATCAGAATGAAGGCTATTTTCCTAGTGATCTCATGGAGGCGTTTTTAAGATTCATCCACTAACTTGTTTGTTTTTCTCACCAGGCAGACAAAAATTTAGTTGACACTCCTTGTATTTCACACAACCCTACACTGTTCATGGTATTTTCTCCCCTTAGTAAAATAAATTTTTCTCCCCTTAGATAAATAAAATATTAATTTGTGTGACCTTTCAAAACATCAGAGATGAGCTTCTATTTCAATATGCCAGAGAGTGAGGCCAAGAAGAAAGAGAATTTAAACTTTTAAATCCTGTTGAACATTCTGGTTTACTTCGATTAACCACTTCCCAAAAATGGAAGATTTGAAGTTGGATTGTATGTCAAAGGAGAAAGGAAACCCCAAAAATTTATTCTAGCATTCCTGAGATTTCCCAAATTGTTCAATTATATAAAACACTATGTTAAGTCAGCAGTCCCTCCTGCTTTATGATTCCACTGAAAACACATTTAATGATGTTTCTCATTGTCTAGAGAACAAGGTAACTGCATTTTATTCAAATAAACACTCTGTGTTTCTGTCCTCCTTGGTTTGTGTGTGTGTGTGTGTGTGTGTGTGTGTGTGTGTATACTTTTATTTACTGGCTTATGCATACATTTGGACACTCTATTCCTTTTGTTTACATACACTTGTGCAAGTGTGTGTATGCCTGTGGCATGTACATGCCACAGCACTTGTGTGGCAACAAGGGTGGGGCCCATTATCTTCTTTCATCCTGGCCAGGAATTGAAATCAGGTTGAAGGTTTGGCTGCAGGAGCCTTTTTCCTCTGAGTCAATATGCATAGTTTCGTGTTTTGTTGTTTTATTTTTTAATGGGAGAACAGATTTGAGCTGGGGTCTCACTTTATAGTCCTGGCTAGTCTGGTACTCAACACGTAACCCAGGCTGACCTCACACTCTGAACAATACTCCTGCCTCAGCTTCCCAAGTGTTGGGATGATAAGCATGTGCTGTGGTATGTAGAAGAGAGGACCCTAGAGAGCTAAGAGGAAGAAAAACAGGAAACAGCCATGCAGGCTGGACAATGTCCATGAGTGTGTGTGTGTACATGTAGGCTGGCCAGTAGACTCTGTGTGGACATAGGAACTGACCATATCTCTCCTGTAGTTCCTCTCTTCTCATTCTAGCACTTACTGCCTTGTAATTTAATGCACCTAACTGGAATGCATATAGCCATGTATAGAAGATAAAGAAGAAAAAAATGTATAAAAGCCTCAGCCTTGTGGACTGACTGCATAGCAAGCTCCATGATAGCCAGCACTACAGAGAGAGACCCTGGTGTGTGGGAGGCAGAGAGAGAGAGAGAGAGAGAGAGAGAGAGAGAGAGAGAGAGAGAGAGAGAAGGAAAGAAAAACCAAGCAACAAAAACCCACAACATGTAACATTCTTTTGGTGATATATTGTTTATAATTTATTAAAGGTGATGCACACCTTTAATACCAGGATTCAGCATTAAGGTAGACAGATCACTATAAATTCAAGGCCACACTGACTACATGAAATTAATCCAGTCCTAAAAGAAACAGCTTGCACAACAGCACCTGGGATCACACACCTTTAATCCCAGGATTCATGACAGGTATTTAAGACAGGAACAGAGTCTCCAAGCTGGCATTCATTCTCCAGCCACATTGAGGAGTGGCAGCAGTCTGAGGCTTGATGAGAGCTTTAGGAGATAAAATTAGTCCTTTCACCCTGAGCTAGAGGCAAGAGCGAGTGGCTTGGCTGCTTTGCTTCTCTAGTCTTCAACTTGAAGCTTGAGCCCCAGTATCTGTCTCTGGGCTTTTTATTTTTCATGTTACATATTCTGTGCTCTTTCTAAATTAGGATAGTTATGCACTAAAAGCCTGCTGGCATAATAGACTGCTTCTTGGTTAAAGCAGCCTCAGGATCCCATGTCTTGTACTAGAATGGTGCCACCGATCCTCATTCCTGGCATGGATAGTTCTTTTATCCCACCACCCACCAGCTTCACAAAAATGCAGTAATTTAAACATAGGACATATTTAAATAGGTTAAACTCTTATTATTGATTTTATTATTATTATTTCATTATTCTGCATTATGCTATTTCTTTCTCTTGTTTATTGTGAATCTTTTCCAATTGAGAGAGGAGAAAAATGCGTACTGAATGCAAAGGTAGAATGCCTGCCTGTATTTTAAAAATACAGCACCATTGAGATGGCTCAACAGGTAAAAGCCTTTGCCGTGCAAACCTGATCCTGGGACCCACTTAAGTGAAAAAGGAGAGAACCAACCCCAAATATTGTCCTGTGACCTCCAAACTCTGGAATTTGTTTCATTATACAATCTCACGCGCTTGTGTGTGTGCGCATGTGCACACACACACACACATACACACCAAATATACACAATAATAGATTTAAATACTTATTTTAAATGCCCTAGTATTAGTTTTTGGAAGACAAGTAAAGTTATATAAAAATAAGATAGCATTAAATAAAGCTGTTCAAAACTCTATTAGCAAAAGTTAACCACTTATATTTGAGTGGATTCCCATTAGAACTTTATTTTTTTGTTTTGGGGGTGTCTGCTCCTTTGTTTCTTTAGAAAAGTTCTCATTGTATACCCTGGGATGGCTTCAAGCTCAGGGCCCTCTTGTCTCAACCTTAAGTTCTGTTGTTACTGGCTTGATGTACCACTCCCATCATCCTCTTGGTTTCTCATCCATATATATGCACAAAACAAAGCCTGGGCATGATGGCACATGCTAGTAATTCCAGCACTTGGGGGGTGGAGGCAGGAGGATCCCAAGTTTGAGGTCATCCTTGGCTATGTAGAAACTTTGATGCCATTTTGTCCTATATGATATCTTTCTAAAAAAATTAAAAAGGTGATGTGCTTAGCAATTGGGAGTGTGCATACATGTATATGCATGTAAACACACACACACACACACACACACACACACACACACACACACACACTGTACTCTCAAGATTCTCTCCAATACTCTCATGTCGAATTTTAGTTTATTTATAAAATAAAAGCAATCTTGTTTTTTTGTTGAGACAAGGACTTACTAGTAAAACAGGATGTCCTGGAACTCATAGAGCCCCATCAGCAACTTCCTCCTAAGTGTCACATACCTTTAGGTATGTGACAAAGTATTTTTTTTAACTTCTTTTGTTCATAGATATATCTTCAACTCCCCTTTTGTAAACATAGCCCTATGTGTATTGCTTGAGATAGCTAAATAATACACTGTTTTGAATAGTCTAGGATAGAGTGAACCAACGTCCTTTCAGCAATTATTTCAGAGTTTGAATGAAACTAAAATAACAATTTATAGTAGGCCTCAGTTGTAAATGACATACCCAGTCTAACTAGCTTAACCCAAGGAGGAAGTGCATCACTCCACAGAACTGGCAAGGCTAGCCTGGGGATGGCTCTGAGCATGTCTGGATGAAAGTTTAAATGACAGTGCCATGGTTAATCTTGATTGTAAACCTGATGAGATTCAGCATCACTGGGGAAACAAACCTCGGGATACATCTGTTAGAGATTTTCTGGAGCACAGAAGACCTACCCTAAATGTGAGTGGCACTCTCCTACTTGCTGGAGTCTCAAAATGAATAAAAAGGAGAAAATGAGGGGCTTGAAAGATGGCTCAGTGATTAAGAGCACCAACTGCTTTTCCAGAGGACCAGGGCTCAATTCCCAGCACCCACACAATAGCTTACAACTGTAACTCCAGTTCCTGAGGATCCAAGGCCCTCACATAGACATACATGCAGGCGAAACAGGAATGCACATAGAGAATAAAATAAATATAAAATAAGAAAGGAGAAAACAATCTGAGCACCAGCATTCACTTCTGCCTGATGACTGCAGACAGAGTTACCAACTGCTTCTAGCTCCTGTCACCAAGCCTTCCCTGCCTGGTGGAGTGTAGCCTCAAACTGAGAGCCAAATCCTTTCTTCATTAAGCTCTTTTTGTCAGGTTTTTGTCACAGCAACAACACGAGTAACTAATACAGATGTCCCTCACTGTGTCTGTCTATCTCTTGGATCTGCCTTCTTTCAGTTGTCCTCATCCTCTTTGGCTCTGTGAAGACTGACCTTTTCCTGTTTGTAGGAAAAGATGGCCATAGCAGCTTTCATAATCCGGTTTAGCAGACTGAGGAGGACATTTTTTTTCAGTAGTGAAAAGCAATCAGAGAGACTCCAGTTCTTGCTAAAGTAATTCACTTGTTGGGAGTAGAGGTAGAAACTATGTTTTAGAGGCTTTTACAACTACCAATGATTTTAAAATGTCAGGAAGGCACCAGAGGTGAAGTTTAATGAAAAAACACCGTTTCGTCATATGTGAGGATTTGGGTTCACCCCCCCAGAACCTCCCACTTCAGCCCCTGAAACTACTGTTGACCATCTAATCACCACAGCCTGTCTGTGGACATGGAGTTATCTGGGGAAACCTCACAAAAGGAGATTACCCTACAGACTCTTATGATTGCTTTTTTAAATGTAGTGTGAGATTTTTGTGATCAAAGCTGCTGCAGTGCCTGGCCCACGTTTCTGCAGACGTTTTAAAGATATGCTAAAGCTGGCAATGTTACAGTCTCAAACCCTTTGCTGTGGGAACAAGTCAAACATAGTTTAATATGTTGTCTTGTTAAGACTCATGTTGTCAAGTTCAAATGCTTCAATATGGATCTTGAGTTCCTATTTGACTAAGTTGAAAAAGTGAAAGATGGTACATGACACTTGAACATTATTTTATTCATTTATTCACAAAAGAAATTGATGAACTGCTTATTTTGTCAGTTATATTAGGGACTGACGACACAGAACTAAAAGATAAACTGATGTTTCTGTCTAGAGCAGCAGGTGGTGGCGACCTCTTTGGGAGTGGAACGACCCTTTCACAGGGCTCACCTAAGACCATTAGATATTTACTTTACAGTTCATAACAGTCACAAAATTACAGTTATGAAATAGCCACAAAAATTATTTTATGGTTAGGGCTGAGGTCACCACAACATGAAGAACTGTATTAAAAGGTCACAGCAGTAGGAAGGTTGAGAACCACTGCTCTAGAAAAAAACTTACCTCGAATTTTGGCATTTAAACAACAAGAGAAAAAAAAAAACCAGTGTTTTGAACATTCACAGACAGGGAAATCCAGAGTGGCCCTAGAGTACTTCTTAGTAGAGAGAATGGTACTTTGTAAACAGAAACTGTTAGAAGACTTTTCTATCTCCTCCCCTCTATTGATCTTAATGGCATTTTATGAAGTCAAAGGCAAGTCTGGGGTTGCAATCACATTCTAGTGCTCTAGTGTTTATAGTCATTCAGGCCCTCAGCTGGTTAAAGTTGCCCACAGTGAGACTATGTGGTTCCACAATGATCCTCTCTGCCACTTAGCACAGCAGAGCCCAGAGAGCAAGGGTGGGGTCTGGGAACACAACTCGGGAGAAAAGAGCAGTGTGGAGTCTGGGTGACCTTGCTCCTTGTACTGCGCCATCTTTGGAAAACTGTTCCCCACCAAAATCATGTAGCCAGATGAATGAGGGTTCCAGAAATAGGTATGACTCCCTCGCCAGACTCACCACGTTCCTAGAATTTCAAACTCATTTTTTATGGACCGTTGCCCAGGTGAGAAAAGACTTAGCCAAAACCAGAGTGGTTATGAGCAATGCCTCCCAGGGAGTCATCCCCAAATTTGGATTCCTTATATTCTGAACATTTCTGACAGGCCTGACTAAGACACTCTGCCTGTCTGCTTTGGAGCCCGGCAAAGATTTTGGATATAATCTAAAACTGCTGAATTAAGCTTTGTATTGGAAGGTAGCAAGGTTTTAATTGTTGAGTTAGCTTTCTGCTTTACTGAATGCACAAGCTGGCATAGGCTGAGAAATGTTTCTGCTTTCACTCTCATAGCATCTGCATTTTTCAGATGTTTGACCTTGATCTTTGACCTTGCCTCTAGAGTTCAGACAGCGCTGGGAACTCTTGCAGCTGAGTAATGGAAGCAAACACTAGACAGCACTTCTTTCTTCTTTCTTCTCGGTCTTTATTTTAAAACCAGGGTTACCCTATTTTTGACTTACTCAGCTTCCTTTGGTTACTAATTTTACATTAGCATGCAGTCTTGGTATGACTTTATTTTTTTAATTGTTGCCATTAGATGTAAAAATATTACAGCTATGCTACCCCCTTGCTAAGGCAAGCTGGCATTTCCTGCCACTGCTCTCCAGATGGCTGGGGACTGACTCTAGGTTTGTGTCTTACAAACTTTTAGGATGGCTGTTCACGATAAGAAAAGCAGTTTTCATTACTCTCCAGTACATCTCACACAAACGCACTTGTACCTGTGATTGAAGCCAGGTGTCATGACACCACATCATCCATTCATGTTGACAGAGGTCCACCTCTCCTCCACTTTTTCACCTTCCCCTGCATGACCCACGAGCTAAGGCTGACTTTACATTTTTAAATGGACAAAAAGTACTCAAAAGACCATTTCTTCTCCTCCTCCTCCTCCTTCTTTCTCTTCTTTTCTTTTTCATGACAGGGTTTCTCTGTGTAGCCTTGGCTATCCAGAGATCCACCTGCCTCTGCCTCTGCCTCCCAAGTGCTGGGACTAAAGGAGTGGGCCACCACTGCCTGGCCCAAAGAACATTTCTATGAAGTCATATTTACAATATATACTGCCTAAGTCTTTGTGTTTATTACCTCATTAAATCTTTATAGTAATTTATCTTTATTGTTACCAAAATCATGACTGTGATAGCAATAATGACGAATGTTTTCTTAGTATATCACCACTGTACTGGGCATGCTGCTGAATGCTTTATGTAGCACATCTACTTAATACTTTCTACCTTACAGGCAGAGAATTCGTCTCATTTGGCAGATAAGGAAATGGAAACTAGACAAGACTGTGTAACTAGAAGAGGGCCATATACCTAGGAAGTGGCAGTTGGGATTTGGGTCAAGGTTTTCTGCTTCCAGGCTGACAATTTTGGGTACTATTCCCAGCCCATGACCTAATGTAGAGTGTGGGATCCATGCATACTTTGAGACTGAGTAAGCCCTGTGAGAGCATGAACGAAGGACATTGAGAAAGTGATAATCTCCCACGGATCTTGACCGGCCATAAGAACACAAAGGAGGCATGCTCTGTGCTTTAAATGCAAGGAAACATTTCATTTAAAAGATTCCACATGAGTGCTTCAAATATGTTCCTACGCTTGAGTCCCATAATGACTCTATAGGGCCGAGGCTATCCCTGGGGTGATAGAAAGAACCTGTCCAACATGACACAATTGGTATTCAAAGTTATGTGATCGAAAAAAAAAAAAAAAAACATGTTTTTATCCATAATGCTGAGGACACTCTACTCCAAGTGCTTTTGAAACTCACTATATAACTTTGTTAATCCCCCTGCTCCAACCTCCCAAGTGCTGAGATTACAGGGACAAGTCACCACACCCAGCTTCTTCTATACTCACTGTAAGGGTTTCTAGCCTGTAGGTTTAGTAGGCAAAGTAAGCAACAGCAGACCCTACATTAACAATGACAGTGTATTCCAGTAATACATTTCTCTATCAAAAACATCTAAGGTAGAAAAGTTTGTGGAGAGGTGCAGAGGAGATAGTTCCTAGTATATTTTACATGACTTTATGTTACCAAAATACTGTTTTATTATTGATGGGTTTGTCCTTCTGTGTGTTTCTTTTATTGACTGATGAACAAAACACAGATTGTCTAGTGGCCAGATAGGAAGGATAGGTGGGGCCACCAGATGAGGATAATTCTAGGAAGGTAGGCAGATGGAGCATACCAAAGGAGTCACCATGTGGAGCCCGCGAGGGTAGGGTGTGCCAGGTGTTCTCCAGGAAGAGAAGGCCGTGTAGAAATACATAGATTAATAGAAATGGGTTAATAATTCAGACAGAGTTAGCCAATAAAAAGCCCTACTCACTGGCCAACAGTTTCATAATTAATATGGCATCCGTGTGTTTATTTGGGATTAAGGCGGCTTTGGAACCAGGTTGGCGGGGAAGAACTTTCATCAACATATTATCTTTTCAAGTTTTCTGTAAACTTAACTCCTTCCCCCCTAAAAATTAAATCTTGTTTTTAAAAATACCATGGAACTTATGAAGTGACTTTTAGCATTTTTAGTCATTGGGAAAATGTAAATCAAATCCATAAAGAACCTCCCTATACCTACTAGGCACATAGATCTGCTATACTTAGTAAAATGGAAAATAACAAATGCTGAGAATGTGAAAATGTCAAAAGCTTCATGCAATACATGTGGAAATATAAAAATGACATAGTGGCTATGAATAGTTTGGCAATTTCTCCATAAGCTAATTTACACATAAGCCAACAGCTCCAAGGTATATACACCCAAAGGACTTCAAAAGGTATATGAACAAAAAATTGTTTGTAACTGCCCATAGCAGTATTACTCACAATAATCACAAAGGGGTAACAACTCAAATGCCCTTCAGTGGATAAATTCATAAACAGAATGAACTATATCCATACAGTGGAATATTACTCAGCTATAAAAAGGAACTACTTATTAACATGACAAAACATGGAGGCACCTTGAAAGAATGAAAGCACAAAGCTCACACATAGCATCTTAGTTACTTTTCTTGTGGCTATAACAAAATAACTGGCAAGAAGCAGAGAGAGAGAGAGAGAGAGAGAGAGAGAGAGAGAGAGAGAGAGAGAGAGAGAGAGAGAGGATTTATTTGGGTTTACAGGACACACGATCCATCATACTAAGGAAAGCATGGTGGCAGAAACTGCCGGTCACATGGCACTCATTGTCAGGGAGTAGAGTACAAAGAAGATGTGTATCCATGTGTGTATGGGCAACATTAACTGAACTCAGGGATCATTAATAACAAAAATAAAATAAATGGATGACATAAAGTTGGCAGACAGACACAGGGGAACACTGGAGAGAGTTGGAGAGAGAAATGGTCAATTTATCAAAATGTAGTATATAAATGCATGAAAATTTCAAAGGATAAAGTGTATTACCTAAAAAGGTTATTTTTGAGATGGAATGTATGCCAATACCTTTATCTAATCAATACATTTTCTACATAGTAAAGGTCATTTTGTTCCCAAATACATGTATATATAATTACTAATTATGAATGAATGAAAATATATCTTTAAAGTTTTCTGGAGTTGCTCAGTGATAGGGCACTTTCCTAGAGTACATTTAGTCCTAGCACAATAATAATAATAATAAATTAATTTTTATGTGAATTTTACCTAAGATGGGCATAGTAACACACGCCTTCAATCCCAGCACTTGAGAGGCAGAGGTAGGTGGACCTCTGTGAGTTTTTGGTCAGACTGGTCCACATAGTGAGTTCCAGGACAGCAAGAGCTCTACAGTGAAACCCTGTCTCAAAAACCAAAACAAAAGTCAAACAAAACAAAACTTTCTAATATCCTTAAAAATCATAATAATCTAAAACAGCACAGAATGTGCTGGTTTATATCATACAACTTTCAAAGGAAAAATTACACATTACAAGAAATAATGTTCAGTCAACATACTGACTCAGGTGCAGCCAACTCATGACAAATGGGTCACATGCACCTTGGTATAGCTATGGCCTAGCACTAAAGTTTGAACTTTTATAAAACATGAAATTTTGTTGTAACTCAGTTGTCCAGTCCATAAGCATGAATTTTATAGAAGACAATATCCAAAGAACCAGAGTCCCATGTTGTCACACAATGCCTAATATGTCCTTAGACAAATTTGAAACCTGTCTGAGCTCAAACCATCTCCAAACATAACTCATGTGTAATTGCTGTTGGTTATCGAAGAATACTTCTCAAGTAGATTGTCACTTAGCCTAAGAATGATGATGATAGCCAGAATGTACTTTATTCTTTCTTTCTCTTTGTGTGCAGACTGAGTGTTACAATCGTCTTAGTGATCATTAAAAGCCGAGTGATACAGGTTTGGAGAGAGAATCGTATTTCATATGGCTTTTTATCTCCACATGAGGCTTCCTACACCCCAGGAGAAATATTCTATGAACAGGTCTTTGAAGTAGTTTCCAAAGGAGTAAAGCAATTTATAATAACCATTATGTAGGATTATATGGAAATTTAGGCTAAATTGCTATAGCTAGAATTTCGAGGCTGGTCCCAACGTGGTGTTAAGCAAGAACAGCCATGGACTCTTTGTACTGAGAGGATTTTTTTTTTAAGAATAAAAGATAGTCTTTTCTTCAACCCCTCCTCTTCAGAGTAAATAAACTGTCACTAAGACTATGAAGACTATTTTTTCTTGTATCTCATATGCCCCTCCCCTCCAGGTAACAATGGAGCAAAGCCTGACATAGTTACAGAATAAACTATAGAGCTCCCAAGACTCAAACATTTAAAGGCAGAGGAAGAGCCTCTCCCAGGCACAGGCCTCTAATACATTATGTACAGTTCCTCCCCAACTTAACATCATAAGTAAGAGAATGAGCCTTCTAGAGCCCTGCCCTCCAGCCTCTGCCTTTTCCCCTCTCTGCTTCTCCGGGGAGTTGAGGAACGCAGGAAAATAGCTGCAGGGTTTGGCTTCCAGTTGGTCAACCCTGATGCTAATTTCTCTATGGGACATTTTTAATCTCCATTCTTGGCAAGAAACTGCAGAACTACAAAAGCTGCCAGCTGCATGGAAATATGTTGAAGAGAGGGGATGGGGAGGTGGAGGAGGGTGGGGGAGTGGAAGAGCAGGGTGTCTGAGGGTGAAGGGTTTATCAGACTTCTCTTCCTTGCTTAGTCTCATCTAGATACCAATACAGAAAATTCGACTCATAATTTACCTATTTCACAAATATAACAAATATAATCAAAAGAATCAGAGAAAAAACGAGTTTTTTTTTTTCTTTTGTGTTGTTTGTTTTCTCCCCTCTTTTCATTTGAGGAGGGTCTCATGATGATAACCAAGCTGGCCTGGAACTCACAATCCTACCTCGGTTTCCCAAATGCTGGGGGAGTGTGCTTTCATACCAGGCATAAAATTCTTTTTCTTATTACTTAAACTTCATGTGACACTTCTAATTAAGCCAAGTACCCTGTGTTTGCTTAGCAGCTTTCAACTTCCTCATGACTTCTAAACTATGTGCAAAGTGCCTACTGTGGACCAGATCATTTGCTACACATCATACATGGATTCACCCTTTCATCCGTTAAATATGGTTTGCATCCCTAACACATTGTGATACTTTGAATGTAACTGACCCCCATAATCTCACAGGGACTGGCACTGTTAGGAGGCCTGGCTTTGTTGGAGTGGACATGACCTTGTTGGAGGAAGTGTGTCACCAAGGGGGTGGGCTTTGAGATTTTCTCTGCTCAGGATACTGCCCAGTCAACTATCTCAGTCAACTCCCTGTTGCCTGTGAGATATAGGACTCTCAGCTCCTCCAGCACCATGTCTGCATGCTGCCATGCTCCCTGTCTTGATGGTAATGGACTGAATCTCTGAAACTGTTAGCTACTACCTCGAACAAATGTTTTCTTTGTAAGAGTTGCCATAGTCATGATGTCTTTTCACTTCAATAAAAACCCTAACCAAGACACACATAAAAGGCAATATTTGATTACTAGGAAAAAGTCACCAACAAGATAGGCAAAGAACTACTTTTTCCCCCTTTTCTCTTATTCTTGCTTTATTTTTGTGTTTTGTTTTGATCTTGGAAATTACTGTTAACCAGCGGGCCTCAAATTTACAGCAATTCTCCTATCTCTGCCCACCCACCCCCCCACACTGGAAAAGCTTACACTTTTCATGGGACAATACACAAAGAAAAAGTTGAAGATCAGTGCAATGAAGGGAACATGGGAGACATGGGATGCTCAGGGCGAAGGTGGCTGTTGTTTCTTAGGTGGCAAGCGAAGATGTGTGGTTAAATTCATATATGAGCAGAGACCTGCAGAAAGCAAGGGGGTTGATCAATTAGTTGGGGGGGGGAGGAGAAAGTGTTAAAGGTGAAAGGAATGTCAAGGGCATAGACCCTGGGTAGAAACAAGGTGAAAAGCTTTGCCCCTCAAGGAGCATAGTCTGGAAAGGTAAAGATTAATCAGGAATCTTCCTAGTTGTCTAGTTCTGAAAGTGCTGTGTCAAGGGGAAAGCTCAGACAGCCCAGAAGATCCCATCAAGACTTCTGATTGAGAGCTGGAGGTGTGGCTTGGTTGTCTAGCAGCCATAACATCTTGGCTGACACAGAGACCCAGGAATTCAGAGTCATCCTCTACTACTCAAAGTTCAAAGCTAAACCACAATTAAAAAACCCATAGCAAAGCCAGGGGAAGGAGTGGTTTAAGACAGAAACTGAAATCAAAGATACAGAAGTTAGTGAGAGAAAGAGAAAGATGGTTGGAAGAGCTTTTCCTTTGTACAGGGAAAGGCTCAGATTCAAAGGCGTACAGGAGGCAATGGTAGCTCTAGGAAATAAATGACCACAGAGGTTTCTCGGGAGGACACAAGAGGTTAAGTGCTGCCTGAGACAGCTCACTAAAGGGTCTTTGCGTTCACTTAACTTGAGTGAGTAAGTATGTTGACAGTCTCTACACCCTGCTGGACCAAACAGAGCTACAACTGCTTTGTTTACTTCTGTGCCCTCAGCACCTACCCAGAATATTATTCTACAACAAAGGCATTCTAGCAACCTGACATCATCTGAAAGCCTTAATAATGAAGACAACAGGGTTCTGTCAATTGGGGTTTAGAGAAGGCCAGCCAACTTGGCAATGTTCAAGGTTGTGATTTCTGTTTGAAACCTGTAGATGACAGCTGATTATAGCGCTGGTGAGACAGCTCAGTGGGTAAAAGCACTTGGGGTAGATGCCTGGTGACCTAAGGTCAGTGCTAGGAACTCATGCACTTTAGTTTGATTCTCTGTTGCAGTGATAAACACTAGAGTCAAGAACAATCTGTGGAACAAAGAGTTTATTTTAGCTTACAGGTTATAGTAAGTCCATTATTGAGGGTAGCACAGCCAGGAACTGAAGGCAGGAACCCTAAGGAAGGTAATAAAGCAGAGAGAGACCATGAAGGGATACCTATTAACTTGTTCTCCATGGCTTGCTCAGCTTGCTTTCTTATACAACCCATGATTATCTGCCTAGGGGCAGTAGCACCCATAGTAGGCTTTGTCCTCCAACATCAATTACTAACCAAGAAAAGGCTACACAGAAATGCCTATGAGGCAATCTGATCCAGGCAATTTCTCAACTGAGCTTCCCGCTTCCTCGCTTTGCTTCCTGGCTTTGCTTCCTCAGTATCTCTAGTCTGTGCCAAAGCAACTGAAACTAACCAGAAATCATGTTAAGGTGGCTGGAAAGAAATTGTTCTCTGATCTTTATACATGCTCTGCAATGTGCATGTCCTCCCCCATACTGATAAAGATGGCTTTTATTCTTCCCCTTTATGTAAGCTGACTGTGACAATGGAAAACTTCCCCAACTTTTTATTGCTTCATAGCATCGAGGTTAGGATAACATCTGGACTAGGTTTTAGTGTTCTGGGTTGGGAACCTAGTTCTGGGTTCTGCTCATTTGATACATTGTGTTACTAAGTAATGTGGTTGGACACAGATAAGACTATAAATACTTGCTCACTTTGAGATTATATGTAATGATTGTATCTTTCTTTCTCTTTCTCTTTCTTTCTTTCTTTCTTTCTTTCTTTCTTTCTCTCTTTCTTTCTTTCCTTCCATTGTTTGTTTTTCCAGACATGGTTTCTCTGTAGAAACCATGTCCTGTCCTGGAATTTCCTATGTAGCCCAGGCTGTTCTCAAATGCAGATATCTGCCTACCTCTGACTCCCTGGTGCTGGGAAAATGTGGTGTTTCTGACCAGGACACCTTCCTTCCCTGGGAGAAAAGAGGTGATACAACTTTAAGAGAACAGAGATGGAACCAAATATCTTATTTTTATTTTATTTAAAAATGTATTCAGCCAGACAGTGGTGGCTCCTGTCTTTAATCCCAGCATTCAGGAGGCAGAGGCAGGTGAACCTCTGAGAGTCCCGGGATAGCCTGGCCTACAAAGTGACATCTAGGACAGCTAAGGCTGCTAAAAAGAGGAAAAACCCCGTCTTGAAAACAAAACAAAACAAAATGTATTTATTTTGTGTATGGGAGTATACACATGAGTTGGATCCTGGGGGGAGGGGAGAGATGCAGGGTGAACTCTGTTCAGGCTTCCCAGCAAGCCATATCAACGGCCTGAACCTTGTATGTTTATAAGTTTGAAGACAAATACCTCAGAGATAATTCCTAATACTTTTTTGTTGTTGTTGTTGTTAAATATGGTTTTGCTATATAATTCAGGCTTGTCTCATACTCTAAACACAAAGATGTCTCATACAACTCTATCTGGCTCTGGATTTTCCTCTCATAGTTGATGTGACAGGATTGATGTTTTCCACATAGACCTCCACTTTTCCCTTCTCTACTTCCCAGCAGTCCTCATGTTCTACCAGGGGAAAGCAGAATTCTCCCAGGAAAGGAGCAGATGTTTCTTGTACAGCTCACAGGTATATTTGGTTCAGAGGGTTGGTTCAGTCCTGTGCTTGTAACCTCAGGGGTTCTGGCTGGTCCAGTGTAACCTCAAGAGGTTCTGGTTGGTTGTATATGGGATGCTGTAACAGAGAGGTACACTTCATTTTGATTCAAAACATTGGTGATCTGGATACAGGTTATGGAAAGTGGTAACACTTGATGCCACTCTCAGAGTCACGCTGGGGTCAGGGCTAATGCAGAGGAAACCAAAGCAGGGAGACACTAGTAGGTCCTAGAGCCAAATCCCACCCGGAGTCAGCCCTGCTTATGGACTCTTCTGAGTAAGTCCCTATATTCACTTCAATTATCATTTAAATTGAGACTTTGGGAATTGGAGGCCAAGTTTCCCTAGGTGGTAAGAAATTCAGAGACAATATTGTGCCCTCTAAAATAAAACAGTGTGATAGGAGATCAAAATAAGGATGGAATTGCTCCAAAATCTGTCTGAAGTCTTTTCAGTGATGTCTTCCAAGAGTTAATGCCATAAATATATTAGTTAAATTTGAGGAAGTAAAAATGTATGCTTTATTTTTTAAATTGCCAACAGCTGTTAGAGCTCAGCAGTAGAGCATGTGCTTACCATCCATGGGGCCTGGGTTCAAGCCCCAGCATGGATGCACACACACACACACACACACACACACACACACCACACCACACACACACATCAGTGGGCAGAGGGAGGGATGGGAATGGGAGAGAAAGAAAGAGAACAGTACTAAGTGGTAAGTGTTGGTCTTTTCTGTTTTTCCCCTCCTCAAAGGCAAACTGTTAGGTTCCACAGCAGTTTCTAGTGTTTAATTCATAAAATATTCTGGGCATGGATCTTCCTTTTAATTGATGTAGAGGTGTCTATATAGTAAGCTTAGCTTTCTTACTTGGAAAAATAACTGGTAGGTTATTTTATATCTGAAAAACATTTAAATTACATTTATTTAACTATTGTGTGTGATTCAGTTTTATAGCAGGTGTGTGGAGGTCAGAGGACAACTTTCGAGAAACTCTTTCTAACTTGTGGGACCCAGGGTTTGAACTTGGGCCTCTAGGTTTGGCAGCAAGTGCCTTTAGATTCAAACCCATCTTTCTGGCCAAATATCAGAAAATATTAAAGCTGATTCTTAGCTAATACGGTGTGACTGGTAGCCTTTCCCTCTTCATTTTATTGCTATAGACTCCACCTCTGTGAGAAACTTCTTTTCCTGACAAAGGTGGTTGGCCCCACAGACCATCCACGTTCCCTGAACCTCCATCTTCCCCTTTCCATCAATTGGTGAATAATATCAGACTGTGGAGATGAGTGCCCACCAGTGGGATGAAGCACAGTAACCACTGACTTCGGGGATAAAAGACAGAGGCTTTTTTGGCTGAGCTTGTCCACTAGCTGCTGACTTTGGGTGCTGGCATATTGAGGGCGCATATTTTTACAAGAAGAAAGTCCCTTGATTAATTACTTTTGCTCTGTTCATGTGTTCTTTGGTGTAACACTGAGATTTTTCTTTTCCCAACTAAATTTGGGGGCTTTCCAGGATTTCAAATCCACATCCAAGAGTACTCAGATGCTTCCCCTTGGGGGAAGCATACCCCACCTCTGTTGCTATGGCCCCCAGGAGAACAACACTCCTTCCTGCAAATTGATAATGATCCCAGGACAGAAAGTTTCCCAGCAACATGAAAAGGGCCTAAGAAAATACTGTAGCAACTAGGTAACTTTTGTGCACAAAACCAAGGTAGGAAATGTGAAGAATAGCAATATATTTCTTGGTTGGTTGGGTTATAATGAGGCTGAATAAGAGATAGTGAATGAGACTTGTCACTGACATAAAGTAACTGTGAAATCCTGATCCATAGCTCCATAAGTGTCCTTGGAACTTCTGTTTGCTAAGAAGCACTTAATACAGGACATGGCCTTGTTGTGAAATATTACTTTAACTTTGTAAACGTGTGTTACATTTGTTTATGCTGCATTTGTTTAATGATGTAAAGGTGGTGGCTTTGCCTGCCTAAGGTACCTGATTGGGCTAATAAAAGGCTGGACAGCCAATAGCTAGGCAGAGGAGGGATAGGCAGGGGTCGTAAGCAGAGACAATGAGGAGGAGCAGGAGGAATCTTGGCTTGAGGGAGAAGAGAATGAGAGAGAACAGAGAGGGAGACACCTAGGGCCAGACAGACAGATGCGGAGATGGACATACAGAATGTAAGAAAGGTAAAAAGCTCCAAGGCAACATGTAGATGAAAAGAAACAGGATAATTTAAGAAAGAAAGAAAAAAAATAGCCAGAAATAAGCCTAAACTAAGACTGAGAATTCATAACTAATATTAAGTCTCTGTGTCATGGTTTGGGGGTTGGGGATCCAAGAAAGCCTCATGAGGTAATTGAGATGAATGAGGCATTTAAAATCAGAGTGCAACAAAAGTCTCCATTAGGAAAGGTGGAAATTATGGTCATTTATGGGAGCATAAGAAATCTGTATTGTGTGGGGTGTGGACTGTGATGGCTAACACTTCTGAAGCCAGGATGGGACGCCATTAGGTAAAAAGACCTCTAAGGAACAGATCAACTACTCTGGAAGACCCAGAGGCTCCCCTACCCATTATATATTCATAGGTCTGTCTTACTTTAGTCCATATCAGGCTCGGAAAGGTCAAAATAGCACCAAGGTCACTTTCTCCTTCCCAGTGTCTTCGTATGATCCCCAGACAACAGCAGCACCCATGGTGTTGGGCACACTTCCTCATTGTACAATCTTCCCTTTCCCAGCAACAGTTTGTACCAAGGAATTAAGGGGAGATCAAAATGGGACCCAAAGAACACTGCTTGGCATTCACAATAAAAAGTGTGGTAAGCCTATGGACTCCTTTCTCTTTGGGTGAGATATGCATTTTCTCCCCATTTCTTTCCTTTTTTTTTTTTTTTTTCTTTTCTTGAGGAGGGCAGAGAGTGTTTGCCAGTGTCCTTTAGCCCATCTACTGTACATTTTTTATTCCTTTCTGCCATACTTGTTATTTTTCATTGTAGAGATGCATAAAATGATTGCTAATAATCATATAACAGGTGCTCTTGAAATATGTTTCACTAAAGAAATTAGTCCATTACTTTAAAATTTAGCCTCAGGCAAGTCCTTAGGATGTGGTCAGAAAGCAGCCAAAAACTTTACCAAAGATCACAAGAATGGTCTCTAACCCAGTTGCTCACATTCTTCCATAGCACACATTGCTCTTCTCAGCACTACTATCTTCTCATCTTCTACTAAGATCCATTGAGCCCCACTTACAGCATCCAATAGCTTTTTTAATCCATAATCCCAAGGTCTTCTACATTCCTCCAAAAAGCAACATGGTCAGGATGTTCACAGCAATGCCCTACTCATATTGCCAACTTTTGTATGTTACTTTGCTGTGATAAAACACCATGTTCAAGGAAACTTATAGAAGAAAGAGTCTATTATTTTGGGCTTATGGCCTAGAGAGTCAGAGTCCATGATGGTAGAGCAGAAGTAGCAAGTGGCAGGTGGTGGGAGCCACAGCTGAAAGCTAACATCTTTCTGTTTGAACCACAATCAGGAAGCAAAGAGCATGCACTCAAAGTGGCCTGAGTCATTGAAACCGTAAGACCCACTCCAAGTGACACATTTCCTCAGCAAGGCCATACCTTTTAAGACTCTCTAGCTATCAACTTGGCACTCTAACAGCTATCAAAGGGTCTGCGACCAGATCCCAGTTTCAGCATTCTGGAGAGCAGCCTTAGCCGCCAATGAAAAACAAGGAGGCCAGTAGATGGAGGCCCATCAATCAAGAGATTCTAATGGACTTTGATTCGGAGATTGAAAAAGTATCCTTTATTCTGGCTTCTCCTGGTACTCTGATTAGGATGTGTAATGCTAATCACTTAGGCCTTTACTTCCCCCTCACATCTCTTTTGAGACACTATTCAATGGCTTCCTTTCCTCTCTGCATTTAGCTGTTATACAAAATGGAAGTTCCACTTTGAGAGTTTGAGGCCAGCCTGTTCTACAAATCAAGGTCCAGGACAGCCAGGGCTGTTACACAAAGAAACCATGTTTTGGGGAAAAAATTCCAATGTGCCTTTGGACTATTTCAACTTGGCCCCCTAGAGCAAAACACTGACTATGACTAATAACTCCATCTAGATGGGAGAAGCCAGATCCAGTTAGGGGTTATCTCTTCAGAAAGAGGGGAGATGATTTTTTAAATGTATGATAAAGGAAGAAAAAGTGAGAAATGGTTTTGTTTTGTTTTGTATTTTATTTCTATCAAAGGTAAATAGTTCCACAAGAACCCATATTACCTGACCTGGCTCCTTCTCCTTTGTACCATTAGCCATTAGTGTCTGATTGTGACATAGAGCTCTCACCAGTGGAATAATCTAGTCACCACCTATATCAAGGTCAAAAGACAGAGGACACTGTCCGAGAATCTTTGCTAGGGTTCTATTGTACCCTTTTCTTTTTTGCAATAAGAAATCACCTTGTCAAATTACTTTGTTTATGTGTTCTTCTGTGAGAAACTGAGATTATTTTCCCAACATGTGAAAGCAAGGATGAGCTGCTAAGTTTATTTAATCAGTGAAATGAAGCAGCAGCAGCAGCAGCAGCAGTAGTAAACACCTACAAAGGATGGAAGGTTTTCTTGTTTTTGTTTTGTTTTTCAGTTCTTCAACCTCTTTAGCCAAACTCCTGCAGAGAGCTCTTTAGGCTACAACTTTAGCTACCTTATGCAAAGTTGCTCCAAATGTTTTTGTATATGCTGCTTTGTTGGACAGCTGTGTGATGTGTTCTAAACAACAGGATATGTAAATAAAGACTGTTGAACCAAAACTTTGCATTTGAGACACTTGGAGAACTCAAACCCTTTTTGTTGTTTTTGCATGTAACTCTCTTTGCTCTTACAGGTATATGGATTCCTTTTCCTCTTTCAATGAATCCATATACATTCAGCATGTACTTATTTATGTAGGCCGAGGTTTCTGTCCCTCAAGAAGCTCCCAAGTAACCACACAGAGGCTTAATATTAATTATAAATGCTGTTAATAGCTTGGGTTTGTTATTAGCTATCTATGCTTTGCCACATGGCTTGATATCTTTTTGTCCATATTGATTCTCTCTGCATCTGCTGGCTACTCCTGACTCCATCATTCTTCCCAGCATTTTGTTTGACTCTCCCCCTAATCTTACCCTGTCCACTTATTGGCCAGTCAGCTTCTTTATTAAACAAATCACAGTGACATATATTCACACAATATAAAGGAATATCCCACATACTTTTTGTGAAGGAATAGTGAGTACTTACCCTTACATCCAGGGTTTCATGGCATACTGTTGTGCGTTCTCCTGGGAGCTGGCAATGGGGCTGATGAGTGTACAGTCTACAGCAGTTATTAAAAACTAACATTAAACAGATATTGGTTATAATGCTTTCTTCTCTTGGCTTTTCAAGACAGGGTTTCTCTGTGTAACAGCTCTAGCTGTCCTGGGACAAGCTCTGTAGATCAGGCTTGCTTTGAACTTACAGAGACCCAAGTTCTGGGACCAAAGGCATGCACCACCACCAGCACCTGGCTCAGTTACAGATGTTTTTATTGTTACTTCTATAGGTAATTAGTTTTGGACCTGTATCAAAAGGGGCCATCACCCAGTTAGACAACTAAATATCTATAGGGGAAACAGACAATAGAGCCTCCCCCTCAAAACACTATTAATGAGCCCTTACTTCATACAGACAAAATTAAAAAAATAACTACATGTTGCCACAGGAGTGGAAAATTACTTCCATAGTTTATCCTGTAATTCATTAATTATAACATTGCTGATTTTGTACTTTAAAAAAATGCTTAATCTCCTCTTGTTTTTCTTTTTAATCAACAAATATGGAAGAATCAGTGTTAGATTATCATTTGTGGTAGAGTGTGTATGCATGTGTGTGCAAGCACATGCACAGGTATCTGTGTGTGTGCGCAAGTATCTGTGAAAGACAGAGGTTGACATATGTCTCCCTTTATCATTCTCCACCTAATTTTTTTTGAGAACAGGTATAGCATCTGCCTTGAATACATGAGGTTTTATGTTCAATTCCTGGTATTGAGGGGGAAATGGAGAGAACCAATTAGGTAGGCTGACCAGTCAGCAAACTCAGAGGCTCTGCCTGTCCCTACTCAGATACCACTGGAGTTACAGTTGTGTGTGCCATTGCACCTGGCTTTTATGCGAGTGCCAAGGACCTGAATTCAGGTGTTCATGTTTTCATGACAAGCACTTTACCCAGTGAGCAATTTCCCAAGGCCCTGTAGTGTTTTTATAGTTGTAATATTTCATTCCATCACATAATCCCCACAATATTAAAGTTCTAAGATATTAGAGGCATTGCTAGAAAAAGGAGTTTGAACTCATCTGTGGTCCAGATGCATTGTTCCTGACAAAGTGGTGTGTTATTAAAATACCTTTACCTATAAGGAAATCCATGATTACAATCATTACAACCAGACCTAGAAAGAACTAGTAAAAAATTAACTTACATCAGACCCCATCCTTCTACTCTTGGGCTTCACATGCCTTTCCTTAAAGAAAAATTTTAAAATATTTCCATTTTTCATTTTCATTCATGTATACATGTGCTTGTTGGTGTGAATATATGCAAATATGTGTTTGGGTGCTCAAAGAGGACTTTGAATTCCTTGGAGTTGGAGTTACAGGCAGCTGTGACCTGGGAACTCAACTCAAGTCCTTTAGAAGAGCAGCAATTCTCTGAATCACTGAGTTATCTTACCAGCCCATTAACTCTTCTCTTTACTTTCTGTTCATGCTTTCTGTCAAGCATGTATGTATGTATGTATATGTATATATGTATATGTATTTTTTTCTCCATTGGACTCTAAACTTCATTGATGAGATCAGTCTAGTTGTCTTATCAATTTACTCTCTATGTCTAACACTGAACATTGGGTTTATAGTAACATTGGCTATAAACTAGTCAAGCCAAGGCAAGAGTAGTTTGGTTTTTCAGATACTGTTTTTGTAGCTATGGCAAAAGCAGCTTACAGAAGGAAGAGGTTGTCTTGGGAAGGGGTTGTCTTGGGAAGGGGTTGTCTTGAATTACAGTTTGAAATTGGGGGAGGTATGAAGGTAGAAGCATGCCATGGCTGGCCATGCCCTTAGTTGGGAAGCAAATGGAGATGAATACTAGTTCTCAGGTTTCTTTCTCCTTGTGGTCAGCTTGGGACCCTACCCTTTGGGATCTTCCCTCCTTAGTTAAGCCTTCTTAGGAATACCCTCATAGACACATCCAGAGGTATGTTTTCGTAGTGATTTTAAATCCAGTCAAGTTGACAGTGAAAGTTAACTATAACATTTCTGTCATAAAGTCAAACTAAAATAATAACACAAATGAATATGGTAAACTGAGAACACAATGACTCATATTGTAATCCAGTGAAAAAGAAGCCACAGCATGGCAAGGGCTAGGAGCTTCCTATTTCTAGAGATGATAAGGTCTCACTATGTAGCCCAGGCCATCCCAGAACCCATCATCTTCCTACGTCATCTTCCCAAATGAAGGGATTACAGGTGTGGATCACCATGCTCAGGCTATGAACTTCTTTATGTTTAATTCTATTGATAGGTCACACACTTGTGGCTGGGGTCCAGAAAATGAGTTTCTTCATTTGATCAATGAGGCAACCACCTTCATCAGCTGCTGAGAAAACCACCTAAAATGATTGCACTCAATGTACTGTCAAGACAATGGGACAGAGCTCATCATAAAACATGACTTATAGACCTGAACAGACCCTTTCATCAAAAGACCTTGAGATACTGTACAAATGGTAATTATTTCTTTCATCATCCCCTCTGAGGTAAGAATATTTTCCTTTATTAATAATGGAGTCTATATAAAATTATTTATCCCAGACTCCCCAGTCATAACTGGTATCATTCACCTCCTGAGCTGTGTGTCAGTTGACACATAAATCACTTTGTAAAACAAGAAAAACTTCATATCAGGGGAAGTTATGTTGGGGCTATCAAGAGACTTTTGGACTTCAAAATTCCCTAATGATGAATGGAAATGGAAATATACTAGAGGAATTTCAAGTCATGTCTTATTAATATTTGGATGACCCAAGAGATAAACAGGTTTCAGACCACACTGTCAAGTTGCCCGTGACCTGCAGCCAAAGTAAAGAGTATCTGACCAGCTATCCATCCTCAGAGGAATGATAATAAAACCTTAATCTAGGAGACTGCTTCGTTTTATTGCCCAAATCCATGGAAGTTCACCATGGCTGATCCAACTTTTAATATCTGGTCACAGTAGGACATCACTCTTGATTATACCAGCTACACAGTACGTGCTTGACATTTTCATTTCCATCTTTGTGCTGCCAGGGAGAGACCCTGCACTTCTCCAGTCTTACACGGTTTTAAACATTTGTTCACAAATCATTTCAGGTGTGAAGAAAAGTTATTAGCATGATAACTCCCGCATAGCCATTAACTGGATTCACCAATTATTGCCATTTTGCCCATTCATTCTCCATTTATAAAAACTTATTCCTAATGGTGACTGAGTTGCTTTCACTAGAGAGCATTACCCATCAGCCCTTGTGTTTCCTGAGAACAAGGACTTCCCTGTATGTAACCACAGAGCACTTACCTACTGAAGGTAATTAAGTAATGATCAATATTTTATTGAATCTACTGTCCACATGCCAGTTTTGTCATCTGATTCAATAATTTTATTAATTTTTTTTTAGTACAGGATCCAGACCAAAAGCAGACATTACATTGTGATTGTCTTCTTCAATTTTGATCAATGCCTCAGCTTTCTTTACATTTTATAATAATGACATTGGAAGAACACTGGCTCATGCAATGAACTTTAATGATGGTATTCAAGACAGTAGGGTTCCCTAAGCCCCTCCCCTTCTTCTGGGTGACTGGGATGTAAGCTGTTGGGTCAAGGTGCTCAGATCAGGAGCTGAGTTGGGATGGGGCCCCCTGGAAGCCAAGGGCCTCTCTCTTCCTCTCTGTTCTTGCTAGACTGAGCAGTTCAGAGCTTCTTACTCCTGGGAGGCCATATAGTCTTCAAGGTCCACCACCCTGTTTCTGCAGTCATATTCATTTCCATACCGGAAATGAGATTTACAAATTTGTCATTGAGATCAATGTCACCTACAGCATCAACGGCAGAAGAGTGGGTGATTCTGCTACAGTTGCAGGAGACAACCTGGTCCTCAGTATAACCAGGATGCCCTTCAGTGGGCCCTTATGCCTGTTTTACAATCTCCCTGATGTCATTGTACTTGACAGCTTTCTCCAGGCAGCATATCCAGTCCATGAAGGACACACTGAAGGTAGGATCATGAAGGCCATCCAGTGAGGTTCCCATTCAGCTCTGGGTTGACTTTTTCCACAGCCTTGGCAGAGCCCGTGGATGTAGGGATAATGTTTTGGGCATCCTGATGACCATCTTACCACAGCTTCCCCGAGGGGTCATCCACAGTCTCCTGTGTGGCAGTGACTGCAGTATGGACTGTGATCATGAATCTCTCCACAGTGCCAAAGTTGTCATGGATGACCTTGGCCAGGGAGGCTAAGCAGATGGTGGTATAAGAGGCATTACTGGCAATCTTGAGTGAGCTGTCATACTTCTCATGGTTCCCACTCATCACAAACATGGCAGCATCAGCAAAAAGGGCATACATACTGACCCTTTCTGTTCCACCTTTCCAGTGGACCTTGGCCTTCTCCAGGGTGGTGGTGACACCAGGAGACTCCAACACATACTCAACACCAGCGTCACCCCATTTGATGTTGGCCAGATCTCACTCTTGGAAGGCAGAGATGGCCTTCCTGTTGATAGCAAGTTTCCTGTTCTCAGCCATAACTATGCTTGGAAACTTGCCATAGGTAGGATCATACTAGAACATATAGCCCATGTAGTTGAGGTCAATGAAGGTGTCACTGATAGCAACACTATCCACATTGCTAGAGATGAAGGCAGCCCTGGGGACCTGGATCTCTACTGTCTTTTAATCACATTCACTGTAATTATAAGATGGGATGTAATTAAGTAGTTATTGAAAGCCTGCCTTTTCCAGAAAAATAGGCTCTCCCAGTCATCAGGAAGAGTCCTGCAAAGAGCACTTTGTTTATCCCCGAAATCTTAACACCCACTGCCATGTTATGTTTGCTGCCTTTTCCCCTTAGGTCAGTGCATCTCATTTCCTTTCTTTTGCTCTTCTTTCCTTCTCTCCACACTGTGGGATACAATAGCTTGCTTAGAGTCTGCTGAGCTGAAATTGTGGAGTTCTTGATAAGTTCTCCATTGTCTAAACATTCGACGCACATTTTGAGCAAGTAAACAGTTTTAAAGTGTGCGCTATTAGTCTACTAGCTTTGGCACCTTTTGCTTATAAGCAATGAGTTAATTGCAAGCAGGTATAGACTGCGATTTATTTATCACTTAGAGAACAGAAAATGATTGTGTTTACTTTGCTTTCATCCCTCCTCAGCCATCTTTCAACTACAGGTTACCCAATGGATGCTTAGAGAGGGGTCACTAGCTCAAGGTCAAACAGTGAGATTTGAATACAGATCTCTAAATTCCACTCTGGCTGGATCACTCTCTGTTAGGCTCATTTGACACACCACACACCACACACACACACACACACACACACACACACACATATATATATATATACACATACATACATATATCCCTGCACCCTGGCAGGCAGACAAGACGTTCTTTGGTAACAGAAAACCAACAACCAACAACACCCACACAGGGGTGGGGGTGGGCTTGGTAAAGTGCTTGCAATGCAAGAATGAGTTTGGATTTGCTGCACTTATATAAAGAAATGCTCTGTACAGCAGCACGTTCCTGTAGTTCCAGGACCGACAAGGGTCGTTTAGACTTATTGGTCACCAAGTCTAACTGAATTGTTGAGCTCCATATACAATGAGAGAAGGAATGCAAAAGATAAAGTGGGCAGCAATTGAGGAAGGCACTCATCATGGACCTCTGGCCTTCACACATCGACATATGCACATATTCATGGACACATGTAGGAATGTATCTGCACACACAAAAACATAATTAAATATACGCTATACCAAGAAAAATCAGTGATGGAACTCTTTTCTTCTTTTCATTTCTCTTAAGGTTGTCTTTATTTTGAAATACAAGGGAAATGTGGGTAGGGGCCACTACCATCTCTTTAGTCCTCAGAGCCCTCTTAAAATTCTAACTCCAGTTTGGGGATCCTTTAAAAATAATAAAATTTTAAATTTTAAAATATTCTTTTTCATTACTTTTGAGCTAATGAGCAAAACATGGCTGGGAGAAAATGTGCTTTCAAATGACTGCTCTCCAGGTACACTGAGTGATTAGAGCATCTCCCAAGAGAAAAGAAGGGACATGGTAGTGCACACGACCTATGGTTCAGGATGCTACATGGGGCTTTAGGAGTGACATTGCTTTCTGACTTTTCATTATGTTAAGTCAGCTAAGGATTACACTTTCACTTTATATTCTGAGAAAGTACTCTTCTTGATACTTAATAGGTAACTGTACTTATTGTTGAGGTTTATTTCCATGCTTTTCCTCAACTACCATCACCACCTCCTCCTCTTCCTCCTCCTCCTTTCCCTTCTTTTGAAACAGGGCCTCACTATGTAGCTCTAGCTGGCCTGGAACTCACTATGTAAACCAAGCTGGCTTTGAACTCTGAGAGCTGTCTGCCTCTGCCTCCAACATGCTGGGTTAAAAGGCATTCATCATCACACCCAGCTTGGGGTTTATTTCTTTAAAAATCATTTTATACCCACTGGGGACTGTCAGGGAATAAGGGGTATGAAAGGAATTATGTAACGGGAAGATGAATGAAATAATCTATTAGCGTGCATCCACTTCCTCTTCCTTCTACCCCTTAGTCTTCTTTTCTTTTCGTTTGTTTCTTTGAGACAGGGTCTCAAATAATCCCAGGTTGGCCTGACACTTGCTGTGTAGGCAAGAATGACCTGGAACTTCTAATCCTTTTGCCTCCCAGTCTTTTACCTTGAGGATTGCTGGCAAGTGCCACCATGCCTGGTTTATGGGATGTTGAGAATTGAAGCCAGGGCAGTAGAGGCCGCTTCTCCTCCTTTTCCTTCTCTTTCTCTTCCTTCCTTTTCCTTTTCTTCAACAGGGTTTCTTGATTTATAGATCAGGCTAGCCTTGAATTCACCAAAATCTGCCTGTCTCTGCCTTCTGAGTGTTGGGATTAAAGCATGTGCCACCACTATCAAACACAGGGAATTCTTGTACACTAGGCAGACAAGTAATTTTACTGACTTAGTTACATCCCCAGCCTCATATATCCCCTTTTTAATGCCTGTGATTCACTGTTACTAAATATAATTGACTTCATTTAAATTAAATTGAATATACATATATACATAGATACATACATACATACATATATCCAATGTTGCTTGCCTAAAAAAAAATGAGGTCTGAAGTCACCTTTTCTATTTTACTTATATAGACAGACAGATGGACAATTGTTGTCTAGTAAACAGGTCTATGTTTATAATAAATGAGATGAGATTGTCCTGCCTGGTGGACATGCCAACTGGTGACAATAGCCATGCTTATTGATGAGCAGTTACTATTTGTAGGCATGTCAGAAGGCATTTCATTCTTACTGACTTCAGACCTCAGGGTCAGTCACTGGTATGATCTTCTTTAGCAGATGAAGATAGTGAACTGGGAAAGATTGAAGATGATCCCATTCCACCTGCCTCCATGGGCTAGCATTTGTTCTGGGTAAATCCTGCTTGTAGCTGTCAGGAGGTGTTTTAGAAGGGTTTTGGTAATATTCAGGAAACTAGGGAAGGGGCTATTGCAAATGTCTAGGTATATGGTGACAGAGCCAGGTCTAGAATTTCAAAGGTGAAAACACGTACATGGATTGAGTTGAGAGGCTCTGAGGATGAACTGTTTAGGGACATGGAATGTCCTGAGGTCCAAGCTGTTTGTGACAGGGATATAGGTGTTGAAAAAGCTACAGAGGCTGTGATCCTTCGAAACCTTCATTGTGAGGTTAGAGAGATGGCTTAATGGTTAAGAGCATTTGATGCTCTTGCAGAGGACGGAAGTTATGTTCCCAGCACCCATATTGGCTGCTCATAACCACCTGTAACTCCAGTTCCAGAGGATCTGGCACCCTCTTCAAGACTCTGGGGACACTTGCAGGCATGCGGTACACATATTTATACTCAGGACCACATATACACACAAAAATACATAATACTTTAAAAGATATTTTAAAAAAATTTGTTCTCTCAACTCCTCAATAGAAAACAGCCAATAAAAAATAGAATAATGTAGAAAAAATGAAATGTTTCCTTTTTTTTCAAAATATCATTATTTTCAGAAAATATAACAAGGCTACCCAACAATTCTCTTCTGTTCTACCTTGAGACTTCTTTAATAAAGAAAAACAGTCTACAGTTCACATATCAGCTGGATCCAAACCAGCTTCTGGAGTGTTTGAAGGTGATTAACTACAGTTTGCTTTTTTGAGTACTTTAAATACTCCCTTTGGAAATCTTGCCAAACTCATCATTTGTTTCCAAACTCATTCTCCTTTAAAAAGGGGACAAGATAAACTCTGGCTGAGCCTGTGTCCCACATAATGAGGTTTACTCAATTAGAAAATATTGACTGCCCAAGGGAACCTATATTTTCTACATCAATACAAGCACTTAAGAAAAGATTTGTTTTATTTATGCATGTATATCACTGTGTGTATTTGCACATATGTGCATACGTGGCCTTAGAAGACTGAGAAGACATTAGATCCCATGGAGCTGGAGGTACAATGTTCTGAGAATCCCAACATTGGTCCTGGGAATTGAACTCAGGTCCTTTGTGAGACTCTGAAGCATCTCTCCCTAGAACCACTTTTTCTTATCCCTGGATCTTCCTTCTACTTAACCTTGAGCTGGCATTATGGACTGTTTTAGAGACACCTGTATTTATTACTTTGCCTTCTATAAGACAGGGATAAAGACCAGAGCAGTGGTTTGAATAAGAATGCTCCTATATTTGCATGCTTATTCCCCAGCTGATGAACTGTTTGGAAGGATTACAAGGTGTCCTTGTTGGAGGAGGTGTGTCACAAGAATGAGTGGCCTTTGAGGTCTCAAAAGACGATACCAGTCCAAGTATCTCTCTACCTGCTACTTGAGGATCAGGATATAAAACTCCAGTGTCAAGACTGTCTGCTTCCCACCATGATGACAACAGACTAAACTCTGTAAGCAAGCCTCCAGTTAATGCTTCACTTCAAAAGAGTTGCCTTGTTCATGGTGTCTCTTCACAGAAATAGAACACATACATCTACACAACTCATTGAACATGGAGAAGTCGAGCTGGTGCCTATATAGAGTGTTCATGCCTATGTTCTAGTGTCTTTGGTAGAGGAAGGTACTTTGCATGCTACAGAAGGAGAAACATAAAGACCAACCCAGCCACATATATCTTTTGATCTACAATGGTACCCTGCCTGCAAGACATGGAATGCAATGTGTGGCACAAAGTAACCAATGAATATCTGATTTGATTAAAGGCCCACTCCATGAGATGGAACCCAAATCTAACATTGCTTGGGTGACCAAAAACCAGAGACTAGATTGCCCAGATCCCTAGAGAAAAACCAAATCTGACTGTTCTTTTTTTTTTTTTTTTAAGGTAGAAATAAAATGACTTCTAATGACATTCTTCTGTACTCATAGATTAGTGCCTTGTTCCACCATCATTAGAGCAACCTCTTCCTGTAGCAGATGGGAACAAATATAGAAACACATGGCCAGACATGCAGAGAGTAAGAGACTTTGGAACACTCAGCCCTAAATGGGATGTCTTCATCAAATTCCTCCCCTTAGGTTTCAGAGAACCCCTTGGAAGTGCAGAAAAGTGTAAGATCCAGAGGGAACAGAAGAAGACATCAAGAAAACAAAGCCCTCTAAATCAACATGATCAACACACACATGAACTCACGTAGACTGAGGCAGCATGCACAGGGCTGAGTCTGCACCAGATGGGTTCCTAGAACTGAAAGCAGTGGGCACATGTCCCATCCCTAATCCAGAAGCAACCTCCAATTGATAACCACTTTCAAATGAAACATCATATCTATCCTCTTCTCTTTTTGCCCCGCGTGTTCTTTGGGCTTCTGGTTTAGATGTTTTTATAGAATCCTGAGTGTGCAATGAGTGTGTCTCTATTTCTTGTGCCTTCTCTTAGGTTCTGTTCCTTCTGTTTTTATGCTTTGACCAATTCCAATATTATAGTTTTTGTTTTATCTGATTTTATTATTATCCTATAGAAGCCTGTTTGTTTTCTAATGAGAAACAGAAAGGGGATGGATCCACAAGGGAGCGGAAGGAGGTGGAACTCAGAGAAGTAGTGGGAGGGGAAACCACAGTCAAGATACATCATGTGAGGGGAAAAAATCTATAAAAGGGGGGGGGGGGGAGAACAGTAACTCAGACAGGCAGTCTCATGACATGCCATGCCTGAGGTACATGAGGGATGAAGGATGTAGATGTGGGGCCAAGTCCTCTGACATTTGCTGAATACCTTCCGAGGCCAGGTTTCTACATTCATTACCTTATTCAGTCCTCCCAACCAGCAGGTGCAGGGAGAGCCCCAGCACTTCATGTGAGCATGTCCAACTCTCTGCCGATCATCTTCACTGTTCATCCTACAAACAACTCAGAGGACTCACTGTGTTTCTCACCTCCTTCTTTCTTGGTACCATCATCACCTAACCTAGACTTACAGGTTCCATCTATTTCTTCCTTCCTTCCTTCCTTCCTTCCTTCCTTCCTTCCTTCCTTCCTTCCTTCCTTCCTTTCTATCTTTCTTTCTTTCTTTCTTCCTTTCTTTCAAGACAGGGTTTCTCTGTGTAGCTTTGTAGACCAGGCTGGCCTTGAACTCACAGAGATCCACCTGCCTCTGCCTCCCAAGTGTTGGGATTAGAGGCGTACACCACCACTAACCCGGCTTCTATTTCTATATCTATTTCCTTCCTCCTTCCTTGTATATTCATTCAGTTATTAATCCCATTTGTTTAATTGTCTGTCCCTCTGGAGTCATTTCTGTCGCTGCAATAAAATGAAACCATCCCATATCTGCTTTTTTCTCTGCTTATAGAGTCACAAGGCCCTCTTCCTCTTCACGAGTCACATCTCTCTCCTCTCTTGAATGCCACTTGGGATGCTCACCCAGGCACATGAGAACAACCTGCTTTTCTCAGTATCTCTAGCCCAAGGAGGGAAACATAGTACAAATAACCTTCCTCCTGCTCTCTACTTCCTGAGTGTGATGTTTATAGACCCCACATGGCTGAGTATCCCTGAAGTATTTTATTTTTATTCACATTTCACACATGTCATTATTTCCTGTCTCTCTCTCTTTTTAATAACACCTCACCATCTGATTTAAGACTTCCCCCATCTCAGTCTTCTGAGTGTTTAGATCTAGATGTATGTGTCCAGCAAGATACTCTGCTTAATTTTTTCGTACTTTTTTTTTATTTGTGTGTGTGTGTGTGTGCATGTGCACACATGTGTAGATGTCATAGTGTGAGTGTGGTGGTCAAAGAACAACTTGCAAGAGGTTCTCTCTTTTCCCCTGTGTATTCTGGGGATCAAATAAAGACTGTAAGGTTGGCAGCAAGCCCTTTTACTTGCTGAGCTACCATATTCACTCACACTCTGTCCTTTAAAGGCCAGATGATATTTCAGTGTTCATGCAAGTTACATCTTAAAATCTTTTCACTTGTCCCTTTGTGGGCAATTGTAGTTTTCTGCCTTGGCTATTGCAATCATGCCTTTTTTCATTGCTAGGATGAAACCTTTGTCAAAGTCAAGTCATGGAAGAAAAGGTTTCTTTTGGTTCACAGTTCAAGGGAAACATTCATGACAGTGAATTAGTGGCAGCAGAAATAGAAAGTTGCTGGTTGCATTGCCTCTGCTATGAGGTAGACAGAAGCCGGGCATAGTGGTGTACGCCTTTAATCCCAGGGCTTGGGAGGCAGAGGCAGGTGGATCTCTGAGTTTGAGGCCAGCCTGGTTTGTATAGCAAGTTGCAGGACAGTCAGGATTAAACAGATAGTCCATTTCTCAAAGAACAAAACAGAACAAAGATTCAGTCCAGAACCCCGCCCTTTCGATGGTCTTGCTCACATTTAGGATGTTCTTCACACCTCACTTAACCCTACTTAGGAGGCTCCTCACAGACAGCAGAGGCCTAGTTCTGTGGTGATTCTAAGTGGCATCAAGTTAATGATCCATGTTGGCCCTACAGCTGTGGTGAACACTGCTACAGGAAACACATCAGGACGAGCGTCAATCCTGATCTCATTTCCTTTTGGCACAGACCCCAGAGTAAGCTTATTGAACCACATCAGAGTTCAATTTTTAGTTCTTGAGGGACTTCTATGTCACTTGTCTGAATTACTGTTCCTACAATTCCTTACACTGGCAGCATAAGTCATCTATCGCAGATGGAACATTCTGCTGTTCCAAGCAAATGTCCATTCTTCGTAAGTGGCTGATACAGCCACCAGTACAGTGAGATCTATCAGGAAGCATAAAGCCTGCAGACAGCCTTAACTACAAAGTGAGATTACAACAGAAATTAAGACAGAGGGAAGAAAACCATCTTGCTTATAAAAACAATTTAACCTTTCTCAGATATTTCAGTATAGTCACAAACAAGGGGCTAACATACACTGCAAGGGTCATCCTTGGGACCCTGCAGTTAAAAGCACATTTTGCTTTTCTAGGAGACCAGAGTTCATTTTCCAGCATTTACATGGTCAGTTCACAATCGCCCATGACTCTAGTTCTAGGAGATCTGATGCTCTCTTCTGGCCTCCTTGGGTACCAGCACACATGTCATGACTCACACATACACATGACTATAAAAACAAAATAAAATTTTAGAAAAGAATTATCCTCATCCACAGAATGCCGGGCATGGGCATCTGGGACTCATTAAAGCTTTGGGTGGGCTGTGGGAGCAGTTTTAGGGTACGAAGTTCCTGCCTCGTGTATAACATCGTAGAGATGAGACAGGTGACACAGCTCCTCAGGTCAGAGGACACATTGTGGGAATTGGCTCTTTCCTTGTACCATGTGGGTACAGAGATCAAACTGACTGTCATGCTTGGTAACAAAGGCCTTTACCCACTGAGATATCTTGCTGACCCTACACATTTTCATCAGCATTTAAGAGCCATATCCAAAATGGCCAATTTAACAAGTGTGAAGTGATAGTTCACTATGGTTTTAGTTTGCGTTTCCCTGATAATTGGTGATGTTGAATATTTTTTTTCTTATTCCTCACTTGCATATTATCTTTGAGAAATATCTTTTCAGTTCTTTTGTTCATTAAAAAAAAGAATTCAAACAATATGATGTTTGAGATTAGTGACAAATGAGCTGATATGAATGGACCTGTCCCCTTTTTGTCTTAGGGAGAGCAAGTGACCCATCCAAGATCATTCTGGTTAATGGCATAAATAGAGGTATAAGACCAATTTCAAGTACTTTAAGGTACATGAGACTTCCTACAGTAGGGAAAGTTGGGGTTAGAGAGATGTCTTGGTGAGAAAAGGCACTTGCCTCAAACTTGGTGACCTGAATTCAATCCCTGGAGCCCACACAGGTTGTCCTGAGATCTCGGCGTGCCCCTCCCCACACAGAATGAATAGATGTGAAACAGAAAAATTAAAGACAGTCTAACATGAGCATCTTATTCAATTTTAGACTTTAGAGAAGCCTAACCTTATCACTATCATTATTATTCAATTCAATTATTTTATTAAATTGATCAAGTTGTGTATGTAACTATTGCTATAATTCAATTTCAAAACATTCTTCTCATATACTTATTTGCAGTTAATCTGTGTTTCTACCTCCAGCCATGTGTGACCATTCATACCTCTCCTGTCTCTGAAGGCTTTTACATATGAATGGAATTATAAAATATGTGATCTTTTACAGTGACTTCTTCATATAATGTTTTTATATGGATATACTTTGCAGTTAATATCAGTAATTATTTCCTTCTTATTGTATACTAGTAGGCCATGCATGCTTCCTTTTTATGGTTGATTAGCACTTTACCTTAAACCACATTGTGCTTGCCCATTAAATAGTCCACTCTTTTTGGTTATCATGATAACTTTGCTATGAATAGTCACATCTAAGGTTTTTCTTGGACATATGTCTTCATTTCTCTCAATATAGACAGCTTGAAATGGGTTGGGTAAGTTACATGGTAATTTTGTTTACTCTTGTCTATGTTTAATTTCTAATATTTGATTTTGAAGAAAATATGTTCTATCATTTATGCCAAGATGTGAAAGCTAGAGAAAGAATAAGCCAAGGAAGTGGGCAGGGAAATGGTATAGGTTGTAGAAAAGCACTAGTTTCTTTGTTCCATATGTGATACCTATAAGGAAAGAATTATATTATGCATTGAAACCCCAATTTAGAATAGAATTAAGGAAGGCTAGAGAGACCCTAGCACCCATGTAACAAGAAGGGGGCATCCTTAGGCACATGTAACCCCAGCACTGTGGGGAGCAGAAACAGAAGGCATCTCTGGCTGCCAGATTAATAAGAAAATTTGAGTGCCAGGTTCAAGAGACCTTGCCTCAAAAGGATAAGACAAAGAGCACTGCACCCAGTGCCTTCTTCTGATGTTCACATGTACACAGGCACTTTCCCCCACAATGCATTGCATAACACACACACATGAATGTACACACACATGCTAGCACTATGAGGAGAAATGTGTCTCTTTTCTGGTCCTGTGGCACAATAGATGCAGGGTCTCCATGGGGCAACAGCAGGGTAGCTGAGAGGCATTTTGATGAGGGTCCAGTGATGATGGCGTGCCAGAGGCCAGAGGCCTTGAACTAGATCAATGACTCATTGCAATGAACATTTGTGGGTGGGGCTGTTTGGACAAAATGGTATACTGCCTGATACACAAAAGTTCCCAATACCACTAGAACGTGAAGAGGTGGGAAAGTAGAAAAGATAGAGGATTGAGATTTTTGTTGTTGTTTGTTTTAAATTAATTTTGAGGGGTGGTTTCATTTGGGGAATTCTGAAGGGGTAAGGGGCAGCTATGGAGGGATTGGGAGGTGAGTGGGATGGGGGTGCATGCTGTAAAATTCCCCCAAAAAATCAGTAACAAATTATGTTATAAAAGAAAATGTGTCCCTTGCTTGAAAGTCATAAATATGCCTGCATCACACCAGGGCTGGCTTTTCCCAGTTTGAATTGAAAAACTTCAATGAGAAATTACTTTCTGGAACCTCACATTAATTAAAAGCAAGACAAAACTAGTAAACAAACAAAAACCCAGTCTCTGGCCTGATACATAGGTTGGAAGGGGCATGTGCCAAAAGAAAGAATGTGTGACTGCTCCTCATGTCCCTTGTCTGTGTTGGTGCAAGCTAACCACCACCCATGCATGGCGATAATGTTTGCAGGGTCCAAAAGTCACAATTCTGATTTGGTGGCTTCCCAGAAAAAGTGGTATTGGCAAAATCTAGGAGAATGATCATATTCGAGCCCTGTCTCTCTGAGACACTGTCTTCCTCTTTATCAGACTTCGTGGATTTTGTTTTGTGTGTGTTCCTGGGTGTTTTCTCTCTGTCTGCTCTTTAGTGCAAGACAGAGCAAGTATTCATGACTCTGGTTGAGCCAATCAGTTGAGTGCACAATACCTTTGTTAATCCAAGGTAACCTACATGTTTAAACACTGCCTGCAAAGACCACAACACAGTTACATTCAAAACCACTCTGTGAATTTTGGAGATGATTTCTAATGGGCCCCAAAGAGAGCTTTTAGTTCTTAGGCTTATGACCAGAAGTTCGTGGCACATTAAGTTTCACGGCTGAAAGGCAGGAAAGTCTCTTGCTACATCTTAGAAAAGTGATTGGAGAAGGAAAATATCATGTGTTCTCTAGATGGGAAGTATTCTCCAAGTGCAATAATAGAGCTCCTGTTCCCTCTCTGTGATTTCAAACTGAGCAGGAGGCAAGGATGGGGGTTCTCATCCGTCCAAGTTTACTGCTGGCCAACTTTTCCATCACCTCTTGCAATTCTTGCTTTGAACTCCTGGAAAGGGTCCTTTGATTTTTCCTTTGTGACACAATATTGTTAAGTTCATGTGGTTTGTTTGGTCTATGACTATGCCCAGAAGACAGGCAAATTACCTAGATCTGAACAACGGAAGGAAGATATAACTCTAGTCAATGTGATTGGCTCATAACTGGGCACACAATCCATCCTGGGCTGTTGAGAAGCCTGGAGCTTTTATCAAACCAAAGAGCTCTGTTTATTATGGATTCTTGGAGTGGGAGAACTTTTGTTGAGAGCTGCTCAGAAATATCTCTGATACCTGAGACACTGGAAATCTTTCCATAAGGAGAAAAAAATCCCAACCATGAGGACAGTGGAATCCAGACATGAGAAAAGCAAGCAGTGTATGGTGTGCTTTCAGCCTCTGGGCCTGCTGAGCTACATACAGGACTAACCATTTATTCACGTGGAAGCCATTTTCTGTTTGTGTCCATAGCCCTGGACAAGGCACCAGAACACAGTTACTTTCTTCCTACCTTGAAACACCAATGTTCAGACCTTTTGAAAACAGTCTCAGCAGTGACTATGGCTTCAGCATGTTTAAGATCTACACACAGGTGCCGTACATCAAAACTTCAGTAAGTTAAAACTGGAGGAATCCCAGAAGGCTTGCTACTTCAAAGGTAAAGTGACTGTCTCTGGACCATCTGCTGTGGTATAATTGGACTGTAGTGATGCTGGAGTCTGCTGAGGACGCTTTAGTAAAATGGGTTTCAGAACTGAAGGTCCTTCATAGGAATGAGTTCTAGGATCAATTATTGGCAGGGATCAGCTTTTCAAAAAACAAAGAGAATTGAGAACATCAGAATACTTCACACATAGCAAGGATAAATAATAGTCCATGAGGTTTTTGTTTCTGTTCACTATAAGATGCTATGTAGGTGAGTCTGACAGAGTCTGTGTATTTTTACTGTGGCTCAAGGTCAAAGTTCGAAAACCTCTTTAGAGGGTAGTAGATTTTTTTTTTTTTTACAAGTGTGTTTTTAGCAAAAAGGAAAAGCTGTATATTTTCCGTATCAGTAAAGGGTTGCCTAGCATGGAAGTCAAGCCAGCCCCTGTAGACAGCATGAACTCTAAATGAAGGCTCTGAGCCTGAGTTATAGACACATTTTCCTGCTTGCCTCCTGCATTACTGAGCCACCAGTAACAAGGGTGTGCTTTACAGTGCTTTGGGATTCTTTGGGGGTTGAAACTGCTGCATAAAATCAAGTCTAGTCTGTTTATGGATGTAATTCCCTGTGCCCAGAGATCAGGATGTGTGCTGTGGTCTGAATTACACTGCATCTGATTCTCATTAACTGCTCGTGATTCCCCCTGGATCTGGTTTCGCTGCCCTCTCTGAATTACTGTGCACATGGCTGGCTTCTGCAGAGTGCACAACCCTGGCCATCGGCAGTCAAGTCTGTTGCTTTGTTATAACCCAAGCTGCAATTGGAGTAGACCCTAAGAGGAGTATTTTACACACACACACACACACACACACACACACACACACACACACACACACACAAAACCTGTCTAGTGATCAAAGAAACTCACTGAGCTACATGTTTGTGGATTGGTGGGCTGATTACCAAACACTATGGGAAGGGGTATGCGGTTTGATTTCTTAGGCCCAGAGAAAGGAAACTAGACAATAAGGGTTTACTATCAGCACATGCATAGTGCTCTGGACTGAACTATGTCCCCTTGTCATGGGTATGTTGAAAAGCTGGTTCCCAACATGATTTGGAGAGGGGATCATATATAGTAAATGATATACAAGGAAATAAAGGTGAGGGTCTAATTCAATAGGATGGGGAGTTATAGAAGAGAAAACAAGGAAGAAACCATTCCCCTTTGTCTCTTGTGTACCACACACACCAAGGAAAGTCCAAATGAGCACACAGGGGAAAGGTGGCCATTTACCAAGCATGGAGAGAGCCCTCACCAGGAACAGACCATGCTGGTCCCCCGATTTCTGGATTCCAGCCTTCAAAACATCAGGACACAAATGCCCATTGTTTAAGTCATCTGCTCTGTTGTATTTTGTTATGGCAATCCAAGCTGACACAGACAGATGATAAGCACAACTTTCTCAATTTCCTCTTCATATGAGAACAGTGTTGCACAAGAAATGGTGCCCACTGTGTGGCAAGCACGCTCTGAACCCTTGGGGATCACTAATTCATGCAGGCTTCTTAACACCTCACAAGCAGATTTAGCTAATATTCTGAATTATTTTTTCTTTTTTGTCAGTTGTCAAAAAGCTAGAGTTACTTGGGAAGCAGAAACTTCAGTTGAGAAAACGCTAGCATCTGATTGGTCTGTGGGCAAGTCTGTGGGGGGAATTTCCTCCATTGAGGTGATAGGGCCCAGTCCACTTGGGGTGATGTCACCCTGGGTAGTATAAGAAATCAGGCTGAAAGGCTGGAGAAGTGGCTCAGAGGGTAAGAGCACTAAATGCTCTTTCAGAGGACCTAGGTTTGATTCCTAACACCTACATGGTAGCAGCTCACAACTGTCAGTAATTCATGTCCCGGGGAAATCAGCACCCTATTCCAGCTTCTGCAGGTACCAGGCATACATGTGGTATACAAACATAAAGGCAGACAGACATGCAAGCAAAACACACACCAAAAACAATTAATTAAAAAAGAAAGAAAGAAAGAAAAAACAAAGGAAAGAAAGAAAGAAAAAGAAAGCAGGTTGAACAAGCTGTGGGGAGCAAGCTAGGAAACATAGGAACCAGCATTCCACCATGGCTTCTGCTTCAGTTCCTGCCTGGGTGTAGCATGAATAATAAAAACCCAGAGACAATTCAGGTTCACGCTAAAGACCAGAGGAGCAAGGCGGGCAGCCACTAGAAAGTTCTCATCTCTATGCTCAGATTGCTTCCGGCTGTACTGCTCCCCAGATTCACTCAGACTGCCTTGAGCTCTTGTCTCCACCCACCTCATATTCCTTTCTAGTGCCAGGATTAAAGCTGTGGGATCCCAAATGCTGAGATCACCTTTGTGTGAGCTCTGTTTCTCTTTTAGATTGGATTCATTTCATGTAGCTCAGGGTGGCCTTGAACTAACAGAGATCTATCTGCCTCTGTCTCCTGAGTGCTGGGATTAAAGGTGTGAGCCACCACTGCCTGGCCTCTATGGCTCACTAGTGTGGCTAGCTTTTCACTCTGATCTTCAGGCAAGCTTTATTTGTTACTTCATAAACAAAATGTCATCCCACCTGGGCTTCTCTCAGTAGACTGTGCTTTAGGATATGTAAGATGAATAAACTCTTCCTTCACAGGTTGTTTTTCGTCATGGTCTTCACCACAACAAGAAATCAAACGGAGACAGCTAAGGAACACTACAATGTCAGACCCCCAGAGCTCAGTATTTAAATCCACACATGCAGCTTTCTTCCTCTTCCTTGGACCTGTCTTGAGTTTGGAGTTGGGGAAGAAAAGTCTTCCTTCTGGAAGTGACTCATACCTCCTTGTTTTTCATTGGCTAAAGCAAGCCCCACGGTTTGCTTCAGGAAACTGAGAAAGTGCTATCTTTCCATGCTTGGAGGAAAATGAAGCAGGCCATCCTGTGAAGAACATGTTTTTACTGATAAAATACAGGGTTTACGGATCCATGCCCTCATTCATGCAGCTAAAAAACAGAGTAAAGTTAGCAGGTATAGCAAATCAAAGCATGCAACACCTAGTTACATCTGAATTTCAGATAAGCAACAAATAAATTTTTTAATAAAAACATGTCCCAAATCTGCATAAGAGTTATATTTACGCTAAAACAATTGTGGTTTATCTGAAACACAAACATAACAACGTATTGTGTTTTAGGGAGGCAACCTTAATCCAGGCAATCCTCAGATAGAGTTTTGGCTACAGAGAAGAATAATATTCTATTCAGTACCGTTCTCTGTGACCATTGTGCCTCTGCCAAACTTAGCATGTATTCCTTAACCATATGGCTAAGGGTGAGGGAAAATTTAGGACCTCTCCATTGGAAGGGAAAGTGTTTTGGAAAGTTTTCCCCAATGATCATAATGATCATTTCTTAACGAGGAAACAGAATCTCCTGTGGGGGGGGGGGAAGGACCCTCCTACATTCAGATATGTTTAGTAAGCTGCTACCCAATATTTCTTAGTTAATGGAAGGAAAGATGTAGTGCAGATAATCCTGACAGTCAATCCCCCAAAATTTCCCCCTGGGAGTTACAAACTGGTCATATTTGCTGTTTTCATTATGAAGCACTTAGGCCAATAATGCAATTACTTTGTTTTCTCTGACCAAAGTTACCAAGAATTCAGGCCTGAGGGGTTGAATCCACACCAGTGGTAGGCAGTAATGATATCATCATGTATGACGGTGGGGGTGGGCATGAGGGTGAGTTTGCAGCCAGCTGAATAGTCCACATTTCGGTTTTGTTTTGGTGTGTGTGTGTGTGTGTGTGTGTGTGTGTGTGTGTGTATGTGTGTGTGCGGTGTATTCACATCTGTGAGATAGGGGGCCAGAAGATAACCATGCTCCATGTTACTCCCTAAAGACCAGAACTTTCACTGAACCTGGAGATAGGCTGGTAGCCAGCAAGTCCCAGAGATCCTGCGGTCTCCACCCCCAACAGTACTGGAGTTAAATAGTGACACCTAACCACACCCAGTTTTTTACATGTATGCTGGGATCCAAACTCAGGTGCTCATGCTTGTGTATTAAGTATTCTTACTCACTGAACTATCCCTCTAGCCCCAGGATTCCACAGATTGTAGATCGCTTAGGCAAGTAATTAAGTGTTGCAGTAGATATAGCAGACATCTCATTAATATTTAATTTGTAACTATTCACTACCTGGCACCAAGTCTGGCACAGAGTATGAATTAAGTGATTTTGAATCAGTAGATAGTTAATGCCATGTGAGGTTACTGATACCCTACAACACCTATTTTACAAACAAGGTACTGGAAGATAGGCAGAGTGAGACTCTGATTAAAACAGGACAACTTCTAAAAGGCATTGAGAGTAGGCAATGGCTTTGGTTTATCTGAGGACAAACCATTAGGAAGAATTGACTACCATGCTTGATCCCTTGCTTGAAAGGTAATCAGTATGTGAGATTAGTTTCTCCTTGCCACCATGTGACCTGAATTTCACTTTTTTCTTTCTCTATTTTTTAACAATCTTATTGCTTTTAATTTTACATACCAACCCAGTTCCCTCTCCTTCCCATCTATATTCCCATGCCCCCCAACCAACCCGCCCCCCATCCCACCCTCCATCCACTTTCCAGGGAGGATGAGGCCTTCCATAAGGGATGATCAAAGTCTGTCATATCATTTGGGGCAGGACCTAGACCCTCCCTGGGGTATCTAGGCTGAGAGAGTATCCCTCCATAGGGAATGGGTTCCAAAAAGCCAGTTCATGCACTATGGATAAATACTGATCTACTACTCGAGGCTCCATAAACTGCCCAGGCCTCCTAACTGACACCTACATTCAGGAGGCCTATTGGTCCTATTCTGGTTCCCCAGCTGTCAAACTGGGATCTGTGTGCTCCCATTTGCTCAGGTAAGCAGTTTCTGAGGGCTTCCTCAGCATGGTCTTGAACCCTTTGCTCATCACTCCTCCCTCTCTATAACTGGATTCTAGTTGTTCAGCTTAGTGTTTAGCTGTGGATCTCTGCTTCTGCTTCCTTCAGCTACTGGGTGAAGGTTCTAGGATGGCATTAAGGTACTCATCAATCTCATTATAGAGAAAGGGCATTTAAAGTAGCCTCTCCACTGTTGCTTAGATTCTTAGTTGGGGTCATCCTTGTGGATCTCTGTACATTTCCCTAGTGCCAGGTTTCTCTTTAAACCTATAATGGCTTCTTCTATTATGGCATCTCTTTTTATGATCTCTTTCTCTATTCTTCCCCCAGCTCAGTCTTCTTGATCCCTCATGTTCTTCTCTGTCCCTCCCCTTCCTCCTACCTCCCCTGCCCATCCCATGCTTCCAGTTTGCTCAGGAGATCTTGTCTTTTTCCGCTTCTCCTGGGGTTGATGTATACCTCTCTTAGGGTCCTCCTTGCTTCCTAGTTTCTCTGGTGTGAATTGTGGATGTAGGATGGTTATCATTTGCTCTATGTCTAATATCCACTTATGAATGAGTACATACCATGTTTTTCTTTCAGGGTCTGGGTTACCTCATTCAGAAAGGTTTCTTCTAGTTCCATCCTTTTTCTGCTGAGTAGTACTCCATTGTGTACTCCATTCTTTGGTTGAGGGGCTATTACAAATAAAGCTGCTATGAACATAGTTGACCAGATGTCCTTGTGGTATGAATGTATATCCTTTGGTTATATACCTAAGAGTGGATTTGCTTTGCTGTGCTGGATCTTGAAGTCGATTGATTTTTTTTTTTTTTTTTTTTTTTTGAGAAACTACCATACTGATTTCTAAAGTATCTGTACAAGTTTGCACTCCACCAGCAATGGTGAATGGTGGAGTGTTCCCCTTCTCTACACCCTCTCCAGCATAAACTGTCATTGGTGTTTTTTATTTTAGCCATTCTAATGGGTCTAAGATGGTATCTCAGAGTTGTTTGATTGGCATTTCCCTGATGACTGAGGATGTTGAAATTTCTTAAGTGTCTTTCAGCCATTTTAGATTCCTCTATTGAGAATTCTCTATTTAGTTCTGTACCCTACTTTTTAATTGGATTATTTGGTGTTTTGGTGACTAGCTTCTTGAGTTCTTTGTATATTTTAGAAATCAGCCCTCTGTCAGATGTGGGATTATTGAAGATCTTTTTCTATTCTGTGGGCTGCTGTTTTGTCTTATTGACTGTGTCTTTTGCCTTACAGAAGCTTTTCCATTTCAGGAGGTCCCATTTATTAATTGCTGATCTCAGTGTCTGTGCTACTGGTGTTTTGTTCCAGAAGTGGTCTCCTATGCCAATTTGCTCAAGGGTACCTCCCACTTTCTCTTCTAAGAGGTTCAGTGTGCTGGATTTATGTTGAGGTCTTTGGTCCATTTGGACTTAATGTGCACAGTGATAGATATGGACCTATCTGCCGTCTTCTTTCTACACGTCAGCTTCCAGTTATGCCAGCACCATTTGTTGAAGATGCTTTCTTTTTTCCATTGTTTAATTTTGGCTTCTTTGTCAAAAATCAGGTGTTCATAGGTGTATGGATTAATATCAGGGTCTTCAATTCTATTCCATTGGTCTACCTGTCTGATTTTCTGAATTTCACTTCTTAATCCTCTGAAAAATAAGACAAAACCCTTCCCTAGGCTAAGTTTTAATCCATGGTGTTTCTTATATATTGCTGATCCCAGTGAGTGAAATACCTTTCATGAATGTCTTGTCACAACCTGAGTGTTTTCATTCTAGAATAACTGTTTTATACAAAGTACCTTGTTTGTTTGTTTTTTTCTAGTACTAGATATTGAACCATGAACCTCACATGAGGTAGGCAAGTGCTCTACCATTATGCTATTCTCCCAACCCAGGTTGGCCTTATTCTTACTACCAATTAAATTCAAAGACAGTGCACTGTCCATGAGACCTTTTCAGGCTCTTGCTCACATTAGCATAAATTCTTGCCATATGTCTTAGGGCAAGGACCAAAGAAAGCAAATGAAAGCTAGAGAGAGTTTTTGTTGAGGCTGTTCAACTTTGATGGGTCCTTCCGCTATTTAAAGATGGATATCACAGGCTGTGCAGTGGTGGCAGATGCCTTTAATCCCAGCACTTGGGAGGCAGAGGCAAGTAGATCTCTGTGAGTTCAGGGCCAGCCTGATCTACAAAAGAAGCTCCAGGACAGCCAGAGCTGTTACACAGGAAAACCCTATCTCAGAAAAAAGAGAGAGAGATAGAGAGAGACAGAGAGAGAGGGGGGGAGAGAGAAGGAGAGAGGATGGTTATCTTCCCTTGTGGACTTTCATAGTGAAACAAAAGCTCTCTGGATATTAACATTTTTAGTACTATTGACCAGGTGATATCCTAACATCTTTGTAAGGATTATAGTTTACAACTCAATACAGTCTTGTGAACTACTCTAACACTGTTGTTGGGTACCCAAGTTGGAACAGGCGAGTAGTGTCTCAGGTTTTGAACACTTGTGGCACTACTTGTGAGCCTCTGGGAGGTAGGCTTTGGCTGGAAGTACCAGGCCCCTAGGGCCAGGACTTTGAAGGTTAGACCTGTCCCTGGCTTTGGTGTAGCTTTCCCTGAGTCCTGTCTGCCAGTCCATGAGCGAGCTTCCTCCCTCTGCCCCAACTGCTGTGAACTATGAAATGCCTTTTCTTCCATGATGGACTGAAATAAACCCTCCCTTAAGTGGCTCCTGCCACATGTTGTGGTGACAGTGACAGGGAAATAACTAGTACATCACTCCCATGATTAAAATACCTAACTACCAAGCTGGTGATCTGAGGTGGGCTCGTGTAATCTATTGAGTTCTTGAATGAGCAGAAATAAAAGCAGCTGGAAAGAAAAGGTCATTCTGGCCTAAAAGAAGGAACAACTGTGAATGGCCTATGGGGAATGCTGTTAGCCTATAGGAGCTGAGAGCAGTTCCTAACTAACAAGGGGCAGGAAAGCGAGGCCTTAGTTAGGCAGCCACAGAAACTGAATCCCGCCCATAGCTCCAGTGAGCTGAAGTCCTAGATAAACTCTGGCTAATGCCTTGTTTCCCACATGGGGAGACTGGGAACAGAAGGTGTTAAGACATACACTGGAGGTGACAAAGCTGCATGGTTTTAACTGGCTCAGTTTGTGGTGATGGGCTTTGGAAGGACAGAAAACGGGTGCAGATGGCAGGGATGGCGACGGCTGCCAAAGTGCTGGAAGCACGCTCCGTCTTGATCTGGTGATGGCTAGGTAAGAGCACTGGATTTGTGACGCCACCAAGCCACGCATTTCGAATGGATGTGCTTTTCTCTACATATTTTGGGTCTGATGTGAATAAAGGTTTTTAAAGAACTGGGAAGATGGCTCCGCATGTAAAGTGTTTGCCTTGTAAGCACAAGGACTTGGTTTGGATGCCCAGAACTCACATTAAAAATTAACAAACAACCAGATGTGGCGGCATGCATCTGTAATCCCAAGACTGGGGCTGTAGAGACAGATGGATTGCTGGGGTTGGCTAGCCAGGCAGTCTACTCTGCTTGGCTAGTTCCAGGCCAGTGAGAGACCCTATCTTCTCCCCTAAAGGGGGGCTTGAAGAACAGAAACCAAAATTGTTCTTGGCCATTTGCATGCCTATTCATACGTGTGCATGAACCTGAGTACATATACACACGTATATGTTTACATACACACAAATTAAAAACCAAATGTTAGAACAAAGTTATTTATCTTGATCTTAAGAATACAGAAACCAATAGACACCCACACGTAGGCCCATCTGAATCCATTGTGCTAGGCTGTACTGAGGCTTGCCCTTCCTGGCCATGGTCAGACAGTGGAAACCTTCCCTTGGTGGGGCTGCTTTTGGTGGAACATTCAAAAAGCGATGAGAGGAACAAATGAGAGGTACAATTCTTTAGACTGAATTAGACCTTTGGGATACCATCATTTTGATTACACAGGAATCCCTAATAGCAACTCCAGTCATTCCCCAGTGAGGACATAGGTGACTGTTTGTTGTCACTCTGCCTCCTCCTCCCAGGGACCAGCAACAACTGTATCTTGGAAAGAGTATGACCTTGTACTGTCAACAGCTGAGGATGGAAAGAGACATAAGAGAGAGGTAAGAGCTCATGTAGGGTGTTTGCATGGGAGGCATTGTTAGGGCAGAGCTTTCTTTAAAGACAAGAAAACCAAATTGTGGAGTATCATCTTCTAAGACTCACCAGTCATTTAAACAAAACCAAAGAACTTTAGAAATTAAACCCCTCTAAATGTTTTGAGAAAGAGTCTCCTTTCTGAACAGGGCCATTACTAACTCTTGAGCATAACTTATCCTTATTTCTTTAAAAACAAACTGGTGTGTGTGTGTGTGTGTCAGGGGCTGGGGACAGATGTGATGGTACACACCTTAATCCCAGCACTTTGGAGGCTGAGGCAGGCTAGTCTCTGATAGATTGAGAATAACCTGGTTTACAAAGTGAGACCCTGTTTAAGGGAGGGGGAGGGGGAGGGAGGGAAGGAAGGAAGGTAGAAAGGAGACAGAACAGTATGAGGGGAGGAAGAGGGGAAGATATAAATAACTGAAATCATAACCAAGAACTGGACATTTACTGATTGTTTAGAATGATAGCACAGCACATGCTCATTTCAAAAACTTCACTGTCCAATGCATGTGGCCATTCAGCTCTTGAAATCTGATTAATCTCAGTTATTCCAAAAGAAATATATGGATAATTTCAGACTTAGAAAAATGTATGCAATATCTTGTGAAATTATATTGTTTATACGTTAAAATGATAATTTGGACATATAAGTCTATATGGCATGTTTGAATTACTGGATTATTTTGGGTCTCTGTGACTCATGATAGATTTCTGTTTGGTAGGTTGGTGGCTGGAGTTCTGAAGATACTTCATAAAAGACATCTACAAGGGAAAAAGTGGGGTCTTAATTATGTGATATCATTGTTATTATTTGTGTGTATATTTCTAGGACTGAGCCAAGGTCCTCAGACATCATAGACATATACTTTTTTAAAATGGTCTTTTCCTCTACAGATTATAAATACATATTGAGTATCCCTTATCTGAAATGTTTGGGACCAGAAGTGCTTTAGATTTTTAACTGGGGGAGGGGTTGGATATTTTCACATACACAATAAGCTATTTTAGTGATGGGATCAAAAATCTAAAATGAAATTCATTTATATTTCATGAGAAGATTTTGCATATAGCCTGAAGGTAATTTCATACATTTATTATGCCTTCATCTTGACTATGATCTGTTACATGAGACTGGGTGTCCTGGTTGGTTTTTGTCAACTTGTCACAGCTAAAATTATCTGAAAATATGAAACCCAATTGAGAAAATGCCTCCATGAGATTGCCTGTAGAGGAGTCTGTTGGGCATTTTCTTGATTAGTGGTAGATTTGTGAAGTTCCAGCCTATGGTCAGGGGTTAGGGGTGGCAGTGTGTTTTCCATCCTTGGGCAGATGATTCTTGATTGTATAAGAAAGCAGGCTGAATATGGGGTTAGGGAGAAACCTGATGCCAGGGAAATTCCCAGGAATCTGAAAGGATGACCCCAGCTAAGACCCCTAGCAATAGTGGAGAGGATGCCTAAAGTGGCCTTCTCCTATAATCAGATTGGTGACTACCCTAATTGACATCATAGGACCTTCGTCCAATAACTGATGGGGGCAGATGCAGAGATCCATAGCCAAGCATTGGCTCCTAAAGGGATATTATGAACAAGTGGGGGTGTGTGTGGCAAGATCATGTTGGGGAAACCCACAAAGACAGTTGGCCCAAGCTTGTGGGACCTCACTTACTCTGGGGAGCCTGCATGGGAATGAACTACCCTCTGCTTGTGGGAGACGGTTGTATAGCTTGGTCTTTCTGAGGGACCCCTGGCAATAAAACCATGATCTATCCCTGGTGTATGAGCTGGCTGTTTGGAGCCCATTCCCTATGGTGGGATGCCTTGCTTGGCCTTGATGCAGCAGGGAGGGGCTTGGTCCTGCCTCAACTTGATATGCCATGTTGATATGTTGACTCCCCATGGGAGGCCTTACCTTTTCTGGGGAGTGGGTGGGGGTGGGGTGGGGAAATGTGGGAGAGTGAAAGGAGGGGAGGGAGGGAACTGTGGTTGGTATGCAAAATGAATAAAAAATTAAAAAGATAATAAGAGGAAAACAACAACCCCAATAACACCAACACACACACACACACGCGCGCGCGCGCACACACACACACACACACACACACACACACACACACACACACACATTGAGCAAGCCACAAGGAGCAATCTAGTAAGGAGACTTCCTTCAGGGCTTATGCTTCAGTTCCTTCCTCTAGCTGTATCCTTGAGTTCTTTCTGTAGCTTCCCCTGAAGGTGGACTATGGGCCACAGAAACCCTCTCTTCTCCAAGTTGCTTTTGATCATAATGTTTATCACAGAAATAGAAAACTAAAAGACTGGGTCTGGAATTTTCAACTTGGGGTACCATGTGAGTTTAAAAGGCTTGGATGTTGCAGCATTTAGGGCTCATGATTTTCATAGCAGGAAGTTCAACCTGCATATTATAACACAGCAAGAAAACATTAGAGATGTAAAAAGTAGTAATTAGGTAGCAAAATCTCCCATAATGGAATTATAGTTTGTATTGATATTATGGCATATATACTTATAAATTATAATATACACATATGTATTAATATTATCTGATCTATAAACCTCTTTCACTAAACTTATTGTGCTGTTTTTCCATAATGTATATACGTGGCTATTTTTCATAGAAATGTACTTTACCCATATCTTGTTCACTTCAATTGTGTTCAGTTTTTCTTTTTTTCTATATGAAAATTGCTACTGCTTTAGATGATTCAGTACATACCTCTAATGGTACTTGTTCAATCAATTTTTAAGTATTATTTCTAGAAGAAACATTCATGGGCAAAAGAGCAAAAATGAAAAGCTTTAGATCCATACAGTGCCTTTTTTGCTAGGTTTTTATTTTATTCTTGGCAGTAACCTACTAGGCAGAAAGATGGCTTAATTCCCCCAGAAGCTTATGGGCAGGGACCTGGGGGTTACCTCTTTCACACATCTTTTCAGCTTTTGAATTTGTTATAACTGGAAAGTAACTTGGGTTTTCTTATGGCAGATTCTAGTTGCAATAATTAGGGATTTCTCTAATTCTTAAATCATCATCTCAGGTACTGTTCAGCTTCCCAGTGGCCTATATTGGTCTCAGTCAACTTTTAACAGAGTGGTGGAGACCCATGGGGCTCAAGAAAGCAGTCTAAGTGTAAGGTTACCTTCCACAGAGACTCTTAAGACAAACACTGACACCAGCTTGTCAGCAAAAGTCCCTGTGGTTGTTTAAATAAGAATGGCCAGGGCTCAGATATTTAACTGTTTAGTCCCCAGGGAGTAGGGCTGTTTGAAAAGATTAGAAGGATTAGGAGGTGTGGTGGTTTCAGTAAAAATGACCCCCATCTTGTTGAAGTGGGTGTGGCCTTTTGGAGGGAGTGTGTCACTCAGGGTGGGCTTTGAGGTTTCAGAAGCTCTAGCCAGGGCAGTGGCTCACTGTCTCTTCCTGTTGCTTGTGGATCCAGCTATATCACTCTCAGTTCCTCTCCAGCTCCATGTCTGCTTGCATGCCTCCATGCTTCCCACCATGGTGATAATGGACTAAACCTCTGAATTGTAAGCCAGCCCCTATTAAATGTTTTCCTTTATAAGTGTTGACTCTTCATAGCAGTATAACCCTAAGACAGAAGTAGGTACCAGGAACTGAGGTATTGCTATGATGGGCCAGACCATGCTTTTGTTTAGAGCAATATGGGAAGCGTTGGGACTTTGGACTAGAAAAAGAATTGAATGCTTTAACTAGAGTTTAAGGGGACATACTAGTAGGAGTACTGAAGACAGAGGGGCTGACGGTGATTTGAACTGTGGAGCCCTGGCTCAAAATTTTCAGAGGATGTTGTGATATTTTTGTGAAGAATGTGGCTGCTTTCAACCCTTGCCCACAAAAATCTGCCTGAGGTTAAATTGAAGAGTTTTAAATGAATAGCTTTAGCAAAGGAGATTTCCAAACAGCCTAATATTGAATATTGACTGTATGGCATGATCAGTCTTATTAGTGGTCAGTCTTAGGCACATCTATAATGAAAAAGAGCACGCTGAGCAAGGAAAAATGCAAAATGTAGATAAAAAAGTTTAAAGGAAAACCTATGCTAAATGGAATAAAGGGAGTGGTAACCTCAGGGCAAGATCCCACCCAGCTTCCAATTTGTGAAAAGGAGTAAAAAAGAATAATTGAAAAGGATTTTTTAAAAAGCTTAGGGCTGGTGTGGTAGAAAGGCCTATAATCCCAGAACTCAGGAGACAGAAGCAGGTGGACCTCTGAGTCCTCTGAGTTTAAGGCTAGCCTAGGATACAGAAAGAGGTAGCAAAGGAAACCACTGAAAACAGAAAGTTGGTGAAAATGTGTTTGAACAAGGAGTCCATGCTGTGGCCTCAGCAAGCAGCAGAACTTGGCGACTTCAGCCATGTGGTTCTGGCTTTAGAGGCAAGGACATAAGAAAGGCATTATGGAATCTCCCTCCATGGCTAAGAAAAGCCACTGAGGTCAGGCATATGTCAGGGATGTCCCTTCACAGAGGCCTAAAGAGGCCATTGTGTGAAGCGGTGAAGGTGAAACCTAGATTGTATTGGAGACCCCAAGATGTTGGAGATGCCAGGGTTGTAGGATCTGAGGGATATTGAGGGACCCAGGCCATGAGAGAGAATGATGTTGCTGTCAGCACAGCCGAAAGGAATTGGAGAACTGAAGAACACTTTGACACCAGATATGGAGGTACAGAATTTGGAGCTTTTGGAGTTTGCCCTGCTGGTTCTTGGTCTTGCTTTGGTCCAGTTTTTCCTCACTGTGATCCTTTTCTCCATTTTGGAATGGTAATGTATATTCTGTGCCACCATATGTTGGAAGTATGTGATCTGCTTATTGAATTTGATTTTACATGGTGTTATATTTAAGAGATTGCTATGAGTTTCCAAAGAGACTTTTAAACAGTGTTGAAACTGTGAAAGATGATGGGGACTTCTGAAGTTGGACTGAATGCATTTTTGCATTTTGATATAGCTACAAGCTTGGAAGTCAGCAAGTGGTGGTATGAGTAAGAATGGCCCCCATAGGCTCATATTTTTGAATGCTTAATTACCAGGGAGCAGAACTGTTTGAAAGAGTAGAGGGATTAGATGGTATGGCCTTGTTGAAGGAGACCAGGCCCAGCCTCTATCTCTGCATGTTGCCTGCAAATGAGGACGTAAAGCACTGTTAAGTTGAACTGACTTTGAAGAGGTCATACTTGACAACTAGCACAGTTGCAGTACGGGTAGGATCAGAACCACCATTTGAAATTTCCTTTCATTGCCACATCCCGGAAAGGTTCAGTCCTACAATGAATAACTCTAAGAATCAAGTCCATGAAATTAATGTTCTATATGATACATTTCTTTTCCATGGAGGAAAAAAAAAAATAAAAATGCCACCTAGGAGAATTCCAGGAGTGCTTAATCATAAATTCATAGAAAATTGAGTTTGCAAACTCTTCAAGCAGTGCCTCAGTGCCCAATTGCTATAGTGAAGTGAATTAGAAGTAACATTCAATGCTATGTACCCAATTATTACCCTAGTAGTGTCGGCATTAGTTTTGAGGAATTAAAACTATTATATATTCTAGAAACTTTTTTTTGAAAAGTTTACACATATCGCTAAGGATTTAAAACCCATCAATTAACATCAATTGGCTGGGAATGAAGCCCAATTGGTAGGGCTTGTGTGGGAGGTGGGAATCCCTGGGTTTGACCCCCAGCAGCCCAGCAGCTATGTGGTGGCAAATGCCTGTTGTCCCAGCACTCAGGAACCAGAGGCAGTAAGATGAGAAAAGCTCAGACCATCTTTGGCTACTGTAGTGTTTGAATGAGAATGGCCCCTATAGGCTTATGTATTTGAATACTTAGTCCCCAGTGGATAAACTGTTTGGGAAGGATGGGTGGGTATGGCCTTGTTGGAGGAGGTGTGCCACTGGAGGTGGGCTTTGAAGTTAAAAAGCCCATGCTGGGTCCATGTCTTTCTCTCTGCCTGTTACCTGAGGATCAGGATGTAAAGCTCTTAGCTACTGCTCCAGTACCTTGCCTGTCTGTTTCCCGCCATGATGGTTGTGGACTAACCCTCTAAAACTGTAAGCAGTCTCCCAATTAAACATTTTCTTTTATAAGAGTAGCCTTGATCACAGTTTCTCTTTATAACAATAGAAGAGTAGCTAAGATGTAGGGCACTATCAATATCCCTATTGTGGGAGTGAAGGGGAAAATTTGAACTCATGGGATTTCTCCAAAAAGGAAGGAGGCATTGTCTGAAATTTTGTATCAACGACCCACCAAATCATTTGTATTTTTAAAGTAACTTCTCTGATTGTAAGCACTGTAGCACCCATGCTACTATCTGTTCCATGAGTCAGGCGAAGGCCTAGAAATTGAAATACGAGACAAGACAGCAGGTCATTCATTCAATGGCAGCGTTGGAATGCCGAATGCTGTTTATTGAGGGGATGGAGTGGGCTTAAATACTGATTTAAAGCACAGTGGAAAAAAAATAACAGGATTTTCAGGCTTAGCTCCTCCCCACCAGGTATGTGTTAGCAAAACAGGAAGAGTACCAAATGACAGCTCCAGGGGGCAGGAAGAGTACCAAGAATAGCTCTGGGGCAAGCAGTTCCAGCCAACAGCTTCAGGCTTGCTCAAGGTACTTCAGGGGACCATGCAGGGCCCTAAAAGCACTATTTTTTCCCCTCACCAGATCTCAGGTTGTCCAGAGGTGGCAGAGAGTAGCATTGCAAGGAGAGAGAGAGAGCAGCAGTCCCTACCTGGTTCCCACCAAAGTAGATCTGAGTTGCTGGAGAGAAACATTGGAACTGTATTGCCATCATAATGTCTGAAGATGGGAATAACAGATGAATAAATAAACAAATGTTTCCAAAGAAGTGACATCTTCTCTAGACATTAACCTGGGGTAAAAGAATTGAAAATATAGCAATGAAGGTGTGAAGATAGCAGTAGAGAACATAAATTTGTATCTCTATATTGTCAAATTCAGCTCAATTAGCCTCCATCTCACAGTAAATGGCTATTGCTGTGTGGGATGGTTAATCTTCACTGTTAACTTGATTGAATCTCCAGTCACCTTGAAGCACATTTCTGGGCTCATCTGTAGGAACATCTCTAGAAAGGTTTAACTGAGGTGGGAAAACCAACCCTGAATTTGGGAAACATCATCCTATGAGCTGAGGTTCTAGACTGAATAAAAAGGAAGAAATGGGAACAATAACTGGATATCTGTGTTCACCTCTATCTGCTCCCTGACTTAGACACAATGTGACCAGCCGCCTTACATTCCCAACATCATGTGTTTTGTGCTGCAATGGAGTATGGCCCCTCAAACCATGAGCCCAAACAAACCCTTCCTTAAGTGGTTTTGGCACTTATTTTGTGATGGCAACTAGAAAGTAACTAACACACCATGTAAAAGATTTCACTTCCATGTAATCTACAGTGACCTAGGTGATGACAATCATGTGTGGTTGGTCAGAGATATAGTAAAGACACGCTACAAATACCAGATGGTATTAGTATTACAATAAAGGGACCACCAGGCCATAGATCTGGATCATGTGTTCCTGTTAGAAATGCTGGATCTCAGACCATATCTGAGAATACATAATGAAATTCTGCATTTTAACCAGACCCCTGGGATCCATATTTTTTTTTATAAGTTTGTTAGGTTGGTGGTGGACTAGAAGCCAGTGTTTCATACAAGCTAAGCACACACCATATCACTAAGTTACAGCCACAGATCCATCATTTTGTTCTTTTCTTGGTATTAGTATTAAACCCAGGGTCTTGGTCACATAGTTTAAGAAGTGTTGATTTAGAAAACTCAATATATGCTGGCTGTAGTGACACATGCATTTAAACCCAGCACACAAGAGGCAGAGGCAGATAGATCTCTGAGTTCAAGGCCAGCCTGGTCTACAAAGTGAGAGTGAATTCTAGGACAGCCTGAGCTACACAGACAAACTATGTCCTGAAAAACAAAAACAACAACAACAAAAAGGAAGAAGAAAAGAAAACTCAGGATATTTTGGATTATATGCTATACTGGAAATTCCTCTTCTTCTTCTTCTTCTTTTTTTTTTTTTTTTTCTGAGGCAGGGTTACTCAAAATCCCCCTGCCTCTCACTCTTGAGTGATGGGAGTGCAGGTGTGCAGCCCTAAACCCTGTGATAAATTCCTCATTTTCATCCCACCATTGTGGTTTGCTAAATTAGAAGGAACTTAAAATTGGGAGACCTGGACCATAGCTATGTTATCCTGATCAGATTGTTTCTAGAAGTCTATGCTTTCTTGTGGTTTGTTTAATCACTCGAATTGAAAGGTCCTATCTGGCTCTGATGCTCAGTAATTCTGAGAAATTTTGTTTGAGGCAAAGGAAGAATTAAAGCCTCATTGAAGTTTATTAGAGACTGTGATAAATTGCTTAATGCGATTCTGCCGTGCTTCAAGGATGGAGGGTCTTGTCCATGCATCAGGTGCATTGCCTGGTCCTTTGTGGTAGCCCAGATGAGGAGTAATTTCCTGTTTAATAATAATTACGGCTTCTGCACTGAGGAGGAAGCACACTGATAAGAAAAGATTATTGCTAAAACAAAACAATATTTAGTGTGGCAGGTAGCTAAGAGTTTCTAAATCATTTGTGTTGGAGTGATAGGGAAGTTCCTTTTTAAATGGATTTTATTTATTCATTCATTTATTTGCTTACTTATTTAAAGACAAAGTCTCAAACTCCATATGTAGCTAACAATGTCCTTGAACTCCTGATTCTCCTGCCTCAACCTCCCTGGTGCTGGGATTATAGGTGTGTGCCACCATACTCAATTTAAAAATATTATGTTTATTTATTGTGTGTGTGTGTGTGTGTGTGTGTGTCTATATGTATCTGAATGTGTGTTCGTGTGTTTTTATGAATACATGTCTGTGGATTTGTATGTATGTCTGTGTCAGTGGATGTGTGTGTATTCTGTATATGTGTATGTGTGTATGTCTGTGTGTGTATGAATATATGTCTGTGTATGTGTGTGTATATAAATATATATGTGTGTCTACATATATGTGTGTGTGAGTGAGTGTATGAATATGAAAAAAGAACATGTGTATCAAGACAAATGCATACTCAGGTAGTGTGGGCCAAAGAGAATACCAAGTGCTTCGAAGTATGTTCCATGGGTGTCACTGACTCTCTTGTGACCTTGGCAGAATCCCTCTAAATTCTGTAGTCTTGAAGGAACTGGATTGGATTTTCCTAATCTGCAAGTGAATAGATTTCCTTCCTAGGGGGCTGCCTGAACTTTGGTTGGAGAGTTATAGAAGGTCCTCAACAACCTGATCAGTAAAGAAGTGATCAATTAGTAATGTCTGCAGTGAGCAAGGGAATAGGGAGTGAACAAGGAAATTCCATTTGTCTGCAAATTCCTGGGCTAGAAGATCTCTGAAGACATTGATTGCTTTAAATATTTCATCCTGAAAACATTTATTTTAAAAAGCTGTATAATAGGAAAAATCTAAAGAAATAAACTTATTTCTAGATTTATTATTGCTATTTTGTGGTCTTTTAACAGCTTGAAATATATATGTGTTTTTCTGTGTTAATAGCTACCTGTGGGACAAGCTCTGAGGAAAAGAAAAATATGGTTGGATTTAACAGAAATTCAGCATGAGGTATCTGCTAGGTCAGAAGTGATTTATGTAAGAAATCTTGTTTTGTTAGAACACAGGCTGTTGTTCCATTCGGAGCCCTTTATATGAAACAGATGCCCAATCTATAAATCAGACACTCTGCCATAAAGGAGAAGGCATTTTGCATAAATTACGGTGCATAGAGGAAGTTGAGGTGTGGATGAACAAATTTTCTTTGGCTTTTTGGTGTAGGAGTCATTTTATCAATCATCTCTCTGTGGCAATCTCCCTGTACCCCTGTGCTTTTATTAAGGGAACTGGTAATGAAGAAAGAGGTGGAAGGTGTGTGGAGAAATTTGTCTTTCACCTCATGAGTCTACTATGACCCAGGGCAGCTCTATAGGTCCCTTCCAGCCTCAGTTGCCTTTGGTTTTGTTTCAAATGTAACCCTCAGAGGAAACTAGATCCTTGTCCTCTTTCAGAGTTCCAAGAAGGAATGCAATTTTCCATCCATCATTTTCTTCAGTGATGTACCTCTGCTTTCCCACTAAAAAGGTAGAGGGGCTGTATGCTTAGCCCATAAAGTGCTTGCTCTGTAAACATTAGTACCTGAGTTCTGCCCTAAGACCCATTGTTAAAAATAGTCAAGCACAATGGTTGCTAAGGAGCCAGATACCTCCTCATTGGTGAGGTAGTTTACCTTACTTGGCAAGTTCCAGGCCACTGAGAGACCCTGTCTCAAAATACAAAGTGGCTAATATATGAGGAATGAAAGTGTACGTGCACATGCGCACGCACGCACGCACGCACGCACGCGCGCGCACACACACACACACACACACACACACACACACACACACACACACAGAGATGGATCTTTGCTTTTTTGGTAACTCCTCAATGGATAGTTGCTAGTAGACACAGTTAATTGACCATTCCCTATGGACTGAAAGCAGCAAGACCCTTCATCACTCATTGCTGTAGTAAAAACTGCTCTTTAACTGTGAGAGAGAGCCATGACTTGCCACCCAGGTTACAGCGCTCAGTAAGACACTTTAGTCTTCAAGACTTACAATGCATCCAAGAGCCAGGAAATGTTCTGAACCACAGATAATTCAAATATGGGTTTCAACTGATTTCAAAAGCACTTTCTTTTAGAAAAATGTTAATTTTCTGTATTTTGATTTTGTGATATGAAATTATAATATTTTCACCTGGTTAAAAAAATAAAGATAAACTCAAAGTGACTGGTCATATAGCTCAGTGGTAGAGGGTTTCCCCTGTACTAGGAAAAATAAAAGAAATCAAAAGGAATTGTTATTCTGAGGACTGACTCCTTGCCTCTTTGTAACAGGTCTTAGTTGTGTGTTGTGTTGCCTTCTGGCTTTTATTTCTCTATAAATATACTGTTGCTTTTTGTCATTTTCATGGAAATTAAGGATGCCTTGAGTTCTTTTTGCATTCTTCATTTTTCCACCTAATAGTTTTCCTGGGGTGTTTCCCACAAGGGACTGAGAGTCTCTTCTCCAACTGAGTAAGGTCAGGCCATCGTGCCTTGGTTTATTTACCTACCTGTCCTTAGACAGGCAGGGAGCCATTTCCAGCCCACTGTCCATGCTCACAGCATTGATAGGGTGTCTGTGTCACTTTGCTCAGTGCTAGTTTAGGTACAGATGGAAAACAAATTCCCGGGAGTGGAGTCGCTGAGTGAAAAGTCAATGCATTTGTTATTTGAATCACAATTGCCAGTTAGATTCCCCAAAGGGCTGTACCATTCTGCACTCTTGCCAACAGTGTATGAGAGTGCAGAATTCCGCTATTTATTCTGGAATGTGTTATACAATTTGGTGATTGGATCTTTGCCAGTTTAATACGTAAAAGTGATATCCCTGTGTAGTGCTGCCCTGTATTTTTCTTATTATTAGTGAAGTTGAACAGCTTTAAAATAGCCAAAAGCAATTTACATTTCTCTTTATGTGACCTGTCACTGCTTTGAGAATATTTTTTTCATGAAAAATCTACTCTACTTTCTGAATGTGTATCTTAAAGATATAAGCTAAGCCTCCTTTACACCTGTACTCATTTAACTTTCAAAGCATACCTGCAAGTTGGGTAGAGCTGGTCTGTGTTGCTTTTTCTTTTCGTGTGTGTGTGTGTGTGTGTGTGTGCGCGCATGCACGCACGCTTACATGTATGGGGAGCACAGGTGTAAGTGTACACTCATACATGTGCAAGGGGAGATCTGAAGTTGATATAAGCATCTTTCCTGATTGGTCTTTCTCCCATCCTACTCTCTCTTAGAAAGGGTTTCACTGTGTAGCCCTGGCTGGCCTGGAATTCACAGATATTTGTCTGATCCTGTCTCCCAGAGTGCAAGAACAAAGGTGTGTGGCAACATGACCTCTTAGGCAGTGTCTCTTGATGAGTCCCAGAGCTCATCTATGTGGCTAGTTTCACTTGTTAGGCACCTGCCCCAGGGATAGCCTGACTCTACTGCCCAAGGGCTGGAATTACAGACAGGTACCTCTCCCACCTAACGTTTATGTGGATTCTAGGAATCCAAATTCTGGTCTCTTTGCTTGGGTGACAAGTGCTTTAACCCTGGAGTTATCTTCCCAGCCTGAATGGTCTGTTTCCTTAAAAAAGGAAATGAGGAGTAGGGACTAGGCCCTCCCTCCTGCCTCTAGTTTAAGGGAGTATCTCTCCATGGGGAGTGTGCTCCCAAAGTCCTTTTGTGCATCAGGGATACATCCTGGTTCCACTGTCAGAGGTCCCTTAGACTGCTCAGGCCTTCTAACAGAGACCCATGTTCAGGGGGTTTGAGTTGGTCCAAAGCTGATTTCTCAGCTATCAGTCTGGGAGCCCATTAGCTCCTCCTTGTTTGACTTGTCAGATCTTGTTGACCCCTCCTGGAAGGCATCACCCTCCCTGTGAAGTGGGGTGGTGGAGGGATGGGAGGGTGGTTGGGGGGGCATGGGAGGGAGGGAGGTAGAGGGAACTGGGATTGATATGTAAAATAATAAAAAGAAAGAAAAGAAGAAAGGAAGGAAGGAAGGAAATGAAGTTCAGGACAGGCCATACCCTCAGGAACAAGCAAACCTGAATTTCAGGGCCTCAAGGAACATATGGGTAAATTAGCTAGAGGTGTTCAACCTTTGTAGCACAACATTGTTATTTACAGACTTCATGCTCAAGAGCTACAACTGAGTTATAAAAAAAAGAAAAGTAACTGATCAATCAATCAAACAAAAACAAAAAACTTCAAAATGCTTTAAGTAAGTTTAAAAATTTGTGTTGGTTATATCCAAACCTGATGGGAGATGTCATTCTGTAAATATGTTTCTCATACTGTTGGCCAATAGGAAAGCAAGATAGGCGGAACTAGGAGACAAGGAGGAAAGAGGAAGGAGTCAAGATGGAAGACAGAGAGAGCAGAACGCCAACGGCCTCTCCGGTAAGATGAGACCACGTGGAAGTACTTAGATTAACAGAAATGGATTAATACTTAAGACACAGCTAGACGATAAGAAACTAGTACCTGGCCAACAGCACTATATCAAATTCAGCATCTCTGTGCATTATTTGGGGCTGGCGCTGCGACGGGACAAGACCAGTGGTGGGCAGAAAAACCTACTCCTTACATAACCTATTCTGGGGTACGTGCAACCTGTGGGTTGAATAGCCTGCCTGAGGCATGGGTAGTACTGTGTGTCCTAGACAAAATCCAGAGTTAATTCATTTGAATTGGTTTTCATTACCAAACACTCAAGCAGATGGAGACCCATGCCACTACATTCATTCCAGAAGTGTGAAAGTCCAACAGAGACCAGAAATGCAACACACACTAGTCCCAAGCCACGAGTCCCCAAGGAGACTGACATGCACCATCCAAACAGTAAGCCCAGAAAGCCAAGACAAAGCAGAAATGACAAACCACCTTTGTCACACAGAAGAAAGGTCACAGAGTGTCACAAAGTGTGAATGGCCCCTGGAAAGCAAGCACATGAGCCAGACTTCACCCCAACTGGCTTCATAAGGAGGGCCAGAAAATTGTGAGATGCTGCATCCCCTCTGGCCCCTGCTGCTCTGCAGCAAGCTTGTGGGAACCTGGGTCATAAGTGGTGCTGAAGCCCCTCCCCAAGGCCTTCTAGCTGCTTGCCCCCCACCTGCAGGCCCCTCAGTGCTTGAGGGGACCAGTTCCCTTTCCAGGTGTGCTTGCTCTTCAAAGTTGCTTGTGCTTGTGCTGCAGATGAGAACTGAAACTGGCCCCAAAGAGAAAAGTGCATTAAAAAAAAAAAAAAAAAAAAAAAAAAAAAACCAAAAAAACAACTTTGTTCGTTCACAGCTCTTGACAAAGCTGCAAGATTGGACACAAGAGCATTACTAAATGATTAAAAGTCCAGGTTCTCCCCTCTGGGAGTTAAGTGTGGGATAGTATTAGATTACTGCTGAATAATGGAATCACCGCTGTGTTTTGACAGCTCAAACGTACAGCCAGGACGGTCCTTTTCACTCTATTTACCAACTGGGTTCAGAAAACCATCTTCCTTCTGGCAAGTTTCCCCATTTTCCTTTCCTTTAGTTTATTGTGACTCAATAAAATATAAAGCTGGTGGATTGCAACTTACTTAAAGGAGCAGTCACTTTTTTATGCAGAATAGAAGGTGTGTGGTAACAGGATTTTGGAAGTGTCTGTCTTTGGTGTAGACATTTAGGAAGCAGGAAGGATGCAGGTCTCTCACACAAAGGAAGGGGAATCGGATGGACTTGGATTTGCCGAGGGTTTAATTACAGTAGCACTACCTTGTGCATCCACTCTACTGTTAGGAATCAATTTCTGAATTTCTTCCAGATGTCCATATTTGATGACAATCAAAGCAGAAATGTTCCCAGGAGGGAATAATTGCTTTGGTTGCTATTAGGCTGACTATGAGTGGTTAGCAAAAAACACAGAGCAGCTGGTCCAACATGGTGCCTAGATAGAAACCCCTTCCTTCTATGTGCCTTCCAGGGTGTTTACTGCCACTGTGGATTTTTTCCCTTTTTAGTTCCACAACCTCTAAGCAGTCAGAAAGGGAAGAGCAGGGGTTGGGGAGATGGCCTAATTGGTGAAGCACTTGTTGTGCCAGCATGAGACCCTGAGGTGACATGTGCTTGTAATCCCAGAACTAGGGATCCCTGCAGGCCAAATTTCCAGTGAACTCCAGAACTCAATGAGAGACCCTAAGGTAGCTTGCCTCTGCAGAATGATAGCATGAACACATATGTGCACCCCCCACCCCACATACACACCTAAAAGGTCGGGGCAGAAAAGGAAGTATCAAACATAACCAACCATGGCCAGCCTCAGTCGCTCATCACATAAGCCTGGCTTCCTCAACCATTTGCAATCACTGCACCTTGCCTTGCTGAATGTTCCTTCAAGATCTGTGGAGTTTGTCTCATTGGGTACTGTTCCCTCCCACATCTGATAGCAACTTGTAGAGATGCATTTAATGTCTTTAGAGCTATTAAGTTGTCTAAGGCAATACTACTAAGAAGGGCAGAGCTAGAACTCCAGTGTGGTATATCAGATTCTGAGTGAGGTCAGTGATCTTACAGTCCAGGATGTCCTGTGAAAAAGATTTTTTCTTATGTTTAGGGCATACAGTGAGAGGACCTCAGCATTCCTGGACTAATTTGGGTAAGAGGTACAGTAGACCAGTGTCTAGGATGTGTGGCAAAAAAAACACAACACAACTGTCTGCGAAGGAATTTCGGGTCATTGTCCAGAGTGGACAATGGGTCTGTCTGAACTTGTTCTATGCTTTTTTTTTTTTTTTTTAATGACTGCTGTTAGTCAATCAACTCAAATTGAAGGGCTGATTAGTGAGATCAAAAGGGGTAGTAGAGTGGTCAAACTCAAACTTCAAAGGTATACTCTAAATTTTCTTTCTGATATTTGAAGTCACATTACTTTACACAGATCTAAGTATCTAGAGTGGCTTTTGATTGTGTTTTAAATGTAGGCAGCTAAAATTCTATGACCATGATAAAAACTCAAGGATGGAACTACAAAAAATCTTGAAATTCATTTTTTTAAAAAGGCAAGTATCTTCTTGGAATCTTTTTTTTTTTGTTTGTTTTATGTAGGTTTTTGTGTCTCCTGTGTGTGTGTGTGTGTGTGTGTGTGTGTGTGTGTGTGTGTGCAGGTTCACATGTGTGCCTGCTTATGTAGGTCAGAGGTCAACCTCATGTGTCTTCCTTAGTCTCCACCTTACTTTCAGAATCAGGATCTCTCAGTATCCTGGAATTCACTGATTAGGCTTGACTGTTTAATCAAGACTTGCTTGGCTGGTTAGTGAGCCTAGCAATCCACCATCTCTGCCTTTTCTAGCTCTGGGGTTATAAGTGTGTGCCACCATGCCCAAGGATTGAACTCTGGTCCCCATGCTTGGGCAGCAAACACCTTGACTATTGAGTGATCTACCTGTCCAGCCTCCCTGGTACTGGATATAAAACTCCAAGTCTTTCTGTTTGAGGCAATGTAATAATGTCAGAGACACCCTGGACTGAGGTGTAGTACCCTTCGAAGCATCCTTACTTCTGGCTGGCTGGGGCCAATATCTTCTTACTATGCTAAGATTTGGTCTCTTCATCTTAAAAAGTAAAGGAATTTGCAACTTCTCTACTGGTATGCCATGAAGAATCAATGCCATTAAGAAAAAAAAAAAGTCACTTCATACAATTTGTGTCAGTTATAAACACCCTTTAAATATAAGTTGGGCTGTGAACCTGACATGTGACATCTCCTCTGGGCATTTGTTATATTTATTTAAAGCATCATAATGACAAATGTTATGGCTTCCGTTAGGAGCCTAGTTCAATGTACATCACTGAGGTTACTCTTCAGCTTGCTAGGCTGGGTTTTTTTTTTTTTTCTTTTTTTTCCCATCCAGGAATAACACACCTACAGTAGAGTGCATGACTTTTAAATGTTCTCTGCTTGGTGGAATTTAGATATGAACATATTCAACATAACCCAACCCAGTTCTACATGGAACATAACATGCCTGGCCCTGTATTACTGGGGGAACCAATATCCTTTTAAAAAAATTGCAAATGCATGAGCATGTATGTATGTGTGCTCATGTGTGTGTGTGTGTGTGTGTGTGTGTAGCACAAACATGTGAGTGTGTAAATGTGCAAATTTGTGCACATTCATGTGTTGGTCAGAGCAGGACACTGGGAGTCTTCCTCTAATTCTCTTCACCCTATTGCCTTGAGACAGAGTCTCTCACAGAACTGCAAGGTTACCATGTCAGCGAGGCCAACTGGCCAGTGAGCTCTCAAGATCCACCTGTCTCTGCCCACCCTCCAATGCTGGGGTTGTAGGCATGTGCAGCCATGTTATATACATTTTGGGTATCTGTATTCCTGCTGGGGAAGTGAAGACAGTAAAACCCCTCAGGCTCATTGACGAGTCAGTCCAGCCTAATTGGTGAGCACTTTGTTCAGTGAACGTCCCTGTCTCAAAAATAAATAAATAAATAAATAAAAGGTGGAAAGCAACTGAGGAAGATGCCCAACATCATGATGTCTGTCATCTCCATACACATGTCTGTACAAATGTGTGCGTGCTTGAACATGAACATACAGCACAGATGCACACACAAGGGAAATGGTCAGTTATTTTGTGCATCCTCCTCATTGGTTAGTATAATATTTCCTCAAGGTGAAACTCAGAATATATATTTTTGGCAATGATAACCCCAGAATTGCCTTTGTACCCTTTGAGTTGCTTATGAGACATGTGGTAGTGAACATTTGCCTACTAACTTTAGCTGCTGCTATTAATGTCACCCATTTGTATATATGAACCATAATTCTATGATAATGGAGAGATGGCCCTTTCCTAATTTCCTTTATTCAGTTATTTACTTATGAATTTTCTGTTATTTATTATTTAGTAGAAAGCTTTATTTCACTCAATACCTATTCATTCATTAATCTTTATTTCATTCACTATTATGGTAATTTGAATGTAATTGGCCCCCACAATCTCACGGGGAGTGGCACTATTAGAAGGTGGCTTTGTTGCAGTGGGTATGATCTTGTTGGAGGAAGTGTGTCACTGTGAGGGTGGGTTTTGAGTTTTTCTGTGCTCAGGATATTGCCCAGTGTCTCAGTGTCTTGCTATTGCCTGCATATCAACATGGAACAGCTACTTCTCCAGCACCATGCATGCCATCATGTCCCACCATGATGATAATGGACTGAACCAATGAAACTGTAAGCCACCACAATGAAATGTTTTGCTTTGTAAGAGTTGCTGAGGTCATGGTTTCTCTTCATAGCAATTGAAACCCTAACTAAGACAAATACTTCATCTTTTTTTTTTTTTTTTTTTTTTTTTTTTTTTTTCAAGGTAAGGTTTCTCTGTGTAGCCCTAGTTGTACTGGAACTTACTCTGTAGACCAGTATGGCCTTGAACTCAGAGATCTTCCTTCCTCTGCCTCCCAAGTGCTGGAATTAAAGGTTTGTACCAGTACCAACACCAGGCTCAGTTATACGCTTTCTGTATTTTACTTGACTTGTTGAAGTAACAAAATGTCTTAAAAAAGCAACTTAAAGTAAAAGGTTTATTTTGGGTCATAGTTCCAGGCTGTAGTCTTCTATAAAGGGGAAGTCATGGCTGTGGAGGGGAGCTTGAGGCAGCTGGTTATACTGTGTCTGAAGTAAGAAAATACAGAGTAATGAATGCCTCTGATCAGCATGCTTTCTCCTTTCTGTGTAGGACAAAATACATTCCGTGGGATGGTACTGCCCACACTTAAGATTGGTCTTCTTATCTCAACCTAGGCCCTCACAGGCATGCCCAGAGGCTTGTCTTCTAAGTGATTCTAGATCCCACCAAGTTGCTATGAACCCTACAATTTATATTCATTATTTGCTTGCTTGGTACCAGCCTAGGTCTTAAATATTTAGTTCTCTGTGCAACATCAATTATTATCACTATTTTATTACTCGTCTTAACTTTGCTCACTGGGAGACCCTTCAAGTTGACTCTTCTATCCCACTGTTTGTTGGTCCCATTCTTTTATTGTTGTTAATACTTCCCTGTTTTCTAGAACCATAAAATGTTCAGGCTCATCTTGTGCTTTCCCTGGCCCAGCCCCAGAATCAATCATTTCTGTAAGAAGTCATTGTCCTTTTCACTGGGAAACGGCCTTGACACAGAGATCTAGGTTCTTTGAGTTGACAGGGTGATATGATATCACTGTTTCCATTGTTTCCAAGTTCTCTGAGCAGAAAGAACCAGAAAATATATGTGTGTATACTAGCATGCGCACACACAATACACTTACAGTTCTATAGTTATCGTGTGTTTGTCTCTATAATCTACCTATATCTCATCATACACATACACATGTATAATCATGGTACCACACTGATAAGTTCAGTTTCAGTTAACAGAGGGTTTCTGTGAGCCTCCATAACATTCTTATTTCTTATCCTCTTTTTTGACCAACAAAACCACAATCTCACCATATGTAGATAAAACTAAGAGAATATGTTCTTAGCATGTACAAAGTCCTTAGCATGATTTTCACACCATCATAAAATAGGGATAATGCATTCACTAACTTGTTCTGCCTTTTAATAAATATAAGTTCAGAATTAGTAATCTACACCATTTTGAAAGCTGATTTTTTTGGGGGGTACAATTCTCTATTCTTACAATACATAGTAAAGAATGCTATTTTCCAGTTTTACCCAGGTTACTTTGTCCCAGCCTCTCCCCACCTTCAGCGGTTGTTATGTCATTTGGAATACAAGGCCCTCTGTCAGTCCATGTTCTGTCTGGTTTCCCCCTCGATCCAGGTTCATTTCATTTGTGTATTCACCTCTGAATATAAAATTCTACAACTTAGAGTTGTTTCTAAGGTGTCCTCTCTCCTCTTCCACTCTTTATATTTCCCACTGTTTCTATCCATTCCTACATTTTATTTTTCGAGACAGGGTTGATATTGGTTATTTTTCTATTGATGTGATAAAAACACACCAGGACAACTTATAGAAGAAAGAGTTTATTTGGGCTTAATTAATTCTGGAGGATTACAGTCCATCACAGCAGACAACTCTGGCAGCAGGCATTGAGGCAGGAAAAGTGGTGAGTTCACATCTTGAAGAGCAAGCAGCAAGCAGAAAGAGCCAAGAAAAAACAAAACAAAACAAAACAAAAAAACAAGGCTCATGTTTTTACACTCTCAAAACCCCACCCACAATGGCATAATTCAAGGCCACACACCTCCTAAATCTTCCAAACAGCAACTCCTGGGCATCGAGTATTCAAATGCCCAAGACTGTGGGGGAGTAGTTAAAACTACCACAGGTTCTTACTGTGTAGCCCTGGCTGGCCTGAAACTTGCTGTGTAGATTAAGCTAGCCTTAAACTCACAGAGATCTACTTGCCTCTGCCTCCTACTTGCTGGAATTAGGATGTGTCACCATGCCTGGCTTCACTCATTTTTATGTGTGTGTGTATATACACGTGTGGAGTCTGAAGGACAACATCCAATGTCATCCTCAAGAATACCATCTGCTTTTTGGAGAAAGTCTCTCATGGCCTGAAGCTCACCAATTAGGTTATAAATCTTCCTGCATTCACTTCCCCAGCACCAGGATTAAAAATGTCTGTCATTTTACATGAGTTCTGAGAATCTAACTCGGGTCCTGATGCTTACACAGCATTAGTTACTTTTCTGCTGCTGTGATGAAACATCATGACCAAGGTAACTAATGGAAGGGAGGACTTATTTTTGGCTTACTGTTCCAGAGGAATAAGAGTCCATCATAGCAGGGAAGCATAGCAGCAGACGGTCGTGGTAGCCAGAGCCTCACCAGAGAGCACACATCTTGAACCACAAATAGGGAAACAGAGAGAGAGAGTGGATCTGAAACAGTAAGAGTCCTCTGGAACGTCAGGACCTGCCACCCACAATGTACTTCCTCCAGCAAGGCCACACCTCTCAAGTCTCCACAAACAGCATCCAACTGGAGATACCTGGACTATGTGGTCTGCAGTAGCATGCCTACGTGATGCACGGAGTCTGGTGCATGAGTATAGAGATGCCCTAAAAAAAGGTTAAAGATTTTAAATACATTTTGTAATCTGTGAGAGTAATGTGCAAGGAACAAGAGTGTCAACAGCCTGTCACAGACGTTGTGTTGCCACCACTACATGTAAAAACTGTATCAAGATTCAGGTGGCTACTCAGTGGGAATTTGCTTGTATCAGAAAAGATGCAATAGAGATGTTTATGTAACTGGGTTGTTTTTGTTTTTGTTTTACATTTTGCAGTGGTGGGGAAAGGAGTTAAACTTGTATTCGTGCTCAAGAACTTCGTGCTTCAAAAACTTGGAGTCCATGGAGAATCAGATAGTAAAGACAGAAAGAATATGATATGAGTAATAATAAAAAAATAAATTTAAGACAGATAAAAAGAAAGTGGTGTTTCATGCCAGTTCCCTGGGCCAGATAAGGCTGTGTTTAATCAAAAGTTGAGGAAAAGACCAATTTATCAAAGACTTCACAACAGGGGTTTAACATTAGTGGCTTTGCTAAGAGCCACATTAGGACAAGCTCTTTGTGAGAGACTTGAACAGATCTGATTATATGATTACTTAGGCTGACATGTAAACCTCTAAAGGTACTAAAACAAGTAAAAACAGGGAAAAAGACAAACAGGGGGCCCCTCCATGTTATTTGAAGTGAAATATAGATAGACTGAGTCAGAGTTCTTAAGAAGAAACATTGGTGAAACAGCAAATGCAGGGCTGGTGAGCCTTAAAGTCTGAGCAGCAGTTCACCACAGGGAAAAACACAGAAAACAATAGCTACAGCTGATTTCCGCAGTACACTCTACCACCTTGCCCCCTGCTAAGGTAGAAGGAGATCCTCAGGGATGGAAACTGTCCCACGTACTAATGGGGTAGGTCATGGACACTTAAGGTAAAAACCACATAGGCTAACCGAAATCCCTGTGTTACATTGCATACTTATTGGTCTTCTATTGATATATATATATATATATATATATATATATATATATATATATTTGCTGGAAGCAGATGTGTCTTGGCTTCCAGTAAATTTAATTCAATAAACATCAGCTAATAAACATACATATAAAACAATTCAACTCAGAAAGATAAAGCTTGATGGAGGTGTAGGCGGCTGTCTCCCATGAGGAAACAGTTTACATTTCTCTCCTGGGTACAGTTCAACCAGCCAAGGAGACTATTACAGGCCAAGTCCAGGAGTTGGGAACAGGCATAACTAAGGAGATGAGAGACTATTCCCCCACTGACCCTAGGCTAGACTAAGCAGATAGATAGTGCCAGCCAGCCCCATCAAGTCCACTAGGGGTGAAGGAAATGCAGAGACCCCCCCCTGAAAGTGTTCCAAGAAGCAACACCCAGATAACTAATACAAATGGATGACACCTTCGCATGCTGAATTCAACTTTGGTAAGTTTGCTGTAAGGTGTACGGTTTTTCCGCCTGCCGCCGCTGGTCTTGTCCCACCGCCACGCCGCCAGCCCCAAATAATGCACAGAGACTCTGTATTTGATACAATACTGTTGGCCCGGTTACTTGTTTCTTATCGGCTAGCTCTGCCTTTAATTATTAACCCATTTCTGCTGATCTATGTATTTTCACATGGCCTTCTCTTACAGGGGAGGCGGCTGGCGTCCAGCTCTCTCCAGACTCTCCATCTTGACTCCTCCTTCCTACTTCCTATTTCCTCCTTGTCTCCTAGTCCCTCCTATCTTCCTTTCCTATTGGCCAACAGTGCTTTATTTATTAACCAGTATGAGAAACATATACAAAATGACATCTCCCATCAGTTTGCTGTAGTCTGCTCTTCTCTGTGGACATGTCCAGAACAGGTGACAACAGACTTCAGAGTGCTTTTCTGGGCTTATCTCAGCAACCTCACTATTTGTCATAGGATGGTGGTTTGTGACTTTACATTTCTGTCCCACTGACCTGCTAAAAAACAAAGATTCATTCTGTATAGATAACATAAGTGTTTTTCAGATTTAGAGGTGAATTTGAGAGACATTCCAGTGCATCCAAAGGAGTGGTGAGGAAAACCAATTCATAGACAGTAAACATGTGTATTGTATAGGAATAAAAGCAGATGCTCCAAATCCATAAGATACACACACACACACACACACACACACACACACACACACACACACACACACACAAAGAATCCCTGTGTTAAGGATGGCTTACTTCCTAAGGAGTCTTTGGCAAGAGAGGTGCTAGACGCCCCTGAAACAATAAAGGTTACTGCTACTGACATTGGTCACATTCCAGAAGTGGATGGTAAGATACTATCATAGAAGGTATCATATGCTTCGGTTTCAGCCTAAGCTGAAAGTGCCCCTTCCCTGTGGTCTATTCCCTGTAGTGCTAGACTGTGCTATTAAGTTGCTAGAGAGAATTATGGCCCAAAGTCCTTCTTAGGTGTGGATCTTGTATGCTTCAAGATGAAACTGCCGGACACTATTATTCAGCTAGGACAATAATGGTTTGAGTAATTATGGAGGAAGCCAACTTTCTGATTGAACCTAAGGGCCGTGTTCCACAGAGAAAAATTCATGTCTGGATCTGAGATAAAATGTGTGACCAGGGAAATCATAGGCTCCAGTGGAAAAAATAATTGCTTTTGTTTTGATAAATAAATGTGATATACAGGCTAAGGTGCTTCTTAAAATTTGTAATTATGAGCAGAGGTAATTACCTCTGGCAGTGTTTACTTGAATATTTTTCCTGTTTCTGCTTTTCTTCCTTTTCTACGCTTGTATTTTACAGCAAAAGCAATACCACTGAGACAACCAAGAACAGAGTAGAGATGGAGAAATCGATTTAAAACATACAGGACACAAACTTTCTATGCCCACTAGAGTTAGAGCACCAGAGAGTCAAACTCTATGTCACCCCTTCCAATGAACCATTGCAGAATAATGGTGGGAAGAATGTAAGAGCTGGAGGGACAGGTAACAGGAGTGTTGTTTTACAGTTCCCTCCAAGACTAAAATTTTCTATCTTTGGGAAAAACTGGTTAAGATATAGGATGTTAAGAGGGAATGAAACATTCCATTCTGCAGAGCATCTCATTAAACTCAGGAAGTAAACAACTCAAAGGCTTCAGGAAGTTCCTGAAACCTGCCAGATTCAATAAGCTCTTCCTTGTCCAAGCATATATAAGTTGCAAGGTTACTTACAGACACGAGTAGTCAAGCTGAGCTGGCTGGAAGAAGAGTCCAGCCTTGATACCTAGAAAAGGTTTAGAGCAACTGAATTAACTGGGCAGCACACTCTCCAACCTATTGCCCTGCCTGTTGGCCGTACAGTATGTTCTAAGTCTCCAGTTTTGTGAGCAGTCACCCATGCTTGGGTGGGCTTTTGATAAGGCAGCTGTATTTGAGTCATCTCTGCTCTTGTAAGTAACCCCAATAAAACTCATTGGTTTACCAAGTTGGACTTGGTGGTATCTATGCTTTGGTCTGTCATCAGTTTCTTATTTGGAGTGATTAGATCTTTAATCTTGTCTCCTAGGAATAGTATCTTTTTTTTTTTTTTTACATCCTCTTATTTCCCATGAAAACTGACAGATTGCACATACTCTGTTGACCCTTCCCCACTTAATCCATACTATTGGACATACTTTATTTCCTCCTCATTCTTTTTTCACAGCAGCACAACTCTCCACTGCATATTACTCAGCCGCTCTGCTGCATGTGGCCAGTGAAACATTTTCTGCTACTTTGCTGTGATGAACAATAATATAATAATATGTGTATATTCTTTTATTGTTGGAAGGCTAACATCAGTATACATTTCTAGAAAGGGAATTACAGAGTCAAAATATAAATTGATATGTAGTTTTATTAGATAATCCAAAATCTCCTCCATAGGGATTGGTCTAGAATGAGTTCTCACAGCAATGCCAGATGATGCCTGTTCCCCTGTTGTCCCCAGCAATGCTGACTTGCCAGAGTTTGTAATTCTTATAAACCTGGCAGTATAGAAATGGTGTTTAAAATTATTTTTAACTATATGTTTGTGTGAGTATGTGCACATGAGTTGGAGTTACAGATTTTTGTTTTTGCTTGTTTGTTTGTTTTTGTTTTTTGAGACAGGGTTTCTCTGTATTGCTTTGGAGCCTGTCCTTGAACTTGCTCTGTAGACCAGGCTGGCCTCCAACACAGAGATCCTCCTGTCTCTGCCTCCCGAGTGCTGGGAATAAGTTGTATGCCAACACCTGGCTGAGTTACAGATTGTTGTGAGTTACTCAGTATGGGTGCTCAAAGCCAGATTCAGTTCTTCTGCAAGAGTAATATGTGCTCTCAACCACTGAGCCATTTCTGCAGGCACAAGAAAATAGTTGCCACGCCTGAGCAGCCTGAGTACTGAGCTTGGCGGAGGGTGTCGGGATTGAAACACTTAAAAGACCACCATGAGAAGTGAAGAAAAAGCTGCTGCCATTTGTTACAGAGAATAATGGGCTTATATACCCAAGCCAGGGGATGGACTAAGCATAGGAGGAAGTCATGTACCACCTACACCTGGGGTTAAGGCACAGGCATTGCACACCGGAAAGTTATGAGAACAACCTTGTTTGTATGGAAGTTCTACAGCTGGATGTGGAGGAAGAGAGTTCTAAGAGACAAGTACTTAAAATTCTCAACTATTCCTCCCTTTTTATTTTTTAAATGGAGCGATACCTGACTTAGGTCCCCTGGGAAACAAATACCTCACCCGTCATGAGGAAATGCTCTCAGCACTCCCTGTCTTAGGCGGCATTGATCCCACTAGGAGTTGCCCGTCATTGGCTATCGCTTCTACAGCATCTGTAGCCATACTTAGGCTGATTCAGGTTACACTGCCAACCAAGGCCATGAGTGCCTGTTGGGTGACACTTGCCTGTCTACTGTACTGGTTGCGGAATCCAGATGCAGGCACCATACCCAGAACCTCAAGTAGGGATAACGCAATAGGCCCCAACCAGTGCTGTACCCATTCCCCCACATGGGACCTATTTTGTTTTTAAAACCCCTTTTTCGGTTACTTTTCTCTGTAAACAATATTTAGGAATTTGGGCATCGTTCTTTCCAAACTGCTTCCTGCTGGTAGGTGGCGCTGTCATGAGGATCCTAAGAAGATGCAGAAATCCTGGCTGTAGTGTTCTGCAAGGCTGCCTTGTCCCAGTTTTGAATGTTGGATCACCACTGTTTTAGGGGGTCTGGCTTGATCACATCATGTTAGTCTGGAAGGAATCCACAGCTTTTTAGCTTCTGTGAAAACAAAAACAGAAATCCTTTTCCCCAGTAACCTGTCCTTAGACTTAAATTTTGAAGTCAAGGCATTTTTAAAATATATAAATTGGATTAATCCAGCAGCATTTATTTTAACAGTTGTTGTTATTTCCTCAGGAGTCAAACGATACAAAGACAGTAAGATACCATACAGTATCCAGATTCTCTCTGCTTTCCATCTTTACGTGGCTTTTTATTACTCTATTTCTTCTTCTATTTTTTCATTTTTTGAGACAGGGTTTCTCTGTGCAACTCTTATCTGTCCTGGAATTAAACTCTGTACACCAGGTTTACTCTGAAATCACAGCGATTCACTTGCCTCTGCCTCCCAAGTGCTGGAACCAAAGGCATGTGCTACCACACCCAGCTACTCTCTTTTTATTATTCTTCTCCAAACCATTTTATCCTGTTTCTTTTTCTCTTCCAAGCCTACATACATTTTAAAACACACTGTAAACCTTTAGAAGTTTTTCTTAATCTGAATCTGTCTTTACTGTTAATCTTTATCTTTTTGTGGCCACGAGTCTTTTATCTGGTAAACAACATTTCTAAAATGAAAGCCATAGCTATATTAGCTGCAGTCTATCCAAGATGGTGGCCAGTACTTTTATCGCCAGAACTGAGAGCTGTACTCACTGCCTTGGTCTACCCTGCCATTCAGCAGCATAACAATAGTATTTTGATTCTATTTTAGTTTTGTTTAGCTAACTAGGAGGGAATTTGAACATGTAAATTTTAGGGCAATTTGTGTGTGTTGAATTTTGTTTCTTTGTGTTGTTTCTCCTCTTCTTTTATTAGGTTTTAAAGCCTATTTAATTACAAAATGTTTTGCTTTGGAGACCATGTCCCCAAACTCATAATCTTCTTGCTATAGATTCCTGCATAAGAGGACCAGTTAAGTTGCCCTGAGTATTAGGCTTTTTTGGAGTAGCAAAGGGAAAACATGGTTCATCCATCACATGTATCTGCAATTGTCCATCTGTAGCATGCATCAAAGTAGCCTGGGGGCTATTGAAACACTCTGCTAGATTCCATCTGCTGTAAGAGCTGCTGACTTGGTAATTCAAGGGTGAGGCCAAATGCTCGAATTCTTAGGAAGTCCCAGCTGATGTCAACACTGCTGGCACAGATGCTCTGCTCAAAGAGAAGACACCATTATACTATATTCAGTCATAGGCGACTACTTAATTTTGTTTTTGAGATAGGGTCTCACTTCTCAGGCTGGCCTCAAACTCATGACTCCTCTGCCTCAATTTCTTTAAGTACTGGGATCATAGGGGTGTGCCAGGACACCCAGCCAATAATAAATGCATCAGAAACTCAAATAGGCTATGGGGAAATGGCTTAGCCATTAAGAGTTCCTGTGTCTCTTGCAGAAGATCTGAATTGGATTCCCAGTATCCATCAGGTGGTACACAGACACCTTGAACTCTACCTCCATGGGAACCACTGGCATCTAAAGACGCCTACACTCATGTGCACATACCCTCTCTCTTGAGACACACACACACACACACACAATTAAAAAAAACAAGTTTTTAAAAGATCAAGTATATCATGGCTTCTTTTGTTATCAAGAAATATGAATCTTGGGGCTGGAAAGATGGCTAAGGTAACAAGGAAGGCATCTTTCAAATGCCTATCACTCCAGCTCCAAGTTATCTAACACCTTTTTTGTAACCTTCATGTGTACAGGTACACACACACACACACACATACACATACACTCAGACAAATACGACTCTATCTTAACTGAAAAATAAATCTATTTTCTTACATAATGTGGATATTATCTATGTAACTGTCACTATTTGTTGCATTATTACATTTTCAAATATTATCATTTTTTTCAAGATTTACATTTATTTTTTAAAATTATGTATATGAGAGGGTGGGTATGTCCATATAAGGGCAGGTATCCCTGGAGGTCAGAAGGTGTTGGATGCTTTGGAGCTGGAGTTATAGGAAGGCCAATCCATTTGTAATACTGAATTTAGTAACTTTTACCAGCAAGGAAATGGAAGCCCAAGTGTATCTTGAGTCTCTCTTTCTTATTCTGTATCAGAAGAATTTGAGCATGCTTTCTTCTTTCTTTTCTGTATTTCTGTTTGAGCATAAAGGCAACCAACTGCTTCCTGCTCTGAAGGGAGAGGAAGAAGTTATATTTGGATGTGATATGTCCATCATCTCAGACATAAAAGAATGGATCTGGATCCATTCTTTCCATCTCTTAACTATGGAAGAATTGATTTCCAGGTACATCTGTCCCCTAAGCCAGAGCAGCCCCTGTTCTGCTGGGACCTTAGTGCAATTCACATAGAATCCTCAGCAGAACAAAGCTGTCTGCAAAAGGCAGATATCATAATTACAGTCTGGCTTAGGTATTTTTACAAGGTAGAGTTTGAGGCAATAATTGAGACACATAATACAGCTTTATTTAAAATATTAAAGCTTATTTGCCACTCACTCGAGAGACAACATAGGGCTGAAGATCATTAATGCCATTGATCTGCAGCCTCCAACTGTTCCAATTGTTGATGCTTCCCAGACAGTGGGGGGTTGGGATAGGAAATAGAACATCAGAGAAAAGATTCAGTTCTTGTCAAGATCAAGGGCTAGGATTTGTTGTAGCCACTTCTACACACATTCCATTCACGAGAACTGTAAGACACAGTTCTGAGGTTTTGCTCTGTATCCAGGTAGCCGTGTTGAAGGTATTAAGACTGATTTGGGAGCTTCAAAACTGGAGGGGGCAGGGGTAGTGAGAGAGGGATTTGAAGAAGCATCATGAATGTTTGAGCCATGAGCCAGTCGTGAGCAACTCACAGACCACTCACTAGCCTTGCTCGACTTGTTGACATACTTTGCTGCAAGAATTTCCAGAAGGAATTGTGACTCAGCATAGCACATGAAAGAGGAGGGCTGGCAAGTTACCCACCTCTCCTTCCTGTCACCTATTTCTCATTGGTCTAGGTTACTCCACAAGAGAGGTAATTCTCCTCTTTGTATAGCATAATCCAGACATGGAGGCTTCGCTGCAAGTAGACATTGTGCTCTGTGAATGGATGAGTGACCTACTGCGAATGGGACATTGCCGTGGGGTGGCTGGAGGTGAAGAAAAAGGCAGTGAGGAGAACCTGAGAAGGTGCTATGATCTGTCTTCCAATGCACTATTTAATGTCATTTGACTTTGCTGAAATTTGTTCTAACTGGTTCATCTCTTTGGGTAGCTTATAAAATGTAATGACTGACTAGAGGCCAATAGACAGAAGAGTGTTCCCCTTAATCTCTGAGCAAAATTCTTATATCATTGAAGAACCTCCATGGAAGTGGCTTTGTCTAGCATCTCTGAAACCTAAGGCAAGAAAGAGCCCATCTCTCTACCCTTCCTGCCCTGTAGATATCAATTTGGATGCTATAAAATATCTATCCACCCTTCCCTTCCCTTCATTCCTTTTATCCTTCCTCCCTTTCCTTTATTCCTTCCTCTTGCATGTGTTTTATTTTGTTAAGAGCCCAACCTCCTTCATCACACTTTCTTTTCTGGAAAGTAAGCAGAGTGCAAAACTGGCCATTCCAAATGGTTCAGAACAGTTATACTCAAGTAAGTTCACATATGATTTAGGTTGTTTCTGAATGAGCCTGTGAACTGAATGTTTCCTATGAACTTAGAAATACACACAAATCAAAAGTTAAACCAGAGGGTATAGAGATAACTTGGAGGTTAAGGGCATTTGTTGCTCCTGCCAAGGACCTGCGTTCAATTCCTATCACCCACATGGTGATTCACAATCATCTGTAACTCATTTCAGGGGATACAATGCCCCCTTCTGTCCTCCTGGGACACCAAGTACTCACATGGCACACATGAATACATGTAGGGAAATCACTCACACATAAAATAACCTAATTTTTTATTTAAAACTTATGTTAAAGAGGGGCACACACACACACACACACACACACACACAAAAAAAAAAAAAAAAAAAAAAAACAAAACAAAACAAAAAAAAAAAAAACAGCTTTCGTTTGCTCCTATTGGCCCTCATGCTATTAGAGAGTAAGCCTGCTTAGTAGCCACTCTCTTTGTTTCTAAAGTTAGATCCTAAGTTTTTCTCTGAGCATCTCAATAACTTGGGCACATTGCCGAATACTCACCTAATTTTCTACCTAATCGGGATTATAGCAGCATCAAGTATAACATTTGTCAGCTGCTGTTACAGGCATGCCTCATTCACAATGGCTCTTTGATGGATTATGAAGTCAGGGATGCCAAGCTTCTATCACAAAATACCTAAGAAATCCCAAGGAGCTCTCATTATGTCCATAATTATCACCATCATCATTCTATTGTTGACCATTTTTTTTGCCATTGAGAATCATAAAATGTTGGCTCTGGCCAAGGAATTTACTTAGCTCCAGTAAAGGAGTCAAGGCTGTATGAGTGGGGCTTGCACAGGATCAACCTTTCAATCAAGTTGTGGCAGGAGATGCCTATGTTGTGTGGGTTTTTTGTTGTTGTTTGTTTTTCAGAAGTGTCTGAACCCTCCATCCAAGGGCAAGCATGCTTACCATGGTTCCCTGGAAGTTTTCCTATGCTTTTTGTATACAAGGTCCTGGGTTCAAATTTAATCCACTTGTTTACCAGTCACCCTAGAGGGATTTTGTAGTTCTATGGTCTTTCTGGTCATTGGTTTCTAAAAGAAATCGAGGACTTGTCTCTAAATTCTGTAGCTGTTACACTCAGAGCAACAAGACTGTCCCTTCGTATTTTGGAATATATATCACTGCACTGACTCCCTCCCTGATCAAGCCAAGATAGATTGTGGATGAATTTGTCCTCTAAAGCAGTGTCTTAACCCAGTTATTCCTAACTGCCTGCCCATTTTTCTCAATGAGAAGACAGAAAAAGGAAGATGGTTAAGAAGATTCATTCACAGGATATCTCAACATGTATCCTCCAAGCCTATGTCTATTTATCAAATCACTGTGCTTCAGAATCCTCAACACTGGGAGCTTGACCTCTGGGAAGGTGGAAATGAATGCATACTGAGACCTTTAAAAAGGCTCTGGAAGGCCAGGAAGTGGCCCTCCAGACACTCAGCTCTCCCAACTCTTCCCCTAGTGTAATTATTTTTGAGCCCATTCATCTTTCTTACAGTTTCTCTTCCTGTGATTAAACACCATGACCAAAGGAAATATGAGGAGGAAAGGGTTAATCACAGTCCATCATCTAATAAAGTCGGGGCAGGAACTCAAGGCGGGAATCTGGAGGCAGGAACTGAAGCAGAGGCCATGGAAGAGCTCCATTTTCATGGCTTTCTCAGCTTGCTTGTTTATACACTCCAGGACCACCTGCTCAGGGGTGGCCCCACCCACAGTGGCCTGGGCCCTTGTAAATTATTCACTAATTAAGAAAATGAACTACAGGCTTGTCTATTGGCCAATTCGGTGGGGGACATTTCCTCCATTAAGGTTCTTCATCCCAGGTGACTCTAGCTTGTACCAAGTTGACATAAAACCAGCATGGAATTCTGCTATCTGAAATAGCTCTAGCACTTTCATTTTCTTAGCTACTGGACTGATAACTTTATTGTTATTATCTGAACAAACTTCATAGAAAATTGTCTAAATTAGTTCCAAAAACCCACTCCTGAGCTCTAAAGCCTTCCTTTCTTTTGAGTTACCCCAGCTTCTGGACAACAAACATCTTAGGCTAGTTCCATCTCTTAGTCTTATTTTCTTCTTTTTGGGGCTTCTTACAGACTAGATGTTTTCACAGACCCACTGAAGCTTTTTAATGAGGGTTAACATTGCTGTGATGAAACACCATGACCAAAACAAACTTGGGAAGGAAGGTATATTTGGCTTATGCCTCCATAGCTGTGGTAGTTTGAATGTAATTGGCCTCCATAAACTCATAGGGATTGTCATTTTTAGGAGGTGTGACTTTGTTGAAGTAGGTATCGCCTTGTTGGAGGAAGTGTGTCTCTATGGGGGTGGGCTTTGAGGTTTCCTTTGCTCAAGATCTGAGACTGTTTCCTGCTTTCTGATCAAGATGGAGCCAGCACCGTGTCTGCCTGCATGCTGCCTTGCTCCCCACCATGATGATAATGGACGGAACCTCTGAAAATGTAAGTGAGCCCCCTCTATTAAATGTCTTCCTTATAAGAGTTGGCATGGTCATGGTTTCTCTTTACAGCAATAGAAACCTTAACTAAGATAATAGTTCAACATTAAAGGAAGTCAGGACAGGAAATCTAACAGGGCAGGAACCTGAAGGCAGGAGCTGATGCAGTGGCTTACTAGTTTACTCTTCATGGTTTGCTCAGCCTGTTTTCTTATAGAACCCAGGACTACCAGCCCAGGGGTAACACCACCCACAATGATCACTAATTAAGAAAATGTTCTACAGGCTTGCCTACAGCCCAATCTTATGGAGACATTTTCTCAGTCAAGGTTCCTTCATGTCAGATGACTCTACCTCAGCAGTTCTCAACCTGTGAGTAATGACCCCTATGAGGTCAAACAACCCTTTTACAGGGATCACCTAAGACCATCAGAAAAAAACAGACATTTACATTATGATTCCTAGCAGTAACAAAATTACAGTTATGAAGTAGCAATAAAAATAATTTTATGGTGGGGGGTGGTTACCACAATATGGGAAACTATATTAAAGGGTGGCAGCATTAGGAAGATTAAGAACTACTGTTCTATCTTGTGTCAGGTTGACATAAAACTAGTCAGCACAAACTCTCTTATAATATTCTCCACCATGTCTAGAGTTATATCATTCTTTGGGCACTAGGAAGATTGTTTCTTGTGAGAATCTTCATCATCTTAAGTAACACATATAATCTACAACATTCTGGCCCATGATGTGCTCCTAATGAACTTCTGCCTTCTGATTAAACTCTTTCTTGCAGACTCGTAACCAGGGAGTTGTTTGGTGCCATGAAGGATAGATAGACTGTAATCCATAGTTCTTTGTAGGATCCTCACAATTTAACATTAACAGGACTTCTGGCAAAGCTGTATCCAAGTAGCAGATGAAGGCAGCAACAGGTTGACCATCAAAACTTTCCTTATTGTATCTGAGATGTTTAATGTTGTCAGTTGGACAGGGTCTAGAATCTTCAAAGAGAAAGCCTCCAGGTACAGCTGTGGGGAAAATTACCTAATTAGTTTAGTTTCTGGCCCTGCCTATGAAGAGTTCTCTTGATGAGTAAGGCACATCCTAAAAGTGGTTGAAACATTCCCTGGACTTGGGCCCTGAACTGCATAAAAATGAGGATGCTAGCTGAGCGTGAGCGTTCATTGCTCTCTTCTTCCTGACTGCAGCACAAATTGATCAGCTGCTTCAAGTCCCTGTTGACTTTCTTGCCTTGAACTGTGAGCCCCCAAACCCTCCCTTCCTTCCTTCCTTAAGTTGTTTTTGTCAAGTTATTTTAACACAGCAACAGGAAAAGTAATCAAGACAGTTACTTCTCCGGTCACCTCCACTTGGCTTCATAGAGCTCGTTCATGTATTGAGAGATCAGTACAACAGGCATAATTTGTCAGGAAATCTTTCACAATGTGTTTTGGTACTTGATGTACAACAGCTGTGTTGACCATTCTATCACCTTCTCTTCGGGAATAAACAAGCAAGCAAGATAAACAATTTCACCCACTCATTTTCCTCTAAAATTGCTTTGATATCACTTAAAGGAGGAGGAAGAGAAGGTGTGTGTGTGTATGTGTGTGTGTGTGTGTGTGTGTGTGTGTGTGTGTGTGTGTGCATGCTTAAGAGCAGGATAGGGTAGTTCATGAGTGTATTGAGGCCATTGCACAACCTTGCTTTTTTTTTTTTTTTTTGACAGGCTCTGTCTGTCCTGTTATTCATCAAGTAGGTTAAAGCTGGCTGGGCACCTAGGCCCAGGGATTGGGATCTAAATATCTTTGTTTTCTACTGCTGGGATTCCTCCTTTCTTACTTTCTTTGTTTCTTTCTTTATTCATTCACTTATTTATTTATTGTATGGGTCATGGCAATCAAATTGTCCCTGAATACTGGGAAAAACTCTGGAATTTAGTTCCTGTAAAGACCATCTGGTGTGGGTGTGGATTATTTGGACCCACTCCTCCAGCAACATATAAACTTACCTTATTTACACACCGTCCCCAGCTTTCTTTCCATAATCATCTGTAAAATGAAAGCAATCACTCCTAGCTCACAAGATATTTGTTTTTTTTATTTATTAGGGCATATGTATGTGTTTACATGTGTATACATATATGGGTAGGTATGTGGAGGACAGAAGTCAATCTTGTGGTGTTCCCCAGTAATGCATTTTTTAATATGTATGAGTGTTTTGCCTGTGTGCCTCTTAATGTACCACATGTATGCAGTGCCCACAGAGACCAGAAGATGAGGATAACCTGTAATTGGATTTAGAGATGGTTGTTAGTTGCTGTGGGGGTATTGGGAATGAACTGAGGTTCTCTGCAAGAGCAAGTGCTTGTAATTGTGAGGCATCTCATAGCTGCCTCTACTTGTTCATTAAGACAGGGTCTCTTGGTTGGTTGGAGTTCATCAAGCAGTCTAGGCTGCCTAGCTGGTGAGTCTAGAGATCCACCCGTCTGCTTCCCCAGCACTGGGATCACAACCGTACTGTACTATACCTGGCATTTACATGGATTCAGGTTGGCTCCTGGAGTGTCTGGGTAGCCTCCCAAGATCTACTCAACTGAAAATAGTGAAGAGAAGGAGATGAGCTGACAAGAATCAAAGCACTTTATTATTATTATTAATTATTATTATTATTATTCAATCAGATGGACTCCCTTGTATTTTTCTGACATTATTTCAGAAGCCAGTGGGTCTTGGTCCTGTGTTCTGAATCCCTGAATCTATAGTGGCAAAGGGTCAATGTTCACACTGTGGAGGGAGGAAGGCAGAGTTCTTTTCCAAGCCTGTGCCTCAACTTCTCCACCTCCTAGGAACTACTGATTGGATCAGAGCCCAGTTTTAGCCTGAGTATCTGGGAAACTTTTGGTTTCCATTAAAATAGTGACATACAAGGCTGAGGAAGTGGCTTGGTTGGAAGAATGCTTGTCATATATACATGAGGACCTAAATTTGATCCCTTGCAACTAAATAAAAACCAGGCATGGTAGAGCAATCTCAGTGCTAGGGAGTGAGAGACAGGAGGATTCATGGGGCTCACTTGGCAGCCAGTGTAGCCAAACTGGTACAAATTGAGAGACATGATCTCAAAAAATAAGGTACAGGACAGTTGGCCTGACATTGATCTCTGACCTCTACATGCATGTGTATACGGATATGCGTGAACACACATATACACCCAAACACATGGCCTGTGGTGTCCTCTTCCTTACTGCCACTTCCCTTCCATGCCTACATCACATCTGCCATTGATACCAAGTGTCTTGTGATCACACTGGAGGAAGCATGATGAGAATGACTGGTATCACAGATATGTTGGCTCTGACTTCTGTAAAACCACTCAGCTGGTTTGAGTAACCCCTTGGCTCAGGATTTCTTGCCTTATAAAGAAGTCACTATTGTCTAAGCTTTATAACTTCAAAAGCCTCCCTAAAGCTATACACACCATTGCTTTTGGTAGGACTGTGTTTAGATCAGGAATTCTGAGAGTAGTGAGAATTTAAACTATTGTGACTTCGTCATCTCTCCTCCTTATGGAGACAACAGTCCAGTTGTGTACTGCTACATCACAGCCTTAGTGGCTTCCAATGAGCCTTTGTGTTACATTTTTAATTTTGAACTGCCCTGGTTTAGCTTGGTGATTTTTCGTTTCCTTGTAATATCTGCTGCAGCTAGTGTCACCTGAAGGTCACAGAGTTTGTTCTCCTAATGCCTTGACATGGGTAGCTGAAGCCTGGCTTATTTGGGACATTGACCTCCTCTCTTCCCATGGAATCTTGGAACTTTTTCTGTCCACATGGCCTCTTCATCTGGTCATGCTAGCTGGACTTTGCACATGGCATGTCTTTTGCTCCCCTTTGAGTCCAAGACCCTTCATAATACTGGGCAAATACTCAAACGCTGAGTCAGGTTGCTAGCCTTTAGTGTTTTGAGACAGGGTCTCTCTATGTAAGTCCAGGCTGGCCTTAAATTTATTATGTGTGCCCTGGCTGGCTTTTAACTCACTGCCTTTCTCTCTCTACTTTTCAAATGCTGTAATAATGACAGCTGTGCACCACTGTATCTAGAAAGATTATAAAGCTTTAGACTTTGTCCATATTGTCATAAATTTCACTCCTATTGATTAAAATGAAAATTGTTTAGATTTAAAGATGAGGGATGCCCATAGGCAGGAATATTTTACTGAGGAATGATTTTTGCAGACTTACTATTATAGAAATTGAGGGCTAGACTTTGAAAGCTAGGTATCCAAGAGATTTGAGTCATGACTATTTAAATAACAGATCTCAGAAATACATAATGGGACAGGATCGGGTATGAGTAGAAGAGAAAGTTCTTATATGCTTAACTCAGGGCTTTACATCTGGGGTCAGACAGGTGCATAGAGAGTATTCCTGTACATTCTAGAATATTTAGAATATTTAGCATCATCTATGACTATTGTAGTTAGATGCTGAATGTTCTCCAAAGCTCCATGTATTAAAGTCTTGTTTCCAGAGTTGTCTGTTGGGAACAGCTATGGATGGATTTTCAGAAGGTAAAATCCTATGAGCGATCCTCACTAGAAGTGTTCCCTTAGAGGGGACTCTTAAGTCTTTGCCTACTGGATCATGAGGTGAGCAGGTTAGTCTGCTGTGTGCTCCCCATCACATTGCCATCTGGCACCCCATCACAGGCCCAAATTATCTGGGCCCCTCTATCTTGAACTAACTCCTGTAAAACTGTGAGCCAAAGTAAACTTTTTATAAGTTAATTAACTCAGGAGTTTAATTAAAGTAACACGAACCTGTCTAATACACTGGCCTCTCCCCTTTTAGTTGTGACAACCCAAAACATCTCCAGATGTTGCTTAATCTCCTCCTGGGTACAAACCACTCCCCCGTGGAGAAGCAGTGCCCAGCCACAGTGATGTTTGTAGTGTCTGTGACTGTTCAGAAGCCTAGCTAGGCTGCAAAACTGCCTCACAGGTGGGGCAGCTTGCCCACTTCTAGTGTTCAGTTTTTACAGCTGGAAGTGGAAAGAAATAGAATCAGTTTCACATGCTTTTGTGGAAACTTTACAATATTTATTGGCTTTTTAGCTCCTGCCACAGTACTTTTCTTTTTAAAAATTTCCCTATCTATCTATCTATCTATCTATCTATCTATCTATCTATCTATCTATCTATCTATCTATCCATCTATCCATCCATCTACCTACCTATCTGTCTCCATTCATCTATCCAACCTTTCTCTGTGTGTATGTGTCTATGTGTGCATACACACATGTGTGCTCTTGCCCATGCTTGCAAGGGGAAGTGAGAAAAGAGTGTCCTCATTGTTCTTTGCCTGCTCCTCTCTGTTTTTTTTTTTTTTTTTTTTTTTTTTTTTTTTTGTGTGTGTGTGTGTGTGTGTGTGTGTGTTTGAGACTTGGTCTCACTGGGCAGTTTGGTTGGCCTGGAATTAAAGGTGTGTACTACCATACCCAGGCATCTGTTCTTCTTGGGGAAGGAGTCTTTTGAACCCAGACCTCATATCTTAATGAGGCTGGAAGCCATCAAGCCTCAGCAAGCCTCCTGGCCCTGTCCCCTTTGATTACTGTTAGTGAACACCCACTTGTTATTTGGGTGCTGGGATCCAAACTGTGTTCCTCACTATTGTGGATCAAGTGCTACATGAAAAAGCTGGGGTGGAGTGAAGGAATCAGAATGTAGTTTGTGTGATGATCTTAATTGAGACAAGTTATCAATCAGTAGCCCAGGCTGGCCTGGAACTCACTCTGTCCCTCATGCTGACCACAAATTTCTGAGAAGCCTCTTGCTTCGGCTTCTAAATTCTGGGATTATAGCTACCACACCTGGCAGTTTTCCCCAAGGTGATTTTAGGGTAAATTCAGATATCTAAGAGGAGAAATGAAACAGCTTAATGTCTGTGCCTAGAGTTCCCAAGGTGCATCTCTGCTGAAGATACACCATTTGTGAGGACTTTCTCTTGCTGTTTTGTTTTACATGTGGGTAATTTTTAAAGCCACAAGACTGAAGGAAATCATGGACAGCTTGTGTCTAGAGAAAAAGAAAGCAATCGAGACAGCTCCAGGGTTGTAAAGATAAAGGTTGGTCCAGATGCTTCTTGCATCTCTTTGTCCAATGACTTGCACAGTTGTCATACTCTGAGCAACTAACTCGATCAAGGTCTACTAAGTTTCTAAGTCTTTTTTCTCGGATCTCCAAATTCTGTCTTTCCTTTTCATTACTACCATTCACATCAGGTTTTTGTGCTATCTACTACAGCATGGTAAACTTTATCAAACTCAGAGGTTCTAGATTTAAGATACTACCTAGTTTCTTGGTTTTTATTGGCATATATTAACTACATATCACGATGAGTTTCAATATGCCTGTGATGTACTTTTTCACATTCACCTCTGTTACCCTCTTTTGTAATACCCATTACCCTCACTCTTGCTGATCCCTTCCTCTTCTCAACTGGTCCCCCTTGTACTTTACTGTCCTTTTCTCCTCTTAGAACATCTAAATGTAGCTCACAGTCCTGCAGGCAGAGGGTGGGGGCTGAGCAAGGCACTCTGCTGTCTCTGTTGAGTTGTTGGACATCTTCCCTCATTGCTCAGCTGGTGTTGGGGTTAGTATATTCATTCACCGAGGGGTGGTGATGATGCAAAGTGAATTTTGTGGCAGGTAAAATTTTGAACAGGTATAAGATTGTGTATTATTGCTATGGTTTGGAAGCGAGATGCATCCCCTGGTTTCATGTGTTACATGCTTGTTCCCCAGCTGATGGCACTATTTTGGGGGGTTGTGAAAACTTTGGAAGATGGGGCCACATAAATTATTGGGGTATGACTGAATGTTATGCCAAGCCTTGTGTTCTTTTCTCTCTCTGCCCCATGTCCCCTATGAGGAGACCAACTCATACATCCACATGGTCTTTCCAAGCACATGGGGGGGGGGTCAAACAACTATGTATCAAACCCTTGGAAACAGTGAACCCAATTACATCTTCCTTCCTTTAAGTCCTTCCCTTGGATGTTTTGGTTGCAGTCACATAGAAACAGCTACAATAGAACTACAGTGTCCAGAAAGAGAAGGTTGTGCTTTCCTGAACTCAAAGCTTCTATAGTTGTGCAAGGAAATGGTGGATGTTTGGCAAATCACAGCCTAAATGGGGAGAGCTCTACCAGTGTAGAGTCCAGTCAGTGTGTAGGCTTTCCTCTAGCTCATCTTTCATTCTCTTCTCTCCTAATCACTGAGTCTTGACTCCCCAGGCTGTGGGGGTGGGGGGGACTTGTACCAGAAGCCTTAGTTCTACATAATTCTCTGGAGAATTAAGTTCTAGACTTTTTCAGGCACGAATAACTGTCTCTCCTGCTGTGTTTTTGAAGCATTTTGAGCTCACAGGAAGTCCTCATTAGCCAACTAAAACTGACACTAGAAAGAGATTTCAAGCGAAGTGAATGGTGTGGGTGTGTAGCAGGAATTTACCTTGAGAGAAAATGAAAATAATACTATAATCCGAAAAATTGTTTTATCTTGCTTAATAAACTATTATTTCTGATAATAACTATGTGTAAGAGGCAAATAACTAAGTAAGTGTTACTATCTGGCTTGAAGCTTTGGCTAATAAAATTTCATGATAAAATGGCATGACAAATGATCCTTTATTCAGACACCATTTTTTTTTACCCTGATAATAGAAAATAAGTTTCTGTTTATACACAGATGTATGTAGATATGCAGACATACAGTTTTCATAACTTTTTGAATTGAAATACACTTACAGAAACAGCATAGGCACACTGAGTGTTCATTTTTATTAACTGTCCACATTCATGCAGCTAGCATTTACCTCCAGAACTGAGTGTAACAGCACCCTAGGTGTCCCTTTCTTGTTCAAATTTGGTCGCCATCCAAGTCTCTGTTACAAATAACAATTTCCTTGATTTCTAGAAGCTTGCATGAGTTCTAATCTTTAACTACATTTGATGGAATCCCTCATTTTTCTCCATTTTGCATCTGCGAGCCTTAAAGGTGTTGTGATTGGTAGCTTTCACAAATTCATTCTTATTGCTATGTTTCTATACCATGCACATCAAACTTTATTCCCTATTGGTTGGTATTTGGGAAATGTCTAGTCTGAGGCTATTAGGAACAGACTGTGATAGTATTCAGCATATGCTGTCCCCAGATCTGCTGCTGTGGCACTTGAGAAGGCCTTAGAAGCAAGAAATCTCTCCGACTTTCCTTTGCTCACTTCCTGTGAAGCAGACCACAGGACCCAGATGAGTGTCCCCTGAGGCAGGTCATTTAGCTTTCATTCTAGTGAGCTCCCTGCGCTGCCCTGCAGGCCTGGAAGAAGGGACAAAGATGAAAACACTGAGACCGGAAAAACCTGAGTGAAGATACTGTCAAGCCCTCCACTTCCAGCTCATTATATCAGGCCACACCCCTTTGTCCACTCATCATACTTTGGCAAACCTCCATAAAAATAATGTTTGCTTTCTGAGTCTCCATTTCTAAAAGATCCCACATCATCCAAATTGGAGTACTTTCCTCTTGTTCCTGTCTTTCCTTGTAAGGGCCTCAGCCAGCGCTTAGGTTAGTGTGTGAGTTTTAGTCAGAGGCATTCCAGTTGGGTCACAGGGTAGTATTTTTTTTTCTTACCTGGGGATCTGTCATTTGGTCCTATCTGTTGAAAATTGTTGCCGGTACAATATCTTACCCCTGTTGGAGCTGAATGTTTCAAGTGTAGCAATTAGTACATTCATCCAAGAAAGGACACAGTGATTTAGCAGCTAAAAAATAAGAAACCCTTATACCCACATGTGGCAATAGAAGCAAAGTAGCAGGGCGCAGGAGAGGTCACTGAAACACGCATTTGTGAAAGGAGGGATGCCACTGATTCCTCTCAGTGTTTTACAGAAGATGTCAGTAGACCCTCGGAGCTTCCAGTTATACTTTCTCTCATACTGTTTCTTGGATACAGGCAAAAACATTTCCCATCACTCATCGTGTGTGCAGTTGAGGAATGGTCCATGTCTAGATAAAAGACATTTCAGAGCAGTGAGAAGGTGCTGTATCTCTTGTGTACCCTGCAGAACTGTCGTGAAGTCCCTGTGTTGTAGTTTAGTTGGCAGTATTTTTATTCTCCTGTGAAAGTGGATAAAAAATAATGCATTTTAAAACAATATTGGTTTAAAGTTGATGAAATATGATATTTAAATTATAGTAATGCTGGAACTTCTTAGCATAACCACTGGGCCCAGAAATTTACAAATGTTGTCTCATTTAATTTAGTCTTCACAGTAGCCTCAGATGGTGGGTATGATATTTTTGGCCATGGAGAGTCAGACACTATATTTTTTTAATAACTTATTAATTTTACTTTATGTGCATTGGTGTTTTGCCTGCATGTATGTCTGTGTGAGACAGTCAGATCTTGTGGGTTATAGGTAGTTGTGGGTACTGAGAATTGCACCCAAGTCCTTTGGAAGAACAGCCAGTGCCCTTAACTGCTGAGCCATTTCTCCAGCCCTAAGCCAGACACTTTAAACAAGATCAGGTATTTGTCACTTACCAAATACCAACTTCTCAGGACAAAGAGATCCACTGACTTGGGGTTGCTCTGTTGGATGAGGGATTCGACTGAGATGATGAGGGGAAAGAGAATGGCTTTGGTATTGTTCTTTGATGGTAGTACTCTTCACGTGTGTGTGTGTGTGTGTGTGTGTGTGTGTGTGTGTGTGTGTGTGTGTGAGGGAAGGGATGTTCATGGATTTCGGAATGGGTGTGGGTGTACCATATGCAAATGTGTGTGGAGGCCAGAGATTGATGTTTGATATCACCCTCTATCACTCTCCACCTTATTTTTTGAGACAGGGCCTTCCTACTGAACCTGGAGTTCAGTTTGGGCTAACCTGGCTGGCCAGCAATCCTCAGAATCCACTCATGTCCCCTGCCCTCCAACATTGGAGTTAGAGATGTGTGTGTTGTGCCCAGTTTTCACGTGGATTCTGGGACTCTGACTTCAAATATCTATTTGTGCAGCAAGCATTTTCACACACTAAGCCATCTCCTGGCCACACTTGAGCTGTTCTAGTTATAAAAGCCACCTTCCAGGCCTGTGTCTGGTCATCTGTTGCCAGCATTAGTTGTAATTATGGATAATTTCCTTGTGAGTGGCCCTGCCTCTGCTGTTATCCCTATGATCTCTTATCAACACAATTAGAGCAAGGTTCAAAATGTAAGTCAGGGCACATTCCTGCTCTTCCCCAAACCCTCCAAGGCTTCCTGTCTCACTTGGACAAAACTCCAGCATCTATAGATCCCATGACCTAAGGCCACTGCCTGGCTCCCTTTCTTATTACCTGCCTCTTCCTCAGGTACAACAGCATCGTCTTTCTTAATTGGCCAGTTTGGCTCTGTCTTAGTTAGTTTGTGACTTGGAGACCAGGATCTGAGTATAAATCACTTATTTGGAAAGTGTCCTTAGGAAACTGGAAAGGGAGCTGGGAAAGAGGGAAGCACTCCTCTAAAGGGTTTGTTATCAAGCCAGCAACCACTATGGGCAACTGATCTAATTTCTCTGGCAAAATCAGATCCAGTACTAATCATGTACATCATGGGATAATGGGTGTTATCTTGCCCAAATGGCAGGGCCCTGGGGAACTTCTATGCCAACTATTGCCTGTTCCTGGACTGTGTCTGTTCCTGTTCCTATTAGTGGCAATATGTGGGGATAGAGCAGGTTCCTGGGCCCAGAAAGAGCCCGAAGCAAGAAGGATACTGATGCTGGGACTTTCATATTGGGCTGACATGAAAATAATAAAGCTTAATGCATAGATGTGAACAGGACCTGGGAAATGTCTGCTGGAGGCCACGAACTGGATAATCACTTGCTGTTCCTTCTCATAAAAATTCTCCATAGCTCCTAACACAGGCACTTATCTCCTGTGTGCTCTTTCTTCCTCCGTTAAATAGAGGCCCCACAAAGTGGTTGCACTTTGGCCTGTTAGATGTGCTGCCTCATTCCTGGGTCCTAGCATAGAGTCTGGTAGATTGTGTGAGTGCAATAAGTATTGTATGAATGCACCAATACATGAAAGCTGATATTTTAATATATCTATTTTGTTTCTTGGTTTGCCATTTGAGTTATAATCCTTAGTAATGAAGAATATAACTTATAGGCACCTTCAAGTTTGATATTCTTGTTGTTTTATATTAGGTCTTGATTATGAATGGCTTTGAATGCATACCCCTCCCTTAAATAAAACACACCAATTATCTTTGTTGTATAAATATTCATGTATTTGCAGATACACATGAAGGTTTGTACACATGTACATGGAGCTTCAAGGACTATTTTGGTTGTTCTTCACATGCCATTAACCTTTTTTTCCCTCCTTTTCTTGAGACAGGGTCTTTCATTTGCCTAGGATTCACCAACTAGGCTAGCCTGGCTGGTCATTGGGCCCCAGGACTCTGTGTTTCTCTGCTAAGATTGTAAGTGCATACCACCACACCTGCCTCCCCCCCACATGCTTTGGGGGGGGGGCTTGAACTCAAGGACTCATGCTTTTGCAGTAAGGACTTTACTGATGGTTTTCCCCAGCCCAGGATTGAATATCTTATTGTATGCCAGGCCCTGTTCATAGTGCAAGGATCACTGTGCTATGTCAATAGGGAATGAATTTGGCAGGAAGCAACAGAAACACCAAAGGCAATGGCCTTACCAAGTGAGGGTTTTATTTTTCTCATTTAATTAGGAGTCTAGACACAAGCAGTCCCCTGCTCTTATCATGGCTGCGAGAGGCCATCAGGGATCATGTCTGCTTCTCTTCCTTATAGTCCCAAGTTTGTTTCCCCAACACCAGCAGCTTTTGTATTCCAGGCAGGAAAGAGAACTGGCAAAGGGAAATTTATGTTCCAGAGAATTCTCCACCATGGCATCCTTTCCTGGGAACCTATACCCAATAATTCTTACCCACCTTGTATCTTCTCCTGTCAACAAGGGAGCTAAGAAAGACACTAACAGCTTCTAGTTTTGTTTTGTTTGATGGCCTTCTTGCTTGCACACACAAATTTGGAGGAAAAGATACAGTTAGAGACATCTTAATTGGGGACCAGCAACACTGGTCATGACAAGACAAGAAGTGTGGTGTACCTAGACTGTCACTGTATGGCAGCAAAACAGAAAGCAATGTAGCAAAAGGCAAACGCCCCCTTCTGCTTGCCAACTACTCCCAACAGTCTTGAGGGCTGTGCAGAGTGATCAGGGAGAAGAGTTGAAAGGCGACTCGGGTTCCTCGTTTTGTGTGGAGTTAGGGAAGAGGTGACCTTGGTCACCTTAGAGCTAGCTTCTGGTGACAAGAGAGAGGCAGCCTTGCCAAGGTCAGCCACACCTTTACTGATACACTGTTGGTTATAATTTAATCTAGGAAAAGAGAGCAGTAGAGGTTGTGCCCACCTTCCCTTTTGCTCCTCTCTCCCCTCACACGTAAGGCAGAAATTTAAGTTCTTCCTTCATAATGACAGGAAGTGACCAAGGGGGCTCAATAAGCTAATAAGGTTGTGTGTGTGTGTGTGTGTGTGTGTGTGTGTGTGTGTGTGTGTGGTGTGTCTTGACAGAGTATGGCACTCAGGTCTTACACAAACTTGTATGCAAGCAAGGAGACCATCAAACAAAACAAGAAAAAAATTAATAGTACCTTTCTTAGCTCTCCTGTTCCCCTGTTGATACAAGTTGGTTGAGAATGCTCTTTTCTACCTCTGGGGGAATAAGCAGCTATAGACATTAAAACTTTTTGTCTTACATTTACTTATTCATGTATGTATTTTTGTGGGCTGTGGGGGTCAGAGAACAGCTTTCAGGAACTACTTCTCTCCTGCCAACATGTTGGTCAAAATCATGCCAAGCTTGGCAGAGAACTCCTGTGCCCACTGAACCATCTCAGCAACCCGGATGTGGACAATTTGTAATAGAGAGAACAGTTTGAGGGAAATTCTGTTAATGAGTAGGCCAGCCTGGTGACTCGAGATTATTAAAGGAAGTAGTAGCTGTTAACTCAGTGCCAAGGCTTCCAGATCCTATCCGTGGCACTGCACGCCCACAAGGTGTATGTTCTTGTTAATGTATGGCCCTGAAATACTTTCACATGTTTCCTCTCATTTCAAAAGTTCTTGTCATGGAGGAATTTGGTTTCAGTTCTGCAATGCCAGGGCCTGAACCCAAAGCCTCACTCTAGGCAAGAACTCTACCACTGAGCTCTGATGCCCTCACTCACAGCCCCTGTGTGACTCTTCCCTGTGATCACAGTCGGCACTCTAACATGGTTGGACTTGCTTGTCCTTGAGCTTCAGCTACTGTGATTTTTTACTTGTGATCATTTTCTACAAGGGTTTTATGCTGTGGGTAGTTGTCCTTTTACACAGATAGAGAATTCTGGCCCCAGGACAAAATCCTGGCTCAATGGAAAACGTTCAAGAGAGTCGACAGGGAGCAGGATGCAAGTGTCAGTGAGTGCCATGAGTGTGATGCTGCCCTACGTCTCAGTGGCTAGTGACTTCATTGTTTAACAGAATAAATGCTTCCCATCTTAGCACATTTTTAGCTTGGTGTGGCGTCACCCTGGGTCTCCCCTTTGAGTGAAAACTAAGTGCTCATTCAACCCAGATGTCACCACGACCCTAAGAAGACTCAGTGCTTCTAAAAGCTGCTGTATACAGTGAAAGGATTTTCTCTTTTATCTGGCCATTTTCATTCTTTAACTTCATGTCCCAGTATTGTTCTCTCTCCTGTCATTCTTCCCCTCCTTCCCCTCCTAGCCTCCTCTTTTCTCTTTACCTTTCTTTTTGTGGTGCTGGTGGGGAAATTCGGGCCCCACACATGCTAGGCAATTACCCCACAACTAAGCTAGTCTCCTCATCCAAAGTTTCTCTCTTTAGTTATAAGATCTGTACTACAGCCAGGCACAGAACGCTCCCATGGGGTTCCAGCTACTTGGGAAGCTGAGGCAAGAGGATGCTGGAGTGAGTCCAGCCTGGGAACCAGCAAGAACATGCCAAGGAAGAGGAGGGGGACAAGTCATTTTGTAGAGTTTGAACATGACTTCTAGGACATCTAACTTCCCACTATCTCTACGTGGAGAAGCCCTCCACTTTATCTCATGTACTAACAAAACTTTCCATTTTCCTTCTTGCTCAGGATCAAACTTAGGCACTTGCATATGCTTGGCAAGTATTCTACATCTGAACCTCGTCTCAAACTACTTTCTTGTGTGTGACAGAGTCTCATTGTTTTCCCCAACCTGGCCCCAAACTCACAATCAGCCAGCTCAGCCTCCTAAGTGACTGAGATTATAGGCATGTGCCTATAATCCACACAGCTAAAAAAAACCAAAGCAAACCAAAAAGAGTATTCTTGATTCCTGAATTCCACTACACTAACACCCTAATTTTACCTACAGAAAAAGCATAAAAACTGAAAGATTTTGAGAACCAAGATTTGTTCTAAAATTTACTTCAATAATTTAAATATTCTATTATGTTAACATGAAGGAATTATTTATAATGACTTATAACCAAATTCTTAAAATAGCAAGAAGTGATAGTGATATTATTCTGAGTGAAAAGGAAGCAATATCATGCAGTTTTGGATGAGCCTGTTTTTTTTTAAATGAGTTAGGAAATCTGAAATGTGAAGCTGGAGTGTGGCCTAGTTGGAGAGAATTTAGCCAGCATGTACAACACCAGGGCCAATCCCCAACACAGCCCTACCAAAACTAAGCCAACACCCCTAGAAGACACCATATCTGAGTATTAAACACTGAATAGTAAGGGTGTAATTTTTTACTTTATTATTTTGCATTTTTCCTACAAAGTTTAGCTTATCTTCATAGTGGCTGTATGAGTCACATTTTAAACCAAGAAAGGTTGGAGGTATGCAGTGGTAGAGCACTTGCCTATCATGTACACAGCTTAATGCTCCATCCTGAGTCTGTCTCTTTCTCTCTCAGCCCAAGATAAAAATAAGGATGAGTATTGCTTAAGGGCTGAATAACTGACCATTCACTATACCTGTAAACAGAACGGAGCTGCCACAATTTCATATATATATATATGTGTGTGTGTGTGTGTGTGTGTGTGTGTGTGTGTCAGGGAGGAGGGATGCATGGGTCTTCAAAAGCTCTGAATTTTTCTCTATTTATTTAAAGAACTTATTTATGACTACTGGGCTGTTTAAAATAAATATGAATATGAAGGATCAAAATGGCAATCAGGATCACAATGAAAATAGGCTAGGTGACCTATTCTTGTAATCCCAGCACTCGGGAGGCAAATGCGGGAGGATCACTGGTTCTAGGCCATCCTGAGCTAAAGAGGGAGGGCCTGTCTCAAAGAAAATTTTTAAAGGACTAAGATTGTAGTTTACTGATGAGCACTTGCCTAGCACAGGCTCAGTGGTTATGAGGTGCTTGGTTCCATCCTTAGGACCACACACAAAAAGATAGGTCATGAGATGAATGTGTACAGATGTGAGCTGTGCTCACCAGACATCCGTGTGTGTGTGTGTGTGTGTGTGTGTGTGTGTGTGTATGTGTGTGTGTGAGTGAGTGTTGGGCATGGGCTTTTGGAACCTGGCTATTCTTGTTTTGTAAAGTAAACATGCAAATACACACTGCATACAGATGATGGGGAGTTGTGGAAAATACTACATGCCACAGGAACTCAATTATAGTTATTATGTTGGGGTTTTCCCCCTTACTTTTATTTTTTAAAATTTTTCTTATTTATTTTTTTCATGTGTCTAAGCATTTTGCCTGAATGTATGTCTGTGCATATATCTAGTGCTTGTAGAGGCCAGAAGAGGGGGTCAGATTCCCTGGAACTAGAGGTACACAGGGGTTATGAGCCACCATGTAGGTAGTGGCAAATAACCCTAGGTCCTCTGAAAGAACAGCCAATGGTCTTAACTGCTGAGCCATCTCTCCAGCCTTTCCTTTATGTTTTTGAAGATAGGTCATCTGGGATAGTCTCAATTTTGCCATCCTCCTGCCTCAGATTTACGAGTACTAGGAGTATTGCTGTAAGGCACTATGGCTAGAAATTTTGTATTGAGATGTTTGCATCTTGCCATCCACCATTGGAAAGCAAGAAGAGCTCAAACATTACAAATTGCCATTTGTTTTGAGATGTAGCTTTTGCTCTTTGGGAATCCATTCCTGAGGACTTCCTTCCAGTTAGACTGCATAGCAGGGCAACTGGCTTGTCTGGTCTCTTTATCGCTTGCCATTTAAGCACACATCCTGTTGAGATAACCCCTGAGACTCTATTGCACAACTAGGGAAAACTATGGCTGCCCCTATTTGGTCCTGTTCCTTCTGGTTGTGGGGTGCCATTAATTACTAAACAAGAAAGTTGAAGTCTTTGTGAATAGAAGGAAATGTCCCCCAAATGGAATTCCTTAGTCATGTTTGCTAAATCTGCTCAAGGAACTGGGGTAAGTAAAAGGGCTAAAAGAGCATTCTTAAGCTGACTTGTCACAGAGCATGTCCCCTAGACCAAAGACAAGACCCAGAGTATCTGAAGACAGTGGCAACACATTTAAGGACTTTTCCTGAAAATCTAAAAGTGACTCCTAAATGCCAGAGATTGAACACAGAACAGGCAAAACAGAAAGTGACTGCTGACAATGATAGTTATTCTCAGGAAAATATCACCAGTGTTAATGATTGTCTGATGGGAGAGGTTCTCTCAAGATACCTTGATTGCTCAGTTACTTCAGTTACTATTTTTAATCTTATAAAGTGACACCTAGTGTCACCTAAACATACTGAAGGACTTAAAGGACAAGTTAAAAATCATTCAGAACCATTGTGGGTATCAGTTGGAAGACAGCCTTGGGAACTGCTTCCCCTGGAGTTCTGTGTTGACCATGATTCTGGGGTAGAGAGCTTGTCCGTTTTCATGGTGGACAGTTCTCATTCTTTGTCAGTACTTCTTACATAAGGAAAAGCCTGGCTTTTTGGAGTTCAAACCTTACTGAAATATCTTTAACAGAACTTGTAATGGCATCTATCCATCGTGCATGGTGAGGGGTTTTGACAGGCATCCTCAGGTACATGATGTATGGTGATAGTCTCCACTCCTCCACCTTCCCATTCCTCCCTCCAAAGATGATTTTAATTTCATTCTTATAAGATGAATGACTCTTTTTAATTAACTTACACATTAACTTCAGATATCTTTGCTCCTGATTGATTTTAAAATTTGATCCTAACCTTTTTGGAAACTAAGCTTTAATAAAACATAAATCACTGTAACACACTAGGTGATAGATTCCTGCATTTCTCTTCTTCCTGCTTATAAGATAATTGCTGCAGGATTGTTAACAGCAGTGATATTTTAGGGTGAATAATGTTAATATATGATGTTATTTTCTAGTTGGTCTATTTTGATTTACAAATCTGCTTTAAAAAAAATTAACCCCCCCCAAAAAAAAAAACAAAATAAAAAACCAACCAGAGACTATAGCACAGGGTACAATACTTGCCATGCAAGGCCAGGTGTCACAACCCCTACACTGTTATGTTATGTTGTTTAGGCTGGTCCAAACATAAACCTTAGGGTGGGGGTTGTCTTGAACTTCTGATCCTCCTGCCTCCACCTCTAGTGTGCAAAGATTAAAGGCATGCACCACCATGGCCAATTTGTGTAGCGCTAGAGATGGAACCGAGGGCATCATGTAAGCCCTCTACCAACTTAGCAACAACCTTAGGCTGTTAACTCCAAGGAGAATTCATTTGAAAACTGTTTTATTGTAGATGTCTATATTGACCAGAACAATCTGGAAATTGATAATAAAACTGATAGAAATCCAGGTAGGTCTTCCTCAGCTGTGCACAGATCTCAGCCCTGTGGACAGTCAATGGTTGTCCCTCTCACGTTGTGGAAGAAGGTTGTTTTGTGTGACCTACTCCAGTGTGCTAGTGTTCAGCTCTCTATTGCCTGCCCTTGAGTAAACTTCAAAGCTAACAGGTTCTCTCACTAGGATATGTTGCATGAAGGTTTCTAGGTTTTCATCTGATACCTATGCTTATCTTTGGGGGAATGGGATCCTTTAACCCACCTGACACGAACCAGTAGCTACTGTATACTAGGAAGCTATGCATCCCCCTGGCTGATGTTCAGATAAACACTGCAAATTCCTGTCCTTCCAGCTGCTGGTTTTTTACTTCCTCCTTTGGTTGGAATATTTCTCTTGGCTATTGCATCAAACAGTGCCCATGTTCTGCAACCAGTCGGTACCCTTTATAGTGTGAAATTGCATTCTAAGCCACTACCTTTTACCATACATCCAGAACTTCTGACAGAGTCAAGAAGGAAGCCTTTGGGAGGTGGAGGTGTGACTTCCCAAGTCTGGGTCACAGTTACTGCATAAGTGTAAACATTTTGTATTATTGTGTTTATTTAATGACTATCTTCTTATTTAGGATGTGCAATTTTGACTGCATTTATAGTAACCACATAAAACATCTTTTAAAATTAATTTCTGATTTGGGATAGATTGCTCACTGAGTATGTGCGAAGTTCTAGGTTGGATTGCCAACACCACAGAGAGGAAAATCCAGTTAGAAATCCATTGAGGTAAAGAAAAACATTACCTGGGGGCTGGTGATGTAACTCAGCTAGTGGAGTACTTTTCTAGCATGTGCTCAGAGCCCTGGACTAGGAACATATCCCTAGTGCATCATGGCACATGCCACCCCCCCACCACACACACAGACACCACACACATCTACCATACCACACACACACACACATCTACAACATACACTCACATACATACCACACATACCCATACACACCACAAAGAAATCACACACACCCAACATACACCACACACACACACACACACACACACACACACACACTCACACACACACACATGCTACACACACAAGAAATGTAGACAACAAGACACATCCTGAATATGGTGGTGCCATTCCAGGGACTGAGGTCCGGGAACAACAGAAAAGAAAAAGGAGAAACTGAGCTGGGCACCAGCATCCTTCTCTCCTGCTTCCTGACTGTGAACACAGTGAGCAGCTGCCTCACACTCCTGCACCTCAGCTAGAGCTGCTTTCCCACTGTGTCTTCTTCACAGGGTAGGTGGTCCCTTCAAGCCATGAGCCAAACGAGCCCATCTTTCCTTGCATTGCTTCTGTCAGGTATTTATTTTGTCACAACAGGAAAAGTTACCAACAGAAAAGGTACTAAAAAGTAGAGACTTGGCTGGTTGATGTTCAGTGGATAAAGGTGCTTCCTCCCAAGCCTGATGACCTGAGTTCAATCCCTAGAACCTGCTTGGTGGAAAGAGAACTGACTCCTGCAAATTGTCTCCTGACCTTCATATAGTTAAAAAAAAAATAGAGACATAACTGGGGCATGTATTCATTGAAGTTCCCAACTTGTGGATTAGGGACAGACAGGTCTTAGAAACAGGGTGGATCACCCCTGAAGAACAAGACCCAAGGTTGACCTCTGGCGTCCACACTCAAGCACATAGGCATGCACTTGCACACTTGTACACACATATACACACATGCAGACATATACATGTACATACTCGCTTGGACACATACATACACAGGCACCTGCACACATATGTGCATCCACACAGTCATACACATAAAACGGGGACTTTAGGATTTGTGAAGTTAGAGCCCTCAAAAGTAAGATTTGTGAGCTCACAGAGAAGTGTGAGTCTTGGTCTTTCCTTCGGCCCCATGAAGACACAGGTTTTGTCCCTTCTGTTCTTTGCATGGCAGTGTGCTGAGAGAAGGTGCCATGTAAGAAACAGGCCCTCACCACACACCAATGTTGGGAGATTTAAGTACTTGTCCCTCACAGTTCTCTTGCTCCCCACCCAGCTCTAGAACAAGGTTGAGCAAACAAGGTTGTTCTCATAACTTTCCGGTGCGCAGTGCAGGTGTGCCTTGACCCCAGGGTGGTGCATGACTTCTTCCTATGCTTAGCGCATTCCCTGGCTTGGGTATATAAGCCCATTACTGTCTGTAATAAACAGTGGTAGCAACTTCTTCACTTCTCATGGTGGTCTGTTAAGTGTTTCAGTCCCAACACCCTCCGCCAAGCTCAGTACTCTGGCTGTGCAGGTGCAGTAACCAAGGCTACAGGCCCCATATTCTGATATTTCCAGCTTCCAGGGTTGTAAGAAGTACTTCCTCTGTTTATAAATTGCATAGCCTAGGATATTTTGTTATAGCAGCTGGAACAGGTCCCTAGACATCTAGGGCTAACTACTGGCTAGCTCCACCCTTTGGTCTTCAGGCAAACTTTATTTGTTAGAGTACAAACAAGATATCACTACATAGAGTCACAATGAAGAGGAACGTCTATAAGCTTGATGACACCACAGAGTGTATCTAACTCATCTTTTATTCTTTGATTCCCATTAAAGCCATGCACATCTAGGATTCACTAAGAACTCATTTTCTTTGTTTTTGTGGTGATAGTTCTTGTGTCCAGATCATTTTTTGTAGCATTATTAAGAGTATTGAACTGCAAAACAGAGAAAAGAAGCAAACATTTACACATCTTAATTAACTAAAACTGTTAGCTCAACACATACAGTATACACATTGTATAACATTGAGTGCATATAATATATACATTCAAAGCATAATAATATACAATGAATCAAAGAAAAATAAACAGTCCTCTAACCCCCGGCACCCACAGACAGAGCAATCAAACATTCATTTTGGGGAGGGAGCATGGAGGTCTAGAAACGGTTCCTAGTCACAAATGGAAATGGTCCCAGGTCAGAAGCCTGTGTCCTTGGTACTGGTTGGAACATACCCCTTAACCTCTTGCTCCCTCTGCTGGCCCTCACCAGAATGTGCTCTTCGTTATTAAGAGTATCCCTAGCTACCACATGTCGAGTTCATTGAAATTGCTGGTGATGGACAGGGGACCCGGCAGCTGCCTTTGTGCAGCAGTTGTAATATGAAAGCCTACAGTAACACAGGCATTTCCACTGATTGTGTGTATTCAGGTTCAAGGAACTGCCTGCCCTGAGCTCTCAGGGTGAAGTCTGGCTACCCCACCTATACCCAAGATTTGTACTTTTCTCCCTAGGGCTCCCTGCTACCTCTCTGGTTGCTCCTTTTGACTGTATTTTGCTGCTTTTCTTTCCTCTCTCTCACCCTCTGCACAGCCTCCATCCCTAGCTGGTTCCATTTGTGAATCAGTCACTGTGCAATCCTGTCTTTAGTTGCAGAGCAGAGCTCTGTTCGCCGCTCTAATTAGGCAGCCGCTTATGTCTCCATTTGTGCTTAATTCAAAACTGTAAAAAGCTTTTCAAAATAGGTGTGTACTCAACTTGACAGTTGTGCTAAAACAATGCCTCCAATAAAGAGAAAGCAAGACATACTTGCCATTTTTCTTTACATAATTTATAGAGAACTAACGGCCCCTCCCCCATCGGAAGATAAGGGTCTTTTCAGGAACAATCTTCTTTTAGTAGTGTCATCTGAAGCAGCAAACGTTTCTTGTGCAGTTATTCCAGCCCCTTAGCTTGCACAACAGTGAATGAACAGTGAATTAGGACTTGAGGAGGCTGTCTGCATCCCATAAATAAACAATGAGAGCAAGCCTGGCCATTTCATTCCAGACCTTAAATACACAGTACAGATGGTCCGTGGCATCGCTACATGTGCATAACCCATTTAAGATATGACATTATAGGGTCAGAAACATTAATGTGCTCTCTGTGCCCTTCATTTACTCAAGTTACAAGTTACGAGTTATACTTAACACAGCATCAAAGCTATAGGTCAGGTGAATTACCACAGTCAGTGACACTGAGAAGACAAGGGAATTATCGAATGGCAAGAGGATGAATCCTAAATTGGCCTGGGGATTTATGGCTCTGAGCTTAATCTAATAGGTGCTATTAGCCATTGATTCTTCTCATGGAATCATGAGTAGTAAAAAATCAATTCAAATTCACTTACATACACACATATAAAGGTAATTAAGTGGTCAGCACGTTGACTCATCTGAGAAGTTCAGAGTGTCAGAGATAGATAGTTCTAGGTGCTCAGGAGCTGTTGTGATCAAAGCCTGGGCCCCGGCAAACCTACAACTGGGACAAGACCAGGTGGCGGGCAGAAAAACCTTACTCCTTACATATGGCGCCCACGTGGCTAATAAGAACTTCCACTTAAAATTTAACAAAAGCTTAAAAAAAGGGTATTAGAAACAAAAGAATAGAGACAAGCAAGGCTTCTTACTAACAGCATTTTTCTGGGTTGAACTCTGTTTTGCGAGAGACAAGCAAAGATTTCGAAGCTACTTTAAGGGAGGGTTCCTGACTCAGCATAAGCAAAAAAAAAAAAAAAAAAAAAAAAAAAAAAACAAAACCAGACGACTCTTAAGAAAAAGCACTACTAACAATTTATTGGTGTGTATGAGAACTGGCAATGGCAGTGACCACATCTCCAAGCCGGCAGCATGCTGCTGGATGGCAGCGCAGGCCAAGGTGGTGAGCACAGCTTTCAGTGCTGGCGGTAAAAGTACCTGCCACCATCTTTGATAAACCGCAGCAGAAACAACTATGACTTTCATTTTAGCAATGTTGTTGTTTAACAGATAAAGACTCATGGCTACAAAAAGATAAAGATTTACAGTAAAGACAGATTCACATTAAGTAAAAGCTAAAGGTTTACAGTGTGTTTTAAAAAAATACGTAGGCATGGGGAGAAGAAAAAACAATGGTTTTAAAAAAAACAGAGAACAGCTGGGTGTTGTGGCACACGCCTTTAATCCCAGCACTTGAGAGACAGAGGCAAGCAGATCTTGTGATTTCAAAGTAAACCTGGTATGCAGAGTAAATTCCAGGACAGATAAGAGTTACATGGAGAAACCCTGTCTCAAAAAATAGAAAAGAAACAGAATAATAAAAAGCCACAGATGGAGAAAATTTGTATACTGTACGGTATTATATTGTCTTTGCATTGTTTGACTGCTGAGGAAACAACAACTGTTAAAACAAATGCTGCTGAATTAATTCAATTTATATATTTTAAAAATGCTTTTACTCCAAAATTTAAGTCTAAGGACAAGTTACTGGGGAAAAGGATTTCTATTTTTATTTCCACAGAAAATAAAAAGCTGTGGATTCCTTCCAGACTAATGTGGTTTGAGCAAGCAAGACCCCCTGAAATAGCATTCCTGGTGATCCAACATTCAAAACAGCTTAAACAAGGCAACCTTGCAGACTACAGCCAGGATATCTGCATCTTCTTAGGATTCCCATGACAGCGCCCCCTGTCAGCAGGAAATAGTTTGGAAAGAACGTGGCCCCAATTCCCAAATATTGTTTCTAAATGTTTGTTTTCATTTAAATGGGGTTGGTTATAAATGGTTAATGACCACAACCAATCTTTTTAAAGGTAAAAAGGGGATTATGATATAAATATGAATACTTTGTTTTGGAATGGATTTTCATTTATTGATACAATTTAAGGTCAATTTTGTGATATGTATATTTCTCCTCTTATTTAGATATTGTGTTTGCATAGCTCATTTAGAAATGTAATGTATAAATCAATACAGATTATAGATAGTACCTATGATAGCCGGATCTTATAGTTAAGTTAGTTAAGATTTCTAGATATACAGACATGTATTTGAGATAAATAGGCATTCTTAAACCCTTTCAAAGACCTACAGAATGTGGTATTTAAAATGGTTTAGGGTTTTTCTTGACAGTGAGATATAACTGCTCCTGGCAAGACCACCTGCATCAGAAAGGAAGATGGACATCAAAGAAACTCGTTATAAAGTTTACTTTCAATATGGCAAGACTAGCCATTTGGACAAGATACTAAGCTTGTCTGGACTGTTTGACTTTATGCTGTGTAAATTGGACATGCAGGACCCACAGAAAAGTGACTGCTGATTCAAGATGGATATTGCTACAGAGTTCCTGCTTCATGGAAGAATCTGCCAGACAGTCTGCAGGACACAGAGAAAAGTGATTGACAAACTGCCAATACAAGAAGACAGTTTAAACTTTCCTGCTTTGCTGAAGAGTCTGCCAGACACACTGTGGCCTACGGGCTGAAGATGGAAGATTACAGAACTTCCGGTGACTTACCAGGCAGTGAGTTGTCTCTGTCATTTCTAGAGTTTATATATTATCCTTCTGTGGTCTTTAAAGGAGTTGAAGACAGATAGTTATGGTTATAGTTTTCCTTAGTTTGGATTAAAGATAAGTTACATAGACTTTAGACTCACAAAGATAGAATAGATGATGAAATATTTTCTTCAAATCTTGCTAAATATTAATGGACTAAATATTGTTATTTGATTCTTATTTGATAACTGTTGTGTGATATATTTTTCTATGTTAAGGTTAAAACCCTTCTTTTTTATTTAGACAGAAAAGAGGAGATGATGGGAGATGTCATTCTGTAAATATGTTTCTCATACTGGTTAATGAATAAAGCACTGTTAGCCAATAGGAAAGCTAGATAGGCTAGGAGAGAAGGAAGAAAGAGGAAATAGTAAAGAGGAGTCAAGATGGAGAGACTGGGGAGACCAGACACAGACCCCATTTCCCAGTAAGATTAGATCACGTGGAAGTACTTATATTTGACAGAAATGGGTTAAAACTTAAGACAGTGCTAGCTGATAAGAAACTAGTACCTGGCCAACAGCATTATATCAAATACAGAGTCCCATTGTGTTATTTGGGGCTGGCGCGGCAGCGGGACAAGACCAGCGGCAGGTGGAAAAACCATACTCCTTACATTGTCCTCAGTCCTCAACATGCTTAGCCCTGGTTGAGGTATGACCCTGCCATTATTGACTCATCATTATATTGGCTCTATTCTGTCCTATAAGTTGTGAGAACTGCATGAAATCTCTTTTAGAGAAGTTCAGTCTTTCCCGTCCTCCAGCTGGAGACTCCTGGGAGAACTCTAGTCTCTCAGGGTTCATTGTTTCAAAGAGAACCATATGAGTATCTCTCTTTCAAGCAGCAGTTCTCAACCTATGAGTCCAGACCCCCCCGAGGGTCAAATCTCAGATATCATACATATCAGATATTTACTTTACAATTCATAAAGTTACAGTTATGAAGCAGCTATGAAATAATTTTATGGTTGGGGTCACCACAGCATGAGGAACTGGATAAAAAGTTCACAGCATCAGGAAGGTCGAGAGTCACTACTTTAGAGTGTATTTTTTCCTGCTAAAATGATTGCTGCTAAACCTTTTCTTAGAATGTCAGTAAAGACCCATGGGATAATTACTTCTGGCCAAGAGACTAGACTCTGGCCTGCATAGAGACTATTCCCATTGGGTAGCTCAACCATCTAACCCAGGGACTACCCCTCAGGAAGTAGGGATTGCCCCTAGAAAAGTAGGTTCTTGGGCCATGCTAAAGACACAGGTAGAATAATTATGCTTTTAATGAGGTAACATGCATTTCCTTCCCAGAATCTCTGCTTTCAGCATAGTGTTTTACAGAATGTGGCCACACTGCCTTGTGAGTATGTCCAATTCTATGTTACTGAGAAAAATGGACGTGAGGGAGCAGGAAGATTGAGTTGGGGGCAGAATAGAGGAGAGCAAGAAAAGAAATATCATAATAGAGGGAGCAATTATAGGTTTAAAGAGAAATCTGGCACTAGGGAAATGTCCAGAGACCTACAAGGATGACCCCAACTAAGAATCTAAGCAATAATGGAGAGGCTACCTTAAATGCCTTTCCCTGATAATGAGATTGATGACTACCTTAAATGCCATCCTAGAGCCTTCATCAAGTATCTGATGGAAGCAGAAGCAGACACCCACAAGTAAACACTGAGCCAAACTCCTGGAATACACTTGCAGAGAGGGAGGAGTGATGAACAAAGGGGTCAAGACCAGGCTGGGAAACCCACAGAAACTATGCACAGAAACCCACAGACATGAGCAAGTGGAAGCTCATGGACCCAGACTGTTAGCTGGGAAACCAGCATAGGACTGACCCAGACCCCCTGAATGTGGGTGTCAGTTAGGAGGCCTGGGCAATCTATGGGGTCTCTGGCAGTGGATCAGTATTTATCCCTAGTATAGGAATGAACTTTGGGAGCCCATTCCACATAGAAGGATACTCTCTCAGCCTAGACACATGGTGAGGGCCTAGGCCCTGCTCCAAATGATATGACAAACTTTGAAGATCTCCCATGGAAGACCTCAACCTCCCTAAGGAGCAGAAAGGGGATGGGATATGAGGTTGGGGGACAAGGGAGGAGGGGAGGGAGAGGGAACTAGGATTGTTGGGATTGACATGTAAAACAAGCTTGTTTCAAATTTAAATTAAAAGGTGGGGAGAGTGCCCATCCTGCATGCAGATGGGGAAAAAAAAAAACAGTCTAAGGGAGAAAGAGCTGGTTTTCCTCCAAGTTCAAGGGTACAGTCCATTGTGGAGAAGAGAGTTCTAGAGTACAGTCCATCAGAGAAAAGGGAGTTCTAGGGTACAGTCCATCATAAAGAAAAGAGTTCTAGAGTACAGTCCAACATAGAGAAGAGAGTTCTAGAGGACAGTCCAACATAGAGAAGAGAGTTCTAGAGGACAGTCCATTATGGAGAAGAGAGTTCTAGAGGGCAGTCCATCATGGAGTAGAGAGTTCTAGAGTACAGTCCATCATGGAGAAGAGAATGTAGTAGCAGGAGCCTGTGGCAGCTCACTTTGCACCTACAATCAGGAAACAGACAGATTAAGTTGGTGTTCAGCTTGCTTTTCCCTTTTCATTCAGTACAGGACCCAACCCAGGGAATGGTTCCATCCATGTCCTTAGTTCATTTAACCTAATCTAGAAACTCTTCCATAGATGTGGTCAGAGGTTTGTGTCCTAGGTAATTCTAGATCTTGTCAAGTTGACAATGCTACCATGTCAGTTATGGGTACCATGTGTGCCCCTGTTATCTGCAGAGGTCAGAAGAAGGCATCAGGTCCCCAAGAACTGGAGTTATGTGAGCCAATATCTGAGTGCTGGGAGCTGAACCTGGGCCTTCTGCAAGAGCATAAAATGCTCTTTATCACTGAGCCATCTCTCCAGCCTAGGGTTCATATTCTAAAATCAAGAAAACCACAATAAACCATAAATATGAAAGCTACATAATGTACAACATAAAATGAAAATGCAGACCCATTATTAAAATTATTAAGTATTTAAAGGTAGGGAGAGCAGAACATGAAACAAAGTAGAGAGGCTATCTAAGTACAAGGACCTGTGAGACAGCACACATCATCTATGAGGTTCTACTGGCTGATAGAAAAGAAATACAATCACTTTAGAGGCCAAGTGACCACAGGTACACAAAATAAAGAAATGTGAAAACAGCCCCGTGGCAGTAGGGACTGTGATGGTTAACCTCAATTGTCAAGTTTTTGGGTCTGGAATTGACTAAGAGACACACCCAATGGAGTCTTTAAGGATCTTTCCTGAGAGGATGAACTGAGGGCAGAGGGCCTTCCCCCTAGTTGGCAGCATCTTCTAATGGCAGCCCAGGCACAGAGGTCCAGTGCTGGCCTGCCTTTGCTTCCTGCTGCTGAGTACATCTATCCCATTGTCACTGATGCCATCCTTCCCTGCCATCAGTCCCCAGCTTCTTAGCCTTACAATGTAAACTGGAGGCCAGTAGCTTTCTGTGTCAGACAGGGACTGTGCCCGTCATGCAGTGTCAGATTTGGACTGTTAAGGCAACCAGCTCTGTGGACTGAGCAAATATGGTTTCTCAGATTTTCCAGCACACAAATAATCATTATTGGACTACCCAGTCCCTATTATGTAAGCCAGTCTAATAAATCCCCATTTACAATGCACAGAGTATTTTACCATTCATCCAATCTGCCAGTTTGGTTGCTCCAGAGAACCCAGACAATATAGGAAGCTAGTCTTGAAAGCTGAGAATGGCTTCTCTCCTGTTTAAGCTGACCTGAAAGTCAGAAAAAGAAGTCAGCTGTATCATGACCCAGGGGGCAGTGTATCCAAGCAGGAAGAGGGTATGAAGCAAAGTCGCTCAATGTGTCCCTGATGGAATTAAGAAACAATGGAGGTAACTGCCTGGGCCTGCTTATCTGTAGTCCATATCTAGGTGTGACTTCTAGCACCATGCTTCATGAAGAAGAAACCTAAGGTTTAAAATCAATAAGCAAAATTGGTGCCTGTTCTTTGGCATGAAGTCAGTGAAAATCCATCTTGGTAGCATCAAACTCTAACCCACAGTTCTTAAGGAGGATGACACAGCATACTGGTGTTTCCCAAACATGTCCTGGATTCTGTTTAGTTTATTCTGCTGCAAAAGAACACACAGTATTTGTCAGCATGGTGAATGAAGGGATGGGTGGGTGTGGAGGTGTAGAATTCAATTTGAGTTAGTATTAAGAAACACTCCATCATGACACCCTCATCCAAAGCCCGCCAGGTTGGATCTTCAGAGGATGTGTGTTTCTGAGAGTGCCACCCTCTGAGAAGGGGACTGAACCGAAGCTAAGAGTACAAGTGACTAGTGTGTCACTCAGACATCTCAGGTGCCTCTGAGCTGGAGTGGACCTATGTTGCAATTGCTGCTTGCTGGCTGGGTACCTCTTAGGCCTTTTAAGACTCTAATAATCATAAGGTTCTGGGAACTGAAAAGAATGCGGGACCATCTCTAGACAACATTTACCAGGACCATATAGGTGAAAGAGTCAAGTGTCTGTCTGTTCTAACAGTTCCCTTTGCAACTGCAGAGACCCAGGCGAAAGAAGTAGGGTCTCCATTACAGCTAACACTCTCAGAGTCCTGCGAAGGTGGTGGCTGAGTCAGAGAAATGAGGGCTGCCAGAAGAAACCCCACAGGAGTTACTATAAAATCAATGCCAGTGCTTGAGAAAATTGAATCCATGAGACCAGAGACTATTAACAAAAGGGGAGGAAATCCACATTTTCCATCACTTGCCAAAGCAGAGTTACAAACAGTGGAAGAGGGCCAGTGAGCCCGGTTGACAGGGAAAGCGAAGACACCAGATTGCATGAATGGTGGGAGTCTGGATGTCTCCCAACGTTTCTGTGTGAGACTTTTCATTGTTTTGAAGAAAAAAATAACTCTGAGAAAATAAGCTTAAAAGAGGTTAAGATTTACTTGGATTCAAGAGGTCTCAACCTGTAGCCATTACTTTTAAGCCTAAGGCAAGACAGAGGCATGCTAGCAAGGGTAGAGCTCTTCCCTGAGTAATGGCCAGGAAATGTTGCCTGGGTCCAATAATTTCACCTCTAAGGCTGCACTCTGGATGTTCCCCAACCACCCCTCTTAATCATGGCCTTAGTTCTGAAAGCCGCAAGACAACAGAACTCCAGAGTTAGCCCATTGTTACTGGCTACAATATCCAGACCAAGTGAATTAAGTGCTTCCTGCCAGTTGAGAATATGGAAGGGCCACCTAGAGGCAAAGGGCTTGGAAGGAAAGGCAGTAACATGCCCCACAGTGGACTGCCTCACCCCCACCCAAGATCCAACTATGACATTTTAAACTATAGCAGCTTTTCCTTTCTTTTAAAAATGACTACTTGGAATTTTCATATATAAGTATATTTTGATGAAATTCTTCCCTACTCCCTCCCATTCAGCTTCTCCTATATGCCCCGCCCCCATCACCTTTCCTTCCCAACTGCAATGACTTTAATGTACTCTATTGAGCTAGAATTACTAATGCTTCTGGCACCAGACTTGCCCTCCAATGAATTCACATTAAATGATTTGAAGTGGACACCCTCCAGTTATAGGGTCTTCAAATAAAGAGTACTGTATTATTTTTTTGTCACTACTCCCTGTTCTGGTCAGGAGTAGGTAAAGCCAGGGGTTGGGGACAAGACATTGCTTCCAAAGGCATATTCCCCAGTAATCTAATTCCTCCAATTTACCCCCACCACTTCCCAATAATGCCAGCAAATTATAAATCCATGAGTTTATTAATGGATTAATCTAAAGATGGGGCCAGGACCCTCATGATCCAATCATTCTCCAAAAGTCTCACTTGTGGGGACTTGTGGAGAGATGCAGTAAAATACTTGCAGTAAAAACATGAGGACCAGAATTCAAATCCCCTAGCATCCACAAAAACCAAACAAGCAACAAAACAAACAAACAAACAAACCAGCTGGAGATCAGCAGGATACACTTATCATCCTAGAAGTAGGAGATGAGAAGATGACTGGAACTTGGTGGCAGTTATTCCAGCAAAATAGATGAGGTCCAGATTCAGTGAGAGACCCTGCCTCAACAAGATGAAGAGTTATTGAGAAAGACAGCCAACATTGACTTCAGGCCTTCACACTTGTGCACCCACACATACCATATGAGTACATACCACACATGTGCTGGCTCCCAGCACTACTGCATTAGGAATCAACCCTTCAACATGTAAGTCTTTTTATTTTGTTCTGTTGTTTCTTGAGACAGTTTCATTATATAGCTCTGGATGTCTTGGAACTTGCTCAGAAGACAAGCCTGGGACTCACAGAGATTCATCCATCTCTGCCTCTCCATTACTAGGATCAGAGGTTGTGTACTACTGTACGTCATGTTGCGTGAGCCTTTTGAGGGGACATTTCACACTCAAACAAGGACAGTTTGCATGAATGTTTCCCAGTTATTGGTATGTAAACACTTGGTTGTTTTAAATGACCAGGCCATGCACATGGTCTTTTGGGATCATATCTGTTTCTCAGTGGCCTTCATACTCACTGTACTTGTTGAACTGCCAGTCTGTGTGAACACTGTTCAGTCTGGGTTCAGTCATGTGAGGGATAATTGTCCATACAACCATGTGCTTTGACAGTGATGGAAGCTATCGCTGAATCAGCATCCACTCATCCTGTACAATACATCTCTTTCCGGTTCTTAAAATACTCACCAGGGCTTGGAAACTTTTTTAATTCTTTCAAAATGAGTATTGAGGGAAGATACTGTATCTCCCTGTAGAGCAGTGAGAGGCCTCTGGGTGGAAGGAGGCATTAGCCAATGTTCTCACTGCTGTTTGTGCTTTCATTCTCTGAGGTGAAAGTCAAAGTTTATTGAAAGCCAGTTACATTCCAAAATATTCCCCACATTTGCTTTTCTTGGCTTGAAAGTTTAGTCATTTGTTTACAAGAGATCTCCAAAACTGATTATTTTGTAATTGTTTTGAAAAAAAAGTGGTTATACTTGTAACATTGTTCTACAAAGATTTCTGACTTGGCTTTGAAAACATTAACTTCCCATTACTGTTCTCAACAAAAAGACAGCTTATAATTTAAAAAGCTAGTAATAATTCTACCTTTATCTTTAAAAATCTATACTGTATGTATTCGTATGTAAAGAATAAAATTTGAAATGGTATATATAAAAATGTTACATCATCTAGGGGTTAATATGTCTTTTTTCCTTTTTGGAAATGGGGTATTATTAAGTCCAGGCTAGCTGCAAACTCAATATGTAGTTAAAGATGACCTTGAGTTTCTGATCCTCCTGCCTCTTCTTCCCAAGTCTGGGATTATAACCATGTGCTACCTTAACAGATCTAGTTTATATACCCTTTGGGATCAGACCCAGGGGAACATTCTACCAACTGAGCTACATTCCCAGCCCATGGTATTCCTTTTGGAGGGTCATATTTTTCTGTACTGATGTATGTTACTTGTAGTATAAAGAGGGTAAAAGAGAAAACTAACCCAGGTCCACTGTGGGTTAGGATCTTAGCTGTTAGTAGATGGCAGATACACTCTTGACCTAAGCAAAGATAGCTGAAATGATTGTAAAGGCTTTGTGGAAGGATCTGTCAGAACTGATGGGTCAACAGGACATGATATATCACTCAATGAATGGCAGGTGAGACGCTATTTTCACTATTAAACATGAAGGAAAAGATAGAGAATAAAGCCCAAGGCTGGCAGGGCTGAAAACAGGAGGTACAGAGGTCACTTCCCATGGCCTTGCTTTCTTTACCTTATCTGAATCCCATTGAACCCAGGCTAGGCATCACCAAGGGTCAGCCTCAGGCCATAGAGCAGGCCAGGGAACAAAGGGGATGATGGACAGACAGATGGAACACCACACCGCACCAGCTGCACTATAAGGATGTTTGCCTGATGTGGGCTGTAACTCTTCTATGGCTTCACAATTAAAAAGAAAAAAAAAAGTACTTTTTTATTGCCCTGTATTTTCTTTTCTTACCTCTTCATAGAATTGAAATGAATTCTGTGTCTGACATAGATGATTAACAGGAGAGCCCTGGGGGTGGACTATAGTTTAAGTATTTTTAAAGATAAACAGGAGGGTCATCTTTTTTCTTGGTCTAGCCTTCACCCTTTATAAAGAACTTTACGTCCTCAGATCTGTGTGATGGAATCAGCAGTAACTGTTTCCTTTCCATGGGATGAGCATGTGACTGAGTCTGGCTAGTCAGCCTGCTCTGTGTCCCTGGATGTAAGAATAAGCAGGTACATGACCCACTGAGCCACTCGGAGCTCTTTCCTAGAGACTTGACATGAAGTCTGGGAAACAAAGGGCTTTTTTTTCTTTTCCTTCTTATATCACAACCTTAAGTGTAAGTGATGACATTTTTCACTGTGTAGAGAGCCTGTTGGTGGAGGGTGATGCGCTGGAAGAAGAGAAAATGGAAAGACAAAGAACATCGATTCCAGACAACATTATATTTAAGCACTTGGACTTTGCACTTACCGGAAGCTAGCAAATGGCCTGGACAGATCTGCTTTATACATTAGCAATCTCTGTACATGTTATTTTGAAGTGTATTCCTCACATTTGAAGCTGAAAAGGCCTTGACACACAGCCTCAGGTGTGGAGGACAAGGGACTGGCAGCAAATGTTCACTGCACACCCATCAATATTGTTTTCATCTCTTCTTATGATAAATGTGGAGGCAAATGATGCTTTGTTGTTCTGCAGGTAAATGAGAGATTTGGCGGATGACTCTAGGGGATTAAGTTGTCAGCCAGAAAAAATCCCCACTCACCTGCAAAAGCTCATAAAATAATCATGCAATGTGACATCAACCAGGCCAGTTTATAGTTGGAATAATTCCCACACTGGAGTAATGGGCACACACTTATTTCATTCCAGACCAAATATAAGTCCCTATACCACTATGACACTTCCAATTTCCTCCTTTCCTGCTGAAGAAACACACACAGCCAGGGTAATTAGCTATACAATGTCACATGACCGGGGAAGGACTGAGGATGAGATTCTCAGTCAATGTCATGTCTATTCTATGACCGAATGTGGGGCAGGTCAGGGCTTGTGTTTCCCCATTCACAGATAAGTGCATGGGCCACCTAAATGATTCTTTTTTTGTGTTTTGTTTTGTTTTGGTTTTAGTTCTGCAATTGATTCTGTTTTTGTGTTTTGTTTTGTTTTGGTTTTGGTTTTGCAACAGGGTCTCACTATGTAGCCCAGGCTGTCTTTAGATTTCTTTGGAGAACTGGGAGCACTATGCCCATCTTAGACAATATTTCATAGAGTCTCTGTTTTAGATTGCAGGAGCTAGTGGTGAGAAATTCTCTCTCTTTCTCTCCCACTTTCTCCCCTTCTCCCCTCTCTCTCTTTCTCCCCCCCCCTATACATTTGTGCAAGTGCTATATGCACATATATGTACACATGGCTTATGTCTAGTACTGTGTCATATACTTACTGTCTCTTTACTGGTTCAACCCTATAAAACATGCCACTAGCATCTGATTTTACAGATCAGGAACTGTACCTTGCTGCAGTAAAGGAGCCTAGGTTAAGCCATTCATCCAGTGTGCATTTATTATCTCTCTTTGAGCCAGGATACTTTGTGGAGTCCTGAACCATGTGATGATGACATCATATGCCTCTAATTTCTGTTGTCTCAACACTCAGAGCAAGGAAATAATGTGAGCGGACTGACCCTCCCCTCATTCTGTCCGCCAGCCCCAAATAGCAAGTGGAATGTGAATATGTGAAGCTTGCAGGGCTACTTGGCTCAGGAAAAAGAAAGAAAAGCAGAAGATGTTAGGAAACAAGTTAAGGTGCTGTGTCACTGTCAGTGGCCATGATAGTGATATGTTTAAATGTATTACTTTCTGCTAGTTTAGGGATTACACAAAAGCTACCTAAACACATTTCTTTGATTTCTTTTAGGCTGGGACTTGAGTCTGAGGCCTTACACTTGCATGAGCTACACCTCTACCCCATTTAACATGGGGTTTTGAGAGTTCTATCACCTATCCCCTGCTTCTCCATGCTGAACCTCTCCATGCTGAACCTCTCCATGCCTTTCAGACTCTGTTCTGGACACTCAAGTCTCTGCTGTTCTCTGTTTAAAGGTCTTACCTGTGCACTTTCCACTGCTGGGCCAGTCTCCCCTTATCCTGCCACACCCTTTACTAAGGCTTTTCTGGTCTTCACAGGGCACTTGGGACCATTTATCCTAATCACCTGATGATCCTTTCCCATGTGCCTAGCAAGGATCCAGTTTCAAACGTGTCCAAGCTGCTGGCCATTGGCAACTTGGGTCCCAAGAAAGCTGTGAATGTGGCTCAATACAAAATCATAAGCTTGCTTAAAACTTGGTTGTTTGGGAGGGTTTTTTTTTTTTTAACCTGATTAAATCATTCTCGAGCACAAAGCTGGTAGATGCCTATGCTCTGTTATAGGGTCAAAAGTTTGGACATGCCTGAGAACTCAGTCTCAGTTTATGTGATTTCATTTTCTCAAGCAGCTGATGATCCCATTAAGGATAGAGACTCCCTTGTTTTTGTTTTGTTCATTAAAAATACATTTCGTTCAGTTGCAAATGTAGAGCTAAAAATCTATTGATTTGAAAAAAATGAATGAAAGAATGAATACACACATGTATGAAGTTGAGATGCAATTAAGAACCCAGTAGGCATCTAGTCCAGTTAGAAGCTACTCTATCAAGTTTACCTTTAGCTTATTTTCGTTGTCTCTCTAGTATACAGCTAGCTCTCCTGATGACACAGCTTCAGATTTGGTACACCTGGCAAAGAGCTCGACTGCCTGCATTCCTCACAAGCTCTGTAGTGCTGTTGAGGCTGCTGGCTCAAGGTCCATACTTTGAATTCCAGAAGTCTAAGCAGTATCTTGTAATTACGGGAGTATATTAGCTTAGGGCTGCACATCCAAACATGCTTCTGGCTACAAGTACCGGAAAGCCCAGTTCGATGGGGCTTACTTCAGACTAATGGAATGTCTATATAGCTTAATACCCATGGTCCTCACTTCCCAAAAGGCTGAAGAGAACTGGGTTCATGAACTTAAGATTGGACTAGGCAACATAGTAAGATCGTGGTTTAAACATTACAAAATGGCTTAATTTAAAAGTTACTTCCTAGTCAGGGTATGGTGATACATGCCTGTAACCACAATACTTGGGAGGCAGAGGCAGGTGGATCTCTCTGAGTTTGAGGCCAACTTAGCCTACATAGTGAGTTCTAAGACAGTCAGGGCTAAATAGAGACCCTGTCTCTAAAAAAAAGAAAGAAAGAAAAGAAAAAATAAATAAAAGTTCCCACATAACCCACATTGGTTGAATTAGCTAAGAGATGGTTTATTCTCTTGATGCTGAGAGAACCAAAAATCTCTTTTCTGCCAGGTGATGCCATTTGGAGCAATAATTGCTCTAAAAATATGCAGCCATTTTACCACTGTCAAGGAAGTCAGCTGTGGGAAGAAAAGGAAGCTCAAAGATTAGCATCGTGGCAGAAACAAAGCTGAACCTTGATTAAACCCTGTCTGAATTCCATCGTGTTAGCCTTTTCAGTCATGTGAAAAATAAAATCGTCTTTATTGTCCATTTTTTGTTTTATCTGTTAAAGATAGCCTCACTCTATAGACCCATAGGTCAAGCGGTCTTTGAATTTGCAGCAATATGCTTGACTCAGCATCCCAAGCACTTGGATTATAGGTGGGAACCTAGGTACCTGACTTACTTTATTTTACAGACTCTTGTTATGTAGCCCAGACTCACCCTGAAGTTGTGATCTTTCTACCTCAATCCTCCCTAGTACTCGATTTCTAGGCCTGACTTAGAGACATGGAGGGGAGTTACCACCGATACTTAGCAGGGTGGCAGTAAATATCTTACAATGAAAAGAAACAAACTCCCAACAAAATATTACTCAGAGCACAATGTCCAAGTATGAGGAACTAAACTCAATGTAAAAATAGAACTCATGTAAAAATACCATGCAAGGATGTGGTATCACACATTTGAAGCGGCAGAGAAAGGCTCACTCACCCTGGAGATCATTGGCCAGCCAGCCCAGACTTCTTGGTAAGTTCCAGGCCAATGAGAGACCTTGTCTCAAAAAACAAGGTGGATGGCACCTGAGGCATGATACTCAACACCCACTTCCCCCCTAGATCCATGATTTATATATAGTAGATTTTGGAACACTGGTAGATGAGCATAACAGAACATATCTTCAAGCTTTAGTGTACCTGAGAACTAACATGGATGCTTGTTTAAAATGAAGGTAACCTAAACCTCATACTGAAGGGCTGTGCACCCAGCTGGATGCTGACATTCAATCTGATAAAACTTCTTGAGATATACCTGTTCCTTGGAACACACTCTGTTTCCAAAGGCACAGACTTAGAAGCGGAACTGTACTCTCAGGTTTGAGCCTAGGTAAAGGCCAGAAATATCCTCAGGAGAGGCACCATCTTGAGCCAGGAACACATCTCCTGGTGGAATTCCAGGCACCAGGAGTGGGCGGGGAGATATTTTGGGCTGCACTGCTAAGACCCTTGCGGCTCCTCTGTTCTCGCTGTGGTGGGTCTTGTGAAGCCAAATGCAAACCCCAGCTGGTTTCTGATCTTGTCTCCTCTGAGAAAAGCTGGTCTGAAAACAAGGTTACTGTTTCCAAGGCTCTGAAGGAGCTTTGGGGGTTTTATTGACATTCATTTTTATAGCTCTGAGGAGGTTATTTCTATCCTTTCTGTCAGTAATGTGAGATAAGTTGGAAAGAAAATGAGATTCCCCCAGGAGTACGCAGTTTAGCCAAGTCCTGTAATGTCATTGTGAATTCTGAAGAGATTTATGGAGCCAGTCTGAGGGGTACCCTCAGAAGCTCTGTGTTGGGTCTATCTGTCTTCACTGCAGGGTCTGGATGTGAAAGTGGGTGCTAAAGTCAAGTGAGAGATCGCAGGCCTCACCAACTTCGGCCACCCCTCAATCCCTCATACCTGCCCCCAGGAGAGAGACAGTGCAGCAAACAGACCCACCTTGCAGCAACTATAGCAGAGAGCTGGCTGGAACCGCTTCTCCTGGCTGCTGGCATTGTTTTGGCAGAGCTGATCCTTAAAATAGCACAGTCTGGATGCCTTCTGCTTGGTTTCTGCAGGGTTATGCCCTGTGCAGGGTTCTTCCGGACTTCCTGTCGCCTGGGAAGAGGCCACAGTTTGGAAGAGGAGGAAAACAAAAGGCGTGGGGATTTGGAGGCAAGGCATGGTGTTGAAATTTTGCCTCTGTGTCTGCCTGGCTTTGGCTGCTCTGGGAAGTCACTCAGCCCTGGCTCAGAAGGCTAAGAGCCACAAACTTGCTTACAAAATGGAGACAGTCTCAAACCGGTCTTGTGGAACTGAAGGGTGGATCCAGCTCTCTGATAAAGGATGGCATGAATTCCCTCTCTATATACAAGCTGAATTCTCTTTTATACTACTTGTGACTTGGAAATCTTAGTGGTTTATTGGCCACTTTGAGCCAAGGAGTCACTGTGTAGTTCTTGCTGGCCTTGGATTCACAGAACTCCACGCGCTTCTGCACTCCATGTGCTAGGATTGAAGGTGTGAGTCACCCACCACACCTGACATGAGTTGGCATTTTGACTTAACAATCTTAACCCTGGATCGATTAATTTACCATTTCTCTTTTGTCTTTGATTGACAGCTGTCTCCCCACCAGAGATCCGTACAGAGCACTCACCTATTCTTCAAGCATGTCTCAAGCAAGCAAACAAATGAATGAGCAAAAAATGTGTTCAAGTTACCATGAGTCTTGAAAATGCCTTATTTTAGAGTTAGAAATTATTTGTTTGCAAGAAACCAAAGCCCAACCAAACTATATGAATTGAAAGTGATAATCAAGCCTGGAAGTATGGCTAGGTCTCAAGGGACTATATGTAAACTGAAAACTTGGCACATTGAAATTAGCCAAGTTTGTTTGTTCAACCTCTCTTTCTCTGTCCCTTTCTCCACCCCTCCTCGTTTCATCCCCCCCCCCTTTCTGTCCTCATCCTTTCTGAAGTTAGATCTGTCTTCTTTAGCTTTGTATACACTCCTGAACTTTGATCTTATCTGAGGCCAGATCACCTCAGCTGGTCCTTGGACATGGTCTATGTTGTCATTATCATTGGTGGCATTGAAATGGATTGGTGTCGGCTCAGGACCTTCAGGACCAAGTTCTCAGCACAGAGAAGATTTATTTGCCCCAAAGGGACAAAGGACAGGGAAAAGAGACAATGACAGGAGATAGAGCATGAGGGACAAGAGGAAGGAACAAGGAAGAGTGGGGAAGGGTTTTTGTCTTAGGGGAGGGGACATGGTAAAGGACTGCCTCTGGATAGAGAGGTAATAGACATAGCCCATATGAAAATGGTTAGAAAGGTAAAAGGGGAAGCCCCATTTTAGGATTGGGTGTTTAATTTTGATTGGACATGTTAATTAGGTGAGCCAATGGGAGCTTTTGACTGCTGGACTTCAATACTTTGATAGCTGGCCTCAGGAGGAGGAAATGGCCAAACAGGGAATAGACCTTGGTGGCTAGCTTTAGGAATGTAATCTGATGGTTTCTAACATGGCACAGGGATGAGGGGAGAAGGGCAAGGCCTGCCAGAGTTAGGCTGGCCAGAGTCCCTTCAACCACCACAGTCATGATTACTATTTGTGGGGCTGAGAATCCATCTTCCAGTTTTACAAAATCCTGGTATTAGTTTCTTTTATGTAATTATAACAAAAGTGCTAATGTTAGTAATGTAAAAGATGAAGGGTTTCTTTGGGACCACTGTTTCAGAGGGCTCAGTTAATAGTCCTTCTGGGACCCCTTGATTTTGGGTTTGTGGAGAGGCTCAGCATCATGGAGGAGGAGGCACATGTGGAGGAGCTGCTTTACCTCACGGTGGGCATGAAGAAGAGCAGGCTACAAAAATGGGGTCACAGGCAAGGTATGATGAAGGACCCATCCCTTAGGTCGTTAGTTGTGAGTCTAGCCTTCAGTAGCTGAGCCATCTCTCCAGAAGCCTCTCCTTAAAGATTTATTTATATGTTTTATGTATGTGGGTGTTTTGTCTGCATGTACATTTACACACCAGAAAGTGGCATTGGACCTCAAGGGACTACCATTATAGATGGATGCAAGCTACCATGTGGTGGCTGGGAATAGAACTCAGGACATTTGGAAGAACATCAGTGCTCTTAACCACAGAGCCATCTTTCCAGTCCTGAAGGACCCATCACTAACTATCCATTTTCTGGTGGTTTGAATGAGAATGGCCCCCACAGGCTCATCTGTTTGAATGCTTGGCCCCCAGTCAGTGAAACTATTTGGGAAGGATTAGGAGGTGTGGCCTTTTTAGAGGGGTGTATCACCAAGGAGAAGCTTTCAGAAGCCACTCTTGGTTATTTCTCTCTCTCTCTATTTCTCTCTCTCTCTATCTCTCTCTCTCTCTCTGACTCCAAATTGCAAATAAGGATGTAAGTTTTCAGTCCCAGCTCCAGTGCCATGCCTGCCTGCCTGTTTCCACTCACCACACTGTGATGGTCATAGGCAATAAAGCCTCCAATTTAATATTTTCTTTTGTACATTGCCTTGGTTGTGGTATCTCTTCACAGCAATAGAAAAATAACCAAGACACACTTCTTCCAGTTAAGGCCCACTTTCCAAAGTTTCTACCACCTCTAAAAATATCAGCAGAAGCTGGGGACCAGGTGTTAACACATGGACCCATGGGGGATTTCATGTCAAGCCACTAACTGTCTCTAAGCCCCAAGACACACTTTTAGAAAATAATAAAGATCTTAGCTTAATAGATAAGTAGATGTCCGGTCCAATGAGAGATGCTGGAAGAAGAAGAAGGAATCCCCATGGCCTCTCCTACTGTACTGTTCAGGTCCGTAGGAGCAGGTGCTCAGAGGGTGGAACTGAGGCTGAGAAGGGTTGTTGCTAAGTCTTGTTCATAGCATTGATACTATGTTAAGTTCTGGAGAGCCATTCATCCACCCATTAGTTAAAAAGGGAAAATGTAGTAATGTCTTGTTTATACTCTAACAATAAAGTTTGCCTGAAGACTAGAGGGCAGAATTAACCACTAGTTAACCATAGAGGTCTGGAAGTCTGTACGGAAAGACAGGAAGTGATATGGCTGGGTGGAGAGAGACCTTTCTAAGGCAGGAGGAGAGTCTCTTTTCTGCTGGGAAGTTAGCAAGGTAAGATATGACTGTGGCTCTCTCATCTCTCTGATCTTTCAGCATTTTCCTCTATTTCTGACTCTGGGCTTTTATTAGTAAGCTTATTAGAATTCCTGCTACATAGTTAGTTAAATTAATTATTAATTTATTGCAGACATTTTCTTAATGTCTACTATGCCTTTTGTGTCAGTCAGTTCCCCATACGCTGAAATAAAACTGTAATAGGGAAGCTGGCAAGTACCCTCACCTTCTAGAGCCTTCTACCTGCAATACAAACATTTCTACATTCTAGCAAACAAGTTCATGGGCAAGAGAGCTGCAGGGTGATGTGTAGAAATTATCAACATGACATCATGACATAAGATGATGTGGCCACATCTGGAAAGGTTAATTTTGAACTATCATTCCAGGGACTTTTTTTATTCTGATCTAAAGAACTAAAAATACCACAAAGTTCCATGATTTTAAGAAATGGATAAATGTAGAACCCTGACTATTTCTTATATTTTTCCTATATGGAAAGATATTTGGAGGCAAAGTAGCTCATTTAGGGTTGAAGAAAGGACAAACAAGCTATTCAGTCACTCTTTGTGGCCCTCTTTTGGAACCTTTTGAAGCTGAGTGGCTCCAAAGCATATAATCTTTCAATTGTAATGGTCTCTGTTTGCTTTGTTCAATCACATAACACAGCTTCAGATAGAGAACTCAAATAATGTTACGAGCAGGTTTTCTCACAGGCCTGGTCCCAGACCCACGGGCCCCAAATAACACTCAAAGATGTTGTATTAGATATAAAGCTGTTAGCCTGTTACTAGCATTTCTTATTGGCTAGCTCTGTCTTAAATATTAACCCATTTCTATATATCTAAGTATTTCCATGTGGTTTTATCTTACCAGAGAGAGGGGCCAGAATTCTGCTCTCCCTGTCCTACATCTTGAATCTCTTCCCTACTACTTCCCGAATCCTCCTTGTCTCCTAGTCCCACCTATGTTGCTTTTCTATTGGCCAACATTGCTTTATTCATTAACCAATAAGAGAAACATGTTTACAGAATGACATCTCCCATCACCCAGGCACCTCAACTCCAGACCTCTCGAGCTTTTCCTGATACTGTCCCACCAGTAAGATGGCAGATTAGAGGCCATTTCACTGTGACTCAGTGAATAGTTAGTTAGGGCTGTCTAGAACAGGATGGTAGAATGACTCACTATATGTTATAGAGGGATTTATTACACTGGATTACACATTAGGATCTGGATAGCCCAACAGTGGCTGTGTGCACTCTGGAGAGGCCAAAAAAACAAACCCATGGCTGCTCAATCTAACTCTGGAGGCCTGGAGAATTACTGTAGTCACTGTCTTCACATTGGAAAGGTGAATAAGCTGGATTCTGATAGCTGCGAGGGACAGCAATGTAGCACAAATTCTAACTGGTCTAACTGGTCTTAATACTAAAACCTTGGAGTCAGCTATGGCTGGGGGAATGGGTGGGAGGGGAGCTGAAAGTTCAGAGAAGCAAAGTAGCCAGCCACTAGCTCTTACCTCTCCTTCACACTGAATGGGCGATCCTGTCTCCACAAATCCTCAGGCCAAATGCTCTCTCTATGAAACCTCATATGAAACTATATCCTCAGGCTGCTTGCCTAGACTACACGGCTCCTCAGACTACCTTGACTGCCATGAGCTTCTGTCTCCTCCTGACTTATATTCCTCTCTCCACCCAGTCATATCCCTTCCTGTCTCTACCTCCTTAGTGATGGGATTAGAGGCATGACACCCCGAGTGCTGGGATCACATTGTGTGAGCTCTGTTTCTCTTTTAGACTGGATTAATTTCATGTAGCCTAGGATGAACTTGAACTCACAGAGATCCATTCACCTCTGTCTCCCAAGTGCTGGGATTAAAGGTGTGTGCCACCACTGCTTGACCTCTATGGCTAACTAGTGTGGCTAGCTTTGCACTCTGATCTTCAGGCAAGCTTCATTTGTTAGATCATAAACAAAATGTCACCATAGAGCCACAGTGGCAGTAACAATATAGACTCAGTGACCATCAGGAAGCAGGCAGGCAAACATTGCTTTTTCTTCACCTCTTTATGTCTGAGGTGCCACACCCTATGGGGGAGGGTCTCCTCTCAGTTCATCCATCCTTGAAATGTCCTCATAGACTGTTCCAGGGATGTATCCCCTAGTCAATTCTAGATCCAACCAAGTTGACAATCAGAATTAATTATCATATCCAGTTACAGAGAAGAGGCAATGTGAGAGAGAACAGGCTCTATTCCAAAGAGAGAAAGGAAGAGTTGTGAAAATGTATAAAGGTAGAAAAAATCTGAAAAGTGTTGAGAAAAATACAGGTGAAAAACCAAAGATAAGTAATCCAAGCCAGCACCCACAATTCAGCTTGAACAGCAGGGTAAGAAAAGCAAAATCCTCATCCACAAGGCAACAATCCAGTGTCTTAGGATTACTATTTCTGTGTTCGTGACCAAAAGCAACTTGTGGAGAAAAGGGTTTATTTGGCTTATATGTCCACACTGTAGACCATTATTGAAAGAAGTCAAGGTAAGACCTCAAACAGGACAGGAACCTGGAGATAGGAGCTGATGCAGAGGCCATGGAGGATGCTCCATATTGGCTTGTTCTCTGAGGCTTGCACGGCCTGTTTTCTTATAGAACCCAGGGGCATCAGCACAGCAATGGCACCACTCACAATGGGCTGAGTCCTATTACATCATCCACGAATTAAAAGAATGCCCTCCAGACTTGTGTACAGCCTGATCTTACAGGGGCATTTTTTAAATTGAGGGCCCCTCCTCTCAGATGACTTTGGCTTGTGTCAAGTTGAAAGTTAAAACTTGCCAGCACAACTGGTCCCTTGTCACCTTGACACAAAAGACATCACCATTAAGCTATATTTTTTTCTTTCTCAATCATCCCCAAGATCTCACATTAAAAACATAAATAACTTCAAAAGTCCCACAATCTTTAAAAATTCAAGCACATTTAAAGTTCAGTCCCTGAGGGATCTGGAATCAGAACAAAGCACCCTGCATCGCCTGCCATTCCTGTCTTGCCCCTCCACCCTCCAGTAGAGAAAGAGGAAAAGATAGAGGGGGAGAGCCCCCAGCTGCATCCACTGGAAGCCACTGGAAGAAGAGATGGGAAGACAACAGTATAAGAACACATCCAAAACCAGAAAGACTTATATGACTCTATGAGAGTCTAGGGATTCCACGCCAGTAAGACCTGAACATCCCAATGCAGATGAAGCAGAAGAGAATGACCTTAAAAACAACTTCATGAAAATGATAGAGCCCTCAAAGAGGATATGAGAGAATCCCTTAAAGAAATGGGAGAGAAAACAAACCAAAAATGCAAGAAATCAACAAATCCCTTAAAGAGAGCAAGGAAAGCCAAGAAAAAAACAAGCAAACAGATGAAGGAAACAATTTAAACAGTTCAAGACCTGAAACATGGAATAGAGACAATAAAGAAAACACAAACTGAGGGAATGCTGGAAATAGAAAAGCTGGGTAACGATCAGGAACCATAGATGCAAGTATAACCAACAGAATACAAGAGATTGAAGAGAAATCTCAGGGGCTGAAGATAAACTAGAGGAAATAGATTCATCAACCAAAGAAAATCTTAAATCCAACAAATCCTTAACACAAAACATCCAGGAAGTATGGGACACCGTGAAAAGGCCAAACCTTGAATAATAGGTATAGAAGAAGGGGAAGAAGCCCAGCTCAAAAGTGCAGAAAACATTCAATAAATCACAGAAGAAAACTTTCCCAACCTGAAGAAGGACATGTCTATGAAAGTACATAAAGCTTACTGAACACCAAATAGATTGGACCTTCACCACATAATAATCAAAACACCAAACATACAGAGTAAAGAAAGACTATAAAGAGCAGTGAAGAAAAATAGCCAAGTAACATATAAAGGCAGACCTATAAGAATTATACCTGACTTCTCCATGGAAAGTCTGAAAGCCAGAAGGTCCTGGATAGGTCTACAAACACTAAGAGACCACAGATGCCAGGCCAAACTACTATTCTCAGGAAAACTCTCAATCACTATAGATGGAGAAAATAAGATATTTCATGACAAAACCAGATTTACACAACCCAGCCCTACAGAAAGCTCTGGAAGAATACTCCAACCCAAGGAAGTTAACTACACTCACAAAAACATAGGCAATAGATAACCCCACTTTACTAAAAGCCAGAAAAAGGGGGAAAATTCATATAATACCACCACCAAAACAAACAAGAATCAACAATCAATGGTCATTAATATCTCCCAATATGTCAATGGTCTTAACTCACCCATAAAAAGACACAGGCTAACAGAATGGATATGAAGACAGATTCTATCCTTCTGCTTCATACAAGAAACACACCTCAACTTCAAAGACAGAAGTTACCTCAGAGTTAAGGCTTGGGAAAAGACTTTACAATCAAATTGCCCTAAGAAGAAAGCTCATTTCTAACAAATTAGATTTCAAACTAAAATTAATCAAAAGAGATGAAGAAGGTCATTTTACATTCATCACAGGAAAAATACACCAAGATGAATTCTCAATTCTGAACATCTATGCACCAAATACAAAGGCACCCATATTCATAAAAGAAATATTACCAAAACTCAAATCACACATTAAACACTTATAGTGGGAAACTTCAACACCCCACTTTCACCACTGGACAGGACCACCGGACAGAAACTTAACAAAGAAACAAAGGAATCAACAAAAGTTATGACCCAACTGGGCTTAACAGACACCTATAGAACATTCTATCCAAACACAAAAGAATATACCTCCTTCTCAGCACCACATGGAACCTTCTCTAAAATTCTTCTTCTCAACATATACAAAAACATTGGAATAACCCCCTGTATTTTATTGAACCACCATGCCTTAAAGTTAGAATTCATCGCTGGGCATTGGTGACATACGCCTTTAATCCCAGCACTTGGGAGACAGAGGCAAGCAGATCTCTGTGAGTTTGAAGCCAGTTTAGTCTACAGAGCTAGTTCCAGGATAAGTAACATGAAAAAGGAGACAACATTAATTCCTCCAGAAATTTCTAATTCCACAGCAATGGCCTCCACTGAGAATGAATTAGACAAAAATCCCAGACAAGTAACTCAGATGAATGATTTTACACACGTTCAGGTAAATTACAGAAGATGAATGATGAATCTCAAAAGAATACAGACAGGTGAAGTAAGTGAAGAAGTCTAAAAGGTATGAAGGCAATAATATAAAGAGACAGAAACACTGGAGAAAACCAAAGGAAAATACTGGAAGTGGAAGGAATAAGATACAAAGCTAAATGGAAAACTTCATGACTATAATATGTCAAGGGACCAATTAGCAGCGCTCAAAGACATGGTGAAAGAGTCTGAGCAATTAAACAAGGACAAAAGTAAACTGATAATAAGGTGCAAGCGAGACTTCAAAAATCTATAAGATACAATAAAAAGACCAAATGTAAGAATTGTGGCCATAGAAGAAAGATAATACTTTATTCCAAAGGTATTGAAAATATTTTCAACAAAATGATAGCATAAAATTTCCCCAAATTAGAGAAGAGATGCCAATCCAGATGTAGCTTTTAGAACACCATACAGATAAGAAAGTGTAACAAGTCTCAAAGAAAAACATCAAGACACATATTAAGGCAGGGGCATCAGAATAATAGCAGATGTCTCAACAGAAACTTAAAAGTCAGGAAGCTTTGGAATGACATATCACAAGTTCTTAAAGAACTTGTGTTCTGTACCACAATACCCAAAAAAGCTGTTATAACTGAAGGAGAAAGAAAAACTTTCCATTAAAATAAAATACACTAAAGGAATTCATTACCACTAAGCAAGCTCTACAGAGCGTATTTGAAGGAATCATTCAGACTGAGGACAAAGGCAATGACACCTATGAGGCCACAAGAAAGAGTAGATTATTCTAGAGTAATAGTTAAGATAGGAATAGGAAAATACCAAACACTAAAAAAATCAGCAAAATATCTGGAATTACCACACACCTTTCACTAATAACTGAATATTAATGGTCTCCATTCTTTACTCAAAGACACAGATGAACAGACTAGAAAATAATGCAGGAATCATATATTTATTGCATCCATGTGACATATTTCACTGTAAGAGACAGATGCAACCTTTGAGTGGAAGGATGAAAATAGGCATTTCAAGGAAACATAGGGAACAGGAAGGTGCCCTTGTTCTAATACCTGACAAAATAAAATTTCAAGTGAAAAATAATCAGAAGAAATAAAGAAGGCCACTACATACTGACTAACAGATCAAACCATTAAGTGGATCTGACAATCCTAAACCCATAGCCACACAGCATGGGTGCATTCGATTTTATAAAATGCTACTAGATTTAAAGTCACAGATTAACCAAAGCACAATAACAGTGACTTCTATGGTCTCACCAACTGATAGGCCATTCCCTCAATTGAGAAGCACCTGAAACAAATGACATCATACACAAAACATATCACCCAAACACTGCAGAATAGACCGAAGACATCAGAGCTGGAGAACTGGCCCCTCCCCTTACTCATCACAGCACATGGTGGACTAGCCTGGGGAATGCTGAAGAGCTCACCCTGGTGGTGAAGATGGGGAAGAGCTGGAGGGCTGATGAACCCTGCAACTATTCAGCCTCAGAACAAGGGTTATGAGTTAGCCCACTCTAGCATTTACCTCTCCTGTGATCTGCTGGAGCACACCAGCCCTGAAGACCCAAAGCTGCAGAACCTTCATGACCAGGGTAACAACAGGGTAACCAAGAGGAGTTCCAGTGAGGGCCCAACATCAATAGTGTAGAAGAAGCCAGAGGCCTGAAGGCTCTTTGCAATGAACATTATCAAGCAAAGAGATATGGGTAAAAGGCTTTACTGCATGACTCACGTGTCACACTACAGCTTCATGACAAGAAATTAGTGGGATCGAGATGCATGATGTAAAAGACACAAAGAATAAATATGAAGAATTTCTCCTTTCTGTTGCCCATGAAAAGCAACTAAGGGAAGGAAAGGGTTTTGTTTTAGCATACAGGTTACAATTCATCACTGAGAGGAGTCAGTATGAGAACTCAAGCAGGAATTTGAAGCAGAAACCAAGGAGTAAGGGTGCTTTGCTGGCATGTTTGTAGGCTCACGCTTAGCTCACTCCCTATTCAGCCCAGGAGCTCATGGCTAGGGATGGTACAGCCCACAGTATGCTGGGCCATCCTACAATAATTGACAATCAAGACAGTGTTCTACAGACATTCACACAGGCCAACCTGATTTGGGGGATCACATAATTGAGACTCCTTTCTCAAGTGACTCTAGGCTGTGACAAGTTGGCAGTTAAATCTAACTGGGACCTAAAGCCAGCAGCTGACAATTGGCATCTGCTAAGGTTAAAAAGCTTCTGTATAACAAAGGAAACAGTTAATCAAGTGAAGAGGCAGGCTGCAGAAGAGGATAAAATCTTTGTCAGCTACACATGTGACAGAGAATTAACGTCTAGGATATAGAAGGAACTTAAAAAAATAAATAATACAAAGATAAATTATTCCATCAAAAATGGGCTAATGAACTGAACAGAGAGTTCAAGAAATGGGAAAGTTATTAGATACCTGCAACTGGCCAAATTTAAATTTTAAAATGTTTAAACAATTTCAGCAGATCCATAGCAAGCAATAAAACAGAAGCAATATCCCTACAAAGAAAAGCCCAGCACTGGATAAATCACTGTCAAATTCTGTCAGACCCATCTGTGGAAGCACCCAGCTCCACCAGAAGCCATGTTGAGGCAGGGGTCAAAACTCCAAGTACTTTAAAAACATGTACTTCACAAAATTGGAAAATCTAAGAGAAATGATAATTTTGTCAATGATACCACTTATCAAATTTCAATCAAGATCAGATAAAAAATTTAAGTAGACCTATAAGAAAATAGAAGCAGTCTTTAAAAGTCTCCCAAAAAAGAAGTCAGATGATTTTGGTGTAGAGTTATACTATACTTTCAAGGAAGAGTTAGCCAAACTCTGCAAATTATTCCACAAAACAGAAACAAAAGGAACATTGCCAAATTCATTTTTATGATGCCACAGTCACCCTGATACCCAAACCACACAAAGGTTCAACAAAAAAGAGAATACCAGGCCAATCTCCCTCATGAACATAGATGTAAAAATACTTAATAAAACAGTTGCAAACTGAATCCAAGAACACATCAAACAGATCATCCACTATGACCAAGTAGGCTTCATTCCAGAGATGCAGGGATGATTCAATATGTGAAAATCTGTCAGTGTAATCCACCATGTAAACCAACTGAAAGGAAAAAAAAAAATACATGATCATCTCATTAGATGCTGAAAATGTCTTTTACAAAATCCAATACCCCTTTATGATATAAGTCTTAGAAAGAATACACAGAACATACCTCAACATAATAAAGGCAATTTACAGCAAGCCTACAGTCAACATCAAATTAAATGGAGAGAAACTCAAAGCAATTCCACAAAAATCAAGAACAAGACAAGGCTCTCGACTCTCTCCATGTCTATTCAGTATAGTTCTAGCTGGAGGAATTAGACAACTGAAGATCAAGGAGATACATCTTGGAAGGAAAGAAATAAAAGTATCACCATACATAGGTTATTTGATAGTATAAATAAGTGACCCCAAAAATTCTAGCAGGAAATTCCTACAGCTGACACACATCTTTGGTGAAGTGGCTGAATATAAAATTAACCCCCCTCCCCAAATCAGTAGTCCTCCTATATATAAATGATAAACAGACTGAGAAAGAAATCAGGGAAACAACAGCTTTCACAACAGCCACAAATGATATAATGATATAAATGATATAAATGATATAAATGATATAAAATATCTCGGTGTAACTCCAACCAAGAGAAAGACTTGAATGACAAAAACTTCAAATGTTTGAAGAAAAAATTTGGAGAAGATATCAGAATATGGAAAGATCTCTCATGCTCACAGATTACAGGATCAAAATAGTAAAAATTGCTATCCCAAAAAACACAATCTACAGATTCAATGCATCCCCATCAAAATTCCAACACAATTCTTTACAGACCTTGATAATACAATACTCAACTTTATATGAAAAAAAAAAAAACACCCAGGATAGCTGAAACAATCCTGTACAGTAAAAGAACCTCTGGAGGAATCACCATCCCCAATTTCAAGCTGTACTACAGAGCTGTAGTAATAAAAACCACATGGTATTGGCATAAAATCAGACATATTGATCAATGAAATAGAATCAAAGAACCAGATGTAAATCCATACACCAATGGAAAGCTGATTTTTTTCTAAAGAAGCCAGAAAGACACGATGAAAAAAGAAAGCATCTTCAACAGATGGTGCTGGACTAACTGGATCCCAGCATATAGAAAATATTCAAATAGGTCTATATCTATCACCCCACACAAAACTGAAATCCAAGTGGAACAAAGACCTCAACATAAAACCAGATACACTGAACCTAAAAGAAGAGAAAGTGGGGAGGAACTTCGATTGCATTAGCACAGGAGACAACTTCCTGAACAGAACACCAATAGCACAGGCACTAAGATCAGCAATCAATAAATAAGACCTCATTAAAACTGGAAGGCTTCTGTAAGGCAAAGGACAGTGTTAATAGGACAAAATGGCAGCCTACAGAATGCTCACCACCAACTCCACATTTGACAGAAGGCTCATACTCAAAATAAACAGACCTCAAGAACCTAGACATAAACAAACCAAATAATCCATTAAAAATAGGGTAGAGATCTAAACAGTATTGTGGAAAAGTAAGAATTGAGGAAAACAGATAGGCTGAATAGATGTTTATTCAGGGAAAAATAACTTAAACAGAGACAGATGAACACCAGCACGTTCCAGTCCCAAGGATGCCTTCAGATGCTCTCTACATGCTCTTAGTCTCTGTCCAGGAAGCTAGAGAGAGCTCCAGGGTTCCCGACCCCAGACCTAGTTCCTCCACATCAGTTCAGTCCCTATCTCCATCCTCAATGGGCGTGGTCAGTGCAACAGGCACAGGAGGGCTGAATATCTCTCACTACAAAGCAGCAAATTCTTTTTTCTTTTGCTTTGTTTTTTGTTGTTTAGTTTTCAAGATGGGGTTTCTTTGTAACTTTGGAACTTGTGCTAGAACTCTCTCTGTAGACCAGGCTAGCCTCAAATTTACAGAGATCTGCCTGTCTCTGCCTCCTGAGTGCTGGGTTTCAAAGGATGTGCCACTACCAACTAACCTAAACAGATAATTTTTAACAGTGGAGTCTCAAATTGCTGAGAAACATTTAAAGAAATATTCAGCATCCTTAGACATCAGGGAAATGCAATCAAACAACTCTGAGATTCCGTCTTATACCTGTCCAAATGTCTAAGATAAAAAACATAAGTGACAGCTCATGCTGGCAGGGATGTAGAGCAGGCGGAACACTCAACTGCTGGTGGGAGTGCAAATTTACACCCACTATGGAAATCAATATGGTGGTTCTTCAGAGAGTTGGGAATTTATCTACTTCAAGGCCCAGCTACACCACTCCAGGACATATACCCAGGGCATATACCTAGGCATATACACTCCATCCTACCACAAGGACACTTGCTCAACTATGTTCGTAACAGTCTTATCTATAATATCCAGAAACTAGAAACCACCTAGATGTCTCTCAACCAGACAATGAATAAAGAAAATGTGGTGCATTTATACAATGGAGTATTACTCAGCCCTTAAAAAACAATGATTTTATGAAATTTGCAAATGAATGGAACTAGAAAAAAATCAGGAACAAGACAAGGCTGCCCTCTCTCTCCATATCTCTTCAATACTGTACTTGAAGTTCTAGCTAAAGCTATAAGACAACAAAAGGAGATCAAGGGGATCCAAATTGGAAAGGAAGAAGTCAAACTTTCTCTATTTGCAGATGATATGAAGGTTTACATAAGCGACCCAATAAACTCTACCAGAGAACTCCTACAGCTGATAAACACCTTCAGTAAACTAGCATGATACAAGATAAACTCAAAAAAAAAATCACTAGCCCTTCTTTATTCAGACGACAAAGAGACAGAGAAAGAAATCAGAGAAACATCACCCTTTACAATAGCAACAAACAACATAAAGTATCTTGGGGTAATGCTTACAAAACAAGTGAAAGACCTATATTATAAGAATTTTGTGGCTCTAAAGAAAGAAATTAAAGAAGATACCAGAAAATGGATCTCCCATGTTCTTGAATAGGTAGGATAAATATAGTAAAAATGGCAATCTTGCCAAAAGCAATCCATAGATTCAATGTAATCCCCATTAAAATCCCAGCACAATTCTTCATGGATATTGAAAGGATCAATTTTATATGGAAAAACAAAAGACCCAGGATAGCAAAACAGCCCTGTACAATAAAAGAATTTCAGGAGGCATCATTATCCTTGACTTTAAGCTCTACTACAGAGCTATAGTTCTGAAAACAGCCTGGTATTGGCACAAAAATAGACAGGTAGACCAAAGGAATCCAATTAAAATCCTGATATTAACCCACACACCTGTGAACATCTGATTTTCAACAAAACAGCTGAAAGAATACAATGGGGTGAGGAAAGCATCATCAACAAATGGTGCTGGCAAATTGGATGATGGTGTGTAGAAGACTGCAGATAGACCCATGTCTGTAGCCATGTACAAAACTCAAGTCCAAATGGATCAAAAACCTCAACATCAATCCAGCCACACTGAATCTCTTAGAAGAGAAAGTAGGAGCTATCCTTGAACAAATTGGTATAGGAGACTGCTTCCTGAACATAACTCCAGGAGCACAGACACTGAGATCAACAATTAATAAATGGAATCTCTTCAAATTTAGAAGCTTCTGTAAGGCAAAGGACACAGTGGACAAGACCAAATGGCAGCCCACAGACTGGGAAAAGATTTTAAATAATCCTACATCTGACAAAGGGCTGATCTCCAAAATATACAAAGAACTCAAGAAACTAGTCAACAAAACACCAAATAACCCTATTAAAATGGGGTACAGAACTGAAGAAAGAATTCTCAATAGAGGAAATAAAAAAGGCTGAAAGACACTTAAGAAAGTGGTCAACATCCTTAGCTACAGGGAAATGCAAATCAAAACAACTTTGAGATACCATCTTACTCCTGCCAGAATGGCTAAAATTAGAAACACCAATGACAGCTTATGCTGGAGAGGATGTGGAGAAAGGGGAACACTCCTCCACTGTTGGTGGGAGTGCAAACTCATACAGCCATCTTGGAGATCAGTATGGCGGTTCCTCGGGAAAATAGGAATTAGTTTACCACAGGACCCGGCAATCCCCCTCTTAGGCATATACCCAAATGATCCACATCCATGCAACAAAGACATAGCCCAACTATGTTCATAGCAGCATTATTTGTAATAGCAAGAACCTGGAAGCAACCTAGATGCCCCTCAACTGAAGAATGGATAAAGAAGATGTGGCACATCTACACAATGGAATACTACTCTGCAGAAAAAAATAATGGAATTTTGAAATTCACAGGCAAGTGGATAGCACTTGAAGAAACCATCCTGAGTGAGGTAACCCAGTCACAAAAAGAGGAACATGGTATGTACTTGCTCATATATGGATTTTAGACCTAGAGCAAAGGGTCACCAGCCTATAATTCACATCACCAAAGGAACTAGGATACAAGGTGTATTCTAAGATATTCATATAAAGTCCCTCACAGAAGGAGGAAGGGACAAGTCCCCCAGAGCACATGGGAAGTGGGGGGGGTGAGCAGTGAATGGAGAGAGAAGTAGGAGAAAGAGAAGGGGAGGAGAGGAAAGCACGTGCAACTAGGAAGATTGAGTCAGGGTAGGAATAGAAGACAGAAGAGAGAGAGAGAGAGAGAGAAAGAGAAAGAGAGAGAGAGAGAGAGAGAAGATAAAAGAGGGAGCCATTATTGATTTGAAGAGAAGACTGAACCTAAAGAAAGGTCTAGAGACCTATAAGACTGCTGCCAACTAACAATTTGAGCAACCGTGGAAAGGCTACCATAAATGCCCTTTCTGGATAGTGAGATCAACGGCTTGTCTGCCATCATGGAGCCCTCATCTAGTACCTGTTGGAAAAGAAGCAGGCACCCATACCTGAACACTAAGTTGAACTGGAATCCAGATGCAGAGGGAGAGGACAGGGCCAGGTTGCAGAAACACATAGAGACAGCTGACCTGAACAATGAGGAGCTAACGGGCCCCCAGACTGATAGCTGGGAATCCAGCACGGGACTGACTCAGACCCCCACGATTATGGGTCTCAGCCAGAGGACTGAGCAGTCTGGGGGACCTCGGACAGTGGAACCAGGATGTATTCCTGGTGCATGGAGGGACCTTGTGGACACATCCCCCATGGAGGGATACTGCCTTAGCCTGGAGACAGGAGAGAAGTCCTGGTCCCTACTTTAAATGACTTGACAGATCTGCATGACCCCACCTGGATGGCATTGCCCTACATGTAGAGTTGGTGTGGGGGGAGGGGAGGGTGGTCAGGGTGCATATGAGGGGGCAGAGAGGGTGAGAGGGAGGGAGGGAGGGAAGGAGGAAGAGGGAGGGAGCTGGAGTCAACATGTAAAATAGAAAATAAATAAATTTAAAAAAATCATCCTGAGTGAGGTAAAGACAATTTTATATTCACTTATAAGCTGTTATCAGTTGTAAAGGATAATCATGTGACAATCCACAGAGCCAGAGTGGCTAAATAACAAGGAGGGCTCAAGGGGAGACATAGGAATTTCCCTAGCAAGGGGACATAGATTTTACCAGTGGATTGGGGGTGGGTGGTGATGGGAAGAGGAGAGATAGGTGGTATGGGGGAGGGATGGAGGGAGAGCGTACTTGGGGGATAACTGGAACTGGGGAATTTCGGGAATGATATGGAAACCTATTGCAGTGAAAACTCTCTGGAATCACTGAACGTGACTGTAGCAAAGACTCCTCTTCATGGGGGATATAGAGCCTGAACCAGGCAGCTTCTATACCCAGGCAAGACTTCCAGCAGTGGGACAGGAACACCAACCCAGCCACAGAACCTTCAACCTACAATCTATCCTGCCCCCAAGATGTGCCGAGACAAAGGTGGTGTCCAGCTTGTGATAGTAGTAACGGGTCCAACTTGAGGCCCCTGTCAGGAGAGGAAGCCCATGCCTGCCTGACACTGCCTAGGTGGCCAGGATCCAGAGGCTGGATAGCTCAGAGACCCAGGATAGAACCAAATACAATGGGGTTGAGGTGGGGGAGAAAGTCAATGAAGTGAATACTAATGATATACTCAGATCTGCGGCTAACCCAATTGTCATCAGAGTAGAGTCATCCAGTAACTGATGCAAGCAGATGCAGAGACCCACAGCGAAGCACTACACAGAGCCAGGGGAATTCTCACAGGAGAAGGGATGGGGTTTACAGGAACTAGAGAAGTCAAGGAAACCATGAGAAACTGCCCACAGAATGAACTAAGCAGGGCTCACAGGGGATCACAGACTGAAGTGACAGTCATGGACATTCTATGCTCGTGAATTGGCAGACTAAATATTGTAAAAATTGCTATACTATCAGGAGCAATCTTTAAATTCAATGTAGTCTCTATCAAAATTTCAATGACATTCTTTATAAAATTAGAAATTGAAAAAACCCAAATCTAAGTGTGTGATGGTTAAATTTAATTGTCAATTTGACAGACTTTAGTATTATTTAGGGAGTATTCCTCTGGGCCTGATGTGCCTGTGTAGAGATCTCCAGAGGGGTTTAATTATGGTTTGAAGAGCCAGCCTGAACACTGAGTGAGACTCAAGTCTGCTTTGGGTGTGGCTGTGGTTTGGATGTAGTTTGTCTCTGTGTTCATGTGTTGGAAGCTTGGTACCCAGGGACAGCATCAGAAGGTGGTAGAATCTTAAAGAGTAAAGCTAGTGGCATGTCTGTAGGTCAACTGTGGGCTTGATCTCAGAAGACATTAAGGTATTTGTGGTTAATTCTTGAGAAAAGGTTTTGGTTGGTCTCATCCAGTCTGCCTTCCTGTTTTGATATTGAGCCTACCATCCACCTTGAGGTCCTTACCTTGAGCCTCAGAAACTAACTTCACTTGAAAAAGTTAGTCTGGCTTAGCTATTAGTGATTACACAGGTTTTGGAAGTGAAAGTTACTAAAATTTGGGAGACAATCTTTTCCCCAAAGATTGGCAAACTCTGGGACCATGCCCCTGTGCAAACTACAGCCTTTTTTTTTTTTCTTCTTGTAGCTTGATAAGCCTAAGTAGCTTTCAACCTAGTGAAGATAAGAAAGAAAGAAACATCCATGACCTTTCCAATTTTTCATTTTTTTTCCCTACCTAAGCCTAGTGGATCTCATTAGTTTTATAGACGGGAAGGAAATAGATTTTGTGCCCTGTAAATTATTCTGAGTTCATGGTCTTGAACAGGAAATCAGAGTGGAGTCCTTAGAGGTGTTCTGTTGAGCTAGTTAGCATGAGCCTTTTACTGACGAACATGAAACATCCTTATCGTGGCTTCTAATGTGTTCTCCCCATTCACAAGTCATGTGTGGGTAGGACTCCACCATGTCAACCCAAGTCCCACCCATGGCACTTGGTCTTTAATTTCTATTTTATTAGCAGGATTACTAATTCTTAAGAGATAATAGTGGCAGTTATTTCCTGAGAGGATGCTCTGTACTTTTGAGCTAATGAGTCCTTGCAGTGAACAGGGAAGCCTGGAATCCATGACTTTTTGGTAGGATTTAAGCCCTAAGAAACACAGCCACTTATGTCATCTGATTTCCACAGTCCACACTGAGAGTTAAGATGAAGCAGGTGTGTGTGTGTGTGTGTGTGTGTGTGTGTGTGTGTGTGTGTATGTGTGAGTGTGTGTGCGTGCATGCACATGAGTATGCACATGTACATAGAGGCCAGAGGATAACCTTCAGTGTTGTCCCTCAGGCACTATCTACTTTGTTTTGAGACACAATCTCTCACTGGCCTGAAATCCACCAAAAAGATGAGGCTGGCTGGCTGGCATATCTAGAGACATAACTATTTCTTAAGTGCTCACCACCACAACCAATTTTTTAAAACTTTATTTCTGGGGTTTCGAACTTAGGTACTCACGCTTTCAGGGAAAGAACTTTACCCATCAGGCCATCTTTATAACCTACAAGCCCCATTTGAATGCAAAACTTAAGTCTTGACAAGAGCTGAAAATATTAGAAAAGGGAAGTTGGTTTTCATTCTCTCAACTTAAGTCAAGTCCTCTACCACATTCAGAAAGTGTGAGAAATGAAAATTTAAGATGGCATTTAATAAAATCTTAACTTAATTTAATTTTTATGTGTATGGGTATTTTGCCTGCTGCTATGCCAGAGGAGGCCAGAAGAGAGTGTCCATAGTACTGGATTCCATAGGACTGGAGTTACAGATGGTTGAGAGCCACCATATGGGTTCTGGGGGGGTTGAACCCAGGTCCACCAGAAGAGCAGCCAGTTCTCTTAACCTCTGAGCCATCTTTCCAGCCTCATGTATCAGGTTTTACTTGCTAGATCAGAAACACTACGTAGTCTACTTCTCCACCAATCCGAAGAGATGGTGAGAAAACTATAGTTCCTAAAGTGAATTCTAGAGCCAAAGCATTATTGGGCTGACTGATAAATCAAGTTAAGATAAAATACAGTTCTGCTCCAACAAAACATTTTTAAAATTCAGATATGGTTGTATAAGAGAAAACATTTATTACCAGTATACCTGGTCCCTCATCACCTCCAATGTTATAAAATGAGTGATTACCCATGTGCAATAATCTGTGACAAAATGTAAATTGACATAGTGGGTTAATGCTCTATTATGAAAATCGATGGTAATTAAAGGGAACCCTCAACTGACAAAGTTGATAGACCCGAATATATTTGAGAGCTCTTAATTTTCTCTATCCCTAATTGCCCCTTCTGGCTGTTACAACTTTCAGTGATTTGTTATCCAAATATCATATAAGCTGCTCTAGTGTGAATACTATTAAGTGTTTAAATTACTAGAAGGATAAATTAAGGTTCCATTTTTATTAATAGCTTCTCAGATCTCGGACGTATTCATTCCAACCATTGTCACTTCATTCTAATTGATGGCTGCATGGAAAATAGTGACTGGTTTTCTTCTGGCATCAATACATATGCATTTGCATGTACACCTACACGAATATAAATGCATGTGCACATGTGTGGATGCACACACACACACACACACACACACACACACACACACACACAGAGAGAGAGAGAGAGAGAGAGAGAGGAGTGTTGAGCAAAAGGGAGAACAAAGATCTTGTGCCATCAGCTCTCATCGTGTATCAAGGCTGGCAAGTGAGAGAAGTGCATGGAGTGACTTTGTCTGCTTTCTGTTGCTATAATAGACTACCTGAAATGGGGTAAATGGTAAGATATGGAGGCTTGTTGCTTAGCGTTCTAGAGGCTGAGAATACTGAAAGCACAGGGCCAGCATCTAGTAAGAGCTTTCACGCTGAGTCAGGTGTTGTGTACGGACTCAATACAGTGAGAAAATGTCCTTGATTAAGGCAAACATGAGCCAGACAGACCCTTCCCTTCATTAGGGGCTTTCTTATGTGATGATGTCCTTAATCCATTCACCAAGGCAGAGCCCTCGAGATGTAATCATATCTTACTACTGTTAATAGCAGCAAGTTCATTTTAGCATTCGTATAGGAAACGTATAATGCTTTGAGATGGTGGGGTTTTTTCCTTTTCAGACTTACTTTATTATTTTTAACTATACATCTGTGTGTGGGTATGTGCACATGACTACAGGCTCTCACCAAGGCCAGAGGCATCAAGTCCCTCTAGAGCTGGTGTTATAGGTCTGAGTGGGTGCTGGGAACTGAACTCATGTCCTTTGCAAGAACAGTATATGATTTTAGCTGCTGAGCCATCTCTCCAACCCTGAATAGTGCTTTATGTAGCTTTGTTTTGTTATTTATTTATTCATTCATTCATTCATTCATTCATTCATTCATTCAAGACAGGGTCTCTCAAACTCATGCTCCTCCTGCCTCGGCCTCCTGAATGCTGAGATTATAGAGGCATGTAACTTGGCTCTGGGATGGTTGGACTTCTGATGTGCTATCAAGACTCAAGTTGAGGCTGGAGCCATGAGAAGAGATTGGGGAGGTCCTTGTCTTCGGAATGGAACAGCAGAGTGTGGAAGAATTTTAGTCTTGAGATCAAGAAGTGGATTCATGTTAACACACAATATCTGTGGTGATGTGGTAGGAAGCCTGTGGTTGGGCACAGTGTGTATAAGCAGTCAGCTGTCTGCTTGCCTTCCATTGAGGGAATGGCCTATACAGCTGAGGAGAACTGTATTCCTTGCTGTGGAGGCGACATTATGAAAACACTTTCACTAGAAGTTCTTGTTTTAATCTTTGCAAATCAATCCCACCTCACAGATGAAGACCATTGCTTTACCAAGCTACCAGTCTTGCAAGAGGTCAGGCTGGATCATAGCTGTGACCTTTCACCTCCGACCCCTTGCTTTTTCTAGGTTGGGTTCTGAGCAGAGTGTTCTCCAGCTTGTCTTCTGGGGCACCCTGCAGTGCATGCTTCTTTGTGGATCTCTCTGAACCCTTGTTAAATGCTCTCAGCTGTTGCTGAGGCACATTGCATGCTGTCATTACATTTGGTGAGGTCAAGTGAGAGAACCCTGCATGTCATATGCTACAGCCAGGGGCTAACATCTGGCAGAACATAGTCTGATGGAAACTTCTGTTGTCCTTTTAAAGAGACAGGCACATGGCAGAACTCCCTCAGGCTGTTGTGTTTTGTCCATAGCAACTAATATGCTGTCTTCTGCTCTCCCTTCCCCATCCCAAAAGGCCCCAGTTCCCTGGACTCTAGATACTACTAGCAAGATTGTATTTCTCTCTCCTTGCCTTTATTGTCTGGTCCTCTGTGGCTTCCAGAACTGGTGTAGCTAAGACACAGACCAAGAACCTTTCTTTCAGTCCTCTTCTACACATCAAAAAGGACCTGAGAGGAGATGATGGGGTTTATGTCTGAATCCAAACAGCCTGAGACAGAGCTGAGACTTCTACATTACCCAAAGCCTTACTTGCCATTTGTTTTTAAGTTTCCAGCTCATGCTCTGCATGTCCCCACTGTCTCTGACTTGACTAAACTCTAATGGAACCCCACATAAACTCTGAAGCTTTGCATGCTAAGTCATTTATGAAAAAAATGAACACTCTAGTAATTATTCATTTACACCGATAGTCAGTGGTCCTCAGGCAGGGATGACTCACTCCATCCCTCAGTAGACCTTTGGAAACTTCTGGAAACATTTTTGATTTTCACATCCCAGGAAGGCATAGGACAACAGGGATGAAGTCTAGGGATGCCTCTCAATATCTGTAATGCCCAGGACTACCACAGTGAGGAATTGTCTGGCCCCAAGTGTCAATGTTGTTGAGACTGTGAAATCCAGATGGTAGACAACACAAGCTTAATATTTTATTCCATGCCAGACCTTGTTGTAAAAACAAGGGAGTCTGTGTCAAGTGTCAAGCAAGGCCTTTCCCCCAGAAATTCACTCCCAAGAGAAAGTAAATACAGTACTCAACTGAAAATTGTAAAATGCCCAAAGACTGTCTTAAAGATTTTAAAAATTTTCTTGTGTAATAAAACCTCCAGTTAGTTGCTAGAGGATTGCTTAACTAGACAACTCAATAAGGTCAAATATCTGGGTGACTTTCTATAGAACCACTTTGGTTTGTTTGTTTGTTTGTTTGTTTGTTTCCTACTTGCAAGACAGTTGCCATAGCGCCATTCTCATCAGACAGTCCCATGTCAGAAATGGTGCAGGACTTAAGGGATCTTCTCTAAAGGAATCTTTTCTTCTGATAAATGAGAGAAGTCCCTTTGCAAAGCTCCCTCGGGCCCAGCAGCCTTCTTCTTTTATCCCATATGCTGAAAGTGGTTCATTTTTATACCCTTAAGGAAAAGTTTATAGTGGTATTCCTATCTGCCATGTGGGTCAGGGATCAGGAACTTCTGTACAAGGCCATGTGACAACTGTTTTGGGTGTTATGTAAAGTATAAGGCCTATGCTACACATTTTTAATTCACAGCTATAAAAACTGGTTTTAGTTCATGGGCTGTACAGAAAACAAGCCATCATTATGCCCTGATGCGAAGGGATGGAAGAGATGGTAGCCTCTCTGAGGAGACTGCTCATGAGCCCTTGTGCCAATTGTTGGACCAGCTAAAGTGACAGTGTGTGAGTTCAGAGGTGGGATCATGAATACATTGCCACCTCTACCTCAGCCTCATGGAAGCCACTGCTATGTTGTGGAGATGCTCGTGTGGCCAGTTGAGAGGCTTGCATAGTTAGTAGGTACCTGAGAAAAGACTCTTCAGGCGTCAATAAGCATCCGCTTGACTGCAATGCTAGCTGTTCCTTGACAACAACCTTGGCTAAGCTGTCTAAAAGACCCTCATTGTAGCATGTGTTTTATTTTAATTTCCTTAAATTTGGATAATTTTTTAAAATGTAGCTATCTTAGGGGTTTTTATTGCCATGAAGAGATACCATCACCATAGAAAATCTTATAAAGGAAACATTTAATTGTGGTGGCTCACTTACAGTTCAGAGGCTCAGTCCATCATGATGAGGAGCATGACAGCATGCAGGCAAGCAAGGGGCTGGAGAAATAGCTAGTGTCCTATATCTTGCAGGCAACAGGAAGTCGACTGACTGTCACACTGAGTGAAGCTTGAGAAGAAGACTTCAAAGCCTGATCCTGCAGTTACCCCTTTCCAACAGAAGATCTGACCAAGATTAAAGGTATGCCCTCCACCCTCAAGGTCTGGATTAAAGGCCTGTGTCACCCAGCCTTATCCAACAATGCCATACTTCCTCCAACAAGGCCACACTTCCTAATAGTGCTACTCCCTATGAGTTCATGGGGCCCAAATACATTCAGACTACCACAGTAGCCATAGGTAGCTAATACAGAGAATTCTTGGGGGGTTGGGACTACCTTAGTCCCCTGTCGCGTGAAATGAAGTTTTCAGACAGGGGACAATGTGAGACAATGGGGAGTATTGATGATGGTGAAGCTTGTGGGCAACAGGCAGGAATTCTGGGAACCCAAAATTTGGGTTCATTTGTTAAATAAGGGCTTTTACCCACTGCTTTAAAATTCCTATGCAAACCTCGGGATGGAGAAGGTCAATACTTGTCAGAAAAATAGAGCCAGCGGGGGTTTCTGCTATTCCCTTTTTTGTTTTATTGTAATAGAAAGCTCAGTTCTATTTTCTTGGAATCAGGATCTTGCCTCCACCCCCATTGACCTTAAAAGGTCCTGCAACAGTCGGACCCAAGTCCAAGTGTGCAACACTAGGCAGAGATCATACATGGAGACTGATTCAGGACCAAGGACAGTAGCTGATAAACTGTTCTCCACCACACCCTCTACCCCCACTCCCAGCCAAAAAAACTAAGGCTTGCTATTACATTTTCCAGAATCCCATCCCTGATCTATAACATTAGAGGAGTAGAATCGCATATTTCAGATTCATCTCTAATAGTTTGTAAATTCATGATCCCAGGGTATTTGCACAGCTTCCAAATCATCAGTGTCTGCCAGTACAGAAGGTCAGTCCTGTCCATCAGCTGGGCATCATGTTGAAGGCGAGATACTGAGCTCATATCAATTTGCTGGAGAAAGGGGTCAAGCGAGGGCACAATTTTTTTCTTGTTACTTGGCCACAGCTGCACACTGTCCTTTGCCAAGGCCTGCAGGGGAGACGAGAAAAGTCACAGATTTTTTTTTTCCTTCTGATGCTTGCAGTCTGGAGGGAGAATGACAACTGCTTCGGTAACTCTCCTTGCTGCCAACACTTTCCTTTAGATGCACACTGTACTTACTTGTTCCCTGCACAAGACTGACTCTCAGACCGGGATCTTGGAACATCTATTTTGATTCTGACATGACTGTAATTCGTGGTGTTGCCATGCATCTTAAGCCTCATCTACCTGGTAGAATGGAAGGCTTAATCTCCTGATAAAGAACTTCGAGGCTGTCATTACTAGACCTTTCTTTAAAAAAATGTGACTAAGTTCACCATTGGAGTTTCATCTGCAAACAGGGCTAGTAACCCTGTGGTACCTGTGCATAGCTGACACCAGCTGAGTAGTCCTTATTTCTTAGGTGGACAGGACCTCCAGTCTTAGTTCTGTGTGCATCTGATTTGGCTGTTAATGTCATTGCTGCCTGGCCAAGACTGATGGCTGAGTGTGATGGTGAACTGTCTGGTTCTCATAGAGGCTTTTTCGAGGGGAGATTTCCACTTCCTGGGAGTTGTCATTGATTGCCAACTCAATAGGATCTGTAGTCGGCCAGGACACAAACTTCTGGGAGTGTCTGTGGGGGAATTTCATATTGCATTAATTAAGGAGAAAAGACCCACTAAATGTGTGAGGGCCAGTTGTGGGCTTGAAAGTGAACAAGAGGAAAAAATGGAAGAGAAGCCATAAAGGATGAGATATTTTAGCCCCTGGGTCAAGCCAGGCCTGAATGATGGGGGTTGTTCTTCTGTATATATGTTTCTCTTATTGGTTGATGAATAAAACATTGTTTGTCCAATAACAGCAGGAAGATAGGCGGGGCTAGGAGACAAGGAGAATGCTGAGAAGAGAGACAGAGAGGCACTACAAGGGGACGCCATGTAGACACCCAGAAGGTAGGATGCGCCAGTCATTCTCCAGTAAGCCAAGACCACATGGGAGTACATAGATTAATAGAAATGGGTTAATGATTGAGACAGAGCTAGTCAAAAAGAAGGCCTAGCCATCAGCCAACATTAATAGTTAATACAGTGTCTGTGAGCTTGTTTGGGGCTGAAGCAGTGGTGGGACCTGGCAGGACAAGAAACTCCAGGTACGCCTGGATGCTTCCGACTTTGTGGGTTTGTGGGGTTTTTATGTTTTGTTTTGTTTATTTAATTAATTAATTATTTTTTGAGACAGAGTTCCTCTTTGTAACTTTGGAGCCTGTCCTGGAGCTAGCTCTGTAGACCAACCAAGCTGGGCTCCAATTCACATAGATCCACCTGCCTCTACCTCCCTAGTGCTGGAATGAAAGGCCTATAATACCACTGCCAAGGGCTCCCTACTTTGTAAAAGCATGTTTAAGATATCTTTTTTCATTTATAACCTAAAGGAGTCCTATTAAGAGGGTGAAGCAAAATAAGAGTTTTCAAAAGTGCTTTGTTGAACACTGTACAAAAGCCACAGTAATGTCCTCTAGGCGTTAACACCTTAGTCTCCCTATTCGTCTCTAAGTGCTTAATAAGGATTGTTTCTTTCAAGCCTACTTTGCAGCCCAGGTGCACTGATGATGGGCAAAACCTTCAGTTTTCCTTCCTTTGATCCTAAGATAATGCCTTTCACCTATCACAATTTTCAATAAGTTAAATAATAAGCTGAAAAATCTCTGCACTCTTTCAGGATGGGTTTGCAAAATACAGCTGCTCAAAATTAAGTGCACCCAGTTTCCTGCATTACTTTCTGACCAGAGCCTTAAGGGATCCCTCTTTCATCTTTTGTTTCAACAGCAGTGGCCTAGCTGCTCTTTGGGATGGGGCCAATCCGCCATCCACCATCACTGGTTTCCTGGGCACTGAGAGGAACCTATTCCAGTCACATTGCTGGAATTCCAAGGCAGGACAGTTTTGCAAATGTTTCCCTACATTAACTGCTTTCTTCTTTTTGGATGTTTAGGAGTCTTAGAATCCTAAAGCATTTGGAGGGAGATCTTCCCTTTTTCTCAGAATCACAATTATTCATGCCTTTAATTTGTTTCCCAAGCATGAATTATGCTGTTGGAAGCTTGGGCTTGAACTTTTCCCCACAAAGTGGCATTGGTTAGAATGTGAATAGCAGATGTTACTTATGACTTACACAATGGCAGAGGATGAGGCGGTGGCTCAAAGTCAGCCACACTAAGCTTCTTGTTGATTAAAGTTGTCTACAACCTTAAGAACCACTTAGCAATTTCTACAAGCAATCTGTACCCTCCAGAGATAATTTTTGAGTGTTTAATTTTTAGAAAATACTTGAAAAAAAGAAATTGAGGCAGGACCTCTTGTAACCCAAATTGGCCTCAGACTCTATATGTAACCAGAGATGACCATGAACTCCATATGGTCCTGCCACCAACTTCCGGGTTCTGGAATTACAGGTGTGCATCATCTCCTCTGGGATGTTATTATCACAGGAGACTTTTCTTGAAAACTTTTATGTGGTCACTAAATCATTAATGATGCTCACTCAAACTTAACATCTAGACATCTTAACATCACTCAAACTTAACCCTTGGCACATGCCTAGGGTTACTGAGGCTTCCCATTGCATATTCATTTACCCATGCACTAACTAGGCTGCTTCTGTTCTGCAATAAGATCAAATTCATTATCTATTCAGTCTGTTGCACATTCTATTGCCTCTGGCTTAGGATACTGTTTTTTTTTTTTTTTTTTTTTTTTTTTTTTTTTTTTTTTGCTGTTGTTTTGTTTTTCATTCTTCATAAGTTGATTCCACCTTGAAATTTAGATCCCAACTCAAATGACTCCCAAGGGCATTCATTCCTTGCGCTACCTCCAATTGAAACAGCTACTAGCCATTCTTGGTTACCCAGAATTGTAGCTTCATGACAGCAGTAGTCTTATTGTGTTCATATCTAAGTGACCACCTTTTACAATCAGTGCCAAGCATTTGGTAAGTACTTGCTGGAAGAAAACCATGCCTGGCTTCCATGTGCTTTCACATACTGGCATGCAGATGCTAGATGCCTAGTGGGTATTGGAAGCAGGTGGTGTAGATGACTTAGAATGTGTTTATGCTTTGGTTTAAAATGATTGCAGTTTTTAAGTTTCAGACTCATTAATTGTGACGGCTAATCTTAGTTGTCAGCTTGACTACATCTGGAATCAACTGGGCATGCCTATGACACATTTTCTTGATAGGGTTATTTGAGATTGGAAGACTCACCCTAAATCTGGGCCATGTCCTCTGGTGCAGCCCATATGAAAGGACATGGAAGAAGAAAGCTTTTGCCTTTTGATTGTTTGCCCTTGCTGTTGATGGCATGGTCATCTATCCTGCTGTTAAGGCATCTTCAGGATGAACTGAAGAGACCAGATTCCAGACCTTTCTGTCAAGAGACAGCCATTGTTGGACTACCCAGACAATAACCTAATCAAGAAAGAGACATTCTTCATGTAGCCCATGTCCTTCTGAATTATATGGGTATTTTTCTATGGAGAAGGGCTGTGATGCCCCTTGTACTCAATGGCATGCACAGCACTGGCTGAGGCACACGCTGATAATCTGGACCTAGTCAGCTGCAGCTGCACTAAAGCACTTGGGTAGAGCACCCTCACCTTGAAGGCTCTGGAAGTCTGCATTATGTTTCTCTATGCAAGCTGTAAATCAAGTACTCACATTTGTTTACCGATTTATTAAGATCTCTCTCTGTGCCTCTCTATCTGTGTCTCTGTGGTCTCTCTCTCTTTCTCATTTGATTCCCAGAACATATGCACAAATAAAGTAGGCATGCTCTAGGTTGGTAAGGTGGAGGCCTCTGAGGAGTGATATCCAAGATTGCCACCTGGCCAGCACACAGTTGGTTATTGTTAAAACAGCAGCAGAGATATTTCCAAAGTAGCCCAGTCCCTAAAGATATTGTGAGAATTTTATTTTCTATAGACCAAAAGTTGCATGGGTAAGCCAAACTTTAACTGCAAAGTTTTTGAAGAATGCATTTTTCCCCCTTGGTGTCAGTGATGCTCAAGTTCTCCAGTCACCCCAGCAACTCTCCAGTCTCTTTGGCAGCCTTTCAATGATGTAGTGCCATCCCCCACATTATCAGTTTTCTTAAACATGTCCCAGAGCCTGCATCAGCATCAGAACTATACCCTCTGCCCCAGGCTTTCCACTTTCTCACCCCAGTCACAGAGCAGCTGCTGTGACTGAGGACTGGAGTCACCTCAAGGAACCACACAAAAGATGTTCCTGCTCTCGGAGCTGGAGTGAAAGCCCATTCCTTTCCTTCACCTCCTTTCTGTAAATTGTATTTTCTGCTAGTTGGGTGTCACCAAGTCCCTTGTACTACCCCAGTGAAGCACTGGTGAAATTCTGAAAAAAATTATTGGTTCATTAAACTGAAAATTCTAAATTGAGTCACCTTCAGGCTCAGCTCAGGGCCCTAAATTACTATTCTAGAATTGCTGTAGCACAGTACCTGAGTGCTTTGCATGATGGGACCTTATTGTTTCACAGATCTTAGAAGTGTGAGACCAAGGTGTGGGCAGAGTCAGTTCCTTTCCAGGAGATGAGAGAAAAATCTGTTTTGTCTCTTCGTAGATTCTGGTAGCTTGCTGCCAAGCTTCGGCATTCCTTGATGTGTAGACATATCCCCCTGCCACCACATACTCATGCATGTGTTAGTCTCTGGCCTCATATGCACATGGTTCTCTAGTGTGCACATTTCTGTCAGCAACCCCCCACCTTGTAAGAATACCATTCACAACAGAGCACAAACCTACAGTAATGAGCTAAGTCCATGTACAATGACCCTTTTTCAAATTATGACACATGGAGGGATTGAAGGTTGGTATTGTTGGTAAACAGAGAACCATTTCCAGAACCAGGTGTTCCCCAAGTCCACTTCTAGGGACTCAGTGCAGGAGCCATGTCATTACCAGCAGCCAAATTTGACACAGTTCCATTGTTACCATGAGTTGCACACCCTTTATAAAGCTTGTCCCTTTCCTATCCTCACTTAGAATCAGCCTTTTACACTCTCCCCATCCCAGGAAACCTCTTGCATGGTTTGATCTTTGCAACATACCTTGACTCTCAGATCACCGCAAAACCCTAAGGTATCCCAGCTTATGAAATATATGAGGAGAAACACACTTTCAGTCCTTGATGGAACCAACTTCCTTTGCATCTCCAGGCTCTGTGCCCTGTGTTTATAGCATTCTTGCCAAACTTTCTCTAAATTTCAATGAGAATGGATACCAGCATGTCCAAGTTGGAAATAAGTGGGCTTTTTGTTGTCATTGTTGTTTTGCAATTAAAGGAAAAAGTGTTCCTGCTATCCTTGAAGTCTCTAGTGTTTCCTTCAGGCTCGTGGTCTCTAGCTGGTGGCACTGTCTTAGGGAGTTATCTTTGGAGAGTGTGGTCTACATGGCAGAGGTAAGTCACAGAAGTCATGTTTACTTCTGGGTCTTGAAGATTGTAGCCACTTCTGGTTTTGGCCTGAGCTCTCTGCTTCTGGCTCATGACTATGATGTAAGCAAGACTCTCCCCTCGCATGCTCTCACTGTTGTAATACCACTATGTCTTTGTCACTGTGATGGACTGACAATGTGAGTCAAAAATAAATCCTTCCTCCTCCAAGTTATTTGTGTAACATGTTTTGTCACAGCAACAAGAAAAGTACCTGGTGCCTGTAGTTGGCTTGACATGGATCACAAACCTATCACCTGTCATCAACCTGCTACCTGACCAAAATTATTGAGTATTCAAAAATCCCAGGCTTCTCTTCCTGGTAGGGTAGATGAAGGAACAGCATTGATTGAATGTGGAAAGGAGGGTGTTCCCAAGTAAAAATAGCAAGTATTCACTGAGGGATGAGAGGTGACCATCAAGCTCAGCGATGCCGATTCTGTCTTAGGGTAGCACCCCTGCATCTGTAAGGCTTTCCTTTTCATCATCTATATGGACTCACATCATCTTAAACATTTTGAACACGTAAAATTTTATCATTCTCTTTCCCAGCATAGTTAAATTCCTTTCCCCTCTAAGTAGCATTTGAGATGATTGAGTTCTAATTCTGTAAAAGCCTTACTTAAGTCCTTTGTATTCAAATGGAGAGTAGGACTTACTGCATTTTAGTTCTCTTACTGACACATGTCTGTCTGCTACCTGGAAGTATGGGGTACAACACAAATACTTATGTGGCTATTGGTAGAATGAACTTATTTAAAAATAGTAGCAGACCCTTGTTCATTATCCCACAGAATAAGGCTTCATTTCCTATTATAGACAGTTCCTAATTGATGAAAAGCTTCCCCCACCCCAGAAAATGTCAAGGTCTTTACCAACTCCCCCAGCTAAGCTCCAGAAGTTGTTCCTAAGTTTACAGAACACCCATATTCTCCTACTTTAACATTTATGCCCACATCTCCATTTTGAACAGAAGTTCACTTCCTCATGTGACAAGGCCTCCCTAAGAAAAGAGACACTGTGCCTTGGGCACTTATTAATATTCATCATTATTTCCAAATGAAGACCAAAATGAGATGATGTTGTCAGCTTATGAAAAGGCATTATGAAAAGTTGCAAAAAATTGCTATGGAGAGGATGCCACCTAAAAGCTTCAAACAAATAGTTGGTACAGCTTGGCTCACCTAACATCACACTGTAGATAACCCAGAAAATGAGCACACTGAATATGGGTTTTTGCACTAAGTGTCATACAGTTGGTGCCCCAAGTATAATAAGGGTTGGTAAACCTGACTTGAAATCATATAATTCTAATGAGTATTTATCAGAAGGAATTAGTTAAGATTCTCTAGAGATATAGGAACCAGTAGGAAGTATGTATATGTATAAAGATAGCATAAAGACAATATTTAACCAGGTGTGGTGGCACATACCTTTAATCCCACTACTCAGGAGGTAGAGCTCTGTGAGTTCAAGGCCAGGATGATCAACATAGTAAAATGCTGTTGTGGAATATTTGTTTACACCATGTGAATATGTGTCACTGTGATTGGTTTAATAAAGAGCTGAATGGCCAATAGCGAGGCAGGAAAGAATGGATGGTGCTTCCAGGCAGAGAGAGAAACTGGAGAAGAATCTGGGATGTGGGGGAGATGCCAGTGAAATTCAGACCAAGTCAGACATACATAAGGGAGGATAGGTTAAAAAAAAAACAGCCATGTAGCAGAATGTAGATTAAGAGAAACAGGTTAAATTAAGTTATAGGAGCTAGTTAGGAACATCTTAAGCCTAAGGCCAAGTCTTCATAATTAATCAAGTCTCCATGTCATTATTTGTGAGCTGGTGGCCAACAAGGAAAGTTCAAGTACACAACCCTGTTTGGAACACCACCAAAAAAGAGAGACATCTTTGTTACAAAGAATTGGCCTGTGTGGTTTGGAGGATGTACAAAGATTTGTAGATGCAACACAGAGTCAATAACATCAGTTCTAATGTGAAGGCTCACAGGCTTGAGCCTTCAGAGAAGGACAATGCCTCTGATCAACAACAGTCAGCCATGCAGGCAGAACTGACTCTCTGCTTAAGGATAGCCTTTTGTTTATCTAGACCTTCAATACACAGATCAGGTCCACCCACACTGGGGAGATGTTTTAGTCCATCTTCATATTTAAATGTTTAATCTCATCTAAAAATAACTTCATAGAAAGATGCAGAATACTACTGGACCAAATACTGAGGCTCCTCTATGGTTCTATAAAGTTAACATAAAAATTAGACATCATGTATGCAGACCTACTTTCAACTCTCTGGGCAAATGAGTGAACTGCTCCAAGAACCAGCCTGCTAATCTACATGTCAGGAATAAAAATACCTGGCTAATAAAGCTTTAGACAGATGGCCTGGCACTCATCTATAGTATTTGGCAAAGTGACTATCTTTGCTAAGGGTTTTTTCTTTTTGGTTCTTAGAAAATTTCATACATATATGTAGTGCATGTTTATCATATCTACCCATCATTAAATCATTCCCACTCCCTCTCTTCCCTTCCACCCCATCTGTATTTCAACTGCATGTCATCCTTTTTTGTTGTTGTTGTTATTTTTAATAACTCATGGCCCAATTAGTGTTGCCTGTAAAGACATATACACATGGATGTGAGGAATTCACTGGAGTGTGGGCAACCTACCATTAGCCATAGCCCCAGTGGAGAATAATACTATTTTGTCCCTAAGCCAACATCAACTGATAATAGCTCTGAAAAGAGAAGGGCCTTAGGGGGCCCCTCTCCCGCCCTTGCTGGAATTTTGACTGGCTTGATCCCTGACTGGTAACCACAGCTGCTATGAACTGGGGTGTGCAATGGCCATGCCATGTCCAGACATCAGCATCCCCAGCTCTTCTTCCCACTCACTAGCCCGTCTGCTCTTCACATGCCCTCTTCTGCCATGTGACCTGAGCCTTGGGTGCAGGGAGGTTAATCTAGATGATTCATCCATGGCTCAGAAATTACTGTCATTTATACATGGCACTCTGACCAGTTATGAGCCCTACTAACCACTACATCTTATAGCAAGAAGCCTCTCTGATGGAAGTTGAGTGCAGCACAAGTCTCTGAGACAACGCATAATTATTTAGAAGGTAGTCTGATAACATGATCACGGAGCAAAACAATAACAATAGGTTCCACTCCAGGACCGGTTATATCCCCAGTCATGGGGTTTTGAGCAGGTTTACAGTGCAGCATGAAATCTGTGCTGTAGACCAGACCTCATATCCAGTTAGAAAATGATCATTAATTTCCGTATTTGTCATACCACATCATTGCACCAGTGAGCACATATTGCCACACAGTTCTGTGTTGGAGCATCAGCGTTGAGTGCAGGGTGAGATCACAGGTGTCTTTTCTCTTACAGCAGCTTGCATAGCACCTTCTGGCTACATGTAAATTAGCCAGCAAGAGGGTTTCCCTGCCAGTCAAGATTGGTTTCCCCATGTCCTGTATCCAAAGTGAGTGGTCTTTGGCAACTGGGTCTTATCATCTAGTTATGGTGAACAACCAAGAGCCATGACAATGGTCTGTGTTGTTTTGGATGTCTGTTGAGTCCCCTTGACCAATAATTCATAGGCAGATATCCCATTGAAAAAATAAAACAAACAATTAAAAGTCATAGTGAGACAATCACAAGTGCACTTGATCCTCTTGTTAGAACATGACATTTGTGTAGATGGACTCTTTGGAAAACCCCACCTGGGTAAAACTTTTTAAAAACATTGTTTTTTATTAATCCTTTGACAACTTCATAAAATGATTTTGATCATATTCACCCCCACAACCTCCCCAACCTACATACTCACCCAAGTTTATCCTTTGCTCCATTTAGCCTATCAAGTCCAATTTATCTGTCCAAATACTCTTGGGTGTGGGCCAGTCTCTGGAACATGGCTGATTTACCAGTGAGCCATATCCTTTAAGAAAACTGACTCTCCCTCTGTCAGAAGCTCTCAGCTGCCAATAGCTCTTTAACTAGGGTGTGAAACTCTGTGCCCACCTCCTCCTCTAGAGTAGGACTTTGTCTGGCTTGAGTTTGAGTGGGTCTTGTGCATGCTGTCATAAGCCCCATGGGTCATAAGTGCAGCTAGCCTGCTTTATCTGAAAATACTCTTCCATTGTAGTCACCCACTCTCCCAGCTCTCAAAATCCTTCTGCCCTCTTTCCCACAAATGATAACAGTCATTGTGGAAGGATGTGAAGGGAAGGAGATGGCATAGATGTCCCATTTAGGGCTGAGAATCCCACAATCTATTATTCTCTGTTCATGGACCAGCTGTGACTTTCTGGAACAATCTTTTCTCCTGCAGGAGGAGGCTTGAGTGACACACTAATCCGTGGGTAAAGCACTAAGTCATTGGGGTTAATTTAATATTGTGTCCATTTATCTGAATAAAGGAAGTAGAAAGATCTTTAACAAAAGTTCCAAAGAGTGTTTCCACTACTTATTGTATCTACAGTACAAGAATAAGCTAGGCTTATGGGTACTTATGCTGAGAAGCCATCCCTGGGACTAGAGAGCTGGCTCCATAGGTGAAGTACTTGCCCTACAAAAGTGAGAACCTGAGTTCAGAGCCATAGAACCCACATATATCTGGACGTGTAGCACATGTCTATAAGAATCTCAGTGCTCCTACAACAAGATGAGAGGTAAAGATGGGAGAGCCTCCAGAAGTTTCGGGCCAGTAGTGGAAAGCCAAGACTTACACCCAAGGCTGTCCTCTGACAGCCACATACACCATGGAAAGCATGTGCTCACACTCTCACACACAAAATGAACACATGTACATACAAAGATGTTTTTAAATGGGAAAAGAAAATCATTTAAATATGTGTAGAATATAGGGGGCTTAAAGGAAAAAAGAAAACTTGAACAAAATATTCCGACGTCTTCCACAGGACTTGTGCACAGTGTTGAGATGCTATATAAGCATAAGAGCTGGGAGTGCTGAATGTTTCTACAGCCAGGGTGGGGAAGCAACAAGGGAGGCTGTTGATGATGGCATCTTTTACAAGTGACAGCTCTTGTTTCTCTAATATGCTGCTTTAATATAATGCCGATGGGTGGCTTGGAGCCTAGTAAATCAAAAATACATTTGAACCTTATTGATTAAATAACAAAAATCAAATCAGTCTTCTCCCGAAACCTGTTTGCAGTTATAGGGTATTACCTGAAATTTCAGGCTCTTGAGGGAAAAAAATGCCATCCAAATACAAGGTATTAGTTTAGAAGGTCTCAGACTCTTCCTGTATTGACTTGACTCGTGGTTTCAAAGTCTAACATTAGATTATACCTGCCCAATAAAAAGAATGGCATTATCTGCACATTGGAGCAAAGGAACATCTTAAATTGTCTTTTTTCTGGGGGCACTTCAAAATGTTGCAGTATCTGCTGAGGATCTCATTTTTGGTTGCCTTAATTGGAAAAGGGGTGAGATGGAGGTTTAAGATGTGGAGAAAATGACAACCTCTTCAAAGAGAAAAGGTTTTCCGTATCTGTTCCTACCAGAAATTAAGCGTATTATCCTGATGATAAATGACCCCCTCCTAGATCTCCTTCTAGACCTATAATTTTGTAATTCCAAGAATAAATCCTCCATCTAGCTACCGAGGCAATTAAGGTAAGTCTCACACTCAGGCAAAACTGAGATTATGGCTGGAGTCCTGCAGATAATTACTCTCATCCGCTGCTCCCCTTTGGCACTGGAAGCCTGGTACGCTTAATCAAAGCAAAGGCCCTCTGGATAGAGGGAGCGGATGGCTAACTGCGTACACTGAGACCTGCAAATGCGCTGAATACCACAGAGAAGTTAGCTGTTGTGATCTCTGCCCTGCAGAATTTTATAAGTGCTGAGATGGTGAATTAAGCTAAAAAGATTGTCACGTCATTGTGTTCAACCTGAGTAATAACGGCAAGTATCAGGAGAACTCTGAATGGACAACTGAGCAAACCACACGTTGTGTGTGAGGAGGGTCGTGGCAGATTTGTAAGCAAAAGTGTAAGGCTTCAGAAAGTGGCCATCAGCAAGAACTCACAATACATCCCACTTTTTCAGCCCCAACAGCTCTGCCTTGCTCAACATTTTTCTACCTTCTGTTTCACAATGAATACTCACTCTTGTATTCTGCCCTCTGCCCTCGAGAGAACCTATCTTATGGTTTCTCACAGAATACCCGTCCTCTAGCCTGTGGTTGCTCAGAAGATGGTCATATGTAAGATATGGAAGTGGGTGAGGTTGATGGTGTATAAGAACTCAAGCTATGAACTCATTCCCTAGGAATGGGAACTATAGAAGGCATTTTAGGCAACAGGCTGTGGATCAGTGTATATTTTCTGAGTATCTATTATGAACTGAAGTTTTAGACAGAGATGTGTTCATTCTCTTTTGTTGGGCTTAGTACAGGCCACTGATGAAGATGTGATTGGCTTCTTCACACTACTGGGTAACTGAATTTTCATTGTTCTTGTGGGAAAGAAAATGGTAAGGTTAAAAGAACTGACTTTTATTTGGCTGGTTTGGAGTTGTAAGAAATGAATGGGAACCAGATATAGTGAGTGGCACATGCCTTTAATCCCATCTCTTGGAAAACAAAGGCAGACAGATCTCTGTGAGTTCAAGCCCAGTTTGCTCTACAGAGAGTTTCAAACCACAATACAGCAAGACCCTGTCTCAAAAACTAAGATAAAATGAAACAAATGACTAGCTTCAAAGGTAGTGGCTCTGGCTCTTTGCTTGGAATTTTCTGAGATGGCTCATGAGAGCTGGAATACATGCCCTCTTCACTATCAGTTGATTTGAGAAACTAAAGTAAGACTACTGTGTAGTCAGATATGAGGAAGACAAGACCTTCTATGAGCTCATGTCCAACCCCTGGTTCCAGCTGAAGCCAAGTTTAGATAGCTCAAAATCTCCTAGATCCATCTGGTTTGCCCAAGTCTTAGTGAAATGAGTACTGGGTAATTTTCTTGGTGTGCATCAAAGCCCTTCCTGATCCTCTTGTGAACCCCGGAAAGTACAGACTGGTTCAGGGACCAGTCTCAACAGAGTGGAGGATCTCACAGTTAGCTGTTCTAGCCTCACATCCTTCAGACAAAGCTGGCTAGTATTTCTTGCATCATTTTTAAGAGATCCTGCTAGAGCAACTCCTGTCAGATCCTGTCACTGTGAAGGAATCACCTTCCCAAACAGCTAAATAACCCAATGCCTATTGAAAGAAAACATATTGTTCTGGATGATAGAAGAGCTTTAGATGCTAAAACAAAATTTTCAAGAGAAACCATAAATCAAAATTGATAAAGATTAGATTAGGAACCTCCCCAAAGTTAGGGTTGGGGAAGGGTTTCTTTTTTTGCCTTTTCAGGAACATAAAAACAAACATCTTGAGAAATTTAAGACCTTTGGACAAATAAGCATCCAAAGAAGAAGGGAGAACTACCCAAAAAAAAATTACCAAGAAAAGGAATAATCTGACTGAATGTGATCTCTGAAGTCTCCAAAAAGAAGATTGGATTCAAACTGGGGAGATGTCACACACACCTTTAATGCCACTACTTGGGAGGTAAATGCAGGCAGATCTCAATGAGTTTGAGTCCAGTCTGGTCTACAAAGTGAATTTCAAGACAGCTAGAACAGTTAACACTGAAAAACTGTCTCAAAAAACAAAACAAACAAAAGAAGATAGAACCCCACAACAACAATTGCATCAGGACAATGACAACACCATTATGCTAAACAACACCAACTAAAGATCAACTTTGGACTACAAACTGCTCAGAACAATTTTGAGTGGCCAGTGGAGATGATCCAGTCTCACAGACACTGCTCAGAACAATTTTGAAGCGACTAGATGAAATAGAGCCTCATAGACTTCTTTAGCCAGGACTTGAGACAAGCCCTCTACAGAAACTGGAAAAAAAATAATACAGCTTGACAGTTAACCCAAATTTTTTCTTATAAGAATTCCCTAAAGATACCATTGCCCCAGACAGCAGGAAGTAACTGTAAGAACACAACACCAACATTCCCAAGAGGTAGGGTGGGTGGCTTTTGGTCATTCAGTGGGTTATGGATATTTGTTATTATTTAGAGAGACTGGTTAAAAAATGCTGTCGGTTATGGTCAGGAAGAAAGTTGAAGAAAGGGGATTAGAATCAAGGGGTTTTGTTCTTTTGTTTTGTTTTGTTTTATTTTTTTTTAAGGATACAGACATGATAGGCTAGAAAGATAGATTATTGAATCTACTTTTAAAAAGCAACTATTCATTTTAAATATTTTACATTGGATTGAACTTCTATATATTGTATACAAATATTGTATATGATACAAATTGAGAATAATTTGTTAAGATGTATTGTACATACATTTTTAATCTTGTTCAATGTATTGTACCTATACAGCTTATTTATCAATGTAATGCAAATTTCTAGTTCCTGAAAGTTATTATTAACAAATATATATGATAATAAGGAGATGTAAGTGAATAATTAGTCACCTATTACAGTCTAAGTTGTAATCACATTAGGTATGTTTCAAAGTCAAACAGAGATATATTTTAGATATAGGTCATCTTCAAACACTTCAGAGACATACAAAATATGGCATTTAAAATGTTTTAATAACATAGGTTTTTGTTTGTTTGTTTGTTTGCTTGCTTTTAATGACAATGAGACATGTCTGCTCCTGGCAGAACCAATCTACTTCAGAGAAGATGATAGGCACTGAAGAGACTCTCCACATGGTGTTTACTTCATTTGTGGCAAAAGTAAGCCACTGGATAAGAAGTTGCCTGCTTACAGTATAATGTCTAACATGAACAAACAGGACACTAAAGAGAGTGACTGAAAAACCTTGCCAAGACAAGGTGGGACAGTCCTTCAAAATTCTGCTTCACAGAAAAGTCTCTCAGAGATGCTAGGCCGATAGGCCAAAGATGGATGCCTTAATGTTGCAAAGGAATCTTGGGTGACTATCCAGATAGCCAGCAGTTTTTGTCATTTCATATTTTTTTTTTGGAAGTTGCTTGCTGATACTTCCTACTTACTCAGTTAATAATATTTCCTTCTTGGATCTCTGAGGGAGTTAGAGACTATTAGTATAGTTATAGTTTTCATTGTTTGCCAGACTCAGAAAAGAAATTCACTAAAGATGTGTAAAATATAAAAGTTTGAGAGACATTAAAAGATAATTTGATAATGCAAATTAGAATATAAAGTAAGACTTTGGACTCACCAAGATAGCATAGATAATGAAGTATTTTCTCTGCATTTGTCAAATGCAAATGGACTAGATATTGCTGACAAACTTATTGCCTGTATATATTGTATATACTTATTGTGTACAGTTTTTCTTATGTTAGGTGTAGCCTTCTTCATTTTGCATTAGACAAAAAGAGAATTGTGATATACTATTTGTGATTTATCACAGTTTGCCTGAGGTTCCAGAAAGCAAAGTCAGCCTCAAGCTATAGAGATCAGGCAGTGGTGGTTCACACCTTTAATTCCTGAACTCAGGATTAAGAGGTTAGTTCAGGGCCACCATGGCCAACACAAAAGTGAAGAGTAACAGAGCCTTTGATCCTAACACCTGGGATTACAGTCCTTTAATCCCAGCATTAGGGAGGTGTTTAAGACAGGAGCAAGGTCTCAAAACTGACATTCATTCTTCAGCCACATTGAGGATAGGAAGGATCGATTCTCCGGCCACACTGAGGAAAGGCAGCACACTGAGGTTTGATGAGAACTTGTGGAGACAAGATCAGCCTTTTCAGCCTGAGGTAGAGGTAAGAACTAGTGACCGGCTGCTTTGCTTTTCTGATCTTCAGCTTGAAAGTTGGGTCTTTTATTCTGTTACCTCCAGGCTTGATCACCTGCCTCTCCTTTGTCTCCTGTGAGGTTTCCTTAAAGTAACTGCATGAAATCCTTATCCTCAAGTCTGGAGTCCTTGACTGAGATATCAAATCCAGGGGGTGGCATTCTCTGGGGATATCAAGTGTTGGATCTTTCCCAGAAGCAACCTTCCAGTTGTTTTGACTTGTTAAAACAGTAACATGTCTCATCCTGCTAATTAGAGGGAAAGTAGCTTGTTTTAAAAAATTAAATATTGCAAAAATGTCAGTGTTTGACACAGAAGGAAAGCTTTCTAAAACGCTTAAAGCAGAATGAGAAATTAAGTTGAAGAGTGATATTGTAAGATATTTTTGCAACTACTTGAAATCAGGTATTTGTGACTAAAAGGTACATTCCATTCTTAGGGGTGGCCACTTTGGGAGGCAGACTGGACAATGAAGCTATCAAGAAGTCCAGTGAAAATTTCAGTGTTATTTATAATTCTTGTGATGCATTTTTGTTGTTGTTGTTTTTGCTTTTGTTTGTTTATTTGTTTTTTTCAGACAGGGTTTCTCTGTGTAGTCCTGGCTGTCCTGGAACTCACTTTGTAGACTGGACTGGCCTCAAATTAACAGAGATCTACCAGCCTCTGCTTTCCAGGGGTTAAAGGCACATGCCATCATAACCCAGCGTGAGGTGTTTTAAATGAGAGATTCGAAGAATAATTGAAACACTATTAACATCAGCTGCTTAGTTGTCACACAGATGTGTTAGATTTTTCTATTGTGTGTGCTGTGAAATGTTTCCAAATTAAAAGTTTAAACGCTTTCCTTTTTTCTTTTCTTTTCTTTTCTTTTCTTTTCTTTTCTTTTCTTTCCTTTTCCTTTCTTTCTTTCTTTCTTTTGTTTGTTTTTTTTTGGGGGGGGGATTGAGACAGGGTTTCTCTGTGGCTTTAGAGGTTGTCCTGGAACTAGCTCTGTAGACCAGGCTGATCTCGAACTCATAGAGATTTGCCTGCTTCTGGCTCCCGAGTGCTGGGATTAAAGGGGTGCACCACCATCGTCTGGCATAAAGCACTTTTCTAATAAAATAAAAAAGTTCACAACTTTAAAAAGGTTAAACTGCCCTATGAATTCACCAACCCCCAAGTATCTATGATATTGCTAAAGTGATTATTTTTCCAGAAATGTCTCTACCTCAGAATTTGTTGGTGTACAGTACAGTCGCTGATTTTGCTGTGTTTGAGAGAGTCTTATAACACAGAATAGTAAAAAATATCTTTAATTTGTTTTCTAGAAAAATTGTGGTGAATACGGGGTCTAACTTAGTTCATGGACATAAAGAAAAGAACCTTAAGTGAATAATTTTTCTTTCTCCAGATGGCTGAAACCAACCCATAGTTCTTATTGGTAATAAATCAATTTCAACTTTACTTCTCTTACTTTAGTCGCCCATTTGTAAAAGTAACATACCAGCTTTATTCTCTAGCTTCCATATGAACTTCTGGCTATTGTTTTCCCCTTTTTATGATTATAAATAGCCTTCATTAAATGTGCAAACTGAACCCACAGTTTGGATTTTTTGCATGACTGCAACTTGGTATTACTCAGTATTATTATTATTAATGTATGTGTTGGGAGACAAGAGAACATTCTGATAGATACTCAAGATACAGGCCAGATCGATGCAAGTGTAGAACATCTATTTGCACAAAACATCTGGCTCACAAGTTCTGAAGACTGACATTGCTAGACAGGTTGGTGACAGTAGTTTATCATGTGTGGCTGGAGTTGAGAGATGAATGGCAAAGCACTTTAATAGTCCCTGCCATCCAGGCAACAAACTCTTCTGGCCTTTTCCTCTTTGCTCCCAAACCAATCAGCATCTCTGTGGAATGGGATTCAAGGATAAAGTCAACATAAAACTCTTTGGATTCTAGAACGGATGGAGAATGTCTTACTAAGAAGGGTCAGTCATGAATAGAAGACATTGTGCATCTGTTGGCCTCAAAGCCTTTTCAAAAAGGACCTGCAGTTTTGCACGCCACAAGCCATTATTATTATTATTATTATTATTATTATTATTTTATCTTTTTTGTCTCCCTCCACCCACAGGGAACCAGGAATAATAGTTCCTGATGATCCAGGCAAAAAGAGGGAAAGCTGCAAACGGTGCAAGAGGTTTTAAAACCCTTGATTCTGTTAGTCTGCCAACACCCAAAACTCTAAATAGGAATGCCTGGCAACGGAGGCAGGGAGGCAGCTCTCTTCATGTCTGAGTGCTCTTGAGAGGGAGGGAGGGAGAAGGAGCATGTGAAAGGCTTCGCACAAGCCTGGCTCCTTTCCCATTATGCCAGAGTCCCCCGACATTATGGGAAAGCAGGTATCTGGGGAGGACTCGGAGTTGGAAATTTTTGCTGCAGAGGCTATTACTGGTAAGATTTCAGAAATGCCTCTCTAAGGAGAAAAAAATAGGACACAAATCTTTAAATTTTGTTACATTTGCCTATTACATACTTGTTATGAGCTGAACCCATGTCCCCCTTCCACTTTGTACAAAGCTCTAGCCCCTTGTGTGGCCATCTCTGGAGACAAGGCCTTACGGAAAGCAATGAAGGTCAAATGTAGTAGTAATGGTAGGGCTGTAATCCAAGAAGACTAATGCCTTTCATGGAAAAGAGGCCCCAAGAAGTGTGCTTGCGCAAGGGGAAAGCCGTGTGAGGTCAGGGTGAGAAAGATGCTATCTACAAGGCAGGAAGTGTGCCCACCCCAGGGACCAACCCTGCTGCCGATTTCCTCTCGAACTTGCAGCATCCAGAACAGTGAGGGCATAAAGTAGTACTGATTAAACAACCCAATCTGTGCTAACAGTGTTGGTAGGCCTGGCAAAGCAGCACAATGCCTTGTAACACCAGAAGGCTGATCTTACTACATGTAGGCATTAAAACTCCATGCCATGTATATTTAGCTCCAGGAAATGTTAGAACAAATTTGCTGCTGGATTTAGGCAGGCCTAGTTGAAAGCCCATTTGGTCACTAACCCCAGCTAAGTATTACCCCGTTTATGTTTCTTCATCTGCAGAAGAGGAATAATGCCAGATTCTACTGACAAGTTTGCCCTGAGATGCTTTCTCTCTGTACAACATGCCTAAAGGCTCACAGATAGAACTCTAGAATACTGCTCAGAGGCACTGTATAGTATTTTCAGTTTACCAAGTGCTTCTATAGCCATCCTTTAATTGGATTTTTACAGCAATCTGAGGAGATTAGTGGAGAAGGATATGTGATACCCACTCAAGGAAACCAAAATTCTGAGATGTCAAACAGCTAGTCCAAGCTTAAATTTCTAATAAATATGGAGCCAGATTTCAAATAAACATCCCTTGGCCCCAAGTCTATGGCTTTCACTAGTAAATTAGTACTCTCTCTGGTTCCTCTCTTCCTCCCCCCCCCTTTCTTCTTATCATTTACCTCCCCTAACACATACTGAGTTTCTGTTATGTTTTCAGAATACTTCTCTTTCCTTCCCCAGAAGTCTATTCTTTTCCCTTTGTGTGGATTTTGAGATGGGCTGTGCAGTGTGCAAGCCTTCCTGGGCATGCCACAGTGTACCCACGCTTCTTCATCCAACACTGTCTTCCCTATTGGAAGTGACCACCTACTTGGTATCTCTTCTCCCCACATGACAGCTTTGCCACTTAAAGAAGCCAGGGCTCAGCTTTCAAGGACATATTATAAATAGATCCTTACCAGGACTCTCTTATCTGTGAACTGACACCAAACACAGGCAACCAGGACACAAAGAAAGAAAGTGTCCAGGACAGAGCAGATAATCAATATCTTCAAATGATTTGAGAGCACGTTTTCCCGAGGGGTGGGGGATGAGAAAGGTCTGAAAATGACAGCCTGGGAAAGCTTCCTGGGGTCTTCTGTGGAGGGGAGGGTATCATTTAAAGGAACAGCTTTCAGATTGCATTTTTAAATTTGGCAAAATGTCAACATTACCCTTTTATGCTCTTCCTATAAACTGGAAAAGCTAAAGCTCTGAGGATGCTCCCTGATCACTGGTGCAATGTGGGAGTTGCAGTGATCCCCAAATAAAGAGAAGTCATTATTTTTGTATTTCTAGCCGTTAGGGACATGAATTTTATATGTATGTCTGGTGCATATGTATGGAGACCAAAAGACCATCTCAGGTGATATTTTTCAGGGCTTTCAGTTTTTGTTTAAGACAGTGTCTCTCTGGCCTAGAACTTGTCAAGTGGGCTAAACTAGCTGGCCAGTGAGCCCCAGAGATCCTCTTCATTCTACTTCCCCAGTGCTGGGGCTGCAGGGATGCCTCTATACCTCCTTCTTTCGTTCCTTCCTTCCCATCTTTCTTTTCTATTAAGTTCTGGTCTGTGGGTGGAACTCGAGTCTCTGAGCTTTCTCTGCATCCCAAGGATGTGAAAATTCAGAATCTGAGAAACCCTATCCTGTGGCATCTTCAGAAGAGAAGCGAGCCCTAAAAGGTTTTAGTTCATGCCTGAAAAGTCCCAGTAGAGTATGAGAAGCCCATCAAATTCAGCTCTCCTGCTTTACAGATAATGCAATTGGAGCACACAGAGGAGCCCCATGCATAAGGTCTAATATTATAATCAGATTGCCAGGCCCAGCTCTTCCTTCAACCAGTAGTGAGAAAATATTAGTGGGAAAGACCAGAGAACTGCCAAGTCATTCTCTGCTCCAAAGATAGAAAATTAAAATATGCCCATTGGAAGCTGCCTCCCACCAAGGACATTTGCTTGAAGGATGTCCTTGGGGAGGCTGAAGGAACACAAACACAGATCTCTCCTGCCTTTCTAACCAGCATCAGAAGGGCCTATGGTGTTTCAGTGATTATTCTGAGAGCTAAAGTTGCGAATTGGAAGAGTGATGTAGAAGGTCATGAAACAGCTGTTGGCTTCCTGTGTATATAGATCACATTCCTGTAAGGCAGAGCATCTGCAGTCTGTAAATCTTCTATATGACAAGTCACCCACAGGATGCTGATGAACCTCACCCTCACACTTATCCCTGGCTCTCACCCACAGCCTGACCACTCTTTTCTTGGTCCTCTTCCTAAATGACACATGTTAGCTGTGTTAACTGTGTCCTGTTACCATAAAGACCAGCCAGCACCTCATGCATGACCATCATGATGTCTCTAAGCAGGATCTTGCTGTTACTCTTGCATGGACCAAAACTCTGTATTTGATCATGATTTGTAACCTTTATTTTTACTCTCACCATATTCTTCAAACTAGCAGTGACCATAATCAACAATCTAACCATCTCTTGACTCTCATACTGACTGTGACCCTCTTATCAAACTTTACCATGTCTATGACTCTGAAGCTAACCTTTACCTGCCACTTGACCCTGACACCATGATTGGTACCCAAACACTCTATCTGGACCCCTTACTCCTCAATTGTTATTTCTTCTTTGATGATGTATCTGACCTTGACAATCACTCTGATCATGACCAATATCATGCCCTCACAATAGCCTTACTCTCACATTAATTTGTATCTCACAAAGCCTTTAATTTTGGTTGGACTTTTTATTCTAACCCATGTCTTTACCCCTTCTTCCTCAACAGTTGCCTTATCCTTGTCACTTTCACCTTGATCCTAAGCCTAAACTTTACCCTGGCCATAAATTTCATCCATTCATTGATCCTTTCACAACGCCAGCTTTTATACTTCCATACACTGACTCTTAACTTAATCTTAAAATTAACTGTATTAACCACTTCTCTATTGTTGTGCTTGAATACCATGACCAAGAGCAACTTGTAGAAGAGTTTATTTTGGTTTATAGTTCCAGAGTCCATGATGGTAGAGATGGCATGTCACAGGGGCAATAAACTAGCAGATCACATCTTGACTACACATAGGAAACAGATTTGAACAGCCAGTGGGGTTAGGCTATACATCCTCAAAACCCATCCCTAAAGACATTCTTCATTCCTCTAAGCCTATAAAGTCCTATAGCCTCCCCAAACAGTACTATCAACTGGGGACCAAGGGTTTAAATACGTAAGCCTGTGAGGGACATATCTTATTCAAACCATCACATCATAGACCTTAAAATATACAACTACTGTCACTTTGACTCTGTTCTCTCATCCTCACCCTAATACTCTCTCACTCGCTCTTCTTGACTTCCAACTTGACTCTATCACACATCCCTTACCCTGAACCTAATCCTTAGCATGATCCTAACGCTCACTGTCTTCATAACCTTGACTCACAACATGACCCCAATACTCATAATGATTCTGATTATTAACAATGACCTAACCATCACTAAACTGAGTTTGAACATGAAATCTTATATATTTGTATCTGATCTCAATCTAGATTCCTTATAATTTCCAATAGAAAAGCAGTTTTGAAAAGTATATTTAATTCTGAACTTGCTTATACTTGTTCTTTGTATTTTCAAATACATTCCTTTGATTTGCATAAATATAACAAAGTAAAAACAATATACTTAAGAAGAATATTTTGTTGTTTTTACTTGCCTCAGATAATTTTAGTAGCCTCAGTCGATTTTAGTAGTTAAGATTTTTCTTAAGGAATCAATGTCTGATTTCGTTTATATTTTCTCCAATCTCTTTACACAAGTACAATTTTCAAAGATACTTTTTTCTTTAACTGACAAGAAGTAACTGTATGGAGCTTAGAGTTTTCTAGATGGTCTGACTCAGAGGAAGAAAATGTAATTCAGATGAATGTGAGTTGCTGAGGAATGGTTAAAATCTTATCAAACCCTATATGCATCTTGGTTGAGGCAAATACAGTATTGAAAACCTCTGTACCTATGCAAACGAACTGGCTTACATGTTCCTCTCAAATACCTTATTGCTTCTTAGATTAAACTGAGATGAATGCAAGCACACAAGAATGTGTGTCGTTCATCTTTAAAGTGAATCCTCACTGTGAGGGGAACAGCTGATGAGGAGCCTAAGCTATGGCATTGGAAGAATCCGAATCAGCCTAAACAAGCTCAGATTCAAACATCCTTCTCAAAATACTACTGCCAGGCTCCATGGTGCACACCTTTAATCCCAGCACTGGGGAGGCAAAGGCAAGAGGATCTCTATGAGTTCTAAGCCAGCCTGGTCTACATAGTAAGAGCCAGGACAGCTAGGACTGCATAGAGAAACCACAGCAACAAAACTTCTTGTTGCTTTTTCCAGTGAGCGAAGATGAATGTACGAACAGCATGTGTCCATCTCAAGGGTAGGAATATTTACACAGCCCATTCTTATATTACAGTTCTAACTATGATCCGATGGTAGAGCCTGTAGAAATGAATGGGACTAGGGGCTCTATAAGAGGTTCCTCTTTCAGGCCTCTACCATCTAAGTACCAGCAAAAATCTGAGACTTTCACTGGATGCTGGTACATCCATCTTGGACTCTCTAGTCTCCAGAACGATGAGTGACAAATGCTGGTTGTTGAGCCAGCCAGTAGATGCTGCTCTCTCATAGCAGCCAGGCTAACCCAACAGAGCACATTACTAGAGTGATGCTAAGAAGTAGCAATGGAAAGGAATTATATAGAATCATCAAGCTCAGATCAGACCTGCCTTTTAAAGTCTTTCTCAGAGAAAAATAATGTGCACCCAAGGAAACAAATCAAATATCAAAGGTACATATCATGGGAAAGAAGCAACTAGACATAATCTTAATCCACTCTTTAGTTTTAAAATGTCATCGAATTAACAAACTATGTAAATCTCTTTGGCTCATAATGCATATGCATTTGTACTGACCTTTTCAGAGCCTTTAATTAATAAGATGAATACTCATAAAAATGTACCTGGGCAGTTTGTAACTTCCTGTCCTCTAGGAAAAAGAATTGTTACTTTAATTAAAGATACTAACTGACATTATGTTTTGTACTGAGTACAAAGATTGCAGATAGTTTGATTTTTTTATTTTTTGTTTATGCACTTCTTTAAAGTTGTGTAGCTCATTGGTATAATAAACTTAATATAACATATACTGTTTTATTTAGTATACTAACAATTATATTTTAACACCATAGTTTCATATTACTTATGTTTGCATATTTATATATGCCATAAGGCATACAGAGAATGTACCCTTTACTATTATATATTTTTTTTGCATAAGTAATATACCAAAAGTATTAGAATAAGGCTTGTTTTCCTTCCTTTTTAAAAACAGGGTCTTATTATGTAACTGGCCTAGAACCTTCTATGTAGACCAGGCAGACTTTAAACTCAGAGATCCACCTGCTTCTGCCTCCTGAGCGCTGGGATTAAAGGTGTGTACCATCATTCCATCTGGCAGAATTGAGACCTTTCATGTAAAGTGACTCATCCATCATGTTGGCTGGTAGCACAATGACCAATGGACATTCCTTTTTGTCACCAAATTATTCTAACGCTGACACTTCCTGCACAGTCTCCAGCCATCCTGTTAGAACATCCCATTGATAGATAGCCTTGACCTAAATTTTCTTGTTCAAATTTTAAGATGCCATCACATAGTTAGTTCTCAAAATACTGACAACTTCTAGAAATTAAGTCAGTTATGAAGACTAATACTATCATCTTCATGGGGCTTGGCAACTCACTGGATGCCGGGTGGGGAAGGAATTTCACGCGTGTGTGTGTGTGTGTGTGTGTGTGTGTGTGTGTGTGTGTTTTAATAGATGTTCGCTATTTTATCCATTATTCTGGCAAAAGCAACTTGGGGGGGGTGGAGTTTGGCTTCACAGTTTGAAGTTAGTACAGAATGACAGGAAAGCAAGGAGCATGAGCCACACTGCTGCCAGAGTCAGCAAGCAGAGGAACAAAACACTGATGCTCAATGAACTTTCCCTTTTGTATTCAGTCTGGGACCCCAACCCATGGCATGGCAATACATTTAGGGTAAGTCTTCCCACCTAAATAATGTAGACAGTCCCTCAAAGCCAAGCCCAGAAGACTGTCTTTTCAGAGATGCTAGATAGTGTCACTGACTACCACTAGTAATCATCACAGCATAGTGGACAAAGTTGGACTCATTTAAACAAGAGTGTTTTACAAAACCAAAACAGAATACACATATTGGGTGCCAAATGAAAGTATTTACCCCTGTGCTAAGTTGACAATCTTAATCTAGATAGACACTCCCATAATCACATCCCACAAGCCTCCAAGTGTTCAACCCATTGTTAATGGTCAGTAAATTGTCCCTAATTCGGTTTGGGATGAGGTTTAAATCTCAGGGTTGCCTAAGCAACACCAAAACACTTAAAAATGGGAGTTCAATGAAAATTCTTCAAGTTGTCAACACCAGGCCGAGATAAACATCAGATGAACACAGGCAGACTAAATTTAAATCTCCGTGCTAGCACTGTGTCCCAAAGCTTGCCCTACTTGCCAGGTACATTCTCGATAAAGCCTGGCAGTGGGTCACCAAACAGAATAAAGGGCCTGAGAGCTCACTAAACACCAGCCAATGGACTTCACACAGTACCTTTTATGTTTATCAGGCATTTGTTCTCAGGGGCCACTCAAATTTCTCTTCCCTGAAGAGAGCGCTATGCCTAGCAGGTTATAACGGAGTGGGGTGGGGGATGGTTTGGCTTTGTGTTTCCGCATGGGAAATTCTCACTTGTCCCTCTAATGATGTACCATTGTTGAATATTTTTACACAGAAACTTCGTGTCGTCATCATCCGCAGTCCTCAATATGAAACAGAGGACTAAGAAAGCTTCTAGAGCCTGGTGAATTCCCACATCTCCTGGCCATTAGTTTTCCTGTCTGTTTCTAGAATGCTCAAGCTGTAAGTGGGAAACTTTCTTTCTTACAGGGGGCAGATAGATGAAACACCTGGGATTTCCTGGGGCCCCAATCCTCTCTCTCCTGCCTCTTTTTCGCCTGGGGTTGGGGGAGGGAGACAATACTGCAATTAATCTCTCTGCCCATCTCAACCACGCCTCTTTTAGCCAGTGACCCCGTAACTGTTTGCAAATTCAATGCTCCCTAGCACGTTTATAATGTAATTATTTTGGTGTGTTACTCTCCCATTGCTTCCCAATACATTCTGGCCAGTGTGCAGGGGTGCCACTCTTAAAGAGACTTGTGCACTTCCTCCACAGTACCAGAAGGGGCAGTACTGCCGTTGCTAGGAAACGCGCTGCAATCCCCTAGACCCTGTCCTGACGTTTTTGCAGAAAACAGCCCAGCTGGACCCTTGAGCTTGCAGGGACTATTCCAGGTACATAGCTGCCAAACTGCTGTTCTCAAGGAGCAGTGCTGGATGGAGCTCCTGGCAGCCTCAGGAACGCCCGCTGTGGCGGCTTGCGGTGAATTCCAGCTTAGCTAAAATCTGTTGCATTCCTCTCCTTCCTCCAAAGTAGGAGGCTTAACCTCAACAAAAGCCAGATTCCCTCCCACCACCTTTAAATAAGTGCGTTTGTTCCTACCCAGGCCCTCTTGGTGTTCGTGTGTGCTCACTGTCTCCACCTGCTGACATTTGGCTATGCTTTGCTGTGTAATTTTAAAATACGAAAAATATAAAATTGAGTTATACCTAAAACAATGGTTGAGGAATATGCATTGGGAAATAACATGAATTTGGTGGCCAAAGGACTCTCTCATGTGCAAAGCAATAGTCATTTTACGTGTAAGACAAATCATTTATTCCTTGTCCACATCGTGGTAAAAGAGTTAACATACATTATTTATAGGAATTCAGTCATGTACACAGGAAAATGCGAACACCAAGAAGAAGGCAGTTGTGGAGGTGCACGTCTGTAATCCCAGTGTGTGGAGTGAAGGCAGGAGTTCAAGACTGCCCACTGCATAGCAGCTTCTAAGCCAGTCTGGTTGAGTCTGAGGCCAGCCTGGTCTACAGAGTGAGTTCCAAGAGAGCCAGAGCAAATAGTGAGCTTGTCTCAAAAAACAAAACAAAACAACACACACAAAAAAAAAGATTTTAAAAAATGTCTTTCACTGAGAAACTAATCTTTTCTCTAGAAGAAAGAGGCAATTGTCTGGAGAAAATTAAAAGCTTCAACTTATTTGTTGGAGGAAAGTGCCTTCCTGAGGCTGGACAGATGGCTTAGTGATTACCGCTAAGAGTGAGTGCTGCTCTTTCTGAGGAGTTAAGTTTGATTCTCAGTATTCACTGGCAACTGCCAGGGTTCCTGCTCCAGGGACTCTAGTGCCCTCTTCTGGCCTCCACAGGCCCTGCACACACATGTACAAATACCCATATATAGACAAACACATATGCACATAATTTAAAATAAAAAAATAACTTTAAAATAAGGATGTGGCGAGGTGGTGGTGGCACATGCCTTTAATCCCAGCACTCAGAAGGCAGAGGCAGGCAGCTCTGTGAATTCAAGGCCAAGTCTACAAAGCTATCCAGAAGAACCATGTCTTGAAAAGCCAAACAAAACAAAACAACCCCTCCCCATAAGGATGTGTCTCCTATTGTTTTAAGTTTTGAAAAGACAAAAATAGGGACAGGAGACATTTCCAGTTTGGTCAGGTTTCCAATGATGAATGACTTTTCCCAGGCCCTGAGTCAGATTCCCAGGAACACACCAGTAGATGGGCATGTTAGGTTTATTGCTAGTTGCATTGAAGGAGAATTTACTTATTATAAATTTTGTATTCTGTTAGGAGACTTAGGGAGTGAGGGTTTTGACCTAGATTAGATGCTGTGAGAATAGTGGGGCTGGATACATAATTGGGTATCTTGCATATATACAACAAATGATTAGATGATAACCTAAAGTTTTTAACTTTAGCTATAAAGGATAATTAATCACTAGTAAATTAAAGCAACATATGTCACAGTAATTTGTCTTATAAATAAACTGCAGCAATTTAAACAGTCAGTAGAAATTCTGTTATACCCAGTATAATAAACTCTGCTTTAGTTACTGTCTCAAATAGGAGTGATTGTTTTTCCTCTTTCTGTAGACATAAGTGACACCTAGAGGGCAGAAAGTTTAAAGACATGCCAGTTATTTTTCACTAAGCATTATTTCATATTCATTAGCATTGTGAGACAACAAATAAATATACATGTGCGGTCGTCTAAAGATAATTTCATATTCTGTGAATTCATTGAGATTTTAAGAAATAAGAGTCAATTAAAATTATGGCTTATGAATAGTGATATTTATTTATATTTACTAAGAATGTACCTTAAATTGTTTTTTAAGATTTTACTTTTATTTTATGTGTACAGGTGTCTTGCCTTCATTATCTCTCTGCAAATGTGTAGTGCTGGAAAAGGCCAGAGGAGGGTGTTGGATCCTCTGAGACTGGAGATCAAACCTGGGTACTCCCGAAGAGCAGCCAGTGCTCTCAACCTCTGAGCAAAGTATATTAAAAGCACATTCCCAAGAAGAATACTTTTTAAATGGATGTGCTTTAGTGTGGTTACATTTATCTCAATTTACTCTGAGAAACAGTACAATGGTTTTTGTTGTTTTGCCTTACAACTGCTGTTAAATCCAGCTCCAAGGAACATGATATTTGATTTGTCTTAGAATAAATTTTTCCCAGTATATTATCCATTTGCCCAAACTTGTACATGTAGAATTTATGTGAGAAAAAGAACTCTAAAAATGTAGAAACTTACATTCATGTCAATTGTGGTTTCTTGCCATGAAGTAGAGGCAGACAGAGGTAATCTAAGCCATGTGTATGGATTTGAAATGTGCTTTTGGCAGGAATTTCTTCCTGGTAGTCAAAAGGAAAACAGTTGAAAATTGTAGGAAGGTAAAGAGACAAGTAGTAAAGACAAAGTCAAGCTTGGATTCAGATGTCAATCCCTGAAGACTTTTTTTTTTAATGGTGAAAAAGTGCACATTTAGAATTATCCAGCCAGACTCAGTTTAGATGATCCCAGTTTTGTTGGCAACATCCAGAGCGTCATGATCAGGCACCAATGGAACGTACACCTTCTTCTCTCTGTCAGGCCTTATGAGGGTGTTGACTTTGGCCACCTCAATGTCATAGAGTTCCTTAACAGCCTGTTTGATCTGGTGCATGTTGGCCCTGACATCACAATGAACACAAGGGTGTTGTCTCCTATCTTCTTCATGGTTGACTCAATGGTCAGAGGCACAGTGGTCAAGCTTGTTTCTCCTGGGCATGGTCTTTAAAGGGTATTTGGGCTGCCCCGGGAGCCACAGGATCTGGGGATGCCGGAAGGTATGTGACATGTGGGCCATCTCTTTGTGACTGTGGACACCTTTCAGCACTGCCTTCTTCAAGGCCTTCACTTTGGCTTCAACTTTGGGAGGGGAAGGCACTTTCTTCTTCGCTTTCAATGCCATCTTGGTGAAAAGGACCAGAAGACAATTATTTTTTTTAAAGATTTATTTATTTATTATGTATACAGTGTTCTGCCTACATGTATGCCTGCATGCCAGAGAAGGGCACCAGATCTCATTAGAGATGGTTGTGGACCATTATGTGATTGCTGGGAACTGAACTCAGGACCTCTTGAAAAGTAGCTAGTGCTTTTAACCACTGAGCCATCTCTCCCAGAAGACAATTCGTAATGACTACTACAATTAGTGGAGTTGAGCCCAGCCCTTATCTGAGGCAACTCAATTAAAATCATCTATTTATCTCAACTGCCTTTCTTGCTTTGGAGTAGATCATATCGACACAAATTAGAACACCAAATTTACAAGCACTCAGTACAAATGTCAACCAGATTAGAGTGATATAAAATTGTTCACATTCCCATAGAGCATTCTAAGAAGTCTAGATGAAACTAGAGTGTGTCTACAAAAGGTCCTGTGTTTGGATTTAATGTCTTGATGGCAATGCCCAACATAAAGTCCTGGGTCATGCTAAGTGTTTCATGTCAGTATTGGGCTCTGATCAGGGTCAAGGACAATTTCATGAAGAAAGGAAATACTAGATTCAAGCTAAGCTTAGATAGGGGTCAGGTCAGAGGCAGAGCCAGGATTCAGGTCAAAGTTAAGGTCAGAGTCCAATAGAAGTGCTCTTAGGAAAACAATAAAGGTCAGGATTAAGAACAGGACTGAGGTCAAGGTAGAAGTCATGATCAAAATAAGAATCATTGTCAAGGAAGGGATAGTCAAGGTCAGAGGCAAGTGGTTGGCAGTGAAGTAAGGATATTATGGTCAGTGTCAAGGATGAGAAGTCAAGTTGAAGATCTGGTTTAATCTCAGAGTCTTTGTGAGGGTCACTGTCAGAGAAGATCAAATACATATGGATGATGGTTAGTGTCAATTTTAGGTAGTGATTGAATGTGATGACAAAGGACAAAGTGAGAATGTGGGTTACAGCTGATGAAATGATGTTGGGTGAAGGTCAGAGGTGAAATGAGAGTACAGGTTGGTTTAAATATGAAGAGTCAACATATGATCTTTGTAAGTGAGGGTCACAATCAGAATCAGTGTAAGAGAAAGGTCTAGTTTAGAGTGAGGTAGTATAAGGGTCATGTCAGCCATCATTGCTGAGATTCATGGTGATCAGAGTCAGGGTCAGGTTGAGTGTCAAGTACAGGATCTTCCAACAGCCAGGGCCATTGTAAATATCAGATACATGAAAATCGGAGTCAGACTTGGGGTGAAGTCGTTTCAGTGTCATAGTGAAGAATAGGGAAGGGTTAGGATGAGCATGAGAGTGTCCTGTTTCAATCGCAATGAAGTTAAAAGTCAGTTTTAAAACCAAGTTCAGTGGCATGCACCTCTAATACTAGCTACTCAGGAGGCAGAAACTTGAGGATAAGAGTTCAAGACTAGCCTGAGCATTTTAGAAGAATCCATCTCAAAGAAGAAATGAATGTAGAAAAAAAATCACATTTATATTTAGGGTCCTACTCACCCCAGTTGGCAGTCATAAGGATCATGGTCTAGGTCAAGGTTTATGTCAATATGGAGGTCAGAAAGGATTCAGATCATGGTCAAAGTATTAAGTGACTGTCAAGGGTAGGTAAACTTCAAGGTCAGTGTTAGCTTAGGGGAAAGGGTTAGGGTAGTGTTAATGTAGAGATAAACATCTGGATCAGAGGCAGGTTCACATGAAGTTAAGTCTCAACTGAAGAACTGTATAGAGCAGATTGGCCCATGGGCCTGGTTGTGGAGGGTGGTCTAGATAGTTTACTGATCTAGTAAGACCTAGCCCATTATGGATGCACCATAGAAAGGGTAGAAAGGGATAGCTGAGTAGCAAGCACAAATGCATTTATTCTGTTTACTCTTGACTACGATTGTGGATGTGACCAGCTGCTTAAGTTCCTGCCTTGACTTCCACAAAATGATGGATTGCAAATGTGATTGTAAGCCAAATAAACCCTTTCCTCCCCTAAGATGCTTGTCAGGATATTCACTTTCAGCAACAGAAATAAAACTGTAACAGTCAGACTCTCAATGTCAGTATCATAATGAAGGTCATAGAACCATGGTGAAAGTAGCTGAGAGTCAGACTAGGAACAAAGTGAGGTTAATGGCCAATGGCATGCCTAAGAAAAAGGTCAGATTAAGGACCAGGATAAGGATGGAGTATCAAGGCCCATGTCAAGATGAAAGTTAGATCAGAAGATTTTCAGGTACTACTTCAATGAGCAGGATCAATGTAATGGTGAGAATCACAGTCATAGTAAGGAACAAAAGCATAGTGTCAGAATCAGGGTCAGAGCAGAGTGCTGTGTCACAATGACTGCTGGGGTCTAACATAGACTTGGTTAGCTTGAGCATCAGAATTGGGTTTACAGATGGTATCTGTTTGAGGTCAGGGAAATGAAGTCACCTTGAGGCTCATCATCAAGTAGAGGGAGGCTAGCTAGAAAGTGAGGTATAGGATAATTATTAATCAAGAAAAGAGTAACAATGAGGGTCAGAGCCAGCTTGAATTTCAGAAGTCAGTCAGAGTCTGCAACAGGCACAGGTCACAGTAGGCACTGGAAAAGAGGTGGAGGAAGACTCGGGTCCACATCATTTTCACAGTGAGGGTGAACCTACAATTAAGGTGAAAGTCCACATCAAGGTAAGAATTGGGATGAAAGGTCAGATTCAGTGTCATCATCAGCCAGACATTGAACTTGCCTAGAACCTGACCTTGGTTATCTCCATTTTCTGAAAACATCTTGGCTTTGACCTTGATCCAGATACAACCTTCTCTGTAGCCCTTGAACTTGACTCTGGACATCAGCTGCACAGAATGGCACTCTGATCTCCAGTGTGATGCTGACTGGACTTGGCCTTCAATCTGAACTTGACCCTGACTAGCAAGCTGGTATTTTCTCTCAAGGAAAAGCTGAACTTTTCTCTGTCCCCTCTGACCCTATTTCTGTCCATGGCCTTCACATACCCTCATGACCCTCATACTGACAGAGCTGACTTTCATCCTGAATCTGTCCCTGATTTTCTCCCTGAAGTTAACTCTTGAACTCATTGACAATTACCTCCACTTTCTCTGTCAAATACCCTGACACTGACCCTTCCCTTGATCCTCCCTTCACTCTGACACTCATGTTGACCATGAGCTCATCCCTGACTGTGTCCCTAGCCTTGAGTCTGAAAATGAACTTAACTATCACCTTGATCTTGACCCTGAACATAATATTCATTAACTCTGAACTTTCATTTTGACATGATTCTGAGCCTTAACTTCATCCTGATCTTGATGCTTATACTCACCTTTCTTGTGACCTTGTAGTGATTTGAACAAGAATGTCCCCAATAGGTTCACATGTTTGAACACTTGTTCTCTGGTTGGTGGTGCTGTTTGGGGTGGTTTGGGAACTGTGGTCTTGTTGGAGAAAGTGGGTCACTGGAGGTGGGCTTTGAGTTTAAAGGCTCTGCATCACTTCCAGTTTGTCCTTTTGACTTGGTGCTTTTGGCTGAGGGTGTGACCTCTTAGCTTCCTGTTACTGGATGCCATGCTTGCCATTTGCTGCCATGTTTCCCTGCCATAATGGACCCTTATCCTTCCTGAATCATAAGACTAAATAAATAAACTCTTTCTTTTATAAGTTGCCTTTGGCATGGTGTTTTATCATAGTAATAGAAAAGTAAACAATACAGAACTTTAACCCGGCTGTGATAGGAAAGTTTTGCAATTTTTTTCATGCTATTTTCCCTTGGCCCTGACCATTATTTTGCCTCTGACCAACACTGTGACCATGACTCTAATCCTATTTTTGACCACTTACCCTGAAGCTGATTCTCACCTCCCCTTTACTATTATCCTTATTGTGTCCCTGGCAATGAACTAAGTCATACATTAACTCTTGTTTCACACTGAAACTTCACTCCTCTAGACTCTGACCCTTATCCTCTTCCTGACCCTGGAATTGACCTTCAAACTCATCTGAACCTTGACTTTTACTTGACCTTAATCTCGTTGTGATATTCACTATGACTCTGACAGTGATCTTGACCATCACCTTAGTCTTGTCACTGATCACACCTCAACTCTGACTCCCATCTTTACTTCCCCCTCTAATGCTAACTCTTAACCTGATTCCCACACCAGCCCTCACCATGACTTTAGGACCACACTGACCTAGAGCCTCACACTAACCCTTGCCTTGTACTTTACCTTCACTCTTATGTGACTTTAAGCACGATGTCTTTATATGTACGTATTCTAGTTTCATCTGGCTTTCTTGTGACTTGTGATGAGAACCTATTTTGAGAATTATACATATTTATCAACTTGCTTATACTTTTTATACTTATTTTCAAATATGCTTTAAATCATGTTAGCATGGTTTAATACAATGAGCTAAAAAACTGAGGGTTGTTCTTATTATTATTTGTTGCTATGGTAACAGAGTTATGCTGGCTCATAAGTTAAACAGATTAAAAGCAAAAACTTTCACATGAGTCCAAACCAATTGTAAAGGGGCTGTAAAGAGAGCCCCTTGCTGGCCAGGTAGCCTATAGATGTGCTGGGGCCCACGTGCTGCCACTATTCTTAGTGTTTCATATTAAGCAGGTCCTGGGTAGAACAGATTAGCTGGCAGTACAATCCAGACAGTGGAGAAAGGCTGGTGGCATGGCGTACAGATTACAAGGGTTTAGTCACGGTTCCCAGCTCATGGCCAACTGCTGTGGACTCCGGAGCTATTGCAACCATTCTGGCAGAAGTGAAGATATTCTAAGAGACACTTGTGTCCCTTTGGCTATCATATTATTGAAAGAATAGGCTCTAAAGAATTAAAATTTCCTCAGGAATCTCATGCTGGTTGCAGCCAGCAAAGAAACTTGTCTCTCAGGAAGAAATTTCACACAGTTCTGACTTGTTAGACCACAGGAAAACCCAGGGCCATCACAATGGCCAATCCATAACAGACCAGACTGCACCTTATCAGGATTGCTTAGTTATGTATACATCTCATATTTAAATTTGTGCTTCATGCCAGAACCCCAAGGATGGTGCTGGTAGCATGGCCAGGTATATTTAGGATCCTGAAGATGTGCTTGGTGCTGGGGTAGGGGGCACTAGATCTCCTTATTTCTTCCTCTTCCTAATGTGACACGTTGAATAAATCTCATTTCTCTGCCTTTCATTATTGCTTGTCTATTTAATCAGGTTATTGAGGCCAGTGACTGAGCCTAACTTGTTAGAGGTACTGAGCCCAGATGCTGTCTCTAACATCTCCCACATTACTATAGCTGTTGCATTGGATCCTTTTTTGTGTCTTTTTCATTATAAAGACTATAAGTGGTAATTTCTCTCCATATGCATGTCTATAGAGAATGGTAAAATACACATTAGATGTGTTCAACAAGAGCATAGGGGAAAAAAAGAAAAAGGAGAGAAAAGGGTATCAGCCATTAGTGTGCTTTTATAATCTCCCAGAGAGGAAAGCAAACGTGCTTATACTCCAGAAGCTACTGATTTCAGAGATTTATCTATTTATTTATTCTGAATGTGTATTGTGTACTACATGTGTTTGGGTTCCCATGGAGGCCAGAAGAGGACATCAGATCCTCTAGAACTGAAATTAAAGAAGTTATTCAACTGATGTGAGGGCTAGAACCTGAACTCGGGTCCTCTGGAAGAGCAGCATGAACTCTCAACCACCGAGCCATCTCTCCAGCCCTTCAGCAGTTATTTTTATAAAAGCTATTTTATAAATTGAAAGATTAAATTTACTAGCCATGTAGTTGTGCTTCTTGTAAAATCAAAGTGAGAGGGGTTTTTGGAAGGCTCATATTGGAAAAGGTCTTCCCTGAGAAATGTCTGATAAGAAAATGCCACTGAACTAACTTATAACAAATGACAAAGAATGCAGAATATTGTCTGTGCATTGCCTCAAATGGTTAGTCCAGTGGGGTCACTAATGAAAATAAGCCTTTGACATTTCTGCTTCATAGACAATCACCCTGCACTTCATTAAAGTGGGCAGTAGTCATGGTGGACAAAATGCAACTGATGGATGCCTCATTGCTGGGATCATTTCTTTAAAGTAAAGCTGTAATTATATATTTGTGCACTTATACGTACACACATGTGTGTATTCCTGGGTATTGACTCAGAGCCTTGTAAATGCTCATCATAGCACTCTGCCCTTGAGCTATACTCCTAGCCCAATCATATTTACTTCCTTGATGGCATTCCACTTCACTCCTTATCAGAAAAAAACAGTCAGAGAGAGAGAGAGAAAAAAAAGCAAAATTTAAGAAGTTAGTAATGCGAAGAAATGGCTATGATATTACTAAAACCAGGAACTAAAACAAGCCTACCCATTTTTGAACCAAACAGAATATGTCAACTTGCTAAGTGAGTTAATGATTTTTAATTCACTATTATAACAACTATTGTAGCTTCACACTGCATTGCTGATCTTGAAAGGTGTCTAACTTAGTTTGAAGTCCTTCATGGACAAAATAAATAACCTTTTCTTACATACCCATAAACACTTGAGGGGATAAGGTAGACATCTGCACCCATAGATGGTCAAAACTGAAGGAAGACAGGTCTAGTATACCGTATATACTGTATTCTACAGGTGACAAGAGAGTAAAAACAGAATTGAATTCCTAGTGCAAAATCATCAAATCAAGAATGCTTGTATTGTAGGAAAGAAAAGATTTCATTGGCTAACTTCACCTGACTATAAAACAGATGTTGCCGCTTCCTTGTTTAGCTAAGAACACTGTCTTTGGGGACAGGGAAGAGTTTCAGGCTTTCTTATTTACTAGTTTGTTTTCCCAGAAATTAAAAGGTTAGGTTGTACTGTGCCACTGTGTTTTAACATTCCACTAATTGAATGAAGTTAGTGATGTGCAGTGAAAAGGTTTTCATGTTTACCTATTGAGATCGTGTAGGAACTGTGCCAATTTCACACTCCTTGAGCATGTTTTACTCTTGAATGGGAAAGGAGAAAGCACTGTTGAGGCTTAGAGATAAAGGCATAATTTTAAGAAACAAAGAAGTAGATTTAAAATTCCCCGTCCCCAGTCTTATACATTTTTCTAGCTAGGAAGCAGATGTACTCACAGGGTTAGCTATTGTTCCAAAATGAGATTGCTGCAAGGCTTTGATTGGGGCTGCAATGGGGTACTTGTATGCATTGTTAGGATACAGGAGAGAATTTCATGGGTGGATGGAGACATTTGATAGCATAAATGAAAGGGTCTAATGCCTACACCCACTCAAGATTATATGATTTGGGGCTGGAGAGATGGCTCAGAGCACTGGCTGCTGTTCCAGAGATCCTGAGTTCAATGCCCAGCAATTACATGGTGGCTCACAACCATCTGTAATGAGATCTGGCACCCTCTTCTGGCCTTCAGGTATACATGCAGACAGAATACTGTATGCATAATAAATCTTAAAAAAGGAAAGAAGAAGAAAAACTGCTTTTTAAAAAAATGATATGATTCATGACAGCTGCATATGGAACTGTATTAACTCACTCTTGGAATAGAGCCTACTTTTTTTGCTTGGGTAGAAGAGATTTGAGTTTTCAGTAACGTGATCACATGCGAGAAAACTCCTTTGACCCTATGCTAGAATCATTTCCTCATTCATGTAATGAATATCCAGTTACACTCAACTGAGGCTACTTATTTGTAAGGATGTCTGTCCCAGTGTGTTTCATTGATGATAGAGCCTGGATCAAGGACTGGCGTACAGGTTGTTTGGGGTAAGGTAATACCTTAAAGCATGGATAAGAAAGTAGAAAACTATGAGATTGGAAAGGGGGCCAAAGGTGATAAATTATACATAACCAAGCAAGTGAGTATTATACACAACTATTCACAATCCTCATGGGTATCTCTGAGAAACTAGAACACACATCAACTGGAATACAAATAAAATCTCCCCATGACAGTGAAGTCTGGGACCCCTTTGTACCCACATACTTGATTGTGTCCATAGTTGGGCAAGGGGATGAGTGGCATCAACTTCCGGGGGGGGGGAATGCTGTCAGTTTGCCATAACAGTTTACCTTAGCTGTAGGTGGCCTCAGTTGAGTCAAGAGGACATCAGGTGGAACCTTACCAGCATCTATTACAAACTCCTTCCTTTCTGGAACTAACAAATTTCAGACTTAGGTGCTGTATTTGACCATGAAGATCACATACTGTTGAACCTCAAAGACTGCCCCTTACCTTGATTGCAAAGCAGTTACTGTTCCTGGATCTTTGCAATGAAGAGGCTATAAAGTTTATAGTATAAACCATGATACTGTTCTATGGTTTCTAAAAGCATAAACCATTGTATAGTTTATAGCATAAACTATTATATAGTTTATAGTATAAACCACTCATGTAGTCATCAGCAGTGTACTGGGTACACCTTGGAGCTGCACAATGCAGAACGAGCAAAACTTTGGCCATTGCTTTTCTCATAAGAAAATGCACCAATGAAGGTTATTGCTTTTGATATTACTGCACAAGGTTTAAGAGAGGAAATTTAAGAATAAAGAAAGCACAGGGTTGTGGTTAGTTTTTTTCAATTTTCTGCTATCTAGAATCACCTAAGAAAAGGACCTTAATCAGGAAATTGTCTAGATCAGATTTGGCTGTGTGCATGCATGTCTTTTGGGGGCTTGTGTTGATTGTTAATTGGTTTAGGAAGACCTAGCCCATTGGTTACCCTGAGCAGCTCATTCCCTAGGTGTAGGCGTACTTGTACTCCTGAACAATAGAAGATAGAAAAATCTCTAGAGTCTAGAGCAAGCAGGAGAGGATCTGTTCTCTCTCTCTCTCTCTCTCTCTCTCTCTCTCTCTCTCTCTCTCTCTCTCTCTGCTCATGGCTGTTATGCTATTTTAAGTTCCTGCCTGCCTTGGTTTTCCTGAAATAATGAACTGTGAGTGACCTGGAATTGTAAGCCACTTTCTCCCCTAAACTGTGTGTGTGTCAGAGTATTTGTCACAGTCATGAAAGGAATCTGGAATAAGGCTCTTGAGGAACCTGGTTTGATCTCCAGCACTGCACAGGCCAGACCTCAGGGTAAAAACCTGTAACCCTACAACTAGGGATGCAGAGACAAGAGAATCAGAAATTCAAGGTCAGCATGAAATATGTGAGATAATGGCCTCAAAACTCTTTTGGGAAAAAACACTAGTAAATTGAACTAAAAATGAGTATAGGAGGCAGGACTGTGCATAGAGATGACATATGACACGTGGCAACATGTCCCCTTCTAATTATTTGGGGATGTGATGGGCATTTCATAATATCAGCACTGAGCCTATGACAAAACAAAGGCATTCATTCTCTTTCAAAAGCTGTTCTTGGAAATGGATCTCACATAGGGATGGATCCAGACAATGGATATTTGGTCTGTAACATTAAGCCTAATGTGTCCTTTTAGAGTGCATGCTGGTGGATAGAAAGAATAGGAGGCTGCACTCTTTGGTCTGGAGACCTGCTGCTTGCTAGACAGAAGGTAATAAATAAAAAGCCTGTGGTGCCCTACAGCACTTTGGAAGGTTCAAGATGAAGAAGGTAAAAAATGGCCAACTGAGCATGAGGCAGGTAATGGTGAGGGAGCTGGGAAATAGAAATTCGAAGTGAGGCCCGTCATTCTTTAAAACTTCTCCTTAGTGGGGAATTACCAGTGGTTTTGAGCTCTTAGCAGAGCCCATGACTAATTACTATGACCTCCTCTCCTGACTTCAGAAACACAATGACTTTGGAGGGCTGGGGAGGGCTTGGAATATTAATTGATTAAAGAGCATAATATGTCAGGATCTCCTCTCTTTCTCTGCCTCTCTCCCTCCTTTCCTCCCTCCTTCCCTCCCTCCCTTCCTCCCTCCTTCCCTCCCTCCCTCCTCCCCTCCCTCCCTCCCTCCCTCCCACTCTCTTTCTCTCTCCCTCCCTCCCTCTCTCTATTTCCCCTTTCCCTCATTTCTCTTTGACACAGGTCTTATGCAGACTAGGTTGGTCTCAACTTCTCTGTGTAACTGATAATGACCTTGAACTTCTGATGCTGGGCTTATAGGCATATACCACCTTAGCCAGTTTATGTGGTACTGGTAGTGGAACCCAGGGCCTCATGCATGCTAGGCAAGCACTCTTATCAACTGAGTTTTGTTGATGAGAGAAATAGCTCTCACCTCTAAGGGGATACGAAATATTCTGGAACAAAATGAGTGACCAGGGCCTGAGGACACAAATTCAGATGATCCTAAATTCCAGGTTCCAAATGTGGTAACAGTGTGATCAAGTTTTTATAGTAACAAGACAGTTAAAATCATAATTTAAGGCACTTTAAAAATATAGCAGGTAGGTCACTTAAAGCAAAGTGGAGAAATCTCTGCTATGGGCCAATGCTATCTGAAGACATTTTTTTAGCCTTTTGGTTGTTGGAAACTAGAGTTCTTTTTTTAAAATTCCAAGGGATTTACTCAGTGACCACAAAGATGCCAGGTCACACACTGAGGAGAGGCTATTAGGGGGCCCTAAATAATTTGTCCAAGATAATTTGGCCCTGGACCTGCAACATTCCAACCTCTCCACAATCAAATTGGAGTTCTAATAAATTAAATGGTTTTGCAGTTGGTTCAGCCTAACATACTGTTCTTCTAGGGGCTTCACATCCCCAGCCCCAAGGCACGTCTTTTTGTGAGACATACTTTTTTTTTTTTTTGAGATTAAATATGTTAAATGTGTTCCACTTTCTTCAAAGAAAAAGCATCTCATTGTAAAAAAAAAAAAAAAAAGCACATAGTATAAAAATTACATTTGAGGGGTAGTAGTGTACCCCTTTAATCCCAGCACTGGGGAGGCAGAGACAGGCAAATCTCGGTGAGTTTGAGGCCAACTTGGTCTACAGATAGAGTTCCAGGATAAGTTCCAAAGCTACAGAGAAACCCTGTCTCAAAAGGAAAAGCAAAAAACCAAACCAAAAAATTACCATGGGGTAGGTGACTGGGCTTGTAGCTTGGTGTCAGAGCCCTTACCTAATGTGCATGAGGCCTTACATGTGAGCCCTTGGACCACCAAAGGGAAGGGGCTGTTTATTTATTTAAGCTTATAGTTAAGTAGCATGAAGTACATCCATTCTTATGCAACCATCATAAACATCTCAGCTATCCCTATAATAACAAGTGTGTGTGTGTCCCCTATCCTTGGCCCTGGCAAGCACTAGACTACTTCTGCCTTTATGGATTTTGCATCTCTATGTACCTTCTACATGTGGACTTATCTATTTCTTTAAGCCTATCTAATTCACAGAGCACAGTTTCTTTAAGCTTCTCCCATGTTACAGCATGTGCCAGAATGTCCGTTCTTCTCAAGGTTGTGTAACTTCCCACGGTATGTGAAAATGTATACACTGTATTTTGTTTGTTCATTGATTTGCAGGTGAGGATTGACATAGGAAATATCTGAAGTGTGGGGTGGTGTTGTTTTCTTTCTTCTGTAGTGACAAAAACACTGACCAAAACCAACCTGGAGGAGGGAAGACTTTATTTTATCTTACAGGTTACCGTCCTTCACAAGGGAAGCGAGGGCAGGAACTCCGAGGAGGGTTGGAGGTAGGACCGAGTGAAGCAGAACCACAGGGGAAGGTTCCTTACTGGCTTGCTATCCTGCTTGCTCACCTTGCTTTTGTATCTAACCCAGGACCACCACCTGCAGAGGGCTGAGCCCTTCTACATCAATCAAGAAAATGTCCCCGCCCCAGACTTGCCTACAGGCCAGCCACTGAGGCAGTTTCTGGGCTGTGGTCCCCTCTTCCCAGATAATCCCAACTTGTGTTGGGTTGATCAGCACAAACAGAGACATTGTTCATTGTTAGTTACTTTTTTTCTTTTCCTTTTTGCTGCCCCTGTCCTTTTCAACCTTATCACCTTCTCCTTTCTCTTCCTTGATTAGAAGGAGGCTGGGATTTGACTATGCAATGTTATCACTGGGAATCTCAGAGAATAAGAAAGTATCTTCGTTACTTAAAATAGATACATGCTTATTATTCAGAACAACTTTAGGTTTGTACTAAAATTGATCAGAAAGTGCATAAGCCAATATTTCCTATCACCCACGCAGTGTAGCCTCTCCAGGTAGGTGTAATTATCACCACAGATGAATCAAAATTGAAATATCATTATCTTCAGACTGCATGACTTCCATTAGATAAATTCCTCTTAGTATTTGCGGTGCTCTGAAAGAAAATGGGCCCCAATGGGAGTGGCATTATTAGGAAGTGTGGCTTTGCTGGAGTAGGTGTGGCCCTGTTGGAGGAAGTGTGTCACTGTGAAGGCTTTGAAGTCTCATGTATGATCAAGCCATGCCCAGTATCTCAGACCACATCCTGTTGTCTGCATGTCAAGATGTAAAACTCTCAGCTCCTTCTCCGGCACCATGTCTGCCTGCATGCTGCCATACTCTCCACCCTGATGATAACGAACTAAATCTCTGAACTATGAGCAAAGCCACACCAAGGAAATGTTTTCCTTTATAAGAGTTGCCATGGTCATGGTGTCTCTTCATAGCAAAAGAAACCCTAAGACAGCATTGTACATTCAAAGTTTTAACAAGTGTATAATGGCACACATCCATCACCACAGCCACACACAGTAGTTTCACTATCTTAAAAATCCTGTGTGCTCTACCTGTCCATTCCTCTTTCTCCCACAATCTGGTGACCAATGGTTCGTGCATTCTATGTGAGTACTCTCCATGACCTGTCCCCTCAGCCCCCCACACTACTCTTAGTTATCTACAGAGATATGTCGATTCCTTAATGTCATGTGGTTGCAGTTTTCTGTTATGTGTTATGTTTCAGATTAGCTTGTTTTGCTGAGTAAGAAGCACATAGGTGTTCTCTGGGCCTTTTCAAGAAAAAAGAAACCAGCTTCTAGAAATCTCTCCTCTCACCATGGGTTCTGGAGATACACCTCACGGTCAGTCCCACCTCACAGAAATGTCACTTAATCTGGGTGTGGGCCCAAATGCCTGTGATTCCATCACTTACAGGCAGAGGCAGGATGATTGTGACTTTGGGATTAGCCTGGGCTACTTATCAAGTTTTAGACTAGATTGGGCTACTTAGAAAATCTCTCTGTCTCAACTTCAAGTATAGTGCAACAAAGATGTTTTAAAGAAAGCAAGAAGTAGAGCTGGAGAAATGGCTTAATTGTCAAAAGCACATCCTACCCTTGCAGAAAACTGGACTTCGGTCCCCAGTACTGGCAGAAGCAGCTGGCAGCTTCCTGTAACTCCAGCTCCATGGGATGTGCTGCCCTCTTCTGACCATGTGTGCATGAGTGCATATAGACACATGAACACACACATATACACTTATAAACATAAATCAATTGTAAAGATAAAAGTCAAGTTGGGGACAGCAAGGCGGCTGGTTAGATAATGGTAAAGGTGCTTGCCACCGATAATGATGAGCTAAGTTTAATCCTTTGGACACTTACAGGGAAAGGTGAGAACAGAGTCCCAAAGCTTGTCCTCTGACCTTCATAGGACACTAAGGCAGGAGTGAGGGTGTACACATACCCACACATGTGTAATAAGTAAGTGTAATAATCTTAAAAATCAAGTTGGGATAAGCAAGAGGATTATATAGGAAAACATTGTTATAGAGAGATAATCAACGATTAGTGATTTCTAATAGAACGAATTAATTTGAAAAATAATAAAAGCTCTTATTTCAGCTTAGTTAGAAATGTATGGGTCACTAGAAAACATTTTTGTTTACATTTAAGTGAGTGAACCACACTTGTGTTTTCTTGTTTGTTTTTTTTTAATTACACTTATTTACGAGTGTGTGTGTGTGCCTGTGTGCGTGTGCACACATGACCTTGCTGCTCTGCTGTGTGACACAGTCAGGGACAACCATCAGGGGTTGGTTCTCTCCTTCTACCAGATAGGTCCTAAGGCTTAAACTCAGGGTGTCAGGCTTGGCAACACTGTGATTGTCTGCTGTACCATCTCCTGGCCTAAACTAGAAAAAAATCAAGCTAATTTATCTGTCTGTTTTTGAGGCAGAATATAGCCCAGGCCTGCTTCAAACTTACCATTTAACTGAAGATGGCCTTGAACTTCTTTTTATAAAAGATACAATTTTTTAATTCATTCATTGATAATTTCATACACGTATAGAATTATTTTAATCATATTCACTTACTACTTCCTTTCTCCAACTCTCCCTGGACAGATTGCTCCAACATATCACTCTCCTAGCTTCATCTTTTAAAAAAACTTATAACCCAGAGTCCAGCTAGTGCCTCCCATATATTCATGGCGTGAGGTCATACACTGTAGCATAAGTAACCCACCAAAGGCCACATCCCAAAGAAAAATGACTCTTCCTCCTCCAGCAGCCATTAACTGCCTCATGGGACCCTTCCCATCCATGCTGGAGTTTTGGCTTGTTTGGTCTTGCACTCACAGCTGCTGCAGGTTCCACCTGTGCAATGGTCATATAATGCCCAGAAGACAGCACGTCACAGCGTTACTATCCATCCTCCATACCCTTTCCCACAATGTTACCTGAGCCTTAGGGGTTGGGGTTAATATAACTGTCCATTAAGGCTGGGTACTCACAGTAACTTATTTTTAGCACTCTGACCAGTTATGTTTCTCTGCAATAACTGCAGGCCATTACAAAATGCAGCTTTTCTGACTGAGACTCAGAGCAACACAACTCTATAGGCATAAACATAAATGTTTGGAAGACATTTTGACTACATGACTAAGGATGACCTTGGACTTTTAATCCTCCTTCCTCCAAGTCCTGAGTGCTGAAATTATAAGTGTGTTCACCATGCTCCGTTTTCCCTTATTTCTCATATTGCAGAAGAAAATCAGCCTAAGTTGGCTTTGACCACAATGGTAGGTGAAAGCTGAGAAAAATCACTGGATGGCATCATCTGTGTCAAGTGAGTGTCATAAGGGTGACATAATTATTCATTGGCACTTCAGTGGTGGGGAGCAATTACAGGAGAGGCGTTCCTTTGTCATAATTCATTGTGACAGGACTATGGGCCTGGTGGGTAATAGATGCACAAAGCTTAAGGTTTGGGGATAATTTTCACACCTACAGAATGGAGATCTTAGTCAGACACTGTGACAATTATCCAAACAACAGTCCATCATGGTTATTTTTTATACTTCTTAAAAACCAAGCCACGGCTTCATCTTGGGTCAAATAGTGAACAAAAATCCAATTATGAAAGATAATTGAATCACTCTTTGGAAAGTGTAGGCAGGTGTATTTCAGCTCGTTCACAGAGAAGGTTGAGGAATTAAGCAATGTCTTGTGAATGGATGTCAGCACGACACAGGTCATCAACAAAAGCATATAAATGAGAATGGGACAAGTACTAATGAGTATTTATTGGGAATGTCCTGAAGGTGAAAACAGATGCACTGCTCTTCACATGTGCAGATCTCACCAGCCAGCCTATCTGCCCACAGATTCTTTTCTTTGCACTTGGTGGTTATATATTACCTTTAAGATAACTTCTCAGTGATCCCTGCTGCCCCAAATTTATGCCCATGTGTCACTCACTCCTTCTGAATGTGGCTGTCAAATATATGGGATGTCACTCGGGTATTTGGTGACAAAAGATGGTGGTTTTGTTTTTACCCTTCTGTTGGCAGACAGCCATTGTTGGACTAGCTGGACCATAGCCTATAAACCATTTTAATAAATTCCATATATATTCTATAATTTCTGTTCCTCTAGAGGACTCTGACTAACACCACTCACCCCTAGGAGGTGACTCAGAGGAAGGCAAAATTTTCCTGTGGTCCATGTGAGGATGTTGTTAGTGAGTGTAGGAAATGTTCACCATAGCTCTCTCCCTCAGAATACTATGGCCTGAAGACTGTTTTCCCACAGAAACAATCTCCTCAATTCAGTTGTACACCATGCTCTGAGTCCTTGATCTAGTTATATGTAATAATCCTGCCTCCCTATCTAACTGTTTATGATAAACAATCTGAGCTTGTGGGGTACCACAGTTTTTCCATCAGATAACCCACTGCACTTGATCCCATCTCTTCTGGGTATATCTGAGTTTGTCTTCTCTTGCCTCCACATCCAAGTCAGGTCAATCCTGGAGCTACGCTGGATGTAGCAGCAGACAGGCAGGGTAAAGGGGTTCTAATCAGGTTAGGATGCTTTCACTCAAACATTTAAGATGACTAACTTCCTGATTCTTCTCCTCCCAAGACAAAGTCTGAGTGGTGTTTTACCAAGGGAGGTTAACTGTTGAATGGGATTTTAAATATCTCAATGAGGAAGGTGATTCTAGGGCAGAACCAATCAACTTCCTCTGAATTATCCAATTCTCACAACTGCCCAGACTAGCCAATTCTGAGGGAGAAAGAAAATTCTTCCTACTCCCAAACATGTAAATTTTAAATCTGGCAGGCAAATGTGAAATCCAGCTCTGGATATCCACATTCTGGGGAAGCTGTCTCTTTGTGTGCCTTGCAGTGTGTGTGTGTGTGTGTGTGTGTGTGTGTGTGTGTGTGTGTGTGTGTGTGTGTGTGTGTGCGCTTCAGTAAAACTTGACTGAGTGCTGAGACCTTGCTTTTCTGCATTTTTTGTTGAAAATGGTGCAGAGAAAGTGAGTCTATTCCTGCAACCTTAAACCAGCCCACCATGATGACATCTAGAGTAGAAGTGGGCTAGAGAGCTGGGGAAGGTCAGAAGTGGCTGGATTCAGAAAGCGAAGGCTTTCTCATACTTCACTTAGGGAGTTTTCTGGTCTATTTGCCAACTAGTTTCTTTCATATGCTAATCTCAATACCCTCTTCTCTGCCTTAGTCTCCTGCCACACCCATCTGCAAAAGACACTGCAAGATCCTGAGGACAGCATGTAGTCAGCAGACAGAGAGTGAAGTCTCCCCACTCAACACTCAACAACCCAGGTGCATGTCTGCAAAAGGGGATCCTCTTCCATTGAGCCCACAGGGTCAGCTGCAGTATGACCTCAGGCTCCTGAACTCCCTGCCAGCAGAACCCTGCAAGGCCTCATCTCGCTCCATTAAAGCTCTGCTCTGCTAAATGTGGGTGCTAATCCCACCATGCAAGAATAAGACCACTACCACACTTATGAGTCAAATTTGAAGTAAGTATTAATTAAATACTGGCCAGGATGATGAACTCTGCCCAGGTCCATTCAGCTGGGACTAGAAATACTTTGACTGCTTCCTTTAAAATTTGTATCCCCTTGATCTCCTTCAGTTGTCTTATTCCTCTAGCTAGAACTTCAATTAATATATTGAATAGATATGGACAGAGCAGACAGCCTTGTCTTGTTCATGATTTTAGGGGAATTGTTTTGAGTTTCTCTCCATTTAACTTGGTGTTGGCTATAGGCTTGCTGTAAATTGCTTTATTATGTCCTGGGTATCCCTATTCTTTCCAAGATTTTTATCATAAAGCGGTGTTGGATTTTGTGGAAGGCTTTTTCAACATCCAATGAGATGCTCATGTGGCTTTTTTTCTTTCAGTTGATTTACATGGTGGATTACATTGACTGATTTTTGTATGTTGAACCACCCCTGCATCTCTGGAATAAAGCTTATTTGATCATAATGAATGATCTTTTTGATGTGTTCTTGAATTCTGTTTGCAAGTATTTTATTGACTACTTTTGCATCTGTGTTCATGAGGGAAATCAGTCTGTTATTCACTTTCTTTCTTGAATCTTTGTATGGTTTGTATATCAGGGTGATAATCGTCTCATAAAATGAATTTGGCAATTTTTTTTTGTTGTTGTTGTTTCTATTTTGTGGAATAATTTGAGGAGACTTGGCATTAGCTCTTCTTTGAAAGTCTGGTAGAATTATGCACTAAAAACATCAGGCCTTAGATTTTTTGGTTTTTTTGTTTGTTTGTTTGGTTGAGTGTAAGGAGTATGATTTTCCACCCGCCGCCTGGGCTTGTCCCGCTGCCAGGAAAAGCTCTCTTGCTGGCGTGACTCGGACAGGAGAGCATCGGGTTGAATTTCCTGGTGTTCATCTGTCTAGGTTGTAAGTTATTTCTCCCTGAATAAACATCTATTCGGCCTATTTGTTTATCCTGATCCTTATTTAACCATGATAGTTGGGATACTTTTCTTTTTAAATAACATCTTCTACTTCCTTAGGGGTTAAAGGTCTATTTAAATTGTTTATCTCATCTTAATTTAACTTTGGTAAATTTCTATTGAGAAAATTATCCATTTCTTTTAGATTTTCCAATTTTATGAAGTACTGCTTTTTTATATATTATTTTATTTTACATATCGATCCAGTTCCCTCTCCCTCCCTCCCTCTTTCCTTCTATCCCACCCTCATATGCACCCTCCCACCCCCACTCCCGCCTACCCCTCACCCCCCTCCACAATAGGGTGATGCTTTCTAGGAGGTGTCATCTAAATCTGTCAAGTCATTTGGAGTAGGGACTAGGACTTCTCTCATGTCTCTAGGTTAAGGGAGTATCCCTCCATGGGGGATGTGTTTGCAAAGTCCTTTGTGCACCAAGGATACATCCTGGTTCTACTGTCAGAGGTCCCTTAGACTGCTCAGTCCTTCTATCTGAAACCCATATTTGGGGGCCTGAGTCAGTCCCATGCTGGATTCCCAGCTATCAGTCTGGGGGCCCATTAGCTCCTCCTTGTTCAGGTCAGCTGTCTCTATGTGTTTCTGCAGCTTGGTCTTATCCTCCCTCTCTGCATCTGGATTCCAGTTTGGCTAAGTGTTTAGTTGTGGGTGTCTGCTTCTGTTTCCATCAGCTATTAGATAAGGGTTCCATGATGGTGGATAAATTATTCATCAATCTCATTATCAGGGAAGGGCATTTATGGTAGTCTTTCCACTGTTCCTCAAATTGTTGGTTGGGGTCAGTCTTGTAGGTCTCTGGATATTTCTTTAGGTTCAGTTTTCTCTTCAAAGCTATAATGTCTCCCTCTTTTATGCTCTCTCTCTCTCTCTCTGTCTCTCTCTCTCTTTCCTCTCTTCTATTTTTCCCCTGACTCAATCATCCTAGTTCCACATGCTTTCCTCTCCTCCCCTTCTCTTCTCCTGGTTCCCTCTCCACTCACTGCCCCCCCCCACTCCCCATGTGCTCTGGAGAACTTGTCCCTTCCCCCTTCTGTGAGGGACCTTGTATGAATCTCTTAGAATCCTTCGTGTACCCTAGTTCCTCTGGTGGTGTGAATTATAGGCTGGTGATCCTTTGCTCTAGGTCTAGAATCCATATATGAGTGAGTACATACCGTGTTCCTCTTTTTGTGACTGGGTTACCTCATTTAGGATGGTTTCTTCAAGTACCATCCACTTGCCTGTGAATTTCAAGATTCCACTGTTTTTTCCGCAGAGTAGTATTCCATTGTGTAAATGTGACACATCTTCTTTATCCATTCTTCAGTTGAGGGGCATCTGGGTTGCTTCCAGGTTCCTGCTATTATAAATAATGCTGCTATGAATATAGTTGAGCACATGTCTTTGTTGCATGGATGTGGATAATTTGGGTATATGCCTAAGAGGGGGGATTGCCGGATCCTGTGGTAGACTGATTCCCATTTTCCTGAGGAACTGCCATACTGATCTCTAAAATGGCTGAAGTACAGCTTTTTAAAGTAGGGCATAATGACTCTTTAGATTTCCTCAGTGTTTGTTGTTATTCTCCCCCTTTTTGTTTCTGATTTTGTTAATTTGGATAGCCTCTCTGTGTCTTTTACTTATTTTGGGTAAGGGTTTATCTATCTTGTTTATTTCTCAGAAAATCAATTCTTTGTATTGTCCTTTGTTTCTACTGTATTGATTTCAGCCCTCAGTCTGACAATTTCTTGCCATCTACTCCTCTTGTCTTCTTCTTCTTTTTTCTCTAGAACCTTTAGGTAAGCTATTAAGGTGCTAATATGAAAGCTCTCCAATTTGTTTATGTAGGTACTTAGTGCTATGAACTCATCTCCTATTAGCATTTTTATTGTGTCCCATCAGTTTGGGTATGTTATGTATTCATTTTCACTGAACTCTAGGACGTATTTAACTTCTTTATTTTTTTTCCCTTGACCTAATAGTCAATAGAAAGCTTCTTTAGTTTCCAAGAGTTTTCAGGCTTTTGTCTTTGCTAGGGTTTTGTTGCTGTGAAAATATACCATGACCATAGTAACTATTATAAAGGAAAATGTTTCCTTGAGGCTGGCTGGTTCAGTGCACTATTGTCATGGTGGAAAGCACAGCAGTGTGCAGGCAGACATGGTGCTGGAGAGGTGGCTGAGAGTTCTGTTTTGACCCGTAGGCAGCAGGATGAGACAGTAAGCCACTAGGATGTTTTAGACTCAATGACACTCTTCCTCCAACAAAGCTACACCTACTCTAACAAGACCACGCCTCCAATAATGCCACTCCTCATAAGTCTAAGGGGGCCATGTTTATTCACTCCCTGGCCCCCATAGGTGTGTGTCTATATCATAATGCAAAATGCATTTAGTCCAACTTCAAAAGTCCCCAGTCTATCAATTTCAACTCCATTTAAAAGACCAAAGACTCTTCTGAGGTTCATGCAATCTATTAATAAAATCAAATCAGAAAGCAGATCACATACTCTGCATATTACTATTTCAAGTTGGAGGGAAAGGAACATAGTGAAAAAACAATTGACCAAAGCAAGACTGAAAACCAGCTGGACAAACTCCAAACTCTGTCTCCATGACCGATGTTAAAATCCTCTTCAGATCTCCAGCTCCTTTCATCGGTGTTGACTGCAACACACTTCTTTTTCTTGGGCTGGTTCCACTCCCTCTTAACAGCTGTCCTTGGCAGCTATCCCACGACTCTCCAACATCTTGGGGTCTCCATGGTAATGCAGGCCTCACCAATGGTCTCTCTAGGTCTCCATGCAGGGGCAACCCTGACATACACTGGTGTATGTAACCCAATTTGGGGGTGGGCTTCTGTCTGGTCCCACTGGCTAGTCTGTCCGGTTTGTGATGGGAAGGAGTGTGGATTGAGGAATGTCAGGTAGAAAAATAAAAGATACAGAAGAGAAGACAGAAACACAGGATAGAGTCCGGAGGGCTTTCAGTGAATACTGAATGCCCATGTTTATTGTTCAAAGTCTTTTTATACCCCTATCAAAAGAGGGGGAGAAGGAAAAAGATTTTTCTACCAAAATACAAAAAAAATAAGAAAGTGTAATTACATTTTCAACACCCAAAACATCAAGTAACTATATCCTGAGTTAAGTATTCTGTTGTTTAGGCAGGACCTGAAGCTACCATAACTTAGGTCAAACATCCTGTTGCATTTACGTCTTAGGCCAGACATCATTGTTGTTTCACTTTGGAAGAACAATAATAAGCTAGAACTCTCTGACCTTTTGCCAAGATGGAGTGGAATCAATTCTGTGGGTTCCCACACAGAGGCTTTCCTTAATCTCGGTTGGAGATTCCATAACCCCTTTCTTCTACTCTTGACTCTAAAGCCAGAACTATGAGGTCAAAACTGCCAAGTTCTTGCTTGCTGGGGTTGGAACATGGCCCCTTGTTCAATTACATATTCACCAAATTTCCTTCACTGCCTAAGGTTGCCTACCCTGAAACTTGATCTGTAGACCAGGCTGGCATCAAATTCAGACATCTGCCTGCCTCTTCCTTTGGAGTGCTGGGATTATTTATTTTATGTGTTTTCATGGGTAGAGTTAACTGCCTTGAGTTGGAGTGTTCTTTCTAATACTTTCTGTAGGGCTGGACTTATGAATAGGTATTATTTAATTTTGACTTTATCATTGAATAGTTTGTTTTCTCCATGTATAGTGCTTGACAAGTTTTTTTTTTTTTTTCTGGGTATGGTACAGTATTTCTGGATTGGTACCTGTGGTCTCAGAGTCTGCAGGACATTTGTCCAGCCCTTCTGGCTTTTAGATTTTCCATTGAAAAGTTGGGTGTAATTTTAATAGGTGTGCTTTTATATCTTATTTGACTGCCCTCCCACAGCCTTTACTATTCTTTCTTTGTTGTGTATGCTTAGTATTTTGATTATGTGGCAGGGGGACATTTTTTTCTGGTCCAATCTATTTGGTGTTCTGTATGCTTATACTTTGTAGGCATGTCCTTCTTTAGGTTAGGAAAACTTTGTATGATTGTGTTGAAAATAGTTTCTGGTTCTTTGAGCTGGGATTTTTCTCCTTTTATTCCTATTATTCTTTAGTTTGGTCTTTTCATACTGTCTCATATATCCTGGAAGTTTTGAGTCAGGAATTTTTTTACATTTAACATTGTCTTTGACAGATGTATCTGCTCCTTCAATGGTATCTTCAATGCCTGAGATTCTCTCTTCCATCTCTTGTATTCTTGTGGGTCCCTTTGTCCTTGTGGATCACTGGCCATGGGTCTGCGAGGTGGGAAGAGGAAGAAGCAGGGAACAGGTCTCAGAGCACTGTGAGCATGAGGGAAATAGCTTTCCAGAAGTCTGCTTCAGTATTCCAGCTAAGCTTTATTCCAGCGTAAAGATGGAGACAGTAGCTAGGGCATCAACCAATTTGTATTTGGCAGCATGGTCCTACCATACAGCTTGACTACAATATCTAATTATCATATGGGAGGGGCATCTGTAGGGATCTGTGTCAAAGGTCATACTTGGGATAAGTCCGGCGCCGTACCTCAGGGACAGCTATCAGATAAGGTCAAGCCTCTGACCTAGAGACACTCTCCAGGCGCCCTGCTGGAAAGGGAACCCTCCATTTGGCACTGCACTCAGAGAGCTGTCTGGACAAGGTAGACTGAAACCTTAAGTACAGGGTATGCCAATGTATTCTGTTGGTGATGCCTGTGTCTACAGCTCCTGTTCACTTACCTAGATTTTTTATTTCCAGAATTCCCTCTGTTTGTGTTTTCTTTATTGCTTCTATTTCCACTTTCAGGTCTTAAACAATTTTGTTTCCTTCAACGGTATGTTTGTTTTTTCTTGGCTTCTTTGGCTTTCTTTAAGGGATTTATTAATTTCCTTCTGTTTGTGTTTTTCTTGATTTCTTTAAGGGATTTATTGACTTCCTCTTTAAGGACCCCTATCCTCTTCATGAAATTGGTTTTAAGGTCTTTTTATTGTTCTTTAGCTATGTTGAAATATTCAGGGATTGCTGTAGTAGGGTAGCTGGGCTCTGATGATGACATATTGCCTTGGCTGTTATTGTGTTCTTATGCTGTCATCTAGGCATCTGGGTTTTGGATGATTATAGGTATAGGTGCTGATTTATGAGTTTGTTTGTTGGATGGGTGTTTTGTTCTTTGGTTTCTGTTTCCTTTCTAGCTTTCAGGACAGTGTGGCCTCTGGTTGAGCAGGGTGTCTCTGCCCGAGTTGGGGGTTGGTACACAGCGATAAGGAGGAGTGGGGGCATTGAGGATAGGGTGGAATGGAACCAACATAGTGAACGAGGGGGTCCCTGGGGGCAGCTTAGCTGGAGTTCTGATGGTCTGTATGACTTTTGATTGGCCAGGTTGCCACTGGTGAAGTTGGGGTCTGGGATATGGTGACAAGGAGGAGAAGGGAGATTGGGGTAGGTGGGTGGGAATTGAGAAGTGGGTGTCTGCCTAAAGGGGGCTTACTTGGAGCTCTAGCAGCGGTCATGGCCTCCGGTGGAGTAGGATCATGGCTTGTTATCTTATTTGAACAACAACCTCCAGGGTCTCAGGGAGGATCTGTCCTTGGGCAAGGTGCTTATAGATTAAAGGCATTTTTTTATTTTATGAATTTCTTAGGCATAGTAATTAAAACAGTCAGGCAGTGGTGGTGCATGTTTTTAATCCCAGTACTCAGAAGGCAGAGGCCTGTGGATATCTGTGTGTTTGAGGTCACTCTGGTCTCCAGAGTAAGTTCCAGGACAGTGTAAGCTACAAAGAGAAACCCTGTCAACAAAAAAACAAACAAACAAATGAAAAACATCTCACATGGGATGTCTGAAACTGCTAAGTAGTAAGAACTAACATGCAGAAGTTTATAAAAGTCAAAATAACTTGACTTTGTCAGAGTTTAAGCAGTAAGCAGAAAACACACAGCTAGCATTTTGGAGGCAAATATGTTCAGGGTTAAGAAAATTCAATTTTAAAAAAGAAAAGGGAGTCTCCTTGTCATAGAGAAGAAATGTCGACATTTCTAGAACTAAAAGGGAAGTGTTAAAAAGAAGTCACAGTGAGGAGATTGAGATACTGTAGAGGGAGAGCACACCTGTTAGAATTGTTAGAACTGTTAGATAAAGAAACCCGGCTTCTCTCTGTTGTGAGGTCTTCAGAGAAGACTGCTGGGGCATGGCTTTAGTCAGTAGAAAGCTCTTATTAGCTGGCCGGCAACCACACTGGATATTCAGGATCCCACTGGACACCTGAGCCTTTCTCAGGGTGAGCTTCTAAGCACAAAAACAACAACAAAAAACTCGAAAAAAAAACAAAAAACAAAAAACAAAAACCGTCCTGGGTTGACATACTTCAGTTAACAAGAACAGTTAGCTAGGAACAGAACTACTGAAGCCATAAAAGCACGGTTAGTACTTTTTTAGAGACTTTCCTTAACTATGGACTTCGATGGATTATGTCCGTTTGCTTTTAGTTTTGGCAGGTGGTGCTGTGTATGTGCTGGGTCTTACAGTTTGAATGGCACTTCCATCATGGAGTCAGTTGTGCAGAGACCTGGGGGCCAACTAAGGTCTGGGGCCCTGTTACAGTCTCCACCATTCTGCCTTCCAATTGCTCTCCTTTAAGGGCCAGTTCCAATTGTATGCCAGATGAGTTCTTGATGGTCGTCTCAAGCACCTGCCCCACATCCCAGGGAACTGCTTCTGTGTTTCCCATTCTTCTCCATCTTTAAAGAATCTTCAACCCAAATGGATTTAAATAGCTATTTATTATAGTACAGCCAAATTATATCAACCAGACACTGTTGAATATGTCTTATTATATAAATGCTTATGGTCATCTGGGCTTGTTGACTTGGGTCTATAATCCCAGCTGAGGCATGAAAATCAAGCCTATGGAAACTACAGAGAAAATGCAGGCCAGTCTGGACAGCTTAGTGAGAACTTAAAAATAAGAAGTGGGAATAGGGTTGCAGATAGATAAAAATCAGGGATAGAATGTACCTGGTGTATGTGAGGTGGTCCTGGATTTAGTCCTAGTTCCACTAGGCAAACATCTTAGTTTCTGTACTGAACAGTGAAATGAACATCCTGTCCATATTTCAGTGGCTTGTCTCAAACAGTTCCTTAGAGTACAGTGAAGGCAGGGCAGTTGAAGACAAAGTGGGTCTTAGGGTTCTGATGTATCTTGCCGTACTGCTTCAATTGTCCCTCTGGAAAGCCCTTACCCATTTGACAAGCTAAGTATATGCTTTATGATTGTGTTAAATTTCACTCTGATGTTACTGAATTTAAGATATTTTCCATATGTTCATTAGCTATCTGTAATTTTTCTTTTGCAGCCTCTGCATTTTTTTCTGTTGATATTCATGGACAGTATTCCTCACAGGCTCAGGTGGTTAACACTTGGTCCGGGTTTGGAGGAGTTATGGAAACTTTGAGAGGTGCCACCTTGCTGGAAAAAGTATATCACTTGTGGTGGGCATGGAGAGTTTACAAACTTGCCCCACTTTCGTTCTTTTTCTTTCTCTTTTGTATTTATAGATCAATAATTTAAAACATTATTTTTTGAGATTGAATATAATTATATCATTTCTCCCTTCCCTCTCCTCCCTGCAAACCCTTCCACATATCCCTAATTGTTCTCTTTCAAATTCATGGCCTCTCTTTTCATTAATTGTCATCACATACATATACATTTCTAGATGCATAAATATATGCTGCTCAGCCTGTATAATATTCCTTGTATGTGTGTTTTCAGCAATGACTATTTGGTATTGGATAACCAATTGTGTGCTCTGTTATGAGCAGTTTTCCCACCAGCCTGGTACCAGAGCCACATCAGCCCTCAAATAACACATAGAGAAGATGTATTAGATATAAAGCTGTTGGCCTGTTTTATATATATATATATATATATATATATATATATATATATTTTCTTATTGGCTAGCTCTGTCTTAAATATTAACCCATTTCTATTAATCTAAGTGTTTCCACATGGTCTTGGCTTACTGGAGAAAGGGTCCAGACTGCTTCTCTCTTAAGTCTCTACATCTTGAATCTCCTCAGTACATCTCCCAGAATCATTCTTGCCTCCTAGTCAATCTTGCCTTCTTGCCTATCTTGGCTTCCTATTTGCCAACAGTGCTTTATTTATTAACCAATAAGAGAAGCATATTTACAGAATGGCATCTCCCATCATCTCCTCTTTTCTGTCTAAAATAAAAAGGGTTTTTAAATATTGCATAGTGAAATATATAACAAAACAGTTATTAAGCAAGAACTATAATTGCAATATTTAGTTCATTAACATTAGCAAAATTTAAAGAAAATATTTTATCATCTATCCTATCTTTGTGAGTCTAAAGTCTTATATGTAACTTATCTCTAATCCTAACTAAGAAAAACTATAATCATAACTATCTGTAAGGAGTAAGGTTTTTCCTCCCGCCGCTGGTCTTGTCCGGCCGCCGTGCCAGCCCCAATTAATACACAGAGACTCTGTATTTGATATGATGCTGTTGGCCAGGTACTAGTTTCTTATCGGCTAGCTCTGCCTTAATTATTAACCCATTTCTGCTAATCTAGTATTTCCACGTGGTCTTCTCTTACCGGGGAGCCGGCCGGCATTCTGCTTTCTCCAGACTCTCCATCTTGCCTCCTCCTTACTTCTTCCTCTTTCCTCCTTGTCTCCTAGTCCCTCCTATCTTCCTTTCCTATTGGCCAACAGTGCTTTATTCATTAACCAGTATGAGAAACATATATACATAATGGCATCTCCCATCAACTATCTGTCTTCAACTCCATCAAAGACCACAGACGGATAATATATAAACTCTAGAAATGAGACACATCTTGCTGCCTGGTCAGTCACCTGAAGTTCTTCTGTAATGTTCCATCTTCAGCTTAGGACATAGTGTGTCTGGCAGACTTTTCAGCAAAGCACGAAATTTTAAATTGTCCCATTTGTGTTGGCAGTTTGTCAGTCACTTTTCTCTGTGTCCTGCAGAATGTCTGGCAGATTCTTCTATGAAGCAGGAACCCTACAGTAATGTTCATCTTGTTTTAACAGTCATTTTCCTGTGGGTCCTACATGTCCAGTTTATACAGCATCAAGTCAAATAATCCAGACTAGAGCAGTATCTTGTCCAAATGGCTGGTCTTTCCATATTGGAGGCAAACTCCATAACAAGTTTCTTCGATGTCCATCTTCCTTTCTGAATCAGGTGGTCTTGCCAAGAGAAGTTGTGCCTCACTGTTAAGAAAAACCCTAAACCATTTTAAATGTCATATTCTATAGGTCTTTAAAAGGTTTGAAGAATGCCTATCCATTTGAAATATATCTCTGTACATCTAGAAAACCTAACTAACTTAACTATAACTTTTGACTATTATAGGTAACTCTATAATCGGTACTAAATTATACATTACATATTTAAATGAGCTATATAAACAAAATACCTAAACAAGCAGAGAAATATACATATCACAAAATTGACCTTAAATTTGTATCAATAAATGAAAATCCATTCCAAAACAAAATATTCATTTATATACCATAATCCCCTTTTTACCCGGAAAAAGAGATTGGTTGTGATCACTAACCCATTTAAATGAAAACAAACATATTTGGGAATTTGGGCATCGTTCTTTCCAAACTGCTTCCTGCTGGTAGGGAGCACTGTCTTGGGGAGTCCTAAGAAGACACAGGAATCCTGGCTGTAGTGGTCTGCGAGGCTGCCTTGTCCCAGCTGTTTTAAATGTTGGATCACCTGGGACACTGCTTTAGGTGGTCTCGCTTGATCAAACCATGTTAGTCTGGAAGAAATCCATAGCTTTTCATTTTCTGTGGAAACAAAAATAGAAATTCTTTTCCCTAGTAACCTGTCCTTAGACTTAAATTTGGAAGGCATAGCATTTTTAAAATATATAAATTGGATTAATCCAGCAGCATTTCTTTTAACAGTTGTTGCTATTTCCTTAGTAGTCAAACAGTACAAAGACAAGACAATAGCATACAGTATCCAGACTCTCTGTGTGCCATTTATAGCTCATGTTTACATATTAAATCTTGAATGAGATTACTATGTATACTGCATGTGTTCTCTGGTTTAAAATACCTCTCTTCATTCCTTCTCATTAATTTTGTTTATAAGACAAAAGCTTAGTGAAAATTACTGAGTAGATTTTATGTACACACATACATACATATATAATATATATATACACACACAGAGAGAGAGAGAGAGAGAGAAAGAGAGAGAGTTGCTTATGGCATTAAACAGCTACATGGCCTATCATAAAATGTAAAACAGACTAGGTGGCACTAATATTACACACTGTTATCATATGATTTGCTGTTTTACTTCAACTTTCTTCAACACATTTCTCTGCTTCCTCCCTTATATCTTTTGGAACATTTCATGTCACCAACCCAGCTGAGATCTGGCTCAAAAGCATTATCCTTAATCCATTATGTGCAACATGAATTATTCTAGTGTCTTCTTTAACTTTTAATTAAGTTAAATTAAGGCAGGTCGATCCTTTCATCTGAAGCTTTTCTATTTCTGTCTTTGCAGCTTGCCTGCATTTTCCAATGGCACAGTTGCAGTAACCATATGAACTACCTGATGGGACAATGACACAGAGCTGTTCTTGATCATTTGTCCTGTAAGACCCTAACATGAGACTGCAGCCCAAAGGTCTAAGAGCACTGTAGCATGTACAAGTATGTATGGGTACAAGCATATATGTACAGTGCTGCCATGCATGATGTTTTAGGGGGAATGTTGCAGCCAAAGTTAACATCTACAGTTGGAAGCTTCTGATTTTGTTATGTCTGCTGATGAATGAGCATCTGCCAGTAAGCTTGCAAATGCCATTCCAGCATGTTGATCAACATGTTGCAATTTAAAAAAAAAAAAAAAGGAAAAATAAGTGGCTCAGTGGTTAATAATACTGGCTGCTCTTTTAGAGGACCTAAACTCTTGCTGTGGTACATACATATACACTCATACATGTCTGTGTACACACACACACACACACACACACAGTGTAAAGTTAAAACATTTATCTTTACTAGATTGTGAATCCTCTTAGGTTTTATTTATTTTTCACTTACTACAGTGCTTTGAGACTAACCTATGCTGTTGAAGGCATCATTAATTTACTTTAAATGTTTGTGTATTATTTTTTGTGTTTGTAGTGTGTGTTTGTGATGTATGTTCACATGTGTGTGAGGCACTGGGTGTCCTCACACACGAGAGCTCATGTTCATGTGCTGTCTTGAGGAGGCACTGGGTGTCCTGTACTTGGAGGAGCCACTGTACTATCAGGCACAGTCTGCCTTATTAACTTGAGTCTCTCACTGAACCCAAGTCTTGTCGTTTTTTTTTTTTTTTTTTTTTTTTTTTTTGTTTGTTTTTGTTTTTTTTTGGCTAGCTCCTGGCAAACAAGGTCCTGGGATTCCCCTGTCTCTGCTCCTCAGTACTGAGGTTACAGGCGCATTTGGACATGCCTGGCTTTCTTATGTGATTGTTGGGGATTCAAACTCGGGTCCTCATGCTTGCACAGCCTGTGGTTTTCCTCACTAAGCCATCTCATGAGCCCACTGATTACTTTTTATTAAGCAATGCTCTTTTGTCAGTATGAAGTAAAAAATGTTCATTCATTAGTTGGTAGACCTTTGGGTATTTCCATTTTTCCCTCTGTACACAAAGCTCTTAATAATAGTATAACAGTTTTGGGTGTACTATGTTTGTTTTTTAGGGTGACTGTTGTACTTTGTTGTATATTAAGTTCAGCAAGACAGTGCATGAGTTGCTTTTCATCCTAGGCAATACTAGTCTTTTTAATTTTATCCATCACAGAGAATGTGTATAGTATGTATATAATCAGTCTTTCTTTTTTGGAGACAAGGTCTTGTTTGCTATATAGATTTGCATAGCATGTTACTCATTATGGTCTTGAATTTATAGCAATCCTCCCGACTCTACCTTTTGAGTGTTAGAATTATAGGCATGTGCCATTATACCTGGCATACAGTGATATTTCATGACGGTCTTGAGCTGCATTTCTCTAGTGTGGAAGCCAGTTTCCAATATGGCAGCCATTGATTTTTACTGACTTTCTGACACTTAACTAGTCCAACCTAACCGTATAAATGAATGACTTGTATTACCAGTAAGTATTGTAAGAATGGCTACTGACTTCCTTCTGAGTCTGGGTCATAAAAGATGTTATAGTTTAACATTTGTGGAAAGGGAGAATTAGTATTCTCCAGGGATGATCGCCTAATTTGTTATTCAATACCAAGATGAGTTCCAGAACCATGTGCATACAAAAACACTGAATGGATTCAAACAGGCTGGTCTTGTGTTTGTGTGTGTGTGTGTGTGTGTGTGTGTGTGTGTGTGTGTGTGTGTGAGTGTGAGAGAGAGAGAGAGAGAATAAAAATGAGGTCATGAAATTGAGAGGGAATAAGTGGGGGTGAGAGGGGTTTGAGGAGAGAAAAGGAAAGGGAGAAATGATATATATTTTAATTAGAACTTAAAAATTGGGTCTACAAAGATGGCCCAGCGATTAGGAGTATTGCCTCTTCTCCAGAGGATCAGGGTTTGATTCCAGCACTGACATGGTGACTAACAAGTCTCTGTAACTCCAGTTACAGGAATTTAACACCCTCTTTGGGCCTTCTCATGTGCAGGCAAAACACCCATATACATAAAACAGGTATAATAATTTAAAAAGATTGGGGGTGGGTAGAGAGATGACTCAGGGGTTAAGAGTCTGCTTTTCTAGAGGACCTAGGTTTGATTCCAGTACCCACCACCTTCTGGTCTCTGCATGCACCAGGCATGTACATTTTATACAGGCATACATGCAGACAAAGCACCCACACACATACTATTTTTTAAAAAATTAAAAGTCACAAAGATGAAAAGAGATTGTAGTTTCTACTTTGTTACCTTTTAATGTACTCACTCTGGGGAAAAAATAGTCACTATGAGAACAAGTAAGTGACAACATGGAATGGAGAGGTAAATATGGGGGGGGGGACTGAGGCCTCCTGCCAATCACTGATTTGTAAGACACAGAAGTGAGCTACCACTTTGTAAGGAGATTCTCCAATTACAGTCAAGATTTATGATTTGATATTGGTCAACACCATCAATGTAAGTCATGAGAATCCCTGAACTACTGAACCTAAGTTCTCCAAGATTCCTAACCAAGGGAAATGGTATGAGGTAGAATTTGTTAACATTTTAAGCTACTTACTTGTTAAGCTGAAACCAACCAACCAACCCACCCACCCTATACACAGAGATGGTGTATAACAGTATCTCATGAACTGTGGAATACCTTGATACCAGGCCTTAGTAAAAAGTGGAGGGAATTTGAGGGGAATGTTAATGGAAGCTTACTGTCAAACTCCCAGTGGCCTTATCAAGAAAAGTGTGGTAGGGAGAATTCTCAAATGGCCCTCAAGATTCCTGCCCTCTCATACCCTATTTGTACAATCCTTCATTGCCTTTGAGTGTAAGCAGGACCTTTGTGACAGAACACTGCCATGATGGTCATGTTGCATTTTATTACAAAAAGGGGTTTTGCAGATGTAAATTAGGTCCCCAACAAGTTGACTGAGTTCATCAAAAGATTGTCCTTTGTGGCTCACACAAGATTATCTGAGGGGAAAAATCCACTAGTCAGTGCCATGACTGAGATTTAGCAGGCCCTTAATATATATGGAGGGTTAGAAGGTACTGTCTATCTTTATCAAGATAAGCGTACTCCAAGAAACTTTCTAAGTAGTTAATGACATGTTCATCAAAGTGCACACATGGCCTCCACAGTGAGCAAGATGAACCATTACATATCACAGCAAGTGATTTCTTATGCCATTTTATTTTTAGCTGACACAGTGATTGTACATATTTTTCACACTATGTAAAATGGCTGGGTCAGCAATTAACATTTCCAGTTCATTAAATATTTATCATTTCTTTGTGGGTAATCTTTGAAATCTATTTTCTTCTAGTTCATTATAAAATATGCAAAAGTGGCTAGGTGGTGGACTGTAGATGCAGTCTGTGTGGCAAAATGCTGTTCCTGCATGTTCAAGACCCTGGAAGACAAACAAGTTATTATCCAGGTGGAATGGCTGACATCTATAATCCCAGCATTTGGGAGGCATAAGCAGGAGAACTGCTAAGAATTGAGGCCACCCAGGGCTACATAGTGACTTCTAGCCTATCTTGAGCTACAGCGAGATTCTATCCCACACAAACTCAAATTGACACACACACACACACACACACACACAGAGTACTTTTTCTTCCTGTCTTCCTACATCTAAGGGCCTTGCTAGGTAAGCACATACTCTGCCATTGGATTAGAGTGTCTATTGAAATATATATATATATATGTATATTTCATATATATGTATAGTTTTAAAATTATATTTATCAATATATTAATATGTAGTAACATATATTTTCTTTTCATATACCATCTTAACATATAATATATGAGGCTAAGGACTACTTGTGGGAATTGGTTGTCTCTTTTACCATATGCGTCCTGAGGAGTGAACTCAGGTCTCAGGATTGATGGCAAGGGCCTTTACCTGCTGAACCATCTCATTGGCTCTGAATAATAGTATTTATTAGTAGCCACTTCCAGACTTGGTGGCAAGCACTTTATCTACTGTAATGGTTTGAAAGAAAATGGCCCCCAAAGGGAGTGGCATTATTAGGAGGTGTGGCCTTGGTGGGGGAAGTGTGTCACTGTGGGGGTGGGCTATGAGGTCTCTTTTACTCATGCTCCTTCAGTGTGACTGGCAGTAGATTTCCTGTTATCTAGAAGATAACAGCACCAATTCTACCTGTCTGCACACTGCCATGGTCCTCACCATGATAATGGACTGAACTTTCAAACAATAAAGGAGCCACCCCAATTAAACTTTTGTGATCTCATTGGCCCCAACTGTATCTTCCCTTTCTCTCTTCTAGTAACCCCTCCCATATGTTGTGCCTACAAGCTTCCTCAACCTCCAAGGAGGAGACTCCCGACAGCAAAGGCAAAAGCTTTTTATTGCTAAGAACCAAACAGGCTGGGATCTCACTCTTTCGGAAGAGTAAGGAGCCTACTTACAATTGTGAAGGGGTTTTTAAAAGGGAAAAGGAAAAGGGAGGCTTGAGGCCCATAGTATCAGTTCACAAGTTTCCAAAGTTACAGACATTTCAGAGAGTACAAAGTTTCTTTACAAGGTCATCATGGATAGGCAAGAGATTGATTAGCACACCTGCAAGGTTAGGGGGTTTTTCTTTCTTTTCTTTTTTTTTAAATCTCCTGAGAACAGCACGTGGGCTCTGTACTCTGTAGTTATCTACTGGCAGAAATTCTTGTTCTCTCTAGTTTTCCCTTCTTATCATAAGCCCTAATTTTTTAATTTTTCCATCACACCTACTCTTGAATAAGTAAATCAATTTAAAGGGAAATAAACGTCAGCAGAAAAGGATTATGATACATTTTTTTTTCTTTTGGTAAAGGAAACGTATTTTTGTTTAGCAATTTTTCTGAAAATGGATTAACAGAAATCCAGATAGGAACTTGCACAGATAAAGGGAAGGAATCAACGACTTGACTTGGATTGAGAGTAGGAAACCGCAGGCTGGCCTTCAGGTACAGGCAAGTCCTTCCCGAAGCTCTGCACGCTTCCCGGTCTCTCTTCCGGACTCTCTCGGTAGATCGCAGCCGGGGCTACCGGTTGTGCCAGGTCCTTATAACGCATCACATCAGGGCTGCGGGAGGGCAGTATGCAGGCGTCCAACACACCCGAGACGCCCCCACCCCAGCAGCTTCCCCGCCTCCCCAAATGCTCAACGCCAAGCACCACCACGTGTGCGGTTGTTATCGAGTGATGTCATGAGACCTGTCCCGGAAGTAGTCGTCCATGCCCCGCCCCAAACATGGCAGCGCCCAGCTCCGTGGGTCAGCACCTGCTTCTGCTCCACCTCTAACTTTAGTCCTCGCGGGCTCGCGGGGCCATGGACGCGCCGGGTTTCACGGCCTCGCTGGTGGTGAGTGAGCGGCAGGCGTGGACTGCTGGGTGCAGGCTGCATGGGAGCCGTGGCAGCTTCTCTGCACTGGCGCCTTCTTTGGGGTTTGTGCAGTGGTCTGTTTTCAGGTCATTGACAGCTAGGTCTAGGAGCAAGCCCGGGGTGAGGGGTGTCCAGGGATCCTGTTTTCAAGGCCAGGTAGGTCTTGCTGGGATTTCAGTCAGAGGAGACAGGAATGCTTGACTTACTGTCTTTTTTTTTGTGGGGAGGAGGGTTGTTGAGACTGTTCATCTGTGTAGCTCTGGCTGCCCTGGAACTCCCTCTGTAGACCAGGCTGGCCTCCAACTCAGAACTGCCAGCCTCCTCCTGCCAGGCCTTTCATTGTCTTTACTCAAGGCAAAACAGCTTCTCTTATTCATTAATTCACTCTGAACTTGGGAATTAAAGAAACAGGGCAATACACACTATTAAGGAAATCACTCATGACCTTTCCGTCCAAGACCCTAACTTAACTTATTGTTGTATCTACCCATTTATTTAGTTTGTAGTAATCTGCTTATTTTGCTCCAAGTGTAGGCTTTGAAGAAGTACTGAGCATAAATAGTTGTGGAGTCAATAGATTGTTTGTTTTTTATTCCACTGAATTATGAAAACCAGTGCTCTTTTGAGGACTGGTTTGAGGACAGCAGGCCTAGCCGGGGATAATAGACTCAGCAGATGCAAGACAGAATGGTTGATTTTGATTTTGTTGTGGAGGAGTGTACAGATGCAGACAGGAAACACCTTAATTTTTAAAATGCCCCTGTAATGAGCAAATAGAAGCCAAGTAGCATTGTTCACAGAATTAACTAATGTTCTGTATAAAGGGGTTGGAGATACAGTGTTGAACTAGAGAAGCCGCTCCATGAGCGTCAGGTGTTGGAGACAGTGCTGAAGTGAATGTTGGGATAAATGACAGGTGGGCTGGGTTCAGGATATCGTGGGAATATAGCAACAGTAGTAGTTTTGTCACTTAACATTACTGTTCTCAGAAATGATATGTGTTTCATGTGTTCTTCAAGTCTCGCAAACAGCTGAAGTATTACCCCAGTGTTCTAGTTAATAAATAGGATTCATATTTAAATCATTTCTAATTTAATTTCAAAATAATTTTTTATTTCATTAGAGATAAGGAAGTGTTTCTCATTTTGTTGGTCATTCAAGTTCTTCTCATTTTAGAGATGGGGTGGGGTCTTGCAATATTTCTTAGGTACCTCTGACTCTTAAACTAAAATGGTCTCCTCAGGTAACTGGAATGGATCACTGGCCTGGCTGGTTTGTGTTTTGGATGTGTGCTGATTGGTTTTGCCTTTTGATATTTCTAAAATCTAGTATATTTTTTTTACAAGTTGGTGTACAGTACCTTCTAAGACATGAATAACATCTTTTAGATGTGGTTGTTGAGTGCTTTCATGTGCCCATGCTAGGAATGCATTGGTAAACAAAACACTGACCTGATGCCTGACAGGTCTGATGCCTGACTGTATCATTAACAGTTTGGCTGAGTAGAACATTTGCCTCCCATAGCATGTGTGGGGTTCTGGATTCAGTCCTCAGCACTGCATCAGAAATACCATTTGGTTACAGTCTCCTAAAGGGGATCTAAACTCAAAGTGGAGGATGGGGAGAGCAGGGCTTGTTTGAAAGGAGGGCACCAGATCACCAGAGTAGAAAGACAAGGCCAAGGTTTGCTCTTCATCCCCAGTCTGTTAGCAGACTGTAAGACGGTTAGAGAGAAGACTGCAAGATGAGGTTAGTCTTTTACTTCTGTGAGCCTGTCTTTCATATACGGGAGCTGGAGTCCAGCAGGGAGAGTGAGTGGCCATTGTAGGAAGCAGGCATAGCAGTTTTGAGATGTATTAGGTAGCCAGCTGGCAGATCACTGGTGGTGCCGTGAATGTGTGGTCAGCTGGTGGTCTGTGTTGGGGGGAGGGGGTTTGCTTATGTCACACAGGTGTTTTAGGTTTGTGCTAAAAAGGGAGCAGTTATGATTTTTTTATTTAATTTATTATTTTACATGTCGATCCCAGTTCCCTCTTCCTCCCTTTACCCTCTCTGCCCCCTCACATGCACACTGACCACCTTCCCCTCCCATCCCCCCACACCAATTCCACATATAGGGCAATTCCATCCAGGTGGGGTCACGTAGATCTGTCAGGTCATTTGAAGTAGGGACTAGGGCTTCTCCCCTGTCTCTAGATTAAGGCAGTTATCCCTCCATGGGGGATGTGTTCTCAAAGTCCTTTTGTGCACCAGGGATACATCCTGGTTCCACTGTCTGAGGTCCCTTAGACTGCTCAGTCCTTCTGGCTGAGACCCATATTCAGGGGGGCCTGAGTCAGTCCCATGCTGGATTCTCAGCTATCAGTCTGGGGGCCCATTAGCTCCACCTTGTTCAGGTAAGCTGTCTGTATGTGTTTCTGCCACATGGTCTTGTCCTCTCCTTCTGCATCTGGATTCTAGTTTGACTCAGTGTTTAAGTATGGGTGTTTGTTTCTGTTTCCAACAGATATTAGATAAGGGCTCCATGGATAAGTTAGTTGTTGATCTCACTATCAGGGAAGGGCATTTATGGTAGCCTTTCCATGGTTGCTCAAATTGTTAGTTGGCAGCAGTCTTGTAGGTCTCTAGACCTTTCTTTGTGTTCAATTTTATCTTCAAACCAATATTGGCTCCCTCTTTTATGTTCTCTCTCTCTCTCTCTCTCTCTCTGAGCCTCTTCTAGGGTGCATACAGCCCGTCTCTGCAGAGAATCACACATTCCTTTCTCTTTGTGTCTTCATCTCCCACTGATGGCCCTGGGCTACAGCAGGTGTGTGCCACTGTACCTGGCCTAGGCATTTTAGTAGCATTTGCAGCCCTTTCCTAACTCATCTCAGAGCTCTTTTTAGGACGTTCGCTTCATAGTCTTTAAAATTATTTTCTAAAATGTTTTCAGGTTGATCATGTGGCATTACAGTGTTAATACATTTGCTAATGCACTTTGGTTTTTACTAATTCACTTGTATTATTTAACTGAAACAAATAGGCATTGCACTGTTTTGTTTTTCCACTGACCTCTTGCAGTAGTTTTGTGCTGAAAGGTGGGTAGAGCAAGTCCATCTACCACACACTAAGCTTTGCACAAACTGGAAAATTTGTAAACTCAAAGCTTAGATTAAATTTGAACTTTGTCCATAAGTGTGACTAAGTACCCACTCTTTCTCTCCCTTCCCCCCTCCTTTATTTGCCATGGACACATTCTAGCTGTAAATTTTCTGTATTTTAAAGCGATTATGTTCAAATGGTTCAGTGTTAAAAAGATGGACATGGTTAGCAAACAGCTAATTACAATGAGGGTTCTCACCTGCAATGGTGTAGCCTGCCCTCCTACCCACCTGTGAATGGTGCTGTGGACCTTTCAGCGCTCTGCTGAAAGGTTTGTATTTTTCAAAATTTCATCCTTCTTTTACTGTGATATAATTATTAAAATGTTCTGCCTGTTTGTTACCGTCCAGTTTTTCTTTTCCACTTTTAAGAGAAACTCATTTCCTTAGAAATGAATACCAAAAATTTAGTCACTTAATTAGAAGTTGTCATGAGATTAGCAGATATAATAAACATAGAAAACAATATGTGAATCCTTAGATGTGTGCTTCTTACTACAGATCTAGGTGGATAAGAATTATTAGCTGTCTGAAAATTTAAGTCCCCCAAAAAGTTGTTATGCAGAATTAATACTCAGTAGTTCATAAGATGAAATAAGACATTAGGTCTGATTCAGCCACAGGATAAATTGTTGAAAGGCATAAAAGCACTATATATTGCGTGCCACCTATTTATTATTTACGTAATTAATTTTGAGATAGTCTCCCTCTGTAATCCAGGCTGGTCTTGAATTCCGGGTCCTTTGGATTGAGCCTCCTCAATGCTGGGATTACAGGTATATGTCATTACATCTGGGTACTCTCTTTTACTTATTTTCACTTCTTATTAAGACTTAAAAAAACTAAAATATATCACCTCCTTCCTTGTCCTTCCCTCCCACCCCATGTTGTTCCTGCCAGACCTTCCCATGCCCCCCAAATCCCTCCCAAATTGATGGCCTCTTTATCATTGTTACACAGGAAAGTGCATAAATGTATAAATACAACTTGCTGAGTCCCTTTGGTGTAGCATGTGTGTGTATGATTTCAGAGCTGACAACTTTGAATTGGATAACCAATTAGGGGGCTCATCTATGGGAGGGCTAATTCCCCCTCTCAGCAGTTGTAGTTGCCTGTAGGTTTTTGTCTATGGGTAGGGCCCCTTGAGAGTTCTCTCTGCTGTGTTATCATGTCTGTTGACATATCATTGTTCAGGTCTTGTTTAGGCAGCCATATTGTTGAGGTGTCATGACCATAGGTTCCTTGTCATGTCTAAGAGACAAAAGAGTCTTATAGCAGACTTCCTAGTCCTCTGTCTCTTACACTCTTTCTGTCGCCTCCTCCACAATGTCCCCTGAGCCACTCCTGCACCTTTAGGGATAGCTTGCTATGGTGGTCATTAGATAGTACTATTGGTTGCTTCCCTCCCTTGGAAGCTTTCTGACTACTGGAAGAAGCTTGAAGCTTATTTTCAGTTCAAGTCTTCAAAGTCCTGTGTGCAAAGTGTGTGATGTCTTCAGCAATAGGAACTTACCTTTAACCTCTGAGAAGCAACTAAGGGCAATGGCAACAGCCTATATAGTTTTGGTAGTGTCTTTGACTACTCTAACCAACAAATCAAATGGATGTTTCTCATCCCTAGTACTGCATGTGTGGAACATATTGTAAGCTCAAGTGGCATATCTTCATTTAACACACACACACACACACACACACACACACACACACACACACACACTTTACATGTCTTGTGTATAATTTTAGGTAAATATAAGATAATATGATTCTTTGATACCTCATCAAATATCCTTGGTGTTAATTTATCCCTTCTCTCTCCCTCTCATTGTATGTTGACTTCCCTCTTCCCTCCTATATATACAAAGCTTCCTTGCCTTTTTTCCCCACCCCCTCCAATTCATATCACCTGCTATTCCTTTTTCTAGCCCCCTCCCATGATTGCCTTTTCCTGTTCTGCTCTCTAAAGTTACTCCAGGTTATTCACTTAACTGAAGATTCAGAGTTAGGAACTGCAGTTGAGAGTGAACATGTGACATTTGTCTTTCCGAGTTTGGGTCACTCTACTCTAGTTCTGTTTGCCTGCAGATTTAATTATTTCTTTTTTTTATTATTTTATTTTATATAACAAAGTCTAATTAAATGAAAACAAACATTTATACACAATATTTGGGAATTTGGGCGTCGTTCTTTCCAAACTACTTCCTGCTGGTAAGGGGCGCTGTCATGGGGATTCGAAGAAGATTAAGAGATCCTGGCTGTAGTCTGTAAGGCTGCTTTGTCCAGCTGTTTTGAATGTAGGATCACCTCGTACTCTGTTTCAGGTAGTCTGGCTTGATCAAACCACATTAGTCTGGAAGGAATCCACATCTTTTCATTTTCTGTGGAAACAAAAATAGAAATCCTTTTCCCCAGTAACTTGTCCTTCAACTTAAATTTTGGAGTCAAAGCATTTTTTTTTAAATTTAATTTATTATTTTACATGTCGATCCCAGTTCCCTCTCCTTCCCTCCCTCCCTCCCTCCCTCCATCCCTCCCTCTCTTCCTCACTCCCTCCCTCCCTCCCTCCTTCCCTCCCTCCCTTCCTCCCTCCCTCCTTCCCTGCCTTTTACCCTCTCTGCCCTCTCACATGCACTCTAACCACCCTCCCCTCCCATCCCCCCACCCCAATTCCATATGTAGGGCAATGCCGTCCAGTTGGGGTCATGTAGATCTGACAGGTCATGTGAAGTAGGGACTAGGGCTTTTCTCCTGTCTCTAGATTAAGGCAGTTATCCCTCCATGGGGGATGTGTTTGCAAAGTCCTTTTGTGCACCAGGGATACATCCTGGCTCCACTGTCTGAGGTCCCTTAGACTGCTCAGTCCTTCTGGCTGAGACCCATATTCAGGGGGGCCTGAGTCAGTCCCATGCTGGCTTCCCAGCTATCAGTCTAGTGGCCATTAGCTCCTCCTAGTTCAGGTAAGCTGTCTGTATGTGTTTCTGCAGCATGGTCTTGTCCTCTCCATCTGCGTCTGGGTTCTAGTTCGACTCAGTGTTTATGTATGGGTGTTTGCTCCTGTTTCCAACAGGCATTAGTTGAGGGCTCCATGGATAAGTTAGTTGTTGATCTCACTCTCTGGGAAGGGCATTTATGATAGCCTTTCCACGGAAGCTGAGATTGTTAGTTGGGAGCAGTCTTGTAGTTCTCTCGACCTTTCTTTGTGTTCAATTTTATCTTCAAACCAATATTGGCTCCCTCTTTTATGTTCTCTCTCTCTCTCTCTCTTTCTCTCTCTCTCTCTCTCTCTCTCTCTCTCTCTCTCTCTCTCTCTCTCTCTCTCTCTCTCTCTATTTCTTCTATTCCTAACCAGGCTCAATCTTCCTGGTCGCACATGTTTTCCTTTCCTCCCCCTCATTTTCTTCTACTTCTCTCTCCATTCGCTGCCCCCCCACTTCACCTGTGCTCTGGGGGACTTGTCCCTTCTCAGTTCTGTGAGGGACTTTATATGAATCTCTTAGAATGCACTTTGTATCCTAGTTCCTCTGGTGATGTGAATTATAGGCTGGTGATCCTTTGCTCTAGGTCTAAAATGCATATCATATATGGATTTTAGACCTAGAGTTCCTCTTTTTGTGATTGGGTTACCTCATTCAGGATGGTTTCTTCAAGTGCCATCCACTTGCCTGCAAATTTCAAGATACCATTATTTTTTTCTGCAGAGTAGTATTCCATTGTATAGATGTGCCACATCTTCATTAACCATTCTTCAATTGAGGGTGCTTCCAGGTTCTTGCTATTACAAATAGTGCTGCTATGAACATAGTTGAACAGATGTCTTTGTTGCATGGATGTGAATCCTTTGGGTATATGCCTAAGAGGGGGATTGCCGGGTCCTGTGGTAAACTAATTCCCATTTTCCTGAGGAACCGCCATACTGATCTCAAAAATGGCTGTATGAGTCTGCACTCCCACCAGCAGTGGAGGAGTGTTCTCCTTTCTCCACATCCTCTCCAACATAAGTCATCATTGGTGTTTCTAATTTTAGCCATTCTGGCAGGGGTAAGATGGTATCTCAAAGTTGTTTTGATTTGCATTTCCCTGATAGCTAAGGATGTGGAGCATTTTCTTAAGTGTCTTTCAGCCTTTTTGATTTCCTCTATTGAGAATTCTTTCTTCAGTTCTGTACCCCATTTTTTAATAGGGTTATTTGGTGTTTTGTTGACTAGTTTCTTGAGTTCTTTGTATATTTTGGAGATCAGCCCTTTGTTGGATATAGGATTGGTGAAAATCTTTTCCCAGTCTGTGGGCTGCCGTTTGGTCTTGTCCTTGTCCACTGTGTCCTTTGCCTTACAGAAGCTTCTAAGTTTGAAGAGGTCCCATTTATTAATTGTTTCTTTCAGTGTCTGTGCCCCTGGAGTTATGTTCAAGAAGCAGTCTCCTATACCAATTTGTTCAAGGGTACCTCCTACTTTCTCTTCTAAGAGGTTCAATGTGGCTGGATTGATGTTGAGGTCTTTGATCCATTTGGACTTGAGTTTTGTGCATGGCGACAGACATGGGTCTATCTGCAGTCTTCTAAACACCCTCATTTAATTGTGCCAGCACCATTTGTTGAAGATGCTGTCCTCGCCCCATTGTATAATTTTAGCTGTTTTGTCGAAAATCAGGTTTCATTGGTGCGTGGATTAATATCAGGATTTTCAATTCGATTCCATTCGTCTACCTGTCTATTTTTATGCCAATACCAGGCTGTTTTCAGAACTATAGCTCTGTAGTAGACTTAAAGTCAGGAATGGTGATGCCTCCTGAAGTTCTTTTATTGAATAGGGTTGTTTTGGCTATCCTGGATTTTTTGTTTTTTCATATAAAGTTGATTATTATCCTTTCAAGGTCGGTGAAGAATTGTGGTGGGATTTTAATGGGGATTACATTGAATCTGTAGATTGCTTTTGGTAAGATTGCCATTTTTACTATGTTTATCCTACCTATCCAAGAGCATGGGAGATCTTTCCATTTTCTGGTATCTTCTTTAATTTCTTTCTTTAGAGCCACAAAGTTCTTATTATATAGGTCTTTTACTTGTTTGGTAAGCGTTACACCAAGATACTTTATGTTTCTTGTGGCTATTGTAAAGGGTATTGTAAAGGGTGATGTTTCTCTGATTTCTTTCTCTGTCTCTTTGTCGTCTGAAAAAAGTAGGGCTACTGATTTTTTTGAGTTTATCTTGTATCCTGCTAGTTTGCTGAAGGTGTTCATCAGCTGTAGGAGTTCCCTGGTAGAGTTTATTGGGTCGCTTATGTAAACTATCATATCATCTGCAAATAGAGACAATTTGACTTCTTCCTTTCCTATTTGGATCCCCTTGATCTCCTTTTGTTGTCTTATAGCATTAGCTAGAACTTCTAGTACGATATTGAAGAGATATGGAGAGAGAGGGCAGCCTTTTCTTGTTCCTGATTTTAGAGGAATTGGCTTAAGTTTCTCTCCATTCAGTTTGATGTTGGCAGTTGGTTTGCTGTATATTGCTCTTATTATGTTTAGGTATGTCCCTGTTATCCCTGACCTCTTCAAGACCTTTATCATGAAAGGGTGTTGAATTTTGTTGAAGGCTTTTTCTGCATCCAGGGAGATAATCATATGGTTTTTCTTTTTCTGTTTGTTTATATGGTGGATCACGTTGATAGATTTTCGTATGTTAAACCATCCCTGCATTCCAGGGATGAAGCCTACTTGGTCATGGTGGATGATTTCTCTGATGTATTCTTGAATTCGGTTTGCCAGTATTGTATTGAATATTTTTGCATTGATGTTCATCAGGGATATTGGTCTGTAGTTTTCTTTCTTAGTTGTGTCTTTGTGAGGTTTGGGTACCAAAGTTATTGTGGCCTCATAAAAAGAGTTTGGCAATGAACCTTCTGTTTCTGTCTTGTGGAACAGTTTGAGGAGTAGTGGTATTAGTTCTTCCTTGAATGTCTGGTAGAATTCTGCGCTGAATCCATCTGGCCCTGGACTTTTTTTTGGTTGGAAGGCTTTCGATGACTGCTTCTATTTCATTGCGTGTTATAGGTCTATTTAAGTTGTTTGTCTGTTCTTGATTTAATTTTGGTAAGTGATAGTTATCCAGAAACTTGTCCATTTCCTTTGAATTTTCAATTTTTGTGGAATACAGGTTTTCAAAGTATGACCTGAAAATTGTCTGGATTTCTTCTGTGTCTGTTGTTATGTTCCCCGTTTCGTTTCTGATTTTGTTAATTTGCATGTTCTGTCTCTGCTTTTTCGTTAATTTGGATAAAGGTTTGTCTATCTTGTTGATTTTCTCAAAAAACCAACTCTTTGTTGCATTGATTTTTTTGTATTGTTTTCCTGGTTTCTATTTTGTTGATTTCAGGCCTCAAGTTGATTATTTCCTGGCGTATATTCCTGCGGGGTGTATTCGCTTCTCTCTGTTCTAAGGTTTTCAGTTGGGCTGTTAATTCTCTTATGTGACTATCCTCTGTTTTCTTCATGTGGGCACTTAGTGCAATGAACTTCCCTCGTAGCACTGCTTTCAAGGCGTCCCATAAGTTCGGGTATGTTGTATCCTCATTCTCGTTGAATATTAGAAAGTCTTTAATTTCTTTCTTTATTTCTTCTTTGACCCAGGAGTGGTGCAATTGCACATTGTTCAGTTGCCATGAGTTTGCAGGTTTTCTGTTATTTGTGTTGTTGTTGAATTCCAATTTTAAAGCATGGTGGTCCGATAAGATACAGGGGACTATTCCTATTCTCTTGTATCTGTTGAGGTTTGTTATGTCACCTAGTATGTGGTCGATTTTAGAGAAGGTTCCATGGATGGAATGTTCTGTAGATGTCTGTTAACCCCAGTTGAGACATAACTTCTGTTAATTCTTTTGTTTCTTTGTTGAGTTTCTGATTGGTGGTCCTGTCTAGTGTTGAGAGTGGTGTATTGAAGTCTCCCACTATAAGTGTGTGAGGTTTTATATGAGCTTTGAGTTTTAGTAGTGTTTCTTTTACAAATGTGGGTGATTTTGTATTAGGGGCATAGATGTTCAGAACTGAGACTTTGTGTTGATGGATTTCTCCTGCGACGAATATGAAATGACCGTCTTCATCTCTTTTGACTAATTTTGGTTTGAAGTCTAACTTGTTAGATATTAGGATAGCTACGCCTGCTTGCTTCTTATTTCCATTTGATTGGAAAATCTTTTCCCAACCCTTTACCCTGAGGTAAAGTATCTTTGAAGCTTAGATGTGTTTCTTGTATGCAGCAGAAAGATGGATTCTGTCTTCGTATCCATTCTGTTAGCCTGTGTCTTTTTATAGGTGAGTTAAGACCATTGATTGTTGATGCTTGTTTGATTTAGGTTTCTTGTTGGCAGTGGTATTGTGAATATATTAGTTCTGCTTCACCCTTGGTTTCTGGTGTAGTTGGATTATCTGTTGCCTACATTTTTGTGGGTGTAGTTACCTTCCTTGGGTTGGAGTTTTCCTTCCAATACTTTCTGTAGGGCTGGATTTGTAGATACGTATTGGGAAAATCTGGTTTTGTCATTAAATATCTTGTTCTCTCCATCTATAGTGATTGAGAGTTTTGCTGGCATCGTGTTCTCTTAATACTTTTAGAACATCTATCCAGGACCTTCTGGCCTTGACGGTTTCCATGGAGAAGTCAGGTGTAATTTTGATAGGTCTGCCTTTATATGTTACCTGTCCTTTTTCCTTCACTGCTCTTAATATTCTTTCTTTATTCTGTATGCTAGGTGTTTTGATAATTATATGTCGAGGGGTCCTTTTTCTTTGGTCCAGCCTATTTGGGGTTCGGTATGCTTCTTGTACTTTCATGGGCATGTCCTTCTTCAGATTTGGAAAGTTTTCCTCGATGATTTTGTTGAATATGTTTTCGGCACCTTTGAGCTGGGCTTCCTCACCTTCCTCTATGCCTATTATTCTTAGGTTTGGCCTTTTCATGGTGTCCCACATTTCCTGGATGTTTTGTGTTAAGGATTTGTTGGATTTATGATTTTCTTTGGTTGATGAATCTATTTCTTCTAATTTATCTTCTGCGCCTGAGATTCTCTCTTCCATCTCTTGAATTCTATTGGTTATGCTTGTGTCCGTAGTTGCTGATTTTTTGCCCAGCTTTTCTATTTCCAGCATTCTTTCCGTTTGTGTTGCCTTTATTTTCTCTATTTCAGTTTTCAAGTCTTGAACTGTTTCCTTCACCTGCTTAATTGTTTTTTCTTGGCTTTCTGTACTTTCCTTAAGGAATTTGTTCATTTCTTACACTTTTTTGTTTGTTTTTTCCTCCATTTCTTTAAGAGATTTTCTCACATCTTCTTTGAGGGCCTCTATCATTTTTATGATGGTAATTTTTAAGTCATACCCTTCTGCTTCCTCTGCTTTATTGTGTTCCATTCTAGTTGGTGTAGATTCTGTAGATTCTGGTGGTGTCATGTTTGTCTTTCTGTTGTTAGGTGTTCTCTTGTATTGCCTTCTTCCCATAGCTTCTTCCAGTAGGTGTTGTTGGGGTCTCTCCCTCTCTCTATGGTACTTCCCCGATGGGCTTATGTGGGTCTGAGATTCAATATTTGTAGCTCTGTGTGGTCCAAGCTCTCTAAGAAGTTTCTCCGCAGACAGGGATCCAGGATGGGGTCAAGGATGAGGATCCAGAAGAAGATGCCAGCAGGTATTCACAGTGGTCCTCTGGCCAATAGCTCTGGCCAATAGCTGGCGGAAGAGGGCAAGGGCTGAGGTGGAACTTGAGAAGGTTTTGCAGGATAGCCGGATCTCACTGGAAACTGGTGCTCTCCAGCTGAGACCTCTTTCTTTGGCAGAGGCCAGGATTTGGGGGTCAAGTATCTTGCCCGCAGGATCTCAGAGTGGACCCGCAGAGATAGGTGGATCTCTGGGAGGGGCCCGGGACTCCAGCAGAGGACTGGAGGCGGGGTCAGAGACCAAGCCGGTGGAAATTACGGATGGTCCAGCGTGGATAGTCAGGTCTCCTTTGTTCAGAGTTGCTCCGAGAAGTCTCCGAAGTAGGGTGGACTGTTGGCTCCACCCTCTGTCCCAGTGCTCAACCAGAGCGGCAGGACCGTGTGTGGGATAGGGCACAGGGAAGGGTGGGTAGGCTGGCAGTGGGGATGGGTGGGGGTGTATCAGAGCTCCAAGGGTGCTCTCGATGGGGACTGGAGACAGGAGCAGCAGGATCAGGGGCCAACCCAGGGAGTTCTGGCGGGGACGATTTAATTATTTTTTAACAAGGGAATGGATTCCATTGTCTATATTTGTACCTTCACACTAGAAAGGTGGAGGCAGAAAGGTTTTGGAGTTCAGGTTCATCCTTGGTTGTGTAACAAGTTAAAGGGTAATTTGGTCTACATGAAACCTTGTCCCCAAGGTGAGTGAGGCAGGGCTTACTAGTCAGTTTAGTGAGATACTGTCTCAAAGTTGAAGAGCAATCAAGGAAAGATGCCTGATGTCTACCTCTGCTCTTTATACATCCACAGGAACAGTACATATACAACATATAAAATTAAAAAAGAAATAAAAATAAATAAGAAAAGAGTAACCATGCTTGCTTGAATATGCCCATGGTAACTTTGGAAAGACACAACAAGAAACAACTACGAGTAGCTTCTTGAGTAATTAGGGTACTTTGTACCTTTTTACCTGTCTTTTTCTTCTTAAAATAGCTTTAAACAGTTACTGAAATATAGGAGTAAATTAAGAATGAGCTTTAATTTTGTTTTAAAAATTTTAATTCATTAAAATTTGTCTAAAAATAAAAACATGTACAGGTTGCAAGTGTAGTACAATTGATAATGTATTATTTTCTTATTAAAAATGCAAGTCTTTTGAGTATTGCAAAGGCATTTGTGGACTGAAAGATAGGAGAAACTGTTGAAAGACTTACTCGGTGCTGGGGATGTAGCTCGGGAGTGGGGCACTTGCCTTGCATGGGCAGATCTTCACAGCCCTGGTCCTGCATGGGAAAGGCGAAAAGTCCACTCTCCTGCCCCTCCACGCTAGAGCTCACTGTTCTCTTTTCTCTCCCCTCTCCTTTTGCACAGGCCGGAGGAGTAGCAGGTGCCTCTGTTGACTTGATCTTGTTTCCTTTGGATACTATTAAGACAAGGCTGCAGAGTCCCCAAGGATTCAACAAGGCTGGTGGTTTTCGTGGAATATATGCAGGTGTCCCTTCCATAGCTGTTGGATCCTTTCCTAATGGTAAGGGTGTGGCTATTCACACTGCTCAGAAGCCAAGATAATGGATTCAGTTCCAGAGTAGTTTAAGATGTTACCAACAGAAAATTCCTTCTGTGTTACAGCTGGTCTTCTGCATTTGTGTTTTGTTCTTCGATTGTACTTAAACAGAATGCAGAGAGTATTGTAGATTCTATTCCAGGATGTTTACACACACACACACATTCTTTCTCTCTCTCTCTCTCTCTCTCTCTCTCCACACACACACACACACACACACACACAAAGGCAATCTTTTAAAAATGGCTTTGCTGTTTTTAATCCTCTGTTTAGAATCTTTAAAATTTTGCTTTTTCATTATGATCCCTTAGAGCAGTGGTTTTAACCTTGCCCGAATACCAGAATTCTCGAAGCTTTATAAAGATGTGTTGAAAGTATCCTAGGTGAGCTGGTTGGGTGATCCCTACTTTGGGATGTGAGCAGGTGAGATGGAGAAGCATTGCTCACCTTAAATTGCTCTTGGATGAGGACGGTGCTTGGCTGGGTTGTCCTCCTGCCAATGTCTATTGTTTGGGTTTTAAAGCTGTGTCCTTACTTGGTGTTTTTCTTTGATAATTAGGATGATGTGTTTTTATTTAATCTATTTCTGAGTATATCTGTTTTCAGTCACTTACCTGATTGTAATTGTTTACCAAAGGGTGTTGTATTTTATTTTATTTGGATTGTATCCAGGACATTACACACGCTGAGCAGACAGTGTTCTTCAGAGCTGTGTCTACTTCCTATTTCCCAGTCCCTGGTGGATGCTTTTAATGCTCAGAAGTACAGTGAGCCAACTAGCACAAATGATACACAGCCTGCACCCACAAAATTAGGTCTCTAGGGGCTTCTTAAATCTTGGGGTCCATTTTCTCTTTTTCCAGGATAAGGAGTGAATATGTTAACCTGATGCTCATGTGCCCAGTCTTTAAACATAGCCTTCATGTAAAGGTTTGTAGTGCAAAGAAAATGTAGTCTTTCTCTCCTTTTGTTTTTAACTTTACTTTCTTCTGCATCCCCTGAGAGTCTCTAGTCTGTCTTAATTCTTTGAATATTAGCTAATGGGCTATTGTTGAACCCTCACTTTATAATGCATGTTTCTCAGTATGGACAAAGATACAGGGTTGTCCCTAGTAGACCTGATCAACAAGGAGTGTAAAGCCACGCGGATGCCCGTGGCCCACTGGCAGAGATTGGGGTGTAATTAGTCTCAGGTGTGTCCAGGACACTTGGCGGTTGGAAACCGGAAGGCGATCCTCCTCTGTAGAGAAGCTGAGGACCTTTGAGGAGGAGATCTGCAGAGGAGTATGCTCTGCTCATGGCTTTTGGTCTCAGTTCTTGTTACTTTTGTGCTTCACCCTCTCTTTTCTATTGCAGTAAGGGTTCAGGTAGCTGTGACATCGTCGGTAGCATAAGTGGTACATGATGCTGTGGTTAAACTCAAAGAACTGTTTTATGTTCTCCAAGCACGTGTGTGTGTGTGTGTGTGTGTGTGTGTGTGTGTGTGTGTGTGTCTGGGAAGGCTATGTTCAAAATTTTTCCCATAAAGTGCAGGAGACAAAGTCCAAGCATAGCCTTCTAGAAATGGGGTTTTCTATAGATTTGGATGAGTCAAACTTTCCTTTGTGGAAACGTTTTCTTTTGTTATTGATTAAGGCTCTGTCTAGCCTGAGTGCAGAATCCACTGTTACCATATATGGCTGTGGACATTTTTGAGAACAAAGCCAGCACAGGTGAGGGATAGAGAGAGAGGGGGGAGCCTTTTGAAGAGCCCCATTCTTTATAGTTAGGAACATAATAGAGGAAGCAGCAGTCCGGGGTTATGTTCCTGTGGGGTGGGGCATGGTTAGCGCAGCCCCTCTTCTCTTCTGTGCCTAGGGCTTCTTTTAGAACTGCACTGTGACTGACATCTCTTCCAACCCCAGAGCCTTTTTGGATGCTACCTGTTTGGCAGGGGCTGAAACTCACATTTCTACTACTTCACAAAAGTAGCTCTAAATGACAGTCTTGAGGTACTCTACGATGGAACCTAGGAACCTTTAGCTTTCTTCTTTCTCCCGGGGTGGGGTAGGGCTTGGGGGGGGGTGTATGCCCCTGCAGAACATACAGCTGAATGCAGTAGAGCCCTTACACCTGGGCATGTCGTGGATGGGCCAAAGTGGGGGAAACAGTGTGAGGGCCACATGTGGGAATAGGCCAGACACAGCTGTGTGCAGCCATTGTGTCTGTAGTTACTATGGGCCCTTTACACACTGGTTGACTTTTGGAAATGGGTTGTTTTCCTGAGTGTTTAGTGCTCTCATGTCCTTCAGAAGATGAATTTGCTGTCCATTTAGCTTCTGTGCCTTATCCCTTATGGAAGAGGTAAACATAAATCTCTTGATCAGACATAGAAAGGTTTAAAGCCTGCTGTGCAACTCTGATGACAGCAGCAGAGGTAGCTTTCTCCTGATTTCCTTTCTTTTTCCTCTTAATCTCACTATGTAACATGGGTATCCTGGAGCTTGCTATGTAGACTAGGTTGGTTTCAAATACAGAGATCATTCTGCCCTGTCTGCAGTGCGCTGGGTTTAAAGATGTGCACTGCCAACCCTGGCACTGACTTCTATTTTCAATGAGGTAGTTGATTGTTTCTGTGTTTTATAATGATGTTTTGAAGTAGTGAGAAGTAGCATAGTTTTGCATAATCAGAAGTAAACATTGTTGAATTGACATTTCACTTAAGATATGTGTTTATGGTCTTAGCCTACGTATAACTCAGCAGCTGTGTGTTTTTATGACTGACCGTATTGCTGTTTTGGGTCTGTGAAGGCCACAGCCCCTTCCTTCTAAGACGTTTGCTAGGAAGTGAAGCATGGCAGTGCTGGGCTGCCTGTTGAGTGCACTTTAGGCAGGGATCATGTCTTCTACATTTCTTCAAGTCCAAGGTCAATAATGTAGTTCAGATATGATAAGTTCTGTAAGAGAGTGGGGAAAGGCATGCACTTGTCACTCCTTATCTCATAATTATTATTGTCACAGCTTTTGAGAGATATTCCTTACTATGTGAGACATTTACACTGAAAAGAGACTTTTCCATTTCAGCTGCTATGTTTTTTCTCACCTATGAATATGTGAAATGTTTGCTGCACACCGACTCAGCGTCACACTTCAGGCCCGTGAAGCACATGCTGGCCGCCTCTGCGGGAGAAGTGGTAAGCAAAAGGCTACACGATAAAACATTCTAGATATGTGAATTATGCCTGTGTTTGTTGGTGCAGGTAATTGTTTTATTTTTAAAATTTAGATTTCTTTTAACTGATATATAAAATCTAAAACTCATATGTATCTTTTAATGCAATGCTTTACAACGTACATATTACATAACGTTATTTTGGTGCTGAGGATCAAATTTCTTTTTATTTATTTATTTATTTATTTATTTTTATTTAATTTTATATAACAAAGTCCAATTAAATGAAAACAAACATTTATACACAATATTTGGGAATTTGGGCGTCATTCTTTCCAAACTACTTCCTGCTGGTAAGGGGCACTGTCTTGGGGGATTCGAAGAAGATTCAGATAGAGGATCAAATTTCAAAGCTCTTAAAATGCTAGACAAACTTCATATCCACTGTATCAGATTCTACTGTATAATGCCTATAACGGAGTACAGGCATTATTGTTTCCTCAAATGTATTTGTGGTGAATTTTATCTAATTTAAAACCCCTACCCTTTGAGTTTTGAACTTGTAATCCTTCTGCCTCAGCCTCCTGAGCACAGAAATTATAAGTATGTGCCACCATTCCAGCTTTAACAGTATTTTTTTTTTGTGTGTGTGTTTGTATGTGTACATTTAGGTGTGTGTGCTGCATATACACAAGTATGCGTGGGACCTGTGCCTTTGTATGCAGTACCGGGAGGGGACAATGATGGACCCTGCTCTATCCCTTGAGACTGGGCCTCTCACTGAAGCTGGAGCTAGGCTGGTTTTCATCCCCAGTAATGCTGGGCTCACAGTGCATGCCTTACATACAGCTTTTTATGTTGATGCTAGACCCTCATGCTTGAGTCGTCTCCCTAACCTCCACTGTTTTTTGTTCTTAAATTATGAAAGTGGTAAAAATCCCAAAAAATATGAATGGATTAAATGTGACAGTTGAAAGACAGTCTTATGATGTAAGAAAATGTCCATTGTATATTATTGTTAGAGGCAGCCCTACAATGTCATTATAGAGCTAGAATTAAAGAGATGGAAGAAGATATCAATATAAGTTTGGTTGGTGGTGTTTATATTAGTGTAGCTGAGTTGGAACTCCTTTTCACAGAATGGATTCTACAGCATAGTTTCAGACAGTCACAGAGAAATTAAGGGGGAATGAAGTAGCAGCTGTGGTTATGAAAAGAAGTGGGATGCAGGGGCAGGCACTGTGCCAGACATTCTGCCCACTGGGTCACTGCCCATTGGCTTATTGTGTTGACTTCTGGCCCATGGCTTCTCCAACTCCCATTTCTTTTCCTTCAGCTTCTCTAGATTCTGAGTCAAGTTGTTTGTATATGTGGTGAGGGCTTATCTTAGTTAGGGTTTCTATTACTGTGAAGAGATACCATAACCACAGTAACTCTTACAAAGGAAAACATTTAACTGAGGTGGTGGCTTACAGTTCAGAGGTTCAGTCCATTGTCACCATGGTCAGACATGGCATGCAGGCGGTCATGGTGCTGGAGGAGTTGAGAGTCCTACATCTTGCATGCAACAGAAAGTGGACTGTACCACACTGAATGAAGCTTGAGCATATATGAGATCTCAGATCTCACCTCCACAGTGACACACTTCCTCCAACAAAGCCACACCTCTCAATAGTGCCACATTGTCTTTCAAACCACCACAGGCCTCTAGGAGCGAGTTGTGTGTGGCTCTGTGGTGAGGGTGCTAGGGTCAAGTGTGTGTTGTGTGATTTGACATCATTGTTAAGAAATCATTGCCTAAAAGGATATGGTCAATAAAACAAAAGGCAGCCTACAGAATGGGAAAATATCTTTACCAACCCCACATCGGACAGAGGGCAGATCTCTAAAATATATGAATAAGTCAAGAAACTAGACACAAAAATATTGAATAACATAATTAAAAAATGGAGTACAGATCTAAATAGAGAATTTGCAACTGAAGAAACTCAAATGGCCGAAAGACATTTAGGGACTTGTTCAACATCCTTAGTCATCAGAGATATGCAACTCAAAATGGCTGAGATACCATCTTACACCTATCAGAATGGTTAAGATCAAAAACACTGATAATAGCTTCTGCTTGAGAGGATGTGGAGAAAGGGGAACACACTTCCACTGCATGTGGAGTGCAAAGTTGAAGAGCCACTTTGGAAATAAATATGGTGGTTTCTCAGAAAATTGGGAATCAATCTACCTCAAGACCCAGCAATACCACTCTTGAGCATAGCCCAAAGGATCATTCCACAGGGACATTTACTCAGCTATGTTCATAGCAGCATTATTTGTAATAGCCAGAACCTGGGAGCAACCTAGATGCCTCTCAATGGAAGAATGGATGGAGAAAATGTGGTACATTTACACAATGGAATATTACTCAGCGGTTAAAAAAAAAAGGCTTCTTGAAATTTGCAGGCCAATGGATGGAACTAGAAAAACAAACAAACAAACAAACAAAACAACAAAACAACAACAACCTGAGTGAGGTAACTCAGAACCAGAAAGACAAATATAGTATGTATTCACTCATAAGTGGATATTAGATGTAAAGCAAAGGATAACCAGGCTATAATCTATAACCCAAGAGAAGCTAGGTAAAAAATGGGGACCCTAAGAGGGACACATGTGGAGGGCCCCCGGAAGGGAAAGATAGTTAAGGTCTCCTGGGTAAATGGGGAGGGGTAGAGAAGGGAGGGGATGGGAGATGGGAACATGAAAGATGAAGAAGACCGAGTTGGGGGAGAGGTAGAGGGGAAGAGCAATGAAAAAGGTATCTTGATAGAGGGAGCCACTATATGGGGTTAGGGAGAAACCTGGTACTAGAAAAAGTCTCAGGAATCCACAAGGATGACTCCTAGCAGTAATAGAGAGGGTGTCTGAATGGGCCTTCCCTTTAATCAGATTAGTGACTTCCCTAATGTCATCATAGAACATAAATCTAGAAACTGATGGAAGCAGATGACTGAACCCACAGCCAAGAACAGGGCTGAGCTCCTGGAGTTCAGTTGAAAAGAGGGATCAAATGAACAATGGGGGTCAAGACCATGGTGGGGAAAACCACAGAGACAGTTGACTTGAGCTATGGACTATAAGACTAACGGCTGGGGAACCTACATGGGACCGAAGTAGACCCTCTGAATGTGGGTGACAGTTATGTGACTTAATCTGTTGGGAGGGGCCTAGCAGTGGCACCAGGACCCATCCCAGGGGCATGAACTGGCTTCTTGGAGCCCATCCCCTATGGTGGGATACCTTGCTCAGCCTTCATACAGCGGGGAGGGGCTTGGTACACCAGCCTTTGTTGACTTCCCAAGGAAGGCCTTACCCCCTGTGAGGAGTGGGTAAGGGGTGGGAGTGGGAGGAGAGGAGGGGGGGGGAACTGAGGTTTGTATGTAAAATGAAAAATAATGTTTTTAAACACAAAAAAGAAACCATTGCCTAATCTGAGCTCACAAAGATACACTTGTGTTTTCTTATACACATTTTATAGTCTTAATTCTTGTACTTGTGTCTTTGCTACATTGTGAGTTGAGTTTTGTATAAGTGCAGGTGCCACCATGTATATGTGGAGGGGGGGTCAGAGATGTCTGAAGATCAAACTTTGGTAGCTAAGTGTGTATGATATGATGGCTAATCTTGGTTGTCAACTTGACATAGCTAGGAAGAACTCCAGTTGAAGAATTGCCTCCTTTATATTGATGTGTGGGTGTGTTTGTGGGGCACTGGTGTGTTTTCCTTGTCCTGATGGGTGGTCTCACATTTGTGACTTTGTGGGTTATTAAAAAGACCTGGAGTTAGGAGGGGGCCTTGTTGAGAAGGATGCAGGTGCTGAAGGGAACAAATTATTTCCTATAAGTTTGAGTTTCTCATGAAAAAATAGGAATTTTTAAAAAGTTTCCTAGATTTCTGGCATTTATGGAAGTACTACCCTGAAGTGCTAATAGTCTTAGATCTTATCTGGAAAACCTCCCGGAAGTTCAGAATCAGTTTTGTCAAATTGTTTAACAAGTTCACACATTACTTTTTTCCTGTTTTAGTACCCTGTTTCCATTTCATAGGACACAAACTCTGGGTTTCAGTTTCATGTAAATGTGCTAGAAATGAGGGAAATAAACAAGTGGACACAGGGGAAATGCAATTTTGATTGTAAAATGAAAGGAATAGACAGTTATGCTTAGCGGTCATTGCTCAGAGCTGCAGCAGCGCAGCCAATAAGGAATAGCTCAGGGTGGCAGTACCTGTCAGCATGTTTGCTTTCATCCAGCCTTATGTATGCTGCAGACACAATGCCGTATCTTGTTGCTATTGAACATAGCCACCGTTTCTTTGTTGTGGCTACAATAAAGGCAACTTGGAAAGAAAAGAACACAGCCACAGTAATAAGCATTCCCTGTGGCTATAGCAATGGCTTGATTAAATGTTAATGATGAATCAATATGACTTTAATCACAACTGTCTGCCTTCTGCTTACAATTTGGGATACAGAGAAATCGATCAAATAAGATTTAATGTGTAACCACAGCAAGAAGAGTCCCGTTTGTGCCATTTTTATTAGGAAGTTTGCTGTTCCAAATCTCTAAATCCCTACCTCAATTATTTCCCAGCCCAGTTTTCATCACACACAGAACAAGCCCTGTGAGAAGCAGAATCCATAATGAGGTCCAAGGCACGGCAGCTTTTCCCTTAATGGTGTGGGCACTGTAATCTAGCAGTGTGATGCTCTTTAATGGGTCTCGGAGTTTGCTTTTCTTGAATCTCATTCTTCTTGGATCTTGGTTCCTGTTACTTTTAGAAATGGAAGAATATTGAAAATTCTTTATATCCAAAAGGATCACACTGTGAATCAATTGTATGCACAATGACATAAAGGTCTCCCGCATGGATGCTGGTTGAGTGTCCCTTTCAAACCCATTCCCCATAAAGACAGAAACAACCGGGAGATAAATTAGATCTTGTTTTGCACATGCTATTCTGTCAGCTTCTAACGCACTTCTCCAAATGTGGCCCAAGGACAGCCTGCGATGGAAGCAGCTGCCCATGCGGCAGGTTACAAACGATGGTCTTTGGAGACAGTAGTGGGGACTCTGCAAGGTAAACAAAACCCCAGATGGCACTGGTACTCACTGACACATACACAGACTGATCGTTATTGAGGGTGGAATATTACTCATGTGTGTAGACTTGGCTTTTCATTAAAAGGATGTGGTGTGAATGTTGGAGCCTGCCCTCGAGTTTTCTTAAGGCCCATGCTGCTGTGGAGTCTTGTAGCTAAAGACACTTCATATTAAGGCTTCCCTTCCCTGGCAGCTAAAGGCTGCCAGACCTGCTGTGTCCCAGTCTACTCAGGCTCTTACTGGATGTAGTGGAGTTAAGCCTCCACTAGCTGATCTGCTTGGCCAAGTAAGCTGAGTTCTTGAAGTATGTTCTCAGACACAAAGCTTAGAGCACATGCTAGCACTTGCTGTGTTTTCCCTGGGATGGGTGGAAGCTATTCTGTTTATATCATAGTGTCATAAATGAGTAGGAGATGGTTTAGCAGTTATGAGCACGTGCTGTTCCTGTAGAGGACTTGTATTTCATTCTCCACATCTAAATTAGGCTGCTCACAACCATCTGTAACTCTGACTCCATGGAATCTGGCCTTTGAGGGAACCAGAGTGCATGCATATGTGTGAGCACATACATAAAAATAAAATGAATATTTGATGTTTCAGCACTTGGGAGGCGGAGGGAGGTGGATCTCTGTGAGCTGAAGGCCAGCCAAGTTACACAGGGAGACCCTGCCTCAAAAAATAAATAGTAAGTAAGCAAATAAGTAAATAGAAAAATAAAACAATGAGAAGAAACATTGAGCAAGGCAATAGGAGAAAAGTTAAAAACTTAAGTTTTTTAAAGATTTCTTTATTTTACTTTGTGTGTAAGAGTTTTGCCTATATGTATGTATGCACATATCTGTATACATATCTCGGAAGAGGGTGTTGGATGGCCTGGTACTGTACTTAGAGATGGCTGTGAGCCACCAAGTGGATACTGAGCAGAACCCAGGTCCTCTGCAAGAGCAGCAAGTGATCATTGTCAGTCAGCTGTGTGGGTGAGGAGAGATGGTAACCCAGAGGTCACCAGGGCCAGGGGAGTGGGAGAGGGGGAGGAAGGAGGCTATGGAGGAAGACAATAAACTCCAGAGATACTAAAGAGGAGTCAGCACAGAAATGACTGTTTTCTAGAAGAGCTTCTAAACAGTCCCTCTTCAGTGTGTTTGTTTACTGATGTGTGCTGAATGCCTGCTGGAGAATTCTCCAGCACAGCTTACTGATTCAGTGCAGTCCACACCACCCCAATCTTTTCAGCTGTTCCAGGCACCTCAGGCCCAGCACACAGGCAAGAAGAGGGAGGGGCCAGTCAGGGCTTGGCACCGCCCAGCAATAGTGATATAACCGGTGGTTATTCACTTCTGAGACATGAGTGTACCCTGAGGGATCTGATGAAGGGTTCTTGCTCGTGCCCTTGCTGACCCTTTCAGGCTTTGCGTCCTGTAGATTCTCACTTTTCTAATACAGCATGCATCTTTAGTGCAGACAGCATTGATTTGTGATCCACCTGGCATCTTTCATTGATTATGCTAGTTATTTAGAGTGTAAGAGGGAAGGGAAGCTGAGCTAACTTTGAGCTTTGAAACAATATCAGGCTATGGAAGACAATTAAGTTGAGCTTTACAGTTAAACACGATGTTCATACATTATGACGAAATTGAAGGAACTATTTGGGGCTGTGTAATGTGTCCAGTCATTGCCATTATGTTGTACGTAGGAAAATCAAGCCCTTCTCTCTAAGGGCAGCAGTGTTAAAGGAAGATAGGTTTAGCTACTTTTGTGTGAGTCCAAGATTTGTCAGGTGCAAACTCGTTTTTAAGACAATACTGGCTTGTGAAGGTGGCTTTTCCCCCTAAAGCCTACCAAGACTTGGCATCTGCTAGCCTTCTAGTTGGTTAGAAATCAGTTCTTGGGAGGGTAATGAATTAAATGCCTTGGTTACTAATTTGCCTTGGTCTGTGGCTGTGTGAGTTCTAATATTTGTGTGTTCTGCATATATATAGCTGGTACCACAGCAGGTGCCAGGAAGTAGAATAAGGACTGTTAATCCTATTTCTGAGGAGCATATAAAATTAATGGTTGGATTCATTTCCCTAGTGACCAGGACTATTTTGAGGACTTGTGATGTGGATCATCTATTTTCAAAGTATAGATGAGAATCAGAACTGCGACTTTCCCACATATTCACACCTCCTTGTTGTGTGTGCATGCGCGTGTGCATGTGTGTGTGTATGTGTGTTTGTGTGCATGTGTGTGCACACGTGTGAACATACACCCACGTGCTCCCACTCGTGCACTGTTTGTTTCGTGCAGCTGCTGCCCGTTGCACTGGGACAAGCAGGCTTGCATGCAGCCTCACTCCCTCTTCCTACGGGGATGAAATTGTGCAGCACTGTCACAGCGCTCAGCCTTGCATCTCACACACAGCACAGTAAATGTTAGTTCTGGTTCCATGCCACATAATTTGCTGTGTGACACATTTTTACAATTTTGATACAAGAATACAGAAAAATTAAACTCAAGAAAGTTGAGTGACTTGCAGAAGATTTCTAGCTAGGTGTAGACAATAAAACACCATGGAGAATGATTAATGTGGCCAGCGTTTCTGTGCATTGCCAGGAGCACCTCTGTAGAGATGGCTGTTTTTTTATGTTATGTATAAAAGTGACAGAAGTGGAGATGGGAATGTACAGGGCTTGAGTAGTAGATGTCCATCTGACCATATCTGCTTGTGCTGTGTTCAACCCCCAGGGCCAGCACAGCCTGAACCTGGGCTCTCAGCCTGATGAGTCTGCCTGCCTCTCTAGCCCACTGGTACCCTCTCCAACCTCTAGGCCTAACCTTATTCCTGTTTAATACATCACATGAACCAGTCCAGTCTGCTGAACTCTGCCTGCATCATCTGAAAACTCCAGGCTTGGCTTAGGATGTTTATGCTATGTGCTAGCCCAGTCCTCTGTGTCCCTCTGACCCTGTCCACCTGTACCACATCCAGCCCCTTGCCCAGCCTTATTCATACATCCTGTACTATGGTCCAGCCTACTAAGTCTGCCTGACCCTAGCCCACCTGTACCATACCCAATCCCCATACCTAGTCCGGGACCCACAGCTAGAGTTGGGACCCAGTCTGCTGTGTCCACATCAAACGTACAACCAAAGACATTCATATGCCCAGGTTTCATTAAAAATAACCAGTGTAAGAGGTCAAGACAGCACCCCTAACCCCAACCCACCAGTCCTACAGAAATGTTCTCCAGTGAGAATACCTAGATGAACTCTAGGAAGGAGAGAAAATAACACTAAGGGCGTTGAAAATTATATAGGGAATCATATTATTATATATTTATCTAATTTGTGTGTATAGTTATTGCCATTTGGTTGACAACATTCCCTACAAAATCATAGGCTCTAGTACCAGTTCATGAGAGACCTTCTTTTGAGTTGTTGGTCAGGAGAGTCCAAACAACTCCTCAACAATGTAGGCTATCACTCTTGTCTTTGTTTGTCTCCCAGAAGTTGAAGTAGGACAGTTGCTAAAAGACATCATGCACTTCAGACACAGGACTCAGAGGAATTATGCTGGTTCTTACTAAGTGCCTCCTCTTTGAGGACATCGTACTAGAAGGTGGTATGCAAGCTACCAAGGGAAGGAAGGAAAAAGAAATCCCACACAGCTGTGATGCATGTGAGCCGCAACAGTGACCCACATGGCGAGCTATCTCTAATCATGGCAGTACTGACAGCTGTCTAATTGAACTTAAGGTCCAGTCAGCAGGAGGGAGATCAAGCCTGGTTCTGAAAACCCAGCTGCCCAAGGCTGGAGAAGTCATGGATCTTAGAGGAGAACTTATTACTGCCACTCTCTGACCTGTTTAATTCCTATCTGCATTCTAATTTCTTATCCTTATACACACGGTAGTGTAACTCTCGCCCTCATCAAAGGAGCTGCTTCTTTTTTAAGCAGATACCTTCACAGAAACAGACAACAATCACAGTGCTGAGGACAACTGACTGTGGAATGCCCAGCGCCAATTGATAGCCACAACACAACCATTTCACTCAGGGAACATAGTGGAAGATGGGGTGGAAAGATTGTAAGAGCCAGAGGACCTTCAAAGACCTGCAGTGCAATTGTGTCTTCTAGACATGACAGGGAAGATCTACCCATGAAATCTCAGCAGTATGGCTGCCTACACAGTGACACCACCAGTTGACATGCTAACTAACGTGGATGGGGGAAATATCCTAGACAAAGAACTACAGACATCCAATGACTGGAGAGAGACAATTAGTGTTTTTCAGGTATGAGCCTCCTAATAGGTTAGTTCTACACACACACACACACACACACACACACACACTCACACCAAACCAACACACTCCAAAACAAAGAAAAAGGAGATTGGGAGTGGGGGGGGGGCTGAAAGAGGGGAATGATGTAAATATAGTATATGCATATTAAATAAAAATTAAAATCAGTTGAGGCAAAAATGCAGATTGTTGAGTTTCTTAAAATAGGAAAAGCATGTTCTAGAACTTACTGTTTCTATTTTAGAGAATATAGCCCCACCCCCTTCATGAAACCTGAGAGTGTTACTTTGCAAAAGAAGCTGGGCAGATAGGATTAGGGATCTTGAGAGCTAGGGTTTCTTGGATCATCAGGTGGGCTCACTGTAATTCCAGCATCCTTACTTCAAGAGGGAAGGGAAGCATCTGGACTGACCCAGGAGACCTGGGGTTTCCTAGCTGATGGTTTAAAGGTGGAAGGAGGAGCCACAAGCCAGGGGATGTAAGTGACACTTGTGTGCTACAGAAAGCATGCTACCTGGCATCTTCGATTTAGCCAAGGAGATCCCTTCCTATAATTCATGCCAAAGTACATTTACCGTTAAGTGTGTGATGGTGTATTATAGAAATGGCAGTTACTATTAACAGCGTGTATTTGTCAAGAGGAATCTACAGATTGATGATTAGGGCTTCCATTGAATTGTGACTCACTTCTGTGATGGAGAAGTACAGAAGTGGCTTTTGGTTTGTATAATGATTCTTAAATGTTTGCTATCCAGGGCCTACAAGTCAATATAATTTCTGTTGAGGAGATTGCTCGCTTAGCTGCAGTCTGGGCAGTGCAGTGTTGGTTTTCTCAAGAGAGCCCAGTACCTGCAGAGATTTAAGTCTTTCTTATGGTGCTTATAGGGTGGTTGTGTAAGTGAGGGGAGCCACTTAAGGAAGAAAGGAAGAAAGGTTTAGAAACTCTCTCAATAGGTAAGCTTTCCAAATAGCTATACATCAACAGGTCCAGTTCCATGTGTAACCACAAGATGGCAGGCTTGATGCACAAATGAACAGTACAGTTGTAGCGGAGGTTTTTTTTTTTTTTCTTCTTCTTAATTTTAAATGGTGGCATAGAAAGATATGTTAGCTATTAGCAGAAGCTGCTTTCTGAAGAGAATTTGAAAAAGAAAGTAGCATAAAATGCAAGTAAACTAAACTGTGTTTCAAAAGTCTTCGTTGTTGTACTGTTTTCCTGATACTCCTTGTAGCAATCTGCCATGAAGCCCAGCACGGACTTTTCTTCCGATATATCAATCCCTGGTTGCTCTATGCAGCATATTCTTAGGTTTCTGTTGAGTGTATTATAGACTTCCATTTGAAATATGAGGGATTTACTAATTTAAAATTAGCTGAGCCCCTTGAATGCTTGTAAGCACGGCAAACTTTTAATGAAGATGATAACCGTTTCCTTGTGTGGAATTTGAGTGTCCACAGTGAGAGGGCAGAGGAAAGTTGTGAAACCCTGGCAGGTGATGTTGAAGGTATGGAACCTGGCTGTGGCAAGGAAGAACCAGAGATTTTACCATCATTTCCCCACCCGAGTGTGTGTGTGTGTGTGCGCGCGCACGCGTGCGTATACATGCATATTCTCACACACATGCCATGGTGTGCATGTGAAGGTCAGAAGACAGCTTAGTTCAGTTCTCTCCTTCACTGTGTGATGAAACTCAGGACACCAGGCTTGGCAGCGATTTGTTTTCTTGCTATGATGCTAACATTCACTATAATTAATTCACTTTCATACATTTATGGTTTATAGATTTTCAGTTTTGTGTTGCATTTAATAGATGGTTAGGTTGCCCCCTGCGACAGTAACCTATCTTTTAGAGAAGTTTTTTGTTTCCAAGAAGGGAAACTCTTGGTAGCTGTGTCAATATTTAACTAAAATTTACCAGAAGTTTTGTCATACTTCTGGTGTGAATTCTAATGAGTCTAGTATTCTGTTTTCCCTTTTAGGGCTGATAAAAGATCGGTACACATGAATATTACTCCCTCCTTTTCTCCCTCCCTCCCTCCCTCCATCCCTCCATCCCTCCCACCTCTCTCTCTCCCCTCCCTTTCCCTCTCCTTTGTCCTATCCCCTGCCCTGTCCTCTCCTGTTCTTTGTCCTCTGTCCTGTCCTGTCCTCTGTCCTGTCCTGTAGGCTATACGGCCTTCACTTCAATCCCCTGTCTCTACTCCTGAGTTTTAGAATTGTTACACTTCATATATATGTTCCTTATGGAAATCCATTTTGATAGAACTTTAACACATGCAACATTCTCGGGTTTGATGAAGATGTCACCATCCCCATGTCCTGACATTATCCCACATGTTTGAGGAGAGGGTGTGCCCCAGGGCAGATGTCCTGGGAGACCTGGGGACAGAGTTACTTGCATTTCCTGTCACAGACCTGCAGCATTCAGATCTGCTTTGTTCTTGTGCTGTGCTCTGTTGTGCCTCACATTCAAATGAAGAAAAATCAGAAAACCAAATAGAAGTATGGGGGGAGCGGGAGGAGAGAGAGGCATTTCTTTGTAGAGTGACTTGGGCCGGAATTGCCATACCTCAGAGGTCAGATGCCATGCTGGGGCCTTTGTACCAGGCAGTGGCCCAGAGTGCTTTTCATCTGAGAACCTTTTCCAAGTTTTTCTTCGTTTCTGTATTTTTTTAAGAAATAAAATTGTAATCTAAGAGCTTGAAGGGTTATGAAGCATGACGTTCCATAAATATTTATGCTGAACCTCAGAAGTGGACAGCTCCTATTTTCCTGCCATATTGGGGTCATATTTCGTTGTTGACCTCCCGAAATGGAAAGCACAAGACATTAGTGTGTCCTTTCCTTTCCTTTCTCTTTCATTTATTTATGTGTTTTCATTCTTTGGTGAGTTGTAGATGTTGGGAGCTTGCCTTTAGATTTCTGTCGGTGTCAGTGGACTTAATTTTGCATCTCGGTTTTCTGTTGGTTTCTGAAAGTTCACAGTCTTACCCAAAGAAGCCATTTGTATGCAGTTCCAAGCCTCTGGGAAGCCGTGTGAGCTGCTCTGCTGTAGATCATTGCTAGCTTAGGAACAGACAAGTGTATTTTAATTTGGCCCCTTCATTTTATTTCCCCCTCACAGAAAGTCTTTGGTCCATGGAACTTCATGGTAATTGCAAAGAACTTAGAAAATATGAATAAGCAGGAAAAAAAAAACTGTAATCCTACTGTATTTTTTTAATCTATTAATCAAAATATGTATGGGCATTTCATATAAAGATAATTAGTGGTTAAGAGTGCTTGCTGTGAAAGCAAGAGGATCTGAGTTCAAATCCCAAGCACCCATGTAAAAGCCACACAAGTGTTGTGGAGTATTACTCTAACCTTGTAAAGATGTGTTATATTGTTTATGCTGCATTTGTTTAATGATGTAAAGGTGTGTTGTTTTGCCTGCCTAAGGCACCTGATTGGTCTAATAAAAATCTGAATGGTCAATAGCTAGGCAGTAGAGGCATAGGCGGGGCTGGCAGGCCGAGAGAATAAGTAGGAGGAGGGGACTCTAGGCTTGAGAGAATGAGAGGAGAATGAGAAAAAAAGAGAGGGAGATGCCTAGAGTCAGCCAACCAGGCAGCTGTCCAGCCAGCCACACCTGCCTTCTGGTTTGAACAGTCTTCTGCTTTCTGAAAGTAGGCTGCCAGTCTTTACATCACTGAAGGCAATTTACAAATTGCTTATTGATTTAGCTAGGTGTGAGTATGGCTACTGAGGACCAGTGTCAGCTGGAAGGGTGGGTGCTGGGATGACTCCTTAGCTGGGTGTGGTGGGAAGTCCTAGGTGCCAGGCTTGTTTGAGAGTTGGTGGAGACTGGTGTGACGTGGGGAGGAAGAGGAGTACCAGCTCACAGTCAGCCTCCCCTCCCCTCCCCTCCCCTCCCTACCCCTCCCCTCCCCTCCCCTCCTCTCCTCTCCCCTCCCCTCCTCTCCTGTCCCCTCCCCTCCCTACCCCTCCTCCCCTCCCCTCCCCTCCTCCTCTCCTCTCCTCTCCCCTCCCCTCCCCTCCTCTCCTCTCCTCTCTCCTCCCCTCCCCTCCCCTCCCCACCCCTCCTCTCCTCTTTCCTCCCCTCCCCTCCCCTCCCCTCCTCTCCTCTCCTCTCCCCTCCCCTCCTCTCCTCTCCTCTCCTCTCCTCTCCTCTCCTGGTGTGTTACTTCTAATCAAGCAAAGGTTGTTCTGGTATATTCCTTGGAGGAACAGGCATACTGTTCTATGAGTTGGGAATTCAAGAGAATGGAATTTTCTTCTGCCATTGAGTGGTGTATACATATGCATGGAGTGTGGTGTCTGAAGGCAAGTTGTCATTCAGAGGAGGGTTTTGGCACTGATGATTCTGTGTATCCTCGAAGGTTCAAGAATTTTAGGTTAATATAAGACTTTTTGTCCCCTCACATTAAACCTCAAGATGATGTTTGCATTATTAGTTTTGCTTATGAAAAGATGTTAATTTTGCAACAGCAACTTTTCAGATATAATTACGTTTGTCTATTTTAGGTTGCCTGCTTGATTCGAGTTCCTTCTGAAGTGGTTAAGCAGCGGGCACAGGTGTCTGCTTCTTCAAAAACCTTGCAGATTTTTTCTACTATTTTAAATGAAGAGGTAAGGCTGCTTTTAGACTCCTTTCCTTGTTAAGGGAGATTTGTGTGAGAGCATTTGGGCACATTACAGGAAACTTTAAGATGCCTTTAATGCTGGGATTATCTTCTTTGTGTTTGAATTTTCATTTTCGTTTTTTTTTCCAAATTTTGAAGCGATCATGTATTGAGTGTCACTGCAGCACATGCCGTGAGTGCAGTCTGTCTTGGGCATCAGAATCAGACAAACTAATCATGTGAAGGAAATGATACTCTTTAGAACATTGCTACATTGTATGAGGGCCCGTAGGAGAGAAGCAGTGTGTCTCTGGCTAGCATTTCGTCTTCTTCCTCACCCTCCTGAGTGCTGGGATGACAGGTGTGTACCTCCACATGCCTCATCTTTCTGGTCTGTTACCAACTGTAGGAATAAGGTCAGTCCTATGGGCCCCTCATTGAACTAATGTGTGCGCTTAAGCGCATGGCACTAGGCTTATCTGTAATACATACTTTATTGAGAGATTACTGACCAATATCTGAAATAAGTCCTCTTCTTACATTAAAGGATAATGGACTGGCTTTTGGAAATGTATACAGTGTAAATGTTTGCAAAAGATAAAATGCTGTTACTTAACACCATGTATCTTGTTTTGTTATTAGAGATGTCAATTTCAAGGGAGCTAACCCCAAGTTTGTGTGCCTTAAGCCAGTTTAGAATGTTTAACTTGAGAAAACTGTTGCTAAAGGCATGTACCACCACCACCCAAGGGAGTCTCTTTCTAGAACATTCTTCACAAATCTTTGTCGTTCCGGTTTCTGATACTTGGCTCTTGTTTGTTTCAGGGCATCCAAGGACTGTACCGAGGCTACAAGGGCACAGTGTTGAGAGAGGTAACCCGTTACTACTGTTCTTGAAGCCCCAGCACAGGGTGGGCTTTGATTGCTGGCCTTGTTTCTTACGAATCAGAAATGTATTTGGAGGAACTGGCTTAAGAAGTAACTCAGACTGTCTAGTTGCACCTTTGGTTCTTCCATCCAGAAGAATGCTTGCAATGGTTTGCTGGATAGGCTGGTGTCATTGTCATTCTAGGTAGCTGGCATGGTCAGTTATGCAAAGGGCTGGGAACTTTCTGGAGAGAAACCCAGCACTGTCATCTTGGGCCTTCTAACAAACATGCTGTACTGATTTTTTTTAAGGTGGGGTTGGGTAGGAGAGGGAGTGATAAAGCAAGACTTGGCCCTCAGTAATGACGTCACTAGACTCTGTGGACAGCGGCGTGCTTTAATCTTTGCCTTCCAGACAGGAGTCTGCTTGGACTTTGACATAGTGAGATGTGAAAAATGTTTTTGGTCCAGGACACAGTTTTCCATGACAGAGGAAGAACTTGCTGATGTCTCCTCCTCCTCTTGGAGTTCCAGGACTAAAACATTTTAACTTGTACAAGTGTTTCTAATGTAAATAAGGTGGGAATTAATAGAATATTGGAATTCTTTGAAAGCTCTCATTTTGTACTCTCTGTGGCTTGAAGGCCTCCTTAGGGTGCATGGACAGTGTGTAGTGTGGCCTAGGCCTTTGGTTTTAATGAGGCAATGACCTACAGTGCAGCCTTGCTGTGAGCCCGTAGTTCCCTTTTTAGCAGATGGAATGCTCCACGCTCGTTCCTGTTTTCTGCAGAAATATCACCTGTGTAAGCCTTCTTTGCCCTTTCTTTCTGCCTCATCTTTCACCTGGATGCAGGGAAAAGTGGAGGATAGAGTAATCAACATGTTTTTATTTTTCTGAAAAGGGCTGAATAAATGATGTATTTCCATTCCAGAGAGTGCTAGTTTTGCATACAAACAGATAAAACACATGCCCACAACTGTTGTTCCATCCTTTCAAAAATTTGTTTTGACATATGTCATGCTAGTAATTAATTTTTTGGCTGCAGTCCTTGTGAATTGTGTGACCTTACTGAGAGACCTTGTTTACTCTAAATGGCAGAGCTTTGTTGGCAGTTTAATTGGGGCCTTGTGCATTATGCAAGCTCGTGAAGGAGCTTTCAGAGCTGATTTCAGCTGAGGTGTTGCTCTGTGCAGTCTCAGCTGGGATGAGAGGGGAATTACTGCCCAATGAAATGTAGCTGCTCCTCCAAGTGAGACAAATCAGAAGTGATGGGTCTGCTCTAAACAACATTTTTGCGTTATTAAGAGCTTCAAGCCTTACATTATCCTGACAGTAATATAAAATCCTTTTGTCTAGATCCCATATGATTGTCTCAATAAGAAATACACAGAAGCTTTAGTGGGAACCCCCAGGAAATGTATACGATTTGTTCAGTGTGCAAATTTTTTCTTGGAGATAGTTTTATCTCACTAGCAGTAACCTTTAGGAGGGGATTGAAGTTTGTCTCCATGCACTAGAAGCACGATTGTGGTGATATTTGAATATGCTATAACAACTAAAGCTTGCCTGGAGATCTGAGTGCAGAGCTGGCCACACTAGTTAGCAATAGAGGCCAGGCAGCAGTGGTACACACCTTTAATTCCAGCACTCAGGAGATAGAGGCAGATGGAGTTCTGTGAGTTCAAGGCCACACTGTGCTACAGGAAGTTGATCCAGTCTAAAAGAGAAACAGCTCACACAAAGGTGATCCTAGCACTTGGGATCACATGCTTTAATCCCAACACTAGGGAGGAGGAGACAGGAAGGGGTGTGGCTGGGTGGAGAAAGGGGTATAAGGCAGAAGACCTTAGCTCAGTTCAGTCTGGGCAGCAGTCAGTCTGAGGACAGGATCGCCCCTTTGGTCTGAGCATTGGTAGAGGTGAGAACTAGTGGCTGGCCGCTCTGCTTTTCCTATCTTCAGCATGAACCCCCTATATCTGACTCAGAGTTTTTATTATTAAAACCAATTACAAATCTGCTACACATGAAGTGTGTTCTCTGGGCTTTGTGAGCACCACCATGCATTGTGCTGTGCTTGCTCTTTGTAGAGATTGTATACTTAGCCCCCTGTTCTCCGGAACTAGTTCAATTTCTCTGGATTTTGCACTGAGTCTGATCAAGATCAACAGATTAGACTATTTGCCTCACCTTTTCTTTGTTCTTCTTTCTCATGGACTTGACCAAATTAAATATGGCTGAGCATCTTGGTGCATTGCGGTTATTGCAGTAAGATGGAAGTGGGGAGCACAGTTATATTTGTGGGCGTAGTCTAGATGATTTCAGGTCCATGGACCTGAAAGTTTTGTGCAAATTAGCCTCATGCTGCTGTATGAGAATTAGAAGGACTTGGGTAGGGAAAGAAAGCAGAGAAAAGTAATCTGTTTCAAAAGAACTTGGAGTGAGTTAAGTACAGCTGATGCTGTGCAGAACAGCCCTGCCCTGATGGGGAAGCATACAGGGGCTTCTCCTTTACCAAAGGCTGTAGTGATGCACCTAGAGTTCAGAGGTCACCCACCTGGGTGCACTCAGCATTTTCACAGTGATAAAAGCGAGCTTAGAGCTGGGGAGGTGGTTCAGCTGGTAAAGTCCCTGCCACACAAGAGTGAGGAACTGAGTTTGAATCCCCCCAGAACCCATATCAAAAGAGGGTCGTATTGGCTTTTGCCTATAAGCCCAGGGTTGGAGAAGTTGTGGTAGCCAGATCCCTGGGCTCAATGGTCACCCAGCCTATCAGAACTGGTGAGTCCAGGTGTGGTGAGAGACTGTGTTCCAGAAATGAGGAGGAACATGATTGAGGAAGACATCCGATGTTGATCTCTGACCTCCACATGCTCACACATACACACAGGCTTGCATACATATGTATGTGAGTGTACATACATGTATACACAAACACAAAATGAGACATGATTCTTGAAGGCTTGTAGTTAGAAGCAGTCAGAGATAAGCAGATATATATAGCCTGAACAAAGACAGGGAAGGAGCGTGTGTGTTGCACCTGTAAGTAGAATCCAGGATTTCCTAGGTTCCCCAGATGAACCTCCAGACAAGGGTAGATGCTTTCAGAGAACACTGATGAGCTGGGGTGCTTGCAAGGAAGATGAATTGTACCTCTTACCTCAGTTTGGTGTTTGCTAGAAGGCTGGAGGGGGAAGATGTAGGAGATGCTCCAGAAAGAGGCTGACTTTGTGTCCTAGAGGAGAAATTTGCAGTTTGTGTCTTTTGCTGCTCAGATCTGAAGGGATGATGCTGTTGGTGCTGTCTCTGTTGTAGATATTGCCATCTTAACAATGATTATCTCCCGGCTTCTTGTACAGTAGAGTAGCCACTCAGTAGTTTGGAAGTAGATAAAGATTACCCCCCTTTCCCACTCCCCCCCTTTACAAACTGGTCAAATGGATTGTATAGCCTGTTTTGAAATTTCAAGGTCCTTAATTGAGATACAAAAGTCATTGAATTGCTCTCACACCAGATTGAAGCTGACCTGAAGCTTAAGTTCTTGCCTCCAGAAGCCACTTGGTTCTGTCTGTGTTTGAATGTGTAACTGTGGGACATGATAGCAGGTGCTTGAAAGGGGCCCAGGACTGCTGTTGCTGATATAGCTGCCCAGCCGAGGGTCAAGACGCTTCATCCAGATGTCTGTCAGAGAGGAGTTTTATCATTGTAAATATAGTGTGTAGGGTATAGTTATCCTAATGGTTAGACTTTCAAAATCATTAATATGAGTATGTCAGGAAAAATTGTGATTTAAATAATTTCATTGCTAATTGACTATAAAAGGCTAATTTGCATTTTTTTCAAATAAGAGCACCATCTTCATTTGCTTTTTATTGCTATGATAAAAAACATTCTGACCAAGAGCAACTTGGCGAGGAAAGGGTTTATTTGGTTTCCATTGCTATGTCAGTCCATCATTGAGGGAAGTCATCAAGCAGACACAAAAGCAGAACCCATGAAGGAATGCTGCTTACTGGTTTGCTCCCCACGGCTTGCTTGGCCTGCTTTCTTATACAGCCTGGGACCACCTGCCAAAGGGACATCAGGCACCAAGTGAACTGCGCCCTCTCACGTCAGTTTTCAATCTAGAGCATGCACCACAGCTTTGCCCATAGCCAATCAGTCATAGTCCTCCTTCTTGGGTGGCTCTAGTTTGTGTCACTGTTGACAGAATTCTACCTAGCACAACCCATTCAAAGAAAGCCCTTTGCTTTACTAGGAATGTTCCCAGGGCTTGGTAAGTAAGCAGCCTGCCTGCCACTGAGGTGCATCTTCAGTCTGAGAGACTTTCTGAATGAGTCCTGGCACTTCAGTGTCCTCTTTTGAAGAATGATGTGAGGTGGCTGTCCTAGAACTTCACCACTTGCTGCCATTAGGTCTGTCCACTGCTTCCCACTCTCGTGTTTGTACTTTTTAACTGTCTCATGAGAGGGCTTCTTCTTAGCTATGTGTTCTAGCATGTGTCTTTGACATTGTTTCTTTGATTTCCCTCTGCTTCGCCTTCAGTTTCTCTGTCCTATTTCCATTAGTTTTTGTTTGTTTGTTTGTTGTTGCTGCTGTTGTTTGTTTGTTTGTTTTGTTTTTAGATAGCCTCCCTTTCTCTAAAAGCTGTTGCCTTTTCTCTCCCCTTTGCACGCTAGTTCTCTAGCATAGAGAGTCTCCACAGTGGGCTCTCAATAAATATGAGTTGGTTTCCTCATTCCATTAAGCTCTGTTCTGTTTTGTTCCCATGCTACCAGACACCACATTCATCTCTGAAGGGCAAGGCAGCTCTAATTGGGGCTGGAAACAGCCAAGTAGTGGCTGTTCGGATGACACGCTGCATTGCTGTGATCTGCACACTTGCTAGGCAGTGAGATTCCAAGTTAGACATACTTTTCCAAGATTTCAATTTTCTTAACCCGTAGAGAAATTATCTTTGTTAAGTCTGGCTTTGTTGGAGTAGGAGTGCTGTAGGCATTCACCGATCTACATGTCAGTGATTGTCAAATGCAGAATGACCAACAGCCTTTGCAAACTTTTAATGGGAAGTTGTCTTTCAGTCATAATCGAGTGCAAACACACTGAGCTGGATTTTAATCCTCCAGAATTCATTTTATTAACTATGACCAAATAGAACATCTGTTTAAATTCCATAATGTTGGCTTCATGGGAAAAGAAAAGAAAACCCTATTTGTCCTTGGGATTTTCCATTGCTTTCTCATTCAGTAAACGTGTACTAAGACATTCTTATTAATGGGAGTATTAAACAAATGAAAATGAAATTTCCCCTTTAATTACAGAGGTTTATAGGTTGAGTCACTTAATTGCATTTGCATTATTGTGACTACTGTAGAGATCTGTGAAGAATGAAGGATGATACATTCAGTTAATCCTTTAGTGTAAGACCTTGACGTCACTGCGCTCCAGCTTGGATTTTAGCCTGCAATTTTCACAATCTCTTCAATAAACATTTTTAACCAGAACAATGTAGTAAAATTAACTTAATGTAGAAAAAATAACTTTAGTCCTTTACTGTATGTATTGTTCGGTTCTGTTTACAGAAGCCAGCTGCTATTTACTTATTTTTTGAACAAATTGTGTTCTCACTCTAGAGCCTCAGAAATGCCTTGGCCCAGTTGATAAAGGCCTGGTAACCTGAGTTTGATTCTTGGGACCCTCATGATGGAAGGAGAACTGGCTCCCATAAGTAGTCTTCTGACCACCACACCTGTGCTGTGGTACTCAAATGCACACACAGACACGTAAACACAATAAATAAAATGCGATAAAAAAGAGTTACGGAGTCCTCACATACTTGTGGCACACTTGTAGTTTTCCACCAGCCAGCTCTTCCACATATCCAGTGGAGTCAGTTTTGTTTTGATTTTTCTTAATATACTTTCTTGTTTTCTTGTGTCTTCTATGGATAACCTTATCTTAATCTCTTGTTAAGACTGCTCCTTTGGAGGGGATGGAAACACACGCACACACACACAACACACACACACACACAAGCTATATAAATGCACATCCACGGAGAACTATTTTCTAAAATTATATACAAAATTAGTAAACAAGCTATTGTTTTGCAAAGAAGATCCTTCATCAGATATATGCCAAGTGAGGCCATTGAACACTAGAGCTTGAAAAATCTTGAGTCCTGTTACTGGTATAATCTTGCTGTCTGTACAAATTCTGTCTTACTAAAAAGATTAAGAGAGAAACTACATTTATGTATTAAGAAAATTAAATAAATTTGAAGTAAAATACAGAAATTATATGAGCACTTCAAGATTTAAGGTTATTTGGAGGAACTTGAAGATTTGTATCTGTGAGGTTTGACAGACTGGCTCACACTACATGGATTCATATAAATGAAAAGTTACAGTTTGAAATCAATAATGATCACATACTTAATATATTTTTAAATCTTTAAACTGTAAAACGTTAGCCTTTTTCCAGACCAGTAAGCTGAAGTTTGGATGATTCAATAGAGCTAGGAAGTGTGGGATTGGAATTTGAGGTCAAGTGTGTCAAGCCCTAAAGTGTGCATTTTTGTTCACAGGATGCCACTTTCTTACACCTCACAGATAAGCCCTCTGACCACTAACTTCCAGTAAATCCCGGGAAAGTGACTACAGATGTACAAAGCTTGGATCAAGACTGGAAGTGGAAAATAGCAGTTTCCTGTGCGTGTGTGCGTGCGCGCACATGCACGTGCACACATGCGCGGGTGGAGGGGCATGTGCCTGGGTGTGGGGGCATGCAGGTCATGCTCATGCCTGTGCATGGAGGCCACAGGAGGACACTGTGCTCCCATGCTCTGCCTTATCCCCTTGAGGCAAGGTCTGTCACTCAACCTAGAGCTGTGCTGGCAGCCTGCAAAGCTTACTGTTTCTCCTGTCTCTGCTCTCCATGGCACGGGGCTTACAGGCAGGCATGTGGCTATGCCCTGATTTTTTTTCACAAGTGCTGGGGACTCAGGAGCCATCCATCTCTCTAGCCCCTAGAGCACAATTTCTGAATTTTAAAGGATAAAAATTAGGCATTAATGCTGACTTCATCTTCTTTCCTGTAATCTTCATTAAACTTGTTTAAGGCTTTTTGGACAGCTATTGTCTTTCCTTCTCTGGGTTTCAGCAACAGTGGTAGGTGATGCTCAGGCATTGAGATGGCTTCAGGCATTGAGATGGCTTTGGAATGTAGCCAAGCAGCTATTAAGTAGTGGTGGAAAAGCAGAAACTAGTAAAAGTTTATTGTCTCTGCAATGCTGGTTTTGGTGGTTAATGTGAAGCTTGTGGTATAGAATGAGACACTAGAGGGTGCCCAAGGCCTGGGTTTTAAATGTCGAAGTCGGAACTGGTCAACAAGGCAATAGGAACTTGGAAACTTGGACATGTTTGCTGGCCTCAATAAAAGTGGTTCAGATTGGAGCATGATAATTTTTTTATCCAAGGTACTTGGATGCATAAATTTGTTTTTTATCTTTGGTACATACATGCTCAGAATTTAATTTTTTTTAATGTAAAGACAGTGTCAGCTGGCCTAGCATGCTTAGAGCCTGTGTTTGTTCCCCAGCACTGCATAAAAATGGGTGTAGCAGTACATTCCTGTAATGACAGAACTGGAGGCAGAGACAGGAGGAGCAGGAGTTCAAGCTCATCTTGCCTCTCTTTCGAGTTTGAGTCCAGCCTTGGATACATGGAACTCAAAAAAAAAAAAAATCAAAAACCCAAAGCAAAACCAAATAAGGAAACAGTGAGTTGAGGCTGGCCTCAAACTCAGTCCCCTTGTCTCAGCCACCCAACCCAAAGAAAACAAAAGTATATAACAAATCTCAGTATGATCATGAGGCGACTTCGTACAAGCCCGACAGATGTGTGAACTTGTTAAGGTAATGAACAGTAATGACGAAAGTCTGCCTGAGATGGGTGCTCAGGGGACACTCAGGCTGGTGGAAGGTGGCTTTGGGGCCTGGGGCAGGAAGCAGATGTGTAAGGCGATACCTGAAGTTTAGGTGAGAGCTACAGTCTAGCCTTCAGGGATTGTGGTACTGGCCTCAGTTTGCAGCACTAATGGGTTTTGTTCTGCACTATGGTTGCTGTTGTTTTTGCATGTACTAGGAACAAGCCTGCAGCTTTGTTAGGTGCCTGCTCTGTCCTTGGACTACCTTTCCAGCCCTGAGGACACTGGATTCAAGGACTATTCTAGAACCAGCAGCAGAATATGTGTGGACTCTATACCATATAGTAACTTTGATAAAAATTGGTAAATTATTTCAAAAACAAAAAGAAAAAGCAGGGGAGGGGGTAAAGAGAGGCCTCAGTGGTTAAGAGCACTGGCTGCTCTTCCAAGGACCCAGGTTCAATTCCTAGCACCCCACATGGTAACTCCCATTCCAGGGCACCTGGCCCCTCTTCTGGTCTCTGTGAGTTACCAGGTATGCGTGTGGTACATAAACACATGGCAGGAAAAAGACCCACACACAAAAAGTAAAATAATTTATTTGCAGCTCTTCCTCTCTCTCTCTTTTGCTTTCTTTCCTGCTTTCGGTTGGCCACCAGCTACCCCCTCTTCTCCTCTCCCCTCTCTCTCCCCCTCTCTCCTCCTCTGTTCCCAGCGCCTCTATGTCTCCTCCCTTTTCCCTCACTCCCCTTTCTAAGTAAACTCCTCATTGAAGCTCTAAAATAAATAAATAAAATTTATTTTTAAAAGCTAAAAAAGGGCTAGGTTTGAACATCGTGTGAAAGAATTTAAGATAATCTAAAAATGGCAAGTTAAATTTAAAGCTTAATTCTTAAACACTTACTGTTTTGTTAAAGAAATAAGTGTAAGGAGTTAGCGGAAGGCATGAGCAGCCCTGCCTACCCTGTCCCCTTCCTCACTTCCTAGAGGTAGCCTTTGAACACTGCTTTGTTCAGGTGCGTTGGATACTGAGTTTTGTTATTAGACTGTGGAATCTTTGGGATGGCAGAGGGGATGCGGTTTGCTCTATGCTCCTCTTCAGCAGCATATATCCTAGCATCCCCGATAAATGTGTCTCATTGCCTTGTATTTGGATCCTTCCTCCTTCCCTTCCTCCTTTATGACCCGCCATTTCTTGCTCTGGTGTGTGGGGCATGCCTCATGTTGACTAACAGATCCTGCGACAGTTACAGGGTGTGTAGTTTGTCTGTCCATTTACCTGTTTGTTTACCAAGGGGTTTTCACCATCCTTGCAGACGGTTTAGTTTAAAAAGGTGTTGGTAGTGTACACACTACCACTTGTGAAGGCCATAGCGTCTCCTCAGGAGGTGAGAGATGCACCCGGCACGTGGTTGTTCATTTCCCTCACGACTTTGACATTTTGTCCTGTGGAGCCACACATGTAGATTGTCTGAATCCCTGTGATTAGACTTGGGTTATTCTAGTTTGACTGTTTTTACACAGGCACTACATAAACGCTGGTTATGGCTGGCCTGTTGATCACCAGGGTAGGTGTTCTCTGATTTCCATACATGGACGACTTAGTTCCTTGTTATGAAGCAATCCATGGGGTGATATTTTGAGGCTGTGTGACTCTCCTGTTCCCTAATCATCTTTCACCTAATAGTCTTACCATCTGTGGATGCTTCTTGCTTGAAACATTTATTACATTGGTATTGCAAAACGATGATTTTCCTAATACTGTCTTTTCCCTCCGAGTTTATTAATTGGCATTCATCTGTGAAGAGTTTTCCTCTTTCACCCTTAGAGGTTTTAAATATTTACTGTGGATTCATGGATTTATTATTTTTTTTCTTTTTGAGTAACAGCTTTCTTGAGATATAAGTCACACACCATACAATCCACTTATTTAAAGTGACAATTTAGTGGGTGTTAGTGTAGCCACAGGTTTATGTTCCTCATCACCATAGCCAGGGATCCTTGTGCCGTAGTCATGATGTGTTTATATTGTTTGGTACGTAACTCCCTACATTTGACCAGTGGGAGCCTGTCCAGGCCTGCTAAGTCTCTATTGTTGCTGAGAACCTACTGGTCCGTGGTCAGTGTTGGTGGAAAGTGTATTTAGAAGTCAGTATCTGGATGGGAGGTGCATTATTGTATCTAAGTTCTCCTATGGAGCAGAAAAAAATAGTTAAATAGCTCATTTATTCTTTCTATTTCCATATAGTTATCTCAGGCAACAATATGTAGGTGCTGGCAGTATAGCTTAGTGGCAGAGGACCTATCTAGCACAACAAAGGCTCTGGTTCCTTCCCAAGCCTTGGAAGATAATGGGAAAACAACACATGTCCTAGTAACTGAGAATTGAGAATTGTCGCCTGTAGGGTGGACTTCTTTCTGATGTATAGTGTCATGGGTTTAACATGTCAGCCCCTGAAACATCTGTGCCGTCATATCCTGCTTTAATTGCCAGCAACAATTTTGATCTGTTCTCCATTATGTATCTTTTTTGAGTGTCATTTAAATAGCATCATATCATCTATAATCTCAAAACTGATGTCCATTTTTAAAACCTAAATTCCTAGTTAAAATATATTAATTCTTTGGGAACTTTAGATTTGCATACAATGTATTTTGATCATACTTGCCCTCTGCTCTTTTCCCAGACTTTCTGGGTCCACTCCTACTCCATCACCTTTATTCCCAACTTCATGTGGGCCACTAGGAGATTGACAGTAGTCTGTACTGTCTGCAGTCTCAGAGGCCCAGATGACCAACTACTTAAGGATGGAGAGCCCACACCTGACACTGGGCTTTTTGTTTGACAAGCGTAACTACTTCTGGGAGAGCATTATGCACAGTGTAGTTGTGTAGTGTAACTCTCTCTCTCTCTATATATATATATGTATGTATGTATGTATGTATGTATGTATGTATGTATGTATGTACACACACAGGAGAGAGAGACACACAGAGAGAGGGAGAGAGAGAGCTTATAAAATAGCAGGCTTCCTCCTGGCTTTTTCAAACATCCTTATGTTTACCCCCCACACGCTCACACCCCTCTGTCATACCCCGTCTTCTCTTTTTAAACTTCTGTTCACATACCCCCCTTTCCCCTCCATATCATTTTTGTTTTACTGTCTCCCCTTCCTTAAGATCTACCCTTCTACAGTCCCTTTCTAGTTTCCTGGTTTCTCAGTGTTCAGCCTGGTTTCTAGGTTTTAAAATGTCTACATGAGATAAGTGCTTGCTGAGATGCCTGTGGAGGTCAGAGGATAACCTTGGTGTTTGTCCTAGCCTTCCCATAGTTTGAGACGGGTCTCTTGGGATAACCCTGGGTGCTTGTCCTTGTTGACACGTTGGTTTGCTGCTGTTTGTGCACTCCAGGCTTTACAGGGATTCCTGTCTTACCACAGTGTCTGTTTCACACTGGTCCTGGGCATGTGAACTTGGGTCATCAGGCTGAGCTTTTGCCCATTTCCACGACCAGCTTCTGATATATTACACAGGAGGTTAATGTCCTGACCTGGACAGGCCGGGTGCCCAAGAGTCTTCCCCGTTTCTGCTGTTCTTTATTGCTGAGTCCTACTCCATTGTTGGCAAAATGCAAAGTTTATTTTCTTCTAAAAGTCTCATGGTTTTTTATCTTTTGAGCTGACTTATTTAGGGGTGAGGTTTAGCTGTTAGATTTTGTCGGTTTGTTTTGTCTTTGCATATGGGCGTGCAGTTGCTCTGACTTGATTTGTTGAAATGCTTGCTCCTTCTGTTCCATTGAAATGCTCCTGCAGTCCAGTTGGTGATGTCTGTGGGTCTGTGTGTAACAGGTGTGTGATGATTCTTCTCTCTGTGCCAGGCATGATCAGGAGTTTGTTTGCCCATCTCCAACATCCATCTTGAAAGATACTGCTTTGTCTAGGCTATTTTCTTCTCTTTTTAACTGGTAGAGTAGGCTGCTGATTTTAAAACAATCCTCCAAATTTTATGTCTTTTGGATCCCTGACCCCTACTCCTCCATCTTTTTTAATGGATAGTTAAGGCTGACTAAAACTATTCCAAAACCTTACTAGTTTCATACCTTTTTCATCAGAATGGCGGCTTTTTCTTGAATTGCTGTACTATAATGTGTGTATATTGGAGAGCCAGGACAGTTCTTCTCTGATTTTGATTCACAAAATATTTCCTTGTAGAGATTGAACTACTATTATTTTCAAGTTATTATTAGGTTACCGTGTAGTAAGACTAATCTTGACATTGACCTATGAAAGGAGCAGGTCACAGACTGGAAGTCATAGGTTTTCACGCAAGAGCTAGATTGTAGCTATTCTTTGTATCTTACAGCTGAGGCACTGACCATGTTGCCTCTTAATATCACTGTTATGGTTGCAGTAATGTTACTTCACTTGGATTTGTTTATATAGTGAGTGGGACACAGAGTTAGTTCCTTGGTAAGTGAACATGAAAAGTGCTGCCAAGGCCAGGAATAAGTAGTGACTGGCCCCGGAGTGAGCCTTCTCTCTGAATGAGTTGAATTTGGAGTAATGCTTTTACAGGAGTTCCTAGCAGGAGGAGCAGTAAGATGGGATGGGCTGGCTGAAATTGGGAAGCATCCTGACAAGTGTGTGCTTAGCAGCCTTCAGACTCTTTTGTAACTGGAATGTTTCTTTCAAGTGGTACTAAATGCTCTCGAAGTCCCTGCTGGAGTCATGTGCACAGACCCCCTTTGAAATTGGCACTCTTCAACCTCGAGTCTAACTCAAGACTTAAGTTAGAGGGGCAAGAAGAATTGAAACTGAAGTAGAGTTTGCTTATTTGGAAGGTTTGTTGATCTTGTGTGAATAAAACAACCAGGGCTGGGTAGAAAAGAGTAAACATACAGACGCATGCACATATGTGTGCATACACACTATCTCCACCACCACCAATAACAGTTAAAGGACAAAAAGGCATGGATATGAGAGAGGGAGCAGGGAGGGTACATGGGAGGGGTTGGAAGGAGGAATGGGAAAGGGGGAAGTGATGTTATCATAATTTAAAAAATCATTAAAAAGAAAAAACCACTCAATACTCATTATCCTCACTGGCTCTGGTGACACTGTATAACACCCACTAGCCTGTTTACTGTGCCTTTTCCCCCTTTGCTGAGCACCAGAGGTGTTTAGAATGGCTGTAGCAAGTGTGCCCTGAGGCTAAAATGTGTGGCTCTAAAGAGAAGGTGTGTCCTTGTGCCCTTGGCTCATAGTGTAGGGTTTCCCTTAGAAGATTTTGACTCTATTTGCTCTCATTATAAGTGAAAACAGCCCCAGTCTTGTAGCAGGGTACCTACTGCAGCCCCTCATGCTGAAATAGCGCTAGAGGTGGGCTGCAAACGAGTTCCATAAAAACTGATTGAATTTATCTCATGCAAAACAACACCCCAAACAGTTGATATCCCATTTGACAATTTAGAGAATAGTAAGCAGATATTAAAAAGTCTTATGGTGATACTTCTTAGGTATTGCTCACTATGTATGACTTTAAGTTGAAGTAATTCCTGTATTTTCTCAGACTTGCTAGTGTGTGTCTGAAAAAGCCTGTTATTTATATTCCATTTCTTAAAATAAAGAATTGGAGCCATCAAAATTGGCAAGCGTTAAGCATGCTAATTAGTTCAACATACTGACCAGTTCTCTGACTTCTTAGTTCAAAGGAGTGCATGGACAGGGGTGAAATTAGATTTAGGCCTTTTTCACTCCGGTTGTTTTAGGATCCTTGGGGTTGCTTTGATCTGTAAATAACAGCTGTCTCTTCATGCATGGTTCAGGATACATGAAACATGTTCCAAACTGTGTCTCAGTCTTGAGATTCATCATTATATATATGATCCTGAACTGGGCAGGCTCGCATTAACTGCAGCTCCTTTAGAAATGCCAGCTTGAATGAGTGAGCAGAAGTGAACTGATTTTATTCTTTGCTTTTAAATCAACTGGTATAGTATAGTTATAAGGTGCTACTTCAAGTTTACCTACCAAGTACCAAAGCATATTGACTTATTTAAATATCAGTTTGAATTATAAAAACTGAGACAGCTGTGAGCACATATAAATGATGCTTGTATGTCTGCATGTTTATAATTTGATAAAGATGTAGAAAGTTGTTCACATGTATATATGTGTATACATGTAACTAAATATTACAGATGTATACTTTAAAGATAAACAAGCTTGTCTTGCTTACTATCTAAATTTAAGAACTGTTTGATAATTAAAATTGAGGTACAACCTAGACTACTTCACTTTAGTGCACAAAACCCTGTGTTTTACTTATATATCATAATTTATACCTCTTTAGGTGCTATGTGAGAAGATTTTAGTATTGGGGAAAATTGTTCCAAGGAATGGCAGAAAACGAATAGTAGATGAAGAGAGAAACATTTAAAACCAAGATGATAAGAGCTTAGCTTTCTTTGTCTTCCACGCACTGATCAGAAGGTTGAGCTGTATGCTCTCTCTGGCCTGGCATGGTGTGCAGCAAAGCCACATCATCAGAACCCAGTTAGTGTCTTCTGCATCTTTCTGTTTGCTGATAATATTAGAGATAAGGGGCTGTGGAGATGGTACAGCCCTTAGGAGCGTGTACCCCTCCTGCTGAAAATGTGTGTTCAGTTCCCAGCATCCATGTCTTTGAGCACAGAGCTGCCTATAACTCTAACTCTAGGGATATAGCACCCTCTGCAGGCATACCAGTGACACACCTACATAATTTTTAAAAACCTGGAAAAAAAAAAATAGAAACAGTTAATGTCATATATTAACTCTAGAAATGAGATCTCTGTTTAGGAAAGTTGTTTGTTCATTACAAACTACACAAAATTTACAGTGTGTTCCATCTCTGGTTTTTTGTTACTGTTCACTGTATCAGACACCAGGAAGCCAAACCCCGGTTGCAGTGATATAATCTGCTCTCTTATGGCTTCTTGAGATGTTCAAACATCCTGCCATTGGCATGTTAGTTTTCAAATACTACACTGTAACTTGTCTTGGTAATGTGTGTAGGCACATAGCCACTGTCCTGTACCATCTGCCTTCACGGTGCCTGCAGAATGCAGATGTAAGGGATACTGTACAGCCTGCAGAGCCAAAACTCCTTGTTATCTGGCTCAGTTAGAAGAAGTCTGCTGAGTCCTGGACTCTCTAATCTCCAAAGTGCATTCCGTGCCTGGAGTGGGGTTCTTTTTGTAGAACCTCTCATTAGTTCCAAACCCAGAAGTCTTTCTAATTGCCAGGTCAGCTGACTATCAAGAGAGGGTGGAATGCCCATCTGATTCTTCAGCTTACTGGGATGGTTAGTAGACATGGAAGTCCTTATGTTCTGCCTCAGACCTTTGAATCTGGAACTGTGGGGATGGGACCACAAGTTTGCATTTTATCCCCTCCAGGTGGTTCTCAGCCTGTTGGAATGTGAGAACAACCAGACTGTATGATCCCAAGTTCAGTAAAGCGATTTCCTTGTGGGGTACAAGCTTAGCTAGTGTATGCAGCGCTCTGCCATCCAGTCCCCAGCACAGCACAAAATAAACAGCAAAGACAGATCCCAAACAAGCCAGAAACAAAAAAAGAGTTCTTGTTCTGTTTTGAAATAAAGAACTGGTGGATAATATTACAGTAACTGGTGAGGTCAAGCTTTTTCTCTTTTCATCTCTAGTAAAGTTTTCACCAAATTAATGGCAAATTCCTGATGCCTAATTTCTTCCACGTATGTTTTCATTCATATACAAAGTAGTGGACTGTTTTGGTAGTTTCATGTTTGTGTGTCACATACTTTGCTCACACTCACACCTACCCTCCCTTGTTATTATGTTATTAATGGACAATAAACATCATGATTGATTTCTTCATGAGTTCTTTTATTTTTTTAATGTTCTTAATAGTAGGCTACTTTGAATTATTTTAAAGCTAGATGATTTAAAATAATTTTCAGGATAAAATAATTATATGAAGAATTATTTTGATTATACCGAAAACACTTTGAGGGAAAACAAAACAAAACATTTAGCAAGCCAGCCTGCTTTATTTCTTCCTACTTTGATGGAGATGGCTGTTGGGTCAACCTTTTCTTCAGTGCTAAAAGCCAGTAGAAATGTTTACCCCTCAGCAGTGCCTCAGGGAGAGGAAGAGAATCGCACATGTCAGGAAAGCATCATGGGATGATGTTGTTATTTGGAGAATTGCTTTCATCTCTGATAATTCTCACACCTGCTTCATTTGGCACGTGTTCCCAATGCTCAGCAAACAGTCTGCTCTCCCCCTCCGGAGGCTTGTGGTTACAGTAACAATGAACATGCTTAACATAAAGCAAAAGTGCTACTGAAAAATCCCAAGTCTGTAAGCTCTGTGTGTGTGTGTGTGTGTGTGTGTGTGTGTGTGTACATGGCTACACAAACACACATGTTTATTTCATCATATGGTGGCTGTATGCTTACACTTTAACGCTTACAGCTATTCTGACAGCTGTGTAGAAGTATATGCCCAGGTTTCCTTGTGTGTGCACATTTAGGCCCCCAGCACACATTCATATGTGCCATGCTGTCGGCGTTCTTTTTAAGTGTGTCTAAGCCCTGTGTTAACTGCCAGCCCCTAACAAGCTACAATAGGCCATGTTCGTGCAGTAGTTGTGTCGAGTCTTCTCTTTCAGTATCCAGGGTGATGGGAGGCACACAGTGTTTGTTTGGTGGCATAGACTCGTGCAGGGAGTGGGAGTGAAGGGTCTCCTACTGGTTCTTAGATTCCCTGAGCTGCTTTTTTTCTAAGACGCTGGTCTGGACTTTTAGACTGGAGGTGTTTGGGCTTTAAATGTTTTAGACACCGTGCTTATTTAAATGCCATCATAGCTGTTTGTGAAAGTCCTGGAGAAGTTTCCTAATGCTGGTAGGTTTTGGAAAAGGAACCGTTTATTTGCTTCGGGTTTTCAGAGGGTGGAATCAGACGTTTTCACATTTTATCAATGACCCATTTGGGTATCCCTGGGCCAGCTCCAGTTAAAAATAATAGTATTTAATATTTAATAAACTGCCAAGCTTTGGAGCCATCTGGAGCTTTATTTTCTTTGCACACAGCATCTGAGTTTCAGCTGTTAGCCTTTCTCCTTTGCTCTGGGAAGGGTCAATTGCTTTTAAAGTCTTTGATGCTTGCTGTGTCAGCCCTTTTCATATTTTCAAAATGCCCGTGTAAAAGGGCTTTTCATCCATTCATGCTGATAATTCTTTTGAACTTGAGGTTTGAACCAAACTAATCAAATTTAATTATAGCTTAAATCCTGTTACAGTGAACTCCAGTAGACTTCTAGGCTGTTTTTTTTTTCTTTATTTCCTTTTTGTTACACTGGAATTCAGCCATTACCAATATTACATTAAGTGAGCAGGCCATTGACCACAGTGTGGGAGGCTCTTTGCAGTGGCCATGTTTGTGTTAAATTGACATGGTAATATGATTTGAACTTACTCCTTTCTAAAGGAAGTCATGAATTAGTCATAAGCATTTTTGTTTATATAATTCTTATGTAATCTTTTCATATCATATTTAGTGGTTTCAACAACTTAACATTCAGAATTAAAATCTGAAAACTACTTCTCTTTTGGAAACTTTTATACTTTTGGTTTGGCAGTTCTGGGTTGCTGACTTCCTCCATTATTTGTTCCATAACCCAAGACAAAAACAAAACCAGACAACTGACTCCTGTGCTGGGAGTTCCGAGTACCCTCTACTTGGCTTTCTTTCCATTTTCCAGCTGTCTTTAGACGTTTGGTGTCTGACCCTGAGGAACTTGAACCATGCTCAGTGTGGTGGTGTGAACGAGCTGTCCAGCTGGTGGAATTGTTTGGGAAGGATCAAGGAGGTGTGGCCTCACTGGGGGATGAAAGTTGCTTCCTTAGGGAAAGAGTTGGCTTTGTCGTTGTGTATGTTTATTTTTATTCTTCTGAAGATCTGAAATTCAGTGTTTCCATCTGTTCCCTTGGGGACACCACCATGACTTGTGCAGTTTTCTCTTGTTCTGAAGATTGCCTTTCCCATTTTGACTCTGTAAAAACCTACCTGGAACAGTAGCATTTACTGGAGAGAAGGTAGGAAGTGTGATAGCCCAGTACTTACTCACCCAAAGCTGCTGTGCTGCTGGCACACACACACGCATTGTACTGTAGTGTCTTGTTGACCCGCACCTCTGCCTCTGTAGGTGTTGACAGCTTTCTGCAGCACAGTGTAGATTTTATTTACAGTTCAGCTTGGGTTTCTAAGCAGATTTGGGAATAATAGCATTTAAAAATACTCCAAGTTTCTCTTCATCCATAAATAAAAACCTATATAGGTTTAGTATTGGATCAACTTTTGAGCTTCAAGAATTAAATGGCAGGTTTGTTCTTTGCTCAGGATGTTTGAAAGATGCAAAGTAGAGTTTATTTAAGAAAGAGAAAAAAAGCAAGAAGCAGTGCTCCTAGTAACATGTAAACTGACTCATTTTGAAACTTTAACTCAAAATTGCCATCTTTCCCAAGTCAATTATGGCATGGGCTTTTGTTTTAAAACGAAGTGAGATGTGAAGTCAGTTTATATGCTGGTGACTTGAAGTTTGAGTTTTGTTCTGAGTTGGAGTAGATGCAGATCTTTGCTCTGGAGTTGTGCTACCCCTCCCACGCTGGCTGTGTCAAAGGACGCAGGAGTGTGCCTCTGCCTCCAGCTCCACGAGGGGGAGTAGGAAGAGTGAGTGACAACTGCATGTTTGTCACGTTCACGTGTGAGCTGGAGCCTGTGACTGGAAAGAGCAAACTTGGATTCAAAACCAAACCATGCTGGGTGAAGACCATTTTCCACAAGCAGTGGCTGGTGTTTTGCTCAATCACATCTGATTCCTTGACAGAGGACCCTCAGCCTTACGTCTTTTTCTTGTCTAAGTGAATTGATAAAACATGTTGTCTACAGGTACAGATGTTGAGCGCTAAGACGCTAAGCACCCATGTGTCCCTAGAAATGCTGGTGTGAGACTGTAGGAGGTGGTAGTTAGACATACAGGCTGTGAGGTCGCCTGTCTGGGTACAGACCTAAGCTCCAGCACCTGACACCTGCGTGGCCTTAGGCAAGTTATTTCAACTGTCTCTTCTCATTTTCTTTCTTTTTGAGATGAGTACAAAACAATGCCTCCCTGAGAATTACATGTATTCATTCACACATGTGGGGGGCTCAGGGAGTGCCAGTGATTTCTATGCATGAGAAGCTCACGAGAGTGCCCACATACATCTGTGTTCATACATATAAGAGGTTTTGGAGAATACTTGGGACGGTGCTCTGGGAATGCGACCCTGTCTGTCATGGTGAGAGTGATGTTGCTGGCAGTTCCCAAAGCTTCCTGACCTCACCACAATCCATGCTTTTTTTTTTTTTTTTTTTTTTTTTTTTTTTTTTTTTGCGGGGGAGGGATGAACCTGTATCCCTGCAAGGGGGGGTAGATGTTAGGGGACTGCTCTAGGGTCTGCCAGTCTCCAGCCTTCCTATTGTTTTGATTCCTTCCTCTCTGGGGCCATTTGCTTAGCCATGGCTCTTATCTGTTGTGCTCTGTACTCTCCCTCACCCCCCACTTGTCAACTTGTCAGTGTGTATTTGCTAAGAACGGTTAGATAAAGTGCAGTATTGAGCCCTGTCTATTCCTGAACGCTGATGCTGCTTGCTAAGAAGAAAAGGTGAAGAAAATGTAAGTTTAAGTTCAGTCCTTAAACCAAAATTGATGGAAACTCATGCCACAAAACTTGGGGTGTGGCAAACTTTGCTTCTGAGTTTGAGACCACTCTTGAGTAGCATTTCCAGTCATAGGTATGAGGGGCTAACAGGGACACACAGGGACACTCATGACACTTGAGTAGAACTTGAGGACCTGCTTACTCTCTCATGTAGTGGGGATGTTTAGCAGCATCCTGGCCTCACTAGATGCCAGATGCCTTCCTGAATAGGGAAACCCAGACATTCTGGGTGGCTGGAAGGGCTCTGGTGGAACTGTCCTTGTGTTGAAAGTGGCACTTTGAGGACATAGGAAGTGACAGTTAGAGTAGCTTCATGTGTTAGTGACTGTCTCTAATACTGTTTTAATCATCACCTTTTATTTAACATAGCCAAGCAGGTACACAGGGATGTTTCAGTTGACAGTAGAGCAGGTGGGTGATGTGTTCTCATGAGATTGTAACGGATGCCTGCTGTCACAGCAGCCACTCACAGGTGGGAAGTGTGGTGCATGACCTGTTTGTGCTGTTGCTGGTGTCAGGAAACCCCTTGTATCAGTCAGTTTTGAGTTACACTAACAAGGTGCTCGACATAATAAACTGATCTCAGTTTTGGCCCATGATTGGCTGGTCCCTTTGCTTTGGGGATGTGGTGAGGTACAATTTCATGGTGGGGTACATGCAGTGAGTGAGCTGCTTACCTCATGGCAGCCTCAGAGAGAAAGAGATTGGAAGGAGCTGGGCAGAGGAGCTCCATGGCCTGACTTCCTGTCTGCAATGTTCACAAGGCAGGCGAGGGTGAGTGTTGTGTCATGTGTACTGACCGTTTGTACCTCTGCCTTTGAGAGCTATTTGCTCGTTACTTTAGCCCTTTTGTTGTTGATTATGTTTGACTTCTTGTTTTAGTCTTTTGAGTTCTTTGTATAGATGTTAATCCTGCATCAAAATGTGTAGCTGACGAAGATTTTCTCCCATTCTGTAGGCAGTGTGTTCATGTGACTGTCTATCCTTTGCTGTACAGAAGCTTTTTAATTTCCTGAAGTCCCATTTATCACTTGTTGTCACTATTTTTATAGTAACTGGAGCCTTATTCCTAAAATGCTGTTTATGACTATAACTTTTATTTATTTATTTTTTTCAAGATAGGTTCTCTCATAGCCCAGGCTGCCTCTAATTCACCATGTAGCCAAGGATGACCTTGAACTTCTGATCCTCCTGTCTCCTCAAATGTTAGGATCAAGGGTGTGAGCCACTGCTTCAGTTTTTTATCCTGATATTTTGAAAATTTCTCCCTACTCTGTCTTCTGTCAGTTTCAGAGGTCCCAATCTTATATTGTTCCCTTTGGAGTTGACCCTTGCAAGGCTGAGAGGTATCGGTCTTGCTTCATTCTTCTATGTGGATGTTCAGTTCTGCTAACACTATTTGTTGGAGAGAGGATCTTTCCTTCTATGTGAATTTGTGGCAGCTTTGTAAAATCAGGCAATTGTAGCTCTATGGGTCTATGTCTGAGTGCTTTGTTCTATTGATTTACGTGTCCGTTTTTATGCCAGTACCATGCTGTTTTTATTTCTGTGTCCGTAGTGTAACTTGACATCTAGGATGGTGGTACCTCTAGCATCATTCTTTTTACTCAGGATTGTTTAGGCTACCCAGGATCTTTGTGCTTCCATGTAAGTTTCAAGATTTGTTTTCTTTTGTTTCTATGAAGCATGATTTTCTAATTCAGATGGGGATTTTACTAAAATCATGGAATGTTTTTGGCAAAATAGCTGTTTTCAAAATATTAATTCTCTAATCCGTGAACACAGGAGAGTTCTCTATCTTCTCGTTAACTTCTCTTATTTCTTCCTTTAGTGGTGTGTGTGTGTGTGTGTGTGTGTGTGTGTGTGTGTGTGTGTGTATGTGTGTGTGTGTGTGTTTAAACAGTTTACTGAGTGTACTGCAAGAGAGTAGGTAGCAGACTGGGAAGTAACTAGCATGCTACCTGCAGCTTCTTCCATTGTTTAAATATTTCAATGTGGGACATTTCACTTCCTGGGTTAGTTTTATTCCACAGTATTTTTTTGAGGCAATTGTGAATGATATTTTGTTTATTTCTTTTTTCTTAGCATATTTGTTATTGGTTTGTAGGAAGGGTGCTGATTTTTATATCCTGCCACTTTGTTGAACATGTTTATACGATCTGAGAGATTTCTGCTGGAGCCTTTAGGGTCTCTCTGAAGAATCATGCCATTTGCAAATACAGATACCCTTCTTACTCCGAACTTTTCTGTTTGTAATTCCCCTCACCCCCTTTTTTCCTTTCTTGCTCTAGCTAAGGCTTCTAGTATTATTTATACCTAGTAAGGATGGAGAAAGTGGACAGATATCCTGTCTCCTTCCAATTTTAGTGGAAAAGCGTTGAACTTTTTCCCACTTAATATGTTGGCTAAAAGTTTGTCATACATGACTTTTATGATGTTGAGATATCTTCTTTACATTTCCTCATTTTTTCAGGGCCTTTATTACATCAAAAGCTTCTTAGGCATTTATTGAGATGACCCTGACATTTCTATCATGAGTCTACTTATGTCCTGTATTATGTATATTCATTTGGATATTTTTTTTAAAAGTGTGTGTTCTATGTGGTATGTGTGGTATATACATTACATGTATGTGGGAATGCTCACACTCCTGTGTGCCTAGATGCCAGGAAGGCTATTGGGGTCCTGTTCTATCACTCTCTACCATACTCTTTGAGACAGGGTCTCTCTTGAACCTGGGGCTAGGCAAGCCCCACACCTCCCAGCGGTCCTCATATTTCCATGCCTAGCAATGCTGCGTTTAATGGACACACACGTGGCCACACCCAGTGTTTATGTGAGTGTTGGGGTTTAACCCTTAAGCTCATGCAGTGGCATTGTTACCCGCGGAATCCCCTTCTAGTTCCTGATGCTGTGGAATCTTTGAGAATAGCAGCCTTCCTGGCCTTTTGTAGGCTTGACCCAGTGTCCAAAGTGCTGAAACAACCAGCATTCACCAAAATGTCCTGAGATGGTGGCCTCAAAAGTCTCAGTTGTTGAAGAATAAAAACACAATGAAAGGCTGGAGAGATAGCTCAAGGGATAAGTGTACTGGCTGTTTTTCCAGAGGATACAGGTTTAATTCCCAGCATCCATGTAGTGGCAAACAAGCTAACTGTGTACCTCCAGATCCAGGGGAGCCAGTACCCTCTTCTTGCTTCTGAGAGCACTGTGTGCACATGGTTCACTGACATACATGTAGACAAAACACCATTCACATAAAATAAAAAAGAAATGCCAATGAAAGAGCATGAGCAAGTGAAAGTGTCTTTATCAATCCAAGAGCAAGAAGCACTAAGGTTTCTGTAATTGCTGGAGTGGGAGTCCTGAGAGCATCGCTTTCAGTCAGTTTAGAGGAGCCTTGTTTAGAGGCTTTTTATAAGTTTGATGATGAAGACTAGACAAAGTCCAGATTTAATGCAATTGGGTATTTGGGGTGGTTGTGGGGAGGCTGCCCAAATTTGAGATGTCCCTTTGGTTCAGCTGAGGAGATAATTGTACACTGCTTGCCAGATTAGGGGCAGTCATGTTTAAAATCCTTCCACCTCCCCGCCTTCATTTATTTTGTTACTTGCTGACCTTGGGCTTTGTCTGCTGGCCAGCAACCCTTGCTGGTGTTGATGACTGCCCACCTTAGCTTGTTTTTGTGGCTACTAAATGAAATGAGCTCTTTTGTTTATTAATGTTCTCTTTGTTCCCTGGTTATGTCCAGCTTACAGTTTACCATGGGCCTGAACCCATACTATCCATGGGAAGCTAACTCCTACCTCACTGCCTTGGGGTTATTGAACTATCCTTCTGTTACTGAAAGAAAGCCACCTTGATCTTTGTAATATGTCTTGAATTCTGTCTGTTTTTACATCTATGTTTATCAGAGACTGGAATATAATTTTCTGTATTTTTTTTTCCAGTTGAGAATTTTTTTTTAAATTACTGCTTCACACTTTCTAAAGAGCCACCTCTTTACTTCCCTGAGTGTAGGTTTTCATTAATTCATTTCATCCTTTCCTGATTCTTTGTATCTATGCCATTGGCTTGTTATTTTTCCAAGTCCTTAAGGTACATAATTAGGTTATTTATTTGAGATCTCTGATATTTTTAAAGAAGACTTTATTATTTTAAGAAATTATATGTGTGTGTTGCTGGATAGAAGTTGTATGTAAGGAGTAGGTTTTTCCTCCTGCCGCCAGTCCCAATTAACACACTGAGACTCTGTATTTGATATAATGCTGTTGGCCAGGTACTAGTTTCTTATCGGCTAGCTCTGTCTTAAGTATTAACCTGTTTCTGCTAATCTATGTATTTCCACATGGTCTCCTCTTACCCTCGAAGAGCCGGCTGGCATCTAGCTCTCTCCTGACTCTCTATCTTGACTCCTCCTTACTACTTCCCCTTTCCTCCTTGTCTCCTAGTCCTGCCTATCTTCCTTTCCTATTGGCCAACAGTGCTTTATTCATTAACCAGTATGAGAAACATATATACAGAATGACAGTACATGAATGCAGTGCCTGCAGAGGTCAGATGAGGGTGTCAGATCTCTGGAGTTGGAGTTACAGGCAATTGCAAACTTTTCAACATGGATACTGGTTACTGAACTCAGGTATTCTACAAGAGCAGTACACACACTCACTGTAACTGCCGAGCCACTATTTCTGCTCCCTAATTTTTCCAATACAGGACCTTATAGGTATGAATTTCCTTCTTAGTGTTGCTTCCCCTATATTTTATAGGTTTTCATATGGTATGTTTCCATTTTTATTTAACTCTGGGAATTTTTAAGTTTTCTTTGAAGGCTTTTCCATCATTCATTTGTGTGTTTTCTAGTCTTCATACTTGGTGTATGTCCTGTCATTTCTCTTTCTATTGATTTTTTTTTTTTTTTAGTTTTATTCTATTGTCATATAGCATTTGAGAAGTTATTTTTAAATCAATATCTGTATTTGTTTTAACTTGTTTTATTTTCTGTTTATGATCAATTTTGGAGAGTATCCTAGACTGTAGAGGAGAATGTGTGTTCTGTATTGTAATGTTTGCATGGAATGTTCTGTAGATGTCTGTTAGGTCCATTTGATCTATGATTATTTAACACAGATGTTTCTGATTATTTTACTTTTGTTGGGGTGCTCTGTGTATTGGTGTAAATGGATATTGAAGTCACCACTGTTTTTTGTGTTGTTTTGTTTTTGCATTGGCGTAAATTGGTATCTTCCCATCTACCAGTGTTGTTCTATAAAGTTGGACACACTTGTGTTTGGTGTGTGCGTGTGTGCGTGTGTGTGTGTGTGTGTGTGTGTGTGTGTGTGTGTGTGTGTGTGTGTATTCCTTTTGATAGATGATAAAGATATGAGTGTGGTGTGATTGTCTTTATCTTTTCTGACTAACTTTGGTTTGAACTTTTATTTTGTTGGCTATCAGAATAGTAATCTCCATTTGCTTTCTGTTTCCATTTGCTTGGAATGCCTTTTCCATCCTGTCACTCTAAGATTGTATTTGCTTTTTATGATTTGGTATATTCCTTTCAGATAACTAATAGATAAATTTTGTTTTATCATGTCTGATAGTCTGTGTCTTTTTAATTGGGAAAGTTAGCCTGTTAATATTCAAATTGTTATTGGAAGCTATGTATTAACTCCTGTCATTTTGTTGATTTTGTAATGTTTTGTGTCTTCCTGTTTCTATTCCTTATTCCTGCATTGTTATTCTTTCATGTAGCCTTATGGGAAAACCTTTGGCTTCTTCAAGGATTTAGTGGCCATGACACCTTCAGCTTTTTTTTTAATCATGAAAGGTTTTTCGTCAGTCATAACAGTTTTACTTTGTATAGTAACCTTGATTGTCAATTATTGTGTTTCAGTGCTTAGAAATATTTTTTTTTTTACTTCTGTTGAGGAATGTTATGATTTTTACCTTTATACATGACTTGATACTTTTCTCTTGCTATTTTAATACATTTTCTTTGTTCTGTCTAGTGTTTTAACCATAATATGATGTGGGTTGGTTCTTTTCTGGTCTTGTCTGTGTGTTCTGAATGTCTCTTGAATCTGGGTGTTCATCTCTTTTTCTAGATTTGAGATGTTTTCCACTACAATTTTCCTGAACATATTGTTTATCCCTCTAGGCTGAAGTTCCCCTTTCTTCCCTTATGATTTATACGTTTGGTCTTTAAATTGTGTCCCATGAACTTGCATGTTCTGTTCATACTTCCTTATTTTATTTTTTCTATGTCTGAATTCTCTAATTTCCATCTTCTGGGTAAATTTTCACATTCAGACCATACCACAGGTGTTAGGTAGTGTTTTATTATAGTTTTGAGTTGCATTTCCCTTGTAGGTGATGCTGAACTTACTCTTTTTTAAACACTTGTTGTCTGTTTGTATGTCTTTTGTGAGAGAAATGTCTCTTCGGGCCACTTGCCCTTTTACAGAAATTAGCTTCTGGGTAGAGTACTAGAGAGATGGCTCTGCAGTTAAGAACACTTGATGTTCTTGAAGGAGACCAAAGTTGGATTCCCAGCACCCATATGGTGTCTTAACAACTGTCTGTAGCTCCAATTCCTGGAGATCTGGGTACTCTCCCCTGGCCTCTACAGGCACCAGGCACATTAAAATAACAAATCTTTAAAAATATTTTTATTTTGTTTATTAATGGGTATGTGTGGGTGCTTGTGGAGGTTAGACAAGAGTGTCGTGTCTCTTGGGACTGGAATTAGAGGCAGTGGCATTGAAAATGAAGTCAAGTTTTCAGGTCTTCCCTGAAGTGGAAACATGAAGGCAAGGCTCCTCCTGTACCTGTGTTTGAACCCGGCTTGCATGTGGTTATGAGGCATGTTAATTCTCTCCATTTGGAGTACTTTGCTGAGAAGCAGTAGATCTTGGTTCATTTGGATGCTGTCTCTTGTTGGAAGGCACTCTCCCAGCTCTAGCCCCCACCTGGAGTGAGACTAGTTTGTTGGATATGTCTCCCAGTCTGAAAATCCCATCAAGCAACAGGTTTATAGCTCTTTCCTGTATTTATAGATCAAAATACATAGCAATCAAAAATAGTTCTTTAAAGTATTGTTGATTTAAATCATGTGACGGTGGAGTAGGTGGGGGCTGAGGCACACAGGACAACAAGCGGGGAGACAAGCTGGGATTGCTTAATTTACTGGGTGGTGGCAAGAGCAGCAGAGGTTCACTCTGTGTTAAAACATTTTCTCTGCGAAATATTGTCATTTTCTTGTTCTTGATCAGTTTTTGTTGTTGCTGTTTTGTTTTGTTGTATTCAGTGATGGTCTGCCATTTTAGAGTTTGGAAATAGCAGGGAAAACTATAGCTTCATGCATTGTGTGCTGCTGGAGAATACCACAGGCTGGGTAATTTGCAGCAAAGAAGATAAATCTATTTATCTATTTGTTTATTTGTTTGTTTTGAGGCGGGCGTCTTCTGTATCTAAGCTAGCTGCAGTGTACAAAGGGTGACTTGGAACTTGTGATCTTCCTGACTCAGTTTCTGCAGTTCAGTGTGTTGCTGATGATGGAACACAGGCTTTGGGCATGTGAGGCAAGCCCCCAAGCAGCAGGGCTCTGACTGAAGAACTCATTTCTCACTGTAAGGGCCGGTGCTCCAGAGCTACACCTGGCAAGGGTCTTCTTTCTTTGTCATCCCACAGTGACTTGGGTTCATAACTCCAGGCCTGCATGAGCTACATGAGACCCTGCTTCAAAAAACACCGACCAAAAGAAAGTAGGGCATACTTGCTTTAAAGGATTTGCATTCTTGTCACAAATATACTTTGCAGGTAGTTGTAGGAAGGGGTGAAGGACTTGGAGAAGACCCTGTATTTGCAGTGAGGATATAGCAAAGAATTCTTCAAGAAAGGAATCTTTTGCATTAATATTAACTCACTAGTTTAATATGCATTTTAGTTTTATTTTAGTTTTGTTAACTAGGACACTTGCCCAGTAAAATTTGATATTACTAGTTGAAGATATTTAAAGTGTCATAATACATTTTGTCATTGAACAAGTAATGAGATCCATGTTTTCCAATTTCTAGGATAAAAATAAGCATTGGCCACAGTTCTAATCTCATCACACAGGGCAGTTTTTGTCTTAGTATAAGCCCCTTCCACCACAAATGCACTTTTTAGTGAAGGCGTCCTGAAGCCTGGTGACAGAGGTTGTGTTGGAATGAGTGTCTTGCTTTAACAGACTTCTGAAGTTCTATTTGTTTCCCATAATTTTCTGCATGTTTATTTCAAATGGACCATAAAATGACTCAATGCCAACATGTGGTTTTAATAACAAATAAGGGTTGGCAAATGAATGTTGACTTGGAATTTAAAGTTTTATACTTCTGCCATGACTAACTTCTGAGCCAATTTGTAGCTCAGCACTTAGTCTGTGTTAAACAATTTATTAGTTCTCTCTCTCTCTCTCTCTCTCTCTCTCTCTGTTTTCTAGGAGTACCTTTTCATAATTGGAAAGCATTTATCAATAAACCGTTTTTCTCACCCTATTCATAATACATTCCTTGCCAAGTTTTATGAAGTAGACATGGATTTCCCTCATGGACACTTCTTGTCTTATTTTTTAGTTATTATTGTTTATACTGCACCATATCATCAATTTCAAAATAACCAGACATGGTATTTATTATTAGACTCCTCTCTTTGCAAAGATTTCTCCTGAAATGAGACATTGGAATTGGAGTGCATTGCAGTGTCCCCTCTGACCGCTGGGCACACATGGGCCATCCCTTCCTTCTTCCTGCTCTCTGGCAGACCAGGGTGCACAGCTGTCAGGAAGCCTGTCCTCTAAGGCAGAAGACAGGTCTGAGACATGGAGAGGTCGTAAGGGCTGATGTGTGAGGGAGAGTAGAAGCCATTATCAGATTTGAATGTCATGCTGTTAATAGGCCTCAACTAATTTAAAGTCATGTTTAACAGTCAGTGTTGTGGCTGGGCATCGGTGGCACATGCCTTTAATCACAGAACTCAGGAAGCAGAGGCAGGCGGATCTCTGTGAGTTCAAGACAAGCCTGGTCTACAGAGCAAGTTCCAGGACAGGCTCCAAAGCTACACAGAGAAACCCTGTCTCCAAAAAAAAAAAAAAAAAAAAAAAAAAAAACAACAGGTTAGCAAGGAAGCAAAAATGAAAATAGATCGAATTTGTGAATATGGGGTCACTAGAAAATGTAACTGGGAGTGAGGATAAATTGGGGTTTGTAGAATTTGTTGTCTTCTACAGGGCTACAGAAGAACTAATGACCTTGTAGAATGAGGAAAGGTGATGGCATATGTGTGGACATGCAAATGGCTATGGAAAGATTAGTGGAGCTTACGCTAAAGAATGCAGCACTTGGTGATGGAGTCTCTGTGGTGTGACATTGACTTCCAGCAAGAGAAGCATAAAGTTGCTTCTGTGCATTTATGACCATGGGCTTCTAGTCAGCTCTTCTTTCAAGCAGATAAAAGAAAGGGGTTGAAGAGCTCCAACGCCTTCTCAAAATAACGTTCTCGTTACAATATGGTGTTCTGACTCACTCTGTGTCGCATTTCTGAGAATACTCTGTCCATTTTATGCCATGGTTATTCCTCTTTAAAATACTTGTTCCTTTTAAGTCAGTTTTAATGAGTTACTCTTTTTCTATCTAGGAAACATATGTTCATTTCATGGCTCATGAGTTTTCATGTCCATCTTCCAGCCTGGCCACCTCAAGTATGATAGGAATATAAAGCAGGTGCCACTGATCTTTCTACAAAACGGGTCTGATAGTTTAGACTCTGCCTGTCAGAGTGTCACTGTCGCAGCTGCTCAGCTCTGCTGGGTTATGGGAGAGCAGTCGCACGCAGACAGTGTGTGTGTGGATGGGTGTGACTGGGTTCACAGTACTTCCCACACGGGCAGCCTGTGGAACATTTCATCACCACCAGAAGCTCTCTCGGGTGCTGCTGCTGTACAGTGTGGTCTCCAGTCCCCACTTGCCACCATCTTCTTACCAACAGTGAGGCTTTGGCTATGTGTGAGTGTATTGGCTTATTTAGAAACTTTGAACTGTATGGGATTATACAGTAGGTCTCCTCTGGTATCTGGCTTTTGTCTCTGTTGCCCTCTAGTGTCTTTTCTCAGGGCTATTTCTCCACAGGTGAAGATGAGAAGGTTATGGTCACACCATACAGCCAGGATATACTGAAGCAGAAGGAGCACTCGGCACTCAAAGACACAGATTCTTCCTATAAGGGGTGTGGAGCCTGGGCTTTTATATATTCCATAGAGCAGGACAGGGCCAGGTCTCCTGTCTCCTTCTTGAATTGTCCTGGGAAGATGCACTGTGTGGTTGGGTAGGTTCAGCTGACAGAAGGGATCTTACTGGATAAGACAGGTTTGGGGGAATCTGAGTTCTTCCTGTAGAAAAGCTGCCCAAAGACCCTTTCATTTGGACAATAACTTGGGAGTCAGCCATCTTGGATCGATATGGGATCTCCCATCTTCCTTCTGTGCATGTAACAGTTGCCTCTTCCTTTGGGCTGTTGAGTTGAGTAAGATGGGACTATTGGCTCATCTATTCTCCTACAGGTCGGCATTTGGGTTGCCAGCTGTGGGCCCAGGTCAGTAAAGGAACTCTGCCCATTCTTACTCAAGCCTTTTTATGGGTTTTGTTATAAGTACTTAGTGGCATATGTGGTTAATGGAGTGTGTAAACTGGACAGCTACAGTGGTGTGTGCCTGCAGTCTAGTACTTGGGAGGCTGAATCAGAAGGCTTGCAAGTTCTGGTCTGTATTGGGAAGTTTTGTCTCCAAAAACAAAACAACAGGACAAAAACAATTTCCCAGAGTGATTGAGCCATTTTAGGCTTCTCCCAGCCATGTGAGGACTCCGGTTGCCCATAACCTTGACAGCAACGGGTATTGACAGTCTTCATAATTTTGCCCTTTCCTATTCCATTATACAATCACCTTATTTTTTTCTTGCTTGGCTGCTCTGGCTCAGCCCTCAGGTATATTGCAGAATAGAAGGGATAACTCTGAACATCTTTCCCATGTTCCTAGTTTCTTGTGAAAGGCATATGCAAGGATATTTACCATTTAGTATTATAATAGCTATTCCATTTTTATGCATGTTTTAAAATTTAATTTTATTTGAAATTATTTTTACATTTCTTTAATTTTTTGTGTGTACATGTTCATGTGTAAGTGCATACTACTGTGTGTGTGTGCGCGTGTGCACATGCATGTAGGCATGTAGGTCAGAGACAACTTATGGAGTCATTCTTACCTTTACCATTTTGGGTCCCAGGGATAAACCTCGGGTCTTTGAGGTTGGTAGCAGGCGTCTTATCCACTAAGCCATCACTCTGGCCCTTAATCATCTTTTTTTTTTTTTTTTTTTTTTTTGATTGCCAATGTAAGAGATTTATTGTGAGAGGAGGGAAAGGGAGTGTGAAAGGGTGAAAGGCAGTGACAGAGTGGGGACATGAGAGAGGCAGACAGACAGACAGACAGAATGTGTAAGAGGACAAGAAAAGAGAGTCAAGAGCCCTCAATCTTATTTAATTAGGAATGTTCCTTACTGTTCGTGGGTTTTTTTTTTTTTTTATGTGTTTCATGATAAGTGTGTGGTATTTTCAGAAGCCTCTCTTGTGTCTGTTGAAATGGCTACACAGCTCTTCTTTTTCTGCTCATAACTACAAATCACACTGACACCTGTATGATGGAGCAGCTTCACAGGCCTAGACTACTTCATTTGGAATGTGGAATTCACTGTGCCAATATTCAAAGTTTACCCTTTCTTTAGGACTTAGGAGGACAGTGCCCCCATGGTTTCCAAGTTCCCTTTGTTCACAGAATTTGTGGTGCTTCGAGACCCTTGGGACAGTTTGAATCTTTCGCGGGCCTTGCTTGTGCCTACCTCATCTGTGTGTGGCTTGCTGAGTGAGATGGGACTGGAGAGAACTATTGAGAAAACAGCTTTGCCACAGGAAGGCAGTGTGGGTATTTATTACCCATAGAACAGTCCATGCGCAGGCAGTGTCCTACGAGCATGTCACAACAAACATGGAGTCTCCCATGGCACCATGTTGTTCCCATTAGCTTCTGGTGTGGAGTTTAATTATGCTGGCTCAGATGGTTGTGAGCCCTATCAAGGGGACCAGTCCTAACCCCTTCATTTTCTCAGTGTCTTCTATGCTTTCTCCTTACCTCATAGATGGCTATTGTAGTAATGTTGCATTTCCTCCTGTTTTGCATGTGGACTCATTGGTTGTTGTTTTTTTTTTTTTTTTTTTTTTTTTTTTTACTATGTGCCCTGGGTCAGCTGAGGTGACAGAAACAACAAGAAGAGCAATGTCCTTTCCATGCTCAAGGTCCCCATAGCCCTCTGGTCCAAAACACAAATGACATCTGATTCATTCCTGACAGAAGGCCAAGCTTATTGTCTTCCATCTTCAGTTGCCTCAGCCGTGCTATAATAGCGCAACCTTATGTGGTTTTCTAATTTACCCAAGGCCCTTAGGTGCCTAGCACTTTCTTTGTACAGTGGAACTCCTCAGGGGTGCCTGGGGCTTGGTCCTTTGGGAGGCCACAGCAATAAAGAACAGTCTGGAAACAAAGGAAGCACTTGACTGCCCCTTTCTGCAGCTTTCAGAATGTAGCATATGGTTTCGGAGTTAGTGAGCCAGACTTCAGTGTTACACACCTGCTCTGAGCCAGACCCCGTGCATGCTGCTTATAACAAAGTGAGAACCTCTGAGCATGCATTACAGGTAAGGAGTAATACAGTTGGGTCTCTGTAGGAGTTCTCTTTGAATTGCTGTGCCATCAGCCCTCCAGGTTGAATTTGTTATATCTTAAAACAGAATGGTTTGAATATGTATAGCTCTATAGTTCCTTTATTCTATACTCAATGTTATCTCAGTGATTTGCAAGCCTCAGTGTGAACAAGTCACTTCATAGGACTATGTGTGGAAGACAATTAAGTGAAAAGTTTCTGCACCCAGCTGATAAGCATCTCCACAGAAGCAAATCAGACCAAATGAAACCAAATTAGAAAAAGGCCATGTTTAATGGATACAATGCTCCTGGGTGGTCTTCAGGCCCCACAGAGAAGGGAAAGGGAAACCAGAAAAACCATGAGTCCGTTTTCTAGGAGGCAGTCTAGATACCCTGTGGGAGTGGTCTTAAGCATCTCTTGGGGAGGGTTATCATTTGGTGGGCTGAGATGCAGCAGGGTTTGGAGAGAGATAGGGGAGGGGGCTTGGGTAGAACTTCCATCATAACACTCCAGACTCTGGGTATATGGATGCCAGGGGCTGAGGTGAAGTTTCCACCTTAACAAGAAGTACATGGATATTTTAAACTGACTTTGGCAATGTTGTCTTCCATCTCTTCATTTCCTTCACCAACTCTGCTTCTCCATCTCCTTTGTTTCTACATTCGTAGTGAAAGTGTTTCTCTTAGAACATGCATGCATTTCTAGTTTGTACTTAAAGCACATGTTAAACAAGAAAGAAGATGACCATAGGGAAAAGTGAAAGTTTGAAGCAAAGGAGAGTTCACCTGTTCAGTTAGTACATGTAGTTAAATAGGTTTTAGAGGGAAATGGTTGGATGTATGGCTGTTTAGTAACTGAGCCATTTACATTGTGCACTTACTCATCCATGGGGACAAGCTAATAGTAGAAACATCTGCTCACAGAGTAAATCTGTTCTTTGCCCCCCTGAAGTGTGATAATTGAGACAGGCATGGCTTAATTTGAATACAGTGAGGAGGAGAATGTGCCCTCCTTACCCATCTTCTCCCCTAGTCCCTGAATGTCCCAGGAAATCTCCGGGTATTTGTTGTGCAAGTGCCATATTGTAACTTTTTTCTTCCAAGTTGTATTTTATTAAAAATGAATTTGTTCAGTCATTTGGACATTAAGGATATAATTATTTTTGGATATTTTTATGACTTTTCCAGAATACATGTGTTTGTTATGCCCTTGGTTTCTGGTTTTAGATTTCCACATCACTTTGACATTGTTTCTGAGTCCCCAGGGAAGGAATCATAAATGAGTGGTAACTGGAGTAGAAAGAGTTTGATCAGGCAAGTAGGCCTCATTTCAGCTTATTTTTCAATTCAGTTTTTATTAGAATATCGGTGTGTATTTGTGTGTGTGTGTGTGTGTATGTGCTCATGCGTACACGTGCGTGTGCTTTAGTACACAAACCATACCACATGTGTAGAGGTCAGGGGACAACTCTGTGGAGTCAGGGTTTGTAAGGAGTATGGGTTTTTCTGCCTGTCACCGCTGGTCTTGTCCCGCCGCCGCGCCAGCCCCAAATAATGCACAGAGACTCTGTATTTGATACAATGCTATTGGCCAGGTGCTAGTTTCTTATCGGCTAGCTCTGTCTTAATTATTAACCCATTTCTATGTATTTCCACGTGGTCTTACCGAGAGCAGAGGAATGGCGGTTCTGTTCTCTCCAGGCTTTCCATCTTGACCCTCTCCTACTTTCCCTTTCTTCCTCATCTCCTCGTCCCGCCTACCTAACTTTCCTATTGGCCAACAGTGCTTTTTCATTCACCAGTATGAGAAACATATACAGAATGACATCTCCCACCAGGGGTTCTCCACCTACTTGTATGTGGGTGACTTCTGGGTGTCAAACTCAGTCTGCCAGGTTTGGGCAGTCTTTCCCCACTGAGCCATCTGACCCTCTCTTCTTATTTATACATTTATTTACAGTGCTGGGATGCAGTATAGTATTTCAAAAATGCTAAGCAAGTTAGCTGTTCTCTCTCTTGCTCATGTCTCTGTCTCCATGATCTCTAGCCCCATGGACCTGATCTGAACACTGAAATTAAATCATTGAGAATTTCTTATTTTTAGGTAATGGCATTTGTGTAACATGTAAGTTATTTCTGACATCATCACTTGCTAGATTGTCTGTAATCTATCAGAGAGAGAATGTCCACATACATTATGGTCTGTGTATGTGAGTACAAGTTAACTTTAATCACAGTACAGGATAGACCCTGTGAAACATCAGTCATTTTGAAAGAGCCCGATCAAGAGTCTGCATTCCAGAGGTGAGACTAGCCCAGGCTCCCGATAGCACCACCAAAGTCTCTACAACTCATTATATAACATCAAGAGCTTTCATGACAGTCACAGACCATGCATATAGACAGCTCACTGTTCTGTTTTCTTCTACCCTTTCTATGGCTGTATCTATTGCCTTGTGTTGATTTATAAGCAAAAACTATAAAGATAAATGGTCCGTGGCTCATCTAGAAAGCATATAGAAAATATAGATGTCTTATATTCATAAAGAAAATTAATTTTGTGTGGTTTGCTTCAATCTAAATGATATGAATATTTTTTTTAAACCCTATTCCCCAGTATTCTCCAATAGTTCTCCAGGTTTGTTGATATAGTTTGTAAGCATACCCTTGTCATTTCTATTTATTGTGTATAAATGTATTTATATGAATTTATTGTGAGCTCTCTGTTAGGTTAGTGAGTGTTTTGCCATCTTGATAATCTTTTTATTTTAATTTTTGTTTATCTCTTCAAAGAAGTGGCTTCTTGTCTAGTTGATCTTTTTTTTTTTTTTTTGAAAATAGTTTTTTTTTTTTTCCAGATAATATTTCCTGATTATGGTTTCCCCTCCCTCTACTCCTTCCAGTTCCTCCTCATCTGGAACCACTTCCTTTTTGTCTTCACTTAGAAAAAGACCAGGTATCTAAGGGATAATAATAAAATAAGAGTAATAAAATAAAAACAAATAAATCAGAGTAGGACAGAATAAACAGGAGGAAAAGAGCCCAAGAAAGGGCACAGAAATAGAAATGCAGAGACCCACTGTTTGACACACTCAGGAGTGCCATAAAAACACAAAACAAGAAGTCATTATATATATATATATATATATATATATATGCTAAGAGCCTACAGGGTAAAAATTAAATTGGAAAAAAAAAAGGTAGGGAAGGCAGGCAGGCAGGCAGATAGACAAAGCCTTGTCAGGACATCATGAGACAAGGAACCTCCAGTGTTGCCATTGAGTTAGTTTTCTGTTGACCATCTACTGCTAGGCATGCAGTCTTAAGAGTACTTTGTTTCCCCGGTGAAATCTCTTGAAGGAAGCTAAACTTTCATTTGCAAGTTGCAGTCAATTGGAGATAGCTTCTGGATTAGGGATGGAGGCATGTGCCCACTTCTTTTAGCATGAGACCCCATCTGATGCAGACCCATGCGGGTCCTGTGCATACTGCCTCAGTCTTTTTGAGTTCATGTGTGCATCAGTACTGTTGTGATTACTTGGTGTCCTCCATCCCCTCTGGCTTTTACACCATTGCCTCCTCTCCTGAAAGGTTTTCTGAGCTCTGAGGGGAGGGATTTGATGGAGACATCCCATTTAGGGATGGGTGTTCCAAGGCCTCTCACTCTCTGTACATTGTCTGGCTGTGGGTCTCTGTATTTGTTCCTATCTTCTGCCATAGGAAGTTTTTATGATGATGGCTGAGCAAGGCACCGGTCTATGAATACAGCAGAATGCCATTAGGAATCATTTTATTGGTACTTTTTCTTTTTAGAACAGTAGTATTTGGTTATTTCCTAGGTCCCTAGTCTATCTAGTCTCTGATTTTTGGTCACACAAGCAGTACTGGATATGGTTTCCATCTCATGGAGTGGCCTTGTTGGTTACTCCCACACACTTTGTGCCAGCATTATGTTGTAGGCAGGACACCTGCAGGGTTTGTACCTGCATTGATGTTTACATTTCTCCTTTGGTAGCGTGCAGAACCTTCTGGTACCAAGAACACTAGCCCACAGGGGTGAAAGCTCTAGGTAGGTACCATCAACTTTTCTGTTTGTTGAATTATATAGGTGTTGTCTTCAGCAATAGGGCCTTGCTGTCAGTTAGTGGAGAGCAACTTGTAGTCTTGCAAACAGCCTGGGATATTTGAGGGTCCTTTTGCCACCCTTTGGCCAGCAGCTCAATTAGATGTAACCCAATTCCAGTACAGGAAGCTTTGTTTGGTTACAAGAGATGTCCAGTTGGGGATCTGTCTCTTCCTTTATTTGATGATTTCATTTAAATTGCCTTCACACATGTGTCTATTTTAGGAAACCTTTCTGTATTAGGTTTTCATACTACCACTCGAATGTCCCTTATTTTAGCTGTCTCTCCCTGATCTCCCTCATCGTTCCTTGCTTGATCCTCCCATTCTAGTCCCATCTCCTCTTGTCCATACATAGCTATCTATTCTATTTCCCCTTTCTAGGGAGATATATCTGTCTCTCTTCTTCTCTTATTTATACCCAGTTTCTGTAGATTATAGCATGGTTATCATTAACAGCTAATATCTACATGTAAGTGAAAATATACAATATTTGTCTTTCTGTGTGTGGGTAACCTCACTGAGGATGATTTTTTTCTAGTTCTTTCTATTTATCTGCAGTTTCATGGTTTCATTTTTTAACAGTCAAGTAATAGTCCATTTTGTAAATATACCCCATTTTCTTTATCCATTCATCTGTTGAGGGACATCTAGGTTGTTTTCATTTTTTGGCTATTATGAATAGAGCAGCAAGTATCTCTGGGGTAGGATGAAGCCTCCTTTGGGTATGTTCCCAAGAGTGGTGTAGCTGGGTCTTGAGGTAGATCTATTCCCATCTTCCCTAGGAATTGCCACACTGATTTTCATAGTGATTGTACAAGTTTGCACTCCTACTAGCAATGGAAGATTCCTTGGTAACCTGAGCTGTCACTTGTTTTTATTGATCTAACAGGTGTAAGATGAAGTCTGAGTCGTTTTAATTTGTGTTCCCCTGATAACTTTTAAGTGTATCGCAGCCATTTAAGTTTCCTCTATTGAGAATTCTCTGTTTAGATCTCTATATCATTTTTTAAATTGGGTTGTTTTCTTGATACCTAGTTTTTTTTGTTTTGTAAGTTAGCCCTCTATTGGATGTGTACTTGGTAAAAATCTTTTCCCATTCTATAGGCTGCTGCTTTGTCTGAACTATTGTGTCCTTCGCTATGCATGCCTAGCTTTTCAGTTAGTTCCATGAGGGCCCATTTATTAATTGTTGATTTCAGTGTCTGTGCTTGTGCTAATGGTGTCCTGTTCTTAAAGTATTTCCCTGAGTTCAAGGCTATCCCCCACTTTCTCTTCTGTCAGGTTCAGTGTGTCTACTGTCATGTGAAGGTGTTTGATCCATTTGGAGTTGAGTTTTGTGCAGTGTGATAAACATGGATCTATTTCAGTCCTTCTACATGCAGCCATCTAGTTTGACCAGCACCATTTGTTGAAGATGCCCACCCCCCCCCATGTATATTTCTGGCTTTTTGTTTATGGGTGTGTGGAATTTTATCTGGATCTTCAATTTGATTCCATTGATCAGTGTATCTGTTTTTGTGCCAGTAGCATGCTGTTTTTATTACTGTAACTAGTGCAGTGTGAGATTGGGGATGATGATAGTCTCCAGCATTATTCAGGATTGTTTTAGCTAGCCTGTTTTTTGTTCGTGTGTGTGTGTGTGTGTGTGTGTGTGTGTGTGTGTGTGTGTGTTTTCTCCGTGTGAAGCTGAAAATCATCCTTTCAAAATCTGTGAATAGTTGGAATTTTGATGAGGATTGAATCAAATCTGTAGATTGCCTTTTGTAAGGTGACCATTTTTGTTATTATACTAATCTGTTAGTGTAAGGGATCATCACATCTTCTGATATCTTTCAATTTCTTCCTTAGTCTCAGTGTTTTTTGTTTGTTAATCATTTAAGTTTTCCTTGGTTAAATTTACACCAAGATATTTATATTTTTGAGGCTATTGTGAGGAGCGTTGTTTCCCTGATTTCTTTCTCAGTTTGCCATTTGTATATGGAAGGGCTACTGATTTTTTGTGAGTACATTATGTCCGCTATTTTCCTGAAAGTATTTATGAGATGTAGAAATTTCCCAGTACAATTCTTAGGGTCACTTAAGTATCAGTTGAAAATAAAGAAGCTTTGATGTCTTCATTTCCAATTTGTATCCCCTGATCTCTTTCAGATGTTTAAGGCATCAGGCACTGTATTGAATAGGTATGAAAAGAGTAGACAGCCTTGTCATGTTCCTGATTTTAAAGGATTTGCTTTGAGTTTCTATCCATTTAAGTGGATGTTGGCTATGGGTTTTCTGTAAACTCCTTTGTTGTATTGAGCTATATCCCTTGTATCTCTAGTCTCTCCAGGACTTCCCCTTCTCCCCTACAGGGGTCATTTAAGAACATTGGAAAACACAGATACTTACATTACAACTCATGACAGTAGCAAAATTACAGTTATGAAGTAGCAGTGAAAATAAGTTTATGGCTCGGGTTATCACAACATGAGGGACTGTATTAAAGGGTCCCAGCATTAGGAAGGTTGGGAACTATTGTTTCAGCCCTTTTATCATGAAGGGGTGTTGGATTTTGTTAAATTCTGGTGTCTAGGAATCTGGGTTTTGGAAGATTGTAATGCTAGGTGCTAATATCTGGTCTGGTCTTTGATAGGTGGGTGTCTTATTCCTTGGTTTCTGTTGCCCTCTCTGGTTCTAAGGAGGGTGTGTTGGCTGTTTGTACCTTGATAGGGAATGCTACTGGGATCCTGCCAGGTGTAGCCACTGAGGGTTCCAGGTAGAATGTATTTCTAGGTATTGGGAGCAGACACTTAGGAATGGGGATGGGCTAAGGGGGGGCACTGAGAGGGTCTGCAGAAGGGAGGAAAGCAGGGTGCTGTTCCCTGAGACTGGGGACAGATAGGAAGGGGAGGCTGCAGCAGGGGATCTGCTGCAGAGCTGGGGCTGAGACTGGGATTGTATTTGGAGGTGAAGGTCTGTGGTTCGCCCACTTACTTCCCTGGCCAGCTTGTTGACCCCTTGTATTGTTCTTTTGGTCATTATTAATTTTGGCTCTGATCTTGTTCATAATTGTCTGCTGGGTTGGGGTGCTTTGTCACATTGTTTTCTAAAATTGTACAGTGCAGTGTTACATCATCTATTTTACATTTCTCTGATGTTTCGTGTAGCTATGAACTTCCCTCCTGGATCTTTTTTTCTGTTATACAGAAACAATGTGGTAGCTTTTGGTTTTCGTAATTAAAGGAATTGTAAAAGTTTCCTCATTTTTTCTGTGACCCACCAACTGTCCTGACTACATGTGTTTATAGTTTTGGGATTTTCCTTGCTGTTGATGGCCACTCTCACTATCATCTGATAATGTGGAAATTATCTTGATTATTTTTGTGTGCTTGTGAAGACTTGCTTTATGGATCCGTGTTATAGAAAGCTTCACGACCTGCTGGAAAGAATATATAATATAATCAGTAGCCTTTGAGTGAAATCCTCTGTTGGGGTTTAAGTCCTCATCTTTAGAGTACTTTAGTCCCATGGGTTTGGGTGGTGTGCTTTGTTAGTAGTTTTGCCTTGGTGGCCATGTGTCAAGTGAGAGTGAGGCATTGGGTTCTGCCTCTCTATATTCCAGGCACATTTATTGAATGAATTAGACTTGACAGTATTCCATGTATATAGACTGACAGTTGTTTTATCTTCTAGAAGGATTATTCCATTTATCAAGCTTTATACTGGGGAGTGTGGGAACGGAGTGATTTTTCCACCCTCACTTGGTCACAGGTCTGGCTCAGGTCTGGCTCCTTGAGCTACGCCATGCATCAGTTCCCATTCATCTCTAGCGGGTGAACCAGTGAGTGCTAGGCCATCACAGTCCCCATTCCCTGCTACATATACCTTTTGGAATTTTGGCCAGTTCCTCCACTACTGTGATTTGCCCCTGTCACCTACCTCCCTATTCAGTCTGAGTCCTATTTTATCACTACTCTCTGCTCTGTTCCCTAGAGCCAGTCAGTCCCTAAAAGGACCCCTCTTATCATGATGATACTGGTTAAAATACTCTAGCTGTGTGCTCATCTATTCCCCCAGCTACTTGCTAGAACTACCCACAATGCACTGCGCATGCGTGCCTGACTCCAGTGTTCTTGCTGACCCTGCTGCTGCCTCTCCCACTCTGCAGTTTAGAACCTCTCACTTCTTCACTGGTCCCCATAGTTTTCTCTCACTTTCTCTCCGCTGCACATAATTTCCCTTTTTGCCCTGAATCCTCTCACTTGCAGAGTCTCCCAAAGGCCACTTATGTCTGTTACCTGCCTTCTGATCTGTTTCCTTTAGACGTCACCGTGGTGTGTCTTCTAAGATGCATGTACATTTGAGAATAATTCTTTTTCTCTTTTACTCATTTGTTCAGTTTCCTCTCCCATGTTTTGAGCCTCCATACCTCATATTAACTAATATGCATTTATGTGTACCTTTTGTATTGTCATGATCAAATAGTGTTTGTCTTGAACTTTTTAAAAGGGATTTTACATGATAATATATATTATTTTTGTATTTTTTCTTAACACATGTAAAAATCTCTCATGCCAACAATTATAGTTCCAAAACATTCTTTTAAATGACTGCTTCTGGGGAATATACAAACTACCTCACTTCTCTCCAATGCAGGAAAGTTCACAATAGCACAGCTGCCCAGAAATTCCTTGGTCCCAGGTTTGCTGGGCAGTGGAATACAGGGACCCCATGGTATTAGGTAAACAGAGCCAAAACCTGGGCATCCTGACACGTATCTAAGTCACTCAAGCTTGGAAACTTCTGGCTAGCCATCCACATACCTCCCACACCTACCTTGGGCTCGCCCCAGTTGGCTAAGTGCTCCCCAGGGCTGGGTTGGCTACTAAGAGCCAGACAAACCAAAGCCAGGACTGGGGGAACCTCAGTCTCCAGCCTCTCCCTACACTCTTATCCCTCCATCTCAGCCCTAACAGCATTAAGTTACTTGAGTAGCTATAAATAAAATTAAGGCAGGGCTCTACCTCAAATAGATGAAATCAGAATGGCGGAGGCAGACAATAGCTTTGTTTATTGCTCCTGTCATCTCCTACCTGAGTGATAACTCATGAAATCTCGGAACCACTGCCCTGAAGTTTCTCCTTTCCTCTTCCCAAGGACCCTTCCTAAGAATTTTTATTTAATTATTTATGTAAATGAGCATGAGAATATGTTAAAATTCCTTAATTGACTTGTTTATTCATCCAACACCACCCCCCCCAAAAAAGTGACTGCTTCCTATTCTGTGGAGGAGTCATAGGTCCAGTTGTTCTTATTAATGACTTTTGCTTCCATGTTGGTCACTCACAGTGACACAGTGAGCACCCAGGCATCCTTATCCATGCTTTCCTCTCCTACTATGCTTTTCTTAGAGAACTCATTGTATCTACAGACATGTTTTTAAAATAGATGTTTCTAGAATATAGTCTTTTAAGTACATTCTGGGTTGTAAACAGGAATGTTCTATTTTACCTGTCCACCTCCTCTCTTCCATACTAATCTTGGCTGTATATGGATATATACTCTTTTTCCATGGTTTCTTGAGCACAACAGTAATTTTTAGGGGCTGTGTCATAGTTTTGAAAAGTATGGACTTTCAAGTTTCTGTGTGACCAGAGTGTTGCTTGGTTTCCTAAGTCAATGTGGAAGTGTTAGCCAAAGCTCTGTGTTTCCCGCAGCAGAGGGGGTGAGGGTTGAGAGGGCTGTGTTGTTCCCCACCGTTCACAAGTGATTGCATTTTGTCCTCTTCACCACTCACCATGGAGGAATTTCACCGAATGTGCAGGCTCTTCTGTTTCATTGTCTGAATTATTTAACTGTCGTACTTTCAGTTGAGTGTGAGCCTCTAACACACCTTCTTTATGAATCATGACTTCCTTGTTGCTTAGTTTTTAAAGATTTATGTTTGTTTATTGTGTGTGCCTGTGTTCATGCATGCTACAGCATATATGTGGAGGTTAGAGAACAGCCTGCAGAATTTGGTGATCTTCTTCTTCTTCACCATTGAATTCCCAGGGGTTGACCAGGTAGTTAGGCCTGGGAGCCTGATACCTACTGATCCATCTTGGTAGCCTACTTAATATCTTTCTTAAAGAATACCTTTATTAATTTTTTAGCTTAATTTCTATGCTTACCTTTTTATTTTTACTATTTTAAAACTCACTTCATGTTTTTCTTATAAACAAAATACTGCTAGGTAGTTTAATGTAACAATTTGTTTTCTTTAGCTTGCTTCTCTTGCTAATATTTTTATTTATTGTTTGCTTTGTTGTTCTTTGAAACAGGCTCCCACTGTATAGCCTAGGCTGGCCTACAACTCACTAAATAGCCAAGGCTAGTTGAAACTTGTGATCAGCCTTAAGTTCACAAGTGCCAGGATTACAGTGTGTACCCATCATGCCTGACACCAACTGCTTCATATTTTCACCTGTCCTTTCTTACCCTTATTTTTACTGATTTGAGCAAGTTGTTTTTGATTCTTTGTTATTTTAACTAGTCTTACTGCTTTAGAATTGCTTTTTCTTTCACTGTGTTCATATATAGATCTATGCTTGTTGTGAACTAAGGTCCCTGTGCTGCTTTTATACCCCGAATTTGCTGCAGTTACACTTGACTCTTCATACAGCTCTGCCGTATTGGGGGATTTAAATGAGGGTGCTTCTAGCCAGCCTGTGGCCAACAGATGGTGTGTCTGGATAATAGAAGTAATAGAAGTTTTCTGAAATTTGCGTCTGAGTTATTACTAACCCCTAGGCCTAACTAACAAATACAGTGACTGACAGCTGTAGTTTTGCTTTGTTTTGGTTTTTGTTTTCTCTTTCGCATGAAACTGGTACTGACTTAACTTTCACATTCCACTTTCCAAACACTGTCTCATAAGTAAATGTGAAACCATAATTAGTGTCATTCCCTGAACTATCATGCAGACAATGTGGGCTCTCTTCTACCTGCACTCTAAACTGGCCATCTCTCTGCTCGTCCTTCTTCCCCCTCAGTTGCTCCACAAGCTCATGTGGTGGTTATTGAGCCCTCTTGCCCAGGACTCTGGGTGGAACGGTAAGTAAACAGATGGGTGTGTTCTCTGCTGTTCTCATGGTTGCTGTCTTGTGTCTGCTCTGTAAATTGTCCAAGGATACATTTCTGCTTAGCTCATTGATACATTTCTGCTTAGCTCATTATTGTTGTTTTATTTTAGTAGCACCATTTCCAAAAGTACTTTTAATTCCACTGAGCTGTTTGTGGAGAGGTTAGAGGTGGTATCAGGAAGGAAGCAGGTGAGGATTTAGTGTGAAGATGAAGCATGCATCCATAGAAGTGATGGTACTGTGAGCTGAGAATTTTTGCTATGTTTGGTTAGCTTGAAACTCTTCATTTGTTTATTCTTTAAGAATTTAGGAGACATGCCAGACATCGTGGCATGCTTCTTTTTTCCCTGCACTCAGTATGCAGAGACAGGTAGACCTCTGAATTTGAGGCCAGCCTGGTCTACATTGTGAGTTATAGGTTAGCCAAGTGACTGCAGAAGCCTAGATGAATGTCACCTCCTTTTCTTAAGCCAGGCACTGAAATAATAAGAAATCATAAAACTTAACCATTGAGCTTCTTAAAGGGTTGACTATCCTTTTCCCTTCTTGTTTTCTGGGCAGTGTGATGCTAAAATATGCTGGTGGAAGGAAAGGAACTGTAGTGGGAAAATCAAAGTACCTCATCCTATGAATGCTGTCTTCAGCAGCAAAGACCATCTTAAAGCAGGCAGTGAAGGCTACATCCTCACTCCCTGGAAATCATGTTTCCTGGAATGCCTGGCTCAAACATCTTGACAAGAATCTTGGTTTTAGAATTCCTGACCCTCCCCCTTCCCTGTCCCCCTCCCTCTCCTCCTCCCCTCCCGCTCCCTTCCCACTCTCCCTCCCTCTTCCTCCCCCTCCGTCTTCTCTTCTCCCTCTCTTCCCCCTCCCCCTTCCCCTCTGTGAGATGGGGAGGTTTGGTCTAATGCTGTGCCTGGGTTTGAACAGAATGTGAAGGTTTTACTGTTGGTAAACTGAGAACCACCCACATCTCAGAACCAGTCCACCTTCAGTGACTCACATATTCTCCCTATGCACATTTGCTATAAAGTCCTCACTGCCCTCCCCTTCCCTTCCATAGGAGGCAGCCTTTTGTACTACCCCTCCCCAAATAAGGCTTTTGTAACATGCCAAGGGCTTCCACAGCTCAGAAGTAGCAATCGGTTCCCTCTCACTGTTAGAGGATAGATTTTAGGGAGACAGGAATGAATGGACCTGCCTCAAAGACAGCTTGCAGAGCCCAGACAAAGGCTCCGATGTAGAAAGCCTCAGTCCTCTGCTCAAAGTCCTAGTGGGATTCTGGGAAGTTATCCAAAAACAAAAACCCCAAACAACAGCAACAAAAACAAAGAAACAAATAACTATTGTGTGCTGTGAAGGTTTTCAGCTTTAGATATCTCTGAACAACTCTGGTTTTTCATCAGATGTAACCAAATTAAGATGGAGAGACCTCTGAGACACCCTACCTCCCAGGGCTCAGCTCAGCTGAGTCCAGGTTCTCTCGTCTCTATCCCCTTCCTGACTGTTCACTCACAGAATTGCATGTGCCCCTTGATGGGGAGGTGACTCCTCAGTGCTCTTCTGCTGAGGGGGGAGAGTGTCTGGATTGTTTGTGCCCGATTATCAGTGAAATTCATCTCATTGCTCCTACTGAAGCTATTTTCCCTAAAGAGCCACCTCAGTGTACTTTCTGCCAGTCAGTGCTAAGGAAGTGTTGAGTAGCTTTATGTACAAAACTTTAAATTTTTTCTTATTTTGAAAATTTGCTTCTGGGGATTGTTTATTTTCGCCACACCTTGGCTGTGAGAATTCTGCAGCCTGCAGGCCAGCACTGTGCTGATCCTTCAGAGTGCCTTACCCAGTTACCGCATTCAGGTGGCTTCTCCGAGGTCTATGTGGCAGACATCCTGCAGCTTGCTGGCTTACTTGTATTCTCCTATGTGGTGTTGCTGGGGCCAGTTAGGAGAAAGAGAACCCCACAGTGCAACTGAATTTTGCTAGGTGTCTTTTTGAAATAAAAATCCATTCCCTCCAACCCTGATGTGTGTGTGTTGGGGGGGGCGAGGGTCAGAAAAATAGTGAATCAGAGACTAACGACATTTCCTGTCTTCAGCACGTTGGCCACTCACATAAGAGTGTCTGTTCCTTTCTTGTGGCTGCGATGAAAAGCTTTACAGAAACAACTTAAATGGGAGAGGGTTTGTTTCACTTACCACTCTTCATTATGTAATAGTGTCATATGACTGACACACTAACATGTAAGTTGATATGCTGAGTTACCTCTGCCCAGATAGAAGGATTTTGATGATTCTATAGACTGTAAAGATGGAGCCAATGGCTTTCCCTGATAAGATTTATTAAGCATCCCCTGTGTCTAATGCCCCAATGAATGATGGAATGACTAGTAGTACCCTTAGTGTCCCTCCTTTGTGATCCTTAAGATTTATTTGAGCTCCAGTATGTGCATGCTTATCTTCTTCTGTTAGATTTTTTTTCCTATTGTGCTTAATTGGGAATATTGTCATATTGTACTTAATTTAGAAAGATACCCTAGAGTGTCTTATTAACCTAAGAGAAATTCACTTCAGTTTTCCCTTTTTCTTTTTGAGACAGGGTCCCTCCACCCTCACCCTTGGGATCTGTAATTAAAGAGGTGTGCCACCCACACTACAGTATTTCTCCATACAGTTTTTTTTTTCTTTTATGAGATACACATTTTCTTATGCAAAATGCCGATAAGCGAGTTGAACTGTTTAAGTTAAAAAAAAAAAACAAAACAAAACAAAATAAAAGGTGTTTACTGTTGAAATTCAGTTCTGATGGGCATTTTCTGGCAGGCTTTGAATGGCTTTCTTTTGAACCTTTTGTTTAAAGAATGATAGTCACTTTGAAATTTCTGTCTCCCCATCATTTGCCCATGGCCTCCACTGGGATTGAACGGAAAGGGCTGACTATTCAAGGGGAGAGTCACTGTCATTGTTGGGACACTAAAATGGGAAACCCTAAATGAAGCACATTAATTTGGAAAGTGCCATGCAGCAGAAGAGAGATGTCCCTTGTAGAGGAAAGGAGTCTGGGCCAGCTTTGGACGCATTCCTATGTCACTGGCAAGCTGACCACTTTTCAATCTTAGGTGTTAGTATATTTGTCTTGTTTCCACAATGAAATGCTTGACAGGAGCAATTTAAGGAAGGAAGGGATGGTTTATTTTAAGTCACAGTGTGAGCGGACACAGTATCAAGGATGCTGGGGGGCTTGCAAGCAGAGCCTGAAGACAGCTGGTTACATTGTATCCAGTCAGGGAACAGAGAGCAAGATGTGTGACCATAGTTCTTGTTCCCATTGTCTAAGACCCCCCCGGCCCCATAGAATGATATCAAACACATTTAGGCTATATCTATCTTCCTACAGCAGCTAGTCTAGTCTACATAATCCTTCACAGACAAGCCAGAGATTTGTTTCCATGGTGTTTTTAAATCTGACCAAGCTAACAATTAGGACTAACCATTATACCTTGGATTTTTAACTCTTGCACATTTCCTTGAGTTTATAAACAGAGTTGTTGGTCAAGTTGCCAAGTGTGATAACATTCACCCTTAAAGTATAATTTCTTATTCTTAGGTTCCCTAGGTCATTCATGTTGTATTTATTATAACTTACAATCTACCTTTATTTATCTTTTAAAAAGTACCTTGTGTGATTATTCTATCGACTAGTCACAACAGTAAATTATACTTTAGAAATGATATTTTATAGCCCTTCGGTTATAAATAACTGTTTATTAAAGTACTATAAGGTTATTTATCTTATGGTTATAAGGTTAGAAACACTGATTGAATTCAGGCATAATTGCAGTCCAATACTTGGGGATAGGTAAGTCAGCTTATGATATAACCATGTCCATTCTTCGTGTTGTAGTGATGGCCAGCACTTCTTGCTGGGGACCCGAGTTTCATTTTCTCTATTTTACCCAGGATCCTCATGTGTATTCTAGGATAGAATTGCTTCTGTGCTTGTTGCTGAGTGGGATCCATGTGAATTGTAGCAGGGTCCCCAGCTTCTGCCTCTTTGATGGTAGCTGGGTTTATTGCTGCTCACTTATTAGTGCCCCTGGGTCTTAACAACCTTACTTAAACAAAACATCTTAAATGGAGGCATTAAACAGGCCACAACAGTGACCTATTTTGCAACTTTTGGTGCAATAAAATAGGTATGTTGTATTTTGGAATAGAAGGCCTTTGAGTATAGCTATTCATTTTCTTCACATATAAAGCATTTTAGAATAACAGCTTACATCTGTGTGGGGTGTAAAATTCCATGTTTTGAAGAAGCATCAGTGTTGTTTGACTTCAAACCAGGCATGGGAAAGGGAAGCTGTTCTCTGGTAGCCCATGTTCTGCTCAAGTTAGAAGCAGCATGGAGCTGTCTGCACCTCACAAATGTGTGACACATCTCCAGAGAGGTTTCCTCTGATTGGAAATGACAACAATCAGCCTGTACAGTTTTGACTTAACATTTGAGATGTTTTCAACATCGGGAGTTTACCTTAGGAGGGACCTTTCAGGACAAAAGTCCCACCCCCCAAATCTAAGCATTTACAGCGTGTTTAATTGCTTTAATCTATCTGTGAAGTTTGTTGTAGGGAATGAAGCTGGGCTTTCTTTTTTAAGGAATATTTGGACCAGGACTATATACTATGTAAGTTGCCTCTTTAAGCTGAAAGAAGAATTTCATGAATAACTTGTAATAGAGGCAAATGGGAAAAATATTTATCCATAGATTGAAAGTTGAATAGTCTTAAAAGTCAAATAAGTTCTGAAAACATTCAGTGCAGTCCTAGAAGTTATTTTAATAAAAAATGAATAATTCTAGCAATGATTATTACAATAATGAAGCCTTTTTAAATTTGTGAGACATTTGACATTGTTATAGAATATGATGTCTTCACACTTAGGAAGGAGAAGTTCACGGAAGAAAATTAAAATTAGAAGACTCTGAGTCCTGCCTGTTATTCGTCTGGGGATCTCTCACCATACAGTCTACTTTCTTACGATTTTAGAAGAGCTGTTAGGAGCCAGTCTTACAGCCCGGGTTTTGTTTGGTATTTGATTTCATTAAAAATACAGCTCTTGAGTTTCCAATTTGTTTTGGGAATCAAGACACTAAACTTAATGTCTTGTGTGACTGTGACACCTAGGGGTGTGACTGCTTATGTAGGGCATGAACAAGCTTCTACGAGATTTTCATTTGTCAAATTAATCCCAGCTAGTGACATTCACACACACACACACACACACACACACACACACACACACACACACACACACACACACACCCCGTGATACCATTTTCTTTCTGAGTAGGACAGCTTCTTTTTGTGGCCACTGTCATTCCCACTCGGGGACACTATGTGCTTTAGACAGATGTTGATAGATTTTTGAGTTTCTAAGTACAGCAGTAACTTCCTGTCCCGAGTTCATGTGACCATAAATAGTTGTTACATGCCTGATAATTCCTCCAAAGGGTGTGGGGATGCATATAAGTTGACATTGCTGGCGTCAACATGGGCACAGTCTAGCTGATCTACACCTGAACTAAACTGTGTAGAGACTGCAACACTGGGGCCTGAGTGTCACCTGGGGCACTGAATGTGCCAGGCGGTGATGGGTAAGCAGTGGATGGATTCCACTGGAGTTCATTATTTTGGAAATGTTAGTGTTTTTTTTTTTTTAATCTAAAAAGTTAATTAAAATTGAAGAAATTGTACTGTGTGGATTTATAATCAGATAAACATGGTTGAATATTTATCTTTGCAGGTAAAATGATAGTTAGGGCTCTGAAGTCAGATGATCTGACTCAAGTTCCTGACTGTGTCTTTTGGCAAGTTACATGGTTTCTTTGAACCCCAGCCTCTCCACCTGTCAACTGAGTGAGAACAGCACTGATTGGCTTAGGGGCTTACTAGCGCCTTTAGAGGAGGACATCTTACTGAGGACTGGGTGTTCATCCCATAGGTCTAGTGCTCACAGAAAACACTTTCTAAGTGACCTGTCCTGACCTGTCCTGGGGACTGCAGGACCTTCTCCCTGGCTCGGCCAGGGTTACTTTGAAGTCTGCATGGAACATAATGTGTGTAGAGCTTTTCTCCTCCAGGCTGCAGCCGTTCCGCTCGCATGCAGCTGGCAGGTTCCTGGAGTCCACCGTGCTGGCATGCTCCTGCAAGTGGCTCTGGCTTCCTTTCCTGTCCACCCTCTTCCACTTTGTTTCTGTCACGCCCAGCGTTGCGTGCCTCTTCTCCCTCTTTCCCTTCGCACTCCCTTTCCCCACCCTTGCCCTCCTCGTTTCACTGTCTTCCTCCCTCCCTTCGTCTTTCTTCACACCATCCCTCTCCTATCTCTTCTGAGCAGCTGCTCTCCTGAGCCCTCACCTTGCTTGCTGAGCGGTACAGAGCTGTAGTTCTCACACAGAGCCTGCTCGGGTCTTCCCGTTCTGCTGCTATAGGAGATGTGTGGTGTATCGTTTCCTCAGCCTCATTTCTGCTTTTCTCTTCAGTTCACGGGGATTCATGGTGTCCTTTCTGTTCCTTGAACTTGAAATAGGATGGGATCTATGGCCAGAGTTATCAGTTTTTTAAAAGCTTGTACTACACCTGTGTATTTGCTTAATACTGGCCATATTACAGCTCTGAAATAAAATGAATCACTGTAATGATAACTGCGGGTTCTTATGATCATGCCAGGTCAACCACTGATATAGTTTTACCTAACTTGCATGATTGTTTTCTCTCTCTCCAGATTCCTTTCTCGTTGGTCCAGTTTCCCTTGTGGGAATCCTTGAAAGTAAGTTTTTAATCATCATCATTTGAAGATTTTTTTTTCCTAGTGTCAACAATGGGTATGCAATGGAAGGAGATAATATTGAGTAGAAGTTTAAAAACTCCAAATTACCAGCAGCCAAAGTGTTTTTCCATGTGACTTGTCAACTATTTGATGTAGCTGCAGGCACAGCTGAAGCCCACAGGAGCAGAAATACTTTGCTTTGCTTTCCCCTGGACTGCCGTCCTTCTCCAGTCAGTGGAAGAGAGTGTGTGAGCATGTGTGGGTGTTTGGCATGCGGGGTTAAGCAATAGCAATGGGGTAAATGGAAAAACAGGAAGGCCCAGGCTTCCCAGCTCCCGTGTCAAGACAGGCAGAAGGCGGCAGGCACATCAGGCTATGGAGCTCTCACTGTCCATCACCTCTGCTGCTGACTCCCAGGAGAGTAAGGGGCTCAAATGACCACATTTTGGGTTGGGGGCAGATCATTCATTTGTTTAGATAGAAAGGAACACTTTTAAGGATGCAGTAAGGGCTGGGAAGATGGCTCAGCTGGTGGAAAGGGTTGCCACACAGGTCTGACAATGTAGTTCAGTCCCTAAAATCGACATAGAAAGCCAGATACAGTAGGATGTGTCTGTAATCACAGTACACCTGTGGTGAGTGGGGCAGCAATGATAGGCTGGAAGGTTTGGGGCAGATAGCATGGAGTATGTCGAAGAAAGTGCCTCAGCAGGGTGGGAGGCAAGGGTCAGCCGCCAAAAATTGTCCTCTGATCTCTACACCCAGGCTGGAGTGTGTGTGCATGCTCTCTCTCTCTCTCTCTCTCTCTCTCTCTCTCTCTCTCTAGGCTGGAGTGTGTGTGCATGCTCTCTCTGTCTCTCTCTCTCACACACAGAAATTGGTTAATTAAACATGTAGACATTGCATTTGCTTTTCATCGTTAGGGCAGTGACAGTGGTATGAGTTGCATGGGTCTTTGCAAGTTTTGTAAAGGACTTAGTGAATACTACATGATATAGTTGCCATCATGTTCAACTTCATGTTGCACTATACACGTATACATAAATGGTAATGCAGACCTAGTAAGACATGTGTCTTAGTAGGATAATAGTCAAGAAAGATTAAAAGTTGTTCAAGTGGGAAGGGTTTATAAATAACCAAGCAGGAAAATGGCAAAGAATCATGGTACAAATTGGGGCTGGAACAGCTCAGCAGTCCAGTGGTGACCTAGCATTCTTAAATCCCCAAATTCAACTCCAGTCCTACAGGAAAATGAACGAACAAAACCCAAGCTGATGCCAACATAATTTTATGGAGTTTCTATGCATGGCATGCCTACAGTAAACACTCTTTAAAAATATCTTAAGAGTTAGTTTGGACTCCTAAATAAACCTTACTATAATTGCATACCAAGAATAATAAACAAATTGGAAACATTATCCTTTTAAAAAGTAATCTGGAAGCTAGAAGCCAGCATGATTGCTCAGAAGGCAAAGGCACTTACCATCAAGCCTCATGGCCCAGGTTCTAGCTCCATGACCCACATGGTAGAAGATGAGAACTAGCTCCTAAAAATTGTCTTCTGACCTCCGACCTCATGCCTTGGCATGTATTTGTATGTGCCACCCTCCCATGTATGCATGTGTGAACATGCACATACACAAGTGTATGATTTTTAAAATTTAAAGTAAGCTAGAACATGTGATCTGATATTAAACACTAGCACTTGTTTCCTGGAGTTTTGGGGTCTCTGTTGGTGAGTTTCAACATTTCCTTCTTGATGCAGGGTAAAAACAGATGCCTTGGCCAGTGTTAAAGGCGTGATGTAACAACTTATGAGTGAGAAGGTCACATTCCCTTAGCATACCAGCTCCCCTTTTTAGCATGTGACAAAAGAACTATGTAGCCAACAGCTGTCCTTCAAACAAGAGCCTCTGTATGACTGCTTCAATAACTGGCATTCACACAAATTCTACACATTCTAATGTCCTTAGCACTTGAAGTCCATACAGGAATGTTTGGAGGTCCAGAGAGGGAAGCAGCATGGGATGGTTCATTTCTTTCCAAAAATTTAAGTGTATTTGTAGAATTCTAACTCTTAAAAAATCACTGTGGATTTTTGTGGTAGTCACAAATAACAGTACTTTGCTTGAAGTTTTTTGTTTTAATTTTTAGCTTTAATTTAACATGTTGTCTTCATGCGTGTCTCTGCACTACATTTGTGTCTGCTGCCTTCGGAGCCCAGAAGAGGGCATTTGCTCCCTGAACTGTAGTTACAGATAGTTGTGAGCATCCATGTGGGTGCTGGGAATTGAACTCAAGTCCTCTGAAAGAGCAGCCAGTACTCCTGATTGCTTCAGTTATCTCTCCAGCCTGGTTAAAAGCTGTGTGAAGTGATATGTATTTTTGAGTTCCTCAAGGAATACTATGCATACAGTAAATGTCACCCTAAAAGAATATCTGAGGGCTGGGTGGTGGCATCACATGCCTTTAATTCCGGCACTTGGGAGACAGAGGCAAGAGGATTTCTGTGTGCTCCAGGCTAGCCTGGTCTACAAAGTGAGTTCCAGGACAGGTTCCAAAGCTACACAGAGAAACCCTGTCTCAAACAAAACAAAACAGGGATACATGAGTTCTAACAGTGTTTCAGCCCAGTTCACTCTTGCCACTTTATCATTAGTACCCTTTCTACCCCAAACCCCCAGCAGTCACTGCTTTTTGGTGTCACATAAGCAGGTAGAATGCTCCATGCAGCATTTTATGCTCTGCCCCCTTCTCTGCAATGATGTTGGGTCTTTATTGCTTTATACACAGGTATTGATTGCTTTTTGTCATTGGCATTTCAAAACGTGTGGCTCCATTCAAAACTGATATACATTTGAGCTATTCCCAGGTTCCAGTTGTCATTCATTGAGCTTCTAAAATATCTGTAGCAGGCTGTTTTTGGACTGCCAACCCCTAGTCACGACACAGAGACTTATTAAATATGGAAGTTCGGCCTTAGCTTAGGCTTGTTTCTACCTAGGCCTTACAACTTAAATTAATTCATTCCTATCATCTATGTGCTGTCACATGGCTTTTACCTCTCCTCCTTCATGTCCTTTTGCCTCTGTGTTTGGCTGGCAATTCTGCCTTTCTTCTTCTCTCTATCAAGAAGGCCTTGCTATACCTCCAGCCTAGACATTAGCTATTTAGCTTTTTATTAAACCAGTCACAGTGACATATCTTTGTACAGTGTAATAAAACACCTCACAACATGTCCCCCCTTTTGACTAAATAAAAAGGAAAGGTTTTAACTCTAATATACTAAACTATAAATAATAAGAACATTTACCAGGTAAGAATTATATTCACAATGTCTAGTCTATTTGTATTTGGCAAATTCTGAGAAAATACTCCATTATCTATCCTCTCATGATGAGTCCCAAGTTTTGTACCTAACTTACTTTCTGTCATGACTAAGGGAAAGTGTAAACTATATCTTTCTAGTCTTCAACCCCATTAAAGACCCGAGAAGGATATAATATTACCTGAGTAAACAGGAACTGTAGAGCAAGAAACTTCTAAAACTATGATAAATGGCATAAACAGCTGGCTGCCTGGACAGTCACCCAAGGTTCCTCTGTAATGTTGGGGCATCCATCTTTGGCCTACAGGCCTAGACTATCTGACATACTTTTCGGTGAAGCAGGAAGTTTTGAAGGACTACCCTAGTCACTTTCTTTTGTGTCCTGTTTGTTCAGTTTGGACAGCATACTGTCAGCAGTAGAGGCAAGGGAAATTTCTTGCCCAAGTGGCTAGCTTTTACCACAAAGAAGCAAATTCCATTTGGAGATTTTTTTTTTTTTTTTTTTTTTTTTTTTTTTGGTGCCCTTTGTCCTTTCTTTGAAGTTAACTGGTACTGCCAGGAACAGATGTGTCTCACTGTCATGAAAAGCCTTATGTTATTAAAAACATTTAAATATGTTCTTCTGGTGCTCTGAGAGATCTGGACTTGCCCTTCAGCCTCCCCTTTGTTAACTTGGTATCTTTTCTGAAACTTTAATTTTAATTGTCACATGATAGTTGTTTATGTGTATGGATTAGTATTACATTTGATACAGTACCCGTCATGTAAAAGTTAGACTGGTGTCTTGTCACATGAAATGTCCTTTCCTAGTTCTTTATTCTAGCTTCTAACTTACCTAGTTTTTTAAAGAGATGGTCCACCCTGAAACAGAAAGGCAGGTGTTCTTCTGAAGGTGGGAGTATTAAAACAGTTATGCCATTGGATGAAGCATTTTGAGCCTCAATTATGATTTGTTCTATTGTAATTATTACTCAGACAGAGATTGAAGTGCCATTGAGTGACTAGGGCTTCTTCTCCCTTCTGCCAAAAAGCAAAAACAAAAAAACCAAAACAAAACTAATACAAAATCAGATGACAGACACAGAAAACTCAGAGAACCTCCCAGTTAGAATAAGATTCCCCCAAAAGACAGCTACGTAATCCAAAAATATGGTTGCATAAATAGTAGTCCCTAGTCTTAAGAAGCAAGTGTACATTTTCTCTAGAACAGCACCTTTTCTATTCAGGGTTCCTAGAAATTCTTATGTCTAACCTTCAGTAGCTGGAAAGGCATATCTTAAGTCTCAGCCAGCCTAAATTCAGTCCTACTCAAAGTGTAGATCAGCCTGAAGGAGACTGCTGCTTGTGTATCCCATCCGCAGCCTTTTCCATCCACAACTGGAGCCAGAGTCAGCCTGTGTGCTCCATATGACTCCTAATTAGCAGCTGGGTGCATCCAGTTTTCATTATGCAAACTATAACTGTTAGCCTTCAACCACCTGGTGGTACTACTGTCTTCTGTTGTGTTTTGTCTTTGGTCTCCAAAGCATATTTTGAAACCTACGCCTTACACACATTAGTGTGTGAGCACTTTACAGGAGGGCTCTTATGATTGAACGGGAATCATAGGCAGCTCTCTGAACAGCTTTAGGAATGCTTGTGCAAGGCTACACAGTAGCTTGGTCAGCATTAATAAGGGAGCATTTCCAGGAAGTCTGCATGCGCTGGCTCTGCTGTGTGGCTATACTTGTTGGTGGATTCTCAACTGTGAGTCTCCCAGAGCTGATCCCAAGTGCTTCATAGAGTTGAAAACCTTCATGTTATCTTAGTCGTGGTTAATTTGGAATTGAGTGGATGGCTTTAAAATAACATATCATGTACCCACAAAAACCACATATTAAAATCCTATAATCTTACAAAATTGGAAGCCATGTGAGTCCCTTTGAACAGGTCCCACATTGTGAATTTTTTTCCAGTCACGAACTTTTTAGTTTGTCTTCATTAGACAGTAGAGTTCATCTGGGTATGTCTTTAGAAGTAAAAACATAAGCTCTTTATGGTGTGCTTTAGTGGAAGATAGCTGCCCATACTAGGACTCCAAGCCATTCCTGATGCTGCCTATTTGTACCTCTTTGTGAATAGTGGTGCTAGGATGGGGATGGGAGACCCACCTTCTCATATTATTCTTCCTCAGATAGGCCTTCAACAACTGAAGCCAGGTGGTGGTGTATGCCTTTAGTTCAAGACCAGCCTGGTCTGCATATAGAGCTCTAGACAATCAGAGCTATAAAGTAAAACTTTATCTCAACAAAAAAGTGAAGACTCACTTGGGGGATGAAAACAACTCAATTAAAGAACTAGGCAAATGTTGTAAGTTGCATACTTTTAGACGGTAGCAGTTCTTGTAAAATTCCACTATAGACCTGTGGTTTAGTAGGCTTTCTATGGTCAGTTTTGGTCCTTGAAGTCTGGACACCGGCAGGAGAATATGTAGGAACTGTGCTGTTTCTGCAGCTCCTTTGTAAACTAAAATTATTTTAGAATCAATTTGTTTGCATAAACTACTAGGAATGTTTCCTCCATATCACCCTCTGTTAAGAAAGGTTTACCTAAGGAAAACTGAAGAAGTTAAGTGCATTCTACTGGCCAGTCTTGACCCTTAAACTTGAATTTCTCTTTGATATAAATACGTGTTTGTAGAGTCATCATAAAAATTCATTTTTATTTGAAAAGAAAAGGCAACAACATGGAACTGAGGTCAGGGTTCAAACATCTGGGAATATGTGGCCCTCTGTATTTTTAAATTCTTAAACGTTGAGACTGTGACATCATTTCTTCATGCCCCTTTCTGGCCCTCCCTCACCTCTCCAGTCATTCTTCTGCCTTGATGGGAGTGATAGTCACACACATGTGGCAGTGGAAATATTACTAAGGTTGAGAATGTTACAGAAGCTTAAATTGTGAGTGTGTATTCAGAAAGGTCCTGCAGGCAAGAAAACAAAACAACAGATAAAGCTGTCACAAGCCCCACTAATTAAACAGATGTTACTGGAATGAGACCGGCATTCTCTACAGCTTGCCTGTTGTCCTGTCTCTCCACTGGAAGGCAGAGACTAACCTGGAGAAACACACGCAGACCATTCTGTCTGTAACAAGATGTGGCTTTGTGCAGAGCGAGACCGTGTGAGCACAGGCAGCTTGTTCAACACTCCCAGCCTCTGCACCCCACCTGTTGTTGTGGTTATACAGGCTTTCCAAAATTAAATAAGATGATCTGGTAAAATCTTTAATGTCCCACTTGGGGGTGTACTAGTTACTTAGTGAGCTATCCAACAGTGTTAGTAGGAATCATGTGACCCATTGCTGGTGCTGTGTTTATTTTTATTCTGCTTCCAGTGTGGTCTGAACTTACTTAAATATAACCAATATATCATCTTTCTGAGTGACTTTCCCTAGCTTTTGCAGTGAGTATCCCATCCTCTTCTCCTTGCAAACACATGGGCTAAGATACAATTTCAAATATTTTTCTAATTTATATGTAATACTTATCAGCACAGTTCTTCTTGTTCTTATTTTTAACTTCAAAGTGTAGCATTTGTAAATGGCTCTCATCTGTTTAGATTGGTTGGTCTCACTATTATTTTCCCAAGATTTTATATTCAGTTACTCACTTAAAAAAATCTCAAACTTAATGAAGTAAATTGCTTTGAATATGGCATAATATGGTTGCTTTATTTAATCAGTCAGCAGGCCTGGTTTTTTGTATGTTTGTTTTTTGTTTTTGTTTTGTTGTTGTTGTTTGAGTGAGAGTCATCTCCGAAGTGCTGGGGTTATAGGCATAAGCCACCTCACTTGGGTTTTTCAGTAGCATTGCAGCGGCAAGTGTGGTTCCTATTCTGTGTACATCTCTGTTTTGAAGACAATGACAATCTGCAGGTCTATGTCCAGTTGTTGTATAGGATATGGCATGTGGCCCCATTTAGATCCTGCTCCATTGGTAGGTTCACTAGTAATTTAAGCGCTTCAAGCCTCAGTTTCCTTTCTAAAGGATGACAGATGCTAACAGTTATACATACTTCAGAAGACTATGATGAGGGTCCTATTGTGAGAAGTGTTTAGTGGCTAGAGGAATCAGTTGTGCCTGTTGCTGTCAGTCATTATTTATATTGTGTCCTGAGTTTGCCACTGACATTGGCCCCTGACTTTGTTTTAATTTCTCTGTGGACTTGGAGTCTGTTTTTCCTAAGATTATTATTAGTATTCATTTTATTATAAAATTATTTTTTAAAATATCTTCTTAGGCTAATTCTGGCCAGGTGAAGTGGAAAGTTAGACTCATCTATGGGGATTTTATATTTGAAGTCTTCAGACATCCGAGTCTATTTTGATTGTTTTCTTCCCTTGGTAACCAGGTCCCCTTTCTTCCTAGAACACAACAGGCTCCTCTGTGAAGCTTCTCTTCCACCAGCCCCACCCCCATTTCATGACCCTCTTGCTCTTGCTCTTGCTCTCTCTATATGTGTGTGTGTGTGCGCGCGCGCGCGTGCGCGTATCCATCCCTCACTGATTGTCCCAGAAGTTTTGTTTTTCCCTTGAGCTTGCAAGAAACACCTGGTAAGCAATCACTGAACATTTCTTGCATCATGAATTACATAGTATCTTTGACTTATCCTTCTGTGATCTCCTTCATCCTTTGTTTGTTCTTTACTGTTGCTGTAAATCAAACTTATGAGCAGTGGTTTAAGTGTTTGGAATAATGTCCTCTTTAGTAGATGTCAGAAGATTAAGAATAAAAAATGACCTCTCTTCACGAAGAAACATGGATCATGTGTGCTTTTCTCCAGTCAGTGTGTTAAGTGAGTGATGGTGTTAAGGGTTGGGGGTATAACTCAGTAATAGAATGTGTGCTCAGCATGAGCAAGGCAGGTGCACACACAGAGAGAAGGGAATATTTCATATGAATGCTTTGTTTCATTTTTATCAGATGTGTAGCTAAATGCATAAAGACTGCTACAAAAGATAAAAGTTGTTATTCCTTGCTGTGTTCCATTGATCTCTAATGCCTATAGAGGAATGGAGACAGTAACGCTTTCCACAGAAGACTCATTTCTCTTTAAACATTAAATCATTTACCTAAAGTCTGCCAACTTCTTTTCTGTAGAGTTATAGACTTTAGAAATATGCTTGTCACAAAGTTTCTTAAAGCTTATTTGTCTTCATAAACCTAGTATGAGCTGGGCACTGGTGGCGCACACACGCCTTTAACCCAAGTACTTTGGATACAGAGGCAGGGGGATCTCTGTGAGTTCGAGGCCAGCCTGGTCCACAGAGTAAGTTCCAGGACAGGCTCCAAAGCAATACTGTCTTAACCCCTCCCCCAAAAAAATGATTAAAAAAAAAGAAGAAGAAGCCTATTTGATAGGTAGACTTTTAGCCCAGTAGATTTCTCTTCCTCATAGGGCTGGGAAGAAATGAGACATCACGCAGCAGCATGTATCTTATTTGTTATTCTGTGTTAAAAGCCTAAACTTGACAAGGTAGACAGGGCCATGTGCATCTGGATTTATTTTTATGGCCTCATCAAATCTTTAGCAATCCTGTAACCCTTCCAGAGGGAGTTGTCAGTAGGGAAATAAATACCCATAATGGGAGATGGGTGCTGAGTCAGCTGTTCTTATTTTATGTGTTCTGTGTTTGGTTATTTCCCCAGAATGACACTTCTTCTGTGTCATTATACTATTCTAAACATTTAAAATAAGATATTCAGGAGCTCTTTTTGGTAACATGTGTGGCCATTATTTCAGGTGAAATAAGTTGCTTTGACTAGAAAGGAATAAGTAGGCCTGACTTTAGTTGTGAAGAAAGTTGATGGTATCTGCACAGGAGCGAAGCCTTTGGAATGGCTAATCTTGCAGAACACAAATCAGATAAAATCATTTGTGTTGATAATCAGTTTCTACTGAATTTACAGGTTCACATTTACCCTTCATATAGCTCCATGACATGTGGAGTATTTAAAAATAAATCTGACAAAACCAGGGTCAAAGCCTATGAAACTCTAGCACAGGGTTGAGTGGGAAATTGTGGGGAGAGATGCTTATTGCGGTGGCTTGAATGAGAATGGCCCTCATAGGCGCATGTGTTTGAGTACTTCATCCCCAGTTGGAACCGTTTGGGGAGAGGTTTAGGATGTATGGCCTTGTTGGAGGAGGTATGTCACTAGCGGTGGGCATTGAGGTTTCAAAATGGTCATGCCATTCCTATTTAGTCCTGCTTGAATCAGATATAAGCTCTAAGCTATTTCCCCAATGCCATGTCTGCCTGCTGCCATGTTCCCTGCCATGTTGGCCACAGACTCTAACCCTCTGCAACGGTGAGCACATCAGACGTTTTCTTTTACGAGTTGTTTTAGTCACAGTGTCTCTTCACAGCAATAGAAAAGTAACTAAATGCTTATGATGAAAAAGTGAGATGCAAGTCAGTATTGTAAACGTGTCCATTCTACCCCAAATAACACCAGAATTCATACAGTCAGTAGGAGCTCCCAGCAGGGTGTTCTATGGAAATTGGTCACCTGATGTAAAAATTCACATGGAAATGTGAAGAGCCTGGAATAGTCAGAACAACTTTAAAAAAGAACCAATCTGGGAAACTGAAACTACCAGATTTCAGACTTTATTAAACCCTGAAATAGATGAGGGACAACTAGTGAGTTGATTCCTTCCTTCCTTCCTTCCTCCCTCCCTCCCTCCCTCCCTCCCTCCCTTCCTTACTTCCCTCCTTCCTTCCTTCCTCCCTCCCTCCCTCCCTCCCTCCCTCCTTCCTTCCTCCCTCCCTCCCTCCCTCCCTCCCTCCCTCCCTCCCTCCCTCCCTCCTTCCTTCCTTCCTTCCTTTCTTCCTTTCGTTTGTTTTTGCAGAGACAGGGTTTCTCTGTATTGCTTTGGATCCTGTCCTAGAACTTGACTCTGTAGACTAGGCTGGCCTCGAACTCATAGAGATCCTCCTGCCTCTGCTTCCCAAGTGCTGGGATTAAAGGTGTGAGTTGATTTTTTTGAGAAGGGATTTCACTGAAGAAAGAACTGTTGTTTTCAAACACTAGATCCAGTGGGTGCTTCTCCATCACTCAAACAGAATGAGAGAACAGCAGCCCAGCCTTGGTACCATAACAAATTAACTCAAAGTTAAAGATGTAAAAGCTTTAAAAAAAAAAAAAAAAAAAACAAGATTTCTGAACTTACAGAGGGGGGAGGGGGATCTTTGCACCATTGAAATAGGCAAAATTTTCTTAAAAATGTCACCCAAAGCAAGATTCATAATCCAGGTACCAAGGTACATGCCAGTGAACTCAGTGCTGAGCAGGCAATGCCAGGAGGGTTACAGTGAGTTCAAGATCATCTTGGACTATGTGGTGAGTTCCAGGTCAGCTTGAACTACAGAGTGAGATCCTGTCCCAAGAAAAATGAAATATCCACCATCTATAATAAAAATACTATGATTATCTTAAAAATAATTTGGACTTAATCAAAATTTAATGCTTTTCCAGGGAATGAAAAGATAAATCACAGATTAGGGAAAAGTATCTGCCAATGACTTGTATTCATATTTTGAAAACTTTGAAATATCTTTAATTTAGATAATAGACAAGCCAATAAAATACATAAATATTTGAAAATTCATGGTTTGGAAATAAGTGTGTAAAGAGAAGGTCACCATCATTAAAACCATGGTAAAGGAACCAGAGACATGACTTGGTGGTTAAGAGTATGGACTGCCTGTTGCAGAGGACCTAGGCCTGGCTCCTGGCACCCATGGTGAGTGGCTCACAACTACCTGCAAACTCCAGCTCCAGAGCATCTGATGTCATCTGACCTCCGTGGACCCCTATACTAATGTGTCCATACCGTCCCCTTCAGGGAACACATACATATTATATACAGAACTCAAAATCTAAAAGCAAACAAAGCAAGAACGTAGTGAAACAGTACTGCACACTTACTAGGTTGTGAACACTTATAAATGCTGGCAGACAAGCTTGAGAAGGACGTGGACAGGTCAGGACTGCTGGGCATGTAAAATGTGCATTCACTTTTGGAAAACAGCTTGGCAGCTTTACAGAGTTAAGCATCCCCCTACCTCTGACCGAGCAACTTCTTTCTTAGTTACTCGTTATTTCCTAAGCAGAAGGGAAGATATTTTCCATATAAAGGTCTGTTTGCAAATGTTCATGTGGGTTTATCAATAACATCCCCAAACTAGAAAAACAGCTGATCATGTTCCTGTGTGCTGGATTATTGCCAACAAGAAGGGAATGAAGTCTTGACACCTGTAATGTGGTTGAAACACAGAATAGTTATGAGAGAAGGCACATAAAAGAAAATTGGTGGGATTAAACTTGTATAAAATCCTAGCAAAGGCAAACCAGTCAGCAGTGACAGGAGCATCAGGCTGCTTAGAGGACAGTGAGGTGTGAGGCTCAGGAGAGAAGTTCCAAAGGGAAGCAGAACTTTGGACTCATAAGTAATTCCATGGTTCTAGTTGTAACAGTGATTGTGTGTGTGTGTGTGTATGTCCCCTAGACTTATCAGATTGTATACTTTAAATACATGAGTCTATCAGATGCTACCTACCTCAGTAAAGCCAAATAAATAAGTATTGTGCAAGGCTGTGTGTCAGAAGCCTAGGTAGAATAGGATCCAAATCCTAGGGTTGTTGAGAAGGCCACAGATCTCAAAAGATGAGAGACCAGACAAAGCATTGTGCAGATGGAATCGTATCTCCTACCAGGCAGTAAGCTTCCAGTGAGCAAAGCACCATGTCTGCCACATTCCCCTAACTTACACTTAGTGTGTGTGTGTTTGTATAATCCCCAGCTTATTATGTGAACAACACAGACATGTTTCCACTAATTTTGAATTAATGCTAGGCATGGTGGCACACACCTGTAGTCCTACCATTGAGGGACGGGAGTAGAATGACCCTGAGTTCAAGGACAGCCTGGGTATCATTAGATCCTGTCTCAAAGCATGCCCCCTCCAGTAAAGTACCACTCAGGTAGCAGCTAACATCTCTCATAGGTGAGGTGTGGATAAGGATTTTTAAAAGAACCAAGGAATTTGGCATACACTGTTCTGGAATAATTATGAATTATAGTATTTATATGCTTAGAGTTATATAGGAAATACACAAAATATATTTTATTCTCATAAACTTATTTTCTTTATTTTAATTTGTGTGTAATCTTCCTTGAAAATACTTCCTCTGAGAATTATAATGTGGCTGTCACCCATACTTCTTTGACTAATTTTAGAATGCAGTTAAGTCCTTGGGAAAATCACTTATGTCATCATTGAAGAATTCTACCAAAATAGCTTCTCACTTAAGTTCCCATCGCAAGCTAAACCCACAGCAGGTTCTGCTAAACTCAAAGATGGAATAACTTGTATTTTCCCTTCTCTTTCCACGCAGGCGCTCTGGTCGTGGCAGCAGGGTCACATGGTGGACTCTTGGCAGTCAGCAGTGTGCGGAGCTTTCGCAGGTGCAGGGGATTATATTATCCTGGGAAAGCTAAAGTGGGGGGAGAGAGTGAAAATGCTAGCTGTGCAGAACAGCATCCTTCAGGAATTCCACATTGTTTAGATGGACAGAGCCTCACTGGCTAGTTGTGAAAAGAAATTATCTTGGTGGTGGTGGGGGGACCAAACCTGCTAAAGAGGCGTGTGCTTGAATGACAACCAATTTGTTTTTGACAAATTTTTCTTTTTCTTTTTATCTTTATTAAAGCCTCACTCAGGCCCTTGGATTATTTTAAGGATGATTTATAAAGCCCTCTGTGTTTGGGGTGGGGGGGGAACGACTGTGCAGCTGTCTGCTGGGAGCGATGCTGCGGGCGATCCGAGATTCACAGCCCGTGTGACATGTTTGACAGTGCAGGAGATTAATTAGTATCGGGAGAGCAGGGGCTACTCCACAGCGTACTGCAGGCGGAACTGCACTGGGTGGGAAATGTGGCCTTGTGAACATCTGGGCATTTTAGAGACAGTAAAGCAAGAGCAGCTTGTCAATGTGCAGTATCGTCCATCACTAAGTGCCAAGAATACAGCTGCTTCCAAGAATGTAATAAATGCTACCTTCAGAAGCCAAAGGGAAAGGGCTGATTTGTCGTTACAAGTACAGGTCAATTAGAATTATAGTTGCAATAAAAGTGTAGAACTTGGCCAGAGAATTACAATGTTTAGATGCAGAATTGGTGAACGGATGGTCAGGTAGGTTGGAGGTCTACAGCTTTGGGGAAAATGCTTCTTTTCCAAATATCTGTAAGAGTTGTCAGATTTTATTTGTTTTCATGTGGTGATTAGGAAAACATTTTATAGGCTCATTTGTTAACAATTTAAACCCATACAAGTTGTGGAAGTAACCACCAGAAATTAGAACTTCCCTGCAGAGAAAGCCCATGTAGATCAGGGAGGGCAATGGTTTCCACACCTGCATTGTTGGAGGTGGGGTTAAAGGAGGGGGTCTTGATTCATTTTCCAGAGGTCACGATTCTTTGCTGCTCTGGCCTTTAGGAGGTGTGCATTTCTGTCTCCGTGGTTGGGGCAGAGGTGTTGGGGGAGGAACACAAGTAAACATTATGGAAGTTTAGTCACCCTGAACAAGAAAAGCCACTTCTTGGAGTTGAATGCTCTAAAACTTATCTGCCTTCAAATAAGAAATAAGCATGTTCTGGTGTATCCCTTGTAGTGGTTTGAATAGGAATGTCCCCCACCCCATGCCAGCCTCATGTGCTTGAATGCTTGCCCCTTAGAGTGGCACTATTAGGTGTGGCCTTGTTGGAGTAGGTGTGTCACTGTGTGGGGGGTGGGCTTTGAGGTCTCATGTGCTCAAGCTATGCCCAGTGTGGCACTCAGTCTCCTTCCTGCTGCCTGCAGATCAAAATATAGAACTCTCAGCTCCTTCTCCTGGGCCTCGCCTGCCTGCCTGCCTGCTGCTGTTTCCCACCATGATGATAATGGACTAAACCTCTGAACTGTAAGCCAGCCCCAATTAAATGTTTTTCCTTTATAAGAATTTCCATGGTCATGGTGTCTCTTCACAGCAGTAGAAACCCTAAGATTTCCCTGAAATTATGATTCCAGAGATTTACATGCAGACACATGGATACTGTGTATTTGGGAATTTGTTTTCTATACAATCCTCTTTGCTGAGGAATGCTCTGCATGGCACTAACATTTGTCAGAGGAGGAAAAAGAGGCAGTTTCTGTCACACATGCAGTATGTGGTAGGAACCCACTGTCCAGGCCCTTCAGGATGGCAATGATTGACAGAGGATGCTGTGATGCTGAGCCAGGAGATGGTACTCAGAGCCTAGCCTAGTGACTGAATTTCTGGCTGAAGCCCAGTTCCTTAAGGAAACCTTGGGCTTTTTAAGTACCCATTTCCTGACCCTGTAGCATAGAAATAATTACTCCCCCGCTCAAGGGATCCTCTGATATGTGCATTGGCTCTTGGTGATGTGTAAAACTGACAGCTGTAGGGAGTCATTACTCTTCCAGAAGAAAAAGCAAAACCCCAAATGGAAAGCTGTCCCCATAACAAAAATAGCTCATCCCTTGGATGGCACTGGAAGATGTCATTTATCTGAAGTTACTGCACAGTGTACATAGTTTCTTATTGGAGCCTGTAGATTTTCTGTCCGGTCATCTCATTGTTTTCAGGGGAGATACTGCTAAATGAAGGAGTTTAAGGCCTATTGGGGGTGGGGGGCAGTGCATCATTAACATCAAACATTAGTAGGCAATAAATACATTTCTTGTTTATATTTCTCTTTCTTTGGAAATTTTGTCAGCTACAAACATTAGAGAAACAAGATTAGTATTTTGAAAACATTGCTGTAGGATAAACATAATCTGAACAGTACAAAATTGAGTAAATTGGTGTTCTGCAAGAGTGGATTGCAACCCTGTTTTGCACAGCCAGGGAGATGAAGAATGACCTCCTACCCAAAGTCCTGTCCGGACATCCACACACTGCCTTACCGCCTCCCAGCTCGTCGTGACCAAATGTGCCCTCAATGTCAGGAGATCAGATTTTTCATTCGCGTGTGCTTTTCCATGTTTAAATTGGCCTGGTCCTTGCCAAGGACTGCTCTGTGCCATCCTCAGCGCTTTCTTCTGCGCCCAAGCCTGCTTCATGTGCTACTTGGCACAGATATCCAGAAATGTCTCTTGAGATTGGAGGTGTTGATGGCTCATTATGCTTAGAAATTCCCCTGGCTTCTGGTCAGGGTTAAAATACAGAAAAAGAAGGACTTTGCCAGCTTGCTTACTGGCCTTGACTCATAAAACCTAATGATGTTGTGTATTGGTATGTTTAGCATTTTGGTATTCTGGTATCTTTGGATCAATTTCTTATAGTAAAAACTTCCTTCTATTCTCTCTCTCGAGAAGGTGTGGGGGAGGGAGGGCCTTCATCCCTGGAACTGTAGAATAGGGTGAGGATTGTGTGTGTGACAAACGTGAGAGCCTGGCACAGAGCCTGAGTGGGAGGCAGACAGGAAGGAGCCCTTGCTCCTGAGTGCATCAGTTAGGAGGCTCCAGGGGCAGAGAGGAGCTGATCTGCCAGAGTTGGCTTGGGTCCTCCCCTCACTGCCCTCCTCAACATCCTAACTTTTGCCCTGAGGGGGCCGCTCCAAGCTGTCAGAAAGAAGGGGTCCCTTTACCTATTAGAGGGTTATTAATTACATTTTTCCCAAGGCAGCAAGTAGTTTTTCTGTGGAAATGAGTTCCATGAATGTGACCCTGAAAGCTGTAGCCTTACATTCAATAAAGCACCCTTAGGAGATTGGTTCACATGAGAGCAGCCTGTGTGCTGGACCCCATTGTTGTTTCCTGAGGTGTGTGAGTGTGCTTCTCAAGTTTATCCTATAAGTAGAATATACAAATAAGTAGTCAGATATTTGAGGTTTACGTAAAATACTGATTTTGGCATGGTAATACAATAAAAGGGCCTGTGTGGTTTGAGTTCATCTTTCTTTCGGACTACTTTCATGGAGCATAAATCTCTGGAGAATGCAAATATCCACAGGAAAGAGTGGTTAACCTCTGTTGGTGGCTAGGGCAAGTTTGATGGCTATCCAAATTTATTCTGTGTTGTCAGCTTTATGAATTGGTTTAGGGTAGCTTGTGAAAATGGTTACATAGGAGAATGAAGTTTAATGTTCAGGCTTATTTTATTTAATGTGTTATTGTATCGGAGTCCTCCTCGGGTGTGGCAAGATGGTTTTAGGGATCAGGATACATGTAATCTCATTCCCAGCTCTGCTAGCTGCTATATGACTGTGGGTAGATGCCAGTGATGGTGCAGGCATAGTTCCGGAGAGCCTGGCAAGTAAGCAGTGGCGTTCATGCCCACCTTTCCTTGCCTTTTATTTATAGGATGAGCATACATGTTTAGACTTGTGCAGGGCGCCTACTACTGAGCGTATTGAGTGCCCACTGTGTGCACTAGATTGAGACAGAAAAGAACATCACCCATTCTCTTTACCCATGTCCTAGTTTGTTTTCTATTATTGTGATAAACACCAAAAAGCAACTTGGCAAAGAAAGGGTTTATTGCAGCTGTATCCTGAAGTGTATCCTGAAGAAAAGTCAGGATGGGAACTCAAGACAGGAACTGAAGCGGAGGCCCTGGAGGGATGTGCCTTACAGGCTTGCCCAGCCTGCTTTTCCATACATCCTAGGAGTACCTGTCCAGGGATGGCACTGCCCACAGAGGGTGTAGCCCTCCCACATCAGTCTTCAATTAAGAAAATTAGACTTGCCTGCAAGCCAGTATTATGGAGGTAGTTCCTCAGTTACTTGTTTTCTTTCTGGACAACTCCATCTTGTGTCAAGTTAGCAAAGACCTAATCAGCACAGTACCCACCTAGACTGGACTGGATGCCTTCATGGTGCTACTGTGAGTCATGCCTCTTCTAGATACTTTGCATGGACTCTTTAATAAAGATAATCTGCAGGCTCATCTGCCTGCACTTTGCAGATGAGCATCTGGGACATCAGGGACCAGGGCCTCAAGCGCTGGAGTTGGGCAAGCTTAAGAGCAGATCTCAGCTCTGCACTGAGCAGTCTTTTTACATTCTGAAATTTCTTTTTACTTTAGTGTGTGGTGGGTGCAGGCATGTGCATGCCATGGCAGCGCGGGGAGTCGGGGCCCTGGTGGGTCAGTTCTCTCTTTCCATGTACCTTCCAGGACTCACACTCTGGGCTTTGGACTCGTGGCAAAGAATCTTGACTTGCTGAGCCATCTTGTTGGCTCACAACTTCATAATCTAAAAGGATGGAAAGTCCGGGGTTCTAAACAAAAGGGGTGCTGACAGGCATAAGGTGTGTGGCAGTCATGGGTAACCAAAAATAGAACGTAAACTGGGAGTGGGTGTGCCTTCCCACAAGTGTCAGAACAGATGTCATTGTGCAGCCCAGGGTCCCTGTAACGACCTATTTCAACCCTGTATTTAGAAAGATATTTGTCAGAAGTCAAAGGCCCCTTTTATCCACATGCCACAGCAGAGGGGGTGGAGCCTGGAGCTATTCCTGGACCTCCTTTGCACATCCCCCAGGAACTGCTGCTCATCCCCAGTTCCTGGGTGCTGAACCTCCTGAAAGACTTCTAGGGGCTGCTGTTTTCTCTGTCCTTCTGGCCTGTCAGGGTTTCATATGCATGTTTGTACCAAGTGAATAAAATATTGACATCAGGCCTGGTATGGTGGTGTCACATGCCTTCAAGCCCAGGACAAGATGTAGTTTGGTGAGGTGTTTGTTGGTTTCTTTGTTGTTGTTCTTGTCTCTTCTGCCTCTTTAAGGGGCCACCACCCAGCTCCCAAATAAATCGCACACACAGGCTTATTCCTAGTTATGAATGCCCAGCCTTAGCTTGGCTTGTTTCTGGCCAGCTTTCCTTATTTCCCTCTGCTGCCTATCTTACATTTCTTCTTCCTCCATGGCTGGCTGAGTGACAGGCCCTCCTCTTCCTCGGTTCTCTTTCTATTTCTCCTCTCTGCCTGTCAGCCCCACCTAGCCTTACTCCGGCCTCACTATTGGCTGTTCAGCTCTTTTCACAGAGTTAAACAAATGCAGCACAAACAAATGTCACATACCTTTAAATAATATTCCCCAACACAAAGCAATGGAAGCAAGCTCTGTGGGTTCGAGGTCAGCCTGATCTACATAGCAATTTCCAAGCTCACTCTGGGTACATAGTGACACCACTTGTCTTAAGCACAGAAACAAAATATTAGCAATAAAGTCTGGGTTTCTGTGTCCACAGGTAGGAATACTGTTAGAATCCATGGACAGTTTGGCCATTATAGTATTTAGATGACGAAAACACCGAATGTGGAAAGGAACCCTTGAGACAGAATGCATGCCAGAGCAAGAGGGAGCTAAGGAGATACAGAGAGGGAGAAGTGTAACTGTCCCCAGCTGTTATCCAGAGCTTGGGAAACAGAAAGCATTGTCTGTTACCCTGAAGAGTCAGCTGTTTATACGGAAGTCCTGTGACACACAGGAGCCTGCCCACGCAGAGCAGAAAAGCCTCTGGAGGCTGTAAGACAGCCTGCAGAAAGGTGTGATCTTCAAAGCCACTGGGAGCCTTGTGCTTCTCACACTGAAAAGTCCACATCTGGCTGTTCATGTGTCATATGTACTTGGATTAGTGTACCAGAGAGCAAGGTGAGTTGGAAGGCCTCACTCCTTTGCTCGAGTGGAAAAGGAATATCCTTCCCCTCCTTGTAGTGTCACTGCAAAAGGTGTGAACTAGGTAGACTGAAATTTTTTCATGTGTGCATCCTGTTCTCAACACAGTCAAGTAGATGTGACGGCCAAGAAATGATTTTAACAGTTACGTGAATCCAGATGTAGAAATGGTGAGGGTACTGGTTAGTCTAGACATCTCACAACTGTTGGATCTTGCACACAGGTGGTTTTGCAGCTGCAGTTACTACACCTCTGGATGTGGCTAAAACAAGGATCATGCTGGCAAAGGTGAGTATCAGATAATGTAGATTCGATGCCCTGTCTGTTAGCAAGAAGACTTGCAGGGACACAGTGGTCAGAGTACCTGCCGGACCATTAGTAACACTGACATTGGTAGAGCAGCATTGTCATAAACGCTGCAGATCTGTCTATAGCTGTCACTGTGATGGATCTGTGTGTTGCTGCCTCCATTTCATAAGCATCCTTACCTGCACTGTGCACACAGCAGATCTGAGGGCCTCTGCCTGCTACTGTTTTCAGATCTAAGACTCAAGAGAGCTTGACTAGCTTCATGTTCCTCAAAGCTAATCCACAGACTCAGAACTTAGTCCTGGTTGGCTTTGACCAGTTAAGACAATTGTCAGAATTTTTAAAAAGGAAACCAATCAACCAAGCTCTGGGCCGAGCTTTAAAGAATGTCAGTAACATATCTGAACTAAGCATTCTCTCTAAATCCAGTTCTGTAGAAAACAGAGCCGTGTGAGCAGAATTCTAGTGCATGGGTGGATGGGGCCAGCCCTGAGAATGGGGTCATTGTAAAACTGAAAGTGGCATTCTTCCTCTGTCAGGCTTTATAGTTAGACCCATTTAGACATGGAACCCTCATCCCCATCAGGCCAGGTCAACTGCTTCCCATTGGCTTCCTGTCAAACAGTTGCCAGTGGTTCCTAGGTGAGCTCAGGCTTCCCTGAGGTATTTGTCTACCTGTCTGAATGTAGGCAAGATTTCCAAGCCAACCCCACAGTGTGTATTGAATGAGGGTGAGGGGAGCCTGCTCACCCTCACCAGGAGGTAACAGCCTTATCCCTTCCTTATCATCTGCAGGCAGGCTCCAGCACTGCTGTTGGGAATGTGCTCTCTGCCATGCACGGGGTGTGGCGCTCACAGGGACTGTCAGGGTAAGGACAAAGCCAGCCCTCAACTGTCTTACCTCCTCTCCACTAGTGCTTCCTCAAGTCTTTGTGCCTGCCATGGATGACAGGCCCTCAGCACTATTTGGGCTATACAGCATTGATACAAATAAGTTTCCACTTACACAGTGTAGACTTGCAAATGAGTTAGAAGAAAGTGTTTGGGGCTTGGGTGTTTATAACCACTTTTAAGAGCCATTGGTAGCCATGCCTAATGATTGGCATGATCTGTGTATCTATAGGTGTTGTTTTATTGATGAGTAATTTTGTCACTATGCAAAAGTATCATATAGTGTGCTCACACAAATGTAGATGGTGTCACATTTGGAGAAAATGGCGTTTAGCTGCAGATATAACATGTACAACTCTGGTGATTATGGACAGTTGTAACAGTGGTATTTGTGTGTCTGGAGATATACAAATAGAAAAAGAGGTATTTTCACACACAGCCTCATCCTACAGGACCAGCCTGGTATATGCAGTCTTGGTTGGCCTCAATTGGACATTACTGCTCTGTTACTAGTTAAGTACCTCTATTTTGCATATGATGTGCAAACAGTTGTGTTTGCTCACATACATGCCTGTAGAGGCCAGAGGTTGGGGTTGGTGCCTTTCTTAGCCATGCTACATCTTATGTTTTTGAGAGTCTCTTATCGAACCTGGAGCTCACCATTTTGGCCACAGTAGCTGTCCAGTGAGCCCAGGTCTAGTGTCCCCTCCCCATGTGTTGGCTTGCAGGTGTGTGCTGCTGTACCTGGCTTTTATGTGGGTGGATTTGAGCTTGGCTCCTCGAGCTTGTAAAGCATACACCTTATTAACCATCTCTCTAGCCCCGTGTGCCTCAAAACATTTGGCTTTATGTCCTGAACAGCTGTTGCTCCATGTTTATTGCCTGTACAGTTGTTCTAAAACTGTATAAATGCTGACATGCTAACAAAATAGAAGGATTTTCTACATGGAACCTTCTTGACATGCTGTGCAGATGCTCAGCAGCCTCCCTTTGCAGGGGAGGAGGGTGAGCTGCCTCTGGGATGGCTGGTAGGAGCATCCCTGTGTGTTTAGCTGAGCCCTGCCTGCTCTCAGCTTCTTCACCGGGCACTGCTGCCTGCCCATCTTAGCCCCATGCCCAAGTAATCACCAGTTGCCATTTTTGTGTAACTTTGGCATTTTCATTTTAGCAGTTTGATGGTCTAGGGAATGTAGTCAGGCTTTTGCCAGAAAGCAAACCCCATTGTCTGAGTTTTTCAGCTGGAAGTGGTGCCAGTGGCTTTACTGATTGTCAACTCCAATGGTCCAAGACACAGGTTGGATCTAGTGGGTCGGACTGACTGGCTCTTGATGTCTCAGCACAGAGAAGGCATGGTGGTAGCATTGCAGTGAGTCTGTTGTTCATGGCTGACACCGTCAGAGGAAATAAGAACACGGTAGTCATTCATTGGGATACTAACTTGACACCGAACAAAGAAATGGAATGAGGAGTGAAATGACCTGTGAACCCATATGCATTATTTGGGTAGCCTCTTGGGTAAGCAGTGGCTAGCCCACAGAAGCAGCAGCTAGTGACAGTGGCTTTCGACATCATAAAGGCCACCTGCCAGATTTCAGTCCTATTTCCACATACTAGCGTCTGTGGTGACTTAGCTGGGCCTCTCTGACCACGGTGTTGTAGAGCTGCAGCCCACTTGTCTGTGTTGAGAAAGTGGTGACAGAGATAACACGATGGATGGGGCAGTTCCCCAGCATGGTCACTGGACACTAATTTATAGATGATGCAAGACCAGCCTTCCCTGTCGGTCCTGACCAAAGCTAAGCAATGCCAGAGCTGCAGGCAGAGGAGAGGCAGCAGAACAGGTGGGTGTTAGCTCAGCCTTAGTGCTGAAAGGTAATTTAGATTTTTGGCTCATCTTCTGAGTCTCCACTCTTGGACTCTGGTCACCTTGTACAGCATGTTCCGGGCAGCAATAGCTGTGACTGAACATACAGCAGCTCCAGCCCCTCTACTGATAAAGACAACAAATGACTGGACCAAGAAACAACTGGTCCCTTCCTGGACAGGTCACTCAGTCTACCTTCTCTGTTGCAGTTCCAGATACAGCCACCATTGCCTCTGTCCTGCCCTGCACTAAACAGGCCAAGTCTGCACACCTCACAGCAGCTCCCACCACCAAGGAACCTGATGCTCTCAGAGTAGATGGCCGGCAGGTCTTCCTGTTAGTTCCCATAGGCAAAAGCCATGCTGGATGCACAGCAAGGGAGGGACTGTCCCCTTTCTCACTGACCACCTGGCTTTTGCTTTTTATTGACTAAGCCCTTTATGCACGTGATGTTGCTGCTGGGAGCTCCTGCTGTCTGATGCTACCTGTGCTGTCACCTGTGATCTGAGACATACCCTGCTATATTCACAAGTCTGCCCACCCACCAGCATAGGTGGAACCCCACTCCACCCATTAAAAGACATTCACTTCATTTGTTATCTAATGACACTGGTCCCATCTGTCTCTTGCCTCTGCCGAGCTGGTTAGTGCAAAAGCTGAGTGAGACAACTGGCTCTTAGAAGAGACTGCCTGTGAGAACGGGCTCTCCTTCTCAGGGGATTGACCTGGGGTCATCAGGCTTGATGGCAAGCACCTTGAACCACCTATGGAGCTCAAGTTCTCATTTTCTAAGTGTCTTTCTGCACAGAAACACTTTTCTGGATAGCAAGGTTTCAGGAAAAATAAGAGCCAACCCTGTCAACCTGCCCCTGCCTCCTCTGCAGAAAGCTGGGTTTTTTGTTTGTTTGTTTGTTTGGTTTGTTTTGTTTTGTTTTTACAGCCTGGGATATGTCCTGTGTCCGTTAGCCCTGAGATCATAGGACCTGTAACCTTTTATGGCTGGGCCTGCTTCTTCTGCTTTATCCCCTCCAGCTGCATGTTATTCTGCCTGGTGTAGCCAGGTGAAGGTCATTAGTAGGTTACTTTCTTCAGTAATATCACAATGAATATCTGAGGAATATTCCAGAGCAATGTTTTTCAACCTGTGAGGGGTGACGCCCCCCCCACCCTTTCACAGGGGTGTAGCCTAAGCCTATTAGAAAACAGATAATTATGATTCCTAACAGTAGCAAAAAGTTAATTATGAAGTAGCAATGAAAATAATGTTATGGTTGGGGTCACTACAACATGAGGAACTGTATTATATTAAAGGGTGACAACATTAGGAAGGTTAAGAACCGTTGATCTACAGAGTGGCTTGCAACACCACTGTGGTTCTGACTGGCCTGGGTTGGGGCACCTGAGTGTCCAGGACTGACATGTGAAGTCCTCCCTTCCATCACTGTCACGTGCCTCTGGTGTCCTTTTATAGACAGAATAAGAAAGAAAAAAAAATCCACAAAGATTCTTTTCCTTCTTATAGAATCCCATTTGTGGAACTCCAATGACAGAACACAACCGAGTGACCAGGCCAAGACGGTGGCAGAATTGTTTAAGAACTTCCTTTGCCTCCCAGAACTGAGACCCAGAGGCCCCTCAGTGTCCCACTGGGGAGTACCCTTACCAGCCTTGCCTCAGATTCATCCCTTTGACTCCTTTTTAGAGCACAGATGTTGTTGAGACAGTGGAGTTACTGCCTTAACCTGAGTGTTCCCAGGTACACAGTACAGCATCCAGCCATACTAAACTGGGTTCTGGTCTCTCATGCCTACTTGGGAATGTTACTTAATGGTCTCCTAAAAGGAAGTAAACACATTGAAGTGAGCAAACTCTGGCTTCTGACCCTAGGTTATTTGCAGGCGTCTTCCCACGAATGGCAGCAATCAGCATAGGAGGCTTCATCTTCCTGGGTGCCTATGACCAGACCCGCAGCTTGCTGTTGGAAGTGGGCAGGAAGAGCCCATGAAGCAGACACTGCGTGTCCTTGGAGAAGAGGGACTGCTGTGCAGCCCGTCTTCCTCTCACTGGCCCAGCCACCCAAGCATCGAAGTCAGCAAAGTCGACGCTGCAGTGCCCTGCCTTTAAGCGGCCTGCAGAGTGCAGCCCTGAGTGTCATCCAAGGCTGTCCCCACAGAAACTGTCTCCAGTTGGACCTCCAGACCAACAACTCAGACCTCTCAATAAATACTCTTGGTAAGCTCAGGCCAGGCCCTTCAGCATTGTTTGCTTCCTGCTGTCTATTGAGTCACTAAAGAGCAAGCTGGCTCTTCATTGGAAGCGAATGACTAGACTGGGAAAAGGAAGGGGGCTTGGGGCAGGAACTGTGCATGTGGTGTTTCTCCCCTGGGCTAATTCCTATTGTGTAAGATTATAGCTTTGTTTAAGAAGCATGAACTGCAGGTGCATAGCATGCATTCCTTCTGGTAAGGAGGCTGCTGTTTTTAATTACCCTCATATTTCTTCTATAAAACACATGATTAATATTATTTTACAGCAAAGTGCCCTAAAATCCCTAGTGTGTGAGACAGCTGCAGTTCCAGTGAGTGAGTGGGTGGGCCCGAGTGACTCTGGCCAGGAGCATGGCTAAGGGGAAGCAAAGCCCCACGGCCACCACTGTCCTCCCTAGAGGGCCAGCCAGAGCTGCTCCTTTGTCCTCATGGTGTTTGCAAGCAACACTGGCTTCGGGAGGTGGGAGGGTCAGTGTATTTGTGCAGCATGAGGCTTAACTAACTAACTAGCTCCAGGTGGCAAAGCCTTATCAAGCTATCTGTGGAATGTAGTACACTGCATCTTCTGGGGCAACAGTGCAATATGGGCCGTGGTGCTCTGTCTTTATTCTCCTTTTAGGGAAAAATACTATTAAAAGCAGAATAACTGCACTTAGAACAATGACCACAGACACACTTAGTATTTATAAATGAACCTTTATTAAAGACACTTTAATACCATTTGTTAGACACTTCAATATCTTACATGTTTCCAATGTACACTGTACCAAAAATTTCTATAAATAAATAACTCTGTACATAAAAGTAATACTTCCTCTTTCACATTGCCTCTCAGAAGCAGCAGATTCACATATTTTGTGGAAGTAACATTAATCATCCAACTGTGGAGAATAAACTTCTGAATGTGCTTTGTCCTGGGGCACAGTGATGACCTATCACATGACAGTACACTGTGACTCAGGCCATCACTGTGTCAATACTTCCCTTCAGCTTTCGAGATTTTAAGGACCGAGTTTGTTTCCATGTAGTTTTTACTGAATTACACATTGGCACTCACAAGATGGTTAGCAACAGGGCCCCAAAGTGCAAATCCGCCTGGGACTCGGTCTTGTACATCCAAGCCCAGTTTCACTACGCCAGGGAACATGGGGAAGGGCCTACTAAGAGAATCAGCTGGCCCTACATGTGGACGGCTTCCTTTTCTTCCTCTCTGCAGTGCTGTGTTGACAGAACTAAACCGCACTATTGGAAAAATCCACAGGTATACCAACACTGGCAGCCTCTGCCTTAACAAGCGTCAAAGAACCATCCAAGAGACAGACGAGATATTTGCCTCTACTGAGTAAGTTACAAAGAAAGACGAAAGGCAGTGCTTAATTGTTTTGAGTTGAGCTTTTGTTGGATTAACAACCCTCAACCTCTTCCTCCAAAGACAGACCCTGAACCTAGAAGAAAGGCAAATGTCACATGCATCCGGCTCCACAATGAGGCCACCAGAACTACAACTGCAGAGGTCTGGCCAATGCACTTGAATCTGACTAAGTGAGCCAAAATGCCCTCCTTTCCAACCACCAGCAATAGCTAATGTGGTTTTACCTGAATTTCAGCTGTGCATTAAGGCACCAGAACTATTCCTGACCTTCTCCAAAATTAGATAGCAACCTAGTGTGAAAATATCACTGAAAGCAGGACCCATGCGCAAAGGATTAAAATAGTCTCTGTAAAAGATATATAATATATATGAACTCTCTGAAAACTCTTATGTACAATGGTATCAAATACTTTTCTTGCCTTTTGTACACAAATAGTCTCTTGCATTTCTGTGCTCCAGATGCCAAAGTCCTTTAGCCAACTGATACTCCACAAGGAAGTTACAACTGTCCAGAGTGACATTTGGACACAAACTTCCCACAGCTTCTCCTACCTCTTTCCTGTAGCAACCACTTTAAAAGAACTGAGGTAGATGAAGCCTAGCTTTTCGGTGCCAATAGCAAAGGTCCCCTTCGTTTGCTAGGCAGCTGTCCTGTCAGTGGCACAGACTCAGGACTTGAGTCACAGGCCTGGGGGAGGTGGCCATTGGAAACAAGCAAGTGCTGGGCTTCAGTAGGTATGGTGTCTTCTGGGAGCTCTGGGCTGCCTGAAGATAACGTAGGAGAAGGCTGTAGGTCTATGGAGTCTGGTTCATGTAACTTGGCTAAAGTCCAAGAGGAATCTCCTGTTTAAGAAAAACAAGAGAGCACGTTAGTTAGCCTGTGTACACTAACCCCATAAGGGGTCCTACCCACCAGAGGCACCTCTAACACAATACGTACCTTTCCCATCTGTGGATGCCGCCTTGTTCTTCGAAGACAGCAGTATTCTGTCATGGTTACTCGGATAGAGGGATCCCCCAGGGTGGGTGTGAGACCCATCAGCAGTCCCAGTGTAAGGATGGTGTGGAGAATAATCTCTGTCATGCTGCCTGAGCTCTTGGCTGCTTGGTGTATCTGGCTGTCCACTCTCTCTGGACACAGGCTGAGGATAGGACGCTTTCTCCTTAGGCTGACTGTCCGTGTCAGTATTGCAGTCACTGCATACCGCAGAGCCATTGTGTGCTGAAGAACAGAGCCAACGGTGAATTGGAACCAGAGCCCCTGAAGTCTCCATCCCCTGTCAGAGGCCCAACTGGAAGATGAGTCCTGTTTACCACTGCCTTTGTAATCACCCTGTCCCTCCCTGGAATATAAACATGGAGAGGAGCTGGTCTTTTGTGCTTGTGTCCACATGAAATTAATTTAGGATGCACACTTTAGGAAAGTAAAAGGACAGATTTACATTAGACACTACATAGAGATGTCTTCTGAACAACTGGACATTAGCCTTTAAAGAACCCTGGTAGCAAGGCTGAGGAGGTGGCTCAGCAGATGAAGTGCATGATGAACATAATGATCAGAGTTCAGGTCCCTAGTACTCTCAGAAATGCCACGCGGGTATGGTGGCCCACCGGCTAGCTAGTGAACTCTGGGCTTACTTGAGAGGCCCTGCTCAATACATGGAGTGGAGAGTGTGACTGGGGGACATACCAGCCTCTGGCCATTGGCTGGGCATTGTAACCCATGCCTCATCTCAGAAGCCGAGGACAGCCTGGATGAGACAAGGCAGGCTAGGTACAAGGATGCTAACCATCATGGTTTGTGTGTGGTCTTTGCTCTGTAAGTTTCTTATAAATTTAAGAAAATTCACCCTTTGGCTCAGCACATCACAGACTTGCCTAAGGGACACAGGACTCTGAAGCCAGAGCTTCCAGTTTGTATTCTGATACAATTCAGAGACAGTATGAGACCAACAATGTGCTACTCCTCCAATTTACTAAGTCCACCCTGATTTCAGTGTCAAAAGCAATGGCTTTCTCTGATCAAAGTGACCCTTACCCGTTGCATATGGAGCAGTGGTCCTGTCGGCTTTCTCCATCACTTTCCACGGCTCTCTAGTATATCCAACACACAGCTTGGGCTGCCGGCATGCAATGCTATGCATATCAACCTCTGGGAAGAGGCTCGAGTCTCTCAGACACACACCTGAAATGAAGCCCCTACAATTTAGAAGCTGCTTTAGATCTCTCAGCCTAGTGGACAAGCTATAGCTCTTTCCCAGAACCCATCCCTTGGCATCTACTGAGGATTGGTTCCTATGCTCCTCAAAGATGCCCAAATCCAAAGATGGTCAGGTCCTTTTTGTGAAATGATGCTGTTTGCACATAAACTGTATACCTTCTCTGATAGACCTTAAGTCATCTCACCTTAAGTCATCTCTACCAGTAACAATGGAAACCTCCATACATATTCAGTACAGACAAAACATTTCTTTCCTGAATTTTCAATCTGTGGTTGATTGAAGCACCAACAGTACTGTAAAGCTGGTCGGGGTTTGCAATGTTCTTCGCATCTATTCTTCTGGCAATTCAACCTCCCAATGTTCCACCTCCCAATGCAGGGACTTCGCAGACCAGATGTTAAACCCATAGAACCTTGTACACACCAGATCCAAAGCAAAACATCTGTCAAAGACTTGGTTCGCCACATGTGACACAGGTACCCAGCCTACCCCAAGGAGGAGGTAAAGCTGTGTCCAGGACAGCCAGATCAGACTGTTTCAATATTCTTGAACTTACCATTGCTTTCAGTGTGCCCACTGGTCTGATGAACACCTTCAGTCCTGACCACAGTTTCCTGCCTGTCAGAAAGGGTTCCCTGAGAAGAAAGGTAGCTTGGAACATCTGGAGGCACAATGGTTTCATCTACAAGGAAAACAAGGATGAAGTAACAGGGGTGCCTGCCTCAACAATACATACATAGTTCACAGTCGCAAAGGTCACACTAGAGTGGCCCAAAAGCTCTGCAGAGCTCAGCAGCTACTGGTTAAGCTCCTTTACATCCTGTTGTAAAAATCACAGCAGTCAGATGCCTAACAACAAGATGGTAAGAGTTTGGGAACAACCTGACTCATGACAACAGGCAGAGGCCATGATGCCTCTGAATCTCCATGGAGACCAGAAACTGTACAGGCCAGCAGGTGCTTAAGCTTAAGTGTTCCCATTTCCTGTTATGTGGGACTGCAACACTCAATACTTCCACTACCCCCTGAGCAGCCTACCATACCTGTGTTAGTCACGCTGTACTCCTCACTCTTCTTCCTGGTCTGGTAGATGATACACACCCACACCAGCGAGGTAAGCACGATGCTGCAGACTACAGCAATGGTGAAGATGCCTATGGTGGTCCCATCCTTCCGGCAGCCCGGGGTGGGCAGAATGCTCAGTTGGCTGTGTGCTCGCTCAGTGCCCAGGGGATTAGACATCTCACAGGTATACCGGCCTGCATCCTCTACTACCACATTCTGAACAACCAGCAGCTGGTTGCCTGGAGTAAAATGGTGCCTCTCGGTGAGGCTCAGCGGGCGACCTCCCTTCAGCCAGGTGATGCGAGGTGTGGGACTCCCTGTCGCTTTGCACTGGAGGGCCACTGTTTCTCCCACAGTTACCACACGGTCTTCCAAAGGCACTGCCAGGGACGGAGTTTCTGCAGGAAGGCAGTGGAGATTGCACATTGATTCTCTGGATCTTGCCTGCTAGAGGTATACTTATTTTCCAGACAGAGACAATCCCATGTAGTGATGAAATACTATCTGAGGTCTTTTACTATGCTTCAAGCTTTCAGAAGGCCAAATGTGACTAAATCATTGCCATTCTTGGAATGGCCTTTACAGCAAAGACCTTACCTCATATCAAACTGTCCTATTGTAGACCTGAATACTACTCCTGACCAAGATCACGATCACACACACACAAAGGGAATTCCTACTCAGACAAACATACAGCTAGGTACTGTCAAGACTGAATTTCTTGCTCATTGTCTTTTATGAGCCAGAGCCACTTGCTTAAATTAAAATTAAAAGCAGCCCCAAATCTCTAAGAAGAAAGAGTTTACCACACCTATTCTAGAAAAGCAGATACCTGTAATACTTGAGTTTTGCCCCCATCCCACCCACCACATATACTACCAATAGCGAACCTAGGACAGTCAGGGTAGCATTTGCTGAAACAGAGCCAGCTGAATTCTGGGCGGTACAGCTATAGACCCCCATGTCGTCTATTTTCACATCAGTGATGAAGAACACATCATCATCTGGCATGACATGCATGCGTCGCTCACGAGCTGCAGGAAAATCAGTTCCTCCATCCTTTTGCCATGCAATCTGAGGGTTAGGGTGGCCCGTGGCAGCACACTCGAGGCGGGCTGTGGTGCCAGTCCGGATAGCAATATCATAGGGAATTTTGGTGAATGATGGCAATACTGAGGGAGAAAAAAAATGCAGGTAAGTTATATGGGATGGCTGCGTGCAAAAGAAGACTCCTGACAAACAGATCCCCACTATGTCCAGGTCTCAGCTTATTGCTACTCCACCCTTCCCAGAGTACCCAAATTCTCCCCATCCCAGACATAACACCTATTACACTTTTAAAACCTTCCTATTTCGTGAGCTGGTGCTGACCACTCAAAGGTAAGGCTTCTGATGGAACATTCTGACTCCCGAACCTCTACAATAGTTACTATATAGGGATCTTCCAGTAGTAGAGATCTGGGGCGGACCTGCTTTCATAGCTATATGGAGAGAGCTGGGCAACAGAACAACTGCTACTGGGGGAAAGCTGCATACCTTCACCGTGAAGAAACCAATGGGCTGGCTCAATCCCCCCTTGATGAAACCCACTGTGGTTGGGGCCTATGGGGATCCACATTATCAACCACATGTAGGCAAAACTATGCAGTTCACTAGCTTGTGTGGCTTTAATATCAGTGCTGACACAGTGGTCAGTATCCAGACTTCATGTTCAAGCCCTGTGGTGGAGAGTCAGCTGCCTCAATCTCCAGAAAACACCCAGGCAGGCCTCTTTCAGGCAAGCCCAGACAATCTGCTCAGCTGTGGCAGACACTGTTTTGTGCTACACATAGCTTAGAAGACACTGGAGGATAGAGGCAGGGCTTCAGACTACCCACAAGCCACTTCTTCACAAGCCTGCGGTGAATGACTTACTTATGCATTCTGTCTTCACTTCTCAACATACCACATCGGACAGTAGTCTAAAAGAAAGCCACCTTGATGGTTGAGTCTGGCTTCTGCGTAAGAAGGCCTTGTCACAACCTTCCTCACACTGAACCATCAAGCCAGAGGCTCAACCTATACCTAATCTCCATAACCTCTAGAGCACTGCTTCTCAACCTGTGGGTCTCAACCCCCTTGGCAGACCTCTATCTCCAAAACTGTTTACATTATGATTCATAACAGTGGCAAAAAAAGTCAGTTATGAAGTAGCAATGAACATAATTTTATGGTTGGGTATCACCACAACATGAAGAACTGAATTAAAAGGGCACTCTTGTTTAGAGGGATGGGGACTGGCACTTGTCCCAAGCTGCTTTGCTCCCAGATAGACCATCTACTCTATTGGCAGAAGCTAACTGATGATCCAGGGATGCTTGGAGTCTGGGAACCACATTCTTGGTTTATGGAAGATAAAAATAAAAGGCTTAACTCCACAATGTTTGAAAGTCACCCATCCCAAAGAAAAAACAATGATTCAACCTGTAAAACTTGGTCTGGGACAAACCCAAGGAATGGTACAAAGAAATGTATCCCATAGCAGCTTGTGTCTCCTTACACCAATGACAATCAAGAGTGTAGTTCATGGGACTCTGCTTGAGAAGCACAAGATCCATTTCCATACCGTTCACAGTAAGCCTGGCCTTGTGTGAGTACGTGGAGCCAAAGTGGTTGGTGATGACACACTGATAGCGTCCTTCGTGTGCAAATGTGACATGACGGAGGTGCAGGATAGTGGTGTACTCCATCACTTCTCCATCCTGTGCACGGACATGTGCAAAGTTCTCCATGTCTGCGTTGGCTAGGACCTCATTGTCCTTCTTCCAGGCAAAGGTCATTGGGGAGCTGCTGCTGCTGGCTGCTGAGCATGTAAAACGGATGTCCTTGCCCACCACAGCCATGGTCGTCTCAGGCTGGGTGATGATCTGTGGCTTTGGAAAGTCATCTGGGGAGAGAACCAACTGTAAGGCACCCTGTTGTCTGGGTACACCGGCTGCTAGTCAAGCTAAGAAGGAACTGGGTCAGTTCTGGTCACAGTGCCAGCAAAGTTAGTTCCACCAGACATGGTGAGAGCTGTGCCATGGGTCTCAGGCCTCACTGCCTCCTTGGCTAGAAATCAACCCATGACCACTCAACTCATCAAACCAGCCTAGTGTTTTCTTTCGACAACTATGCCAACTTGGCCTGCTTTAAACAAAATCTCCAGGCACCATCAGTCATACTTGTAAACCTAATTCCAAAAGGACTGGGGTTCAATGCACTTTAGAGTGTCAGGACTCAAACACACTACAGTTTACACAGGTAAAATACCACAAAAATGGAAAAACTAATTTTCAGATTTGAGGGAGACCATGTGTTTACTAACAACCCATAGATTTTTTTTTTTTTTTTTTGATTGAAGAAAAAGGCCACACACCTCAGTAATGTCAGTGAGCAGTGTTTTCATATATCCAATTCTAATTCCATATCCCCAGGTCTATGACAAACTTGAAACCCAGAAGCTAGCAACCAGTAAGGGCCAGCTCCCTCAACAGTTCCTCAGAGAACACTCACTGGAGCAGCTGGGAACTCTGTGAGCCTGCAGGAGTATGCAAGGCAGAAGAAGCCCTATGATGACCAACTCATGAACTGATGACCACCCCAGCCCTAGCATTCAGGCAGCTGGAAAAGCAACTCTCAAAGGGAATCAGGTGAAGAAGACACCAGTAATGGGCAATAAAGACTCCAATAGACTTGAGAATTTAGGATGCAAACACCCAGCAGAGGCTTGAAGGGTTTCTCATTTCTTTCCTGTGACTGGGCTGAAGGACCTGCACAAACAGAAAATGATGACAAAACCCAACACCTACAGGGATCCCAGGGAGGGAATAGGAAACTCAGTAAGGATGTTTGTGTCCAGTTGTTAGCTAATAACTAAAATAACCAAGCAAGAAACCCAAGAGGCTGTGCACAGCAGGCTTTATGGCATGGGCCCAAGAGACATCCCTAAACAAACAGGAAATAAACAGCAGCAACCAGCCCAGTAAGAGAGCATGCAGAGAATCTGATTCCCACATTGAACATATTGTTTTATTTTTGTTGCCCATTTTTCAACAATCAACATAGGAAATATACAGACAAGAAAATAGCAGTCAGGAGAAACTGTCTGAAGAATCCTAGATCCTGAACTTTTTGTATCTTACTATGAAAAGAAGAACTAAAGGAACCATACATACATGATAAAGACCACGAATACCTTAACAAAGAAGAGACACATTATAAAAATGAACTGAATCTGGTTTTGAAGTAGAATAAGTGAAATTTTATGAAGTCTCTGAGTGGCTCGATAGCAGATCTGAGTTGGTGGAAGAGGATAAACTTGAAGATGGATCCATGGGGATTATCTACTGCAAGAAAAACAAACAGAAAACTGAATAGACAGCAGAGGCCTATGCCACAGCATTGAGAGGCACAGCAATGTGACAATTAACTGGTGACCACCATGACAAAAAGAAAAAGTTTTAAGAGAAATGGCCCAAGCATAGTAAATCTGATGGAAAGGATGCACTCCAGGTTCAGTGGCCTACATATAGAGTACACTGGACTCTGTATGCACCGTGCTTAACCTGTTAAAGGACAAAATGGCCCAGAGAAACTCATTACATTAGAAAGATCCTCCAAAATACAAGCAGCTTACTGCTCATCAAAAATACCAACTAAATCTCCTTATCTAGCAAAAATACCTTCCAAATTTGAGGAAGTAATTTAAACATTTCCAGATATTTAAAAAAAAGGCAATCTGCAGTAGAAAATTCTGGGCGAGTCTTTCAGGCTAGATCCAAATAGCAAACAACAAACAAATCCAAACACTGTAAAAGAATTTATACAAGTAAGTATAAAAATCAACATAGGCCAGTTACCCTAGTGCAACTGGTAAGCCAAGCCCTAGTTCCCAATGACAGATTGATCTCACAAAACACAAGGTGGAGAGGTCCTGAGGATGACATCCAAGTTGACCTCTGGCCTCCACACCCATGCATACAATACAAAGTCTACAAACAAAACAAAAACAAACCTGAATATATTTTATCAGCACAATTGTGAGATATAAAATCATTATAAAACTTATTTACATACACAGCATTCCAGTTTCTATCACATTCAACTGCATCTTTCTATGTAAAGAGTAACATTTTTACCCTGAAAACTATAAAACCTACACAAAGAATAAGGAAAAACAAGTAAATAAATGGAAAGTTGAGAAGTGAGACCACCACGTTTATGCATCAGAAAGACAATGCAGTTAGGATGGCCATGCTCCCCAGGTTAATCTAGAGTCAGTAAAATCCTAGTTTCTTTTATTAAAGAAATTTATAAATTAATATCTTATAGAGAAATGGCAAGGGACCCATAATAGCCAAAATAATCCTGACAAAATAAGGAAGGAGTCGCTAAAGTTCTATAAGCAGAGGAATAGGGTGTCAAGACCTTGTGTGAGTCATCAGTTCTTGAAAATGACACTGGCAACACGAACAACAGAGAGTGGAGAACCGAGGCTCTAGAGAACTGTTTTCTGCACTGCAGTTGTCAACAAAATGATAAAAAAAAAAAAAAAAAAAAAAAAAAAAAAAACCCTCACAGAGTAGGAGAACATATTGGCAAACCATGATTAGAGCCTCAAATATAAAAAAAGCATTTACAGCTAAAGAGCAGAAAGACATGACATGGACAAATTATTTGAATGACTAGCTTGCCAAAGAAGACACACATTCATCCAGTAAGCATGTGACAGTTTGCTCCTACTGCAACTAAGTTGTAATGAAAACAAATGTCACTATGGAAATTAGCATCTCCATACATTGTCAGTGGGTATGTGGAGTCATGAAGCCCCCTTGGGAAAACAATTTCAGCAATTCTATTCTAGGTATGTATAAACCCAAGAAAACATACAGAAAAACCTGACTGTGTGCAGCACATTATTCAAGAGATCCAAAGCATATACACACCCTAATGCCCGACATCTGATGAACAGATAAATTGTATATCTATAAACTGGAGACCATAGTGCCACTAAATGAGTAAATGTAAAGGAATTCCACACTAGGATGTAGCTAAGTGCTAGAATGCTTGCAGAGCATGCCTGATGTCCTGAATTTAAACTCCAGCACCATCAACACAGAACTGAGAACTCAGTTACAACTTGTCGAAGGAGCAAGCTAAATTTTTGTATAGTCCTATTTATGTCAGCTGTCTAGAACAGACTGATCCCATATACAACTGGACCCGTGCCTTCAAAGGATCTGGGGATAGACTCATGACAACAGGGGCAGCTTAACAGCATGGGAGTGGGAATCTTTTAGAGGTGATAAAATGTAAAATGAGCAATAATAATGGCATTAATTTAGATTAGTCTAAAGCCACTTTAACAAAGTACATTTTTACAGTAAGGTATATTCTTAATTAAATAATTCACTGGGTCTTTTTTTTTTTTTTTTTAAAGTATCAGTCTTAAACAGTTTTATCACCACAGAGAAGGCTGTCTTTTTAGCTCTTCCCTTTCCATCTTCCATTGCTCCCCACCCAAAGGAACTGATAATGTACTCTTCCTAGCTCAACAGATTTCCCTTAGTCTAGGCATGCTATGTGACTTCAGTCACTTAGCTGATCATTGTCAAAATCCATCCATGTGAGATGGACTAACTCACCTCATGTCCCATGGGACAGCTACCCCACCTATTGTCTAAGCATGGGTAGCTTAGACTGTTATGAGGAACACAAGTGAGCACTTGGTCAGAGCTGTTCCCATCCCCTTAGATGTATCAAAAGAGTGGGCCCAATAGCTCATAGTGTACTGTTTATACTGTGATGCTCCCTGTGCAGCACCGAAAGGGTGGGACCTCTCCATCTCATCTGCACTTGCACTCACCTAACTTCATGCTAACTTCCTAGAATGTGTAAGGTGGCTATTTCTGTTTCTTAGAAGTACAAGTGGGAGACATCTAGAGAGTTTGAACCTCTGATTTCCTACCAAGGATTCTCGTGATTCTCATGGATAGTTATGAGGGGACTGCTGTGATGCCAAGTGTGGCAAGGCCACCAGCTAGGGATCAGGTATAGCCTGCCCAAAGTCTCATGAGTGCATGCAAATGGAAGACTGCCCTCCAGTAGGACAGACAGAGGAAGCCCAAACAAGTTAATGGCCATGGACTCAATTAGCACTGGCCTTGTAGGAGAGCCTGCTTTTCTGTGACTAGGATGTTCTCTGCACAACCCTGGGAGTCAGAGCACTGTGAGAAGTGAGCAAACCTGCTCTAGGAACCAATGTGGTGGGAGGTACTGGATGAATAGAAAAGAGGACATGCATAATTAAAAAGAAAAGAGATTGGACAAGTGGCTTGGGACACCCATGCTGCTAGATGGGGTCATAAGTAGCACTCCCTGTCCAGGAAGGGATCCTGAAGGCCAGAAAGGCCAGAGGGAACCGGGGAACCGATGACAAGAGGGCCATACACCCCACTTCTGCTCAAAGCAACCCAGACACTTCTAATTCTTGGAGTCCATCTTCTTGGCTATACAGCTATGTTGGTCCTGCTGGGGTACCTGCTGCCCCCCCCTCTCTCTCTCTCTCTCTGTGTGTGTGTGTGTGTGTGTGTGTGTGTGTGTGTGTGTGTGTGTGTGTGGTGTTTCGGCTGTTCTGCATTTTCTGTGATCTTTGTAACTAAACTTGAATCCTGACCACCCTTGCTATGTCCCAGCAATCTGAAGGAAGAAAGAATCTCAGCAGTGCACATTGCAGTGGTTTGGACAAACAGCAAGAGTGCAAGTCAACATCGAGGAATTATTTTTACTGTAGTGGCTATTCTCCTGAGACCCATTCTTCCTGTGTTTAACCTCTCATTCCAAGGGCTGGAAAGAAATACACGTTGAAACCCCATCCTCACGCACTGTGTAAATTCACAGCCAAACCCAGGCACCGGGACTCTTCTGAAAAGACTAGATCTCCCTGTAACTGATTATTTAGATTTGTAGCTGAACCTACTCCCTTGTAATTAAATACATGCACTCCAAGAACCACATAATGAGGCACCATACAGTAAATACATGTGGTTTCCGTGGGAAAGAAACTGTACCCAGCAGCTAATCTGTAACCATGGACCACATTAACTAGCATCATAGGAACGAGTCTCATAATGAGAAGTTCCTTCTGACCTCTCTGCCCTTCTTCATCCACCAAACAAATAAAAAATAAAATCTCAAAGATAATCTTACCACATACAAAACTGTCTGGCAGCACTGAGAAAATGCTTTGGCCCTTCAGTGACTCTGGATGGGCACAGGTGGCTGTCACAAATGCCTGTAGCATCCTGCCCATTAGCCATGGGGGCAGCCACTTGAGCTGGCAGTCACACAGAAAGCTCTCACTGCTGATGTGGCTGAAAGAGAAACAAGAGGTGGACACTTACCATGTGCCCATTAAGGAAGGGGGCTCCCTTACACAAAGAGCAAAATACTGTAACCAATCAGCTTAGAAGTCAGGACATCAAGCTACAAAGGGAATGTTTTTCCTCATGGTTCCTCCAGTGACTGGGAACAGCTCATGCAACATCCCTGCAGATTCAAATGGAGTAAGGGCAGAATTCAAGATGTCTAACAAGCCCCCAGGAGATACCAAGAATGCTTCTTCGAAGACCACAGCAGCACCTTGTGAGTTTACCTCTGTCCTAGGAGGGCCAAAGCTCCTGTCGCCCTGGGGATGCCTTCTAACCTGCTGTGAACATAGATGAATCCCGCATGGGAAGAGCACACTGCCCACCAGTGGCTCACCACATTTCTGATAAGCTGTGTTGAATGTCCAAACTGAAGAAGACTTTAAATTCTGCAACAAACCCTAAGAAATCTTTTCCTGTGTGGCTGTTATCTTTTTATTTGGAAAAACTGTAAATGTTTCTAACTTCAAACTCAAGCCTCACCAGCACACCTTCTTGCCAGAGTTTACCATAACACCAGTATTGCTGGGGAGGGCAAAAATTTGGATCCACCTCTAGCACAGTGCTTGGAAGTTAACTGCTGCTGCCCAGCAGTCATGAGACCACTCAAGTTTGGTTTTGTGAGGCTCCAACCAAAACAGAGAACGTTTTCATTTTCAAGCAACTGGTGTTATACTTCCAAACACAGAAATCAGAATGGCCATCTGAGCGGACATTCCTTCTCCAAGAGTCATTCAGATAAGTCACCCAGAGTCTAGCTGCCTGGATCCTCAAAGACCTGGAGTCTTGAGTTAAAGAGTGACACTAGCCCACAGCCAAGGACCAGAAGACAGTAAATGTGTGGGCTTCCCAGCATGAACTGCCTGGTGGGTACATGGTGACAAAGGGGGCAGCCCCAAGCATATCTTATTCTTACACCAACAAATGAACTAGTTTCCTGTTTTCTGTCTCTTTCCTGATGTCTGATGGACTAGTAAATAGCAAGGAGGAATAAATACATCCCATGGGTGACCACATAGAGTAAAGTCTTCCTTCAGCCTCTCCAGTTCACTTGAGGAAATATTTTTCCAAAGACTCAACTCATTTATCTCAAAGCATTAAAATAGGGATGCTGGTCCCTCTTGGACAACAGTACCAGAATGATGTTTAACATTTTCATTTGATGGGCAGGCATTCTGCTGAGAGATATCTGAGGGCTGTCCTGCTAAGGAGCTACTGTAATGGCAGAAGTCCATCAGCACTACCCATGATAAAGTGACCCACAAGGAGGCAAGAGTCACAGGAATGAGCCCTATGTGGTAGTGGTCTGGCTGTGTCAGGCCAGGTGAAGGACCAGAGGGAACTTCTGACTATCAAAAAGATACTTGGGTGTGGTAGAGTACAATAGATAGGAAAAGGCCTAGAGACAGGCTAGGCTGTTGCTGGGAGACAGGACAGGGATATATGTAAGTTTATTAAAGAATCAGGTTTGGGACCACATTCAGTACATCTGCTGGGCTCAGCGCTATGGTCTTTAGTGAAGCCTGTGCCAGGGTAGAGGCCAGGCTAGACCCAGAAAAACCTTGGTCACCAGGAATGGGAAGGTCTGCATAAGCCATGAGTTGGAGGGCCAGAAAACACAGGAGTGATTGGAGTCAGGCACCAGTGGGAACACTAGGCTCCTGGCCCACCATGGCATCCATAGTTAGAGGTGAAGGCGAGACAGATTGGATGGTGGGACCATGAGCTTCCCCAGGCCCTACAGGTTCCAGTCATTTTGTCACTCAGGCAAAACTTCTCTGCCACCACTAATAGGCAGTGTTTTCCACAGCTCATGCCTTCAATCAGTCCAGTTCTTCACTGGCTTACATAGTGCATTTTCAGGGCTCCAACTCAAAGCATGTTTCTAATCATTGCTTGTGAAATCTACCCAAAGGCTGACTAAGGGCACAGAATAACCTGCTGTGATCTGATGGAGAAGAAAATGACCAAAGTGAACCTCTTTCTCCAATCACAGGACTGGGCCCAGGGCCAGCCATGGTTTGAGAACATTGGCAGTTGAAGGGAAACCAGACCAAGGCTGAGCCTCCAGAATTAGGCCATAGCCATCTTGCTCATATTCCAACAAACTCCTTCAGGAAACCCATCTCAAATATAAATTCTAACCTAAAAGACAAAACTGATATACTTTAAAAGATGACGATCCATTTTATAGAAGAGATTTTCTCTTTACATATCAGAACAGCATTTAGTAGACAGACTCTGGCCTTCAGGCCACTAGATGTTCCTGCTGGTGTGCCTTTAGCAGGACACAGCTGCACCCATTTGTCTGTGTATTATTGCTGCTGTCTGCTGTAATAACACATCTGAATAGTCATGACCCAGCCCCTATGACCCAAAAAAGTCCAAAATGTTTACTATGTCAGCATTTCAGCAAAAGACTTGCCACCCCTATCCAGAGTTAGGCCCCACGAGGCATGTTTCTTTTAAAGACAACTTAGATCTAATCTGTAAATGACCAGAGCTATTACACAGAGTGAACACAATGCAACTTTAGGGCTTGCTTATTCTCAGTCTCCACTCATGTCAACGAGGGCATGGATTCCCAGGTACTCACAGCTCTTTAAGATTCTTCATCTTTGCAAAGGCATCAAACTGGACAGACCTGATTGCATTCTCTCCAAGGTTCCTGAAATAGAACACAAACATTGGTGTATAGGAACTGTGGGCACCTGTCAAGTGTGTGGCAAGGAAGGACACTCAAGGATTTTCCAGGCCAGCCCTGGTTCACAGGTAACCCCCACAAGAGCTGCCCATACCCCATGTGCCAGATCTGTTAGGAGTGCTTCTCAGTTCTCATGTTTATGCAAGCACATATGATGACTTGGGGACCAAGCCAACCATAAGAGTAGCCTTGAAGCTAGGTGGAAAGCTGAGAAAAAAAATTTTTGCTCAGCAGAATAAAGGATGACCTTGATTCAGAGACTAAAACTAAGAGCCAGGCAATAGAGGCATCAACTCCCAACAACAGTATGAACATCTCAGGACTAGTGCTGCCTACTTCCTTCCAAGGTCCCTGAGGCAAGCATCCCAGTAGGAAAACTCCCAGCATGTGCTAGGAATGGCTGAGCTGCTAAAGGGGACAGGTGTTGACTGGCTTTGCCAGGATAATGTATCCTTATCAAAGCAGCAAGAGCTCAGGGACCCTTCAAGGAGTCTGATGCAGGGTGATGTAGTCCAGCAGGTGGGAGGGAGGTATTTGTTCAAATACCAATTGCGTTAATTAGGAGCACACCAGCAGACTACATGCTCTAGGAGCGTTCCTGGCATAGGGAAAATAAAGGCCAAAGTTGAAGCTGACTTATAATGAGAAGGGAACAGATGGTGTTTCCAAACAGACTGTTTCTTGGTTTACAAAGAAGTGATTAAATTGCCAGCAGACTTCCCCAGCAGCCATGTTTGGCAGGCCTGTGGGGTGGGCAGGGTCTGGCATGATACTTACAGGTGTTCCAGGCCTTCCAGCCCTGAGAATGCTCTCTTAGCCACAGATTTGATCTTGTTTCCAAACAGAGTTCTGTAGTTTCCAAACATCCAGGCCCAGAGTAGGCAGGAGTAGGGACCAAGGAGCATTAGAAAAAGAAAACACACCATTAGGGCAGTGCTACCTGACCAGTGTCTGAGAGAGACGGATGCAATGCTGACCTGTGAAGGGATTACATAAGGCTGCAGTACACAGGCCATCCACTCTAAAATAAAATACCTCTAGCGTTACTACAATTTCATGCTGATGATAGGCTGGAATTGCATGTTCCACTCAGTCTCAAGAGACCCCTTGTAGTGTCAAGTGAAAATCACCATGACCAGGCCAGGCTGTCTGTCCTAGGACCACCCAAGGGGGTAGGAAGTTTGTTAAGGAAAAACAGGCTGGTTACTGTTTTAGTGAGAGATGTAGAGTCAGAAGGCAGTGTAAACTAGTACTAAAATCTGCATGCACTGCATTGTGGGCATAAAGGGTCCCAAGCAACCAGAAGAGAACAGGAAGATGGGCATCCATCCAGATGACCCCATAGCTCTTTGCATCTGTTATGTACTATAGTGGCCAGGATGCAGCTGTCATGTGCTTTATCCTTGCCCTTAGGGCCTGGAGAAGACGGCTTGTACTCTGGCTTCTTGAACAAGAGCCCCAGAATTTAACTGTAGTAGACTTGAAGTTCATTAAACCCCAGGTAGTTAGGGGTGTCACAGTCAACTTTCCAGGTAAATAAAGTCCATACCCTTGGGTTTCTGAGCACAGGGCAGGGCTTGTGCAGCTCTAACCCTGGCCTTGACAGTAAGTATTCAGTTAATATACACAGGGTGTTCCTCTTACTGGGTATGGAGCTCAGAGCTCCCACCTAAGGGAGACCCTAGAGTGCACTGGACAATTACATGCAAAGTTCCTTCCTTTGTTATTGAGGACTCTAATATCAGAGAGGACAATTGAAGTGATGCTTGTTATTCGCTCTGCCCATTCAATGTTAATGTCTTCAGGATTTTTATACCTAGGAAATGTCACAACCCGCAAGGCCAGACAGCAGTGTATACGTGGACAGAGGAACAAGGCCCTGGACAAAGCTCAACTCTTCCCAAGAGAGAGGTATTTCTTGTTGAAGATCCTAGCAAGAACCAGGAAAGGATACGATCTGGACTAGAAGTTGGCCATCCTCCACCTACTTAAGACTGAGACTGGCCTCCACAAGGGAGCACCAGTAACAACCTGCCACTGGAAACTAATGAATGGTGATGTGATGCCTGCAAAACCCAAACTGCATCATGGCCTAGCCATCACCCACTGTGTGGCCCTGAACTTAAGGCTCAGAAGGGACAGTATGGGGCAAAAACAGGGCTGGCCTACAGGACCAATGGCTTACATGCCAGAACAGACTCAAACAGTTCAATGAACACAAAGGTGCCAAGAGCCACCTGCCCCCAAGGGCATCACCAAACCACACCACAAGTCTTCATTAGAGATAGATTCCTCCCCCGGGGGCTCCAGAGGCAGTTCAGCCTTTAGACAAAGCTTTATAGGATGAAGGGCAAACAGACAATGACCCCTGTACCTTTTCCTTCTCTCACGGGCAATCTGTGTGAACACGAAAACAATCTCATACTGAAAGCACTTCCACAACTCTTGATCTGGACTTCTTACTATAAATAAATCAAACGCCCAGAAACCCAGTGACCATGTTCACTCTGGCTCCTTAGCCACAAAACTAGCAGCAATTAACAGCTCATGGGGCCTGAACCCCAAATGTGACTGTGAGACTGCCAATCCCTGCACTTACTCAGATCCCCACAAGCCAGGGTACCATGTGCTCCAGGTCCTAGTAAAAACAAACTGAGCTGTTTAGTGAAATCTCTCATAAACTAGATCTAGGAAAATGCTGTGCCTTATTTCATCCATTAAATATTAGTCACGTTGACCTCTTTTACGGTGAAAGCAGCTGTTATTTCTAATGGTGACAACAGCAATAAAACAAATTCTCAATTACACAGTGCCAATCACTCTGCTGATATAGGCTGAAATACACCCTGACCTCTCAGCAGACATCTGGGGGTACTGTGGGGCTGGGCTCTCAAGCTAGCAGATGCTAATGGATCCCTGGACTGGAAGGATGCTCCAAGGAAGAGATGGCTAGTCTGACCTCCCCAGTTAGGATCAGACTAGTGACCTCGAATGTCACTTTTTAAACCTTCTTACACATCTGGCCAGCCCAGTCAAAGGCTCGCAAAGGCCATTTCAGTGCTGGCTAAAGCAACCACAAAGGTACTATGGTATGTGCAGGTTGAAGGAACGTGTCATGGTAGGCCTTGTACTCTTGTTCTTGGAAGGAGCCATGGTATGGACAAGCCTTTCTCCTAATGTGGAGTGCCCACCTAGGCAGAAGGCCGAGGTCCCACTTGAGTACACTCCACATGGTTTCATCATGTATACCCTACATAGAACACCCTCTTCCCTGCTGAGCAAAGCCAGAGGTGGAACTGGAGCTGGGGTGCAGCGCTGTACTGTTTCTCCTACACAAGTCACTAGAGCACTTCTCCTGTGAGGCCCAGAAATGCCCACTCTCTCACAAGCTGGCTGTGGGCAGGCCCTCAGCATCAGAACTCCAGAGCCATTCTGAAGCTTGGGCAAGGGAATGAGTACACCAGTTCCATATTCAGATATACAAAGCAGAACCTGCTACCTACCAGGCCTTGGGCTCAGCCATTCACTTGTCTCTCCTGAGCTCCAAAGGTTGCATAATGGAGCCTGCCCTCGTGAGATCATCAGCAACCTCACAGCCTACCACAGCAACTGGCAAATTCTAGGGCAGGGCAAAAGTTCCCCAGATTGAATTCTTACTAGTGCTCTTGGTAATGGCTGCTTTTACTTGAGATTATAATTAACAACAAAGATACTGACAAGTGCCTCAAAACTATCAAGTTACTCAAAGAGATTTCACACATTTTCTAGAAACTGAGGAAGACAGCAACACCCTTCTGTGCGGAGGACAAAACGTTCAGGTGTCTTCAGATGGGCTGTGAATGGCACCAAAACCAGCAGCCTTAAGAAGCACCACCTGTGAAAACACTAAGACTGAGAGTGGCCTGTGAGCGGCTCTGGAGCCCTCACACCGGTCCTCAGCTTCTTCCCTGCACACGGCAGAAGGTTCCCTGCTGTCTGTCCTCTGTGGGCCCAGGACAGAGAGGTCCAGGGGAGCTGCAAGAGTGCATCCTCCAACTCCAAGAGCTTGCAGAACTACACACTCCGAAATACTTACAGTTTGCTGAGGTTGTCGAGGCCCATGAAGGCACCACTGGTATCTTCGATTGTCCCTGAGATCTCATTATGGTCCAGGTCCCTGAGAAGACAGAAGACAAGTTCACCTTCCCTCTTGAGCTATGGCTTCGTTCTTCACTGTGAAGGAAGACCAGCCCCCACCCAGGCTTTTACCAAGAGGCCTAACACATCTAGGTGCACCTCAGAGGGCCCAACATTATATACTGCCATGACAAGTGTGGCCAGACAAAGTCCTTTTGCACACTGTGCAGTGTGGCCTTGCTTCTGCTTCCAGCAAAGCTAGCACACCCATCAAATACTCTAGCTGGCTGCAGGGGGAAAATAGTAGAGACAGCAGCAGAAGAAGCCAGCTTTGCACCCCCACCTACACAAAGTAGACTTCTGGCTCGAACCATTTCTAACAGTTCCTGCCTACTCTTCTATTCCTACAGTCCTCTCTCTGGGCTCAACCAGGACACAGGAAGGCATGTGGAAGAAAGAGATGGCATGAACTGGGCTCTGCCCTGGTATTCCTTCAGGCCAGGCTGTAAGTTGGGGCCGGCACCCTGCTCCTCATGAGGCCTATGCAGCACTGGACTCTGAGCCAGAGCAGACATCTGGATGCTGAGTCAGTCTTTTGACCCACTTGCCAGGAAGGGAAAAATAAGGCCAACTCCTCGGCTCCAGGCTGCCTGGATAAGGTTAGTACTACCACTTCCTCCCTCAGCCTCTAAGAGCAGGTCACAGTGCCCAGTGACACACCACACCTGTCAGCCTCTAAGAGCAGGTCACAGTGCCCAGTGACACACCACACCTGTCAGCCAGACCCCTACTCTCACATTTTGTTCTTTCCAGATTTTCACAGCACATCCCTTTCTAGAATCCTTGCAGATATGACCAAGAACAGAAAGGGATGCAGCTCCTGGCTCAGGGAAGCTGGAAAGTCACTGCCAGTTGGGAGTGGAGCTGGGACGCAAGTGCAATACGTTCGCTGTGACCTTGACTTTCCAGTATGAAGCTAAGAGAATGTGCTGCTGTAAGGGACCGCCCCTTCAACGAGCCCCACCCTGCCATCCCATCCTCACATTGAGTACAGCAGGGCCCAGGCTTTGTGTGCCTATCTTCCTGCTCCAGGCCTTGCCTGCCAAAGTCTCCCTCTCTTTCTGGCCAGTTCAGCCTGAATGTTTCTGGCCTTTCTGTTCAGGCCTCTCAAGGGCTCACAGACTGACCTCGGCTTGAATAACTTGGCACTAACTGTCATACTCCCCAGCAGTGACTCACTGCTACAGCCCACTCTTCCAGGGTTAAGTGCAGAGGCCTTCCTCCAAGCATATGACAGGCACACTCTCCAGTAGAGACCGTGCTGGAGAAGGAGGCTGCTGAAGCTGCTCCCCCTGTCTGTTGAGAGCCCCATGCCCTTCTGGGAGTTTTAGGTTCAGGGCTGCTAGGAATCTGCCTAACGTTTATAACAAAAATTCCATGAAAAGTCCCAGAAAAGCACCCTTAGCATCTTCTAGCAGCCTCACCCAACTGGACGTGTTAAAGGACATGGCATTCTCACTTTTTCTTTTTTACTCCCTAATGAGGCCCAAGCAAGGACACAGGACTCCATTTCTAACTCTCTCTTGAGTCTAGATCCAGTGAAGAGCTTCAGGTAACAGGAAAGTGACCATGGAACTGACTTGGAGAAGGAAATACATAGAAGCCAGGCCTGGGGATATGGCTCAGCAAAGAGAACACACCTATCACTCAACGACCCGGGGTTTGATCTATAGCAAGAGGAGAAAAAAAATTCTCAAAATTTACAATCAGGCTCACATACTTGTAATTCTAGTGCTTTAGGGCTTTAAAGACAGCCACAAGTCCAAGGCTAGCCTTGGTTATAAGAGGTTGAGACTAGCCTGAACTACAGATATCCTGTCTTAAGAAGTAAATGGACAGAATGACCACCTTCCCTGTTCAAAAAGAAAAATATGGAAGAAGTCACAGACAGGGTTGGGGATTTAGCTTAATGGCAGAGCACTTGCTTAGCAAGTTCAAGGCCCTAGGTTCAGTCCCCAGCTCCAGGAAAAAAAAGTCACAGCCAGAAGACTGGAGAAGAGATGCACAGGACTGTCTGGACGCTGCTACAGGTATCCTATACAGGCATACTTTTCTAGACCTGCCCACCCTGACCTGCTGAATGTGCTGAGAATTACTAATGATAGAAATGTTTAAAGAGTTCTCATCCCTCTATAGGCACCATCCTGGGAAAGAAAAGATTTTTCTGTTCAATGGTTATTTTTTGGTCAATGATATAAAAGTTTGAGCCCATGTTCCCATAGCAGACCAGCTTTGGGTCCAATTCTGACTGGAAGCCAGCAAGAAGAATCTCAACAAAGTAGGGGCTTTGCTGCCTGCTCTCCCACCTGTGTACCCTTCATTCTGTCACCCTCAAAAGCAAAATCCTTACAAGACCCGCAGACTCTTGAGTCCCTTGAAGGCACCCTCAGCAATGTGGCTGATGGCATTGTGGCTAAGGCGCAGGATACTGAGGCTGCTCAACTCAGCCAGACTTTCCTCATCCAGCCGTGTGAGGTTGTTGAAGGACAGAATCCTGAGGAAGAGAAGAGGAAGACAAATGTCACCAATGAGCTATATGGATGCCCTCTTCTCTTGAGCAGTCATGCCACAACTGGGCTGACCTCACTGGAAAGGGGATACTTAAGCAATTCCAATGGAATCCGGAGTAAAAGTGGCCACACAAAAAGAAACCCATCAGTCAACATTCATCTAGTCCGATAACTAAATGATTATGCACGCCATGAGACTAGTGCCACACAACTGAGAACTACTTCTTACATACACTTTAGACACCTGTCATACAACCCAAATCTCAAGGCTCCAAGCCCCTCCATTGGGCTTGGTTCAGGCAATGAAAGAGCCCTCGTGGCAGTGAACAGAAATCTGGAAGGGTACTTCACTGAGCAAGGATGCCACAGCTACACTCTCTGTACCTGCCAGCAGAGGGCATAGTGAGCCACTGCCTGGGACAACCAAACCAAGACCTCTTCTCTTAGCAAGATATAAGACCTTGACACAGAAGGCCTGGTTGTTATACGCCTCAACAGGAATCTTGCCTCTGTGTTGGAATCCCCAGCTCTACTGCAGGTGCTACACAGCACTGAATTGGTTATGTGACACAATAGCTATCTACAGTTGGAAAGTTAAGTCAGGACTGACTGGTACAAAAAGAAGCAAAATTAATTGATTGAAGATTAATGCGCATTTAAAGGTAGCAGTGAACACTACTATTCTCTCTCAGAGAAATAAGTCATGGGTCTATCAATAGCAGGAGACCAAAATATCATCCTCACCTGCAATTAAAGCATTTGGCTTAAAAGGAAGGCCAAGAATATACTGGAAAGCAATGCTACATGTGGCTAAGGCTTTCTAATATGGAACTAGTCCAGTACACTTGAGTGAACATTCCCTTTCTTTAAATGGCACAAGAGACAATGTCACGTTGCCAGGCAGAAGCAGGAAAGGGGAACTCAAGGGTTTGCCTTTCCATGTGTCCCCAATTCCAGGGGCTCAAAACACTTTCTGATGTGTTCCAGAGGACTGTCCTTACTTGGGGACTAGATTGAATACCTACAAGGACTCTCCCTTCCCAAAACTCCTAGCCTCCAACAGAAAAACCACATGTCAAGGGCTGGTCAAAGCCACTCAGTACCATAGGCAGTGGTCAACAGCAGCTTTTCTGGGTAGCAAGACGCTAAACCCAAAGAATGAACACTAACACAGAATCTAAGTGCAACGAATACAAAGAAAGGGGCAGGCCTACGGCCTTTTACAAAAGATAGGGACTAGCTAACTTATGGACTCCAATTAAGTGTGGAGTATAAGAGACATGTACACTGAGGGTGATATTATCAAGAATAGAGATGACCAGAGGAAGACACAAGCTATGAAAGGCAGCATCAGGTTCAAGTGTCTCTACATATGCCTGGTGAAGTCAAAAGACATCAGAGAGGCTGAGTAGGGTGTGGCATTCCTACCTACCAATCACTTGGTTTAGTGAATCAATCTTTTCCTATAGCCAAGCCTAGTGAAACAAGGTAAAAAGAGAGAGGGTAAAAACTTTCTGAATCTCTCAAATATAAACCTACTGAAGTACAAGGCATGTATTAAGCTGAGAGGACTCCTCAACCGGGGGATGGGGGGGGGGTGGGGGGGCGGACACAAAGGGGCACACACAATGTCTGCTGAGTCTTTGGCTCTGGCACTATAGTGTGTCTTCTGTGAGGGGATGCCTAGGCCACATGCTCCCCATCAGAGGAGTCTGTCACTACCATCCTCAGGAGCAAAGGAACAACCTGGGACCCTGTCTGGGAACTTCCCAAAAGAACCTAAAGGGTGCCTCATCTCTACACATCCACCACTGGGCATTAGGACACAAATGGGGCAGGAACGAGCCCAGTGCCCTGAGAAACTGTCTGAGGAAAGGATGGTGAGACCCCACAGCTAAACAAACCCTCCCCACATCAGCATGTCACCTTCTTTCAGTTCCACTGTCCTACTCAAACATGACTTCTTCACTCCAGAAATACATAGGAACTCAAAAGGGCTGTGATGACAACATCTAGGTTTCTGTTCCCTGGCATGTCATTCCTGTCTCTAAGCCTAAGGCCTAGGGGGCAGTGGCTGTCTTGTGTGGGTCTTCCTTCCTGAACAGATCACCAGGCACCCTGCCTCTGGGCTGCCTCCTCATCTGTGGGGTGAGTCAGGCCAGTGGTTCCTTGAGGTCTTGAGGCTTCCAGAGTACTGTGAGTAACCACTGCCCCAGGCTTACAGCTCATGCAGCTTCTGACAGAAGCTCCAGCCATCGCGCTGAATTCGAGAGATGGAGTTGTTGCTGAGGTGCAGCTGGTGCAGGCCTGTGAGGCCATAGAGGGAGCCGCTGTTCACTTCCACCAGGCTGTTGTACTCCAGGTGCCTGCAGAGACGGACACACACAGGATGAAGAGACTGGCACTCCCTCGCCACACAGTCAGCAAATAGGAGGCCAGTCTATTATCAGAAGTGGTCGTTAGCACAGAGAAGGTAACAGAACAGAGAAGTATGCACATTTTGTTCCACATTCAGGATCAGAGAAGAAGTTTAAGCAACCAGAACTTGCTTTTGTCTATCTGATTTTCTCCCACTGCTCAAAGCAGTGGGAGGCAGAGACAGGTGGATCTCTGTGAGTTCAAGGCCAGCCTGGTCTACCAAGTGAATTCCAGGACTGATACACAGAGAAACCCTGTCTTGAAAAACAAAACAAAACAAAAAAAAAAAAAAAAAAAAGGAGAGGGAGGGAAGGAGAGGGGGAGAGAGAGAGAGAGACATATACACATACGGGGAGGGGGGGATCCTAAGAAATGCATCAACCCTCATTTGCACAGACTTACTCAACATAAAAACCAACTGGCAGGGTAATCAGTTTTCCTCTGAGAAAGTGATCTCAGCAAGTGACCATTTAGATTTCAAATTTGCAAGTGAACACAGGAAACTGACATCCAGTTAATCAGAAGTGGAGAGTGTAAAACAGCAAGGAGTGGGCCAGCAGACTCCTCCTATGCGTGCAACAGAGAGTGGGTGTGTATGGGAAGGGGTGGGCAGTGGGAGATGTTTCTGATGAGAATGGGCAACACACTGGTGGCTGTGGGCCCAGGCTTCCGGCCTCGGTTCCAGCTACAAAGATAATAGCACAAGTATAGGCTGTGATGTAATTTGCATGGGAAGTAGGGAGTATGGGACATGGCCAGCTAAACCAATGAAAGGCACAGGTAAAGACAGTGGTACAGCTGTGTACATCTGGAAGAAGCCATTGCCAAACCTGAAAACCAGACAGAGATGGTAAAAAGTGATGGCCTTGTGGAAAACAAACTTGGGGAAGGGGGGCACCACCTTTACTGCCAGCTGTGCAGATTCAAACAATTGTAGAGGTTAAAATCAGAAGGTCAGTAATTGCTTCTCTGCTGTTCTTTTTCACTATTCTGGCAGCAGACAGCTCTGCTGCTGCACACATCTGGCTGGAAATCCCCCTGATAAAAGCTGCACATCTGCACTCAGTGTCTTGATTAGCTCACAAGACAGGAATAAATCTCCCAAGATGAACTATACATTTTGGTTCACCTGCACATCAAGAAAGAGCACTGACACAGCATGAGGAAGGAAAGGACTTCCTATAAGATGTGGGAGTGGAGAGGATGTGGGGAGGGAATCACTCTGCACTCAGGTTCGTGGAGGAAGTGGGGGTAGAGAGTAGGCCCAGCAGACTGGTGCAGTCCATCTTCCACTTCCTTAGCTGGCCATATATCCACCAAAAACTCCTCCTACCTTGCAGGGAAAATGTGAGGTTTGGTCCATTGTGCAGGAAAAGGTCCAAAGAGCAGGAGACTGGGTACAGCTAGCTACCGCTCAGCTGAATCAACACTCAGCCCATGCCCATGTCCTCCCAGAGCCCAGGACAGATGCCCACACTTACAGCACATGCATCTTAGAAAGCCCCCAGAAGGCACCATCTGTCAGCTTGCTGATGTTGTTTCGTTGAAGCTTTAGCACCTCCAAGCTGTCGAGCCCCTGGAACGTGAGACCCTCAATCAGCCGAATCCGATTCCGATTCAGGTCCCTATGGAGATGAAGCCATCATGTCAGAACATCCCTCCCATGTACACATCTAGCCTGCACCATTCCCAGAAGTTCAAACAAGTTTTTGAGTCAATGGGGAAACTCTGGAGGAGTCATCTTAGGAGAACCAAAGTTACACCTCAGCTGGCATACTGACACCACTGTCAGCTAGCTCTGTGTTGGCCCGATACCATGGAAGTATAGATACCCACATTTCTCCCCTGAAAACAGTCACCATTCACGATTCTATAGCAGGTCCTGGGCATGACTCAGGAGATATATTCCCTTAGCTGAGGTGCTCAACAACAGAAATCCCTACCAGATGCTTCAACCCAAGAAAATCCTAACCACTAGGTATCAAATAACAGCAAACCTTCCAAAACTCTGGGTATCTGATAGAACTCCATACAATGGAGAGAAGTGACTCCTTATGGAGAAGTAGGGGGTGGGAACACATACTCTTGGCCCCTAGTCCTACCAGAACCTTAGTTGACCAAGAGAGAAGAGAAATCTAGGTCAGCTGGATCCCATTAGCAACCCGGGGAAAGGTGGGAGAACACAGCACTAATTAGGAAGCCCTTGGTTTTCCCCAAATATTTCTGCAGTGTCTCATGACCCTGCATCACACACAGCATCTTCAGCTTCTTATACTGAAAAGAGCAAAGCTGTGCTCCAGCACTCGGGGCGGGGGAGGGGCATGGAAGTGTGAGGACAGGGTGCACTTCACCTTGTGCCAGCCTGACCTGCTTTACTCTGTTTAAACCAAATTCTGAATCTTGGCTTATTTTCCTGAAATATACTCTTCTGCTAAAAGGAAGACACAGAAAAAACAAAGAAACAGAGTTGAAAAACCTTGCACTGACTAGAGAATTTTGGCTAATCTAAGTTTTCTAGCAACCTTTTGCTATTTATATTATCTGGAAAGACACACAAGTCCATTCTTTTATAGGCAAACAAACCAGTTAACCTTCTAAAGCTTAGGAATGAAGGAGAGGTGGCTGCCTCTGATGAGTGAGCTTTGTACCAAACAATTCAGGAAGGTACAGATGCCTTTATGTCCAAGGCACGGACGCCCTTGGCACCTTAAGCTTCGCTAAAGCCACTGAGATAAGATTGAAACTGAGGGGAGAGTAGGGTGCGTGCCTGTATTCCCTGCACTGGGAAGGTTGGGGCAGGAGGCTCAGGACTTCAGAGAGGGACAGCCATCATGGCAGGAGTTGGACTGCATTTCAGAGGCAGTGTTAGGGAGACAAGCATGCACATGTGAGGCTTTTCCTAGGCCATCTGAAGCAGCCTGCTGACACCAGAGCCAGCTCCTAATTTGCTTTTATTAGGTGTGGCGGTAGGGTCATAAATGATAGTTTATGCAGAGCTTTACCAAGGGCAGTGTGGAAGGGGTGGCGATTGGTACAGGGTCCTTGGGGAAATCTGGCCCCCATAAAGTTTGGCTAACCTTAATTAAAGTGCAGGTTTCTGTACTCACAGTTGTGTCAGCCTGGGTAGCTTGAATGCTTTCACAGGAAGCTGGGTGATCCTGTTTTTGCTCAGACGGAGAGTCAGCAGTGACCGTGACAGACCATCAAATGCTCCAGACTCCAGGCTGCTGATGCGGTTGCTTGCCAAGTTGCTGGAATGATTCAGAAGAAAAAATGTAGTGGCAGTAGGAGCCCTTCTTCACTCCTTACAGCACCAAACCCAGCCGGGTCTGCTAGGAAATGTGCTAAGACACACCCAGAGGGACAGAGCTCCACTGAGTTGTTTATCATCTCAAGCCCATCCCAAGTTGAAGACAGGGGACCTGGGAATGCTGGTAGCAGACAGTCTGATGAAGAGTAGACATTGAGGCAGGCCTTGCTTCAGCACACAGCATATTGTGCTTATGCTGGTGGGAACAACACTAACCTTCACCCACACCAGCTGCACAGCATGAGGCCTGCCTCAAACGAACCTGTGGGACTCCTTCACCACCAACTAGTTCAGACTGACACAAAAGCCCTAAAAGTAAAAAGTTGATTGGGAGGCAAGGTCAGTGGGTTTTACACTTTGGAGAAACAGCCTTTATTTAATCTTGAAGTGGGTCTGACTGTATGATCTGCATAATGAAAATGTGCAAACCATTCATTTAAATATTTCTAACACCTTCAAGAAGTACTTAGAGACCTCTGTGAGTCCTTCAGAAAACAAGAGATACATCTTCACAGGGCTACATGTTGTTCATGTCGGGGAGCCTCCTCCGACCAAACAGCAGGAGACTCTCAAAATACACCGCAATATACAACTCAGATGCAAGAATCTCACAGAACAAATTCTACCAAGTAGTAAAAACACAACACAGAGCCGAGAGGGCCACTCCACACCTCTCTTCCTGCCTTCCCCAGACAAAGTCCTAAGTGAAAATGAGACAGACAAGAGGGAATCTTCAACCAAAATGGGGTGCCAAAAGGGAGTGAAGCACTTCTGTTCCCGCCATCAGGCAGCAGCCCAGAGCAGGGCACACGAGGACTCTGCAAGTGGGGCTGGGCTGTTTGTTCTTAGCACTCCAGATTAAAGAGCAAACGGCTGATGAAGACGGAGCAGTCAACAGCTGCCAAGTAGAAAGTGCCCTCTGTATCTGTGCAGGGAAAGGCAATGCAACCCAGGGTAGCAGTTGGTGGCAACTGTGTGCCACTTAGGAAGCACCAGGTGGTAGCTGGACACTTCTGGAAAGTTCCCTCCCAGGGCTTTATGAAAGCCAAGACCTCTTGTTCCCAATTCTTGTGCCTTAATGAACCCTTGAAAGTAATCACTCCTCTCCCTGGAGTCTCAGAATGACTTGGAAAAGATGTGCAAATGTCATCCTTCCTGAGAAGATGGGTCACGGTGAGTTTGAAAGCAGCCTTGCAAATGAGCTGCAGAATAACTCAGAAGCAGCAGCAAGACAGGATGAAATGCATTTATAACTAGGAACTGTTTCTTTAGCTTTGGTCTTCAGATTCCTCCAGCAAGCAGGATTTTCCTACCTGCAGTGAGTGGATTAAGGTTTAACTCCTTCATTCCTGTTTACCATCCACTCGATGTGAGCCAGGTATGGAGACATGTTTTTGTTTGGTTGGTTTTGTTTTTTTTTTTTTAATAGACATCTAAAACTACAAAGCTGGGTAACTGCCCCCTCCAAAAGGGCCAGCCACAACATGGTTATTGAGATGGAACCTGTCTCCCTGTGATGTGTACCTGCTCACCATCCAAATACTTCCTCCAAGTTTCTCTGGGAGACAGCTCTGAACATGACAGCAAAACTAGGCTTGTAAGCAGAGAGACTGGGCCTGACTCCTGGGCTCCACACTGAGGGCAAGTCCCTTGGATAGCCAGTTAGCCTTTCTTACCTGAGGGCAGCCCTCCACCTGTGACGCCACAGAGAACTACAGGGTTTGGAAAGCTCTAAAGTGGGTGTCCAAGAGATCATGAGTAGACACCACTCTTGGTCTGCCAAAGGTCTGTATGACCTCATGGACTTAGCCAAGCCAGGGCCAGAGTGAAGTACCCCTCCTGTGTCTAAGACTGGCCCAGGGCAGTCATTACAAGGCCTGGAAACTGAGGTACATGGTATATGGACAGTAGAGACACTTACAGCTCCCTCAAACGCAGGCCATTGGGGAAACACGAGCTCCGGATTTCCGTGATGTTGTTCAAACTTAGATCCAGCACTTCCAAAGACAGGTATGACTTCAACTGGCGTCCATCCACACTGAAGATCTTGTTGTGTTGCCTGGGACAGAGCAGAGGATGAAGCAGCAAACTCTTACATTCCCCACTGTTTGTTTCTGTGATTTTACTTTTACCTAAAATTACAATTCAGTAACATTAAATGTGTGATCTATTCCTCTTTCTACTCCATTATCATCTGCTGGCTCGGGGTTATATATAGGCTTTTCTGTACAGAGTAGGCTCTTCGTCTAAATATTGTGCCTCAGTTGTTCCACCCAAGAGGTGAAATAGGGTGGTGACATGCCCAGTGTCCAGTGACAGATGATATGAAAATGCACCAAGCTGCCCCAATCTAACCCCATTTCTGATCTCTGGTGTCTGGTCTAGCACTGTGACTAAAGACTGCAAGCACCAGAGCCCAGAGCTCAACTATTTGGTATTTTTAAAATGTATTTATTTTCATGTTATGAGCACTGGTGTTTTGCCCCCATGTATGTCTGTGTGAGGGTGTCAAGTTTCCTGGAACTGGAGCTACAGTTGTTAGCTACCATGAGGGTACTGGGAATTGCACCCGGCTAATGGAAGAGCAGTCAATGCTCTTAACTTCTGAGCCGTCTCTCAAGCCACCCACTCCCAAAGAGCTCAGTTTAGTCCATCTGAATACATCACAATATAAGTTACAGTCTTCTGACATGTATTGTATGCCATGCATGAAAACAAACAGGATTATAGAAAGTACAAAGATATGATGACCAACCTGACTCTACAATGAGGCAGGAGCTCATTGGTGGGCCCAGCTAGAACCAAATCCCTGAATCTCTGCCCTTGGTGACTTTGGGCCTTGGCTTTCTCATCTGAAGGATGAGGCCACAGCCTGCTCTCTGAAACCACACTAAAGCACCTGGAGGGCACTGTAGTGCTTAACTTCTTTCTACAAAACCCCAAACCTAACCAACCAGCATTAACAACTCATCTGGAGAGAAGCAACGGCCAGCAGGGGGTGAGGGTTGGGCACTGATTGGGCTTGACTCTTGCCAGGAGGGGTCACAGTGAAGTTCCCTGTGTAGTAGGTATTGCTGGGACTGTGGATCCCAGCCATGCACTCTGCCAGCTTTGAGTAAACGGGGGCAGCTCTCCAACCAATCGAAGGCCTTCTGAACTAAACCCAAAAGAGTCTGGTGTTGCTTACCAAGTGGCATCTCCTTTAAACAAACACTTGACCAAATCAGTTCCAACAGGCATAAACAAGGACCTCTTTCCCAGAAGCTCTGGGACTCTCAGGCTCCTTTGTTCTCTCCACAAGTCTCCCAGGCCCTGAAACTCAAAATGCATTCGTACAACTGTGCTGAGGAAGAAAAACTACCTCTCTAGGTTCCTCCCCAAGCCACTTCCTGAGTTCTTCATTAAATGGCTTTAATAAAGGCAGTCTCTTCAGTTTTCTGATTCCAAAAGGAAAATAGAAGCTTTATTATGTAAAGTATGAGAAGAAAAAGAACAAGAAATAAAGGCCAACAGCACTGGGCCTCATCCGGGAACCCTGAATATAGTACCAGGGAGCCAGGAACAGAGGGCCTGGGCAGAGAAAGGACGGGCTCCACACAAAGAATCTGACACTCTGAGAACTGACACAAGCAAGCCCTGGGACACAGTCTAACCTCTCTCCTCTCCCTTAGACCTCCTCTCTGTCTCCTCTGTCTTTGTCTTTTGTCTCTCACTTTTTTCTTCTTACTTGGCAGTATATTTATCCACTGAACCGCATTCTAGGCCCCCATTCTGGATAAATGCCAGTGTGAAGAAGACAAGACATTATCACACAGTGGGAAAAGTTCCCCACTGTGCAGAGAAGGCAGCCATGGAGATGGAGACATTGTGGGAGTAAGGCATGAGCTCTGGGAAAGAGGAGTCAGGAAGAAGTTTCCAGGAAAGGCTTGAGAGAAAGCCTGAGACAGGAAGAGCCAGGTGGGGCGATAAGGAGCAGGGTCAGACTTAAGAGCAGGCCTGTCAGAGAGCACTCTGGGCCAAGTAAAAGGAGTTTGCCACAAGAAACGGGGCAAGAGAATTAGAAGAGGGGCCTCAGGAACCAGGCACCACACCAAGAGAAGCATCGGGTGGTCAATGAAGACAGCCCAGTGAGCCTCCTGCAGTTGGTTCCCAGCCCTGTAGCCTAACAAGCCGGCTGGGGCACCAGTGGAGCAGGGGAAGCCACCTGGAAACCAAGCTTGGGAACCAAGGTGAAGGCTCAGAATAGGGTCAACTTGCAGATTCTGCATATTCCACGCCTGAAGATTTAAGCAAATGCATTTATACAAGATACTCAGGAGAAAAAATAATAATCAGATCTGTACTACGCATAATGCAAACTTTCTTTTCATCATCTCCAAAACAACAAAGACAATGATTTACAAAGTACTTGCACTGTCTTAGCTATTAAACGTAAATCAGAGGTAACTTCAAGTGCCATACACAGGTACATGCAAAGACTGCATTGTTTTACATACAGAACCGAATCATTCAAGGTTTAGGTATCTATAAAGAACCACTATGACTTGACACAAAACATTCTTATTAAAATATCAGCAACGGGGGCTGTAGAGATGACTCAGATCTCTTCAGAGAACCTGAGTTCATTTCACAGCACCCATGTCAGGTTGCTCACAACAGCCTATAACAGTAGCTCAAGAGAGCTCTAAATACCATCTCTGGCCTCTATAGCCACCCTGAGATATGGAATACAGTCACACAAATGCACATATGTACTCACAAAGAGAACTAATGTTTTCAATCAGCAGAGGACTTAAATGGACATTCTCCAAAGAAGACACACAAATGGCCAACAAGTATCAGTATTTTTAAGGGACATAAGTCATAATTAGAATAGCTACCCTCAGGGGAACATGTGTACATGAGAATGTGGAGATACTAGACTATGGCAAGCAGTGGGGAAGTGAAGGGTACTTTAGGAAACAATATGACCATCTAAAAATTAGCTCAGGACCACCATCTTTTAACAACCCCCAAACAGAAGGCAGATCTCAAGAGGACACTTTCACATGTTCACACAAGTGTTATTCAGAATACTCAAAAGATGAGACAACCCAAACGTCCAGTGGCAGGTGAATAGATAAAGAGAATGTGATAAAAGTATAGCTGCCTTAACTATGTATATCACCTCATATGGGATCACATAACTGAATTACATACAGTGCCTGTGCTATGCATGTTCACATGCACAGAAACACAATAGCTTACATTCAAAACAACTGTCAATTACAAACTCCAGTGTTTTTATTGTACTGCTAATAGATACACCTAAGAAATGCTTCAAAATAATGTATGACTTATTGTCAGTAGATGTTTCATTTGTGTACCTATTTTACACAACCACTACACAAGCATTTAATGCCACCATTGTGCAAGTTTTCAGTTCTTATAGAAACATGATCTAAAAAACAAAGACTTAAATTTTCCTGTCACTTCTGAGCATGTATCAAATTAGTATATCACTGAATAATATTCAAATGTTACATCTTTTCTTACTTGTTTCAGTTGCTGATTCCAGTTTTATACACACACAAAAATTGTTCCATGAATTTTGATTTAAATTTTTAAATTACGATAGAATTTCTAACAATTTGTGCATGGACTAAATTTACTTCTACCATTTTGCACCACATACATAAAATGGCATTCTTAGCACTAACAATTATAATTTTTAAAAAAGATTTATTTGTGTATGTATGCACATGTGTATATATGGTGGAGATATGCAAGCCTGGATCTCTCAGAGCTGGAGTTATAGGTGTTTGCAGAATACTGAGCATTACATGGGCACTAGGACCCAAGCGATAACCCTAACCATGAGAACTACAAGTCTGAAGTCAGCCTCAACTATAAAGAAAGTTCTAGAGAGTTCTAGGTACCCTGTGCTACATGATGAGAGCTGCAAAAAGGAAGGGAGGGAGGGCAAGCAGGCACTAAAAAAAAAAATGTAGAATACAAAGATGGTTGCAAAGTCAAGGGCTTTTCAAAAGAAAACAAGACAATGAAGATTGGTTGGTAATGGCCATGGAGTTTTAGTAGTGCAGGATAGGAAATGGCTTAAGAGCAGTTAGACAACAACAACAAAAACTAATAAATTTACTGCTAAATTTTTAATATATATTTTATCACAATTTTAAAACAAAACAAAATAATAATTGTTGGTTCATGAGACCCTTTGAAAACAAATTACTGTAGTCCCTGACTTATGGCCTCCAAGGCACAATATCTGTCACAGGCCTGCCTAACCTTCTCCTCCCCTTCATATGATCTGCCCCATGTTTTCCCCCACACTGCACAGGTCATGGATGCTTCTCCAGAGACCTACTTTTTCCATCCCTGACTCCCTGTTTTTATTTTAGTGTCATCTCCTGGTCAGGCCTTTCCTGGTTATTCTTTCTAAAATCACACACCTGCAAGTACCTTATCACCTGCCCTGTCCTTCTCCAGGCTCTAACTGTTATCTGGTAAACTGGGTGCTTGCCAGATAACAGTTAGAGCTTATCTAGTTCACCATCTTTCCCACCATGGCATGGTGCCATGAAGAAAGACACGCCTCTACTCCCAACTGCCTCCAGAAGGGTAAGGGTTGCAGGATAGGTGCTCAGTACAGGTCACCAAGAATAAATGAAGATATGTATTCAAATGGGATTCATCAGCACTCTTACAGCAGAAACTGCCCAAGCAAAGATCTTCAGGCAGAATCAACAGGAACAGGAAGGAGTTTGACATAGCACCGATCGTGTTACAGCCCTGCCCAGATGCCAACACCTGTATCATGTCCAAGGCAGCCCAGCTGCTGAGAACACACACCACACTGTCTCTGGAGCTTCATCTCTGCTGTCAACTACAGTCTGGGTCCCAAGCAACCCTTCCTGAACCCATCCAAGTTCAGAGTGTGGATGTTGAAGCTCTGATCCTGCCAAGTTCTGCACCCTCCTTTAGGGACAATCCATAGATATGCAATCTATGAGATCCTGACACCTCCACCCAAGAAGGGGCACCCTTGCTCTGAAACATGCCACAGCCCTACTGAAGATGTTCTGTGAGTATTGTCACCCAAATTCACAACCTGGTGGTATCTCTAGGTGTGAATCTTAAAAGAGTCCCATTTGTAGAGTATGAAGTTCCTATAACTATGGGCTGATATGACCTGACATTTGCCAGCAGTTGTTCATAAAAATGAGTCCTTGTTTTATTAGTCACATTGTATCCTCAGAAGCAAGCTATGGATCTATTTTATACTAAATGTTTTGAAAAAAAAGTGAGTGAGAACAATGAATGGATGACTGGTTCCCTTCAATTCCTTTGCAACATTTGGACGCAAACAGGCAAGCCTGGCTCCCCTCTCTGGAACAAAGGACTGAGTCAGAGCTCTCAGCTCCACTTAGGAACCAGGCCTGCTTCAGCTGCAGAATGCCATCCCCAGCTGCTAGAACAACCAAGCTGTCTCAAGGAACCAGACTTCAAAGCAAATCCGACACTGACCCCCAACCAGCTGGGGTAGATCCCCTTCTCACTTCCACAACAAGCTCATATCCTTGACCCATAAAAGCCAAACACCTCCAAACCCATTTCTTCTTGGTGGCTAGCCATCCCTTCTAGCTCTCCATTCTTCCTTAAGTATAGAGAAAAATGACCAGCATTCAGATCACACAGGAAAGCCATTCCACCTCCCCCCTGAAAGCAGAGGGACTGCAAAGCCCATCTGATGCCCCAACTCAGGACAGCACACTGCTTAACAAAACTCCCTACTCTTTTTATTTGTTTGCTTAGGAGTCTCAGAGCCCAGGTCAGAAAACACTCCATTCTTAATGAATATCCAAACAAGTCATTTTCCACCACTGTTAACCTAAGAGCTCTCTTCCCTAGCAGGTCCACACTCATCTCCAAGTTCATCAATGCATCAATCGATGCATGTCATATACTCAACCCTGGGCAAAACAGTCAAACGAAACAGCAACCTAATCAGATAAATATGCCTACCATTTCTTCTTAGATGGTTCAAAGCAATGAACTCGTGGCTCTGTTGGAATTTAATTGACTGAGGTCACAGCTAAGATGCAAACAGAGCAGAGAGGCAAACCCAGAAGAACTTGAGTCTTGGCTTGGCCCACTCAAGAGATTCTCCCAGCAAACCAGGTGGCCCAGTCTATGCCCCAACTGCACAGGGTTCTACATGAATAGCATGTGTTACGGGACCTGTGGGACCGAGCCTCAGCAAGCATGGCAGATGGGAGCAAAGGCCTCACAATGGAGGGAAGGAGTGGATCCCCAGAGACCACCTTCTCACAGCTGCTGTCAGAGGGTTACATCCATCTCCTCATGGGGTGGGTGATGCTGCAAAAGGACACACAAGTTTACAGAAAGCAATGACAGTGCAAGGCAGGGGACAGCATTGTGCTATGAATAATGTCAATGGCTTCATCAAAGGAACACTCAAAAGGCCAATGATTCTGCAGCCAGGAATTTCGGGTAGTGGGTGGCAGCCTAGTCACATGACACTCACTTCCAACTAGTGTCAGTTTACCTCTGGGCTGCCCTCTGGGGTAAGGAAAACTTAATACAGCAGAAGTCCATTAAAGCAACACCTGTTGAAGGCTTCAAAAATAATATCAGTCTTCAAAGGAGGAGGGTAGGCATGATAAGCTCCCACCACTTGGCTACATTTTCAGAGCTGATGTTAAATTGGACAGTAAAACAGACCGAGGCATGTGAAACCAACACTTAAGACTTTTTATCATGAATGTTTGTTCCACTACACCCTGTGAAAGCCTGGTTCACGAGATCCCCTTAGTAGTGGAAAAGATCTTATGTCACTGATCACAGCCAGGAGAAAAGGGTGAGTGGATCAAAGGCACAGGGACATGTTAGGTTGAGTGGAAATTTCTGGTTCCTGAAATTATGCACCTATTGTCTTTAACAGCAAACTTACTCTATAATAGGCCAGGTGGTGAATAACTTAAGTTTTGTGGGCCATCTGGTCTTTGTCACGACTACTCAAATTCTGCTTCTATAATGTTCAAGCAGCGTACAATACACAATTTTTAGCATGCTTGTGTTCCACTGAAACTTGACTTACAGAAACAATTGGTAAACCAAGGTTGGCTACACAATATCATTTGCCACCTTCTTGGTAGCAGGACAATTAGCTTTGGTTTCTAGGAGAGGCTCTAATTCTAGGTCTGCTACAGTTTTGAAACTGTGTGTCAATCTGCTTTCTCAACCTGGTTTATCAACCTGCAAAATTGGGCTAAACATTCCTCTGCAGAGATACCCTTCCTTTCTTCCTCTGCCCATGTCACTATTATGACGTCACTATTGCAGTCTTTACTGACTATGTATTGTCTAGCTTTTCAGAAAGTAAACTGAAAACTAAATTACCAGTGTATGTTCCTCAAAGATGACCCAGGTTACATCATAGAGCCAGTGGAAAGAGACAGAGCAAAGAGGCTGCCATGGAGAATACGGAGAGCCACCCTGCAGGTCTCAATAATTCTCCCAGCCATTCTGAAGCAGGCTGAAGGTAGCCAACTCACTAGTCCTCACATCCATTCCCTGACTGTGGATGCTTAACAAGAAATACAAAATCTTCCATAATTTTCAATCATCAAGGTTAGCAAAATCCAAACTACAGCACTTTGCTTGAACCTCTAAAGAAAACACAATCTAGACCTGAATAGGAAAAGGCTGTTCCATACCTAATATACCTCCGACTCTCTCACCTCCAGTCCACCATCCCCACAGTGATCCTGGGAGATAATTCATCAAACCCTCCACCAGGGCAGCTCTGACTACTTAGAGCATTCTGCACACCAAAGCTTTGGTCTGGAATTCTGACACTGCCAGGTAGCAAACAGCTCACTGCTTAAACTTAGCAGGCATTCAAAGTCTGGTCAGAACAACTGAAGGCACCCACCCGTCCATAGGTGCCATGGGAAACTATAGTGTAGCTTAACACATCATACATGTAACTGGCACATTGTGAGACAATTGGAGACCCACCAGCACTGAGGGTAAAACTTAGTGCAGCACTGAATGACCCTCATGCTATTTAGGGAGGAATTTGCACCAAAGACACAATGCAGATGGTTAGTTCAAAACAGGGCAGGTCACATGATACTAGCAGTTATTTATATATATAAACATTTTTACAATATCAAAGCCACACTGAGAATTTTATGCATAAATTATGCATGCAGAGTTCAATGTATTTTTATAAAAGGTACATATACAATCCTCATGAGCATCACTCAGATCAAGACAGAAAATTGCCACCTCCCAGTCTCTTAGCTGTTATTTTTCTCAAACCAAAAATAATTATGCCAATTTTAGTGCTTTATATACACTTAATTATTTCACATAAACTCTTCTATATCTGACTACTTTCACTCACGTTTTGAGATCCATCCAGACTGTTCTTTGCATGCATGTCTTTCTGTGTGTGTGTTACAGAGTCTGGGTATGCAGCCCTGGCTGGAACTATTCTTTCCTAAAGCTTGAGCCTCCCTCCCTCCACCCTCCTGGGATGCCATCCCAACTTCAGCATGCTGTTTCTACTGAAGAAATACACAGAGATTTGTTTTCTCATTCCATTTTTTTAAGCAATACTTGGGGTGTTTCCAGCTGTGACTGCTGTGAAAATCATAACCATGAACACAGATGAGTCTTCTGAACATGCTTGTGGGTGCGTAGCTGTGCGCTCTCTGGTAGGCATGCAAGGGCCAGTCCCAACATTACACCTGTCATCAGGCATGCACATCGCCAGCCTCACATTGACACTGGTAGCTTTCGTTAAGACTAAATTCTCCAAGGTTGAAGTGAACCTGAGAAATGGTTTATTCCAAGTGCCCATTTCCTGCTGTTTCCTTTAACCATATTCAGAAGTCACAACCTGCCCACCTTCCCCAGCCCCACATTTTTCAGTAAAATGTATTGCAAGGGCCAGTGAGATGGCTCAGTGGATAAGGACACTAACTGCCAAACCTAACAACCTAAATTCAATCCCTAGAACCTACATGGTGGAAGTGACCACTAAACATTAGCTCTTGAATGATAATATCTGTCTCTAAGTGTAAAAAAATTAAGTGTTGAGAATATGGCTCAAGGCCACAGAACATGACCACGTTCAATTTAATTATCTTGTTTAGGTGTTACTTAGATGAGGACCCAACGAGCACCAAGTGGTGATAACAAAGGGAAGATCTAAGTTGGCAAGAGTAATGTCAAGATAAAGGCCATGTGCATCCTGAATACAAGGCCCAGGAGAGTCTTAAACCAGGTGAGCACAGGAAACCTTGGCAGGTCAACCTAGAGAAAAGGTCAGCATGACAAGCAGAAGGATTGTTGCCCCACCTGCCTGTTTTACAATCATCTTCCTAAAGTGAAAACCAAAACCATCTGTCCCATTGTACAGACTGACAACCTGCTTGAAGACACTGGTGTCTTACAAGAGATGTCCCAGGCCAGATGATCTGGTGGACAGGAAGTGAGAATCAGCATAAGCAGGTTTCTTACTCACTGACTCTCTCCTTCCCTGCTGCTAGTGAATCACCCGTTCCCTGGGGAATTTTGGCAGATTCTCAGCCTGGCTGCAGATGACGTTCTGGATCTGTTTATTCAGGTGGAGACTGGATAAAAACAAGAGCAGCCCAGTGGCAGGATAAACAGCCTCTGCCAGGCAGGGTCAACTCTCCTAAGGCAGGACTGGGCTATATCAACCAAGCTCCCAGCCAGCTCACTTCCTTCAGGATCACTGACCCCGCCCCCTTGGGGGTCTCAACAGACAGTTTCCATTAACTCGGAAAAAAGATCTGATGCCTCAAGCCCATGTGAATGCATGTCTCAGGGACCCTGCTGCAGCAGATAATACTTGGCCTACCATAAGGCCTCCAAGTATTCAACTAGAAGCTCCAAGCTTGCAATGAAGAAACCCAGGGACATAAAACGATGGCCAGCACTAAGTCCAGAGTGTGACCCAGCCCAAGCAGAATTGGTTCATGAAGACACAGTCCAAACTGTCAGGTTATTGCTGCATTCCATAGGAAGATTCACAAATCAAACAGTAACAAAGAAATGCTCTGAGGAAAATGTGCATTGCTGGGTGAAAAGGCTTCCTAAAACACACTTCTAAAGAACATTCTGAGAAATTCTGAGAAAATAAAAACAAGATACAGGAGTTGTCAAGAAGGAAGGAAGACAAGGAGGAAGGTGGGATAAGTAACACTAGAGTCTCAGGTAGTTACTGCATATTTTTCAAACCAATAGAATATTCTATACCAAGAGTGAAACTTAACATAGCTACACACTTATCTAGGGGTAATGTATCAATATTGGTTCATCAAGTATAAACAATGAACCACAGTAAGCTCTGGGGTGGGGCTACAGGAGTGCTCTGTACTTTACAGTTATTCTACAAACCTGCAACTGCTCTAAAATTATATTAATTAAAAATAAAAACTCGGCCAGATGTGGGTGGCTTGTGCCTATAATGCCAGCAACTCAGGAGACAATGCAGGGGAAGACTGAGCTTAAAGTAACCTAATGCTGCAACGTGAGACCCGGTCTCAAATATCTGCCCCCACCTCAAAAAGTCTCACCTCAAAAAGTCTCCTGGAGTATTTTGTATGCTCAGTACTCAGAAACACCCTTATAATACAGAAGTTTCTCTACCAGAGTTTGTTGAGCAAACACGTGAATTACAGCTCTAGCTCAACCTCCTGACAATTACACAAAAAACAGAGGTAAAGTCATACAACCTATTATATTTTTTAACAAAGAAAATGAATTAAAAATAAAGCAGACAATTAACTTTCTTTTCCAGGTAAGGAACCTACAGGCAATTTTAAAGAAAACGGTAGGGAGAAGTGAGTTTCTGAGTAACTCCTTTCCAGTATTCACTTAGCTCCAAACACTGAGATTTGTGAATGAGTCCAAGTTAGCAAGGATGAGACATTGCTAGATCAAGAAAGGCTGGCTAATGTTTCTTCTTGCCTGGATCTGGGACAGCAAGCTAAGAGTCACCTGAGTGCCATCTGAACAATGCCTCTCCACTCCCTCAGGGACAGTTCCTATCAGATGCCACTGACCACTGTGATCTAAAAGCTACATTTGCCTTCAATCCTGAGGGTACAGAAATCAAGGCAAGTCAGTCACTTCTATCAGAATTTCCTTTACATACAGACATCTTAAATGAAAGCCATAAGTGTTTATCATTCCTGGTCAAGGCCACCATGGCCACCAGATGCTCTCTCAGCTTTATTTGCCCTCAAATTGTTTTCCTTGTTTCCTTGTTTCCAATCCTAGCCACCTGCACCTGCTACCGGCAGACCCCCGCACATCCATGGTGCTTCTCTGCACATCATTCCCTGACACTAAACCTCAGCCCCCATGTGTTCCTGCAACTCAGAAGAGCACCAGACAGTCAAGCCTCTAACCCTGGCTCAACCAAACAGCCAGGGGTACTGTAAGGCTGGCCTGACCTTTCCCGACTTACAGTAAACAAGCCTAAGGCCAGCCTCTTGCACGGTCAAGACCATGAGTCCACACCCGAAGAAAGAAAACTACACAGAACAATGAGGAACATCAGATTCCCCCAGCCCCCAGGACCTGGGCAGCTGTCTCTGGACAACAAAATCAACAAAGCCAGACAGCACTCATGTTACCGCCCAGTCCCTTGCCCCTAGCAGTGTACTAAATGGGCTTTTCTTCCTGCTGGATGAGGGAGGAAGGGAGAGAAGAAGTATATCCAGGAGAATGTCCATCCAATGTGGTAAAACAAAAGTCAGGATACATGGGTTATCAATGAGCATAAGTTTTAGTATTCCAAAAGTCCTACACAGAGCAAAGTAGGGCAAAGCTCTCACCCAGAGCCTGACAGCAACCAAATCTTCACACATACTATTATGCACAATACCAATGTGCTTGCCAATTAGGTAAAGAAGTTTGTTTAAAAAAAAAAAAAAAAAAAAAAAAAAAACCATGAACTCAGATGCTGAGCTTTGGGAGCTAATGTTCTTAGAGTTTTCCCCCCTTAGATTTTATTTATTTTCGTGTATATAACTGAATATATGTATGTGCAGTACCTGTGAAGCACAGAAGAGGACATCAGAGCTCCTGGCACTGTAGTTAGAGTTGTTGGCTGTAATGTAGGTGCTAGAAATTGAACCTTGGTCCTCTGGAAGAACAGCCAGTTCTCTTAACCCTGAGCCATCCCTCCAGCCTCTCGGGGCCCAATCTTGAACTGGAAATGCCTAGGTACAGAATATGTATGAGGCACAGCATGCACTGATCTACTTATTGCCTGTGTACAAGGCACAGATGAAGATTGGGGTGCTGAGGTCTCCAGTAGAGTCCTATGCCATAACAGTCTCACAGCATGTGAGCCTACTCCAAGTAGTAGACACTTTAAAGGGTCAGTGTAGCCAGAACCTAGATGAAATTCACTGGAGCTTGCCCTCCCCATTTTGCCTTTACACAGTTAGCATATGAATCCCTGTCTCAATGATATGGAATGGCCTCACAATAGAACTGAGTAGTAATCAGACTCTTGGAGAAGAGATCATCACTGGACAGAACCAAGAACTCCCATCATGTGATCAGAGCAGTGATAGGACTTGTCTATACAGATGTTGAGGAAGCCAAGTGAAGCTAGGAGACATTGTATATCCCCCACCCCAGCAGTCTCTCCTAATGATGACCCACCGTTAGGGTCTTCCAGGTCCTTAGCCTACAAGGTACAAACACACTGTTGGTCTAGGGCACCAGACCTCCTCTATATACACTGAACATGACTGAGGTGGTCAGCTTCCCCATGTCTACATAGATGGGGGGGGGCACTTCTCGTTTCCTAGGCAGAAAGTATGATGGGAAAGAAGCATCCTCCAAGGAGAAGCTTTCCACCCTCTGCTCCCAACTATGCCAGGCAAGGTTTATCCAGATCCTAACTCAGAGGTTATACCCTGGCTGGAAGTCACCCAGCCAACTAGAGTGCAAGCCCAGGGATTCTCAGACTCCTAGCTATGCTGTCTTGTGAGTGGAAGCAGCACAGGCAACCAGATCACGCAGCCAGTGGCTAAGTTAACAAATGGGGGGGGGGGGGTTGATGGAGCCAGGATGTCCTGAAATATCTTCAGGGGCCACCAAAGGGCGCCTGTCTTCACCTGCCACTGGAACATTCTCCTAGATCCACATCCCAGCTTCGAAACAGCCCTGAGTTCCAGGCAGAGGAGGAAGCTGTTTCAGCATTTGGCTGCAGCCTCTAAAACCAAGTCCTTTCCCTCCGGGGAGTCATACCATGATGTGCCTTTTTAAAAATAAAATCAGGCCTGTTTCCTGCCTCATCTGGAAGACTTTTGATCTGATCATATGATTTAGACTATCTCTTACCATGCAATTTCCCAAGCCTTTTAGCATACGAACTAAGCGCACTTGGAAAATTGGGATTAAGAGTTGGCCCTTTGATGGTGTCCTCTTTATCCATCCCACAGATGACAAGACTGCCATAGCATCAGAGCGGCAGCATTGTCAGCGCCACTGTTCTGCATCCCCAAACCACCAGGCCCCCATCCAGTCTGCTCTGCATTCCCACAAGAGCAAGCACTTGCTCTGTTCCTTTCTTGGAAGCACATGCTTTTAAAGCATGTCATAGTGGATGTAAAAAGCAAAAGGTAATACTGTAAAACATATAGGAAAAAAATGGGAAAAACCTTTCAGCTTAGAGCTAGGCAAATTCTTAGACTTGACCCTAAAAAGCACAGTCCATAAGGTCGGAAACTAATGCACTGGACTAAGCTTTATCCCCAAATTTAAGGTATTTATAATGTAAACAAGTTTGTTAAATAAAACAGCACATTAGGTGAAAACATTCTCAAAGCACACATCCAAAAACAAAACAAAACAGTATCTAGAATACGTAAAGACCTTACAGAACACAAACATCAAGAAGAAAAACAATTAGTTTGAAAACTTGACAATAAGCAACACAGTATTTCAGCAAAAAGGCTCACAGATGAGCTGGCCATTAGGGCACACACCTATGAGGAATGAGACCTCAAAGCCAGCCTGAGCTGCACAGCCAGACCCTCTATCAAAAAACAATAAAAATGAAATAACCCACAGGTAGCAAATAAGGCAGAAGAAAATGTTCAACATCAGTGACCACCAAAAAAATGCAAATTTAAATCACAATTTTATATATGTATGTATTTGTATGTATGTACTTATCAAAATAGCCAAAGAACTACAAAATGGAAATATACCACAAAATACTAACCATAAAAAGACTGGGTTATTCATACATTGCTAATGGAAATATAAAATGGTAGAGCCATTCTGGAAGAGCCCAGCAGTTTCTTAAAAAACAAAATATGAAGTGTGTTGCAACTTTTCCACTGAACTTTGAGGCCCTGAGAAATGAAGATTTATATTCACAAAAATCTGTACATGAATGGTCACAGCAGCTTTATTCAAAACAATCAAGAATTGGGAAAACCACAGGAACCCTTCCTTCAATGGGTGAAAGGTTAAACAAAGTATGATACAGTCACACCACAGAATAAAACCTGGTAACAGAATGGAACAAAATGCCAATACACAGCTAAACCAACCTCCAGAGAATTACACTCAACACAAACGACCAGTCTCAATAGAGTGTGCTATACCGCTCCATTTCTGTGTAACACTTTAAATGTAAAAAAGAAAAAGTTTAAATCTGGAGAGGAATAGCACACTGGGTGTAGAGCAGGAAGTGGGTATGACCATACGGGCTGCAGTGGGTATGGATATGTTCTGGGTCTTGCCTGTATCAGTATCAATATCCTGGCTGTGAAGTTTCATAAGATGGAGCTAATGAGGAAACTAAGCTGAAGATATGTAGAGAATTTCTATTTTTCACAGCCACTTGTCAATCAACAATTACCCCAAAGTAAAAAGTGTAACAAAAACAAAATACCAGGCAGTCACGTCTGACAGAAGGCCTGATGGAGTGGGAGAGGTACACTCCACAGCTCTCAAGAAAAGGAATATACCAGAAAGCCAAGAATGAACACACACAATCTGTGAACTCCAACATGTTTTAAGAGATCACCCAGAAGGAATATCTGCAAATGAGATCAATTTGGGGGCAGACAGACTGAGTATGTGACATCAGGACACCTATGTGGGATAAAGGAAACCAACAGCCCAAGTGCACAGCAGCAAAGGCAAGAGGCATGTCACCCCAACCCTGAAGCTGCAGGTGACAGACAGTATGAAGCAAGGAGATCCAACTCCCTCCGTCACAGAGAGATATAGTTTAGAAGTAACTTCCCAGCAGCCCTCCCAGGACAGTATCTTTTTATCTTCCCAAGGCTCTGCAGCAGCACAGCTAGGCAGACACTGGTAGCGCCAGAGAGAACCGGCCCTGGATGCTACGGTGCTGCTGCCCCCCCACACTCACTTTCAGCACCCAGTTAAGATGGGACAAGAAACCACAAATTGGCACCTCTGCCTCAGCTGTTTGGGTTTGAAATGCATCCAGGAAGTGAGGAAATGACATAGGAATCTGTCCTAGAGTGGTGTCTTCAAGGGCAGGTCCCATTATGGGCAACTCTGCTGGCATTACCACAAAGGATGCTGGGGCTCTGCAGAGGGCTGGCAGCAAGATCACTTCCTGCATATGTCCACCTCTTAAGAGGTAGACAGCCACAACCTCTCAGAACAAACAGCTCTGTGAGAGGATGGGAAGGATCTGCCTGAACAGCAGGCACATGAAGCCTTTCTCGGGATCTGTAATGAGAACGACACCACCAGCTGCTCCAGTGAGCTCACCTGAGATCAACATTTGCTTGTAAAGCAAATGCATGTATGAATAAGCTGAATATTACCTGGGCAGAAGCATCTTGCCCCACACTCTGAGGTGCCCCCACACCCAACATATGATGTCAGCTCTGGACCTGATCAAGCCCTTTTAAGGCTCCCAGACCACATCATTCCAGAACAAAGTGGACAACCAGCTTTAGCAGAAGGTAGATCAGGAGCCACCTGTCACTCTGTAACCTCTGGGATGACACTTGTAGTCTCTACCTTCAGCATGCCACTGACTACGGAATTGTACCTCAGAGGGCACACAGGGCAATGCCTCCATACACCAAATCTGCAGTCACAGTTTCGTATCTAAAAAGGTGAAAGAATAAGGTAACATCTGCTTATTTTATAATTACAAAACTATCCATTTCATATGCCCATCTTTAAAACTGTGAACCACTGCACAAATGGGTTGAATCTGGCCTTATGAAAGAAAGGCCTGGCATAAGCACAAACACATTTCTTCCACTTGGGCTAGAACAGCTGAAAATGGCTCCCAGGTGTGAGCAGACACAATAGGCCCTGCCTTCTTTACAAGGTCACCCTACAGGTCAAAGTCAAGCCAGCCATTTTCGGATTAGGTGCATGTGCACAAGAGGCTTCCCCAAGTGCTAACTGGATTACAGAAGCCACCTGCAGGAAGTGGGGAGGGGGAGGAGGGGAGAAGGAAATGGCCCAGTTGGAATGAGTCTGTTGATATGGGCAGGAGCCAGCCCCTTTCACATGGGAGGTTGTGCAACCAGAGCAGCTCGGCTTCCAAGCTGCATTTCACAGAGCCCTGGAGGGTGTTCAGAGCCCACTGCTGGAAGGAGCGGCTCCTCCCTCCAAATCTTTCCTGGTTTCTCAAGCATCAGGAGCAGCCCGTATTCCCACTGGATCCTGTGCTATATTGAGAGAGAAAGAGAGAGAGAGAAAGAGGGGGGGGGAGGGAGGGAGGGAGGAAGGGAGGGAGGGAGGGAAAACACCACCCAGACATCTAACAAAAGCCAATACTCAGCAGTACAACTTCAGCTGCTGAGTTCCCAAAAAGGCAGGAACCTCCATGACCAAGTTGGTATTCCACAAGTGCTCCCCTGCCTGGGCTCCCCCCAGCTCTGCAGCTGGTGTTCCTTCACTTTCTCAGCAAATAGCTTGCAGATGTACCTCTCATCTCCCTGGCTTACCACCCCCACTCTCAAAGACCAAGGAGAGGAGAAAGAAGGAAAAGGACTAGTCATGACGGTGTGATTTGGCAGGCTCTCTAGGAAGCCACATCAGCTCCTTTCCCAGAGAAAGGCTCACTGCAACTGGGGGCAAAAGGACGTCTGTGCTGCAGATTCCCCAGGGAGCTGCGGGACAAGGCTGCTCTCTTCGTAAAAGTGTGATTTTCTACCTTGAGGCTCAGTAATGGTACCCAGATCCGATGAGACTGCAGTTCTGAGAGCACAGGTCCTTTTTGGCCTTTCAGCAGAAATTTTCTGGCTCACCTAACAGCCTATTTGATGACAAAGGAAAGAGAAAGAAAGGCAGATTGACCCTAAATGAAGCTAGCCATGTCTGTTAGTCTGCTAGTACCCCCAAAGCTGCAGGGTCTCACTGTGCTGAACAGTGGTAAATTACACCCACTTCAGGGAGGAGGGAGAACGGAAGTCTAATATTAGAGATATGGATCAGAGTCCACGGGGTACCCACTGAGATTTCCAAATTCCTGAGTCCTAGAACAAAGAATTACAACAGAAACACATGGACAGTTATAGAAACAGGGACAGTGTATTACAGAAGAGAAAGGCATTCTCAAGAATGGGAATGGGAAAGGACTGAGACGTTTGTCAAAGCCTCCTGCCCTAAGCCTGGTGACCCTTTGCAGGTCATTTCCATCACACCCACCTTCTTTTGAAGATTTTTGTAGGCTTTTGCTAGAACTTTTGTTTCATACAGCCAGACGGGGAAGAGTTTCCAGTCTCTCTGCCAACTGGCTTCTTCGCTTGCATTACTCTCTATGCCACATTCTACTTCCACAACCTCGGCTGAAATGTCACTTTATCTGAGAATCTTTCCTGTCATGCGTCCATCAGCAATATGATGGGATCTGAGACAGTACTCAGCCCTTGTATGATGATTATCTGTCCATCTTTCTGTGCAGCTAGATGGAGTTCCTTAGGAGAAGATGATCTAACCCAGTTATTACTGAGTTTCTTCTGGGCCCCTCCTAGGAGGCTCACAGCAGGCATGGCAACCTTACTGTACAGCTCTGGAGTCCATCACAAACCAGCCTGTGCCCTACTGCTTTTCTTTTATTGCTAACCCTGAAAACTGCAAGGAGAAAGACCAAATCCATGATTGACTAATTAAAGCAAGATTTATTTTAGAGGTGCACCTGGGACTAGGCAGCTGGCTGTCTCACCCTAAGTTGGGATTTTAGAGAACAGCCCTGGAAGTGAGAAAGACAAGTTTTTTATAGCTCGGGGGTAGGGGGTTCCAAACGGGGGAATTGGTGGGCAAAATAGGAAGGGTCATAAGCATAACTAGTCAGTCATAACAATCTCCTGAAACAAAGACATGATTGCAAGGTGGTTGTAACAACAGGTACAACCCTTTCGAAACAAAGGTAGGGTCACAAGATGGGAAAGCAGGAAGAAATGGAAGGGTTTGTGCACAATGCAAGGCTGGGAATAGACAAAAGAGGGACCTATTGGAGCAAGAAGAGAATTGCACACCTCCTCAACACCCCTTTTTAACTTCCACATGAAACAAAGAAGTACTCTTCAAGACTTAGGTACGGACAAGGATCTAGCAGATACTGGAAACTGACAATCTAGCAGTAAGGTAAGTAACTCTTGCCCTGGGGGACAAGCTTCAACAGCCACCAGCGTGCTAGTGTTAAGGTGGCAGTATGTCTCCTGCCAGGTTAGGCTGTGCAAAAGCACTCCTAGTCTCCTTGCCTCCCTAGTAACTTGAAAAGTCAGCTGGAGAGCCTCAAGTAGGTCATCAATAAACAACAAACTCAGAAGCAACAAACTGGTAACAGCCATGAGTCTCAAGCATGCTCAGTCTATCTATCCATGGCGCTTATGCTTTTTGTCTCCCACCATTCAACTTAAGAGTAGTGACTGCTTAGAGCTCAATATTCCCGGCAGGTACCTGTCACCACACCACATAGGTGACATCAGGAAATGTCTGATTTATTCTCTTCCAAAGTCCAATGGGCTTGGGAAGGATATATGAGTCCTAGGGCTTCTCTCCCACATCTCATATAAACCTAGGCAGTGTCCTGCATGTCCTCCATGGCAGGATAGCAATATCTGGGACGGCATAAGCTAATTATCTTGTCCCATACAGAACTGTTGTATCAGAACAGGGCAACCAGCTTTCAACACACTTGATTATCTTTCTTCTCTCCATGACGCGCAGATAGTATACCAACAAGAACAGCTACAGCCACCTCAACTTGTAAACCCCCAAAATTCTAGTTTCTACAACAGTAAAAATGAGTCCACCATCTATCTGACAGAAACCCTCAGCTTTTAAATATGACTACTATTTCATCTCTCCTGGGATAAACACCATGTGCTGAAGAAGGTTTTTTTTGATTTTTTTACATCAGCTCTTTAATATGTCTTCTAATAATGGCCTTTCAGAAATGCTCGCAGGAAATTTGAAAGATAGCTAAGGAAACACAAAGAGTCTCACCTACTCTTGCATCTCAGCTGAGGGGTAAACACTCTTGCCCCAATGCACACTCACCACTTCAATATTAGCATCAGAGCTACACCTGTGACCTTGAACTACAATCTGTCTCTAGAAACATAATACACGGGGGGGGGGGGGGGGAGGAAGGGAGGGAGGGAGGGAAGAAAGGAGGGAGGGAGGGAGGAAGGAAGGAAGGAAGGAAGGAAGGAAGGAAGGAAGGAAGGAAGAAGATACTAGCAACCAATTTCAAGTCTAATTTCTGATGGTCTGAACTCAGTTCCTGAAGCCAGGAATAGTTTCCAAAGTTTTGTGAAATCCCTATATCCTCAGCTTCAGGCACATGTTCATGGAGGATAAGGAAGGAGGGTGTCTGTGGATCGAAGCTTTCTCCCCTTTAAGGTTTCATTACACTTTCATTACTAATTGGTTTCTGCACTGGCTGCTCTTCCAGAGGATCTGGATTTGATTCCCAGTACCCACATGGCAGCTCACAACCACCTATGACTCCAGTTCCAAGTGAAGTAATGCCATCTTCTGGCCTCTGTGGGCACCAGGCATGCACATAGTGTAGAGATATAACAACCAAACAAGTGAACTAAAATAATAAAAGTGTAAGAGAAGTATTTCTAAGCAACAATGTAAAACTTTAAATAGCAGAGTTACAAAGTGTATAACTAACTATTGCTCAGGTGTTCTGCCTATCTAAGACACAGGTTGAGAATGGCATGGTGACAAATTAAGTTATGAGATGCTCCACACCTAGAGGAGTAAGGCAGCCCCTACAAAGTTCACATGGGAAGCATGCTGCAGCTGCTGCACGACACAGAGGCAAAGCCACATCGAAGACTTAGCAATGCTCCCTGGTCTGAAAATGAGCACTTCCACTGTTCAATGTTCTGAGTACAGCAACACTGGAGGAAAAGCATGAACCCTTCCTCAACAGAAACAATGTTGATTTGTCAGCCAAAACTACTATTGCCATGAGAATCAAAAGCAAGTTTCCTGAACTTCCAAAACATTTTTTTTTTTTAATCTTGAACGTAAAAAAATCTGCTGGCAGATTCTATTCCCTTTTCATTAAATTCTGTTTCTTTTTCCCGAGATCCATTTTTAGGAAATGAGCTCCCTCACTCCAACCCAATCCTATTAAAAGCTTTCCTTGGGTTTTCATGCTTTCTGTTATTAAGGACTAATGATTTCAGCATTATCCTTAACACTTATCAATTTGTTCTTTGACTTCAACTGAATCAGATCCCATCGATCAGAAAGCATTAACCAACTGAAATTGTGCTGGATGACCCCAGCTCCCCAAACTCTCAAACTCTTTATTGATGCCCTAACAAAGGCACAAAACTGAACCTTTTCCACAAGGCCTTCCCACGGGTGACACCTAGAGAGGAGGAACTGTGATCTGAAAACCAGTCCCTGAATAAGAAAGAGACACTTTAAGGCTGGTATCCAGAACAGCAGGTGTCTGCACTGAAAAAAATCACAAACCTTCTACTTAAGGTCTCTTGTACCAACAGCAGTTAAAGCAGAGGGGCAAATGGGTTTTTTGTGATGTTGCCCTCTTCTCGAGTTGTATGCAACCCAAGGAAGTAAAAGCTGAGCGCATACTTTGAGCATGTTCCAATTCTCACACTCAACAAGAAAAAAAAAGCAACCCGTGTCAATGACAGCTACATCTGCTCCCTGCTTTCCCTTGACGTGTTTATTGAGAAATTTACCCCAAGAATGCTGCCCAAACTTCCCTAACTCACATGGTCCTAGCAGACATATATTCTATTCCACGGATCCTCCATCTACTCAAAAAAGGGGAGTAAGGACTTGGGGCTAGACATAGTGGTACTACTCCGAATCCTGAGGAAGGGGAATTCAAGTTCAAGGACAGCCCAGACAACATAGTGAGACCCTTCCTCAATTAAAAATATCTTAAGAGTTCTGGTATTAGGCAGAACTGGAGTTCTGTCAGTAATATGCTTGCCTTACAAGCAAAGTGACTTGATTTTGACCCTCAGAAGCCATATAACAATGCTGTACACATCTATAATCCCAGTACTCAGAAGGATCCTTGGGGCTCACTTGCCAGCCCATCCAGTCTAAGTGGAAGGCTTTAGGTCTATGAAAGACTGTCTTAAAGAAAGAAGATGGTGTTCTTGAAAGTGGCACTTGGCCTCTGGCTTCCACATGCACATCTGTGCAATCGAACACACACACACACACAAACACACACACACAAATATTGTAAAGAAGCCAGGGGTATATAAGGGCGGATTAAGGAAGTCCATCAATGCCCGAATAAAAGAATAATAAATATTTATTTGGGGAACACTCACACAATGAAGGCAAAGAGCTGCTACAGTCTTCTGCCCCTGGAGGCATAGGATGCTGCAATGCAGGATGCTGTGATCAGGCCTCAGCCCATCACCCAAGAGAGCAAGAATGACTCCTCCTCTTCTATATAAGGGACCATGTCCACACACTAAAGTCATTCATTAAGATGGGTACCCCGAAACTATTAGCAGACACAAATTCCTACTATATTTCCCCCTTTTGCCTAAACAAGAAGGTTCTAACCTGACACAAAAAACTATATACAACAAGAACAAATATCAAGTATTGTCCAGGAGAAAGTTAAAACATATACAAATTTAGACCTACAACCAAAAAGAGCAACATCAAGCAAGAAACACATACTAAATGTTCAGGCTATAGGTAACTGGCAAAGATATAGAGATTATTCCAACAGCTGTACTATCCTGAAGAGTTTGAGTCTTGTATCTAAGATATCTTAGCTAATATACGAGAGGATATTAGCTATGACTATCTAGTCTTCAACCTCATCAAAGACCTGAGAAGGAAAATAATATTACCTGGGTGAGCAGGAAGTGCAAGTGGACAACTTCCTAAAGGTGCACAAAATGACAAAAACACTTGGCTACCTGGATAGTCACCCAAGGTCTCACAGTGGCATCAAGGCAACCAACTTTGGCTAAGGCCTACAAAATCTGACAGACCATTTTCAGCAGCAGGAAAAAAATCGAAAGACTATTCTACTTTGTCTTGGCAAGGTTTAGCAGTCACTTATCTTTGTAACCTGGTTGTCCAGTTTGGACAGTGTGCTTACTGCAGATAGTTGAGGCAAGGGCCATCTTTTGCCAAATAGGCCAGTTTTGCCAAGAAGACAAATTACAAATGGAGTGTCTCCAGTGCCCAACATTCTCTCAGGAATACCTCAGTGCTGTCAGGAGCATTTGTGTCTCATGTCAAGAAAGTTCTAAACTATAAAAATATTTAAATGCCATATTCTGTAAGTCTTTTAAGTGTCTGAAGATCAATTATCTATGCTGAGTACATCTCTGCACATCTAGAGAACCTAACTAACATAACTGGGTATGAAAAGCATGGGAGACTATAACCTATAACTCTTAATAACATATATTTCTTAATGACTGAAGCTTCACATGAAAAATAAACACTCCAAACAGATTACAGCATGAGGACAATGATCTCAAAATTTTAGCTATATACATACATCTATACATATATCTTGATCAAAGGTAGAACTGTATAGTACAATATGACAAAAATATCCTTAAATTGTATCAATATACAAAATATCTTGAGCATATTTATTTCTAATTTTATACTAGTGTGCAAAAATATTGTAAACAGAAAAAGGAATGTTCACAATATGACAAATATATTTCCCCAAATAAACACTTGTTATTCTTTTATTCAGGCATTCATGGACTTCCTTAATTCACCCTCATTTGGCACCCACCAGGTATACCTTGACAGCACTTGCCTAGCATATCTAAGGCCCAGTAATACAAAAATTATAAGGACTAGAAATGTCTCTGAATTGCCACACCTTCATGCACATCATCCAGGTAAAGCTCTAGACAGAAGAGAAGGAACAGAAGAGGCACCCACTAAGCCTTTACAGAACCCTGACATCTTTTAGTTGTGCAGTCCTGAAACACAGCAGAGGTTAAAAAAGCATGCTGCTCCAAGTCTGAATGACTTGCAGTGGGCTTCCTTGCCTGTTCTCACCAAGAAGAGGACCATGGGCTTTCTGCTCATCTGCTAGTAGCAAAATAGCCTATAACTATGCTCCCCAGACTGCTAACTAAACTTCTGCAGGCACCAGAAATACAGTTTCAGAACAGTGAAAATAAAGACCCTTCACTTCAACTCCTGGTTTCAGTGAAATTACTGCCCAAGTCAGATGGGGACAAAAGTAAACCAATGAGCTTACTACCAACATGAACCTGCATTTTCCAAACTGAATCACAACAGAAAAGGAGGCTTTTTTTTCTTCTTTACATGTTTCAACATAGTCTAATGGAAGAAGAGGAACAGGGCCAAACAGCCTCACTGCCCCCTGGCACTAGTGCCAAAGAATAGAAACAGATTTTTAGTTTGTAGAGCAAAGGAAAGTTCAAAGGGCCACAGGCAGGAGGAGCCCTCCTGCCACTGGAATAAGTGCCTCAGAATCACCTGTAAGGGAATTTTCATCCAGCCTCAGATCTACCACTGTCTTGCAACTAAGAAGACTTTTGGGGAGCTACTCCTCCCTGGCTTCACTAAGTAAGGAGCAAGCGGAATGAAATAGCACTTCTTGTACCCTCTAGTGAGTGGACAAGTGGCCTTGTTAAATAAGGGCTGTGTGAGGGGTGTGGCCTGCAGTTCTGCACTCTAGCATGCCTGGAGCTGACAGGAACAGCTACTCCAAAACCTGTGCTTCCTGAAGCCACAAGTTATAAGCATCTTCAAGTCCTGTGTTTCATGGACACACAGGGGATTATCATATCCCTAATTAGCTTCACATAAGGCTAACTGACCTAATTTACCAACAATTAAACACTCTCCAGATGCTATGCACAAAGCCCAAGTGAATAAAAAAAGAAAACCAGGCCTTTTCCTATCTAAAAGGGATACAGCCTTCCCCAAAGCACCTCTCAGAACAAGGGCTAATTCACAAGTCTTATGGTCCTGAAAGTGAGAGCTCACCAAGATCCACAGAGCTGTGACTAGACACCAGCCAGAAGCAGTGGCCATGAATTCATGTCTCATAGGATAACAAACATTTTATGTTCATTCTACACCCCTTTAGTCGTGGGGAATGTGTAAAGGATAAGGAACACATTTTGTAAGTCGGGGAAAAGAGGTTTTGAGAGGGCAAGTTATTTTCCCAAGACACAGAGAATGAGTCACAATTCTACTACCCAGGCTCTCCTGCAAGCTACCAGGCCTTACAAAGGGTTAAGCTCCAGGGCAAAGTTCAAAGGTCAGGCACCCCCTGAACACAATGCCTGTGGCTAGCCAGAATCAGATCTGCAAGCTACACCAACAATCTTACTAACTTCCTGCTAGTCCCTCTGCTTAGCCTGCTGAGCCTCTGTTAAGAAAATGATGTATACAGGTGAGACAATGAATCCTAAAACCAACAAATTAAAGGCATTCAGGGAGCAAGTGGAGACTGGAAATTCAGTATAACAGGGTATTCTGCTGGGGAAGCTGCCAATATAAGCTGGTATCGATCATTCCTGTACTAGGGACAATGTGGAAAGACCTCTGGGTGAGCTTAAACCAGTAGCACTTCACCTGATGCCACAGGAATGGGGTGGAGCCAGATGCATAATCCCCAGAAAAGGCTGGAAGCTGCTTAAATGATAGCAACCCCAAAGCTCCTTCCTCTTCCTTTTTGGTTAAGTCCCTATATGTTTCTTCTCGTTTTCAATGTTTTGTCAGGCGCTGATTTGAGTTTGAATGTCCCCAGCAGACTCCGGTTTTGCATGCTTGTTCCCTGTAAGAGTACCACTAGGAGCAGGCTTTTGGAGGTTACCAGGACCCTGGTTTTAGCCTCCCTCTGAAACCTTCAACCAAAATCAATCTTTCCTTGTACAAGTTGTCCCTTCAGGTGCTCTGTCACAGAGACACACGGGTGTGTGTGTGTGTGGTGGGGAGTGACTGATTTTTCCCAAGTTAGAAATGAAGCAAAAATTCCAACTTAACACTATAAATTCCCAAACAGCAAATCATAGCAAAACAAAGAGTTTGCTATGATCATTAGGCAACATTAAGAAAGGCCATTGTTTACCAAAAACACAAAAACACATATGTTCTTGCTACCAAGTGTCGCAACCACCATGGCCCCAGGGTCTCCAGGTGGCATCACTTACAGAAAGAGAGAGACAACATTTGTGGAAGCAGCGCCCAAGGATGGAATGGCTGTCAGCTCATTGTTACTGAGGTACCTGTAAGAAAAAGAAGTAACTCGTCACTTGGAGCACTCAAATTAGTTAGAAATCACATACAAGAAAATTAACCAATCAGTTAACCACAATAAGGATACAATGAGATGTGAGATTAAAAAAAAAAAATTAGAATCAATTTTAAAGGGAGACAGGCACATGAAGGAAAAGAAAAAAGGAAAAAAAAACAAAAAACAAACAAACAAACAAAAAAAACCAGCTTAACCACTTATTGTACCCCTTGTAAAAAATAAACACAATGAGGAACAAACTATGTTCTGGCTTTCCATCAAGCTCAGAAATCAGACTAATAGGACCAGTGAAAATAAGCCATGGTATAGGTTCTAGCCAAATGTGTTCCCTTGACCATCACCAGAAATGGTCTTGGTAGTCACAAAGGATTTGGGGGATAGGAAGAACAAACCCCTCCTAGTTACTGTGGTTCTGTGTCCTAGGTGAGGGGCAACATGACAGTGAGAGCTGGAGCCTGCTCACTTACAGGTATGGCATTCAGAGTGCCTCCTGATGTAACACAGGGGATGACGTAACTCACACCCTCATCTATTTCAGGTTCCCACTTAGTTGGACTCTGATGAAGTCTCTCAGTGATGTTTGAAGAAACAAACAAAAACAAATGTAACACACTTCTGCAAAGAGACATTCTGAAACTCCTCTGCAGACGGGATTCACTCTCCAGGATCCCCTCCTATTACAATATTCTAAATCCAGATTTCCACAGTTACTATCTCTTAACAGAAGGGAAAGCCCACAAACCAAAGTACAGCCTGCCCGTCTATCCACAAAGGCTTCGTGATTTGGTCTCTTTGTAGGGGTGTGTCAGATTTCCAATGTGAGCCCAAAATGCCATAAGAAACCCAAGGCACAAAGTCAGGCTTTGGGGGTGGGGTAGACTTGAAAGAAATAGTATTTAACAAGAGGAATTGAGGGGATAAAAATGGGTTATCTTGTTCCCAATTTCTTAAGGGAGGTATATCTTACAAAAAGCATCTTACTCCATTTGAGGGCAAGAACACAAAAATGACAGCTGTATTCAAACAAGTATAGGACTTGAATCCTTATTTGAATAATAATGGCTGTCTGCCATCGTTTCAGAAATGAATAGAAGGGGTGGGGGCTTGAATTATCTCATTTGCTTTCCTCAGTGCCAAAGTCAGTTAGGGATGAAGCCTGGCAATTACTGACTGTGGGACACAGTGCCTTTTTCACTAGCTTTTCATTGCCATGACTGTAGCATCTGGCAGGGAGAAGGCAGGTCTGTATCATGTGGCAAAGCCTTTTTTCCACTTAAAGAGCCCTTGTTTGTGGAAATAGACAATTAATTACTTTAACAGTCGCTTATCTGACTGCCCCTTAAATCACACAGCTTCTGCTTCACTCTTATCTCTTCCTGCCCTGCCATTTCCCATCACAGTGTGGAAGTACTAAAAACTCTCATCAGTCCTAATCTCAACCAATAAATCTTCGCAGTACCCACCAGTGTGCTGATTACTAGAAAGGACAGGCAGGTCTTATCAGAGCAAGGAAAACTGTTGAGTGTGCATTGCCAACAAGTCACCCTGCCTAAGAACTCGTTTCTTAAGGAACACTGGAAATCAGAGGGGGGCGGTGGCAGTAAAAGTAGCAGCAGTGCTTTTCCATGCATTACATCTCGTCTTTGGGTAACTAGATGTAGGTCCCAGAAACATCCCAGTGTACCAATGAAGCAGCCAAAACACTGAAATGTACAGTAACTGGACCAAGGTCACCACAAATACATGACAATGGCTCAGGGAGTCAAGCCAAATTCCATGTGCACTGTCCTAGCAGCAACTTTGAGTCAGACACCAACAACTGTTATTTCCTACATTACAGTAAGTTTAAGTTCATTTAAATACTTACCCTGGGGTCATGACCCCAGATTAGCACTTCACAGAAATGACTCAGCCAGAAGATGAACAAAGATGGAAAAATCAGATCAGAAAAGAGCAAGCTCACATGCTAGGAAGCATGGGACAGGCTTGAATATTCATAACCCCTCAGGTAACATCAAGATTGTTTCCTGCCTGCTTATCATAAGTTGATTTTGAGCCTGAAGCAAAGAGTATGAGATTCCATGCAGGTGAACTTCAGCTGAGGAACCTGGTCTCAGGCCAGTGCTGCTGTAGGTATGACACATCACTCCACTTGGTACACACCACAGAACTAAATGAGAGAGGCCAAAGGACAGGCTAGCACTTCACATCTCCATGGGACTGCTAGAAGTGGGTTAAGCAGAACAGTAGACTAGGGCTAAAGATTAACAGGGAAGTTTACATCTTGATGAGCAGTCCCGAAAAACAGGCTCAGTCAGAAATAGCAAGCTCTAATTTCAACAGGGCTGCCTGACTTATGAAGAAGACAGTTTGAGCCCAAAGGAGAGGGACTAACTGCACAGCTAGCTAACTTTTAGATCGTTTCTACTTTAAAGAAAAAAATGTTAGTTTAATGCAAGCTGCTAGTTCCATAGCTGTTGGCTCCCCAGTTGTTTGTGCTGCTGAAAAGAGAATGCAATGCTCAGAAGGCCAAATCATCAAACTCGCTCTGAGACATGAAGAGCTGTTTGCCAGACTGAAATAGAGACTGGTCAAAAATAGCAGTGCTGGAGCACTGAAGGAAAAGAGGCACTCTGGATGTTTGGCCGTCTCCATGAATACAGGCATTTTACTGGTTAAGGATAGTGTGTGATGAAATACTTTCACTATCTAGGGTTCTACTCTTCCATTGCACATGCCCTGTGCTCTAGCAGCTCCTGCTGACTCTGCCCACCCACCCCCACATCCAAACCTTTACTCAAAGCACTATAAATCTTCCTGAAATGTCTAGCTTTTATAAACCTTTTCCTGATGATTCAGGTCCAGAGCATGAATCATGGCCCAATCCTAAGCTGGAGGAGGTGTAAGTAGGGTCAATGAGATACACTGACTGCCTGACCCCAGGACGGAACCTGGAGGCTGGATGCTTCCCACTGACCTTTAAGGTCAGCTGGGACATTCTGATCCTGCAGCTTTCTCTCAAAGTGTCTACTATATTATAAATAGCTTGTTAAAGGGAGTATTACATGCTGCAAGATGTACAATGTTATAAAGGGCAGTTCATAGTACAGCATCATTATTTATTAACCTAATCAAATTTGGCTTTAATAAATAATACAAAACCCACCAAAGGAGTAATTGGGGGTTGGGGGACTAAGTACCATATTTATTTCCTGAATGGCTAAAATGGACACACAGTAAGAGTTTCAAACGCTCCAATGAAGAATACAACAAGTATTCAGTGAAAGATAAAGCTTCCTTACACTTCAGGACCCAGACCTGGACAGGTATAAGAGACTTCCATGTTTCTGTTTCACACAGACACTTACATACTACACACATTGCTTTCCTCCTTAGGGATATATCACAAAGACCTTCTCTTGACCACCAGCAAAGTTTATTTATTAATATATTCAGCACTTGACTCTTTGTACACAGAATGGCTGCTCTGGGCTATCTCTTAACAGGACTGCAGCTCACAGGACTCAGCTTGAGAGTTTGGTTGGTTGTGTCTTACAAGGAACAATCTATTAGCAATAGTGCTTAAGAGCAAACATGGGTTTTAAATCAGGGCTTCAGTTACTGGAGAATAACACTCACACAAGATGTTCCTTGGTAAGACTTTATGATATATGCAGCTGGTCAGATAGTTTTATATAGTAATACAAGGTATCTTCTATTAGAATTCATGAAGGTTTGATCAGGACTCCCTTCAAATACCAGAATCTGTGCATGAACGTTACAGAAATGCAGCGTCTGTTTGTAACCTGAATGTGTCCAGGGAACCCTCAATCGTCTCAGGATTATTTAGCATACCTAAGACATACATAAAGACAAAAAAATAAGTACACCTGTGTTTCAAACAGATGCATTTTCAATGATCAATCAGAGGTTGGCTGAATCCACAGATGATAAATCCATGGTTATGGAGAAGCAGTCACTTAGTTAATAATCACACATCACAAGAAGGGCAAATGAGTAGTATGTGCCCAGCTCTGCCCAAAGCCTGAATAACACACCAACCCCTCAGGAGTACACTCAATTACAAATCCCCCTCTAATGAAGAAGCAAAGGCAGTTACCAAGTAGTTGAGCAGGCATGGATATTTAAATCACAGAGGGCTTGGTTTTTCTACTCCTTACCAACCAAGTGACCTTCAGCATGCCATTTAACCTTGCTGTACCTTAGTTTTCTCCTTTAAGAAATGTAAATGATACAAGTACCAGAGTCACAGGGTTTGTACAGGATCCAGAAGAAATAAATCTAAAAGTGGGAAATACTAAGAGCAAAAAAGCAGTTCATCAAAACACCCCTCGGTGTTTCAGTCTTCCTTGACATACACAACCATCCTAACCCTCTACACCTGTGCTTATACATGCATGCCAGCAGGGTGAGGGAAGCAGCAGGGACCTGGGACACAAGAGAGTGGAGCCATAAATACCTGGAGGCAGGCCTTCCTTGACCTCTCCAGGAAGCATTTAGGGCACAGCAGCATAGTAGCAAGCACTCCCAAGCCACCCAAGGTAATGTGACCCAGGAGCCTTTCCACAGGGGACTGTATAAATAGCTCTCTTATTAGAGGACTCGGCGTCCAGCACTCTGGTGGAGGCACTGCCTAGTGGGCTTTCCTCAGGGTTGTGAGCAGTGAAGACTGACTTGAAAGCAGCTGCACAAGACCATGTCCTCCAGGGGCCTCCAAAGGGTGTGCTTTCTCTCTCTACCCAACCCACAATGTTATGTGGTTCTAGAGCCTCCAAAATTAAACACTGTTAATCCACCACAACCACTGTGTCTGCCTTCGGCTCTCAAGACCGCAAGGCCTGGGAGACCTGACTTGAGCCATGCATGTTCTTTTGGAAGCACTGGTGTGCTGACTGTGAGCTGTGTTCTCTTGTGATTTTTCTGTTTTTTTTTTTTTTTTGTGTGTGTGTGTTTTTGTTTTGTTTTGCTTCCATATTCTTACCTAGTTCCTACCACTCACTGCCAGTTACCTCTCTAAGTCACCAAGATTTTATCAAAAGTCTCTTAAGGAAAGCCTTGTGTCTCCACCAGTGAGTAGTCAGTGTTGCTGCAGAGGTAGCAGAGAGTCACAGTGTCCAGAGGTCCAATGTGTCAGCCTCAAGGATGTGTTACTAAATGACACACTCAGTATGGGGACTGCAGAGTTCCAGAAGCCAAAGGGAATCACACATCCGTATCAGTCAGGAACTACAACAGGACTGGCCATGGGTCATTACATCAATGTCCAGAAAGGGGAAAGAGGAACAGAAGAGCCAAGTCACTCCTGCAGAACAAATCTAGAACCAGAACCTCAAACCCAGCTCTTCTGCTACCAAAACAACCCTTTCCTCACCAGGAGGCCTTGTAGCCGCAGCACTGGGTAAGCAGTGGCTCACTCTGCTCCTTACTAGCTGTGGGTATAAACTCTTAAGAAACCTGGAGTTGATGGAGATGAGGAGGTCAAGCAAGTGAAACAAATGGAGGGAGATAAACACAGGAGTGCTCTTCAAAGCACTCACCACATGTGTGAATGGCAGGACACCAAACATATTAACAGACTTTAAAAGCATATGTCAAAATGAATGCAAAACACAATCCACAGTGAACAAATTAAAAAGGTAAAGATGGATAAAAAGCAGTGCGATCAAGCCATCCTTGGTACTGAAGCAAAAGAAAAAGCATCAGAAACCTTGACTCTAGTCTTGATTCAGACTTTTTATAATTTTGTTTACTGTGAACTTTCTAAAGCATTCATCTTGACTTTCAAAGTATGACATCAAAATATCCATTATCTTGGCTGATACCTTTTGGTGCCCTTGTGACATCAGTGCCTAAGGACAGGCCCTCATTTACCTCCCCCTAATCACAGACCTATTTTTGTATCTCATTTGACCCAGAACATCATCTAGCATAAAGCAGACACTCAAATAAGTATAAACAAAAGCCTGTGGTACCATAGGAAATAACATCATTTTAATCTCTCCCAATAATAATCTCTGAAACTGACACAAAATTTGAACGTATAATAACCTCAAGAGTCAATAAAATAAAATAAAATAAAATAACCTCAAGAGTCAACAACATCCTAGACCAAAGCAAAGTGCTGGGTTATAATGTCAACTGGCTTCTGATAGAGTAAGCTTATCAATCTGGACAACCAGGACTGGCTGAACTGTGTACTCTTCCTCAAATTAGTGTGTTGAAGTACAAACCTCTAGGACATCAGAGTATAGATAAATTTACAGATAGGGTCTTTCAAGATGGTGTTAAGGAGACTGAGGCTGCAGCTCAGTGGTAGTATTGAGCTGGCATAGTCAAAGCTCTGTGGTCACTCTCCAGCACAAGGGTAGGAGAATATCACTGAGGTTAAATGATGACATCAGAAACCACGGATCCATGTGCACAGAAGAAAGAGCATGTGAAGATACCACAAGAGGCAACCATCTGCAAAAAACCTGAACCCTGAGGCGTCGGTCTCTACTGCCGAAGCCACCAGCCTGTGGCTTTGTTACTGAGGTCTGGGCCCTCTTTACATCTCTGTCCTCTCATCCCAGCTGATTGAACTCATGGGCAAATGAAGGACCAACACAAAGCATTTCCAAACTTCTTCCAACTCTGACATTTAACTCTGGAAGTTTATGCTTTGTAAAAAGACATAAAAATCATAGTTTGAACATGAGGATAGGGAATGCAGCAATTCTGCAAACTATCAGCGAATGAAGCTAAGGTTTCATTAGATAAGTTGCTATAACGGAACAGAAGAATAACCACAGGATTTCTGTCAATTGCTTATAGTAAAATGTATAAAGAACTTAAAAATCTGATAAAATGTCTATAACAGTAAACTTGATGATGATTTTATAGTAGTTTTATGTACATATTCATACAGAGCATAGACTTTATGGATGGGCTGGGAATGGGCAAGGGGAGCAGAGATATGACAGGATGGGACTGGAATGCGAGGGTCAGGTGGTAGGGGGGAGATGACGTTGAGGGAGGGAATGTAGGGAGAGACAGCAAGAATTAAGGGGCATTTGAAGGGGAGTATAGGAATCTAGTGCAGTGGAAATGCACTAGTATGAAGGTAATCCTAGTAAGGCTCCAAATAATGAAGAAAAAATTTAAATTAAGTACTTTTAAATGTGAGGATTAGTTAAAACAGATATAAAACCATAAACACCTGCAACTCTAAGCACTCAGGAGGCTGAGACATAGGATCATGACTTATGCAGCAAGACCCTGTGTCTCAAACAAACAAACAAAACTATAGTATATATTTTCATTCTAAAATTACGTGCATATATGTATGTAGCTTGAAGTAAGTAAGTAATCACAGTGGTTCTGTGCAATTTACATGAAATTTCTGCAAAGTTCTATGGAGCTAAAATTCCTGACAATCCCAATGCATGTATCAAAGCAGAATTCTTTACAATAGCAAGACAGACTAGGGCCTGTATTAAAGGATGCTCCAAGAGTTATTAACAAGCCTGGTGCTCAATGGCAGCAATGCTTGGCTCTGCTAGAAGATACAGGGAAGGCAAGTTCTCTATTGCCCATGCAAGCTATTCCACCTCTGTGAGACCTATCAGAAAGCACCAAGACAGCTTTGTGTCCCAATTAGTAAACAGGGCTTTCCATCGACAGGCACTCTCTTACACAGACATCGGACAACCATGATTTCCAGTATGCCTACTGCATTATAGAATGCCCTTCATAGAAAATGGGCTGCAGCAAAGGGAAAGAAATTGAATATGGCACCCCTTTATCTATACTCCTTGGTCCCCATGGATACCTGGAGCCCTGCATATAGTCTTTTTCCACATATAAGTCAGCTGTCTAAGACAATACTTGTAGAATAAAATTCATGTGACTTCAATATCTTACGCAAAATCTTACTGTATTTTCTCTTCACTTGAAGGAACTACTTCAGAGCTTTTTAGCACATCCATTGTCAATATCACCAATTCTGTGTTTAGGGAAAATTGGCATTACTTAATATAAGCACCACAATGCCAGGGCTGACATCTGATAACTGGGCAAGTGGCATGAACAGGATATACGGTCTGGATAAATGGATGATTTGTGACCTGAGCAAAAAATACAAAACTCCACCACACTACTCATAAATAAGTTCAACTTACGCTCATGAACTGTTTATTTCTAAAATTTTATATTTTGTATTTTTCGTTTATTGTGGGTAATTAAATCTGTGGATGAAAGGGATCATCCTAGTGTCATCTGTCAGTAAAAATCCACATGCAAAAGTCCCTTGCTATAAGCTGAGACCACCCACCCAGGAGAGTGAGAACAGTACAGTATGAAAGTATGTCTGCCTCTAGAGGGCTAGGGAACACTCACACTTCCTGCAGATTCGTCAAGTCCTCAAAAGCATCTGAGTCAATCTCCGAGAGTTTGTTATAACTCAGGTTTCTGGTAAAAGAGAAAATGAAAATAGTAAATTAATAGCTGACATTGCATAAAAGACTAAGAAACCTTTCCTCACTCACAAGTCCCTCCGAAGAAACCCATTCCCTCTGCCTAGTGACTCCCCACCCTGTTCACTGTTTAGTAACACACACTGAGCTTTGTCAACACACCTCTCCTCCTCACCGGCTTCAGTGCACACAGAATGCACACAGCATGGCTGGGAACCCACACCTCCAGAGTAGATTCAAGCAGACTTCAGCAGTACCAACTGGCTACCTAACACGTGAAAAGTTAAGATGGACCAGTCCTAATCCAAATGCTTTACACTATGTCAAATCCAGGGCCACTAACTTTTTAAAATTATGTTTATTGGGACTGGAGAGATAACTCAGCAGTTAAGAGTACTTACTGCTCTTGCAGAGGACGTGAGTTCAGTACCCAACACCTACAAGGCTCATAACTGCCTATAGCTCCAATTCCAGAGGACCTGACACTCCCTTCTGGTATCTGCAGGTTCATATACACATGTGGTGTACATACATATACTCAGGCACACACACATACAAAATTAATATTTTAATCATGTAGTGGCATCTTGCTTCACCAAGACTTGAGATAATAGCTACACCTTAGGGTGTGGTTTCAGTGTGTGAATAGGGCTCACTTGTTCTCTCTCTTGGGTGTGGTTGGAGCATCCTGAAGGGCAAGGCTGTGTAGAAGACCACAGTGGTTATTTACCATCATTGTGTGAGTACTCCCAAAATAAATACTTGTTAATTCTTCACCTGGGTATATGTGGACATCCTTTAATGCACCTTCATAATTACGTGTGTGTGTGTGTGTATGTATGTGTGTGTGTGTGTGTGTGTGTGAGAGAGAGAGAGAGAGAGAGAGAGAGAGAGAGAGAGAGAGAGAGAGATAACCTATAAAAGTTGGTTCTTTCCTTCCACCATGTGTGTCTTTAAGCCAGGGGGTCTCGACCCTCCTAATGCCACCAAACCAACCTTTAATACAGTTCCTCATGGTATGGTGACTCCCAACCAAAAATTACAACTTTATAACTGTAATTTTGCTACAGTTATGAGTCATAATGTAAATATGTGTGTTTTCGGATAGTCTTAAATGACCCCTGTGAAAAGTTCATTCAAACTCACCCCCCCCCATGCTGTGACCCACTCACTGCTCTAAGCCATATATTCATTTCCATTTCTGATATACATTCTTACAGTTGTTTTGAGAGAGGATATCCCTATGTTGCCCTTGCTGATCTAGAAACAGCTACATAGACCAGGCTGGCCCAAGAATTCAGAGATCAGCCTGCCTCTGCAGGTTTAAAGGAGCACACCATCAAGCCCAACCTTAATAACTTTTTTAAATTAATATATAACTTAAGTATCAACACCAAGTACTAGTTACAGAAAAAGAGATCAGGCTGTGGGCCCTTACAGTCTAGGCCAGTAGTTCGCCACCAAGAGTACTTATGCACACACACGTACACACGCACACACACATACATGGTGATGTCTAGGGATATGCTCAGCTGTCAACACTGGTGGAAGGTGGCACTAAAATCTTGTGGTTTAAAGCTGAAGATGCTCTCAAACATCCTGCCAAGCCAAGCAGTCAGTGTCCCACAACCAGTACAAGACTGAGAAATCTTGGTCTAAACAAGGATTTAAGATTAATTTTAAAAGTCCAGGAGCATAGACAAGGTTCATGTGCCTAGCTATAGCCTTAGCTGCAGACAGATCAAGTTGATCAATGTTGATTCAGCTAAACTTCTTTACCCACAGAGTGAACACAAGCCAGTCTAATCCATCAGGAACAGAAGCCACTGGAGGTGATCAAGATGAGCTCTTACTGCCATCCAGCTCCTTGCCACAAGTCTACGCAGGCCTACACGTGCAGGAGAGGTTAACATTCTTCATCTTGGCTATTAATTCCATTGACATTAATGCCAATTAACAACACTACTAATCATAAATGGCAACTATCTTTTAAACTTACTCCAGAGACATTTCAATCAATACTACCCTAGAGCTGATAGCCATTTCACTGTGAACTCAAAGACATTCATCTAAATAAAAGTCAAACTGCACTTGAAACTAATGGCCCATCTGTGTTCATGGCACAGTCTGAATTAAAAGCAATTTGTCCAGAGATTAAGTTACCATAAAGACTGAAGGTGGTAATTTTTAAACCACATACAGAAGTCAAGCATGAGCTTGACTGTGCTTGGGAGGTATTTATTAATGAGTATGTAGACATTAACAGCTTAGACCTGGGAAAGAAAATGCAGTTTGAGAGAATTCCCTACAACAGTAAATGGGCTGACAGGACTATGGTTTTCTGCTTTGATCACATTATCATAAAGGGTATGGGGACATTGTCTTGGGGGGAGGTAAGGACAGCACAAAGCTTACATCATTACAGGTAACTGGCATGGGTGAGCTGAAGAGAATTTAATAGAGACTGTCAGAAGTCACAAAGCAGGTAGAAGGGCAGGCAGACTGAATGGCTGATGGACGAGACTAACATGGAAGCCTGCCCACCCACCTACAAGGCATTTATTTATTCTTTGGCTCCAGAGACAGGGGCCAGTGCTGATACCAGGCTAGGCTTTCCTAAGAAACTCAAAAATCTGAATTCATGAGAAACCTTTTCAGTTCCTTTAAAAAAAAAAAAAAAAAAAAAAAAAGTAAGCAAGGATGAGCAAAACAAAACCTCTCTGCCAGTTACCCCTGGCCTGAGGAGCACTGGCTTCTATTGGGGCTTGGCTCCTGAAGCTACAGGTTCAGAAGGCATGGGGGAGGGGGGTGGTAGGAGCTGGGCTCAACAGGCTTTCTCCAGCTCACTGAGATTCTGAGATAAAATCATGTCTCTCCTTTCCCATCCCTCACATGTCCATTTAAAGCCATGCACTGCTTTGTCTTTCCTTGCAATGAAAGACAACTAACTTTCAGAAATTCTGCTTCTTAGAGCAGACGGTGCGGGGAAAAAAAAAACAATCTTCCTAATACACTGTAATCCAGAGCTGAGGAGCATCTCAGAACTTGGTACCAAGATGACAGCAAGCAGCTACCAGGACAAGACACTAAGTGTGTTAGCCCTCACTGGGTCAACATGGTAGTCACCCAATCAAAAAAGCCACAGATCAACACATAATGCCAAGGGACTGCCTAGAAAGGGCCACTCAATATCCCACAGCACCAACAGAAAGCACAGAGCAAAGGTGCTGTGGCTCCAGCCCCTGGAACAGCTCCTACCTTGACAGAGCTATTCTAGCTTTTAAATTTGAAAAGTGGTCCTTAATCCGTGAAGAAACTGTGAGATCTCAAATGCATTACCAGGAAATGAAGAAAACAAAAGTAGTTCCTCTGGAGAAATATAACAAGGAATAAAAAAAATAGATATCAGCCAATACATAAATTCCCAGCACCACCTGTTCACTGTTGTAAAATGTATATAACATAAAATTTACCACTTCACCATCTGTAAGTTGCTGTTCTGTGACCACACATACATTCAGATACATCCATCATCACCACCAGTATCAACCTTTTCACCACAAAATTCCCAATTCCAGTCTGCCCTGGATATGCCAACCATCGTTACTCTTGTCTAGGTACCACGTCAGGAGTCATAAGACATTTGTCCTTTTGTATCTGGCTTATTTCACTTAGCACAATGCTTTCAAGGCTCATAGATGAATCTCATTACATATGCCAAAGTCTCACTGCTTTTGACAATTGAATAATACTTGGTATGAATGTCCTACATTTTGCTTATCTACTGTCTGCAGATAAACATTTAGCTTGTTTCTAGTTTTGGCTGCTATAAATAATGAGTGCAGTGCATTTTTTCCAAATTAAAAAATTAAGTCTTTTTAGCCCTTTGTCTTCCACACTTACTAACACTCATTTCCCAACATTAAAAGAAATATACTTAGCCCAAGAAGTCAGCAGAAAGAGTATGAATTTTTATTTCCCATTCCAAGAACCATGAAAGGGTTAACTACAGAAAACCATTCCTCCAGGTGGCAGCTGATGTGTACACACATCTAAAGCATCCCACTTATTTCAAGGAGCAGGGCTGCCCCTTCCTGCCTGACATATGAACAGGACTTCAGTGAAGGGTTCAGATTCTCCTGTCAAAACAATCCATCTATCAGCAGGACACACACTGTCAAAAGTATTTCTGTACCTTTCAGTAGCAAAGCACTTGCAAGGAAAGAAACCTCTGGGAATTTAGTCCCTGCCAAGTGCAGCTTTCACTGGGCATCATCAGCCATTGTCACAACACCTATTGCCCTGTTCTTGCACAAAGGGCATGCAGATCTTCGAACAATTGAACCCAGCCATAGATACTTTTTCAGCTAATCTGCTGAAAGATGGCCGTGCAGCCCACCGTTTGCAGAACACACAAGAGGTAGGGCTGCAGAGAACAGCTCAAGTTTTATTCAGGCGTGTCTGAAAAGCACACTGTTTAACAGGGCACGACAACCCTGTGCTCACTAAGCATGTTTCTCAACAAGCTCCTCTCACTGAGCCAGAGGATTTCAATAGCTGAGAAATCACTACCACCATGTACACCGGGACTAACCGTGTGGCCTGTATTGAAACCACTTAATAGAAAGTATGAGCTCAGCTCCTTACCACATTAACCAAATTTCAAGCACTCAACAGATGTATAGCATGGGAGGTGGGGCACTTAAGCTATCGATGAAATTCCTGTTAAACTGTGTTGGAACTAACCATAAGCAACGAATGCTTCTAAATCATTACACATTAGCAACTATTCTAAGTGAAGTGGCTACTACAAAAGAAAAATGAATGTTAAAGTTAATCTCAGGGGCTCCAGGTAGAGTGCTTGCTAGGCATGTGTGAGGCCTGGATTTGATCCCCAATACCAAGCAGTATGATAATGATAATAACTCAAGGCTGTGGGGTACTCTGTGGGAGAGTACTCAGTATCAGGAAGATCCTAAGTTTGATCCCCAGCACTACAAATCTGTGTCCTAATAACACAAGATCTTTGTTTAAAAGGTACAGGGATATTAACAAATGAACCCAAGTCTTTTTCTTTTTTTCTTGAGACAGGGTCTTATGTAAAGTAATTCAAATTCACTAAACAGTTGAAAGTGACCTTGAACTCTGGATCTTCCTACACCTCTGAAGTATCAGGTTTTGGATATGCACCACCAGCCTGGCTCCCAAGTTTTTCTCAAACAAGTTCTTAACTATCCCAGCAGGAAAGGGACACTGGAAAGCCCAAGTCCCTTGGAAGGAAGGAGATTCTAATAAAAACTGCTCCAGTGTAATGCTATAGGCTTAATCGGTATTTACATAATCTGACCAGCACCTTCCTGGATTATAGCCTGAACCACATGTTACAAACTTGGCAAGAATCCTTCCAAGCTGGCAAACAATAATTCATTGACTTCTTAGAAACTGAGGGACAGAAAGTGCCACTTACTTTTTGAGTAAGCTGTGGTGAGGAAGTAACCCCACTTTATTAGACAATACACGAGCACTTCATCCTCCCAAATAAGCCTCTACAGGCAAACTCTCCCAGTGCATCACAGCAAGATGCATGTTTCCAGTCCTCAATGTTAGCAGAAAATATTCCAAGCGGAAGGAATTGGTCCTAAATCTGTGACAAGCATTCCCCACTGAATGAAATTTCCTCATGCAGTTTGGTTTCCAAGTGACTCTACTTCCCATTACTCAGCCCTGGCTGGGCTCTTAGACAGCACAGAATTTTTTTGTAGTTTACGTTTTCAAATGTTTGCTAAACTGAGTAACATGGCAAGGGGGTGAGGGGAGAAGGTTATAGACAACCCAATGGCCAGCTTCTGAGTACTGGCTAGTCCCCAGAGCTAGCCCGGGAAAATTGTTTTTCATGATACTTTAGGCTCTGGCCACTCATGTCAACCTCAGAACTTGCAATGCACTCATTAAATAGGAAATTGCCTGCTTGGAGCCAGAAAAGCAGGACTGGTCCTTTTAAGAATTCTAAAGTACAAGAAGTGTTCAAGCCCTTTGAGCCCCAAGCGTTTAGGGCTGTTTCTTCTACATTTGTAACTTTGGGGAATCACATCTCATACAACAACCTCCAATGAAGCCACTGTTATGGCCCCTACATCTATTTTGCAAGGTTTGTGATCACAGGAAACACTTGAAATCTGAGGCATCACATGTCCTTATCTCCTTTTCTAATGTAGATGCTTTCCCAAACCCACACTGAAGAGCCTGTTAAAGCACACTATATGAAGAAAAATACAATTGCAACTTAAGCAAGAATCATCAGTCTGGAGTCCATACCCAAGAACAGCCTTGCTCTTAAATGAGCCACACTCACACAATCGAGGTTTAGCAATGGAATACCACCTTCTGTGAATAAGGAAATAGGATGTGAACACTGTTCCAACTGGTTAGTTAATTTCAAAAAGGCAGTAATGGATTTTGATTACCTCCAATTCTAAAAATGCTACTCTGACCATCCTCCCTGAGAATAAGGGAAATCTAAAAGGTGACTCAAAAGAGAAGCTAACACACAACCATCAAACATACAGCCATAACAGCACAGCCATATAAGTAGGAAAACACACCCATTCCTCTTTAAATCAATCAATTAGTGTGAGCCTCTGACTTTTTTGTAGACAGTGTTTCATGTGGCCCAAACTGGCCCTGAAAGTGCTATATCCAAGGACAACCTTGAACTTCTGACCTTCCTGTCTTCCCTTTCTAAGGCCCGGGGTGACAGGCATGTCTCATCACACCTGTTTTATGTAGTGCTAAGGATCAAACCCAGGGTTTCCTGCATGCTAAGCAAGCAGCAGCTACAGGCTGGGGCCTCTGAATTCCAATGCCAACTCATGCTGCTTCTGTAACCTCGGAAGGTCTTGTATATACTCTCTATCCTAACAGTATGTGATCTGATAGGGACATATGTCTTTTTCCTCTAGTACTTAGTCACATTCAACAAATGTCTGAGCATATGTCTACCATGAAGATTTTCTGAAATTTTTTCTAATTACACATACACATATGCATAAATGTATATATAAATGGGGCTGGAGAGATAACTCAGAAGTTGAGAACACTGACTATTCTTCCAGATGACCTGAGTTCAGTTCTCAGCACCCATGTGGCAGGTCACAACCATTTGTAAGTCAAGCTCCAGGGATGTGGCACTTTTTCCTGGTTCTGGGGGCATTGCACACATGTGGTACACTGGCATGCATGCAGACAAAACACCCATACACATTAAATAATTTTAAGTGACTAAATTCTGATATAAATTAGGATGTTATTTGTTGCCTGAAGATTACAACTTACTTGTCAGATAGGACTCCTGACCAAATAATCACAATCAAATAGCTCTCAGAAAGTTTCTCACAGTAGTAGACTAAAAGTTGCACACTGGTAGACCTTGAGCCAAAGCTGAACTGCAGAGAAATATGTTTATTTATGATTGAACAGTGTTTGGGAAAATGACTTCAAACACCCACACGGTAGCTCAAAACCATTTGTAAGAGTTCAGACGGATATGACACCCTCTTCTGGACTCCACTGGCACTGCATGTAGTAGACAGGCATACTTGTGTAAGAAAAATACCTGAACACATAAAATAAAAAAATGTGCCCACACACACGCACAACATAAAACCCCTAAAGTTTTCATTGATGAGTATACTGCAGCTTCCCTTGAGAACAGTCACTATGTGGGCATTTCTGTGCTTATTTCATAAGCAGCTTAGTGACCACAGACCTCGTCCCTATTGCTGACACCCTCTATACTCATTAGCAATATCTGCTAGACCCCTTTCTTGAGTCTTGCACTCCTAGGATGGGTACATAAAATCCAGAACAAGAAAAATCTGCTGTGATGGGGAAGACAAAAAAAAAAAAAAAAAGAAAGAAAAGAAAAGAAAAGAAAAAAGAAAGAAAGAAAGAAAGAAAGAAAGAAAAGCTAATTCAGCTAATTCAGAAAGCTCAGTTGAGAGGAACTAGTTTTCTGGGGAAGAGAGGCTAGAAGAGCAAAGAGGCAACAGAGCAAAAAAGTAAAGCAAACTGCTACAGAGGCCAAGCTATCAGGACTAGGAAGAAAGGAAAAGGGCAAAGCAGCAGGAGCCCAGAGCTTCCTGATCCACCCAACAAGCAGATGAGCTACAGTTCTACCAATCCTAACTCATCTCAGAGCTGAATGTTAGTCATAGGACCTCTAAAGTCCTTTCCACAGAACAGAACTAGCTCCTTGTTCCGCTAGGAAAACATTTTAACCCAAAGCATCACGACACCTGACGGGTTTTCCTGCCATCACTGCAGACAGTTGGCATCTGCTTTCGGCATAAACCTTACAACAGGAAGATTCTAGGATCTGTTTTCCTTACAAAATCTTTGCTTGGACAAAGAGATGACATAGGTACATTTATTATTTAAGCATCCTTGGTGGAGGCTGACACTGAGAAGAAGCCCATAATAGTCTTTTGTTAACACGGTCTGTACACAGGTGAATTAATTCAATGATGAAGGTGCACTCCAGCCCATGACTGCTGTGCTTGGTGGATACCTTTACAAGCAAAAGGCATTCGTTTGAGCAGGGAATGGCTGCCTGCCACAAGCCTGACCATCCCACAAATCTACCACCAGAGGAGCATCACCATGACCACGAGAAGGGCTTCAAATATACTTAGAAATGGGTCACAAGTCTAGCCCCTCAGAATTGCCTTTTCCCTATTCTATCAGCCCTATAAAGGAGTCACAAACTCAGAGTTACAGAGTCTAAATCCACTGCTTGCACAATAGCCACCCTTGGACCCCCAATCTACCTTTTGTAGATTTTGTAGTTCTACCCCAGAGATAGGCACTTCATAGCCACGTGATGACCACTGAGACCTGAGAGCTGACAGTGCCCAATTCTGGCCACTTACACTCCTGAGAAAGGCATGGAGGAATCTTCCAGATGTTCTACTGAAGCAGGACACTGACTTTTACTTCTGCAGCATCGAAAATCAGGTGGGCAAAGGACACAGGAAATGAGGGATGGGTAAGCCTGAGAAAAAAAGTCCTGTCAATCTAGTGACTAAATTTGGAGTCCTGGGTTCTCCAAGTGCTTTAAGTTCACCAAATGTGAACTCTTGGGAGATGAACTTCCTACAGAGCCATCCATCCACTCTAAGACAGTGTTCCTGCGCTCACTAAGTTTGGGTGTGCACACAAAGATGGAAACCGGCTACCCTTATAAACATTTCTGAGGGGCCATGGAATTTAGTTGTCAACTCTGGTAGAACCACTGCCCGCAGGAACGCTGTGACCAAGCTCCTGCTCCAGCACCTAAAATGATTCTCTATTTCATTCCCAGAGACTCACATCTGTGTGTTGACAGAGCCATGAGAGGAAAACTGCTTAAGATGCAAAACAACCACCTCAGCATAGCTCCATAAGGAGCACCCCTGCTCAGGGTGGCCCAGTTCCATGCCTGTGTTTCTGGCAGAAGGTATAAACATGCATTAAGAATGAAGGCTCCATGATTCATTATTTCCTCTGAATACAACAGGCATACATCAAAACAAGTAAGACTTCTCTATCTGCACCACCCTTACACCATCCTAAACACCGTTTCCAGTTTTCTAGAGCCAGGAAATGATAGATATTTAGTATGGTGTCCATCCTCCCCCCTCAAGTCTAACTATCTCCTAACATAAACCAATCAGGGAAAATATTAGTACAAAACTTCCTATCACCGAAATGAATGGGGGAGGAGCCTTAATACTGACTCACTTCTGAACATTTAATGATCAGGAGTTTTCAGCATTTATTTATTTTATTTATTTATTCACTCATTCATTCACTGGTTTTCTTTTGGGTCAGGGTTTCTACGTATTGCCCTGGCAGACCTGGTACTAGCTCTGTAGTCCAGACTGACCTCTAACTCAGAGATTTCCCCCCTGCCTCTGCCTCCTGAGTGCTGGGATTAAAGAGGTGTACCACCATTGCCCAATTATTAAAGTTTTATTTATTTGATGGGTGTTTTGACTACATGTATGTATGTGCCTACACATGTCAGAAGAGGGTGTTAGATGCCCTGGAACTGTTGTTACAGAGAGTTGTGTAAGCTACCATGTGGGTGCTGGGAGTTAAACCTAGGTCCTCTGAAAGAGACCAGTGCTCTTAACCATTGAGCCATCCCTACAGCCCTCTTTTCATGTATAAGTAAGTAATTAGAAGGATAATTACAGACAAATGTACAATATGCTGCCTATCTTCCTCCACTAAAAGGGAGGAAGAAGGAAATGAAGAAGGTGGTTTGTTTTAGACAAATACATTTGTACAAACAGCAGCTTACCTTAGTGTTATCAGTAGTCTTTCCTCTCACTACCATATAAAAAGCTTTACTAGGCAAATGACGTAAGTGAGAGTAACAACTTTGCCATGCTGCAACTTCTCATTTAAAAAGAAAAACTCCTTGCGGAGTATACTTTCAGCTTCCACTGCATGCATGTGTCCTTGGATTTTCAACTAAAATCACACACACTGCTTGCTAGCATCTCTACGTGATGTCATTGGAGTCTTTATGAAGCCTAAGCATCTAGAATCTGTAATCCAAATATAAAAGCACATGTTTACTGGAATGTACCACAATGTACTGTATTATACATGAACTTAAATATTGCTATGAACATTATTTCCTAGTTCAACAGCTTCTCTTTCTTGCCTACCCGAAACTTAAAACTGAAGGTTACTCAAATTCAGAGAGCAGACACCCAGGAGTAAGTCAACCAATTGAGAAACCTGAAGAATCACAACTCCACAAGCATCCATCTTCTGCGTCTCAGGCGGGTGTTGGAAAGTATCTGAATATTTCTAAGAGACCAGCCCCATGGCCAGCAGTTAACAACTTTATTAACAAGCTTATAGAGATGGGACTTCATTCTGTCCATTTTTCCGAGGGGCTCTTTAAAGTTTATGTGTTATGAAATGCTTAGTTAAAGCCAAACGCCACTTTTTCTTTCTGTAATAGTAAGACATCAGGAAACACTACGAACATGAAAGACTGGCCACAGCATTACCGTCTCTGCTTGAGAAGCAGGAGGGCAGTGGCAATCACCCTGCTGCTGGGGTTGAGGCTCCTGAGAAGACACAGTCAGTCTGAATGAACAGTACTATTTCAGTGCGCACCACAGGTTGCTTTCTGCTGTTACAACAGGGACCTTCCTTTTCAGTGGATTACAAGTGCAGAGAATCAGATGACAAATGCAGAAACCTCTCTCCTCAAATATACCAAAATTCTATCACATCTAATGAGAAGTTGGTTATAGAACAAATGTCTTTCTTTGATTTTTATTCATTCATCAGTGAGGCTCTCAGCAGCATGTCACTCCTTTCCCATGTGAAACTTAAGAGTTCTAGGTTATTTGCTTCCAAAAGACAGGTCTTAGAGAGTTGATATGAGCAGTTAACTCTAGTAGCTAAACAAGAAGAGAATGATGTGCTTCTGTATATATGGGATAGGACCAGCAAAGCTGATTAGAAGTCCTTAGTCACATATAAATGATCCCTTTTAGAGTTCAACTTAAAGGCAAAATCCTAAGAAACACAACACAGAGATCTAGATCCTCTGTATCCTGTGTGTGCAAGGAGAGACAGAAGTTACCCCACAGAACTTCTTCCCATCTATGCAGAAATCAAAGCCCAGAGTCTCATGAAACCCAGACACTTACAAGGTTGGACCCCTGAGACTCTGCTCATGAACAGCTAGAACTTCCACCTACAATATTCTTCGTAAAAACAGTCCTCGGTTCCACCAAGCACACCTTTTCAAATACAATATCAAACCAGAGTTGCTAATGAGCCTGCTCAGCACCATCCCCTAGATCAAGGGACCCCAGCAGGACCTCCCTGACTCATAAGCGTAGGGGGCTGGTTTGCTGCACAGTTCCCACTAACATCAGAAGAGTTAGGCTAGTTCTCTTCCATAAGAGGAATCAAAGTATGGTCTGTGATTTGAGCAGTTTACTCAGCAGGCATTCAGCTCTGAGCACCATATCTGTACAGCATATGGGTCTATACAAGTTTTCCCTTTCTTATCATGATCCGACATTCGGTCTTCAAAGGCAACCAACGTCATTCCAATCCCAGGTTAGCCCAATGGCTACAAAATTGTGCTAGTGACTACCCTCACCTGCAGCAAACTCAACAAAGATCAATAAGCCAGAGCAACTGAGAGCGGGCCAGACTATACCTGTACAAGCACAAAGAGAAAACCGACTCTCAAACCTCGAGAAGCAGTGCAGGAGAGCACCTGCACAAACTCGTCAGGGTGGTTTATAAGGTCATGGACACCTGAGAAAAGATCTTTTATTCCTAGGGGCATGAGACAAATGGTAGGCCTGTCACACTGCTGGTGTCAATATTTATCTAAGGCCTGGGTATTCATGATGGTATAAAACCAGGCATCTTTTCAATTCAGACATTCATGTAATTTGCCACTGCAAAGCCCCAAAACAGAGATTCATTTACAGCTTGAGTTTCTTCTCTTCCCTGACCATATAGGAGGCTGGCGGCAGGACCCACGTTTGTGTCAGCGCTAATCCCAGCAGCTTGGGAACAATGTGCTCAATGTATTTCAGAACTGCCAATACCAAATGGCACGGCACCTGAGGACAATAAAGAGGTAGGGGAGGGAGGCAAAGCACCTGCTTTCTCCCCTCCCTTGGCATGCATGCTTTCTGCCCTGGAAATGAGCAGAGCTTTAGGCCAGTAGTAAAGTAACTGGACCCCAAGAATCACAGCTAGTACCCCTAAGCATTACTCACACCACAACCTCAGTTCAGTCACCACTACTCGAAGCCATGTGAAACTTACAGGAAGGAAGACCTGAGCTAGGAAATGGCCCCTTCTGGTCAGCTTTGACTTTCCCAAACTCTTTCCTCCCTCACCCTTTCCCCTACCTTACTCCACTCCTACCCAAAAGGAAAGCCTAACCACAGTTCTCTTTCCAGATAAATGATAGAAGAGATAACTACCCCATCGACATCAGCTTCCAGAGGCCCAGAGGCCCCAGCGGATGCTACTGTAGCTCCTCCTCCCTGTCTGTCAGCTCTTCCCGGTTCTTTCACAAAAACAGGCTGCACAGGAATCGAGTGTTAAGGATGGCTCCCTGGTGACAGATTAAAGACTCTTGTAAAAACTGTTAAACAAGTGACACCGTGGCAGACTTCTCAAGCCAACCCTTCCCCATACTCTTTTGATGTTTTATGTATACAATGTGTTTACCAACGGGAGGAGTACCCCCCTATGACTCTAGATACTCGGTGCATTTATACATGCCCCGTGGCTTAAAGAACCCATTCCCTTCTTCCTGTTCCCAGCAGAACGTGATGGCTGGTGAAGAGCTACCACACACCATGCACCAACATTCCTACCCAGCTTTAAATGTGCTGCCTGGTGAACTTGCTGGATGAGCACACAGATTCTCAACCCCAAATGAGGGTGTGGTCAGTCTTACTTTTTTTTTTTCCTTCCATAAAATACACCTGACACTTAAGTGGATAGTATTTCCTCATGCACATTGAAGTTAATAATTCACAACCAACTAGCTTTCATCAAGGATCTGAAAATTTGAAGGCTGCTTGTGTAAACACTCCTGTTCTTAACAGCTGCATATTTAACTGATGGCTCTGTTGCCATTAGGAGCAGGTAGCACTTCAGAGTGCTGTTTGTGAAGCCAGACATACCACTACCCAGGTTCCTTGACCCAAGTTCCACAATGTGCAACACCTGCATTACATCTGCCTCTCAGAACAGGTAGACAGTTACAGTAATGTAATAATACACCACAAGGATGGTACTTGCTGTTGAGACATTACTGTAACCATGCTTTCCTGTTTCTAATCTGGACCTTCCAAAGTGACAATCCCCAAAGGTGCCTGGGCACAATGGAGGGAAGGGTGTAGCTAGAATAACCACCATTCAAGAGATGAGCTGCCTGGACCTCACAGACCCTTTCTTATCACAGGAGGAAGACACGCCTCTGCACCTCATCACCCATTTCTTTTTCCCTCACACCCTAACCCTCTCTGACTCTCTTTCCTCTGTCGCACTTAAAATCACTCTCCCTCATTTTTCAAAGAAATGTTACAGCCAAGACATGAAACCTAAAGTTGCATGTAAATTATGCCTTCTCTGACCACTACCTGAGTGTCTTCACCATGCTGAAGATAGATTATCAAACGATGGCTGGCTGTTTTTTCCACCAAAGGAAATTAAACTGAAAATCTGAGCTGGCTGCACTGTGTGGGTTTATGAATCCACCCTAGTTGCAAGGCAACATAAGGGTCCACCTGAGCCTTGTTATTGAGATTAACTGCTAACCGACACACACTTCCACAGTGGTTTTCAGCCTTCCTTCTGTGACCCTTTAATACAGCTCATCACGTTGTAACCCCCAACAATAAAATTACTTGAGTTACTACTTCATAACAGTAATTTTGCTACTGTTATGAACTGTAATGTAAATATCTGTTATGCAGGATATCTGAACTTCGACTCCTGCTAAAGGGTTGTCCAACCCCCAAAGGAGTTGTAACCTACAGACTGAGAACTGCTGCACTTCAAGGGAAACTCACCCCACTCCCCACACACCTTTTTATTTTGGGTGGGGTTGTTTTTTGTTTTTTAATTTTGTTTTGGTTTTTGGTTTATCAAGACAGGCTTTCTCTGTGTAGCACTGACTGTCCTGTAACTCACTCTGTAGACCAGGCTGGCCTCGAACTCATAGAGATCAGACTGCTTCTGCCTCCAAGCACTCCCCACACACCTTTATGCCTTACTTTTGAAGGGACTTTCTGCAAGTTGTTGCAGGGAGTTTGAGAAGGATGAAACATGAGTCTAGCTCTTGGTTTGGGTTTTATAAACTAAGACAGGAACAGACAATGTTTTGAGTAACAGAGCACATCAGAAAAGCCAAGGGTCGTGCACAGCTAGCTGAAGGATAAGTTAAGCAACTATCACTTGTCAGCTGAGCTCAGGTGCACACACTTACTATGAGGAAGGACTCTCACACCAAGAATCCAAAGCAATTTCCTAAAGCTTTTAAAATGCAGGTTCTAGCATGCAACACCATAATTCTGAGTCCAGGGTCTATTAAGAAAAAAATTTCTAAGCCTACTGGCTACCCAAACATCTACTATTAACTCCTTTCTTAGATGCTTTGAGAGGCACACCCACTGACTGACCTCACAAAATAAGGTGCTAAGAGCCGGACTGTCAGTGCTTCCAAAGTGTACCTAAAAAGCTTACTGCCACCACGAGGATTTTCCTGCCCCTACCTTGTCTTCACACTCAGTTCTAAGTGGGAAAATAAAAGCAAAGACCAGAGAATGTCATTGAAAAGATCCAAAACCTGAGTAACTCAGCGAGCAGATTTTTCTTGCTTTAAAAGAAACCATTGAAAGCTGTGGCTGCCTCTCCAAATAAAAGCCACCAGAGCCTTAGTTTTCAATTACTTGTCAGTCTATCACCCTGAAACTACTCAAGTTCAATCTGCAGTCCCTCCCCCAGCTTCCGGTCTCCACCAAGCACTTCACACCTCTCTATTGTAAACCTGTCCAGAGCAATTACCCTGCCTACCTTTGGACAGCCTCCATACTGCATTTCTGTCTAAATTTATAGCTGCTACACTCAGTTGGCAAAGCAGGCTTACCCCAAAGCAGAGGAAATGGTCAGGCCCAGAGATATGTGCAGATGCACAGCAAACTTCAGCAGGCAGCAACAAAGCAAGCCCCCCTAGTCTGTTCTGGTAGAGGCCAATGCTGATAACCAATCTGGACTCTGGCACCTAGAGTCCCCACAGTAACCACTGCCATTTGCTGCCCCATTCACTGCTTCTCTTGAGATTACAAACAAGGGACAAGTCACTAAGCACAGAAAACTACTCTTCATGGACTTCGTGGTGGTTCAACTATCAGACACATTCAGTAGGAGCCATACTTGGAATTTTGAATGTAGTCTTTTCCCAGGCTAGTAGTGATGTGTGGTCTGATCTTTACTCTCAAAGCAAGCAAGCCACAGCTCCCAGCAACCAACAAAACCACTCGTTGTGTTGCTAAGCTACAAGTTACCAGTGGCAAATACATTTTTAACTTGGTGTTTCCAACTCACCATGGGTTGTGGGATATTACCTTAATGAATGAACTGTAATACCCTTATGTTTCTATCAGAAGACCCCAAAAGTTCTAAAAGCCTGAGGACAACAAACCTGAAAGGAACATCCCTACATGGGGAACAACCCAAACCTTACCTGAAGTCATACAACTTGTCTCTTTTTAAAATGATAAACACTTCACAAATACCCTAGCAATTCCCTGCCCCCCCAAAACAAAAATCAACATGCACTTACCATAATGCCCCAGTAATTCTGCATGTATCTATCTAAGAAACATAAACCCTCACACAAAAACTTACACATCAACAGTCAAGCCAGGTTTTGTGGTGCATGCCTACCATCCCAGTATCCAGAAAGCAGAGCAGAGCTACAGAACAAGACCTTGTCTGAGAGGCAAAGTTTATAACTGTATTATTCTTACTAGCCAAAAGGTGGAGGAAACCCAAATGTGTGGCTAACAAATGAATAAACAGTGTGTGTTACACCCAAACAACTGAATATTATTCAGAGTTTGGGGGTGTGTGGAGGGGATGGACACACAGCTCAGGGGTTAAGAGAGAGTGTCTGCTGCTCTGACAGAATCAGTTTAGTTCCCAGCTTTCACATCACACGCTCTGGCAACTGTCTGAAACTCCAGCTCCAGGGGAACTGACACTCTCTTCCATCCTCTATTTGTACCCATATAGGAGAGCAAAGAAGAAATAATGTGTACATCCGTACAAACTTTGAAAATATTAGGCTAAGTAAAGGAAGATGGCAGGCATAACAGGCCAGGTACTGTATCTTTCCAGTTATACCCAATGTTCAAAATAGGTAACTCAACACAGAAAACAGACACTCCTAGATGAGGAAGGAGCCGGGTGGAAGCACCAACCAGCATGAGGTTTTGCTCCAGCACAAATATAAATTTAAAAGTATTAAATATGAAATATTAAAATATCCCAGAATTAGTGGTGACAGCTGCATGATGCTAGACACACTAAAAACTCAGACTCTCAACACTTAAAAGACAACTTTGGTACTCAAACTCTATCTTGATTAAGCTGTTAATTAAAAAGGAAAAAGTTGCTGGGTGTGGTGGTGCATGCCTTTAATCCCAGCACTCAGGAAGCAGAGGCAGGCAGATCTCTGTTGAGTTTACAGGACAGGGAAGACTATATAGTGAGACTCTGTTTTAAACAAAAGACGGGGGGGGGGGGGTGGTTTCACTACCTCAGGACTCAAAATTATAAGACACAGGAGGCCAAAGTACCCACATTTATGTTAAAGCCATGATACCACCACCACAGTCCACTTACACCAAACTATCCCTTTTCTGCTTCTCAAAAGACATTCACTCCCACACTCAATCAATCCTTGAGGCACAAATCTGAGCTGGGATCCTCCCTCCCATTGTCTCTGAATTTTGAAAAGAGCTTGCTTGCTTGCAAGCTTGCTTTCTTCTTGTAAGTAATTTTTTAATAAGGCTATGGAAAGCAGGGTTCCCAATGGCCAGCCATTCAAAAATTAAAAAGAAGCCAGAAGGCAGGAGGAAATGTCAGTTCATTGGGGAGAAAATAAATTAGTCATATTAAGATTAGGATCTAACCTCTCTCTGTGGTTGGGGCAGGAGGTTTTAGAATAATAGCATGCTGTTTCTCGAAAACTCCCTCCAGAGGGAAACTTGGGAGGTACAGCTGTCTGATTCTGGAGTCCAGCTAGCCATTTACTGAAGTTGACTGAAGAGTCTCTACATGAATGGCCCAGTGAGTCCCTATGCACAGTATCTGACTCTTCACCATCAAGAGCAAGCACCTGGAGACCCTGGGTACCATCCAGCACCACCACAGCCAGCAGAGATGTAGTTGACTGGGAAGCCCCAGAGTCTAATGGGGCCAGGATGCTAGTCAACATCAAAGAGATTCTACTTGTTCCCCTTGTGCAATAAACTACTTTCACCCAAGATCATTCACACTCCCAGAGTGCAAAGTTCACTCTGATATTGGTGGCCTTCTCACTCTAACCTTTATTGGCAAGTGCCCCTTGGCCTGGTTATTCATTAATACATAATCAGAACATTAAAAGCATTGTTTGGCCTTTTAGGGAGACTGTGGCTAATTTAATAAGACACTGTTCTAGATAAATTAGGGGATCCATCTTGACCCTGGCAGAGAATTCAAAGACACACAGACTGGGAAAGGGTGCAGGGTATGTACTCACAACCATAGAAGAGTTAAGTATTTCATAAGATGTTTTTGATATTCCCACATGGCCAAGGGGCAAAATAAAAACAGTTATCTCACCACAGAAATTGCCTGGTGTTTCTTTCCCCTTAATCTTTTTAACACCAAATGACTCCTCACTCCAAAAACCTTTCCAGGAAGTGGTATCTTTGTGGCAGAAAGACAAATGGACAGTAATTCTTACGCACAGTGTTAGAACTGTCTGCCAGTGTTGCTCCAGTCTGCTACTTTTACTTTTCAAATCAGACACAATGACAACTCACTTTAGAGACCATGTTTACTTTGCTAAAAGCCACATTCTAAACATATGCTTGTCTGAAGGGGGTGGGGGGCAGCTTATGGTCCAACCTTGTTTATGTTCCAAGTAGGTTTGACAGAAAAACCACATCAATTTGTTTTAAAATAATTTCCATTTGCTGGAAGCTGTTCCTGAAGGGTTCTCAGCCATGCTAATCTGCTCTGATTCCTACCAGCTGTAGGTACCAGGAACACTGGCCACAGACAGGGTACCAGGTTGAGTGGGCTGAGTGGGTTCCATGGGAGCCACAGCAGCCTGGGACCCACAGAACCACTGCAATACCCATCTGCAATGCAAAGAGAGAGAGAGAAGGGGAGTGGGAGGTGGGGGAGGAAGAAAACGGAGGGAGGGAGGGAAGGAGGGAGGGAGGGAGGGAGGGAGGGAGAGAGGGAGGGAGGGAGGGACGCATGCCCTCGTTAAGAGCCAAAACTATGCCACGACCACCAGGAACACAGCTTTCTACAGAACTAGACCTGCTGTACCTTAGAAACACCAGCTCTTTCAACAGTGTCTCAAGTCCACAGTTAAGGACTCCGAGGTAATTACTGGATTGAACATAAGAAGAAAAAAAAAAAAAAAAGACAATTTAAAAGGAAGTATCTGTGAGTATAACCAGCTAAAAGTTTTCGGCCTTACCATGCAAAGAAATGAAGATGAAGAGATTGCAAGGTGGTTTTCTGGTACATGGTAACAGAAAACAAGGTGGCATTTGTGAATGGGACAGTGTGAGAAAAGCAAGCACAAGCTTCCCCGTGGGGTGGTAGCCACTTTCTTGGGGGAAGTTGTAGCAAAATCTTAAGATTTTCCTATCAAGAGCAACCTATACTTGGTAACGCAGACTAGGGGACTAAGAAGTATATAAACAATTATGCCCAACAACAGTTAGGGTTTTGAAAAGCTTAGAGGCTCAATGTCAGACATTTTATAAAATCTAACCATAGAGGAAATATTCATAATGCTGAGTCTTTAAAAGTTCAAATTGTTGATTATCCAATACCAAGTGACCATTACTTGGTATTGGATTTACATACATACAAGTAACAGTTTATGACTGAGCAGGCTTTATTCATATATTTTGGAATGAACAACATACACACACACACACACACACAACAGAGAGAGAGAGAGAGAGAGAGAGAGAGAGAGAGAGAGAGACCATGAATTTGGGAGAGCAAGGGAGTGAACGGTGCATGGGAAGGGTTGGAGGGAGGAAAGGGAAGAAGAAAAACTATTTTAATTTCAAAAAATAAAAGACAATAAATAAATAAACAAACAAATAAATAAACCCAAACCCATAACTTGAGCCAGGTGTGGCATGGGGCTTTAACACAGCACTTCAGAGGCTATGGAGCTCAAAGCCACTCAGAACTATACACCATACATCATACATCACCTCAAAACAAACACCCATAATTTGAAGCAAGTATTCAAATGAAACATCGCTTCAAATTTATACAACAAAATAATATTTATCACTGAATGATGAAATCAATAACCCTTTCTTTTGTAGTTTTCTTAATAATTACTAACACTTATTACCATATAAATTAAAAGTAATTAAAGACATGTTCACTAGACTCTGGTGACTGCTCAACAGAACAAAACCTCCCCATAAAGCGCGTTCCCCCCCACCTAGTCCAGGCTGCCAGGTACAATGGGCCCCTGCAGAACCCTGACCTAAGACCTCCTAATCATCAAAACTAACATGACCCCACTTCCCAAATGCCCTCTCTTAGCAGCATCTCTGTGAAACTAACTGCCCAGTGAGGAGCCACCTTGAGCCAGGCCAGCAATGACTCCTCTGCCATTAGGAGGGGGCCTGTGTATTCAAGGATGGAGCAGGGGCTAAAGTGTCACACCTGAAGACCACACAGAAAGGGTCAAATTTACAGTCCTTCCTGTTGTATATGTCCTTACAAATCTGTGTTGCTACTTTGCCTTTGTCCCCTGAGGGTACAGTAACCTGCCCTGAATGTTGTATGTACTCGATTCAGTCAAGGAGAGCAATCCTTCCCTTTGCCAAGAGCAAAGGAAGAAAAACGACCTTGGCCTAGTCATGCTTTCTGTCAAGGGAGGTCTTAGCAGAGTAACCAAGAGCTCAGGCAACCAAAACCAGCTGCCTGGCGAGGGCTCAGCATAAACTGAGCAGAATAACCACAAAGGGAAGGGTGTCTAGACAGCCTTAGTCTAAGTGAGTGAGAAGCAACCCTCCCCAAAACAGTCTCCACTAGGCAGCTCTGGCAAAAGAGCAGATGAGAGACCATGTCAACAGTTCAGAACTACACTGTGGGTGCCCTAGCCAAGCACAAGTCAGAAGATAACTGTGTGTGCAGTCTGGCCCACCTGCCAAGGACAGCCATGGGGAAGACTCCAGCAAGGAAGTCAGTCCAGGGACCCCATGTGAGAGGCAGGTCCCATGCAATGCTCCCACTGTCTGTCCATCATCATCTTTGAAATTGCAGCTTTAAGGTTAAAACCTTCCTGTTCTAAATTTTCAACATGAGCACCTGGTAGCAGATGAAGGGAACTAACAAACAAATAGGTCAGTAGCAAATGGAGAGATACATGAACCCTGGGAAGTCTGAGTTATTCTGTCCGATTATCTCTACTGAACTTATAAAAGTAGAAAGAATACCAATGCAATCAGGCTCAATCAGTAGGCTAAATGTCTAACACGCATGAAGACCTGGGACCAATCCCCCTCCTTGAATAAAGCAGGTGAGGTGATACAGACCTGTAATGGCAGCACTTGGGAGGTAGAAGCAGGAAAATCAGAAGTTCAAGGTCATTCTCTCCTATTTAGCATATTTGAAGTCAGCCTGGGCTATCTAAGACCCTACCGTAGGAAAGGAGGAATGTGAATGCCCTTGTCTACATCTATGTCTGGACTGCCTGAACGTTGTATATGTTTCAGACGTGTGGAAACAATGAAGCATTAGAAAGAAAGCCAGTCTTTGCTGTCAGGCAGCTTGGGGTGCCAGCTATCAACCAAATTAACACCCTGAAGGGCCTATATGAAGTAGGCAGGGTCTTCCAGATGGGAATCCCAGTCAAAGGAATGCAAACAATAGTTTCCAGGGGAAGAAACATTTCAGGAGAGACAGGAGCCTCCAAGACAAAAGAACCTTCCTCCAAACACACACAAGACAAGCTGCCAGTACAGAATCTAGAAGAAAAAAAAAACACTTGGGTACGGTAGCTTGGGCAAATAGAACCAGGCAGGAAGGCACTAGGACCCTCAAGAGTGAGTGGACATCCAGCAGCAAGAAGTCTATTCTAATCTGTGACTGTAAAGACCCCTTATGGCTCGAGAGGGGTGAGGAGAGGCAGGAACAAATTAAATGGGAGTCAACTGGTCTCTGCTCCTGCCTCAAGTCTACACAACAGAGAGAATAGGTATTTTTAAAGTTCAATGTAAAATGTGCCATCAGCAACCAGCATCTCCCTTCATTCCTTCCAACTCTGCATTCCTTTTTCTAAAATGAAGGCTGGGGGCCATGGGTCACTGGTGGTCACAGCATTCTCCTAAGACCACATGTATCCCCAGCACACCCAGACCAAGGCATGCCAAGGATTTCAGGCAAGTATAAACTCCATCAGCAGGCTAAACTGTTTATATGTTCTTGAGTTAAAAATACACCGCTCGGGTCAGCGTTAACACCACGGCCTTATCACCAAGGCTGTTTGTGTGCTGGTTATACAAGACTGGACACTGACCCGCCCATCTTTTAGATGAGCCTCAATCTGCAAACTGTCTAATGATACATCAGTGAGATTATAATAAAGCCACCAAATACACATGCATTTGAGAAAAACACTTTCCAAACCCAAGGATACTTTACTGTTTATAAATAGTTTACTTTTTTTGATCCCCAAGCATATAATATTCGCAGTTGCTCCAGAAACCAAAGAAACATGCAACAGGAACACAAACCACAACCTAACAGAAACAATAAACAACAGATGGCAAGGCATATGTGCATGCTACCACCCTTCTCACCAAAGAGGCAAAGCATAAGCCAGCCCAGGAAGAAGCCTGTGCTTCAAAATCACATTTCAGACACCATTAATAGAGTACCAACTGTATGCCAAAACTGTGCTGGGTACTCAAGCCACTCAAAAACAGAGGAGCCCGGGACTGGCCTCAGGGAACTCAGACTGGAAAGGAAAGCACAAAGGACTAGGCCTGGTCTTCTTCCTACTATGACCATGTGCATGCAGACTAGACTTCTAACTCCAGCAACCGCTAGAACCGGACCAGTATTGTATCCACCCTGGATCTGGTGCATAAAACATACATTAAGTTTTTCACCAGGATGATGACCAAATTAGTTAACACATGTATCCTGCTATAAAAAACATGAGCTGCCAGTACTCTGCCAACTCTAATCATGTGTTAGGCATTGTTATTTTTGCCCTTAAACAAGCTCAATCTGGTGGGCACTTCAGTCATCCTCATTTTACTTTAGGAACCTGGGGCAGAGAGAAACCAAGTAAATTCACCAAAGTCACTCAGACAGATAGACAGGTTCCAGGGATGCCTCTCTCAACAGAAACCACACAGCTGCTTCATCTCCCAACCCATAATCTGTGACATGAAGGAGCTCACAGAAGAAGAGAGCATATGTTCTCCAATTACAGATCAAGGACCTGCTCTAGGGCCTTCACTGGTAAACAGAAGATTTAAGGAGTTCAAGACCAGGACTTAAGTCACACGCAAGCACCAAAGCCACACTTGCAGTAGCTAGTGATTCTGAATAGATGGTGTTTATGACATTTTGTAAATGTTATCTGCTTCAAAAACAAAGGACAGGGGTGCAATAAGTAAGTTGGCCGTGGCTGTGCTTCCGGATACGTACGTTCCATTTTAAGTATCAACAATCTCATGGCCAATCACTTTGTTGTTTTCACCTCAATGTTAGTTTTTTTGAAACTCTGACTACAACTTTCCAACTGCACTGTAACTTTAAGCTTTTATGCTTCTTCTACATTTAAAAAGAATGCTGTTTCCCAATATATAACTCCCAGATGTAGAGTTCACTGATGATTCATCTACAGAACAAGTGTTCTGAGACATCAGCTCCAAATAGAGGAAGAACTTGGAATTCCCTCCTCTCAAAGCTAGAACTTGCCTAAATCTGCTCTGCCCAGCAGTTTGTTTTCAATTATATTCCCAAATTCTTTAACAATAACTGCACAGCTTGCGGCACCAACACATCTGATTCTTTGAAGTGGGTCTCAAGCAGGAAGAAGGAAAAGGAGCCCTCTCCATAGTTTTTGCTTTATGTCAGGGATTCTCTCCAAAGGTTCTCCCACATACAGGCAGACAGAGTACAAGTTCTGACTCCACAGTGCACAGCACAGCTCCCCGAGCAAGGCTGCAGTTACCCCTTTACCCCCACGAACTTATGAGGGCAACCTACACACCCCTAACCACTTCCCCTCCAGTTCTCTACACAGTCTGACCTGAGACTGTAACACCTGGAAGAGAAACCCCTGAAGCCCTTGGAGGGGTAAGGAGCCACAGGATCCTTTCAGCCCAGAAAGAATGCACCAACAACCCCCACTCCCACCCCCACCCTCATCCCCCCCCCACACACACACATGAGAAAAGTCCAGAGGTGACAAACAAATCATGTCTGGTGATTCCTAGGTACAGGTACTATGACTTCCAAGACTGTCAAGAGGTTCCAAACACCACTTATGGTGCCTCCAATTTCACTCTATTCGGGTTGCAACCCCAAACAAGATTCCAACTTCCAAAAGCATGCTCTAAAGAAAAGAACAGAAAACACATGATAAAGAATGCATTAAAGGAAAGGTTGGAGAGTCTCTAGTGAAGACAACAAAGTCCATGTGAAAGAAGGTAGCTATGAAGAATACAGAAAATGGGTCGGCTGGGAAAATATCTTAGTTGGTAAAATGCATGTTGTACAAACACAAGGACCTGAGTTCAGATCCCCACCACCCATGTAATTAGTTGGATAAGGAATCATGTGCCTGTAACCTCAGCACTGGGGGAATGGTACCACCAGTTTCTGAAGCCTTTGGTTAACTCAAGCTAGCCAAATGAATGAGCTTCAGTTTCAGTGACACACCATTTCAAAAGTAAGTGGGAGCAATATAGGAAAGACACCCAACATGGACCTCTAGATTCTTCTCCCCTCTCCCCAATAAACACAAACCTTTTAAAAATATAGAACACAGAAAACAAAGCTACAAGGTTCCACATGATAAATATAATCTCTTAGGACCTACTCTATTTGGTAGCAAACAAGATTTCCCAAAAACAATATTCAATCAAAATGAAACCCACACATGGTAAATTTGGTGTCCATTGAACAATACATAAATAAATAAAATAATTTTTAAAAGGAGAGACTTCAAAAATTGGAGAAAAAAGTGACTGAGCTGTACAAAAGTTAGGCTGCTGAATTTACACACCAAAAGGCATACTGAGAAGCTCCCTGGGAAAATGGCTTAAAGTTACTAAGAGATCAGCCATGCCTCTGCACAGAACCAAAGGCAAGCTTGCTCCAAAGGAGAGAGCAGTGGGTGTGTGTCCTTCACTGCAGCTGTTGCCGAGTCTGTACACTGGGCCCAAGGAGCTGAAAGACTATCAGTCTTAGGGACGTCACTGAACAACTATGGCCAGCAGCAGCCCTAAGAAAGCTCTACTAAATTGACTCTGTGACTTTTCTCGAAACCTATGTTCCTAAAAAGCTAAGTCAAAGATATCAAGTTTACAGCTTCCATAGTTTTCTTTGGCCCAAGGGCGGGAAAGGCAAGCTAAGAATCCTTTAACAGCAATGCATTGGGCCACAGTTTTTGAGATCTCAGATTTTTTTTTTAATTTCTGCATTATTTATATAAGGATAATACCCAAGTCTAAACATGAATTCATTTATGACTCATATGCCTTATACATACACATAGCCTCAAGGCAAGTTTATACACTAATTTTAATACTTTTGTACGTGAAAACCAAGTTCCTTCCCAGTATGGAATTTTCCACTTGTGGTGTCATGTTAGCACTCAAACACTGTCAGATTCTGAAGCATTTTGGACTTGCAGATTAGGAAAGTTTCACCTGTACTTTTAGATGTAGTATTTGCTTCTCCTTAACAATAGCAAAGCCTGGTTGAAGGGCCCCTCACTGAGCCCCGCCCCTAGCGCTCCATTTCTCCTTTGGCTGCTCTGGGTACCCATCAAGTAAGCATCACGCACTTCCCCTTTGTCTCCACTAGCTAGAATCTGAAAATTAGGTCTTATTTTTACATCCTTACAGATGGGAAGGAGGGAAACAGCCCAAGGTCATATCACCCATCCACATCATAGCCAGGACAGAAACCCCAGGGCTCCTAAGACTCAGCTGCAAGCTAGTTTCCATTCTACCATATTCTTATTCTCCACAGCTTCAGAAAAAAAGCAAATAAACAAACAAACAAAAAACACTTTTTCTTCAAGGTCAATAGTTTTTCTCCCTGTTGTTTAGTTAACTTCCTGTTAGGAACTTCTTTGAGAAGTTCCTAAATCTCCAGGCTCCTCTCCTCCAGAAATATATACTAAGTACCACATGTTTCCAAGAAGGGGACCAGCCTTAACTCCTGTTCCCCTCTGCCCAAAGAAAGCTATGGAAGCTGCAAATTTATATCTTCATCTTTTTAACAGCTTCATAGTTTGTTTCTTTGCTTGTTGTCTTTGTCTGTTTGTTTAGGCAAATAAAGAGGTAGGAGTGGTGGCATTTGCTTGTGACCCTAGCATTCAAGAGACTGAGGCACGAGGACTGCTGTGAATTCAAGACCAGCCTGGGCTGCACAGGAGAGACCTTGTCTAGAGAACAGACGAACAAAACAAAAGGCAAGAGAATTTAAGAACACACAACAAAGTCCTGCAGACTCCAAGTCATTAATACTTGAGGTAAAATACTTTTTTATTTTGGGTCTGTCCAGACTGAACATAATTAAACTATTCCTAAATATTATTTCAAAACTTATAAAGAATCTAAAAATCATTTTGGGGCTTGGAGAGAGGATTCAGTGGTTAAGATCACTTGCTGCTTAGTCATGAGGACAGGACTCTGAATCCCAGTGCCCATGTCACCAGCTCCAAGGAATCTAACTCACTCTTCTAAACTCCATGGGCAGGCACGCATGTACACAGACAGAGACACAGGCAGGCAGGCAGACAGACAGACAGACACACACACACACACACACACTCACACTCACACTCACACTCACACTCACACTCACACGGCACACAAACACCTAAACACACAAGAAACATATATACATAAATTCAAAAGTAAAAATAAAAATCATATTAGAATTCCAATTTTACACGAGCAAAGTACAGCCTCTTCCATGAGAAAAAAATTACCTGTGGATAAGACATTGACACTAGATCTGAGAACACAGTGAATAGGGAGTGAGGCAGCCCTGGCAGCTAGTAAATACTTGTTTTCACTTGATTTTGGCTCTCCTCTCCTTTAGAGGAGGGGACAATCCCTCCCTACTTGAGTAGTGGCTTCAGCATCCATCACTTGGTTGCATCAACAATCCACTTCCTGGAAGCTACGGGCTCTTCTGGCTGTTTATAATGTTTTGCAAACACTAAGTGCTCATGTGCCAGAAACTCACACTGTCCCAGGTGGAGAAAGGAAGTCACAGACACACACAAAATCATTTTAGTGAAAATCAGTATGTGAGCATGAGGCTGAACCAAAATCCCTGATCAAGAAGGAGACAAAACAGTTTTCTTCCAATTTGCAAATAGAACTTGAGCTCACAATCAGACCCTCATACTTGATTCGCTTGCCTATAAGTGCTTTCAAGCTCTTCAGTGTATGTTTTTATAAACAGAGGATCCACTACAAATGGTATTCTAATCAAATATGACATCAGTTTAATTATGCTCAACAGATCTGTGGACTTAAAATGACATTTAACCCACTAAACGCTTTATAATTTATGTAATATTAGATTTCTACAGACAGATTTTGAAAATAATTGATTTTAAAGGAATTCTCCCAACCAAAAGAGAAACAATAGAGAAACAGAGGCATGGAGCTATGTAACACAAACCACTCAGTAGCCATGAGGAGGAAGTGTTTTTCTAATCTGTGTGAAGCTAAAAAGAAACCCAGAGGGTTCCAGGAAGCTGGCTCTGAGCTTTGGGGGGATTTTCTTATAGGGCGCTTCTAACTCTATTTAAAGCAGACTCAAGTAGACACAGCTGGAGGGTCAGGGCCCTGCAAAGTAAACAAGAGTTAACTCAATTCAGATTCGAGACCTAGCTACAACCAATGGCTAATTATCTCTACATTAAATAATAATAATAATATCTGAAATGCCGCTTTTAAATGACCCATTGTAATCATATTTGCTCACTAATAGATTCTAATCTACAATTAGTAGCTTGGAAGGAGCCTCCTAATCAAGGGACCTATGGAGAAAGAAGAAAACTAGTGAGAGCTGCATTCTGGCAAGCAGTTCCTACACAAGAACTTTTTAAACATTCCCTACAAAAGCAAAGGTACGGAAACAACACGTAATTTGAGAACATAAAAAAAAAAGTGCATGAAATATGTGCTTGATAAACAGTCTGTAAATGCATAATTTGTCAAAATTTCCTTTGAAATTTTGATTCGTATTTGTCAGAACTTGTTCCTTTACACATTTCTTAGAAGTCCTCTTTCAGTAAATAGTTACCATGTGAATGATATGCCCTCCAAAAGCTGTTAAAGGAAAATCCTACACATTTACAGATGAAATGACAATGCTTTGGATTTGCTTCTTTAAAAAAGGGTAGAAAGGGAGATAATATTGGGGCATGGGGTCCATGAGACAGACCATGAATTGGTAATTATTGAAGCTGACTGACAGGTCCAAAATTCATGGCATCATTAATAAACTGTCCATTTGCCTCTCCTCATAAAATAATGTTAAGGAGAAAACACCTTACATTAACAAAGAATTTATTTTAAAATATCCAATTCCATGGCAAACATTTCCTTAACTCAGAATTGATTTTAAGGCCAATCTTTCTAATCATCTCATAAGAATAAAAATTCTCTTGATTCTCTTGGCAACAGACTTTGTCCCAGTCAGCTGAGTTTTCACTGCTTTTTCTGGTTATCCAACCCACAGTGCAAATGCTTCAGATGCAAAGGCTCTCAAATGCAGAGCACTGGAACCACAGGACCAACTGGAAGCTACCTAGAAGCTCATGCCCCAGTTCAGACACTCAGTCCTAATGGTCCCTAACAGCCATCATCAAGTAGGTAATCCAGAACAAAGAATTTAACAGTGCAATGTGTGCTCTGCTGAGATGAGCAGTGAATTGTTTACACAACAAATTATAAATTAGTAGAGAGGTCAAAGGACAGGCAGGAGGGAGCAACTCCTCACTGCTGCACAAAAAAAGCCACAAAAGGCAAATTTTAAGGAGTGTGGATGTTTTTAAACCAGCTTTTAAAATAATGGGAAGAGGCTGCTTGTAAGAGTATCAGTAAACATTCATTCATTTCCAATTCCTGCTGATCATAAAAGGTAAGAGACCTACACATCATAAAGACCTGAAGACAGACCACCCTTTCTTGTCTTTTGCCAAAACAAACTCAAGGAGCGGTGATTGGAACAGGCATCCTGGTTCACAAGGAAGCAGTGATGAATCCGGCCTCAGGGAGATGAACAGATTGGTTGTTAACACAATGGGACTTACTGGTCAGGTTAGATTAAATAGTAATAAGGGTGTAAACAATTCCAGCCATTCATGTGGGCAAGGCTATGAATCATGGCCATTCACAAGGGTAAAGACTCACTGACAGGTGCACCAGAAGCAGACGGCTTTTCAAGGTGCATCCTTGCCAGGTTCATCAGATGGCCCGGTGTTCACTGTCTGTGCCCCCTTATGAGTTACCATACCTCTGGAGTCAGACCAAAACAAATGAAACTTGTTATCCACCTTCAGCCAATAACTATCCCCCCTCCTACCTCCTCTCCTTCAAGTCTTTCCAAAAGGAGGTGGGTATGCAACCAGCATGAGCCCGCCCTAAGGACTGTAGGGCTGTAACCTAATCTCACCTGGAAGAGCACACCTGCATTCTTCAAAGATACTCAGCTACCTGTGTTTGGGTAGGCTCAATTTCAATGAAACCTTGAGAAATACGAGGCTAAATGATTGGTTTAAGGGCTTCTCACTTTCCTGCTTTTTCCCATCTATCTTTCCAAAAGAATAATGCTGAACAGGCAGTATTTATACAACTGGAATAGATTTTAAACTACCCCAACAATTTTTGCTAATTGTATAATTTACTACAACTGTGTACAGCTTCCTGCCCATTCATCTGAGATTCTCAAGGCAAATGAAGTCTACCTGTTTCAGTTTTCATTTACCATCAAAACTGCTGCCGAAGAAGGATGCCTGGCATATGAGTCATGCTATACTCCCACACCAAAAGATCCCTTTATATCAGAAAGGTAAACTTTTCCCAGGAAAGCCTTTGTCACTGGGAAATGCAACTTGGAGGGACTGGTCATGAGAACGGATGCAAGATTTGAGGTACCGCCACCTCAACCTTCAATTGGTAGACCACACAGAGGAAGCAAATGGTACACATGTACAGTTTAACTCCTGGCAGCTATGAGATATGATACTATGAACCCCCTGATATAGATGGGCAAGGGGCTGGAGAATGAAGGTACCAGAAATGAACCCTAAAAATAACTCTGAATCTTTCCATCACTACCCCAAAGTGAAGGGTGGCAGTAGGTGCCCCTAGCCCAGTAAGGTAATGCAAAGTATAAAAACAGTTCCATCCACATCATTCCCACCCATCACAATATCAGAAACCAGTATCTAATGACCATTTAGAGTGGATGAAAAGAGCTAAAAGCAGGGAAACAAAGAGTGTTAGACCTGGGGAAAGGAAGAAACCACTTATGAAAAATTAGAACAACTTTTATAAGCAGACTGTGTAACTCTATTTTAGATGTCTAGGCTTAATATGCTTGAGTCAAAAGACAGATGATAAAGGCCAGAAAAGAAGCTGAGCATTGAAGTACTTTCTACTGTCAGAAGACCTGCATCCTGTCCCTAGTCCCAAGGTCAGGCAGATCACAACTACCTATGACTCCAGCTCTAGAAGAATCCCAAACCTCTGACATCTAAGGGTGCCTGCACTCAAGGTATAAACCGACACACAGACCCTCAGGCATGCACATAATTAAAAATAATGAAAATAAATCTTTTTAAAGACACGAGTGAAACACTAAGTTATACAAAACATGACAGCATAGAAGCATAAGGCTTTTTGGTAAGAAAAAGGATACCCACCCAAGAAAGCATGGGCACAAGTCAGCAATTTAACTGGTGAAAACTGAAATCATTATGTTCTGCATTCTTTTTGACCTATTCATTTTTGCTTAATAACAGTGGCAGTGTTCTGCACCAATTATTATGTAAGTGACCAATTAATTGGTCAGACTCAACGGCAATCCTAATCTCTATTTCTACATAAAACTATTTGGGCTAAACCAATAAATAAATGCAATTTTCATTGTATAAAGTTTAACCTCTGGTCTTCAAAGTCCTCAGGAAATAAAACCAAATGTGCAATTTTACTGGAAACAGCAGCAGAAGATAACCAGGTAGTTACTAGCACAGAGAAAGATCAGAAATAATGAGGTACATCCCTAATGAAACCCACAGGTTCAATACCATGCCTAAAGTGCAATCACTAATTACTAATGGTCCTCTCACAGGCCGGACACCACTTGAGATTTTTTTCATCTCCCTTCCTCTGCTTAGGAGTTTTCCCTCCACCCCTTTCTCCCTCCTGTCTCAAGACAAAGTGTCACCTGTTGAAAGCACATCCACTGAACAAAAAACAAAAAAAAAAAAAAAAAAAAAAAAAAAAAAAAAAACAAAAAACCTGAATATTAACACAGCCCAATGTCCTGTTCACTTCTAAAAGACCCCCAGGGTCTCAAACTGCAATTGCTGAGGAGGGGAAGGTGCCAGTTAGCAAAAGCTCCTTCAAAACGAGTTTAAAGTTAATTAGGCATAACTTGCAACCTATGGGGTAAATAAGAATCCCTTTATGTTTTAAACAAATGAGGAAAATGAGAAGGAGGACTACAATGGCAAAGTCAACCACCACCACCATGCTTACTGCTTTCAGTAACTTCCAACTCAATGAGCTCTTCTACACTTCCCTCTCACTTTATAAAATAGCCATAGGCTACTTTAAACAGCCACCATCTGGCTTTCCTATCTCACAGACCTTTCTTCTGGGCAGGTGCCTATTTTACAGCCAGGTGTGTTAAGTCACACCAGCCCCTAGCCAGGCTAGAAGTAGGCTGAAAAAGCTTTGCCCCAAGGAGACACTACGGCAAAGAAGGGAAGAGAGTCTTTCATTGTGGGCATGGAGCTTGACAGTACAAAAGGTCAGCCAGAGGGCGACCCAACTGGTCAGGGAAGCAGCCCAGGGAACCCAAGCGACAAAGATGTAATTAACCAAAGAGGGATGAGGCTGGAGAGCAGGAATAGGAGGACATCTCACAGAAAGCAGTTCTTACCATAGCACACTGCACTGTCCCCAAGCCTTCTCAAGATACTGCCAAGAATGACTGCCTATAATACACTCAAAAGTCCAAAGTTTGTGAAATCTACTAACCATATATAATTATAGAAAGAGATGAACACAGTGAGTCTTAAAATAGTGCCTTGAAGGGGGACAATTCGATTAGGATATGGCTCAGTTGGTAGAATGCTTGCTTTGAGTATGCAAAGCCCTGAGCTCGAGCCCAGCCTTACCAAGCTTTTTCCTCTGCTCAGGGCAGAGAAGAAAGGTACAAGTACTCTCAAGATCCATAGGGCTGGGTGGAGGAGCTCCTCAGTGGGAAAGCACTGTTGTTTAGCATGCCTCAGGCAGTGAGTTCAAATCCCTAAGCACCACAAAAATAAATAAATCCATCTCTATTCTAAACAACCTCCAACCCCAAATTGAAACAAGTTCAAGGTTTGCTGAGCTCTTAAAGTGACATGAAACAAAAAGATTTTTTTTTAAAAGGTAAGGAGGGATTATGGACCATTTGGGCACTTCAGTCAAAGGATTCTAAAAGAATTTGGTCAGCTAATTTGCATAAATAAGATGGAAAGTAATTTCCAGAACTTTAACTCACAACACCTTGCACACCATGCCTTTGAAGCACAGCTGTAGAATCTGAAAGACAGAGGTTCTCCTTGATTCCAACTATACAGTGATGGCACAGATTGTATATTGTCTAATGTAACCATAACTGCCACTTAGTTGCTCAAACAGCAAAGCTAGATTTGAGCCACCCAACTTAATACTGCAAATTCATAATATAAGAGAAGCGAAACAATAAACTCTTACTACTGGCACTCATGTGACCACATTTGGTGTCCTATGCTAAATGTCCTTGTTTTTGAATCCCCACTAACTTCCCTCCACAGAACAAGAACCCAAAGATTGCCCTCCTGCAGCCTGCCTACCTCTCATTCCCAATAAGCCATCAGTTACCTCTTGGAATGTTAAAGCCAACAGTATTTTGTAACTAAACTCTCTGCTCAAATTTAGACAGGTAAGAAAGAGTCTAAAGTAAATCCTCTTCAATACCTCTTAAACAGTTTCTGAAATCAGGCTCTCAAAAATAGTTTCAAGGAAAGCAAACACATACGTTCTAAGAAGTTCGGACTCTCCTAATGTTCTGGAGGTTGGAGTAAGGCTTGAAAGAGTTAGGTGCTATTTACGAATGTTCTGATTGGATCATGCCAGTCTCACCTATGCAGTGAGATAGGAGCCTCGGTTTTGCTCCACCTCTCAGAGTTATCCTCAGCCCTGGAGAGGAATCTATTTCCCTCCATAAACAGCGACCTGTTCTTTTACTACATTTTTATGTACTATTAAAAAGTTATAGTTTCTCTATGCTTGGCCTAAGAACAACTCCAAAAGTACATGTCCTGTTTACAATAGTGGGGAGAGAAACCCATAAAGCCATAGGTCCCTTGCTATCTCAAACCCACAGCCTGAAACTGTTTGAGCAGACCGCAGTTACCTACTTCATAAAAGCATTTCCTAGACGCAATGGCCTTAGAGGGTGTGAATTCAGTGAAAATACAAGATATTTTTTATTTTATTACATTTGAAGACTTTCTCCACTTCTGTCTTGCCAAAGTATAGCCCAGGGTATGAATATCTTTATGGAAATCCCAGAATAAAAGCAATGGTTTAAAATGAAAGTGCTGGTACTACAAATACTGTTTGGAGGTAGCAAGCTTGCTTGCCTAACATACTCCTAGGTTCAACCCTCAATATCGCTGGGGGGGGGTAGTTTTGAGAAATCTTAAGGTTAGAAGATAATTCATACCTGACTTCATTTTAAGCAGAAAAAAAAAAACTCAGTAAGTATTTTTCAAGTATGTGTGTGTGCGTGAAGCGCACAGGCAAGCACATGTGCACAATATCACCACATGCTAACCCAGAAACCACACTGCTTGGATCTTAAATCTAATCCTTTAAAGCAGTAGAGTCAAATCTCCTGAGGCTCAAAATACCTAGTCTGGTATTTATTGATCATTACATTTGAGTGAAAAAGACTGCAATTTTAAAGGTATTTATGCTGTGTGAACTGTCACTTGTAGGCAACCAAAAGCCTAAAAATGATTAGTAAGTTCTGCTCCATAACAGGGCAAGGCAAGGTGGGTCTTGTGACCTAGGAAAGTGCAAATAAGAACACATAAGGAAGCTATGGCTTGGAAACTGAGAGCTTTCCTCACTATGCCACGGACACACAGCTTTGCAAGTCACTCTTCCAACAGGTGAACACTGAAGTTATTCTGATTCTACCCATGTGGTTCTATTATTTAAAAAAAAAAAAAACAAAAAAAAACAAAAAAAAAAACCTTAAGTATTCAAAGAAAAACACAACGTCCCCAGCCAGCATCAACCAGCATCAACCATTAACAAACAAAATCCTAGTAAAGAGCAACAGTTTGTTCCTCTCGTAGTAACTGACAGAGCCACTGTGTTCAAACCCACTCTAAGGCCATGTTTTTTCACCAATGAATTCTGTTGGGAGAGGAAGCAGACCCTGAAGAAAAAGCCTAATGGTAACCAAAGGGTCTCAGCCAGCTTCAGGACTCACAGGAGCTTGCCCAAGTGATCAGGGTAAATAGCCTTTATCAATGCCTCATTTTGAGAGAGAGAGAGAGAAAAAATGGGGTCTTCTTGTTAGAAAGCAACTAACTTCTCCCCTTCATGGCAATCTAATACTCAGGTCCATAGGGGTGGATTAAAACTTGTATAGTCAATTTTCTTTTTAAAACAGCAGTGTCATGACTAAAAGTACCGCTGTACCTCTTCTATGTCCTAGGAAAGACATTCAACTGCTCAAGTCAAAAGCAGACTACTCAAGCTAGGCCTTTTCTGGAACGTACTAATAGTTCTAGAGATGCTAATTACTGATAACAGAGGTCTAAGTTTTTAGAAGTATAACAAAGCTATTCTATTCCACTGTTTACAGAAACCTAATAATGTCTTTTTGTTATTGTTAATCCCCTGTAAGAAGTATCCCACTAACTCCCGATAGGCCCCAATCCCAACAGCACAAAAATGCACCTCTGTGGGGTGAAACAAACTATTAGAGCCAGCCAGGCCCCTGGCAACCTCTCCTGAAGCAGCACTACTCAACAACTAACTTGTGCCATTTATGGAGGAAAAACTCGAGGGTGGGACCCACCACTGTGGATCATCAAGCCCAAGGGGATCCCAGGGAACATACAGGAAGGAATCTGGAACACAGTCCCTGTACATGCCAGTCAGGCGGAAAACGGCGAACAGCCGCACTCAGAGATCTCCAACAGCTCTCCAATCTTAACTCCAGTGTTCTCCAGGGCAGGGTCCCTTTTGCCCTGGCCAATGCCAAAGCCACCACGATTCTCTGGAGTACACACACTCGCCAATGAATAATGTAAACAGAACGAACATTGGAGGTAAGAGTCACCTTCATTCATTACCAACTGGAGGTAAGTTGAGGAAACTCAGCCACCAAAGAGCCAGGTTACAGAAGAAAAGAAGCAACATACATCAACCGATCCCAACATGGACTCCCAACACTCTGCCATCCTCGGTCTCGCAGGCACACAAATTCTCTCACCTTCATTCTTCACTCACTGACACCCACACACACGCACCTCGCGCTCACTCACCAGCTCACCCACTCACCTTCAAGTCACAAGCCGGTGGCTCGCCTCCAGATTCCACGAAGCACACTCAAAACACCCCTACACCCATGTCCTCATCCCTCAAGAGAACACGCACTGCAAGTTAGGCTTCTCCAGAATCCCATGAGACACACGCACTCACCTTCAGACCGCAGAGACCCCACGCGCGACCCCCACAAGACCACCCAAGAATCCCAGCCCACAGAGTGCACTCCGCACTCTCCCCGGCCATGCACACCCCGTGCCTTGTCCCAGTGACAGCACCCGGGCGAGCAGCGAAGGTGATACTCACAGGCTCCGCGTCCAGGAGGGCAAGTCCCGGGGCAGCGTCGCCAGCCCGCGCCCACTGCAGTCCACCGAGTCCCCGGCGCAAGTGCAGGCGGCCGCGCAGGGCTCCCGCGAGCCGGCCTGGGCGCCCGCCGACTCCGGCCATTGCAGTAGCAGCAGCAGCAGCCAGAGCAGAAGGCGAGGCGCGAGGCGCGGGGCCCCGAGCACTCCCGGACCCGGCCGCGCCATCTTGTCTGGAGCGCGCCGCGAAGCCGGGGCGCGAGCGCTGCGAGCTGCGGGCGGGCGAGCGGGCGGGCGGGCGGGCGCGGGCTGCGCTCGGCGCTAGGCTCCGCACCGGGGCATGGACGCCCGGCCCCAGTCGTCTCGGCGGCCGCAACGCTCAGCCGGTACGCTCTAACCGGGCCGCTTCGCGGGGCCCTGCGGGGACCGCCACCCCCGCGCCCATCCGGGCCGAGCCCTGCGCGCTGCGAACTCCGCGGAGTCCCGCAGTGAGTGCTCGGCCGCCGCTGCTCGTCCTTCCCGCCGCGCTGCGCGTCGCCTTCCGAGCCCGGGCGCACGCCGAGAGCCGCCGCCGCCGCTGAAGACTGAAGACGTTTAGCCTCGGCCTCCGCGCCTGGCTCGGGCGAGCATCTTACTGAGGGCTCTGAGCTGAGAGCCGTGGACTCCACGCGCTTCACCGTCCCGGAGCGTCCGGAGCGCACCGTGCCTCTGCGCGGCGAACAATCAGCGGCCAGCCGCGCCGAGGTCCAGCCCCGCGGCCCCAGGCCCCGCCCCGCCCCGGCTGCTCGCCCTCACACCCCTCCGCGGGGGCCCGCGGGCCGAGAGCAGCCCACGTTGGATGCTGGGCTACAAAGTCACGCCCCGCCCTGCCCGTTACTCATTGGCTGCCGGAGCCCCGGTCGGCTTCCTAGGCTGGAGGAGCGCTAGGTCCCCGAGGTCCCGCCTCCGCTCGCTTTTCCCACCCTAGGTGTGAAGGGCGGGGACTGGGCGGGGAAATGGAGGGGCGTGCTGCCTCCTCTTAAAGGAGCCCTGCAGGATGTTGGCTATCCTGCACCGGGATCTAAAGGTGGCCCAGGGATCCGCCCGTTAAGCCTAGGGGAGGAGAGCAAGTTGGGACCGTAATCCTCCGGTTTGGTAGCTATCTGAACCCAAGGTTTGTTTGGATTCCCCCAGACTACCAACAGCACGGTGGATTTACAGCAAACACGCACCCTCTTTTCAGGTGTCTTTCCAGGAGGGAAAAAAAAAAAAAGATTTAAAATTTTCACGAGTTTCTCAGCTATTTCTTCAGAGGTGGGCCCTTTTATCGCACATCCTGGAGCTCATTTCTGCTCCGAACTTGTTCTTGATATCTTAACCTCAGAGCCATCTCTCCAGCCCTTGTTCTTGATATCTTATATTCAGAAATGTGTTCTTGACTACCGACATGAAAGTGTATTGCAGAAATTTAATTTCAAAGCCACGCCCTCTTCCCCGCCCCTAGTTAGTTGAAGAATAGTTCGGGAAATGCCCCGACTTGGATAAAGGGTTCGCTGTGGTGTTGTGTTTTGTATTTGAAAACGGGGGCTTTTCCAAGTCAATTTTCAAGAAACCATCCATGGCATACTCGTTATAAACAGTAAAAGAAGAAACAAAAGCTGTATGTTTGGTGTATATGGTTCAGAATGGATTGATAGCCGCCATGTGAAATAGAGCGCGCACAGTAGGAGAAAAACAAGCGGAATAGTGGTAAAGATTAGCACTGTAATACATACCTGCCACTCTGGGAGCTTTGACTTGCTGGTGTCTCACATACACTCTCCCCAAGAGCGTGCAAGTTTCTAACAGGTCAGTGAAGCTAAGCCTCTAGTCGGCTGGAAAACATTTGTTCCAGCACGTTAAATCTAACTTACATTTTATAGAAACGGAGTAGAAGAGATTTAGGGAAGACAAAATCAAAATACTTAAAAGTGTTTTTTATTTCATATTCAACACATTCAAGAGGTTTGCTTTGATGTGAAATGTGACTATCCCTCAAAATTTTTAACTGGACCTGAATTTAGTAGTCAAGTAATTGTTGGCCTACCTGTCTACCTTCCTTCCTTCTTCCTCTTTCTTCCTCCCTCCCTCCCTCCCTCCCTTCCTACCTTTCTCCCTCTCTCCCTCCCTCTCTTTCCTTCTTTCTCTCTTATTCTTTCCTTCTTTCTTTTTTGGTTATTTGAGTCTCACCATATAGCCCAGCTCCTTCCAAAGTTGCGACCCTCCTCTTTCAGCCTCCTGAATACTGTCTTTACAGGTGTGTACACCACACTCAGCTCTATTTGCCATTCTTTTTATCCTGACTTCCGTCTTCCCCTTCTTCTGGTCTTATACTATCAGATGAATGCTGTCCAGTTGGGTGTGTTTCTCTGAAGTGATGCTGAAGCTGTGCTCAGATGTGTGTAAATTAAGCCAAATGTGATACCCAGAAATATTACTAGGAGCACACTGTGACTGACCCATCCCACTGACTGTGTCAACTGGTGTGTGTGCGTGTACGTGCATGCTTGAGCAGGAACATGTGCACTACATGTGCAGTACACATAATCATACACCTTCCATCTGGATAAGGAGAAACAGGTCTCTTTGTTTTCATGTCTTTGGGTAGAAATAATAAAAACAAGCTGAGGACTGGAATATAAAAGACCCCAAATTGAAGAGGACCTCCATCTTGATGTTTAAGTATTTCAAGACCAATGAACACAAACGAGTACATTTTAAAGATTTGTTTTTATTTTTAATTGTGTGTGTGTTTCCGTCTGTTTGTATGTATGTGGTATGTGCATCTGAGTACAGGGTGTCCAAAGAGGTCAAAGGTCACTGTAGCCTGATGCAGGTAGCTGTGAGCCACCTGACATGGATGCTGGGAAATGAAGTCTCTGTAAGAGAAGTATGGCATAGTTAACTACTGAGCCATCCCTCTAGCACCCCCACATTCCCACACACACACAATTTTTTTCTTTGAAACATCTCATAATGTACAACAGGTTAGCACCAAACTTGCACCAATCCTCCTGCCTCAGTATCCCAAGTGTTTGGACAAAAAGAGTCCAGTTCTGCCAGTAAGATGGCAGAAAAAGAGAGTAATTTGATCCCTGGAGCCCACAAGGCAGAAGGAGAGAGCGGTCCTCTGTCCTCTGGCCAACACACACACACACACACACACACACACACACACACACACACACACACACACCTCATTTAAAGTTCTATTTAAATATTTAAATTTATTTTTATTTTATGTATTTTTGTGTGCTGCCTACATATATGCCTGTCCAATACATATATGCTCATACAGATCAGAAGAGGCATCAGATTCACTGGCATTGGGCCATACACAGTTGTGGGCTTCCAAGTGGTGCTAGGGACCAAACCCAGTCCTTTGCAAGAGCAACAAGTAATCCTAACCACTGAGCCATCTCTCTAATTGCCTCTCTCCCCCAGTTTTTAAACAAAAGCATAATTTCATTCAGAATGTTTGTGAGGATTTCCTTAGAGAAATTTGTCAGATTGTCCCTTTCCCATCCCAGAGTCAAGCAGTGTAGTAAATAACAGCTGATCACACTTCTTGAAACTGAAGATTACCTTTGGATTGATAACAGTTATGTGTTTTCAAATGTTTGTGGGTGGAGCTATGAGATGTGCTTGGGAACTCCAGGCTCCTAGAGGACAGGATTTGGGAATCTGCAAGGTAATTTGCCCACAGATCTACAGCATCCCCTGTGGTCTGGTTACCACACCACCAGAGAAGAGGATTCCAGAGAAAGTCTTGGGGGGACGGGGCGTCTGAGCCTTGGCAGTTCTTCTTGTCTACAGCAAAGCATGAAGTCATGTCTGCTCCTCACACCATGTATGGAAGTCTGCCCACATGCTAGCAACCTGTGTGCAATTGCAGCAAGAATGTGGGCCGGGGAGTAGAGATCCAGCTTAGAAAAGAGTCATCTGTGGCCACAACCTCAAATCAGGGTGAGAACTTCAAGGAAGACTGTTAAGGAAAGCCACCTGCTAGAAGAATAGGTCACAGTCCTTTCGCTCAGAGCAGTGCATTCTGGATCCTCATTTTAATCTACTGCTTTCGGGTTTTGTTTGTTTGTTTGATAGGTAACAGAGGATGACTTTGAACTCCTGATCCTCCTGCCTCTGCTTCCTTAGTGTCTGAACCATTTTTCTTAGCATTCTAGATTTCCCGGTTTGTTTTAATCAAGCAGGAACCAATGCCCCAAACCAGCAAGGAATCAGCACCCCTAAGAATCATTCCAGGTTTCTTGCATCCAGAAGTCTCAGCAATACATCATGCTAAGCTCACTTCGAGAAAGCCTCAATTACCAAACTGCACTGGGAAACACACAATGCCATAATAGCAAAGGGGCCAGCACGATGGGCAAAGGCACATGAGGCGCAAGTCTGAGAACTTAAGTTCCATCCCCAGAATCCATATAGAAGTGGGAGAGGAGGTCAGCTCTGCAAGTGTCTGTCCTCTGACATCCATGTGTGTGATGTGGCATGACATACCCTCCACCACCACAAATACACACACCCTTTAAAAAAAAATCAGGAAAGCAGATTAATCATAGGAATTGAAAACCCAGCTTCAAGGAGTCGTAATTATGCCTACTTTGTGTTAAAAGAGAATTTACATGATATTTGATGCACTAAAAATCACTGGAGTCTTCAGGTCACCAGTTCTGCAATTTAAAAAATAAAATAGTTCCCTGGCCTGGTTCCAAAAGACCTAGATTCCAGCCATCCTTGTTCCTAGAAACCTTTATACAGTTAATTCTTTTCTTAAGATTCAGTATTCTCAAATGGCATTGAAGGATAATTCCTTTTGTTCTCAAGAAAGTTAAAAATTTATCTGTTTTGAACTGAGGAGATGGCTCGATTGATAATAGCACTTGCAGTGAAGCATGAGGACATGAGTTCAAGCCCCTAGCACCCACATAAAAAGCTGGCTGTGTGCCTGGAGCCCCAGTGATGTGGGAGGCATAGACAAGAAGATGGCTGGGGCTTGCGGTCTGTCTCCCTAGCTCCAAATTCAGTAAGAGACCCTGCTTCAAGGACATAAGGCAGAGAGTGGTAGAGAGGGATGCCCAAAGTCTTCCTCTGGCCTACCCTCAATGTACACGGGAGCACACACATACACACATTCCCACACAACGTAACACTCTAGTAAAGGGCATGGGTGTGTTAGAGGAGGGTTTAGGGACACAGATATCTAAGGCTTCTTTTCTAAGTGTTACTAAATTTAAACTCTGGAACATCTAAAGTCGGTGATTATACTACAGATGGAAAAATCTTAGTAGGTTCTTTCAACCCCAAGCTTTTCTTTTCCAGGAATGCCACAGGTTAATTATTACCTGTAAAGCCCCGAAGGACTCAAGAGTGATGACAGCCTGCTCTGAGTCTGTCTTGTGCTTGTCTCCCAAGAAAAACACAAGTGTGTACTCATTAACTCCTTCTTTCCAATAATCTTGTCAAGGAGATGGATGGGGAGAAAGTTAGTGAGGGAGCTAATGAGTCTGGAGATAGGAAGGAAGAGGATTTTGATGTCTCCCTGCCCCCGGTTCCAGCATTTTCCTCTCAGAGAGGTGAGAAGAAGTGGTTTTTATGCAGTCTCTGGCTACTGTCAAACTGCAGCTGCTGTGCCTCCGTAACCAGAATGTGTGATGCCTGTGACTCAGCTGTGACCTGCCCGGGTTCCTCCCCTCATCTAAGAACTATTAATATTGACTAACAACTCTGGGGTCCACTCCCCGACACAAGTCACATCCTGGGAACACTTGTCCTTTACCTGTGAAGTTACTATTTTAACTGATTGACTCAAAGGATTTTTTAAAAGGTATAAAATGCTCTGACCATCTTGAAACCCTGCAGCTCACCAGAAGAGGCAGCCCCTTACATCCAAAGACAGGCTGATGATGTCACCAGAGGCTGATCAGAGAGGCATGTGCAAGATTCCGGGTGCAGAGAAACAAGGTTATTCCTCACTGCCAGCAACTCCAACAGAAGTTAGATGTATACCAGCCACAGCACATTTGTCACACTATAGAATGACCAGCCTCACAGGGTAATGCACATGTGTGTGTGTGTGTTTTTAAAGCAATTGCATATTACAGCCACAGTTTTCATTTCCCGGGCATTTGTTTTCTGTCTATGACACTGCTGAGTGCTTTATATATTTCTCGATTGGGGGAGGATCCAAGGGAATTGTTATAGTCTCATTGGCTAATATGTGACAGGACCAAGATTGCAAGCCAGCTCTTTGGATACCAGACTCTTTGTGAAAGCTGTGTCTCCTAAAGTTTGAGTTGGGAGTAGAGGCTGTTCTGATTTCAGACCGAGTCTCACTATGTTGCCCAGACTGGTCTTGAACTCTTAAGCTTAAGTGACTCTTCTGCCTCAGTCTCCCACACGCTGGGACTACAGACATGCCACCATGCCTGGGTAGCAAAGTATTCTGAATATTACAGTTCTAACTATTCCCACTTAATAGAGGCGAAAGCTGTAGTCATACAAAGTCAGGAATCCATAAAATCTTAAAAATTCTTTTGTAATCCAGGATTTATATTCAGTAAATGTCTCAAAAAATATATCAAAATGCCTCCTTCTTGGCAGTATCATGGTAATGGTCATAATTATTTTCTGTTTTTTAAACTTACTAATAGATTTCCAGCTCTATGGAAATATCTATGATTAATAAGCTCAATTTTTTTCCATCAGTTACCCACACAAGTATGATAATAATGGTTAATCATTTTGAGCACTGCTAAGTATTATTTCACAGTATGACTTGATTCTACCTAAGTCTCATGGGGTTTCCACAGCTGGGACATAGCTCACTGACAGAGAACTTTGCCAGCACACACAAGGCACTCTCTTGACCTTAGCTTAAGATCTATTTTTTCAAACTATAAGGTTGGCACTGTAATGGTCACCATTTTTTTTTTTAATGAATGAAATTACAGAGACTCTGAGCTCAACTCATATCATATCCTGCTTAAAGCTTAAACAGAGAGCCAGAATCCAAGACTGTGCTTGTAGTTAATCCTTGGCAATCCTACACCTCCTCGTGTCTTTCTGCTTCCATTCTCTTTCCGTTTAACCTTTCTTTCCAACCTGGAGGCTCACTAAGTCCCAAGACCAAGTTTAATCTGATCGTGGCATTCCATGGTCTAGCTCAATTTCAGGCACACACATGATATTTGCTCACTAAACCCTTCTTAAGGGAAAATGCTTGTCAAGCCCTTCCTTCCCAAATCTTACACATGTGTACTACCGTTCAAATCTGGGTGACATCAGCAACCATAAAGCCTCTCCGCATGTGACATCAGCCCCTCCACATACCCACCAGTCCAGAAATCTGTCCTTTTCAGAGCAGACTGCCCTCAAACTTGCTACATAGTTAACAATGGCCTTGAACTTCTGTTCCTTTTGCCTCTACCTCCCAAGTGCTAGGATCACAAGCCTGTGACACCACACTGGTTTTATGTGGTGCTAGAGATCCAACCCAGGGCCTTATGCATGTTAGGCAAATGTTCTCCCCAGCCTCAGAATCTGCTCTAAGTAGGTCATGATTCATTTGCACATTTAAAGATGGACACCACATTCATCCCTTATGCCACTGTGGCTCCCTTATTGCTATACGATAGGATGGCTTCTTTGCACGTTATATATTTGTATATGCTGGTGCGTATTTCATTTTCCATATTTTCACAAGCCCTTACTAAAACAATTTCAAAAATATAGTCCAGCATGTGGTTTCCATTATTGACCCTAAACTGAAGATCATTCAAAACATCTGCTGCACATGAGATTCTGGAACACACACACACACACATACACACACACCGCACACCACCACCACCACCAAAAAACAAAAAAGAACTCTCTCTTTGAGCTGCATGCAGATTAATAAGAAGCATTTGTGAATTTTATGATCTGTTATATTTGTTTCCAAAAGGACAGTTGGGTTTTTTACAAATTTCAGATTTATCTTACACATATAGACAGAGGGACCCAGAGCCAGTTCAATGGGAAGAGTGCTTGCTATGCAAGCATGAGGAACTAAGTTTGGATTTCTGGCATCCATATAAAAATCCAGGCATGGCACAATGCATCTGGAATCTCAATGCTGAGGGCAGGGTGGAGACAAGAAGGAGCTCAATGGACAAGTCTAGGTGAACATTAAGAAACTCTATCTCAGAGCTGGAGAGAGAGCTGTGCCCATGCAGGGTTGAGTTCCAGTATTTATATAATAGGTCACAACCATCTAGACCTCTAGTTCCAGGGGATCCAATACCTCCTCCAACCTCCAACAGCTTCTGTATACATGTGGTGCACATACACATACTCAGGCACACGCATACACATAAAGTTAAATATAAGTTTTTTCAAGAAAGAAAGAAAGAAACTATCTAAAAAAAATGAACTGGGGCAGTTGCAGTTGAGATGACTTAGCGAGTAAAGATGCTTGCACCAAATTGCCAACCTGAGCCTGAACTTGGGACTCACATGATAGGAGAGAACCAAGTCTCACAATTTGTCCTCAACACACATGCTATGGCATGAGCAAACACACACACACACACACACACACACACACACAATAAACAAAGAAAATTTTAAAGAGGGTAGAAAAGCAATTGAGAAAGACACCAATCTCTGGCCTCCACAGGCACCAGCACAGGTTAGCACAACCACACATTCACAAACACATACTTGGATGGACCTCATACACATATGCAAAACAGGCAAACAGATGTACAGACAGACACACATTCTGTGCTATTCTCTGCCTTTCTAGCCCAGGATCTACATTCCTTTGATAATCATTTACATTTCCTTATTTCCCCGAGGGAACCCTGACACTTGCTTGGATATAGATGCTGTAACTCAAAGAAAACTTTTCATCTTGTCACCCAGAAACCCTCACTCTCACTGCATAAAAACAACCATGCTTCTCTATTGAGAGTGCATTGATGGGTAAGAATCGGAGAATCGAGTGTCTAGAATAACAGCCAGCATAAACAGCCAGCAGCAGCTCTTCCCATCAAGATGGGTTTTTCCTCCCTCCATAGATCATGATTGACATGGTAACTTATTCTATCCAATATTACTCTAACCAGTTCTAACCAGCTGTGCCTTGTGACCATTTCCTACTCCAGCTACCATATGTTGAGCCCCAGGCTGTCCTAGAAATTGAAGCCCAGAATAATAGAGACCATAAGGAAAGAAAGGCCATATACAGGGAGCACAAGAGGCACAGCCAACGGCCCAAACTATAACAAGATCGGACAGGAAAACCTCAGTGTTTAAAAAAATGGTTTTTTGTTTGTTTGTTGTTCTTTTAGATTTGTTTATGTGTATGGTGCTGGTATCTGCTTAACACCTGGTCACTGTCGCTTTGATGTGAATGAAAGTTTTCCATGTATGTATGTATGTATGTATGTGTGTGTGTATGTATGTATGTATGTATGTTATGTATGTATGTATGTGTTCCAGGGACCACAGACATCAAAAGAAGGCATCAGATCCCCTGGAACTGGAGTTATAGGTGTTCTGTGAGCCACCAAGTGGCTGCTGGGAACCAAGCCCAGTCTTCTTTCTGTAAGAGCAACAAGTGGTCTAAACTGTTCAACCATCTCTCCAGCCCCACGATGCACTTTTTAGCTGGCTAAAAAGTCCAGCTGGCTAAATAGCCAGACCACTGGCTAAGTGCAGCCATGAAAATGAGCATGGCAAGCATGGGTACATGGGAGAAGCCATCCCTGCGAGCCTCACTCAGATTCTCTACCCAGAAAATCATGACCAGTGAAAATAGACCTCGCTCCCAGCCATTGAGTCCAGAGGGATTTGTTAAATAGCTGTAGATAGATAGGATGGTAAGGGTGCCTAAGTAGACAGGCAATAAAACATGAGTGTGCTGTAAGAAAGAAAGTCTTACCAAATACACTTGTTATTAGGAGCATCAAAGGATCAGTGTTATCATTGACCTCCTTAACATGTTTGTCACCATCTTTGATTGAGTGTCATGTACAAACTGGCTGACCGTCTAACTCAGCTTCTTGGGTAATATATGTTCTGGCTCTTCAGAAGACCACAGAATATCTCCTCTCTTCCTGTCTTGAGGTTAAAAGAAACACAAAGTATACATTTATTTTCCGAAGGCAGATTTGGGGCTGAGGCTATAACTCAGTTGGTAGAGTACTTGGGGCATGGACAAAGCCCTGGGTTTGATCCCATTTAAACCAGGTACATTGATGCTAAAATCAGCACTGGGGAGGTGGAGGCAGAAGGATCAGAAGTTCAAGGTCATCCTGGGCTACATAGCAAGTTTGAGGTCATCCTGAACTATATGAAACTGGCTCAAAGACACTTAAGAAAAAATGATGGATTCTCAAACATATCCTCATAAACAGCAGCTCCCTGTGCCCTTAGGTAGTTACTGTATTCCACTCTCTTCTGGTTCTTGTGTTAAGAACTCTATTGTACACAGTGTGGGAGTACCAGGGCAGGGCCCAAACTGAGTTCCCCAAGCCCTGCCATCAGAGAATCTCTAGACACAATTCCCTGGTTCTATCTAGAAAAGTAGCAGGTGTTTAATAAACATTGCTTATTGTCCAATAAATAGTTTTCTATATGGGGACCTCATTTTCTCAAGTTAAACTCTAAGCAGGTCACAGGAAGGTGGCCATGGAATTGAAGACTTCTAGATGGCTAATGACCTTGTGATTATCTAATAGAGTGAGTCAGGCCCTACCCCTATCCCTGGAGGTGGAGCCAGCATTCTGTTTTAACAATAAAGTGTGTTTCAGGCACAATAAAGTTACAGAACCACCTAAATTCATCCAAGTCACATAATAGGGAGTAGAATGAGGGTGCCAAGCCACCTGGGTTTGCCTGGAGACTTGCAGTTTCCTATCTCATGAAACTCCCAGTGCTAACAGTATTGACATAGTGAAATCCTTGATACTAGATAACTTGTAATGAAAGAAGGCTTGTGTAGCTCACAGTTCTAGAGAGTGGGAAGTCCAGAGCATGGTGTAAATATCTGCTCAGCACCTGGCATTGGCCTTTTTGCTGCATCACAATATGTGGTGTTACACAGTAATGCAGAGATCAGGTTTCTTCTTATCTTATAATGGGCCAGCCAGATGGCTTAGTGAGTAAAAGTGATGCTGGTGAACTGAGTTCCAGGATCTGTATGTCTTACTCCGTGTCTGCTTGGTTGGCAGCTCCCTGGCTGGACCAGGGCATCACTCTTTCTTTCTCCCTTGTCCTCTCTTCTCTCTTCCCTCTTTTCTTCCTCCTACTTATTCTCTCCGCCCATCAGTCCCACCTGTTCCTCCACTGCCAAGCTATTGACCACTTAGCTTTTACATTAGATCAATCAGGTGCCTTAGGCAGGCAAGGTGAAACAGCAACACATCTTTACATGTTAAACAAATGCAGCATAAACAAAAGCAACACATCTTTATATAACTAATATTCCTTAACATAAACAAATGTAACACATCTTTGCATAATTAAAGTAATATTCCACACATACCTGCTATATCCTTGCAGCTCAAATACAGCCACAAATAATATGTAATGACTGGCTATAACTATATTCCAGTACACCTCTATCTACAAAAACCAGCTGCAGGTCAAATTAGAACTGTAAGTGAAAATCAGCTAGATCAATACTGCTAGAAGATAGGACATGAACCAAGAGTCAACATGATTTAAATTTAGGATCCTGTTTGCAAAAGCTAAGCAGCCATGTGAAGATAGCTAACTCCATGACTCTATGAAGGAGGATTCTGATTTTAGATTAGAAGGTCTAGAATAGGCAAAACCAGAACATTCAAAGGGATGAAGAGAAAGCCAAGAGTTGAGAGAGAACAAGGAATGGCTAGGAGATACTACACATAGGTTCAAATGTCAATTACTTCATCATGCACAGTGTCTGAGGTGAGAGGGATACGTCAATATTATCTAACAACCCCATCAGGTATATATTTTTCCTTATTTTATTTTGAGGTTACCAAAGACTAAAGTAATGTTAGCTATCGTAGCTAGCTGGTAAATATCAAAACTGAAGCTTGCTTGCCTCTGCACTGTGTCCTCTTCTGTTTCCTTCCGTTTTCAGATTGGATACAAGGTTTTCTAAGGCTGACCTAGCAAAATACATATTCAGAAAATTTCTTTTGGAAGCCTAATTAAAAATAATTACATACCTTAAAAGACATTAAAAAGACAGTAGGCATGCCAGCAAGGAAGTCAGTTCATATTATATCAATGTCTTTATGGGGTTGGATTCTGTTCAGAAAAATCTCAGGCTCAAAGGGTAATTGCTGGCAGCATGCAAAATCCATCAACCCATAATTAACATGTGACAATTATTCTAATTGCCTAACAACATTTCTATGTTTTTAATTGTAGAGCAATTTGCCAATCATATTGTTAATTGGCAATTCATATTTTAAACACTTCAAGGACAATGGAGCCTTATTTCTTCCCAGCACAGAAGACATTCACGAAATTTTTTAAGAGACATTTGCTTCTCTTCTCTGACCTGGGACACCCCGCCCCCCCAGGTGGCTCTGGCTGCCCTTTTCTGGCTCAAGTGTGTTTATTCCAGTAACTTAATCTCCCTTTAAGCGCTTTAATACATTTTCCTAACAATTCACTTAGACCAGATCCTTGATTCCTGCTAGACACCCTCAACAGGGCTCCCGTTGACTTCAAAAGGAAAAGAGGGTGTGCAGGGTTGGAGTGTGATGCAACAAGGAATCTGGTTCCAGGTTCAAAAGCCCTGCACACACCATAAAACCTCCCTGGTGTCTTCCTGTGTGTTAAAGGCCAATTAAAGCTTGTGAGGGAGACCATTGTATGAAACCACCCTGGCAACTTGGGAACTTGCTGGAAAAACTCAGCATGGGGTGTGAGACCAAGTTGAGTGGCCCTGGCTCCCATGCAGACCCCCAGCTGCTCACGGGGAGGGACTTACAAGAGAAAGAACTACCTCAAAAACAGAAAAGCATGACAATCACTCCCTATATAGTTGAGTATGATCTTGAACTTATTTTTTTTCCCCTTTGTTTTTTCATTTTTGTTTTGGTTTTGGTTTTTTTGAGACAGGGTTTCTTTATAGCTTTGGAGCCTGCCCTGGCACTCACTGTCACTCTGTAGACCAGGCTGACCTAGAACTAACAGAGATCCACCTGCCTCTGCTTCCTGAGTGCTGGCATTAAAGGTGAACGCCACCACCGCCCGACAATCTTGAATTTCTGATTTTCCTTTCTCCAACTCCAAAGGGCTGGGATGACAGGTGTGTGCCACCAAGCCCGGTTAATATGGTCCTGGAGGTTTGCAGCCAGGGCTGTGTGTGTGCTAGGCTAGCCCTGTAACCACTGAACTGTCTCTTCTCTCTCCTCTCTCTATCTCTGTGTGTCTGTCCCTCTTTCAACTTCAGCATGTGTTTATAAAATCAAGTATTTAAACTTATCAGTCACTCATCAACCTCCTGTCCCAAATCCTAGGGTTTCTTTTCTCCAGGGGGTTTGTGACTGGGGTGGTTTGCTTTATATCTGCAGCACTGAGCTGTAGCACTGTCCCTATGGGCTACCAGCTGTCACTTCAGGCATTTGTCCTACCTGAGATGCTGCTTCTGTGTGGAGCGGGCCAAAGGCACAAGGGCCTTTCCTTGCTTCTTACCTCCCCTACTAAAACTGTAATCCATGGCTGTGTCCTCAATCTGATAATACTAAATTGGGCTGTTAAGAATTTAGTGCCAACTGGCATTAGGCAGATAGTTCACTCTGTAAGGTAAAAGCAGGAGGATCTGAGCATCAGCCACAGAATCTATATTTAAAAAAAAGTAAAAGCCTAGGTGTAGTAGCATGTGCTGATGAGCCCAATATGGGGAGGTAGAGAGCAGATCTATGGGGCTCATTGGCCAGCCATCCCAGCCTAATCATTAAGCCCCAGTCCCAGTGAAAGATCTTGTCTTGATACACAAAGTCGGTAGAACCCAAGGAATCACTTCTGAGATTGACATCTGGCCTCCATACACACACACACACACACACACACACACACACACACACACACACTCACACCAACCTGCCTATGACAGATAGCTGATGGAAACTAGAGACCCACATTTGCATAACTGTGTGGCACTCTTCCATAGATAAGGGAAAACAGAAAAGGCCACATTGTTTTTTTTCCCCAGTCTGGTACTACTTTCAAACTAGAACACCCTCCAGCTTGGCCCAGGTTGTTCTCCAAATATAGGGGAGCTGAGCTCTGACTCGAAAGACCTGGGGATGTTCATAGGGACTAGTTAGGATCCTAGATATGGAGCCTGGACATCTTGTATATTGATGAGTTCAGTGTGTGTGCAGGGCTAGTAAGACTGCCCTAGGTTAAATCCTGTCCCTCTACCAACTCATAGTGCAGGTAAGTGGGGGGCTTCCATGCAGATCCTCAGGCTGGAATCACTCAGTCTAGACCAGAGTTTGCAAACTGGAGGCCCACCCACAGGCTGGATCCGGCCAGCAGATGTGTTTTGTTTGGCCCGAATGGGGTTTTTAAAAAATTGGCTTACTTGCCAGCATTCATTAATGGGAATATACTACACAAAAATCTGGGGATCTGGCTTCTTTGGGAAAACATGACTATCTAGCCACTCTCAGTCTGCATTCCTTTTAGAACAACAACAGTCTGGAGAGAAGCCACCAGCCCTGTGAGTACAGCCAGTGTTGTCTGGCTTGCCACAGCACAGCTCCCTCTTCTTCCTTGGGGCCCAGTCCTGCCTGGCCCATGGGCCTTCCTAGACCAGGTAGCTCTGACCTGGGAAGAATAGGGGAGTGCAGTGCTGGGGCTCCTTAACTGTCCTCACAGAACAAGGTGGCCACCACCTCACCACCGCACAGTGTCGCAGACTCACTGAGAATTAAGTTAGGCAGTATTTAGTGTATGCGTTCTTCTGTGCAGGCCTCTGCCTACAACAGGATAGTGTTTGGTGAGGAGTGCACAGAAGGGCGGGTGGTTCTCAAACCTATCTTTGCCTCCCTGGCTTTGTTCAACCTCAGGCTTGGGCTTGCTTGCAGAGGAAAACATTCCTACCCCCAGACTATCCACCCACTACATGCTACACATTTACCGATCATCGGTGCCTTGGGCCGGGTCACATTGCCAGGCCAGATGGCCCCACACCTGTCTTCCTGGGGCATTATTTCTCAACTTGTGGTTCACACACCTCCTGGCGGATTCCTGAGCTCCACCCACATATACTGAACCTGGATTTCTGAAGGTAGGGCCAGGTATCCACACTGGCACGCCCAGGGAGGTTATCACAACAGCAGCAATAAACCCCAACTTTCTGCGTGTCATTTTGTATATCAACACAGACATGATGGAGTGACAGTATAGTCATCCCACTTCACAAAGAAGTAAGATGTGTTCCAGAGAGGTTAAGAAACTTGCCAAAGGTCACACAGCCAGTAAGAAGCAGAGCCTGAGAATGTGCTCATTTGTTCTAGTTGTTAAATCATTGCTCCAAGTGACAAGAACTGGGCAGATTAGTGGTTTCTCCAAGCCACTCTGGCTGGGGAGTGGGGACACTCTGTCAGCTGCAATAGAGCCAGACAAAAGCTTATTACCATAGCCTATGATACCATATCATTGAGTAACAGAAAGCATCTTATATTGCCGGGAGTGGTGGCTCACATCTGGAATCATAGCACCCAAGAGGCAGAGGCATGAGAATCGCTGTAGGTTTGAGTCCAACCTGGGTTACATATGGAGTTCCAGTACAGCCTGGGCTACAGAGTGAGACGTCCATCTCAAACAAACAAAAACACAAACAGTGCCCTGCGTCTTATGCTGTCTGCTCTGCTAGCTGCTCATTCTTTCCCTGAAACTTCTCTGGGCCTTGTGATCCCCACAGAGGAACTCAGCACATACTCTGCTCCCTTCCTGGGCACTCCTTCCTCCTCCCAATCTTTTTAAATGGTATCTACTTTTTGTTTACTATGTACATTTGTGTACGTGTGTGCAGGCACTCTCACCATGACACATCCTTCATGGCACACACCTGTGGAGGTCAGAGAACAACTTGTGAGAATTCTCTCCTATCGCTGAGTGTGTCCCCTGGATTGAACTTGTGTTTGTCATGCTTGGTACTGAGTGGTTTTATTTTCTGGATCACCTTTGCTAGCCTTTCCCTCTGTTTTTAAGAGATGGTCCCCTCTGCATAACCCAGGCTAGCATCCAACTCCAGATCTTCCTTCTTTTTCAATTATAATTTTATTTGTTATTGCTGGTGTTACAGGCTTGCGCCACCATACCTGGGTAACTTTTCTTTGTGTCTGGAAGGCAGTGAACAGCTCAAGCTTCCCTGAATTACAAGCTCTTTGCTGTGGTCACCATATGAGAAAATTAATCACGGACCGTGTATAAACCAGGAGGCATGGTTGTGCTTATGGGCAGTCCCAGGTTATACTTCATATCTGCTTTATGTGTCACAAAATGTTTTCACTTCAGGGCTAGGGATGTAGCGAAGTTGGCAGGGTGCTTGCCAAGCATGCCGGAAGCTCTGGGTTCAACCCTCAGCACTACAATCAGGGTTTTAATTTCTCTTATGAATATAAAACTAAAACCGCTTGGTGATCAGGGTGTGACTTCCACAGCCTTTACAGTGCTATGCGGTATTCTGTAAAACCTGTTCAGTGCTTGTCTTACCAAAAAAAAAAAAAAAAAAAGGAAGTGATTTTCCTGATGATAGAATTCTGGTAGAGACGCTGCCAAGTGCATGCTACAGATTTAAAAAGATGGTCATATCTAATGGCTGGTGCTACAAACCTCAGAGCAGAGCTCTGTATTTCTGTTACTGCAGAGTTCCATTTTGATTAACTCAACAGCCTATTATGCCATATTGGAGAGCGGCATGAACAGGTTTAGTGCAGCACGGTGCCCACTGTTGCTGGAATCGAACAAAGCCAGAATTGGCTCAACCCACCTCTAAGCTGATTACCAGAAATTGGCATAACAAGAACTGTAGAGTCAAGTTCACAGTCTACCTTCTAAACACCAAGATCATCTATTTTAAAGATATATATCTTCACAAATCTCTCCTGTGGCCTTAATTAAAAGATACCGGGACTAGAGAGATGGCTCCGTGGTTAAGAACACTCATGTCTCTTGTGGAGGGCTGGGTTTGATTTTCAGCACCAACATGGTGGCTCCCGAAAGATTCTAGTCCCCTCATGCTGCCCCCCACCCCACTATTTAGATTATAAAATGATGCGTGATGGCTTTTGGCAAGATCAGTTCAGCACATTTTTTCATCAACACAGCAATTACAATGTGCCTGTCAGGAGCAAGGCTTGATATCAGATCCTTTGGAGGCTGCTAAGTGAACAAAACCACATATGGTAGACTTCTGTCATGCTCTTAACAGAAACAACTCAAGGAAGGTGTGGTTTACTTTGCCTCACAGTGTAGAGGATTTAGCACCTTCATTGTGGGGAAGCATGGTGGTGGGGCCTTATGGGACTGCCCACATAATGTTGAATCAGGAATTAGATAGCTTGGGCCAGAACAAGAAGTGAATATCCCCTTCAATGCCCCTCACCACCACCCACAACCCACTTCTGCTAGCCTAGCCACAGTCCCAAAGATTCCACAGACTGGCCCATAGGGGATATTCTACCTCTGAACCAGAGTACTTAGAACTCACAACCTTAGCAAAATAAACAGGCTTGGATGTAAGCACCTAGGAAGTCATTTCCAACGTATCTGTATCTTTTTGTGTGGGTACCTATGCACACATTCTAGAGAGCATGTGGATGCTAGAGGGCAACAATATGCCTTCCTTATTCTTATCATTTTTTTACCTTATTTTTGAGACAAGATTTTTAATCTCACACTGTACCTAGAGCCCCTGATTCTGTTAGGCTGGCTGATCAGCAAGCACCAGCCACCAAGTCCTGTCTCTACGTTATTATCATTATCATTATTATTATTGTTATTACTGAGATTGTAATTACATCATTTAACCCCTTCCCTTTGTCCTCTCCAACCCCTCTCATACATCTCCTCCCCACTCTTTTTCAAATTTATGGCCTCTTTTTCTTAAATTGTTGTTGTTGCTGTTGTTGTGTATGTGTTCCTATACATAACTGCAAACTGCTCAGTCTTTATGTTACTTGTATGTGTGCGTTTTCATGGATGACCACTTAATATTGGATAACTAGTTGGCGTGCTCTTCCCCAGGGAAGACAATTTCTCCCGCTCTCAGCATTCCTCAGGTACCTCTAATTCTTTGTCTAGGGTTGAAGCCTCAAGCACATTCTTCCTTTCACATTAGCATGTCTATTGATGTCTTTCTTACACAGCCATGTTGACTAGACTTTGTGGGTGTAGACTCTCTGACATTTCTAGGAGATACAATCTCACAGGAAACACCCTGTTCCTGTGGCTCTTACAATCTTTTTGCCCCTTGTTGAGCGCTATCGCCTTGCCTGCAAGAACGACACTCAACAACAGGATTCTTCTGCAGCTATGTTTATTGCACAGCTCATTACAGCAAGTTGAGGGAAGACCCCGAGAAGGAAAAAGGGCTCTGCTTATATATGCTCAGAGGAGTCGTGTCCGTTACTGACAGGTGCAGCCCGCAACGCTCGTAACGGTCACCCCATGATGTGGATCGCACATCCGCGCCTTGCTGGCTTATGGACAGGAAACCAGCGCCATCTTCGGGAATGGCACCGGTGGCTCTCTACAGCCCCTTCTTCTAAAATGATCCCTAAACCTTAGGTCCATGAGTTGTGCTGTAGATGTGTACAGCCCCTTCTTCTAAAATGATCCCTAAACCTTAGGTCCATGAGTTGTGCTGTAGATGTGTTGGTTGGGACTGGGATCCACAACTCTGTATTTAGATCAGCTGTGGTTTTCTGTAATGGTCTCCATATGTTGCAAAGAGAAGTTTCCTTGATGATGGATGAGAACTACTCTTATCTGTGAGTATGAGGATAAATGTTTGGAATATAATTAGGGATTATGCAGGCTTAATGGTGGTTATAGGTTCTTCTCCAAGATCCATGACTTTACTAGCCCTAGGAGTTAGGGGATGGTTGTGAGTCACCATGGGTGCTGGGATCTGAACCTGGGTTCTCTGGAACAGCAGCCAGAGAACTCTTAGCCCCTGAGCCATCTCTCCAGCCCCCACCTCTTGGCTTTTGGTGGTAATTCTGACCTGGTGGCCTTAGTGGGTGGGAGCAGGATGCTGAGCACATCTTAGTCTGCATCCAGAGACACTTGGCATCGTGTTAAGAGCAGTTTCCCGAGAATGAACCGCCTCTTCAACCTGCAGCCTGGCTTTTCATTTAAAATAAAGAAAGACATGAAACTGTCCTGTCGCAGAAAGACAGGAATGGGGAGTGTCTGTCTTTTATGAGGCACTTGGATTGGGGGGGGTGGTGAGTAGCAGCTGTAGATAGTGATGGGGATGGTGAGTAGTGGCTGTAGAATTAGATAGTGATGGTGGTTCAACTGCTTTGTAAATAGATTAAAACATGAGTGAACTGGGACTAGAGATGGCTCGGTGGTTAAGAACACTTCCTGGTCTTGCAAAGGACTGAGTTTGGTTCCAAGTGGTGATTCACAAGTACCGCCTTTTTCCAGTCTCTTTGGGCACCAAGCAGGCACATGTTACACATATACACACATGCTGGCAAATACACCTTGAGCTCCCTGTCTCTTTTGGCAGAGTCTTCTACAGCCTGGGCTGGTTTTGAACATGGTCCAGAGGTGGACCATATACTTTTGATCATCCTGGCCCCATCTCCCAGGTAATATAACGATAGGTGTGCCTTACCATACCCACTTAATGCAGTGTTGGGGATCAAAGCCAGGACTCCAGGCATACAAGGCAATCTCACTACCATCTGAGCCACATTCCAGACATAAATCTCAATGTTTCAAAACTATGCTACCTTTTCTCTCCTCTTAACTCCTGTTGCAAGATTCATGGGTTTTTTTTTTTATTTGTTTTAACATTTTAACATGTTTGTTGCGCTGTGTGTGTGTGTGTGTGTGTGTGTGTGTGTGTGTGTGTGTGGTTCCGTGTGTACAAGTATGCATTCCTGGAGGCCAGAACATAACTTTTTTGGGAGTCATCTCTCTCCTTCTACCCTGTGGGTCCTGGGATTGAATTTAGCCATCTTGTGGGCCCCAAGGGGAGATGGAAATAAACATTGTGGGACACCTTCCTCTGCTGCCAGTGCATCTCATCATATAACATTACCCACTCTGTCTTCCACCCAGGCTCTGCAGTTGCTGATAAAATCCTGGTTTCTACTGCAGCAAAACAGGACCCTGGATGTGTGATTTCTGGTGTGACTTTCCCCACGCTTTTTCTTAGGGTTTCTAAATTAAAGGGGGAAAGTAGAGAAGGGATTCTTTGTCTTCCATTTGGAAGCCTTTGCTTCCAAGGGTTTTGAAACAGAAGGGCTAAACACTAGCCCTAATCTTTCTCATGCTCTGCTTTATCCTGAGAGCAACATCTGTGAGCCTGTGACTTTGGGAAGAGCCCCCATCCATGAATAACCGACGTAAGCAGTTTAAACAGGTGTGGACTTGAAAGACTTAAAAGTTTAACAGAGCTTTGGAGCTTGGAGTGAATTTTGTCAGTCTGTGCCTGACCCCTGGGGAGGAGAGAGCAATCTCCTATCTAATCCTTGTCCTTAATTGTTTGTTATCAGCTCCTTTCTCTTCAAGAATACGGTAGCCTCCCTAGTGATAGAGGCCCTGACTGAACACCTGATTAAAGCACTGTAGATAAGGCAGGATTCTCTTCAGCTTCTTCTGCGGGAAGGGGGGGGGGGAGGTGTGCACAGAAAACCATAAGCCAAAGGTAGTCCCTGTAGAAGGAAGGCAAGGTTAGTGAGAAGACAAACAGGGGGGTAAACTTACAGACCAGGATGTTCACTCACACATGTTATTCTAGAAGATTCTAGTGTCTCTCACACCTTAATACGCAAGAAGCTCACCATGGTACCCTTACAAAATGAGAATCCAGTTCAGTGTGAGTGTCTGCATTCTAACTAGTTCCCAGATGGCCCTGGTGGCCCTCAGGCCGCATTCTTGAGTAGCAAGTGCTTATCTGAAGTTCAAGAGGACTTTTGGAACACTGACACTTCCCCGAAGGTCCTGGTTAAATATTAATGATAGCAGTGATAATGGTAATGACAGTGCAGCTGGGATTGAAGGAAGGCTTAGTATGTGCAGTTCTTTCCAGCTCTCTACCTTTCTTTCTGAGGCAGGCTGCCTCCCTGAACTGGAAGCTGGCTCATCTGCAAGTCTCCTGGTTCCTCTTCCCCAACATTGGGATTGCCCGTGTGCTCTGTGCCTGGCTTTTTACTTGGGTTCTGGGGGATCAAACTCAAGTCCGTGTGCAGCAAGCACTACCAATTTTAATTTTGAGACAAGGTCTCACTAAATAATCCAGGCTGGCCATTAATTTACTCCACTCCAAATTTAGCGACACTAAATACTTGACCAAGGTCTCCTTGCTAGTAAGTAGCAACTCCAACATTGACCCACAAATATAGGTCACGCATCTCCAATCCAAACATCTGAGTGCACAAACTTCTAAAACTTGTTAAGAGCCAACATGATTCCATGTGTGGAAAATTACATACCTGACACCTGACTTCATGTTGGTTCAATGTGCAGGAGCACTGAATATGTTATATCAAATTACCTTGGAACCATTTGATTAAGTGTTATGATATAAAGCAAGAGGGACCTTGGCAGATTCCATGGCAGGTAAGGTTGACCTAGGCAGAGGGACAAACATGCCAGGCAGACAGAGCTTAAGTGAGAAGTTTTATGAGAAAGGGAAGGGGGAAGGAAAGAAAACAGAGGTAAAGAGACACAGAGACATAGAGAGGACAGAAGAGAAGAAACAGACAGGACTTTTCCTGTCTCCCCCAGGGGAACAGCAGGGAAGAGAGAGCAGGAAAAGGGGTGGGGGATAGAGTAAGTGCATGGGGTCCTTTTAAAGGGGTCCTTTGCACCTGGGCTGACCAGGGTACTGCCTGAGCATGTACTGTCAGGTGACAGGAACTGGCCAGCATAATGCCTGAACCCTTACAATAATATGACTTTCATGAAGCATACATGAACTTAGGTTTGTTTGGACTTGGGTCCCACCTCTAAAATGTCTCATTATGGAAGTACTAAAACATTTTAAATTATGTGAAAATTGAAACACTTCTGGTTCCAAGCATTTTGGATAACAGATACTTAAAGTTAAGATTCAAACCTGGGATGACTGAGATGCCTATTTAACATATCAAAATGGACCTGGCCTCCAAGTTCTCCCTACTTGTTACAGGGTGTGGCTGGTACCCACCCCTTCACCCCACACCCTGATTCTTTACCCTGAACTCTCTAGCTCAGGGGCCCCAGAGGCTCTTTCCTATATAATCCAGGCATTTTGGTTACCTGGCCCCTTTGTACCTTTGGCCTCCTGACAGCTGCACCTGGCTCCCCTCTCTTTCCTTTCCCTGCTCTCCCCCACTCCACCCATGGCCCAACTCAGCCTGGTCATGTCCACTCTGGACTCTCCTAGATGTCTCTGCCTCAGACTATGCTCTCCCACAAATCTACAATCAACTTTCTCCTCCACCTCGGAGCAGTCATGTCCTTTGCTTTTTATGTCTTCATTCTTCCAGTCCCTGCTGCCTCTTATTTCTGATGTCTTATTGTAGTTTGGTGGGATGAACATGCAGAGTATGTGTGACTTTGTGATTAATTTCCTACCTGGCACAGAAAAAATCTGATGGAGAGCAGTGCTGTGAGGTTCACTCAACATTGATGGGTAATAAAACTATGTCTATTACACATTTTCCAGTCAAAATATCATTGCCTTCCTTGAATGAAAAGGAAAATGCCAAGTTAGGACACCAAAAGTGCAATCAATTAAAGAAAAGAACTTGTAACTTGCACTTTGCTGAAAGCAGAGATTTGCCACTTTTAATCAACAGTGTCAATCAAGGCTGAGGTCCCCAGCACTCCAAAACAAAGGAGTGCCACCAGTAACAAAACAACCCCACCCAAACACACAGATGATACTGTTAGGAAAAAATGGTTAGCTACACTGAAAGAAGATCTTTGCAAATTATCTGATAAAGAACTGCTATCTAGCTGGCTGTGGTGGCATTTGGGAGGCAGAGGCAGGTGGATCTCTGAGTATGAGGCCAGCCTGGTCGACAGTGTAAGTTCCAGGATGCCCAGGACTACATAAAGAAACCCTGCCTCAAAAAACAAACAAACAAACAACCCTGATGTCCTTCCAACTCTATATTAAAGTTTATGTAAGGACAAAAATTTGTAAATAGACATTTCACCAAAGAAGTTATACTGACAGGCTATAAGCACATGGATGCACATGATCATTATTAGGTGAAAGAGAAATGTGAGTTAAAACCACTATGAGATACCATTTCACAGACAATAGCATGGCTGTAATTAAAAAAAAAAAAAGACGGACAATAGTAAATGTTAGCAAGAATGAAGGAAAACTGGAACTCTACATTGCCTGTGGGAATGAGAAGTGGTTCTTTAACAAAACAGTAAAAAAAAAAAAAAAAAAGTTTTATTTCCTTGTTCCAACTGCATGTTAGAATGTTATTTTGTAAACTGCATACATTGTATAGTGAAATGTTCTTGTGATACATTTCTTATGATGTTTCCTTTAACTTAAACAAATTTTATATCAAAAACATTTTTTAAGTGAAATAGACCTTTTTGTTGTTGTTGTTGCAACTTCTGTTAATCTTTTATTTATTGCATGGAACAGTTCATGCCTCAAACTGTGGATAATTAAATTTAAAACTCAGCTTTATTCAATTAAATTTGATTTAAAATTTTGATAGCTTTTCATTTTAATTTCTATTTGGTCTTTTAAATTTAATAATTTTTAACATCTTAGACTAGACAGAACTAAATTATTTCAGTATTTTCTGTTTCCTTTACATTTTAAATGATGTATATTTGTGCATTATGAAAGTTACTTTAGAGTTAAGTTCAACTTTTGAGATGGAATCCAAAAGAATCAGAGGAATGGTCACTGTGTAGAAATCTGGGAGTGTGAGCTGGATGCAGAAACTGGGACACACTGAATGGCTTCCTTCTGATCAAATGCATTTCTGGTGCTGTGGGACTTAGTTGCAAAGTGTTAATGGGAACTTTTCTAACTTCAAATTTTATTTGTTGTTATTTATTTCATGTAGAGATTTATTTTATGTATATGAGTGTTTGTTTGCATGTATGCATGAGTACCATGTGTGCATGCCTGGTGCTCCAGAGGGTCAGACGAGGGTGTTAGAATCCCTAGAACTGGAGTTATATGGTTTTGTGCCACATGTGACCCCTGGCAACACAATCTGGGTCCTTTGCAGGAGCAGCCATGGCTCTTGATGGATGAGCCATCCCTCCAGTTCCTCCTTTTCTGACTTCTTAATATAAAAGTGTGGAAAGGCATGTGATGAAGCCTGTGGTGTGCTCCATATGCGCCCCTGTTATTGCATCAGCGGCTCGCTCATTTCCCGTGTGATATGGGAGCCACCAAGGCACATGTTTGTTCTCTCCTATAGAGCCTGGGAGAGGAGACAGATCTGACTCCCCCCTCCCCCAGGAGAGCCTGTGAACCGGGAATGGCTTCTCCCTCCATCTACCCAGAGCTTTAACTCCTCAGGAGTGGCAGAGAGGAGCATGGTCCAAGTTCATTTCTGGTAGCAGCCTGCTCTCAGCTGAGGGTCTTGGTGCTAGAACTATGCACCTGGCCTGGGATGGGCAAAACCTGAGATGTTACCCCCACCTCTCATGGCTGCTCTTCACCCTTTCCAAGTGCTGTTCCAATGTCACTTTCCTGACCATCTCATCTAAAACATGTGCTGGGGATCAAACCCAGGGCCTTGCACATGCTAGGCGAATGCTATACCACTGAACTATATTCACAGCTTTACTCTTCTATTTGGCATACATTACAATCTGGAATCACACATACACACTTTAAAAAATATTCCTTTTTTTTTTAATGTATGTGTGTTCATACATACACACAGGTTTCTAGGACAGGGTGTTGGATCATCTGGAGTTACCAGCAGTTTTGAAACACCCAATGTAGGCACTAGTAATCAAACTGGGATCTTCTGGAACCACAAGACTCACACTTGTTAATTCATCTCTCCAGCTTCCTATATGTTTATTAAAACATTTTGTTTTGGTACAAAATATATTTTCCTTGAGGATGTCAACACCTTGGCCTGTTTAGCACTGGTTCTCTGGGACTCAGCACAATTCCAACATATGTTGTTGCTCAACACATTTTAGTAGGTTCCTTAAACAAATGAATCTAGTCCAGTGCACGGCAGAGCAATCAACAGGTACTTAGTTAAGTTTGTGTCTGCTTACCTATAGGAAGTCACTGGTGGGAAACCAATGGAACAAAAGACACAAAGAAGATCACATGACCAAGGATTCCTCTCTCTCTCTCTCTCTCTCTCTCTCTCTCTCTCTCTCTCTCTCTCTCTCTCTCTCTCTCTCTCTCTTTCTCATAACCCCTAGCAGGAACCTATTTCCTTTGCTAAACTAGGAAGCATACAGACTTGGCTGGACTCTCTTCAACTTCAAACAGCATTTGCTTTCAGGTCCCATCACAGATCTGCCAACTTCTACTCAAACAACTACACAAACTAAGAAAAATCCAGAAACTGTGCCTAACAGGTGATCAAATATACAACAGCATAAGAACTTTCATCAACTACATGTCAAAGAGTTCAGTACTGGGACCAGAACTTGAAATTCTCATGAAATAGTGCAATTTCCTCAAAAAGAAAATGAAAAACATACCTCTTGGTATTATCAACAGAAAAGAAAAATACTACGGTTTATTTACAAAAATCTACACTAAGAGAGATGAACAAGAAACTGGGCAGGGCAATTGTGCATATTGAGTTTAAGGCTGGGCAACATGAGACCCTGTCTCAAAAAACCAACAACAACAAAACATAGCATGCATATAACAGCCACCAGTGAAAATCATCGGTTATCACAGATAGAGGAAAATAATAAGTGTATAAAAGGCGGATATTTTAAAACATTCTGCCTATAGTTAAAAAATAAAACTTGACGTTGGGGAGAAGAGTCAGTGGGTGAGGTGCTTGCTGTACAAGCACAAGGGCCTAAGTTTGGATCTTTCACACCAAGTAAAACAGTGGGCACAGTTTGCCAGTCTGTAGCATTAAAGCTGGGGGTAGAAGACAGGAGGATCCTAGGGGCTTGTTCCAGCCAATCTATCTCAAACAGTGAACTCCAGGTTCAGTAAGGGACCGTGTCTCAAACAATAAGGTGGAGAGTTATCAGGAAGATATTCCAACAGCCTCTGACCTCTACACACTGGCAAAGCATACAGATACAAGTGTACACACATGTACGCAGCATGCACAATGAGTGAAAGAATAAACAAACAAATAATAGCACATGTAATCCTAGCACTTGGGAGGCAGAAGCAGGAGGATCAAGAGTTCAAGATCAGCCTGGGCTACACATTTAAGAACCTGTGTAAATTACCCATAATTAATTACAGAAGAGAATTTCAATAATAACATTAGGAAAATCCAATAAGTCTATTACTATCGAAAAACTACTTCCTCCCTGGGGGCATGCTTTCATGTTTGTTAAAACTGACCACACTCTACCACACTGGAGAAAATAACTTCCCCAAATGATAAAATGCAGGTCAAACATACTGAAAACAGTGTAATAAAACTAGAAACATAGCGACAGTGGTAAAAGAGAGAGATTCCAAAAATAAAACAATTATTTGTCTCAAAATGTTGAGTTAATGGAGAAAGACGTGGAACGAGGAACAATTTCTAACAGTTGCAGGCTCCGTGAAGAGGATTTAGGAGTGCAGTACATGCTGGCCCTGGGCAGCATCATCGGCTCAAAGTTATTGTTAGAATAAGAATGGGAAATACATATGAGGCAAATGAGTCGAATGTTGAACTCAGGAACTTCTCAAAATGTCAAAACGCACCAGAGATAGAAGGAGAAATAGAACAAAGGTTGATGAATATGGGAACAAATAACAACATAGTTCATAAGTAAGTCTGTGAGCTTTTAAATAAACTGGAGGGAAATTTAGGAAAATTTCACCCAGAAAGAAAGGGAAACACAAGTGATTCTTCCCCCTTTCTCCCCCCTCTCTCTCCTTCTCTCTCTCTCTCTCCCTCCTCTCTCTCTCCCTCTCTCTCCCTCCTCTCCCTCTCTCTCTCCCTCCTCTCTCTCTCCCTCTCTCTCCCTCCTCTCCCTCTCTCTCCCTCTTCTCTCTCTCCCTCTCTCTCTCCCTCCCTCTCTCTCCCTCCTCTCTCTCTCCCTCCTCTCTCTCTCCATTCTCTCTCCCTCTCTCTCTCTCCCTCTCTCTCCCTCCTCTCTTTCTCTCTGTATGTGCATGCAGTGCATGTGTGAACACAGGTATACTCTTGTATGTGTGCTTGTATAGAGGTCAAAGGGCTACACTGGGTGCCTTCAATTGTTCTCCACCTTTCTTTATGTATTCTGAGACTGATTCTCACTTTCTGAGACAGTTTTCACAGACCTGCTTGTTCTCTTAGAGAAAAACATGGTGTGTTCAGGCCCACAAACATGAGCTTCTTGAATTCCTTGTGTTATTTTGGATATTAACCTTTCATCAAATGAGTGGTTACAAACACTGACCAGCATCAATTGTCCCAGTAAAGCAAAGGTTTTACTTTAGTGGTTCTGATTTCTTGTTAATTACAGCCAATTCTTCAGTTCCAGCTAATCAGAATCACAGATTCCTAACTCAAGATATGCAGGGGTCCAGATAGAGTCTTCAAGGGACTCTCACACTCCTCTCTGGGACTTCACAAGCCAGGCTCCATCATCTGCATTTCTCTCAACACTTAGTTCCCAAGCTCCCATAGAACAGCTCACTATGCTTTGAACATTTGATAACTTTTCTAGTCCAAAGTCTCAAAGACATTCCACAGTCCTCCCCAAAACAACATGTATGTGTGCTTGATTGGAGGGGGGTATGCGTGCTTCAGCATACCACGGAGGTCAAAGGGCAACCTTGGTTGTCTACTTCTAGATATATACCTGACAGAAACTGGTCCAAAAAGAATCATCAAAAGACATGTATCAGAGTGCCTCTCATGGCAGTACACACCAATAATCCCAACACTCAGGGGTCTGAGGCAGAGAAGTAGCAAGCTCCAGGCTACCTGAACTACATAGCAAGAACCTGTCTCAAAAGAAAAAAATGAAGCAAAACCAAAACCCAAATGGACCAAAATGTCACATTCTAGACTGTTTTGAGTAGCATGATCCATAGTTGCTGCAAATGAACCGACCCAAATGTTTATCATGGGGCCTAGAATAAATTTAAAAATTGCAGTATGGTCAAGGGAAAAGCAGCGTAATACATCAATGAAAGAGAAGTCTTCAAGCACAGGTGCCCGGCAGCATGGACAAGCAAAGGTGGAATGTTAAGTCAAAGAAACTAACAGCAAGGGCAAACCCAGTAGGTTTGGCTTCTGTCAGTATCACAACCTGCAAAAACCAGTGTTTGGGCTATACGTCAGGGTATTGGTAGCCTTTAGAGCAATGGTTCTCAACTTGTGGGTTGAGACCTTTGTAAAATATGGATATTTATATTACAATTCATAACAGTAGCAAAACTATAGTTATGAATTAGCAATGAAAATATTTTATGTTTGGGGGTCACCATATGTGAGGAACTGTATTAAAGGGTACAGCATGAGGAAGGTTGAGGACCACACTGCTCTAGAGAGAGGCAAGGAGAGAATCTGAAAGGCACCTGGGTAATGACAATATTCTCTTTCCCATTCTGGGTGCTGGTTACCAGGGCATGTGAAAATTCTTTGAACTTACTCCCCTCCCCACTTTTCTACACAGTAGTAAAAAAACAAAAAACAAACAAAATAAAATAAAAAAAAAAAAAAAACCAAACAGAAAACTAGCAAAGGTGCTCATTTCTGGGACCTACTGCAGAGCCACAGGTGATGTGGCTGCCAGTCAGGTCCCCAGGCTTGCCACAGAGGTTATCAGGGGACATTGAATGGTACACCCATTTCTGCCAAGAGGCTTCTGCAAGCTCTCTAGGTTGGTTCACTCAGTCATTATCTCTCCCCTTGGGCTTTTTTATTTTTTTTTTAATGTGTTCATGCCCTTTTAGAAGCCAAGAGTTTAATAAGATTAAGAGGCATTCTGAGTACTTTCAAACAGTGGCACTTGGGGCAACAGAGGGAGACAGCTCAGATAACTTGCCAGGTTATAAAGCATGGTAAAATAAAATTAAACGTTTATATGGTAAAGGCCATGAATTCTCTCTTAATAAGTTCCAGGAAGGACAGTATTGGATCTACATGTTTCATGTAGGGGTCTTTGGTACCTTACTTACACCCAAGCCTGGCCCATGAAGATGTTCACTAAACCTATTGATTCTTTCAACATCCAACATAACAGAACTCATTTACATTGCTCACCTCATTTTGCACCTGTAAAAAGTCTAAAACTTAGAGATGGGGCTCCATTGGCAGAGTGCTTGCCTAGTGAGTAGGAGGTCCTAGGCCCAACTCCCCATACTGTAGGAACTTTGAACTTGGAGCTCTAGGGAGGTGGAGTAGTAGGATCTGTGTTCCAGCTCATTTTTGGCTCCATGGTGAGTTTGAGGATAGCCTGAGATACTGGAGACTGTGCTACCCAAAAGATGAAAGTAAAGCCCAAACCTCAAGTTTACGAAAGGAGCTCTCCATGGAAAAGGCATTATCTGGGGTAATCCTGCAAGTTCTCTGGGGCCACATACATCAGTTACTCAGAGACACACAGAAAGGGGGACAGCATGGTTGAATGGGGTGGCTTCAAGGTCATAGCTCTTGACTGCACTGTTTTCAAGATCCGGACAAATTCGAAGCCTGTCTCTTGTCACAAAAAGGGGAGTTGACAAAGAGAAGAGTTTCTTCCAGGAATGGTGGAAATAAACACGTTGGTGCCAAGCTCCTGAACATTTACAAGAGACAGAAAGCGTTCATGGGATGCTTCTGCCTAGTGAGACCTGGCCTGTTCAGGGATTTATCAAGCTACAATGCTTGGAGCCTACAAAGCAGACCAGATCTGCAGAGCTGAAGATTTATGCTCCAGGACAATGGGAGTGCCATGCTGAATATACAACTCATGTGTGTTCTTGGCTCATTCCTGGGGGACCTGGTTTCTTTTTCTCTGCCTTCTTGGGTTGAAGCATTACTCAGGTATTTATAAAAAGGGAACATAGAATTTGGCAGCAGTCCAGTAGAGTTCAGTGCAATTTCAAACCCTGAAATACACTGGCACACTTGTTAGTAAAGAGGTGAGCAGGATTTGGAGAGAACCAAACAGAATTAGAAACCATAGAAGGAGAGTCCATTGAAAGGACTGAGGCCCTGTGGATCCTTGATCAGCAAAATTGAGTTAAATCTAAAATGCCTCATGTCATCTTTCAATTTTAATCACTACCATATCATCATTATCAGTATCATCACCATCGCCATCACAACTGTCATCACCACCACCACCACCATCACCATTACCACCACCACCATTATCACCATCACCTACCATGTTATCCAAATCGCTTCTCTATTATAGCTGCTAACGCCTCACCAGAGGGTGAATATTTTCTCCAGTTCTCTGGTTATCTCTTCACTCTGTCAACCTACTGAGTCAGAAGCCTTCTCTCTGGTGTCTGTCTATTCACCTCTCCTCTCACTTGTACCTGGTGTCTTTTTCTGGAACAACTTCTGCTCATTTGTGCACAGCAAAGTGATTATGGTTAATTGTATTGTGTCATATAATTTAAGCACCCAGGACAGAGAAGTTTGTATGTTTTAGCCCCGAGGAAATGATAAATTCTTGAGATGGTGGATCCCCTGACTTTATCATTACACAGTGCATGTGTACCAAAACATCACCCTGAACACAAACAATAGTGCATAATCATTTCTTATTATTAAAAATCTAGACTATCATACTAAGTAATGGGTCATGACATGTTTATAAATGCATGCACACATATCAAATCAACCCTTTCTCTACCTCCCTCCCCCATGCTCTCCCCAAACATACAATTATTATCTATCAAATTAAAGCTTTATTATTAAGCATATCTTTAGACAAGTCAGATTTTTAGAGGCAAGGAGGCCCACAGCAGGCTTGGAGAAGTCTATTCCATCCTGGTGGCAATTGAGAATGTCATGCTATCATTCCTTGTGTGTGTTTGCTACAAGAACTAATGTGAAATGGCAGCATGCAGAAGGCAAGGCCAGCTCTCTGGATTCACACATCAGCATGTGAGACAATCAACTGGAAGGAAGGAGGCAACTTTTATTACAGAGTGGCTCCTGTGCCCTCAGGTCACATCTACAGTGGCTCTGCAGGCATGCCACTGTTGTCCTGTGCCATGCCACTTTGCCCATGCCACCTAGCAATGACTGAGGAACGGTGGAATTGGGTAAGAGTGGATAAGGGGAGTCTCCTTAATTTAGCTAACAGCAGACCACAGAAATGTCTACTCAACTGTCAGTTTCATCTTTGAAGAATGCCAAGGTGTTCAGGGTTATTAAAGCTAATAGATGCCTGGTATGCTCAGATGTATCATTTATAAATGATGATGGTGATGAATTGAACAGTGCTTAATAGGTACCAAAACTGTTGTTAGTGTTTCCATGTGGGCAGAACCATATCATGGCTGAGTCTGAGACTGAATACAAGGAAGACAGAAAGTGGAACACCAGCATTCATCTTCCATTTCCTGACTGTGGATACAACTTGACTATCTGCCTCAAGCCCCCACCACCATGCCTCCCCCACCTTAGGGTACTCTGGAACAGTGAGCCATCGGAGCTCCACACACTGCTGTCCAAAGGCATCCCTGCTTAATGGAGTGGACAGCTGTGGGCTTGGTAGTCATTCCCATGTTGCTTGTGTGTTGCTCAAACAAACTCTCTTACTGGAAGCCCAAGTGGGGACACGGGGAGGGACTTTTATCTTTCCTCACAGCTATGAATGTGTTTGTGAGGAGGAAAGTTAAGGAGAATCAGCTTAGAGACCAGGTCTTGACTGTGTCCAGTCCTCAGTTTGGGAGGCCACAGGAAAGTGACAGAGAGTTAAGGTAACCAACTTTTTATTTAGAAAATCAACAACGAATTGCCTTTCTTATATTTGTGTTGTGAGCCTAGTCTTTAAAGGCCGAGCCATCTCTCCAGCCCAACGAATTGCCTTTCTTTTGGGGCATTCCATTCTCTCTAAACCCCTCCCCCGCCCTGTTTCTTACCTTCCTCTTTAAAAAAGACAAACCTTTATTTTTTCTGAGGGACATTGGTAAATTAGGACTTCAAATGAGAAATTCCTGTATTTCTGTATTTGTTCCTTAAGTATGTGTCTTGATCTTTTGAAAGTATATGATCAAATACAATGTATTGGTCAAAATATAATTGACTGTCCTATCCCTAATTAAGAAGAACTGTCCATTTAATGTTTTTTTATTTTTAATATTTGTGTGTTCAAAATGTGTGTGTGTGTGTGTTTCTATGTGTGAATACAGACAGGCATGTGTTACAGTATGTGTGTAACAGTCAGAGGATAAAATTGAATGTTGGTCCTACCTTCCACCTTGCTTAAGACAGGGTCTCTTTATGTTCACCACTGCAAATGCCAGACTAGCTGGCCTGTGTGCTTCTGGGGAACCTCCTGTGTCACTTCCAGTCTTGTCTTTTGAGCGATGGGATTACAGGCATTCAATATGACATCCATCTTCATGTCAGTTCTATGGATTCAAACTCAGGTGGTAGCACTTGAAGCACAGGTAGCACAGGAAGCAGTTCTACTCACTGAGCCATCTCCTCAACCCATGCAAAGCTTGTTTTGAGGTGGGGGCAGGCTTCTCACTATGTATATCAGACTGACTTTGAACTCCCAGTCCTGCTCAGTCTCGCAAATGACTGGGATTACAGACAGGCCAGCATTTACACATCATGCTTCTGATGTGAGCTTTAGTAGTAACAGCTGACACACATCAAGCATGTGCTCAATGCTGTAGCATGCTCTGGAAACTCTGAAAGACTGCAAGACACAAATGATTGCTGGGAAATAGATGCCAGGACTTGGTTTATGATGGAAGAGCCACAGAAGTTCAATGTTGGGGACAAAATTCACAGCCAGAGAAAGAAATGGTTGAGTTCTGGGCCCACAGAAAGTGTGAATCCTCACATTTCAAAACTAGTTTTTGAGAACATTTTGTAAGCATTGTCAAGTGGAGAGGCCAAGGTCTTTTAGTCTTACAAAACCTCTTTTTAAAACCGAAGACCATTTGGGGCTGGAGAAATGGTCCCATGACTAAGAATGCTTTCAGAGGACTTGAGTTCCATTCCCAGCACCCACATCACACAACTCACAATGTCCTGTAACTCCAGCTGCAGGGGGATCTGATGCCCTCTTCTGGCCTCCTCCAATACCTGCATGCACACAGAAATTCACACATACTAATAATTCAAAAGAAAATCAATCTTAATTTTTTTTCAATCTCTCATTAACATAAGGTAGGATTCAGGATGCTCTTAGGAAATGACAGTGATGTAAGGGCACAGGATGTGACCACACCAGTTTTCTAAATCTGCTTTTCAGATCAGGCTTCTAACAAAGTCTTCTACAGTTTGTGAACACATTTAGCAAGAAAACAAAAGGCAAAAGCAACATGAACAATTGCTCTGGATGTAGAGACACTGGAGTGAGTGCCGCATTTAGAGTTCCTTGCTTACAAAAACACTGACTGCTAAGCTGGCACAGTGTCTGTTGCCAAGGGAGACACTCCTTCAATTTGTTAAAATGTAATTCTATTCATTATTACTATTGTGTGTCTGTGAGTGCCAGTGTGCCCATGCCGTGGCATGCATGTGGAGATCAGAGAACCAGTTTTGGGAGTTGAGTCTCTCCTTCCACTGAGGGTTTCAGGGATTACACTCAGGGGTCATCAGGTTTGCTCAACAAACTCTTTTGTTCTCTGACCCATTATCTGGTATAAGGGGATTCTTCTTAATTGCTTTCTAGATAAAAGTTTATACTATGTCTTAGTTGCAAGGGTAAAAGAATATTCTGGGTTGTTTTGTTTTGTTTATTTGTTTTATTTATTTATTTATTTGAGACAGGGTTTCTCTGTGTAGCTTCAGAGCCTGTCCTGGAACTAGCTCTGTAGACCAGGCTGGCCTCAAATTCACAGAGATCTGCTTGCCTCTGTCTCCGGAGTGCTGGGATCAGAGGCATGTGCCATGAACGCCAGGCTTTATACTCAGGATTTTTAAATGGAAATCTAGTTTTCATTTTTAAGGGGAAAACCCCAGAGTAAAAGTTACTTATATTAGGACTACAGAATGAAAAACATAAATCTGTTAATCTTCTCCAAACCTAGTGTGCACAACAACTTCAGAAATTAATTTTCTTTTGCTCAGATACTTTATAATGAGTCAGCAGAACAAAGTTATAAATACTTCAGCTCCAAATAACTTTAAAGTGAGAACAGACTGGCTCCTATGCACCAAGCCAGCTCAACAAGGAGAGTCCATGGTGCTCCACGTGTTTCAGGAGAGGAACTTAGCAGGGATTGATTGGTTGGAGTAAGGAAAAAAAAATTGGACTCATGGACACTTAACATCACTGTCGTCGTGTGCTTGGAGCGTTTTCTTTCACTGCAATTTTTTTTATAGAGATCTGGTTTAAAATATCTAATTTGAAAATGAAGCTAATTAGATTTTAGAGAATTTTAAAAAAAGGACAATCCTAAGGTTAGTGTGTGTACGTGTGTGTATCTGTGTGAATGTGTATCTCTGTGTGTGCATGTATGTGAGTGTGTGAATGTGTGTGTATGAGCATGTGTGTGGGTTTGTGTGAGTGTATATGTGTGTCTCTATGTGTGTATGTATGTGTGTACTAGAATGTGTGTGCATGATTTTGTGAAAGTATGTGTGAGAGTATGTGTGCATTATGTGTGTGTCCCATTATCCACCAGAAACTATTTCCACAGATCTCTACTAACACCATACCTGTGTATATTCAAATCCCTTTTATAAATTGCTGTGATTGCGTAGATCTGATGTAATTCTCCCATATAGTCAAGCTATCTGTAGATGGCTTACACTACCTCATACATTGTTAATTTTATTTAAATAGCTGTTATACTGCATTGCTTTGGGACTGGTGACAAGGAAAAAAAGTCTGTACGTGTTCAGTGAAGACATAATTTCCCCCAAATATTTTCTATCCATAGTTAATTGAATCCATGGACATAGAACCTACTGGAATGGAGTAGGCATACATATGTCTGACTATATACACGTGGGTGTATTTGATATAGTTATATTCATATAACTGCAATTTAATTTAAATGAATTGGAAGACACCAAATCACTGATCCTAGAAGAAAGATAGAGTTGGGCTTTTAAGTCTCTGGTCATAATTATAGCTAACAGATTCGCACAACCCATAGCCATGTTTCTGTTTAAATACTCCTTACTCACTACATATGTTGATTCTTTACCAATGACTTCATAGCCTATGTCGGAATGAAACCTGTCTTAGGCCAAAGAACACAAGATTAGACAATGGCATTGTAGTTGGGGCCATTTTCAGCAGCAAGATCATGGAAGAAAATGGTAAAAATGAGAAAAATGTGGGCTAAATAGACTGTGAAAAATATACTTGTTTACAGTGTGAGAGCTGAAACAAGAAGTTTAGCCCCTTTGCTTTGCTGCCTTCAGCTGAGAAGGTGCATATTGTGTTACTGGAGGTTTTGCTCTTTGATGCAACACTGATTTGGAAACATGTATGTGTATATACATGCACACACTGAAAAAAACATGCTGTCCTTATTTGTTGCTGATAAGTGAAGGGCTACATCCCACGCCCCATTTGGAGCTGGGAGCAGGTGGCCTCTGCAAGCCTAGGAGTGGCTTCCAGGCTGGGGAAAGGAGAGGTCCTGGGATGCTGGATGCTTGGAGACCTTCAGAGAGAGACTGTAGCTCTCCATCGCCAGGCGATCGAAAGGCACAACACTCGGTAGCAATGTAAAATTGGACAAAGTACACAACACTCAGCACCTCTGTTTTTACTAATGCAAAAAAGAGAATGATTTCTAGCCAGGGGTGGTGGCACACACCTTTAATGCCTGTAGAGGCAGGTGGATCTCTGTTGAGTTTGAGGCCAGCCTGGTCTGCAGAGCAAGTTCCAGGATAGCCAGAGCTGTTACATAGAGGAACCCTGTTTAAAAAAACAATAAAAAGATTTCTTAGAACAGATCTATTTCAGTTGCTTAAAGATTAAATTAGATAAACTATGTAATCATTTAAAAATCTAAGTCTTTCTTGGTACAACCATCATGTTAGATAGTTACTGATGGCATACATAAAAAATATTGAATGCAACTATGACATATTATTTTTTCCCACCTCTGCCTTGGTGTGTACCCAGGCTGACCTCAAACTTGCTGCCTACATACTTTATTTAGCCTTCTGCATGCTGGGCTTACATGTGTGCCACCACACCAGATCTATTTCGTTTTCTTTTTTTTTTTTTTAAATTTATTTTATATAACCAAGTCCATTTAAATGAAAACAAACATTTATAGACAATTATTATGGCATATTATATGACATATCATTATAAAAAAATGAACCTTAAGTTTTGGAACCAGTGTGGGGGGAAGGGAGCAGGATAAACTGTTCTAGGCAATCGGGAAAAGTCCAGTAGGTGGGAAAGCCAGCCACCACCCCAACATAATAAAGGTATGAGGAAAAGAAACTTGGAGGAGAGGTTTGGGAAGACTGTCCAGACAGCAAAGCACTTGCTTTGTAAGTGTGTGGACTTGGGTTCGAGCCCTGGAAACCATGTAAAAACAGCCAGGTATGGTAGTGCTTGCAGGAGAGATGTAGAAAAGTGGATCCCTGGAACTCACTGACCAGGGAGTCAAGACCACTTGGAGAATTCCATACCAGCCAGAGACCTTGTCTCAAACAATGAAGTGGACAGCACTAGAGGAGGGACAGCTGAGGTTGTCTTCTGGCCTCTCCCAGCATGGGAAAGGATGATTCAGACTGGGCAGGACTCAGGAAACTGAGGGAGTGGGCTGTGGAAGGGGTCCTTGACCTCAGTGTTGTTCATTGGCACAGGGAAAGCCAAGAGAATAGGTTCTGGAACGATTAAGAGATGCAGGTCAGCAAGGTTTGGGAGGCCTCCCTTTTGAGTATCAGGTTTTCAAATTCATTCATTCATTGTCTGTCTGTCTGTCTGTCTGTCTGTCTGTCTGTCTGTCTGTCTGTCTCTCTCTCTCTCTCTCTCTCTCTGTGTGTGTGTGTGTACCTGTGCTCATGTGTGTGTTCTCTATACACTCAGGACTATTGTTTAACGAAGTGACAGCCATCATTTCAGAGTGCCCTACCGGGTAGCTCTTTTTTGGGGGGAGGGGTGAGGTCCATGGAGGGCAGGGAACTGAGGCTCTAACCCAGGCCTTGCACATTTTATACTATGTGTGTGCCATACCACTGAGACTCTCAGGTTCTTCCACAGTTCTTTTTTTTTTTTTTTTTTTTTTTTTTTTTCTTTCAGGCATCCTTCATTTAAATGGGAAGCTCACTGAGTTATACAGTGGGATCTTCCATCATCAACAATTTACAGGGAACTCTGAAATATCACCCAGGTCATAAGTGACCAACACAGGACTTGAAGTTTTGCTTTTGCCCACCAATCCATGAGTATTTCATTAATTTATTAAATGCTCATCGATTTTTACCAGAATCTGCCCACATGGTGGCAAAAACTGCTTCTGCAGTCTGGCACACAGTAGACCCTTAGAGAGCCAGAGCCCTGGCATTTTTCCCGACAGATGGTTTCTGGGTTCAGACACATGCATGTTAATATTGATACTGCAAATTAATAGTGAAACCATGAAGTAATAAGAGAGAATAGAGTGGGTGCATCACAAGAACCCATTCTTACAATCAGATACTTGAGATCAATAAAAGCGCAGATCCCCAAGCTGTCCAGACCTCACTGTTGCCAATCCCTGCTCTGTAAGGTAGAGACTGTACCCTGGCAGCTATAGGCCACACCCGCCTCTCCGGGTAAGTCATGCTTTCCAGTGTAGTGTGGGACCTCCCCCTTCTCAGGTCACGGTTTCATTTATTCAAATGTATTTCCTCCTCATGCTTTCTTTTGTTTCACGGGAGCAGGGTTTCATTATGGTGCTAAGGCTGGCCCAGCCTTCCCAATACTGAGATTATAGGCAAACTATACCAGCCCCAGTTTCATATTTTTTCTTTTCTTTTCTGTGTGTTTAAGTTTGAACTAGTCACCAACATTTAAAGGAAATAACACAGAACGTGGGGATCTGGATCTTGGCTTCTGATCAACACAAATATCTGACACTGTGAGTTGTTGACTTGCTCCAGTCTCCACCATTCTCCAGCACCCCTGGCCCTTTGTATTAATTTACATATCTACCCGGCCTTGGTATCCATGTAGACAAAATCAGGCTTAAAGAGTCAAAGATCTCTTTTTTTCTAGCAAATTGAGACAGGGTCTTAGTATAGACTCCTGATTGGCCTTGAACTTGCTGTGGAGATCAGAATGGCCTTGAATTCACAGAGGCCTTCTCTTGCATGCACACATAGGCACACACCTGCATACAGATGCATGCAAATACTATGTGCATATACTGTATACATACACAAATTATTATGACTTATAGTCATTGTACAAAACATAGGGCATTATTAAGACATTTTCATTCATCTGTGTCATGCATTTCCCCAGTTTTCACTCAATGTTTGTGTTTTGTGCCCCATTTCAGGTATCATCTCCTCCAGAAGACTATCCTGACCCTGGGTTCACAAAGGACCTCTGTGTTCACCCCTAGCTGCTATGACCCCACCCACCCACAACCTGTAGGGCTGAAATGATCTTAGCTAGCTGCTTCTTCAGTAAGGAGTCATGAGTTTCCCATTCATACTCCAGTACCTAGCCCAGACATCACAAGTAGTCAGCCAGAGTTGGAAAGTGTACAATTCTAGCCAGAAGAACTTTATTTGGGGTCAAGTCCCCTTTGCCCATTGCCTCCCTTTTCCATGTGTCTATTTTGAAATTAAATACACTTAAACACACACACACACACCAAAGCTGTTAGTGTGTCTTTGCTGGACACTGGGGGATTTACATAGAAGATAACATTTAAACCATCAAGTCAGCTGCTTTCAGGATTTGCACCAGTGGAGGAAGCCAGAAAAGTTCTGAGAGCCGGGTGAGCTGGGTGAGCTGGGAAGAAAGGAGCTGTAGGAGCTGTAGGCAGTTTGGGAGTGGGAAGCTGTTCTGAGGGAAAGCCTGACACAAGGAACAGTGAAAGACTGTAATTGCTCCCCTCGGCTATTAATAATCTCCAATTCCTGGGAATAAAGCAATTAATTCACCGCTAGTAAACGAGGGTACTTAGTGAATAATTAAATGTGTTGCCTACAGCTGTGCTTAGGATAAGGCCAAGAAGGAGGTGTGTAATTTAGAGACTGCTCCAGCTCAGGCTGGCTTCAGGAAACCAGCTGATCCAGCTGTGGATATGGTTACCATCTCAGAGGGCTCCAAGGGAAATGATTTGAGGGATCAGGAAGAGCCTTGTTTGCCTTGACAGAGTGAGTCACTGGGCTTAACCTGGTTTCCTGCTGGTGCCAACTGCTGGAAGACTCTGGGTCAAACGTGTGACTTGGTGGCTTAGGATTTTCTGGCAGTCGGTTTTGGGATATTCCTAACATCCTTCTTTTGTTTTATCTGGTTCCTTCCTTTGGTCTACCCACTTCCTTCCTTTGGTCCATCTACTTCCTTCCTTTGCTCTATTTACCTCCTTCTTTTGTTTTATCCATGCCCTTCATTTTATCCTCTTCTTTCCTTTGATCTACCCACCTTCTTCCTTTGCTTTATCCGATTTCTTCTTTTGCTCTGTTCACTTCCTTCATTTGTTTTGCTCACTTCCTTCCTTTTTTTAAGCTATCTACTTCCTTTGTTCTAGGTCTAGGTCTAGGACAAGTCTCACTCAATACCTGTGACGCCTCCCAGAATCTCCCCCTCAACCTCTTCCTCCAGCCTGATCCCTGTATAACTCAGCTATTTTGGCTACACAGGACTTCTCTTGGTCTCTGGGCCCAGGCTGATTCTCTTGGTCAGCAACAACTTTCTTGCTCTCTCTCCCCCTCTCTCTTCTCATGGTCCAGTTTAGTCTGCTGGCTGAGCTCAGCCTGGACTCTCCCCTCTGCCTGCTTTCTCCCCTATGTCTACAAGAAGCATCCTTCCCATACTTTAGGAGTAGTCATGTCCTCCTCCTTTTATTTCATTCACTACCTACTTCCTTCCTTTTTTCTCCTCCCTCCCTCCCTCCTTTTCTTCCTTTCTTAGCTCTGCCTACTTGAAACAACATCTTCACCCTGACATGCTTGCCAGGGGATCCTTTTGAACTGACAAATCAATTTTTTTTCTTTTTTAGAAATTGAGGGTGTGTGTGACTTAGTGGCAGCACATTTACTCTATATTTGTGAAGCTCTGGGGTCAAAGAAGCCATCACTGTATAGGCATAGTTTCCAAAGTTTTAACATATATAGCACTTTGTCAGGTTCTGCCCATCACCCCACTTGCACTATGTGTTTCTTTCTATTTGATTAAGCATCTTTGAGTTTCTGGATCTCTCAAAATATATCCAACTAAGACAAAATTTCTGGCGTTCCAGCTGTTTTCACATTTTTCTTTCATAAATAAATGCCATTCCTGTAGCTGAATCAAAAAAAAAAAAAAACCAAACCTATTTATTTTTATTTTTTATTTTATGTGTATGGGTGTTTTGCTTGCATGTATGTCTGCGCACCACATGCATGCCTGGTGCCTAAGCAGGACAGAAGAGGGCATTGGATCCTCTGGACCTGGACTTATAGAACTTTGTTAGCTACCACGTGAGTGCTGGGAATTGAACCTGGATCCTCTGGAAGAGCAATCAGTGCTCTTAAGCATTGCTCCTTCTTTCTAGCCCCATGAAATTGAGGTTTTTTTTTTTTTTAATACACTGATTTTCTTTCCTTTTAGTGAAAATTAGAAGTCTTACCAGCTTTTTAACATGTTGCTTTTTCAAAGTGTCCTTCCTTTCTAGATCAGGCTGAGATGTTATTGAAGAGAGTAAGAACTAATCTCTTGCAAAGCCCTCTTTCCAGCAGTCAGCTAAGGATGGAGGAAATGCCACCCTTCCACCTAGGCTTTGTCTGTGAATAGGCCAGGCATGCAGTTCAGCAACTTGGTGTGGTTCTTGAGGCCCTAAGCTTCCTATTTCTACCACTGAAAGACAAACCAAGACAATAAGGGGGATACGGGTGGTTTCTGCCTTCAAGGAGTTTAAGCTCTACCAGGCAAAAGAGATGAGCCATAAAAGTTTGCTCATGGGATCAGATGCAAGGTTGAAGAAATGTTTATAGGCCTAGCACAGGCAAAGCCCCTAGGTTTGACCCCCAACACCACAAATCTATTATGGGCATACTTGACATTTTTGTAGATGAGTAGATGATATATATATATATATATATATATATATACACATATATGTGTGTGTGTGTATATATATATATATATATATATATATATATATATATATATATATGAGAGAGAGAGAGAGAGAGAGAGAGAGAGAGGATCTGCTGTATTTTAGGCTGGCCTTAACCATGACAGAGTAGAACATAATTTTGAAGTTCTGATCCTCCAGCCTCTACCTCACCAGTATGTTATGCAGTCATAGGGATCAAACCTACAGCCTCATGCACGGTTCACAAACACTCTACCAACTGAATTATATCCCTAGGCCATAGCATAGATCAGTTCTTTAACATGTGCAAATGCTTGTCCTTCCTATTTTTAGTCCTTTGTGTATGTGTGTGCGGTGTGTGTGTTTGGAATGGAACCCAGGATGTCACACGTGCTAGGCAAGTGCTCTACCACTGTGCCACACCTCCAGCTCCTCCCACTTTTAAAAGTAAGGCTACAATCCACTTATTTTTATGACTCATTTTAAGTACTTAGGAGCAGGCTGAACCTTAGAAGCTCCAAGGGAAGATTAAGTTAGAGTTGACAAAGCAAAAATTCAAATCAAGGAGCCCAGAAAGTCTCTGGAGTACCAGGTCAGCCAAAGGTCCCGAAAAAGCCTCCTTTACCATGAAAATGAAGGGTTAAATCGGCTCCATTGTCTTGGAAGAGACAGTAAAGGACATCCTTTTGTTCTTTTGAGGGGTTTACTAAAAGCTTCTTTGCCCTTTGTTATGTAGATCTGAACCCTGGGAAGAACTGATCCTGCTGGGAAAATTGCTCCTTTCTGCCTCATCCACAGCTTCTGAGTTTTAGAAATCTATGCCTTTTGTCAAGGTTCCACTAAGGGCAAGACAGCACGAAACCAGAGTTCCTAAATAAAGCCACCTTAACGATACCGGTTCTAATGAACTGATTTATCTAACACAGGTTTAGGCCCAGGGTGCAGACATCTGAACTCTCCAGGCACCTGCCATCTGGTGCAGTGGATTTGTGTCGCTGAAAATTAGAGTTTAAGTGTCAATGGGAGTGAGGGGTGAGAGAATGGCTGGGACAGTAAAGCCCAAACAATACTCAACGGAATTCATTTAGAGTCTAGACTGGTAAGGATAACCTAGGGTCTATCCACTACTGCAATGTCAGTAGTGACTTAGGGCTGTAATTGTGGAAAAGGAATGGACTCCTAATGTTCCCAGTAGGACACTAGTTTTTGGCCAGTTGTGTATATGTGGAGAGATCTCAAAAAGAATAAATAAATAGAACATCCTCCAAATGAATTATACATCAGCATTAAAATGTGAGCAGATTTTAACTCTGAGCAGAAGACGAACCATCGGGGCAGGCAGTACCATCTAGAATTACCTAGAATTTAGCTTGCTTGGGTGCAATCAACTGAGTTCCTGTGCTTAAGAATCCCTCCAGGGGATTTCCCAGTGAGATCATCTGACCAGAAGCATGAACATCACCCAAGATCTTATTTAAAATGTGATTCAGAGGTTGGAGAAATGGCTCAGTGGCCAAGAGCACTTGAGTACCCAGTTTCCTGCAAGCACCTATAATTCAAGCTCCGAGAGATCCACCCCCTCATCTGGTCTTCTACACAGATGTACACACATGCATGTGTGTGCACATTCGAACAGAAACACATACCTAAATAAAAATAATTTTAAATGCAAATCCTTTTAGCTAGAGACATGCAGCTCAATTGGCAGAATGCTTGCACAAAACCCTGGATTAAGTCCCAGAAACACATAAATCTACGTAAGCATTCCACTGACCAATACATCTCCTTGGATCTCATTGCATCTCTTGACGATTCAAGAGGCACCATCAAGAAATTGACTTATATATCGTGTCAGTTTGTGTGAAAGTATTCTGGGGTGTTAGGATAATGATGAAATGGAACCATTGGGACAAGGTATGTGTTGCTGGAGCTTCCCGTAGCCATTTGGCCCCAAATAAATACACAGATGCTACATTAGTTATAAACCCTGTTGGCCAACGGCTAGGGCTTCTTATTGGCTAGCTCTGTCTTAATTATTAACCCATTTCTATTTATCTATGTATTTCCACGTGGTCTTATCTTACTGGAGAATACCTGGTGCGTCCTTTCTTCCCGGTCCTTACATGGTGACTCTTCTCTCCCAGAATTCTCCTCATCTCCTAGTCCCACCTATCTTCCTGCCTTATTGGCCAACAATGTTTTATTCATCAACCTAGGAGGAACATATATACAAAAAACATACCCCATCAGGCATGGGACAGTAGGTACATGGTACTATGGGACATATGGTACAGTAGGAAAGAAAGGAAAGACAAATAGTGTTTAGGAGGTGCATTAGGCGCATAGTGAGTGAGACCTTGATGCAAAGACTTCAGCAGACAGTGAGGATCCATGGGAGGTTTTGAGCAAGTTCTAATAATGCATTGCTCTGAAGAGAGAAGTAATAATGGGTTTAGTGGCTCACTATGGCTGTCACTGTGCTATATACCGTCTTTCATGAACACATGTTCTTAAAGTTTGTACCAACCCCAGGGGTACTATGGACATGTTTACGGAGAAGGTCTCCCATGGTTGGCAAGAGCAGGCCTGGCTTCAGACCCAGCACCAACTGCAGGACCCCTGCTCTAAGCCAGACCCAGCACCCATGCTCTAAGTCTAAGCTACTAGCTTGGGGTTTACATATATTTGTGGCCTGAGTTGGAGCAGGAACATTTTATTATAGCCAAGTTCACATGTGAAAGTGTTAAGAAACATTAACTGTATTATATATTCTGATTTTTAAAAAATTCTCTTCCCCCCCATGCCCTCCTGTTTCATTTAAACATATATTTAAGACAGTCAGATCAGGAGTTCAAAGCAATCTTTGGCTACACTACAAGTTCAAAGCCATGAAACTCTCTCTCTCTCTCATTTTTCAAAACAGTTTTTCTGTGTAGCCTTGGTTGTCTTGGAACTCACTCTGTAGACCAGGCTGGACCTGAGCTCATAGATTTTCCTGTCTCTGCTTCTTGAGTGTTGGGATTAAAGGTGTTCATTAACACTGCCCAGCTGTGACCACGGCTTAAAAAGTTATTTTCAGTTATGGTTCACCAAATAGGTTTCACATCCCGCTAATGACTGGGTCATAACCCATAGTCTGAAAAGCACCGGATGGATGTGGTGGTGCATGCTTTTAATCCCAGCACTCAGGAGGTAGGTGTCTGTGATTTTGAGGCCAGCCTGGTCTACAAAGTGAATTCAGGACAGCCAGGGCTGTTACACAGAGAAACCCTGTCTTAAAAAAAGAAAGAAAGAAAGAAAGGCAAGGAAGGAAGGAAAGGAAAAAAAGAAAGAAAGAAAAGGAAAGAAAAGCCCTACAAGGGGGCAGGGGTATAAAGTGAGTGCAGTGCTTGCTGGACAAGTATGAAGATGTTGTTCAAGCCCTCAGCACTTATGCAGCACTTAAGTGTGGCACTTGTGCATGCCACACATACACATACACATTCACACACACACACACACACACACACTTATACACCCACCCCCAAGAAACAATGCATAACATATACACTGCTTTACAAAGAAAACGTCAGTGATGTGCAATAGGGAAACTTCAGGCTAGCAGGTGCCAATTAAATACATCATTTTGAGGAACAAGTAAGAAATCTGATAGTCATTTGGGGGAAAGTGAGAGAAGAAATGGGAGTAGAGAGAAGAGAGCTGTGCCAGTTCCAAGCAAAGGACACTGTTCCGACCTTGGAGAATGAAGCACACTTTCCTGGGGAAGAAAACCTGGGGAGGAATTTTTTTCTGTGCTCTGGTTCCTGAGGACTTAAAATCAGAAATACAGTCTCTCTATTACCACTGGGAAGATGGCTCAGTGGGTTCGAGTCCTGGCTATGCAGGCACACAGAGTTCAACCTAGCTGCCATGAAAAAAGCTAGGCATGAGCACCCCTGCTTGTAACCCCAGCACTTGGGGAGGAGGGAGACAAAGAGGACTATTGGGGTTTAGTGGCTACTAGCCTAGCTCCAAGTTTAGTGAGCCTGTCTCAAGAAGATAAAGCAGATAGAGCAGGGCAACAAATACCTTCCCCTAGCTTCTCATTCTTGTGGGCACCTGCACGCATGTGTGTGCATGTACCACTCACACAAGTTTTGTAATAAGGTAATATTTCCTACTTGAGGAGGTGGCTGTGAAACACAAGGTATACTTCCCTTGGTTACTGATAGCTAGGGATATGATGAAAATTCTGCTCAAAAATGTTAAATTTTCTAGTAAGTGCATTGTAAAAGCTAAAAATGGGTAGTTAATTTAAAAAAAATAGTTCTTTGAGAATTTTATACAGTAAGTTTTAATTATGTTCACCCCTTCAACCAACATGTAGAATTAATCTTAATATATTTTACTGACTCAACATAAGCAAAGTCATATTTCAGCATGCAATCCATAAGAAACTTATTGAGATACTTTAAACATTCTACATTGTATCATTGAAATCCAGTGTATATTTTTATTCTGACAATACATCTTAGTTTCGATTAGCCACACTGCAGCATTCAGTGGCCATGGGTAGCTAGTGGCTACAGGTGAAGGCAAAGTGGGCCTAGACCATAAGAAGCACCCTTTATAAAGTGTTACAGTTGTGAGTGTGGGGTGTGGCTCAGTTGGCAGAGGGCTTGACTAGTATGTATGGGGTCCTGGGTTTCATCCCCAGCACCACAAAAACTGAGAGTGGGGGTGCATGTTCATAATCTCAGCAAAAGCTTTGGGATAATCTTTTCTGGACACTGTGAGTTGTGTCTCTGTCCTTCCTCATCTGCCTAAGGCACCTTTTGATTGGTTTAATAAAGATCTAAATGGCCAATAGCTAGGCAGGAAAGGATAGGTAGGACTTCTTGGCAGAGATAAGAACTCTGGGAGAGAATCTGAGGCATTGGATATTCACCATCCTGACTCAGAGGAACAAGCCTAAGCTGAGGCCAGGCTTTTGTAATTAATAAAATGTATCTGTGATGGGAGATGTCATCCTGTAAATATGTTTCTTTTATTGGTTAATGAATATAGTACTGTTGGCCAATAGGAAAACAAGATAGGCAGGACTAGGAGACAAGGAGGATTCGGGAAGGAGTAGGGAGAAGTTTCAAGATATAGGACCAACAGGGTAGAACTCTGGGCCCTCTCTCCGGTAAGATAAGACCATGTGGAAATACTTAGATTAATAGAAATGGGTTAATATTTAAGACAGAGCTAGCTAATAAGTAATGCTAGTAACAGGCCAACAGCTTTATATCTAATTCAGCGTCTCAGTGTGTTATTTGGAGCTGGCACGGCAATGGGACCAGGCTGGCAGAAAAACCACTTGTAACATGTTTGTGTCATTTTTTGGGAGCTGGAAGTCCAAAGAAACACCTGTCATACACTGGAGAGGTAGAGGCAGGAGGACCAGTGTTCAAAGTCATTCTAGCTCCATGGAGAGTCTGAGGCCAGCCTGGGGTCTATGAGGTCCTCTCTGAGAAACAACAGCAGTGTTATGACTGTAATGCCTACCACTACTTGTGAACAATGGACAACAGAACCAAGGACATTTTTTTTTGAAGAAGTTCGGGCAATGTGTGGAGTGAAACAGGACACCCTAATTTTGTGACTTCCAGAATGTCTTTTTACTAGCTAAAGTCACAAGCCAGTTAAGCCTTTGGGTCCTCCAGTGTGCCCAATCAGGCTCCTCAGGGGGACATGGCCTGATGCTCATTTTTGTGTGGTCATGTTTATGCTCTTGTTTCTGGTATGCGTTGATTTACTTAGAATATTTAAAGAAAGGCAGACGTCATCGAGTTTGAACAAAAAAGGTGCTGTTTATCTCATTGGTTCCAGTGGGGTTGTCTGTCTTCCGTTGGATTTGAAGGGTGGGGGTGGGAGAAAGTAGATAGGAAGCCTTGGGAGGCTTATGCCAAAGGTTCTTGGACCTCAGGGTGTTGCTCTTTCATTCCTGTAGTCTCTGGTGGATCACCACTGAAGGTAGGGTGATGCTATGGGGCTGAGGAACCAGTCCTTGCTGGGTAGAGAGAAGGTTGCCTTCTCAGGCCTATCCTGAGAGTGAATGGCACCACGTACATTTGGAGGATAGCCCTAAGGAGGTTGAGCCTCGTTCTCATTCATTACCCTCAACTCTACCAGGAGGCTCCCATTTTGCAGAGAAGAAAACACAACAGCTCAGAGCAGCCAGGCAGCTTTCCTAGCTCAACAAAGCCCAAGCCTGGCCTCTCCCCAAAGGTTTCTATCTAACCCAGTCTCTACTCTGTAACTGATTTTCTCTGCATCTGGAGTGTTTGCTCTTGTGCTTCCTCCTCACAGCCATGTTCTGCTCACTATGGCATTCTCCTGGTTCAGACAGTGACCTCCAAATCTGCCTCTCAGGGTCTGTCAGCCTCCTCACTCATTTATGAAGGAGAAACTGTGTTCACAGGTGAATTGGGCCGGTCTGAGGGGAAAGGTGATAGCTGGGGATCTGGTCCCTCTTAGTTCTGCCCTAGACAAGTAGCACCCTAGTTTGGAGAAGGATAAATGCTATCATATTCTGTGGTAAGGATGTGTGGATCCTGTCACATGCTGTGCTCAGCCACATTATCTTCCTCTATTTTCCTGTACTTGCCAAGTCCTCCCTGGTCTCCTGCTATCTCCTCCTGCATCTCAGATGAGAATATCACCTTCTGAGAGTCTCCTTCTGACTGCTATATGGAGACAGCCCCTTACCACTCCCATCCGTTCCCTCCTGGCCACTTATTATATACTTGTTTGTTGGTTGACTTGCTCCAATATCTGACTTCCCAGTAGCACGGAAGTTGTACATGGGCAAACAGCATGTCTGTTTGCTTTGCTAATGAATTTCTCATGCTCAGTACAGTGCCCAGAGCCAACTAAGTGCCCAGGAGCCATTTCTTGCACCAATGAACCGGTCAAGTTGGAGATCCCTTCAGATCCATACCTGCTCTGTGAATCCCAAACTTCTTCTCTCTCTAGATCTGTCTGTTACCTTTCTCTAAGATGGCCTCAAGGTGACCTCTGAGCCTCCTTCTGGCTCTGAAATTCCACAGCTCTCTGATGGACGTTGAGCCCCACCCCATTCAGTTATTTTGCCTTCATCACCCAAGCCCAACTGATTTCTTTAGAAAAAGAGGTGGGAGTGTTTTAGGGAACTCTTCATTCCTTTCTGAGCATTTGGGCACTCTTCCAGTGCTTATAATTACATTAGAAACTAGCAAAGTTAGCAAGTTATTGATTCTAGAGTCTCTAGTCCCTGCTGGGACTAGGTCTGGCGCTTCATCTCCTTTCTCCCCTCTTCTTCCTCCTCCTTTTTTTTCTTTCCTGGTACTGTTGTGAGATTTCAGGCCAGTCTCTGAACCAACAGTTCTTTCTCTCTACAATAAAGCTGTATTTTTAAATTTTGCTTTTGACTTTAATTGCAGCCAGGCATGAAAGGAGAGAATGAGGGTGTCGTTCCAGATGAGTGCACATTCAAAATCATTCAAACTCTACTTGGAAGAGGGGAGGGAAATTAATAATGAGAACAAGCAGGCCTTTGGAAGCAGGCTCCCCTACCCACTCCTTTCTTTGTAAAAATGGAATCCTTCTCCTTACACAGTCAATGGAAAACACACCAGAGCAAGGAGACTGGGAGGTGTTCACACAAAGGTCTACCCAGACCTAAGAAAGGTCAAACAGCACGGTGTGTACAGCACATTTGGGTAGTTCAGCATCCATCCACTCTCCCAACAAATGCTTAGGGACCACTTTTTCTGAATCAGATTTTCAGTAGAACAGTGATCAAGACAGAGAAACTCCTATCCTAACATCAGGATGCTTTTCATGATGTAATTATCACTGGTACCTATTCCTGATCCTAAGAACTTTGTATGTATGTGTGTTGTATGCACATTAGCTTGTGTGTATGTGCACATGTGAGCATGTGTTAGTGTATGTGCACTTGTGTGTGCATGTGTGTGTGGAAAGTGAGACTCATTCCTTACATTGCTTTCCATTACATTACTTTTTGAGACAGGGTCTTTCATTGGTTCGGATCCCCCTGCTTCAGACTTGTTAGTGCGGTGATGACAGATGTGTGCCAACATGGCTTGCTTTATTTTTTATTTTTTTCTGTGGCACTAGGCACTCTGTTACTGAGTCACACCCCTTTACCATTCCTGCATACTTTAAATCACCTCTAGGTAACTTGCTACACCAAAAACAATAAATAAATAAATAAAATTGATTCTATGTAAGCAGCTGTTAATCATGTATTGTTTAGGGAATAATGACAAGAAAAGTATATATAAAAAGTAGACACTCTTTTATGAGTTGAGGAAACCAACATACATCAGAATGAAGTGATTTTCCAGGATCACGTGCCTGACCAGTGGTGGGTCACAAGGACAGCAAGGATAGGCTGAGCTCCTAAGCTGTGGGGCTTAGAGACCAGGGGAGTAAGAAACTGAGTACCCAGGCAATTCTTACATGGTCCATGAAGTGACCAGACAACAGAGAGAGTACAAGTGTGAGAAACTAAGGAAGCATTTGGGCAAGCTATTCTGTCTAAGCTAAGATCTGAAGATGACAGGGAACAACCAGGCAAAGACTGTGGGGTGTTTGAGAGAGCAAGGTTGAAGAGGAGGTCTGGAAGGGGAGATACAGGAGGATGGATCACCAAAGAATCAGAGGCCAGGCTGGACCTTTTGCCTCCTTGGTAAGGGAAAGGCCTATTACCACACTATGAGGCTCAAACTGTGAACCATCATACTCACTGGGTAGAGTTGTGGAAGCAGAGACCACCTAGGCCCAAGGAGAGGTGTTGGTGGCCAACTTGAGGTCAGGGGCCATGGTGAAGAAGAGTTGGAAACATTTACATGTAAGATTGTAGGACTAAATAAAAACACAGATCTTCACTGTTCAAATCCAGGCAAATGACATAAAATAATAGCTTTGGCTCCTGTGATAACAGGTGACTCTTGACTCCACCCTGAGCTCTGTAGATTGAGTGGAACAGGAAGAAACTGGGCAGTGCTCAACCCTGTGAGGCCACTCACCTTCCCTCAAAGACTTAAAGAAAAACAAGCCTCCATTGACACAACAAGTAGCCCTGGGAACTGCTCTCTGTCACCCTGTTCTGACATCCCTCACCAGCCCTGCTGCTAATTTATCTCTGGGGTCCAGTGGCTTTCCAATTAACTGTATTTGATAGTGATTAAACTGTTATGTTTATGTTTCATATTTGCCGTGGCCATGGAGAAGTTCAGGGTTAGCTTATTTCCTTACTTTTAAAGATTTATTTACTTTATGCCTATTTGTGCCTTAGTACATGTATGTGTCGCATGTGGGTGCTCATAGGTCAAAAGAGGGCATCAGACTCCCTAGAGCTGGAGTTACAGGTGGTTGTGAGCCCAACTCATATGGATGCTGGAATGAACCAGAGTTCTCTGAAAAAGCAGCAAGTGCTCTTAACCACGGTGCCATCTCCCTAACCACTAGGGTGAGTTTTTGTATTTATAATAAATATTAGCCTGGGGCCTTCAATTATTTATTTTGCCTTCTTTAAATTTAATCTCAATCATTTAACAGATGTCTGTTTTTAAAACACAACTAACAGGGCTGGGGAGATGACTTTATCCTTAAAGTGATGGTCCCTGAGATCGACCCCCAGAAACCATATGCAAAAGCCAGCTGTTCTCTTTTGTGCTCTCAGAATGGGTGTGGGGATGACAAGGCTCAGAGACAGAACCCCTGGCCAGTTAGCCTAGTTGAATTGGCAAGCTCCAGGACAAGCTAGGGCAATGACATGCTTTCTCCAAAAACAAGGTGTGTGGCACCTGCTGAATGACACTACACACATGAACATGTGCACACACACACACACACACACACACACACACACACACACACACACACACACACACTAAGCAACCACTACCTATCCGAATGAACTTACAAACTCTGACTGCCAACCTAGCTACTGCTTCACCTGTCTTAGGCCTGAATTCCACTATTGATGCTAATTTTTGTGTTAGGATGAGCACACACCGTGTTTAGAAGGGGAACATTTCTCAGTGTAGTGCACTGACTGCAATGCCTGCCATGTAGCAGTGTTCAGGACTCTGGAGGGATGGAAAGCAAAACAGGGTAATTTGGGTGGTGACTTGGTGGTTATAGTCACTTTGGTGGTTGAAGCCAATGAGGCACCTGCATAAGAGGCCACAGAAGAACTGGTCAAATGGCACAGATGTTGGGAGGAGAGGGTGTGGAAAGCTGGTGTCTGCTTAGAGGAAAGACAGGTGGTGATTTTGCCCGGTTTCAACACAAAGCAGCACATAGGCACTTGAAGGGCCCATCCAGAATGCCAGGCTTAGCTGTGACCTCATGTTGGGTGTGGAGAGGGAAATCCCACTTTCTCTTCCCCAGATTCCTTTAGGACATTTTTTTCAGAATTCGTGGATAGTTCGTGCACTGAGAGTCACTGCCACCCCAGGACGCCTCTGCTAAAAGGTGAACATAACTGTTCTTCCTCTTAACCTTGGTGTGACTTTCTGTGGTTTATCCTCAATCAGCTGTGCTTCAAAACATTAAGTGGAACATTCCAGAAACAAACTTTTGATAAGCACTAAGTAACTTTTATTACAGTTTGTTGTTACAGTTGTTCTACTTTATTTTGTTTTTGACATTTTGAGAAAGGGTCTTAACCATGTAGCTCAGGCTAGCCTGTAACTCACTGGCAAATCTCCTGCATCAGCCTCTCAAGTGCTGGGGTGCCATTATTATATTAATATTAATTTATTATTATATTAAATATATGTATATACACATAATTATATTAACAAAACAGTATATTTTATGTAATAAATATAATATTAATAGCTTGCTCTATTTTGTTATTAGTTATTGTTAATCTCTTACTCTATCTGATTATACCTTAAATATTATCACATACATACCATATAGCATATACAGGTTCTGGTACTAGTCATGGGTTCAAGCATCCACTTGTGGTCTTGGAATGTATTACTTGCAGATACAGAGGACTATTGTACCCCTGAATGATGATGAATAAGGACAAAAGTACAGGAGCTTTTAGCTGGAAGGGACCTTTGAGGTGACTGGTGGTAGTGCCCTTACAGATGGCAAAACAAAACCACAAAGATAAAACTCAATAGACCAAAGTCTCAAGACCAATTAGAGGCAAACCTTGTTGTAGAATGCAGATCTTTGGCTCCCAGATCACACAATTTAGAGACCAGTTTATCTACTGTTCCTCTGAAGTAACAACTGAATGAAAGGGAATTCGGTCTAGGGGGATGAAGAAAAAAATCAAAGACCCAGTGTGGCATGGTGGCCCATTCCTTTAATCTCAGCAGCACACAGGGGACAGATAAACGTGGACCTTTGTGAATCTGAGGCCAGCCTGGTCTACATAGTGAGTTCCAGGACAGCCATGGTTACCTAGTGAGACCTTGTCTCAAAACAAAACAAACTAAATCAAAGAGCCCTAATTACCTCCGTGCACAAGAGAGGGCATGTGATGAAGCCTGGCCATTCACAGCTTTCTATGTCCATATTTATAAATAATTAGTATTATACAAGCAAGGATTGGTTCTGCACCCAGGAAGATCTGATCAGGGTCCCTCCCAAGTGGGATGCACTGGAGTCTCTCTTTCTCTGTGAAGACAATTTTACCTGGAAGAGCAAGGGGCTACCTTTCTCATGGCAGGTAGGGAAGTGTGCCAGCCTGGACGGAGCACAGAAAAAAGCAGAGACCAAACTCAGAATGAAGGAGAAGAGGAAGGCAGGGAGGAGAGAAGAGGAGAGAAGCAGACCGAGCAAGAGAGATGGTAAGACTGAGAGGGAATGTGAGAGTAAGCATCTGGAACAAATGATTTGAGTAACTGGACCCAGCTATGCTGAAGCCAGATGCACGTCAAGCCTTTGCAGTTTATGGAGGCCAGTAAGTATTATTCTTATTCTTTCTGTCCAAGCAAGTTCAAGTTGAAATTCTCTTATATATTTAATCTGTAAAGGTGCTGTTTTAAATACTATTTTTAATCTAAATTATGCCATTTGATTTTCTTCTCTGAGAAATAGATTACTACAGTCACTGTTTCATAAATGTGAAAAGTGAGGCTCAGAGATGTTTAGTGATTGGCCTAGGATTACTGGCTTTATGAAAACAAGCTGTTATTCCTTTCTTATTGCTGTTGTTATTTGATTTATTTATTTATTTTATTGTTTGTCTTTGAAGTAATCTGTTACTTTGTTTTTGTTTTTTTGAGACAGTATCTTGTTATATAGCCCAAGACAGACTCAAACTTGTAATCCCTCTGCTTTAACTTTTCTAGGATTATAAGAGCGTGCTACTACACTTGCCAGCTGAGTAACACTTTGTAGCCCCCCGCCCCCCATCCGTAACACTCAACAATGGGCTTCCCCTGGGAGTGAGACAGAAATGTATAATCCCAGACCTTGCTTCCAAGCTACTTAACTTGTCTCTACTTGCCAATAAGAACTCAGGTCAACTTGAATACAGGATACACTCTGAGTAGCACTGTGCCAAGGGCAGGGTAACTCCATGGTACAGGGAGGCGCAGGGTATGCAGGTCAAGAGACTTAAGGCTTGAGACAACAGCCCTGTGCTGTCCTAGCACAGCAAGGGCTAGCCAGTGTCTTTGCTGACTGTTCTCCTGACCTGATGTATTAACACATCATTAGCTGCTGAGATAATGCTAAGCACATAATCCACTGAGTAATTATCCTGCCCACATGAAGAGATGATCTGGATTGTAGTCTAAGCACATGAAGCTCCCTCAACACGGAGAGTCAGGCTTGTTTCCAGCTTTGCGTGGACAGATACTGTGCCAGCTGCCAAGGATGTAGCCTCTTCACTGCCACAGCAAGCCTCAGTGGGGAAGCCCAAACGTGATCGAGTCTCTGTTTGGGGTCAGCATGTGGTGCGGCTGCGGCCGGAAGCCTGTGGTCAACATGTGGCAACTCAAATAATATGATCACTAGTGTGAGAATGCCACAGCACAGCTTTGAGGAAACAGCCCACAGGAAACAGCCTGCCTCACTTCTGTCAATCGAGATGGCCACTGGGCCTCGGGCAAAGCCTCAGTGAACCTCCATGTAGTCCGTGGAGAAGTCTGTCTTGTCTGACAGTTGACTTGTTACGAGGGAGAGCCTATAAACACAGGCTTAAAAGGCCAGAGTCTCTGGTTTATTTCTCCATTCAGGGCGTGGAATGAGGACACACAGACATACCCTACTTCTGGGGCTTCTATCCATCTCCTCAGAGAGCAAGCCAAGATCTGAGCAGCTCTGCTGGAGACACCTAGCCCTGTGGGGCGTGACTGAGTTGTTTCTGGGACTGGTTCCTTTTGGTACACTCACGTTGGTTTTTCTTTCCACGTTCCTGGACAAGGAAGCATGGCCCAGCACCTCAGGAAGAAAGTTGGGGAATAACTGCTCCTCTGCCTTGAGAGTACATTTTGCCTCTGATGTCTTTTTCCAGAATGTGTTTCAGCTTCACTCTTCTGATTCTTTCTTTCCCATCTGGTTTCTATCTGCCCAAGCAGCTGTTTTTTCCACTGAAAATAACACGCACCTCTCTCTTCTTTACATGCCGTGGTTTTAGTTCTGAACTGCTTTTTCATGTGGACGGAACACATTGAGCTTTTTTCTTTCTTTCTTTCTTTCAGGAAAAGGAGCACCTCAAACTTTGACTCAGGAATGTGCAGATTTCTTGAGCGGGTCTAGGAAACAATTTCCTGGCTGGGATGTGCCTCTGCACTCACATCTGTGGTATCATGTTGTACCCACACAAAGGCTTCAACGTATGGAGCACCGTTAGCTATGTATCCTAAGTATTTATAAAGACTATACATCTATAAAGATTTATAGAAACTCCTCTCCCAGGACAGAGGTGTGCTCCAGGAGAACACATGTGAGTAAGAAATGTTGGATGTTCTTGAGGATTGAATAGGTGACCTTTCTTCCCCACCAAATGACAAAACAGCCTCTCTCTCTTTCTCTCCCTCAATTGTAAAGACAGTTGGGGAAATAAAACCCTGGAATTTTCCTGTCTGATTGAAGTGTGGAGTTGTTACTTCTTGCCAGGGACATGAAAGAATTCATTCCCATTTTAAGTAATGTTTACATTATCCAGTCACACCACAGGGAAGGGGATAGTAGGGATGTGTTATAAAGAATGAGGTTCAATATGGAAGAGAGTGGCCATTTAAAATAGAGGTGCTGGGATCACCAGACTCAGCCAACTCCACCACCTGACAACTCTGTGGCCTTTTGGTGTCCCTTGGTCTCTCCTTTCCCAGGATCTTCACACATGGTTTCGTGTGATTGTTCCTCCAGGTCTTTGCTGCAAAGTCACTTCCTCAGAGGTCAACCCTCTATGTACCCTACCAACAGACACCTTGTTTCTGCACTAGCTTGTTAGGGCTTTGGTTCCTTGTTTATTTTAATGTGTGTGTGTGTGTGTGTGTGTGTGTGTGTGTGTGTGTGTGTGGTGTTAAAGTTCATATGCCTGTGGAGATCAGAAGTTGTCAAACCCTCTGGAACTGAGGTCTTGGGTAGTAAGTAAGTGAGTCACAGGTAGTGAGGCTGTCCAATGTTGGCTCTGGAAACTGAACTCAGGTCCCCTAGAAGAGCGGTAAGTGTTCTTAATTGCAGAACTATATTTCCAGCATGGTTCCTTGTTTCTAGTCTATGTTAAACTCAGCAGACCCTTGTCATGGTGGGGGCTGTGGCCCTCCTCCTTCCCTTTATAAATGGAGGGACTCAGAGAACCTCTCCAGCCCTCATCTCTCCAGTTAACCTACTGAAGGCCGAGCAAACTGAGTCTGAAAATGTAAGATCCCAGATGCTCTGAAGTCTGGAGCTTTCCGAGCTCTGACAGGATACAACAGGTGGAAAATTCCACATCTGACCTCATGTGGTGGGTTACAGTCAAAACACAGGTGTGCTAGAAATGACCTTCGGGCTATGCATAAAAGGTGTACGAAACAGAAATGAAGTTCATGTTTAGACTTGATGTCTCTCCTCAGGACATCTCATTATGTATATGCAAATATTCCCCAAACCATAAAACTCTGATGTTGGAAATGCTCCTGGTTTCATGCATTTTGAGCGAGGGAGACCTCACTATATTAAAATCTTCCGGGGCTAGAGATATGCTTAGTGGTTGAGAGCACATACTGCTCTTCCAGAGGACCTGACTTTTGTTCCCAGCATCTTTTCTAGATGGCTCATAACCACCTATAACTCTAGCTCTGGTGGCATCCACTGCCTCTGGCCTCTGAGGGCACCTGCACTCTGGTGCACATATCCTACCCCCACATAATTAAATACAATCTTTAAACATAAAAACAAAACAAAAGGATCTTGCATTAATGTGGGACATTTGTTGCAACTGATGAGCACAATGTTGATAACCGTATCAACCAATTTCTAGTTCACAGTAGGCCTCGCTCTTGGTGGGCAATCTGTGGTACTGACAAATGCCTAGTCAAGTCTCTCCCTCCACTACTGATTTCAGTCTCTAGCTCAGGTCATCCAGCTTGAGCAGTGTTAACCCACTGAGCCATCCAGACAGCTTGTCTTTCCTCCTTACCTCCCTTCATCCCTCCCTCCTTCTTCCCTTGCTAGATTTATTTTATTTTTATGGGGATGAGTATTTTGGCTGTATGTATGTATGTATGTATGTATGTATGTATGTAGGTATGTATGTAGGTATGAGCAGTACATGCATATCTGATGCCTGTGGAGGTCAGAAGAGAACATCAGATCCCTTGGAATTGGACTTACAGATAGTTGTGAACAGCCATAATAGGTGCTGGAGACTGGACCCAGGTCTGGAAGAGTAGGAGCTCTTAACTGTCGAGAATCTCTCTAGTCCAACCTCTCCATTCTTAAGCACCGTGATCGTGTTCAGAGATCCCAAGATTCACATACTCAGGAACTATTTATCAAAGGACAAAGGAGCAAGCTTTACTGTCCTAACTTGTATCATAGATCACTTCATAGAACTGTGTGTGTTCAAAGAGCAATATACATGGAGGACTTCTGCAGTGCCCGGCCTCTGATAACCCTCAGAATGGCAGTTGTTACTTTTTATATTCTGAGTGTTTGTGGATCTTGAGGATGCTGATGTGAGATTCAGGGTGCTGAAAGGATTGTAATGTGTTTATGAAACTCAGCATTTCCGGAAAGCTCTTGCTGGTAAAACTACAATTTCTCCATTAGCTGCTGTAGCTTTGACAGCTACTCCCAAGCATGGGGCCTTTGGGGAATCTTAGTGAACCACCACTGGTGTGTCTCTGGTCATTGCTTTCAGTGCAAAATATTCCTACTATTAGCCATTTGACGCATCTCTCAAACTGACTCTGGGACTGCACATTATAAATGCACTCATTTCTTTCCGATGGCATGCTTAGCTATCTCAGTTTCTCTCGAAGAAAATCTCCACCTTGACTTTCAAGTTCTACATCCTCTTTTGGTAGTGGAAATGCTGATGTCTTTTCCAGTGGGAACTCGATGAAACCAGCACAATTGTAAAAGCAGGGCTGGCCCAGGTTAAGTCTCTTCCTTCTCCTTTTCCCTTTTTATTTTATTATAATTATTTTTTTTCTTTTTAGGACAGAACCAAAGTTTCAGGTATGCTAGGAAAACACTCTATTCCTGGTTATATTCCTAGTTTTTCCTGTTTTTATTATCTGGTCAAAGTTTTCTTTATTTTTTATTTTTTATTTTTTTTAAGATGGTGAGCAGTAGAGGAGGACATTCAGCATCCTCTGAGAGAGCATCAGTGTATACACTTGCATAAGCATACATTCAAAAACAAATATTTGTGGGGCTGGAGTGATTTCTCAGTGTTAAGAGCATCTATTGCTCTTGCAGAGGACCCAAGTTCAGTTTCTAGAGTTCATTCCAGGTGGTACCCAACTACATGTAGCTACAGTCCTGCAGGTGTGGGTGAGGAGTCCAATGCCTCTGGCCTCAGGAGAAACTTGCACTCATGTGCACAGCACACACAATGTGGTACATTTGTCATTTTCTGGGGAAGGAAAATTCCACCCTTTTGTCCCTGGAAGAAGAAAGTACTGCAACCAAATCAACAAGGGAAAAACTTTAAATTCTTCTCAAGGAATCATCTTACAGTCTTCAGAGGCCAATGGTTCTGATAACTTAAGCTCTAAGGGGTTTTACAACTTTCGACATAAATAAAGTCTCCTCATGGGACCTGACCTTCTTCAAAGAACAAATGAAACCTAAAGGTGAAGGTGGCTGTGAGTTGGAGCAGGAGTTGACAAATGCCTTCTAGGTAGGGATCCTGATGGCCCTCCATGCTCATTGAAAATACAGATGGCACCCCCCACCAAGGTTCTGACCCAGCGTCCATTCATGTGGCTCCTAGGAGTTGACTGGGTTGATGTTGCTTAAGCTAATATTTATAGAGCACTGTTCTTATGGCATTTGTCTGTCCCTTCCTTTTCTCTCTTTTCTTCCCCTCTCCTTTCCCCCACACTCTATCTATATCTCTATCTCTCTCTTTTTTCTTTTTTAAATTTGTCTTTTGTTTGTGACAGGGTCTCATGCATCCCAGACTAGCCTACAAACTCACTATGTAGATGCAGATGACCTTGAATTCTGAATGTCCCCCCCTTTACCTCCACAGTTCCAGGATTAGAGATGTGCCCCTCCATGACTGGTTTCTTTGGTGCTGGGGATTAAACTCAGGGCTTTCAAGCTAGCCCAGTGTCCTTACATCTTAGGGGAGGAAGCTGTATTGGAGTTATCAGCCCACTGTGAGATGTCATTCAGACTTAGGGAGTCAGTACAGAGATGGGGTTCAAACCAGCACCAGAGACTAGTGTATGTTTTCAGTGTGTGCATAATACTTTGTTTTACTCTTTGCCTCCATGAACATTTATAACTAGTTCAGTCATACTGACTAGTGATCGGTTTATTTTATCATGATGATCAGGTGGAGTTGGGTGTGGTGATTCATATTTGTATATTCAACACTCAGAAGCTGAGGCAGGAGGATTGCATGTGTGAAGCCAATTTAAGCTATATAGCATGATAGTGTCTTAAAACAAAACTAAAACCCCAAAGAAACAAAAGCAAGTAGCTCAGCTGGTAGAGTTTGCCTAGCATTCATGAAACCCTGGGTTGGATCTTCATCATCAAACAGATTGGGTATGGTGGTGCGTGCCTGTAATCTTGGTGTTAGGGAGCTAGAGGCAGGAGTGTCAAAAGTTTAAGGTTGTCCTCAGCTACATAATGAATGTGAGGTCATTTGGGGACTGTGTTTTAGGAAATAACAACAACAACAAACCCACCCACACCCCTCCCCACACACACACAAAAAAAAAACTGGGTGAGATGTAATGAACACACTCACAGTGATGACTAACATTTCAAAGATGGAGGAATAATAAGGATTGGTAAGGATGCAGAGAACTTGGAAACCCAGTGTGTTGCTGGGTGGGACTGTGAAATGAAAGAGCTGCTGGGAAACAGATTTTGTTTAAGCAGTTAAGCATCAGCTAGCCACATTGCAATCCCACTCCTGGTGTCCATCCATCCAAGAGAATCCAAAGCAGAGCCTTCAACAGACTTCTGTGGCCTTGTCATCTTGGCAGCATCACTCTAGGGAGCCAAACCACTGATGAACAGAGGAACCCAAAGCAGCATAGTGTACACTGATAATCACACACAGGAAGACATTGTGACATATGCTACAAGATGGATGGACTTTGAAAGGAAATATAGATGCCATAAGCTTAGACACAAAAGGAGTCAGATAATTCTACTTAAGTATCTAGAATGGGCAAACCTACAGAGACAGAAAGTTAGATTGAGGCTGCCATGGAGAGGAGAGGAAGGATGGGGAAGTTGTATTAAGTGGCCGTTTCCCTGTGGGGTAAGGGAATGTTCTAGAATAGGATGGTGGGAATGACTCCATTGAAGCAGGTCTTTTGTGTAAATGGTAAATTGTGGGTTATGTATATCTCACCACAAACTGCAGGGGGAAAAAGATGGAAAAGGGGGACCACCAGCCAGACAGAATGAGACAGACTGCAGAGTGACTCTGGATGGGATTCAGACGCTTATCTCAGCTCTTGGCTTTTTATCCAGATAATTGCTTCATTAGTATGCATGTCAATGTGCACACAGACACAGCTGGTAAAACTTGAGAGAGAAATTACTTAGATCCATCAAATGATTATCCTCCCATAGAGGAGAAAAGTGTTATTAATGTAAAAAAAACCTTTAAAATTATTATAAATCTTATACTTACAAGTAAGTCTTGGATGACACATTAAGATGGAGAAAGCCCCTCTGATTCTTGTGTGTGTGTGTGTGTGTTGGGGAGGTATGCAGCTCAGGGAAGGATTACTATAGTGTGCCATGACTATAATGGGGCTTGTGATAGCCCATTGATAAATAAGAGCATAAAGCTGGCAGCGTGGCTCAGATGGTATTGTGACTGGGTTCTATCCCAAGCATTGCAGAAACTGAGTATGGAGGTGAATACCTGTAATCTCAGAGCTTGGGTAGTGGAGGTAGTAGAGTGAGCATTCAGGGTCATTCTTGAGAACACAATGAAGCCTGGGCTTACTGAGTTCCTATCTTAACCAAACTAAACCAAATTAAACTAAACCAAACCACAAATAAAAAGAAAATACCACAGGCATTTGTGATTGCAAATAGAATTTATAATCTTTACCTCCAAAATGACAAGCTTTTGCCAACTCAACTGATAGAGTAACTTGTAGACTGTATCCGTGTAAGAGCTTCAACTTGAGTGAAGACAGTAAGACATAAACAATTGGTTATTTCTTCAACTTTGCTGATGATGAGTAACTTTCATGAGTGCTCAGTTCACATGGATAACCAAAGAATTATGGGCTAGGCCACAGAAGGCACAATGCATGGAGGTCAGAATTCCTCATGAGCCACAGTGGCTAACAGACATGTGTTGACTCAGCATGAGGTGTGCCCTATGGGGAATAGTTTCTCCCACGTGGATATGCTCAGTGTCTCTCTCCTCTTATGCAGAGCACTGGTAGTCATTTGCCACAGCCTTATTAAAGGAGACAACTAATCGTTGAGTCCCTTTATGACTTTTTAATGCTAGTGTTAACATTGAGAAGGGAAAGATCTCTCAGTCAACATCTGTGGTGAGAACAGATAACCAGAATGTTTAGCAAACCCTTCCTCCTAAAAATAAAATCCAGATAGGTGGGTGAATTACTTTATTTGGCTGGCTTAAATGGATGGTCTCCAAGCTGTTGTTTTTGCAATTTAGAAGTGTCCTCTGTCTCTCTATGCATTCTTTGTTTGACTTAAATGAAAAACCTCTAAGCTGTTACTTTTGCTAGATAAGGGTACCTTCTGTCTCTCTATATAGACACAGAGAGGATGATGGGATAGCATTCACTTTTCAGTTTTTTCTAAATAGTCAACATCTTTACAGTTACTCCCAGAACCTGGGTACTCCAAGCTGTCACCTGGGTTCTACAGTCTCCTGCCTTCTAACCAATACCCCTGAGTCTACATTTTCTCCCCTTGATTAGTCTTCAGTCACAGATTTGAGTGCTCTCTTTCAAGTAAAGGTCATAGGGCTGGGGAAGATGGCTTGGGTGGCAAATGCTTTGCTGCACAAGCATGAGGATCTAAGTTTGGATCCCAGAACCCACTGCAAATCTGGGTATTGTAGTATATGCTTATAACCCTAGTGCTGAGGAGTTGGAGTCCAGGTGATCTCTGAAATTTCTGGCTAGCCAATCTTGCTGAATTGTGAACTCCAGATTCAGTGAAAGATTATAAATAAATAAATAAATAAATAAATAAATAAATAACATGGAGAGTGATAGAGGAAAATCCTTGACATCTATATCTGCCATACACACACACACACACACAAACACACACACACATACTCGCATGCACGCACGTGTATATATACACATATGCCACATATATAAGGTAAACAAACAAACAAACAAACAAAAATGCTTCCTCATTACTTGACATCTGAAGACATCCTTCCCTGTCCTCACTAAGTTTGCTATACTTGGTCCCTTCCTAGCTCTCCACTATGTGTTCATCTCCCAATGGTAGATGTATTTACCCCCAGTCTGCTGGCCACAGTCACGCCAGAATCTTTAAGTTCCCAGGGTCAACTACACTTTCCAGCCTTGGAGTCCTTTGCCTCTGCCAGGAATACCCTTCATTAGTTTCAACTGGCTTACTTACTTCAGTCCCTAGAACAGTGGTTCTCAGCCTTCCTAATGCTTTAATACAGTTCCTCATGTTGTGGTGACCCCAACCACAAAATTACTTTTGTTGCTACTTCATCACTGTGATTTTGCTACTGTTAAAAATCATGATGTAAATGTCTGATATGCAGGATATCTGATCTACAACCCCCAAAGGGTCCTTGACCCATTGGTCGAGAACCACTGCACTAGTAACTTATCAGTATGCCGCTCCTGGGGCCTCAAATTGGGATTCTGTGTGCTCTCTCTCTCTCTCTTGGATCCCTTCCCTTTACAGTACTTATTTAGTTGGTGACTGGAGTTTTAGCTGAGGATATGTTTGAAATTAGCTTTTACTGTATTACATACATAAAAGGGGCAGCATGTATCTTATGTGTAAATGCATTTCCTGAGTCGAAGATACACCCCTTACATGGCAGTTGCTAACTTCATACTTGTTGAATGAGACACATTTAACCTCAATCCTTCCAGCTGGAAAGATTCAGGTGGAGCTGGCTCATTAAAAAACGCACACATGAGGAGTTTATTAGTGTTCCGATACCTTGTTAGAGTCTATGACAGAAATGGAGGGAGGTTGTCTAATCATTTAACCTTCATTCATATTTAACAAAACTTTTCCAAACCTGTGGGAACTCTGTCAGTCCTGAAAATGAATTTGCAAGATTTGAACAGTCGAACATGCAACACCAAGCAACTGCTCTGTTTTCCCCTTTCCTGCTGTTGTTTTCCCCCAGCTCGGCATGACCAACACTCAGTCTGGCATGTGGAGATGAGGGGGTAGGAAATGAGTGAGCAGCAACTCATGTGGAACCCTTCAGCATTCCTCATTTTCAGGAAGGGCAATGGGGTGTATCTAGGGTCAGAGGGCAGTGTCTGTGTGTGTGTGCGTGCATGCATGCTTGCATGTGTGTCTGTGGTGTGTGGAGGCCAGAGACTGACATCAGGGTCTTCCTCAACTCCTCTCCACTTTACTTACTGAGGCGGTGTCTCTGTCTAAACTCAGAACTTGCTCACTCTGGCTTGTCTATTCAGTCAGCTTGCCCTGAGGATCCCGTCTGCTCTTTCCCCTGTGCTGAACTGCAGGTGGCTGCCGTGCTTTCCCAGCTTTCACCTGGTTTCTGGAGATCCAAACTTTCTTGTGGGACATATACTTTCTCCACTGAGCCATCTCCCCTGCTCAGCTTTCGAACCAATGCCTCATGCTTTTAGATGCACCTTAATGGGGGCCGTGTGACTGTTCAAACTTTCGGCTCTCAAGGGAGAGAGGTGTCGGCCTCCCCTCAGGAAGAGGTAAAGATTAAAGCAGGTGATACATGGCAAGGGTTCCACAGAATGGTTGTCATTTGTCGAGTACTCCATCACACTGTCAGCAAGGATTATTAGCAAGTTTGGTGCTGGCAGGGCCTCTTTCAAAACTCCAGTCTGGGGACCCATGTGATTATCTCAGAACTCTTGTGGCCAGAAAGGTTTTAATAAATCAAACCTGGATTCTCTGTCCTGTCACTCAACAGTCTTGGGTACCATTTGATATTTCCTTTTTCTCACAGTATGAATTCAGAAAGCACTAAATATCTATTTTGCAATGACTGTGTGAGGGGGCAACAGGAAACTCTCCTGAGTTTTAGGCAATGGGAGGGTCCCAGCAAGTTAGCCAGAGTTAAGTCAGGATTTTGCTCCCCTTTCCTCTGTGGCTCTCCTTATTTGGGTAATTGCATCAATTCTACACTTGGGTTTGCACGTATGGCTGGCTGCTAAGCTGTGTAGAAAGGGATGCCCTTTAATGATTTCCTTTGAATGGCTTTCCATCTGGGGAGGAAGAGGGCCCCTCTTGTTCAAAAACAAAGGAGCCATCCACCCTCCCAGACCTTTCTTCTCTATTAAGTATCTCTTGAATTTCAAAAGATGCTTGGGGTTTCTCTGTCCTGGTCTTAACAACAGCAATTTATTTATTTATTTATTTATATTTATTTACTCGTCCCTTTAAAGCTAGAAAACACGACCCACAGTGAAATCGTTTTTCTTATTTCTCTTGGGTTAAAGGCGTCACCATTTTACAGTTAACCAAGCAGTTTCTGGGGACTAACTCAAAGGCTGGCGTCCCTTCCCAAAATGGTCTGCAGCAGCAGCTGGATTTTGCTAGTCACTCCTCCTGTTCGAAATTCAGTTTTCAATCCTGTCACTTGGTTTCCCCACTGTTTCTCCTCCTGGGGGCTGCTGAGTTGTTTTCTGAGGGGCCTTGAAGTGGTTTCCTAGCTATTTAAGCGCCCCGAATGACAATGTGTGCTCAGAGTTGGGCTAAAGAAAGGAATCCCCTGTTTATATCCAGAAGCCTTCTCTCCGTCTCCTTCTTTTAAACATATGCGGAGTCACCGAAGAAACTGGAAGGAGATTAAAAGAAAGGCTGGCTTTTAAGGCAAGTCTGAAAAAACTTAAAGCTGGGAGCCGGCTTCCCACTCTCCCCTCCTTCCCTCGCTGCGTTATGGGATTCATTTGCTGTGAGCCATCGCCGATTCATCATGCTCGTCCATCAGAGCCTTCAAAGCAAACCCCACAGCTGCTTTCCCCATTTATCAGTGGGAAATAAAAGAGAAAGGGGGGAAAGTAAGGAGAACATATCACCACCTTCCAGAGCATGGGATAATGGGTGTGAAAAGGGGGTGGGGGACGAGCTTATCTAATGAAACCCAGAGACTTCTCAGGACCTGAGTTCCTGAACAAAGGCTGGGGACCTAGCAAAGCCAGCAGCAAGGTCCTGGGGACAAAGCCTGCCAGAAACAAAAGCTTTAGTGGGAAACCCGAGGAATGTGCACAAAATGATCCCCACCTCCAGGGTGGTTTAAACCTCCAGATATTTGTAGGAATTTGTTCTCTGTAACCAACAGCCCAGCTCTCAGCTGTGTGAAAGAAACCAAGCATAGGAGTGGCAAGCAAATGTGTGACCTTAATGCTCTTCCCTGCAGACTGGGAAATGACTGATCTAGTAATTCCCAGTTTTCATTTCCCTAGGGTGCCTTGACAGTCACCTGCCACTTTAAGCAAAGCTGTTGTGTCATAATTCCAGTATTGCTCTCAGATTTGAGATTCAAAACCCAAGGGCCACTATCACTCTGGTGGTAGCTGAAACTCTCAGTTTACTCTGTTGCCACAGTACACACAGTAGGTCGCACTCTGTGTGTGGAAGGAACAGTCCAGAAATTCATCTTTACCAATAGAACCTTCAGCTCCTACTGGAAGGATGGTTAAGCAGACTGGAAGTGTGGGGGAACATGAATTCTCAGAATTCAAAGGAGCAATGATGGGTTCACACAAGGATGGGGCTGAATCTAAAAATCCAGAGTGAGCCTATGGAGTTCCATCTTAGGAAATCTGAGATCAGGCAGGGCTGGGCTACATAGGAAAAGGACAGTTGCTGACTCTGAAGAGTCCAGTGCTGGTGACCGATCCTTCAAGGCATGAGCAGTTTCCATGGGTGGTGTTCATGGACCATATCTTGACAGGGTCTGGGGTTGCACAAATACATTTTCTGTTAAAACTCAGTGAATTTTTGCTTTATTATTTACATTTTTTGAGAAGAGGTCTTGTGTAGCTCAGGCTGTCCTCAAATCCAGCGCTTCCTTCAAGATAGGTAAGCACTCTACCAAATGAGCTGAATCCCAGATCTAGAGCTCAGTGAGTTTTGTAATTAAGACTGGTGCATATGTCAACACTCAGAAAATAGTTACTTTGTACATTTTATTCTATCTGTATTTTGCAGAAAGAGTAAAGAAAAAAAAAACACTGGGGGTGGGGGCAAGTAAACATCGAGCTCTAACCAATGGTGTGCATGCAGAAAGTAGCAATGCTTTCAATCTCCTTTGATGTTCGTTGTGTTTGTTTTTACAGCACTGGAGAGTGAATGTGTGGGCTCACATATTCAATACATTTTATTTTGTTTTGAGGCAGGGTCTCTGTACATAGCTCAGACTGTCATGAAAACTTACTGTGTAGGCCAGACTGGCTTTAAACTCCCAGAGATCTTCCTGTTCCTGCCTCCTGAGTGCTGTGATAAAAGACGTGCCCTATAACACCTGACATTCAATGTATTTCAGAATACACAAAAACCAGATGAGTGGATACATAGATAGAAAGGTGTCAGAAGGGTGGCTTTGGTAAAACAGCCATAGGACAGAAGTAGCAGTCACACCGTGGGTGAAGGTTTACGTGGACGTGTGACTATACAAAAAGAAGAGGACACTTATGTCCTCTTAGAGACTTAGTTCCAGTTTCATCATTGAGTGAGGAAAGCAGCAGCATGTACAATGTGCTACCAACCATAGACATAAAGAACACAAATGGGTACCTGCGTGCACATATCTCTGGAAAGAGACTGGAGAGATTATTAGAGAGGCGGCAGCCCCAGACCTTGCTGCTTTAGAGGAGGGAAAGCAGAGGCCAGGAAGGTATGGGGAGCAGATGAAGTCTGGTGAATTCGTGTTGTTGACATGAGCATCCTGGGTGCTGGTGGAGCATGCCTTTAGTCCCAGCACTCAGGAGGCAGAGGTGGGTGGGGGGATCCCTGTGAGTTCCAGTCCAGCCTGGTCTACAGAGCAAGTTCCAGGACAGGCTCCAAAGCTACAGAGAAACCCTGTCTCAAAAAACAAAACTAAACAAAACAAAAAACAAAACAAAACCAAAACAACAACAACAACAAAAGGGACATGAACATGGCCCTGTCAAGCACCCCAGTGCCTCAGACCTATGGGAGTGGCAAAGCCTTTCCCTGGGTCAGATTCACGGACATGACAAAGCCTTCCTTTGGTTGACGATTGACCTGTGTGTAAAGGCACTAGCAACTATAGCTTCCTCCTTCCTTAAGGATGACTGTAGCCTCAGGCTGCTCCCCTACTGAGACAAACTAAACCTGCCTCCTTGTTCAGCTGTGTACCACAAACCCACCTCCTTGTTTAGTTGTCTACCATAAGCCTTGCTTCCTCCATTCAGATGTACACAATGAAAACCCCGAGTTTCTGGGATGCTGCTGTGTTTCCATCAGAGTGAGTGGCCTACCCAATCCCAGTTTCCTGCTGCTGCCCTAGTTAGGTCAATCCCAAAGTCATGCATGTTGTGTTGGGGTGGGGAGGGGGGGAGGCAGGGCTCAGATGGAATTTCTTAATCGCAGGTAAATAATTGTATGCCTTTAGAGTCTTTACACATGAATGGACTAGTGGACTCAAAACAAAACAAAACAAAAGCCAGGATGCACATCTGAACCATCTCAGCTCTGTGTAGTTGATTCCCTTTGTTTGGATAGTACCCATCATTCTCTGAACAATCACTCATCTCTGTGTATATACACAGCTCTACCCAGATCCTGGGGATAGGTACAGGACAGTGGCCAGAAGCCAGTGAGGGAATCTTATCCTTATGGGTTTACTGGGTGATAGAATTATGTAAAGTCTAGGTACATGTCAAAAAAGTAGAGGTCCTACTGTGGTCTAACCTGTGAAGAACATGGTGGGCAAAAAGTATATAGTGTATGTGTATTCATTTGTGTATGTATGTGTGTGTCTGTGTGTTTGTGTTTATGCCAGAGGGCAGTCTCAGGTGTCATTGTTTGGGAACTTTTTGAGACAGAGTCTGTTGCTGACCTAGAACTGGTCAAATAGACTGGGCAGGCCAACCAGCAAGCCCTAGGCTTCCCTTCCTAGCCTCTCCTGGCCTATTTTAAAAATGGGTCCTGAGAATCAGACCTTGGTCTTATTTTTTTCTTGACTGGCCCATCTCCCTAGCTTTATTCTGTGGTGTCTTAAATGCTTGAATTTATTAACAAAAAGCCAAATATTGTGGTTGGAACAAAAAGATGTCTTGCTTCCGAAGGACATTTACCTTTTAGCCTTGAAACTAATACACATACGTGGTGCAGCTAATTCACTACACCCTGGCTTGCTCAGTTTTCACTGGTTCCTTTTGGAAAAAATAATTTTTCTTTTTAACCGAGATCAGATGTGAAGCAATGTGTGTCAGGGTAAAATTTCTTTGTCTGCTCTTTTGATTGAGCCTTAATTTCCCTCCTTGCAGAAACATGAAGCTGTCGGAGGGTGAGTCTCTGTGGGTGATGCACATCAAACCCTTTTGGTCCAGGAAGCCTGAGCACCAAAATGTTTTCACGCTGGGATTACTTGTCCAGATGGCCAGAGTGCAGTTTTCTTGGCGTGCTTGTAAGAAGACAGGAATGTTCAGGGAGAAACTAGAGAGCATAGTAGGAAGGAGAATGGGTGGGGGAGGCCAAGCTGGGGCTGAGCAGTCAGAAGTTTTACATTTCAGCAAGTGGCATTGGCAGGGAGCTGGGACCAATCCCATTTGGAGGTGGACTTCTTCCCCAGCATTCCCTCTGCAGAGTGGGAGCTGCCTGCCTACTCAACACAGGAGGGTCCAAGGGACCAGAGGGAAATGAATGGAACAGGCAGTGACTGGTGCCGAGACACAGCAGGCCAGTGCTGATGACCCCCATGTATCTGTACCTGGCTGAGCAAGATGTTCAGGAGGGTTTGCCAAGGCAGGTGCCATCTTAAGAATTGTTTTTAACCAGGAAATACAGCATGGGTAGCTCTCAGAGATTTTCAACAGCTACCATGTGACAACACAGGAATGAGGCATGCCAGGCAGGATTCTTACAATCACTACATTCTTAGGCAACCCCCCCCCTTGCCTCAGCCCAGCATCTGGTGGACACACACCTTCTTCCAGCCATCCCATCAATCATGATTCTAGACACTGTTTGCAGGTGTCACGAGGTTCACAATCTGTTGATTTTTAAGATTGGGCGATTGCCCAAGTCACATAAGCTGAGAAAAAGTGGGGAAGGGGAAGTTAGATGGCCATGTATGGAAGCAAAACTGCAGGCTTGTAAAACTGCCCTAGGAACCACATAGTGAAGGACAGTGGCACCTGTGTGAGTGGCAGGCTTCGGTCCTTAAGCTCTTGCCACTGCCAGTGTCCTTAGGAGAGGACCCAAGCCAGGCTTGAGACCCAATATCCCACTGGCATCTTGACCGCAAGCCAGGTGGATATTTGTGTAGATACCTCGCTGACAGGCTCCTTAGGGTGGTAAATCTGTGTGAATTCGTGCTGCCACATTGGCGGCCACTCAAGATGCACTATGGAATCGCAACACACAGAGGCTGCTTTGAGAGCCAGAGGGGCAGTGTGGAGAGGCACAAAAGGGAGAGAGCGTTTCCTTCCAACTTCTCTAATGAGAAGCCTGGCTTAATTACTCCCCAGCCATGGGATTTTAACCAGGTCCGTAGCCTTCCTTGATCTGCGCTCGCCCTCATGTATAACTCGTGGTGAAAACAACAGATAAGATGAGCAGATTATGATGAGGAGTAAATGGAAATGCACACAACAGAGCAGGAGTTACTGGCACCAACAGTTTGTGTGACACTTGGCACATAAAAGAATCTTAAAGACATGTAAGGCCTTTTAGTTTTCTTCCCCTGCCCAGTGATTGTGACCTCTCCAACCCATCCTCCCCCTGCACCTCCACCACTTTTAACTGTTTTAATTTTTGCTACATTTACTGGGAAGAACCTAGAAAATGTAGATTCATCAAAAGGGAAAGAATCATAATCCTATTATCTCAGTATAAAAGCTATTTACTTTCTAGTCTATTCTACCCCCTCAAGACAAGGTCATGTGCATCCCATGCTGGCCTCAGACTCACTATGCAGCTGAAGATCACCTTGAACTCTTCATCTCTAGCCTCCACCCCCTGATCCCTGAGATTATAGGCGTGTTCCAGGATGCCTGGCTTCTGCAGTGCTGCTGATGGCTTCGTGCATGCTAGGCAAGCACTCTACAAACTGAGCCGCATCCTGGTCATTCACATACATACATACATACATACATACATACATATGAGAGATCTGGATACACATTAAATGTGACATTTTTACAAGTTAAGACAAATTCCCAACATCGCTAGTTTCCCCTGGTGTGTAGAGGAGGAACCATCTTATGTTGTCATTAGATTTCTGTGACATCAGCTTTTAGGACCACAGGTTGCTCTGTTGTTGAGATGTAGAGTGGCCCCTCTGCTTCCTCGATCTGTTTCTTTTTTCTGCTTTCTTTCTCTACATTTCTTTCCCTTTCCTCTGGGTGTTTTCTCTTCCTCCCTCCCCCTCTCCTTCTTCCCTTTGCTATCACAAATCCCTCTATCCTGGCCATCTTTGTGGCTTAACCTTGGCAGGCCCCCTTAATGACACCTCCTAAATGGCTGTGGCTCTCTGCTTGGGAAACCACCTACTGCGACTGAGGTCACATGGCCGGCAGCAAACCCACAAACAGGGCAAGTGGAAAAAGTGCAAGTGTTTGCCCCTCCTAATTACACAAGTGCTTCCAGGTTGTAAGAGGCGTGAGGCCAGCCAGTTCTCCCTGGACATGTGGTTTCCACACTGGCTCAGCCTGCTAGGGCAAGCCAGCCTCTGGCAGCGAGGGAGCAAGGTTAAAACCCTCTGAGGCTCCCCCCAAATTCTCAACTTCTTTTTGATCTGCAGTGAAGATTCTGGATAGTCAGGGCACTTAAGTGGCACAAGGCTGCTCATGGGCAAATTAAAACAGGAGATGGTAGCTGGCGCCCAGCCATCACTTCTGTGTATGGAAGGTGGGGAGCTCAGTCAAAGCCCTAAATAAATAGCCCAAGAAGACAAAAGACACGATGGGTTTTTTTTCCTCTTTCTTTTTAGTACTGGAAATTCAGGAACAACCTGGGTCTGATTTTGCAACTTTTGTGAGGGCTTGGGTATGGCAACATAGCGATCTTGCTTCTGGAACCATCTCAGAGTCAATACCAAGGCTCCTTGACCTGAGAGGCAAAGATGGGATCAGCCCAACTCAGGTTACATTTCAGGGCCTATTGAGGGTAAAACTGGAACGAAGGCATTAGGGCCAACATGATGTTTGCATAGAAAAAGCAGGTGCTCCACTTTCACCTCCGACAGTTGCTTAACTGTCTCAAGTTCAAATACTGAACTTGAAGTTTTCCCCAGGTGAGCCAAGGACAGGGAATGTGTTTTTGCCAAACAAAGAAAACAGCTCTTAAATGTGGGAGGTGACCTCTGTTGTCTTGTTCTCAGGACAGGAAGGCTAAGACACAGGATGGAGCCACCCAGCCCCAAAGCATTAAAAACATGTTTTTTTCTTTTTTTCTTCTTTTCTTTTCTGGGTATAGAACATAAGGAGTCCAAGGTCATGGGAGAATGTTTTGTTCAGACTATAAAGCTAAGTCAATAGTGTAGGTTGGCGAGGAATCACACTACTTCAATATTGTACAAAAGAATATATGATAAATCTCCTTAGAAATGATGGGAACAGCCATGTAGAGGATCCAAGAAGCTGTGCTCCAAGTCCTGAGGAAGAGTAATGGGTTCCCTGGGCCCAGTGTGTCTCTCTTGTTAAACGTGCTTCCTGTAGCTTATTGTTAAAGTTAATGAGCATTCCCTGAGAGGCTGGGGAAAGGTGACCTGTGTGGTGGCAGAGTGAGGAACCCTCCCTTATCTTACATACGGGCCCCTGAGTACCATTCAGGACTTTTAAAGTCAAGGGACTTTAACTCCAACCTGGAGAGATGGCTCCATGGTAAAGTGCTCGCTTAGGAAACACAAGGACCCAGGTTCAATCCCCAAACCCAGGTGGAAAAGCCAGACAAGGCACTGCTCTTGCAATCCCAGCTAGGGCAGAGGAAACCAGAGAGTCCGAGAGTCTGGCTGCCTAGCCAGCCCAGTCCACTTGGCAAATTTCAGGCCAGTGAGAGAGACCTTGTCTAACAAAACAAGGTGAGCTAGGCAGTGTGGTGCACACCTTCAAGCCCAGGACTTGAGAGGCAGAGGCAGGTGGATCTCAGTGAGTCTGACACCAGTCCGGTCAGCATGGCGAGTTCCAGGCCAGTTAAGGCTGCATAGTCAACCCCTAGCTCAATAAAACAAACAGAAAACTAAGGTGGCTGGTACCTAAGGAACTATAGCTGATTTTGTCCTCTGGCCTCTGCAAAATGTACCCCTCCCAACACACATGAAAAGAGTAAGAACGAGGGGGGTGATCTAAGTACATCCCTACCTGTACTACCTGTTCTGTTTTTTCTTTTCTTTTTTCTTTTTTTTTCTCCTGTCAACTTGACAGCAATAGGAGTTATCTGGGAAGACAAGCCTCCGTTGAGAAAATGCTCTTCTCAGATTGCCGTCAGGCAACTCAGTTGCACATTTCCCTTAAATAACTATTGACATAGGGAGGCCCAGCCCATGGTGAGGGGCAGGTGGACCTGAGTTATATAACAAAGCTGGCAGAACCATCCCTGAGGACCAACCAGCAAGTGGCATGGCCTCCGCTTCTGTTCTTGCCTGGAGTTCCTTCCCTGACTTCCCTGGATGATTGATTACAAGCTGTAAGCTGAAAGAAACCCTTTGCTTCCCAGGTTGCTTTTGGTTGTGGTGTTTTATCACAGCAATAGAAACATAGCTAAGACACTGCCCTTTCACACTTTTAGAGTGTGCATTTCACTGTCCTGAACCACATCCTCCGCCTGAGCCGCTGTCTCTGGCTGCTGGCTTCATCTTCTCTACAGAAGATGAAAGGATATTGTTGTTGTTTTTAAAATGTCCTTAAACTAGAACATAAATACAGGCAGAGTTATTCTTGGGATCCATGGCTCCCCATTAAACACACAGAGAAATCTGAGTGTGCAGTTCTATGGGTCTCAACAAGCACATCCAGGTACGAGGACGCGCAATAACGCCACAACCCTGCATCTCCCTGTGCTGTGTGTCACCTAGCCTCCGTCCCTCCACACCATAGCCCCATACCACCATTCACTGAATAGCGGGTCTCACTAATTTCTTCTTTTTTTTTTGTTGAATATTTTTGTATTCACTAGGTGCCACATAGTCTGCTTATCTATCCAATCCCCAAGAGAGATTTATCTTCTAGAATTTTATCTCATGGGTACATGTTTGAATATATGCACATTTGTGTGTATGTACATATGTGTGTGGAGGTCTACCTTGGGAGTTACTCTTTAGAAAACCACCCACTTTGATTTTTGAGACTGTCTCTCATTGGTCTGGGACTTGCCAGTTCAGTTGGGCTGTCAAGTCATCTAGGCCAAGGATCTTCCTGACTTTATATCCTCCATGCTGGGATTACAAGTGTGCACACATTTATTTATTTATTTATTTATTTATTTATTTATTTATTTTGTGTGTGTGTGTTTTTTGCCTTGTTTTACATAGGTTCTGAGAGTCTAATTCAGGCACTTTGACTGACTAAGCCATCTTCCCAGACCCTTCACCCTTTTTTTTTTTAGTAGTCTTCTCACAGTGATTAGGGGCAGAGGTCTCTGGGCCAGCTGGACACAGGACTGTATTCTGGGCCTAATAGTTGTCAACTCATCAAGCTCATGGAGTTGAATATTACTGAGATCCCTTAGGGAGAGAGGTGGAAAAAAGACTGTGTAAAGCCTCTGTTTCAAGGCCCTGTGAACAGGCAGTAAGCTGGAATGCCAATCATTTGGGGAGGAGGGCGGGATGGTCAGACAGCAACTTCCCTTGTATTGATCACTCCACCAAGACTTGCTCATTTTGTCCTCGCTCTTTAACTGGTTGGAACTGATTTCTCTACCTAGAAGATGAGAGCAGTGTTACTCAGGTCACAGAACCACCGTGAGGACTCAGTGGGATCACACTGCACAGATTAGAGGGAGTGGAACGCTGGACCTGGAGCACTGGGCTGGGATGACTCATTTCTACCTCAAGGCCTTAGTGGTTGGGAAGGAAAGTGACAGAGTACCATGCCTCTCCACCTGGGTGAACCCCCATGGGTCATTCAACACCTCTGTGTCATATTTTCTCATTTGAGACGATCAGAAAATATGGCACATAGGGCTGTTCCTAGGTTCCCAAGGGAGAATGATGGCAAAACATTATCTGGTACTTAGATTTCAACATTAGCTGCCATGGTGGAATGAGCCTGATTCCCCTCAGCAATTCCTTTGCATTATCCTCCAGAGAAAAACAAAGCAAGATCCCGGGATAAGTTGCAGATCAGACCTCGTAGTTTCTGGCTCTGGGATTAGGCTTCTATGTGACTCCAGATAAACTGATTACCTTCTCTGTGCCATAGGGGCTTCACTGAGTATTGAGGTGCATGGAAGAGTTAAGTCAACAGTTGTCTGATTTAAGTTTTAACACCTTTGTGTGTGTACAGTATATCTATGTATCCATACTTGTGTGTGTCAATGTGTGCATGTAAGGGGGCAGAAGTTGAGTTTGGGTGTCTTATTCTTTTACACTCCACCTTATTTTCTGGGGAGGGGGTCAAGATCCATCAATGAACTCAGGGCCCACTTACTTGGCAAGACTAGCTGGGCAGTGAGCTACAGGGATTCCTTTCTCTCTGTCCCATGAGCACTAGTGTTACAGGTACACACCACCACGACTGGCTTTTCACATAGGTGCTGGGGGCAGAACTCAGTTCCTCACATTTGCACATTAAGCAGTTGGCCAACAGAGACATCTCCCAGCCCAGTAATTGTTAAAGATGCTGGAGGCCCATGGAGGTAGTAGGTCTGTGCCATCATCATTTATTCACTATAAGGAGAGAAGCTTTCCTTGGATAGCCCACTCTGCTAGTGCACACAGGAGGCCTAGCCTGGGCTATGTAGTGAATTCTGAGCCCCCTGAGCTTCACAGCAAGACCCTGCCTCAGAAGACTAAAGGCTCTCAGCCTCCTTGGTAGAAGACATGTGACTGTTAGAGGCGGCTGTCCTGTCATACTGGATACTGTCAGAAGTTGGGCTCCAACTGTAGTGACGCTATAAACTGAGCTGGAAATGCCACTTGACCACAGAAGCAGCTCCAGGGACATTGCCTCAAGATGGGACCAGCAGAGAGAGGCTGGGTCAAGGATTATAGCAAAAGATAAAGTTGTTATAACAAGGTCCATGGCAACAGCCAGTCTAATGGATGGCCTTCCCCATCAACAGATTGGTGTCTACTTTTGAGACAGGTTTCCTTAGCCTAGGCTGGCCTTGAAGTCCTAATTATCCTTCCTCCACCTCCCAAGTGCTGGAATTACAGGTACACTCCACAGTGCTCAGCTTGGCTTTGCCAGTTTTCTAAGATATCAGTTCACTGTATCACTTTCCATGTTTTTCTTTTCTATGTTTTTATTTTGTCCTTTTATGTAGTCTCAGATAGCCAAAGGTAACCTTGAATTCCTGATCTTTCAGCCTCTACCTCCTGATGCTGGGGGTTCAGGTGTGTACCACCACACCCTGTTATGAGGTGCTGTGGGGCGGAAACTGGATGCTTTGTGCATGCTGGGCAAGCGCTCTGTCAACTGAAACCCATTCCTCATCCAGTTTTTGCTTTTTGAGACTGGGTTTCAGTATATAACCCAGGCTGCCCTTGAACTCATGATCCCCTACTTTGGCCTCTGGAGTGCTGGGATTACAGGTGTATGTCAGCACACCAGGCTCACTTGTTGATGGGGAGGGGTGGCCTATGCTGGCAGAGGTTGGTTTCTTTACGGCTTATCATAAAATACTAACACTATACTGCATTGAGCGTGAACTCTTGGTGTCATGCTGCTACTTTGACTTTCAGTGTTCTGAGGTGAACAATACATAACTTTTCTAGAGAAATAGGAATAACCAACAATTCAGTCACACAGGAAGGAATGAGTCTCCCATCCCTAGCCCAGTGCCCCTCACCGGGGCATCTTGACTCTCCTAGTGCACTGCAGACCTCAGCCCTTTCAGGCTCAGGGGCTGCTACACTACTCTAGCCTTCTTTCTCGGGGGACAGCGATTGGTCCGCTGTTCTATGATTGGGCTGAATACCCACTCATTTGCTGTCTACTTTTGGAGCCCTTCTCTTTGAGCCACTTCCGGTTGGGGCTCCATCACACTGCTTTCTCTAGTCAGTGAGATACCAGCAACTACAAGTATATACAGTACAATATATAAAGTACCTTACCAGCTGGACTGGCACGGGTGGTGGGGAGAAGGACCAGAGTTAAAAAGCATATTGCTTGCAGAGGACCCACAGTTCAGTTTGAAGTACCTGTACCAGGTGGCTCACAACCACCTGTAATTCCAGTTCCAGGGCATCCCAAGGTACTCTGCCTCTATAGGCACCTGCACGCGTGCTGCACACACCTACACGAAATCTTTAAAAGTGGCACTAGGTTGATGCTTAACAAATAGTAGCTATTATAATGATAATGCTAATATTTTTATGCTGCAGCCGACATATTTTTTTCTGAGTCTTTGTTATTTTGTTTTTCTCTCTGACATTTTTCTAAAAGGGAAAAGTCAGATGGGGAGGTACATATCTCTAGCACTTGAGAGATATGGCAGGAGGACAGCCTGGGCTACATAGTCAGTTCTAGGCTAAGCTGGGTTAGGTAGGTGAGATATCGCAAAGAAGTAACACGAGCAGTGATGAATGACCCTCCTTTTGGTCTGTAATGGTGGATGGGGATAGTTTGTTAATGAGCTTAATTCTTTTCTTTCTACTGCTTGGGATTATGGGCAATGTGGAGACAATGCCTCTGCCTCTTCACTCTCTCTGTCACTCTGGTAGCTGTTGCCACACTTGCGTGCAGGTAGAACCAAAGGGACAGTCTTGCTGCTAGCACTCCAGTAGCTAGTCTCCTCAAATGGACCATTTGTCTTCTATCTGATTAGCACTGCTGGCTCCTAGGTTATCTGCCGACTTCCTTCTCTGCCATATGGGAAGCTCCAGAAGGAAGGGTCACTTCCATCTCATTCCCCATCACACCTGCTCTATTCAGCCAGATGTTCGAAGAACACTCTGAGGGGGTGAATCAGGACCCACTCCTTCATTCATTCCAAGAATACACCTGTCTCAAGTTGAAGGTCTGTGCCCTGCCACAGACAAGGCATGACCCTGGCACGGTGCTAGCAGTTCATGGTGTGCAAATGATCCCCATTCTGGAAAACAGCAAGTGAATTTTATTGAATTGTTACTGTACACCAGGCACCATTCCAAGAACACAATGCATTAAGTCATGGTGGGGTCAGGAGTAATTGTAATTGGTCCCATTTTACAGACAGGAGTTGACAGCATGGTGTGCCTGTATTGGAATACTGTTACATAGCTTGGGAATGCCACGCTCTCTGTGCCCCCCCTTCCCATCTGTAAAACAAACAGCTAGCATGAAGCAACCCTCCTTTCCACGTAGAGCTATAAGCCAGAGACAATCTGTATGAGTAGAGTGCTGGGCCCACTTCACATCCATGCTGCCAGAGTTCTGTGTTGGGTGTTTCTCTCATGTCCTCTATCTGCTGCCCCAGGCCCTGTCTCAGGCTGTGGAGCATGGATCTGTGCTGCAGCAGACACAGGATGCATAAACCCTAGGACTCCGCCCATGATGAATGGGACTCCTGGCAGCTTCTCCTTTCATGGGATGGCTTTATATGGTTCCTCAGAGAGCCTTCCACAAACCTGAGTCTAGGTCCTCAGGATAAATACATCACTTTTGCGCACTTCACAGTGTGTCTGTGTGCATGTATGTATGTGCATGTTCATGTAAGTGAATATCCTGTTTATGTTTCATACATGTGGAGGCCAGAAGGCAGCTTTGGGTGTCACTCGGTGTCATCCAGCTTGGGTTTGGGGGGCGGTGTCTTTCCTGGGTTGGAAACTTACCAAGTAGGCTAGGTTGCCTGTCTGGTGAACTCCAAAGATCCACCTGTGCCTGCTTTCCCAGTCTAGGTTTAGGATTGTAACCTTAAACCACAAAGCTTGGCGCTCTCTCTCTCTCTCTCTCTCTCTCTCTCTCTCTCTCTCTCTCTCTCTCTCTCTCTCTCTCAGGCCGTCGGCATTGAACTCCATGCTATCAAGACAAGCACATTGTGGACTGAGCCACCTCCCCAGTCCAGCACGAAGGGACCTTTATTGCCTTTTGTTCTTCGATGGTTCTTTCTCTCCACTCCTTTTTATTCTCCATTCACCATCATAGCAATCATTTCCACACAAATCACAGTAGAAGTCAATAGAAGGCAAGCCTTTGTTTCTGCTTTTGGGAGACTCCAAGTGAAGACACGGGGACACATAGTTCCAGAAGAAAGTTCAAGCTTCTTCTTCTCCCATACTTTCAGAATGCATATGGACTTATTCAAGGCTCTGAGATGTCCTGGGTCAGGCTTCCTAGGTGTGGCCTCTAATGAACTAAATTACCCACGCTTTATTTTTACCCTTAACATCTTTGAAGGCTCCCCGGAAGATATTCAGTGAACTACCCTCTGAGAATCACTGGGTGGTGTGGTCTCAAGGGTCTATCCCCTCATTTTTATTCTGAACAAGGATGGGTGGATCCGGCGTGTCAGCTGCTGTTACCTGGCATGGAGCCAACAACCACACAGGTCTCCCAGGATGGAAGACTTCTCTCAGTGCCAGGAAGGCAGAGTCTCCAAAGCCTTTTCTCTCAGCAAGATCTCTTCCCTTTTCCTTAAAATGGGATTGGCAGCCTGCTGGTGGGCAAGGAATGTTTGGCTGGTCTGGCTGGGAACACAGCTGTGGGCATCCTGAGAAAAAGCACGACTTTCTAATGACGCAGGAGTCTGGATGAGCTAAACAGGAAGTTTTTGCCAACTAGCTGGCCTCGCTACCCTCTTGTGGTAACCATCGACCATGGGAGAATTTAATTGGCATGGGTCCAGAGGGGCTAATTATTTCCTACAGTGGTACACAGAAGGCTCTTGAGAGACCAGGGATCACAGAGGTAGGAGCATGTGCATGGTAGCCTGGGCCTTGGGGTCCAACATCTCTGCATGTGAAGGGGTGAGCAGCTGCAAACCCCCTCCCTTCACTCTTGACTGAAGTGACAGCACTGGGGCTTTGGAGTCCAGGGAGCAGGTTACAACTACTTGAGGGAAACTCTTGAAAATGTTATTCTTCTCTAAAAACGAAGCCAGTGGCAACAGAAATAATGATGAGAGCCTCAATCCCTGCGCTCTCTGTACAGGGCTTCACACAGGCTCTGGTCAAGTCCTTTATGTTCAGGGTTAGACTAGGCAGAGTGACATGTTAGGCAGGACACTGTCCTGATGGGACTGTTCTTGCCACATTAGGGTGATCAGCATTGTCCCAAGCTTCTCATTAAATACCAGACACATTTCTCTTCCATCAAACGGTTGCAGCCAAAAATGTCTCCAAATATTCCTTGGGTCATAAGTGGGAACCACAAGTTTTCTGGGAAGGGTAAGCAGGCATAGAGGCGAAAAGCCAGTTTCTCAGGGCTTGGGCTATGGCTCAGTTGATAGAGCGTTTGCTTAGCATGCATTGAGTCTGGGTTTGATTCCCAGAACCACCTACCGTGGCCATGGTGGCACAATCACCTGTAACCCCAGCACGCAGGACGTAGTAGAGTCAGAAGCTCAAGGTGTCTTTGGTTATGTGGAGTTTGAGGTCAGCCTGGATTAATAACCTTGTCTTAAAAAAGAAAAAAAAAAGCCAGTGTTTTTAAAGCAAACATGTCTTTGTTCAAATTTTGGCCAAATTTTGTTCACATTTAGGTGTGTGATGCCACACATAATATTTTTATACTTCCTATGCCTCAGCTCCTGCATCTGTATAGTGGAGATAACACCAGCATACACCTGATGGGTAGATTAAATGAGTTCTGATCGATGTGAATGATGTGTTTATAGTGTTTTGCAGGCTGGAGCTTTCTGTGAACTCACACTCTCATCACCATTATCAGCTGTCTCATCGTTTGTGTTGCTTTCCTCCTAAATGGTGAGGCCTCTAAGCATAAAGGTCAATTCTTATTTATTTTTAAAGGTATGTGTCTAATATAGGTACAGAACAGAGATGAAGCAAGAAACATGGGAATGTCAGAAGGAAAGGGGGAACTTAGCCGGTGAACATCCCACTTGAGATCTGAGAAGGATGGAGAATCTGTTGACAGTTACCTGGCACTCTCTCCATGGCTCTTGAGGGCTAGACCCAGTTTGGGGCCAGACCCTCAACAAGAAGAAAGTGGAAGAGAAGGGTCCACACTCAACCCAGGGTAAAAAGGCTCCAAAGTGGGCATGTGTGTTGGTTGCATGGGGACCGTCTCATGGGGATATGTCTGATTATTGCTGAAGCTGCAGGCTGCAGGGTTAGGCTCTATGCTAGGCAGGCACGATTTCTATAAACCAGAGAAGCAAGATGCAGAGAAGAAATACCCTCTGTTTGTGGAGTATATCATTTATAACTCAATTTAGAAGCCCCGTGGAGTCCACCCATGGACTTGGGCTAGAACAGCTAGCTAGGGCAGAGGAAGAAACAATAGAGGAATGTGGAGCAAGGCTTCCACTGACCCAGCGTCAGTGGGGTGTCTCTTTTTAATTGCTGTCTTGGGACTTTGTGGGATGATGGAGACATCTTGATGCTGTGCTGTCTTGGGACTTTGTGGGATGATGGAGACATCTTGATGCTGTATTGTGCAGCACAGCAGTGGTAAGTGGTCCTATGTGGCCACTAAACTTCTGAATAGTGAGTAGTGTGCCCATGAAACTAAATTTTAAGTTAAGCTGACTTAGAGGTAGGGAGAAGTCCAGTGGAGAAAGTGCTTGCTATGAAAGCATTGAAACCTCTGGTTGGATCTCCAGAGTCCACATAAAAGCTGGACACCGTCTCATACACATCTGTTTTTCCAGAAGCTTATAGGCAAGCTAGCCTGATGTGTACATGGTGGCAAACAAGTATATGAGTCAAACAAGGCGAAAGTTAAGAACCAGCATAGGAACTTATCCTCTGACCTCGGGTGTGCCCGTGAAATTCGTGTGCCTGCCCCCTTATCCCTCTTTCTCCCCCCATCCCCTGGGCACACATACACACAAATGAAGCTAATTTCAGTAGCTATGGTGACCAGTGGTTACTGAGTTAGATAGCAGAGGTCTAGAGGAATCTCATGCCTCTAGATGCCAGGCTCTTGGAGGACATGCTGTGAGATGTTGGCCAGAATTCCTACTACTCTCTAGCTGTTTCACCTGCCAGATAGGCTAAGAAGGATCCTATTCCAGACCATTCTACTTTCCTGGGCCATGAAATAACTTATTGTTAAGTGGAAGATAGAGAAGTAATAATATCAATGGCAATCACTGTTACTACTGCAATCTACTACATTGAGAGGTTATCAGTATGCATTGAGAACTAAGCACATTGTTTGCATTGTAGGTCTAGTCATTATTCAGGTCTCATAGATGCAGAAACTGAGACTGGGAAATAGTTCAAGGTCATTGGTCACTGTGGGACTAGAACGTGCAAATGGCTAAAGCTGTAGATTCTGAGATTAACACTATTCACACCATCATCATCTTAGAATCCCTTTTGGGAAGGTATCTCAGAGTTTCTATTGCTGTGATAAAACACCTTGACTAAAAGCAACTTAGTAAGGAAAGGGTTTATTTTATCTCTTAACTCCCAGGTCACATACTCCATTGCAGGGGAAGTCAGGGCAGGAACTCAAGGCAGGATCCTGTAGACAGGAACTTATCAGAGACCATGGAGAGGTGCTGCTTATTGGTGTGCTCAGCCTGCTTTCCTATACAACCCAGGCCCATCAGCCCAGGAGTGACACCACCCATAGAGAGTTGGGCCCTTCCACATCAATCACTAATTAAGAAAATGCCCAAGCCAAGCTGTGGTGGCACACACCTCTAATCCTAGCACTCAGGAGGCTAGGTTCAAGGCCAGCCTTGTCTACAGAGCTAGTTCTAGGGTAGCCAAGGCTAAACAGAGAAACCCTGTAACAAAATAAAAATAAAAATAAAGGAAGGAAGGAAAGAAGAAAGGAAGGAAGGAAGGGAAGGAAGGAAGAAGGAAAATGTCCTACAGTATTGCCTACAGGTCAACTTATGGAGGCTTGTGTCAAACTGGCAGTAAACTAACTAGCCAGGACAGAAGGGTCTATAAGAAAGTGTCAACAGCAACAACTGTAGCCAAAACCAGACCAAACCCCTGAGGTGTGAGGATGCAGAAAGAGAAAGATTTTCTCTTTTTAAGTCTTTCTGTATCAGATTGAGTTAAGGAAAAAAAGTTATCAGGAGGCTTATCTTGTTTAGCTTATAGGGCCTTACATAAAAAATTATTGTGTGTGTGTGTGTGTGTGTGTGTGTGTGTGTGTGTGTGTGTGTGTGTGTGTACTTACTCTTGGGGACTGTGTGCATGTGTGTTTGAAATCTACCACATTTTTTGAGATAGTGTCTCTCACTGAACTTGGAGCTTAAGGCTTTGTTTAGGCTGACTGGCCTAAACAAGATTCCTGTCTTCATCCTTCTGGTGTTGGATTTATAGGTATATAACATGTGCCCAGATTTTACATGGTGTTGGTGATCTAAATTCAGGTCCCCATGTTTTTGTGGCAGGCTCTTTACTAAATGTACTATCTCCCCAGTCCTGATTCTAGACCTTTTCATTATTATGTTTGCTATTAAAAGTCATTATTATGTTTGCTATTAAAAGACTTCAGCTTTTCAAGCATTCACTTTACCCACTCTGGCCCTTTATGGGTTTACAGCTTCTTCTATCTGAAGATGGGGCTCAAGGAGAACGTGGTGAACAATCCATTCAGACTACAGAATTTTCCTGATTTGACCTTGGATGGAAAAGGACAGGTTATCCTAATTTGTCAGGACTGAGAGGTTCCCTAGTCAGTGCCCTCCAGTACTAAAACTGGAGAAGTTCCAGGCAGACATGACCATGTTGCTGAACCTAACTGGAACAGGAAAACCACAAGCCTGCCTTGGAGACCTACCCACAGAACTCCTGTTGCAAAAGACTAGACTCTAAGAAGGACATTGTTTAGGTGCACAAGGGCATGGCCAATCCAGGCTCATGTCTCATCTATCTGGCACTGCTTGCTTACTGCTTAGAATTCCAAAGTTGGGACATCCCAAGGAAACACCACTGACTCCAGGCAGGGCAATTACATGGCCGAAGAGGGTTCCAGGCACTGTGTCATGAAAATGAAGACAGAAATCAAACCACCACAACATCTGTCCCCCACAATTATACTTAAGACTGAATTTTGTAAAAATGGATACTATCCACACCGAATTTATTTTCAAGTAAATAAAAACATTTTGATGAGCCCTTAAAAGTTTTGAGGGTTCTAGGTACTGTGTCTACTGGGCTCTAATGCCAGCACTTGAGGAACTCAAAACAGAGAACAGCGTGGAAATACCAAGTTCAAGGACTTCCAACCTCAATGAACTTGTGTGCAAAAAGCATCTGACCTTACAACAATGTCTAACTGAAGTTTAGGATTTTCTGTCATTACCACAATTGCAATACACCGTACACCATCGCTGCCTTGCAGTGTCCATTACTTTGTCACCTGTAGACATGATGGGTGTTTGGGGGCCACTTAACAGTTGAGGTAGCCATCTTGAAATAGCACTCTCCCCCATGACTTCGTCAAGATTAAGGTAGTTATTTAAGCCAGATGCTAGATCATTCTGTGAGATGGGCTATTAAAGATGCTGTATTTTATTATGTCATAATTTTAAGTTTAAGGGACTGGGGATGTAGCTCAGTTGGTAGAGTGTGTATGCAGCTTTGGGTGTGATCTCCAACATCAGATAAACCTGGTATGGTGGTTGCATGTCTGCACTCCCAGCACTCAGGAGGCCAAGGCAGGGGCATCAGAAAGAAGCTAAGGCCACCCTCAGCTACAGAGCTCATTCCTGGTCAGCCTGGGATAAGTGAGAACCTGTCTGAAAATTTTTGTTTTAATTGTAAATATGGTCTCAATACAATCGTTGGTTAGTCCTCTGTGTTTTGTTACATGTACTTCATAGACTTGTAAGTAGGGCTTCTGTGGTGGCCCACTCCTTTCACCCCAGCATTAGGGAGACAGGGGCAGGCAGATCTCCATGAGTTCGATGTCTACCTTGGCTACACAGTGAGTTCTAGGCCAGCCAGGGCTACATTGTCTTGTTTCAAACATAAAACAGAATGTGTATGAGCAGGGGTCCTCTACTTCAGCACATGTCTAAAAGAGTCACACCCACAAAGGCAAAGCTAAAGATCCCACACCAAGTGTCTGGGGTTCCATCCCTACACACAAGGCAAATTGTGCTCAGTTCTGCCTGCCTGGGAAGCCCAGGACAGAGTTAAAGACTTGCTGATAGAGGACAGAGCCACGCCCCAGCTGTGAGACTTAATAAGGTGTTAATCAGCAGGCAACCAGACAAGCTGGGAGTAGTACCCAGAGGTTGCTTTTGTGAATAGCATCACGTTTCTTACCACTGGACCAGGCCAGGCGCCCTCTCTGCACTGCTTCTTTGAGAAAGCCGCTATGGAGGTCCTGGGTAGACCCCTGACATTAGTTTATTTTGCCTCACTTGCTGGTTCTTCACCCTCCCCCCCCCCCCCCCCCCCCAGTGCTTCCTGAGTGCCATGCAGACTGTTGAGTAATCTGCTCACATTATGTCATTCAGACCTCACAACTACTCCTCAGGGAAGGTGCTCTGATTAGTGCTATTTTTAAAGATGAGGCAACAGAGAGAGTCTTAGTAGAGCAAGCAAATGGATCAAGTGGCTGGGATCTAAACTCGGTCAGCTTCTTCGGAAAAGCCATGGCCGTTTCCATGACTTCTGTCTCTATCTCTCTGTGGGCGGAGGTCAGAAGACAACCTTGGCTGTCATTCCTTGGGTGCTGTCTACCTTGGATATTGCTAAGCAGGACATGATGTCTGGTGAGGGAGCCCCAAGGATTTGCCTTTATACAAATTTGTGCCATTTCCCCCAGATTTTCTTACATAGGGTTTAAGGTGTGAACTGGATCTATATGCTTGCAAAGAAAGAAATTTCCGACTAAGCAATTTTCCCAGTCTTTTTTTTCTAAAAATGATTTTTGTTTTTATTTATTGTTGTTCTTAGTTTGAGTGCTGTAGCACATCTTAGACAGATGGAGGTAGGCAGTGAGCATAGAGGAAGCTTGTGAGGCTTGAGGTCAGGCAGGTCAGGACCACACAGGCATGGTGGGATCTTTGTCAGAATCCAAGCTCCTGCAAAACAATACAGCACACATCCTGAGTGCCTGCCAAAGCTTGTTCTAACAGAATTGCAGAGGGCAGTGGAGTAAAGAGCTCTTGTGTGGTGGAGGTTTTGTTGGGATGTGAAGAGGAAACTATCTTTTTATATCAAAATCAGGCTCATATAACTTCTACACGGATCTACTTGAATTTTTAACTTAAATGGTTAGAGAAAAACTAAAAACTTACCATATGACCAAGATGTCCAACTTCTGAGTATTTATCTCAAAGACTATGAAGTCATGTAACCACAGAGACACTTACAAATCCATGTTTACTGTCACACTATCCACAATAGCTCAGCTATAGAAAGCCAAGGTATCCATCAACAGGGGAATGAATAAAGAAAATGTAGTATATACATGCAACACAATTTTATTCAGCCATAAGGAAAAATGAGATTATGGTTCTTAGAAGAAAATAGATGTACCTGAAGATAATCTATTAAGCAAATGAGACCAGTCTCAGAAAGATAAATATTGCATGTTTTAACTCATTTGTGGATCACATATTTTATATAGCTCCATAAAATCATGTGTGTGTGTGTGTGTGTGTGTGTGTGTGTGTGTATATATATATATATATATATATATATATATATATATAAAATCCTGTCTAATCTCTCTAAGGCTACAATTCTTTAATACAGTTCCTCATGTTGTGGTGATCCCCAACCATAAAATTATTTTCGTTGCTACTTCATAACTGTAATTTTGCTACTGTTATGAATCATAATGTAAATATCTATGTAGGATATCTGGTAATTGAGCCCTGTGAAAGGGCCATTTGACCACCCCCAAGGGGTCGTGACCCACAGGTTGAGAACTACTGGTCTAGAGGACTGAGAGGAAAATGGGAGGATATAAAGGGTATAGGAGAGAATGCCTTCAAAGTGCATTATATGACAATATTTGTATGAAACCCAGTATTGTATACAATGTATATGCTAAATTTAAAAAAGGCTTGTCCCCAATTAGTGTGTTTGGGAGATGGCTTGGCCAGTAAAGTATTTACTATGTAAGTTCGAGGACCCAAATTTGGCCTCTCTTGAACCACATTAAAGAAAATAAAAGCTGGGCACAGTGGGGATGGGAAGGTCCCTCTTAGTCAATGAGAGACCTTGCCTCAAAACATAAGATGGAGAAGGTCCTCAATGCAGATTTTTGGCCTCTATATGAATCCACAACTGCTCACACACGGAAACACACACACACACACACACACACACACACACACACACACACACACACACACACAAAATGCATGAACACATAAAACTTAGTGGACTAAAAGACAACTTTGTTCCTTATAACTTCCTGGTGAAGTTCAACATCAAGCTTCTATTGCAGCTTTGAGAAGCAAGACTCTTCTTCTTCTTCTTCTTCTTCTTCTTCTTCTTCTTCTTCTTCTTCTTCTTCTTCTTCTTCTTCTTCTTCTTCTCTCCTCCTCCTTTTCCTCCTTCAAAACATGTATGTCTCATATAGGCCAGGCTATCTTCAAACTTGCTGTGTAGCTGAAGGTAAATCGGAACTCCTGATCCACCTGCCTACTCATCCCAAGTGCTAGGATTCTGGAACTGTGCCCAACTGAGGAGCTGGCTCCACTCTGGAACCTTGGCTGGGTTACTCTGCCATAATAGTTGAGCTGAGTCTGGAGATAGCTTCTCTCCATGTTCCCTTTACCATCCATAACAGCCAATGCTCAGATATAAAGGCCTCACAAGGCACCGCCCTCCATCACCATGTGTTTATACCTAAAAGAAAGATTTGACATTGTAAAGTACTGAACCTCAGAGCCAGTGGAGTGAGTAACAATCCAGCTCTTGTTTTAAATCCAGTTATCATAATCCAAAAGCAGGCTCTGACTTTATAACAAACACCCAATGTTATGACATTTTACCTTTTCCAACTATTTATGTAGGCACAAATATTTTGTTTAAATTTTAAACTATACAGTTAACATAAAACAGTGCACTTACTTAAATGTAGTAAAAATAAAGCCATATACCAGTCCTGTCTCCCCTCAAGGCCTCATTTTTCAAATATAGAAGATTCATTCAACAAATGTCTGTTAAATGTTTAGTGTCAGACCCTGAGCTTGGCCCAGCGTATTCCAGAATGGACCCAGGATCAGTCTATTTGCTTTGGGGATTGCAAAGAAACAACAGGGAGATGATGGGAGTCACTGCAAAACCTTTTTTTCTGCTCTAACATCAAAGAGACATCAGACACAGTCTGTTCTTCCTATTCCATCATGCCCTGTGCCGCAACACCAAGCAATAATGGCATCTCTGGGCTGCAGGACCTCCCACACCTACATGGTAAAGTTCAAGCCTCATTTGTAGCATGTCTTTTCAGAAGTTTTATGGACTTAGGCTGTGAAACCCAGGAATGAAAGTGCTGGAGAAACTAGAATTTCACAGTTGCTCAAAGGAAGACAAAGGGTGTGACGCTGGATGCCCGGTTTCCCGACTCTCCATCCCACACTCAGACAGCAATTGGATTTTAACAAGGAGTGGGGTTTGTGGTTTGGGAAATACGGCATTTTTACTGCCTTTGGTCATATTTGAAATAGTTGCAGCCGTTTAAAATAGCGTAATGTTATTTTTTCCCTTGTCTTCAAAACAAACCCAGCAAGTTTTTATAAGTCTTAACAACAAGAATAAAATTGGGACACTGGAAAACCCAGGCCAGTGCTTTGGGAAATCCTTTCTCCCACCAAAAAAGTGTTCAGTTTTGGGTACAGAAGGCCTCGAGCTTCTTGGGGACCCTCTGACTTTGAGTGATGTTGGGTCTCTAGAGGACACTCCAAGGACGGCAGATTTGGATCTTCCACTCCACTGTTCTTCAGGGCAATGGTAGAAGGATGTATAGGGACTTGGAGGCTTTCCTTCTAGCCAAGATGTCCTGTTTTTTTCACTCTGAAAATGACTTTGAAAGAAAAAAATAACCCAGAGATTCATAGTTATTTAAGCAACCAATTCCCAAAACCCAATGCTTTGGAATTCTGTCCTGTAAGCCACCCTGTCTGGAACCAATCTTTGTCATGGGACTGAACCCTGCCAAAAGCTTCAGGTGGAGGGGGACACACGCTGAGATGAAATAAACTCTCATCAGACACAATTTATACGTGTCAAGAAAATGCTTAGAAAGATAAGAGGTGATCAGTCCTTGCCCAGAAGGAAACACACATGTATACTAATACAGAATACATAGTTATTTAGTTAGCATATCAATTATTAGTAAGTTTTGATGGTAGTACTAGGAATCAAACCCAGGACTTAATGCATGCTAGGCAAGTACTTTACTACAGAGCTAAACACCTAACTCTTTTTTTCCTAGTCATGAGACAGTGTCTTGCTAAATTGCCCAGGCTGGTGTTGAATTTGTGATTCTCCTGCCTCAGCTTCCCGAGTAGCTGGGACTGTGGCTGTGTGCCACCACACCTGAACTAAATTAATACGCTGCTGGGCCACACCCAGTTAACCCGCATGCAACCGTTGCCACTGACTGCTATCTCAGTTTGATCTGTGGAAAACTTGGGATACAGGGAGGTAAAGTTGCTCGCCTGAGGTCATTGAGTAGAGGAGTAGAGGCGTGGTGTGGGGGGGGCTGGGATGCAGCTGATGGCTGGGAACAGAGCTGAGCACTACTGGGTATTAGCATTGTTCCCTCTGGCTTGTTTGTCAAGTTCAAATTTAAATAAATCCACATCTCAGTTATCCAAAATTCTCGAAACTTGATGGCAAAGAAAGGAAAGCATTCAACAGTTTCCTTTTGATTTTGAGAATGAAAAGAAGGTAGAGGGTGGGGGTGGGGAGGTGAGGAGGAGGAAGGAAAGGAGGGGGTGAGAGCAGGAGGACTCTGAAATTATTTGGAAGGAGGAAAAAAGAAAGCCCATCAGGAGCAAAGCTGAGCAGATAGCCCCCATCTTTGCCACAGCGGATCTTTACGAAAATAAAAATATGAGACAAAACAAAAAACGTTTACTCGCTTTTACTTTTTGAGATGATTTTTATATTCCTACCTTAGAAATGTAAGAGGGAGAAGGAAGAAAAGCAATGCCAACTGATTTCAAAGGCGTGTAGGAAGCCACAGACCTCGGCGGGGCCCCGGCTGCTAGGGGTCTACAGGGGCCAAGCTAGAGTGTGGGAGACTTGCGCTGGGGAGGAGGACACGGGAAGGCTTTCCGTGTCCTGGGATAAAAGCCTAGAGAAGAAAGGCGCCTCTCAATGAATGGTGCTCAACATGGCTGGAAACAGGGGAACAGACCCTCCCCACGGAAAGCTGAAAAGACGCCTTTTCTGTGGGCCCCCTCCCTCCAGTCCCCCATCCTCCTTGACCCTGCTCCCCCCCCCCCCCCCCCCCCGCTCATCTCCCTGTGCTGAGAGAAAAGACTCCTTGTTGTAATCCATCTGCCTGCTGCGCATCCTTTCTCTTTTATCTCTGCCCAGAGCCTGGCAATAGGACTGGAGTTTCAGCTGCCAGAAATTTTGGGTTTCACATCAAATATTCCCAAGATGGGCATCTGAGAAATGTCAGTTACTGTCTCGATGAGGAAGAAGTTTTCTGTCCCCAGATAAATGGTTCCCAAGAACATGCCAGTACTGACCCAGAGCCATACTTGCCATGCTTCAACTTAAAGGGACAGGGAACTATTAAAAAGACAAAGATTTGACTTGAAAGTTAAAGATGAAAACCACGGGCTTCGTGTTACAAAATTTCCAGAAGGGGGTTTTAGATAGAGGCCAGGTCAGGCAGCACAGTTAAAAATGGTGTTAAAGAACTGGGACTGGGAGGTCCTCTAAGGTAGGGCATGAGAATCCGAATTTCACCCCAAAACCCATGTTTAAAAAAAGCAGGGCATGGGGGTGCACTTATAACACTAACACTGGGGAAACCAAGTCCGGTGAATCTCGGGGTCCAGCAGATCACCCCCCCAACCTATGTGATAAATTCCAGGACATTGAGGGACCACATCTTAAAAGAAAGTGGACAGCCCTTGAACTTGTTCTGTGGTCTCCACTCAGACACACGGATTGCCACACACATGTGTACATGTGCACACGGGAACATGGGCACACACACACACACACACACACACACACACAGAGTTGGTTTGAGAGGCAAAATAAAAGGATAATGGGTTGGGCATGAAGGTAATATGATAAAGAGAAAATAATTCTTAGCCTTGAGTTTGTGGTGCAGGCCTTTAATCCCAGCACTCGGAGGCAGAGGCAGGTGGATCTCTGTGAGTTCGAGACCAGCCTGGTCTACAGAGCTAGTTCCAGGACAGGCAGGCTCCAAAGCCACAGAGAAGCCTTGTCTCAAAAAAAAAAAAAAAAAAAAAAAAAAGAATTCTTACATATAGTTCACTGGTCTACAGAAAGTTCTGGAACAAAGAAGACAGGTACTCTGAGGTAGAAGGTGAAGACTTAGCCTACCCAGTGGAGAAACCCAAAAGGACTCTGGCTTGAAGGTGGATCTGTTCACTACCTGTGTAAGTCTGTATACACAGCCAGTCTGCAGAAGCCAAGAGGGGAGTCTGGCCCTGCTAGGCCAAGCCTGCTTTCCCTACAACCTCTCATTCCATAGTGCTTCTTTGTTTGAGTGATGTTTACCTAGGAGTAAGGTGGGGATTATGGAGTGAGGTGAGGGCTGGGGGCTGCTTAGGAAGTGGGGGTGGGTCTGTCGAAGCATCAGGGAGGGGGTGAAGCTGCTATGGCCTCTGAGTGCTGGGACTGGGGCACCAAGACTCTGCAAGGTTTTGAAGGCCTGGCAGAGACCATCCACCCCACTCTCCCTTCTCCATCTGGAGAGATGAACAAACACCTTCATCAGTTTGCTTTCTCTCTCTGCACTCTTCCTAAGCTGGAGAAAAGAAACCCACTCTGATGAAGTCCTACCATTCTGCACAGGCTGGAGGCCAAGACAGCCCTTGCCATGGAGGGTGACCATGACAGTGGTCAGACAACAGACTGATTCAGTGCTGAAAATGGGACCCACGACTTCGTGTGTACCAGGCCAGTGTGCTGCCACTGAGTGATGCTCCTAGTCTTCCTTCTTCCTTCCTTCCTTCCTTCCTTCCTTCCTTCCTTCCTTCCTTCCTCCCTCTCTCCTTCCCCCCTTCCCTCCCTCCCTTCCTCTCCTTTGTCTTTTAACAGACAGTTCTGAAAGTGAAGGTGGCTATAGTTAATATTATGTCTCTGGCTTGGGGAGATGGCTTAATAGGTAAGAATACTTGCTCTTCAAACCTGGGGGCCCAAGATCAAATCTCCAGCACCTTTGTAAAAATACCAAGTGCAGATGTACACACCTGTAATCCTAGCATTGGTAGGATTACAGCCAGAGTAGCCAAAACAGAAGCTTTGGGATTAGTGAGGGACCCTTTCTCAAGGTAGTGCCTTAGTTTGGGTTTCTACTGCTGTGAAAAGACACCATGACCATGGTAACTCTTATAAAGGAAAACATTTAATTGAGGCTGACTTACAGTTTCAGAGGTTTAGTCCATTATCATCATGGTAGGAAACATGGTAGCATGCAGGCCGACATGGTGCTGGAGAAGGAACTGAGAGTTCTATACTTTTTTTTAAGAATTAGGTTTTAGTTTTATTTATTATTATTATTATTTTATGTATGAGTGCTGTGTCTGCAAATACATGTGCATGCTAGAAGAGGGCATCAGATCCCACTATAGATGGTTGTGAGCCACCATGTGGTTACTAGGGATTGAATTTAGGACCTCTGGAAGAGCAGCCAGTGCTCTCAACCACTGAGCCATTTCACCAGCCCCATAGACTTCTATATCTTGATCTGTAGGCAACAGAAGGAGACTGAGACACACTGTGCATGGCTTGTGTCTTGAGCATGTATGAGACCTCAAAGTCTGCCTCCATAGTCATACACTTCCTCCAACAAGACCACACCCACTTCAACAAGGTTACACCTCCTAATAATCCCACTTCCTGTGGATCAAGCATTCAAACACCTGAGTCTATGCGGACCATTCCTATTCAAACCACTAGAGGTTGAAAGGTAGAGAATGCATGTACACCCACACCCTTGCATGCATCTCTCTCTCTCTCTCTCTCTCTCTCTCTCTCTCTCTCTCTCTCTCTCTCTCACACACACACACACAAACAAACTTTAAAAAAAATCATGCCAGGATGACAAAAGATGCCCTAGGAAACCCAAGAAGAACAGCTCTGAACCTAGGAGGCCCCTTCTGCCCCAGCCCTGACCTACCTTCTCAGTCTCTGCTCATCCTCCTCTTCTTCGGCTCACGCTAGTCAGTACACGCTGGGTTCTTTTTTCCTGTGTGTTACTCCCTCTGCAGGGCCTTTGCCCACCCTATCTCTGGCTTGCTCTCACCCATTTCACCCGTCATGCGGTTTTCAGGCTTTCTCACAAAACCCACTCTGGGGAGTCCCTCATATCTATCTATCTATCTATCTATCTATCTATCTATCTATCTATCTATCTCATTTCATCTATTATCTATCACTTATCATCTCCATCATCTATTTGTCTATTATCTTTATCTATATCTTTATCTCTATCTATCATCTATTTATCATGTCTATCATCTCTATTTCTCTATCATCTATTACCTATCATCTATTTATTCTATCTATCTAACATCTATCTTTTTGAAGCCTAGACTGATATCAATCTAGTGATTAGTATGGATGACCTTGAACTCCTGACTCCACCTCCATTTTTATTTTCCATGGTAGGATTACAGGTGTGATTCGCACACTCAGCTACTATTACATATATTTTTTAGTATTTGTGTACATGTTCACATCACTATGTAAGTGCAGAGGTCATCTTGTGGGACTCAGTCTTCCTCTCCCACTGTGTGTAATCCAGGTATTGGACTCAGGTTATCAGGTATGGCAGCAGGTACCATTACCTGTTGAGTCATCTCACCAGCTATCCAGCTGTCTCTTTAAATTAAAAAAAAAAAAGTGTGCTGAATAATCTGGTCAGTTGTTAATCAAAACATTCTCACCATTTCTAAATCACTTGTTTCTATTTGCTTTTAACTGATTATAGATTTGTGGGGAGATGCATAAATAATGCTGAAGGACTCTGCAGCTTCTGCATGTTTCCTTCTACAGAGATGTCTTATGCAAATATGGAGCAAGATCAAAGCCAGGACATCAGTGCTGGCATCACTCACAGTCCTACAGCACACATGATGTTGCATATGTGTGTGTGTGTGTGTGTGTGTGTGAGACTATACATTTGTGTCATGTGTAGATTTGTGTATCCACCACACAATCAAGACAAAGGTACCCTGAAGAACCCCTTCACTTTATCCATCCATCCCTCCCTCCCCCGACTCCTACCCTATTACAACTTCACTTTCCATTCATATAGATTTCCATTAGTCCAACCCTCTGTGGTGGGAGATGATATTAAAAAAACAAAACACAAAAAAAAAAACCAAAAGTTTAAAGTTAAACAATTCATCAAGCATTACTGAAATACTTCAATATATCAATGATCTCTGTGCTGCATGCATTTCTGAGACAGCAGCCCTACATAGGACGTTTTAGTTTTGAATAGGCATTGCTTTTTGTTCAATTTCTGTCCTGCAATCTCTTTCAAGTCATAGCTCCTGTAGCTGTCAGTTTATCTTGAAAAACTTTTGTTTATGATTATCTTGTATGTATGATATGTGTGTGGAGGCCAGAGGATAATGTAGAATTGGATCTCTCTTTCCACCTGGGTTCCAGGAACTGAACTTGGGTGATGTGGCTCAAGGGGCACTTTCCCTACTGAGCCATTGTGATTGTCTTCTGCCTGTCATAGCTCCTGCCTCAGTGACCACACACAGACCTTGTGTTGAATGAAGTGGAAGCCTGCCTGGTGGGTGGTTTGTTAAATCTAAACTGACTTTCCCTAAGAAGCAGCCATCATTCCTTTCCCTAAAAACACCCTACCCTCAAATTCCAAGGAATATTTTTTTTTTTTTTTTTAAATCAAGGAAGAGGGCAATGTGACGGCAGCTGCGAGCTAACTAGCCTTATTATGGTCTTTACAATGTCTCCTGCCCTTATGACTATTTTGGAATAAGCACAGGAAATTACGTCAATTGGCAGTAAGAGTCCAGCAGTTGGGACGGGGAGCTTTGCATATTTGCTTATCCAGTTCTCTGCTCCCCTGCCAGGAGAACACATGGAGCTTTGACCTCCCATATGTTTTCAATGTGTGTGGAGATAAGCCGTCCAACAAGTTGGACGCAACAGGTTGAGCCTGCCCCACCCCCGTTCCAGCTGAAATTGCTCTTAGAGGCTGAAAAGTCTCCCATGGCTATGTGTGATTTGAAATTAGTACTAACATATGGTCTATAGAAATCAAGAAGTAATGATGTTCTCCTTCCGAGAGTTGGAGATGCTGGGATTTCTCCCAGTGGGAAAGGCAGACAGGAGGAAGCCCGTGAGGTCTGGAGTCAGCACAATCTGGTTTTGACTCTCACTTCACCAGCGCCTGACAAGGAGGCCTTGTGCAAAGACTTGTTCTCTTGAGACCCCAGAATCTTCATCTGTGTGAAGATGATAGTATGGGGCTCTTTAGTGATGGAAGATTCTTGCCCCTGGCCCTTCCCCCCAAGTCCCTGCTGAGACGTGCTTGTAGTCCTGCACACAACATGATAGTTGATGAAGATAAATTACTGCTGGTGCCCAGTTTCGGAGTGTGAAGCTTCAGAGTCAGACAGCCTGTACCTGGAGCTGCTGGCTACTATGCCTGCAGGTCCACAGGTGCCACTTAATCCTTCTGTCAGCTTCTCCTCAGCCAGCTGGGAATGGCAGCATTTACTCTGTTCTATCAGGGAGAGAAAAGCAGACCCCCAAGGTCACGTGCTAGGCCCCCTCCTGGCCCAGGCTCTGCACACACAATGACCGCTGTGTCAGTTCTCTTTGCCTTGGGTGGTTTGGAATAGCAGTTGACACAGCTGGGCTGTGAGCTCCAGTTAGTTCTTCCAGCCTTTCCTTTGGGCTGTCTGCCCCTTTCTAAGGTGGTTGTTTGTGGAAGCCCTGCTAGCAGCAGAGAGGTAAATCCTTCACCAAGCCATCCACCTGATTCTGCCTATAAAAAGTAAAGGGCCCACTGAAGACTGCTAAGGCTTGATCTGTGTGTTTAACAATATGTCCTTCAGTCTGTGGCTGTCATAGATCATAGGGGCAGCAAGCACAGTGTCCACAACCAGCCGACTCTGGCAGCAAGACACAGCCAGCACAGCTTGCCTCTAACTGTTCCCAGATGCTCTGACGTCAGGAGAGCATCTGATTATCAGAAGTGGATGATGCAGTGGAGGGATGGCTAGCCTCAGATGCTGATCAGCAGGCCAAGATGGAGGGCAGTGGGTGGGGAAGGCAAGACAATTTCCTGGCTGGATCAGGGGAGAGGGACAAAGTCTTGTTCCCAGCCAGGCAGGGAACACTCACAGGGTGAGGGATCCTCAACTTCTAAACAGGCCCCAGGGACTATAGCTTCTTGCTTCAGCTCTTTGTTCGCCCCTCTGCCCAGCCCTTGGTGTGGGCTGGACCTCATGACTTGCTTCCAATCAGCAACGTGACAGGATGTCATTTCTGTAATTAGGTTAGAGAGGGCTGAACTTCCTTCTGTCTTGCTGGATGACTTCTCAGCTTGTTCTTGTCATGAAGTGAACTCACACACGAGAGATCCTCACATCAAGGAACCAAGTGTGTCCATTCTTTGTCTAGCAGTCAACAAGGAGCTCAGGTCTCCTCTGTAGTAACACCTCCATAAATGCACCCTGCCAGCAATCACAAGGATGAGTGCAGAGTGGGCCCTTCTCTAGGGGAACTTTCTATGGAGGACTCAGTCTCCAGGGTATCCTAACTATGAATTAGGATGGACACTGAAGCAGGAAGCCTGCATGATCCCAGAAACTTTCATATCAGAAGGCTCCAACTGTTGTGCTGTGCTGGGTCATTTTGGAACAATAGACAGCTGGTATAGATTCCTTTCCTCTGGTCAAAAATAGAAAAAAGAGCTGCATTTTTCCTGAGTCTGACCCTTACCTACTGTTCCCGCAGGGAGTTTGTTCATAGATTAGTCTGCCTTTAACACTGTTTCCTCCTCTATTATTAATTTATTTTGGTTTTCTGAGATAGGGTCTCACATAGCCCAGGATGGCCTCAACTCAACTCCCTGCATAGCTGAGGCTGGTCTCGAACTTCTGGTCTCTTTGCCTCCATTTCCCAAATACCAGAATTAAAATTTATATGCCACTACATCTGGTTTATATGATGCTAGGAATCAAACCCAGGGTTTTGTGCATACTAGACAAGCTCTCTCCAAACTGAGCCCCAGCGCACTGCACTTCTCTCTCTAATAACCTCCTTGGGTAAGGGAGAGTCTCATCTTTTCCACCGGCTCACTTCCATCGCTGTCCCCTACCAGCTGCCAGAACACCAATTAGCACATACCGTTCTAGTGTGCACAAAAAGCCTTTGTTGGAGCCCAGGTGCCAACCAGATTGAACCTGTGTTCTGCAAGCTGACAGTGAAGGCCTGCCTCAGCCTGGGCACCCCTCCCACCCCGATAGCTGCTCAAGTGTTTCTGGAGCTGTGAACTATACCCAGTTTATTCACGGTGCCTTCCCCTGCTCTCCCCACCCGCAGCTTTAAGGTACATGCTTTCTCTTTGCTTCTACTGTGTTCTTTTCCTAGTCATTCCCCAAACCCCTTTCTCTGGAAAATTCTTATTAATGCCCACTCAGATCACTACATTAACACAGAGGAAAAGAAAGAACCAGAAGTACTCACTTGCTCATATCTGCTTAGACAGTCCCTGGAAAGATCCAGAAGAAACAGTGATGTAGGTTATCTCTGGGGAAAGGAGAGGAGGTGAGGCCTGGGAGGAGGAATTTCTGTTGTAAATGCTTTTGGGCAAACATTAAGTGAAATAGTCATAGCAAAGGAAGAGGAAGGGGACTTGTGAACAGGTCTTTTCTAGGAAGCGCTGGCCTCTTTTTTTTTGTGAAGCACACCTGTGCTGCCTCATTGTACACCTAGGTCAGTGGATTTCAACCTCCCCAATCCCCAAACCTTTAATACAGCTCCTCATGTTGTGGTGACCCTCAACCACGAAATTACTATTATTATTATTCTGGTTTTTTGAGACAGAGTTTCTTTGGAGCTTTGGAGTCTGTCCTGGAACTTGCTCTGTAGACCAGGCTGGCCTTGAACTCAGAGATCTACTTGCCTCTGCTTCCTGAGTGCTGGAATTAAAGGCGTGCACTACCAATGCATGGTTCCATGAAATTATTTTTGTTACTACTTCATAACTATAGTTTTGCTACTGTTATGAATTATAATGTAAGTATCTGGTATGCAAGATATCTGATAGGTGACACCTGTAAAAGGGTTGTTTGACCCCAAAAGGGGTCAAGACTCACAGGTTGAGAACCTCTGATCTAGGCAGTCCAACAGAGTCCTGGAGTCTATCATATGTAACACTTATTCCTGTACAGACCTGCGATTTGTATTTGCCATTACCCTCTGCCTTCCTCATGGGCACTGGGTTTTCTGACCCTGGACCCCAGCTCCTGCTCTTCGACCCTGTCTGGACCTTTCTTCTCTTTCCTCTCTTGTAACTTTTTCTGTTTAAGAAAGGATGTCATGTAGCTTAGGCTCACCTTAAACTCCCTAAGTCGCTGAGGATGACCTCAAACCCCCGATCTCCTGCTTCCACCTCCCCCATGCTGGGGTTACAGGAGTGCTACCATGCCCAGTGCGGACAGTGTTGGGGACTGGACCCAGGGCTTTGTACATGCTAAGCAAGCATTTCACTGAATCCCATCTCCAGCTCCGTGGTGGCATTCTGAAGTGTGCTTATTTTTAATTTTCAAAGACTTAATTTGTTTACTTTATTTATGCGTATATGTCTGTGTGTCAGTGAACACATATGAGTGTGTGTGCCTGCAGAGACTATAGTGGATACCAGAGCTGTGGTTAAAGGCAGTGTGAGTTACCTGTTATGGGAGGAAACTAAACTGGGGTCCTCTGGGAGAGCAGCAAATGCTCTTAACCCCCGAGCTGAGCTATCTCTCTGTCCCTCAGTCTGCTCAGAAACCATTTGCCCATTCCCTTTTTATTTCCTTTACACTACTGAATATTTTTAAAGATTATTTTATGCTAATTATTTATTTACTTGAGTTATTTATTTATTTATTTTGACATGGCTTTGTACCATCATTCAGCTATCCTGATACTTTGTACATAGGTTGGAATGACCTATGGTTACAGGCAAATCTCCTGAGAAGCAAGCATCACAGTGCTGAGGTTACTGGAAGGAGGAGGCACCACTACAGACTATTATATGCCTTATATCAGAGGTCATCAACCATAGACTGCAGGCCACATCTGACCAGTCTCTGTAAATAGAAATGTCCATTCATGGCAGGTGTCTGTGGCTGCTTCCCTCTTAACAGTAATGAGCAGCCACAACAAAGCTAAACACTCCAGGCAAGACTTGTTCATTCCTGATTCATATCATGAATATACCTCCATAAGGACACAAACTTATATACATTGGGAAAAACAGACAGCACCTTCAACAAATGGTGTTGCCCAAACTGGATGGCTGCATCTAGAAGAATGTAAATAGATTCTTATTTATCACCTTGTACAAAACTCAACTCTAAATGGATCAAAAACCTCAACATATTATCAGATGCACTGCATCTGATAGAAGAGAAAGTGGGAGATTTCATCTTACACCAGTCAGAATGGCCAAAATCAATGAGACGAATGATAGCTCATGCTGGTGAGGATGTGGAGTAGGGGGAACACTCACCCATTCCTGGTGGGACTTCGAACTTGTACAGCAACTATGGAAACTGGTGTGGTTTCCTCATAAGGCTTGGAATTGATCTACCCCAAGATTCAACTATCAATGTGCACCCAAAGGACTTTATATCCCATTACAGTGATAACTTCCTCACCCATGCTCATCGCTGCTCTATTCATAATAGCTACAGACTGGAAACAGCCTAGATGTCCATAGACAATGAACAGACAATGGCAATGAAATCATGAAATTTTCATGTAAATGGCTGGGGTTAGGAAAAGAAAACATTCTGAGTGAGGCAACCCAGACCCCAAAAGAAATATTGTATGTTTTGTCTTATATGTGGACATTAGCTTTTAAGCCTTTGATATGTGTGCTACAATCTGTATAACCCCAGAGGTTAGGTATTGAATAAGTGACTAGGTGGGAAGGGAGGGCATCCAAAGGAAGGGGAAATAGAATATATAGTCATGGAGAGACAGTGGGAAAACTGATGTAGGAAGCTTAAATGGGGAGGGTAATAGAAAGGGATACAGGGAGGGGCAACTAACACTAAGGGCCATTAGGGGACATATGGAAACTTACTGCTATAGAAGCTTCCTAAAATACATACATATATGAAAGAAATCTAATCAGGGTCACCAAATAATGGGGGAGATAATGCCTCAAATAGAAATCTCTTGCCACCAAGTAATGCTTCCAGTGTCAGGAATGGGTTACATTTAGTTGAACTTTCAAACATCTCAGGCTATTGCCAAGATTATTGGTTGCTCTTCACAAATTGATGGTAAGGCCATCAATTGCCAAAGAGAACACTCACATATTTCATTTAACATTGAGAAATAGCATGGAGAGGTGGAGCTGGCACCTAACTAAGGACCATCACCCCTCCTGACTAGTGTTCATCGTACTGGAATTTACTTTGTATGCTACCAGAGGAGAAAGGTAACCATCAACCCAGCTACAAACCTGACAATGTACAATAGTGACCTGCCCGCAAGATATGCTGGTACAATAGGGACACAAACATTGTAGGAGTAACCAACCACTTTCTGATTGGATTTAAGGCCCACTTAGTGGGATAAAACCAATGCCTAATGCTGGTCAGGTAGATAAGAACTAGAGACTGGATAGGCCATTGTCCTAGAGGAAAACCAAATACTAAATACTACTCTTCTGTAAAATAAACATAGCAATGGAATAACTCCTAATGACATGCTGCTATACCCATAGATCAGCACCTATGGGATCACTCAGCCATCATCAGCAGAACCCTCTTGCACAAGATGGGAACTAAACATAGAAACTCACAACTGGACAATATGCAGAGAGTGAGAGACCTTGGAGTACTCAGTCCTAAATGGGATGCCTTCATCAAATCCCTCACTCCCTTCAGGGCTCAGTAGACTGTTTAGAAGAGGAGGCAAAAGATTGTAGGAGCCAAAGGAGGATGGAAGACAGCAAGGCAACAGAGTCTTCCAGGCACAGCAGGACTGATACACATATGAACTCATAGAGACTGGAAGCATGCACAGGTCCTGAAGAGATTCCAAAGCTGGGGGATGGTGGGGGTGCAGGGTCAGAAGAAGCCAACATAGGCTTCCACTCCTAACCAAGAAGTTATTTACAATTTCCACCCACTGGGAGAGGAAAAATTATTTTTTTCCCAAAGTTTACCACTGGGTATATTAGCCATGTTTAAGGGCAGGCCCTATGCCTGGCAGTAGATGGCCAACACAAAATGAATTCAATTGTATGTTTGTCTCACATTGCTCTGTTTGGACATTTTTATTTTTACCTTATTGGTTTGTGTTTATGTATTATTGTATTATGGTTTTAGATTTTGTGAGTTTTGTTTTGTATATATGTGTTTCTTGTGGCTTTTTTCCTTTGGTTTTTTTCCCTCTTTTGTGTTTACCTGTTTGTTTTCTAGAGAGAGGGGGAAGAGACAGAGAGAGAGAGAGAGAGAGAGAGAGAGAGAGAGAGAGAGAGAGAGAAGAAAGACATCTGGGAGGGATTGGAGGAAGAAAGGAAAACATGATCAGAATATATTGTATGAAAAAAGTTTTTGTTTTTATTTTTGTTTTTAATTTTGGAGACAGGGTTTCTCTGTGTAGCCTTCTCTGTAGACCAGACTGGCCTCAAACTCACAGAGATCCACCTGCCTCTTCCTCCCCAGTGCTGGGATTAAAGGCATGTGCCATCACTGCCCAGCAAAGGTTTGTTTGTTTATTAAAGATATAAACTTAGACTCAAACTCTCTGATGAATGCAGCCAAATATGACCCTGGCTGAAGAAGTTGCCTAGACCCCCCAGTCTCCCTGGTGCTGACCTACACAACATCTTATTCTAGAGTCCTTATACCTTTCCAGCCTCAGTTGAGCTCAGCATCCTCCTCAGCCTGGTTGGGCTCTTCCTGTGCTAGTCACATCCTTCGAGAAGCATCTCCAAGGACCTTATCAACATAGCTGTGTCTCTATTTCAATGCCTGTGTGGTCCTGCATGGGACACTCCACACTATAATTATTTGAACTTATGTGTGTGTGCTTCTCTCCCACTAACCCATAATCTTTGAGGACAAGGACTGTATGTGGCTACTTTCCTACCATATCTACAGAGCCGCAAATACCCTCTGCCACACAGTGGGCAAATCTCTCAGCAGCAGCTATTTACTGAGTGGCTAAGCAGCTGCCCACAAGACAAAATCCCACCTCCATCAGAGTGACTAGCTGAGTGTGTGACAGGCACTCAGACTGAAGTGTTGAATGAATTAATAATGTAAGAGGGACACTTAATCAGGATAACACTGATAAAAGAGTAACTCATCACATGGCTCTTCGGCCCTTTGATACAAGGCTTGTGGAAAAGAATAGCTTCCTTCAGCGCCATTTAAATTATTCAGGGTAAAGGGGAGGAATTAGGCTCTCAGGGGGCACTCTAGAATATCCTTGTCTGAGGGGGAAGGAGGAAGAGAGAGAGAGAGAGAGAGAGAGAGAGAGAGAGAGAGAGAGAGAGAGAGAGATACAGGAGTACAACTTTTAGCCCAAAGACCTGCCTCTAGGTAGCTGCTGTCTACAGGCTATGGGAACCGTGAAATATACAAGTTTTGGGGCACTCCATATTGTCCTGCCAATAACCATGAAATCTGCTTTCCATAAGACCGAAAGTATCAAAAGTAGACTGCTTCTCCCTCCCTCCCTCTCTCCCCCCTCTCTCTCCTCTCGCTCTCTCCTCCCTCCCTTCCCTCCCTCCCTCTCTCCCCCTCTCTCTCCTCCCTCACTCTCTCCTCCCTCCCTTCTCCTCCCTCCCTCTCCCTCCCTCTTCTCCCTTCCTCCCTCTCTCCCTCCCTCCCTCCTCTCTTCCCTCACTCCCTTCTTCCCCTCTACCTCCCCTCTTTTCTTTCTGAAACATTTAAGGCCCACTCTTCCTCACACATGGACATTATCACTGAATTAGATATTTTTCATATCACTTTAAGGAGATGGAGGTTCAATGGTTTGCCCACACTCACACTAGTTTTTTTCTGTCATGTTATTGTCACTTTCTATAGCTAGGGTATGATTCTACAGTGAACACTTTGCTGCCTCTGTATAAAAACAAACAAATAAAACATAAACCAAAACCCAACCTAGATTCGCAGAAAAAGGATGGCTTCCTTCCTTCATAATACATTTAGTGTTATAGACTAATTAGTCTATATATGGGATTGACACAGTTGTAGAAACCCACCCTCACACTGATTTTATTATGAACTTTCACCAACATTAAGTTAGGTCATATCTCAGGCTAACTTCTTTTTTCTTGACCTGCTTTATCTGTCCACATTAGTTCTTGTGGAATTTAATAAATAAATTCTATTAAGGTTAATAACTGGTACCTTTTAAGCAGCTGGTTATACTTCTAACCAAAAGAAACATTGTAAGTATAACAGTTTTTGATACCAACAGCAATAAGAAACTGCAAAAAATAAAATATAGAATTCTAACAGCTCACTTACCCTGTGGGAGATGTATAGACTCACTTTAACTCTTTGGGTATTTATTTCATACCCCAGTGGAAACAAAGGGGTGAGTTTAAGAGTTGAGGCAGAGACCAGCCTAAAGTATGGTTAAGGACATGATCAAACATAATGATCTGGTGTGTGCTGTGTTGTGCTGGTGTCTGCAAAGCATCTCTTGGGCCTTCCCCTAAATTCAACAAATCAGTGTCCTATTAATTGGCTTATATATATTTATGAGCTTCCCAGAGTTCAGAAATCACTATCAACTTCCCTTTTTACACTGTAGTTTGCACTGTTCTTGGTACACAAGGCTGCCACAAGGTGTATGTGAACTTATAGGATGGCCCTCATGTAAGCAGAATGTGGCAAGAGGATTTACCATAAGGTCAGTGAGATCTTGATTATGATTTCAGAGGAGCCATGTGTTCTGAGAGTCTAAACATAATCAGTGGACGACCCTTGAGAATTTTTGAAAATGATCCATTGTGTTTTCCTGGCAATGGATATATGTTTTAGTTTGTTTCCTATTGCTGTGATAAAACCACGACCAAATTGAACTTGGGGAGAAAAGGGGTTATTTCACTTTAACAGTTACAATTCATCACCGAGGGAAGTCTGGGCAGGAACTTGAGGCAGGAACTGAAGTAGAGGCCATGGAGGAACTTTGCTTCCTGGCTTGCTTCTCAGGGCTTGCTCAGCTTGCTTTCTTATGCACCCCAGGACCACCACAATGGGCTGGGTCCTCCCACATCAATCATTAATCTAGAAAATGCCCACAGGCCAATCTGATTGGGGGCATTTTCTCAACTGAGGGGTTCTCTTCCCAGATGACTCTAGCTCGTGTCAAACTGACAAAAAAACTAGGCAGCATAGTGAAGTGGGGCTTTGACTGGGGCGGGGGGGGGGGGAGCAATGCTGATGTGGATAGAGATGGAGTATGATGGGTGAGAGGGACTCATGAAGCAAGGTGCAGACAGACTAGGACGGGACTCGAACTATGTGCTAAGGAAACAGGGGGCATGCAGCAGAGATGTTCTGTGACATACTCAGGAGAAAGTGTCTTTTCCACAGCTTCCCTGAACACTGCTCTCGTGGCTCCAGCATGCTTTTCCTTGTATCTCCTCCTGGCATGTTGTTCCCAAGGTGGAAAAAAAAAAGCATTTCACAGTGAGGCTAAAAAGCTGGGTAAAAGTTGGGCAATTTCCATCACAATTCGATGCTATAAAATATAAGTGGCCATCTTAATTCTTTATCTTGAGGAAGCCACATTGTCACTGCAAGTTGACACTGCTTCCTTCAGTGTTGCCATCCCCCACCCATAACACAGCATTTGCTCCGATAGACACAAACCTGCCAAAGCTTCCAGCTGAGAGTCACCACAGTAATGCGTGGGAAATAAGATTCCAGGGCACAATATTGGCTGATGGATTTTTATTCGGGGAGAATCACTTACACCAGAAACAGATGACCACTGCAGGTTCCCATTCCAAGGATGCCTCCGGATGCCCTCTGTCTCCGACCAGGAAATAAGAGAGCAAGCTGGGGTCTGGGACCCTAGACCTAGTCTCCACAGGTCACTGCTGCATCTGTCCCCATGCCCCAATGGGCGTGGTCAGTGCAACAGGTGCGGGCCGGGTGGATATCTCACTACATCACAGTTGAAGTTAAATTTTAAATCTTGAACATGTTCCACGACTTTGACGTTCTAGGTGGTAAAAACATCTCTTCCATGCTGCTTGTACTCAACTGCCAGAGAACAGAAGTGCACTCTCCAGTGTATAAATGATTACGGAACATGAAAAGTCAAATGTTATGGAAAGCCTACACATTGAAAGGGATGGAGAGCCTTTCGCCTTTTTCCCACCTCTCTTCTTTCTAAGGTTTCTTTTTCTGAGATAGGGTCTGGGTCTGTACCTGGGGGAGCCTCAGCTCAAAATTCTCCTGCCTGAGTGATAAGTGCTTTAAATTACTCCCGGTTTGTTGTGCAGACACACAAGGTTCAGCATCAATTGATCCGTTTTCTTCCCTCCCTCGACCCCTCCCTTCTTCTCTTCCTCTCTTCCCTCCCTCCCTGCTCTTTCTCCCTTCCCCTTCCTTCCTCTGTCATTCACCCCCTCCTTCTCTTTTTCTTCCCTCCCCTCTCTCCAGCCACCCGGCTTTTAATTGCAGTTCGAAGGGCTAACGAACCTCTTTCACATGAGCTTATGGGATGGACGGAGTTTTGTCATGGCAACGCCACTCCGTTCTTTAAACGGTTCTAAGTTATCTGCCAAAAGTCATGCTGATCTATCATCAAATATCATTTCTAATGCTCTACCAGCTGACAACTCCATCAGATATCCCTTCAGTTTTGTTGAAAGCAAGGAATTGAAAATGAATGGACTTACAGAGGGATTTGTAACCCAGTCATTAGAGTCATTCACTTTCTCAACACTAGACAGGTGGATTCTGAATCAGTTCTTTGTTTGGAGATAAAGCTTTTTTTTTTCCTCCCTAGGGCAATGTACCACAGTCAGATTCAGGAGTAAGAGGTGGCCCTTTCTTCAGTACAAGAGGAAGAGCAGCTGTGAGGGGGGATGTGGAAAGAGTGGCTAGGCCTACTGTGCAGCCCATAAACATCCCTCATAAGGAAGGTCACCAGCACCTACAGGCTCTGCTAGAAGACCAGGGGCTGCAGCTGTTCCCCCGCTGGAGTGTGTCAGGAGCATCTTGGCAGACGGTGGCAATCTAGAAACTGTTCCTCTCAAGTTATGGATAGCAAAGTCTTCCTTAAAAACATTTAAGAGAACAGACGTTTCCTCCAACCTCCATGTGCCATCCAGTCACCGGGACTTGAGTCCTAAAATCACCACACTAGAATGTGTGGGACTGAGGTGCTGAAGGGAGGTGTGAGAACACGATGTTATTTTTTACCCTACACAAAGCTAGAGACAGCTGCACTGTCCAACACAGCGGTCACTCGACATGCACACCTATGGAGCAGTTGAAATGTGGCTAATCTCAAAGGAGACATTTATATGAGGAGCTCAAGTGCTTAAGAGCACTTATCAGGAAAGCTCGAGCTCGAGTTCAGATGCCCAGCACCCATGTGTAAAGCTGGGTGCAGCCTTGGACATCTGCAACCCTGGTACTAAGGAACAGGGGAGATAGGAGGCTTACTGGGACTAGCCAGAAAACTGAAGATTCCATGCCTAATGAGAGACTGTCAGAGAAACCTTGGTGAGGGCATCTAATATCCTCTTCTGGCCTCCACAGGTGTGTGTGCAGGAGTATACACACCCACCCACATGCAGGTGCACACTCATACATTTGAACATGTACATACATACAGACAAGACATGCCATAAAATCTAAAACATGAAGAATTAAAAAACATAAAGTATATTGTGAATATGGCCCTAAAATCATATTTTAAGAACATTGAATTAAATAAATGGCTTCACAATTCTTTATTTTAAAAAAAAGTCTTAATATGCAAAATCAGAGAAGTGGCTTATATTTAAAACAAATTTTACACATGTTGAATGACACTAATGTATAATGTTTACTTAGAAGAGCTAATTATCATGCTACATGCTAAAATTGTCTAAAACTTTACCTTCTATGTTCTTATGCAATCAATTCCTTCATTGAAGAGTTTTGAAGTACAAGGAGAAATTGGATGCTGTTATCACACAGGAGTCGTCTGGACTTTAGGAAAAATTCTATTTTGACCACTGTGATCACAGTTAGGGAGAACGCTACTGAAGATGGGGACTGAAGTTGAGGCATGAAGACAAAGTTTGTGACACTTCACTAGATAAAGTTGAGCAAAGAGCAAAGGATCCACTAAGACCTAGGCTTCAGGCTCTATATTACTCAGTGCTATTGATTTGGTCATGAATAAACCTGTTTTCAATCTCTGAACTCCATTTTCTTTTTTCTTTCTTTTCTTTTCTTTTCTTTTCTTTTCTTTTTTTTTTTTTTTTTGGTGTGTGTGTTTCTAAAGCATTTATTTTATTTTTAATATATTTATTTTATATAACCAAGTCCATTTAAATGAAAACAAACGTTTATAGACAATATTTGGGAATTTGGGCATCATTCTTTCCATACTACTTCCTGCTGGTAAGGGGCGCTGTCATGGGGGATTCTAAGAAGATGCTGAAATCCTGGCTATAGTCTGTAAGGCTGCTTTGTCCAGCTGTTTTGAATGTAGAATCACCTGGTACTCTGTTTCAGGCGGTCTGCCTTGATCAAACCACATTAGTCTGGAAGGAATCTACAGCTTATCATTTTCTGTGGAAACAAAAATAGAAATCCTTTTCCCCAGTAACTTGTCCTTGAACTTAAATTTTGGAGTCAAAGCATTTTTTTTAAATTTAATTTATTATTTTACATGTCGATCCCAATTCCCCCTGCCTCCCTCCCTCCCTCCCTCCCTCCCTCCTTCCCTCCCTATTACCCTCTCTGCCCTCAACCACCCTCTCCTCCCCCCCCCAATTCCATATGTAGGGGAATGCCATCCAGTTGGGGTCATGTAGATCTGACAGGTCATGTGAAGTAGGGACTAGGGCTTCTCTCCTGTCTCTAGATTAAGGCAGTTATCTCTCCATGGGGGATGTTCTGAACTTCATTTTCATAGTCCTAAAGTGTGGATAAAGTATCTGTGGTGATATTTTATTTATGATCTAATAAAGCTTGCCTGAAGATCAGAATGCAAAGTTAGCCACAGCCATAGAGGCCAGGCAGTGGTGGCACACACCTTTAATCCCAGCAACCACACTAGTTATAGAGGCTGGGCGGTGGTGGTGCATGCCTGTAATCCCGCACTCACTAGAGAGGTATAGAGCTCAGCGTCTCATTTGTCATTCAGTCTCTAGTCATGCTGGGGACAGGATAGCTCCAGTCTTGGTAGAGGTAAGAACTCTCCAGTGGGGTTGGTTGGCTGCTTTGCTTTTCTAATCTTCAGTTTGACCCCCCCCCCACCAAAAAAAAAAAAAAAAAAAACATTTAAGAGAATGGGAAAAAAAACACACCTGTAACCTCAGCATTTGGGAGGCAGAGTCAGGGGACCTAATTATGTAGCAAGTTTAGGCTGGCCTGGAGTACACAGGACCCCATCTCAATACTTGAAGGAAATTATAGAAAAAATTAATAGATTTGGGCAAGGCTCATCTAGGATAGAAGCTAGGATAGGCAATAATGGATGAGGATCAGGATACTCCAAAACCTCCAAATCTATCTCCACAGACTGATAATTAAACACCATTTAATTACTGAGTACAAAATACTTGCAAATCAGTTGGAGAAACCTGGCAGCCACCACCCATAGACACACCTTGGGTCCCTGCTGTCAGGACATACTGAGAAAAATACATCCATTCCCTGAAGTTCCTAACCAAGACACAGCAGGACTCCTACCCCAAGGAACTATTCAATTAACCCAGATGGAGGGCTATGCAGCAAAGTATTGATTTGCATTCTTTCCAAACAGTCCAGGTCACTGAGGCACATGGGTGGCTAGAACTGTTTAGACAGAGGACACAGGACAGACATGAGACTCTGTCCAGTGCATGACTGGGACTTGACCTGAGGCTTGCATGGCTCTCCCTGGAATAAACTGAAAATGCAAGGCCTTTGGATTCTGGCCAGACCTTGGCAATGTTTAAGACTGCAGTGGCTGCTTAGGACAGTTCTAGAAGATATGTGGTAGAATAGTGAAATGTAAATTAGTTGATCTTATGTTTGCCCATGACTTCTACATGGTTCAGGGAAAAATATATGAATACATATTTGAGGGAGCCATCAGGGAATAAGGAAGAAGCTGGGTGAAGGGACTCCAAGAGTCATTGTGTATAAAGAATTATTTTTAAGGTTTGAAAGTATTTCAACATAAAACATTAACAATATCAATGTAATTAAAAGCATTAATTTATTATGTATGCCATGTATGTACATGGGCAAAGTTTTCTTATTCTATTATGTGGGTTCAAACTCATGTTGTCAGACTTGGTTGATCCTGTTGGATCATTCCCCAAGCCCTAAAAATTTTCTTTCTTGGGGTGGTGGTGCATATTTATAATCCCAGATCTCAGAACAATGGGGCTAAAGGCCAGCCTGGGTTCAATAGTATGCCCCTTTCTCCAAACGAACAAAAAAAATATTAAAATCCCAAACAATAGCAACGAAACCCTCTTCTCTCCAAATTAACCAGTTTTGAAGATGTGGTCCCCCAGTTTGGAGAGCACTACATATAAGCACACATATATGACACACATGATACATAGACATATTTGTGCATGCATATGTGGACAGAGATGAAGTCTTTATGAGTGTGGACAAAGAACAAGGTGTGCCTTAGTGTGTAACAGGCACAAACATGAAAGGACCATGGGAGATTTAGACTCAGTGAGAGACATTCCTATGGAGAAGAGAGGCTTATGTTTGTGAAAAGGGAAGGTGAGCAAAGAAGAGCTGAGAGACACTGCCAGAGACAGGTCCTGCTCTGCCCATCCCATCCCAGAAAGATGCTGAGAAGCAAGGGCCCTCCCCTCCCCACCCCATCCTACCTGGAAAGTAGAGAGAAAAACGTACGGACATTTGATGCTCCATCTAATATTTTTCATTGAGTAAAATGATGTCCATTGTAGTCACAGGGGTATTTTGTGTCTTGGTCAGAGGTTTTAGTCAAGTCATTCCATCCTAGTGATATCTGCAACCCCTCCCCACCCTCCATGATTTGCCTGGAACCAACAAAACCAGGTGCTGGAATGTCACTGATGGCAAAGCTCCAGTCACAACAGAATCCAATTTCCTGTGGCCCCTTGCATGCTAGGAGGTATATCACCTGAGCTTCAGCCTTTAGGTGCAAGGCTTGTCTTAAAGCCTTAATCAGATAATCTCTGCTGCACACTTCCCTCCCATTGACTTGCTAAAGGATTGCTGGGGTCCAGCAGGCTGTTTCCCAAGAGAGGCTCCGTTTCTTTCCATATTCCTTACCAAACCATTTTCCCTATAGCAACAAGCGCAGTGCTTACTATTCAAATACAAGCAGGCAAACGGATCTTATCTCACAGATTGATTGGTAATAAGCCTCTTGGAGTTCTCCATTAGGTCAGATTTTGAGGCTCTTTCTGGGCTCACTGGGAAAGAACACAACAGTTGATATTTGCTTCAGTCACTGGAAGAGGGCCTATAATGTGATTGGCAAGTGGGGTGATTGTCCAGTAGTGCCCCTCCTAGTATTAATTTCCTCTTGTACAGGCAGCCCCTGTGACTGCAATCAACGTGATAGACTGTCACTTGGGTGGCTAGGCTACAACAGGCTGTGACTTTCACTTGTAGATGACGATGCTCTATTGCTGCCCTGAGGCAGCAAGCTGCCATGTTGGAGAGGTTCCTGTAAGGGAGAGCAGCAGCCAGCAAAGGACTGAAGCTCTCAATCATCATTGTGGGCACTTGAAGAGTGGAGTCCTGCCTTCAGATATGCAAGGCCAACTGTATGCATCTTGCTAGAAACCAGAAGGTTGAGATGTAGGTAAGTAGGGGGTTACTACACACAAACACCCACCCACACCCACTCACACCCACACTTTGATTTTGAAGGCATGAAGTCCAGCCTCAAGGCTGGCCTCAATCTTGCTATGTGGCACTGAACTCCAGATTCTCTTGCTTCCACTCACCTCCTGGGTGCTGAGATTGCAGGCATGCACCACCATGAATGCTATGTATGTTTACATGGTTCTGAGAATCAGACCTCAGGCTCACACATGCTAGGCAAGCTCTAGTAAGTGAAGCTGATGTAGTCTGAATTAATGGGTTATGTGGCAATGACTATCAAGCCATGTATTTAACACCTTTAATTACTTTATATATACTATCAGCTAGCAGAATGCTATGAGAAACATCCTACACCAAGAAGAAACTATATTTAAATTCCAGGGCTACATCATTTACTATAAGACCAGCAATGAGAACCAAGACACAGCAATGGGTGGCTGCTCAGTGGGAAGACTGTGTTGTGGAGGACTCAGCCAATCGCAGACTCTACTGTTTTGTCTCTCCATTCACTGTTTCCATAACCCTCCACATTTCTCATGTCCTGGCACTTACATTAGTTTGCACAGTTCCATCTTAATTACCCCTTCTTCATCAGCACACAGGTTAGGCAAGGCCAGGCCTCTGTCTTCCTCTTTGTAAGCGCCTACACCAGGCTGAGGGCCAGTACAGTAGGCTTCTGATAAGCATTTGTTGAACGAATAAGTGTTTATGTGTCAGGGAATGTCAACAAGTCACAAAAGGTTGCTGTGTATTTTAGAAAATAAACATGGTGAATGTTACAATGAAGCTGTGTGTGTGTGTGTGTGTGTGTGTGTGTGTATGTGGGGGGATGTATGTGTGACTGTGTGTATGTATGTGTGAGTATGTGTGTGTGTTCCTGCAGGCACACACACTTGAAGGGAGCGAATTTTAGTATCTGGCCAATGCACTCATTTAAGGCATCTAGTTCCCTGGTAATGCCACTTAAATGGAGCATTACTGAAATAAACAGCATTAATTATTCATTGCTGACACAGTGTTCAAGGTCAAGTGAAATCTGATGGAAAAATCTTTCCATTGTGGAAAAATCACTTGCTGATTTTTATCTCAGCTTTCACCACAGCTATCTGGACCTTATCTCCTTCTAGCATATTCTTTAGGGATTAGAGTCACTAAGTTCAGATTGGGGAAAATTGGACAATTTCATTTTATCTGATTGCATGCTTTTCTTTGCTGTAAGTAATTTATCTTCTAAATTATATTAATTTTGTTTTGAGATATTATGAAGAGAAAGAGGCAGTAAATTTTGGTAGAAGAAATTATATATATATATATAAAAAGTTGCCTTTGAGAACCCACCCCCAGCTAGGAGAGGATTTGAGGATTTGATTGACTAGTAAGGTAGTGAATGGGCATGAAGGCTTTGTTTTCGTGGACGACCACAGTGGTGTTTGGGCTTCTTCTCCTGTTTGTCTGTGTTAAGGAGGACTCTGAGGTCCAGTGGAGGACACAATGATTTATTAATGATGCCACACAGTCCAGAGTAGATAATTAGTCAGGATATTTGTGACTCTTAGAGTTTGCTATTATGGTTCAATCAGCGTTGGCTAGATTGTGGCTTGGTAAACCCTGCTGTGATTTGCTGCCCTTACAGTAATAATATGAGTAGACCTGCTTCTAGAGTCAAGAGTTCAAGGAACTCCTCCCCCTCCTCTTCCTCCTCCTCTTTCCTTTTTCTCCCACTCTTTGTCTTCTCCATCCTCTTCCCCTCTTGCTGTGTGCCTCATGTGTGAGGATGTGTGTGCAAAGGCCAGAGGTCGATGTCAGGTGTCTTCCTCTGTCCATCTGCACCTTAGCTTTTGGAGGCAGCAAACACAGACCTCTGTGCTTTGGCTAGATTGGCTCAGTGTTAGACCTCTGCCAATTCCCTCCTGTCTCTGCCTCCCCAGGTCTGGGATTACAGGAGCACCTGGCCTTTTCACATGGGTGTTGGGGGGGAATCTAGGAACAGGTTCTCATGCTCAAATGGGAGGCACTTTACCTTCTAAGCCTGCTCCCCAGTCTCTTCCTTCTTTCTCTTAAGAACCCCGTTTCTTCTGATCTTTCTGTTTTACTCCACTTTCAACAGGTTACTTCAGTGTGGGGGTGGGGAGGGAGCATTTCAGGCTCTTCCATTTTATCAGGTTTCCCACCAGTAAAACGCAAAGCCCATAATTTTTTTTTTTTTTCCCCAGAAGTGGCTCTGCTGTCGCTGTCACCATGAAGCAGTGACTCCATATCCACTGGGGACTGACTTTAATCTTAAGGTAAATAAAACCTATTGGGGCAGAAAGTGCCAGCAGGATGGTTAGCAGGTGTGTGGGAGCCCCTCCCCCAGTGCTCTGTTCCCCACTTTGCATGGCCTCCTCAGGCACCCAGCGCCACATATATAGAAAGGAAAAATGGGGTTTGAGGAGAAAGAGTTGTGCTTCACTGTACCATATATCAAACCTGTAATGTGTACACTCCACGGAGACGGTGGATTTTTTCAACAGTTTTAGCCTGAAACTCGTCTCACTCCTTGGGACTTGAGGTGTCCCCTGAAAGTGGGGACAGGCTGAGGACACAGATTTCAGTTTCCCACTCACCTGTCCCTGCTCACATCCCTGCTCTCACCCCTCAGATGTAAGAGGGGAACAGACAGAAGCCTTCTTGAAGGACATGCCTTTTCCTTGTCGCCATAGCCACACCCTTTGCCTTTGAACCATTTCATTCATTTGGGAGTTAATTTAGGGAAAGTGTGCAGGTTGGTGAGGCTGGTGACAAGCCTGGGCTCCTCTAGCTAAGGAGAAGAGAGACAAAGTCCAAAAGCAGCAGCAGTGCATTGTGTTTACAGGAGATAAGTAAGGGGATGAGAAGAGGGAGCACGGTGCACTTCTGTTCCTGGCCATGTGGTGGACAAGATCCTTTAGAAACCCCACCTAGAAGGCAAACAACAGAAAACAAACAAACAAACCCGGCTGAATAAAATCATGAAGACGGAGCTGGGGAGGTAGCTCCACTGGGAGAGTGTGCAAAGCCCTGGTTTTAATTCCCAGCACTAGGCAGGCATGAGTCAATTGTTATATTCCCACATCCAACACCGTGATAGACTCCAAGTGAAGTCAGTGTCACTGTGAGGAGAAAACAAAACGGTTTGTCATGTTCCAAAACAAGTGGGTGGGGGGGATGAGGGCTTATCCTTCTGACATGGGATGCAATCATAGAAGCCTTAAAAATGAGATTGTAGAAATAAGTCCAAATGTATTAGTAGTCAAAATGAAAAAAAGCACAACTAAAGATTTAAATGGGAAGTCACAGACTAAGAGCTGAAACAGAACATCTAGTTCTGTGTGGCTTATCTGAATACATAAGAATATAAAAAGACTGAACCAAAGGATAGAAAGAATATACTAGCTGTCTACAAATAAAAAGAGTCATGGAATATGCTGGGGATGTGGCATGATGATGGGGTGGGAGACCCAGGGTTCTATCTCCAGAATTTAAAAATAGAAGACCTGCGGGTACACATATCCACACAAATGCTCTGGTGGTAAAGAGGCATGCCCCTGAAATCTCAGCACTTTAGAGGCTGAGGCAAAAGGCTACAAGTTCAAAGCTAGCCTGGCCCACACAATGAGATTCTGTCTCAAAAACTAAGTAAACAAAGCAATGCATCATATTTTAATAAAACTTTTCATTTTTAGACCTACACAGAAATATCAACCAGACCTTTACCACAGTAGGAATTCTGAAAGCTTCTTTATCCATAACTGTGCATATCAAGAATATGGGAGGAACTCATGGTTGCTTATCACATTTAGTGTGTGTGTGTGTGTGTGTGTGTGTGTGTGTGTGTGTATGTGTGCGTTGTGTGTATGTATATGTATGTGTATGTGTATGTGTGTTTATGTGTGTATGAATGTGTATGTGTGTGTCTGGGTATGTATGTGTGTATATATGTGTAGGGGTATGTGTGTGCTCACACACATGTGAGCCATAGTACTTATATAGAGATCTAATGACAACTTTCAGAAGTTGATCCTTCTTTTACCATGTGGGTTCTAGGGACTGAACTTAGGTCTTGAGATTTGGTTGCAAGCTCTTCTACATGCTGAGCCCTCTTGCTGACCTCAGGACACTATTTCTAATAAGTGATTCTTGGTGCACTCACAAAGCATATATAAACTGTGGAAACACACTGGAACTAACATGAGTGTGAATACATTTTTAAGCAGCTGCTGTAACACAGATAAAAGCTATGCTGGAAAAGAACCTCTGTAGAAAGAGAACAAAGCCCTGGTCAGTCATGTGCCTATTTCTGTGGGGTAAATTCACGTAGGACCTCTGACTTCAAGCTACTGGTGGTTTAAGAATCAGCTTTCACATTTCCTGAGTCTAACAGTTGCATCTGTCAATGTGAGTTGTCTGTAGCACTCTGTGACCATATTAAAAAGATCAGATATTGCCAGGTGTTTGGTGGTGCATGCCTTTAGTCCCAGCACTCCAGAGGCAGAGGTGGACAGATCTCTGTGAGTTCCAGAACAGCCTGGACTAAAGAGTTAATTCCAGGGCAAGCTCCAAAGCAATACAGAGAAAACCCTGTCTTGAAAAACAAACAGGTCAGATATTAATAAAAAGTATAACAATCTTGTAGCTTGTCATTGGATATTAAAAATATACTTCTCAAGCCATATGTTCAAGAATAAATTATAATGGGCATTCAAACGAAACAATAGCAAAACACTGCCCAATAAAACTGAGGGATGTAATGAAAATGTTTCTCAAGGGAAATTCATATTTATACATAATTATACTTGAACATAGGGAAGTTTGAAAACACATTAATGAAGATCCAACTCAAACAAAGCAATGTAGAAGATCGAAGAGGCCAGAAGAAAGCCAAGGAAAATGGAATGGGAGACATAACAACGAAAAGTGCAGACATCAATGAATGACAGACAATACAATGGTTTATTGAAATGATAGAAAAATCATACAGAAATAACCTAAATGGAGTAGTTAAAGGGGAAAACATAGACTTTTCAGAACTAAAAACATATAGCACAAGATTAATTGGAATAAAATTTGTAGCACATGTACATATACACACACAGACATATACTATAACCCCAGACATACCAATGAATTTTTAAAAATCAGATTAAATAGCTTTATTTTTTTTTTCTGGGAGAAACAGAAAACAGAAATGACTATATGTTGCTGCATAGCCAGCTGCCTTGTCACTTGATGACTTCAAATGAGTAATACGATTGCCACAGGTCAGTGATAAACAGAATAGCTCCTCTGGTTCTGCTGAAGCTCCCTCTGGTCTTTCGTCAATTGCAGGCTGGTGGTGGGTCACTTTGCTGGAGGAAGCTGAGCCTCCCACCCACATGTTTCAAGATGGGCTATGTGTTACACAGTTCCAACTGCTGGCAGGCTGGGCATGGCTCAGTCTGGGTGGGGCCAGAAGCATGAAGAGTTCTTGGGAAATGGACATAGAGGAAGAACTGTATCCTGTTGCCTAAGAAAACCCCCAGGCCTGTCCAGATCCAAGAGGCGAGAAAACCAAAGCTTTCTCTTAGTGAGAAGATATGGATACAGAGGATAGAGAATTGTGACTAGTTTTGTAATCTGTCACATCCTAAAATCATCAAAGACATTGGTTCAGGAGTTGTAAAGTCTTCTTGCTAAGAAAACACGGGGCCCAGATGCTTACACTGGCAAGTTCTACCAAACATCTAAGGAACAGACAAATGCAATCACAGTCTTTTCAAAAGTAGAAAAAAATGGATGACTTCGTAACTCATGTTAATGAGGCTAGTAAAACCCAGACACCAAACAAAATGAGAACATTATGAAAGCAGAAATCATAGCTCTATATAGACTAGAGATCACAAAGGCAAAGTTCTAAGGAATATTTAGGTAAACAAAATATGTCAGCGTTAAAGAAAAGACCATATCGGAAGAAGAAAGGCTAACTTTAGGAAAGCAAGGTTGGCTCAACATTGGGAGAAAAAAAATCTACCAATTCACCGTACATCTTAACAAAATAAATATTAACAAACCAAGTAAACTCTGCTCAATGAAAGAAAAGTATTTTTAAAATATCAATAAATATTATAATAAAATTATTATGATGAATATTAGTAATATAAGGGAATGTTCTTAAAAATGATAAAAAAAACAATATTTGCAAAATCTAAAATGAAATATCAGACTTAATGTTGGATGTGGAAAGCACATTTAAAAAGTCAGAATGAAGAAATGACTAGCCCTTATTTTATTGAAGATAGTATTAGAGGGTCTACCTTATACAATTGTAAACAAACATCATATATATATATATATATATATATATATATATATATATATATATCAGAAAGGAGAAAGCTAAACTCTCATTATCTGTGATGAAACATGTTGTCTATGTAGAAAGTAATCTATTTGAATAATTTATAAGTATAATAGAAAATTTAGGGAGTTAATGGAGTAATATATTTTTACTTAGTTACCTTTCTCTACATTGCTATAAACAAAAATATACTATGCCTGTTTACAACAGCAAGATAACTACTTATGTATCTATTTGTGTGTCTCTATTAGAAGCAAGCATAATATATGCATGAGATCTGATGGAGAAAAGAAAACTATAAATCAGAAGCATAGTTAATAGTAAATGGGGAGATGTATATGAAAAGGTGAAAATTCAGTTAAAGATAAGCTGGCCTCCACTTGTAATTTAAGAGATTGAAGCAAGAATCCAAGGATAGCCTGGGATGCATAGCAAAATCCTATCTCAAACAAAACAGAAGGAAAAAAGATGAATAAATTATGTGGATACAATGCTCACTAGATGAGTACAGTAGTTGAGTGCTATTACTCACATGAAATCTACTTAGAAGATTATATATATTTTTGAAGGGTCTCATATAGCCCAGACTGGCCTTGGGTTCACTAGGTAGCTCCAGATTGTCCTTCCTTTAACTCCCAAGTGCTGAGATGACAGGTGTGTATCTCATATCCAGATTTTAAGTGTGCTTACTACCTACCCAAATTCATACCTATACTCACACACATACACACCCACACCCAGATTTTTACCCATGCTCACACACCCACATTCATATTCACAAGCAACAACTGTCATGATATATCAGTTAATTCATTTGATTGTGATTAATCATTTCACAACTTAGAAAAATCGTCACACCATACCCTTGAATATATGTATATGTATTTAATAAAGCTGGAGAAAAGAAAGCATCAAACAATTTTGTAAATACAAAGTTAATCCTTATATAAAGATAGACTCAGTATTTTAGAGATGTCATTTCTACCTAAGTTAGTGTGATGTGTACAATAATTCTTGTAAAAATTTCTCAAATGTTTAAAAACTCTAAATTTTTTGTGGAAATTCAACCATATATATATATATATATATATATATATATATATATGTAAAATACAAAACATAACAAGATACTGTTGAAGAAACAGATTAGTAGAAAGAACTTCAGAGCATGTGTGACATAGGACATCATAGATGACATAGGACATCACAATATCTAAACTTCATAGTATTTAAACCAGAGCTGTGCTGGATTTTGTCAACTTGACACAAACTAGGGACGTCTGGGAAGAGGGGACCTCAGCTGAAAAAAAAATACCCCCACCAAATTTTTTTTTTTGATTAATGCTCCATCTGGGAGGTCTCAGCCCAATGCAGAGGGTGCCATTCTTGGAACTGGAGGTCCTGGGTTATATAAGGAAGCTGATGGAGAACAGTCCAGTGAGTTGCCTTCACCATAATTTCTGCTTTGGTTCCTTCTTTCCTTGCATTCCTGCCCTGACTTCAACTGGGAACTGGGAGATGACATAAACCCTTTCCTCTCCAAGTTGTTTTTAGTCAGTGTTTTAGCACTGAAATAAAGAAACAGACTAGATTAGGCATTGCCTGTCAAGTTTTGAAAAACCCTCCAAAAACAAAACAAAACAAAACAAAAACAAAAACAAAAACAAAAGCCCTCCATTTTTGGTGGGAGTGAAAACTTGCACAGATACTTTGGAAATCAGTATGGTGGTTTCTCAGAAAGTGGGGAATCAGTCTACCTCAAGACCCAGCAATTCCACTCTTGGGCATATACCCAAAGGTTACACACTCATACCACAAGGGCATTTGTTCGTCTATATTTGTTGCAGCATTATTTGTAATAGTCAGAATCTGGAAATAACCAAGATGGCCCTCAACTGAAGAATGGATAAAAACGTACATTTACACAATGGAGTATTACTCAGCAGTAAGAAACAATGATATCTTGAAATTTGCAGGCAAGTGGATAGAACTAGAATCAACCATCCTGAGTGAGGTAACCCAGACCCAGAAAGATGGGTTATCCTATAAAGCAAAGGATAACCAGCTTAAAGTCCACAACACCAGGTAAGAAGGAGAATCCTAGGAGAGACAGACATACATGGATCCCCCTGGGAAGGGGAAATAGTCAAGAGCTCCCGTGAAACTTGGGAGTATGTGGGGGGAAAGGGAGTGAGGGAAGAGAACATGAGAGAATGGGATGCTCTAGTTAGGAGAAGGACAGAGAGGGAGAACAAGGAAGAAATATCTTGGTTGAGGGAGCCATTATAGGGCTGTGGAGAAACCTGGCACTAGGGAAATTCCCAGGAATCCACAAGGATGACCCCAGCTGAGACCCTAAGCACCAGTGGAGAGGGTGCCTGAACTGACCTTCCCCTGTAATCAGATTGATGACTACCTGAATTATCATCAGAGAACCTTCATCTAGTAACTGATGGAAGCAGATGCGAAGATCCACAGCTAAGCACTGGGCCGAGCTCCCCGAGTCCAGCTGAAGTGAGGGAGAAGCAATAACATGAGCAAAGGGGTCAGCACCAGTTTGGGGAAACCCACAGAAACAGCTGGCCTGAGCTAGCGGGAGCTCGCTGACTCTGGACTGACATCGGGAGAACCTGCGTAGGACCCTTTGTGGGTGACACTCGTGTGGCTTGGGAAGTCTGTGGGGCCACTGACTGTGGAACCAGGATTTATCCCTAGTCCCTGAACTGCTTTTGGGAGCCCATTCTCTTTGGGTGGATACCTTTCTCAGGGTTAGATATGGGGGCAGGGGTCTTGGTCTTGCCTCAAAGAAAGGTGCCATAGTCCCTTGACTCCCATGAGAGGCCTTACCCTCTCATGTAGTGGATGGGGGAGGGGGGTCGGGGGAAGGAGGGGTAGCAGGAGAAGGGGTGGGAGTGGGAACTGGGATTGGTATATAAAATGAGAAAAGATTGCTTCTAAAATAAAAAAAAAATTAAAAAAAAAACCCAAACCCAAGACTTACTAAGTAAAAAACCAGGAGAGGCCAGAGAGGGAAACCTGGAACATCCAATAACTGATTTAGGACACCTAGTTACCCACGTGAAAAGAAACACCCCCTCCATACACACATGCAAATCCCTACCTCACAACTTTCACTACAGCCAATTCCAGTTGAGTCAATGACTGGAAAACAAAGGGCAAAGCTTCAGAGGATTTAAGAGGAAAGACAAAAGGGATGAGTGCTTTTTAAAAAAAGAAATAAAAAGCACAATATAAGGGAGGCAGATATTTGATTAAATAATAGGAAATGAGACTCCAATAAGAGGAAATGAGGCTACAGAGTAGGCAGACAAGAAGCTCCAAGGGAATGAGCTGGCACAAGTCCAAAAGATGCCTGTGCCCAGCATGGGGCACAGTGAGGGTCCTCACATGGATAGGTTAATCTCAGGTGTCGGGTTGAGGTAGGAGGGATCACTGGGGTGGTCATTCCAGCCAGAGGACAGATGAGGTTCAAACCCTGGGAGGATGCCAGAGGCCAGTGAGGCTGGGGATGGAAGAGTAGGGACGGAGATGGCTCCAGCAAGTGGAACCAGGCCAGCACAACCAGGGAACAGAGAGCAGCATGTGGCTGTCAAGTGAAGAGAGGAGACAAGCAGGGGACATCACTTCTAGGACCAGGGCCAGGAGTTTTCACAGAACCTCAGAGGCAAAGGCTGAAAAATCTCACCACATCGCCTGGGTTCCGGTTCATACTGGGGTCTTGATCAGCTCTTTGACCTTGGGCAAATGACTTGGGCTCTCTGGCTTCAGCCTCTATTCTGTAAATAAAGCAACTTCCCACCTAGCTCATACAGGATGCTGCTCAATCAGTTCTTTTAAAGAAAGAATTAAATAGCATTTTAGTTAATTTACTGCATTGCATATATGTGTGTGTACACACACATGCCATGGCACTAATGCCAACCAGAAGACAACTTGTAGGACTCGGTTCTGTCTTTCCAGGGTATGGAGCTGAGTTCTTCACATGCTGGTAGGTCAGGAAGCGAGAATGGGACCAGAAGCAGAAAGTGGGTTATCACCCCAACTGCCCACCCTGTGATCCCCTTCTGCTGGCGAGGCCACAGTCCCAAAGATTCTATAACCCTGCAGACAATCAAAGATTCTGTAATCCTGCAAACAATGCCACCAGCTAGGGACCAAGTGTCCAAACGCAGGATCCCAGGGAGGACACTTTAAACTCACCCATCACAGGCAGGGAGTGTGGATTCCTAGTTAGAAGTTCAGAACACACAGATACATTTTTACCTGGCATTTAGCTGAAGGACTTCGTGAATTCTGACCTCCTTGGATACAGAAGATCCTAGAATACAATTTTTTTTTTCCTTTTCAGAAAAGTCACTTCTGATGCCACAGGCCATCTTTGCTACTGTGGTTGCCATGACCACCACTATTATTTTGAGAGGTAGTATGGATTTTCTGCTACCTCAGGACAGTCAGACATTCTCCATGAGCAGGCATGTCCTAGAGTCTTGAGTCTTAGGAGAACTGGGAAAGAAAGACAGAAGGAGGGAACAATGGCAGGGCCCATCTGGGAGTTACTGCCTCAGCCCGATGGTGATCATTATTCATAAACTATGTGTTCATTCTTTGGAGTTTATTGCTTGTTAAGAACTAAGTGCAACTTTCTTAATTGGAGGCAGGAGCTGGACTCCTAAAAAAGTGGGTGGAGAACATCTGAAAATCTGAACTTAAAATAAAACTGTAAACAGATTATTTTTGTAAGAATAAATCTTCTTATATTCACTGGGGGAATCTTTTTTTCTTTTTCCCCCCTCTTTTCCTTGAGCATGAGAAGTTTAAGGCCAGTGGTTCTATAGTCAGGGGTAAACGGAAGCCTTCCTGAGTTCGGCCAGTGTGTGTGTACATTGTTTATAGACCCATGTGTTTGCCTGATCTCCATCTTACTTCTTCCCAAAGAGCTCACGAGTAGGTACAATCAGCTCTTGTTCGAGTTAGATAGGCAAGGTACATTTGCTCCAAACCTCTTTTTCTTTACGGCATGAATCTCAGAACCTTAATATACAAAAGTATATATATGATATATACACATCATACATACATATACACACAACACACACACACACATGTACACACATATATATGTAACACAGAGAGAAGAGAGCAATAAACATTCAAAATTGTATGACATTGTTTTTCATTCATAGATTTTTCTCGGGGCCAGTGATAAAATGCTGCCTTTATTAGACACACATTTTCAAAAGAAATGCTCTCCTTAGGATATGTTTGTAATCACCAAACTGTAAGGAAAATCAAGCAAAGGAGAAGTGGAGTAGTTGGGGACTTGGGTAATGAGTCTATGAAGAGAGAGAGCTGCAGGAGAAAGCTTGCAGTGTTGCAAAGATCAACCTACTTGCTGTCTTCAGCTGGTGACTGCTCAGAAAGGCTGAAGCCACAGCCCAGGAGGTGTTCCTACCTCCTGTGTCTCTGTGCTAAGGGCCTGGGTCATCTTGTGAAGCTGCTTCCCAGGCTGCACAGACAGTGAGCCCTCTCCTCTGGCCCTGTTTTCCAGCCATCCCATCTCCTCCGGTAGAAAGGTAAACCTGGGCGTCATGGGGAAGTGATCTGACTCACAAAACAGCATGTGCGTGAAGTGGAGAGAAGCTGCTGCACATGTGAGGTGTCAGGAGAGGGAGAGGGACCCGGGGCTCTATCTCAGTTCCACACAAAAGGAAGCTGCCAGGGAATCGTTCCCAGATGGCAGGCTGGCCTGGAGGGTTCACGCAGGGTTAGAAGAAGATTGTTAGGTTTCTCTGAGAAGTAGATGTCAGCTTGCTTCTCATTTGCTAAAACCACAAAGCTAAGATTTTGAGAGACCCATTTAGCTGACCAATTCCAACTGACCATTCCACCAATGGCTCTCAGCTGATATCAGTGCTGTTTCCATGGCACAGCTGGTAAACTTGGGAGACAGTTTTGGTTGTCACAAGGGAGGCAATGCCAGGTCGCATCTAAGGGATGCTGTGCAATGTCTACAGCATACAAAGGCAGTCCCTGTATACTCATCCAGTCCCACAGCTGAGGAACCTGCTCTCTGCAAAGCACAGCATTCCCTCTTAAAATCTCACCTTTTCTTGGGAAAGTTGCTCTTGCTGCGTAGCCCAGGTTGGCCTGGAGCTCTCAGTCCTCCTGTCTCAGCCACCTGAGTGGTAGGATCACTCAGTGGTGTGAGATAGAAGAGTTCCCGCAATATGGTGAGTAGAGCAGATGGCTGCAGAGTTTGCAGTAGATACAGAGCATGCAGGTGCAGTCATAGGTCATGCTGAAATTGGAATGGTGCTACCTGGTCTTCCTGCAGTGATGGACATGCTCCACACCCATGCAGTCCAGTAAGTAGTTAGCCACATGTACCTGCTGAGAAGAGAACATACAGTACAGCCAGTTCCACTGAGGACGTGTGTGTGTGTGTGTGTGTGTGTGTGTGTGTGTGTGTGTGTGTGCGTGCGCGCACGCCTGTGTGTTTGCAGGTGCACACCCATGTGGAGGCCAGATATCAACCTTGGATATCATTTCTCAATCTCTGTCTCTACCTTCTTTTTGGAGACAGGGTCTCTTAACAGTTTGGAACTCATTAAATACAATGGGTTGGCTGGCCAGTGAGCCCCAGGGATCTGCCTGTCTCTGCTTTCCCAGAACGATTGAAATTATACTCATCCATCACCACATACAGATGTTGTTTATTTATTTACTTATTTTTATGGATTCTGGAGATTCAGGTCTTCATGCTTTTGTGATCGGCTAAGCTGCCTCCTCAGAGCACAAATAAAATAATTTCTCACTATGTACCCAAAGCTTGAGTTGGACTTGAGATTCTCCTGGCTAGGATTATGGCGTGCACCAACGCTCTTACCTCTTATTTTAATTGTTGAAGGGACTGAACTGTACAGACCAGGTTGAGAGGAAGGGCTGCTGACAGTGTGTGATGTCAGCGGAGGGAGGTTCATGTACAGACATAGGGGAGGGCACTGTGTGGGAAAGGTTGGTTCAAGGGCAGATAGGGTCATGATGGCAGAGGATGGGGGCAGTGAGTGAGATCACATCTCAGGCAGAGGAAGCAGTTTAGGCAGGCAGGAGAGAGCAAGGCATAGCTGCTCAGGAGAAAGTCAGGCCTCAGAATAAGAGAACTGGGTCTTGTGGCATATAATAGATGCATCATGCGATCCAGGCTGTGTCTGAGAGAGCTGGCTGACAGTATTTCATGCTTCGAGCCCAGGACTCTCAGACAGAATAGAGAGAAGAGGCTTGGAAGATAAAATCATGATCCTGCCTAGACAGATTCTCACAGAATCTCCTGGTAGGTGTGGGTCTGAGATCTATTCCTTTGTGACTTAGGCACAGTGCTGTCCACCACAACCCATGAGGGCACAGGTCTGCGTGTGGGCACAGAAGTTGTAGAATGTAACAAGGAAAGCTGGCAGACAGCTAAATACAACTTTTGACAATTTGACAATTCGCTGTAGGCGGCTCTGGTTTCTGGAACCCAGTTAACGAGATGACATGGGCAGGCTAATTGGCACCACAAACCTCCTTTTCTGGGCCCAGTTTTCCTGCACATAGCAGTCACGCATCAGACTTTTCCTAGAACTCTGCGAGCTGCGGTTGCAGCGGAACGGTGTCTGTAGCTCCGAGGTCTTCAGCTACAGTGGAAGGATAAACAAATCTCCATACATGAACACTGGAGGCTTGCGGTAGTATTTGCCACCGAGGAAGGAAAAATCAATCTTCTGATGTAAGGAACATGGGAGCAAAATTGGCTGAGCGGGATCTGAGGTTGTAGAGCAGTTAGGACAGGGCATGCCTAACATTTTTGAAAACCTGGGTTTGATTTCCAACATAAAATAAAAATGGGGGTAGTACATGCCTATAATCCCATCACCGGGGAGGTGGAGGAGCTTCAAAACCAGTCTTGGTTACATAGTGAGTTCCAGGTTATCCTGTTTCTGTGAGATATTGCCAGAGAGGGGCCAGAGACAGAGAGAGAGAGAGAGAGCGAGAGAGAGCGAGAGAGAGCGCAAGAGCAGTAATTTCTCCTAAGGACCACTCCATGAAAGAGTTAAAATGATGCAGTGTTAAAATGGTCCAGTGGCACACTCCTTCAATCCCACCATCCTCAATAGGCAGTCAAAGCTACATATAGTCACTCAAGGCTACGAAATGAGACTGCCTCAAAAACAAAATAATAAAATAAAATTGACAACAAAATGATGCTAGAAACAGAAGCTAAATAGCACTGTGGGTACCAGTGTGTAGGCAGTGTTATTTCAGATTCCAGTCACCTATCATTAACACAATGACTTCACAGCATAAAGGAAACATTAAATTTGTCTCCTCTGCTCCTCCAAGAGTTAAAATCTGCAGCAAGAACACCAGCTAGCAGCTAGAAGAACCCCAGGTAATAAGGCAGATGTGTTTCACCTCTGTCTGGTTTACTAAACCCTCCCCATCCAGCCATCCCTTTTTCTCCTTCAGGCACTTTGGATTAAATAAGATATGTTTTCAGACTACTTTGTCTCTTAATTTTTAAACCCTTGTTTATTTTAACTTGAATTTAATCCATATGTTTCTGATTCATTTACACTTAACTCATCAAAATCTTGTTTCATAAAAAGCTCTTTGATGTTCCAATTGCTTTTGGAGCTATTTTTAATACTTTCCTTTTTTTTTTTTAAGTAAAACTTCCCTACTTAGAAACAGAAAGTCACATTTCATTGCTATTTAACAACTTGGGGTCCACAAGGTTGTGCTTAGTTCATTATTTAAATGAAATAATGTATGTAAAATGGTTCATAAACTCTAAGGCAAGTACTGCCTGCTAGCGATTAGTGTTGTTATTGTTACCAGGACTATGCAGTCTACAGAAGGTTCTGGGTTCTTCTTCCCACAGTCAGCAGCAGTGGACTGCCTTATTGTTTTTTTCCAGTTTGTAATGCTGTTTTTTTATCCTATGACTTTCTCATTCTCAGTAACACTGTAGTACATATGTCTAATGGTGGAAAGGCAATGGAGAATGTCAATCATATAAAATGAATCTTTGTTAACCTAAGGATTAGTTAGGGATTAGGGATGATAGTGTGATAGGGTGGCCCTTAGTGGGGACTGGAGCCAGGTTAGCTCTCTCTCACTGAGGGTTGGGGTCTTCTCAGGGTGTTACTGGAATGAACTGATAGACTTTGGCAGAACAAAGATCCATTAAGAAAAGAGTTTTAAGGCTGAGGAAATGACTCCTCACCTGCTTGGTAAAACCATCTGCTTTGCAAACACAGGGCATCAGTTTGATCTCCAAAATCCACACACATGAAAACACACAGACACCAACATATGTGAACCCATGAGAACGAGGCTTCTGAGCAATAAGTGGGGTGGAAGGAATCAGTAACTCAGTGTACCCTGAGCCCTGTGGGGGAGCTACATAGAAAAAGTTGTAGTTTCAATGTTTTTCTCTTCCTTCCTTCCTTCCTTCCTTCCTTCCTTCATTCCTTCCTTCCTTTTTTCTTCCTTCCTTTCTTCCTTCCTTCCTTTTTTCTTCCTTCCTTTCTTCCTTCCTTTTTTCTTCCTTCCTTCCTTTTTTCTTCCTTCCTTCCTTCCTTCCTTTTTTCTTCCTTCCTTTCTTCCTTTCTTTTTTCCTTCCTTCCTTTCTTCCTTCCTTCCTTTTTTCTTTTTTTGGTAGACATACTGCTATGGCTTTGAGCCAAAGATCAGTGAGTTGGAAGCTCGATTATCAACATAGTATTTAGAAGTAGAATACTGGATGAGTTGGGCCAGGAAGCTGCTTAAGATACCCTAGTAGGAATTAATGTAATTATCAAAGGACCACATTATCTTCTGAGAGAACAAGTTGTTATAAAACAATGAGGCTGGTTGTGTCCAGGCCTTTGGCTTCTTATTATGCTGGAAGGTCTCTCTCCTGCTGGCATGTGATTCTACCATGTGATGTTCTCCTTTATGAGGTCCTCATGAAGTCTGGGTGATATCAAAATCACGTTCTTATAACTCTGGTAAAATTCTTCAAAAATACTTCGCCTCTGGTATTTTGTTATAGCAACACAAAGTGAACTAAGATAGACACACAATGTGGTTTAGGATCAGATGGCAAAACTTGAAGCAGAGCAGCAGCCTTTTCCTTATGGGCAGAATCTAGTCTTTCCCTAGCTTGTGGGAGTCCTTAACCATGGCTGTGCTGGTACATGTGTGGCTGGCACAGTGGGAGAATGGTGGTCAGGAACCTGCCAACTGCAGGAGAAAGCAAACAAGTTTTGGCAAAACACAGCTGTTATCTGCAGCAACACCATACTATTAGGGGTTCTCTTAGGATTTCTATTGCTGTAAAGAGACACCATGACTGTGGCAACTCTTATAAGGAAAACATTTAATTGGGGTGGCTCACAATTTCAGAGGTTCAGTCCATTATCATCATGGCAAGGAGCATGGTGGCAACAGAAATTCAGTGGTATCCTGAGCATAGGAAACCTCAAAGCCCATCCCCACAGTGACATACTTCCTCCAACAAGGCCATTCTCACTCCAACAAAGCTACACTTCCTAAGAGTGCCACTCTCTAGGAGATTATGGGGGCCAAATACACTCAAACTATCACAGGGCTGATGAAACACACAACATATACAAGCATGGGTCCCTAGAAAGACTTTCGAGTGTCAGGTGTGTGGGGGTTACAGGGAGGTCATCTCCATGTGTCTTCATGACCTCACCCAAAGCTGGAATCCAGTGAGGCCTGGGGGCCATTCAGGATACACAGCATATAGCAAAATGGTTGATTTGTTGCGTTATCTTGACAATTGTGCAAAAGGTCTTGACCATGCCATCAAAAGTGAACAGGCAGCCCTTGTCTCCGGGAAGCTGACCCTGATGTGAGCGTGGAATATACACCTCTAGCTTTCCACACTGTCCTGGTGGCACACCAGGCTGCCTTGAGGAATTTGGAAGCAAACAGGAAAACTCTGGGTCATACAATGGAGGGACCAGGCTTTGCCCTTTCACATCAGTCTTTGTGGGTGAATGGCTCCAAGCCTTCTGATTCTTGCCTTATGGAACAATTGGCCCCTTCAGTTAACTTGCCAGCAGCAATCGGTTGCTCCTCCTAGCCATAAATTACAACTATTCTTTTTTTGAGGGGGAAGAAATTAAAGTAACAAAGGGAAGGGGATATAAAGAAGGGAACTGTCGGAACTGTAAAGGGTTGAGTAATTAGCTGGGCCTTTGGTTTAGGGTTGACTGACTTTCAGTTTGAATTTTGATTTGGAGTATAATTGGAACAAAGAGACCCCACTTTAATCTACCTTTCCAGCTGGGATTGTGATTAGATGGTGACAATGATTGGGGGGTGAGCCTTGTTACAGGGATTTTCATTATGACTCGGCAACTTCATTGTTGTTTTATTACTTTAGAACTCTGGTTTTGGGTTGGTGATATCCTCTAATTATTATCGGTTGGATCTCAAAATGTCCCTTCTAGGCTCATGACATATCTGAACACTAGGTCCCTAACTGAGGGGACTTACAGTACATGTGGCCAAGCTGTCAAACACACACCAACAGGAGTGGGCTTCACTATAGGCCAGCCTTGGTGAAGATCTATCTGCCTCTGCTTCATGGCTCCTGCTGCATTGTAATCAACTGTCTCATGCTATGGCCACCACTGATCAAGCCATGATGAACTATATCCTTTCAACAGTGAGCTGAAACACATCTCTTTTCCTTTAAGTTGCCATAAGAAAGAAGAAATGAGAGAGAGAGAGAGATCATATATATCCACTGAATTGGCTCATTATGGACATTGCCACAAAGCCACCACCTTGTTCATACATAATGGAAAAGCTGCTGGAGGCCATTCATTCCATAGGGTCTTGTTTGAAAATACAGGGGAAATTTCCCAGGTGACTGATGGTTTTAGGTATAACAATAGTTTTTCATTTATTCTCAAGGCACCTGGAAGAACTGGCTGGCTCTCAATTATTCTGAGAAATGAAGGACTTACAATGAAAGAAGAAAGACAGGATTCCAAAGTCTACAAGACAAGGCCATCTGCTTCTACAGAGAAAACACTGAGTATTTGCTAGCATGAGGAGGCTGGCTGGGCTACCCCCACCAAGATCAGATTTATGTATTTTCTCTGGAACTGAGATTTTTGTACACCAGGCACAATACTGTGGGGGTATTTACAGAGTAAGCACTTTTTTTTCCTAAAGCAAACATCTGCACTCTCTGGCTAGCTAAACCCCTCATCTCCAGATGCAATAGATAGAACCTTCTTGTTAAGCAGGTGCATCCTAGCTGGAAGGAAACCTTTCTTTGGGCCCCACTGCCAGAGTGTTTGGAAAGTTTCTCCTTCCAGAGATGTAACCTCATGACTTCTGAAAGCAGTTGAAGGGGTGATTCGTTTATTTTTCCCCTTGATTAAAACATAAATCAAAAAGGGCTTGGCTATTGCAACTGGAGGGAAGGACTGGTGGCTTCAGGAGGAAGCTGAAGATAGTGTCAGAACCATTACAAAGGCACTTTATCTTCATTTTCTTTTTCTTGTTTTCAGTTTCCCTCCTTTCCTGAAAGTGTGGGAGGGGGAGGGTGGTGGCTGTGGTGGCTGTGGAGACTATAGTCAGGAGAAGGGATTAGAAAGGGAAACAAACAAACAAAAACAAACAAAAAAAAAACCCCAAAATATTGAAACTGATTTACCACATAGAATGTCAATGGTTTGTGTGTGTGTGTGTGCGCGCACGTGCACTGTGTATGTGGTTATGTGTGTTTGGGTGTATACATGCCACTGAGAGTCAACGTTTTTACTTCTACCTTGTTTGAAGTGGAATCTCTTTGCTGTTTTTCCCCTGTGGATGCTAGACTACCTGGCCAGTGAATTTCCCAAGATTCTCTTGTCTCTACCTCCTATCTCTGCAGGAGTGCTGGGATTACAGATGCTCATGGGTTTTACATGGGTTGTGGGGATCTGAACTCAGGTCTTCATGCTTCTGTGACCAGCACCTTACCCACTGAGCTATCTCTTCAGACCCTCGAGGGTTATTTTTGTTGTAGGTTCCATAGGTGCAATTACAAAGTCACAAGAACTTTCTGAAGATGAGATTTTAAAAAACCATGCAGAGGTGGAATGAGAGAGTCAGAGACATCCGTATATTTACTCAATCAGTATATATCAAATGCCACTTGGTGTTGGGGTTTAGGTTATTGCAGGTATGAAGACAAACAGCCCCTCTTGTAAGAGACCAAAAAGTGAATCCTTGATAGCTAACCTCAAGACTGTCACAGCTCTAACTCTTAGATATTGTTGGATAGTGAGTAAAATGTAAGTGTTATATGGGAAAAGCTGCCATGTTGCTGTGATGTTAAAAATGCTTGCTTAAATTATGGGAGTCTACCATGGAAGACCTCACCCTCCCTGGAGAGCAGAAAGGGATTGGGTGGGGGCTGGTGGGGGGAACTGATTGATTTGTAAAACAAGCTTGTTTCAAATTTAAATAAAAATTATATATATATATATATGTACACACACACACACACATATATATATGTGTATATATATATGTGTGTACACACACACACACACACACACACATGGCAACTAAGTAATAAGAAGTTGAGTTTCTGTCTGTTAAGGGATCATATGAAAGTGTTTAGCCTTCCTCAGGGCCTCAGTTTTCCTGTAAGTAGAAGAAATGGGAAGGGCTTTTGATTGACTTCCAATTGCATAATTTTGCAAGTTGTTAGTGGTTTGTATCCAGAGAATTTGTGATGGGCGAATGAGGTGCTTGGTGTGAGGGCTACTCTGGAGGAGATAGAGATTAGAATATAGGCCGGAGGCAGGGAGCAGGCACTAGGGTTAGTGGTACCTACTTGACGTCCAGCTTTCTGACCTTGGATCGTGGCTTACTGTCTACCTGGTTCATAACAATGGAAATGTATTTCTTACAGTCTGGAGGCTGACAGTCTTGACTACATTCCTGTGTGTGGTGGGGCATCTTCCTGGATGGAGATATCAACTTTTGCTGTCTCCCTGTGGCATAAAGAGGACAAGAGAGTTTTCTGTGTGGGCCTCTGGGTCATGGAACTTATCCATTGATGACTTAATCATGGTTCCACTCTCTAAACTAAAACCATCATTTGGAAATTAGGATCTTAACATCTGAATTTGGGGATTACATAAATATTCAGCACATACGCTTTCCACAGGGTTGCTGTGAGGAGCATTGAGCTAGCCCACCTGATTCGGCCCAGCACATCAAGTCTGCTACAGCAGATGCTCAGCATGGGTCATTAGGAGAAAATGTGTTTTATGGCAACACTAAAACATTACTGGCCTTTCACTCCTGTTCTCCGGGAATGTTTGCTGGGGCCTCGGGGCATATGGCACTGTAAGAGACTGAAGGCAGAAGCAGCTGTAGAGTCCACCTGCCTTCTATGAAGCCACCCAGGTAGCATTTCCCAAAAATGTGAAACAACACCACTCTTTTCTTTTTGGTTGTTTTAGAAAATATTTTTAAATACTGCAGCCTCTTCAAATTGTTCCCATTTTTTCATGGTCATATCGCCACTCCTCTGGTCTCTTGTATCCTTCTCAAATGTTTCTTATGACATCTCTGGGACTACCAACATAACCCATTCTTCAAGGTCCTTTACTAGGTCACATTTGCTGAATCCCTTTTCCATTCCCTTAACACATCCGTATGTTCCAGAGTTTAGCACATAGATGATATTGAGGCTATCACCTCAGTCCAGTTTAATTGTGAGTTATTTATTAATTGGATTCTTGATATGTACAGGAAACAAAGCACAGCTGTTAAACTCTGTAAAGGTAGATATTGTCTTGTCTTAACTGTGGGTACATCTTTTTTCTTTTTTTATGTATCTGCCAACAACTTTCCTCACAAACCTACATTCCAGGCTTTGCTATATCTTTCCATCAACTGCTTCTTTGCCTCTCCTACCTACTTCAAGAATATACATGCTCTTTTCTCAACTTCTCTGCTGAGCCTGGCTCAGAACTATATTCACAAAATTACCATGATTTCAGTTATTTTCAGTCTCTCTCTCTCCTCCACCAGGCCCTTAAGCCATCATTCCCCAGATGATAGTTCTTAAGATACTTGTTCTGAGAAATTGTATCATACCAAAACACAGAGCTTATGTGGCCAAAACATTTTAAGAAACTTTTATCCTCCCTTGTGGAGACTCACAGTATGCATTGGCAGACTATAGGTTCTGAGAAGTCCAGCAGAGGCAAGAGGGTGTGGTAATTGGACACAGCATTCTTCAAAATGACTTGCTCGTGGAATCCTTTTTCTGATTACAATCACATTGTGAGAAATATGGCTTTTGATGCCTTGAGGCCACAATCAAATGGTGTCTGTTTTTGCATAGTTTATTGCTGTTCTTTTCCTGGCTTATGTAGGTGCTTCTCACACACACTCACTCACACACACACACACACACACACACACACGCACATACACTTGCACGCACACACTCGCACGCACATTGACTGGGTGCATCAAATACGAAAATGATGAGACCAAATCTCTTTCCTGACATTGCTCTTCACTGAATCATAGGTGCCTAAAAACTTATTTATAGTACTCGGTAAGTTAAAAGTAACTCAGGCCAGGATTGTGAATAGGAAAGAAAAATTCAGCCCAAAGGCTGAGAACCAAACTGATATTTAAACAGACACAGACAGGTCATTCAAGCTCCCCTTGGATTTTGTGGACTGCCCTTTCTCTGAGAGGGAAAAAGAAAATCAAATCTGTAGCCACAAAGCCAAACAGAAAGAAACAGCTGTCTTTGGATAAAGAATGAAAATTGTTATAGAAAAGATCAAGAGACAATTAAGACTCCAAGTCAGGTCTCTATTGTGCCCTGAGCAGCCACAGAGAAACCCACTACTCATATCCAATTGTGTCTGTGAACTGCAGGCAGTCACTTTGAGGCAGTGAACCTGTAGCTTGTGGCCAAAGGTTGTGCATGAATTTTCCAATTGCAACCACCATCATTTATCAGAAAGGAAGGCTCTCTTGACACGGAAAGCAGTATCAGAAAGGAAGATTGTCTTAACACAGAAAGCAGTAATGGCTTCCCTCAGGGATGGTGCCAGAGGCCAGGGCAGTCATAGGTAGATGAGCCATTCCCACAGCTGCTCTGTGGCCTCGCTGAGTCCCTTGCTATTTAAATCTGGGAGCTGTTTCAACCAAATTCATGAGAAATTAACAAGCAATCTTTCTTGTGTGTTCTGCTAAAGTCCCTAAAGAGAGGGCCTGCTATGGTTCAGTAGGAGAGATTATAGATTTAGGTGGGGCTACCTGCTTTGTCATTGTGGATGATAGGAAAGGTAACTTATGAACTAGTGTGTTTAGTTGACACATTTGAATATGCCTTTGTTGGTCTGGGCATGTAGCTCAGTTGGTAGAGAATTGGCTTAGGAGACACAAAGCTCTGGGTTTGATGTCCAACATTGCATAAACCAAGCATGACGGCTCTTACTTGAAAACCCAGGCTTTGGGAGAGGAATTTAGGAGAGTGAGTTCAAAGTCAGCAAGAGATACTGCCTCAAAACAGCCAAAAACAAATTTAAAAAAATTTAGTTTGGGGCTAGCCTAACTATCTTATACAGAATTATAAGCCCTAAAGATAATATTGATAAAGAGCACATAGGTATGAATAATGTCATCTTGACACAAACTAGAGTTCCCTGGGAAGAGAAAGGCTTCACTGAGGAATCACTACCATCAGCTTGGCCTGTAGGCAAGAATGTGGGGGCATTTTCTTGATTAATGATTGATGTAGGAGGGCCTAACCCATTGTGGGTCATTGCTGCCACTGAACAGTTGGGCTGTGTAAGAAAAGTAGCTGAAAATGTGAGGAGGAGGAGGAAACCAGCATTGCTTCTCTATGACCACTGTTTCAGTTCCTGCCTCCAGATTCCCGATTTGATTTTTTTTCTTATCTTCTCCTAATGATGGTCAACTGTAAGCCAAATAATTCCTTTCCACCTCAAGTTGGTCTTGGTCAGTGTTTTATCACAGCAACAGAATATTCACTAGAACACAATATAGTAAGATAGAAATTAATACAAAGGACATGCATATAATAATCTTTAGTGAACAATAGCAAGAAAATGAAAGGAGCTTGTCTTAGTTAGGGTTTCTATTGTCATGAAGAGACACCATGAGTACAGCAACTCTTACAAAGAGACATTTAATTGGGGCTAGCTTACAGTTGGGGAAGTATGGAAGCATGCAGACAGACATGGTGCTGGAGAAGTAGCTGAGAGTTCTACATCCAGATTGGCAGGCAGCAGGAAGACAGAGAAAAACACTGGACCTGGCTTGAGCTTCTGAAACCTCAAAGCCTGCCCCCTGTGACACACTTCCTCCAACAAAGCCATACCTACTCCAACAAGGCTACAACTGGTAAACCATCATCATAGTGCTATTAACCCTTACTCTGGTGTCCTTCTTTGCCATTCCCTTTTATCTAAAATTGTGTCCCTTATTTGTGAAGTGGCCCATTATGGTTTACTATCTTAAAGAAGAGATGACTACATGAAAAGAAAATTAAATGCATGCATGGTGTGGGGACTTCTTAATTTTGAGTTTTCCAAATTGGACAATGGAGGAAGAGAAAGAAGATTCATGGAGCATGAATAATATAAACCCAGAGAAAGATATTGGGGTTCAAGCTGAAGATCAGAGAAGCGAAGAAGCCAAGCCACCAGAGAGCTCTTACCTCTACCAAGGCTGGAGAGATCCTGCCCTCAATGTGGCTGGAGACTAATTGCCTAGACTGAATGTTGAATGCTGAATGCCAGCTCTGAGACCCTGCTCCTGTCTTACATACCTCTCTAGTGCTGGGATTAAACTGGTGAGCTCTGTTTCTCTTTTAGACTGATTCACTCTCATGTAGCCCTGGGTGGCCTTGAATTCACAGAGATCCATCTGCCTCTATCTTCTGAGTTCTGAGTTCTGGGATTAAAAGTGTGTGCCATAACTACCTGGCCTCTATGGCTGTGTCTAGCTTTGCATTCTGATCTCTAAGCAAGCTTTATTAGATCATAAACAGTATATCACCATAGAATCATGCTGCAGACATGCCCCAAACCTGAAAAGTGGCCAGGTCATGTACAGTACACACTGGATTTCAGTCTTAGTTTAAAAAAAAAAAAAGATCTGGGATCACCTAGAAGGCATGCCTCCAGGCACATTTGTGAGGGATACTTTTTATAGTGTATATTTATTCTATATATCATATTATTGTGTTTATTTATACATTTTATGCTATATGTTTATATTATAGTGGCTGGCGGTGCCTCTGAGGGGAGAGCAGCGCCATTCCTGGGCTTGTGTCTTGTACTGGATTAAAAGGAAGAATTTAGCTGGACACACACATAAACTGTTCTTTTATTTTGACTAAATGCAGTAGGGTCATCTGCCCCATGTTCATGCCACCGTGTCTCCCCCACCATTATGGACTGGATCCTGGGACTGTGAGCCAAAATAAACCTCTTCTCTCCTAAATTTCTTTTTGTCAAGGTATTTTGTTTTCAGGAAAAAGTGAGTGAGGGAGGCAGACAGATGGATGCAGAGGAGGACCTTTGAATTCTGGGGTATGAGCTGACTACAGCCTTTGTTCTGCTGTGTGGCACAGGATCTGAACTTCTAGGTTCTATGCTAATGCCTGGCCAGAGAGGGTCCCGAGTGGGCTCCCTTCATCACATCCCTCAAGGCAACTATGGGAGATGAAGCTCTTAGCAAAGGGATATTCCCCTGCTAATGATGCTACCCCCCAGCTGCAGAGATCAGGAGCAGGGGCCTGGTCAGGAGCCCTGGGCTGAACTTCCCCAGAAGTGCAGGCACAGAGCATCCAGAGGGGGAGCAGTACTCCCTACACCAGGCTCTGGAGTCTGAGGCAGGAAGATGACAAACTCAAGGTCTACCCTCCCCTAGCAACTTATGCCACCTTGTATCGAAATAAAGGTTTGTTGTTGTTGTTGCTTTGTTTTGCTTTTGTTATAGCTTGGTGGTAGAGTGCTTCATGTATGAAGTACTAGCCTTAATTACCAGTACTTTAAAAATAGATAAATAAAAAATTAAGGACTAGATTTAGGGCTGGAAGACGGCTCAGTCAGCATAGTGCTTGCTGTACAAGTATGAACACCCAGGTGTGGCTCCAGCACTCATGTAAAAGCTGTTTATGATGATGTGCCTATAACCCCAGTTTTGAGGAGGCAGAGGCCAGAGGGGCTGAGGGCCAGCCAGCCTAACCAGGTTCAATGAGTGATTGCCTAAAACTCTTAGGTGGAGATGTAATTGAGGAAGTCACCCCTGGCCTCTGTACTTACATGTACACATATGTCCCCCTCAACATACACACAAAGTTTATCTTTCATTATAATGATACCTAATGCACATCAAATGAACCCCACAGCGTGACAGGATGTGTAAGAAGAAATCAAAGACATCTGATGATAAATATATATGACCTTCTCATAAAGAAAGAGATTTATATGGTTTGGACTCAATATGGGATTTGGTCATGCTGGTGAGAAATATTTACACATTCCAGTGGTTCTATGATGCAAAGTCCAGGTGGGTAAGAAATGGACTGTGACGAATCTGGAATGATGATGCCGATGCCATAAATATCTCATTAGCAGATTGCCCCCACTTACAAAGAAGAAATCTTTTATTGACTTTATTCATGTGGACACCACATTTTCAAGAGAATTGTGCAAACATTTAGATTTGTTTAATTCAAGGCAAAAACAATCGGGACAAAAGAAAGTTGCCAGTAACACATGAGGTTGTTTTGTGTATCACTTAAAATACGCCCAGGCAACGGGTTGTTTTCCTTCTTCCGTTTTAATTTGCTTAACTGATGAGCTAAATCAAGTCCAGTTATTGTGCTTAGCCTTCCTAGTTTGGAAAGCATCAAAGAAGAACTTGAGAAACTCAAAATTAAGATCAACAAAAGGTTTGTCTCCTACACCTGTGTAAAAAAAATTACCCAATGATTTGTCAGATCAAAAGCAGTGGAGAGTGTTTCTGTGTGTCCCAGACTCTCTTGCTCACTTCAGCACTTTCTTGTTGCTGGTTTGGGGCTCCTCTGCCCTCTGCACTGTGTTTATCTCCACCATGTGATAGACAGTGTTTCTGGTCCTTCTACACTTCCAAAACGAATGAATTTTTCTAAGGCATCTGCCAGGATCCAGTGATGCCCAAAGCTTCCCGCCTCCAGGAAGCTTGCCATGAGTACAGAGTCATCAACTGGGCTAACAGAGATATCAGCTTGATGGTTTGAAGCTGGTTTCTTTGGCAGTTTTTGTTCAAATGAATGTTTATAGCTAGTCATGGACACATCAACTAATGTCTTGCACCACCAAAGCAAGTTGTTTGGCCTTTAGAAACACATTCATTTCACCCTCATGATATCCTAACTGGCTCTACTTCAGAGAGCCAGGTACCCAGCTCCAGTGTCACTGAACATGCCAGGACTATTTCCCCCTCCCTTCTTTTCCCCTTGAAATGACTATATATTTGATGTCTCATTTCTTCTTGGCCCAGAAGCTCTGCATTTCTTGGTGGTAACTTTCCTCTTCCAGCCTGATAACTCTTTTGCCACACTGAGAGAAAAATCAATAAATCAGTGTTTACCAAGGAATTGAAGTGGTCAATAGGATCTGCATCTAAAGTCTATCACCATGCAAGCCCACTTCTTCAACAAAAGACCATTTGGATGCTGGAGATGAGCCTTTCTTCTTCCCTCCCTCCTCTCCTTCCCTCCTTTCCTGATGCCTCTCCCCTCCCTCCCTCCCTCCTTCCATCCTTTCTTCCCTCCCTCCCTTTCTCCCTTCCCTGCCTTCTTCCTTTTTTTCCTTTTCTCTTTCCTTCCTTCCTTTATTCCTCCTTTCCTTCTCTTCCTTCCTTCCTTCCTTTCTTTCCTTCCTTCCTCGACAGAATCTCATTTATCCCAATCTGGCTTTGAACTTGTAGCTGAAGGCAACCTTGAAATTCTGATCCTCCCAACTTTAACTATGTAAAAATGTGTTGCTTTTGTTTATGCTGCATTTGTTTAACTATGTAAAGATGTGTTGCTTTGTCTGACTAAGGCACCTGATTGGTCTAATGAAAAGCTGAATGGTCAATAGCTAGGCATTAGAGGGATAAGCAGGCAGAGAGAATAAGTAGGAGGAGGAATCTAGGCTTGAGAATAGAAAGAGAGGGAGATGCCTGGGGCCAGCCAGACATGGAGGAAGCAGGAAAGTAGGACATACAGGAAATGTAAAAAGCCTGAGGCAAAACATAGATGAATAAAAACAGGTTATATTAAGTTATAAGAGCGAGTGAGACAAGCATGTGCATTCTTGAATAATATTAAGTCTCTGGGTCACAATTTGGGGGCTGGTGGTCCAAAAAAGCCTTTTACACCTATATGCATCCAGGTAACTCTAAAAGGACTCCATAAGTTTATATAAGGTGAAGGTTGGGAAGGAATATGCTGGCGGCATCAGGCTGGGCTTGGGAGAGGGGAATAGGGGGTTGATATAATCAGGATATATTATTACATGTGAGGAATTATAAAGGATGCATAAAGTATATCCTTAAACAAAAGCTGGGACTGGAAGAGCCAAGTTGGGTCATGGGATGGAGAAGGGTTTGGAAGGAGTCTGTTTAATGAGCAGGGAGTGCCTCACCAGCCTGGCTGCTTCTCTCTGGTACCTGTTCATGTGAAAGAGACACAAAAGACGTAAAGATTTACTAATAAAATAACCATGACAGGCTGCTGAGGAAATGCATAGATGCTCCAAGGACTTTTCTAGTATCTTCAAATCAGGCAATTACTGGTTCTGCTTGCCTGTGTTTTTCCATGTTCCGTTGTTAGCCAAAATGAGAGCCAAAACAAGCAGACTTGTTAAGGACTGGGGAACATTCTGGCTACCATATCTCAGGTGTAAAAATCCTTGTTCCTGGAAAATTCTAGGGAAGTCATTTGTGATTCACTGTGGCCTTGGAGAAGTATCTATGTATCTATGGCAGTGTCCACCATCTCTATCATCTCAGCTTTGTAGTCACCAACCCACCCTTGAGTTACAATCTGCTATAACTGTCTCACATTCCAGATGTGTTTACAAAAACAAGCTCAGAGCAAAAAGAACAAAAATGGTACAAATCTGCATTTGGATGAATTGCAACAGGATGAACTGGGGAGATGGTTCAAAGAGACAAATCAGGAAAGCACTGGAAGCTATAGGATGGAGGTAGAAGGAAATCCAAGTGAAGGGCATCTGAGAACAGGAAGGTATTTCATGGAAGGCGTGGTTAACAGGGAAGTCCTAGTGAAGCCAAGAAGGAAAAGGTAAAGAATATAGGGATGCTGGGACAGGCCACGGCAACACAGCAGCCATTAGAGATTGTCACGAGTAGACAAGGCAGACTGACGGTCATGAGAGCCAGACTGCAGGTGCCTGAAGAACCCAAGCCTCTTCTCTCTGGCACAGGATGAAGGGCTGCTGCTATGAGATGATGGGGACTTATGGATCACAGGTGTCAGGTAAAACTGACTATGAATGACACAGAACCCTCCCTGTCCCAGCTTACTCTTGTGTTGTCTTTGGCGTGCTAGGAATGGCACAAGTACAAAGGCTGCATCAATGTAACAGCCCTCAACTATTTTCTGACTACCACAGAGACAGTTGGGCCAAAGTCAACTAAGAGATTACATGTATGGGTGTGATAGCTAACTACCCACTGTTTGCTGTTTGCACAAAGAGATAGTAATGATGAACTCTGCTAATTAGGCCCTGTTTATATTTCCATTATCACAGCTAATTACCTGTTTAATCCAATGATATGCTTTTAAAAATATCACTAGGATTCTTCTTGCTTAGCCTATTTTAAGCATCTGAACAATGCCTTCTTTATCTAACTAGGTGTCCTTGCCAGCTGAGGCTTCTTTTACATGAAGAAAGCAAAGGTATACGCGCAGAACATCGTATGCAAATTACAGAAGCTGTGCACTGCCATTGTTCTTCCAGGAGAAATATGGCCCTTGGCTCGGCAAGTTCAGAGGCAGTAGGCATGAATTATAAAGACGATTTAACATATCCATTCTCATTCCAGAAGTGGATAGAAGTTTCTTGGGAGACCAACTGGATGTCATCAACAACTGCATTTCTGTGATCCCACTACAATTTTTCAGATGTAGTCACTATGATGACAAAATTTCTATAAATTATGTTGTTCAGGAACATGTAGTTTTGGTTTCTAAGTCCTAGGTTTCTAAAAGGGTGATGGGGGGGGGTTTGTAAGATCATGTGACAATATTTGCATTTTATAAATGGGAGAGATCCAAGACTTGATTGGGAATAGTGGATCTGCATAGAGGCGCTACCTGCAGAAATAGCAAAGTGAAAGCTGAAATTCTAATGTCATGCTTGTCCCAGTGACTTCCACCAACCTGGCCATGCCAAGGAGACACAGTCGGAGCTCACAAAGACCGTGTAGAAGCTAGCTTCACTCTGGCCCATTTGTCTTGTCTAGAGAATGGGGATGGCAGTAGTCGCCATAGCACTTGTTTTGATGATTGAATGAGAAATGGCATAAGATGGTTCCCAACGGGCGTCAGCTGCTCATCACAACACAGACCCAGAGAAAACATTTAGAATCCCTGTAAACTGAAAATGGATCACCTCTCATGTTAAGCTGACATGTTAGCATTTCACACCTTGATGCTTCTGGGCATACCTGGGTGGGATTATTTAAATAAGTTAATGGAAGTGGATGGAACCATCTTAATTATGGGAGGTACCATTCCATGGCCTGGGGTCCCAGACTGAGTCGAAGGAAGAAAATGAGCTGAGTGTCACACTCATCACTCTCTGCTTCCTGACTGTGGATGCAATGTGACCAGCCACTTCAAGTTCCTGCTGCCATGACTGACTGCACCCTACAACTGGGAGCCAAAGGAAGTCACTTTTGTCAGGTTATTTTATCACGGCGGCAGGAAAAGCAGCTAGTGCACTGGTGTCCACGAAAGAGTGGCAGAAAGTAAAGTGTTTAGTGTGGCAAGTCACCAGTTTTTTGAGGTTATTTTTGGAGGCATAAGATAGCTTATCTTGACTAGGACAGTGAACGGAGCAGGGAACTAACAATGTAGTGATGTTACAGATGAAAAATTGCTAGACTCCAAGAGCTGAGCAACTCTCCCAAAGCCACACAGGCAGAGAGGTGCAACCCAGGCTGGAATCTAGATATTTTAAAAAGTGATGTCTTTATTGTGCTTCACACTCTTCCATCTATGTGGGATTGCTAGTTGCAATGCCAGCATATTATATATTTCTTGTTTCTAAAATTTCTTCTTATAAGCGATTGGCTTTTGCAGGAAGGGGCTGCTGTGCACATGTGTAGGACAAAGAACTTTGGAGAGGGCCACCACAGGTAGCAGCTCTGCTTCTTTTGCTGACTGAGCAGAGTTCCACATTCTTTGATATTTTTCTGTCTCTCTTTGGTTGGTGACGTCCAGTGTCTGGCCTTAGGGTCTGGACCAGAAACCTTCCCCTAAGCTGTCCCAGACTGTCAGGTCTTTAGCTTATGAATCAATCTACCATCCTACCTTTAAAACTCTCTCATTTCTGACTTTACCAGGTCCCACAAACAGGACATTCTTATAAAACAGAAATTCTATGTAAATTATTCAAAAGGTAAAACGGTTTGCATTGAGTAGATAAGATTTTAATGATCCACCATATTAGAAACTAGACTCAGAAATAAGTTAGAAGAAAAAAATCTGCAGGCTTACAGAAAAGTCCAAATAAGTTTTCTATCAATGAAAAACATCACAAAGCTTTAAAGATGCTATGGATAGATTAAATAACAGGTGAGACATAGATGAAGAGAAAATCAGTAATTTAGAAAGCAGAATTGAGGATGTTATCCAGAGTGGAGAATGGCATGCCCCCACTTTCAGGTTCCAGGAGGCTAGTGTAGAAGGAATGTGGGAAAGAGGAGAGCTGAAGTGACAATGGCTGCCAGATCTTGTGACAGATGTCAACCTTCACTTTAGAGTGGTTGGCATAGTTTATGGTTAGAACAGGACACAAATACACAAAGATAAAACACTTTTTTAAAAAAATAAATTCTGCCTTGTTGAGGTTATCTATTATTAATATAGTCACGAGTAAACTTTGGAAGCCCAGATGAAATTATGTATGCAACAGAGGTATGTGGCTACACAAAGGCCTGGCAATCACAAGACTGAGGAGAGCTCCTACCTGTGAGGGATGATGCTACCCTTCTCATACAGGTTATGTATGGTACACGTGTAAAAATTTATCCCCAAACCTCTGAATCCACTTAGTTGAACCTAGAAGTCTGGATTTCTTTGTAAACACCAGCCCAGGGGAGTCACTACAACATCACAGATTTGTAAGAAACTTGGTTCCAGCCACTTGTATTAGTATTCTAAGCTTTGAACCTTGGCACTTGAGGAAGAAAACATTGGCTTCAGTATACTGGGTCTGCCTACATTCAGTCCCTGAGAGGGTACTGTGTATCTTCCTACTGCCAAACCGCTTCCTAAGATAAACTTCAGTGCCAGGAAATACTTTTACAGTCCACTGTTTAGTAGCTTTAACTTCTGAACCAAAAGTAAAATGAGAGAAAATGCACAGTATTTGAAAAAAAAAGGTGTGACTTATAAAAACATGTATTATACATGTTCTTGAGATGGCATTAACATATGTAATAACAATTAATTTTGAGACAGGGTCTCACTCTGTAGTCCAAGTTGATCTGGAACTCTTGTAGCCCAGACTGGCCTTGAACTTGTGGCAAACTTCCTGCCTCAGCCTCCTGAGTGCTGGAATTATAGGCATGAACTACTGTGCTTGGTTTAAAAAAATGCATTAGAAAAATCCATCTGTAGGTGCTTGGTCAATGTTAGTAGTAACATGTAATTTGCTAGTCAGTTATTAGTATTATTCATAATAATTACTGTCACTATTTATTCTACCCTGAACTATAATATAGAGAACACAATGGACTTCTCTTAGAACTTTGTTGTGACAGTTATTAAATTAGACAATTTACAGGTTTAGTGCTCATGATGTGCCTGCATGATTCCGAGTACTTATTAATTCACTTATCTTTTTAAAATTTTTTTCTGTTTGAAGGAATGGGACAAATTACAGAACTAAAGCAGATGTTTGGTGTGACTCACAAAAGGTCACGGCAGCCCTGACATGCATGCATGTCATCAGTGATGTCATTCCATGTCTTTGGGGAAGTCAGCTTCGATCTCACTATTACTGAGTCCCAGGATGTGCCTGTCAAAGAGATATTCCATGTCAGATTCAGGAGCTCCTATCTTGTGCAAGTTGGCCACTGGTCACCCAGTTCTTTGATGGATGTCACCTGCTAATTGGCTAACAAGTCTCAGTGAAGTCATATAAGTGGGGTCATTTTTGTCAGTGACCAGTTTGTACAGTTCTGATTGTGACTGATGCACACATTTTTCCAAGTGCAGCACACATTCCCTTTTGTTCAGCCCACTCTCCCAGTCATCATGGTCTGGGTTCTTGATGCCCTGTGGGAAGATTAGCCACCTAGTGTTGCCTCAGCGTCATCAGTTTTTCAGCGTGTTTCCTCCGCTCATGAGATTGGGGTAGAAGGTATTTGGCAGAGTAGTAAGACATGGACAGATAGACATAGGAGGTATAGCTTCAGATTGACTTGGCTGTTGATGGCGGCCTCTGAGGGGGACACGACCATCACAGCAAAGGCAGGCCTGCAAGGTGACAGAGGGCTCTGAGAGGCTTGCTGGGGTCATAGGGTTGAAGCACTGCTTCTGTTCAATCACTGTTGAAGAAGAAGCCTCTGAGACTCTCAGAGAATATCTTCATTTAGTTATTATAATGACCCTGTGTTGTTCTATATTACAAATGGGAAACTGGGGCTCAAAGACACTAAGTATGTTACCTAGGGTCACACAACTGTGAAGGGTTGACAATTGAAAATTGCATGCAAAGAGCCCAGTCCAGTATCTGATCCATCTAATCTAATAGGCAATATTTTCCACTCTGTGTATAAAGAGCCTTCCTACAGGGCTGTCTGGGGGTGTCAGTACCTGGGTTGAAGTCCCATATCAGTCAGTGTACTTATTCTGACAGAGGTTCATTCTTTTTTTTTTTTTAAAGACTTATTTATTATGTGTACAGTGTTCCATCTGCACACCAGATGAGGGCACCAGATCTTATTATAGATGGTTGTAAGCCATCATGTGGTTGCTGGGAATTGAACTGAGGTCCTCTGGAAGAGCAGCTAGTGCTCTTAACCTCTGAGCCATCTCTCCAGCCCCCAGAGGTTTATTCTTTCAAGGAAAATAAGTTTCATGGTATTCTGGCTGACAAAAAAAATTATCTCTAAGCCATAAGCTGCAAACAAGGGTGGACATATATCTAATAGGCATTGGGCCAAATCTATCTCTTGTGGCTCTCAAATTGATGACACCTGTCTATGAGGACCTGGAATAATTATTATAAATTTCCTTTTAGTCCTGAAAGAATGGTTATGCTACAGAGGCCCAGCAGAATCTTAGACACATCTTTTGCAGCATCGTGACACTCTCAGAACAAAATTATAATCTCAAGACTGGATGGGAAAAACCTTCCCACTTGTTAAATTCAATGCTGATGGGCCAGTCTTAGATGCAATAAAGGCAGGGATGTTTAAGATGATCAGGGACAGATGTTTAACATATTTTATGTAAGAAATGCAGACACAGTTAACTGCCAAGTCTGACTGTTTCTTGAAATACTGGACAGGTGGAGCTCAGGACACATATTCTTGAGCAGTCTGGACTCCTCAGGGTGAACCTCACTTGAAAAAAAAAACAATGGTTAGTCTGATCAAAGCGCCTAACCCTCCATTCTTGTCTCTGTGCTTGTCTACTTTGTCATGGCTACAAAGGTATTGGGGCTGCAAGTATTCTCTCCTCATCCTGTGTGCCCTTTCTGTGTGTGTGTGTGTGTGTGTGTGTGTGTGTGTGTGTGTGTGTGTGTGTGTGTGTGTGACTGATGTATGAATGTTCTGTTCTTGCTTCAAAATCATGCTCTGCATACTTTCTTTTCTTTCTGTCATCCACTGTGGGAAAGTAGAGTGTGCGGTGCACATTGCTGGCTGACTCCCCAGCATCTGTTCCCTTCCCTGATTCCCATTTGGAGCTCTGTGGTTCTGGGTACGCTGACGCCATGCTCTGTTCCATGTTTTGCTGTTTGTCTGCTTTGAGCTCTCTTTTATATTCACAGTTGAATGCAGAAGCTTCCAAGGCTCAACAAACTCTGGTCCACATTACCCCACAACCTTATCTCCTCCAGCTCTGCCTGCTCCTTTCACATCTCGTCACCTTTACCATCGGCCTCTTTACTGTTTCTTGAATAGGCTGGATAGGTTCCAACCCTTCCACCAAGCATCTCTGTGAATAAAACATGTAAAGATCCTGACAAAGTTGTTGAACACTTATCTCCAAATTCCCCCCTTTTCTTTGCACACAGAAAGAACATTCCAGTAAAATCAGATTAATTTTTAAGCATTCACTATTAAATGCTTCAAGAGCAGTTTGCACCAACATTCTGCCCTGGCAAGAATTTTGGAGGATGTGTATTGAGTCTTTCTTCCTGGGTTCAGAAAGAACAATGTGTAATTCAGTTGTAGAGAAGGCTTTGTTGAAAGCAATTGAAAGAGGTATTTATTGGGTGGGGTTTCAAATCTTGTTGCATTTATAGTGTCAGCTGTTGTGCTGATAGTCACTTAATGAAAGCTTAAAAATAAAAACATCTGCAAAGTGTGCCAACCAATGCTGGCTTCACCAACCCAGCTTTCTGAATGACACCAAACAATTTTAATAAAATATGTTAATACAATCAGGGTCTTGAAAGAAGTTTGATTCTATATCTGGTCTTGTCCACTGCTACGGGAATGGTGAGAACAAGCCTATAATTTTAACAACGGACTTGCTATCCCGGAGTAGCGGAGTAGCGAAGCTCAAGACTTACATAAGTGACCACAGTTGAGGTAAGTAAGGCTAACAAATGATACATTTTGCTTACTTTCTGAGTGCTGCCCCTTATAGGAACTGTGTGGTTACCACCATCAAATTGAAACATTCTTCAATGCAAAGATACCCCACGACAAGTTTCATGCAGCCAACAGTTGCAAGGAAGGGCGCTAGCACTCTTGAGTTTGCTTTGTACAGGCTGTTTAATTTCCTGTTTTAAAAATGAGATCTTGAATGGAATTTCTTCTTAAAGGATTGTTTGGCTTAAACCGGATCCTCTCAAATGCTTTCCTAAATCCCTGCTTTGAGGATTCGGACTCCAGACTCACCTGAAGGTATCATTTCATTTCTTGGATGAGAGACACACTCTCCATCATTCCTAAGCAGCCCATGAGTCCTTCTCTAATGCGAATGGCGTCAGCAGGTGGACAGAGGCCACTTTGTTCTGTGGGCAGTGAAAATGTATTCTTCTTAACCATGCATCCTTGAGCTGAAATAAGAAGACCCTCTGGCTGGACGTGAATGCAGGACACAATCAATGTTATTAACATGCACATTGCTGATTGTGTAGCTGGCATTCCATATATCTGGTCTCCTTTTGTTACGAAAAAAAGAGCTGCACTTACTGACAACCTCTCTCTGGACTTCCTGGTATTGAACTAAGCAAGGAAAAGGGTTATTCAAAATAGAGAAACTAAGGTCAAGATCTTCAGCTTTTATTGTACTGTGGTCTGTTAGCAAAGCAAAGGACCTTCCAGACTTCCCAATAGCTCCTCTCTGTCCAGCAGAGTCATAATTCATTGTTAGCAACAAAGAGTCAGCGACCAGGCAGGTTCTTTGGGGGATCATGTCTAGATCTGCTTAGGAAAACAGGTGAGAATGATTCACTTAAACCACAACACATATGACCTGAGCAAGCCCAATTGCAAAGTTGCAGGCTAGGCATACTGTAATATAAGATGGAGTTTCTATACAACAGGAAGGCAAGTAGACAAGCCCAACAAACTCAATGACTGTGAGGCAAAACCATGACTATTTAAATACAGTCAAACAGAGCATCCTGGGAGACATAGAAAACTACAGTTAAGTAAGTTAGCACAGTACTGTGTGTTAACCCCAGAGCTCCCTCAAGACACCAGAGGTTGCTTGGCAGGTACTTTTGCTAGTAAAACTAAATACTAAAGTAATTTTTCACTTTCCATAAATGAAAATCAAGTTCTAGTAACTCTGAATACTTCATTAGTAGGCATACATATATATTCGAGACAGGGTTTTTCTTCAGCTTTGGAACCTATTCTGGAACTCACTCTGTAGATCAGGCTGGCCTCAGTCTCACAGAGATCCACCTGCCTCTGTCTCCAAAGTGCTGGGATTAAAGGTGTGCGCCACCACTGCCCGGGTCAGTAGGCTACTATTAAGTAGTAGTATTCAATCACATAAATGTTCATAGAACTACAAGTTATTCTTGCAGAAGACCCCAAAGAAAGAATAATAACGTGTATTAATAAAACTTTAATTTCTTATTTGGAAATAATTACTAATTCACATAACTTTGTAAGAAATGGTATATAGAAAGGTCTAAAGGATTCTATGGTGTGTGTGTGTGTGTGTGGGTGGGGGTGTTTGTACACAGACATGTTGGGGTGCTCACAGAGGCCAGAGGCTGGCATCAGGTGTCTTTTTCATGGTTTCTCCATTTTTTGGAGGCAGAGTCTCTCACTGAGCCTGGGGTTCACCAATTGGCTAGACTGGATGGTTACCGAATCGAATGGTCTCTCTACTGCCTCTGCCTCTACGGAGCTGGGATTATAGGAACATGCCACTGTGGGTGCTGAGGATCTGAACCCAGGCTCTCATGATTGCATGGCAAGCACTTCACTGACTGAACCACCTCCCTGACCCCCTTGGAGACTCTTTACTGCCTCACTGGTAAAACTTTACAAGGTTTGCTATAATATCACAGCCATGCTACTGACATTGTCCCAAAGAAATGTAGGGCAGTCTCCTAGCCATGTCCACTTCTCTCCTACCTGCCCCTTAGCCTTAACCCTGGGCACATGCTCGCCCACTCACACTTCTGGCATGTTCTCATCTCAATGGGATGACAAGAGCATGCTCTCTTTTGGAAGAGTCGCAGTTTGTCTTCAGAGTCTCTGCTGCTTTATAGTCTCAATGCAATGGACAAGTGATTCAGTGTCTGCATGCCGCTGGCACGTGATACAGTCCTGTTCTCTCCTTTAGCTGTTCTGATGGCTTTGTAGTGGTTTCTCCTTATCGCTTTAACCAGCACCGCCACTACAGCTAACAATGGTGGATGTGCTTTCATGTGTTTCCTTGCCATCAGCACAGCTTCCTTAGAGAAAGAAGACTTGTTCATGTCTTCTTCTTTCATTTCCTAATTGGCTTATTGGCTTTTTTGAAACTGCTGAGTTTGAATTTTTTTTGTTTTTATAATCTAGAGACTAGTTCTTTATTGGATATATGTTTTTTTAAAATATTTTCTCTCAGTCTTTATCTTTTCATCCTTTGTGGGGTATTTTGCAGAACAAACATTTTAATTTTGATGAAGTCTAACTTACTATTCTTTTTTTTTTTACATTTATGAGTCACAACTTTTAGTGCCAAGAGTAAAAACAATTTTCTAAGATATTTCCCCCGCTCTTTTGTAGTTTTATATTTTTAGTTCATGATTCACCTTTATTTCTAGATAATGTATGGGATACAAGGGTTCCCCCCCTTGTATCTATCATCATCTTTCAGCATAATCAATTACAAATAGCTACTTTTCTCCTTGTGATTGTTTTTCTACTCTGTCAGAATCACCTGGGCTAATTTGTGTGGACCTGTTTCTAGGTTCTACACTGTGCCAGTATCATACAGTCTCAATTACTACAGCTCTGTAAGTTTTGAAATTGGTCTTACCAATTCTTCCTGCCCATTTGTCTCTCCAAAAGTAGTGTAGCTAGTCTGACTTCTCTGCCTTTATATATATGAAATTTATAATGTTCTTATTCATTTTATATAAAATCTGGACTAAGATTTTGATAGAAATTGTTAATACTGTGTGAATTTGGTTAAGAATTGGTATTTTAAAATGTCAAATCTTTTGTGTGTGAACACACTGTATGCATTCATTTATAATCATCTCCATTGCCACACAGGGGGTATGTTGAAGCCGAATCCCCAGTGTCATGGAATGTGGAGGTAGAGTCTCAGGGAGATAGTTAGATCAGGAGGGTGGGGCCCTCAGACTGTATTAGTGTCCTTATAAAAAGAGGAAGTAACACACTTCTGTTTGTATTTTCTGCCATGGGAGGTAACAAAGAGAAGGTGGACATCTATGAAGTAAGCAAAAAGCCCTCATGAAACAGGAACCTGGAAGCAGGAACTGATGCAGAGGCCATGGAGGATGCTGCTTTCTGACTTGTTTCTTATGGCTTGTTCAGTTTACTTTCTAATAGCACCCAGGACTACTTGGCCAGAGGTGGCACCACTCACCATGACCTCCCGCATGTATCATCTATCAAAAAAAAATGCCTGACAGATTTGCTTTCAGGACAATTCTATGAAGGCATCTTCTCAATAAAGATTCTTCTCAAATGGCCCTAGGTGACAAACAGGAAATATTCCGGCCCATCATTTTACAGAGTTTAGTCCATGAATTACACAGACTTGGGAAGAACAATACAGCCTCAGAACAGTGGGAAAGGGGCCATTCATCTAATGGGATCCAGAAAGAAAAAAAAAAATGGCATGAGAGAGAGAAGGGAACAAGGTAAGATATAGGGTATGGCATCAGAAACCCATGTTCTTCAGTTAGCTCCTGTCTCCTAAAACAACACCACAAGGAAGGAACCAAGTGTTCAAAACACAAGCCTGTGGGGACATTTCACACTGAAACCAGAGCGACATGCATTATTTATGTCTGAGATATTTTAAATGACATTTAATATTTTTTAGCTTATCATTTTACAGTGCAGTATGTAGTCTTTTTAAAAGTTCTTACATCCTGTAACCATTTTAAATTTGCTTACTAACACCAGAAAATTTTTTTTTAATTTAATTTATTATTTTACATGTCGATCCCAGTTCCCCCTCCCTCCCTCCTTCCCTCTCTCACTTTTACCCTCTCTGCCCTCTCTCATGCACTCTAACCACCCTCCCCTCCCATCCCCCCACCCCAATTCCATATGTAAGGGAATGCCATCTAGCTGGGATCATGTAGATCTGACAGGTCATTTGAAGTAGAGACTAGGGCTTCTCTCCTGTCTCTAGGTTAAGGCAGTTGTCCCTCCATGGGGGATGTGTTCGCAAGGTCCTTTTGTTCACCAGGGATACATACATCCTGGCTCCACTGTCTGAGGTCCCTTAGACTGCTCAGTCCTTCTGGCTGAGACCCATATTCAGGGGGGCCTGAGTCCGTCCCATGCTGGCTTCCCAGCTATCAGTCTGGGGGCCCGTTAGCTCCTCCTTGTTCAGGTAAGCTGTCTCTATGTGCTTCTGCCACATGGTCTTGTCCTCTCCATCTGCATCTGGGTTCTAGTTCGACTCAGTGTTTAGTTATGGGTGTTTGCTCCTGTTTCCAACAGGTATTAGATGAGGGCTCCATGGATAAGTTAGTTGTTGATCTCACTATCGGGGAAGGGCATTTATGATAGCCTTTCCACGGAAGCTCAAACTGTTAGTGGGCGGCAGTATTGTAGTTCTCTAGACCTTTCTTTGGTTTCAATTTTCTCTTCAAACCAATAATGGCTCCCTCTTTTATGTTCTCTCTCTCTCTCTCCTGTCTTCTATTCCTACCCAGACTCAATCTTCCTAGTTGTACATGTTTTCCTCTCCTCCCCCTCGCTTTCTCCTACTTCTCTCTCCATTCACTGCCTCCCCTTTCCCTGTGCCTCTGGGGGAATTGTCCCTTCCCGCTTACCAGAAAAATCTTATACAGATTCCTAAGGGTTTTCTGTATGACAATAATGTCATATAGCTATAAATATGACAGTTATATTTTCTCCTTTCACACATAATACAGGTGAGGAGTGGATACCTTTACTCTATTCTAGGCCATCAGGGAAAGTCTCTTAGCATTAAGTATGGTGTCATCTGGAGTTATTTTTTGCAGGTGCCTCCCTGACTCATGTTTTACTAAGACAGGGTCTTACTATGTGGAAAAGATCTGCATGTTGGGGTTCCAGGCATGTACACCTGTCTTCAATTGATCTTATATTGTTGAACTTATTGCTGAAATTAAAATGACTGGGTGATCAGGAGAAACTCTGTGAGTTCAAGTCCAGCCTGGTTTAGAGAGCGAATTACAGAACAGCCAGAGCTACACACAGAGAAAACCTGTCCCAAAAAACAAAAATAACAAAATAAATAACACAACAAATGACTGTGTGATCTTTCTTATGTGGACTACTAATATTGTAGATTACATTGGCTGATTTCAAATATTGAACCAATGTAACATTCCTAAGATAAATCCTATCTGATCATGGCACATTACCATTTTATCTGATGTTGGATATTTGCCATTACTTTCTTGAGGATTTATGCATGCTTTTAATATTGACCTGTAGGATTCTGTTTTTAGAATTTTGTTTGATTTTAGTATCAATGCTAAAGCTGATTAAATGAGGAAATGCCCTTTACTCTTGTACTTTGTGAAGGAGATCAGATAGAATTGGTACCACCACTACACCCCCAACCACTACCATCATGACTACCACAACCACAGTGACAACCACCATCATTATCATCATCAAATGTTGGGTCAAATTTGCAAGTCAAGCTATCTGTGGCTGGCAATTCTTTTGAAATATTACAGCTACAAATAAGTACCTTCTTTGGTTTAGGCCTCTTAGTATTTTATTATCTGTTCTGATGAGGGTGAGCTTTGGTAGTTTGTAGTCTTCAAGGGGTTGGACCATTTCTTTTTATGCAGTTATAAGTGATTGAACTAATACCTGTATAGCATTTGGTGCTGTCACAATTCCCCTACCACACAGTTAATGTCTGCATAAAGAGCTCAGTGCTGGTGTCTGTCCATCTTATTCCTGATACTGCTAATTTCTCTTCTTCTTTTTCAGTTTCTTAGTTTTCTGCACATTAATTTCTTTGCTCATATGAAAGAATCAAGTTTTGTTCTGTTGCTTTTCTCTTAGCTTCAGTTTTCAGCTTCACTAACTTCTGCCCTTATCTTTATAATTTCCCTTTTCACCCCTTCCTTTTGGATTTATCTTGCTTTTTTAGTTTGTTAAAACTGAAGCTTCCTTAATTAGAGAGCATTCTTCTTGCTTTAGTTGCATTTCATATTTTTTCTTATGTTTCCATTCTATTTTTCTTCTAGCTAAAGTTATTTTCTAACTTCCTGTTAGACGTCCTTTCACCTGTGGATTATAGAAATGACTGGTTCATTCTGAAGTGCTGACAGATGCTGTCTCCTTGTACCCTTTCTAGTTTAATATGGTCACTGGCTAGGGCATGCTTCCCACTTCAACTCTTTCGCACTTGGTTATTGTCTGACTTATGACCTGGGATACAGTCTGCCTTGGTGACTGTTCCAATGTACACTTGAAAAGGATGTGTATTTTGATGTACTTGATGGAGTGTCCTAGAAAAACCAACTTGATCCAGTTAGTGGATGGTGTTCTTGAGTTCCACTGTACCAGGCTGAGTTTTCTGTTTAACTGACCTATTTATTACCAAGGGAGGTCTGCTGAAGACTTAAACCACAGTTGTGCATTTTTCTATTTGTCTTTGCAGTTTGGTCAGTGTTAGTGCATACATTCTGGTACACATTGTATGGTTATAAATACTTAAGATTATTATATCATCTGAGTGATTGACCCTTTTATATTGGGTCATATCTCTTTTATTTATGACCACATGTTCCTCTAGAGCAACTCTGCTAGCAATGGATTCTCTCAGTTCTCCTTCCCTGAAAACATCTGGAGGATTTCACCTTCATATCAAAGGTGTTTCACTGGCTAATTCTCTCTAGTGAGTATATGACTTCCTTCTGGAGTACACAACACACTGACAAGAATCTGTAGTCACGTGCCTCCCTACTCCCTGTAGGCAAAGTCTGTTTTTTCTTTTTCTTTTTTTCCTGGATGCTTTTAAGACATTTTTCATTCTTTAGTTCACTGGTTTGATTACATTTGAGCTGCTATTGCATTTTGCTTTTCCAGCTTGTGTCTTCTCAGTCTTCTTGAATTCATAGGTAAGCATAATTTAACTCAGATATTTTCTTTTCTCCTTCTCTGGAACTCTGTGAGAACTTTTCTTAGTGTTTCATGTGGCCCAGAGTTTTTGTCACTGTTTACTATTATTATTATTTTATATCTTCTCCGCTCCTTCATTGATATTAATTTCTATTGATTTATTTTTGGGTTCACTCAGTATTTGTCACCTCTACTTTGCTACTGACCCCAATGACTTTTTTTGTTTTAGCTACTTCATTCTACAGTTCAGAGATTTCCAGTTTTCTGTTTCATTCATTTCCTTGCTGAGGCTTTCTCATCTATTTTAAGTGTGCTTGTTGGAGAACTTGCTTCTGGCTCCTTTAAAATCTTTCTCAGATGATACTGGTCCCTGTGCTATCACAGTGTTGGTGTTTGCTGATTGCTCTTTCTGTGTAACTTGGATTTTTTGTTTCTCAATCTTTGTGTGAGCACCAATTCATAATATATTTTTAATATTATAAAACTCAGCATCTTGTTTAAATCTAATGGGAAGTATTCTTATTCTTGTTGTTGCAAATAGTCAAATCAGTTAAACTTCCAGTTCAGGTAAACTGAGACAACAATCTCCCCGCTGTTTCCTGTGGGTACCCATTGCGATGTAATTTTAGTTTTCAAAACCTATTCAGTGTTATTCAGCCCTGAACTACAAGTGTGCCTACCATGCAGTGGTTACTGTGGACTTGGACCACAGTCCAGCTGCTCACTAATACTCTCCAAATTTTTGGTTTGCTGAAGAGGATGAAGCATGCGATCATATCTTGGGGCGATGTTAGGCAGGGTTGCTTTCCAGCAGTGGCCCTTTCCCTGGTGTGCACACTCTTGTTTTCTTGGGTTTCTCCTTTGGGCTTTCTCCGTCATGTGTATCCACAACTGTCAAGAAATCAGGGAAAGAGAAAAAGGAGCGATGTCCTTGTGGAATCATCTCTCCCTGTGTTAGAAGTTTGGTTCTTGCTAGTCCCCAGTGTAGCCAGTGTCATTGCACCCACTGGGATGCTTCGGAGAAGAGGGAGCTGAGAGAATGGGTGGGAGGAGAAGAAGCAGGCACTTCCAATCTGCCGCTGCATTTAAGGAAGTCTCCATTCTCTCTTCTCAAGCCAGCAATGGAATGCTTCTCTGGGCAGCTTTCGGGATGGCAGGGCTTAGGTTTGCCTTTTGGGCAGCATTGTGTTCAGGACAGGGACACTGGGCAAATGATAAACTCACCAGCTGTTTGGTGGCTATTCAAATGCTAGTTTTTTCCTCTAATTATGGTACTGCCGTTTACTCCCCAGGTACCTGCATTAACTGCTTCATCCATTCTGTCCGGGTTTTATAGTTGTACTCAGAGGGAGATCCAGGATTGAGTGTACAGTCTCTGTTGTGCTTGGGTTAAGGAACTTCAAAGCTCTATTTATTTTTATTTTGTTATTTTGACACTGAATCTCATGTAGCCCAGCCTGGCCTTGAACTCACTGTGTAGCTGAGGCTGGTCTTGAATTCCTTCCTGATCCTCCTGCTTCCAGCTCTGGGTTGCAGGCACACACTTCCACACCTGGTCCAAAGCATGCACTTAAAATCCACTTAATGACCAGTTAGAAAGTCTTTAGGCTGTACTTGGAGACTCACTTGTCAAAAGTAGGATGGCTCAAGCTCCATTTTGTTGTGAGAACATAATACTTGCACATTTATTGGCGATTTCATCATGACATGGGCAGTGGGCAAAAATCATAACTCAGATTCTCAAAGAGACTTAAAAACGATATACTTGGGTGATGCTACTTTAGCTCTTGGCTGAAATACACTGGAGACAGTGACTAAACACAGACTTTGGTTGTTATCCAACGTTGAGAAGAGAAACAGTACAACCTAGAGCTTGCTTTGCTATCATTTGCAGTCCTGCTTCAGGAGACACTGTCCATCCTGCTCAACATGTTTAAATGAAACACCCTTCTTTGAGTTTCACACAGAGGAAAGGACATTCCCCCTTGAACATCCATGATTCTTTCAGGTCTTGTTTTGATCTTACCATTCAGGAAACCAGAGCCCTGTGTGTCTTTGTTTAGAAGTATTGGCTTTCCCCTGGAATTGCTGAGAGAGACCAGGACATAAGGGAATGCAAAGCAATGGAGCGACAATAGGATTATTAGTCTCTGCTCACCTTTTCTTTACCATTTCTTTTGCATTTTTAAAAGTGTGTGTGTGTGTTTGTGTGTGTGTGTGTGTGTGTGTGTGTGTGTGTGTGTGTGTATCATATATATGCACTTGTGTGAGGGGATACAGGTCGATGCTGGGTGTCCTCCTCGGGTGCTCTCTATCTCGTGTTTTGAGGTAGGGTCTCTTACTGAACCAGGAGTGCATTAATAGACTAGGCTGGCTGTCTAGTGACCCCCAGGGAGCTCCCTGTCTCTGCCTCCCCAGTACTAGGATTCAAGCATGTGTCACTCTTGGGTATGCTCACAGACAACTCTATGCTACCACGGAGTTACCTGAGTGCCTGTGCTTACTGCTGCATTATTCACAATCTCTAGGACATGGAACCAGATGTCCATGAGCAGAATGGGTAATGAGGATGTGGTGTCTACACACAGTGGAATGTTACTCAAATGCTATGAAAAAAAAAATTGAAATTTATAGGAAAATGGATGGAATGAGAAAGTGTTATATATTAAGTAAGGTGACTTGAACCCAGAATGACCCCCCCAAATTACATGTTCTCACATATGCAAATCTTAACTTTTGATGTTTATAAATAAGGAGATATGAGAGCATTGGGAAGATATGAGGGAGGTATGGGGAATGAGGGAGAAAAACAACAAAAACAGGTCTTGTTTTTAAAGTGACATAATAATACTTTTTATTTTTTATTTTTAGAACAAGCTAGTCCTGAAGCAATTGTAATTGACGGTATTCTGGAGCACATGTTGGAGATCATAAACCTGCAGGAGATGAGAGCCTGAACAAGGGGTCCAAGTTCTAGAAAATCTAAGTGTTCAGTGGGAAGGATATCTAAAGAAGTGAGTGGTAATTCATCAATACTTGGGGATGGACTGCTTATGGTAAGAACAAAAGATGGCAAAAGTCAAATATTTTATTGTATAAACACTTCATCCTTCATATTTTAAAACATAAAAGCACCACTCCCAGTGACAAATTAGGAATAATATTTTCAGTAAATGCTGCTGGCAAAAAGTATTCTACCTTTGTTACTATAAAACTCAAGCAGAAAACAAAAACAAAACAAAACAAACAAACAACAGCAAAAAAAAACTCAAGCAGGTAATCAGTCAATTGGCTTGATAATTTACTAAATAAGAAATGGATATGTATATATCCATTTCTTATTTATATATATAATGAACATAAAATTAAAATACATATATGTGACATGTTTCTACTTCCTACTAAAAAGAAATTAGAATGATTCTATCATAATACTTTAAATAGTTTTTAAAAGCATAATCTGAAATTATTTCTGATGCAGTTTCTTATGCTGCTGACCTGGATCTCCTACTATATAGATCAAGCTGGCCTTGAACTCACTGAGGTTCACCTTCCTCTGCCTCCCAAGCGCTGGGAATGGCTTGGGAGAATTTCTTTCTTTTCTTTTTTTCGTTTTTTTTTTTTTTTAAACTTAACCCTTTCCTTGCTGTAAAGAGTTAAAATAAATCTAGTAGAGCCAAACAAATCAAAACAAACAAACAAACAAACATCCCTACCCTAACACACACATAACATATAACACAAACCACCAAACATCATCACCAATACCAGAAAACACATCAGCTCCAGAAGAAGACACTTTGGCCAGAACTTCAGTTTGTGTAAAACATATTCTTTGCCTTGGACATCATATAACAGCAGACACACTGACACCAGGTTTTGGGAAGGAAGAGTGTTTGATGGTTTATGATGGTAGAGTGTGAAGGTCCCAGATGTGTTGGCTATGTTCCAAGGTACTGCTCACGTGGGAGAGCTGTGCACTCTTCCAGGCATGGTTCAGAGATGCAGTGACCTCCTTTACTTGTCCCTCCATGAATCAACCACTCCCTATGCTTCTTTACAAAGCCCTGTGTAGATAGACCATGTCTCATCAGTGGCTTCCCTCCCCTCTGCATTCCACTGAGGGCCAGCAAGAGGAGATGTTAAGAGTAGGATGCTGGTTCCCCTTGCTCCCTTCCTCAAGACTTTGGTGCCATTTTCTACTGAAGACTTCGTTCATCTCCTGCCTCAAGTATATATAATTCTAGTTTGTGATGGGTTTACTCAGTATTTTCAACTTTATGATGATACAGGAGAAATAGGCATTTCATTGAGAATTCTATCGTGAACTATATGTTTGGTAGGTCAGGGATGTTAAGTGCCTTTCCCACTTATGATGGCTGTGTCAGGACACAGCTCCATTGTAATAAGAGGAACATCTATACTGCTAGAGCTTTTGTCTCCTCATTCAAGTCTTGAGCTACCCAGTTCCTTTGTAACTCCCTTCAAGGTTCCTTCCCACTTATCAGTGGCTTCCTTTAGCTTAATGTGTTCTTTTTTTAAAATAAACAATGCACCTTTTATTAAACTCTACCCCACTGTCCCAGAAGGAATCACATTTGGTTTGATATTTAGCAACCCCCTCCTCCCCACCTCCTCCTGTGCCTTCCACTGAGCCAAGCAGAATGTCTGGTAGCTGAATGGCAGTGATGGCTTCAAGATGAGGGCCTTATTACGTGATCTTGTGGGTAAGAAAAGCATCCAGAGAAAGAAAAACATGAGAAGCCAGATGTGCACCCTGAAGTCAATCAGCACACATCAAAAGAGGGAGGCAAGTGTTCTCTCCCCAACCCCCAGTGACTTTCTGATAAGGAAATACAGCATTCGCAGCTCCCAGCCACTCCCAACTCCACAGCTCAGAGAAAATACTTGCAGTGTTTCAGCCTCATGGACACTGCTGGAGGTATTATAGGGAATAGATAACTTTTTAAACATTTGATTTAACAATTAGAATCTGTAAAATTTGAGTCATTCTTTTGATAGTGTCCTAACGCTTTTATAGCTTGGAGGTAGTGAATCTCATTCCCACGTCCATAAAAGTCAGGAGTAGATGGGCACTTGGATGTTTTTAATGATGGTGGTAGAAGCCGAGGTGACACTAGTGAAAATAGTTAGTGATATGCTTCTAATAACTCATATTCATCTATGTCTTTTCTGTCCAGTTGGTCTGTGAGTGTCATTGATATTTTGTACTACACAGTTACTCTGAGCATCATTGCCACTTTGTACTATGCAGTCACTCTGCATCATCACCATTGTGTCCTATGCAGTCACTCTGAGCATCATTGCCACTGTGTACTATGCAGTCACTCTTGTGAGCATCATTGCCACTGTGTACTATGAAGCCACTCTGAACATCATTGCCATTGTTTGGATTACGAAACCAAAGATCAGAGACTGTAAATAAAGTGTCAAAGCCACGTAGCTATGAGTCTGGCTGAGATCTGAAATCTTGCTCTTGACTTCATTGTCCAGCACTAGTCACTAGTCCTATGCCACCTGGCACTTGAAATGTGGCTGTTTCAAGTGGCGATGTGCTATCGTGTGAAGTGGCCACTGTGATTCAGAAGGCAACATGAGAAAAAAAGAAGAAAAGCTGCATCTCAGTAATTATATTCAGGTGATATGCTTGACTATAAGTCCATTAACAAAATGCAATTCAATTGTTTCTTCTACTTTTGAAAAGTATGGCTACTAGGAAATGAGAATTTACAGCTGTGGAGCTGGAGAGCTGGCGCAGTAGGTGAAGAGCTCACTGTGGAAGCTTGAAGACCCGAGACTGCGTCTCAGAGCTCACATGAAAAGGTGGAGTGCTGCTGTGTGCTTGCAACCCTAGTGCTGAGGAAGGGGAGACAGGTGGACGCTGGAGCTCTCAGGCCAGCCAGCTGAGCTGCATTAGTCAGCTTCAGGCCAAGGGGAGACACTGACTCAAAACAAAAGCAAAACACCAAACAAACAAAACCAAGGTGCATTATTCCTGAGGTTGACCTTTGACCTCCACATTTATGAACATGTGTATGCACAACCCCCACATAGGTACACCCCCCCTTAGCTATGGCTTGCATAGCTTTAATTCCCCTGGGTAGTGCTGGGGTAGGGCTTTGCTAGGCCTATTTCGGAGACTGCACTGCACACAACAGCCACAGGATGAACCAGGATGGCTTTTGATAACATTTGAGAGGCACTGTGATGGAGGAAGGTAGGGAAGCTACATTTACATGGCTTCCAGAGCAACAACTTCGCAGCTCTCTCCTCATCAGGAGGGGGATGTGCTGTGTGGGGTTGCACCATGTCTCCAAATACCCTGACAGCTCAATGCAGACAAGAGCAAACATTTCAAAACCTCTGGCAGGAGCGGGCTTGGAGAGCTACTGCCAAGCCATCAGGCCAGCAGATGATGTTGACTTCTTGTGACATGAGAGTTGAATCAGGCTTTACTTTATAGCAGTTACTTTCATGTCTCAAGAAAAGCAAAAATCCCTTCAGATGACCAAACCCCAGAGCCCATTAAACAAATATGTGGCTTTGCCTCTTTTGTGCAAAATAGTGCTTTGTTTTTTCCTGTCTAGGCAGGTCCTTTGGCATTGTGATAGTCTTCTTACATTAAAGCTGACATGTGTAGGTATGTGTATGCATTTCTCTATGTAGACGATAATGTCCGGTTTGAAGGCCATGGCTGAGTTTAGAAAGGGTGATTCCAGAACTCACTGTCTTCCTGCAAAATACCTGACAAGGGACAAAGACTGGTGGGGACAATGAGCCATGAGTGTCCTATGCAAACAGCTTTACACTTTTCAAAATTCTTGTGCATCCATGAGTGCAGCGGCCCTTGTGAACGTCTTCATGATGGTGTTGGAGAAACCGAGGTGAGGCAGGATCCCAGTTGCAGCCCTGGCATAAGGATACAACTGGGAATTGGTGGGCTTGCACTCTCATTTTGATCAGCTTTTCTAGTAGTATGATCTTGGCCACGTTTCTAAACTTTCTGGGCTCCCTGACTTCTTTATGGAAAGTGGTGAATAGAAATTTAAAAGGCGATATCTACAGTATAATTCCATTTATGTGATGTTTTGGAGGAATCAGATTTCTATCAGTGGTCTCCATGTGTAAGGAGGGCATGAGGAGGTTCTGACCACAGGGTTTAGTGTGAGGGAGAGTTTTGGAGGGAATAAACTGGTTGTAGTCTACATGGTTGTATGAAAACCCAGAAATAACTATACACCCCCTTATGAAGTTTAATAGATATAAATAAAATATGTTTATATTTTAATAAAAATATTAACAAACGCTTCTTGTGCAAAGGCTGCTATTGCACCTGAGTCCATTCAACATAGGGCAGAGTGACAATTAAAAACTTCTTTGTGTGTGTTCATGTCATGTGGGTTCATCTATGTGTGCATGTGTGAAGGCCAGAGGACAAGTGTTTCCTCTGCCAGCCTGGTTTCACAGCCATGTCAGCCCCAAATAAACACACGGAGGATATATTAATTATGAAACTATTGGTAACTCTGTCTTAATTATTAAGCCATAATTACTGGTCTATGTATTTCTACATGGTCTTATCTTACCTGAGAACATCTGACTCACATTCTTTCTTCCTGGGCTCACATGATGGATGACTCCTCTCTGCCTACACTTCCCAGAGTTCTTCTCATCTGGTAGCCCTGCCTGTCCTTCCTGCCTGGCTACTAGACAAATAGTGCTTTATTCATCAACCAATACACATATACACAGAAGTATATCCCCCCCCATCAGACAAGCCTGGGTGTTATTCCTCAGAAGCCATTCCCTCCCCCCCTTTTTTTGGAGACAGTATTTCTCATTTGGCCTGGAGCCCTCAGATTCAGCTAGGTTGGCTGGCTGGTGACCAATGACCCCAGGAATCTACCTATCTTCTCCCCCCACCGCAGTGTTGGGATTATAAGCCCACATACCAGCATATAATTTTTTTTAAGACAGGGTCTCAAAATGTATCCCTGGCTATCCTGAAGCTCACTATGTAGACTAGGGTGACCTTTAACTCACAGAAATCTACCTGCCTCTGTTTTTTGAGTGCTAGATCAAAGACATGGGACACATGCATGGGTTTTAATGTGGCTTCTATGAATAGGATTCAGGTTTCTTTTACAGCCCAACTCTGATATTTCTAGGTCTGTACATGGTGAATAGAAACACAGGAAATTGAGCCAAGAAAACTCAATGTAAGTCTTAAAAGTGGTGAAAAGGGAAAAGGCCAATGTCCAGGCTCTAGCTGCAAGGCTCATGTGGTGACAGGTGATAAGAGTTGGGAGATGAACACTGAGGAGCCTCTGTGGTGACAAGGGGACTCATGAGCCATTTTATCTCCCACTGAAGCCCCCCCCCACTGAAGCCCACCACCCCTGCCTTCTCTATTCTCAACTTTCTCACCAAGCTTCACACTGATTTAGTTGTTTCTTGATTATTTGTTTGAGGCATCGTGCCAGCTGGCTTGATCTACCTTCTGCTATAGAAACTAAACCTCTCCTACATTTCTCGTGTGTTCTGAACCTAACAAATAAACTATAAACTACTGTCTAAACTTTACACTGATTCATGCAAGTGACCCACCTCTTTCTACATGAAGTACTTTCTGCAGGCTTGGGTTTTAAACAGATGAAACATGACGATGGCCTGGTAACAGCGTGGTCCTCCAAGTAGGGAGAGGGTATTTTTAGCTGTTAGGTTTTCATGAGTGACTCTGGCTGCTGGCTGTCACGGTACTTGGTTTCTTCTATCTTGATGAGGGGAGATGGAGTTGGCTCATGAATCCAGAACATGTAGCTTTGAAATAGAATTACCACTGCCTGAAGCATCCCAGCTCAGGGTTTCAGGGACTTCCTCATCACACTTGCATCCTTAGGATGCTCTGGGTTTTAGATGCTCTTGTGATGATATACAACCAGAGAAGACATTTCCTCTTCCTTCACACAGCTAGGTCCTCTTCCATTTTTGCTTGAGTGATTGGCTATTACTTGCTTTGTGGCCTCAAACATCACACTTTACTTCCTTTTAATAAAGTACACAAAATAAAGACTGTGAGAACTCAAGCATGTCTGGGAAATAGAGATATGTATTTATATGGATGATCTCTAAAGACAAGATGAAGAACTTCTGAGGGCTTAGTTGGCAGGGGGTGCTGTAAACAGAGGTGTCCTAACCATCTGGACATGGTGACTTATACCTGTGAGTTTAGCACTCGGAAGGCTGAGGCAGAGGGGAAACTTCGGGTCAGCCTTGGCTAACTAGAGTGAGACCTTACCTCCTGAAGGTTAAAAAAAAAAAGACAAAACCAACCCAATAAAAAACAGAAAAGAAGGTGTCCCAGATGAAGTGCTGTACCCAATGGAGACATTCCAACAGAGGCTGAAGGACCACTGGCCTAGTTGCTGAAGGAGGCTTGAAGAGTTCTACACATCCCCAAGGAGTTGCTGCTTCCAGAGTACCCTGGGGTTAAGAGACTGATTCATCACAACTCCTAACTCAAACAGCGAGACACTGATATAGAGAGCTCAGTTCATCTTTTTGGAAATTCATTAAAACACATGGCTAGTTTCCTCTGTCTGACCTTCCTTTCCTGCTTTCTATTATACCAGATCTTCATGTTGCTGGAAGTCTGGCATGTATGGATCACCTCAACAGACTCTGCACCCTCCAGCTTCTGGATGGACCCAGTGAGGTGATGGGACAGGAAGGGGAGGGGAATAAGGAGTGAGAGGCTGTGGGTCTATCCCCAGACCTCTTTATAGATTAGGCACATGGTGAACAGATTTCTTGGTCAAAGGCAGCTACCCACTCCTCACCCTAATATCTCTTTAGCCTGGATATGAGGACTGAGGACATCACACTCTCCAATATTACTCAGCTTCATTGGGCCAGCTCTTTCTGGGAGATATCATGCTAAAAGTATTTGAAGTAAACAAAACATGCCCAGAGGCATTCCTGTCCACCACTTTTGTGATAAAAATTGAGCATTCCCCAAAGCATTCCTGTTTGCCATTTTAAATGTCCAGACATTTATACCATGTCCTTGAGCTAAGCACATACAACAAGTGTCTGCCATCTTTCTTTCTTGAACTATGACCTTAGGCTGAGCATGCTCAGAATGTAGTTCTTCATTAAGCATGCTCAGGTACTAGCCAGTGCCTGAAGCATTTTCCCATGTGACTATGTATATGGTTCCCCAAGTCCCCAGGCTTCCTTTGAAAAAGGCATTATTTTGGAAAGGATTCCTCTGTCACCTGCTACAGGTAGCAAATCTTTCTCTGCTGTTTTATTTTTGGCCATGTTTGTTTTTTGTTGTTGTTGGTTTGTTTGTTTTGACACTGTTTTCTGTTGCAGTTGCTCTGAGCTACTCTCCAGGGTACCTTTGGAGAGATGACAGTGATTATGGAGCAAAAGCAGAAATGTTCGTGATGGTGGCTGTTTGGTGTGTGAGATCTTGTAACCTGTGCTTAGATATACGACTAGAGCAAATTCAACTAAAAGTAAAACAGGTTGGCTCTTACAGGAACTCCATCGAGCTAATGCCTTCACTTCTGGCTTCCTGACACAACACATCGACTGAGTGTCCCTTGTGGAACAGCTGTTTTGGCACCACATTTATGCACGGCCTTGGACAGTGTCAGTATAATGACAAGGTTATGTGTTGCAGAAGAGGCACAGGGTTGGGCTCCAGCATTTGATCCAGCCACAGGGTGCTCTGGGAGGCTCCAGATCAGATGAAGGCTGGATGCCAGGATGAGGGAAGGATGCCGTACCCTGGGACTCACACAGCTGCCTGATCTCAGTGCAGAGTACTGGCTGCTCTGAAGGGAGGGGAGCACCTGCAGGCTCAGTAACAGGAGCAAACAGTTGATGTCACTCCAGGGAGGACAAAGCAGGAAGAAAAATGACCTCACAAGCTCATGAAAAGACTCTAGGGACTACACAGGAGGTTTGCTTCAGATCTTGCTTTATGGAGCTGGGCAGTAATAGTTGGGAGACACACTATCAGTTGTAGATAGTTCTGATTTACTGCCAAACTCTGTTTTTCTGAAGATGAAACCTGTGTGTAACAGGGGGCTGTGTTTCAGCTGTTCATTTGTTACCTTCAGGTCTTCATGGAGAAAAATGTGTCTACAGAGGCTTGCCTTCTATTGACAGCCAGAAAATGCATGGGGTCATTCTTGGTCTTTTCCAGAGAAATTCTTGGAAAGTATCTGAGCTACTTGGGACACTCACTTTGTAGTCTCCATTGTCCTACCCAATGGCTCTTGAAAGTAAGAAGCCCAGAAACACGGTGTGATTGCAGACCATGAAGAAAACGTTTATTATCAAAGAATGTGCCACTGTGGTCCCTTTGAAGCCTGGATGGGTCTCAGGAAAGGGAGAATGCAATCTTCCATGCTTGGATTATTCACGTTACCTATTTTTCTATGTGACCTAGAAGGTCCCATCCCCCTGTTGCTATCCAGTCCCTAACCTTGCAGTCATATTATGCCCTTCATTTCTCCCATGATCACTTGAAACCATATCTAATGACACTCCACAAGAGTAGGACAACTGTGATACTCAGCACTTGGAATTTGTTTGGCACATTGGAGGAACTCAGTAAGTTTTGACAAGAGAAAGCAAGCTGGACCACTCCTTTGCGTATGCTCAAAGGACTCGATGTCCTGCTCCACAGATGTTTGCTGGGCTACATTCATTGCTGCTTTATTCATAATAGCCTGGAAATGGAAACAACCTAAATGTCCTTCAGTCAATGAATTGATAATGAAAATGTACTACATACACACCCAGGAATACTGTGTAGTTCTAAAGAAAAAAATGAAATTTGCAGGCAAATGGATGGAACTAGAAAAGAAAAAAATATTACATGTCCTTTCTCACTGGAGGCTTCTTGCTCCAAATCTGCAATAAACTGCAAAAAACAACAAATAAAAAAACCAGGAAAATAAAAAAGGGGACCATTGCTTAGGTGAGGGAGCGAGGGAGCAACAGAGAAGAAAATACCAGGGTACAAGTGATCAGATCTAATTAGAAGAAGGAAAGAAGACAGACAGTAGAAATAACAGCAGAGATGTCTGAAAAAGTCATAAGGAATCATTCTATTAACTATCTGCCTAAAGAAAACCTATAATATGCATAAGTCTGTGTATAAATATACATAGATGATTTAAATAAAAATTTCCTATCTGGTGTGACAATGTCTTCTCCAAGAGTCAAATCCCACTTTAAAAAAAAAAATCCAAAGCCCTCTTTAGAATTGTTGGTCAGGGCTATCCAAGAGACACCTAAACAAATAAACAAACAAAACAAAAAAACCCCAAACCATTATAGGATACTGCTATTGCCCTTGGTGGTCTCCTAGAGGTGGAAAATTAGTTCCTATTGCAGAGGTCTCCTAGAGGTGGAAAATTAGTTCCTATTGCAGAGGACGTCATAGGCCCCTGAGGCCCCTGAGCTGGAACCAACCTAAAAACCTGAGGCCTAGTTTTTGTGGTATCAGAAAGCATCATGCAAGCTGATGGGGGAAGCCACCAATAGTCTATAACCTATAAACCACAACAATGGCCAGCATGGCATAACCATACAAAGGGTGCACTGGTCACATTCATCCCTTGATGATAACGAGCAGCTCCCAGTTAAACTTAAGACTCACTCAACAAGAGCAAAAGCATGTCTGGTACTGGAAACCCAGCCATCTGCCCAGGCAGAGTGTAGGCTGATATTGAGGAGAACCTACAAACACCATTTTACCAGTACTATTCCTTACATTTGAGATATTTGATCTCATACCCTAGGTAAATGATGATGGGTATTCACCCTTCATCAAAGGAACTTGTCTTTGCAACACACAGAGACCATTACAGATAAATTGCAACCAATCAAAGTGCAGAGTTGTGGAGTCCAGCCCTAATGGAAACAGATTCATCTACAAAGCAACTCCTGAACTCAAGTCTCAGCAATCATTGAGGAAAGACTGCAAGAGTCAGAGGACCAGAGTTTTCCATGTGTTTGTGTCTCTTAATGGTGTCAAGAGCTGAACAAGATGACCATAAGAGACATGCCAAAGCAGCTGGAGGAATGTCCATGAGGCCCCAGTCCTACACAAAGAACTGCAGGCAACTAGGAAATGCAGAGAGTAAGAGACATGGCCTCCCTTAAGGAAGATCACACCAGGGGGTTATCCCATACCAGACAGCCCTGAAAACAAGACTTCTACAAATAACATTACCCAAACTGATCAGGTTGTATCTAGAACACACACACCATTATGAATTTAAAGTGAGCAAGGAGGGGTATATGAGAGGATTTGGAGGGAAGAAAGGGAAGGGGGGAAATGATATAACTATACTATACTATCAAACAAAAGAACTAATAAAAAACCCTCGCAAATAAATAAAGAAGCTAGTCACTTGGTATTGCACACACATAGTGTCATTTGGTATACAGCTCTCCCAGCAGATGAGCACATAGCCATTTTGACCCTAAGACAAGTTTTGGATCAAGATGGGTTACACACACACACACACACACACACACACACACACACACACACACACTGTCTATAGGGATAATCACCCTTGAAAAATATGAACATGAAGGCAGTAGGCCAGGCTAGTCTATACCCTGGGGTAGATGGGTTACACACACACACACACACACACACACACACACACACACACACACACACACTCTGTCTAGGGATAATCACCCTTGAAAAATATGAACATGAAGGCAGTAGGCCAGGCTAGTCTTACACCCTGGTGTGAGCCACAGTGCGGACTCCCTAGCTTCTTCTGATTTAGTATCTGTATAAACAGATGCAGACCCTCAGATGGTAAAGGGCAATGCCAACTATTCTTTAAGGTTCTCGTTAGTTCCTGTTATAATTGTGTCTTAAATATTTCCCCACAGGCCTGTGTGTTAAACACTTTGTCCCCAGAGCAAGCGGCACTTGGAGAGGTTATGAAACGTGTAAGAGTTGGTGCCTGAGAAGAGATCTGTAGGTCACTGGAGACAAGCCCTGAAAGGGAACTGTGGTCCTGCCCCCACTCTCCTTTGCTTCCTGGCTATGAAATAAGTGGTTTGGCTCTACCACATACCCCTCCTCTGCCCAGACCCAAAGCAACATGACCATGTGACCACAGGCTGGCCTCTCTAAGGCTGCAAATAAAGCTTCACTTTATTTCTCTGTGTATGGTCCTGAGGTCAACCTCAGGTGTCTTTCCTCAGGCACCATTTTATTCATCTTTTGAGACAAGGTCCCTCACTGGCTTGGAGCTCACTAATTAGGCCAGACTGGCTGGCCAGTAAACCCCAGAGATGAGTCTCTGCTTTCTCAGTGGAGGGATCACAATGTGTGCTACCATGCCTGCCTTTCTAAACCTATATCATGGGGATTGAACTCAGCTCTTGATGCTTGCATGGCCAATGTTTTACCGGGCTACCTCTCACTACTCTGTTTCTCTTTATAAGCTGGTTATCTCAGGCATGTTGTTTCAATGATGGAAAGTGCTCTAACAGGTGAGAACTGTCTAGTGGCTGGCTGCTTTGCTTCTCTCATCTTCAGCTTGAACCACAACTTCTGTCTCTGGGTTTGTATTATTCGTGCTGCACATAACACTAGAGGAAGAGCAAAGACTGGAAGGAGAGAATGTGTTGTGTCTCAAAACTCAAAATAAGGGCGGCATGGCTGGATCTCGGAACATGTTCATGGACTATCAAGAATAACCCTGTGGAGGCTGGTAGATCCTGTTATGGGGTAATGCTTGTCACATGAGCATGATGACATCAGTTCATGTCCCCAGAACCCACTTGAAGGTAGGTGAGGTAGCACACACCAGTAACACCAATGCTCCTATGGCAAAATGGAAGATAGAGATAGGAAAATCTCTAGAAGCTCACGGGCCAACTAGCCTGGCAAACACATGGTAAACAACCAAGAGACCGCACCTCAAATCTGGTGGAAGGCGAGGTCTGACAATGTTGTCCTCTGACCTCTGCATGTACAGTGGCACCCACTTACACAGCAGGATTGACCCACTCACCAGGACTTACCTGCTCACACACACAAGAACATGCATGCATACACACACACACACACACACACACACACACACACACACACACACACGATTTTTCAAAAGGAGCAGGAAGTAAATTCTACACTGTATTCACATAAGTCATGGAAAGCAACCTTGCCCTTTCTCTCAGGCATTCTCTCTCTCGAACATTTAAAACACCCTCTCATTCTCGAGGTCAAACTTAAGCCCTGCTAGTCCACAACCAGATCCCACTATGAGGAACTCCTGTTATTTTCTGCAGTTTGTTACTCACATGACCCTGCCCACGAATGGAGTCTGCTCCATCTCTTCTACGTCAGCCTCCCTGCCCCCCAACTTTTATTTGTTAATGATGGATATTGAACCAAAGTTCCAGTATATCTGGGGACAAAGGAAGCTCTGCCCTATGCTAAATCTATTCCACTTCCCCATTCTATCACCATATAATAATCAACTGAAGTTCCTGCAGTCACTGAGTAGCTATCCCAGAAAGTATTCCCTGTCCAGTGTTTCCTGGTAAAACCTTAGCAAGTTCAATCTTAACGTCAATGCTACTTATGTGAGCAGAGCAGGAACATTCCCCACACCTCCGAGTGGGTAGATGAAGCATCTCAGTGGATATAGAGAACCAGGGAGCTGGTAGGGGCAGAGCTTGAGAATCAAACAGAACTATGTATTATTTAGGCTTCAGCTGGTTGCAGGACATAGCCCCCTCAAGCTGGTTTATGTTACAAACTTTCCACTATTCTTCATCCAGTGTGGTCCAGAGAAGTTCAATGGATGGAGGCTGTCTTAGTTACTCCTCTACTGCTGTTATAAAATGTCATGACCAAGGCCACCCAAGCAAAATAAAACATTTAATTTGGAGGCTCATGGTTCCAGAGGGTGAGGGTTCATGGCCATCATGGTGGAGCACATGGTAGAGGGCAGGCAGGCATGGAGTTATAGCTTAGCTGAGAGATTATATATCTGATCCATAAGCACAAGGCAGAGAAAGCCAACTATGGAGTGAGCTTTTGAAACCTCAAAGCCCTCCACTAATGACACAACTTTTTCAACAAGACCATACCTCCTAATCCTTCCCAAACCCAAACAGTCCCACCAATTGGGGACCAAACTTCAAATATGTGAACCTATGGGGCCATTCACATGCAAACCACCACAGAGGCCTCTACTTTATATAACAAGGAACATTTTCTCTTTTAATAACAAGAAGTGTTAATTTAAATCCCAGCAATTAGGAGGCAGAGGCAGGCAGATCTCTGTGAGTTCGAGGCCATCCTCGTCTACAGAGTGAGTTCCAGGATAGCCATAGCTGGTACACACACACACACACACACACACACACACACACACACACACATACACACATGTCAAGGTCAGGTGGCTTGAGGTTAATGCTGCCTTGTTATTCCTGGTGTGGCTGCCTTGGGATGAACAGGTGACCACAGTGGCTCTAAGCACCATATCAACAATGTCCCCTCCCTTTCTCTTTTTATTTTGTTTTAAGATGGTCTTGTTGTGTAGTCCAGGCAGCTGTCAGTGCTAACCCCTTGTTAACAATGTATTAACCTTTTGAATGCTGCTTGCCCTATGTTTCATCTGGCTTAGCAGATGTCCTTAATTAGGCTCTGTTCTGTGTTTTCAGAGTGTGCATGTGAACTTGCCTGTGTTGAGGGGGTGTTTGAAGCTCACCAATTAGACTAACTGGCTGGCCAGGGAGCTCCAGGGATCTGCCTGTTGACAGCACTGGGATTACAAGCCTGTACTACCACATCTGGCATTTTCATATGGGTTCTGGACATGGACTTCTGGTTCCTGTCTTGCAAGGCAACCAAGGCAGCCATCATTAGGCATTTAGAAACTCCAACTCAGGCATCAGGAGGAAACAGCCAATGGGGCCAAATCCTGCTAGCCATATAGTCTTATAAAGTTTTATTGAGACACAGAAACTTCTTCATGTTTACACATTGCTTCCTGTTGCTTTTGAGCTCCACCATCAGATTTGAGTCATTTCATAGAGATCTTATGGCTCCCAAATCTTAAAATATTTACTATCTGCCTATTTATAGAAGTCTGCTGACCTCTATCTGAGGAAGAAAGAACATATGGGACGTCCAAAACTTGTAATCAAGGCAAATGCAAACCTGCTACATAATAGTAAAGGGAAGCAGGAGACATAGAACAGGAATGATTGGCTTAAAATGGCCATGGGAGGTCAAGCTGGATTTTACATGTACAGCCCCTGAAATATCTAGATACCTCATAGTAGCCTGAGCCAGTGCCATGTCTTACTGAGAAGAAGCAATGTGTTTGTGTTTTCAAATGTGAGACATGGAGCCAGTCCTCCAAACAGGACTTAACTGCTCCTGCCAGCAGTGGTTTTGCAATCTGACACATCCATCCATTACGGCCGCTGCACAGAGCCTCTGGCCTGACCATAAAACACTCAGCCACAGACCTCCTTGGCTTTCAAACAGGAGCCTGAGAAAGCCCACAACAGAAACCTGTTTATATAATTTTGGTTTTCTTTAGTAACACACAAAGGATGTCAGAAGGATTTTAATCACTTGCTGTGAGAATGGATTTCTGTGGAAACCCAGGACAGACAGACAGATGTTTAGAGTTCTACTTTCATGTCTTTTCATTTTTACTGTTGTATATGTGTATATACTGTTTGTATATGTGTGTATGATGTGTGTTCAAGCGTGACCTTGGTGGTCAGACCATGCCTTCGAACTTGCCTGAGACAGGGTTCACCAATGCCTATGCCAATGTGCAGCTGGCAGCATAAGCCAGGGCCAGCTGGCTTCAGGAGTTCCTGTCTCTGCTGTCCACCTGTCTGTGGGGACAATAGGATTAGAGATGTGTGCTATCATGCTCACTTCTACCTAGGTTTCGGGATTTGAACTCAGGTGCAAATGAGAGAGAGAGAGAGAGAGAGAGAGAGAGAGAGAGAGAGAGAGAGAGAGAGAGAGAGAAAGAGAGAGGAGGAGAGGGGAGCAGAGAGAGACATGTAAGGGAAAGAGAATATTCTTGAAGCATTCTTCAGAATTCTTGAAGAATTCTACTTCATGATCTCACTTTCTGTATGATGGGAATGGTCATCTTATCTTCTTATGAATGGACAGAAAAGTGAGGCAATCTCTGTGTTCTGCAAACCTGGCAGGTGTTAAAACACTGGTCCGTGGCTCCAGGGAGCCCTGCTCAGCCCACTTGCCCAAGAGTCTGCATTTCTCACAGGTTCAAAGTGGCTTCCTGCTGTTTTCCAGGCCTGTTCGGTTGGCACGCTTGCCAGGTGGTCACATGGGCAACACATCTCACAACTGCTTTGGTAGGTCCAGTTCTCAAACCACATATGGATGTTTGATTCTATTCACTTTGAAATCATTTTTTAATAAACCAGTGTCCAGGAGTTAGTAAAAGAACAGAACACAGGACGGTATTTAACCCAAGCCTAGGGAATTACATACAGCAATCAACAGATTCTAATTCTCAAATGACCCAAGTCCTCAGTTGAGGTCTTGTATTTTTGGTCATCAGTAAGCCACAGCAGTCATTATACTGGGACTTTGACCTATGAAAATATATCTAACAGTCTTGAGATAATCCTTACAAACTAACTTCTCTCTCTCTCTCTCTCTCTCTCTCTCTCTCTCACACACACACACACACACACACACAGAGGGAGAGAGAGAGAAGGAGGAAGGGCACCATTAGCAGGGAGGAAAAGTCTAAAGGGAGAGTGAGGGGAATAAGAGAAGACTATAGAATATATGAGACATAGAAGCAGAGAGAGGGACTGTTTTAGGGAGGAAGGGGACCAGCAAGAGGTGGCAGAGGAAGAGGAGATGGCAGAGGAGACAAATAAGAACAAAATATAGTGATAAATATGTTATGAAATAAAAATATCACATTGAAACCCATTACTCTATATTCTAACTCAAAAATTTAATTAAAAAAGAAAAACAATTCAATATTAAAAAATATTTGCATTGAATGTACAGGGCTAAGCCAGTATATACATATACTACAGTTGTTGTGGTAGTTTGAACATAATTGGCTCCCATAATCTCATAGGGGACTGGCACTATTAGGCAGTGTGGCTTTGTTGGAGTTGGTATGGTCTTGTTGGAGGAAGTGTGTCACTATGGAGGCAGGGTACCGCTAAATGTGTCAGTCAATTTCCTGTTCCATGCAAGCCAAGATGCAGCCAGCACCATGCCTGCCTGCACTCTGCCATGCTCCCCACCATGATGACAATGGACTGAACCTCTGAAACTGTAAGTGAGCCTCCTCAATTAAATATTTTCCTTATAAGAGTTGCTATGGTCATGATGTCTCTTCACAGCAACAGAAACCCTAAGACAACAGCGATGATTATAAATTATATGATTTATTTTTTACACAGTTATACCTTAATATAATGTGCATATACAAATACATGCAAACTTACTTGTGTATATATTTTTATAAAGTATGTACTAGTAAGATTGTTATATATTGATATTAATTAATGTACTATTAATATAACTGCCGATGCTTCTAGACTTAGAAATGACATTGTATTTTGATAAACCAATCATTAACTGAAGATATTAGTAAATGAAAAATGCCCTCCATACTCATTGTGCTAGTCTAGCTCAGCCCTGTTTTCTGAAACATGCTCAGATCACTTCCGGGAGGCTATATATACTGGCAAAAATCATCTGACAGGTGCAATGAGTGATGAATATCCTGTGTCCTTGACCAAACCCTGTACAGAAAACAAAAAACAGATTTGTTATAAAGGCTATGATAAGTCAAGCAATCCTAAAGATCTTCTATTTATTCTATATTTATATATTATCAATTATAGAGTAGAAAAAGAACAATTATGAACATAGTTAATATTCATGGATGTACTCTGTATAGCTAGAAACAATTATGAGATTACACCGTATGAATTACTCACGAAGACCATGCTCACCAAATGCCTCTGTGGATCTGGGAAGGCTGAGCTGAGCATACAGTAGCCTGGACATATCCGTCAGTTACACATCAGCTCTGGGCATGAATATTGTGAGAAAAGGCTCCTGAGAAAAGGCTCCAGCTCCTTGAGCACAGTCTTTTTGTTGAGACTCTGCTCCATCTGGAATAGTCTGTGCCACCTCTTTTCCTTCTCTTAAGCCTCTCTGTCCTCAAGCCTTCCTGGACCATAGCTATACTCTCACTCCCCCGCCCCCCCCACGTATAATCTTGTCCCTCAGCCTGGAATATACTCTGCAGGAGAGAGACCATTCATGTCTGGCTTGTTCTGCATCTACCACACTGGGCCCAGCAAATCTTCAAATACCAGGCTGTGGAAAAATAAATTCAAATGGGTTCTGGGTTCTGGAGGAAGAAGCCAGGTCTAGAGGTGAGACGAGTATGTTGATCTCTGCAGAAATCTCTAGTCATTTTTTGCAAAATGATATTGCATTTAGGCCCAAGCAAGAACACAGTTCACAGGAGCTTCCCAGCTCTGAAAAGGTGGGACTGAGAAATGATCCTGCCATCACCCTGACCCGCTGCCCACAGCCACCACACAATTTGGCACACGCTTGAGACTAGGGCTATAAACAGTTCTTAAACCAAATCGTAAAAGGTCTGTAATCCAAACTCTTTTCTCCTTTAACAGAGTTATTGTGTTTTGACATAAGGCTGGGTCATGATGTCACATGAGGTTAGCAGCTTAACTCTGGGTATCATGATGAGGAACATTAGGGAATGTTCTAGAAAGCAGAGTAAATTTCAAAATTATCTACACTCAAGGTTTCACATTTTAATCAAAACATGTAATACTTTATGTAGAAGATGTTCAGCTATCTTGAAGTCTTGTTGTGGAGGCAGGAGGCTGGAGGTCTTAATGGTAGCTGTTCTGTGTTCATGGGAGCAGAACCATGGCAGCCCTAGATTTTGAGATTATCTTGATATTTTGTCAATAAGTGCAGGAGAGAGGTAATCTACTGTGTGTATCAACTGGCATGGTGGTGGCAGTGGGGGTGATCTAGGGTTGCTACTGGAGTGTGGACTCAGCCTAGCTCAGTCTACACTGGAACACAGGATTGGAGTATTCATTGTTCTCCATGCACACTGTGGGGAATGAGTAGGTAGAGGCTGTTGGAGCCATTAGCATATTGCTACAAAAACCATCAGCCTGGTGCAAGCAATGATATATCCACATTGTGTTAGTTAAATGGAATAAAAACAAGGACTTTTTAGAATTGAAGACTAAGGTGGGACTCCAGGGCCAGGCCTGTCCATCCTTTTAACATAGTGCCATGATGCTGTCATCTACAGACTTCATGCTTGAGAATGAGCATTGTGAAAATTCTTATACTGCTGTAGGGATGTTTATACTTATTATGGAGAGACACAATCACATCTACTCTTACTGCTTGTTGTCCTATGCAGCACCTTTTGGCCTGTGAGCCACAGAATGGACATCCCTGCTAGGACTTCAGGCCAACTTGTAACTCAGTGAGTAGGTCCTGCTGGGGATGCCCGAGATCCAGCAGGCTGATAGGCACACTTTCCATGCTTGCCAGGCAATGACTCCAAAGAAATTTCTAGTTGAAAAGGATTAGAAGTCAGTTCCACAGGTGGTATGAGTGAACTCCAGCTAGCTAGGATTGGCCACCCAGGTCTGCTCCATGCTTCTGGTGTGCTTTCCCTAATCCTTAGGGGGAATGGCACTAGCAGAAAGGGCTGCTGTGAGAATGCAGGCAGAAAAATGGGGACAAGGAAGCACTTTGTGTGTCACACTCTCCTCAAGGTGTCACACTGCATCTTTTAGATTTGAGAACTAACCAGTCAGAACTGGCTCTCACTTAGTGGAGCCCACATGGAGTCATTCCTAGGGAAAATGGAATTAGGAAGAGGAAAGGAGAAGGAAGAAGAGGAGACAGAACCACAGTTCTCAAGTAAATCCCCAAATCCACCTGGAGAAGCAAACAGATATGCCGTGTGGAATGATTTAATATTTCCACCGGTGCATGCCAAGACCCATAGCAAACAGGCTACACAGCACACACAGGCCATTTTGGGAAAAGCCAGTGTTTAACATGATGTCACAGATGACAGGAAACCAAAAAGTCCCTAGACAAAGTCAGGGCCATGTAACATTTTTTTTTCATGCTTCATTCTCCAGCAGGATAGGGACAAGAGCTACTGTCATATGGAAAGTATTTTTTAGAAACACGTGGAAGAACTCATTTAGGAACAGATTTTTTTTTCACACAGATTTAACACAATGAAATATAAGGTGTGTCTGAGACACAAGCCTGTCCTGCTCTGAGGTTAGATCAGGGAAGATAAAGTTCCCTGATTCCCACACCATTTTAGTTACAGCTTGAATGGTCCTTTGGAGGCATGGGTGAAGAACTCATTTTGTGACACTCAGAAGGTTTCTCATGAAGACAACTTTGAAAAAGAAATAACCAGAAAAGCTTGTTATAAAATCTACCCTTGGCTCACCTTACATTGTCTTGGTCCCAAAGATCTGCTTGCCAGCAATAAAGAGGTGGAATTGTGGGTTGTTGAGGAGGAAGGAGGCTGAGTTTGCCAGGAGTGAGCCCTGTGTGTCCTTTGGCTGAGTCCAAACCTGCAGGTGTGTGCAATCCTTCTTCCTTGGGGAAAACAGCATGGGGAGAATCTTCTTCCCAGTGTGACTCCATCCACTGGATGGGACCCACAGAATCATTACTATGTATAGACAGAATCATTACTATGTATAGACAGAATGGTTACTTTGTATACACAGAATTGTTACTATGTACTATGTACAGGAGAGCTTCTTTGATGAGTAATTCAGTCATTGGTTTTAGTAAAGGGAGTTATTTGTTATGTCTTCTTTTTCTTTCTGCATTTAGCTTATCTTTACTTTCTTTGTTTGCTTGACAATTGTCTATGGCTTTGCTTGGATATCCAGCAGGCACTGCCAACTGAGTTAAGTTCATCAATATCTCTTAGGGTCTTCCAAAATCTGAGGAGGACTTGTTCTCAGATCCCCACAAACGCCAACACCTAGGTACACCTAGGACCCTTAAAGAAAATCCTGTAGTATTTGTATAGAACCTAAGCATAGCCCTTCTGTAGTTTACATTGTTTGTGTCATTTAGTTACCAGATACAATGTAATTGTTATGTAGATCATTATACTGTATTGTTTAGGAAAGAAGTCCTTTTTGCATAGACACCATTTTTTTTCATTTCATATCAATTATTCAGAATAATGGAGTCCAGTTCACTGTACATTTTCATAGATGCATGAAATATAATTTGATAATATTTATTCCTATTTTATAAAGTAAATATTTGATACATGGTTGGTTGGCTCTATGGAAATAAAGAGCCATTTTTACTGGCAGAGACTGTGTTGTGTTGATACAAGAGGGAACACTGGGAAGTGGGTCCTGCTTTCAAAGGTCTAACGCAACCCTGTTAGAGAAAGGCAGAGAGACAAAGCCGGCAAATTAGAGTGTTACAGCATGCACAGTATGGCTAGGCCTAGGGTGGCTTGACTCTAAGGTGTGTAGAGACCAGGCTGGAACACTGAGAGGGAAGGGGTTACAGAAGGACCCATGTTCACACTAAGGGGCCAGATTCTAATTACATGACCAATAGGCTCTAAGCTAGAAGGGTGTGTGTGTGTGTGTGTGTGTGTGTGTGTGTGTGTACAGTTGAATCTCATTTTGAGAGACCATTCCTACAGTGGTAAGAAGGATGAGCCAATGGGCAACAAAGCAGATTAAGACAGGAACAATTAGAAGTTAGAGCATTCTGAAGTGGGATAGCAAACTGCATTGCAGATTTGGAGGTGAGGAGAGAATGGAGGCTCTGAGAAGGCCCCAGCCAGCAGGAACACTGGTTTTGAAAGCCACTGCTAAGATGGTCCTTAGGATATCTGCCTTCTTTCATGCAGTTTCCTATGCTGTGCCAGTGTGACTGACAGCACATGAAAGGGGGTCGGAGGTCACTTCCAAGGTTAATTATATAAAAAGATAGTTGTAAGTTGTGTAGCCCATCATTTGCCAGACAGTAAGCCCTCAACATTTTTTTGTGTTCTAAGTCTGATTATGGTCTGCATAGGCTAAGATATGATAATTAGCCGAAAGGGCATGGCCACAGTGTCCTTTTCAACAGCACCTTCTTCTCTTCAGAAGATCTCTCTTCCCTGTCGCAGTCAACTGGGCATTGATTAGGCAGCTCACCTGTGTCAGGCTTCAGATATCTTCCCCAAAGAATTCTCAGTTCCTAGGAGTGGCTGACTTCCCAAGGCATGCTGCTATAGCTCTAAGGAGGCTTTTAAGGGATGTTTTTGAGGTCTCCTCTGTTGGCCTGTTGTGAGGTGGTTAACTTCCCCTGGGGATCTCCAAATAGAGATGAACTGTCTGGACAAGCTAAGGCCGGTTCAGCTACTGCTGCCAGCAAACATCCCTGATTGTTTCTCTGTGCTGGCAGCCGTTCACAGCCCAGGAGCCCAGGGTGGTGTGCATGGGACCTGCCTGGAGAGAGAAAAGGCAGATGCTGCAGGACTATCACTGCCACAGGCACCAGCCATGTTTTATGTTATTTGATGTGGCTCAAAAAGGTGTAAACATCTAGGACACCCTGTTGGCTTGGTTACTGAAGCTGCCACAAGCATTTCCCAGCTCACTGCCAGTGACCATCCTGGAGATACTCAAAGCACTAGAAAGTAGTGCCTCTGGGTTCCCCAATGGACTCACAGGACCTGAAATACAGCTTAGCTCTCCCCGCTGCTCTGGCTCTGATTTTACTCTAAGACCACTATGCACATCCATCCCATGGGTAGAAATTAGAGTAGGCCAGAAGAGATTATTCCTTCAATAAAGGATTACTGGAGTGGGCTAGGGATGGAACCCAGTTGCTGGAGTACTTACCTAGCATGGATGAAGCCCCATATAAAACCATGGTGTTAGTGTATGCCTATAATCCTATCACTCAGGATATAAAGGTAGGAGGATCAGAAGTTCAAGGTCATCTTTGGCTACAAAGTTAGAGGTCAGGCTATGTTAGACAAGACTGACTAAAACAAATAAACAAACAAACAAGTTTTAGGGCAAACCAGTGGCAAATGTAATATTGAAGGCACTAGATGTTAATTTATTTATATATTGTCCACCCCTGCCAACATAGTGTAACCCCAGAAAGTCAGGGGTTATGCCTATTTTGTGCCAAAACAGAGACCAAAGATACTCGTAGTAAATATGTAATGAACAAATGAATTCCTTATTTATTTATTTTTTAAAATAAAGACTTGCTTTTTCTTTAACTAGGTGTGTGTGTGTGTGTGTGTGTGTGTGTGTGTGTGTGTGTGTGTGTGTGTGTGTATGTGTGTGAGTGCAGTACCCTTGGAGGCCAGAGAGGGCATCAGATCCTCTGGAACTGAAATTATGAGCTGTTGGAACAGTCTGACATGAGTGCTAGTAATCAGTTCTGCCCTCTGTAAGAGCAGTTCAGGCTCTTAACCACTAAGCCATCTCTCCAGTCCCCTTTCCTTATCGATGAATCTTTCAGACAAAACCTGATCTCAGAAAGCTCTTAAATATAAACCTGCTCCCAAAGAACTGGGAATACTGATCTGGTTACATACATTGACTCAGGGAGGGTTGATCTGTCCCTCCCATCCCCTCCTTCCATCCCTCCCTTTTTGCTCCCTTCCCTCTGTCCTGCCTTCATTTACCTTTCACTAGTTGGTACTTACTGACACTACTAGTGGTTACTCATTGCTGTAATGTACATTAGGACATTACAAAGACACACATGCCTTTCTTTATTCAGAGTGTTTGGGGGGAAGTGGTGGGGGTAACTCTCCTATATGAAGGATGAAGATTATGGGTGCTTGGAGAATTTGCTGAGAAATGAGACCAAAAGCAGAGATATACGTTGAACTGAGCACATAGCAAAGCCATGAAAGCTACTGGAGAAGGGAAATGTAGTTAGAAAGGAAGATTTAATCTAACTGTGATTTTTTTTAATGGCAAAAATATTTCCTGGACCAAGTTACATGTTCAAAACACTTAACACAAATCCATTCCACAGAAAGGCAACCAATTCTCATCCATAAAAAATGTAACATAAGCAGACAAAATAAGTAATCTGGGATCTGTGGTGAGTCAGATAGGCAGTGCATTGCTTAAAGCAGGAGTAAGCAAACTATGGCCCATGGAACAAGTCTGACACATGACTTGTGGTTACAAATAAAGTTTTATTGGCACAAAACCATGCTTATTCATTTCTTTCTTAGTGTATGACTGCTTTCATGCTATAACATGAGATAGAATACTTAAACAGCAGAGTCAGTGGGGTTTGCAAAAACGTGCTGGTTGTTGAAAAAGTTTTCAGACCTCAGTTCTGCAGGGAAGAAATTCTGATGCCAAACAAGATTCTTGCAAAGAATACAGTCCTCATATTCAGCTTGGTCCATTGACATTTGTACACCTGCTTTCCTTATCAACGAAACGACTCCTATCATTACATCGTCAACTCCAATATGCTATTGTTCTCCGTAATTCTCTCTGCAATACAGTCACAAAATTAATGATCTGGGATAATTTCCTGCAAGTGAAATTACTGAGCGATCAAAGTATTTTGAGGGCAGCCTTCCTGGTGCGCTGCCCCTGGGCTCCGTCATGCTGAGCTGTATAAAACAATCATTCATGTTTACCCTGAGGCTGGACTTGGCATGCAGTGGCTTCCTCACTGCAGATTCCCTCACCTGTGTTGGCTGTGTGCTTACAGGTCTCAAAACGCCCGTAAACCTGATTAAACTTGTCCCTCCTCTGCCTTCTCAGTTCACATGCAGATTGTTTGTGATTCCGACTTACATAATTCTGTGGTTTCTCAATAAAGAAATCTGCAGGTGGTATGACTTTTTGTTTTCAGAGTTACCTCCCTGTGTAAAAATACTGGGCCAGGTGTCTCTCCCTGATTCCAACAGACCTAGGCACTGAGGCCTCCTAGGCCTTAAAACACAATGCTGAGGTTTTTAAAAACGGAAAGTAAAATATTTTCCATGAGGGGCCAAGGCCTTTGACCATTCTCCCAGAATGGTCTCCAGAAAAATGGAGCTTTCCTTCACTGTTCCTGGGGGCGTAGCTTCCAGATACACAGTTATTATATTTTCTACTGTAACAGAGTTATGGTCATTCTTTGCAAATGCTGAGAGAGGGAGAGAGAGAGACTCTGGAGGTAAAAGGAGGATATTAGTGTCTAGCCTTGTTCCTTTGAAACCCGATCTCTCACTGAACCCAGAGCTAAGTGTAGCAAGCCTACCTATCAGTTCCTCCCGTCTCTAGTTCCCACAGTTCTGGTGTTATGTGCACTCCTGGCCACACCTAGCTTTTTACATAGGTGCAGGAGAATTGAACTCAGGTCCTCATGTTTCACAGCAAGCACTCTTACCAATCAGGCCATCTGTTTGGCTCTGATTTAGATCATCTTAAACTAGTAGGCATGGACACTACTTTTTATTTTGAGTAGCTCTGAGTAAAAGAGGAGATGTCAAACGCTTGAGATATAGTGGAGGGATATGGAAGCAGTGATTCTCACTGGGAAAGCATCATAGGAGAGGAAGCCAAAAGATAATCACAAGAGAAAATGTGCTCACATAGCTACAAGAGCCCAAGCATTATTTATCATCAATTAATAATTTAGAGTTGTATATTTTTTAAGAAGTGACTGCCAAGTAGTTATGGCTATGAATACAATGCAGAATAATTAAATTAATTAACTTATCTATCTTTCCAAATACTGATCACTTTTCTTGGTAAGAATATCTGAAATGTACTCTCTTAAGAGTTTTGAAGTGTGGGCAACACAGCTGTAACTGTAGTCTTCATGCTGTGCAAGTATCACCAACACAAGACAAACACCTGTTCTTGCTGACATTTTATACCCTATACCCCCTCATCTCCCCACAGCTCCCTCATCCTACAAATACATGTAAGGAACAAGAACATTTTATTTCTTAATGTATTTGAGACAGCATTTCCCATGCAGACCAGGCTGGCCTTGAACACATGATCCTCTGTCTCAGCCTCTAGAGTCCTAGGACCACAGGTATGTAGCCACTGTGCCCAGCAGGAAGTTTGTTAATGGAAAGTGATGGCCAGTGATAGTGTCCACTCAATGTCCCCCTTGTCCTGATAACTCCTGACCTCCTGCTTTCCTTCCTTCTCTTATTTGCTCACACATGCATTGGCTACTGACTAAAGACAGGGTGATCTGTGAGATCCTGGGGATATAAGGTAAATAAGGCATGCATCTTGCTCTCCAGAATCTTGAGTTGAGGGCTTCCATTCCATTATCCTTGCTGCTGTGCTGGGGGGCAGAAGGGATATGCTGGGAACCCACACAGCCTGGCACACAGAAGCTTGCCCCTCACTGTGAAGTTTGTTCTGGTGAATTACCATGGGATGTCTTCTTGCCCTCCCCCTGTCCCCTAGTCCTTGCCTTCTTTCTGCTCTGTCTCCCCAGTTCCTGTAACCACATCTCTACACGGGGCATCTTTTAACCCACAGGGATGAAGTTAAGGGAGAGGTGAGAAGTAAGCTGGCTGATTTTGACTTCCCAAACCACCCATGGGCAGGGGGAAACACAGACAAAACATTGCCATCATGAGTCAAATCCAGTTTTCTGTGTTAAAGATCTAGCTTCATCTATGGATCCTGAAGAGACTGGGGAGGGTGGGTGGACATGGTACCCTCAGCACTCTGGTTCCTACTAATAACCCAGAATGTCTCATTAATCCATTTTTGAAAATCTAAAAGTTATTTTAGATTCAATATTGGAGGACTTTGGGAGATGATATATCACCACAGGCTCAGGTCACTCTGGTTGAGGGTACCAGTAACGGGAGGAGGCCTGTGTATGTATGGGACACAGAAGACTGCAGGTATGTAAGGTACAGGGCATTTGCTACAAGTTTCTCTATGTTTTGTTCGGCATGGCTATGGACCTAAAACTACTTTTAAAAAGTAAGTCCATTAGTAACAATAAAATATCTACTGGCTTGCTGTCCAAAAACCTGTAGAAAATGCAAAGAGGAAGATAAGAATCAGCCAGTATTTTATCTCCAGTGAAGGAGGAGTAGGATGTGATTTAGCCATACCCATGTGTCATGCCCAAATGTCATAACTATAGGTGTTAGTATGCATGTGTATTTTGGGTTTACTAATACTAATACTAATTAATTTTTACTAATATTGGCCTACCATAGTTTTAACAGCTGCATAGTATTACAGGTATGAATGTGGCATAATATACTCAAGTAGTCTTGAATTTAATGGCCATGTAGGGTTTTTTTGCTAACATAAATGATGTTACATTGAATATGTGTAAATATTTATATTTTTGTGTATTGAAATAGTTTTTGAATCTATGCATCTTTCGACTCCATAGTGCATCTTAGAGAATGATGTCATGAGCTAGACTCAGTATGTCTTGTGTGACTTTACACAGAGTATAAGTGTAGGAATTCCAGTTCTAATATTCCATGAGAGTAAGATAGAAAGAAAATTTAAGTGCGACATAGAGACTAGCACATATGCCAGTGGTTCTCAACCTGTGGGTCACGGCCCCTTTGGCAAAGCTCTATCTCCAAAAATATTTACATTACCATTCACAACAGTAGCAAAATTACAGTGATGAAGTAGCAATACAAATAATTTACAGTTGGGGGTCAGCACAACATGAGGAACTGTGTTAGAGGGTCGCAGCATTAGGAAGGTCGAGAACTGCTGACATATGCCATGGCTTCAGCTCAGGGCCTTATGCACAGAACATGCTCACTAGACAGCAACTAATCTTCACATGATTGATACTGCTCCTTTTGTTTAGTCCAGAACTACTATTCTATGCAATAAAGGTTTTGAAAACTGGGTCTGGAGAGATGACTCGGCAGGTAAGAGCACTTGCTGCTCTTGCAGAGGACCTGGTTTGGTTTCCAGTACCCACATGGTGGCTCAAAACCATCTGTAACTCCAGTTCCAGGAAATATAACAACCTCTTACCTCCAAGGGCACTGCATGCGTATGGTGCACATAAACACACATGTAAGCAAAATACTCATACACATAAAAAATAAAAATAATCTTTAATAAAAAGGTTTAAAAAGTCTTAACAGTTTTTTACTTTGTTTGTGGCTAACTGTGGTTTTTTTAAAAAAACAAACAGTCACCAAAGAAGCCAGCCCACTTGCCTATTTTGTTTAGGCATACAGTAGATACCAAGCAGAGACATGCATCACCCACCAGTGGTAGTCATAATAATGGCCTTCTCATCTTTGATGAATAAAGGGAGCATAGTTTTTTCTGGAGTTTGACTCACTATTAACTCATGTTTCAGAGCAAGGAAGATGACTCATTGGGTAAATAATGTACTACCTAAGGACAAGGATCTGAGTTCAAATTCCCAAAACCCACATAAACCAGGCAGAGCAGTACACATCTCCAATCTCAGTGCTTGTCAGGTATGACACAGGTTGACAGGAGAATCCCCAGAAGCCTGCAAAGTATAAGGTGAAGGACAATACTTGAGGTTGTTCCCTAACCTCCATACACACTCCTGCACTCACACACACACACACACACACACACACACACACACAGACAGAGCAAGAGAGAGAGAGAGAGAGAGAGAGAGAGAGAGAGAAACACATACACCTCAAAGTGAATATCACTCAAATCTCAGGACTTGAGCAAAAGATTCTACAAAAGTGTGTTATTCCCTTTAACAGTTAACTCAGGTCTGCCTCATCTACCCTGGCAACTGTGAGGCCATGTGCAGACCCTCTTTTTGACATGATTTTGAACCCCATCTTCAGGAAAAACAATTCTTGCTATTGGTTTGAATTCAGATATGTTACTCTGGGTTTTGTGCCTCCCACTCCAGAGGTGATAAGATGTCAGATTCCATAGAGACAGTCCTGGTCTGCTGGAAGAAATGAGTTGATCTTTCAATGGCTTTAGATCAGATATCAGAAAAAAATGTTACATGAAGAGAAATTAAGAGCACATATTTGTATATACACCTATTATTTGCATCTATAGTAGAAATCATCATAAACTGTTCTATTATCCTTAGACAAAATGGAAAAGATTATGCTAAACCTGGTAATGGAAATTGTTACCATCTAAGCAAACCTGGCCTCACCACTTGGGGACCTGGCTCTGTACACAGGTGAAAGATCCCTTTAAGAGGCAAGCTCTGCCTACTCTCTCTCTTTCTGGCATTTCTGAGAAGGCAGCCCTTTCTGTCTCTGTCTCTGCCACTGTCTCTTTCTCTTTCTTTCTCTCTTTTCTATTCCCTTCCCTAACTCCCGTACTTTCCCCCAATACATTTTTCACATAAGTTATGCTTCAGGTTTCTATCTATCCCTCACCCACCATTTGTCCTTCACTCACCATGGCACTCTTCCAAGGTCCCTCTTGATCATGTTCATAATAAAAATATTAGAAATGATGGAAAAATATTTTTCCTGGCATTTCATGGACCTCCGGAGAGAAAACTATCTTGTGACTTATGGTGCCCCTCCCCCATGAAAACTTTAGGACCTCCTTCAGAAATATAGGAAGACTTAGGGATTCAAAATGTTGTCTTATCTCAAAGACACTTAACTTCAAATATTAGGGTTATCATTTATCAAGCATGTATTGAGTGCCTGGCACTGTACTAGGTCTCTTGTACATAATGTGTGCCAGACATTGTTCTAAAGGCACACAATACAGTAATTGAGAAAGAAGACATGCAGAGTCTGTGCCTTCTGGAAGCTTCCATTCTAGTGAGATCAGATGATCTTCAACTTACAAAAAAATCTCACACTTATTATTTATGTACATGTGTGCATAAGTGTGTGTGTGTGTGTATGTGTGTGTGTGTGTGTGTTATGAGGGGGTCAGAAGACTTGAGGGAATTGGTTCTCTCCTTTTATCATATGGGTCCTCGGGATCTAACTCAGGCAAGTCAGCTTGATGGCAGGTACCTCTACCCACTGAGCCATCTCACCAACCATCCTCAAGTTTATAAACACACAAAAAGACAGCAAGTTTTATCCCGAGAATAAAAATTCCTAATATATTAAGAAAGGCCTCTGAAGAGAGTACAATTGATTTAATTTATTTGAGACAAGGTATTGCAATTTACTGAAGACCAGCCTTGAACTCACAACTCTCCTATTTTTGCCTACCAAATGCTATGATTACAGGCATATGATACTATTCTTATCTAAATTAAAATCTTAGAGGAAGGAGGAGCTGCCCTAATGGGAGAATTTCATCCATGTGAGAACACAATTCTGTTGTTATGGGAAAATGAAGCTGAGGCCAGATTTGTTTCTTAATGGTAGCACCATGGTTCCAGCACTGTCCTTTGTCCATAGAATGTCACTGAAGAGTAACAAGGCCTGGTCCATTTATCAACAAGAGGGAACAATGGGTGTGGGTAGCACAAAGTAGGCAGGAGAGAGGGAAGATGGGTGGCTTGGAAAATGTAAGCTTAGAGTTTATTGTTGCAGGTGTGACTGGCCCAAGTAAAATGAATTGTAATGGAAAAGTAAGCTGTGTCCCCATGAGCATCAAGGAGCTGGGCCAGGTGGGGACAAGAGAATGTTCAGAGCTCTCAAAGGCCAGGTTGCTTGCAGTGGACTTGACACCTTCCCTGTCTGTCAATACCTTGGACTTCCTAGTGACATATTGTTGACGAATCTTAAAGAGAAACACTGGTCAGTTCCCTGTCAAAGTAACAACCCCCATGAAAATCCACTTGTAAGAGAGGTGGTTCACTCTGGCTCGTAGTTCTGGGGGTTTCTAAGACCAGGTAGACCTGCTGTGTTTACGCCTGTTGTGGGGACTGGAAGTCTACCTCATTGTAGTTGTGCGAGGCAAAGCACTTTATGACAGAGCTTCTCCTTCTAGGGCACACTCTAGTGGACAGAAGGCCTTGCATGTTCACATTTCCACCAACTCTAAATAGCTGGACACAAGTCTCCTAGATATGGGTGTTTGGGTGACATTTAAAGCCTCAAGTGCAGCAAACCAAACAATCCCTGAGAAGAATGGCTCCTGGGGAGGGGGGTGTTTTAAGACTCATCAACTTACTGGTCCAAAGAACAAACTATGAAAGTAAACTCCTACTAGAGTAGAGGTCCCATAACCTGGCTGGCTAGCCCTACCTTCACTGGGGGCATCTTTCTATTTTCTAGATGCTTATGACCAGCGCTTTAGAAAACTTCACAATTTCTTTAGAGTTAGGAAGTTTAAAGTTGTTAGTTTTGTAAGATGTCCATGTCTGAAGAGAACTAGGAGTGGAATGGTTTCTCCCTAAATGCAGAAGTATGGATGAAGAAATCTAGCAGGAGTGGGCAGTGTGCACCATTGGATTCCATACACACCTGAACTCAATGTCTCAGGTCACAATGCCCAAGGTGATAAAGGGTCCTGATGAGGCTGGCTGTTTTCCATGATGGCACAAGGAACAGCTCTTTCCATGTCTCCCAGGAACAGATGTGTAAGGAGGGGCATTGTTTCTGTTAAAGTACACATACACAGTCTCACTTCTCTTTGAACTAGAGATCATTTCTGAGATCCTCCATGGTGGATTTTAGGGGTAAGTATATGCATTCACATGCTTGTGTGTGTGCGGTTATGAGTTTGTTAAAAAATAAATAAATAAATAAAGATACAGGGCTGGGGAGATAGCCGGGTCAGTAAAGTGCTTATATTAACATCGATGCCCAAATTTTATCCTGAGAAACCATGCTTAAAAAAAGAAGCCAGGCATGATGGCTGATGTCTGCAATCACAGCTTTGGGGAGGCAAAGCTAAAAGGATTCAGGGATTGCTCCCCAGCCAGCCTACTCTACTTAGAGAGCTTTGGACCAATGAAAGAGCTCACATCATAAAACAAGATGGACAATGCCTAAGGAATGGTAGCAGAAGTTGTCTTCTGGCCTCTACATGTGTGTGCTCACTCCTAGACATGCACCCTCTATATACACTAATGAAGACATGTAGATCCTATCTGAGTTACTTAGCATCTGTGCATAGCAGTCAGGCTCAAGAACATACATTTTTAACAAGTACTGCAAGTAGTACAACCAAGCTCTAGAATGTACCTAGTTAGTGACTCTCTGTCTTGGAAATAGATCTATCCAGCGCGATGTAAAGGTTTTGATAAGTGGACCATATTTTGTACCATCAAGTCACACCCTCTAGGTAGAACTTATCTGTCTATGATTCTTAAGTTTCTTAAGTGGCTCTTACGTGGTTGAAGTTAAGCACCTTTTCTGGTGCAATGTGACAAGGAACAAACATCAATATAGGGAACTCAGTCCTGAATCAAATCTATGGGAGCACATATACCCCAAGCCTTCAGAGTGTTAACTCCACTTCATAACTGAACCCAACAGATGAATCCCAGACATGCAGAGCTGTCCTAATAGCTTGGTGCTCACAGGAATCATTGGGGACCTTAGTAAAAGCCAGCCTCCCGGTCCAACCGCTGACAGCTTCAGCAAGATTAGGTGAAACCTAGGAAACAGAATCCTAACACGCACCTAGGTGACTCTGATGCAATCTGTCAATGGTCCCTCTGAGAAGCAACATTTAGACCAGTGCTGTGTCAGTTTGCTTGTGACAAAACACCAGGACCAAGAGCAACTTGGGGAAGAAAAGGGTTTTTTGTTTGTTTGTTTGTTTTGTTTTTTGTTTCTCTGGCTTACACATCGGATCACAGTTGACGTTGAGGGGAGTGATGACACAGACTCAGGGCAAGAACTGAAGCACACACTACAGGATGCTGCTTCCCGGATTGCTCCCCACAGTTTGCTTCCCAGCTGGCTTTCTTATAAAACTCAAGACCACCTGCCCAAGGGTGGCATTACCCACAGTTGGCTGGGCCCTCCCATATTAACCATTAATCAAGAAAGTGCCTGAAAGATGTGCCTACAGCCAATCTAATGGAGACATTTTCTCAGTTAAAGTTCCCTCTTTCTGGTCGATTCTATGTTGTGTCAAGTTGATTCAAAATGAACCAGCATAAATGCTTCTCAATTTTGGGTGATATTGTGAGGTGAAATGTTTGATTCTTTTTAGAGATAAATGGTGTGTGTGTGTGTGTGTGTGTGTGTGTGTGTCTGCTCCTGGTAAATAGAATTTAAAGACAGTCAACTTCTTAAAATAAAGAGAATATTATTGACCAGTAACTATATACCTGGCCCCCAACATAGATCAAGACTGAGAAGTGGTACCAAATTGACTTCATTCTCTGCTAGCCTCAAGAAGAAGAAGAAGTAGGAGGAGAAGAAGAAGAGGAAGAGGAAGAGGAAGGAGGAGGAGGAGAAAATAACTTCCATCTGGACTTCAATAGTGAAAATGGGGAGTAGCTTAGCAAAAGAGTATTTGCCTAGTGTGTACAAAGCCCTGAGTCAATCCCCACCAAGTAAACAAACTTCTTTTTATTTTATTTTATTTTTATTTTATTTTTTTGGTAAACAAACTTCTTAAGGTTAAATTTTATCAGTAAGGGATTTCTTGCCCTGATAGAAGAAGCCAAACCTTCTGTAGACCAGAATCCCTGTTAAATTTTCTTCAGTCCTGGCCTCATCCTTTCTCTAGCATCTTCTCCACACTTGACAAATACTGATACCATTTCAAACACACACTCTTTGGGACAGCCATAAAGTGAATTTGTGGCTAGTCACCCTGCCCAGTGTTTACAGGAAGAAGAAAAAACCCATGGACTTAATTTTAGTTTGAAAGTTTAACACACATTTGTTGGGGGTTGAATTAAATTTATATAAGGGTATAATGAATTTGTGACATTGACATGGGAACATCCATTGTTGATATTTCTCAAGAAGGAAACTTGGAATGCCAAAACGTGACAGGGAACACAGGAATGCCTGTGACCTTCCTCAATTTCTAGAGAATAGTTAGAGTAAATTACACTCCCATATCCCATACATATTTTTTTCTGAAGACAAGTAACATTGTTGTGCATTATAGGACCTTGAACATGCTGCCCATGCAGCAGATATTTCTCCTGACTTGTGAATTCATAACTCTGCTATCAAAGGAGCTGAAATAATAATTAAAAAAAAAATGAACCTTGTTGTGCAAATTGCACTCAAGTGCTTGGCTGCCTTGAGACCCCAGTCTCCAGCTCCAGTGCTTCCAGTATTAATCAGGAGGCAACTTGGACAACCTCTACCACCGCAAAGATACCAAGTTTCACCTAGGAAGACAGCTTTGATATATTTTTCTCCACATCCACCCACTAATACGTTTGCTTATGAACCTGCCAGGGGAATCTATGGGCACAGGAGCCACGAGGACACAGAGACCACCTAACAAACTCAGTCATCACATGAGGGAGGAACTTTGCGAATGGTATCTGCCACTGTGTCTGGCTACCAGTTGGCAACAGTGAACAACTGACTTAGGTCCCTAAGCCAATCCTGAATTCCAGAAAAAATAAATTCAGTAAATAACTCTGCACAGATCTTTGAGGGAAATGTCAAGGAAGCTACATCCTAGATAGCTCTAAAGATAGCCAGGTAATTATCTTTGAAACTCTCCTGAGAAAATGCACTTAGATGCACACGTGAAGCAGTGAAAGGCTCCTTTGTTTGTTGACAGTAGCAGTTTCTATGTAGTCAGTTGCCTTTGGAGTGGGTGTTGGCAACCCAATCAATATTTGGGTCCTGTGGAGTTACTATGCCACTGGGTTGACCATAGTTAAAAACAAGCAACAGCCCATAGCGTGGCTTCTTAGGCCACACTGTTTACTAAACTGATCGTGTCAGTTTCCCTGACCTCAAATTTTGTTCCACTTGGCCTGGATACTTTGTGAAGAGTGTCATTGCATCTTCTCTGTGTGTGCCCGAGCCATCTGTCAAGACCATCCATTCTCTAAATGTTGCTTTAAAATTCTCTCACAAGGGAGATCAGATAATCTAGACATGAAATGCATCAACAGATCAGTGCCAGGGTTCAACCAGTGAAGTGAGTTGCTGCCTGTGGTTTAGGACCCACTGACAGCTTTACTTTCTCTTCTGGTGCCTTAATTTTCCATCTCGGCAATAGATGCAGAAATGGCTTGCAGTTATGAAAAGTATGAAAAGTATTGTGTTGTCTCAAATAATTTTGCTAAGTTCTTCATCCATCAAAGGCCCACCACAGGTGTGAATATTTGTTTATTATCCAGACATAGCAAAGTAAACAGTCGCATTTTGCACACCCCTTTCCCCATACAATGCTTTGAATATTTTCTTTGTGATGGTCAATGACTTTGTTTAACTTCAAAAACAGCCTGGATGGAAAGGAAGGGCTGGGAGACTTGAAACTGTTTGTACAAGGTCTGAAGTGACTGATGGTGAGGCTAAGCTGGGCACAGAGTCCTGACATTTTGTCAGCTCCCCAAGGAGGCAGATGTAATGTCCACGACTCACCTGCCATGTGCTGATAGAAAAACAACCCCTGTTATGCATGGATTTTAAGACTACACTCGTGACCTTTAACCCTAGAACCTTTCCAGAGTTTTCCACTGGGTATCAAAATTCTTTCAAATATTTCCAGCTGGACATCTGCTTGAGTTGTAATTGCAGCTCAGCATTTTCACATTGGTGGCTATTGTTGACGGAATAATTTCCCTCCCCCATGGCAAGGACCATTTGGTGAAATCTCACCAGTAGCCACCGAGGATGGGGGGTGGGGGAGGTTGCTAGGATTGTTTAAAACTTACCTAGCCTTTTGCTTCCCTCCTGAATTCTAGTGTCCTGAAAGGGGAGTGTTTGTGGCCACTCACACTCCTGTCCTTATATCAGGGCTCTGAAGCCCTTGCAGGGTCCCAGGAGACAACTTTTCTGTGCCGTGAAGTTCAGTGTCTTGACAACAGAGTAGAAATTCAGACACCCTCACTCTAAGACCAGTGCTGAAAACATAAAAAGATCTAGTAACCAAATCTCAGGGCAAAGTACAAGTGTATTAATTGATATTTTCTACTAACCTGATTAAAACCATCAAAGATTGCTAGAAGAGAAATTGATATCAGGCACACTAAATAAATAACAACATGGAGCATATCCAGGGGACAAGAATTCAGGCCTAAAACAATATATTTCCTACAAATAAAAAGGGTACCCAGAGCAAATAAACCTATCTGTTAATTCGGAGGACTAACTGGAGCACTGGAGGGAAAGAAAAATCACCTACAGTTGTCAGTGATACTGCACCAGGGTATGGGAGTCCCTGGTTTGGTGACACTGTCTCTTGAGATCAATCAGAACTGCCATGGACTGTGTCACAGGCAGCAGTTCTCTAGAACTTGCCGTGAAGCTGGATGTTTCCACTGTTCCTTCCAAGGACGCTTCATTTATTCTTCTGGCTTTGCAGATCATCAGACCAAAGGGCCCTACATTTGCTGGGCACACGGTGCTTGTAGCTGTTCCATAGAAGTTTCCACTGAAGTGAGCTAAAAATAACCAAGTGAAAGCAAAGTGGTGGGCTCTGTCTTTGGAACTATTAACATCATCATTTCCTACATTTAAGGGACAATGAAACTGAGATACAGAGAGCTGAATGGTTTCCCTCCCAGATTGCAAAGTTCACAAATGATAAACCTTCCATTTCTTTTATGCCCATCTATCATGTTCAGCTCACTATAGATACTCCCCCACATACAAGCATTGTCCTTCAGTATCACAGGGGTTAGTTTTAGCATCTCTGCAGATGGCAAATCCAGTGGTGATTAAGTATCTTTCATAAAACGGAACAGTGTAACAGCCTAAGTACATCCTCCTGTCATCTGTAAATCATCTCCAGATAATCTGTAATACCTAACGCCGTGTAAGTATCCATTATATTACATGTTTAGAGGACAACAATAAGAAAAATCTGTACACATTCAGTACACACACAGGTAGGTGTGTGTGTGTGTGTGTGTGTGTGTGTGTGTGTGTGTTGGGGTGTAGGGTGGATGCACATGTACAGATAGAGGTTCATGGGCCTATGTGCTTGGAAGTTAAAGGTCAACCTTGGGTAGCCCATCCATCCTACCTTTAGCTCACTGACCCAGAGCTTGCCAAGAAGGCTAGTTTGGCTATATGTGAACCTCCAGAGTAGTCCAGAGTAAGTATGTGCCACAGCTTGATCTTTTCTAAGAGAGTTGTGGGGGTCAAACTCAAGTCTTCACTCTCATAAGACAAGCGCTCTCCTGGCAGAGTTACATCCCCTGCCCCAGACACATTGTTTTTCAAGTACTTTTTTTATGTTCTTTAAAAAAATGCTTTGAATTGAAATAAAATTTCATCCCTCTGCCTCTTCTCTTTTATCCCCTCCCCTCCAGATGCCTTCCCTTGAACCCCTTACATGTACCCTGACTCTCAGGTTAATATTCTACCTGTGGTTGGTTGAAATCCTAGATACAGAACACATAGGCATGAGGGTCGAGAGTAGATACAAATCCCACTAAAATAATGATAAACGAGTGTAGTAATTAAGGAAATATATGCCAATGCAACAAATATCACTTCACACACAATTATGAAGTGCTGTCAGTAGTGAAGTTAAACACTCTGACACAATGGAAACAGTCTTGGGATGAACATAAATGTTTATGACTTCTTGAAGGTGTGGCTTGGCAACATCTAGCCATGGTAAAGAGGCCTGTGTGGTATGCTCCAAGTGTTTCAGTGGTAGGTTAGTCCAGAGCCACTCTTACTCAGGTACAAGAATGTTGACTGAAGGAATGCCTGGAATTGAGAGAAATCAGAAATGACTGAATATTCTCCAAGGGGCAAAATGATAAAGTGTGTATTTGTATATAGAAAAACTATGTGGCAATATTATGTGAACAGTACACACATGCACTCATACACAATATACACACACATATGCATGTACAAATATATGTGCACATATACATATACACACATACACAAACATACACAAACACACCAAAGTACACAAACATATACATGCTCTCACACATGCAAGTATATACACAAATGTGAACATATGAACCCCTACACACACACATAGACAAGTACACACACACACATACACACACACCCTCTCTTCTTGAGTCACAATACAATTATGTCCTAGGGGATTCAAGTTTCAAGAATTCTAAGTCAGAATGCACTCAAACTGCCAGATATCATAGCTTAGCCAACCTTGCAATAAACAAGCTCAAAACACACATGTTGACCTACAGCTGTGCAAACTCACCTAGCTCAAAACCCATTTAACAGTCAGGTTCAACAATAAAAGCATGTTATAGTGAAATAAATATCATACCAGGTATATGATGTTTAGAAACACGGCAAACAACACTTAGGCACTTAAATACAAGGAATAAAAATAGAATTATGCTAGCAGTGACAAGTCTTGAATTGGAATGGCAGTTGTCTAGGCGGGGGAAGAAGGGAATGGCTATGTGGATTCATATAGACAGCAGCAATAATGCAGATGTGAAGCTTAAGCTCTTTGCTAATGTTACTTAATTAAAAGAAAGGATTTTCCCTTCAAGTCCACCTGGCTCTGTCCTAGCTCCTTCTTCTCACCATGCTGTCACCATCAAATAGAGATGAACTCCATCATACATGGGTCTGTACTTCTCTGCCCATGCTTCCCACAGGCCCCTGCGTGACTTCCCACAGGCCTCTGCATGACTTCCCACAGGTCCCTGCATGATGTTAGCAGTTCTGCTGCTAAGCTTTTAGGTCCTCTTTCCAACTTTGAGGTATACTAGCACCATTAACTCACAGGCTGCACCCTGGATCTTGTTATCCAGAATACCTCTGCCCAGTATGTGACCCCATCTTCCCTTTAGCTCTGTGACTTCATGTCGCCTTATTTTTACAACTATAACCTGAGTTATGTTCTTCTTTCTTGGCTAACTTGGATCCATATATAATATCTTGGAGCCTTGGTGGCATCTGTCTTGCCTAACCTCACACATCATCCTCTGTAATCCTGAATCTTATAGCCTGGATGATGCTGTTTTAGAAATCTGTGGCATGGTCCTTTTCCTAGGATCTCAAATTCATGGTTTCCTTAGCAGCCAGGCTCTGGGTCCTGATGGTAATCCAGACTCATTGTGTGAGACTGATGTTAATTCCTTCCAAAAGTGCTGCCCCACGACCTAAGTAGCTCCCTTAAAGACTTCCCCACCTTAGTACAGTTATACCAGAGAATTAAGCCTCTTCCTGAGTTGTAGTGGGAACTAACCTCACTTAAAGCATTACAGAGTGAGGGTGGATCCTCCTCTTTAAAACCCTTATCATGCAGGTTATGTGACAAAGCTCTGTTTTCTCCCCTTCCTCCTGTGCTACCCATTTGGATTCCCACATAGGCTCCACTGTTGAATGGCTGCACCCATTCCCAGACCCACTGGTCCACCTGGGTATATTCATGCTGCTTTGTTCTTTGTATGCTTGCCTGCTCATTTGTCAGCCAGCCTGGTCTTCCTCAGTAGCAGCACTCTGCCATCTTGATGGCAATTGTTCTGTCCTGACTTAGAAGCTGTTCCTCCCACTGATGGCCTGTGATCCTCTTGAAGGAAGGCATCATGTTTATGCTGTTTAACCCAGACTAGCAGGGCTGAGGCATAGGCATGCTCTTAACTCCTGTTGTATAGTGAGAAGACGGCCTTCACCCCTAACAGGAGAAACAGCACACTTGTGCATCTGGGGTTTTGATGAATGGCCACCCTTAGAGCCACATGCTGCCCCTGGGCCTTGCCTCATAGAAATTGCCTCATAGAAGTTCTCCTTCTGCTGCCCACGGGTCAATGTCCCCTTGGTATATTTGCTCTGGATACACAGAAAGCAATTGGGAAATATTAGTTGAGTCACTGAGTCTTTGCAAGCTTGAAAAGCATAACCTTAGGAAATAAAATTCATGGTGTCTAAATCAGCATGAAGAGCTGGGAAGATGACTTGGTGAGTAAGGTACAAGCATGAAGACCGGAGTTCGATCCCCAGCACCCACATAGAAAGCTGGAGTGGTGATGTGTTTCTGTAATTATTGAAGGGACTCTAGCCAGCCTGATCATGGCAAGCATGGTGTTGGCAGGCCTTGCCCTACTCCCCCTTCCCTCTGCTTTGCTAAAAACCGTTAGATTATATCCCTAAAGGTAGCCATCAATGTCTGTTCCCTTATTTGGCCACTTCCTCTTCCCAAGGCTGACTACCAAGGTCCAACTATTAAAATATTGAAGTCCAGCAATCAAAAGCCCCCTTTTGGCTACTATATTTAACATACCCATTCAAAATTAAATACCTCATCCTAACACAGGGCTTTTCCTTCTGCCTTTATAAACTGTCATTTGCCTACGAGCCATGCCTGTGTCCTCTCCACACAGAAGCAGTCCTTGTCCCTCTCCCCTTCCTTTGTCCCTTCCCCTTATCCCTCACCCTCTATCTCCTGTCTTTTTCTCTTATTCCCTGCCTTTGTTCCTTTGGGGAAAATAAATCTTTGTGTTAAGAACTTGGTCTTGGGTGTCTTGTGCCAAATGCCAGTCCCTTCATTCACAGTGCCGGAGAGGCATAGATAAGTGGCTCACTGACTAGGCTCAGGGCTCAGGGAGAGATCTTGTCTTAAAAGGCTGAGTGGATGGTGCAATACTCTAGGTTGATTGCTGCCTTCCGCACTGGCACAAATATACACATAAAGTAGGAAGAAGAAAATTAACAGACACTTAGTTATTTCCTCTTCCCTCAAGATCTGTTCCCTACACAGCAACAATGTTTTGTCTTCAACACAGTGCTACATGCGACCTTTATATCAGAGTAGAGATCTTGCACAGGGAGATTGGCTGTTGAAGGAAAGCTGACTCTAGAATAAATGGGTGAATTACTCAAACTTCTCAAGACACAACTCAGAAGTCCTCGGTCCGTTGTAGGGTAAATAACAAGACTTTCAGAACATGGGAAAGTCTATAATTGTGACAGTATGACACTGAACGGCAAGACACAGAACAGTAGTTGTTCTAATTTCATGAGGCAAATTAGATATAATCTACAGTTAAGGAAGCCAAGCCCCGAAGAGAAGAATGTCAGTCTTGCTTGGGTGCATGAGTCATAAGCCCATGTTTCCCCTGGCAAGTGTACGCTGTCCTTCTTCTCCTGGGCAGCATTGTCTTCCAGGCTCAAAAGGAAACACGAGGCGAGAGCAAGTGGTGTGGGTGTTTCTGCTGCTCTGAATCCACGGGACCAAGCCCTTTAGAGGAGATACACAAGAAGGGGCTGCTTCAGAGCCCCCACCAGAGTTGTGTACCTGGAGAAGCAATGGCGAAGGAGAGGTATGGAGATATGTGAGCATCACACTGGGTCAACCAAGCATGGCTGGAGTGTGGAAGTCTGTGCCCTTTCTCACACTGGTTCCTGTGATCCTTCCAGAAATAATCCAAGATAGGATCTTGGATTCTACATGTGAAGGCATCGACTCCCCCTCCCCCAGAAGTTAAATGATACATTGAAAATTATAGTTAGGAATTTATTGTATTTATTTATGTTTGTTTAAGACAGCAAGTATCCCCGGTTGCCCTGGTACTCCTAACGTGGCAGGCTTTACACTCACGGTGATCCCACTGTCTCAACTGTTCCAATGCCAAAATTGCAAGGGTAAGCCCAGCTCACTCACAGTTTGGATTGTAATCTAGCTCTGCATACTTGGAAAATTTGTGTTCATAACCAATGTTTGTCCTCCCCAGATTTTAGGTAGCCAGACAAAGAGACACGCTTAGTCTGGAGATAGGATTATAGTTAGGAATCTTCATTTTGTTTATTTTTGAGACATGTTTTTATGTTGCCTAGGCTGGCCCCAGACTTTCAGCATAGATGTAGATGACTGTAAATTTCTGCTTCTTCTGCCTTCATCTCCTGAGGGTCAGGGCTATGGCATACACTATCATGTTGGGTTTTAGGGGTGCCAGTAGAACTAAACCCAGGGCTTTGTGTATGCTAAGCAAACACTCCCTCAACTGCGCTCTGCCCCCAGCACCTGCAGGGACATTTTCTTATAGGTTGACAATAAACCATGGGATGATGAATTTCTGACAGTTCCAAGGTGTACAATAAAGGACCAATGAGACAGCCCCTCTACAGCTGCTCCAAGGTGCACAATAAAGAACTCTTAGAGCTTCAGAGAAAACATGTCCTCTTGCTTTTTAATTTGAGCAAACAAACAAAAAACAAACAAACAGACAAATAAATAAAATGAGCTTGTGGCAAAGATGCCGGGAAGAAAAGGAAAGAGCCAGGAAAAAATAGTCAACAAGTGGTAATCACCAAACTTTTCCAATGAGTTTACTGAATGCTTAGAATAGTTATTGGTTGGTTCTGGTTGTAGTGGCTTTTGGCATAAGTAAGGACAGGTTGGGTTCTTCAACAATGGGTAGTTATCTTCCTGATCCAGCATGGCTTTCCATTAAAGGAAACTCATAAAGAGAGCTCAGAGGCTAACCTGTGCTCCCCACACACAGAGCAGAAGGACTAGTGCCCTTTCCAGCTGCAGGACTTTGGTGCTCAAAGTGAGGCCCATCCTCTGTCTGTGCTGTCCAAGTAAACAGGCACAGAACTGTGTTTTTTAACAGAAACCCTGGGTGAGTCTTATGTGCATCAAAGCCTGAGGAATACTACTCTTGAGTATCATGTGCCATCCTGGCAACTTGGTGGAACCTACTCATCCATCAGAATCTGCTTTAGACACCACCCCTAGCAATGCTCCAAGACTGACTCACTCACTCCTTTCTCCCAATTCTCTAGAACTCTTATGTTGCTGGCAGTCTGTCACTAATTGTGCACATAGAACTCCTCTTCATACTTCATGTCAGTCAGTCGTGTCACTCAACAAGTTCTAGAAAGCCCCGAGTGACTCATTTTAGTTATAATTACTCAGCGGATGTCTTTCTTGGCCAATGCTCTTTAAACATTTTACACAGTGAGCTTGTTAAACCAGAAGTCTGTGGGTTGTCTCTCCCCACAAGTTCTGATTGGGCCCATTAGTTGGGCCCAATTTACAATGTTGATGAGGAACACTAGATAATTCTAATAGAAAATTCTGGCTACTGTGGGGGAGAGGGGAGTAGAAGGAAGTTGGGGAGGCAGATCAACAAAACACATGAAAATATCATCATGAAATCCTTTATGCTGCATGCTAATTAGAAAACTAACCTTAAACATGGAAGAAGAAAACTCTGGTCTAGAAACATTTTGAGCTACCAGAAATGCTGAGCTCCTGGTCTAGAGGGCTGCTACAAGGGCCCTGTTTATTGTCCTGATCTCTGTCTACCAGGTTCCATGGATATCTTAATCTGTCACCAGGGAGGGCCAGGTATATCTGGACCATATGCCACTACAGATGACAGGCAAGGTGAGCTGTTCTTCCTTTCCAGTGACAGCAGTGAGGTATTCAGCACTGATGGGCACCTCTCCTGCCATGCAAGCCTGTCCTGGGACCCACTCTGACATTCTGGAAACACAAGAACAGATGTCATGTCCACAGGGCCGTGTGAGCGCTGTAATGATATAGGGGACATGTTTATGATCTTAAGTCACACAGCAGGGCTGAGGGGGTGTGAGGGATGGCTTTTAATGACAGGAATTAGAGCCTGGGACCTTTTATAACTCATTGGGGTCACGTAGTTAAGGAAGAGCTGAGTCAGGGATCAAGGCACAGTTAAAATGCCCGATCTGGAAGCTCTTTTCTGCTGACTCTCTGCCAGGTGATATTTTTTTTCCAGCTACTCTGTTTCCTCACAAAATTGCCCAAGGATGAAGAGACATGAACTTTCTTCATGTCAACCTGCTGGTTTTCATCCTACCATCTGCAATGTTAGCAGCATGGGTTACACACAGGTATTTTAATTAAAATTATACAGACTAAAAAGATTCAATTTCTCAGCCCTACTACTAGCCTCATGTCAAGTGCTTAACAGTTTCCTGTGGCTAGTGGCTCCTGAACTGGACAACATGACTATCTACCATCAAGGAAAGTTCTAGTAGGTAATAATGTCCTACAGCTTGCCTCATGACTTGTCAAGAAAGAATAAATTCCCACATGTTTAAGTCTTGGTTGCTTATAGCTGAATCAAACATACACCATAAGATTCTTTTAAAGTGAACACATATCAATTTTACAATATAAAACTAACAGTTTTATATACACACAATTGGACATCAAACATGGATTAGAACAGACAAAAGGATACACTATAAATAATCTAGTTTGGTTATTACTATTTAAAGAGAGAGAGAAATATTGTGTCAGAAAATAGAATTTTTTAAAACCCTAAGTCTATAACAGATTGGGAAAATTATAAACATTTAGATCTATTTCCTTGCTCCAAAGCAGAAGACTAGGGACTGAAAGTTTATATAACCCTCACACTGAATTGACACAGACCGCACACCAGGTAGGCCCACACATTTCTATGGCCTTGTTGTCTATGCATTCTGTATTGGGAATACTGAGGGATGTGGTTAACATTTACAGGAGACACATTTATAAGGATAAGATATGGTCTGGTGCTCCTTAGTTATTCCTCAGTTTCTGCTGTTTGCATTTGGGAAATATACAATAGCACTGCATTTTAAATACACCGAGTTCAACTGTACTGTCTCTGAACCTGTAGCTAACGTATGATACCATTGTGTATTTTTAAAGATTAAATATTTTTCATAGTTCTGTGCTACAGCGAGCAAACCAAAGGCTTTATTGTTGGAGGTCATGTGCTCCACCAGTTTCAACAAGGCTGTTTATTCTTCATCAACGTGTGTGGGATTTAAGAGAATCATTCCCTTTCTTCTATGAAGGTGACACCCAGGTAAATTTTGGCAAATGAGTGTCAACCACTGTGCTCATCTGTCTGAAAAATTCAGCTCGTAATGTCCACTTGACAGGTTAAAGGAATGCAGGGAGGGAAACCAAAGCTCCACCATGGAAGCTCCCAGCAAAGAGAAACCCTTACACTTTCAGTCAGGCATGAGATGTAGTTGGTCCCTATGCAGCCAGCACAGACAAGAGACCTACATTGTCTCCTCCTGCTCATGTGTGTATGTGTTATGTATTTGCCTACGTATACCTGTGCATATGTGCAAGGTGGGTGGCTGGAGCTGTTATGGAACCTTTCTGTCACACTGGTAAGAGGGAGTAGCTTCAGGAGGGGGTTCACAGGAACACCCCTTAATTTCATCTTCGCTTGAGGCACAAAGGGACATTGGCAAGGAAGGAGGAGTACAGTGTGGAGAGAAGGTTCCACCCAAGCTCTATCCCTAATTCTAACTCAGAATTTCAGAGTGATGTTCGTCTCTGATTCCACCAGCAGGAGTGTATAAACTTGGGCCACTGTCCCAGTCAGCACAAGGCCAAATCTGACATGCAGGAAATCCTAAAGACCAGTGCCCATTTTGCCAGAAGCCTCAATGCTGCTCAAGGGGCATGCCATCTGTAACTCACAGCAACCTTATGAGGTATTCTTGTCTGGATGTGCCCCTGCCTCTGCAGTACAACCATATCCAGATGCTTTTCTAAGATCTTCATTTCTAGTAAACTCCCTCAGGCATGGCTCCTTCCTGACTGGTAACGTTCTAGATCTAGTATGCTTTCTCTTAAAGGTCTTAGTCTTTCCTTTCCTTTCCTTTCCTTTCCTTTCCTTTCCTTTCCTTTCCTTTCCTTTCCTTTCCTTTCCTTTCCTTCCCTTCCCTTCCCTTCCCTTCCCTTCCCTTCCCTTCCCTTCCCTTCCCTTCGCTTCCCTTCCCTTCCCTTCCCTTCCCTCCCCTCCCCTCCCCTCCCCTTCCCTCCCTTCCCTTTCCTTTCTTTTTCTTTGTTTGTTTTGCTTTTCAAGACAAGGTTTCTCTGTAGCTTTGGAGCCTGTCCTGGAACTCGCTCTGTAGACCAGGCTGGCCTTAAACTCACTGAAATCCTGCCTCTGCCTCTCTGCCTCTCTGCCTCTGCACCTCTGCACCTCTGCCTCTCTGCCTCTGCACCTCTGCACCTCTGCACCTCTGCACCTCTGCCTCTCTGCCTCTGCACCTCTGCCTCTCTGCCTCTGCCTCTCTGCCTCTCTGCCTCTGCCTCTCTGCCTCTCTGCCTCTGCACCTCTGCCTCTCTGCCTCTGCCTCTCTGCCTCTCTGCCTCTGCACCTATGCCTCTCTGCCTCTCTGCCTCTCTGCCTCTCTGCCTCTGCCTCTCTGCCTCTCTGCCTCTGCCTCTCTGCCTCTCTGCCTCTGCCTCTCTGCCTCTCTGCCTCTGCACCTCTGCCTCTCTGCCTCTCTGCCTCTGCCTCTCTGCCTCTCTGCCTCTCTGCCTCTCTGCCTCTGGAGTGCTGGTATTAAAGGGATTGATTGGTCACCACGGCCTGGTCTCAGTCTTTTCTAACATAGAGACCTGGATTCTTCATGCTGTCTCTCAGGGTTCCTCCCACTCTTGTGTTTATTAACACAACCGAGGGCCCTAGATTGTGAGCAAGCCAACCCAGAACCCTCCCAGAGACAATGGGCTTGGGGAAAGCTTGAGAAATTTGCAGGTTGGATTTTAATGCTGACAAGACTTGCTAGAAATCTTTCAACATCCTTTCACTCATCACTAGGACCCTTCCTCTGAGTTGACCTGCAATGTTGCCCGCCACCCCCCCCCCCACTCATCTGAGTCCCACAACTTCTTCCCCAAAGCCTCTGCCTTGTGACCTTGGCCTCTCTTCAGAGAGCCTTGAGTGTCTTCCATATATGAGGCATCTGTTCTGGAAGGCTTCCCCAGAGGCCCTCCTTTTCTGAAGTTTTCATTACAAATGAAGTATTTCTTCTGTGTACATGTTCACGTGTATGCATGCACACATGAGGTTGAGTATGAAATGTGTACTCATGAAGGTTAGAGGTCAACACTGTATGCCTTCCTTAATCACCTACACTTGCTTTTCGGAGACAGGGTCTCATAGTAACCCTGGAGCTTGCTGATTCAATCTGACTGACCAGCAAACCTCAGGGATCCCCCATCTTTGCCTCCCCAGGGTTAGCATTACAGGCACATGCTATGCCTGGGAATCAAACTCATGTCCTCAAGCATGTACAGCAAGCACTTCACTGAGCATGCCACTCCCCAGCCCCTGAGGAATTTCCTTCTCCAACCCTAACCAAGACCTTGTCTGTGTTGGAAAACATTAAAGAAACACACTCCCCTGAGCAACTTTTATCCACTTCTTTGGTGCTTGCTCTGTGGGCCTGCTGACAGTATGCATGTTTTATGCACACAAATGTATACCCAGGTATTGTATAATGTTTCAGAATAGTTTGAGAACTACAAACAGCATTTCTGCACATTTGCAATTTGCAACTCCATTCAGGTATCTGTGAGACTTGTCCAGATAAGGTGGGTGAGTATGTTCTTCAGAGGCAAATAGCATCACTGTGCAAATCAAAAAGTAGATTTACATTACACTTACTGTTTTGCACTTGTGTTTCTCTGATAGCCTCAGTTGCTAAGGACCATAGATCTCACCTTTTAACAGCTGTGTAGCATCTCTGAAATAGTACTGGTGATAAGGATGATTTTAGGAACACCTGCAAGGTACAGACTGCTGCTTGCCAAGTCTTCTTATTTAATCTTCATGGAACTCCAAGAAACAAGCAGTCAATATTGGTCCAATTTTACTAATGAGAAGTCACAGAACTAATACAAAATTCAATGTCTTATTTCACCTGTTGCCTGGCAGTAGGATTGTTTCCAGTCACTTGCTGTGACAAAGATGCAAATGAATCTTTTGGCCTAAGTGCAGGTGGGATGGTGAGAGATGGGTAGACTTCCACACTTCCATTGACAATCTTACCAATAGACACAGTGACAAAGAGCCATTATGCTGTACAATTAATAGATGCTAATGAAAATAACTGGGTAGGGGCCATTAAGATGGTTCAGCTGGTAAGAGCTCTTAGTGCTTAATTCTGACAACTTGAGTTTGTTCCTTCTAATCTGTATAAAGATGGGAGGTGAGAACTGACTCCAGAAAGTTGTTCTCTGACTCTCACATGTAAGCTATGACATACCTGTGCCCCTCACCCTCCACCATAGCTATATACAGACATACACCACACACACATACACACACACACATACAGACAAATACAACTAATAGTAAAATCAAATCTAAAATCTAAAATAAGAGTAAATGGGTAAAAAGAGACACTGTGAACCCTGAGAAGGATGGAGAGGGAGGTGGGGTGGCAGGATTGCCAGAGAGGGGATGGATGGGTAGAGGCATCCTTCCAAATTGTAGACCATTCACTTCTCAACTATGCATAAAGATAATCCTAGAGCAAGGGCATTTAAGGTATCTCCCATTCTCCATCCCACACCTCCAGGGCATCTTCTGGCTCTCACCCCTTCTCTCCAGCCCCTAGGACCTTCCACCACCCCAGACCATCTGGGCTGCAGCTGCACCAGCTTTGTTAGGCTTAGGCAAGACATCAAGCCCTCTAGTATTTACTTTATCCCGAGTACATTAAGGAAGGCAGACAGACCTCGGTACATATGCACCATTTACACAGACGTCAGGCATGGATGGGAGCTCATTTTTCATTCTTTAATCCACAGGTATGAATTAAACCATAACCTACCTCTCTGACATGGCGGCATCAGTATTTTCTCAGACTGGAACGTGGTCTCCCTGTTCTTATCCACCATTTAAATGTAAACATTAACACATGGCATTTGTCTTATGTCAAAGGAATGCAATGTGTTTTTCTTAACACATGACTCAATTCAAGCATGGAGTAAAACTTGAATATTCCAGAGGTGTTGTCAACAGGAGGGAATATGCTTGCTACCTTCCTTGTGGAACAGGCTTGAGACAAATTTCCTGAATCTGAGATGTTCCTAGTTTCTGAGTTAATCAAGATCTGTAGGTCCAGATGTGTGTCCTATAGTTAGGGTAATACCAGATTCACAGTGAGACATCTTCAAATAATAGTCAGACTAGTAAGTAGACCTGCATACACGTCAGGGCATTCACAGCTGTAAGTAGTGTTCCACTGAGGACCTGAATTCGGATTCCCAGTACTCACATAAAACATTTAACCTGTCAGTGCACGTATGTAATCCAAACACTGGGGAGGTCAAGTGAGGTGGATTCCTCAGGCTTGCTGCCCAACTTGTCCAGTGCAATCAGTGAGATCCACATTCAGTATGACCCTGTATCAGAATAATGAAGTGGAATGCAACCGATAAAAATATTGACATCCAACTTCTGACCTGCACACACATGCCCTACACCCATTCGCACACAACTGTACACATACATGCACACACAAACATGCACACATATGAACATATATACAAGCATGCATGTGGTAGGCAGAGAACAACCCTGGATGTCAGTCTTCAGCTGCTGTCTACTTGTTTGTTTGTTTGTGAGTCAGGGTTTCTCACCTGCAGGATCTCAGCAGACAGGACAGGGATCTGTCTGCTGCAACTTCCTCAGAACTGGGATTACAAGCCTGTGCTGTTATGGCTGACATTTTAAAATGCAGGTTCTGGAAATCAAACTCAGGCTCCATGCTTGTCTGGAGCATGCTATGGCCCCAACCACCCCGCCTCCAGTCTTTGTTTCTGCTTTCTTCAGTTCTGTAACCTTGGACGGTCCACTGACCCTTTGCTTCTTCATTCCTTTTGCCTTCCTTTCTTAGTGCCAGAGTTTTCATCTTCATGTTTCCTCTAGACCCACACATTGAAGGTTCAGTCCCAGCCCAACACCACTGGGAACTGGCAAAAACCTTTTAAGGGGTGGCCTAGTAAGAGGACCCTAGGCCATGACAGCTGTGCCCTTGAGCAGATCGTGCTGTCCCAGGACCTTCACTTTGTCTCTTTTTGGCCCCAGCCATGAGATGAATGCCTGTGCCATGTGCTTGTGTTTCACATGTTACAACCACAGGCCCAAAGCAATGGAGTCACAGTCATAGACAGAAACCTCGAAGTCTATTAGCCAAAAGCATTTAATTTTTATAAGACCATCATTTCAGGACCCTGACAGAAACTAACACACCCATTGTGCATGAAGTTAGCAGTAGTATAGGTCCGAGGCACACAGGATTCAAAGCATAACACTATTAACCTCTCAGGAACATGCTGCCAGCCACTGGCAGCACAGATACATCAGTGGAGCTTTGTCATTTCTGTGAGATACCCAGGCGGGAGTAGGGTGCAAGGAGGAGGTGTCTCTAAGCAGGGAGACCAAAGATTGATGGTCACAAGATACCCTCATGGGAGTGCCAGAAGCTTCCTAGTGTCTGTGAGGAGGACAGAATCTTCGGAAGAGCAAAGATTAACAAAAATAAAAACAGGGCTGAAGAAACAATTCACTGACATCACAATTGCACACAATCTGGGCTTGGGACCTGTAGGCCTTGCAGAGAAACTTCTCTGGGGGAAGTGGGGAGGGGTCAATTTCACCTGGGAGGCTTGAAGAATTCAAATACTGACTATAGGCAAGAAGCCACATCCAAGTAGCTGTGATTCCTTATTTCTCCTCGTTTGTTGGGTTGACCATGTGATTTCTGCCAGGAATCACTTATGCATTCCTTCCTCACATGTATCCTTTCCTCTAGAAGGGCCTCTCAGCTCTCCCTTTAATGAGTCCCCTGCTTCCAAGTCCTTCCACCCACTCTTATTTTGTGGTTTCTTCTTCTTGGTGTAAGTGACATTTGGTACCATCCATGTCTTTGCTGTCCTCTGGATCTCTGGCTTCCATCCACTAGATGTCAACAGCCCTGCCTCCCACTTATGAGGAGCAGAAATGTCTACAGATGTTGCTAAATGTCCCCATTCTAGATAATGAGACTTTGTGAAAACTGTGTATTCACATCCATAACATACTATTACTTTAAAATTACACCCTATTTTGCGTGTGAGAGTGCACAGGTGTGTCACAGTGCATGTGTGGAGGTTAGAAGACAATTTGTGAAATTAGTTCTGTCCTTCTCCCACGTGGGCCCCATGAATAGAACAGGAATTGTCAGGCTTGGTGGCAATTGCCTTCACCTCTTGAGCATCTTCCCAATCTGACAAGTTGTTACTATTATAGCCACCTGGTAGATGAAGACTCACCCTGACTGTGGAACTTTGTCAAGGTCTCAGGAAGCTTTGGAACCCGGGCTCTAACAGGAGCAGCCTGAGTGGAGAGCCCTGGCAGATTCCTCTCTATGTTCTCTCTGTTTCAGTTTCCAATACTGATTTCGGAGAGCAGCTGGCCTCTGACACCTTGCAAATTTTAAGAGTAATTAAAGATTTTCCAAACTATTTGCCTCTAAGTGTAAGCAGCTCTGGCTTTGAGGAGAGGAGTTCTTTTGGTGGTGGTTCTGGGGGAGAGAGGCACTCAATTTTATGTGAGGAACTTGGCTCCTGACTTGCAGCCGCCTCTTGTTTATTAAGCGTCTTTCTCCAGGCTATCAGGGCTAATTCATTGCCATCTTTCATTACAGAAACTAACTGAAAGGTTATAAGTAAGTACTTTCCAGTCCGAGGGTGCAGTTAATTTCAAGTTCAATCATGATGCATGTTTCTCATTTAATGCTGATTGATCTCCAAATGCAGGAATCTTGTGGAGCCCGGCTTGCAGCTTGTTACTCTAGACTAGCCATTTCCCATAGCCACGCTGGAGGATCCAGGGAAGGCATTTGTTTAGATTTCCCCATTAATGTTTTATCTGCTCAGGATAAATCACAGAAAATGCACAACAGGCTGGACATTTGCAAGGAGAATCCACAAAATGAAGTCAAATTTGGAGATAATGTGGTTATGACAATTCATCATGTCTAACATACTGACAATATTCAGACAATGCCATTCCTACTACACCTGCTTTTAGGGGGGAAAACCCTCATCCAGCCAGTAATCCTAAATTAAGTTAACATTTTTAGTGTATGTGATTTGTAGTTCAGAATGACCTATAATTATCATTTAGAGAAAACCATACGGCATGAATTACCAGCTTCACTAACTCACGGACTTTAACAATGAGCTGTAACTCCTAGTGTGCTGTACAAATAGGTTATAAGTTTAGAGACAAGCATGATGCATTTTATATTAATTCTGACTAAGGAATTCATTGCCCTTTCAAATCGTAATAAATTGGAGGGCCATTTCTCACTAAACAAATCAGGAAAATTGAAAATTTATTTTTCTCGGAGCTGTTTTCTGCATCCCATTATTTGAAAGGTTCTTACTTGCGCCCCCCCCCAGTGTATTATCTCGATGTGTACACAAATAGACAACCGTATTGCCAAAACAATGCTCTTCCTCTCCCTTAAAACAGAAGGTAAATGTTGAAAAATGTTAACTGTTCAGGTAATTTCATTGCAGGGAGAGTCTGGAGCCTTTGATGAGAGCTCCCATTAAAGAACCTCAATTAATACTTAGACCACAGGCTTCCAAAGGGACTGATTTTCTACTTCAGCGACACACTTCCGGGGGGGGGGGAGCACAGCATCATGAGTCATGCTGAGGGCAAGGAGTCACTATGGTTGTACCTTGTGGATGCTCACATGTCTTCAAAATTAAATTAATCTGAGGTTTGGATGTTGAGGTGGTATTCCTTCCTATTGATGAGACAAAAATGCCATGACCAAAAACTACTTGGGGAGGAAAGGGTTTATTCCAGCTTACAGTTCCACATCACAGTCCATCAGCAAGGGAAGTCAAGGTGGGCACACAAACAGGGTAAAAACCATGGGGCAAGAGCTCATGCAGAAGAAATTCTACTTACTGGCTTGTTCAGTCTGCTTTCTTACAGACCACAGGACCATATTCACAGTGGACTGGGCCCTCCCACATCAATCAAGAAAATACCCTACAGACTTGCCTAAAGGTCAGCCCTATGGAGACATTTTCTTAATTAAAATTCTCCCTTCCTAGATGACCCTAGCTTGTGTCAAGTGGACATAAAAACTAGCCAGCCCAGTTGTACACTAATAGCTTGCAGAGCAGAGAGATAATCACGACAATGTAGTACTATGAGGTAGCTCCCTCAGTAAAGTACTTGCCTTGCAAGAAGGACTTGAACTAGATCTCCAGAGCCCACATTTAAAAAGCCTGGTGTGGTGTATATACAATCTCAGTGTTTGGGAGGCAGAGACAGGCAGATGCCTGGAGTTCCATGGCCAGCCAGCCTGGCCTATTGATGAGTTCCTGGTCAATGAGAGACCTTGTCTCAAAATAACAAGGTGGGCCGTGCCTAGGGAATGACAACACAGGTATACACATGTGAACATTCACGTGTACACAGAAAAAGAAAGGAAGGAAGGAAGGAAGGAAAGAATGAAGGAAGAAAACCATAGTAAAGATAAGGGACTAAAGCCAGCAATGCTTCTGAAAATGATGGTTGCTTTGCCTCTTCAAAATCCATTCTTCCCAACACCGGCTCTTATTGATATTCTATTGTATTTTTATTTATGTTGGTAGTGTTTTTTATTATTTCTCTAAATTAGTGCACATATATTCTCTGTTTTAAACCTTGGCAGTTCTGGGCATTGAATTCAGGGTCTGGTGCCTGAGAAGCAAGCACTCTGACACTGAGCTCTATGACCTCAGCCCTTAGATCTCATTATTATTTTTCATTATGTAATTGCTCTCACCTCATATTTACCTTCCTCTTACTCCTCCCAAACAACTCCCCATCTGCTGTCGTATATATGCATGCATCTACTGTGCAGTGTAAACATCAATTCTGAATATGAGAATACATATCTATTGTTTTAGTCTGTTTATTTCACTTAGAATGATAATGTCCATTTCCATACATTCTTCTCAAAGGGACTAAATTACATTCTCCTTTATTGCTGAATAAATCTTCACTGTGTGCAGATGCCATGTTTTCTTTGACCTCCATCTGTCGTTGGGTACCTGTTCTCACTTCTAATCTTGGCTGTTGTGGACATGGTGTTGATAAACATAGATATCTGCTTTCTCTCTGCCATGCTGACTCACAACCTCTGAGTAGTATTAACATTTTAATCATAAGGAGATTTTTTTCCTAAATAAAAATATTTCTAAACTAATAATCAAAAACTTTGTATAGCAAAAAAATTAAATTTATTGGGGGGGGGGGCTTGGGAGATGGCTTAGTTGTACAGTGCTGACTGTATAAGCACGAGGGACAACGTTTGTATCCATGTAGAATCAGGCATGGTGGCTGGCATACATAAGTCATCTCAACACTCGGGGGCAGAGGATTCCTGGAGCTCACCTACCAGCAAGCCTAGCAGAATGGATGAGCTCCAGGATCAGGGAGAGACCTCATATCAAAGAAACAAGGAAGACATCCAATTCTGACCTCTAGCTTTCACATGCATGTACACACATCCCACATGATCATATGCATATCTCACTCAATAATATATGTATATATGCACATATATGTATATATATGATTGTAAAAAATAAATGAGGTATTTTAAAAATCTTTCAGCAGGACACCTATTATGTAATATGAATGAAATACCAACAGATGGTATTTAATATAGGTATATAAGTTATAACATCTCTATTATTGAATTTCTTGACAATATTTCATCTCCTAAAACCTTAATTTGCATCCACACTGGAAAAGAAACTTTCCTTGCCACCACAACAAAATTATTATTCTATTTTCTACAGCACTTTAGCACTTAGATTTTACATGTACCTATTTTATTGTCCTGTGATGATCCCCTTTGATAGGACATAACCTCCTCGAAGGTGAGGATCACGGCAGCTCTGACATCATTCTTCCCACAGTCCACAGTGCTGTGCCTGTCATGTGCTAGAAAGTCAAGAGACATTTGTTAAGTTGAACAAAAACACCAGGCTTAGTAACAAAGAGAACTCTCCCATCTTTATGCCCAAATGAAGACGGGAATGTAGAGAATGTTTTTCTTTGCAAGAAAAAAAATCTCAGGGGCTTACATGAAAATAGCCCGAGTGCTTACAGAAACGAATGCCAAATGCAGTGGATGAGAAACCCAGGCCTGGTGTAACCCCGATGCTAGCAAAGATCCTGCCCCCTTTCTGTGGCTCAGCAGCTGCAGAACAGATGGGGACAAGTGTGGCTCAGTCACTGCAGCTGAGCTGGGCAAAGAGGGCCAGCAACGCTCTAAAAGTCACAGTATGTTTTGTTTAAAGCTCACCACCACTTTGCCCACCTAATCTGATGCGTTTTGGTTTTCACGAGCAAAAATGATGTCTCCAAAAGATTCACACAGAGCCCTCGAGACGCTGAGAAGCAGAAATGTGAACCACGTTGCCTAACAAAGCCCCCTTTCCTTCCCCAAGATCTCGTATTTTCTTCAATCCACAGAGAGACATATTTAGGACAAATGTAGTCAGAGTGGCAGGAAACATCTGAGCAAGGAACTTTGGGGCAGAAAATGTCTGTGGATGGGGCTGAGCCTGCAAAAAGTGGTACAAAGCCATTGCCACACATGCAAAATTCTAAGCCTCTGTGTCTGCTTTCTCTCCCCCACCACCTCCAGGGCTGAGAAAATAACTTCCATCCATCCTCCCTAGCTTAGAGGAAGTCTCTACTTTATCATAGGTCACATCACCAGGCCACAAAATAAAGGGCAGCTCTTGTTCCTTCTCTGATTAGTGAACTAATTGATACACCCATTCAACATCAAGCAGGGTACACAATAGGCATGTGTAAGGTGATGTGACACAGGGCTGGGGAGGTGGTTGTCCCGCACACATTCCTGATGTTTTTGGTGACAGATTATTGAGAGGAGTATAAGATTATTGAGATTATTGAGAGGAGTATCAGTATATTCATGTTTAACTGTCCTGGTAAAGTAGTAAGATGAGGGTCTTTTGCCAACCTGGAGGGAGCACTGGAAGATATGAGCACTAAGCCTGGATTCCAGAAAAGGTACCTGGTGCCAGAGTGGGTTTTAGAGCCTCCACAGTACTATCATGGTAAGGTAATGCTTGGAGAAGTGGCTTGTGTGTGTGTTTGTGTGTGTGTGTGTGTGTGCGTGTGTGTGTGTGTGTGTGTGTGTGTGTGTGTGTGGCCATCCCTTATGACAGGGAATAAAAGGTTGGCAGAATTTTAAAGGTGTTTGTAACCTGCACTCAGGTCTGAACTATATGTATGTATGTATCTATGTATATATAATTTTTTCTTATTTTACATATCAATCCCAGTTCCTTCTCCCTCCCTTCTTCCCTCCCTCCCATGCTCTCCAACCCCCTCCCATCCTATTCCCCCCTACTCCACAGGGAGGCCTTCCAGGAGGGATCATCAAAATCTGTTAGGTCATTTGGAGTATGATCTAGGCCCTCCCTCCTGCCTCTAGGCCAAGGGAGTATCCCTCCATGGTCTGAACTTTTTTATACACCTCTTGCTAATTATCTATAGTAGTGGCTTTCAACCATCATACTGCTGCAACCCTTTAGTACAGTTCCTCAGGGTGTAGTGACTCCCAAACATAAGATAGTTTTTGTTGCTACTTTGTAACTGTAATTTTGCTACTGTTATGAATTGTAAGTAGTTTTGGAGATAAAGGTTTTCCAAAGGGGTCTCAACCCACAAGTTGAGAACCACCCATCTAGAGCCTTTTTCTGTGTGATAGCCACTTACACTAGCTTCCCGTTCCTTTATAACCATGCATAAACAACATGGAGATTGATACACTGTTAACCTCTACTCTGGAAGCCCTGTGTTCTCTTTCTCTGAAGGTGTTTCTGGCTCTTTAGGAACTAGTGGCTAGGGTGCAAGAAATCAAAGACCATTTATGGGAACTCTCGATAAATACCCAGCCAGCATGGCACGGGGAAAGGGAAGCATAGGCTGTGATGTAGACATAGGTAGTTCTTGTCGGATCTTGTCGAAGCCATAGGCCATTTCTAGCTATAATGGGCTAGTAGAAATTCCAGATTTATGTGCCCATTCAATCCATTCTAGCTTAGTACATGTCTGAATCTCTCAGGATCTTGGGCAAAGACATTTTGTAAGACAAATGGAGACCTTGGCTTATGATGGTTCTGAGGATGTGTTTTAGCTTAATGATGATGCATAACATTTTACTTCAGATTTGAAAGTTTTTAGATTTCAATGGATTATTTAAGCGAACCTCTGTAATGGGATAGGTATTGTGTTCCATGTTAATGAGTAGTCGTAGAGTAACGTCACTGGTCTTTGATAGTTTAGGGTATGAAATGAGTTTTTCTCTATAACATTTTCACCTGGGATGGGAACCTTCCAGGAGCTAAGGTGCATCTGTAAAATCATGATAAACCCAGCTTGTTTTTTTGCAGAAATATGCTGATTGTAATATGCTATCATGTTGTTATATTGTGGGTCTTTTTTTTTTAAGCGTCTCTTAACTGGGAATATAGAAAAGTGAGGGAGAAGGGACAGAGCATTGCAAAAGAGTATAGGAAGAGATGAGGAAGACAGGGAGAGAAGAAGGGAAAGCAGGCCGGGAATGGAAAAGAACAAAAGACGAGGTGAAGGGGAATAAAACTTCCATGTTACCAAACATCCATGGCATGAAGACTTTTATATGTGCACATGTGTATCTGTGGGTACGTGTGCATGTGTGTGGAGCCCAGAGGTGTTACGAGTAGTTTTTCCTGAGGCCTGTCTGAACCCAGAGCTGCGCCAGCCCCAAATAACACACAGAGATGCTGTATTACATATAATTCTGTTGGCCAGTTACTAGTTTATTGGCTATCTCTGTCTTAAATATTAAGCTATTTCTATTAATGTAAATATGTCCATGTTGTCTTACCTTACTGAAGAGAGGGTCTGTCATTCTACTCTCTCCATCCTCCATGTTGAATCTCCTCCCTACTCTTCCTCTCCTCCTTGTCTCCTAGTCCCACCTATCTTGCTTTCCTATTGGCTAACAGTGCTTTATTCATTAACCAATATGAAACATATTTACAGAATGACATCTCCCATCACAGAGGTCTATGCCAGCCCTTTCCTCAGCTCACTTTCTGGGACCCAACACATGGAACAGCGCCATCCACATTTAGGATAGGTCTATCTATCACTTTCCACCTTATTTGTTTGTCTGTTTGCTTGTTTGTTTAGAGACAAGTTTTCTCTCCACTGAGTCTGGAGTTCATTGACTTAGCTATACTGGGACCCTGCCAATGTCTTCTCAGTTCTGGGATGACAGCATGGACTATGGCATCTAGTTTTGTGTGGTTACTGGGGACCTGAACTCCTCAAGGTTACATGTGAAGGGCTTCACTGAGTCTCATGCAGTCCCACATGGATAGAGCTGTATATGGGAGTCCTCCTTTATAAGTAAATCCTAAATGCGAGGACAGTATGGCTCATTCAGTTAAAAATTTTATACAATCTCTAGGCACAGCAGACCATTTTCATTACTGAAAAGTATTAGCAAGATCATTTGCTCTCTCTCTCACTGTGTAAGTGTACGTGTGAGTGCGTGTGCATGTGCATACATGCATATGGCGATTGCATAGTTAATGTTTTTAGTTATGTGACCCTACAGTCTTTGTACTCAATACAGAATCTTAACAACAATCACAGACCACTACATAAATGAATGTGGACAGATTTGGCCCTCTGGCTGTAGCCTGCAGATTCACCTAAAAAGAAAAAAAAAACTGTTACTATTTTACTACAACTTCTTTCTTTTTCCTTCTTTCCTTCCTCCCTCTCTCCCTACCTCCCTTTGTATATTTTCCTTTTGATACAAGGACAGAACCCAAGGGCCTGTGCATGCTAGGCAAAGTCTAAAAGTGAGCTCAACCCAAACCCTTCAATACATCTTTTGATCTGAGGGAGGAAGGCATCTAGGGATACATTCTGTACCACCCTTCTACTACTCACAGGCTGCAGTTCTGTGCAGAGTCAAGAAATGTCACCTTTTGTCTTTAAGATAGAAACTCTGGAACATAATTCTGTCCCCACATTATAACTAGTTCCATAATCGTATCTCCTGTGTCTCCAAAGCTTTGTGCCTCAAGAGAACAAAAGACTAGAGCAAACTCAGAGCAAGGACACCTGTGACGGCTGTTTTCCAGAAACGCAGCTAAAGTCTAAGGGGAAATCACAAGGAAAGAGCTCAGAGGACTTGTGGTGTGGCTCCTCTCTGCGCTGCCTCATGGTCCTGCTCTCATGGTTCCCCTGTATAATGGACTGGCTCCCTTGGATTGTGAGTAGAAATGAACCCTTCTTCCCTTCAGTTGCTTCTGGTCAGGTATTTGGTCTTAGCATTGAGAAAGGAAATTAATAAACACAGTGTCCTTGATTTCAGTGACATCTTAAACCAGGCACCAAATTACAGAGCTTAGTGTGCAAGTGGATAAAATCAAGTGTGAGAAAGTGGAGCAAATTACAGAACTATAGCAAGCACCATATCCTAGCAGAGCTGTAACAACAGAATGATGGTGTCAGGCAAGTTGAGACAGAATGGCCACATTATTAACACAGTACCAAAAGGGTAAAAGCATCTCCAAGCTCCTGCCACAAACCTATTTATTTAAAACAATATGAGATTGAGCAAAATTCTTGCGTAAGAAAAGGACCCAACAAGGCCCTCAGAGGTCATTCTAATGGGATTTTAGGCCGTAACAAAGTTAAAAGGTACAGACATTTCAAAGATCCTTTTTCCTCCCACAGCAGTGACTCACTGTGGAAACCAGTAGGACAGTATCAGTAGAGAACTTGACAGTTATCATAACAAGGAAGGGAAATGTGGCCAGCGGAACCCTTTCATGATAATCTCAACAATGCAATCTGTAAGGCTGGGTGAAACCCCACCTTATAGGCTATGTGCCAAGTACAGGGGTGGCTAAAGGACGGGGTGGCCTAGGACTCTGTAGGACACACTTCGATTTTCCATTAACTTTTTGCCTCTGGAATTGAGCTAGGAACTACATGGTTATCTGCACTATATTTTTGTGGAACCTTGCCTAATCTTCTAAAATAGCAACAAATGCTAAGAAATAGAGAACTCCGGAAAATGCTGGGCTGTTGTATACAGTGTCGTTCTCCCCTCAACCCCCCACCCCCACAAAAAAAAAACACCCTCCAACGAACTGTTTCAACTTTCTTTTCCCTGCTCATTTCTTCCTAAATTTTATGCACAATGTCTGGGTGTGGTTATAGGGCAGGATGGTCACGAGTTTCAACCCCCCCCATACACACACACACTGACACACGTAAGTTGGAACATAGAGAAACAGCTGCAGCTGTAAATGATAAAAAAGAAAGACAGAGGCAAAAGATGGCTGAAGATCAAGGACTGGGGTGACTTTGTGAAACTGAGGATTTCTAGGCTACTTTCAAACCTGCAAACGTTGTGCTTTTCACAGAATACCCACCCAAATCCTCTTGTACCCCTCCCCTCCTCACCCAAAAGGCTGTCCTCTTTTAGTTTCCATAAAATTGTTTTTACACATTTGATAATATCTGTAGCCCTTGAAAGTGAAACATGACATGCTTTGTTTGGAAGGAGTTTGGTTATTCCACAGCAAGGGAAATAAAGAGTTGGAAGTCTACATATAAAGGGGGATCTATGAAAAACATAAGGTTTGACTCAGTGAACATCTAACAAAGTGAATGTGTGAAATTAGGCCACACCAAAATGAAGCATTACTAGCATCCCACAACTCGCCCTGGGTCCCCTTCCTGGGGCCACTTCAGTCCTCTCCCTCCATTGCTGTTTGCATCAGGAGATTCAGTTCTGTCTGATTTCTTCAGTTGCTCCCAGGCATTTGGCAATATTAGAAGTTACTGTTGACTGCAACCAATGGGGAGTGGTGGCACCTTGTGAGGCTAGGTATGCAGGAGAATGTCCCACAATATATAGCACTACACCTTAAACAAATGTTGCTAATAACGCCAGGGCTGAGAAAAGCTTGCTTTACATAAGAAGTACCACTCAATATGTTTCTTGCATGCCTGGTGTCATTTGCTCATTACAGTATCTCTGAAATCTATTCAGCTTGTCACATGGATCAGAAGTGCATTTGTTCTCGATGCTGCCAAGTTTTCCCTCAAGTTACATTTGTTTTGGTGTGTGTGTTCCTGTGTGCAGGTGCATGCACATACATGCATGTGCAGGACAAATGACATCCTTGCCTGCCATTCTTTAGGCACTGCCCACCTTTTACTGAGACAGAGTCTTTCATTGTCTTAGAGCTTTGCCAAGTAGGCTAGCTAGTCACAGGGCTAATATTACAAGCACTTGCTACCATGCCTGGCTGTTTTTAGATGGGTTCTGGAACATCAAATTTAGATCCTCATGCTTGGAAGGCAAACATGTTACCCATGGAAGGTGTAACCCCAGATCCTCAAGTTCCTTGTTCAAAAGGCACTTTCAACCCTGGAATTTCAATGGCCACAAACCATGCAGTTTCCCTCCTTCTCTCATGGTTCTGGAGCCTGCAGAGATACAGGGCTACCTCAGGAGCCAGGCTCTGGTGCCTTCCCTTGGCCTCTTATAGCAGTAAACCCTGTTCTAGTCCCTGCTGGGACTATGTTGAGGAATGATGTCAGTGGTCCAGTTTTCAATGTGTTGTTTAGGTTCATTTCCACATTGCTTATGAATATGCATTTTCATTATACAATATTGTCATCATCATATGATCACCTTAAAACTGCTGGAAAATAGCGCTTTTGGAGTCCATGCCCCTTCTCCCATATATACATCCTATGCTCTGGGTTTCTGATTCCTTTCCGGGAACTTTACCTGATGGGAAAATAAAAAAGTCCACTCTGTCATTCAGCTACTCTGCTGGTTAGTTTTTGTCAAGTTAATAGAAAGTAGGGTCATCTGGGAAGAAGGACTATCAACTGAGAAAATGTCTCCTTGAGACAGGCTTGCAGACAGGTCTGTGCTTGGTGTTGGAGGGCCCAGCACACAGGGGGCAGTGCTATTGCTGGACAGATTGTTCCAGAGTCTACAAGAAAGCAGGCTGAGCAAACCATGTAAGCAGCACTCTTCCATGGCCTCTGCTTCAGTTCCTGTTTCCATGTTCTTCCCCTGACTTCCCGTCATGATGGACCATGACCTGGGATGTCTGAACCAAATAAACCTTCTTCTCCAAAGTTGCCTTTGGTCATGGTCATTATCAAAGCCAAATAGGGAAGCTACTCAACAGCTAAAGGGGCTCTGGGTTAGTCTGCCATCACCCACATTTGGTATCTGTTCCTAAAGAAAATAGATGTCTTAGGCCAGGGCTTCCCAACGATTGGCCACTATTTACATGTGGTGTGGGGCCACTGAATTCACTCTCTGCTGTGGACCACTCCGAGCATCCTCACCTGGGTTGTAGCAGCTCTGGCCTGTACTCACTAAACCGAGAAGCCCCATTCGTACTGCCTAGCGATAACAACCCTAAACACCTAAATGCATGGAAGACGGAGTTAAAAATTATTTCCAGTTGAAAACTATTAGTCTACAAGACATAATTTATGCTAAACAAAAACTTTCAGCATTTTATTAACAAGTAGTCCACTCAGTTAAATGAGTGATTGGAGAATGGATGCAGAGAGAACTCCCTTGGTATCTGTGTTTGAGAGACCAGGCAGGTTGAAGATCTTGAATAAATAGCCCGTCAATGAAATCATCATCTGAAGACCAGATTCCTAACAGTTATATCCTGGCTCCTTTTTCCACTTTACACCATGGGCCTTGAGAATGTTTAAAGGTTAGCTGTTGAAGATAAACCTTTCAAGTGAGAGCCTCCATCTTGGCATGGATGCAGGTTTAGTCTGGGATACTTGGAGACTACTATCTGAAGGTATTTCCCTTTGGCTTTGTGTTTTGGTAGCTATTGTTTCTATTGTGCTTGGCTATTCCATCCCAGGACCACGGTTCTCAAGACTGAGGTTATAGTGCCTCCCAGCATCACAGGAAAATCAGCTCTTGGTAGACAGGGAAGGAAACTGAGAATCTGCAGAATGCAAATGCTCTTCCTGGAATGATATGGGTCACTTTACATGACTTTCCCACTTATTCCACACAGCCATCTACCCAGTGAGGTAATACTATTACTTGCCTCTTGTGGAGCACAGAATGGAAATGAAATGGTTAGCTATGGCCAAATAAATAGAGTGTGGTGGCACTGGGGACTGAACTCACATGTGGCAATGAAGGAGCTTTGTGGGTTCTGTGACACTCCCTACCTTGAGAAGTAGACTGATTTCTCCTGCTTGGCTAAGAGAATGAAGGAGGTAATTTAAGAGATGTAAATTCCTATGCTTGCTTGTGGGGGTATTTCCCCTCACATGCAGGTAGAAGGACATATTATTAGAAACATAGGCTCTTAGGTTTCTATACCATGAAAAAGCCCCAGAAGAAGAGAGGCAACTGAGAGAATATAAACAAGAGTGGATAATCACAAACTTTCTCAAAAGATAAAGGAAGCCTTCTTGGATTTTTCAACCCAACTCAACTAAAATAAATCAACTATTCTAGTTGATCCCATGGCATCATTCTATAAACCCCACCCATCCCAGACTGGTAATGGAGCAAAATTGTTGCTGTCTTAAGCTACTAAGTTCTGGGGTTGGTTTGTTACACAGTGTGTCACAATTAGTTTTTGTCAAGTTGTGTCACAAACCTAGATACACTTGGGAAGAGGGACCTTGGTTGAGGGTCTGCCTCCATCATTGGCCTGTGGGCACATTTTTCCTAACTGTTAATTGATGAAGTAGGATCCAGATCACTATGGGTAGTAGCATCCCTCGACTAGGTTCCTGGGTTATATCAGAAAGGCAGCTGAACAAGCCATGGAGAGCAAGCCAGAAAGCAGCATTCCTCTACGATCGATGCTTCAGTTCCTGCAACTAGGCTCCTGCCCTGGTTTCTCTCTAAGATGGACCACGTAAGATGAAATAAACCTTTCCCAGCTTGCTTTGGGTCATGGTGCTCATCATAGCAACAGAAAGCAGATTAGGACATGGAGACAGCTGAGCAAAGCCAAATGTCTGCTTGACTGCAGCAAAGCTGGCATGTCCAGGAACTGGGGAAAGATCAAGGTCAAGAAAGGTTCCTTTGTGTCACCTGGTCCACCTGCAGGGATGGCCACTCTGTCTTCAGGCCCCTGGTGCTGAGGCTGAACCTGGATCACGTTCTGCTCTAAGTCTATGATTCTGCAGTGCTCATAGGTCATTTTCTCTGGGTTCAGGGAATCTTGTGAAGCCTTCATTTTTTGGACTGCCTTCAAAAGTTGTACTACCCTGTCAACTGCTGCTGAGACTTCAGGGCTGCTCCAGAGTCCCTATAGTTGTATGAACCAATTCCTTCAAATCTATTTCTTCCTCTTTATACACACACACACTTGCATGTGTATATTACATATGTGCATCTATAGCCACACATAATCATATCTTATTCACTTGTTTCTTCAATGGTCCTCTGTCAAGATGATCTCAGCCCTTAGAACACATCTGGGATATTTATGGGTATCACACTGTGGGCAGAGAGAGGGGATTGATGCCACTTAGTACACAACATTTGGAGCTCAAGGATGCCAATTCTATAATCCACATGGTGGTCCCTTTAACAAAGAATTATCCAACCTCAAAGATGGGCAGCAGTGGCACACGCCTTTAATCCCAGCACTTGAGAGGCAGAGGCAGGAGGATCTCTGTGATTTCAAGGCCAGGCTGGTCTACAAAGCAAATTCTAGGACAGCCAGAGCTGTTACAAAGAGAAACCCTGTCTCAAACACACACACACACACACACACACACACACACACACACACACACACACCACACGCGCAAATTATCCAGCCCTGAATGTTATTAGGATTGAGGGATAAAGATCCCTCATGTAGATGAAATACTTTGTGTGTGAAGTTCAATTTAAATATACAATTTTATGTTGGTTCTGTCAGGTAGAAACTGGGAAACTGGAGTAGGAAGTAGATGACATTTCCCCGAACACAATTCAGGAAATGTGAGGGAATGTTTCTTCAGGTTCACACCACACTGACTGTTGCAGCATAGTACCTGTCTCATCCACACCTTAAGAAGAAATGTGATCCCAAGATAGCCTGTTGAGAGTGTAGAGCAGTGGTGCTCAACCTTCCCAGGGCCGCAACCCTTTAATACAGTTCCTCATGTTGTGGTAACTCCCCACCACCATAAAAATTATTTTTGTTGTTACTTCACAACTGTAATTTTACTACTGTTATGAATTGTAATGTAAATATTTTTGGAGCTAGAGGGTTGCCAAGGGAGTCATGACCCACAGGTTGAGAACGCCCTGAGGAGATATTTGGCTGCTCCTGTGCAAATGGGTGAATTTTGGGGCACTAGATAAGTAAGCCTAGGAATGGGAGGAACAAAGCAAGACTGGCCTCACCTGCTCTCCCTACATGCTACATACCTTTCCTCTTCAACGCCATCTTACATTTTTTTATATAAATATTTTGACACAGGGTCCTACACTATAGCCCAGGCTGGCCTGCACTCATGATGATCCTCCTGTCTTAGCCTCCTCAGTGTTGGGTTTATAGGCTTGTGCCACCATGCACCAAGTACAGCCAACTGATCTTAAGGTTTTCAGCCTTGACCATGAGCTGAAGACTTTTTACTACTTTATACGTTAACTGGACAAACTTCTTGGTATTATCAGTGCCTTATGGGAATGCTCTCTCCATATTATTGTACTTGTGAATTTACCAGCAATCCAGTCAAGGAATGTGGAAACCACAGTTAGGCTGGGAGACCACCACAGCATGTCATGGAAACTGATTTTTAAATCTAACATCTAATTTCCAGGGTGACAAGAAAGCATGCACCTTTAATTCTAGCTCTTTGGAGGCAGCTGGGGCAGGAGGATGGTAAGATCAAAGCCAACCTGGATGGAGTATGAGAACTTGTCTAAACCAAAAAGGTTCAATTGCTGCAAAAGCCAAGCATACTTCTAGATAAAGAATAAACAAAACAAAGTCCTTGATCCTTGAAAGTAAGGCAGCAGAGCAGTGCATTCTAGACTTTTCTTTTGCCAAGCAAAGCCAAATAGAAATGGGGCTGTTGTCATTGTCCTTGTAACTCTGACACCCCCAATATAGGGCTTCCCCGCCCCAACTCAAGATAGAAGTATTTACAAAACTTGCTGTTGGCCACAGCAGATAAGAGATAGGCAGCCTTGGCTAGAGGCTAGCTGACTGGCAGAGCCCTTGTCCAGCTTATCTTCAGCTCTAGATTCTACCCATGACACCACAGAAAAGAGAGAAGAAATGGCAGGCCCAGTCGAGCTTTCTGTCTTATTGGCTCTAAAATGTGACTGTTTTCCTTAAAGAATGAATCTCTCTCACAGGAAAAAAAAATGAGCATGGAGTTAAATAACAACTCAGCTAATCAGGAATTAGAATGAATAAAGTTTGCATGCATAAACATGAGACACGTGTGATCATTGACAAACTATTCCCCCTCCCCTTGGCCCTCAATTTCCTCATATGTAAAACAAAAGGTGGGTCAGATCACTCATGAAATCCTATGAATCCCATGTTGACAGAACAAATTACAGCTCATTGTAATTAAGAAGTGTTCCAGATATCCACCTCTCTCCTTCTCTCTGTCATATGCAGATTTTAAAAGACAAAGTTGAATAAAATTAATAGAATGCTACACATTTTGGAAAAAGTAAGTGCCATGACCTCTTGTCTTTGGTCAAGTTCTAATATGCAAATCAACAGTAAAATTATATGAACATAAAATATGGGAGCCCAGAGACCCATGTTGAAGGTTGTCTTAGGGTTTATGTTGCTGTGAAGAGACACCATGACTATGGCAACTCTTATAAAGAAAAACATTTAACTGGAGCTGGCTTATAGTTCAGAGGTTTTGTCCACTGTCATAGTGGCGGGAAGCATGGCGGCACACAGGCAGATCTGGAGCTGGAAAGGTAGCTGAGAGTCTGTATCTGGATCAGCAGGCAAGGGGAAGAGAGAGTAACACTGGGCCTGGCTTGAGCATTTGAAACCTCAAAGCCCACCAATCATGACACACTTCCTCCAATAAGGTCACATCGACCCAACAGGGCCACACCTCCAGTAATGCCACTCCCTGTGACTCTATAGGGGCCATGTTCATTCAGGTGCCCAATATGACTTTACTGTGTTTGTGTTCAAGGCTGTCCTCTGTTAGCAGTGAGGCCTACTGAAATTGTTGGAAGACCCTATGCTGTGACTAGGATCACCTAAAGTCTGACTGTTTGCCCCTTTAGCTCTCCTGAAGTAAGGGAAATGGCAGTAGAAGTGTGTTTGTCCTCAGTTCCCATAAGCAATACTTAATTTCTCTGAGATGCTTTGCAGTGGCAATTCAAAACAATTCAAAACAAACAACAAACAAAACCTTAAGTACTGTTTTAACTTTGGCATCGTGGCTGCACCTTAATTCACTATTATTTCAGCTAGCAATTGCAACTCCTGTTTCTCTGGCAGCAGCTAGGCCACTCAGGCTCAGCCTGGCAGGAATTCTGTTTCTGCAGGTACTGACTTTTCTGATGCCACTAAAGAGAGCTTTAACTAAATTTCTGTCATTCTATTTATAAATAAGACTCCAGATTCAAAGGCTAGGGTGAAAACCTGCATATTCAGAGAGGCTGAGTAGTGCCTAGCTAATCTTATCTCCTTGTTTGTGTCATCCGAGGAGAGCATCCTTATGCTCTACCAAACAAAATAAGCAGAGTCACTCCAAATCCCTCACTACTTCTTCCAGTGTGTCTCTCTATCTCTTCCAGATGCCCTCTGATGCTCTATGATTACTTTCTGTCAACTAGCTGCTAACTCAGCCTCCTGACCTGAGGTTAATTTTATTTAACACAAATGCAAACTTGGGGTTCATAGTGTGATTGAATGTCCCCTAACACTTTAGTATGTGGCTTTCAAGCTATAAGATTTTAATGGAATTATTTAGCTCTGTAATTCATCCCAAATTCTAGGTTATTCTAAAAGGTGATTATAAAATACCAGAAGGAAGATGCTGTCCTTGGTTCCCTGGAGGGATGCTTGCAGGACCCTCCTTACATATTGAGCAGTGAGTTCATCTGTAGTTACTTCCTGGATCCTGACAACTTCCTAACTTGGATGACAAAGGTAAATTCTAGGAAATTAAAGCCCTGGGTATGTTATTCAGAAATGGTTTAGTTTTTATACCCCACTGTCATTTTCATTTGAGGAATCTCCCAGAATAGTCTATCAGCACAGTAAAGCTTAGTGTGTGTCAAGACACTAAATGTTTCTTTAAAACCAACAAACTACACACACATAGTATGTATAGTATGTGTGTGCCACATGTGTGGGAGCACAGGGAGCCAGAAGCAGGTGTCACATCCCTTGGATCTTGAGTTCCAGGAAGTTATGTGCTTCCAGATATGGGTAATGGGAACTGGAAAATTAACTTGGGTCCTCTGAAAGAAGAGCAAGTGCTATTAACCTCTGAACCATTTTTCCAGCCCCAAGATGATGCTTCTATCTATATCTCTTCTAGAATAGATCCTCAAGGAAGCCACTCTTGTTTGAGTAGTTGACTGCCAGTTGGTGATGCTGCTTGGGAAGGACTAGGAGGTGTGGCCTCACTGGAGGAAGTGTGTCACTGGGGGTGGGTTTTCAGAGTGTAAAGACTTTTGCTCTTTGAGTTCACGCTCTACACTTCCTATTTGTGGTTCCAGAGATGATGCTTGAGCTCTCAGCTTCTGCCTCCAATCACCATGTTCCTCCATTGAGGTGATGATGAAAGCCCAAATCTGTCCTTTCTTCTATAAGTTGCCTTGGCTGGGACATTTCATCACAGCTGTAGAAAAGTCACTAATACAGACTAACAAGGAAAATGGAGATTTCCTCTTGTGAGGAAAAATAATATAGGAAACTAACCATTTCTCTGCCTGTAAGGCTCAGATAAGAACACTCAGGTTCTTTTGTTGTTGCTGGTGGAGGTGGCCTTAGGGGGTGGGTGTGGTGGCATGTGTGTGTTTAGAAATCTAATTTTTAAGATAGTAAATGATCTTTTTAGGATGGTAAAACAATCTGATGTGTAATCTTCTATTCAGGTTCTTACTCTGCAGCCCTTTAAGACCAGGGCAGGAAGCTCTAGGCTACCAAATAACCCTGAATTCGGGTGCTTGCAGCTCTTTGTTCTCCATTCCCCAAAACTAGTACAGTAGTTTCCTGGAGCAGGGGTCTGGAGTTGAGGATATTGGAATTTTGCTTGAGTTTGTAAATCTTAAGCTAACATGGACCTAATTCAATATTGCTTAAAAAAGAAAAGTACAGTGAATGTTAAATTTTTAAGTCACCATGGGCTTTTGAACCTCTCATTTTGACTGTGGAGGGTCTCCTTCTTTCTCATCATCCTGGGTGCCTCTCTAGGTGAGTGGTAGAATGCACAGGGCCTTTGAAGGCTCTCCCTGTCTGGGTCTTTCAGGAGCTGCTTTGCTCTGGCTGCACTCTGGAAATCTGGCAGCCTCAGGGAGGATTTTGAGACCAGTCCTATGATTTTTCTGGCGAGTTTGCCAGTCTCTCCATGATTCTGGCCCAGTTGGTCCTGTCGGGTCTTGATGCTTTTCCCTTTTTTGTTTACTCCACAGGGAATTTCATCACAGTGCCTCTGGGAATGAACTGATTACAATTTCTGTGTATGCTTGGGACCGAATAGCAAATCCTATTCCAAGTATTAGGTAATGTCTCTCTGACATTACAAAACGGTGCTTACTTATATTTATTTACTTATTTACCATGGCAAATTTTATCTTCCCTGTATACAAAAGAAGTTTATGTTGGGTTTTGTAGCTCTGAAGGTGCTACAAAAGAGTGGTTTGAGAGATCCAGTGTGAGCTGGATTGTGTGTGCGTGCACGCACACACACAAGCTCAAGCGTGTGGTGGTGGTGATGGTGGTGGTGCAGGGCGTTCCTACCATCTTAGGATGTTCTTTGAGTTGGCTTCTCATGAAGATTGCAGTGATTCAGTATCCATCAGAGAAGGAGCTTCTATCTGCTGGAATCAGATTTCACATACTTGGTGGAGTAGGTATCATAGACCTGCACTTGGGTTGGCCGTATCTAATCCAGATCTGTGTAAGACAGGTGACCGTTTATCAACTTCATTTTTCTAGGGTGAAAGGACAATTCCTCCAGCCAACAGATCAGATCACCTTGAGACAGAGGTTTTCCAATGCTTAAGGAATGTTTTTCCCTGCCGGCCTGGGCCTTCGGCCATGCCAGCCTCAAAATAACACACAGAGACTCTGTATTAGATATACTTCTGTTGGCCCGTTACTAGTTTCTTATCAGCTAGCTCTGTCTTAATTATTAACCAATTTCTATTAATCTAAGTACTCCCACCTGGTCTTATCTTACTGGAGAGAGAGGGGCTGGCGTTCTGCTCTCTCCGTCTTCCATCTCAAATCTCCTCCCTACTCCTTCCTCTCTCCTTCTAGTCTCCTAGTCCCGTCTATTTTGCTTTCCTATTGGCCAACAGTGCTTTATTCATTAACCAATAAGAGAAACATATTTACAGAATGATATCTCCCATCATCTCCTCTTTTCTGTCTAAATAAAAAGAAGGGTTTTAACCTTAACATAGCAAAATATATAACAAAACAGTTATCAAATAAGAATCACAGTTAACAATATTAAGTCCATTAATATTTAGCAAGATTTAAAGAAAATATTCCATCATCTATTCTATCTTTGTGAGTCTAAAGTCCTATATGTAACTATCTTTACTCCTAACTAAGGAAAACTATAACCATAACTATCTGTCTTCAACTCCTTCAAAGACCACAGAAGGATAATATGTAAACTCTAGAAATGACAGAGACATCTCACTACCTGGTCAGTTACCCGAAGTTCTTCTGTAATGTTCCATCTTCAGCCTATAGGTCATAGTGTGTCTGGCAGACTCTTCAGCAAAGCAGGAAACGTTAAACTATCTTTTTGTATTAGCAGTTTGTCAGTCATTTTTTTCTGTATCCTGCAGACTGTCTGGCAGACTCTTCCATGAAGCAGGAACCCTGTAGCAAAGTCCATCTTGTATCAGCAGTCACTTTTCTGTGGGTCTTGCACATCCAGTTTATACAGCATAAAGTCAAACAGGCTAGACAAGAGCAGTATCTTGCCCAAATGGCTAGAATTGCCCTATTGGGAATAAACTTCATACGAGTTTCTTCGATGTCCATCTTCCTTTGCTATGCAGGTGACATTGCCAGGAGCAGTTATATCTCACTGTCAAGAAAAACCGTAACCATTTTAAATGTCATATTCTGTAGGTCTTTGAAAGGTTTGAAGAATGCCTATTTATCTCAAATACATCTCTGTCTATCTAGAAATCCTAAGTGACTTAACTATAAGTTTTGACTATTATAGGTAACTATCTATAATCTGTACTAAGTTATAAATTTTTAAATGAGCTATATAAACACAATACCTAAACAAAATATACATATCACAAAATTGACCTTAAAGTTGTATCAATAAATGAAAATACATTCCAAAACAAAGTTATTCATATCTATACCATAATTCCCTTTTTACCTTTAAAAAGATTGGTTGTGGTCTTTAACCACTTATAACCAAACCCACTTAAATGAAAATAAACATTTATAAACAATATTTGGGAATTGGGGTGTCATTCTTTCCTAACTGCTTCCTGCTGGTAGGGGGCACTGTCATGGGGGATCCTAAGAAGATGAAGAAATCCTGGCTGTAGGCTGCAAGGCTGCATTGTCCAAGCTGTTTTGAATGTTGGATCACCAGCGACTCTGTTTCAGGGGATCTGGCTTGATCAACTCTGTTTCAGGGGATCTGGCTTGGTCAAACCACATTAGTCTGGAAGGAATCCACAGCTTTTCATTTTCTGTGGAAACAAAACTAGAAATCCTTTCCCCCAGTAACCTGTCCTTAGACTTAAATTTTGGAGTCAAAGCGTTTTAAAATATATATATATATATATATATTGACTTAATCCAGCAGCATTTCTTTTAACAATTGTTGTTTCCTCATCAGTCAAACGATTTAAAGATAATAGAATAGCATATAGTATCCACACTCTTTTTTTGCTGCTCATCTTACGTGGCTTTTTTATTACTTTATATTTTTTACTTTTATTTTTTTATTTTTTGAGACAGAGTTTCTCTGTGTAAATTTTATCTGTCCTGGAATTAACTCTGTATACCAGGTTTACTTTAAAATCACAGAGATCTGCTTGCCTCTGCCTCCTGAGTGCTGGAATAAAATGTGTATGCCACCTTGCTTTTTTAAACCATTGTATCCTGTTTTTTTCCTCTCTCTCTCTCCCAAGCCTGCATATATTTTTAAACACACTGAAAACCTTTAACGGTTTTTCTTAATGTGAATCTGTCTTTACTGTAAATCTTTATCTTTTTCTAGCCACGAGTCTTTTTCTGGTAAACAACAACATTGCTAAAATGAAAGCCGCAGCTGTGTTAGCCACAGTCTATCAAAGATGGCGGCGGGTACTTTTACCACCAGAACTGAGAGCTGTCCTCACCACCTTGGTCTGCGCTGCCATTCAGCAGCATGCTGCCGGCTTAGAGATGTGGTCACTACCATTGCTAGCTTTCATACACACCAATAAATTGTTAGTAGAGCTCTTTAAAAGCCTTGCTTTTTTTTTTTTTTTTTTTTTTTTTTGCCACTTATGCTTAGTCAGGAAACCTCCCTTAAAGGAGACGCACAAATCTCTGCTTGTCTCCAGCAAAACAAAGTACAACCAAAACAAAATGCTGCTACCAAGAAGCCTTGCTCATCTCTGTTCTTTTGTTTCTGAAATCCCTTTTTAAGCTTTTGTCAAGTTTTACATGGAAGTTCTCAGGTTCACGTTTTCGGCCCCATTTTATTATGTTTTTCCCTGCCGGCCTGGGCCCTCTGCCATGCCAGCCCCAAATAACACACACAGACACTGATTAGATATAAATGCTGTTGGCCAGTTACTTGTTTCTTATTGGCTAGCTCTGTCTTAAATATTAACCCATTTCTATTAACCTAAGTACTTCCACATGGTCTCATCTTACCAGAGAGAGGGGCTGGCATTCTTCTCTCTCCATCCTCCATCTCGGATCTCCTCCCTACTACTTTCTCTCTCCTCCGAGTCCCCTAGTCTCACCTATCTTGCTTTCCTATTGGCCAACAGTGCTTTATTCATTAACCAATAAGTGAAACATGTTTACAGAATGACATCTCCCATCAGAGATGGGTTTTTTTTTTTGTTGTTGTTGTTATTTTTAAATCATTAAGCATCATCAAGTTGATTAATGAGAAGTCCCACTGAGTGTGTCTAGGCCCACAAACACCAAGCCTGGGCAAATGCTAAAACTTGGGGGATCCTGGAGCTTCAGTTTACTGGATATCCCTTCCAAAAATGTGAATAATGTCCCAGTTGAGTCCATTCCCTGTTATTTGAGCATGTGGAGTTACTAAGAAGACTATTGCTAACCTGGGCCTTGGTCCTGTTTTCTTCTGGTGTTATCATTGCTTAAGGAGAGATGATTCCTTTCTTTTTGTCTTCATGTTTTGTTCCTTTCTTTGTTGGAAGTGCTATGGATCAAACCCAGGGCCTTGAACATGTCAAGCAAATGCTTTGCTACCAAGTCATAACCCCAACCTGATGTCTTATTTAGATTACCAAACAACAATGAGATCAGGTACCATACTCACGTTAGTCCCAAAATGCAATGCATGAAAATGAATTCACACTTGAAAACTCCCAGCACATGTCCTCAGTCGATGCTCTGTTGTCTTCCTTCTCTAACCTCTGCGATGGTTCCCTGCTTCACTGTGGGCAGAAACTAACTTACTGCCTGGGACTTCAAAGATTAGCTCCCAACCCCACAGTACTCTCTGACAGGTTTGTTCTTCTGTAACCCTTTGCCCCTGTCACTTGCTCCCTGTTGTTCCTTGGATATGCCAGCCAGTGTCTAAAGCTATCTGCTTAGCTGTTGCCCCTGCCCCCCAAAATCTGCAACACTTACCCCTTCATCTTTGAGGCTTTGCTGGCACCTTGTTTCTCTCTCTCTCTCTCTCAAAAGAAGATGTATTTGTTTGTTTTTTTAATGTATGAGCATGAGAGTTTTGCTTGCATGTATGTCAGTGCACTATGTATGTACCTGGTACATGCTGTGCTGACTCTCCCAGAACTGGACTTCCAGATGGTTGTAAGCTATTGTGCAGGTTCTGGGAACTGGACCTGTGCTGTAAGAGCAGTGAGGGCCATAACTGTTGAGCTGTCTCTGCAGTCTGCTTGCTTGCTCTGATTGCTAGACCATACTACAGCCTGCCAGTCAACCTGTTTACCATGCTTTGCCTCAGTTTAAAATACTGGGTAGATTCATTATGCATACCTTGTTATTTGCCTTCCCAAATATAATTCCATAAGATAGCAATTTTTAAGGGACCTTGTGTGTGTGTGTGTGCCTATAACTTAATACAGAGACTCAGTCTCATGAATGACTCTATCCTTTTTTTTTTTTTTTTGTTTTCGAGACAGTGTTTCTCTTGTAGCTTTGTAGACCAGGGTGGCCTCAAACTCACAGATATCTATCTGCTTCTGCCTCCTGGCTGCTGGGATTAAAGGCATGCGTCACCACTGCCCAGCTGAATCTATACATTTTTTTTTAAACCCCAACCAACAACTCTAATGTTAGGAAAAATTCCAGAACTCTATAGAGTTATAATGACAGTTGCACAGTACAGATTAGGACTGACTTGTTTTAAGCCAAGCCATACTCAGCCCCTGCATTTGTCAATAGCAAAATGCACCAGAAATGCACAATGAATATGATTCTTTCCTTTTAGGGGTAACTTGCATTACATTAAGTCATCTGGGGGATGCAGAGTTGGGGAACAAAACTCAATTCATGCTAGTCTTATAGAAGAATATTCTGAACCACTGTCTACAGCTGTAACAGCTGAGGTCCACAGATGGGTTGTTGGGTTTTTTTCTTTGTTTTAACCAATAAAGGGGTTGACATACTCTCCACCATCCTTTTCTCTGCTTTCAATTTCTTTCTACCTTTCTGTTGGTCTTTAAAGCCAGTATTTGCACATGATTTTAAAAATAATAAAAGTTTAAAAAATCCAGGATAGAAACAGCCCCCTACACCAGTATTCTCAGCCTTCCTAGTGCTGTGACCCTTTAATACAGTTCCTCATGTGGTGGTGACACCCAGCCATAAAATTATTTTTATCACCACTTCATAACTACTGTTATGAATTATGATGTAAATATTTTTGGAGACAGAAGCTTGTCAAAAGGGACAAAACCCATAGGCTTGGATTTACTTCATGAAAGGCTTAAGTAAGACTAACCATTGCAGTTGGCATTATAGTATACAAACCCCCAGGATATCCGTTAAGAACAGGACAGACAGACTAGCATATTCATACATTAGGACACTGCTCAGCAACAAGAAAGAATGAAACACACAATATTGATAAGTTTAAAACCTATCATTGAAAATAAGTGGACAACGGTGCCTGTAAAACAAGCCTAATGACCTGAGTTCAATCCTAGACTCCCATAAAGGTAGAAAGAGTGAGAGCCAACTCCACAGACTTGTCCTCTGCCTCCTGACATGAACTTTCTCCCCACCACACACACACACACACACACACACACACACACACACACACACACACACACATTTTTTAAGGCTCATTTTTTGTGACATGATTTCTGAAATTTCAGAACAGGCTCAACTTTGAAGAAGGATATCAGAAATGCAGCTGTATCTGGAGATACAGCGTGGGGTAAGCCGGGAGTAAGGGCTATTTCTGAGGTGATGGCAGAGTTTTCTATCTCTATAGGAGCTATGGTGCCACTAACATATTTGCTTTTGAAACATAGCAAATAAGTAATGGAGATTCATACAATTTAAAATATGTATATTTTACTGCAAAAGAACAAAAGTATAATGAGTATTGATCTCTAATTAATGACATGCATACTGAGGTATGTTAGTCTGTCACAGGAGTATGTTAGTGTAATAGTAGCTTCTAGACTCACCCATAGGGTTACATGTAGCTTATTTCTTTTTATGGCTAAGAGGTATTCCAATGCATACATGGCAAGCTGTTTTGGAGGTCTGTAACTTTAAGATAAATAAAGATGTTCCAACAGATGGAAGGATGAACATATTGCTAGACTCATAATAAAGTACCCACAGGGAACTATTACATAGCTCCTAGCTCTTCCCTGAAAACATTCTTAATATGGTACTATATTACAAAAAGCCAGTCATCCACATCTTAGCCTCTCTCTGAGTGACCCTTTCACCTCCTACTGACTGTAAATTGCTTCTATTCAAGGGGGCTGCTGTTCACAGCTGCTAGACCTGGAGGTAGGATGTCCTTCCTGCTCCAGATGCCTGTTTTTCATCATTCTTTTCTCCCAGGCCTTGCACCTTAGGCTATCATCCCAGGTCACCTCTCCTCCAAGAATAACCAGCTAGTGAACACCTCTTCTCTCCCCTGTGGGTGCATTCCACATATGCCATTGTCCGCTGAAGATCTCCCTCCTCAGCTGTTCTCCACAACCATCTTCACCTTCTGTCTTCTGTCCTGATACCATGGGCAATCCATTTGTAATTCTTTCTAAAAACTAATTTAACTATACTCATCGTTCAAAGACATTGCTCAAGGGCTGGCGAGATGGGTAAAGTGATAGGAGTGCAAAGTGAGGACTAGAGTACAAAGTGAGGATCCCGGTACTCATGTAAAAGCTAGGTTAGTGTGGCAGCCAGCCTGGAATCCCAGCACCCGGGAAGCAGAGACTGGGGTCTCTGTGGCAAGCTGGGTAGCTAGACTAGCTACACTGGTGAGTGGTGGGTTCACGTGAGAGAGCTGGATTCTGAAGATTCCTCTTTTATTCCGTCTCATTCTTGAAAAGGTTCCCATGGCTTCTGAGCCACCAAAAACCTTCTTTGTAATTATTGCTGGTCTGCTTTTTGCCAAACAGTAGTCAGACCTCAGGGACTTACTTATCCCTGACTTTAAAAATGCCACACACATACTGATTGTTGTTTTGTCCAAACCTTTTCTTTCTTGCCAGGATAGGAAAGTATTTGTATGATTCTCTAATTGAAATGTAGTATCTTCTTAATTTATGAAAACAGGGATTGCAACTTCCATGACTGAACAGTGGCTGTGATTTATCTTCAAGAAACAAAAGACATATTCCCTATATAACATTACCATTGGTGACAAAACCACGAAACACCTTTGAAACTATGGTAGTCATTCAGCTTGTCTCAGAGGGCATGTGATGGAAGCCTTTCTTAGAGAGATAGATAGATGGGTGCCTGGTTGCCATTCCACCACCAATTATAAAAGCTCAGTATCTCCGAATGAGGGGAGGAAAGTCTTAATGGCTTCTAGTATTTCCTTTGTCAATTCATAGAAGGAATAAATTATCCCTAGTGTTTGTTTAGAATTTTGTAAGAGTAGACAGTTCAAAGGAGAATTCTTGTCCATAATAAAAAGACTGTGTGGCCTTTTGTAACAGAGGTAGGCACATAGGCCAGAAAGATGGGATGTGTTCAAGTATATTTGGTGGTTGGCATAATTACTAAATTGTATGACTAAAATAGCATTGCCAGGTGACCATGTAGTTACAGTTTTGGAAGCTTCTGAGTTGCAATATAGTTGGTTTTGAGTTTTACATGTCTTGCTGTATATGTTAGAAAACACTATTTTGAGATAGGATCCACTGCCATGTGGCTGCCATGGGCCCTCAGTATTACAATGTTACATCATAGCCTTTTCTCTTGGGCTTCACCCTAACTTCTGATGGCTACTCTACTCTTTATTCATCAAAGATGGCAGGTTCATTAAAGGAATCACATCCCTTCAAAATGACTTGGAGACAACATTTCTAAGAATCCCGCTGCTGTGTAAGGGGATTTTTGTTGTTGTTTTTGTTTTATTTTGCTTTTTATTGTTTCCAACACGATGCCAAACCTTTCATATATCCCTATTTGGAGGAAACAGAACTAGAAACCAAAAAATAAAATTGAAATGTACTGGCAAGAATGATACTATGATAACTCAGACTTGGGGATTTCCATGCTGGCTGTGTTCCCTGTGGAAGAAACATTGCATTGTCTTCTGAATCCATGTTCTCACTGTTTAAGAGCATGGACTCAAACTGCTGTCTGTCAACAGGTCTAGTGATGGAAAGATTTTGATTAGAAACGGGGAATGCTTCCCACAACCTCGATGCTGTAAGCACTTTGCATACTGAGAAACAAAGCCAAAGGAGAAGAGTGCCTTCACCCACCAGGGTTAGTTTAGTGAACCTGATTGAAATCCACAAATCAATTCCATGGCTGCCAAGGACAAGTACATTCCCACTCCTTCAAATGTATTTCCTAGGATGGAATGGAATGACCGGAAAGGGGCTTTTCTAAATGAAACTACATAAAATCCGATTGCTACCTGATGAGTATTTCTCTGATAGCCAATCAATAAGTTGTCTTAAAAAATACAGTATTTTATAAATATTTGAAGGATAGTGAGCTAATATTTACTGATTTTCTTTTTAAAATTACTTTTAGTGTAGTACTTGCTTTAACAATATTTTCCCATGAGGTCACTATCAAGGTTACAAAAGTGTAGAGAAGTCAGGTGATTTGTACAAAGTTACTCTCCTTCTATGCAACTTTCTGACTTGAGCAAAGAGCTTGTCAGAATAGTGCTACTTCACATCATCTGGTTCTCTTACTTGTTCAGCACTGTAAGTTGACTGAGTTAAAGGATTAAATAAATATGTTCTAAAAGACAGTGCCACAAATTGTTGAAAAAATTAACAATATAATTGTCATCATAGGTGAAAGGTAATTATAAAAGGAAACTCTCTGAGAATGGGACAATGTCAGTGTTCTTCAGCCAAATGCAGCTGGTAGTGAATGTTCTGAGCCTGGGGCTTTCTTGCTGTGTGATTCTATACTTAATGCCATGACCCAGAATCATCAGCACGTATCCCCTGAACCACTCACTGGTGGTTCTCGTCCATGCTTCAGGAAACACAGCACAGGGCGATTGCAAACATCCATGGCAGAGGCAGTTGGCAAATTCCCCTAGCCTATGAGGGATGTCATCTGGTTTGCACACTGCCCTTGTACACAGCCACTTCTGGACTCACAAAAAGAGTTCTCAGTAGCCCACAGGAACCTGTTTGACTTACATGCAGGAGGTCAGGCCTAAAGTGCAAAATCTCTCAAGACCAACCATCAAGACTGGGAAGATAAAAACACTTTGTGGTGTGTTCTATGAAGCCTCTGAGTCTCCTGGAAAACTGATCTCCAGTCTCCCTTAGCAGTATCCTGCTCATAGACATAGCCTTTGGTGACTTTTTCCTCTCCTCAGTCTCATCCCCCCTGTCCCCAATGTTCTGAGAGTTCTTCCCCATACAAGCTGCTTTCACCTAAATTCTTTTGTCAGATTTTAGAGAATTCTACCAAAAAGTACATTTTATGGTTATGTACCTAAACAGTAAAATAAATAAATAAATAATAGAAATAGCATAAGCTCTCCATTCAGTATCATTTCTTGATAATTAGTCTCAGTCCTAGTCTACTCCTAGTCCTAGAACCATGAGGAAGATTCAAATGTAGAAGCAGGCTTGGGGATGGTGACTTTTTAATAATCAAGAGGTTGTAGCCTCCTAATGGGAGCCTCCATTGTGAATGGTGATGAATGGTGGTGATCCTTCCCCCATCTCCTCCTCAGAAACCAGACTTTGTTGCCTCATGTGGCTATGAAGGCCATATTAGGCAACAAATGGAATTGTTTGGCAAAAAAAAAAAACAAAAACAAAAACAAAAAACAAACAAACAAACAAAAAAAACCACCTCCATTTTTCTTTTCTTTTTAGTCTTAGTCTTTAAACAGTTGGGAGGGGGTTGGCAATTTGATTACAACTGTATTGGTTCCTTTTTTGGTTGTTGTGACAAAATTTCTGACATGTGCAAATGAAGGAAGAAAGGGTTTATTTTTTGGCTCATGCACAGCTTGAGGGCGCAGTCCTTCATGGCAGGAAAGACTGGTGGTCAGTGGTCAAGGCAGCTGCATCTAGTGCCAGCAGCAGAGTTATGTGGGTCCTAGTGTCTAGTTGTGTTCTCTGTGAGTCTACAACCCAGCCCCCGAATGCCACCCTTCTCCTTCAATGTAGAACCCAGTCCGTGAATACCACCTTTTTCCTTCAGTCTAGAATTCCAGCCCATGGAACACTACCTTTCTCCTTCTAGAAACGCAGTCCATGGAACACATGTTTAAGGTGGGTCTGCCCAACTCAGTTAACCCATCTAGAAACTTCTCACAGACACATCCACAGGTGCATTTCCATGATGATTCTAAATTCCATCTCACTGACAACCAAAAAAAGAACCAGCCCAATAATTTGTCTTTCCTTGGTTGCAAGTACATTTTCTGGGCATAGATTTAAAGGCAATCCCTTTGCCAGATAAGTGAGAATAAACGAGTGCTAATTTTACCTACAACTAAAGAGCTCTGTTGACAATATGTAGACTTCACTTCAGAGAACAATAGGAATGGAATTCCACACGTATGTTTAGAACATTCTTTGCAGAGACTGTGTAACAAATGTAGATTAGACCCACAAGTAAGATGCTGTGGCTTATGATCCACACTTTGCAAGTGTTTGTCAACAGAAAAGGATGGGAAATGATGAACCAGCTGCTCACTCCACCACACCCAAACTGTGAGATCCTAACATTCTGCTACAGTCTTCTTCCTTTTAAAGAATCCTATCATCCCAATACACTTGGAATTTCCTACTGCCTCTTTCTAGTCCTACTGTTCTCCTTCCCCAGATGGGTTTTATTTTGATCCTGGAATTTGTTTGTATCATTCTCAAGGTTGTTTTAGTTTTTTACTACATAGACAGCATTTTAAACCACAGTATTATCTGGATGGTTTTAAGACTTGTATGAGTTGATCATTCTACCACTCATCTTTACTCCATAACTTACTTTGTGGTTACGCATGTGTAATTTGGTCTACTTCTTTCAATTGCCATAAAATGTCCCATTGTATAAGTAAATCACATTTTGTTTTCCCGTCTTTCCAATCCAGGAACATTTGTCTTGCTTCTAATCTTTTCTCATAACAAACAGTGTCTCAGAGAATATGCTTAGGCATGGATGTTTCTTGGTATGTGTGAGCAGGAACTCCCTGCAAGACAAATGCCTACAAGGAGAAGCATCACATGTGCCGTGTGAGGCTTTGGCTTCGGCAGACACAACCAAGATGCGCTATGGAGACCTATTTATAATTCTATCAGCATGTTTGGCATTTTTCTCTCTCCCACATCCTTGCCCACATTTGGTATGGACAGATTGAAATTGTTTTTGCCAACCTGTGGGCTGTGAAAAACATTTTATTTCTGGTTGTAATTTATACTTTTCTCATTGCTACAGTTTTGGGAAGGGTTATTTATACATTTTGGATGCTAATCCTGTGTGGGTTTAAATTCATGGCAAATATTTCCCCAGCCAGAGAGTTTTTGTTAAATATTATTTTTAGTATCTTTGGATTTTCTAAGTTCTGCATTTTAATTTAGAAAAGTTTATCAGCTGTTTTCCTGGTAGTTATCATATTATTTTATGTTTTTAAAGGAAATCTTTCCAAAATCTTGACATCATTGAGCCATCCTTCTACTTTATTGCTTCACCCACTCTGTAAGGCTTAAAACCTGCCTAGGTATGCGTATGGGGTGTTTGGTCTGCATATGCGTATGTGTGCCATGTATGTGACTGCTGCCTGTTGTCATCAGAAGAGGGGGTCAGATCCCCTAGAACTGTAGTTACTGATGGCTGTGAGCAATCATGTAGGTGCTGGGAATTGAACCTGGGTTCTCTGGAGAGCAACAAGTGCTTTTAACTACTGCGCCAACTCTCTAGCTCTCTTACTTAAATTTTAGTCCAGCTTGGTCAGTTCCATGATAAGCACCACCTGTTGATATGGCATCTAACTAACTTATGTTGAATGTATTCATTTGGAGATAGTTGATGCTTGTGGCATTGAAAAAATTCCTTTTAATATTCATGTCCCTGCCCGTTGGATTTTTCCAAGTGCTTCCACAACAGTTTAGAAGGGCCTATATTTTTCAAGCTCTTCCCAAAGGAAGGAGAAGCAGACTACCTCCTGATGGAATACAGCAAGGCTATGGAAGATTGTATATGATAACTACTGCTATGATTAGCTTTTGAAAATGTATATCATTAAGATCTGCCATCGGTCACCACTACTGTTCACACTACTCTCACTTCTCACAAGCCGAAGAACTTATGAATGAAACGCCTTTCAATCTTCACAGGGTCCTGGCTGATTTCTAAGGATGGATGTCCCAAGGAAGAGATAACATCAGAAGTTGGCTGTATCGCCTATTTGCCTATTATGACCTAGCACTGGGAGTCCACAGTGTTATTTCTATTTAAGTTCATATGTTGCCATAGTAACACATCCTAGCTTTGGGGAGGAGGAAAACCACCTAGCTCTTCATAGTAAATTTCTGAAGGATCATGAGCACTTTCGAAAAGAACACATGTATACGGTCACTGCTTTATAGAGGGTCACAAGATAGCCTTTCCAAAGATGACATCTGAACGTATTCCAATAAAAGTGAGGAACAAAGTCATGCTCTTATTTGAGAAAGTGGAGAGGGAACAAGGACAAAGGCCCTGAGACAGGTTAGGATGGGCAAATCTGAAGCACTGTGGCCAGAATAGTGGTCAGAGAAGTCCAGGGCTTATTACCTAGGGACCTGCAAGCTGTGGTGGGCTCTTCTTCTTCCATGGAGCTTTGAGAAAACAGTACTTCAAGGAGTTTTAAGATGGTCACATGCTAAGACACAATGCCCAGGATGCAGTTATCATCGCTCGGAAGGTAGATCAGCCACATGGAGGTAAAACAGGAATGGAATGTCCACCCAGAGTAGGTGCTCAATTACATTTAAGCCAATGGGGTGAGTGATCAACCTTGAGTGAACATCACTCTACATTGTAATTTATTTGAAGTTATAGTTTTATATATTTCTAATATATAAGATTAACAATCTATTTTATATAACACACATGTATCACTAATATCTAGCACTATTCCCATATTCTGCTTTTGGAAAGCTTTTAAACATGTGTGGTGGCAATGATGCTGCATCTTTACCTTTCACTCTCTACATCCACTACTTCTTGCTTTGCTCTCTGTTTCAGGAACTTCCTGTGGGGCCTCTTGACCCACTGGCTTCTATGAATGTACAGCCAACAACAAGCTTCAGCAAATAAAAAGAGATCCAGACACTTGGTCCCTGGTCTGGACCCGTCTTATACTTAACTATGTCTTAAAAACAATGGTCATAGCTTGGTTTCAAGCACCCTATTCTTCATGCCTCTCCTTTTAATTATAGTAGCCTTTTGTCTCCCTGCTTGGTCTATGGGAAATGACACTTTTACTATAACTCGTCTTTAGCTCACAAACTCTCTCCTGTGGGTCTCTGTACCCACACTACTGTAAAAACAAACAAACAAAACAACAACAACAACGAAAATACATTGCAAGTAAAACTTTCTTAGGGAAGTTTATTATTCAAACTCCATCTGTCCTCTCTGGGGTCCAGCGCCCAGCATGGCAACAGTGACTCTTTAAACATTCAAACTAGGGTATTATGCTTTTAATTTTGTCCTATTTGCTTTTTCTATTTGTCTCTTTTCTTCCTCCCCAATACTGTAGCCTATAAAAGTACAGGAAATGCAGAGAGATGTGCATAGGATTCCAGGAAATAACTTACAAGGACCTTGCAAAATAAGCACTTGGTTCCCTCCAGGTTCAGTGTGGGAATCAGAGCCCTTGTGAGCTTGGCACATGGGTTTCCCTTATGTTACTAGGACAAGATTGACCCCTAACGGGTTCCCATCACCATTTCCTATTCTATTCCCTCAGGTCACAGAGACTTATTATCATCCACTGAAATTTTACAATGAAATTTCAGCAGAGAGGTAGACTGAATCACACTTCTAGAACAAGGATATAGCTCTAAAAAAATAGCAGGAATATGGGGCCAATCACAGAGTGTAGAGCTTGGCAAATCTTCAATATCTGTCCTGTCTCCTATATTCAAATTTAACATGATTGTTTTTATCTGATTCTTGGACCTTTGTACTTTCCCTGTGTCTGTAGACCTGCTCCCTACCGCCTCTGTCTCTCTTTGTTTTCCCAGAGAATGTCATTGTAGAGGAGATGAAGCAGTCAGGATTCCAAGAAGTCAGAGTACTTACACTTCTTTACGACTTTCTACTTCACAGAAGTATTGTATAGGATCTTTTTGAGGGACCAACTTCACTAGGACAAAGCTCTCTATATTAAGTATCCCTTTAGTCAACAGCCACTGAATGAACGGCTACAGTTTTTCCTAGAAGAGGCCAACTCCACATCTGGCTTAAAATGTGTTTGGCTGGCAGGCTCCAAAGCAGTCTCTAGTTATTCCCCCAATAAAAGACTTACAGGCAGTAAGGAAAAAGCAAAATCTTCAACAACTGAAAGCCTAGGAATAATATGCCTGATGTGACTAGGCAGAAAAAGATTATGCAAAATCTTCCTCCTCACTAACTCAAGCTTGGCAATGGCTTAGAGCATCCAGAGCCAAGATGGAGCTGGGTGCTATGAGAAGTTCCTAGCCCCACTGTACAGGTGAGCGTACCGTTCCTTCCCATGGGCTTCGGGAAGTCCATGTTTCCAGAAAGGAGCTCAAGATGGACTGTAGAAGGATTTCTGGTGGCGAGACAAAAGCAAGCATTCTTCAGGAACTTGTGAAATGGGGTTTCCTTCCCCACAAGGGGTCCCTCCCCCTAGTTACTTGTCCTCTGTATAATGTGTGTGATTTGTTGGCCTCTGGCTTCCTGCTGCACTCTGTTTCCTGTTATCTCCACTATTCTCCCCTGCTTCCCCACTTCATTCACCCTAGCCATACCCCAGTCTGTTTTTAAATTTTCTACTCTGGACTCTTCCAGATGCCTCTGGATATTTTCTTTTTCTTGCCCACAGTAAAAACCTTCCCCTAATGGAGCAGTCATGTTGGCAGTTTTGTTACTAAACCCCTCACATGTAGTTCCCAGTACTCTGGCTATACAGCCGGTTAGCTCAAAATGCTATTATGTCAAAACATGATAGTCATTCATTGTCTCACAATTTTTGCGGATCAGAAATCCAAACATCTTTCTCTGTGCTATTGTGTCTAGAGTCTCACAGGGAAGACTCCAGAGCTGGAATCACCTTTACCTGTCTTCCTATGAACACTATATAAGCCATGTGCCATGGGCTTTTTTACAACTTAGAGACTAAACTCTAAGGGTGAGTGCTCCATATGAGAAATCAAGCTAGAGAGCGCGCGCGCGCACGCACACACACACACACACACCCTTGGAAGTCATGGTGTTGCTCCTGTCACACTTTCTTGGTGAAATGGTTTTAAATTTCAAGAAGAGTCTGGCAATGGTGACTCATACCTTTAATCCCAGCACTCAGAAGGCAGAGGCAGGCAGACCTCTGAGTTTGAGGCCAGCCTAGTCTATAGAGCGAATTCCAGGATAGCTAGGACTATACAAACTCTGTCTTGAAAAACTGAAAACAAACACAAAATTTCAAGAAGAAGCCTCATAGATTTCCTCTTTATTGGTGGGGTGTTGCTTTGTATCATAAGAAATCATGTATGATGAGTTATATATTTTGATACAGCCATCTTTAGAAGATACAATTGGCCATGATGGGGCCTCTGAGAGTTAGATGGTACAGGCTAGGGTCTATGCTACTCTGCTTATCCTCTCTGCCTGTGAGCTAGAAAATTCTGTCATCTCTCTGCACTTCAGTTTCCTTACAAGACTGATGCAAAGAGTTAATGAGTTGCCTCCTAAACGATTAGGTGCATACTAAGTCACAGGGCATTTCATTTTCATGCCCTGTCCTGAAACAGCCACTTTCATTTAGTACATTCTCTACCAGGAAGGAAGAGCCTCTGACATGACGGCAAGGTGAATTATATGTGAGTGGTGACCGAGACCGGTGAAAGTGGAGAAAAGCTGTTTGTATCATTGTTTCTCTTAAGAGTATGAAACCTTCAGCCTGGTCCTGGTCACTTAGAGGTCTGGGAAAACTGCTATACCTAGGGGAAATATAATCAGTGGCAGGCGAGAAAGCCTAGGTTAGAGTTCATGCTCCCCGCTAAATCTATGACAGGAGCACTTTATGGGACAGAAGTGGAGATCCTATGAAGAGAAGGGAAAACAGAAGGAAGGAAGGGAGAGAGAGTGGGATGAATGGATGGAGGGAGAGAGGAAGGAGAGAAGCAAGAGAGGAAGGGAGGGAGAGAATCTCACATAGCCCAGGCTGGTCTCAAGTTCTCCATGTAGCCAAGGATAACTTTAATCTCCTGATCTCCCTACTGGAATTACAGGCCTGTCTGTGCTGCTATGTCTGGCTCCTAACATTTCTGAACTTGATTTCTGAACATAATTGCACATTGCCTTTGTAATGTTCTATTAAGGGGCATATATATTTCCCTAACGATCCCATTAGTTGTCCTTGCCTGCTAGAGTTGTCTGCCCAGAGGAAAATATACCAAAGTAATCAAGCTTGCTTTTGTGGGTGGTAAGCAATTTTTTAAAAAGAATTTTTTAAAATATGCACTTAATATTTTTATTTATATGTATGTGTGTTTATATGTATGTGTGTGAGTTTATGTGTTCCACATGCATGCAGATCCCTGGAGAAGCCAGAGGGCCTCAGATGCCCTGAAACTGAAGTTACGGGCTGTTGTGATTTGCCTGGTGTAGGTGCTGCAATCCCAGCCTAGTGCAGTTATGTGTTCTCAAATGCTGGGTTGTCTTTTCAGCCCTTGAAACTGACTTCAAAATAGTCAAGACTGCAAAGATGATGGCTCAGTGGGTAAATGTATCAGCTATGTGAGCCTGAAACTCTGGGCTTGGTCTCCAGAACTCACATATCACTAGAGAGACCAGACTCCAGGAAGCTGTCCTCCGAGATCTATGACAGTCTCTGAGACACTTGCACAACCCCCATCGTGCACACACACATACACTAATAATCTTTATAGAAAATATTCTATCATTGCAAGATTCGAATAAATAGTAGAAAGAAATGGTCGGTCACACTGGAGCTGTCCCTCTCATCCCACGATGCCTTCGAGTGTCAGGCATCAATACCGACACATTCCAGTGAGAAGGAACCAACTGAGCCCATCTCTTTTGTTGTTGTTTTCTGTTCTCTTCATAAGAGGGGAGAGTCCACTGAATTCTCTCTCGCCTAAACTGCAGAGTGACCAAGATTGGGTCACTTGAAGAGTAGTCACGATGTCTACTCCTGCCCACATTGGAGTGACCTCAGTGACTGGACACTTCCCAAATCTAAGGCCCTTTCACAGTCACCTGTTGAAATTAAGAGAAAGGGGTCCATGTTTTTTTCAGTGACTTGAGCGTGGCTTCTGCTATTTCAACTGAAACCTGCTGTGGTTCGCAAGAAGACAGGGCTGGGGGAGGTGCGTGAGAGATTTCAGAGCCCAGCCCAGCACACTCCTTCTGCTCTCTATTGCTCACGGCACACCCAGAGGACCCCAGGGAGGAGGAAGCACAATAAGAAAACACCTGTGAATTCCTTACTCAGCTCCCCCCACGGCTGCATTCCATCCTTTCCTCCGCCAGCAAAGATTCATTTGTTCCATCTCTGACCTCAGGGCATGGACAAATGGATGGAGGCCTGGTGTGACTTCTCTGCTCTTGGCTCTATTCCACTCACCAATTAATCACCTTTCCTTAGCCTGACAAGCCAAACTCTTTGCTGCTGTTCATCCTCTGGCTGCTCCGGTGATTGCTCTAAAGTCTTCCCCAGATGTAAGAATCCATCAGTTTTGGGTGACTTTTTTTTTCCTTCTCCACACAGTCCATGTACTGGCTACTGAGAGGGGCTTCTCTCGCTAGCTCAGCATTGGCCATGCTCAGTATGGAGCCCAGACTTCCACAACCTTGGAGGAGGTAAATGATGTCAACAGACTATAACAATTCAGTGTGATGCTCTTCAGTTTTTTTTCTTTCTGAGTCTAGAATTGGGCAACAAGGTCTGTACTAAGAGAAGGAAATGTTCCGATGGGCAGAACAAAGAAAGGCCAAACAAAGCGGAAATGAGAAACAAGAAGCAGACTGGTCATTTCAAAGTGACAGTGAGCCTAGGGATACAGAATGACAGAAAAAATAATGCATTGCTTAACATCATATTACTTCATGGTGCTTTCTGTTGGCATTGAAGGATTACAGGATGTGAGGACTAAAGCAGAGACTCAGTGTTATGTCAACTGATGGTCTCATGATAGGAAACCTGCTTTCTCACCCTGTATGCATGAGCCAGCAGGAAAGTGGGTGGATGGGTGGACACTATTCTAAAGGCAGAGGTCCCCAGCGCTTCCTCGGCCCCAGTGAAACAGAGTAGGCCTCCAGGCCTTATTGTTCGTCTTAAGGTGTATTCTGTACAATTCTAATGCATCCTGGAATCTGAGGCATTCTTGATTAAGGGGACATTATTATTACTATTGTTATTATTTGGAGCATCAGGGTAGCCCAGAAGGCAGACAGTCTTTTGGAGATTTCTCAAGTTGGTTATTATCTGAGCCTATATCAAGTAAACCAGAATCCATGTTGCTAGGGGCCTCCACAATCTTCCCTTCAAACATCTATTCCCATCAGTAATTGGAAAACAAACATCTGTACCCAGTGGAGAATGCCAACTCCTCAAGGGCCTGTCGTAGCCTCCCAGTGTGGAAATACAATTTGGAACAATTTGGAACAATTTGGAGAAGGTGATACCTCAAACCCAAATTTATGTCAGTTATTCAGGGCTAGCTGTGGATAAAACAAAGGTGACCAAAAGTGGCATGTAGATTGCATCATCATGATAATCTGTGTTTCATGTTGCTAAGTAACCCTTTCTCAAATTCAAAAAGCCATTTCTGGAAGCTTCTATCCACTAGCACTTAAGCTTCCAGGAGAGGCAGGACAGAGCAGCAAGGGTGCTGCCCCTAGAGAGGAGCTGTGGCTGTATTTCATTCTCTATTCCAGAGCTTGTTGGAGGAGAGAAACAGGAGTTTCTTTCCCCTGGAGAAAGATGGAGACTGAAGGGGCATATATGGTTGCCAGTAGGGGAAACTGAGGATTTGAGAAGATGCTTTCCCTAAGTAGGAACTATTGGGGGATGTAAAATGCATAGAGTAGCTGGAAGAGGGCAAAAAAAAAAAAAAAAAAAAAAAAAAAAAAAAAACAAGAAATAGTTTTCTCCCATGTCCCTTTCTTGACAGTTTCAGCAGCCTTTTGGGAATGCTCTGCGCCTTCGCCATATGGTAAAACCAGGAGTATTTTGAGCGGATGGTCCTGGAATGATTTCAAAGCTCTCACTGGTGCAGACGTGTGCAGCCTTCTCCAGCTGCCCAGGATTATGAACAGTGGGGGATACAAGCCCATGTGGTAAGATCGAGGGGCCACATGAGCTAAACCTTCTTGCAGGCATCTGAAGAGCACCGAACACCAGGTCCTTTCCCCCTCCCCTACCCGACAGCCCATTCTTTGCACTTTGAGACAGTTCTGCTCAGCCCAGAGTCTGAGCAACCCTTTGTGGGGAGAGAGGGCCCAATTTCTTTCATTTCCTTTAAGCCTACATGAGCCAGGCTCATTTCCCTTGTTCCTTCTCAAGAACATGTGCTAAACACTTGGTTCCCCCATGTGGCCTCGTGCCTCCTTTCTGTAACACTTTGAGAGGAGCAGGGGCAGAGTCTGAGCTGGGGGGGGGGCAATAAGCTTTGTCCTGAGGGCCAAATCCCACCACTGCCTATTTTTGTAAAACAAATTTCTTTGGAACGCGGCCACCACGCGCTTACTGCCCATGGCTGCCTCTGAGCAATGGAGGCAGAGGTAAATCATTGCAAAAGAGACCAGCCCACAAAGCCAAAGCTATTTTCTGTCTGTTCCTTCTGGAGAAAAGCTTTCCAAACCCCAGCTTACACAAAGGAAATGTGGGTCAGAGAAGCTCCGAAAAGAAGACACACCCAAAGTTTCTAAGGTGGGACCACTGGGCTCTGTAAGAGCAGAAAGGCAGAAAAGCAGCCTATGTGCACACAATGGAGCATGTCCACCTGGTCCTGAACCTGTGATAGGGCCACGTCCTGGTATAAAGCCATGATAACTGAAAAGTGGAAGTCAAAATGCACTCACAACACCTATCCTATTGGCAAAGTCACCCAGCAGAGCTGACCACTGTGTAGGACTGGCTGCCTCAGCTGTCCATCATCAGAAGGGCATCGTTTCATGGCTAGCTAGCTCAGGAAAAGGCCCAAATCAAAATTCAGAGTGCCTACTGAGTGCCTGTTGTTTCCACATCCGCATAAAGTTGTAAACCATAGGCAGGACTGGCACAGCCCATTTTCCCTATGGGGAACCACTGTGTGGAACATTCTTTCATTGCTGGGAGAGGCACTGTTGTGGCTCCAGCGCACAGCTGAAAACTTGAGGTTCAGCGATGTCCAGTTACCTGCTCGTCCATAGAGTGTTGGGCTGAGAAACAGGCCTGTGACAGTCCTTCATCCTTGTCAAATTGATCTGCTGTGGAATCTTCATGGAAGAATACCTCGGGGAGTGTCTGTGAGGGTGTTAGCCAAGGTGTGATGACAGCATGGATAGCATTCCATGGACTGAATGAAGGAAAGGGGCACTGAGTTCAGTCTCTGTCTTCCCCAGCTGTGGATGCAATGGGACTATCTGCCTCATGCTCCTATCACTGTAACAGCTCCATCATGAAGAACTGTAAGTTAAAATGAGCCCTTCCTCACATACACTGTCACAGCAACAAGAATCAGTAGTGTACAAAGTCCTAGGTTTGGCAGGCAGCAGCAGAAATTGAGAAAGGAGCATGATTCTTTAAGCCTTCCATTGGCTCATAAGGCTGAGTTTGAAATGCTCTGGTTACAATGTATGTGTTTTGTATGAATGTAAGTGTGTGTATATGTGTGCTACTGTGTATGTACCCATGCATGTCTGAATGTGTCAGTGTGAACATATGTGTGTGTTTGTATGGATATATATGTATGTGTATATGTGTATAAAAGTGTATGTTACTGTATGTGTCTGTATGTGTGTACATTCATGAGTGTATGTATATGTGTGGATTTGCATATTTGAGTGTGTGTATGAGTATACTATATGAGTATATACATCTGTGTGTATAGGTGTGTGTGCATCCTAGTGTGAGGGTATATATGTGCATGTCTCTGTGCATGTGTGTATGAGTGTATGGACATGTGTATGACTTTGTGTTAATGGTGTATGCATTTGTGAATGTGTGTATGCATATGTGAATGTGATACTGTGTGTATATGAGTTTATATGCATATGTGTATGTGTTTATGTGTGTGTGTTTGTGTGTGTGTGTGTGTGTGTGTGTGTGTGTATGTGTGTATGTAACTCCTCTGCCAACTTAATGCTTCCCTAGGCTTTATTATTGGATTTTAAGAGGAGGAAACCCCAGTATTGTTAGTCATTATGCTTTTTTAGGAAGCTTCTAAATTTGGTAGCTGATGAGGTTGAAATATCCAAACTTCAACACCAAAGCTGGCATAATAAATACCACTCTCTAACCCTACTGTGTCCCTTCAGCCAGCAATTGCAGTTACTTCACAAGCAGTTACTATTTGCAATGACATTACTCTCTGGGGCACTATAATGGAGTGTTTGAAGATTCCCACAGTTTAAACGGTGCAATCTTCTCCCTATCCTTTCTGGCTCTGGTGAGGATTTTATTTTATTTGGGGAGAAAAGGTGTGAACCAGTTTCTGTCTCTTTTTACACTGGCATTTACCTAAGTTATTATTCCAGGCAGAGCCTGGGCCCAGATGACTATGCTTACACTACTGGGTACAGTTGTGGGAGGAGGCGTGGATAAGCTAAAAGGAAACCAGACTTTAATTCACAATCTTGCTGTAAAGATGGATGAACTCAGACAGCTCCATGAGCTGTTTTTCCTTTCCTTTAGTAAGAGTGCTAGACCTCTGAACTCATCTACCAATGACTTTGTGGAGACAGAGCACTTAGGGAGGCAGAGGCAGAAAGATCACAGCCAGTCTGGGCTACACAGTGAGAAAGAGCATCTAATAGCCCCAATGTTTATATAGGTCCTGGGGAACTGAACTCCAACCTTCAAGCTTGCATGGCAAGTGCATCATCCTATGAACCATTTTCTAGGCTGATTTGTGTTTTTCTTCAATCCTGTTCTGCTAAACTATTCCTAGTATATGCTTTGTATTATACACATCAGGCCATTCAGAAATGAATAGCCATGATTTGTAAACATATGGCTTAACAATTTTTAAATGAAGGGACTTATGGGCAAAACTCAGAGTATTCTATTTTTTAGCTCAGCATTTGACCCTTAAAGGTTATAAACTGGATGACTAGGGGACCACTTGTCACCACGAGGAGATGAGAACACAATTTGACTTAATCTTTAGGTTTTTAAAAAGACAAACTGAGCTGGGCATTAGTGGCACACACCTTTAATCCCAGCATACAGGAGGAAGAGGCAGGCAGATCTCTGTGAGTTCGAGATCAGCCTTGTCTACAGAGTTAGTTCCATCCAGCACAGGCTCCAAAGCAATACAGAGAAACCCTGTCTCAAAAAACAAAAAACAAACAAACAAACAAAAATTAAAAATTAAAAAAAAAAAAAGACAAACTGAAGAGTTAACATAAAGTTAGATTTTTTTTTCCTTCTCATTTTGCTTCTACCCGAACCAGTGGGTCTTATTCTCCTCTGGCAGGACAATACTAACCTTAACTCTGCCAGTTAACTCCCTGGCAGGATTTACAAGACAGCCACAGCAAGTGTACTCTATAGCAGTGCACCAGGAGCACTGGCAAGCTTCTTGGGGCTGGCCCTGAGGACTCCTTTCTTAGCCATTAACCTCTCCTCTAAGAGGATTTGGGCTCCTCCCACTCATCTCTGCCCTGCCCTGGGTGTTCTGAACTGGTTCCCTGGTGAGCTGTCTCCCTCCCTCTCTAACCTCTACCATTTCTCCCCACCCAACACTGCTTCAGCTCAGCCTTCAACAGCTAAGGGGCCTCGTTGGCTGCCCCAGTGGGAGCTACAGGACAGGCAGGGCAAGGCAGAGCCTGGGATGAACTGGGAGGGGGACTTAGGAGGTCCTTCTGGGTGAGGCAGGGCTTTGGAAGCAGAATGGAGTGGCTGGGGTAGGGCCAGGGATGAGATGGGATGAGGGAGGTCCAAATCTCAGATTGGCCCCTCTCATACCATTTGGACACCAGATGCAGAAAGGAGGCCTGCTATTTGACAGCCTTGAGCCAAACCCCATTCCCAGGAGGGCAGGAGTCCTGCATGTCTTAAAGGCACCACAGAGGTTCCTTCATCCCCTAAGAGGACTCCACCCCTCCTCAACAATCATGTCCAGGCTTCAGTCACCACCCACAATGGGAGAAAGTTCATCCTCAGCCCTTCTCTGTTCGGGTTCTTAGTAGATCTTGAGAGACCTGGGAGGCTGGGAGCTGCCACCCTTCCCGTGGTAACCTTTAGGGCAATGAACAAGAGTTGCAAATACAAGGCAGAACAGAGTCGAGTTCCAGAGTATTAACTGGCCATGTGATCTTGGACAAGTTGCTTACAATCTCCATACCTCATTTCTTCATTTGCAAAATGGGCAAACAGTACTTCAAGAGAAAGTATATGTTCACATAAATCTGTACATGAAGAGCCATAGCAATGTCATTCACACAGCCCCTGGCGGGGCAACCAGCTATCTAACGAGTGGTTAATGGGCTAAGTAAAGGTGATAGATCCAAAGATGGACCATGAAAGTATGACCTATGGATACATGCTCTAACATGCATGGATTTGAAAATGTCATGCTTGGTGAGAGCAATAGCTATAGAGAACCACATGTTATATAATTATATTAACATGAAATGTCAAAACAGGTGCATCAATAGAGAAAACAGCTGTGGCTGGGTAGAACTGTTGAGAAGTGATGGGCATCGTTCCAGAATTATCTAGAACTGATAGACACAGGGTTTCCTCAAAAGGTGATGAAAAATTCTCAGATTGATTTGGCACTTGCTGTGATTCTGTGACTATACACAAAAGGCTGTGTCCGGTGAGTGAGGGGATTCCATGGCATGTGACGTTCAGGTCAATAAGACTGCCATTCTTTAAAAGGAGGATTCCAGAGGGCATGTAATCCCAGCACTCTGGAGGTGGGGGCAGCAGGGCCAGCTTAAGATCAGCTTTGGCTACTTGGTAAATTTGAGACAGTTTGTACTACAAGAATACTGTCTATAAATAAGTAAATAAATGATACCCTTATAGTATCTTTATCACAGGAGTATTCTTAAAATGAACTAATTAATTCTTACAGATATTTAGTATAGTGCCTGATAACATCATAAAAATTACCATCACCAACAATAGTGATAATAATACAGTTAAGTTTATAAAACAGAAATTATATGTAACTATATGTTAACTATGTTCTACTAGAAAACAGCAATTTAAAATGATAAGAATTATCTTTAACTGCTGTTATCTCTTTCTTCTCTTAAAAATTTTCCTGATTTTAGAACAGCCTTCCAATTTCTAAACTTTATCAACATAATTTTTGAACATTTAAATATATAGCATATATAATGTCCTTTATAACTATAACACAGATTCGTGGACTATGGCCTATCTAATAATATACACTGTGAGCTTTACCGTGTACCGGACATTAAAACTGTGCCATTATCATGCATCATGAACTGCAGTCTCACTGGTAGTTTCAGCCGGTCCTCACTTCCCCTAGCCTTTCTAAGCTTGTCTCCAATTCTCTGACTGTTTTCTGGCCTCCAATGTGTTTGGAAAGAAAATAGCTCTGAGTTTGAAGAAATTCAATTACAATAATGATTCTAATTCAGCTGCCTCTCGTAGACTCTGCCAGAAAAAAGGGAACATAACCCAGGGTTCTCCTACAGCTTCCCCCCACAAGGGTGGGTGAAGGGACACAGGTGGACATACAGGTAACCTGGGAAGTCACAGCCAGGTTCAGGCAACAGGCCACCTGGCTTGGCCCATCCCTTTCCCCAGTACTGGCTGGAGGTGGGGTGGCCTGGGGAAGGGCCTGGGGTCCATTGCAGATAAAGGGCCTTTCTTGCAGATCCTAGCGGACTGCCCTGCTGCCTTTTGTAAAGGGATCCTGGGGAGGGGGGGGGGGTTGTGGTCTCTGAGGGCCTTCCACCTAATACTGTGCAGGTGGCTCATTTTCATTAAAATGGCAGGTCAGAGTGACACTTGATTTGGTGACAAAGACATCATTGAAAAAGCTGGACAAGACAATGACCAGGATACAGTTGCCTAGCTTTCCCTCAGGCCTCCCAGGATTCAGTCCTGAAAAAGCTTATCTGGACAGACTCTGCACAGCATTGCTGCACTGAGGGACATGCTTCCTGGAAGGACTCAGTAGCACCCTTAGCCCAGGCAGCTTGAGGCAGCATGGCTTCCTCAAAAACAGAAGAGGTCTTTTATATAGAAACTGTCTGCACCAGAACTTCCCCGCAGGCTCAGCTTCCCCCAAGTCCTTCTAACAGCTGCTGGAAAGTGGGTCAGTCTTCATTCTCAGTGTTTTCATAAACCTCCTTCCTCATTCACTGTATCAATTAATTAGATTACGCAAATGAAACTATCTGATTTTGCGGCAATTTGGGATGGTACTTGGAAGCTGTACACGGTATGGACTAACATTACTATAATGAAGTCTGTGTGCAAGTGACTTTGGGATTAAAAAAGGAATAACAGATTATTTTAGAGAGACTGCTAGATGACTTATTGTGTACAGTGAAGGTAGAGTGTGCTACATAACATCTGTATGAATAAGGACAAAGGAGATTCAACTGTGTCTCAGGTTGCAGGAGTGATGAGCAGAGTATGGTACTTAGCTGGCTTGGAATGCTCTAGGAAATACCTACTCAACAATTCACTTTATCTGTGGGCATGTGTACCCTCTTCCCCTCATACCTGCCCAACAATTCCTGTATCTGTGAGCATGTATACCCTCTTTTCTCTTGTTCTAAAAAATGGAGACTCATTCAAGGTTACACAGCCACGGTCACAGTCACACAAATTCACTATTGTCACCACAGGCAGAGGAGTCCTTTGCTGAGTTGTGAGGTATGGTCCCAGGCATTGCCACTCTACTCTGGGATTCTGCCATCTCATTAGGGTACAACCAGGATGATGGTTCCTGGTCCTTGGTCTCCTAGGCCCCTCATGAAGCTGTCTTCCCTGCTGCTGTAAGCCCAGTCTCCATCCCTACCTACCCTTTGTGCTTCTGCTCTCAAGACCACAGCCTTACCCCTGTTTTCTGCCCTTCTGCAAAGCCAATCTGGAGTTCAGGGCCAAAAGTCTGCTACCTGCTTAAATGAAGCACGTGAAGGCAAAAGGCGTGGATGGAGTCAGGAGAGGGTATAAACCCACTTTCTAGTTCAATCAACACTGGATTTTGCTCTCAGACAACCTGAAGATGTTCCTCTTTCCGTTGTCTCACTATGTGAAGTGGGACAAGGTTTGTGGGAGACAAAGTGATTCACCCAGTTAGTACAAACACAGAATGTAAAGGGGAAGGTTTTCGGGAGAATCAGCTGACATTTTAAATGTACTCTAAGGTTTGAATGAAGATGAAGCATGGTAGAGTGCTGGCCTGGTATGGCCTCAGTAGGTACAGTGCTTAGTAGCATGGCCTCAGTAGGTACAGTGCTGGCCTTTTATGTGTAGTTCTCCTGCCGACCTGGTCCCATAGCTGCATCAGCCCCAAATAACACAGAGACGCTGTATTAGATATAAAGCTATTGGCCTGTTACTAGTGTTTCTTATTGGCTAGCTCTGTCTTAAACATTAACCCATTTCTATTAATCTACATATTTCCATGTGGTCTTAATAAAGGGTCCAGAGTTCTGCTCTCTTGGTCCTACATATTGAATCTCTTCCTACCTCTCCCTCAATCCTCCTTGTCTCCTAGTCCCACCTTTCTTCCTTTCCTATTGGCTAACAGTGCTTTATTCATTAATCAATAAGAGAAACATATTTACAGAATGACATCTCCCATCACTGGCCTTCCACAGACAATTCCCAGTTCAGTCTCTAGTGCTGCATACAACTGAGTATGGTGAAATATGAGTATAATTTCAGCATTCAGGATGGAGGATCAGAGGTTCAAGGTCAACCAAAGCTCCAGCTTGAGTTACATGACACCTTGTCTCAAAACCAAGCAATCAAATGAACCTTATATGTATTTCAATAGTTTTATACTTTAATTTCTTCAAATTTAAACATAAAAATCCTGTTGCCCGGGGCTGGAGAGATGGTTCAGTGGTTAAGAGCACTGACTGCCCTTCAGTTCATTTCCCAGCACCTACCTAGAGTCTCACAACCATCTATTACTCAATTTCAGAGGATCCGATGCCTTCTTGTGGCCTCTGCTGGCAGAGAACACATGTGGTGCATAGACATGCATTCAGGCAAACCTATCCACAAGAAGCAAAAATGAATAAACCTCTAAAAAATCTCTTTTCTCTAATAAGTAAGTAAATAAATAAACCTCTCCCAGTTATGCCTATTTTGTGAACTTGGACTTATGTCTAAAAAGTTTTCTTAAAATGGGTTCAGCTAGGTTTCCTAAATATATTTTTCATGGGATATATAACATGCAGTTTGAACATATTGTTATTAATAATATCTATGGGGTAGGGATAAGGAAGGAATTTATGTTCTGGGACATATCTCCCAGGGAGATTATATTCCTTGTTGATTTTATCACCTACATGTGTGCCTGCTTGATGATGGGGTCAGTGGTAAGCTGATAACATTCTTGCATATGTGTCTCCTCCAGAGGAAGACAACAGCCTTGACCCCAGAGGCTGAGAGAGTCTGGTGGAGGCCACACGGTGGAGTCTAGGGCAGCAGTCATGACCGTTCTGCTCGGAGCAGAATCCTACAGGACTGTCTTCCTACTCCTCCCTCCTGCCCTCTAGTCTCATGCACAGGTCATTTCTATTTCTTTTCGGAATACTCTGCTGTTGAGTGCCCCTTGGCTGGCTGCACCTTGGCACTTTATACCTTACCTCAAATGTCACCTCTTCAGAGAAATCTTAGCGGACAACTCCATTATGGTGCAATTAAAATCCATCTTTTTAAGTGGACAGTTTCATGAATTTCTACAAATGTACAGCATCTTATAATCATCAAATAAATCAAGGCCTAGACTACTTATTCATCCTCACACAAACTTCCCTTAGGAAGTCAACCATTCCCCAACAGTTTCAACCCTGGGCTACAGGGAGCCCAAGCAAGTTCTTCTGATTTTTTGTTTGTTTGTTTTATTTTATTTTGTTTTTCCAGAATGTAATCATAACAATCAATCAGGGGCCAGCCTTTTGATTCTGGCTTCACAGACCTGTTCTGTCTTTCCAGGGTTTTCATACGTGATTACCAATACCTTATGTTAATTTCTTTGTAATGAAATCACCAGGGTCCTGACTAACACAGGAAGCTGAGTGCAGAGAATTAACAAACAGCAACTCACAGCCAAGCAGGAGCAAGATGCTTACACAATTACTATCAATAAAAGGAAGAAAGCTAGAAATGTCCCTAGAGAGGAACAAACACAAGAGGGCAATTTGGCAAAATCTATCAAGATCTATTGCAGCGGATCCCCAGAGAACAGGAGCACATTGTATGCTTTTGGCAGCTTTCAGCTTGGAGCTGGATAGTGATAACTCTTAGGAAAGCAATGTTGGGTATACAAGCCAATAAATGTCCTAGTCATCGCTCTTTAAGACCAATCCAATATGGCTGCTTCTGTGTCACTGTCTGTCAGGACTCTCTTCAGCCAGTGTTCCTTGACAGAGTTGGAGAAAGAAGGAAGGATCACACTTTACTCCCAGTGTGCTCTGAGGAGTTGGGGGAGAGGCAGAATTATGAGAAGAGGGCTGGGGGTGGGGGGGGGGTGGATGAGGTAGAATGCTTGTCTGGTGGATCAAGAGCTTGGTTCAGTCACCAGCATTAGGGGAGGGGGTGGGGGGAAAGCAATATATAAAAACAAGTTTCTGGAGGAAGCAACTAAGGAAAAAGTTTCCAGAGATACAATGAGACTGGCCCTTATGAAAGCCCCTTTTTGTTATGGCTACATCCTGCGTAAGATGCCCGAAGCTGTGGCTGCCATATTAGACTATGAGGCAAAGCTCACAGATTTAAAAATATAATTTAAAAAAATCACTGGAGAGGACAGATTTGTTTTAGTCGGAGTTTTCTGGAAAAAATAAAATACTAGGAATTACTATTTCTATGTCCATGTAATGGAGAAATGTTAGTTATAAAGTACTAGCTCATGAGTTTCTGGAAGCCCTGAATGTGAGCCCTGAGGGCTGAGAGGCCGAGGTCGTAGTTTCTAGTCTCCTGTACTTATGAGAATGTGGAGAGTTCAGCACAGGAGACCAACATCTCAGCTCAAGCAATGAGGCAGAGAAGGATGGACACAACCAACCTCCCTCTGCTTCCCACTATGTTCAGACTCCCGCTGGACAGAATCAGGCCCAGCCATGGGGAATAGCCCCCTAAGTTCCTAGTTCCAGAAATTCAAATGCCTTTTTCTCCCAGGCATACTGTCAAAGACACACCAGGAAATGGAATAGAGATATGTATGTCTGGGCATCCCATGGGCTGGCTAGGTTGAAACACAAGCTAGCTATTAGTGAACCTATACCCTCAATGATACTATTGAGATGCCCAACATGCTTAGGAAAAGCCAGCTTCAGACTTCTTGCCAGGAAACAAAAAGCTTACAGCATAAGTAACTTGCTAGTTCATCTGTTTGTAGCTGAATGCATTTTTATCTGGTACCTCTTCTAGTCCCTAAACTGAAGTACTTTGTCTCCTCTTGGCCCATCCATTTCTTTTTCTTTTTAAATTTCCTTATAGTTTTGTTTTAGCCCCTAGAAAGAAACAATTATAAATGTATTTTCCCCCTTACAGGATGCCATGTGATGAAGGCAGAGACTCTGAGCCATCTGGATAATCCACTAATTTACAGCAGAGCCCTAAAGTGTAGTAAACACTTAAGTAATGTGCACACACATTCCGTATCTACACTGCCAGTGAGTTGTGGCTCTTGTGCACATCTGCTGTTATAATCTATATTGTAAAGTTTCAGTGTGTGTGTGTGTGTGTGTGTGTGTGTGTGTGTGTGTGTGTAAATGTTTGCCAGAGAGGGTGTGTGCACAGATGTGTGTATACATGTATGTTGAGGCTAGAAGTTAGCTTATTGCATCTTCCTCAGTCATTATCTACTTTGTTTTCTGAAACAGAGTCTCTCATTGAACCTGGAGTTTGTGGATTCAGTTAGGCTACCTGGCCACTGTAAGCACATACTGCCAAGCCTAACATTTAAAAATATACATGTATTTTATTTGAATGATATGTATGTGTATATGTCTGTATTAGGTATTTGCATGTGAATACTAGTAGACTAGAGGTGTTTGCTGTATCTCCCTGGAACCAGACTTACAGGCAGTTATGAGAGCCATGTGACATGGGTGCTGGGAATTGAACTTAGGTCCTCTGGAAAAACAGCCAGTGCTGACCCCTGCCATTTTTCTTCGTTTGCTGATGCCGTTATTTCCGGTGGGTTCTGAGGCTCAAGTCATGTTCTCATACTTGCAAAGCAAGCATTTCATCACCGAAGCCATCTCCACAGCCACAGAGTTTTAGGTAAGAGTGTCAAGTCTAGATTCAGGCAGAACTAAGTTCAACTTGGTTCAACTCCCTATTAGTGAGGTGCCTTCAGTGAATACTGACAATCACTTTTCACCATCTTCCAAGTCCCAGTTCAAATATCACCTGCACAGAGACCTGCCTGTGCTTACTCCCTCCCAAATTCAGAACTATGATCTTCCCCATATGAATTCTCTAGAACACAGGTTTTTAAATTATTGTTGACATAAATATGATTATTCTGCACATGTTATGCTGCTTGGTTCCTTTTGTATCAATGTATTTTAAAAGATCTTTTAGTTTAACACATATACCTTTCTTGATAGTATGCAATAGTATAGATTTGCCAGAATTCAATTATTCCATTATTACCAAACATTTGTGTTCTTTCTAGTTTTTACATATTACATAAAATTCTATACTTCATGCAGATGCTTCTTCCTACCAAACTGAAAAACACACTTAGGAAGTTCAGACAGTGTCAAGTGTCCTCTGGTAGGGCTGCAACCACAAGTGGGAGCTCATTCAGCTGCTCTTCTCTTCACCTTACTTATCTGCTAGGTTCTGGGACAATGGTACCTACATTGGACCTGTCAGTGACCAGAGCTTATGAATGGGTTTAATGCTCACCACCACCCACTTTCTTTTTCCCACATGCAGGTCAGTCTGATGCTGGGTAAGAACTTCTCAACCCACTAGCAAATTCCAGCACATTCTGGTGGTATATTTAGCAAAGTGCCATCAGCCCTTTGAATTCTGACTACTTTGCTTGTAAATTGTGTGAAAAGTCTTCAGGATAGTTGAAGCCAAAGAAACAATGCATAGGCAGGGTTCTACCCAACTGACTATACTGCCTCTGCCCTTTGCCTGCTTAGCATCTTTCAGCTGCTGGATGTTTGGGGGAACTTCTTATGTTTAAGAATTCACAATCAGCACTGGTGATGTGTTTGAAATAAAGGTGAGATGAGTCTTCTGAGAGAATGTTCTCTCAGGTGGTTTGCTTCTGACAAGGACAGCTGTACCACACTCACACTGAAATCAGGTCAGGATGCAGATCACCCTCTTTCCTTTATTCAGTGGCCATGTTGAACAGATGAGTTGATTCCTCTGGGAAGGATCTCCACAATGAAGCAATGTGAGTGATCAGGGGACTCCACAAAAGCACAAAACACAAAACCAAACTCTACCTATCATGTTTGACAACATGGTAATTGAGATCTTATCACTGCGAGCTTGCAGGCATAATTGTCATCACAAGATAAATCCTTAAGAAAAGATGATGTGTGGACCAAGGAACTCTGAGCCATGACCAGAAGGAAGTGCTTCAAAAACCGAAGGCTGTGAGTTCAGACTCATGAATCAAACCAGTTAATGGGTCAATTGAAGGAGACAAGGGCCCTTCAGAATAAAGAGACCTCAGCGTCATGTACCGTGCTAAGAAAAACAAAAGGGGTCTGCCTGAAAATATGGCTTTATAGGTGCTCAGCTCTGTCAACAATGTCCCTGGTCTGGGGATAGGTCACTTTCAGACAAAAGAGCTACATAGATTCTTCATGTCTACCCCATGACATTAAGAAGACAATGCAACCACAGAAGTAAAGATTGCTCAGTAGAGGTTAAAAAAATACAGTATTATGAAATCCTTTGTTGATATTATAATAATACTCATATTTTAAAAATTATTATTTCCCCTAAATAGTAACTGACTAATTAAAATTGAAAAAAAAGTGGGGAAACTTTTCTTAAATATCTGATTCTGAGCACTACACACATCATTTGTCCATGCAAAAATGCATGTTCACGTTCACACATAAATATGTGTGTGGGAATGGGACTGGGACTGGGGCATGAAGGACAATGGTGGAGTGCTTGCTTAGCATGTGTGAAGCCATGGCTTTGATACACAACATGGCAAAGAATAAAAGCAGCAATGAACAATAAGCTCATGGCTTCCATTTGGTTTGAACTCACACAGAAGCAATTAAATGCAACTGAATATTTAATTAAAGCATATAACTATTGAACTATGTACAATTATAAATATGATGTACACATCACTTATGGAAAATATATAATAAAGTGTAAGTCAAAACCTAGACATAGTATGTATTATATGAATATAAAATACAAGTAAAAGAGTAGAATTCAATACTGTTATACCAATGATAGCTGTTATTTATCAAGTGCTTTCTTTATTTAAGACAGGGTCTTCCAGGCTAGGCCTTAACACATGCTCTTCCTGCCTCAGCCATCAGAAATTACAGGCACATAGCACCGGCTGTCTTAAATGGTTTCTAAACAACAGGTTCTGTTCTAGGCTTCAACATAAGCATTTGCTCTAGACAAAACAAAGACTTAGGAGACTGGTTCATTTGCCCAAAGTTGCACAGTAAGTAAAGGTCAGAGCTAGACTTTTGACCAAAAGGCTGACTTCAGAATCTAGTTTTAACTGTCCCACCGAAATTCTGTGCTGAGCATTCTCCTGAGCGCCAGAGAGAGACTTAGCTACCCTATCCTGAAACGAGTTGCAGCCTGGCCACAGGGTTATTGAGGACAGAGATGGCTTTAACCCTGGCAGGAGAGGCAGTGTTGAAAGCAGAAATTCTGGTGACAAACAATGGAAACTGGTTGAAATCGTAAAAGGCTTTACAGAAAAGATGTGGATGATGTTGAAAAATAATCACTGGAAAGACTGTTGGAAAATGATCACGGATTAAGTAAGGACAGGCTGGAATGTTTCTTAAACCAATAATAGGTATAGTTCAAACTGAAAAGAAAAAGAAAGCTGGAAGTATATGGGAAAAAAGGTAAGGGAAGTGTTTAGTGAACATACAGTGTTCAGTGTAAATCTTACAAAATATTGCTGGAATATTCTTGGCTGCATAGCATAACTGCCAGTCACACCAAAATGAATAGGAAGTGGAAAGATTCAATTGATTTTCGCATGGAGGTGTTTGCCTGGTTTAGGAATATGGACAAACTGAAAGGCAGATTACAAAGATCATTAAAGATGCCCAAGAACTTCGCTTAAGTCTCCCTAACTTAGTAAACATACAGAAAACACCTTTGTCTTGTCAGCTTTCCATTGCAAACACCTGAAATAATCCATTTCTAGGAAGACAATGTTAGAGGCTTCAGTTTAGCATTGGCAGAAGCACGGACTGTTGGAGGTAGTGGATGCCAGTTGCAGGGTGCACAAGGCAGACCAAAAGGGTCAGAGGAAGGGGCTAGGGCACCACATTCCCCATTGATGGCACATGCCCAGTGGCTGAAGGGTTGCCTACTTGATGCCATCTCACAGTAGAGTCATCTTGGACCCTTGTGGGAGGTTGGGTATGCATTCCATAGCCAGCCCTAACAACAGCCCCATGATGATGAAACATTCCAGAACAAATCTGTGGTGTTTGGGGTTTTGCTTTTGTCTTTTCTACCTTTTAAAGATTATCATTGCACTGGGCCTGGTACTCATGATGCATTAGATGATAACTTTACAACACATGGTAGTGTGAGGATGCTGGCACCTACTATCATCCTGACTGTGCCAATAGTGCTTTCCTCCTCTTTGAAAGCATAGGCAGGCTAAACGAACACTTCATTCAGAACACAGATGGTGCACAGTGTAGGGCTGGGTTGTATCACTTGCAATCTCTCAGAGCATATCTAAAATCCCCCCTCCACACTGCAGGTCCAGGTCTGGATATCAGAAAGTGTTTGCTAATTTGTGACATGTGCACACTGGTGCAACTGACAGAGCCTTACTGCTTACCACAGACTGTTCCTATCCTGCTTACTCCCACCACAATGCACAGCTCAGAAACCCTATTTAAGATGAGAACAATACAGTCTCATTAACCTCGGCGCTCTGGCAGCTGCATTGGCTTTCGGCTCCTGTGACCGGTGAGCCCTGAACCAGCTGTGTTGATCAATGTGCCCTTCTTCAGAGTGCAAAGACTCAACTTGAATTTGTGAGTGGCATTCCATTCCAGGAAAACACCTGGCTTCACTCACTGATTAGACCTGTACAGACATTTGCCTATCTTCTGAGAATTATTCTTCAAATGCTGGGAATGTCAGGGTTTATGCAGCTCCAGATCTGACATGAAAAATGAGATCTAGTGTATGTGCTACAGAAATCAAAAAACAAACAAACAAACAAACAAAACGAAAATGCTCTCACTACTTCACATGCCTATGGCTTCCTCACCAGCACACTTAGACTTCCTTTAAGTCTCCAAGTCAAGTCAGCAATCAACCCAACCAAGAACAACTTTCGTCCCTCTCTCTTTCTCTCTCTCTCTCTTTCCCCTTTTAGTTTTTGGTTGTGTTTTTTTTTTTTTTTTTTTTTTTTTTTTTTTGAGACAGGGTTTCTCTGTGGCTTTGGGGCCTGTCCTGGAACTCGCTCTGTAGACCAGCTGGCCTCCAACTCATAGAGATCTGCCTGCCTCTGCTTCCCAAGAGCTGGGATTAAAGGCATGCACACCTCCACTGGCTTCTTTCTGTATTTCTAGTACTGATGAGAAAATGCATTTGCCAGTGGCTAAGGAAAGCACTCAAATGGATGGTGGGTGTTTTGACTTTGAGGTCATAATGTGTGCTGATATTACCCCCATCTATTTCCTAGTCTCCCTTACTGCTAGGTTGGGTCCACAAGATGTGTTCTGGTCAATGGACTGTTAGTGTAAACTGCTATTATCATTTCCATAACAATAGTGAAACTGCAGCTAGAATGCCTTAAGCCTTCCTCTGCTGTGGTGGTGAACTCAAAAACCACAGCTCCCATGTATGAGGGTGTGACTGACCCTTGACCCTTCATATAAAATGAAGGAGAAATAACTTTAATGGTTCATTGTTTTTAGGTTTGTCTAGAGCACTGGTTCTCAACCTATGTATGGGCCATGACTCCCTTTGGCAGCCTATCAGACACTCTGCATATGAGATATTTACATTATAATTCATAATAGTAACAAAATTATAGTTGTGAAGCAGCAACAAAATAATTTACGGTTGAGGGTCATCACAACATGAGGAACTGTATTAACGTGTTGCAGCATTAGGAAGATTGAAAATCACTGTTTTAAAAGAAGTCACAAACTCATATTTTTATATAAAGTCTTCCCATTTTAGGATTCTGGTAACTTAATTAAAAACTATAACCTGCTTAGATCCAAAAGATTGAAGACATAAAAGTCAGCTCTAGTCTGGGCTCAACCTTTGTGGTAAACAGGGTGCAAACTCTGCTTTCACAGAGATGACTCCCAAGCCATTGTTCTGTCTTCAGGTTGCTTGGAGAGTTCTGCTTCTACACCAGTTTCTTCCAGTGGAGAAGACAGTCAGGACTAAAATGTGAAATTCACACAATTCCAGTTAAGGGCCCAGTGCTGGAGAATACAAGCAAGTAGTAACATACATCCTCCCCTACTTCATGAGGGACACAGGAGTACAACTTCAGGAGAACTGGGGAGGGACTGACCTGGCATGGAGGATGTGTAAACAAGGTCAACAAGGGAAAGGCAAACAGGGAAGACTTCAACAAAGTCAAAGACAGAGAGGTAAGGGGCAGGTACAAGTGAGGGTCCAGACTGAAGTCAGCTCTCAGTGTGCTAAAGTAGAAAAGTGCCTTCAGAAAGCAGGGCATCAGGCTATAAAGGTAGAGCAGAGGCCTGAAACCAGGTGGGGGAAGGTTAGGATGAACAGAGCACTCTCTGATCGTGACACCACACATCCATGAGGCATGCTACCCCCTCCAGAGCCCTCAGCCGTGTCTTCTCTGTTTGTCCATGTGGGTGGCACAGTCAACAGTATTTCTACTTTATACCAGGAAACGTTGAGTCAAAGAAATTAATGCATTTTCCCAAGATAATACAGAAGATCAAAGAAAAAAAAACCCCTCAAGATTAGCATATAGATTGACTGAGTAAAAAGATTTGTAAACTTTTTGTAAAGGCCCAGCCAATGCATGCTTTCATCTTCGTGGACCTCAATGTATCTACTCCATCCAGGACTTGACACTTTCAGGGAAAAAACACTCACAGACACTATGTGAATGAATAGGAAAGGGATTTGTGCCAATAAAACTTTATTTATAGTAACATGCAATAAGCCACATTTGTCTGTGTCAGGCTTTTGCTGATGCCTGGTCTCGACTTTTTCCACACTACAGTTTCCCAAATGCTTTTGGGAAGCTGTCTGTTGTGTTTTGTGTCAAATTCTATGTGCCTAAAATACAGAGTGACCTGAAATCTAAGGGACTGATACATACATGTCTGTTAGTCAAGAAGAGTTTAATCCCTGAAATTTAATACTCACAGCAACAACCTGATTCAATACCTTTGATTAGGAAGCCTTTCTTTCTATTGTCCTCTCCCCATTAACTGCACCAATTTATAATGATGCTACTTCAAAACACTATCATTTCATGCCTGACATACTGCAGCAGAATCTCCATCTCCATCCATTCATCCAATTCACCTTCAATGCAGAAGCCTAATATCAACAGCAGGCCTTCCTAACCTAAAAATCTTTAGCGGAATCCCATCCTCCCCATTTTCGAAAACAGGGTCTTATATAGTCCAGCTTGGTCTCAAACTTGCTATATAGCCAAAGATGACTTTGAACTCTTGATACATTTCTTTCTACTTCCCGAGTGCTAGAATTACAGCTGTGTATTGTGCTACTACCATACTGAACACATATCTTATTTTGAGTTAAAAACAAAAACAACCAACTAACGTGACAAGTCTATTCATAATCTCCAGAGTCCTGTCAATCTCTGGCCTCACTGGTGCCATGCATGAACCCATTATCATTCCTATAACTGTGCTCTTTCCCTAAATGTATGGGGCTTTTTCCTGCCATAGTGCCGTGCACAGAGCCATGCCCCTTTCTCTTCCTTCTCTTGCCTGGTTGGTTCTCTTTTAATGACTAAAGCTCTCCGTCCTATTTCCTATATCAGAACACCATCTGCTCTCTCATGGAAACCTCACAATAACCTCTTGTTATGCCTGTGTCCACAGTGAATTATTGGATTCACAACACAATGCCTTGTTCCTGCTGCCGGTGCTCAGTGGCACAAATACCAGCTCCTGGCACATCGTCTTGAAGGAACACGCTCAATAAATAGCTGACGAATGGGGGATCTGAGTTCAGGAAAGTACCTTGGGAGCTATGTAGTTCAACCTTCTGCCCCATGTAAAATTCCCAGTGATTTAAGTGGATTTATAAAGTGCTGAGTTTGCCCCTTGACTCCATCAATTTAAAGTAAGCCTTATTCCATTTATTTGCCACTCTCCAACCTTGTAATAAAATGCTACTCACAATCTGCCAGTAGTAAGCTTCTGGGAACTGTGCATATCTCTTCTATGGTGGAAATTTATTCACTCAAATTTCTGCTTTTTGTAGTTTTCCAAGTTTCTGTCATTATCTAGTGGCTCTTTTATAATGAATAAAATTTTTCTAAAGTTATTTTGAATTTGACACACTGGCTAAAAAGTAGTTATTAAATATACATGAGAGATTTCAAAGAAGAGGGTTCAAAAAATAAGATTGTATCCAAAACTCAAGGCTGGTGTATATATCTTGTTCTTTAGCTTTAGGTGATATATTTAAATTCATTTTACAGATGGAGTGGTGTGTGTGTGTGTGTGTTGTAGTCTGTGTGTGTGTGTGTGTGTGTGTGTGTGTGTGTGTGTGTGTGTAGAAGCCAGAGGCTGATGTCAGGTGTCTTCCTAAATTGCTCTCCACCTTATCTCTTGAGGCAAGGTCTCCCACTGAACTCAGAGCTCACTAGACAGACAGGCCAGCGTGCTCCTTAGAGCCACCTGTTTCTGCAGGCCTTGCACTAGAGTTACAGATGCATGCAAATATACCTGACTTTTTTCTTACTTGGTTCCTGGGGATTTGAACTCAGGCCTTCATGCTCATCCAGTTGTCACAAGGCCAGTCTCTGAAATGCTAGTATAGGTATCTTGCAACCTCTGAGTATATGAAAAACTTGCTGCTAAGTGGCCATTGTAGCTCTTTGACTTGCACAAAGGCTTCCACTGGAGACATATTAATTCTAGCTAAACACACTAGTGCCACCTATTGGGGAAAATCTCTGTTTAAAGAAAAATAAAGTTGCATTTTTAGACTATACAATACTAGAAAATGCCTCTGTAGATGGCAATTTCCTCTGCTAAACAAAAACAAGATTGAGTCATCTCACTGAAGAACGTTTAGGTGATGTCTAGGTATTTTGCTTTAGAAAGAAAGGTTTTCATTTTTTAAAACTTGCTAGCATAGAAAATGCTAAGTAGTAGTGAAGCAGCAGACCAACAAATAGCATAGTTCAAGAAAGAGGTTCTCTCTCCCTCTCTCTCTCTCCCTCTCTCTCTCTCTCTTTCTCCTCTTCTCCTCCTTCCTCTCTCTCTCCTCTTCTCCTTCCCCTCTCTCTCCCTCTCTCTCTCTCTCTCTCTCTCTCTCTCTCTCTCTCTCTCTCTCTCTCTCTCTCTCTCTCTTCCTTTCTTTTTGCTTTTTTGGACAGCCCTGAAGGAGCTTCGGTGTCTGAAGTGTGAACACAGAGGAACGTCTCATGGGTTAGGGTGTTTCTCACCAAGCTCTGTAGAAGACCTGGAAACCCAGAGAAGCAGGATGGACATGGGAGAATTTTACTTAACAATACCATAAATGGAAAGCTGTCCTTCCTTCTGGCCTTCTAGTAATCACAATAGTACTCGATCACAATGTATAAAATGTGTGCCCTCGTCCCCTCTCTCTACTGGAAATAGTTTAACGGAGTGGTTTGTGGGAAAACAGCACAAAGAATATAATGAATATGGCAGTACATAGATATGATGTGGAATGGGATATTAACAGAGAGGAGGAAGGGGGGAGATGGATGAGGAAATAAAACTTCTAGAAAATGGCATTGACATTTTTCCTGAAAGGAATAACAAATAAAACCCAAATCCACTCATGGAAACTACATTTAGTTAATATTTTTGTACTTTAAGTCATAAAGGAAGGGAAAGTGCATTCCATGTAAAAGATGCAGGCTGAGACTGGGCATGGCTTTCAGTGGCCCAGCGTATCTGGTACTCACAAGGTCCCAAGTGCACCCCTCATCGCTGGAAAAGAAATACGTGCTGATAAAATATTTCAAAATGTACTGAAGTTAGTATTTACTTGAAGGTGGCTGTGGTCTTACTTGATAAACACCCGTTGGACATTTTGACTGGATTTAAAAGTGGCAAAGCAAGCTAACCCACACTATGTGGAGTACAGAGCCAGACAGCCCCAGAGCTGAGAAGGGGCCGAGGAGGCTTCTAGATACTTCTGGAAGTGCCAAGGAAGCTTTCACTCCATTGAGCTGGTATCTGGAAGGGAAGGATGTGCAGTGTGGGGAAAATTCATCAAACTGTGCAATCTGACCTGGTCTCTTGCTTGCAGAGTGTGAAAGTAGAGTGCAAATTTCAAAAGTGATGTTGAGGTGACTTCATGGACAGGGAGGCCTGTTGTTTTCTTTCCAGGTACCTGGGTGGCACTAATAAGTCTTATGAAAAAATGAATAAAAATAAAATAAATTCAGTTTTGACATTTTCCTCAAACAAGTCAGTTTGCACCTACCTGTAATTGATGGAGTTAGAAAGCTATATAGTGCCCTTGCTAGAAGTTTCCTTGGAAAGTGCTAAAGGAATTATATAGGAATTCTGGTCTGGGGGTAGCTACTGGAGGCCCCAAAGAGCCCAACAGCACATGTCCAACTCTTGGACAAACAATACAAAAGCTTCCTTGTTCACTAACGGGAAGCAGGCCCAGCGTCCACTAAGAGGCAGTTCCCTCCTTGACTGACAAGGGAACCCTATCATTTCCTCTCTGCAGTAGTTAGCTTGTTTAGATCACCTGTTCATCAGTGGACACTGATGGGCTGCTAGATACCCTGGCAGACAAGCTTTCAAATGATCGTGCCTGCTGTGTGTCCTTGGATTAAAAGGGCCATAGTGAATTGCCACAGTGAGTGAAAGGTGTGTTCTATTTCCTATCAACAGTTGATAAGCCCCAGGGGGTTGGGAGGGCACTGAAGGCCCAGGTAGGATTACAGGCTGTCACATGCTGGTCACACAGCCCACCTCCCCTGGGTTTTTGCACTCACAGGATTATCAGTCGTACTAAATGCACTGGCTGGAACTTTAATCTTGTTCCACTCAGATGGCAGATAAAGCTGTGCAGAAGCAGCACAGGCTTTTCCGATCCCTCAAAGACAGGAGTGTCAGGAGTTGAAAGCTTTGATTCTGCAAGTTTCCAATAGTTCCTAGAGTGTCCCCACTGATGACAGTGAGCTTGCACTGTGGGTTTGTAGGTCTACACATTTTAAAACCTGAGGCAAGCCTGGGGAGCCGCTCAGCAGGTAAGAGCGCCTGCTGTGTGAAAATGAGGACCCAAGTTCAAGTTCCTAGTGCAAACGTAAAAGCTGAAGACGCCTGCAACTCCAGCACTGTAGGGTAGAGGGCATGGGGCTTAAGAACCAAGTGGAGCTTGCTAGAGGGAGATGTCTGACATTCTCCCCTGGCCACTGTGCGCGCATACAATGTACACACACCACACACACACATGAACAAACGGATGGATCAAAAAATTCAAATAAAAGTAAAAAGAAATATAGGACTTAAAAGAATAATGAACAGCAAGAAAAGTCCCCAGGGCTGGAGGATGAATAAGGAGTTGGTGTGATGATATGGTGTCTGGAAATTCCAGAGTGAGACCTGTCACTTTGTAGGTTAACTTTGAAACCAAATTAAATTGAAAAGAAGAAACATAATAGTCTAGTTCCTGATACAATCTTCTAGTTTTTGCTAGAAAACTTGTGGCAGTGATCATTAATTCAATCATAGAAGAAATAACATCTGTGATAGTAAAGATGGTAATTACAACCGCTGTCAGCACTGGATGCCCGCAGTGCTCCGTGGTCTGCATTAGTCTGATAAATCTCAACCACATGTCACTCACAAGGAGAGGAAAGAAGTCCTGAGTCTTTGATAGCTTGCCCAGCATCACATTGTATGTGTGTGTGTGTGTGTGTATGTAACCCATCTACCCCAGGGTATAGACTAGCCTGGCCTACTGCCTTCATGTTCATATTTTTCAAGGGTGATTATCCCTATAGACAGTGTGTGTGTGTGTGTGTGTGTGTGTGTGTGTGTGTGTGTGTTTACGTGTATAACATATACCAGAGGCAGGATCACACAGTGCATGTGATCTTATGTGATCTCTCTTTCTGTCTCTCTCCCTCTCTACCTGTCCCCTTCTCTGTGTGTGCCAAATGTAGAGGTGGGGATGGAACTCAACCCTCTGTTTCCTATCTTTTTCTTTCTTCTCTCTCTCTCTCTCTCTCTCTCTCTCTCTCTCTCTCTCTCTCTCTCTCTCTCTCTCTCTCTCCCTCCCTCTCTGCTTTCCTTCATCCTCCATACACTGTACTGATGTATTGCTAAGCCCTTTGTCATTCTTGAAGGACCTGTGAGTAAAGTCTTTGGGGCTGATAATTGGCTTATGTGGAACACCTTCACTGGGCCTGACTACTCCATAGTCAAGTCCCAGAGATGAAAAACTTAGGAAACAAGCAAGAACTTTTTGACAGCTGAGTCATCTTAGATTATTATGGGTAAGAAGAACCTGCAGTTTTGACAGCCAGGTGGTCTTTGTGGTTACGGTATTGAGTATTTTCAGATTCTAAGTATACTGGCTTAGACTGGAACAGTTAACCCAAGTCCTGTCAAAGCTGTTCAGAAACCATGTGGAGAAGGAATTTCTTCCTCTGTTGGTGACAGCGGTGACAACCCACTTTATTTGCTTCTTAAATACCCTTCTAAAAGCACAGCTCCCATCCAGACTGTGTGTTCTCCAAGGGATTGGATACACACACTTGCAAGAGACAGGGATCTAAAGTGTGTAGGAGTGGGATAATCTAGTAACGCTGTATGTTTAGACTCACCATCATTGTGATAAAGGCTGGTTATGTGAAGTGGCAGCACACTAACAGATGAGCTGGAGAAGCCAAGCTCTTTCTGCTCACTGCTCTTTGAGGAACAAGCCTTGCACATGTGCCTCTCTTACAGTCTTAGTTCTACGCATAGCTTGGCATCTGACCCAAGGGTGGCAGAACTCTGAGGTCCACTGGGAATTTGGCACCCAAAGGTACCACAAATATGGCTGTCCACAGAAAGATGACAGTTCTGAGCTGGGAATTCCCCCAAATGCAAGAGGTCACATCAGGAGGACTTTACAAAGTTTACATAACAAAGAGCAATTCTGTTAAGTGCGCTGATTCATTCCTGTCAACGTACATCAGACGGAACTCTTACAAAACATTACTGTCGGGGTCCACATCACACACTAAGGGTTTTTCACAAGTTCTATTTTCCAATAACTCTTTGGACAATGCCGGGATTTTTTTTCCTTGAGGGGGTGGTGGTGAGTAGACATTAATTTCCAGAGGAATCTATGAATGGGGACTGGGTAGGCTGCCTTCTGAAGTGTGAGATCTGTCACACTGATGTTGTGGCAGGAAAAAGACAACAGCCCTTCTGAGGATGGAGGGCCTGTCTGGGACCCAGCGTGGATAGAAAATGTCCCTGGGGAACAAAGGCTTGATTGTCCTCCTCTCTGGAGACAATAGGGCATTTAGAAGGCTCCCAGCATCAAAATTCTACCTTAGTTAGAAGACATTTGAGTTTTATGTCTTGCCTCTGACAGGAAGCATAGAAAAAGCATGCTTTATGAATTCTCTGGCAAGGAGCAGGAACCTGATTTCGAAGATTTTTTTTTCTGCCTACAACTGCAGTTGTTCTCGAATCCCCTTACAGTTTAGTAAGTCTGTTTTCTCTTTCATAGAAAGGAGAAGCAGAAATGTGGACAAAGCAGTGAATCGCCAAATCCGAGGGTCTGGATCGCAGTGGCATATTTGCTAGTTAGCTGGCACACAACTTTATCATTTAACAAAATAATAACAGTGGGGCTGGAGAGATGGCTCAGTGGTTTAGAGCACTGGTTGCTCTTCCAGAGAAGCTTGGCTCAATTACTAGCTCACATGGCAGCTCTCAACATCTAGAAACTCCATTCCTAAGGGATCCAATGCCCTCTTTTGACCTCTTTGGGTACCAGGCACATATGTGGTGCATAGGTACATATGTAGGCAAAACACTCACACACATTAAATTTTTTTAAAGTAATCTCTAAACCCATTTCTTTTTTATTTAAATTAGAAACAAGCTTGTTTTCATGTCAATCCCAGTTCCCCCTCCCTTCCCTCCTCTCCTGTCCCCCACTAACCCCTATCCCATTCCCTTTCTGCTCCCCAGGGAGGTTGAGGCCTTCCATGGGGAGTCTTCAAAGTCTGTCATGTCATTTGGAGCAGGGCCTAGGCCCTCCCTGGTGTGTCTAGGCTGAGAGAGCATCCCTCTATGTGGAATGTGCTCCCAAAGTCCATTCGTACACTAGGGATAAATACTGATTCACTACCAGAAGTCCATAGACTGCCCAGGTCTCCTAAATGACACCCATGTTCAGGGGGTCTGGGTCAGTCCTGCTGGTTTCCCAGCTATGAGCTCCCCTTTGTTGAGGTTAGCTGTTTCTGTGGGTTTCTCCAGCCTGGTCTTGATCCCTTTGCTCATCACTCCTCCCTCTCTGCAACTGGATTCCAGGAATTTGGCTCAGTGTTTAGCTGTGGGTGTCTACTTCTGCTTCCATCAGCTACTGGATGAAGCTCTAGGATGGCATATAAGGTAATCATTAATATTATTATGAAGAAAGAACATTTAAGGTAGCCTCTCTACTATTTCTAAGTCCATTTCTTAAGGATGCAGAAAAAATAAAAAACAGTAATGTTAAAAAATAAATAAATAAATAAAACAAAGATGGTTTATTTAAAAGTTTTGAGATATAAATAGGTTTGTGTTCCTTATGTATTTATTTTTGAGATCAGGTCTGTCTATGAAGCCCAAGCTGACCTAGGTCTCAAGACTCTCCTGCTTTAGCTACCTGAGTGCTGCAATGCCTGGTCATGAGTATTTTATACTGGCAATTACACTCCCTTCTTAGATTTTTGAGAAGAAAGGTTTTAATATGCAAGTCAGGACCCTTTTTCTTTAATTAATCTCCTTTTTAGGCTCCCAAATTGCCTCTGTTTCTTAGTCATTGCAAACATTCGTCCCAAAACATTTGCGATAATCAGATCCAAAGGTAGCAATAACCTAATCCGAAAAGTATTCTCCTCACACATTAATATGATTTTTTATTTCTCTTTGGACCATTTCGTAAAAGTGATGTGCTTTTTAGTGTGATATTTTGCACAAAAGTGACTTGGTTGACTTAGCAATGGGAACTTAGCAATGGTTGCACACAACCAAAATTTTAGCTGGAAGAAAAAAATTCACATTTGAATTTGCTGCATGGTTTTCTTTAGATATTAAGATACATTTGGGCAGTCACGTACCAATTAAACTATGCATCAACCTTTGGTGTGTCTTCTATGTATGCTATTCAAAGTCATTCATACAGCTTTGGGTATGGAGTCTAATAGCTATTCACACCATATGGTCCCCCTCCCTTCAGTTTATTTACTCAGCCATCTTTAAGAATCCAACCAAGAGGTTGGAGGGATGGCTCAATGGGGACAGTGCCTGCCATGCAAGCATGAGAACTCAAGTTCATATCTCCAGCATCCTTATAAAAAGCCAGGCATGGTATCTTACATCTGTAATCCCAGTACCAGGGGCTGTGAGGACAAGGCAATGTTTTGTTGCTTATCTGTAAACTCTAAAGTTAGTGAAGAAGACCCTGCCTCAGTAAATAGAGAGGAAAGTGACAGAAGAAGAAATCTGACATTAAGATATGGCTTCTACTTGTGTGAGTGCATGCACGCACATGTGCGCGGGCACACACACACACACACACACACACACACACACAGAGATACAGACAGATGGAATTAAATGGAAATATTACATCAAACCCCCCAAAAATTACCTCCAGCAGAAACAAATACCACCCTTATGTGAACAATAACAGAGAAAGGAGTGTTTAGAATTTTGAGAATGCTTATACCAAATGACCTGAGAAAGGTTAAAGAAATTTTTGAATGTTCTTGCTCTATCAATAATGATATTGGAAGGTCACCTTGATTAGCATTAAGAAGAAAACTTACTTACTTTTAAGCTCAAAGAGAGAGAAAAGAAGACCGCAAGGCAGCAGAAGCCGATTCTGCTGGGAGGACATACAGCACATGCCAACACTGGACAGACAGGGCATTGTTTAAGAAGCCCCTAGAGCCCAGGAGTGAGCTTGGTTGGCATTCTGGGAGGTAGCAGATGTCTGGCTCACCTGGATGGAGCAGTACATGTCCAGTTTCCAATCCAGGTAATGGCTGAACAGGAAAATGGTTGGAGCGTGGCTGTGAATGGCCAGCTCTAGGACATGCCATATAACATTAGATGGCAGGCATCACCTGGTACTGTCCATTGGAGGACAATGCTCTCTCTGGGGTGACCTCTAGAGTTGCTATCAGCTATGCTATGGTAGCTCCTAGGGGGCCACTTGAAGAGTCACATTCTGGGGAGGGATAATGGTGTCTGCTCAATGCAGGAAGTAGGCATGGAATATCACTTAACAAATGTGATCCACATGTTATAAATTGCCTTCTCTAATTTCAGGATTTGGGGGAACACTCTCACAATGGCTACTGTTAAATTTTCTTGCCTTTAGCATTTTTTTATCTAAATCTCTCCCACCCTAAAAATATCTTTCATTGATGATATCTTTTGTCTGGGGTGAGTGGAAAGGACATGGTGCCCTGCTTGGCTGATAATGGTGTGACATCTGGTGAGCTGAACAAAAAATTTTGATATGTGCCTTTATGAAACAGACTATAAATTCTCACTCTATCTACTTCCTGGTTCTTTTTACTACTTTCTTATTTACTAATGCGCTTTAAATTACTCGGGTATACTTCAAAGACTATAGTTTTTAGCTAGGCAGAGGTCATCTCCTTTATGTTTATCAAATGCAAACAGCTTTAAAAATAAAAATCAATGATCAAATATAGCATTAGCAAACCAGTTCCTTCAAGCTCTCATTCTGCTCACCCACAGCTTCATCTTCCAGAGGCTGAACAATCACTCCAAGTGGCAGCAAGGCCTTTGCAGGGAAAGATGAGCTTGGGTCTATGACCTTGATCAAATCATGCTTTGATATGATGGTAAGGATTTACCACGAGTGACATTTTTTGACTATAGTTGTGGGTGCTCTTTAAACCCAGAAGGAGGTCATTTGCTTGGGATGGAAAATCCAGGGAGTCTAAAACAGATCTATGAAGCTGGGTGGTGGTGGTGCACACCTTTAATCCCAGCACTAGGGAGGCAGAGACAGGTGGATCTCTGTGAGTTTGAGGCCAACCTGTCTATAAAGCTACATAGAGAAACCTTGTCTCAAAAAAACGAAACAAAACAAAAACAACAACAACAAAACAGCTCTCTGGGTCTCAGTCTAATGACACAAGTCTGTGTGTGCAGTTATTCATAATAAAGTAAGCACAGTTTCCACGTGATGATCAATGGCATCAAGAACACTAGATGGGGTGTACATTTTACACAATTCAAAATGGCTGAGTACCTACTGGGTATAGGACAAGCCTAGGAACCTTGTCAAACATTTCTTAGTTAATACATGACACCTTTTAACAAGTTCCAATCAGTATTTATTTTCCATTCGTTAAACAATGGAAGCTCTTTCAGTGCACTCTGTAATCACACCAAAGTATTTACCCTTTCTGAAATGTAACAAAACATTTCAGACACCGACTATTGAGAGAGTGGACTGTACAAATGTCTCCCTCTGATAACGGGGCTCCAGATTTCAGGAAAGTTTCCACTAAGTCCCTGCTCCCCTCCTCCTCACCTACCTGAAGAACATAGAGTCATTTCAAAGACGGAAACCAAGGTGACAGTCTTCACCCTTTTAACATGAGTCCCTCACAGGCCTTTGGGTCAGGCTTTGTGACTACTTTCTCTACAGTGACCTTGTGGATAACCAAGCCTTCCCACATCTGAGGCCACTGAAGCCTGCGGAGAGGAGACGTGTGCTTGGTCATAGTTCTAATGACTGCTGAACTGGCACTGCCACACTCTATGAGTCTCTCTCTGTTCTCCTTTCTTCCTATTCATCTACATCACCTTTATTTTCATGATTTCTGGATGGGCTCCATTCCTTCTCACCTCGAGCTTTTGTTCATTCCATGTGTAGTCCCTCATCTCCCCACACTGGCCTTGGGTCTTCCTCTACAGGCAAGTCACTGATTGACCCTTTAACTTCACAATTAATGTGTCACTTATTTTGGGGTGGACTTCCCAATGCTTGGAGCCTGAGGCGGGTGAACTTCCAGTGCCTTCTCTTATCATCTTTCACTGAGGTCACGCCCAGTGATCTCTTCAGCAGATGACAGACTCAGCAAGGCCAAGACCTCTGTGACACTACTGGAACATTAATGGTGTTTAACACTGTATCAGGCAGTCACTGAATGGATTATGAATGGAGAAATGTGTAAACAAGCCATCATTCTCTTACCTGTGATGAATTGGGACCCACGTGTACAGATGGAGGACTGGTAAAGCAGCTGTTCACCACCATCCTCAGCCCCTTGGTTTCTTGCTTTCATATCTGAGATGTCTATTCTAACTATAATTTCAGATTTCTAAAGAGGCTTACAAGAATGAGTTATTTAGTGCAGAAATGCTTAAGAGAGCCCCATCCACAGTCTTTTTCCAGGGGGCTGGAAAATGCCTGACCACCAAGGCCCTTGTCAGAGCTGAGTCTAGTTATTCATTTCTTTTAAATTTATTTGGTTTACTTATTTTACCTATTTTATCTTGTGTGTGCGCGTGTGCGCATGTGCGCGTGCACACGCACACATGCGTGCACACAAACACACACATGTCAGAGCACATGTGGAGGTCACAGGACAACTTTTAAGACTCTATTATCTCCTTCTGCCATGTGGGTCTCAAGTATTGAACACAGGTTGTAAAGCTAGACAGCAAGTGTCTTTACCTACTTAGCCATCTCACTGGCTTGAGTTGGGTCTTTTACTGGCAGGTGTGCCTAGCTGATGAATAATTATTTTCTACCTTTTGAACTCTCAGCAGATGACTTGGTAGGGCCTAGTTCTAATGCACTGCCATGGTGTAGCTCACATTGGAAAGAAATGAAAAAGATGTTCTCCTGTTAGCATACCTACATGTCAAGGGGGCCACAAAGGTGGGCAGCCTAGAGCCTTAGCAGAGCCTTGGATTCCCATAATGTCTCTTAGGCCAGCTGGATGGCACAGCATCTCAAGTGGCTTTGCTGACAAAACTCTAGACTTGAAGGTAGACTGTAGGTAGAAAGTGGGGAGTTGTTCTTGTGTCTGGAGCAGCTGGCTGATTCTGGAGGTGAATGATAGTGGGCTGTGGCATCTCCTGACAAATAAGGCTCTTGCCTTTGAGATATATTTACCAGTCCTGGTAACTGAACTCCACAGTGGACCTGATGTGGGATGTCCTTTTATGTGTTGCAAATATGTGTTGCTTTTATTGGTTGATAAATAAAGCTGATTTGGCCAGTAGACATTTAGAGTAGAGTAGTGCCAGGTAGAAAATCCAAACAAAGACACAGGAAGAAAGAAGGCAGAATCAGGGAGACACCATATAGCCATCAGAGAAGCAAGATATGAGGTAACATTCACAAGTATCATGGCAAAATATAAACTAAATGGGTTAATCTAATTGAGAGAGCTAGTCAGCTATATGCCCTAGCCATTGGCCAAACCATCTTTATTTATCAACCAATAAAAGCAACATATATTAGCAGCATACAGAAGGACATCCCACACCAGTGGTCCCCCTCAAAAGCTGAGCTAGTTTAAATTCCAAGACTACAGCAGGACTTGCTGAAACAGAGGAAGCAAACCTCGCCAGATTGTGACCTTCCAGAACTAACATACATGTCCTCATCCATAGAAGGACAGATTCTCATGAAATCAGCGCCAATGTCTATCTTACTTCTAAAGTTCTTTCCTTTTATTAGCAGAGTCCTCAGTTCCTCTCTTTTATTCTAAAATGTGAGTTGCCCTATCCATGTGGACATGCTTCCAAGGATGGACTGATGACTCAGTGAAACAAAGGTACTTGTTGCCAAGATGGATGACTAGAGTTTTATCCCTGGGAACCACATGGTAATAGGAGAGAAACGACTGTATCTATGTATACACTGTGACACCACACACACACACACACACACACACACACACACACACTAAATAAATAGATAAGTAAATAAATAAATAATAAATATATTACAATTCTTGAAAAAGAAGTCTCAAAGAAGTAGGCCCATAAAGTCTCAGCTTCCAGGCTATAGAGACCTGGCCACACAGGTGAACTGACTTCAGTATACACGAAACAGCTGGTAGACCTCATACAGAGTACCCCTGTTTCCTGCAAAGTCCACCTCACAATCTTTGAGGGCTCTAGGATACTTCATGGTTCCTGAGTATCATGAGCTCTACCCTGTCATCTTCTGAGCAGGGAGCTAGCTAGCTCTTTGCTGGTTTGTCCTGCTCTTGTTCTGCCCTGAACAGCAAGCAGGTCCTTGCTGAGAGCCATGTAGAACTCTGGAACACATAAATTATGATAACTTTTCTTCCTTTGTGATTCTTTATTAGGGAGGCCCCAAGCAGGGATTCTCAGATAATTTGACATAAAATTTAGAGAAAGAGTAACATCAATGCTTGTTAAGCCATGGACGTGCACTCAGATGGCTCTTCTGGAAGCATTAGATGCATGGTCAACATGGTCTCCTTAGAATGCTTTGATCCTTCTGGTCATTGGCTTTGTCATTAAGTCCAATGTTCTACTTTTACCTTTGCTGTCAGGTGAGTACTCTCAGAGAAAAATTTAAAAAAAAATTAAAAATATGGGGCTTTTGCACTGGTTCACTAGGCTTGTTCTACCATATCTGAGTTTTAATTATGAATGGGGCATGACAAATATTTGAGAGAAAGGAGGGCTTTCATCAAGACTTTTGAACTCTTGATAGCTTAGTGATAACTTCTTTATCAGACATAAAATCTAATAAATCATTGCTCTTTCATGATTTTACTTTAGTAATAAATAGTCTTATTCATTCAGCTGTAGGCTTAGGTTGTACAGTGATAGGGTTTGATATGATTTTGGTGTGCCTTCCAAAGGCTTACATGTAGAAGCTTTGGTACCTGGTGTTGTAGATTTGAGGTGGTAGCCTTGAGGGAGATATTTAGGGTTTCCTTTTTGGAAGAAAATGCCCCCCCCCCATTAGGAAGTGGCACTGTCTTGAGATTTGCTTTGCTGGAGTAGGAGGTGTGGTCTTGTTGAAAGAAATATGTCACTGTGGGAGTGGGGTCTGAGGTCTCCTATGCTCAAGTTACACACAGTGTGGCACCCAGTTCACTTCCTGTTGCCTGTGGATCAAGATGTAGAACTCTTAGCTCCTTCTCCAGCACCATGTCTGCATGCTGCCTTTTTTTTTTTTTTTTTTTTTTTTTTTTTTGCAATGACTAATAATGAACTAAACCTCTGAACTGCAAGGTAACTCCAAATAAATGTTTTCCTTTATAAAAATTGCCTTGGTCATGGTGTCTCTTCACAGCAATAGAAACTCCAACTAAGACAGTAACTTTAGAGAGGATTAATGTAGTTCTTAGAAGACTCTTCTTAGTTTCTGTTGGAGTAAGTAATCATAAGAAAAGCAAGCCTATGTCTGGTATGGCTCCCTGTCTCAAATCCAGTCTCCATCTCACATGCATTCCTACCTAGGTGCCATTTGTTAAAGAGTGATTGTAGCTCCGAAGGCCCTCACCAGAGAGGAGCAGAAGTTGGTAACATGATCTTAAATTTGCATGACTGTGAACTAAAGCAGTCTTTAGATTTATAAAGGACCAAGAAATTTTTATAAAGGACACAGAAAATAGGTGCCTCCCCACTCAGTAAGTCTGTGGGCATTCAGAGAGGATCTGGAAAGCACGGGGTCTACCCACTGAGTATACCAGTGAGTTGTGGGAGGTGGCCCAGTTTCAAGAGACTTCTAGTTTCAGAAAAAGAGGAGGGGAGGAAATTGGTATAATTTTTGACAGATCAAATGTTGAGTGGGACATATTTAAATGCATTTATGACTTACTCTTATAATGTTTATCAAGTGTTCATGATGTGCCAGCTATGAGCTACATTATCCCTCTAAGCACCAGTGATAGTGGTGGACAAGACATAAGGTTAAAACCCAGACACCCAAACCCAATGATCTGTGAGCAGATGAGGTCTAGCTCCTAGATCCAAGAGCCAGCAAAATCACAGAAGGATGTTACTTGACACTGTGATGTTGAAAGACCATTAATGTGTAGAATCTCACACCCCAGCATTCCACAAGTGCAAGCACAAAGCCCTGGCAGATGTTGCCTTAGGCAACAGCACACACCATGGAGCTTGTCAGAGAGAAAGCCTTGATTGATGAGAGAGGCAAGATCACATTTTTGGGAAATCACCTTTGATGGGAATTCTTTAAAAAGGAACCGAAACAAGTCTGTGACCAGAACACCTGCACCTTCTCAACAAAATAAAATCAAAGCAAAAATAGCAACCATCCTCTCATTCTCCTGTATTTCAAAAATATATATTCTTGGAGTTGGAGGGATGACTTAAGTTTGTAAAGCCCTAGCTGGCTTAGAACTTGCTATGGAGACCAGACTGACCTCAACTGCCGGTGATGCTCCTGCTTCCAGAGTGCTGAGATTACATGTTACATTACATCTGGCTGCCCCTTGCACTGGGGTTCTATGATATGTAATGCAGCAAGAGCACAGGGGACATGGTGACTGGGTAGAGTCTGATGAAAGGTCCTGAGATTAGTTCCCAGCTCTGTTAGGTGAGTAGCTAGGGCTTTCCCTGCCACCAGCAGCTACCACTCTTCACAGAAGCAGGAGATAGGAAGTCCCTTTTCTTCTAAGTAGAAATGGCCTTAGAGGCCTTGTGCTGAGGTGTTCTTATACCCATATTCAGAAAAAGAAGTCATTCACAGCCTAGAGCAAACCCTGAGTTTTCTTTATCTACAGCCCTCTGAAAACAAACAAATGAACAAAAACCTAAAACAGCTCTAAAAGCAGCTGTTTCCTGCCCAGTCACAAACCACTGTTTCCCTTACCACTGACAGCTGGGGCTCTTAATTGGCAAAACACTCATTATAGCACTGGACAGGGTGAGTATATACGTTTGTATGTTTACCACTACATCATGTCTTTTCCATGTTCTTGGTACTTGGACACACATGCACGCATGCACTCACGCGCATGCACAAATGATCCTCAGAACGATGAGACCTTTGGAAGACACTGTTATCTCAGCTTATTTTAACAAAGACTGAATTCATAATAGCAGGACATGAAAACAACCACTATGCAGACACTTCCTTACAGTGTTTAAGTCTAAACAAGCAAGTGGTGGTGGTGGTGGTGCAGGGGGGGGGGGGAGCGAGAAGAAGAAAGAGGTGGAGAAGGAGGAGGAGGAGAAAAGCTGGTTATGAGCCGGAAGCCGTAATTAAATTTCTGTTGAATGACTGGCTGTCTTGTGTGAATTCTTTTTTTTTTTTTTCCTGTAGTTGAAAAGTGCCACTGCCATCACTAGATTCACATTCAGCTGTGAAAAGAAAATAATGAGAGGTGGTGACTCTTTAAGAATTCAGGCTCACGCCTAGGTGTGCATTCTCCTCTTCCTAAGCATCTTCCTGTCTCTTCATGCTTGTGCTCAAGTCTACATGATTAATTAACACCAGCCTGCCTTGTAGCTTACACTGGCCAATCCTGAAATTCTTTTCAAGATGGAGCCACAAACCCTGGGTCCACCTGGTAGAGGCCACTGCTTCAGACAGCTGTGTACAGCTGTTTCTTCTTCGTGATTCTGCTGCTCTTGGCATCTTTTTTGGTGGCCTGTATGGGGATGTTGACATATTTAAGCATGGGCATTTTTGTGGATACGAAGGTGATCCTTTGTGTGGGCTGTGAGTTTCTTCATAGTAGCCAGCAGGTGATGGTGGTGGCTGAGCATTATTGTCCTCAAAGCCTCACAGACATCCTGAAGACAAGGTCTCTCAGGCCTGTGAGCCAGCAGAAGACCTTCTTTAATCAAGACTCCATCTATAAGCATGGATCGTCTCACTCTTCCTCCGATCTCTGGAATGACTGTGTCTATGTCCTTGCTCAGATGTGAAGATGTGTCAGAATTCATGTCTTTGGCTATTATTAATCCTTGTGATCAAGGGATCAAAGTCTTAGAGTGGGAAACTGAGGCAGGACAGAAAGGCTCAGGGAGGAAAGGAATCAAAGCCCCACACCATAGTCAAGGATTCTTACACACAGACTTGCAGTGAAGATTGCTTACATAGAAATGGCAATCCTTGTACATGCAAATATTTTAGACAAAAATGCACAGGTAGACACTAGCCTGCTTAAGGCCTAATCTCAACTCTGCTCCTTTTCTGGCTGTAAACCTGTGGTTTTTCTGAGCAGCTTACAAACAAGATTATAAGTTTTATTTACAGCAGAGCATGTCTCAATTCCCTGTGACTTGGGATAGTAAGACTTTCTTTCACTCTTGTGGCCTGTGAAACCATTCTGTGATCTCACTTAAAGAAAGGGGGGTGGGGCATCCCATAGAAACATTTTAAACAGAGTAACTTTGGAAGCCACCACCATCGTCTGCTGGCTACTGTGAAGAAGCTCACACCACATGAGGGTTTGTACTGTCCTCTTCCCACCCACAAGAATGTCCATGCTTAAAGCTATGTAATCATTTCCAATCAAAATGCAGAGAACAAGTGACCCTATGGCTCCCAGTCCCAAGTGATTTATGGATAGCACAACTCCTGCACCTGAGGCAGAGGGAAGCAGAGGGAACCCTGAAAAATAGGGTAGAAAGTGTCTAGGAGTCAGAGAATCGGGAAGTCGGATGTGACATTGTATCTTTTTGAAAGGCCTGGAAAGATACACCCAGGAAGCCTCAGCAACATGGCTGCCTAAGCAGGACCTGGATGAAGATGACACCAACAGCCATGTTAAACATGGAAGGGGGAAATCTCCCTGGGGCCCAACCCCAGGCAACTAAGGAATGCTGAGAGCAGGAAAAACAGTCTTTCCCAAGGAAGGGCACTAACTTGTCCAAAACCAAATGATCAGCCCAGAAATCACATACATGCAAGGAACATTATATGAACATTATGCGGATTATATTTATATATTTAGGAATACATATAAACATATATAACAATAATTAAAGAAAAAGAGGCCAGAACCTATGAATCTGAGAGTAAAGCAGGGTAGATGTGGTGAACATGAGAAAGATTGGAGGGAAGAAAGGGCATATAATGCAATTATATCTTAATTTTAAAAGAAATTAAAAATTTTCATAATAAACTACTATTTTGATTCAAAAATAATAAAAGGAAACCAATTCCTCATTCTTACCCAAGCACCCTAGCATTAACATGAGCCTAAAGAACAGTACCAAAAACAGCAAACTGACATCGCTACAATGCACCATTGCTATTTCTGTTTACTGACTACCTTTCACAGTGCTGGGAGGTTCCACATACATTACTGTGGGAGAAAACTAATTATCACTATTACCCAACTGTGAACCTTATAAGATCTAATCACAACTGGCTTGGCAAGATATGCTCACTGTTCTGATAGTGGCATGGATGTCATGGGGGGTAGCCAATTGTTTCTGATTATATTAAAGGCACTCTTCCCAGCCTATCAGCTGGCTAGGTCATAGGTTCTAGGAGAGACTCGAGTACTATTATTCTACTAAATTGATATAGCATTGAACTATCTCCTAAGTATTTCTCTTTATGTCCATGGTTTAGCACATCTCCCAAGCCTCACCAGAGGAGCTCATTTCTGCAATGGGTGGCAGTTACTACAGAGACCTCAACTGGTCAATGCACAGAGAATAAGAGACCACAGAGTGTTCAATCCTAAATCATAATACTCCTTCCTCCCCCACCCCCAGGGCTTTAGGACCACTCCACAAGAGGGAATAGAATGACTATGAGAACAACAGGTAGTTGATGAGTACAGAGAATCAATGTTTTTTGGACATGACAGGGCAGCTGCACACATGAATAGTGGTTGTGCTTATTTGAACAAGACCTGTGCTTGATCAAGCCAGACAAAAACTTAAGTATGGTTCGGGTGGAAGTCACAATGTCTGTTGGTAACTGAAGGCTTCTGGAGGAGAGAGAGAGACAGTTATTTTGAGGGATTTGGGTCCCTAGAGGCTGCCCACATTTTAGTAGATGGCCCCACACCCATGTAAGTAGTGGAGTTGGGATGGAATAGTGTTGAGGGAGCCTGGAGAAGTGGAGGGGAGGGAATGTGAGGGTGGAATTGACAAAAACACATTGTATACTTGTATGAGATTCTTAGACAATAAACATTGATAAAACAAGAACCATAAAAATGAAACGTTAATGGCAGCTAGACTGCCAAGCTGTTATGTGAACTAGTCTGAGTTTGATGGTGTATGTTTGCAAAGACTTTGGTTAGCTTATACAATTTTGCATTTCACCTGAATTTTAATTTAGGCTTAAGAGTCTAAAAAAGAGTATCACATTCAAGCCTGAAAAATGTCAGATTTACGAATATATGCACACATATAGTTGTCCTTCAGCTTGTGTTGGGTGTTGACTCAGGGCTTCCCACGGATACCAAACTCTACTGATGCACAATACCAAAATTCACTAGCATGCAACTTTTCATTTGCCTGCACACTTTTCAGCCATCTGTAGGTTACACAGAATACTAAATGCAATGTAAATGATATATAAATAGTTGTCATATTGTACTGTTTAGGAGAAAATGATGTTACAGCTTGACTATGAAGGCCCCCACAAGCTCATGTGTCCAACACTTGCTCCCCAGATGCTATCACTATTTTGAGAGGGTCTAGAAACTTTAAGGGTGTGACAGGGCCTGATCTCTTCTTACCTCTCTATTTCCTGATACCCTGAGATGAGCAGCCTCTAGCACATGCTCCCACTGCCATGATGTTCTTGTGTTAGCACAGGACTGCAACTGGCAGAGAAAGGAGTATGAGCTATAATCTCTACCCCGTTTTAAGTTGCCTATGGCAAATGTTTGTTGCTGTGCCAAGAAGGCTAACTAACATGAATGACAAAACTTTAAAATAGGCCATACATTTCTAGTATGGCAGCAGTTTGTTTCAAAAGACATGAGTTCACAGCCAACTGTCTGCACACCTTCACATGCTATGTATTAGACACAGCACACTGATGATCTATCTGCAGTGATGATGGAATTGTCTAAGAGATGCACAAGTATTTCAACTATGATTTTCCTCACTGTTTAAAAGATCATTTAGAAGAGAGCACAGAGTGTAGTCTGCAACTTTCCATTCCTTCTCAATGTCAACACTGACCTCTAGTGTTCTGTTCTTTCCAGAATGAACAGACAGTCTAGCAATGCATAAGTGCCCAGAAACAATGGCTTCAGAGACCACCACCACCAATGTTTGTTACAAGTGCTCTACCAAGGAGTGAATGCTAGTGACTCACACCTGCCTCTTCCAACAGCTGCTCAGACCAAGCCAGTTCTTTTGGAAGGACATCTGCTAGGTATACACAGCCTGGAAGGCAGCACCATGGAACTAAGACTGCAAAATAGGACAGAGATATCATAAATCAAATCAAGATATAGAGAAAAACCTCCATTTCCCCTTGATACCTTTATTATAGGTGTTTCTGGAATGTACACTTATGAGCCATTTTATTCATGGAAGGTCTCCCCTGTAAAACAAAATAACTTTCAAAAAATCTAATTTCCAAAAGACAACAAACATGATCGCTTTTCATTTTAACATGATCAGGTAGTTTTTATGGCAAGTGTCAAATATTTATAACAGCAGAGAGTGGAATATTGAGCCTCCCTGCACCCACTACCATCGCCCCAAGTCATCCACCATCCATAGCCTCACAATCCAGCTCCATTAGTATTTCCATCTTTCACTCTGAGATTCGTCATTTAAAATGATATTTTATCAGCTTCAATTCATATTTTGAACATCAACATTATTTCCCTCATACAAGTTTGTTGGAAAGAGAAGTTGGCAATACCTATTGACCCCATAACTAGCAAACCTGAAGCAGCTTCTCAGAGTAGGCTTTGCCTCATTGGATAATTTCTCTTAATTGCATGTTACGTGTCAACACATACCTTTTGCGAAAGAAAAAAAGAGAGGGAGAGAGAAGAAATTCCCTCTTGGTCACCTTGCAGTGATCTCCTTGGGAACAAATGAATAAGTAGAAATATCAAGGGAAAAGCACAAAGGCCCTTCTGCAGTGGGTGGTCACTATCATTAATTCTTCATTGTAATCCTCACAAACCTAAAGCCCTGTGAACTATTAAATTACTATGGGGATTTCCTCTGGGCTTCTGGTCCCAGCTGGTCTCAGGATGTTCTTAGCAATCGGCAGCTTGGGTCATGTTCTCTGAACACCTGTCACCTGCTGCATACAATAATCTAAATAGAATGTGCATACAAAAGGTCATTATCAATTATGCAGTGATCAGCTTGGCTCAGGCTGAACATCTGTGTGGCTCCCCTTAGAACGTGTCAAGTGTTCCCCAAACAGACACATCAAATACAGGGGGCAAGAAGGGGCATGAAGACATGGTTGCAAACTCATCCCTCCAGATTCAGTCAGAAGAGCCTGGGCACATTGAGGTTGATCAGTGGGTGGAGGGATATGTCTGTGGGAGGTTCAAGGTTGGGGCTTTGGACAATAAACAGTGATCTAAGCTCCAAAGAAAGGAGGGCCTTGGTGGTTTCATAGTTTCCAGTGAGCTTCATATTTTAAATCTTTGTTTTCACATCAATTTGTAGTTGCCTTCAAGATTGAATTAGGGAGCTAGGGAGATGGTCCCATCAGAAAAGTACTTGCCATGCAAGTATGAGGGTCTGAGTTTGATCCCCAGGATCCATGTGAAAAGCTAGGCAAGGCAGTGTGTACATCTGTAATCCCAGAGCTTGTGACAGGGGCAGAGACAAAAGGGTCTCACAGTTCTGCTGCATAGCCAGCCAGACTCACTGAATCTGTGAGCCCAAGGCTCAGTGAAAGACCCTGCTTAAAACATAAACTGGGAAGTGATTGCAGAAGACATCTGATGTCTATCTCTGGCAACTATATGAATGTCTACCCTTATGGCACGCGCGCACACACACACACACACACACACACACACACACACACACACGAAAATGTTGGCAAGACTGTGGTGAAAAGTTTTACCTGATGTGAAGCTGCTGTAAGCTTTTAGGAAAAACAATTTAAAGGTATCATCCAGTAACCTTATAAAATACATTTAAGATGAAGTAGAATGTTAGGGACCAATCTGATTACTGTCCCTGTCACTTTCTATGAATAAGACATTTTAATGAAGCCCTGCCTTCAAGTACACTCCTACAGAAATGGAAGGATGGCTTGACCCTTGAACTTTAGATCCTAGTTAGTAGTCTAGCTAACTCCATCTTGTTTCTGACTCCATTTTATTTCCTTCCTTCTATGGTCTGGGTCTTATTCTCCTACAGTGATCTTGGATCCAGGAACAACAATCCTGACTGAAGAATTTTCTAAGGGAGATGACTGTAAGTTTTCTCCATGCAGAAGTGACTCTGGCACCAACACAACCTATATCTCTATATTATAGAGATAATGGGCTAAGACAACGATTGGTTAGACCACAGCAGACCACGGCAAGCTGGACTACTCTATGTAACACCTAGTACTTGCCCTTCTTTCTTTTCTTTACAATGTGCCAAGACCTGTAAGCACTTGTAAGTCTAAGTCATTAGACTTACACTGTCTCCTAATGCTACTATTAAAGATCCTTTGCCACCATCACCTGTTTATCTCTTTGACTGGGATTCCCAGAGCTGTGGATTTTGCCCTAACCCGAGTTATTAAAACCAAGTAGGCACTCAGAGTTGGGGATGATCTGGACACAGAAACACTTGTGTCTTCACAAGAGTCTTTGTAAGGCTTGCTTAGTTCAGTCCTTAAGCCATATGGAGTGGAAAATCCATAACCAAGACAGGTTTTGAAGGTTTGTGGTAACATCCAGGTTCTCAAGAAGTCTTATACTTTCAAGTCTGGCTAGCCATGAAACAAGACTGTTGCTCTCTGCTTCTGCCCTGGTTAATCTAATCAGAAGACCTGTCCATGATGTTGGGGTGTGAGTGAGTACAAACTAAAGGTCATAAACAGATTCTGTAACTAATATTTTGCTAGTGTGTTGTGTTTGGGCTGCACTCTATTCTAATTTTTTTCCCCAGACACTTGATACTTGCATGATTTCCTATAAAAATGTGAACTTATGGCTTCTGAAGTATCAGAGAAGCTGAACACCTACCTACCTACTATCAGGGAGTGACCACCCTTGGCCAAGGTATGTGACTGTGGTTGCTACCTGTACCACATCTCCTAACTCAGTTCATTCTTCCATGTGATCAGTCTGCTATTTCAAGACATTGGAGCTTGTGAACCTTACACTAGATTTCTTTTTTTTTCATTACATTTTTTAAAATTTATTTTATATAACAAAGTCCATTTAAATGAAAACAAACATTTATAGACAATATTTGGGAATTTGGGTGTTGTTCTTTCCAAACTACTTCCTGCTGGTAAGGGGCGCTGTCATGGGGGATTCGAAGAAGATTCAGAAATCCTGGCTGTAGTCTGTAGGGCTGTTTTGTCCAGCTGTTTGGAATGTAGGATCACCTGGTATTCTGTTTCAGGTGGTCTGGCGTGATCAAACCACATTAGTCTGGAAGGAATCCACATCTTTTCATTTTCTGTGGAAACAAAAATAGAAATCCTTTTCCCCAGTAACTTGTCCTTGAACTTAAATTTTGGAGTCAAAGCATTTTTTTTTAATTTAATTTATTATTTTACATGTCGATTCCAATTCCCCCTTCCTCCCTCCCTTCCTCCCTCCCTCCTTCCTCCCTTTTACCCTCTCTGCCCTCTCACATGCACTCTAACCACCCTCCCCTCCCATCCCCCCACCCCAATTCCATGTGTAGGGGAATGCCATCCAGTTGGGGTCATGTAGATCTGACAGGTCATGTGAAGTAGGGACTAGGGCTTCTCTCCTGTCTCTAGATTAAGGCAGTTATCCCTCCATGGGGGATATGTTCGCAAAGTCCTTTTGTGCACCAGGGCACAACTGGCTCCACTGTCTGAGGTCCCTTAGACTGCTCAGTCCTTCTGGCTGAGACCCATATTCAGGGGGGCCTGAGTCAGTCCCATGCTGGCTTCCCAGCTATCAGTCTGGGGGCCCGTTAGCTCCTCCTTGTTCAGGTAAGCTGTCTCTATGTGCTTCTGCCACATGGTCTTGTCCTCTCCATCTGCATCTGGGTTCTAGTTCAACTCAGTGTTTATGTATGGGTGTTTGATCCTGTTTCCAACAGGCATTAGTTGAGGGCTCCATGGATAAGTTAGTTGTTGATCTCACTATCGGGGAAGGGCATTTATGGTAGCCTTTCCACGGAAGCTCAAACTGTTAGTGGGCAGCAGTCTTGTAGTTCTCTAGACTTTTCTTTGTGTTCAATTTTATCTTCAAACCAATATTGGCTCCCTCTTTTATGTTCTCTCTCTGTCTCTTTCTCTTTCCTGTCTTTTATTTCTAACCAGGCTCAATCTTCCTGGTCACACATGTTTTCCTTTCCTCCCCCTCGTTTTCTCCTACTTCTCTCTCCATTCGCTGCCCTCCCACTACCCCTGAGCTCTGGGGGACTTGTTCCTTCCCAGTTCTGTGAGGGACTTTATATGAATCTCTTAGAATACTCCTTGTATCCTAGTTCCTCTGGTGGTGTGAATTATAGGCTGGTGATCCTTTGATCTAGGTCTAAAATCCATATATGAGTGAGTACATACTGTGTTTCTCTTTTTGTGACTGGGTTGCCTCATTCAGGATGGTTTCTTCAAGTGCCATCCACTTGCCTGCGAATTTCAAGGTACCATTATTTTTTTTCTGCAGAGTAGTATTCCATTGTGTAGATGTGCCACATCTTCATTAATCATTCTTCAATTGAGGGGCATCTAGGTTGCTTCCAGGTTCTTGCTATTACAAATAGTGCTGCTATGAACATAGTTGAACAGATTTTTTTGTTGCATGGATGTGAATCCTTTGGGTATATGCCTAAGAGGGGGATTTCTGGGTCCTGTGGTAAACTAATTCCCATTTTCCTGAGGAACCGCCATACTGATCTTCAAAATGGCTGTATGAGTCTGCACTCCCACCAGCAGTGGAGGAGTGTTCCCCTTTCTCCACATCCTCTCCAACATAAATCATCATTGGTGTTTCTAATTTTAGCCATTCTGGCAGGAGTAAGATGGTATCTCAAAGTTATTTTGATTTGCATTTCCTTGATGGCTAAGGATGTGGAGCATTTTCTTAAGTGTTTTTCAGCCTTTTTGATTTCCTCTATTGAGAATTCTTTCTTCAGTTCTGTACCCCATTTTTAATAGGGTTATTTGGTGTTTTGTTGACTAGTTTCTTGAGTTCTTTGTATATTTTGGAGATCAGCCCTTTGTCGGATATAGGGTTGGTGAAAATTTTTTCCCAGTCTGTGGGCTGCCATTTGGTCTTGTCCACTGTGTCCTTTGCCTTACAGAAGCTTCTAAGTTTGAAGAGGTCCCATTTATTAATTGTTTCTCTCAGTGTCTGTGCCCCTGGAGTTATGTTCAGGAAGCTGTCTCCTATACCAATTTGTTCAAGGGTACCTCCTACTTTCTCTTCTAAGAGGTTCAATGTGGCTGGATTGATGTTGAGGTCTTTGATCCATTTGGACTTGAGTTTTGTGCATGGCAACAGACATGGGTCTATCTGTAGTCTTCTACACACACTCATCCAATTGTGCCAGCACCATTTGTTGAAGATGCTGTCTTTGCCCAATTGTATAATTTTAGCTGTTTTGTCAAAAATCAGGTGTTCATAGGTATGTGGGTTAATATCAGGATTTTTAATTCAGTTCCATTGGTATACCTGTCTATTTTTATGCCAGTACCAGGCTGTTTTCAGAACTATAGCTCTGTAGTAGAGCTTAAAGTCAGAAATGGTGATGCCTCCTGAAGTTCTTTTATTGTATAGGGTTGTTTTGGCTATCCTGGGTCTTTTGTTTTTCCATATAAAGTTGATTATTATCCTTTCAAGGTCGATGAAGAATTGTGGTGGGATTTTAATGGGGATTGCATAGAATCTGTAGATTGCTTTTGGCAAGATTGCCATTTTTGCTATGTTTATCCTACCTATCCAAGAGCATGGGAGATCTTTCCATTTTCTGGTATCTTCTTTCATTTCTTTCTTTAGAGCCACAAAGTTCTTATTATATAGGTCTTTTACTTGTTTGGTAAGCATTACACCAAGATACTTTATGTTACTTGTGGCTATTGTAAAGGGTGATGTTTCTCTGATTTCTTTGTCGTCTGAAAAAAATAGGGCTACTGATTATTTTGAGTCTATCTTGTATCCTGCTAGTTTGCTGAAGGTGTTTATCAGCTGTAGGAGTTCCCTGGTAGAGTTTATTGGGTTGCTTATGTAAACTATCATATCATCTGCAAATAGAGACAGTTTGACTTCTTCCTTTCCAATTTGGATGCCCTTGATCTCCTTTTGTTATCTTATAGCATTAGCTAGAACTTCTAGTATGATATTGAAGATATATGGAGAGAGAGGACAGCCGTGTCTTGTTCCTGATTTTAGAGGAATTGGCTTAAGTTTCTCTCCATTCAGTTTGATGTTGGCAGTTGGTTTGCTGTATATTGCTCTTATTATGTTTAGGTATGTTCCTGTTATCCCTGACCTCTCCAAGACCTTTATCATGAAAGGGTGTTGAATTTTGTCGAAGGCTTTTTCCGCATCTAGGGAGATAATCATATGGTTTTTCTTTTTCTGTTTGTTTATGTGGTGGATCACGTTGATAGATTTTCGTATGTTAAACCATCCCTGCATTCCAGGGATGAAGCCTACTTGGTCATGGTGGATGATTTCTCTGATGTATTCTTGAATTCGGTTTGCCAGTATTTTTTTGAGTATTTTTGCATCGATGTTCATCAGGGATATTGGTCTGTAGTTTTCTTTCTTAGTCTTACACTAGATTTCTATTCTCATATAGCCACATGTGGCTAATTACATTTGTTTTTACTTAAAGTCTCATGAAGATATCCTCCTTGGTTGTACCAGCTACACTGAAAGTCCTACTTAGCTACATGCGATCAGCCCCATGGTTTTAGGCAGCACTGATTAGATCACCATCATCATGGGGGGGCATCTGACAAACACTGTTCCATACATCATTCAGAATAACAGCCATTTGCCTCCCAACAGATGTCTCATCCTAAAAAATGGCATCATAGAAAAAGGAAGAGCAGAATGAGAAAGAAAGAGAAGGGGAATCCACCTACAGAGCACAACTTCAGTGTTAGGCACCAGGATTCTATGGATTGTCTCATTTATTTATTTTCAACAGTCCTATGAGATAAGGGAATGTGTGACTTCTACTTATACTAAATATGAAGAAACAGAGTTTAAAAGTTAATTAAAACGTGAAAGGACACTGTTAATATTTGATGGAGCTGGGACTTAAACCACAATGTGCTTGGTCCTACCACTCATGATCCTAACTCATCACTCCTAGCAATTGGTCCACAGTCTCTGCTAGTGGTGAAGCCCAGCTATGGAGCATGGGCCCCATGGCATTTGGGTGAAACATGCACCAAATTAGTAAAATTAGGAAAGGTACAATCTCAGCCAATCCTAATGTCCACATGATGTTAAACTGGACAGTTCTTACTCTGATATTGACAACTCTTCCTTTCCCTAATCATTGTGTTGCTTTTTCTTCTCTTGATTTGATTGTGAATTCACAGCTGACAAATATTATCTACTTTTAAATATGAATAGTTTTCCCTCTTAATTGTCAAGAAGGGAATCTGTTTGGTAATCAAATGGACATACTACTTTTTAAAAAGAGGGTTTACTATTAAATATATCATTCAATTCTTATTTATAAACATCAATTTCATAAGTCACATTTAATGACATTATATTATATGCCTAGATGTGGGTATAAAGCCTACCTCGGCCTTTTTTTCACCGTGTGGGAATAGGAATTACAGATCATTTGGGAAAGGGAAAGACATTAGTCTAATCTTATTGTGCATAAGAGATTGTGATATTTTCTCATATTTGGGTAAATTAGGTCCCCATGCGCAGCTTCTCTGTTTCTAGGTCACAAATTCTTCTACATGAGTGTTTCCCCACTTTCATTATAACTTTTAACTATTTAGTGGCACTTTTAATTCACTAGCCTTGCTTTCCATTTCCACACTCCCTTAAAGAATGCAACCAGAGTGATTACAATGAACTACCATCAGTGGAGAAGAGTGAAAGATACAACTGAATGAAGAATACCTTTAATTGTATAAAGGTAACACTTATTGGGCTTTCCTCAAGCTTTTACTGTGCTCTACGTTTGAAAAAAAGTATCTTGTAGTTTCTAATATATAAACATCTATCAGAAATATTTTTATGGCAAAACTTACTTTGCCCGGACCCATAATCACCATTAGTGTTGCCTGCCAATGAAGAAGAATGCTCTTACCGCCTAAATGGAAGCATGGCAATGGGGCAGGAGATTTTCATCTCTAGCTCAGAGGCTGGCAGGAAGGAAACTTTAAAAGCAAGTAGACAGAAGAGTTGACCTGTACAGGTTCTCAGTTCACTTCCAGTCACAACCACACATGATGCCAGCTCTCCTCTATCACCTACATGCAGCACCTTCATTGTATTTTTTAGTTAATATCATTGTATTTTTAAATTTTATTTAATATTATTTAATTTTGTTTTTGACACAAAGTACCACTATATCCCAGCTTGGCTTCAAACTGGAAACCCTCCAGCCTCTGTTACCTAAGTGCTGGAATTAGAGACATGAGCCACCATATCTGGCTATTTTATTATATTGGAAAGAGACTTAAAATACAGGAAAGCAGCCCTTATCCCAACTTATTTCAGATCCCAAAGTATTTCAGATTCTGAGGTTTTATAGATTTTGAAATACTTGTGTATTTCATCGGACGATAATCTCTAATCTGAAAATCACAAATGCTCCAAAACACAAGACATTTCAGGTATTTCAGTAATTTCCAAATCTTAGAGCATTTCAGATATCACCCTTCAGATTAAGGCTACTTCACTTGTATTCTTCAGACTCATTCATAGACCAGATTTCTCACCAGTTAAGGAAGAATTTTCTTTAGAAAATTATTGAAATACAATACTTTCAATAAAACCTGAAAGGGAAACGAGTTTTCAATGCAGGCAACCCTTACTTAATGTAACGGTCGAGCTGGAGAATGTATTATTTTTTCAGCAAACGTCTGTAAATGTCTATCTCAGTGTGTCCAAGGCCCGTGTTTATTTATCAGAGCAAATGTGGAGAGGCTTCATTGTGGTGCTTTCAGTCTGCAGGCTCCATTCCAGTCCAGGCTGAACAGTGTCTGAGAGCGTTCATTTCTGAGAGACTCATTCTCCCAGTTACCCATTTATACACAGATATGTAAGACTTTTGTAATTATAAATAATGAACAGCTTGCTCAGTGGTAGAACACTTGCCCAGCATGTATGAGACCCTGGATTCCATTCTTAACCCCTCACCAAAAAGAAGGAGGAAGAGGGTGATGAGAAGGAGGAAGAAAAAGACAAAGAAGAAGAAAAGGAAAGAAAACCCCCAAGAAACAAAGAAGCAAAGTAGACCCCTGTAAAGGGGCCTGGGACAAACGGGAGAGAAATGAGTAACTGGAGAATTATAAAAGGAGTGAGCAGTTCCTTTTGGGGTAATTTTTATTTGACTAACATGCCAACTATGAACAAATCAGAACAAAACATGTAGCCAAAGCCTTGGATAGCAACTAGAAGATGCCAATTCTGTAGTGGGTTGCACTTGACAGAATGAAACGGTATTTTGTTAAGGTTTCTATTTCCTGATGGTTTTAGCCCGGGGACAGTCCCTTGTTCACATGGGGTGACTCAGATACACAGAGGAAGCTTACAGTATTACAGGCTTGAAAAATCAGATGGCAGCATTCCCATGGCTTTTGGGAAAGGAGTGTACATGTGGGGGGAATAGCAGACAGAAGAGGTCAGAGAGAGGGAACCCCAAATTTTGTCTAAAATGTGTAGCTGTCCTCCATGACACACAGATTCTCAGAAATCTAGGGAAATCTTAAAGAACTGAGCCAAGATTGCAGTTGCAATTGTTTGCAGGGAAGAAAATGTTGGCAATTTGAATTCAGCGAGTCTAATGACCACTAATTTCAAAAGGGTTCAGCAGAATTCAGAGCCTCTCAACATATTCTCAAATCCAAGCATTATCAAGGATTATTTAACTTTTTCTATTAAGAACAAATACCCTGGGGAGTTGGTAGGGAACATGGGAGGATAAGAGGGAGAGGGAACTGGGATTGGTATGTAAAATAAGATTGCTTTTAATTTAAATAAAAATTTATTTAAAAAAGAACACATACATTAGACTTTATACACCATGTATTGTCTGCATTGAATATTCTTTAAAAAATGAGACCCTCCTAAAAACGTATATTTTAAAAGCACACTGATCTTGGAGGGCATGTAGAAATTGCCCAAAAGTCATTTTGCTGACCGAGACAATGGAACACATGTAAGTAGAATAAAAGCTTAAAAGTAGAAATTGCTCTGGAGACATAAATATTAATGTCTTGTATGTTGAGTGCATGGATTGGGTTTCAATCATCTACAGAACCTTGTAATGAGTAAGGTTTTTCCTCCCGCCACTGGTCTTGTCCCTCCGCCATGCCAGCCGCAATTAACATACGGAGACTCTGTATTTGATATAATGCTGTTGGCCAGGTACTAGTTTCTTATAGGCTAGCTCTGTCTTAATTATTAATTTAATATTTCCACATGGTCTTACCGGAGAGCCGGCAGGTGTCCTCTCTCTCTAGACTCTCCATCGAACCTTCTGGATAAGCAGGAGCTAATAAGCAGAAAGAAGGGTAGTCAATGGCTTTTCTAGTGCCTACTTGTTCTAACGGGGGGCAGTTATTACTGTTAGGTGATCTTAGCCTCCAGCACATGGTGCAGTCAGGCTGGCAGCATTTAGGATGTTCTACCTAATTCATCCTGGGTAACCATTCATCCCAAAACAGAATGACTCAAAATAAACATTTTATTCTAGTCCAGAATAGTGTAACCCTTCCACACTGTGCTTTGCGAGTCCCTTGAAAGGCTTACTCTTGGCTTGAAGTCTTGCCTAGCAAGCGGGGCTCAGCTAGGCCTAGGGTAAACAGCTACACCTGCACACAACTTCTCCAGTATGGTTGAGAGCAGCTGTACTTTCGGGGATGTAGGCACCAGGAGTCAGTGTTCCAAGAGAAAAGGTATACAGCTGGCATCCTCCTAAAGTCATCCATTCAGCATGAAATTGCTACAAAAAAAAATCTAGCTAAAGCAGCCACACAGGCAGCCAGGCTCAAAACAAGGAAAGCTTGCCACACAGAAGGAGGATCAAGAATATTTACTACATTTAATCTACCATCAGGGACATTCAATATTTAATCAAGAACATGATGAAAGTTTTCCATGAAACTTTATTGGTGCTCCAAAGACACAGGTAGGAGACCACCCTTTCTTGGAATCACCTCTGTAACTCTTTAGCAAAATAAAATATTTTGTTATAATGCAGATATTGGCAAATACCTTTGAAGCAATACCAAATAAGAACTACTATGGTTTGTGTGGTGATTTGAATGAGAATGGCCCCACGGGCTCACATGTTTGAATGTTGGGTCCCCAAAGAGTAGAACTGTTTGGGAAGAATTAGGAGATGTGATCTTTCTGCAGTAGATGTAGCCTTGTTGGAAGAGGTAAGTCACTGGGGATGGATTTTACGTCTTTAAAATCCCATGCCATGCCCACCCTTACTCTCTCTCTTCTGCCTCCTGCCTGCCCATCAGGATGTAAGCTCTCAGCTACTGATCCAGGGTCATGCCTGCCTGCTTATTGCCATGCTCCCTGCTGTGATGGTCATGGACTGACCCTCTGAAACTGTAAGCAAACTCCCAATTAAATGCTTCTTTTTGTAAGTTGCCTAGGTCATGGAGTTTTCTTACAGCAATAGAATAGCAATTGAGACAGCTTCTACTAGGAACTGTGGCAAAGGGTAAAGAAATCTTAAGAGCATGGAAATAGAGTTAGACAGGAAAACAAGTAGAGCAAATAAGAGAGAAACTGAGACAGAGGACAACAAGCTCATCTCAATTGCTAAACAGTCAGGGAGGAGTAAAGAAAGAAAAATGTTAAAATCAGCTAAACATGGGAAAAGATAAAATATGGTATAAGAGGAACTTTGTAATTGAAGCCAAATAAAAGCAGCTTTACACTGGGTGGAACCTATAACTACAATTTGGGTCATGTTTCCCTTTATGTGGCATTAGGGCAAAAGCTTTGTTTTGTAGTAGTAATTATTATTTATCTAGATGAGGAATAACTTACAAGCCTGCAGATTTCAAATCAAGTTCTGAAACAGTTCAAATGTAAACAAACAAACAAACAACAATAAAATAGAAGACCCCTCCATCAATATTTTTTGCTGTCTCCTTCTTTAAATTCTGTTCCTCTAAAATAATGAATCACAGAAATAGGAGGTCCAACACCATCAATCTAGGGGTAAAAGGGTGGGGGTGGCAGCAGCTGGGGCAGCTTCAGAGAGGACAAAGCACAGGCAGAGAGGCAGTGAAAAAGGACATCTTCTGTTTCAGAAGTCCTGTAAAGGTGGACCAGGTAGGGAGGCCACACTCATCCTCTGAACCGCAGTGTGCCCTGAAATAACCCATGATCGCCATCATGCCCTTTCCTACCCGAGTGTCTCCTGTCCCTCAGTTCACCCACTGGCATTTTCCTCCCACCAATATTCAGAGCTTAGCTTTGTTTTAACATTTATTTTTATTTATGCATAGGTGTATGTGTCTATGTGAGTGTTATGGAACATGTGTGCCCGTGACTGCAGAGGCCAGAAGAGGGCACCAGATGTCCCCAGAGCTGGAAACACAGGTGATGGTGAGCCACACGTAGGTGCTTAGGAACTGAATTTGGTCACATGGACTCAGCATTTAAAGGATGGTTCCCACTTTAAACATGGACCCTCTGTGTCTTGTTCAAAGGACTTCTGGCTGCTATAGCCCAGAGCCAAAGCCCCAAATCTGAAACACCAAAAGCAAGAGGAGGGCAGGAGAGTTACTGCACACGTGGGATTAAGAGGGAAGACAAGTACTTCGACAGCCCCACCGTGTCTTAGACAAAGCGGAGTTTGGAGAATCCATTTATGCAGGGGTTAGTTGCTAAGTGGCTGCCTGAAGCTCACGGGAGTCCTAAATCTGAGAAAGAATCTATTAGTCAGCTACAACCTACATGTTCTTCAGTATGAGTCAGACGTTGTGCCTCAGTTTAAACACAGATGAAAATATATCCCTTAGTGGCAGCAACACCTCTGAGTTTCAGACCAGTGATTTTTTTTTCCTGGCAGACCCTTCAATGTAACAACAAGACTTCTTTAAAAGATTCTTTTCTGGATGTCAATCAGGCAAATGATTAAGCTTTCCAAGTACCAGGCAGTGTCCCGCAAATGTAGATGTGGACCTTTAGGACTTCCTTCAAAATACTTTTAGACTTTTATAGGCACCTAGGGTGCCACGACTCTTCACTAAGCCTATCTGTCTGCTTAGGGTCTGTAATGGCACACACTTAACATCACCAGTTATGTCCTATAGTAGTGTGTTGTCAGGGAGAGCTAAAAACTAAAACGATAAAAACAGTATGGGGTTTCACAGAATTATAGTATGCTAACTAGAATTGGGCAGAAGGGATCTTAGCAACTAAGTAGCTTAATCTAATTCTACTTAGGTCTGGAGATGGTTAAGAATTCCCTTAATGACACACATCAAATCAATGTTTGAGCCGAGACTTGATCTGTACCTTCTGAATTCAAATATACTACTCTTAGACTATCTTAATATATTTTAAAATAGTTTTAATTACTTGTGTGTATGTGTGTGCACAACACGCACACACAACATAAATGTTTTGCTGGCATGTATGTCTGTGCTGGTTTCTGAGGAGGCTAGAAGAAAGCATCAGATCCCCTAGAACTGGATTTATAGACAGTTGTGAGACACCATGTAGGTACTAAGATTTAAACCATTGCCTTCTGGAAAAGCAGGAAGGGGAAGGGTTTTTAACTGTTGAACTATTTCTCCAGCTTTTAGACCAAAGGTTCTCAACCCATGGGTTGCAACTCTTTTTGGGGTTCAAATGACCCTTTCACATGGGTCACATATAAGATATCCTACATATAAGATATTTACATTATGAGTCATAACTAGCAAATTACAGGTATAAAGTAACAATGAAAATAATTTTATGGTTGTGAGTCACCACAGCATGAAGAACTAGATTAAAGTATTAAAGGAAGGTTGAAAAACACTGCCTTAGACTATCTTAATATTTCAGCTAACAAACTTCCATTGCTAATGCAATTTGGGGTGAAGAACTGTAAGATAATACTTCCTTATAGCATAGCAAATTTTCACTCCTGCATGGTTACAGGCAAATCAGTGAGGATTCCCTCTGTTCAGTGTAAATCATGTAAACAGATGGCTTTGGTCGCCATAGTAGTGAAGAGAATGGAATATAGTATACTGGTTCTTAATGTTTTTTCTTACTTCCACATTGGCTATGAATAATTACAGAGTCAATTTTAAACAAAGCAGGTAGGAAATGGAAAAGGATGATTAATTGTCATTTCTGTGTGTGCACACACACAAACACAGGTGTAGCAGCACAGAGGCACTCTGAGTCATTAGAAGACTGTAATACATAATATTTTCACTAGATTCACACTGAAGTATGAAGGGCAGGCACGAAATACTAGTGGCTTATGAATTTACCTCTTTCATAGCAATCAACCTAAATTCTCAAGGCAAACTTCCCAAACATAATGGTCTAAAATACTACAAAGTTCCACAGATCAGAAGTGGAAGTTGGGTCTTTCTTTCTAGGACATCTTGCAGCTTTCTGTTCGTTCAATGCCGGGGAAATCTAGGTTTCCCATAAAATAAGTGCAAATTTTTGTGTCTGCTGCTTGGAAGCAGGTCAGAGCTGGGCCCCAGAGAACGTGCTTTGCTGGCACATGGCACGTCTGACATACATGGCTCAGTGAGCCACTGGAGGCTTCCACTCTGTAAAAACCCACAAAGTTTAGCAAGTCCCCACCCCCATTAAATCTTGCTGACTTCCTTGTTTCCATATTTCTTGCTTCCTATGTAGTTAATCTTGTCAGCTTGACAGGAGGGGAAATTACTTTGGAAATATACCTATCAGTATTTCTAGAAAGATGTTTCCAGAAAAGTTAAACTGAAGAGGGAGCTGTCACCCTAAAAATGAGGTGGCACTGTCCCATGAGCTGAGGTCTGGGGCTGAAAACAAGAGAAGGCAAGCACTCATTTCCATGTCCTTGCAGACAGTGTGGCAGACCTTCCTTTCCCTGTCCTTGCAGACACAGTGTGGCAGGCCTTCATTTCCGTGTCCTTGCAGACACAGTGTGGCAGGCCTTCATTCCTGTGTCCTTGCAGACAGTGTGGCATGCCTTCATTTCCGTGTCCTTGCAGACAGTGTGGCAGGCCTTCATTTCCGTGTCCTTGCAGACACAGTGTGGCAGACCTTCATTTCCGTGTCCTTGCAGACACAGTGTGGCAGACCTTCATTTCCGTGTCCTTGCAGACACAGTGTGGCAGGCCTTCATTTCCATGTCCTTGCAGACACAGTGTGGCAGGCCTTCCTTTCCATGACCTTGCAGACACAGTGTGGCAGACCTTCATTTCCGTGTCCTTGCAGACACAGTGTGGCATGCCTTCATTTCCGTGTCCTTGCAGACACAGTGTGGCAGGCCTCTTTCTGCTCTCACTACCATGGTTTCCTTACCATGAACATGGACATGCACACACATGTGCTCTGATCTTCATTATAAGAATGTCCTTTTTGTGTGTGTGTGTAAAAACATCTGGGGATCTTGAGAAAGTGCTGGTTAGTTAGGATAGTTTCTGTAATCCTGTCTCCCTTCTCAGCTGCTGCAGTCTTTAAGAACTGCCCTTGAGCTAGTGTTCCTAGCTTGTTCTCTAGCCCTGACCTCTTTCTCTGCAGCTGTGTGTTCTAGTAACCAGAAATGTGGAGATAAAAGAGCTTGTCCCATTGGCACGAGTGAGACAAATTCCTAGCACAGTTAGTTTCTGTTTTGCAGTTCCTTAGTAGGTGGCCTTATGTGTGAGGTGGGCTTTGCCTGGAATCATGTTCTTCCTCTACCGGCCCCTCATTAAAGTTTCTTTAGAGACAGCTGCTTTGCATTTCTCAGGAAACTTTACACAGGCTTCTGGAAGAGCTATGCAACACATCTTCAGGTCACAATTTGAGAGAAACAAATCTAAGAGTGCTCCAGAAGAGCTCAAGCAGGGTGGTGCTAGATTTGAGGTCAAACAGACCAGGCTTAAATGATTTAGGGCCCAGATCACCTTAGGCTCAGTTGTATGCTCTTTAGCCATAGTAACTCATTACATCTCCATGATAACTTTGAATTCCATTTTGCAAACAGAACCAAGAGATCATGAAGCATTCAAGGTAACCCACTTACAAACTAGCAAAGCTGGGGACTGAGTCCCCACATTCTGATTCCACTGTCAATGAGTCCAATTGTTAAATGGCTAATTTCTGTTTCTGTGACAGAGGGCTGCCATTTCCCTGGCCCTCAATTACTAATGTGTAAAATAGGGATTGCAAATAGCTACCTTCAGGATTATACAAGGATTAAACAAGGTAATTACATTAAGTGCCCAATGAAGAGCAGAACAAATTCTGGGTGAATTGCTGAGCTTATTAAACTCATGTCTTTGGTGCTTAGTAGGATGTGAGCCACAGCTGTGCCACCTAGAGATCAGATTTCAAAGACTACTGGTTGACCAGTCCCTTTGATGGGTAGCCTCAGTTCAAGCCTGTTTATTTCTAGGAGAGGTGGAATGTTTTGACCATGTTTGTAAGCCCTGCTATATGAGGCTTCCTGTGTTTTACTAGAGGAGATAACTGAGCCCAAGTTGAATCCAGGCATGCTTCAAAAAGCTAATGGACAGTACCTCTTATCTGGAACACAAGGGAATTTTTTTTTTTCAAAAACAGCATGCAGGCCCTAGAAACATGGCAATGTACCCCAGATGAACTTCTAACACTTCTTTTTTTTTTTAACACTTCTTGTATATATTCAGCACATATATGTTCTCTATTTTCTATACCTGACTTTTATCATATTGGTATCTATACTTATTTCCATTTGTCCCCCTTTACTTGCCACTTAATTTTCCCCTATACTTAATTCCATCTGTCCCTTTTACTTGCTTCTTAATTTTTCCCTATAGCAGAATTTAAATAACCTTAAATAATACAAGCTCAATGAAGGATATTTAACATAGAAAAGCTAGTTTACAGAAAAGATGAAATAGAAAAAAAAAAAAAAAAGCAGGCCTCCCTCCAAGACTCAGAGAATATCATAGAAGGGGAGATGGAATGATTGTTAAGAGCCAGAAATCAGAGCAAAACAGTGTCTCTTGGACATGACAGGGCTGCTGCAATCATGAACTCAGCAGCTGTGGTTGCCTGCCCCAGATCTGCACAAAATCAAGCCAGTCAATACTCCAGTTTGCAAAAGAGGGAGAGAGAACTCACAAGTTCCAGCCTCTAGCTGAGGAGCTATTGATAGTGGATGGTTACTAGAGAATGAAGACTCAATTTTCTTTATGGGTGTGGCTCATGGTAGGTCAACCATGCTCCAGTGGATGGAGCCATACCCACACATATATGGGTAGCTCAAACCCAGTGAGGTATTATAAAAATAAAAAATGAGGAGGACATGAACTGGGGAAGAGGTGGAGAGGGACTTAGGAAGGGTTAGAAGGATCAAAATATATTGTACGAATTTATTAAATTCTAAAAGAATAAACAGTATATTTAAAAACATATGTTAGGAGCTAGGAAGTGAGCAGTGAGATGATCTGGCACTGGAAACACTGAAGCATTTACCATCCTTAGGGCTGAGGGTCAAGATGCAAACAAGAGTATTAGTACCAGGACCCATGGCCATCTTGCCAGGGATGAAACAAGATAATTTCTAAAGTGGGGGTTGGGGAGCTTTCTCCTACCATGGGGTGACGGAACCTGAGGAATGGAATATGTAGGGAGAGTTCCTGCCATAGATACTGGAGCAGAGGTAGGATGGCTTCTTGGCTAGTTTTAATGTCAACTTGACAAAGGCTACAGTCATTTTGGAAGAGGGGATCTCAACTGAGACAATGCCTCTACCAGACTGACCTGTGGAGCGTTTTCTTGATTGATAATTGATGTAGGTGGGACCATCGTACCAGGATGAGAGCCACCCCTGTGTGGGTGGTCCTGGACGGTATAAGAAAGCTGGGTGAATAAGCCCCAAGGAGCAAGCCAGTAGAAAGTACTCCCCCATTACCTCTGTATCAGTTCCTGCCTCCAGGTTCCTGTTCTGGTTGAGCTAGGCCATGACTTCCCTGGGTGATTGACTCTAGTGTATACGTGTAATCAGAAATCAATCCTTTCCCCCACAAGTTATTTGGGGCATGGTGTTTTATCACAGCAGTAGAAAAGTAACTAAGACAGATGGTGAATGGGTATGTGAACTAAATATCTGAGAAATCCATAGGGTGGCCTATGGGACAGGCATACTGTGGAAATTCAGGCCTATCTTTCCATCTAAATAGGAGAACAATTCAACTGAAAAGTCAATTAGTAGAGGCACTGACCTACTAGCATCGTAGAATAATTATCTTAAAGCCGATGAAGTCCTCCTGCTTTGTGTCAGACCAGACTCAAAGGCCTTCTAAGGTTTTTGTCACCTCATGATTTACTCCCAAGGCTCTGTGAGTCAAAGAAGGGTTTCCCTTGAAAGACCAAATGGAATTTTAAGGCTGACGCATATGTTTGTGTGTGGATGACAATTACAAAACTGAAATGCAATCACTATTTTGAAAAGCAATATTACAAAGACACTAACAGCAAGAATAATTCATATTACACATGTTATTGCAACAAAATTAACATTATCTACTGGTAGAATAATTCTAACTCTTAACAAGTATGTTGTCAAGTAATTATTTAGCTTCAAGTCTTCAAGTTTTGTGTGGCAAGCACTTTACAGGCTGAGCTGCTCCCTTGCTCCAACACCATGCTTCAGCTATTACACTCTTGATATTAGATTATTCTTTGTCAGGAGGACTGTCTTATATGTACAGTGTAAAAATATTTAGTCCTATTTTCAGCCTTAGTCCACTGGATATACCATTTGTGCAGTTACAATCACTAAAAATGACTCCAAACATTTCATCATGTCCACTAGGAGGCATACAAAGTTGCCCTTTGCAGAGTTTCGGGAAGAGAGGCATTTGTTGCTTGCTTTAGCCAGAGCTCATGGAAAAAGGATTCACAGAGGTTAACCTGCTTGCCCATCACCAGCAGACAGTATCTATGCCCCTCATGCTTCAAACCCAAGTCTGTCTCTAACAGCCCTTCACCCCATCACTGGGTTGCTTCTTCCAGCAGACTCCTTCTCTCTGACTTCTAGCGATGCATTTGTGTTCGTCTTCTGTATCACGTGAGAGCAGCAGCAGCAGCAGAGACACTGTCATTTGGGGTTCAAATAATAGCAAGAAACTGATTGGATCTCTGATATGACAGTTGAGGTTTGAAAGTCTAAAATGCTCTGAGTGTCTCTATTTGGACACACGAGCCTTTGATGGCAGACCTGCTGCACCTGATGTGTGTCAGGCAAAAGAAGGAGGTCCTGAAAAGCTCTCTCTGCTTCCCTCCACGCTAGGCTGCTGAGTGAGAGAGACTCCTGTCTCTGGAAGGTGCCACTGCAGTAAGTGATCAAGTTCAACTTCTCAAAACCAAGATGAGATGTCGGGGAGGAATGGGCTGGGCGTGCTACCAGCACCATGGAGGAATGATTTATTACATTTGCCAATGAGAACTCTTGACATTTTGAAAAAGCAACATAGTGCAGGAGTAATTAAGTTGAGGGTACACGGCAAACAATTGATTAGCATTTTCAGAGAGGCCTGATTAGCTGAGGCACTTCCAGAATCGACTTTGCCAGCTATGAGTTAAAGGTTAGTAATTAAGTTTATGGGCCATGGCTGCTGTCTCCAGGTGGCATTTTGCACAGTGGTGTTTGTGTGCTGCCAAGACAGGCAGATGAAGCCAACTCCAGTTTGTAACAGCTTGTGGTAAAAGCATCTTTCAGGGACAGAAGGAAAAACAATATTTAGTCAAACTTTTTCTGCAAGTCAAAGTACTTCTTACAACCCTGGGTATCTGTCAGTGGAGCAAATAAAAGACAAGAAAGTTAAATATCTGCCATATTCATCATTCCAGTCTCCTAGCCTCTGTGTGTGCTCTATGATTAATGTGTTTCCTTTCTTTTTTTTTCTTTTCTTTTCCTTTTTTTTTTTTTGGAAGTAGTATCTCACTATGCTATGTAGCCCAGGTTTTCCCCGAACTTATTACAAGCCCAGGGTGGCTCACAGAGATGCAACTTCTCCTGTTTCCCGAGTGCACTACCACACCCTTATGTTCTTTCTCATTTATTCAGATAGCTCCTTCCTTTTCATGATGCCTTCACCCATACACTCATGTAAATAGTAGCTTCAGTAATATTTTTGGCTATCTGATAGACCTGAGGCAGAACTCTAGCCCATATTTTCCCAACAATGCCTCTTTCCTGGGTACTGATTTTTCTAGAGTTGCCCAACCCATATCATAATCAATTGTTCCCAAAGAAATTCTATATCCAATAGAAACAATTCCCCATCCTCAAAGTCACATTCATTCTTTGGTCTACATTTTGTCCTGTAGACCCATCTATTCTGAACACTTCATGAGGATGTAACTCATACCACATGTCATCTTCGTAGTTTCCTTCTTTTCCCCAGCATCAAGGTTTTGAGGTGTGTCCACAATACATTGTGTGTTAATGCTGCATTTAATTCTTTTTGTTATAGTTCATAAATCTCCCATTGTGGAAATATATCATACCTTCTTTTATCCATTCATCATTTGATATATGTTTGGGTTTTTCCACTCTGGAGATTGTTGTGAATAACACTGCTTTCTTTTATTTGTTCTTTTGTTTGTTGACCATGAAGACAAAGAATTCTGAACTCTCAATTCTAGTGATGGTACTAGGCCTATGCCTCACTTTGCCTTGATTACTATAGCTTGGTACTTATATTTGAAATTCAACTTCAAGATTACCCTAGTTATATGGCATTTGTTATATTGTTTTATGTGACTTTCCCTAGGAAGATGTGACAAAATTCTGTTCACCCCAGATAGGGCACTGATGACAGATGAGGGAGACAATTCCACCCAAGGCTAGCTTAGGGAACCAGTGAGTTTACTATAGTTACTTACAGGACTACAGGCGAGGAGTTACTTATAGGAATATGATGTCTGAAAAGCAATTACATCACATAAAAGCTCACACCAGCATGAGTATCAACTCAAGCTGTATTCCTGGAGCTTCCTAAGCAAATTGTGGGCAGTTTGGCTGGTTGGAGAATCTCTTACCCACAGTAATTGTATTGCCTATATTACTTTGGGGAGGGGCCTTGTGAATCTTATAAGTTTCAGGAACTTCCTAAGTCTTGTGAGTTTGGTTTATTTCCTGAGTGTTAACTAAATGTTTCAGTTCAGACAAAACAACTACACAACACATTTCCATATAAATTTTAGGGTGGTTTGCCAATTTCTGCAAAACTGACATCTGAAAAGCAGATACAGGCTGTGGTGACTATATATCAGGTTGGGGAGTATTGCTCTTTTAGCAAATATCCTATTATATTCAGGTCCATTAACACTTAATGGGAAGATGGGAAGTCTTTCTTTCCCTTTATATCTCTAACTTCTTTGGGCAATTCTTTGCAGCATTTTCTTGTTAAATTTATTCCTAAGTATTTTATTTTTTGATACTGTTATAGATTGCCTCTTGTGGTTTTATAATAATGACTAAACAGTTGCAACTTTGGTGTACTTGTCTCTTATTGAAGAAAGGCAAATCTATCTATTCTTGCTGTTTTCTGATACTACACTATACCTTATATACACAGCAGACACAGAAAGAAGAGATATAAAAAGTTTCTTCTGGTGCTGCTTCTGGCATCTGAGGCTCTAAATTTAGCTAAACTTTTAGTTCAGTTTCCCTTTTGCTTTTTTCCAGATATCTCCTTGAAGATTTTAGACATGCTTAACTTGAAAGCCTCAACTAACACTATTGGCATGCAGGAAACAGTGTTTGCTTTTGATGTTGTAAAAGAAACTGGTTCCAATGTCAGCTCTAACTCTGAGCTCTGACTTAATCACTCTTTTTATCTCAAGTGAAAGAAAAACATAATATTTTTTAATAATCCTCATCTATCCTGTGAAATTACCCAGCCACATAATGCGTTTTGGCATTCTTACCATATTAAACCACCCAAATTATAACATTATGACAGAAGCACCAAAACTATGAGGAAAACTAGCATGAGATTATATAATTGGACAGGGGGTTTAATGATGACTTCTCTATCTCTCTCTCTCTCTCTCTCTCTCTCTCTCTCTCTCTCTCTGTGTGTGTGTGTGTGTGTGTGTGTGTTAAGACAAGAAGGATTATTGTTGGAAATGAACAGTAGAAAAGGGAAGGGAAAAGCTTTAGGAATCTTTTAGCAAAATCACAAGCCAGAGTCATTTGGGCAAAGGGAACCTCAACTGAGAAAATGGACACACCAGATTGGCCTGTGGGCAAGACTGTGGTGCATTTTATTGATCAATAATTGATACAGGAGGGCACAGGTCAATATGAGCAATGCCATCCTTGGGCTGGTGGTCCTGGGAACTGTAGGAAAGCAGGCTGAACAAGAAAGCAGGAAGCAAACCAGTAAGCAACACTCCCCCACACATCAATTCCTGCCTGCAGGTACCTGCTCCATCCTGCCCTCACGTTCTTCAGTGGTAGACTGTCACCTGGAAGTATGCATGAAACAAACCCTTTGCTTCCCACTTTGGTTTTTGTTATGGTGTTTTATTACAGTAATGGAAAAACAACTAAGAAAGTAACACACCTAAATTCTTTTTGTGCTGTGTGAGCCCTAAACAAATGCTCCTCAATTTGATATACACACATTTGTCATCAATTATTTCAAGAGAAATGTTAAAATTTCAGAATACATCTATGCTCAATTTAATGATATTATAATATATGTGTAATGCACAAAAATGTTTAGAAGATACATTATAGTGATCCTTCTGTGTATCATGAGGAACACATGGAAAGATAGACTTCCAGTGCAGACATTTTATTAGAATAAAAAAAAAAGAGTCAGAATGCCATAGCATGTAATCATGACATACAAAATTGTATTTGAAGTTCTATAGGTCAGCCTTTGATTCAGTAATCTTGTTTCTATGAAATTATCTGAATATAATCATAAGAGATGGACACTGAAGTTGTTCAATATTACATTATCAACAGTAGCATTAAGAATGAAGAGAGGCCATTAGCAGATAGCTCAGTAGGTAAGAGCACTTGTTGCTCTTGCAGAGGACCCAGATTTGGTTGCCAGCACCCACATGCTGGGTCATAACTGTTTATAACTCTGGTTCCAAGGGATCTGACACCTTCTGAAGCAGGCATGCTTGTGGTGCACACACATATGATGGGAGATGTCATTCTGTAAATATGTTTCTCTTATTGGTTGATGAATAAAACACTGTGGCCAATAGGGCAGCAAGATAGGCAGGTCTAGAAGATGAGGAAGATTCTGGTAGGTGTAGGCAGAGGGCAGTTGTCAAGTAGGATGCCGGAGGAGTAACAGGCCCCCGGACCTTTCTCCAGTAAGATAAGACCACGTGGAAATACTTAGATTAATAGATTAATAGTAATTAAGACAGAGCTAGCCAATAAGAAGCCCTAGCCAGTGGCCAACAGCTTTATAACTAATATAACATCTGAATGTTTATTTGGGGCTGATGTGGTAATGGGATCAGGCTGGTAGGAGGAACCATCCATAACACACACAGATACAAGTGAAACACTCAAACAAAAAACCTTTAAATTTTTTTGGAATAAAAGGGCAAGTGGATATAGAGTGATCCTAGTACTCTCCTCCCACTTTGTAGGTCTGAGGCATGAAACTCAGGTCATCAAACTTGGTGGTAAGTGCTGTTACCTGCTGAGCCATCAATTTGACCCTACAAGAACTTTTAATGGTGTGAAAGTTTCCTAACACACTAAGTGGAAAACATCATGGCATTCTATAATATTCCAAGCTGTCGAAACGAGTCAGATGTAGCTCTATATTTATGGATAGAAGACAAACTTTGAGGACTAACAAATTTTCTTAGATAATACAAAAGCTATCTTATTCTTGAATTCTTTTGTGTTTTCCACATAACATCTACCATTCTCATAAAAAAAAAATGAATCCCATCCCTTATTTTCACATGGGTAATCATGCAGACGATAACAATTACTCTGTTAGTTGTGGCTGGTTGTAATTGAGCTGAGTGTAATCATGTCTTAGACCTGGCTTAGCTATTGAGTCCTTTGTATAGAGGGGAAACATTACATTGTTCTCCTTACATGTTATTTTCCTATCTAAATAACACCTATCCCATCTGCCTTTAAGAAAAAAAAACTGAAAAGTCTATCTTGACAAATATAACAAAAGAGTAAGATATGATTAATAACAATTGCTTATTGTATTACTAGGGTCATCTAAAGGGACAACACCACAAAAACAGATCTACTAGGTTGGTTTGCACTGTGTAGACTGGGAAGTCCAACAATGGGTGTCTGATGCATCACGGAGAAATTGAAAACCCAGTAGCTGCTCACTACTTCTGCTGGTTGCCTCAGGAGTTCTAATCTAGCAATAAGGCCCTGGAGGATTCCCTCAGTGTTTCTGGGCATCAGTCCACAGTGGAAGCCTGGAGCAAAACCAACATCACTAGGAAGACACTAGTGAGGCATGAAGGTGAGCAGGTACAAAGTATCCACATTTCCCCCAGACTTTGTATCTGAATAGTCACCCCAGGTGTTCCCCACCAGGGGAGAGGGCTAACACCCTCAGGCATCTTTCTAGGAAACACCTTTAGAGATCCATCCAGACACCGGGTTTTAGATAATCTGAGGTTTAATCAAGTTAGATCAACCAAGATTCACCAACCCATTTATGAACAAAAGGGGTAGTAATAAAAACATTAACTTATTATTTGACGGGCATGTAGCTTATTACTGTCAGTTATTTTATTTTTATGTGTATGGGTATTTTGTCTTCATGTGTGTCTATGTGCTACATGTGTTCAGTGCCCAAAGAAGCCAGAAGAAGGTGTTAAATCCCCTGGGACTGGATTTGTAAATTGTCATGTGGATGCTGGGAGTAAAACCTGGGTCCTCAGGAAGAGCAGCCAGTGCTCTTGACTGCTGAGTGAGCTCTCCAACCCAGGACTTATTTTATGACTCACAGCTACAGCAAGATATGCTGAAGAGGCAGAGTCAGGGGATCAGGAGTTCCAGACCACTACATCTTTCAAACTTATTCAGACTTTTATGAATGTTTTGGCAGAATGGCCTTGTTTTCTTGCTTTTTATTTTATTTTATTAAAGAGATAATGCACCATATATGTTAATTAAAGCTGCACTGCTGCCAAGTTAGCTACTTTACTGCTTAAATATGTTATTACATGTAAGCCAGGATATAGAAAGCAAATGAAATACATTTAGAAATTCCGTTTTTTGTAGTAAATAGCCCCATCAGATTTTAGAATAGTCTAGCTGGTCATACTTCCAAGACCAGTGTGTGTTCCAGCCTTTGGCTCTATAACCCAGAGCAAACAGACAATTTCATCTGCTATCTTGGTCCTGAACCAGTGACAGAAGGCACCTCAAAAGAGTCTATCAGTTCCCTTGTTTTGGTCTCCAGCAATCTCTCATACCCGTAGATATGAGGTAGAACTAATTATTTTCTCAATACTGATATACCATATCACATCATCATATAAAACCAAATTGCTTTTAATAGTCAACATGTGTATTCTAAACTCAGATCTTCACATAGTGTGATCCTTTCTGTTATACCAAATTCAGTGGTGTAGTCAATCTACATAAATGAAGATTAGTCAACTAACATTTAAAATTGTGTATGAGGTTGACATTGTCATTTTCCACAAGAGCATCTCAGAGGCGCTGACGCCATTTCAGGGGCAGTGCTTGCCTAGCACCTCAAGTCCCGGAGTCCTATTCCCAGTGTTCTATTCTCAAGGAAATCCAGGCCTGGGACCATTTCCCAGGGTTACACAGAGCCTGGAGAGAGAGAGAGAGAAAGAGAGAGAGAGAGAGAGAGAGAGAGAGAGAGAGAGAGAGAGAGAGAGAGAGAGAGAGAAGCTTCACCCTCATATGTGCCTCATAGTTAGCAGCATTCCTTGAATTGATTTGGGGAGTCCAATGGCCTGAGATGGAAACATGCTTACTTCTGTCAGTAACAGTTGAGGTGGTTTTGTCACCCAGGTCAATCACAGAGCAAGGCTGCACACATTGAAGGTGTCATCTGACCCGGCAGCACTCAGATGGTGAGGATATCTTACTTCCTCAGACTTCTGGAATAGTGACATGGTCAGAGAGACAAATGAAGCCACTCAAGTTCTGCTATTGGACAGCATAATCCATCCTGTTTCTTACTGGTACTTAAGGGCAGAGTAAAAAGAAATACAATTCTAAGCTTGGCAAGATCTGCAGGAATGTATTAAATCTAGGGCATGTTTGAGCGTAACCACAAGTCAGCCCTGAAATGATACTTGGGGACATCTGCTGGGCCTGTGATTTGAGTAGTGTGCAGTTAGGGTTTCTACCTGTGGTCAGCCTGGGAAATAGTTCTCTAAATTGTGTTTGGTAAGTGCATCAGTTTTTTTTTTCTTTTACAGAACTTGGAAACAAACATTACTCTGTGTGAGATATGTATTCTTGGTTGTTGCCTTAGGTATATGATACATGGCATAAAATAGGCCACTACAGTTCTTTTAACTATGCATTTGTGTCATGAAAGATATTTGACACCTTCTTCCATTTACTGTTTTTTCTTATTTTTTTTTTTGAGGGGGGGATGGAACCCAGTATCCTGAATGTTAAGCAAGTACTCTACCACTGTTTGACACCCCCAAACCTGTGGCCTTGTCTTCAAACTTATAATGCACTGTGTGGAAATGGTTGTATGGTGGTTATGATGAATGGTTTCTGCAGCCAGGAACTTGATTCTGCTTGTGCCTCTTACTAATGTATGACCTTGGGAAAGTTGGTAATTCCTCTCACCTTTCAGTTTTCTCATCTGTAAGACAGTGATGACAAAGTTCTATAGCATAGCACTATTGCAAGGAGTGAACTGGGCAGCATAATTCCCGACAGAAAGTGAAGAATTTCTAGGAGGTAGAAAACAAGAGATGGCTTGGTCGATAAAGGGCTTGCCACACAAGTGTGAGGACAGGAAAGTCTGGCTTTGCAGAACTCATGGTAACTCCAGGTAGAGGTTTGCCTATAATGCCTATAATGCTCATAAAATGGAAGGAAACACAGGATCCATGGAGTAAACTGAGTAGGTAGACCAGTCATATCTGTGAGCTCTGGGTTCAACTGAAAGATCCTGCCTCAGTGACCTCAATGGAAGAGAGCAACTGAGGAAGACTCCCAATGTCAGTCTTAGGTGCCTCCATTCACACACTGCATACATTATCATATTCATGTGGACAAGCATCCACTTACACATGCAAAGATAAAGTAGAGTTTGTGCAAGCCAGACACTCTTAATCTGTAGACTATGAGTCTAGGGGGCTCCCTGATTGGGCTCAAAAAGGCTTGGAAATCTCCTAAAACAATGTCAGAGTCAGATGTCTGCTCTCTGTATTTGCAAATAGATCACGGACATTCATCACACTCTCAAAGAAGTATTATCTCTGCAAGGGCAGACATAGAAAACTTACCTGAGCACTACATGCAGCAGACCAGCCTCACGGGCTGCTATTCAGAGCTTTTGAACACTGGCCTCTGTTTCCCTTTGCAGGGTCTGTGGGTGGGCAAGACAACAAAATGATCTTTTCCTTTGGGCCACCTATGGATGCTGCACAGAAGGGGTATGATGTGTATCCCCCACTGGCTATGCTAAACATCCTTTATAAGGCACCAGCTCAGACTGACTCTGAGGGACACAATGCTACAGGGGATGCTTTGGAGATGCAGAAGTCAAGGAGCTTCTGGAGTTCAGGCACCTTCAGTATCCTGTGTCCTCGAATGCTCTCTGGACCTTCATGGTACACAGTGCTTTGCATACACATCTGACCCCTGTTTAACACCCATGTAAACACTGTCTTGTCAAAAGGTTTGATGTCCACTCAACATGTTTAGGTTAGGGTTGTGATTGCCACAGGGATTCTGGGACCACTTCCTGCTTTGGGCTTCCCTGTCCCCTCCAACCTTCTCTCAAAAACTGGAGGCAAAGACAGAAGCTTATTCCATTCTCGCAGGATCCTGGTAGAGAGAAGATAGATGGGAGTTGGAAGTAAACACCTGATGAATGGAAGGAAGGACAGGATAACAGACTGACTAGCAGACAAGAGGACACTCACTGGAGATGTGCACGAAGCTGTCACAAATGGACATTTTCCAAATGTCATTTTGCCTCTAAGATGACAGCTGACCTTTCTCAGGGCTAAGGGTAGTACTCCTCCTGGGCCAGGGAGCAGGAGTGAGGTGGGGGCAGGGATGGGGGGAGGAGGAGAGGGGGAGGGAAAGAGAGTAGGATAGGGGAGGAACTAGAAGCCATGAAGGTATGCACTAATCAAAATACTTGATTTTGTTTCTGAGAGAACTCTCTAGTTCCCAGAATGAGGACACTCACTGCATGATGGGATTAATTACGAAGAACATGTCTGAGAATAAACTGAGTCTAGACAGGTTCTCTCAAGGCCATTTTACACATCTTTCATTATTTGACAAAATGTCAAGGTTTTTCTGGTGCAGGTATTTCGTCCCTACTGCTAACACAGGAGAAAGTGAAAGACGACGGACGAGAGGAAGAAGGGCCTGGACATGGGCTTCTTCCTCTGAGGAAAGCAGCAAATGGGTGGGGGATCCCTTAGCCTCCTTTCACTTTTGTTATGCCATGTGCACGCCACCGCAATGCCAGGAGTGGCCACTTGCTCCTGTGCCACTCAGTGATATCACTATTTCACACTGATTTACTAGTGGACCTCCTCACAGGGACAGAGGATGTCACACCATTCGTCAGGCAATGATGAATCACATTGTGACCCTCACATCCATTTTCCCATGACCCCTGAGCCACAAGGGAAAGTTCAAGAGTAATTCCGGGCCTTCCATTTCCCTAACAAAGCAGCAGAAGGCCCAGATAAAAAGTGGCTTCTTTGAAACTTGAAAGGGGCCACATTTGTCACCGTGAAAGGGCACAAACTGATAAATGGGCAGTGAATAACTCAACACAATTCACAGATTAGAGGTGTATCATTGCAAATACATATTCAGGGCCCTCAGAAAGGAAGAAATGCAGATCCTTCTGGAGTGTCACTGAGTGCACGTGTGAGTTTCCTGTTTATGGGGAGAGCAGGAATTGCATAGGGAGTTTTAGAAGAGACACACAGAGAACAGCAAACGTTCAGCTTCAATTCTGAAAGGTTTACTAAGTGTAATCTTATTACAACCCATGCTGTGGTGTCAGTGCAAACAGGGCACAAAAACCTGGACAGAGTTACCCATCTTCATCAAAAGGGCAATGGCTTTTCTGTAAGACAGGAAGATTGTGTTATCATCCCCTGACTACTCTCAGTATTCCTCACACGCAAAGCTATATGGAAAACAATTCATGACTGTCATCTTTCCCCATGGGTGACACTTCTGAAAATAGCCAGCAAATTCCAAACTTGTATTACTACTGGACCCTATGTGAGCTAACTTCCACATACATACACTGATGGTAAATGTTCACTATTTGACTTAAAGCAGGTACTTCACAGGTGTCCTTTGACATACCTGACCTGTCAGCATCACTACTCTTGTGCTTTGGGCTATTTTCAAGTAAAACAGGGTAAATGGAAACACAGGAACTGTTGATATAACAAGTGAGCTGGCTACTGAACAGGCCATCGAGTGCAATAGTCACTTTGATGAATGCCTATGACAAAATATTTGAACAAATACTTACAGAAGGAGAGATTGAGTTTGACATACAATTTCAGAGGTTTCCTTCCACGGTCAGCTGGATTCATGATCACAGGCCCATGGTAAGGCAGGCCATCATAGCAGTGGGAATCTGTGACAGGGGAAGCTGCTTACCTCATTGTGGCCAGGAAGCTAAGAGACCAGAAGGGTTCAGGGACAAATTACATTCTTCAGAGGCATGTTCCTTAGTGTTTCCCTAGAAAGGCCCTGTGTCCTAATTTTTACTACTTCCCAATAATGACATCAAATCACGAATCATTAAATGGATTGATTCATATAATGATTTGGTCAGAGGACTCATAATCCAATCAACTTCCAAGGCTCTGAACCATGAATTCAATTCATGAGTTTTGAGGAGACACCTTATATCTAAAGCAAAAGGTTGTATATACACCATGGAAACACTGGACAAAAGGGTGATTCACATCTTGAAAAAGAATAAACAGGGTGAGAGGGTCCATCATGTTACAGAATGGCGTGAAATCTTATAGTAATGAACTGTTCATTTCTGGAATTTTCTAGATCATAATTTCCCACCATAGATGATTATAGATGACTGAAACTATGATTATGATAGGGGTAGTGATAATGTGGTGATAATGATACTTGACCTTGGGGAGGCTTCATTAAAGAAGCCTGTGCTAACCTGAAAAGAAGTCAGGTATGATGGGTGATGTCTGTTGTTCAGCATCTTTCACACTCCTACAGTGGTACTATAGAAGTACCTGAACTGCTGTTCTAACAAGATATACACTCTTGGTGCTGAGGTTCAAGGATAAGCAAATGGGTAGTCTTCCTCTTGAAATTTTAATCTTAAAAAAATCATTTTTGTGTTTATGCACAAATGCACATTAGTATATGCATGTGTATGTGTGCGGGTGCACATGTATGTGCATATATATAGAGGCCAGAGGCCTCTCCTTAAGTACCATCTACCTTGTCCCTCAGTGGCCTGTAATGTGCTAGTTAGAGTAGGTTTGCTAGTCAGTAAATATCTACCTCCCCAGTGATGGATTTCGAGTACTACTAGGACTCCCAGCTTAAAAATCTGGGTTCAGGGAATCAAAATCTGGTCCTTGAACTTGCAACACAAGCATTTTACTATGTGAGCCCACTTCTCAGCATCTGATCTTGATTAAGTCAGATAAGAATGAGAAAACTCTTTACGTCAACAAAAACTGACTGGAGCTGGATAAATTGTTGGTTCTTTCCTGCTACCCAAATCTCCAGATTCCCATTCTTCTGAACCCCATGTGGTTATGTACTGCTTTGGTTCAGTATAATCTCCCCTATTTTTCAACAGTTCCATTTTGAGTTTAAATTGCCCAATATCTATTGCTTGAAATCATATAACCTTAACTGCCCACTCACAGTATTTATTCAATCATTCCATAGGCAACCAGTGAGCTACATACATTCTGTGATGACAACCTGACTACATCTGGAATTAACAAAAACCCAAAACTGCTTGTACACCCTTGAGGGATTTTTCTTGATTGGATCATTTGAGGAGGAAAGACCCACCCTAAATCCAGATCTCTTGAGCAGGGGAGAGCCATCTTAAATCTGGGCCACATTATGGTAGTAGCCTCTATAAAGGATAAGGAAAAAGCAAGTGATTTCTCTTTTCCTATTTAACCTCCCTGCCACTGGCAAATTCATTCTTTCACTGGTATTAGAGTCCAGTTTTTGAGGATTCCAGTGTATACTGAAGACACGCTAAGACATCCAGCTTTGTGGACTGAATGACTCTTGTATTCTTGGACTTTCTGTTGGAAGACAGCCATTGTTGGAATAATTGAACCACAGCCTATAAGCCACTATAATTAAGGGCCACTTGAGGGGTAGTATGTAACCCCAATACAGTAGAAAATTCCTGAAATATATACATACACAAAGTTGATCTAAATGAAATTGTACAACAATGGGAAGACTGAGCCCTACTTGGACATCTCTTGTCCAAAAGTGAAGGTTTTGTCGCTGTTGCTCTCTACAAACTTATAGCAAGGTCTTGATGAAGGTAACACTTGCACAACTCATTGAATATAAAGATGTCAAACTGGTGCTTACACAGAGATTTCACCCTAAATGCTAGCATCTTTGGTACAGGAAGGTACTTTGCACACTACCAAAAAAGAAATGTGAACATCGACCTAGACACAAACTCTTTGATCTACAATGGTGTCCTTCCTATAAGGTATGCTAAAGCTTTGGTGGCACAAAGTTTGTGGGAGTAACCAACAAATATTTGCTTCAAATGAAAGCCTATTCTACAGTATGGAAATCATACGTGACACTACTTGGGTGACCAAGAACCTAAGACTACATAGGGAAGGGACAACCCCCCTCAAGTTGCAATAATAATGATTCCTAATGACATTCTGATATACTCATGGACCAATGCCTTGCTCAGCCATCATCAGAGAAGTTTCCTCCTTTAGCTAAAGAGAAAAATACAGACACCCACAGCCAAACAAAATGCAGAGTAAGAGATCTTGGGACATTAAACACTGAATGGGATGTCTCCATCAAATCTCTCCTCTCAGGGCTGAGGACACCCTGCAGAAGAGGAGTCAGAAAGAGTTTAAGAGCTGGAGGGGAGGGAGGAAACCAAGAAAACAGGGCCGTGTAGATCAATAGGATTGAGGTACAGATGAACTCACAAAGACTGAGGCAGTATTCACAGGGCCTACACAGGTCAGCACCAGATGGCATCCTAGAGCTGAGGGGAGAAGTGGACAAATGCCCTCATCACTAACCCAGAAGCTGTCTGCAATTGATAACCACTTACAAATGAAAATTTAGTTTCTCAAAGGGTGTCTCACTGGGGAAAAAAACTACCTTGAGGGTAGGCTGCATGCCTAGCAGTAGATAATCAACAGAAAATGGCATCTTTGGACTTTCCTTGCCTCAATGTCATGTTGAAGTTTTTACTTTTTAAAATGTGTTATTTTTTATTTTTATTTTACCCTACAGGTCTTTTGAATATGTATTATGGCTTCCAGATTTGTGTTTTTATGGAATCCCGAGTATGTGAACAAGTAAGTCTCTGGATCTACATTTGTTTCCATTTCTTGGCTCTTTTCCTTCTGTTTGTTTTGTCTTAGTCTGATGTGTTAATTTTTAAATTATATTATTATTATCCCTTAGAAGCCTTTTTGCTGACTTGCTTGCTTGCTTGATTCCCTCCTTCCCTCCTCTTACAGGGTTTCTCTGTATAGCCTTGGCTGTCCTGGAACTCATTATGTAGACCAGAATGGCATCTGACTCACAGAGATCTACCTGCCTGTGAGTGCAGGAATTAAAGGGATGCACCAGCACTGCCCGGCCTCCTGTTTGCTTTCTAATGAAAGACAGAAATGGGGTGGATCTGGATGAGAGGGGAAGTGGGAGGCACTGGGGAGAGTAGAATGAGGGAAACGATAATCAGGATATAGTACGTGAGAAAAAAATTATTTTCAATAAAGGGAAAATATCACACACTCATTCATTCATTCCTGTTTCCCTAGAGAACCCTGACTGATATATATTCTAAGTCACTTCACAGAAGCATTCTATTACAATGGACAGAATTCAAATACTCATCAATGTGGTCATATCATCAAAGAAAGATACTCATTCAATTAAGAGAGGCAAACACTGAACTGAAAATCAGAAGACCCTACTCAACTGCAAAAAGATTGTGTGACAAGTTGCCTCTCTCCCAGCTTAGACAACATTTCTAAGTTGAAGCAGTGGAAGGGAATGCAGAGTATTCTGTTCTCAAGCCTGCTTTAGGAATTACTGGATTGAGTTAAAGACACTGTTCCCATGTGGATAGCAGACAGAGATAAGTTCCAACTTGACTCTTGGACATAGACTCTTACCTTGTGAGAGTTACGGAGGATCTGGTACCTTCTTAGACCTGTAATGATCTTTGTACTGGAAAGGAACCTTCTCAAGATCAGGACTGTCAAATAGCTTCTTTGTCACTTAGTATTAGACCAAGCTCAAGGAGATGAGCAACAAATATAATTTAATTCTTAGTTGTGGTAAATGAATTTTGGATTTATTTGGATCTTCATAGGAAATTTATGTTGAAATAAAATTCATCTTGAACTTTCCTTAGTGAATTTTGGTCAACTATTTAAATTCTATAACAGGGGCCAATGAGATTGTTCAGGGGGTAAAGGTGTTTGCTGCCAAACCTGATGACCTGAGTTCAACTCCTGGAACCAATCAACCAACTAACCAAACACACAAAAAACAACTTCTGAAAGTCACACAAAAAACAACTTCTGAAAGTCATCCTCTTATGTCCACACCTGCACTGGGGCAGATGTACCTACCTATACCCACCTGTTAAGTAAATGTAAAACATTGTTTAGAAATTTCAAAGGGCAGCAAGATGCCTCTATTGATACCAGCTTTTGCAAGTCAAGCCTGAGGACCTAACTTCTATCTCTGAAACTCATGGTGGAAGGAGGAAATGGAGTCCTGAAAGTCATCCTCTAATTTCTACACATATCCATGACACAGTGCAACACACACACACACACACACACACAAACACACACACACACACACACAAACACACACACACACACACAAATAACAAACAAAAATTTAAAAACACAATCCCAGCTATAACCCTTCTGCATTCATCAGCTGGCATAAAGATTACTCAGAAAGCCAACTGACCCCTCTGGCTTCACAACAGCTGCCAACACTTTGCCTGGACTTTGATCTGGGCGTGGTTATGAATGGTACAAAGCTCATGCCATTTAGGCCTCACTGCCCTTTAGAGCAGATGCTGTTACTGTTGCTATTCCTGACATGGAAAATGAAGCTCAGAGGGGTAGGAGGCTGTTTTGTGAATACAGATAGTAGAGCTGAGGGTCACATGCAGGCTTCTCACTTTAAGATGTGTTCTTTTAACTCCTCTGCTATGAGAACACGTGCAAGGTGAATCTTAAGGAAAATGTCAACAGTCTATGGTTTCTTGAAAAGCCTTTGAATATCAACTGAATAATTAATTTATCAAAGGGAAATAACTTTGTCTGGGATGAACTGTGATACTGCGTGTGACACCTGATGTCTTGTTTGTGAGCCACCAGTAGACTCCATGCTTTCCTGAGGACCAGTGACCTCCATGGTTAATGATGGCCCCTTAGCACTGGGAGCTGAAGCTCCAGTCCTGTAACCTAAGCAAAGACCTCTTGAAACCTCAACCCCCTTTGGCTTTGACCAGAGACCCCATCCATGGGAGGGTCCATCTGTGCAGGCTCCTCAGGAAGGGTCACATACTTGTACCTAGAGAATTTGACACAAGCCATTTGTCAGCCACCATCTTCACATATGCTTGCTGTTTCCATACTTGGTCTCCTTTCAGGCAAAGCAATAACTCCTTGTAAAGCAATAACTCCTCCTTATGAGAGTGAGCATGTGGGATGCCAGGTGTTGATATTTCAGAAACAAACAGTAGCAGGGACAGCTGTGGTCGTTTTCTTCTTCTTCTTCTTCTTCTTCTTCTTCTTCTTCTTCTTCTTCTTCTTCTTCTCTCTCTCTCTCTCTCTCTCTCTCTCTCTCTCTCTCTCTCTCTCTCTCTCTCTCTCTCTCTCTGTGTGTGTGTCCGTGTGTCCCCAGTAAGGCAGATGATAGAGCACTATGTCAGATGGAGTTAAAGAGTTTTTGGTGAGGATCCTTCCCACCTCCACAATAATGCAACTTGCAATGACATTGCTCTTGGAGACTCCCCCTGGAGTTCACCTTCATCCTGAGGCAGTGAGCTTCAAAGATTGTCTGCTGAGGCCCTCATACCCCTGAGATCCTTCAGATGTTCCCACGTGTTCCACCACTATGCCTGTATTCATTATCATTCATTAATACGCCTATTTTCATGTCAATTTGGATTCAATGTGACATTTGCCTTCACTTTCCTTTGTGGGTCCAAGTCCTTCTGAACCTCACAAGTGCTGGTCATGGCATAATTATTACTGCTCTGGGTCATATGTCTTTGCGCATTCTGATTTAGTTTAGAAAGAAAATTTCATGAATGTGCTATGGATTCTTTTGCTTCCCAGGTAAAAGAAGGGAAGGGTAAGCAAAATTCAGTCTTCTACATTCTTTAATAGGAAAACTAGACCATTAAGTAAAATTTCATTTCACTACTGAGTTAGTGAGACCATACTTTAGTATTTTAATAATTCGGTGATTTTAGAAAATGGCTCTGTAAGAATTTTACAAACACTAAGAAATTCTTCCTAGAAAAGAAAGTACAAATATACTCCAAGTATTAGGCATACTTTCAGATTTAAACGAACCCAGTGAAATACGAACCCACGTATGTCCTAGAGCAGTGCTGAGTGAACTGTCTGATGAGATGGTTCTATTAGCCATGTCCAATACTAGGCACTTTAGTAGTTGTTTTGTAAGACAGAATCTTGTTAGGTAGCTCAGGCTAGTCTAGAACTATGTAGCCTTGGCTGACCTTCAGTTCATGAGCATTTTGCTTTATTTTCACCAACACTGTGTTTATAAACAATACCTAAACTAGCCCAGGCCCTGGAGTAAGGGGAAGGAGTGTCTCCACACATTTGTGTGTATCCATGGGAAGAACAGAGGCCAACCTCAGATGTCATTCCAAAAGAGCCATCTAACTTTATTTTTTTGAGTCAGAGTTTCTCACTGGGTCCTGGGATTCACCATTAGACTAGGTTTATTGGCAAATTAGTCCAAGAAATTTTAGTGTCTACTTCCCAAGGGTTGGGGTTATAGCTGTGTGCCACCATGTTTAACTCTTTATGTGGGTGTTGGGGATTGAACTCAGATACTCGGAATTGCATGGAAAATACTTTATTGCCTGAGACTGCCATCCTGGATTTTTATTTAATTTAAAGAGGCACTGGGTACGGTGGCATGTGTCTGGGTATGAACACATGAAACCCCAGGGCTAGCTCTTGGAAAAGCCTTTGGGATTGCTGTACATTCAAGGTCATACTGACTTTTCCTTGTCTCCACTTTATCCCCTCTTTCCACACATGCAGTGAAAAGCTTCCTTTAGATCCCTGACTGCGCCCCCAAAGGACCACAACTGCTTTCAGTCTTCTCACCAGAACCCTACTCAACAGAGAAGACTGAAATTAAATTACAAAAAGGAAAAGTGGAAGTCACCGGACATACCCAGAGCCCAGAGGGACTTAGTCCCCAGGGCATTAGCTGTTCTAGGCCCCATTCATGTGCTCTGAAATGTCTCACTGTTCTTCAAAACTGCCCCTCTCTTATGAAGCCACCCTCAGCTTTAAACTACTTTGTCTTGAGCTTTGACCATGGCTCCCATGTCAGCCACCCAAACCTTATTTCACCCTGTTAATCTCTCCATTGTTAGTTTGGTTGCCAAGGAACCTGGACTCTCTTTTGCAAATTCTTAGCCTCATTGATAAAAGAATTTCAAAATAAACTCAGATGGGAGCTCAAGGTTTATTTTAGTAGAGTTTGAAAAAATGTAGATTTGTAGATTTGTCAGTTGTCTGGAGAAGGAGCATGGAGAAGGGGAAGAGATATTCTTGCCTTCTGCTTGTTCTAGGTTTAGGTGGCTCTTCTTTTCCAGTGATTTTTAATGTGGAATTTCTCATCTCTCTCTCTCTCTCTCTCTCTCTCTCTCTCTCTCTCTCTCTCTCTCTCTGACATGTACTTTTTTTTTGTAATTTTTAAGTTCTACTACTTTAAAAGCATATTGACTAGATATGGTCCCAGCACTCAGGAGGCAGAGCCAGGCAGATCTCTGTGAGTTCAAGGCCAGCCTGGTCTACATAGTGAGTTGGAGGCCAAACAAAACTACAAAGCACAGTGATTTAGTGTTCAGACTCTGTGCTTGTGCCTTCAATAATCTATCTTATATTCAGACTCTGTGCTTGTGCCTTCAATTCTCTAACTTATATTCAATAGGAAAGCACAATCAAGCCCATTACAGACACACTTAGCACATCTGAAATCACTATAGATCCTGATCACCCAGTTTTACACATTCCCATGAGGATTTTCGTTCTCACAACTTGAACCCTTAGTCTGCCTGTATTTGGGTATTTTCCCCACCTTGTTGGTAGAAGGGTAGACATTTCTGCTTTCTGGAGTTTGAGACAGCCTAGTTTTGCTAGAGGCTGAATTTTGGAAAGCTTACTATATGCTATGTCAAATGCTGGATTATTCTGAATATAAGCATCTTCTCCAGAGGAGGAAAAAGAAAGGTATTCTCTTGGCATTTGAGATGGGGGTCTCACTATGGACCTGGCTTTCCCTCTCTCTTGGCATTGCTATAATTCTGTCCTGTAAGAACTGGATTATGAACATTTGATCAGTTTGATATGCTGTATTTTCTTTTAATTCATCTCAAGTGGCTTTCTAATTTTTCTTGTAATTTCCTCTTTGAGTCACTGGATATTTGCATATGTAACTTCTTTTAAGTGTCATCAAGTTTAACAATGTAATTATAGAAGTGAAAAACACCAGTTTCTCATCCCCTGTATTGTGATTAAAGAAAAATAATTGAGGTAGAGCAGAAACTTGGAAAACTCCGTGTTCATTGTGGCCATTTTCTGTTTTACCTCTCTGCTCCTGCTTTAGTAAACTCACATGCATTCCTAACACTTCCTGTGTTTTTAATTTCTATAGTAAAAGTGCCATCTGCTCTGAATTAGAGTTCTGTTTGTGTCTGGGATTGTAGCACATTTATCTTTGTGTCACTGAGCTCACATAAGGCAATATCTTACCATAGGCACCTTTTCACACAGGTTTGCAGAACAGAAGCTGGCTTAACTAGATTCACAGGTTTGGGCCAAGGTATTTTATAGCCTCCCACTGCTCTGGGGAAACAATTTTGTACACACAAGAGGGGAGGATCTACTGCAATCTGTTTGATGTTTCATGGTTTCAGATCCCAGTGGCAGGAGCCACCTTTGAAACAGATGGGTATGTTGTCACTCTGATTACCCTGGCCAACACCTGATGCAGATAACAGCACTGCAGTTGCTGCGAAGAGGGAGAGTCCTTTCATAATGCAGAAATCAGTGGAAGTAGGAAGGGTCTGGCAGAGGGAAACATGCTTCTACTTGAAGTCATGCTCGTATCCGCACTTACTTTTTCTTCTCTTGTATCATAATGAATTTGTGGGTGAATTACAGAGCATAGTACTCTTTATGACTTCTTCATACAACAGCCCCAAGTCCACTCTTTTTCTTACCATTCTGCAAACATTTACTGAGCTAAGCATGAAAACACTGTGATACATACCAACCAATGCTTTAGAAGATGCGTCAGAGCAAATATAGAATCCAAAAATATTTTTAATATCAGGTTTGAGAAAGATCACATGCAAGCAACAAGTCACACCTGTGACTGTTTTAGTGCATTTGAATTTTCATACAGAACTTGCAGTTGGAGAGTACAAAATTAATAGCATAGTTAATTATTCTAATAGTTATATATTATAAGCATTTCACTGCTCTAACATGGTAATAACTGAAATGAATGCAACTTCTCTTAAGATGAAGACAAATATTAATGTGTCCTTCCTCACAGAGCTCATTGGTCAAGACATCTGTGTTTTCTTCCATGTACATCATCTACTTTACCTTTGTTCATAGTTTTGGATAAAATTCTTTGACTAAAACTTATACATGCTGTTCCTTCTACTGTTCATCTCTCTCATCCCTGATCTATGCAAGTGACCCTGTCTATCCTTCATTCCCAGCATAGTGCCCCTTTCCCAGAGCTCAGAAATGCCTCTCATGGCAAACTGTATCTTATACCCCCTGTTTTGCACCCAAGCCTTCTCTTTCAGAGCACTGAGGGTCTTTCAGTGTATTCTGGTATCTTCACTAGACTGCAAGTCAGAACAAAGACAATATCTCAGCTCAGCACAGTGCAGGAACATAGTAGTCACTGAAAACAAGACTGCTGAGGCTATTGTTAGGAACCAGAGCAGTAACTCACTTGGTAAAGTGCTTGCCTTGCAAGTACCCACATTCTTTCCCTAGAGCCTGTATCACAAAAAAGAAAAATGGCAGAAAAAAAGGAAGAAAGAAAGAAGAAAAAGAAAAGAGAAAAGGTGGGCACAGTGATAAGTGCTTGCAATCCCAGAATGGGGGAGGTGGAGATAGACAGATCCCCAGGGACACTGGCCAGATAGCCTAGCCCATTTGGTGCATTCCAGGCCAATGAAAAACTGCCTTAGAGTTTCTGTTGCTGTGAAGAAACACCATGATCATGGCAACAAAACATTTAATTGGGTGGTTCACAATTTCAGAGATTTAGTTCATTGTCATCATGGTGGGAAATGGTGGCATGCACACAGATATGGCACTGAAGGAGCTGAGAGCTCTTCATCTTGATCTACAGGCAATAGGAAGTGAATTGTGATACTGGGCATGGCTTGAGCATATGTAAGACCTCAAAGACCACCCTCAAAGTGACACACTTCCTCCAACAAAGCCATACTTACTCTAACAAAGTCACAATTCCTAATAGTGTCACTCCCCACTATGGGGCCCAATTACATTCAAACTCCCAAAGAAAGCTTGTATTTTTTTTTAAGGCATATACTGCCTAAGGAATGACACCTGAGTTTTTCTCTACTTTTGACATATACATGTATGTGTACATGCCCACACAAGTGTGTGCGCTCCTCCCACATGAATATATAGAGCTAGATACCAAATAAACTAATGAGAAATAACGAGGTATTATGGGACTTATTTCTATAAGAATTTTACTGTTGTGGTATGAGAGCTTGAATGTGATTCCATTTGAATATTTATATGCAAACATTTTCAGTGAATGAAACCACAGAACTGATGAAGAAGAATCATGTGAATACATTTAAAGCTACAGAAGCAGAGCAGACCCTGAAAATATGAAGGATACTCAGGACATCTCAGATCCATAGGTAACTCATGGATAAACCACAGAACCCTTTCCCCAAAGCTATGGTAACAGGAGACACGGTTTGTGAGGCTCACACACTGTAAGGGAAGAGTGTGACAAAGAGCAAGTTTCTGTACATTTATGGTAGGAATTTAGAATTCTCCTGGATGGATTAACTGCTTGAGAAATTGGTCAATGAAAACTCTAACTGAATCCACCCTAGAGGCTCACCAGTGTTAACTGTGAAACAATCACATCCATTATGCATACAAGAGTGAAGTGAGGGTGTTACTGTATGGAAGTGTTGTGGTTAATACACCTGTCAGAAATCAAAATGCTATGCCAGTTGTTGATCTGCTTGAGCTTCTCTCCCTGAGAGTTATGTTATAAAACATTCCAGTTGTCCCACATGACACCACCATTTGTTTGCAGTGGACCACCTAGAATGGCTCCTTGGACTCATTTCTGTGCTGAAATAATTAAGAGAACAGCTTCTTAGTCTTGGGAAAGCCTATGGGATGCCAGATGATATGGTATGTATGCTCAAATGGGGCACAGATCAACCACAAAACTCCAACATAAAAGTCCATAGGAAACTTTTGGCTGGGGATAGGATAGGTATTTGGCAAATGTGTGTTCCAAAGTCTACAGAGACTTTTGCACAAACAGTATTCCCCCTACAACACAATTACAGAGCTTTAAAAATGACACATCCCAGGAAATAAGCTTGCACTCTAATAATGTAAATGCTCAGTCAAGAAGCAGTAGGAAGACTGCGGTGATGTGATGCAGCTAGGCTCACAAGAACAAACTCTTTGTAATCACAGTCTGACCTGCTATTTGCTTATGGTTATTCGTTCTTATTCATTCTGGTTCCTGGTGCCAGGTACCTTCATTGCTCTGTTAATGGATGTGCTTCTCTGTAATATAGTTCTTGAAACTCCTATTAAAGAAGACCAGGAAGTTGGACACTCAATAATGAGATTCACCTCTTTATAAGTAATCCCATCTTGCCCTCATCCTCTCAGAGGCACAGGGCTAGCTTTGCTAGAAGGTTTGGGGTGGATTTGTCCATGTGTTATCTTTAGAAAATCTTCTGGGAATGATGTGTGGGGGGAGCTGCTTGGCTACACAGTACTTAATAGAATTTGTTCCATCCGAAGGGTAAGACAGAAAAGTTCACCGAAGGAAGGTTAACAGTACTCATTAAGTGTCAGAAAGTTTTTTACAACTTCTGATACAGCAGCAACATTTTGTGCTTTAATGTCTACTCTGAGGAAACAATCCATATGAATCTACTGTTACGCAGGATATCTGATCTGTGACCCCCATGAAAGGGTCATTCAACCCCAGAGGGGTGGCAACCCACATGTTGAGAACCACTGTGCAAAGGGTTCATGTACCGAGGGATTGGTCCCCAGTTACTAGTAGTATTTGGGGAACATTGTAGAAACTCCAGGAGGAGGGAACTAATGACAATAAACCAAACCTTCTGAAATAATAAGCCAAAAATAAATCATTCATTTTTTATTGTTGTTGTTTATGTCAGGAAAAGGTAGCTAATAGAAAATGTTTATACTTTCTTTACAATGACTGAACCAGAATTACTTTATCAAGATAGTATTTCATTTTTTTATACATTGCTAGACTGTTTCCATATTTGTTCTTTATTTGGGTGAGACAAGGTCTCAGTATGTAGCCCAGGCTGGACCTACATTTAAACTTCTTTTGCCTCAGCCTCCTGGGTGTCAGGGTTACAGGTATGTAACCATCAGAGTAAATTAGTCATTGCACATAAGGATGTTTTTAATGAACTTTTTAGCTGTGTCTAATTTTTAAATGCTCACCAATAATACAGTGACCTTGAGGATCTCCGCAATGCCTACAGAGCTCTTGTTCTGGAACATCGTCACTGTCCAATGAAGGTATAACAACAGAAAGTTAGGACTGTTGGAGGCAGCTCAGCTGCCAAGGATTTTCATGCTCTTGGTTTAAAATCAAGGAAGCACATTCAAGTGCCTTCTTATTCGTCTATGACCAATGTTGGCCTTTGGAGGATCACCTCATCTGGACTCTTCTTAAATTATGGATTGCTTACTTTCAAGACACTAGACTAACAAGCTTCCAAGGATAAGTAATGATGTAAACATTTCAGGGAGAGCTGCAGGCCTAGATTTCTAACTGTAATTTCAATGTCATTGCCTTGCTTTCTTCCTTTCTGACTTCTCATATTTAGTAGATACAGAGAAGGTAAAAAACCTACGGCTATTTGAAGAAACCAGTTATTACACAATGAAAGATTCTTTTAAGGTGTCTTATGTCTTTGGGAGTGAATATGAAAGGAACCGAGAGCTTTGCATGTGAAAGTTGATGGCACAGATAAACCAATAGTAAGGAGGTAATTATTTCAGCTTATCCTTATTGGTAAAGAGGGTAATGACCTTGCCATGACTCTTCTGTTGGACTGACACAGGTCTCTTCATAGAGACATCACTTTATACAAGGACATGCAATTGTCTGACAGTCATAACCAGACTAATAAGCTAAGGTCAGTGCCAGTAAGAAACACAAGTCAAAAGAAGACCTCTTTGGGTTAAATCTGAGAGAATACATACAAATGCAAACAAAGCAGAAGATGATGTGCTAAGGACTGAGGTTTTTTTTCCTCATAAAACAAAAAAAACCTTTTGTCCTTTGTCCTTTGTTACCAAGCACCTCCTACATCTAAATTTTTCTCATCAATTATCTTATGGCATAGATACAATTTTCTTAATTTAAAGAGATAGAAGCTGGTTTACCGAGACATTAACAAGTCAAAGGTAAAGGAATCAGCATGGTTTATCAGGAATTTGCACCAAGCTACAGGTCCTACACTCTGTTTACTTAAGCATAATCTTGTGTGGCTTCTGCAAGTTAGAAACGATCCCATCCAGTAAAGCTCTCTCTTAGAAGAGCAATGGCGAACACTATTTGATTTACTCTTCTCAAATCATTCCATATTGTGAACAGTTTCTTCCATTTCATCAACCTGTGTTAAATGCCTCCCATGTGTAAGAAACATTGTCTTTAAGTGTGGACTTTAACTCGAGGGAAAATAACCAGACTGTGATGTCAGGGGAGGAAATACACCGTTTCCTCCTAACCATCCTGAGTAAGCACTTACCTAGGCTTTGTGCTAAAGATCTCCTTACAGCTAAGTTCTGCTATTGGTCTGATGATGGGATATTGAAGGAGGGAACTTAGGGGGAATTTATGTGTTTAGCAAATTAGACACTTGAAGGTGTTCATGCTACCCTTCTCTCACCCCCACCCCAATCACTTACCTATGTGGGAGCTCAGAGCCATGTCTGAAAAGACAGAAAGATGTGGGTTAAAGCAAGGCACAAGCCCACCCTTTTCCTCCTTAAAGCCTCCAGGAGCTTCCAAGGTCTCCCAAGAGTGTAGTGGGTGGAAGTATCTGCCTGTCTGTTTAAGCAGTTTGACCTCTGGCTCCTTCTGGGTTGTTGGGACTTAACTTTTCATGGCCACAGCATTCAGAATACTTCTTTTTCATGCAAAATTTCTTGTCAAAGCTAGAAAGTGACATTTGATCAAATGTCAGCCCCCTTGTATTGTTTGATAAAGAAATTTCTGTTGCATGTTTGCCTTTCAAAAGCAGTTTGGGACCAGGTGACCTCATACTGATACATTCTTTCCTGCTTTCCACAAGGAGATTCCAAGTCTTTCCTTTCTTTCTTTTAGATCTGAAGGGCATTTTAATTGGGATGTTTGCAATGTTTTAAATGTTTCAGTGAAATGCTTCAGTTGGCAGGGGAAGGGATATGGGACTGGACCACTGGCATTAAAGTGCTTACTAGTTTAGCAGCTGACAGCACTACCCATTAGCCATTTTATCAGAGTTACATATCTTGCTTAGTTTGTGAAACTTGTGTTAGATAAGTATAAGAAGGAAAGTCATTGTGTCATGAAAGAGAAAATAAGGCATTGTTTTTCCTTTCTCTGTGCTCCTATGTTTCTTTCTAGGAAGAAATGGAGGGGGGTAAAGGTTTTAGTTTGGGCATTACAGGATTATTCTGCAGTTCTTCAACTTATACTGCACAGTCTATGTAAACAGTCACTCAATTACTTACTACATTTTCCAGTTGTAGAAGGAAAATGCCACTACCTGGCCTCAGATCTGGATGGCCTACACTGCTACACAGGACCACAGTGTTGTTCAGGCCCAGGCTACTGCCAAGGGCCATGTCTGGATCTATGACCCAGCAGCAGCCAGGGTCTGGGTTGAAGTCTATGGCTCCAGTTGCCACTATATGGATGTCTAGGTTCTGAACAGCCACCTGAGATCATGTTGATATCTGACAGCCTTGCTGTCAACAGTGCCTGTGATGCCAGGCCCAAGCCTCTGCCAAGGGCCATGTCTGGGTCTGTGTTTCTACTGAAGTTGGGGTCTGTGATAATGCCCATGGCCTGTGGTACTACAGTGGGTCATAGGACCCATGTGTGTTGAAATCCAAGGGCTAGGCTGAGCTGGTCCATCCCTCACTCTTCCTGACTGTCATTGGACACTGCAGCAAGAGAGCTGGCCCAACCCCTCATGAGAGAGCTGTGCACCCCAACTCCGGAGAGATGGTCCTGCCCCCTCACCACAGTTGTGGAAAAGCTGGAAGCAATGGTATGGGCTGAGAGAGATGGCTCTGACCCTTGCTTGAGGAAGGTGTTCCCAGTGGCCCTGACTGGCCAGCCCTGCTACCACTCAGACCCACATCCTGGGCTTTGGGTTGGCCCACCCTAATCTCTATCCCATCTTTGACTTGCAGGAGATCATGAAGGGACTGGTTTTGTGGAAGGATAACAGTAGGATCTCTATGACTCAGGGCAACAGTGGTGGGGAGGGGTGTGGGGGGTGTCTGAGAGGAGTTCAGTGTAGGTACAGTGATGATGGTGTGCAAGAGGCCTTGAACCAAACCAATGATTCACAGCAACGAACACTTTGCAGGTGGGGCTGATCGGACAAAAGAGTATATTGTGAGATACACAGCAGCTCCCAAAGCCATTAGTTGGAAAGATGGAAGAGTGAGGTGCTTTTTTTTTATTCATTTGCTTTGTTTTTAATTAATTTTTGGAGGGTTCTTTGGGGGCATGCTGAAGGGATGAGGCATGAATATGGAGGGACTAGGAGGCAAGCAGGATTGGAATGCATGATGTGAAATTCCCAAAGAATCAATAAAGAATTATGTTAAAAAATCAACAAAACCAAAAGAATATAAATTGTTATATTGTAAACTTAAAGAGACAATATTCCTCATTATACAACAAATACCAATTCTTACCAGACAAAGAGGAGGCTGGGAAGGCTGTGTGCAAGGTGCCAAAGTAAAAAAGCTGTTCACTCCATTAGGGGATAGTTTTGTTTTGTTTTTTAAGATTTATTTATTTATGCATATGGGTGCTCTGTCTGAATGTACACCTGCATGCCAGAAGAGGGCATCAGATCCCATTATAGATGGTTGTGAGCCACCATGTGGTTGTCAGGACCTCTGGAAGAGAATCCAGTGCACTTAACCACTGAGCTATTTCTCCACCCCAAGGAATAAGGTTTTTATTGTGGGTAATAGAAAGAAAATACCCAGAGGCATTTGGAAGTCCAGAGAAGAGAAAAAACAGACTGGACCCTACCGGGGTTAGAGAAGATAGTAGTGACGATCAGAGACTAGAGAGAGAACACAGTGGAGGAATCAAGGAGAACTGGTAGCCGAGAGAAGAATTCCTTGATAGAAAACCATTTCACAAGTTTCTGAGGAATGATGGTTTTTATCTACCCAGCAGAAATTCTATAGTTCAGCTTGAGCTCATTTGTAGATGTATGGGTGCCTAAGACCTTGCAAAGGGAGACTGGGGAACTGGAAACTTTGCTGACAGAAGAGGAGGTGGGCACTGCAGACAGGCTGGATCTGAGCCCTGGCCACTTCCTCAGTACTTGACCTGATATGGAATGTATCTGAATGCACCATCAATTGCTTTTGAAGACAGGGATAAGGGTCTCTTGGTGGGCACATCCAGGGAAAATGTAAATGTGCATGTTGGGGGCTAATGAGATGGTTCAGCAAGTGAAATTGCTTGCCATGGATGATGGTCTGAGTTCAATTCCAGAGACCCACATGGTGGATGATGAGACCTAACTGCTAAAGTTACCTTCTGATCCCCACAATGAGGCATACATGAGCACAGACTCTCTCTCTCTTTCTCTTTCTCTCTCTCTCTCTTATACACACACAAACACACCTGGGCAAATACGCAAATGTAATTTAAAATGGATAAACAAAAAAAGCAGTGTACTTGCTCTTATGTTCACTCCTGGAGCCATATGTGAGGCAAAATTGTAGCAGGTGCACAATGTGAGGACCTTTGGAGCTTGCACCCTTTAAGTTCAGGAATAGAAAGGGCCCATGGCCTCCCCTCCTTTTCCTGTTCACTTCCCTCACCTTGCTGGCCTTTACATTTCTTTCTTTGGTATTCAGCCCGTTCCTCCCAAGTCTTCCCCATGAGTATTCTGTCCTTGTTATGTCTGTTTACAAATCACTCTTTCCTCCCCCACAGGGCCTTTGTCCTGAGTGTATAGGGAGAAGTCAGCCTGTGATCCTGGAATCATCAGTGAGCAGAGGGGAAGTCAATTCCCAATACTTAGGATTCACCAGAAGCCTTCCGTGCTGCTGTACACACTGGCACTGGATTGATTGTGGGTAAAATGGAGAAACATTAAGGATGGGTAGGTTAGGACTGTGGGCATCCCTGAGCAAGTATTTAGTCAAAGTCACAGGCAGGAAGTACACAGTTCAGCTCAGCTGGTTGTTTAGGGAGGAATTAATTGAGGCACCGAAGGAATTAGGGCTAATAGAAGCAAATAGTTAATGCTCTGCCCTCACACGTCGTCTTCCTTTGGCTTGATTCCCCTCACGCAGAACCTAGGTTCATTCCGAGTCTCCAAATGTCAATGCCAAAACCATGCTCCCACCATGCCCATACACAGCAGTCAACACCTCACCTCAGGGTGAAACTAATTCACTACTCTTCCTTCTTTTTCTCTTCGCCTTGGTTTTGGTACTCAGACCGATGGACTTGCACTGGGAGGCAGGCAGTGTGGCCATCTACATCACTGAGGCATTCAGGTGTGTTTCCCTAACAATTACTCTGAACAGTGTCTCTGGCAGGCATTCAAATGCTCTAGCACTACTTTCTGGGGCAGATGATCTTCTTGCTCCTTTCTTTTAGGGTGACCAGAGAGTCTGCTGCCTCCTGAACTACCAGCAGGTTTCTACCTATAGGTTTCAGTAATCCTGTGCCTATTAGCGATGGTCTGAAAGGAAACACCTCTTGGGACCCCAGATTCTGCACCCTGAAAACCACATATGAGGAAAAAAAAGCCCAAAACAAAACAAAAACTATGTTTTGGACAATTACTGGTTGTGAATTGATAAACAGCTGTTAGTGCCTTCTTTTTTTTTTTTTTTTTTTTTTTTTTTTTTTTTTTTGTATTCCCTCAAAACAGAATTCTTTTATTTTGTCCAAAACAGCACAGCATAAACATCCCCAGCAATACATAAACAATAGAATATCTTCAATATTTTTCTTTTCTTTGGCAGCACAACAGTATATGCAAGTACTGTTGCGGGGACAAGAGGACACTTATCTGGGCAATGTCCTAGTTAGCCAGGTATCAGCAATCAAAGGCCAGGTAATACATGCATTATATTTGCCTGTCAAATATTTAGAGGCTAGATCTGGGGGTATAGCTCAGTAGTAGTCATGTTTGATTTCTAGGACTGTATAAACAGTAGCTGATAGTGCTAGCTACACTCCTACTACTTGGGTGGCAGCGGTAGGATGATCAGAAATTCAAGATTATTCTTAGCTTATATGTCAAATTCAAGGTCAGCTTAGGTGATATGAACTCCTGCTTAAAATAATTTAGAGGCTCAATACTCCTAATGGGATGCACTTTCTCCTAGAAACAACTTTGCTGAGATATAATTTTTGCACTGTGCAATTCACCCATTCAAAGTCTAGTAGTCAATGCTTTTTTATGTTTATAGTTTTGTGACTATTACCATAAACAATTTTAGAATATTTTCTTACAAAATGAAACTCTAAAACTGCACTCCTTCACCCTTGTCTGCCCTGTAAACGGAGCTGGAGCTGAAGGTCAGTTCCATAGAGTTCAGTTGGGAAAGTGTTCACAGAGAAAAAGAGGTACAGGGCAGCAGGAGGGACGCAGAGAGGGAGGGAGGTTGTGTTGGCTTGTTTTTCATTTTGTTTGTTTAGGGAAGGAACACTTAGAGGAGCAGCAAAGCTTGTGTTCAGGCATGTGATGCTGCGTACCCCTGGAATTTCTACCCACCATACAACATACATTTCAGAACTACCCGCCTAGGGCAGAGAGGGGATGTTTATCCTTTGTCTCCCTCCCCTAAGTCTTAGATGATGTTAGATTAAATCCTTGCAAGGCAGGTATGGGACGCCAGGCATATCCAACAGATCCCCAAGGGTGTTCACCCTGTGCTTTCTAAAACAATCAAGATCAAGCACAAAAGCCAAGAACTCTGCCCAGGTGGAAGGAGATGCTGCTGCTCCTGGGGTAAACATGGTAAAGAAAGCCTCATGGAACTTGTTACCAAATAGTGAATGGGTAGGAAGGAATAGCCAAGATTTTCAGTTACAGATAAGAGATGTCCAACATGAAGAACCATTGTGACAGCACCTCTACTAGGCACTGGGGGATGTTCTAAGCATTGACATTTACTCAACAATCATAAGCATCCTGTACTGCAAAAATTGATAACGTTTATCTGGTAAAGAGCTAAATTAAGAGTCAAGGTCCAACTCTGAGTGAGGTAACCCAGACTCAGAAAGACAAACACAAGTATGTATTCACTCACAAGCGGGTGTTAGATGTAAAACAAGGATAACTAGACTACAATCCATAGCTCTAGAGAAGCTAGAGCCCTCTTCCAGAAACAGATGGAAGCAGGTGCAGAAATCCACAACTAACCAATGGGCCAAGTTCCTGTAGTACTATTGAAGTGAGGGAAGAGTGATAATATGAACAAAGGAGTCAAGAGCACAGAATCAGCTGACCCGAGCTAGTGAGAGATCACTGACTCAGATCTGACAAATGGGGAATCTGCATAAGACCCAACTAGACCCCTTTAATATAGGTGACAATGGTGCAGCAGCTGGGACAACATATGAAGCCACTGGCAGGGGGTCCAAGATCTAACTCCAATGCATACTGACTTAATGGAGTCCATTCTATATGGAGAGATACCTTGCCCAGCCTAGACACAGGGTGTTGGGGGCAGAGCAGTGCCTTATTCCTGTCTCAAGGAGATGATGGGACAGACTTCCTGGACTTCCTAGGGGAGCCCTTACCCTCTGTGAAGAGCAAATGGTAGGTGTTGGGGTGGGGGGAGTGGGAGGATAGAAAGGAGGGGAAACTGGGATAGGAATATAAAAATAAATTAATGAGAAAGGCCAAATAAACAAAAAAAAAAACAAGAAAAAAAAAGAGTCAAGGTCCCTCACAGAAGCAGAACTCTAACTATGATGCTATATAGCTTGGGTAGAACTGGGCTGATTGAAGCAAGCAGCTGAAGGTGTGCGTGTGCAAGTGCGTGAGTGTGAGGTGACTGCATCAGACCCCTTGGAACTGGAGTTACAGGTGGTTCTAAACTATCATGAGGGGTCTAGGAACTGGACCCAGGTCCTCTGTAAGAGCAGCAGAGCAGCAAGTTCTTTAACCTCTAAACTATTTCTCAGCTCCTTGATTATATATAAAATATTACTATTTTGGATATAACACATTAAGTAAAATATGTTGACATTTTCACATTTAATGGGGTGCTAATTTGCAAATGAGGCTCACTTCACAGGCATATTGGACATACTGCCCTTCGCTGCCCTCTGCAACATCACTCTGATTTGACCAGTCACGGTACTCTATCAATAATAGGATCTGCTCTTCCTACTTTGCCCCAGCTTGCCTGTCTCAGGATTTACAGGTGCTTTCTTATGCTTAAAATATTAATTGCAAATAAAACTTTGCAATGAATATTCTTCCCTCTGTCCAACTTCTTCTTTCCTGGCTTGAGCTCTTCAGAGGACCCTCTACCTGTATAATGCAGAAAGTTTCTTTGTCACTTCTACCGACCGCCCTTACCCTTGATTTTTAGAGTTCTTAAATTGGTACATGACCCTTTGTTATTATTTTATTTGCAATAGAATGGAAACGGACAGAGGAATAAAATAACCCTTTTATCCTGTAGCTGACTCTTTAGACAATACTTTATTTACCTATTTACTTTGAGATAGGGTTTCCTGCTGCTCTGGATGGCCTTGGATTTGGATGAGCTTGAACTTTGGATCCAGCCTCCTGAGTGCTGGCTACCAGGCCTGGTTTTATGTGGCACTGGGGATCAAACCCAGAGCCTCATTCAAACCAGGTAAGTACTCTCTTAACCAAGGAACACCCCAAGCTCTCAAGTTAGGGTGTTTTTGTTGTTTCTTAGTTTGTTTTTAAGGCAGGGTAATGCCATTCACCCTGGTCTGCTCTCAAATTCAATAAGATTGAAGGACAGCTTTCCAGTGAGGGTCTTTACAAGGATCTTCTCTGTAGAGAAAGGAGGGATATTGACATATCTAGCCTCCCTGTGAATAGACTTGCCCATCTCCACAGACGCTAAAGCCTATTTTTCTCTGTGTCCTCTATTTTTAATAACACTAGAGGGCAGCAAAGTCCTTTCCATGGGACACTTTATACAGAGAAGAGAAACAAGCTGGATCAGGTATAGTAAAAACAATTTTTTTCCAGAGGGAAGTTAAGGTGCCCAGTTGTTTCTAGAATGAGACTTTTTTGATTTTGCTTATTTGAGACAGGATTTCATTTTGGAGCCTGTCCTGGCACTCACTCTGTAGACCAGGCTGACCTCAAACTCAGAGACAAAGGCCTGTGCCACCACTGCCCAGCTGACTTGTGGCAGAGACAAGTTTCCTTCTCCAATTGTTCAGAGGATTCAAACTGCTGAAGAAGCAGATCTTGTGAGTTTGAAAGTGAAACATAACAACTGTATCTGCAAGCATTGTAGCCTTAAGATAATTTAATCTTCCTGATCTTTATCAAGGAGTTATTTTATCTGAATTTTAATTTCCTTCTTTTGGTTTTATTTGCAGTTTAAGGAATGTCCAAAGGCTTCAGGATTCCAGTAGTCTGATGCTAATAAATGTACACAGAGTCTGTCTGTTCAGTCACCCTAGGCTTTCTGGAATGAACACTGGCATCTTGTGGTACATTATCCCTGTGATGGTTATTCTAAACTAAGACTGGACAGTCTTTCTGGAACTTCACAAATGACCCCAATATAAGTTTCTGCATTAACTTATTATCACATCAGCACAGAGAACTTTCAATTCACACACATACACACACACACACACACACACACACACACACACGAGACAACTGATTAATAAGCAACTGTGTGAGAGATAAAATACTTGAAAGTTTTAAAGAATGCCAGCTAGTTTGGAAAATATGATTCCTACAAACTTAAGAAACTGGTCCAGTTTCCCAAAAACTGTTTTTAAAATCTAGTACATAGTGTGGATACTTGTAAAGAATTACAGAGTATCTTGGTTAATGAATGATTTTAGAATAAGCTCTGAACTAGAAACTGCAGCAAATCAGCAGTATAAAGTTGATTGACTTATTACAGTTGTGTGTGTGTGTGTGTACATGTACTACATACACACACACACACACACACACACACACACACACACACACACACAGCTTGAGGATTTAATGGCAAGGTTGGGGCAGGGAAATCTTAGCTGCTAGTTCTGCTTTCCTTTGGTGAGAAGCCTGCCTGTGGGTGGGATGAGAATGACCACAGAGTATGGAGAGTATGGAGAGGGGACAACTCTGGCACCACAATATCGTTAGGCAGTATGTGGTCTCTTCGAGCTGGTGGGGAGGAATGTCAAGTGCACTGAATCTGGTGTGGCCATGGGCAGGTCCTCCCACATGGGTACCCTTGATCACTTCCTTTGAGTTTTGAGGAGCTTGCCCATAGACACTAGGGAGTGTGATTTGGTCAATTTCCCTCTGAGACTCAAGGTTGCTTCCCATTGTTCTTAACTCCTGTCTTGAGGTGTCTAGGGCCAGACTGATAGAATGTTCTTCTTCCCTTTGCAGGGACTGGAGTGAAGGGAGGAGGTGATTTGGGTCTTGTGGAAAGATGGGTGGCCCAGATACCATCAATGGTGGCCCTGAAAGCATCACAGTGAGATCTTGGTAGCTGAGGAATGTAGCTGGGCTCAATGATGGTGGTAACAGCAGCAGCGGCAGTGAAGGTGGCAGCGGCAGTAGCGGCATAGGATATTCCAGGGGCTGGAATGTGTGGCTAAGGCCTATGGTCCCAAAGTCCTTCCAATGCAGGTCAATAGTCCTAATATAGGTCTAGGTGATAAGAAGGACAGGTACAGAAAGGGTGGCCAAAAGGGGCAGAGTGCAGTTGTTATAAGTTCCTGAGGCTCAGAGCTTGTCAGGGTTCATCCATTTATAGGCGCCCTCATACTGAAGCCTACTCTCTTCATCAGCTCATCTGGCTCCGGGTGGGGGGGGAGCAGCTGCCATAAATGTAGGGGATAGGTGGGGCTTCTCTCGATCAACCTTGTGCAGCAGTGGTATGAAGATGTGCTAGGCTTTCATGAGTTCATCACTGTGGACAAAGTGCATCTGACTCCCGCAGAAGACGTCCAGGAGAGCTCCACCCAGCTATCTAATCACATCTCTCTGTTCCATGAGGACTAGATCTACGGCATTGACCACTACCTGGGCAAGGAGATAGTCTAGAGCCTCATTGTGCTGGGATTTGCCAACAGGATCTTTGGCCCTGTCTGAAACAGAGAAAACATTGCCTGTGTGACCCTCACATTTAAAAGAACCCTTTGGTATGATGGTCATGGGGGCTACTTTGATGAATTTGGGATCATCCTGCAGGTGTTGTGTCTGGTGGCCACAGAAAAGCCTGCCTCCACAGATGCAGATGATGTCTGTGATGAGAAGGTCAAAGAGTTGAAATGTATTTCAGAGGTGAAAAGCAGCAACGTGGTCCTTAGCCAGTATGTGTGGATCCCCAATGGAGAAGGAGAAGCTACCAACAGGTACTTAGGTGACCCCACCACTGCCACCTATGTGGAGAATGAGAGGTGGGATGGGGTACCATTCATCCTGCACTATGGCAAAGCCCTAGATGAACGCAAGGCTGAGGTGAGACTGCAGCTCCGAGATGTGGCAGATGACATCTTCCACCAGCAGGTGCAAGTGTAACGAGCTGGTGATCCGTGTGCAGCCCAATGAGGCCGTATACACCAAGATGATGACCAAGAAGCCTGGCATGTTCTTCAGCCCTGAGGAGTCAGAGCTGGACTTGGCCTATGACAACAGATATAAGAATGTGAATCTCCCTGATTCCCAGGAATGCCACTTTGTATCTTGAGACAGGGTATGTCACTGAACTTGGAGTTCCATGATTGGCTATAATGACTGTCCAATGAGCCCCCTGACCTGCCCATTTCTGTCTTCCCAGTGGTGCGATCACAGGATCTTACAGACGCTGACCTTTTATATCAGTCCTGGTTATCTGAACTTGGGTTCTCATGTTTCTGAACCGAGCTGTCTTATTATGCTTTTAATTCACCCGTGGAAATAACCACATTTATCTGTATCGGCATTTTTTGGCTCACAGAATGGTTGAGGAGAGAGGCATTTGATCTTGATATTTTGGTCTAGGAAATGAGCAGCTAGAAATTCAAAACTTCCTCCATTTGCTGTGTACTCTGGGGTTCTACCAAGATGCCATTCTACTGTGGCTTGGTGACAGGGCTTTCAATCACAGCAACATCTCTCCTCAAATTGTGTCCTGCTGTTTTGATACCTGCCACTTACACAGATATCTGCTATCAGGCTCTGGTTTCTTTTATCAGGAGGACTGCTATAACCTCTAAAACTTCTGTTTAGGAAAAACAGCCTCTAAACCCTCAGGGCCAGAGGAGAGATACTTGCATTGCTGTAACCACAATCATAGTTATTATGCCAACAGCCAACAGAAGACTTTGTTGCTGTTTATGGCCACATAAATCAGTTCCAGACTGGACCATCTGTGCATTGTTTGATACTTCACTTTGTACTCTAGGTTTTAAAATTTCCACTCAAGTCTCTGCCATGCAACCTTAGGAAATTGGATTCTCATGAGGTAGTCAAAGACAGTGGTGAGTATGTCTTTTAGACACAAAATAGGATTAAAGAGCTTCACCCTTTTGAATTTATTTACCATTACAGACTCTGAATATAAATGTATTCCTAAAGGCAGAGAAGTTTCAGGCAACCATATGAAGGAGAATAAGCAGAGATTCCCATTTTTTATACATAAGGGACACTGAGAGATGAGGGAGGAAAAAAGAACAACAAGAATCCACAAGATGGATGTAGGACAGACATTCTGCTTTGAATTTATGAAGATATTGTCAGGGGTAATTCTATAATAACTCTATGCAACACACACAAAACAGCAGGTTCTCGTTCAAAAATCTAATCCAGGTTTAAGAAGTAGGGAAAAGAGCTTTGCATTCTGAAATTGTCCTTGTAGTAAGAGGGAACTGAATTATGGCAAGGACTTGATATAAAAGGACCAAACAGGACATTTGAAATATATGTTCCATAAAATGCAGTGACACTTTATGCTTTGTAAGGTGATAGATCTCATGGATACAGATGGGGTAAAGGACATGTTATCCCCAAATCATGACACCTTGACATCTGACAAAATAGTAGAAGTGGGAACTGTCCTGGCCTCCTCACACTGCCCTCCCCTGAAGCATCACATACAGGGAGACCCTGGCCTTCTTCTAAAGTAGGTCACCAGGGAGGGGATCCTCCCTTCAAGTGGATGAAAGGCCTGAAGACACAGAGTCACCCAAAAGAATCTGAATGGGCAGTACTTGTCCTGCCCATCTCCAACTTCATTCCCATAATCTTAGGTCCTCTTGGTCAGGCATATTTATCTATGTCCACACTCATCAAACATAAGCATAAAATACATGGGTTTCCTTGTCCCTGTGGGACTTCATTTCTAAAAGTTCCATCATTTTGTCACATCAAACGTGCATTAAAAACATTTTAATGTCCTTCTCATCTGTGGGTGTGCATGTGTTCAAGTGTGTGTGTGTGTTGGCACACCCCTATACCATGATACATGACCTCTTGTTTCTCTACTGTATACATCAGGCTAGCTTGCACATAAGCTTCTGGGGATTCTCTTGCCTCTTGTTTTCTTATTACAGTAGGAGTGCTGGGATTATAGGCATGGGCTACCATGTCTCTAGGGATTTGAACTCAGATCTTTATGCTTACATGACAGACAAGTACTATACACACTGAGCAATCTTCCAAGCCCCAGTGAAGCCAGTTTTTGTTTTTAAAGTAATGTACAAAGGAATGGGTTTCTATCATGGAAAATTAAGGATCGGGGAAAACAGATAGTCTGAATACATGTTTATTCAGGGAGAAATAACTTACAATAGAGACAGATGACCACCAGTAGGTTTCCATTCCAACCATGTCTCCAGATGCTATCTGTCTCCGACCAGGAAGCAAGAGAGCGCTCTGGGGCTGCCGACCCCAGACCTAGTTCTTCCAGGTTACATCCGCACCTGTCCTCACCCCCAATGGGCATGATCAGTGCAACAGGTGCGGGCGGGGTGAATTCACTACAGGTTTCATTATGGCGTTTTATGCCTAATTTGTTCTGATTGATGTTCTCTCCTTTCTTCTTTTCACCTCCCCTTGTCTCCTTCCACCCCAGTAGTCTCCTTTCTGTTTTCCTGTCCCACGTGTCTTATTGTCCTCCCCACTCAAAACCTTTTATCCCTCTTATTGTCAGTTTCTGGTTTCATGACCTATACCCAGACTCACATATATAAACATGTAAAATCAAAACATAGGATACATATGTGAAAAAGAACATACAATACTTGTCTTTCTGAATCCGAGTTACTGCATGTACTTAATCATTAATGATCCATCTATTTGCATAACAATTTCATAGTTACATTTAATGGTTAAAATTTTTCATAGTGTATATGTGCCTCATATTTTTTATCCATTTATCTGTAGATAAACATCTAGGCTTATTCCTGGCTATTATGACTAGAGCAGAAATAAACTCAGAGGTGCAGGTATCTCTGTTCAAGGATATAAAGTGCTTCAGGTATTTGTACATGAGTGGTGGAGTTGACACCTGGTACCTTTAGCTTTCCTATAGTAGCTGAACTAACTCGTCCCCCCCCAAATGTATAAGGTTCCACTTTCTGTACATCCCCCAGCATTTGATTTGTATTTCTGATGGCCATCTTGATGAGGTGAGATAAAGCCTTTAAGAAGTTTTACCCTACATTTCTCTGATGACTAAGTAAGTTGAGCACCTTTTAAAGTGCTTGCTTATTTTGAGACATCTCTGTTTAGTTCCATAGTCTATTTTTCAAAAATTGTGTAGCTTGTTTTCCTGGTGTTTATTTTTTGAGCTACTTACATATCCAAAAATACCAATTCTCTGTCAGATGAATGGCTGGCAAAGATTTTCTCCCATTCTGTGCGCTGCCTCTTTGCTTGATTAATGGTGGACTTTGCTGTACAGAAGCTTTTAATTTAGTGAGATCTTATTTGTCACTTGTTGGTTTTATTTCCTGTGTTACTAAAATCTATTCAGAAAGTCCTTGTTTATACCAAATATTGAAGGGTTCTTCTTTTTCTTCTAGCAGTTTTCAAGTATAAGGATTTATGCTGAAGTTCTTGATCTATTTGGAGTTTTGTTCAAGGCAAGCGATAAGGGTCTAGTTTATTCTACATGTTAGTAATAATTTTCCAGCAGAACAACTGTCTTTTATTCTTCCAATGTGCATTTTGGCATCCTTTTAAAAAATCAGATGCTGTAAGTTGCATGGCTTTATATCCTGTTCCTAAATTTTATTTCTACTGATCTGTGTATCTGTTTTTGTGCCAGTACCATGCTGTCTTTGTCACAATGGCACTGTTCTTTCTGTTTAGGATTGCTTTGGCTATTTTTTTGTTTCCACATGAGTTCTAGGATTTTTTTTCTATCTCTGTAATGAATATCACTGTGATTTGATGGGGGAGTGCACTGAATCTGTAGGGTGCTTTTGGTTAATATACCCATTTCACACTATCAATTACGTTAATGCAGAACACAGAAGGTCTTCTCATCCTCTAGTGTGTACTTCAATTTTTTTATTTGGTATTTAAAAGGTTTTATTATGGAGATCTTTTACCTCTTTGATGAGATTTAATCCTCAGTACTTTATTTTTTGAAGCTATTATGAATGAGATATTTTCCCTAATTTCATACTCTGCCAGTTTGTGAAAGGTATAAAGGAAAGCTATTGCTTTTGGTATGTGGGTTTTGTTGTTGACTACCTTGCTGAAAGTATTTACAAATTTTAAGAGTTCTCTGGTAGAAACTTCAGGGTCCTTAAAGATAGGATCATGTCATGTGCAAGTAACAACAATGTGACTCTTCCTTTCTTATTGTGCCTGTTTTATTTCTTGTCTCGTTGTTATAGCAAATTCTTTGTGTACTGTACTGAGAAATAAAAAGGATGGGCACTCTTATCTCATTCCAAATTGTAGATGAAATGTTCTCAGTTTTTCTCATTGAGTATAATGTTGGATATATATATATATGTCATATTTAGTTTGTTAAGACTTGTTTCTCCTATTTCTAGTTTCCTTAAGGCTTTTATCAAGAAGGGATATTTAACTTATCAAAGACCTTTTCTGCATCAATTGAGACTATCATGTGATTTCAATCCTTAAATCTATTTAAGATGGATTACACTTATTGATTTGTGTTTCATGGCTCAACCTCATATTCTTGGAATAACTATAACTTGGTCATGGTATATGATTTTCTTTATTTATTTATTTTTTTATTTTATTTAATTTTATATAAGAAAGTCCAATTAAATGAAAACAAACATTTATAGACAATATTTGGGAATTTGGGTGTCGTTCTTTCCAAGCTACTTCCTGCTGATAAGGGACGCTGTCTTGGGGGGATTCGAAGAAGATTCAGATATCCTGGTTGTAGTCTGTAGGGCTGTTTTGTCCAGCTGTTTTGAACGTAGGATTAGCTTGTACTCTGTTTCAGGTGGTCTGGTGTGATCAAACCTCATTAGTCTGGAAGGAATCCACATCTTTTCATTTTCTGTGGAAATAAAAATAGAAATCCTTTTCCCCAGTAACTTGTCCTTCAACTTAAATTTTGGAGTCAAAGCATTTTTTAAATTTAATTTATTGTTTTACATGTCGATCCCAGTTCCCTCTCCCTCCCTCCCTCCCTCCCTCCTCCCCAACCCTCTCTCCCTCCTTCCCTCCCTTTTACCTCTCTGCCCTCTCACATGCACTCTAAACACCCTCCCCTCCCATCCCCCCACCCCAATTCCATGTGTAGGGGAATGTCATCCAGTTGGGGTCATGTAGATCTGACAGGTCATGTGAAGTAGGGACTAGGGCTTCTCTCCTGTCTCTAGATTAAGGCAGTTATCCCTCCATGGGGGATATGTTCACAAAGTCCTTTTGTGCACCAGGGATACATCCTGGCTCCACTGTCTGAGGTCCCTTAGACTGCTCAGTCCTTCTGGCTGAGACCCATATTCAGGGAGGCCTGAGTCAGTCCCATGCTGGCTTCCCAGCTATCAGTTTGGGGGCCCGTTAGCTCCTCCTTGTTCAGGTAAGCTGTCTCTATGTGCTTCTGCCGTGTGGTCTTGTCCTCTCCATATGCTTCTGGGTTCTAGTTCGACTCAGTGTTTATGTATGGGTGTTTGATCCTGTTTCCAACAGGCATTAGTTGAGGGCTCCATGGATAAGTTAGTTGTTGATCTCACTCTCTGGGAAGGGCATTTATGATAGCCTTTCCACGGAAGCTGAGATTGTTAGTTGGGAGCAGCCTTGTAATTCTCTCGACCTTTCTTTGTGTTCAATTTTATCTTCAAACCAATATTGGCTCCCTCTTTTATGTTCTCTCTCTCTGTCTCTGTCTCTCTCTCTCTCTTTCCTATCTTCTATTCCTAACCAGGCTCAATCTTCCTGGTCGCACAGGTTTTCCTTTCCTCCCCCTCATTTTCTCCTACTTCTCTCTCTCCATTAGCTGTCTTCCCCCACTTCACCTGAGCTCTGGGGGACTTGTCCCTTCCCAGTTCTGTGAGGGACTATATATGAATCTCTTAGAATACACCTTGTATCCTAGTTCATCTGGTGATGTGAATTATAGGCTGGTGATCATTTGATCTAGGTCTAAAATCCATATATGAGTGAGTACATACTGTGTTCCTCTTTTTGTGACTGGGTTACCTCATTCAGGATGGTTTTTTCAAGTGCCATCCACTTGCCTGTGAATTTCAAGATACCATTATTTTTTTCTGTAGAGTAGTATTCCATTGCGTAGATGTGCCACATCTTCATTAACCATTCTTCAATTGAGGGGCATCTAGGTTGCTTCCAGATTCTTGCTATTACAAATAGTGCTGCTTTGAACATAGTTGAACAGATGTCTTTGTTGCATGGATGTGAATCCTTTGGGTATATGCCTAAGAGGGGGATTGTCGGGTCCTGTGGTAAACTAATTCCCATTTTCCTGAGGAACTGCCATACTGATCTTCAAAATGGCTGTATGAGTCTGCACTCCCACCAGCAGTGGAGGAGTGTTTCCTTTCTCCACATCCTCTCCAACATAAGTCATCATTGGTGTTTCTAATGTTAGCCATTCTGGCAGGGGTAAGATGGTATCTCAAAGTTGTTTTGATTTGCATTTCCCTGATGGCTAAGGATGTGGAGCATTTTCTTAAGTGTCTTTCAGCCTTTTTGATTTCCTCCATTGAGAATTCTTTCTTCACTTCTGTACCCCATTTTTAATAGGGTTATTTGGTGTTTTGTTGACTAGTTTCTTGAGTTCTTTGTGTATTTTGGAGATCAGCCCTTTGTTGGATATAGGGTTGGTGAAAATCTTTTCCTAGTCTGTGGTCTTGTCGACTGTGTCCTTTGCCTTACAGAAGCTTCTAAGTTTGAAAAGGTCCCATTTATTAATTGTTTCTTTCAGTGTCTGTGCCCCTGGAGTTATGTTCAAGAAGCGGTCTCTTATACCAATTTGTTAAAGGGTATCTCCTACTTTCTCTTCTAAGAGGTTCAATGTGTCTGGATTGATGTTAAGGTCTTTGATCCATTTGGACTTGAGTTTCGTGCATGGCGACAGACATGGGATGGTATATGATTTTCTCAATATGTTTTTAATGTCTATTTTATATCCTGTTGTTGTAGTTTTGTTTTGAGACAGAGTTTCTCTATATAGTCCTAGTTGTTCTGGAACTGACTCTGTAGAACAGGCTGTCCTCAAACTCACAGAGGTCCTCCTTCATCTGCTTCCTAGATGATGGGATTAATGGCTCAATGAATTCTTGCATTCAGATTTTAAGAACTATTTTAGGAATTTTTATGTTTGTGTTCATCAGGGAAATTGGTCTATAGTTTGCACTCTGTGTTGTGGCCTTATAAAGTTTTGGTTTCATAGTAGTGCTGTCTTCATAGCATAGTTTTAGTAGTGTTCCTGTTCTTTCTGTTGTGTGGAACAGTGTCAGAATTACTAGTGCTAGCTCTTCTTTAGTCACTTTGTAGAATTTAGCAACAAACCCACATGATCCTGAGCTTTGTGGAGAGTCTTTTAATTGCTACTACAGTCTCACTTCTTGTTGTAGGTCTGTTTAAATTATCAGTGTGTTTTGGTGGTAGGGGTCTCAGCTATGATGCTAGAGACAGGTACAGAAAAAAATCTACTCTTTCTTCCTTGATATACAAAGACAATCATGATGGAGACAAATAGACTTCAGAATAGAAGAGCCTAATGTTTGCTTGGGGGAAAAGAAAAAAATAACACTTTCATTTAATAAGTGGTTATAATATAACACATTATATGCAATAGTCAGATGTTGGCAAAGAATTAAGGGGACAAGAATAAAGAAGTGACAACTTCTGAAATAGTCTTTTACACTTAACTATTTACTACCATTTGAAGTGAAAATGAATCAGCACAACAATATGCAAATACAAAGGTGAGTAACTTGGTGAAAGTGCTGGTGGTGTGGGTGCTAGTGGCACATATCTGTGACCCCAGCACTAAAGAAGCTGGGGTTAGAGGACCCTTAGTTTGAAGTCAACATGAGCTATCTGTAGACACCATGAATTGAAAGTTAGTGAGACTTCATTCTAAATGAGCAGCAACAAAACAAAGGCTAGACAACCTGTGCTGTAACTTGGGTCTTACTGTTTTTTAAAGATGTCATCATCATTTCTTTTTTTCCTGGATATTTTGGATTGCACTTACGTAAGTTTCTCCCCCCAAATAGAGTTTTCATCATACTTATTTCCTATAGCACCCAACATTAGGCTGGCATATAACCAAGTTGCTTTACTTAAAGTGAATTTGAATATGTTCTTATGGACAGATGAAATGGAAAAGGTTGTCATCTGGTAACATCGGGAGCAAAACTGGATGAAATAACACTGAATCAGAAAATAAATCCTTCTTACACAGTCACTTTACAGCACTGCCCATTGAATGCATTATTTAGCCTTAAAAAGCTAATCTTGTAACTTCAATCCCTTGGTTCATTTTCAGAAAACATATCCTAGATAACCAAAGAGCATAAAATTCTGCTGGATGGTGGGTGTTTATTCAAGTTATTTTCATCTTTATGTAACAGAGACTAGATGATAGTGTGGGTATGTTTAGAATAGTCTGGTGTATGATCCAGATGAAGCCTTTATGCTCTGCAGGATATTTTAACTCTGACTTGTCTCTTCCCACAGAATGACTGTATTACTTTTTATAGGGATAGTTGATTTTTTTTCAGTTTTGTTTAATTATGGAAAAAAACATCTTATTTAAGGCATCATCAAGCAGTTAGGGAATTTATTTTTGGTGGTGGCATCAGCTCTTCCTCCAAATGACACATCATAGATAACTACCAAATAGGTTAAATTAATATTGGGCTTCCCAGGTTGGCAGGTAAGATACTTGTCACCAGCCTGACATCTGACATCTGAGTTTTATCCCTTGTATCCACATGGTGAAAAGAGAATCAACTTTTGCAAGTTGTCCTCTGACCTCCACACAGACATGGAACACAGACATGAACACACATGCACATAAGCATGCTCTCACACACACACACACACACACACACACACACGTACATGCACACATGTATACACACACATAAATAAATATGATAAAAATTTAATATAGGATTTTCCATATGGTTGCATCTCTGTTTTCTCCAAACAGCATTCCCAAGGCCAGAAGCTCTTTGTAAGACATCCTATCTGCTCCAAAAACACATTATTTAAAGACTTGGGTAGGAAAAGAGATCTCTGCTTTAAAAAAGACAAAATGCAATCTATTTGCAGAGATAAATGATGTATACAAAGGTTTGACCAATGTTAAGAGCCTATTTAGCAGCTCACGAACCCCAGACTGATAGCTGGGAAACCAGCATAGGACCGACCCAGACCCCCTGAACATGGGTCTTAGTTAGAAGGCCTGGGCAGTCTAAGGGAACTCTGACAGTGGAACCAGGATGTGTCCCTGGTACACAAAAGGACTTTGGGAGCCCGTTTCCCATGGAGAGATACTCCTTTAGCCTAGAGACACCAGGAAGGGTCTAGGCTCCACCCCAAATGACTTGACAGATTTTGATGATCCCTCCTAGAAGGTTTCACCCGCCCTGGGGAATGTTAGAAGGATGGGATAGAGGGGTAGGTGTGGGGACATGGGAGGAAGGGAGGGAGAGGTAACTGGGATTGATATGTAAAATAAGAAAAAATATTTTAAAAAAGAGCCTATTTAGCAAGTACCAATGGCAGTCTGCACTCCAGGAGGAAGGTGGGAGGCTTGGTCTATTTTGCCAGTGCTGTATCCTCTTCTAGAACAATGGTCTGAAGAATAATTTCTGTTGTTTGGGATGGGGAGATGGCTCAATCAGTAAAGTGCTTGCTTTGCAAGAATGAGGACCTAAGTCCAATCCTTAGAACCCATATAAAAAAATCTCCAGATGTAACCCCAATGCTGGGGAGGCTGAGACAGGTGGATCACTGTGGCTTGATGGCTATCTAGCCTGGTCCACATGCCAAGTTCCAGGCCAATAAAACTCCCGTTGAAAAGGGGGTATGTATGCACATGTGCATGCACACATTTTTTCTGGGTGATTATGCAGCACAGGTAATAGGCATGGATGGGGCACATCTCAAAGGCACAGGGAGGAGGTGAGATTTGTGATGAGTGCTCAAGTTTGTACAGTTTGGCCAGGCTTAATTGTAGTGCCTTTCTTGTTCATACTCTACTATATGTCAGATATTGTAAGAGGGAGTACTTTAAAAAAACACATCACCAATCTAAGAAGACCCTGAAAATCTAACATGTGATTAAAAAAAGACAGCTTTGCCTGCCAAGTATTTCTCATAATTTACAACTTGGTGAAAAGCAAAAACAGAGAGAAAGAATGAAGAAATAGTTTCTATCCCACTTGGGCTGGTATTGCTCCTCCCTAGAGCTATGAGTCATCTAACAAAATTCCCAGTACCAAGCATGAGAAATCCCCTTTTGGGTTGTTGATCAGAGTTATCTAGGAGACTCCCTGAACAATATGGGCTATTGCTGTTACCCTTGGTTGCTTCCTAGAGGTTGAAGATAACTCCCTATTGCTAAAGATGCCATGCAGTTCAGACATAAGAGCTTGAGAACCTGCACTAGCTCTGACCTGAAAGTTCCCTCCCTAAGGACTAGCTTTTATAGTACCGGAAGGTAATATATACATCCTTCAGGGAAGGAAGCAATCAACAGTATTGCCCTTCTGTAATACCTGTGAACCACAATGACAACCAGCATGGCACAATAACGCTGAGTGCATGTGTATCCTGGCAATAACCAACAGCTGTATAATTGGACATAATGTTCTCTCAATGGAAGGGAAATCAAGCCTGGTACTGGAAACCCATCCAGTACAAAGGGATAATGAGGTCATGGATCTTAGAGGGGAACTTATTACCACAACTTTATTAAACCATCACTATTTCTAAGTGCATTCTAAATAACTTATCCTCATACCACCCAGATAAGTGTAGTGCCCACCAATCATCAAAGAAACCTCTCTCTGCAACAGACAGAGACCACTGCAGAAAACCACAACCAGTCTAAATTCAGAGGACAAGTGATCATGGGGCATGGGGTGCCCAGCCCCAAATAATATGTCTACAACACAATTCCTTCACTCAAAGCTCAAGGAACATCACAAAGGGGGGAATGGAAAGATTTAAGGGCCAGAGAACCTGACAGTCATTAAGACTGTATCTCCTAGAAATGGCAGTGAAACCGCTCTCATGATACCTCAGCAATATTGCTGCCCAAACAAGACTTGAAGTAGTATAACACCAATGTTACCATGGAAATGGGGAACTCTCATGGGGCTTCAGTAGTAGTAGACAAAGGACTACAGGCAACTAAGGAACTCCAAGAAAAGAAAAATTAACCTGTCCCACGATGAGCCTCAAATTGGTTATCCAAAACCAGGGTTCAGTTCTGAAATTATATCCACACAAGTGACACTAAATGGACGAGCAGAGTATATTTACATATTTTGACATTTATATATGTATGTAACAACAACAATGAGAGGAAGAAAGGAGGCCATGTTCTGAAAGGGAACAAGGGGAAGGTACATAGAGGGGATTAGAAGGAAGAAACTGTTAAATTATAATTTTAAGATTATTTTTTAAAAACACACAAAAATAAATTGGTGACTAGTCTGAAATTGATATATTGGCAAGAATAATGTGTGTGTGTTGGGGGTATACCAAGTCCCTTTGCTTGGCTGCCATCTGTTTTTAGTCCTTTCTAAATAGCATTCAAAGAAAGACAGAAACACTGGCCTCTTTGTCCGGCACTGCTGTAGGACACCTCCCCACCCCATCCTTTGTGTCCCAGCTGCAGGCTATGCACACATTAAGCACAGAAGTCTGACCTTGACTGTTTGTCTAACATATAAGCTCACTGGTTCCTTCCCTGCCAAGCCTATTCCCAGCCCACATCCTAACACCAGCACCATCTCTGTTCCTACAGAATCAATTTATCTGTGTCTTCATCACAAGCCTAAAACTGACACCAGTGACTTTGAGCTTTGGTGACTCAGGAGAAACTGAGAGACCAGAAATTCAAACTCATGAAACATCTTCCCAGCCCTGTATGTGTGTTTCCTTATTTGTAGCACTACATATGTATATTGCTTATACTGCCTCTGTTTGTCTTTCTTTGTTGAAGCCTGTAAGGTACACTATTAAGACTCTAAGCTGGGGGTGGGGACTGTCTCTTGTAATATTATTAATAGCATGCTAGCCTAGAAAAATATCCTCCTCAGTGGTGACCTCACCAACTGATATATATCCCAACAAGACAAACATCACCCCAACCCACACCATTCTTCACTCTTCTCTTTCCTCTCCTGACCATCCTCACATGCCAGTGCAGTTATGGACTTGCTTAAGTTGCCTTTCTTGCTGTCTCTTCTGCTACCACCCGATCCCCAGGTAGCATCAGCTCTTTAAAGTGAGTGTCTCCAGTGGTCTAATGTCCCATGCTCACTTTTATCTTCCTTAGTTTCAGCTGTAGTAGCCTTCTCATTAGTCCTGGGTACCCTTGCCATCCTCTCATGACACCTCCCTGACTCATCCCTTGCTTCTTAACCCTCTTTTCAGATATCACACTGAATAGGATCCTTCCAGAAGATCCCACATTCTAGGATTTTCCCCCATGACACTCTTCTCCATTTAAATCATATGTTTTACTCATTCTGTTCAATTTCCTTCCTTGGAATGTCAGCTCCCTGATTTAAGTATTTTTGGATGTTAAGTTTGCTCTTGTGCTCTCCAATACCAGAGCTATGTGTGGCATAGTGGCACGTCAAGTATTTGTTGGATGAATTCAGATAGGCTTTATCACCTCTGAAATATATTTTGAGATTTGCTTTTACTCATGTATATGTATGTGGGTGTCCATGGAAGCTAAAAGGGGGCATCAGATCCCTTGGAGCTGGAGTTATAGCTAGTTTTGAGCTACTCGACCTGGGTGCTAGGAATTAAAATCAGGTTCTCTGGAAGAGCAACAAGTATTCTTAAGCATGGAGTCATCTCTCTAGCCCCTGAACATATTTTTTACAGGCAAAATATTATTGCTACAAAATTCATCACTGTCCTAACTTGACACAGCCCAGAGTCACCTGGCAAGTCTCAATGGAAGGGTTGCTCAGATCACATTGACCCAGCCCTATCTGTGGAGGAATTGTCTTGATTATTGATTGGGCCACTATGAATTGTGTCACTCCTGGGAAGGTGGTCCTGGGTTATATATGAAATCTGGCTAAGCATGAGCCAGAGGGAGCAAGCCAGTAAACAATCTCCTCTGTGGCTTCTTTGAATTCCTGCCTTGAGTTCCTGCCCTGACTTCCCTCCATGATGGACTGTGACCTGGAAATATAAACTAAAATAAACCAATTCCTGCTTAAGTTTCTTATGGTCGTGCTGTTTATCACTGCAAACAGACAAGAAACTAGAACAACACAGTTTGTTGCATATAGTTTAGAGACCTAGACATACTCATGCTACTTCTGTCTATGAGCAACACAGAAGCATCATTTGACCTTGCAAGACTCCAATGCTATCCACATTAATGACAACTCATCCTGCTAAAGCTTCCAGACATGGCTAACTTCCTTTATGATTCTGACTACTTAGGCATATCATGTAAGTAGACTCCTAACAGTATTTGCTTTTTTGTGACTTAGCTACTACTTAGCATTTATTCTCAAAGTTCATCAGTGTTGACTTATGTATCAAAATTTCTCTCCCTTGAAGGATCTACAGTATTCTCCTGCATGCATTTTGTTCATTTTTTATTGGACAGAAGTGGACTGGTGAAGCATAGGGTCAATCTGTTTCTTATCTTCTGATGAACCCCACCATGCTTTCCCTAGTCCTTGTGGGCCATATGATATTCTTGCCAACAATGCACAAAAATATTATTTACCCCACATTTTTGCCAACATCTGTTATCTTCTGCTTTTTGATACCAGCTAATCTGATAGGTGTGAAGTGGCATCTCATTATGGGGCTGATTAGTGCTTTGTGCCCATGTATGTGGAGGTCAGAGGATAAACCCAGGGGCCATCTATCTTATTTTTTGAGACACTGTACTAGTTTGTCACTGTGATGTAAGCTAGGGTCATCTGGGAAATGAAACTTCACTTGATAAAATGCTTCTATGAGATTGGCCTGTAGGCAAATCTACGGCGCATTCATTTTCTTGACTAATGATTGATGTGGAAAGGCTCAGCCCACTGTGAGTGGTTCTACCCCTTGGCAGTTGGTTCTGCATTGTATGAAAAAGCAGGTTAAGCATGCCATGAGGAACAAACCAGTAAGCAACATTTCATTCTGGCCTCTGCCTTAGTTCCTGCCCTCTACTTCCTGCATTGAATTCCTGTTCTAAGTTCTCTCAGTGATAGATTGTAACTTGAAAGCTGTAAAATAAAATAAACCCTTTCTTCCCCAAGGTGTTTTTGGTGATGGTATTTTATCCCAACAATAGAAAGCAAACTCAGACACTGTTTTTAAGATCTGGGGCTCCCTGCCTAGGCAAAGCTGGCTGGCCAGTGAACACCAAGAGTTGACTGGCTCCTGTCTCCCCAGAGCTGGAATTATGAGCATTTGCTACAACATGTGGTAGTTTTTTTGAGACATGGTTTCTGTGTAGCTCTGGAGCCTGTCCTGGAACTCCCTCTGTATACCAGGTTAGCCTGGAACTCACAGACATCCACCTGCCTCTGCCTCCCGAGCGTTGCCACCACTGCTTGTCTAACGTGTACCTTTTATACTTGAGTTCTGGAGGAAAAACTCAGATCTGCACACTTACAACTGAATACCTCCCCAGTCCTCTGAGGACTTTTCACATGGATCTCCACTCCTGCTGACAGCTAGATCTCCTCAAGACTATCTGGGCAGTGCCTCATGAATGTTTACACCCCTCCTGTTCCACTCTACAAACCTTAGGACTTTGCATCTATTTTTCAGCCCTTTCTCAGCTGGCTTTTGCTGGTAACTGAAGGAAAAGGCTGCCATGACCTTCTTTAGAACACATTAGAGGTTTGCAGACTCAAGTCTATTTTGGCCTTCTCTCACTAACATCAATCTTTATGTGTCTACAGACAATTATTTCAGAGATGTTAGGAGGGTAAACAATTAAATGTTCAAATTAGGATGCACACTGTGAAGACTTTTCTAGGCTGTCTGAGTAGATGACTCACTCAGTGAACTCCTAATAGCCAGGCACTACCAACCAGATGTTTGACCTCAAAACAAGTTCCTTTCTATTTTGTCTTTCAATTTTTAGCATCTGATTTTTGAAGATATTTAGAGTCACCAACTTGCGTTATATGCACCTTTCACACATCAAGCATATTAATTAACCAACTCCTCTTTTGGAATATGCTCATTTACAACCCCAAGAAATCTGGCATGAATGAAGACTTAATAAAGGGATCTTATACCCCTATACTAATTGTTTTCCATGTGGCTTTGATGACTTCCTCTAAGAAACTTCAAAGTGTTTCCATTAAGAAATAGTGGTTTGTGCATACAGAATTCCAGAAGGCTCTGAAAGTGAGGACTCTTCAAAGCCAATGCTTGTTGTTTCCTCACTATGGGCTTAAGGATGTACAGTAGCTCTGACCCAAGAATGAATATGCTATATGGAAGTGTGTGCGTGGTGTATGTCTTGAGGTTAGGTAATAGTCAGTGTTACTTTCACTTGGATGTCTTCTATCAGCTCCAGACTTGAGTTCTACATCATGGAGTGTCACTTTTCTTTTCATTTATTTATTTATTTGTTTGTTTGTTTTTCTTATTTTACATATCAATCCCAGTTCCTTCTCTGTTCTTTCCTCCTTCTCTTCCACCCTACCATGCCCCCGACCACCCTCCCATCCCATTTCCCACCACCACACTTCACATGAAGGTGATGCCTTCCTGGAGGGGTCATCTAAATCTGTCAAGTCATTTGGAGTAGGGACTAGGCCCTCCCTCCATGGGGAATGTACTCCCAAAGTCCTTTTGTACACCAGAGATACATCCTGGTTCCACTGTCAGAGGTCTTTTAGACTGCCTAGGCCTTCTAACTGAGACCCATGTTCAGGGGGGTTGAGCTGGTCCAATGCTAGATTCCCAGCTATCAGTCTGGGGGCCCATTAGGCCCATTAGCTCCTCCTTGTTCAGGTGGGCTGTCTCTGTTTTCTGTGGCCTGGTCTTGTTTCTCTTTCTCTCTCTCTCTCTCTCTGCATTTGGATTCCAGTTTGGCTCAGTGTTTAGCTGTAGGTGTCTGCTTCTGTTTCTATCAGTTACTAGATGAGGGCTCTATGATGGTGGATAAGTTAGTCATCCATCTCATTATCAGGGAAGGGCATTTATGGTAGCCTTTCCACTGTTATAGAGTGTTACTTTTCAGTCTGTTGAGAGTCCATGTCCTTTTTAATTATTTAAAATGGTGTGTGTGTGTGTGTGTGTGTGTGTGTGTGTGTGTGTGTGTGTTTGCACATATAAGCCACGGTGAATAGGCGGAGGTCAGAAGACAGTTCTAAAAGTCCATTCTCTCCTTCCACTGTAGATTCTGGGAATGAAACTGAGATCACTAGGCTTTTGCAACAAATGTCTAACAGCTGAGTCCTCTCCTCAGCCCCCATGTCCCTCTCTTAGCTTTTAAACCCCTCAATTCCCCTTATTCTCTTCCTTGTCTGCCTCATTCAATTCAAAATTCTGTTTCCATCTGCCCTCATGAGATCAAATTTCCACACCAGTGACCATAGTGTTTTCTAATCTCCAGACAGAATTCTTAGTCACTTTTCTGTTGCTGTGATAAAATAACGTGACAAAAAAAAAAAAAAAAAAAAAAAAAACAATTGAAGAAAGAAGGGTTTATTTTAGCTAGCAGTTCCAGAGTGTTAGGGATCATCATGGTAGGGAAGGCATGGCAATGGGCAAGGCAATCATGGTGGAAGCATGGTGGTACAAATAGAAACTGATGCTGACATTGTCATCCTCATACAGGAAGCAGAGGCAGGCAGGCAGAAAGGGAAGAAGGGAGGGAGGGAGAGAGGGAAGGAGAAAGGGAGAGAAAACAGAAAATGGGATGAGGTTTTAAGTCCTTCAAGCCTGTCCCCAGTGATGTACTTCTCCCAAAGATTCCATAACATTCCCAAACAGTGCCACCAACTGGGGACCAAGGGTTCAAATACATAAGGCTGTGGGGGCTCTTTCTCTTCCAAAACAAGACAGCAGATCATCAGAACTGGCACATCAATCTGAGCCCATGCCTCTCCTCTTTTCACCATTACCAGCTTACAGACTTCAAGTAGCTTTTCCATGTTACCTTCTATTGTGGACAGGAAGTAGAACATTATTTTGTTGCTCTTTTGTAGTCCCGACTGTCCTGGAACTTTATGGACCAGGCTGGTCTAGAACTCAGAGATCCTCCTGTCTCTCAGACTTCAGGGTGTTAGAATTAAAAGCTTGTGCTACCACTGCCAGGGAAGTAGAAAGTAAAGAGAAGACGAAATGATTCAAAGCACTTAACGATTGTTCGGGGCTGGAGGATTCAAAGAAGGCCCCCAGGGAGCAGCAGTGTTGATCTGGGTTTTAAGGGATGCAGAGAAGTTGCAGCAATGTGTAGATGAAAGAAGAGGGTTTCTCAGATAGAGGGTGAGAGAGGTCTGAGACCCATATTTTGAGAAGGGGAAATTGATAAACAGTGGTTAGATATAACTGCAGAGAGGAAAAGAAGATTAAGACAGAAATCATGGCAATGCCTGAGCTTATGGAAAGTGGTATGACTCGAAGTGAGAGGTTCTAAGAAGCCAGTACAGGCTTCCTAATGGTGTGTCCCATTCTGCCTAGGCTGCTACAGTAGAATGCCACAGACTGGGTAGTTGTCAAACACAGAATGTCTTGTCTCAGTTTTGAAACCTACCAGGTGTAGTATCAATATACATGTAGATTTGAGTGAGGTCCAGCTTCTTTGTTCATATGTATCACTTTCTCACTGTGCCTCTCTTGGTACAGAAGACGAGAGAGTTCTCTGGGGGCACTTACAAGGGCACTAATGCCATTCAGGAGGGCTATGCTCCCTCTCCGTCTTGACCCAACCACCTCCTAAATATCATCACAATGGGGACTAAATTTGAATACATAGGTTTTGGAAAACAGAAACATTGAATCTATAGCAGAGGGGAGAACATCCTTTGATTGATAACCTATTGTCTTACATGTCTGGGAACCCATACTTAGATAATGGAGTACATGCATTCTCTTTTTCTATCCCACCCCCACTGTTATTTGCTAAGAACACCAGTTTTAAAGGGACAATAGATTACTATGCAAAGTGTTCAGATTATTAGAATTTCTTAAGCCTCTAGGCACCATCAACCATCAACTTCTTACTTATCTCAGCTCCCTTCTCTTACCCAACTCATCAGTTCAAATAGCTTAGATATAAAAGAAAAGCCTCGAGAAGGGCATGTATGTAAAGCACAGTGATATGTAAGCAAACTGCAATGCAATGCATAGTGTATTTTAAGGGAATCATTCCATAGGAAACACACTGGAAAAGAACAACTAGCTAATGGATTTGCACCTTCTTGGAGCTGCTACAAAAATATCTGAAAGGAACAATTTAGAGGGCGAATTATTTATTCTGCTCAAGGCTTAAGATGGTCCAGTCCTGTGTTTGGATACAACATCATGGCCACAGGACCTTGTGGCAGAATTCTGGCTCATAGCAAGCAGAGAGAAGGCCATGTTAGCTATGGCTCATTTCCCCCTTTTTCTCTACCTGGAACCCAGCCCATTCCATAGCGTTGCCTATATTCATCCTGTTTCTCCTCTGATGCTCCTCTTAGTTAATCCTCTCTGGAAAAGCCTTTAACCACAACTAAAGGTATACCTATGTCTCCTAGGTGATTCCAAATCCAATTAAATATGGCAATCAGAATTAGCTATCACAACATTTGGGCCTCATAAGCCATTCATCCTGAGAAGTGTCCTACATGCAAGACACTAGAAATACCTGTGTGAGATATACAGTAAGTCAAGGTCCCTGTTCTAAAGATGTATTTAGTCTCATTGTATCAGTTACTTTTCTTGTGACAAAATAGCTGGCAAAAGCAAGTTATGGAAGTGTTCATTTTGACTTACAGTTTGGGAGCCAAGTCTATTGTAGTGATAGTGTGGCAAGAGCATGAGGCAGCTTGTCACATTGACTCTAAAGTCAAGTCAAGAGGTAAAGAGTGGCTCCGCAGCTGTTATTCCAGAGGACCTGGACTTGATTCTCAGCACCTATCTGGTGGCTCACTACCATCTCTAACTCCAGTTCCAGGGGACCCAATGACTTCGTCCAAGTCAGACATGACCTGTGTCAGGTTCTTTATCAAGATAGCAGGTTCTATCTACAGATCTTGGCCAAAAGCTTTACGGCAGAGAGAGACTGCTGTCAAATATCTGTCAATGGTGTAAACTTGCTGATAATGTATTAAAACTGTAGTTAATGAGAGTAACCTTGAGCTGTCATGGAAAACTAACTTCAAGGATTATATCATGGTCATGACATATAACCATGGCTGAGATAACAGCAGATTCTTTTTTTTTTTTTTCCAGCAGATTCTTTTGATATGGTATTTAAAAGAAAATGCCTCTTTGGTGACCTGCTGTCTGGTAGAACTGTACCTGCATCTGTCTGTCCATTTCTTGAAAGGATGAAGAATATTTCTATTAGTGAGTTAGTTAGTGTTCTTATCACTGGGAGAAAAATACCCGACAGACATAAATTGTATTTTGGTTCATGGTTTTCAAGGCATTCAGACTTGGTTCCACGTTTCTGCGGCTCTACAGGACTGTGTGGCAGACTCTAATCACCTCATGGTAGACAGGAAGCAGGGAGTAGGTAAGAAACCAGGGAAAAGGTATAATCTTTAGTCATATCTCCAGTGGTTTACTTCCTCTGGCTGAGCCTCAGCCCCTAAAGTTTCCAGAATGTCCCAGAACAGCCCCATCATCTGGGGACCAAGCCAGCTGTCATATGAGCCTTTTGCAGGGATATTTCATTTTCAAGCTGTACCTTTCGACATGTCATTTTGAGATTGGCAGTGACTTTCTAGTGGAAAGGGTTCTGAACTACATCTGAGAACACAATGAAAGAATACATGGTGTGACAATAGTTACTGTGGTGTAGAAAGGGCTACCTCAGTTTGTCTTCCCACATGATTGCCCTCAGTGACACCTCACTTTAATCTTCTTACCTTCTAAGGCAGATGATTTCTTTTCCCAGTAGGCTCAATATGACATATTAATTTAACATCTTTGTTCCTATGTCTTTGATAGAATGCACATTAACATGCCTACTGTGCCTATAAAACAAAATATGATATGATTTTCAAGATAAATAATAGATTGCTTTGTTTCTTAGATCTTCAAAAATCTTTTCATCTCTTGCACACACAAAAAATCCTAGAGAGATGGACAAGGACCCCAGGGATCTTATCAAGGTGGCTGAACAAAGGTCTCACCCCTGTGAGACTCAGTGTGATGGAAATGAAGCCAATTCCAGATAAACAGTATTAGTGAATGTGAGGCTTGGAGCTTTCCCCCTCCCCATACTGACATTTATCATCTGCCACAATCACGGCAAGCCACAATACCAACGTGTTTGATTGGAGACAGTCCGTAAATAACATTTGATGAAAAGAAAATTAGGTGATAAAGAGACTCTTGAGAAATTAGAAAATATTCTTCTAGGCTTTCAGCCTCCTCCTCATTTACTGAGAGACTGAATAACATAACAGACCTGAGAACAGCAGCAGCCTGCTTCCAAATACTGAAAACACTGAATCAAACAACTGAATAGTACAGCTTGAGGAATTGTTCATAGTCGACTCAAAATAACCTTTGATTAAGAAAGAAAAAGAAAAAGCTAATCTTCAAGTTAACAGAAAGGCTTAAAGGATCCGTGACAAGCTCCATGAATTATGCAGGCTAGGGGTAATGTGTCTTGCCTTTAATATATAAAGGCTCAAATGTCTGATCTCAAACCTGATGCAAAGAAATTGATTTCTATCAGTTGGACAGTATTGGGTGAGGAAAAACAGACGAGCCTGCCCCCTCCAGTGCCCTGACTTTGTTTTCTGTAACAAAATGGAGAGAACTGAGATCCTCAATCATTCTTCACTATTGTGATAGCTAAAAAGAGACCTTGGGCAACAGACTTCTGCTGGGACAAATTAACTTTTCTGGAAATGTCACTCCTAAATCACTTTTACATGTAACCTCAAGTATGCAGACATAATACAACAGTAAGTTTCTACCTCTTGTTCCTCAAGAACATACCAGGCCTGGTGGGAAACATTCTAATTAGCTCTAGGTAGTAAATGTGTTATTAAATAGCAGATATCAGATATCATATTTTCCATCTCTTCCAGAAAGACCTCCCTGACTGCCAAGTTGTATTTCCCTTTCTAAGTATTCAATGCAGATATTTTTTTAAAATTGGATCTTTTATTGATTCTTTGGGAACTTCACACCATGCACCCCAAACCCACTCATTTTCCAGTCCCTCCACATCTGCCCTCACCCTTGCAGCATCCCACCTCCAAAAGAAAACAGAAAACACAAAAACGTTAATTAAAAACAAAACACCACAACAAAACCCCTCTTCATTCCTCCATCTTTCTCGGCTCTCCATAGCCTCTTTTTGTTTTAGTGCAAGTGGGAGCTGTGGTGTGTTATGCAGTATACCCTTTTACATGAAAACACTCATTGTGGCATTCACTGTATCTAATATGTCCTTCTATTTTCTGTTTCTGAATAGGAAAGAGAGCATCAACTTTTCAACTAACCCCAGCTGTAATTAAGCAAGGTGGTGCTATCCCCTGAATCATTTCTTTACCTCTGTGCAGCTTTGCTTGCACGCATAGCAACAACAGCATTTTGCTATCATGTGTGATGGTTAATCTTGATTGTCAACTTGATGGGGTTTTCAATCACCTTGGAAACAAACCCCATAGGCACATCTGTGAGGCAGTTTCAAGACTGGGTTAATTGATATGGGACCACCCATCCTGAATGTGGACTTCACCATTCCAGGGGCACTACACATAATAAAAAGGAGAAAGCAAGAGTTTTGGGGAGCGGGCTGAGATATGGTAACAGACAGAGCTTGTCTATGCACTGATTTGAGACCAGTTCAATAAATTAAAAAGAACATACTACTTCTCACTCTCAAACCATCAAGGACAAATCAAGCTGAGTACCAGCATTCATCTTGTCTTATCTTCTTTTCAAAACATTTTATTTTATATACATGGGTATTTTGTCTGCCTCTATGTCTGTGTACCACATGCATTTCTGGTGCCTTTGCATGCCTGAAGGCATCAGACCTCCTGGAACTGGAGTTGCCGGTGGTTGTGACCCACCACGTGGGTGCTTTCTATCTCTCCAACTCTACCACATTATTTGAGTCATTCCCTAACCCATAGCTGCCTGGGGTAGAGTGGCTGGCCAGTGACCTGCAGAGATTCTCTCCCAAATACTGAAATTACTGGCGTGAGCCACTGTGTGATGGTAATAAATGTGAATCCAAACTCAGGTTGCCACACTTGTAGAGAAGTTTCAAGTTAAGCCCACCAGAGACTGCCATGTGGATACTCTTAGAGCTTAATATAAAGTCTAAGGGTAGCTGGTAACTGCATGGAGAGCTTGCCCAAATCATGCAGCCTCCAGTCTTACAATTCTTAGCCTTTTATGTAGTAAAAACCATACCCTGGTTGGTGAATTTCACTTAACAAGAAACAGAACTACAGAAACAAAAAAGCAGGGTTAGTACATGTAGGGATTTTTCAGTTGAGGACCCTTCCAGCCACATCCTGGGACTGTTGACTTAGCCATTGCTCCCATTTTGGCAGCCGAGCTCGGTCTTTGGCAGGTGTTGCTGCCCATGTGCTATGCTTCAAGGTCTGAATGGTGTTTCTATCATGGCATCAGTTGTACTAAGGTCTGGGGGGGGGCTGTTACATAGCAAGTACTTTAAAAACTGGGTCATCTGTTCTTTCCTCCTACCCCATCATGTGTGTTCCTGCAGCTGTACCCTTGAGTGGGAGATTTGGTGACAGTCCACATTAGCCTATGATAAACACTAGCTTCTCTAGTGTTAAATTGTACCCTCAGGAGCTTTGTAGCTCTTTGAGGGTTGAAATAAAGACTATGACAGTATACCTATTATCCTTCTGACCATTCAATATTTATAAGCTGCTTTTCAATATTTATGAGAAACCAATTGAGAAAAGGCCACAGCTCATTCCAAAGCAGTGCTAAACAGTATTTCTGCCATTCAAATTGATGAGATCAAATGTAATTTTACAGTCTCACTCAAAGAACTCTAATAGATAGAAACACATACATTGTTACCAGTGCTATGGGTTTTGTCTACTGGTATAAGTTAATGGGTAAGTATGTCACTGTCTGGGTTGCTTACTTGGCCACACTACCAGCCCTCAGAAATTTCTTGTGGAGTGCACAAGAGGTATTAGGGACTGTACTAGTATAGTTCAGACTTAAGTTCAACAAAAACCACATGTGTAGGCTCTGGACAGTGGAAGCAAAGAAGCCTGTAGCTTCACAAAGTGTGGTGGCCAGATATGTGTATTAGCACGTTTCCCAGAAAGAAGCTTCTACCCAGCAGCTACAGGAACTCTATAGGAATTCCTCAGACATTCTTTAGAACTGCAGAAGGCTCTAGATCAGTGGTTCTCAATCTGAGGGTCATGACCCTTTTTGGGATTGCATATCAAATACTTACATTACAATTTACAGCAGTATTGAAATTACACTTATGAAGTAGCAAGGAAAATAATTTTATGTTTGGGGGTTCACCACCACTCGAAGAAGTGGATTAGAGGGTTGCGGCATTAGGAAGGTTGAGAACCACTGTGACAAACAGAGAATCGCTTGTCTTAAAGCTGTGGGCTGATATCTGTGCAACACTGTCCTCCTTGACTCCCCCAGAATTCCTAACATTTGTTTATACACCTGCTGCCCATCTTGAATTTCTTATACCTGAAACAGAATGATGTCTATTCTCTGTCTACACTTTGTCTATATCATAAATGAATAAATGAACCATGTCTATTTTAGTACTATTTTAGATATTCACCACAGTGCTAACACAACTGAAATCCAGATATTTGATGCTGCCCAAAAATGTATATTTACCACTCTGCTTTGCAATGGTTGAGGTGGTATGAGTAGTTCTAGTCACCGGGTCTGCCGTAAGCAGAACTGATTGATGGAGGAGTTAGGACCAAAGCACTCAAGACATTTTCATGCCACCTCCACACTATTATCCACCATGGTGTTCAGATGCTGCAGCTACTTACAAGACAGTAGAGCTTCCATCAGCCTGATTCTGTGTACCCTGTGATGCATGGAAACCACTTTGTCCCTCTACACTGAACATGTAACATGAGTAAGAAAAATATTTTATTGTGTGAAAGCCATTGAAAGGCTGGTTAAAATTTCTTCCCAGCTGACCCGAAGCCAACCTAATGGTTTCAGAGGCACAAGACCTACTTAACCCCCTGCTAAAAAACCCAAAAACATATGTATTATGAATGTGCATGTATTTACATGAGCTCATATATGTGTGGATGCACGTATGAGTGCATATTCATGTGTGTGCACATGTGTAGAGGACCAAAGTTACCTCCATCATTTTCTACCATATATAATGAGATAAGGTCTCTCACTGAACCCAGAGCAGGCACTTTTAGCTAGTCAAATTATACATTTTGCTATGGAGATCCCCTATCTCCACCTCTCTCACACTGGGATTCCAGAGCCAGATGCCCTGTCTTCCTGGATTTTTACATGGGTTTTAGAGATCCAAACTCCAGCCCTCACATCCATAAAATATTACTTTATGCCTGATCTATTGCCAAAATCCATGATACCTAGTTTCTAAGATAAAATAAGAATCTATGAACTTGTTTTGTAAACAAAATATGCTGACATTATTTAAAGAATATCATTAACCTTGCATCCAATCCACACAAATAGAAGTTTTAAAGGAGAAAGAGTATCAGAATGTGTATATAACACATATAAACACATATGTACATATACTTATAGATGTAAAATGCTCATTCACATTTTAGGGGTTGTGAAATGTCTTATAGTACACAAAACGCTGCTAAGAAAGGACAACAAAAAGAACTGAAGTCACACACTTTACTAACTCACTTAATAATACAGAGACATATTGGTGAAATGGTGACTAAGAGAATGGGATAAGGAAGCAGTCAACCTACTAGAATGCCAACAAAGAGTACTACAGGTCCAGTGCTCAAGTCCTAAATACTTCAAGAGTCCCCATCACTGCTTGGGCTCTGAAAGAGGAAACAGTTTAGTAAATCACAAACAGAGGAGACCCCAGGAGAGTATTAGTGAACATTTGATCAAGGTCTGCTTTTGTTTGACCTCTCCTTCATCTTCCTTATGTCCTTCCTCCTGGTTTTGAGACAGGGTTTCATGCAGTCCAGGCTGGACTCAGAAAGAGTGATCTTGAACTTTTGGTCTTCCTGTCTCTATCTTCTGAATATTGTAGTCATAGGCATATACCACCATGGCCAGTTTTATGTGGCGTTTGGATCTTACTAAGGCATTTGTGCACTCTAGGAAGGCACTCTACTGAGCTCCAACCTCTGATCTTCCTGCCTTAGCCTATCAAGTATTTGTTTTAAGCCATACTAAAAAGCCATACTATTTGGACAATTGTTTTACATATTTGACCAGTTACAGATTTTACAACATAACCTCTACACTTGAGGCATAGGGAACATCATGGAAGAGGAGGCAGGAAGTCTGAAAGAGTCAGAGACTGGAGACGTGGCTCAATGGTTAAGAAAACTTGTTGCTCTTGCAGAAGACCTTGATTTGGTAGCCAACAAATATATGATGGCTCATACCCATTTGTAACTTCAGTTCCAGGGGATCTAATGCCTTATTCAGGTCTACATGAATGTGGAGTCAAAATACTTATACACATAAAATACTTAAATCTAAAAGCAATTAAAAAACAGTTTGGAAGAGCCAGTGGACCAACACATCTACTATCAGAAAGTGCCATTTATAAATAACAGGAAGCAGTATCCATGAAATCTCAATAATATGATTACCTTAACAGTGACAGCATCAACTAACATCCCAAAATGGATTGGGAAAATCTCCCCTAAGTGAAGAACTGATGGAGGTTGTTCTTCTGTACATATGCTTCTTTTATTGGTTGATGAATAAAACACTTATTGGCTGATTGGTCAGGCAGGAAGTATAGGCAGGGCTAGGAGATGAGGAGAATTCTTGGAAACATAGGCAGACAGAGTTGTCATGTAGAGCCCAGGAAAAGAGTATCTGAAAGGTGTTCTCTGGTAAGCCAAGACCCACATGGAAATATATAGATTAATAGAAATGGGGTAATAATTAAGACAGAACTAGCCAATAAGAAGCCCAAGCCACCAGCCAACAGTTTTATAATTAATATAAGACTTATGTATTTATTTGGGGCTCTCAAGGTTGCATGAATTTCCACATAGAACCTGACAAAAGCTTTAAAAGGGATTTTAGAAACAAAAGAACAGAGAGTAGCATGGCTTCTTGGTGCCAGCATTTCCTAGGGTGAGCTCTGTTTTGCTAGAAACAAGCACAGGCTCACATGGCTCCTTTAAGGGAGATTTCCTGGGCTCATGTGGCTTTTTAAGGGAGATTTCCTGACTCAGCATAAGTGAAAAAACCACAACTCTTTTATCCATGCTGTTTAGCAGATAAGACACATGGCTAGAAAAAAAAAAAAGAGAGAGATACAGTAAAGACTGATTCAGATGAAGAAAAACCTTTAAAGGGTTTACAATGTGCTTAAAAATACACGTAGGCTTGGGAGAGAAAAGAAAAATGATAAAGTGGTTAAAAAGAAACAGAGTAGCCAGTTGTGGTGGCACACTAAGATAGGATTTGCTGAAGGAGGCAGAGATAGGCAATTTCTATAATTTCAAGGCCCGTCTGGTATACAGAGTGAATTGCAGGACAGGCAAAAGTACATAGATAAACTCTGTCTCAAAAAAAAAAGGAAAAAATAAAAGGAAAAGAAATAGAGTAATAAAAAAGCCACATAAAGATGGAAAATACAGAGTCTGGATATTATTGCCCTGTCTTTAAATTGTTTGAATACTGAGGAAGGAACAACAACTGTTATGACTTTTGATTATAAATGCTGTTAGATTATTCCAATGTATATATTTTTAAAAATGCCTTGACTTCAAGATTTATATCTAAGGACATGTTACTTTGGAAAAGGTATTTTGTTTGTGTTTCCACAGAAAATGAAAAGCTGTGGATTCCTTTCAGACTAACATGGTTTAGTGAAGTAAGCCCCCTGAAGCAATGGCCCAGGTGATCCAACATCCGACACAGCTGGGCTGATGCAGCCTTGCAAACTACTACAGCCAGGATTTGGCTAGGTTTCTGGCTTTTCTCATGATCCCCTTGATATTGACAGTGACCCCAAACAGCAGGAAGCAGTTTGGAATGAACAATGCCCAAATTCCCAAATATCATTTATAAATGTATATTTTCATTTACATGGAATTGGTTGTAAAGGGTCAATGATCACAACCAATCTCTTTTTCAAGGAAAAAAGGGGAATATGATATGGAAATGAATATTTTGCATTGTTATGGATTTTCATTTATTGATACAAATTTAAGGTCAATTTTGTTATATGTATATTTCTCCTCTTGTTTAGGTATTGTTTATACAGCTCTTTAAAAATGTAATATATAATTAAATACAGGTTATATATAATCACCTATAACAGTAAAGACAGTTATATAAATCTAAATATACAGAGATATATTTGAGATGGATAGATAGTCTTCAAACCTTTCAAAGACCTATAGAATATGACATTTAAAATGATTTAGGGTTTTTTCATGGCAAAGAGACAGCTGCTCCTGGCAACACTAATTATGTCAGTAAGGATGGGCATTGAAGAAACTCAATATGGAGTTGCTTTCAATATGGCAGAAACTTCTCTTGCCTGGACTGTTTGACTGCATGCTCTATAAAGTGGACATGCAGGACCCACAGGAAAGTGACTGCTGAACTTGTAAAACAAGATGGATTCCTGCTTCATGGAAGAGTCTGCCAGACACTCTGCAGGACACAGATAAATGACTGACAAACTTCCAATACAGGCAGACAGTTTAAAATTTCCTGCTTCACTGAGAAGTGTGCCAGACACACTATGGCCTATGGGCTGAAGGTGGATGCTCCAACATTACAGAGGACCTTTAGGTTACTAATTTGAAGAGAATATCACAACTATAAATACAAGGGCTACATGACTTCATTTGCCTGAATCAAATCAGTTTCATCATTTAGTATTTTTATTTTATGTGGGGTGTTTTGCAGGTGTATCAATACATGTAATACCTGAGGAGGCCAGAAGAGGGAGGCAGATCTCCTTCTGGAATAGGCTGTGAACTGCCATATGGGTGCTGGGAATTAAATTCAGGACTTCTGCAAGAGCAGTTGTTGTTCTTAATTGCTGAGTCATCCCTTTAGCTCCTCCCTCCCAGTTCAGTTTTTAGCTGCTGTCATAGATGATTAGTCAGATACATCCTCTTTAGTAAAATACATTGTCAGTTCAAAAGACAGCAAGAGGTTCCCAGATAAGATGGAAAATGCCAAATACCACAGGAAACATACTTATAGTAACATTTTTGGTGGTTTATCTGAAACCCAATATCTTAAATAAAATATCTGAAATAAACACATCTCAGGCTTACAACAGTGTGTAACTCCAGTTCCATGGGATACGACACCATCTTTTATTCTCTGCAGGCAGGCACTGCAAGCATGTGGTACATACATGCTGGCAAAATGCTCATATGCACTAAGTACAAATAAATTCTTTAAAACTTTAAAAAATACAGCATCTGAAGTTTCTTGAGATGGGAGAATATTTTTTTGCTTTTTCTATAGAAACAAGGGTCACATTTCTTTAAAAAGACTTTTGTGGCTGGGGTAGTTGTCTTCCTCAGTAAGATTCTTGTAAAAGCATTAGTTCCTGGGTGTGGATTCCCAGCACCCACATCCAAATCTGGATGTGCTGGAGATGGAGCTCAGTTGGTAGAGTGTTTGTCTGGCACACATGAGGTCACAAGTTTGATCCTTAGCACTGTATAAACTGGTGTGATGGTACATGCCTGTAATCCCAGTGCTCAGGGAGTAGAGGCAGAAGGATCTGCAATTCCAGAAGGATCTGCAATTCCAGGTCATCCTTGGATACCCAGGGATTTCAAGGGCTTAGCAGCATGCTGTACATAGCTCTGATCCAAGCCAGGAGAAGTGGAGGGATGAGGGCTCACTGGCTAGCCAGCCCAGCAGAATCAACGTGCACTGGGTTCAGAGACAGACACTGCCTCAAAAATATGGCGGGGGGCAATTGAAAAAGACATTCAACATTGACCTCCACGTGTACACAGATGTGTGTGTGTGTGTGCATGCATGCACGCGTGCGTGCACACACACAAGCACGTGCACATGCACACACATACACATGCGTGCACACACACATCCTTAGACTTAAATCTGAGCTGCTTTCCAACACACAACAGTAGGTACATATGGTAATGGTTTCATAAAGCATGTTAATCAAGGGACCACAGAAATCATTTAATCTCAGAGTTTTCCTCACCACCATCAAATACTGATTATATTTACATAGAAATTGACTCATTACCATGCAGCTGATAAACACTGCTAACAGGAGAGCCTGCAGACAAATATTTTGCCAGAGAGAATCTCCAATTTCAATTGCTCCCAGGAAATCAACATTTTAAAGACTGCCCTAGAAAAGGATGACATTCCTGTGTCATCAAATCTCCTTCCCTTATAGAAGTAAACATTGATAAAGTTAATAGGAATAACACTTTTTTTTTGGAGACAGGGTCTCTCTATGTAGTCTTAGCTGGTCTAGAATCTACTATGTGAACTGCTGTGGGCCTGGACCCAGAGGTCTACTTGCTTCTATCTCCTGAGTGCTGGGATTGACAGCGTGAATCTTCACCATTAGCCCTTAACTATTCTTTTAAATTTTTAAATGTGTACAAATGTCTAATGAGAGATGTTATGATAGGAAAAACTTCAACTAAGACTGTAAGACCACAGGGTGTAAAGCTGTAAGAACATCTTAAGCAAATTAGAATAATGAAATGATCCTGGTTTGTTTTGTTTAAGAATCATCCTGTTGATGAGCAAGCATGTGAAATTACTCTCTAATTGCATATGTGCATAAATACATGCACATATTTAATGTAAATAAAATTTTACTTTCCAACCATAGTGTTAAGCCAAGGTATAAACTGTGGCTTAAACATTTTCACTACTGGGCATTGAACACAGGGCTCCATGCCCGCTTCACACACACAAGTCACATCCCAGATCCCTATTAGAATTTTGTTTTAAGATTTTTTGTTTTGTTTTGTTTTTGAGGCAGGGTTTCTCTAGGTAACAGCCCTAACTATCCTGGAACTCCCTTTGTAGACCAGGCTAACCTTGAACTCACAGAAATCTGTCTGCCTCTGTCTCCTTTTAAACATCTTAAACACTATGCTTTCAGTCTGGATTTTATTATTTTATGAGTGTCACTTTAAAATAAACCTCTTCTTCACTGATGCTTCAGAAAATACTGGGGTATAAATACTTCCAATTGAAGGTAGCTCTTTTTTGACTTACTGTTGAACTTAGCATTGAGTCGGTCACAGATCAGCACTTGATACCTGAAGGGGGCTCCCCCAGCCTGTATTCTACACCAGTACCTGGAGCCTGAAGGGGGCTCCCCACCCTGTACCAGTATCCGTACCACCATGTACCAGTACCTTTACCAGTATCTGTAGTCTGAAGGGGGTTCCCCTCTGTGTTCTATATGCCAGTACCTAGAGCTTGAAGGAGGGTTCCCTGCCCTGGTGCGTGTCTGAAGTACGGCTCTTTGGTAAAGAGGTGTACTCTGGTATGATCTAAATAGGACTGATTCTATAGTCATGTTTTGTTCTAGAGAGCACTTTGGGTTGATGTAAACTAATTTCTATAACACAAAATTAAAATATTATCTGTCTTAGTTATTTTTCTATTGCTGTGACAAAACACCATGACCAAGGAAACTTAGAAAAAGAATAATTCATTTGAGGCTTGTGGTTTCAGAGGGATAGAGTCCATGATGACCAAGCCAAGGCACGGACAGCTAAGAGCTCACATCTTGATCAGTAAGTAGGAGGCAAGAGAGTGAAGCCATTGGGTCTTTTGAAACCTCAAAGTCTGTCACCAGTGACATGCCTCCTCTAGCAAAGTTGCACACCTCCCAATCTTTCCCAAAGAGTGCCAAGCATTAAAATATGCCAGCCTGTGGGGCTGTTCTTATTCAAACCACCACACTACTGTTTCTTCAGCTCTACCCCTCAACCTCACTCACATACTTTTAAAATTAATAGTGATGGAATTGGCAAATTGTGTGCTAATCACAAGTAATTTAACTCATGACTATATAAAGATGAGTTTTACAAGCTCTAACTCCATTTACACCAAAACCACCCTAATAGGAGTCCCAAAACAATGCACTAATGATGAATGAAAAGTTGTCCAGATGTAAGCAGGGAAGAAAGCTTTGCAACTAGTGTATTATTGTTTGACCTGTTACTTACTCTGGGCTTGTCAGCCACCAATTAGCAGACACTGAAATTGAATATGGGCTTTATCGATTGAGAGTGTGAGGTGGTTTTCATCTGATGCAGGAAAATGGAAGCTACTTTTGTTCATTTCAGATCAAGGCAATGCTTTAGCTGACATCACTGACAGTGACTATGTACACTTCTAGACAGAGGTTGTATCTCAGCCAGTTTTATCCTCAAGCGTCACAGTAATGTAGTTGGGGGAAAACTTCTATTTAACCTCACATGTAGCTGAAGCAAGGGATCATTCTCTGGGTCTATTTAATCCTACAGAATAGGGATGCAGGTGGGTTATACTAAACACATACATAACTTGAGAAAGACCAAATAGGAGCCTTTGCAGATTTGGTTGGGCAAGGAGCTATTATGAAGTCTTACAGAGATACAGCATTATATCTGTAGATGTATTTTAATACTGACAAAATTCATATTAGAACTCTCAATTAAAATTGTTTGATTGTATCTAGAAAAAAAACTTGCACATATGGAACATTTTCCCCAAGTGACTAAATATATTATCCTATTTTAAAGCCAAGCAATGATACTTTATTTGTAGTATTTAATTACTTTATATATGAAATCAGAATCTGGTATTATTTTATTTAGATTTAATTCATATAATTAAGGCAACATAATCTTATCTGCTTTTTAACTTGTATAGACTATACAAAATGAATTTAACAAAATAACAAAGCTTAAAATGATATATTTTGACTGATTACTATACATTATAAACTTGTGTTTTTACTTTTATTTAGGAAAAATCTCAAAAAAATGTTTAAGCACAGTATAACTTTACATTTACCACATTTCCTCTTCACATCCTCCTCATCAGGCTCCCTCCAGACTGCTTCTCCCCCCCTCCCCTTTAACTAATTCACTAAGTTCAATTAATGGTATTCATGTTTGCATGGGTGTGGGCCCTCCCAATGAAGCATGAGGGGCCTGGCTACATCCTCAAAGAAGAACAATTCTCCCTTTACCAGCAACTATTAACTGCCAGTAACCCCTGAGTAAGGGACAGGACTTGGAGAGCATCTACCTCATCTGTAGGAATCTAGGATGGCTTGTTCTTGCATAGGTCTTGTGCAGGTAACTGTAGCTATTGTGATTTCTTGGGTATAATAACTGTGTCATGTCCAGAAGGCAGTCCTTCACAACACTCCTCCCCATCCTCCAACTCAAACTCTCTTCAACTCCCCTCTTGCACAATGTTCCCTGAGCCTAGTGGGAGGCAGAGTGGTATTGATATAGATGTCCTACTTAGAGCCAAACACTAAGCCTCAGTCTCTGCATGCTAAACACTTATTGCACTGATTACTACCCACAGTAAAAAGGAGCTTCTCTGGAGAGACCAGGTCAATGGGCATAAACATAAATATTTAGATGGCAATTTGTTTTTTTTTTAATTTGTTTTATATAACAAAGTCCATTTAAATGAAAACAAACATTTATAGACAATATTTGGGAATTTGGGCGTTGTTCTTACCAAACTACTTCCTGCTGGTAAGGGGAGCTGTCATGGGGAATTCAAAGAAGATTCAGAAATCCTGGCTGTAGTCTGTAAGGCTGCTTTGTCCAGCTGTTTTGAATGTAGGATCACCTCGTACTCTGTTTCAGGCAGTCTGGTGTGAACAAACCACATTAGTCTGGAAGGAATCCACATCTTTTCATTTTCTGTGGAAACAAAAATAGAAATCCTTTTCCCCAATAACTTGTCCTTCAACTTAAATTTTGAAGTCAAAGCATTTTTTAAATTTAATTTATTATTTTACATGTCGATCCCAGTTCCCTCTCCCTCCCTCCCTCCCTCCCTCCCCCCTTCTCTCCCTTCTTCCCTCCCTTTTACCTTCTCTGCCCTCTCACATGCACTCTAACCACCCTCCCATCCCCCCCACCCCAATTCCATATGTAGGGGAATGCCATCCAGTTAGGGTCATGTAGCTCTGACAGGTCATGTGAAGTAGGGACTAGGGCTTCTCTCCTGTCTCTAGACTAAGGCAGTTATCCCTCCATGGGGGATGTGTTCTCAAAGTCCTTTTGTGTACCAGGGATAGAACCTGGCTCAACTGTCTGAGGTCCCTTAGACTGCTCAGTCCTTCTGGCTGAGACCCATATTCAGGGGGCCTGAGTCAGTCCCATGCTGGCTTCCCATCTATCATTCTGGGGGCCTGTTAGCTCCTCCTTGTTCAGGTAAGCTGTCTGTATGTGTTTCTGCCGCCTGGTCTTGTCCTCTCCATCTGCATCTGGGTTCTAGTTCGACTCAGTATTTATGTATGGGTGTTTGATCCTGTTTCCAACAGGCATTAGTTGAGGGCTCCATGGATAAGTTAGTTGTTGATCTCACTCTCCGGGAAGGGCATTTATGATAGCCTTTCCACGGAAGCTCAAATTGTTAGTTAGGAGCAGTCTTGTAGTTTTCTGGACCTTTCTTTGTGTTCAGTTTTATCTTCAAACCAATATTGGCTCCCTCTTTTATGTTCTCTCTCTGTCTCTTGTCTCTCTTTCTCTCTTTCCTGTCTTCAATTCCTAACCAGGCTCAATCTTCCTGGTCACACGTGTTTTCCTTTCCTCCCCCTCGTTTTCTCCTACTTCTCTCTCCATTCGCTGCCCTCCCCCACTTCCCCTGAGCTCTGGGGGACTTGCCCTTCCCAGTTCTGTGAGGGACTATATATGAATCTCTTAGAATACACCTTGTATCCTAGTTCGTCTGGTGATGTGAATTATAGGCTGGTGATCCTTTGATCTAGGTCTAAAATCCATATATGAGTGAGTACATACTGTGTTCCTCTTTTTGTGACTGGGTTACCTCATTCAGGATGGTTTCTTCAAGTGCCATCCACTTGCCTGTGAATTTCAAGATACCATTATTTTTTTCTGCAGAGTAGTATTCCATTGTGTAGATGTGCCACATCTTCATTAACCATTCTTCAATTGAGGGGCATCTAGGTTGCTTCCAAGTTCTTGCTATTACAAATAGTGCTGCTATGAAGATAGTTGAACAGATGTCTTTGTTGCATGGATGTGAATCCTTTGGGTATATGCCTAAGAGGGGGATTTCCGGGTCCTGTGGTAAACTAATTCCCATTTTCCTGAGGAACCTCCATACTGATCTCCAATTGGCTGTATGAGTTTGCACTCCCACCAGCAGTGGAGGAGTGTTCCCCTTTCTCCACATCCTCTCCAACATAAGTCATCATTGGTGTTTCTAATTTTAGCCATTCTGGCAGGGGTAAGATGGTATCTCAAAGTTGTTTTGATTTGCATTTCCCTGATAGCTAAGGATGTGGAGCATTTTCTTAAGTGTCTTTCAGCCTTTTTGATTTCCTCTATTGAGAATTCTTTCTTCAGTTCTGTACCCCATTTTTTAATAGGGTTATTTGGTGTTTTGTTGACTAGTTTCTTGAGTTCTTTGTGTATTTTGGAGATTAGCCCTTTGTCGGATATAGGGTTGGTGAAAATCTTTTCCCAGTCTGTGGGCTGCCATTTGGTCTTGTCGACTGTGTCCTTTGCCTTACAGAAGCTTCTAAGTTTGAAGAGGTCCCATTTATTAATTGTTTCTCTCAGTGTCTGTGCCCCTGGAGTTATGTTCAGGAAGCGGTCTCCTATACCAAATTGTTAAAGGGTACCTCCTACTTTCTCTTCTAAGAGGTTCAATGTGGCTGGATTGATGTTGAGGTCTTTGGTCCATTTGGACTTGAGTTTTGTGCATGGCGACAGACATGGGTCTATCTGCAGTCTTCTCCACACCCTCATCCAATTGTGCCAGCACCATTTGTTGAAGATGCTGTCCTTGCCCCATTGTATAATTTTAGCTGTTTTGTCCAAAATCAGGTGTTCATAGGTGTGTGGCTTAATATCAGGATTTTCAATTCGATTCCATTGGTATACCTCTCTATTTTTATGCCAGTACCAGGCTGTTTTCAGAACTATAGCTCTGTAGTAGAGCTTAAAGTCAGGAATGGTGATGCCTCCTGAAGTTCTTTTATTGTATAGGGTTGTTTTGGCTATCCTGGTTCTTTTGTTTTTCCACATAAAGTTGATTATTATCCTTTCAAGGTCGGTGAAGAATTGTGGTGGGATTTTAATGGGGATTGCATTGAATCTGTAGATTGCTTTTGGCAAGATTGCCATTTTTACTATGTTTATCCTACCTATCCAAGAGCATGGGAGATCTTTCCATTTTCTGGTATCTTTAATTTATTTCTTTAGAGCCACAAATTCTTATTATATAGGTCTTTTACTTTCAAGAATACATCAGAGTAATCATCCACCATGACCAAGTAGGCTTCATACCTGGAATGCAGGGATGGTTTAACATACGAAAATCTATCAATATGATCCACCATATAAACAAACAGAAAAAGAAAAACCGTATGATTATCTCCCTAGATTCGGAAAAAGCCTTCAACAAAATTCAACACCCTTTCATGATAAAGGTCTTGGAGAGGTCAGGGATAACAGGAACATACCTAAACATAATAAGAGCAATATACAGCAAACCAACTGTCAACATCAAACTGAATGGAACTTAAGCCAATTCCTCTGAAATCAGGAACAAGACAAGGCTGCCCTCTCTCTCCATATCTCTTCAATATCGTACTAGAAGTTCTAGCTAATGCTATAAGACAACAAAAGGAGATCAAGGGGATCCAAATTGGAAAGGAAGAAGTCAAACTGTCTCTATTTGCAGATGATATGATAGTTTATATAAACAACCCAATAAACTCTACCAGGGAACTCCTACAGCTGATAAACACCTTCAGCAAACTAGAAGGATACAAGATAAACTCAAAAAAATCAGTAGCCCTACTTTTTTCAGACGACAAAGAGACAGAGAAAGAAATCAGAGAAACATCACCCTTTACAATAGCCACAAGCAACATAAAGTATCTTGGTGTAACGCTTAGATGGCACTTTGATAGCATGATTATTCATCAAAACAAACATCTCAGGTTCAATTCAAGGGCCTTTGATTTCCACAGTTAGGGTTATCAGGCATGAAATTCCCTTCTGTGGTTAGGCCTCAAACCCAGCCAGAAGTTACCTTGTAACTGTTTTGCCACCATTGCACTGATTGGCAAATTGTACTTGGCAAATTATTATTGCAGTATGCAAAGTCCAGAGCTAGTTAAAACCATAGATGTGCTCTTCTCCACCTGAGCAGCCTACATAGCACCTTCTGGTACCATAAAAATTGGCCAATTAAGAAGTTTCTTGGTCAGTTTGAAAATGGTTTCTCTATGTCATGCAACAAAAGTGTATGGTGTCTTCAACAGCAGGATTTTACTCTATTAGCAGTGATGGAGGGGTAACCAAGGATAACAGAAGTAGTCTGAATTGTTTTGGAGACCTCTGGGACCTTCAACCAATAACTCACAGGGAGAGATTGCATTCCTTGCACTGTCATTTTCATTTAGTAAAACATATAGTCTGTGAATGACACTGTCCATTCCTGTAGGTTAATTCTGTTTGGACTGTTTGTTTGTTTGTTTGGTTTGGTTTGGTTTGTTTTTTTAAGTAAGAGACTCTTCTTAGTGAATAAGATAGAAAGGGATTGAGGACATTTCCCCATCTCTGTCTCAAGCCTAAACACATACACCATTTCTTCCTCCTCTGCCTCCTCCTCCACTACCTCCACCACCACCACCAACAACAACAACAATTTTTGACTTTTACTCATGGATGCAGACAGGGCCCACACAGGTGTGAACATCACAGAAGTAATTCTATCCTATAGAAAGGTGTCTACTCATGGTCATCTTAATGTTATTTCCATTTCTGCTTGGGATAGTATTTCCATTCACAGAGTTATTTAAATTTCATCATGAGCAATTTGCTCGGTGGCATGAGTGGAGATGTGGGGTTGAAATCCAGCCAAACTTCCAGCTCCTGTTCTATTTGTCTCCCAGCACTAAATCAATGACTGTGTTTTCAACACTTAATTATCTTTATCATTCCCAAATCCATTACATTTAATGAAAGACAAGATCAATAAAGAAGAGGATCGATAAAGATAAAAGTGAAAATAAGACCTTAAAAATTAAGTCATCCAGGGAACGGAAAGAAAATAAAACAAGGTAAAAGCAGTTCAAAGGGCTAAAAGCCTTGTAAGAGCTGAGAGAGGTGTCACCAGGGTTCAGAAACTGCAAGGGGTAAATGGGCATACACTGGAGGTATACAGCCACCTGAAAAAGACTTAGAATAAGAAAACCACGGAAATGTCAGGAAAAAAAAAAAAAAAAAAAAAGGAAAAAGCACTCACTGACGTATTCTCTTCTCCTCCCTCATATATTTCATTAAAGTGCCAAGTTATTCACATTCTACCTTCTTAAATTATGGACTGAGAAGTGATACTTCAATTGTATTAATTGACCATTATTTAAACTATTATTCATCACATGCTTGTCTCAACTAAATGCAGAGTGAAAACTAATGTAGGACAAAACAAAGGGCACAGCCACCTGAATAAAATGCCCTTATCACAATCAAATGGTAAAATTAAGTCAACATAGTCTTCAACTTATAGGAGAGGAGAGGAGACAATTTTAAAAGATGACTTAGTATACATTTGACCCTATATGAGTCCATGAAAAGTATACCCAGAGCATTTTTTAAGCATACCTTTTCCATTGGTGAGTCTTAGGTGCTAAAGCTCCAGGGACTTTGTGGTATCCTTCCAGCCTAAAAGCACACTTACTAACTCAGCATTGAACTAACCTAACCAATCCTAGTGTGCCACCTCTTTTCTGCTGGGGGCTTGGCTGACTCATGAGTAAATGTGGGGCTGGGATTGTCGCTTATTTGCTAGAGTACTTGCCTAACATGCATAAAATCCTGGGTCTGGCACCCAGCACCACATAAACTAGTTGTAGTGACATATGTCTGTAGTATCAGGAGGCAGAGGCAAGAGTTCAAGTTTATCTTCAGCTATATAGCAAGTTTAAGCATAGCCTGGGCTATATAAGACCCTGTCTTAAAAACAAAACAATTAAGAAAAATAGTAAACATGTAATGTTCTTTCAGTGAACATGGCTACAAAGGGAAGCATGGTAACATACACAAGTAGAAGAAACAAAATGAAGACATGTTGGGATACCCTGTATCTCAGGCTACTACTATATACAAACATGGCTGCCAGCGTGTGTGCCCTTGAACACTCAAGTAACAGGACAAACTAATGTCAGTAAATATTTGGGACATGTACATCACTGTGTCCAGAGTTTGACATATTTCTCAGTGAATCTGCACTGCCTAGGAGCAGCCTGGGACTGGAAATGAATTGAGTGGCTTAACCAATGGTTAAGAGCCTGTAAGTTTTGGAGATGGGACAGAGCTAGACTTTCTCATGGGGTCAGACCTCCACAGCTAATGATCTCCCAAGTTGATTGCTCATTCCAGGACCCCATTTCCTTAAAGAAATGACTGGATTCCCACTCGCCCTGAAGCTGTCTATGTATAATGCAATAAGGTTTTTTCTTTCTCTTGGATCCTACAGAATTTTTGACACTTGTGTAGAAATTCTCCTGCCACATGGCTTTCTCAATACTTGCAAGAGCCAATTAATAATTACCAATTGCAGGATTTTTGTTTGTTTGCTTGTAAGCCAGAAGCAAAGATAAATTATTCATTTTTGATCATTAACACTTACATAAAGTCTGGTAAACATAAGATATTCTACCAATATTGGGTAGAATAAAACAAGAAAGGAATTAAACAGTGAAATTTTGATCTTGCAATTATCCAATTTCCATCTTTAAATAACTTGGAATAGAAAAATATACTTTATTTCATAGGAAACTTTCTAATCATAGTTCTAAATATGATAGATAAGAAAATATCATATGCACTTGATTCTGGGAATGAAACATTTGCTAAAATGCTAGAGAAAAACAATAGTTAATGATAACATTATGTTTAGAAAGTATGTCATGTCATATTTTTCTCCATGAGACAGAAACTAAGCTTACCAAAATTAAAATGCAAGACAGATTCCCTTAGTCAAGATAAAAAAGGATTAGTGGCAGTGGTGGTTTATTTTTGTGCTTAACAAGAAAAATAACATTGATAATCAAGAGAGATTTGTGAGGGAAAAAAAGACTAAAAGGGATATTATCATTTAAGATCAAAAGCAGTATCTAAAATACTCTACAGATCTAGAAATTCTTTAATATCATTATTTTATTGGCATGGATTTATTGCACACAATAATGGAGTTCATGAGGACATTTTTATACACCTATGGAGTGCACTTTGGCCTTGTTCCCTAACTATTCCTTTTTACTACTCCCTCCTGGTAGTCCCCTTAATTCCTTTAGACAACTGTTGATGGGCAATGGTCTTCTGTATGTTTCTCTTATTGGGTAATAAATAAAACACTGATTGGCTAATTGGCCAGACAATAGCTGGGCAGAAACATACTATTAGCTAACCATAGAGGTCTGGAGGTTTGTACAGACAGGCAGGAAATGACATAGCTGGGCAGAGTTAGGACAAACAGACAGGAAATCACTCTCTGTGGAAACGTAAGCAATCATCATGTAGCAGGCAAAGGATTAGTAGAAATGGGCCAATAATTAAGACAGAACTAACCAATAAGAAACCGTAGTCCACAGCTTTATAACTAATATAGTGTCCCTGTGTTTCTTTGGGACTGAGAAGGACGGTGGGACCTGCTGGGCTAGAAAGCTCACATTACAAACTGTACTGCTACTCCCATGTCAAATAGAGAAAACTGATTCCCCCATAAGACCCAGACATACCATTCCTAGGTGTTTACCAGAAACCTTTTAAGTCAACACATCACAGGGGTACGCACACACCAGTGTTAATCCAGCACTATTCCCAGTAGCTGTTATAAGAGTCCACCATCAGAGAAGCAGACATAGAAAAATGTGGTATATATCTACACAGGACTGTTATCCAATCACAAAAGAGAACAAATGTATGTCCAGGTACAACTGGAGATTGTCAGTCTGATTTATCAGAAATTCTTAGAACAGACATTAATGTTAATGGTGATTAAGATTAATAAAAGGTAGCAGAAAGGACAATAAAAGACTTAAGTCCAGTATTCTACTGATATAATACTGTATATAGTATTATAATAAGGTATGCTGTATAATATTGTAATACTAGAGTATTATACTGTAGTATTAAGAGTGAAGGCGTAACAATTAAACGTCTTTGTATCAGTAATATAAAGTATACAGTGTTAGTGAACTCTGTCTTGAGAGACGTAGAATCCAATGACCCCTTTCTGAGAAGTAATGACCCTTTCTGAGAAGTAGAGTAAAATTCATTTATTCTCCTTGACATAATATAAGTCAAAATTCTTGTTTTTCTCTGTGTACATTTGTACAAAATACTATATTCCCCAGAAGTTAATTCAGATGAAATCAATACTAAAATGATAATGCTGAACATAATGCTGAAAAATCAGTACTTTACTTTCCTGTTGATGGAAATGAAACAGAAGTCATTAATTTGTTTTAAAAAAGAGATTTGATAGTTTCAGAAGCTTATGGGTTCTAAACCAGTAGGTAGAAAAAAAATACGTTTAAAATGTGATCTATTTATGAAAGAACTTCACAGTGATTGCTATGAAACCTACTTTGTTCTTAATTAAGCAATAGAGTCCAGAAGGATCACTTTAATCTTGCAAATATTTATCTAATCAGTTCATTTTAAGACTTTTCTTTTAGAAGTAACCTTGTGCCAAACAGGAATATTTTCAGTGAGACACTAAATCCCCAAGCTCATTAGCATAGAATGAATGAGCTTTGGATATTTGAAAGAAATTGTGAGTGTGCTTAATACAAAGAGTTCCAGAGCCTTTGTATCAGAAGCATGGTTCTGACTCTAAGGCACTGAGCTATGTGCACTGACTTTCAAATACATCTATTGAGGCAATGAGTAACCTGCTGCTGCTGCTGCTGACTTCATTCCAAGACTGAAGCCAGGACTTGCTTCTTTTGGGGATCATGAAAATGAAAACAAAAATCCCACCGAGTTCTTGGGGTTGTTGTTTGAGAAGATATTCTATTGCAAAGATTTACTAGGGGTTCATGTAATAATGTTCAAAATGTCTTCTTTGGCAATCTTCAGAAAAGGAGACTTTTGAACACACTTTGTGATGCTAGCTTTTAAAAATAAAGGCTCTTCAATGAAGATAATGTGTAAATGGTAGTCACGCATACCAACTAATACAATCACTAAAATCACTTCTATAGCCTCAAAATAAGTGTTAGACCACACAAGAAGTTAACTATGCTTTGATGATAATTTACATTTTAGGTCATTGTTTCATCAATCTGTTCACTTAATTTCTACATCCTACTTGCTCAGGAGTCAATGTACTAGGACAGAACAGTGCAGTCAACGAAGCTTGTTCAACCTCTTCTCTCACCGAGTCTCTGGTCCAATGGTAAACGCAGAAAAAAATCAGTATTTACACAAAAGAATTGTTGGCATCTGCAAGATGGAGAATAGAAAGCACTCAAACTGTGGAGCCAGGCAGACCTGAGATCAAATCCTACCTGGATGCTTGCTAGCTGACCCTATTTCCTCCTCACTTCAACAAGGACCTTCCATGCCTCTGTGGAGAGAACTTGTCTGAGGATTAATGGAAATAAAGTTTGGGAAAGGCTTGGCAAGAAGTAGTCAAATCTACCACACAAAACTGACTGCAGGAAGCATTCAAATAGACTACATAAAATCGACTAACAAAATTTGGCAGTGAGAAACTTTTCCTGTATTGAGTTTAAAAGGCATCCAATAGTAAAATTCCTTGAAAGCAAAAGCTAAAATAATTTTCTTAGTTAATGAAAAAGTTATCTTATTGAGGATACATGTATATTGGATTTTGTTATCAAGTTCCTGGTCTATTCTCACAGTTCATCCAATTTCTGTAGAAGAGAAAACATTAAAGAACGTTTTCATTGCCTTAGGGACAACTAGCTGTTATATTCAAACCAACAAAGCCTACAGGAAGCAAAGCTCAAAAATATACACATTGAGTTACTTGCTCTTAGGTATTAGAAAACAAATTTATAGAATTAAAATTATTTAGATAAAAAGCAGTCAATATAAATTTGAACAAGGGTAATATAGTTAAGGCAATCATCAATAGTTTATAAGAACAAATATTTGCTTACTAGGGTTGGAGGGTAAAACAAAGGTGTTAATCTTCATTACAGTGCTTTACACATACTGAATTTTCTTTAAGGTTTAACTGTACCCTAAAGATATTTAATAGATGGTTTGATTTATAGCTGATATTATTAACAATGACAATCACACTTCTTGCATAGCCACAGCCACCCATGATGCTTATTTAATCCCTAGACCATTGACTCTGAGCATTTTGTTGATTACAATTCATTTTAATGTAACCTTCCTTGGGAGGGTTCAGGGTGTTGCATATAGCCTAAAATATCAGTGAGGAAGAGAATCTACTTATTTTCTCTTGTGATATTAATAAAGAAAATGGCCAAGTGTGGTAGCACACACCTGTAACCTCAACAGCAACAACAAAAATAAAAGAGGAAGAGGAAGAAAGGAAGAGCAGGGAAAGAAGCAGGAATGGAGGAAACAAAAATAGAGGGCATATCTTAAAATGAAACAGTTAAACAAATTTTTGATGAGACTTGAGAGGTTTAAGGGACTACTTCAAGTCTGCATCAGAATCTGCAGCACAGATATGAGAGTGACCCTGAGTGCATGTCTATGTATGGGGAAACTAGGAAGGGGAGGTTTGTGCACATGTGTGCAATCATGTGTCATTAATGCATCTGGTTACTGGAAGCAAATGAACTGCTCAAGAAGTTTTGCTGCAGAGTGGAAAGGACATCTCCAAATGATTTTTGAATCTACATTTTAGGGTTCATACATGTGTTTCAACATTCAATGAAAACCTAACGATTTCTTACTATTTATCTTTTAGACTACTTCTGAAACATCAGTTAAGAGCAAAAAATACTCAGCATCCAAGTGTACCGCGCACTGAGTTTGGAGATGTTGGAGAGTTCTTTCACAGATGTATGTCTCTAGGGTTAAGTGAACCTGCTTTTCTACAGGCGTTAGACAACAGCGGGAGTGGTGGGTCAGGGAGGACTTCCGCGAACTGGGCAGCCAGTCCATATAACCTAGGCAGCAGATTTTTGCCTTGGAAATGTGAGGGCCAGTGTGGCAATATGTAACAGTGCCTTCAAGTGAAGAAAAATGTGCTATGAAAACAAACAAAAACTTAGTTTAGGGTCCAGCCTGTGGCCGTCTTCATTGTCACCCTCATTCTAGTGACAGTTTTCCTGGTGAAAGAAAGAAATTCAAGTAAAAGTAGAGTTCTAAATGATTTTTTAAAAAGTTTTATGTGCATTAGGTTTAGGTGCCATGTTGCATACATGTAATCCCATCTGCTTGGAAGGCTAAGGTGGGAAGGAAGGTCTCTTGAGTCTGGAAGATCAAGGACAGTCTGGATACGGTAAGCACACCCCATTTCTTAAGAATAAAATAAAATTATACACACATATATTGTGTTGGTTATTTTGCTATTGCTGTGATAAAACACAATGATCAAGGCAACTCATAGAAGAAAAGTATATTTGGGCTTGTGGTTCTAGAGGAATAAGATTCCATAATGGCAGTGTGTGTGTGTGTGTGTGTGTGTGTGTGTGTGTGTGTGTGTGTGTGTACAAGTAGCATTCTGGAACAGCAAGCTGAGAGTTCACATCTTGAATCACAAGCATGAATCAGAGAGGGTTAGATAGGGTCAGTGTCGCCCTTAAACTCTCATCTTAAAGCCCACCTCTAGTAGTGACATCTTTCTTCACAGGACCACATCTCCTAACCTTCCCCAAACAGCTTCATCAACTGAGGAATAAGAGTTCAAATACATGAGCCTATGGGATATATTCTCATGCAAACCACACACACGCACACACATACCTACTCATATATAAATATATAAACATGTAAGTAAATATAAATATATGTGTATACACATACATACATACATACATGCATACATATATATCTTAAGGATCATTCCTTGTGCTGTAAAGTCCCATAATTTGTTAGCTTGTTTTGAGACATGGTCTCAATAGTCTGGGACCACTACATAGCTCAGGTGTCCTCAAACTTGGGATCTTCCTGAGATGGCCCCACATTGTTGGGATTACAGTCATGTGGCAGCTCCCTGGTTGATATTTTTGGTTTTGATGCCCATTTCATTTTCTTCCTTAGCTCCACTGCCCTAAAAAGAGCTTAATTAAGACTACCTGGAATGGAACTGGCCTGTGGAAATAATACCAAGTACCTGTCACCTGCAGTCATTTCTTTTGCTACCCTTTCAGCAACCATTTATAACTTTGTGCTCCTCCACTACCGACCGTCACAATGCAAATGTTATGTGTCCATTTGCACTTTTGCTGTTATGCCTTCCTGATTCTTCCCAGACTAGACTGCTCTTTCCTCTCTAATATTCATTTGAAGACTCTGGGCCAGTTATTTTTGCAAACGACTTCTCTATTCAGGTTCATCTATTGTTTCCCCCTGATTAGACTTCGGTTGCATCTTTGGCAGAGATTTGACATTTTGATAGGGAGTCCTTAAGAGCCCAGCCCATGAGGGAGAGATGACAATTGTCTCACACATTACTGACAGTAGGTAGGCAGTAACCACCAAACTTCTCCATCAGCATCTTAATTTTCATCATCAGTTTTAGTCAGCAGTTGACTGTAATCCTTTGTGACCATAATTGCTTCTAGTGAGTTAGTATAGATTATGGCTATGGCCATGAAACAGAAAATGACAGTTAATGATAAAACCAATGACTGGCTCCATTAACACCCACTTTAATTAATGATTCAGTAATCTAATTACTAACCAAAAGGTAAAAGGGTGGTGAGCAGATGGCTCAGTCAGTTAACGGTTTTGTAAACACAGGGACCTAAGTTTGATCCCTAGTGCCTATATGAGAAGGCAGACATGGTAGAGCACACTTGTAATCCTAGCATTTAGCAAGGACAGACAGGGGGAGTCCTGGGGCTTGCTGACTGGCTTTAGAGGGGTGACAGACACTAGCTGAATCTACACGCCCAGATCTGTGTTTCCAAAAAAAAGTGGATGATGCCTGAGTAATATCCAACATTGTTCTCTGACCTCCACAGGCACAGGTATCCATACACAAATGCGCGCATGCACACACACACACACACACACACACACACACACACACACACACACACGAGTCCTGAAAAGGTAGAGAGGCCCAGCTTTACAAGGCAGAAAGCCCTGGGCCTGAATATATCTCCACCACTTCAGAATTCTCAGTGTTTCACACAAAGAACAAATGATCTTTCGGTGCCATCTCATAGGATAGGATGTGTGTGAGAGCACACACACACACACATGCATGTATGTGGAGGCCAAAGGTTGGGCCAGTGTCTTCCTCAGTTCCTCTCTACCTCATTTTTCAAGACCAGTTCTTTCACTGAACCCAGAGCTAACTGATTTGGCTAGACTGGCTGGCCCCTGAGGCCCCAGGCTCCTCCTGTTCCCAATGCCAAGATGCCCAGACTGGGTGGGTTTTTTGTTTTGTTTGTTTGGTTTTTTTTTCTTTTTTGCTTAAAAAATGAATCTTTGAATGTCCTCAGAAGTTAAAAATGCTTGTTTTTAATAAATAGAGTTTTAATAATAATTTTAGGCAGTAATAGTGTTTCCACAGAAAAAAAACAGCACATGGTATGTCTCCTGTCATGAAAAGTAAAGTATCATTTCTAGTTTTAACCACTTATCAACTAGTTAGAGGAGCCTCCTCCAATTGTTCTTGAAACTGACAGGTGCCTACCCTGTTAAACTGTAAACAGTATCATCTCAGACTAAATTTCTAGGGCCATTTTTATGCAGTTTTAACTTTTCCTTCAGCATCAAAGGTTTTTGTTTAACTTTTTATGTATTCTTTGTGGCTTTCACATCATGCATCCTGATCCCATTCATCTTCTTGTACCTTTGAATTCACCCTCTGCCCTTGTGATTCCCCCAATAAAGTAAGATTTAAGAGACGATAAAAAGAAACAAAATATAATAATAAATAAAATCTGGCCGTGGGAGCTGTAGTGTGACACAGTGATTCTATTCTTTTGTCCATATATCTTTACTTGCAAGTGTTCATTGCAAAGGGTCATTGGTCTTGTTCGAAGCCACTATCAATGCTGAGCCCTCATTGGGGCTCCTCTTGGATATCCTGTCGGTGCCCTGTGTCATAGAGGTCCTGCAGCTTTGGATCTGCAGGACCAGCCCCTTCATATATTCCAGTAGATCATAGATGGGGTGGATTTGGGGGTGGGCTAACTCATAGCCCTGGTTCTGGGCCTGGGTTGATCAGCCTGGCAGCTGTTCCCTGTCCTCACCACCAGGGTGAGCTCTCCAGCACTGCCCCTGGCTAGTTTGCTCTATGGAACAAGGGGCAGAGGAAAGGAGTTGGTTCTCCTGCTTTCAAGTCCTCCAGGCCAGTTTATCCACACCTGTACCACCAGGGCCAACTCTACTGTGTTGCTCAGGAGGGTGCAAGGGCCACTCTCCCAAATGCTACAACTGGTGAGGAGCTGGGCCAGCTCTTCCACTCTCCTGACCCGTGACCATCTCTTATTTGTCTGAGGTAGTGAGGGGAGAGGGGCCAAGGGGAAGCATTTCTCCTTTGTCCAGGCTACTGCATGACAGATGAGTAATGGGGCCAGTTTTCCTACGCTCACTCATTTGGGGCTGGTTTGCATGCCTGCAGGGTCAGCTCTACTGTGTTGTCCAGGCAAGGTGTTTGGCAGCATCAACGTTTTAAGACTTTCAGAAACACCTCTTTCCACCACCAAATAGCATATCAACCATCTTCAACATGGTTATCCTTACATTATTTTGCATTAGAAGACCCATTCGCCTATTCTCTAAACATACTGTTTAAAACTGGAGAGCATAGTTCAAATTTGCCATGGAATTTCCATCCCTTTTCCTTGAAAATTTCATTTTCGTCCAATTGTGTAACAAAATAGTGTAATAATAGTGTAACAAAAGCATCAACTTCTAAGAAGCCAGATGAGAGACTACACATGAGCAACCTCAAGGAACCTGCCCGAATTGTTCACAGCCCACCATGGAAATTGAAATCCATTCCAAGAACCTCCACTCAGGAATACAGACCTAAGATCCAGCTAGGCTTAACTTTTACTTCTCCGCGCGCCAGGGCATCAAAATTCATTTCCTCAAAGAGCAAGGCACTGTCAAATTCCAAAAAAAAAAAAAAAAAAACAAAAAACAAACAAACAAACAAACAACCGGGACAAAAAAACCCTCCCCATATCACATGCCATGCACACGCTCAAACGCAGCGAGATCACGTCCGCGTGGCACGGCGCTAGGTGGCAGCAGAGAGCCGGAGATGCGCCAGGCTGACTGCAGCAGCCTCACCTTGGCTCTGACCTCGAAAGGAACCCCACAGGCTGATCCAAATTTCAGCAACATGTTCTTCATTAAGGGGCACACTGCTACGAGATAAACACGGCCCATTCAGCCGCTCAATTCCTTCGCTGTACAATGCTATTTAGCAAACCAGTTCAAAACCCTGACCCCACCCGGCCGCCCGTTCCCTCAGCAAGACAAGCATACCTAGGTGAGGTTCAGGGTTTGGGGCCATCTAGAGGCCGAGTTACTTACAAATGCCGCCTCCCCAAGGTGCTTTGAGCTCTGGAATGGGATCTCTGCTCTGGAGGCAGCAGCTGCTGGACCAGGCAACAGCTGAAGCTGCCCTGAGGCTGGAATGAGGTCCACGTGAGGAGGGCACACCAGGCCTTCCAGGTGCACAAACCTGAGCCACTGGGTTTCTTAGGAAGCAGGTACTTGAGTGGTTTCAGTGCCGTCCAAATCTTCCAAACCCTCTACTCAGTTTCGAAAGTGTACCAGGACTTTCTTAAAGGGCTGTGAGGACTGAAAAAGGTTTGGGATCCATCGATGAGTGTTTTGTGTGACACTTGGTCACTACTCAGTAAATGTAGCTATGGTTATCACCACCCAAATGAGACAGGAAACAGGGAGGCTTTCTGAAAAAAGGTCCAGTCCTCTCTGACATCGCTAGTACCACTCTCGTTATGCCTCATCCCCACCCCCACCCCCATTCCAGGCTTCTGCTAGACGGGGTGAATTTGGTGTTTTCAGCTGGACCCGACGGAATTTCTTGCTTCTCCAGTATCTATGGTATTATCTTCCCGGCTCCTGCTATAGAAGCAGATCCTGTGTTTACATGTATGTATGTATGTATGTATGTATGTATGTATGTATGTATGTTTAATGATAATAGTTTAACCTGGGGAGAATCTAGGACAGAGAAAATGCCCCTGTACCATTACAGTAAGATACACGGGGTATTGTGCTGCAGATACATGAAGCTAAATCTCATCAGCTTTACTACTTATTCCCTAGATAACTTAGTAAAAGTTACAATATTCTCTCTGAACTTCGCTTTCTGCATTTATGAAATAGGGATCATTGTAAACCCTGCATAATCAAGAATGAAGATTATGTACAGAAATCCACTTGAAATTCTACACAAGTTCCAGTAAAGGTTTGCTTTATTAGTCATGCTGCTATTAATACAGCCAATATTGCCACCAAGCCATGGGGACAGGGAGAGCATTCTGAATGTAGCTCTTGCGTTATAATTAGGATTTGGATAAGCCATGGAGATCTGCTAGCAAGAACAAACCACAAGAAAGAGAAAGTCAGCAGGAGCCACCGAGTGGCTGAGTTTAGCCTCATTAAACACTTCAGTGTGCGTTTAGGATGATCATCTGTCTTGATTATCTGGGGCTGCAGTTTTTCCGAAAGATCGACTATTCATAGGGAAACTAGGGAAGTCAGAAAAGAAGCACCTTGTTTATTCTTTCATTTACTTATTAGAGAACTGCTCCAAACACACACGTATCCTGAAGCTCATGGGAATAACTGAAAAGGGAAGGGAGAAACCAGCGAGGTGAAGACTCAGTGCATAAAAATATTAAGCACACAACCTGAGGCCCTGAGCTCAATGCCTAGAAGCCACATAGAGGTGGAAAGGAAAAACCGATTCCACAGTGTTGCCTCTGCCCTCTGCACACACAGTGATAATAAAGAAACAGTGACAAATTAAAAGAGAATGTCTGAAGTGAAGAGTTTCAGGAAATCAGTGATTCAAATGAAAGTATTCTCCCTTCCTCATTGCCTTTCCCACAGTCCTTTGTTTGTATCCTTCCTCTAATGTTACAGCTGTGTTAAATATCAGTGTCCTCATAAGCCTGCAATCTAATGCCCTTGATGCAAATATGGCATCTTTTCCATCTTATCTTGTGTATCTTGAGATATAATGCAAGCTCAATATGTTTTGTATTGAATTGAAAACCTATGATTCTATACAATATTTGCTGTTTGTCTCTGCTTGAAAATTGAACAACAGGTTTCTCTGTGCCCAGTGATTATTCTTCTGGTGGCACATAAAGTCAATCCATTAAATCATTGATTGCAAAGTCTGCACATGCTCCTCTCTTCCCTTCTCATTAACATGTGTTAGCGAGGAAAGTTTTCTTCTCTGTTCATTCAGCTAGCAAGTGCTTAGTAATACTATGTGGTGGCCCCTGGGACAGAGACAAAGAGCTGAGGTTCCCCACTTTGTTAAAGGATCCAGTCCAATCCCTGTAACGCAGAGTAATGGGCAGAATGACCACACAAGCTTCAAATTAGCTTAAAGCCATTTTCAAATGCATAACTACCCTACGGAAAAGCTTGTTTTAGCCGTATCAAATGAATAGGGAAGCCAAAAACATTTCTCTTTTTTGTCCCCCCCCCACACTCTTTTCCTGGAGTAGGTGTTCACTTTATAGTCCAGAATATCCTCAAACTCATGACAATCCTCTGCTTCAGCACATGTAGCTAAAAGGATTTATGCCTGTGTGAGGAATGGTGTAAGAGACTATGATAAATTAGTGAAATAATATAGCATGAAGGTTTGTGTGTGTGGATGTGGAGGTGAATGCCACACATGGTTTTACACCTGTACATGTGCACAAAGGTCAAAGGTCAACCTCAGTCATACTTCATCCACTCTGTTTTTTGAGACGGGGCCTTTGAAGATTGACTAGGCTGGCTACCAGTGAGTCTCAGGGATCTTCCTGTGTCTGCCTCCCCAGAGTTGGGATTATAAGCATACTTCATCATGTGTGGCCTTTTCTGTGGGCACCAGGGCTTAAATGCTTGCCTTCATCTTACACCACAGGCACTTTGCCAGCTCTTCAGCCCCTCACATGGAGGTTATAAAGCACATGTTCCAGGGTAAAAGGACATTGGTTCAAATCCCTGCCCTGCACTTGATTTGCTTACCTTTGATAAGATATTAACACCTCTGGCCCTTGCTTTATGGAAAAATGGGGAAAATAATATATACTCCATGTGGTTATTGTACGATTCAAATTGAAGGGCCAGGCAGAGTGGTACACATCTGTAATGTCAACAGTTGGGAAGTGGAGGCAGGAGGATTAGGAGTTTGAGATCATCCATGGTTACAACAGGAGTTTGAGGTCAGTCTGGACTCCATGAGACCCACATCTCAACAAACAAACAAAGCCAAGGCAAAACATGCAACACTGTGGAGGCATTTAATGCAAGCAACATCTTTCAGAAGACCTCAAGTGTGATATGAAATGTACTTCACTTGTAGACAGCTTATCAATTCATTCATTCATCCACACAATTTATAATTATTTGGATGACCAAGTTTTGAAGCTGTGATTCTTGAGAAATGTTGAGTTCTGGGGTTGCATTCCTAGAAGGATCTTGGAGATGAACCCTCAAACAACTTATTCAAGAACAGTGTTAGAATTAGTGTTCACAGGGCTGGAGAGATGGCTCAGAGGTTGAGAGCACTGGCTGCTCTACAGGAGGTCCTGGGTTCTATTCCCAGCAACCACATTGGTTGCTCATAAACCATCTGTGATGAGGTCTGGCGCCCTCTTCTGGCCTGTGGGGATGTGTTCAGGCAGAACACTGTGTGCATAAAAAAATAGGCAAATCTTAAGAACCCTATATATATATATAATAAATAAATGCATTAAAAAAGAATTAGTGTCCACTGGAGAACAGGAGGGCATAGTGGTACCCCCCCACCCTATACACACACCAGTAATTTCCCCAGGGTTATCTAGAGCTGAGATGGCTCTTATAGGATGCCTCATATCAGGGCAGAGACATTGAATTTTTCATAGTACTGACTCACTAGGTCCCTGAAGGGGGAATACGGTCCTGATAGGACAGCTCTCCAGGTAAGGTAATCTACCAAGAGACACCAACCCAGGACTTGCCATTCTACTTTTCTCCCAACAACTGAATAAAAAAGTCCCAAAGGAAGGCACTATAGTAGTGTGAGGACATGCTCTGCTGCCATGCTACATGTGTATATAAACTGAAGCTATGTTTTTAAGTGATGCAATTTCAAACAAAATACCTTGCTACCTTTCGGTAGATATCATGTTGCTATTCTATTAACTTTAGAGGATTTTTAATTTCTCAGATATTTAATGGTATCCATGTCCCAGAACAACATCTCAGGGTGAAAATTAAAATCCACAGTGGCTTTTCCTTATTGGCTATTCGAAGATCACCACCATTGTGAATGATACAGTAACTACCCAGACCAGAACGTTCATGACCAACTACTGATATCAGAGGAAACAAATAGTAATGGATGTCCTTCACTCTAGGAGGCAATAGTACCAAAGATTTTGGTACCAACATGTATGAAATTACACTAAATATCATCTTTGTATTTAAATTCTGAACTAATTTTGGTGGTGGTAAGACTTCTGAATGATTTGTGATTTCTTGGATTATACAAAAAAAAAATGAAAGCAAACACAGACTTGCATGGGATCACAAGAAGAGAAAGATGGAAAGAAAACATGGAAAGGAACTCAGGAACAGAATGGAGACTGGTGGGTTGGGAAATAGAAAGACCAATGTGGGCTCGGGCAAAAAGCAAAAGGAGAAAAGAGTCTATCGTGACTTGATCTCCAGTGATGATGCAAATTTCTAAGGAGGGAACTATATAAACTGTAAAAACATTTGTCTTTTTTCTTGTATTTTTATTATTAAAAACCAAATTTAAATATAAATATATTTTGGTCATATTCTTCCTTCCCCAAACTTAAAAAAAAAAATAATGTATGGACAGTACTTTGCAAATTCCCAGAAAATGCAATATGCTAGCTATTTTATTACGGGAAGGCCTGGGAATACAGGGTGGCTCAGTGATGAATGGAGAACAGGAAGTTCTGTTCATGGTTAAACTCAGGGACTGACTTGAAATGCAGAACTTGCCATTAGAAATGTTTACATTACGGTATTTGACTAGTGAGTGTCTCAGGCAAGTTTTATGTTAGCACTAAATGAAGGTGTGGGCTCTGGCTCCTGGTGGCAACCTCAGCTTGACTGTGGGCATTCTTCCTTCCCTCCCATGAGAAGGAAACTTGAAACTACTCTCTCTCCACCTGAGGAGTAGAAATGTAAATGGTACCAGGAAATGGGCAGAAAACAACATGTATTAAGGACCAGAATTTGAAAAACTTCTTTTTCTCCTCCAGCTACATCCTCATCCTCCCAGATTTGAAATTTTGGTCATCTCAATCAGATCCTTAGAATGTATGTTCTCAAAGGTACATACTAAATTTCTCTACCTCTTTTTAAATTTATTGAACAAATTAACAGCATTAATGATCCGAGTAATAAAGGCCCAGTTTTTGGCTGTCTTATGAACTTAATAAACACACACACACCTTGAAAGATTCATACTACAGGTTTTTCACCTTGTCTGGCTCCTACCATTCCATCCTAAAACAAGATTCAAATCTTATTTTGAGATTGGGAAATATGCCCTAATATTTCATTTTGCTTTCATTCCACAAGTGCCTACCACTGTGTCTGGGTGCAAATGGGAACTCAATAAAATTTGTTGAATGAATGGATGGATTTAAGAGCTAGAAGAAACATGAGCGATAATATAGTCCTCGTTTTAAAATGTTATTCTAGGAGATTAAGGCACATGCATGAGGGCCCATAGCTGTATGGGTTGGGTTAAGGAATCGGTGTTTGGAAACCTGTGGATAACACTCTTTGTACCACAGCACACATTTGTACTTGAAGGACCCAAGTAAGTATGTTCTCAGCATTGATTGTGCCTCACCCCAAATAAAGAGGTTCACTTTTAAAGACACATTCATTTCTTCAAATCTAGACGTGAAGTAGAACTTCACAACATGAAATAATAGTAATGTAACCTCTTAACCTGTAGGGCACACGAGCCATCCAAAGATGACTCTGAGAGGAAGTCCTGTGTTGTTTACAAAAAAAAATAAAAAAGATGGGTGGTTGCTTAGATCAAACCAGAGGAGGTCACTGCATGAACAGCTCGTGATCACTAGGTAAAGCATAAGCCTGCCTACACACATGATAAACTGACCTTTAAAACCATTGGCTGGCTGCTATCCCTGCTCTGCGGGTTTTCCTTTAAAGGATGCCTGTTATAGGAGTTTCTGCTTGACTAGACTCCCTGAGGCATATGATTGTCTCCGAGATTCTTGGAGGCTGGGGAATGGAAGAGCAGCCTAGCTCAGCTTTCCAATCTCCCCCCTCCCCCGCATTAACCTTCAATACCTTTTCTCATTGTATCTTTCCCAAACTCTTATTGGTAGGATGGATAAGGGACTTTCTCTACTCATTCCTTTTACGTTTACAGGTTCCATTATTATTACCAAATAATTTTTTAAGTCAAAATTAATTTTAATAAGTATACAAAATAATAGATTCTTATTAAATTTTATCATTGTTCTCACTATACTTTGCTTATATTCACCCTATCTTGTCAACTGCCTCCTGCTCATTCCCAACTTATTCTCAAATAGTTCCTCTTATGCTTTCTTGTCATCTTTAGGAATCTAGAGTCCACATATGAGTGAAAAAATGTGACACATTTGTCTTTCATAGTCTTATTTTGCTTAATTCCCAGTTCCACTCATTTTCCTGCAAATGGCATAATTCCATTGTTATTTATAGTTGAACAAAACTCCATTGTGCCTCTGTGTGTGGAGGGAAGAAGAGAGGGAGGGAAAGAGGAAGGGAGGAATGGAGAGAGAGACAGAGACAGAGAGAGGGAGAGAGAGAGAGATTTATCCATTCATCTGTTGATGAATGTCTTGGCTGGCTCCATTTGTTGACTACAGTGTAAACACGGATACACAGGAATCTGCAAGGTAAGTTAGTGTAGATTCCTTCAGGTACATACTCAAAAGTAGAAGTAGTATCAGCTGGGTCATATGGAAGTTTTATTTTTAGTTACTCTCACTTACTAATAACAATTTGTAGAAAGTAGAATTTAACCACACATTAAAAAAGAGTGGGCACAAGATCACCTTGATTAATGTCAGTATTTTATATCATTTTAACTTATAAAATATATTCAGGGCAAGGAAGTTAGCTCAGTTAGACTCTTAGCTAAGGTTTCCATTGCTGAAAGGAGACGTTATAACCATGGCAATTCTTATAAAGGAAAACATTTAATTGAGGCTGGCTTACAGTTTCAGAGATTTAGAGGCCTACTGGCAGACATGATTCTGGAGAAGGAGCTGAGAATTTTACATCTTGATCTGCAGGCAGAAGCAGCAAAAATTGGGTCACACTGGCCAGACTAGAGTTTATAAAACCTAAAAGCCCACTTTCACAGAGACACATGTTCTCCAACAAGGCCACACCCACTCTAACAATGCCACATCCACTCCCACAAGGCCACATCTCCTAATAGTGCCATACCCTATGCACCAAGCATTCACACACATGAGTCTATGGAGACCATACCTATTCAAACCACCACAGTCAGTAAAGTGCCTGCCATCAAGCCTAAACACCTGAATTTAACCCACAAAACTCACAAGGTGAAAGAAGCCATCCCCTGACCCCCATATGAGCATGTGGCACACATGTATGAGCATGCATGCACACAGAGAATAAACATAGATATGTTGTAAAACATAAAAATATGTATATATACAAATGTTCTATTAAAATGGAAAATATTTTTGAAGATCATCTGTGATTTCATGATCCCAACATAACAGTATCATTTCACTGTAGCACTCTGATGAATTCTTTTAGTCTCTTCTCTTTCTCTGTATTCGGGGCGGGTGTCTCTCTCTCTCTCTGTGTGTGTGTGTGTGTGTGTGTGTGTGTGTGTGTGTGTGTGTGTGTGTGTGTGGAGAGAGAGAGCCACCCGTGCCATTCCCAAAGATGGCACCGGTTTCCTGTCCATAAGCCAGCAAGGTGCGGATGTGCGATCCATGTCATGGGGTGACCGTTACGAGCGTTGCGGGCTGCACCTGTCAGTAACGGACACAACTACTCTGAGCATATATAAGCAGAGCCCTTTTTCCTTCTCGGGGTCTTCCCTCAACTTGATGTAATGAGCCGCGCAATAAACATAGCTGCAGAAGAATCCTGTTGTTGAGTGTCGTTCTTGCAGGCAAGGCGATAGCGCTGATCGTGTGTGTGTGTGTGTGTGTGTGTGTGTGTGTGTGTGTGTGTGTGTGTGTGTGGTGTGTGTGTGTGTGTGTGTGTGTGTGTGTGTGTGTATGTATGTGTAGGATTTCCCTTTGTAACACAGGCTGGCCTAGAACTTGCACCCTCCTGTGTCAGTCTCACACCTGACCTTATTCTTTCATTCTTAGTCAAATTTTCTAGTTATGAGCAAGGAACACCTCTTCGATTTTTTCAACTATGTAAGAGGATTTCCATGTTTTAGCACAGCCTCTGTAACTATAAATATTCAATATTCATACAATATTCTGCTGAATGTATACACTACAGTTCACTTAATTAAGTCCCCAATGGTGGATGGAAATACATTCCTCACTCATTTATTACTTTAAACCAAGCAAGGATGAGCATACAATTTGATCCATATTTGGGGCTATTTCCTTAGGATAAATTCCCAAAATGGAATATTGTATCAAAGAAAATGGCATTTTGATGGCTCCTCAAGCACAGGTTGCCAAATTCCTGCCATAGGGGATAGAATTCAGATTAATTAAATTTACTGAGGAAGTGGCAGTTCGAATTTCCTGTAGTCTGTATTGCCAAGCAGCCAGCAGAGGCCAAATGGTGTGAAAAGAAGGATTTGTTGGAGTAAATAGGTCCACCTTTTCCACCCAGTTTATGGAGGGTGATCGGTAACTCTACTGTGTCCTAAAGTTATTACTTAGACAGCTAGGCATTGGCGCTGCCAGTTAAGCCATAGGGCTGAATTCCTTAATTCTGTCCCTGGTCTGTGACAGTTTTCCAATGAAAGAGTAATAAAAATAAAGTTTGGGGTTCTGGCTAACAATGGCTTTTGAGGCTCCTAGCTTTTACCTCTGACACTAAAAGGGAAGGAAGTGAAGCAGGAAGGAGACCGTTTGGATAAGTCTACATTTTTCCTGGTGCATTTCTGATGGTGAGACTCGAGAGAATGACTTTATGAGTTTGAAACTTTAAATCATATTATCAAAACACAACATGGCTTAGACAGGGGCCTCTAATCAAAGAGCACGCTATGACTCGGTTTGCTACCCAGAGCACACAGAAATTGGACGAGTGCTGCTTCTTTACACACAAATGCTAATGCTGAAGTAAGATCCCAGGAACACATATGGATAAAGTTGATTAAACACACCTGTACATTTCACTCATCAGAAAGGCCCCTGGTCTGAGCTGTCCTTTCCCTCACAGCCTAAGTACTGGGCTTAATCCTCAAAACAAAGACAACTCATGATATCCCAGAGAGAAGCTGAAAACCCAGAGAGAAGGTGAAGAACAACAAAAAACCTCTTAGCACTTACAAGTGTTTTTTTATAAACATTAACTTTGAAAGAAACTTGATCATTAATATTTCTAAGCCTAGTTTTTCCAAGAAAAAAGACAAAAGTTGAGACACATTGGGTAATTTTTCTTCAGGTAATAAGCCAAGAAGAGGTTGAATTGGGACTAAAGTTCTTAGATCCTAGATGCTATGTTTGTATTACACCCACCTCCCACTAAGTACTGATGACAAGAAATGTATAGGGTGACTATTAGAGAACCCAGCCATTTCACAAACCCCTGCACATAAGCTTTACAATGGAAGAACGGTGAAAAAAAACAAGTTTTGGATCAAAACTATTATCCCAGCTGGACATTGTCATGCATGTTGAGGAGTGGGTGTAGGTCTACATGGGTCCATGGAAAGAAGACTCAGAGATACTTTTAAGAATGAACTTAGCCTTATTCGGCTTCAGGGGTCTTCAACATCAATGGACTGAAGAGCTTGCCATATGCTCAGGGCATTATTTTTCTCCATATTTATACTTTAGCCAGTTGATTTCCATATGAAGCTTCCAAAGGGACAAAGATAACTGAAAAGTCTAGACAGTGTGTGTGTGTGGGGTGGGGGGTACCACTGTCTTCTGGGTTTCCCTCCCAACCAAGTTTTACATAGGTTTTATATCCTTGGGAAATTCCCAGACAAGGTTCACAAGATGTGTGCATGTGAGGGGTGGGGGGTCAAATAACAAAAGGTATATGCTCCACAAAGGATGGATTAGGACTAGGTACTAACTCTCTGGAACTAAAGTATAAGCCAGACTCAACTTCTTATTATCTGGCCTTGAGGGTCAAGAGTAAATACACCTCAAATCAAGTCTGTTATTATTTAGGTAAGAAATCCACTACCAAAATCAAATATCCTACAGTAGCCATACCTTAGACCTTAAGGTCTTATGACTTTAACCTTGGAAGACTAAGGACAGTTTTGAACTCTCTGACCTTGAGTCAAGACGAAGCAGAGCCACCTTTATGGGCTCTGACAGGAAGGATGTACACCAGAAGATGATGACCAAATCCTAAATTAGCCATTCCTTTAATAGTCACACTGATGGCAAACAGCCTTCACGCACAACCCAATTGTAGTCACTTAGAAGACCTCGATTATACACCGAATCTTGTAATCAGGATTTCAGAGTGCACATGCTCTGTGTTGTTGTTAAATCACTAGTGTGTTCTTGGGAGGCTCTTACAATCTGAAGAGACTTCTAGACTACCTGAGCTGGCCCCCAGATTCTCATCCAGTGAGGAAACTGAAACTGAGAATAAGACAGACTGTAGCTTGCATGAGGTCTTCTATTCAGGAAATAGGGGAGGACAAGAAGAAGCTGTCTTCCTGCCTAGTTCTTGCCCATCTACTAACTATTATGGAGAACAAACATTTTCTTCTTGCCATCAACTTTCTAGTCAATAAAACAGAAATTATAGTCTGCCAAGAAGGTTCAAATTACGACCTCTTCAACATTTCTGGTTGGAAGAGTAATGAACCATCTATACTAATATGATAAAACCCTGACATCTATGATCTGCATTTCCCTAGGTGGAGACAGTGATGATCCTGCTTGTTCTCAAAGCATTTTTGCTGTTTTTATTGCTGTTGTTGTTCCTCCATGTTCCTGGGGTTTTGGCTGTGCTGGGAAGACACTGTTCTCTTTAGACCTAGATTTTTCAAGATTCATGAAGATTTGGATGTGCTACACATCATATTTTCTAATTGTTGTTGCTAGATGTAAATCTATTACATCAACCCCCTCTGCCTCTCATTAATGCAGGTTCCATAGGAGGATATGAGAATGAATAAACAAGCATCTTGTGATGTTTCAGTGATTCCCAAGACTTGACTTTCTTCAAAGTCAAGCTTGTCTTGACTATGTTAGGTGCTCCCTTCCCGAACCTCAAGCTTACTGTTTTAGGTCAGTAGTGGTGTTCCCTGAAAGCTCACAGTCTTGGTGCCCAGGTGGTAGGGCTATTTTTGAAGGCTCTGGAAGATTTAGAAGGTAGGACAACTAATGGAAGTAGGTCACTGGCGTGGGAGTTATCTATCCTTGGCTTGTTCTCCCATTCTCTCTCTCTCTTCCCACTCTCATCTCCATAACCGCTTCCCTACCTTCCCTAATGCTCCTACCCTGGTAGACTGTCATTACTTTCATGATAGCCCTTGTATAAAGCTTATTATCCATTATCACTAATTATGACATGTCACATATTTTTTCTATAAGACTAAACTTTGCTTAGTCAAATTGGCAGAAATATTTGCAGTACTGCTAGAAGATCAGTGTTTTAAATTTGATTTCAAAGTCTTTAGGAAAAAAAATGTTTGGAACTTAAAGTGGCCAAAACAAATTTACAACTTCTAAATAAAAATACCCTATGCACAAACATGTAATGAGCTGGTTAACTTCCTTTCTTCCTTCCTCCTTTTCTCTTTCCTTCCTTCCTCCATTCCTTCCCTATTTTCTTCCTCCTCTTCTTCTCTTCCCACTTCTTTCTTGATTCCTTCCTTCCTTTTTTTTTTTTTTTTTCAGTGATGGGAATCCAACCCAGGCCTTCTATATAAGAACTTTACTATTGAACTATAGCTCCAGATTTCTTTCCTTTTTTGAAACAGGATTGTGATTTTTTTAGACAGGCTTTAAACTCACTCTGTAGCCCAGGCAGATTTTGAACTTGGGAATTTTCCTGCCTTAGTACTTTGGGTAGTTGAGCCACAAGGCCTGGCTTGAACTTCCTTCTTGAACACTGGAATGTATAGTGGGGATTACAGACTACAAGTTTCCATTTCAGCATATTTAGAGGAGTATTTGAGATAAATACAAATATTACCCTGGAGTTCCCATGCTTCAGCACTATGAATATTTGGAACTGAGTAATTAATTCTCTGTTGAGGGAAGACAATGTATGAATTCTAGCATATTTTGCCACATCACTGGCCTCTGCTCACTAGGAATCAAGAGCAACACCACCCTCCAAACTATAACAAGCAAAATTGATGTTGGATGTTATGCATTCCCCAGAGGACACAATGATTCCCAGTGAAGAACCCTGAAAAAAAAAAAAACAACTTTGTTTGGGCTTATTTACCCCATGTTATTATAGAAAATCAATCCAGCCAACCACTGGTTTCTTTTGAAGCTGTGTGTACATATGCCATAGATTACTCACTTGCCTGCAAGATTGTGTTTCTTCCTGAACCACCACCAGTGTCTAGCACAGTCCTGGTATAGTACATTTACCACTGGTACTGATTTCCAAGTTTCCTGGTTTTCTTCATTCTGAGTCTGCTACAGGTGAACTGCTCATCCTATTTTTAGTATAATTGGTCATATGATTTGTTTGGGCCAATGAAATGGGATTGGAGGCAAGGCCTTTGGCTCCAGGTAAAAACCCGAAGAGGCCATTGAACAACTTACCACATGTTGCTTTCTCTCTCATGTGGTGACCCAGAGCATTTTTGATGCTTTCTGCTCCATTAGGTTAGAACTCTGAGCAATTATGATGAACAGAGCCCCCCTCCCCCCACATACACACACTCCCCACTCCTGCTGACTCAGGTTGGATATAAGCAGGAGTGAAAAATAAAACTTTATGATTTAAGTCACAGGAAGCTTGAAAGTGCTTCCTAGAGCATTTCTTAGCCTGATTTAAACCAATTGGTGTCAAGGTTCAGAATACCTGGGGTGTTGGGTTCCTCATCTTCTATCCTATATAAGACTAGACACTACTACTGGTGCTGAGCCGTTGTCAAGACACCAGGCTGGAAAGACTGCAGTTCTTAGGCCCCTGCTCCAGCAGGGCTATAGTTAATCTGTTAACTGGCTATTTAACCAGGAAGAATGACAAATTACTTGTTCTAATAATTTGGTAACCCACACAAAATTTTGGTTTTACTATCAGCTATTATTACTGCTGCTAACATTTCTTTCTTTGTGGCTTTCCTGAAACTAAATATAGTAAATAAATGTAAATTCATCACTTTAGTCTTCTTAATAATTCTCTTATTAGTCCTACTTTAGAGCTAAGGAAACAGGCACTGATATATTGTTTGCTGGGAGAGAATTTACCCACTCCTAGGGATGAGTCTTCTATTGTTTGTCCAATGCAGAGCAGTCAGCTCTGAAGCCATATACACACAAATGCCACAGATGGACTCAACACAAACAAACAAACATATATATATATATATATACATATATATATATGTTTATATACATAAATTAAAGATACATACTGTAAGCAAGGGCTCTGTGAAATCACTGAACTGGACTACTCTGAGTAGAAAGAGAAGTTTATTTGGAACAGCCAGACTGCCTTGGGAATAGAGAGAAGCAAAGCAGGAACGCAATTGATTGGATTTTATACTAATCAGTAGGATGGGATCTTTGAGTTGATACAGGCTTTTCCAATTAACTGGGAACTAGACACCCTTGCCAGAGGTAGTTGGCCAACTGAGGCAGATAAAGAAGCTAGTGGTTTTCCCTTGTAAACAGAATGCTGAGTTTAAGATTCTGTTTAGTCAATAACCCAGTTAGAGTCCTTTTTAGAGCGTCATCACCAGTACTGCCATTTTGGGAGCTATGTTTGATACACCCCCCCCCATACACACACCACCACCATTAACAACAATAATAATCAAAGAAAAGGGTGATAAAGTTGAGAGTGGGGACGTGGGACGGGTTTGAGGGAGGGTAGCTTGGAAGGAGCTTCAGCAGAAGGGGAAAAGAGAAAGGGAGGTGATCCTATACCAGTTAAAACATTTTTAAAAGCTAGCTGGGCAGTGTTGGAGCACACTTTTTGTCCCAGCACTTGGAATATTTGGACCTGGGCAGTCTAACCTCATTCTAGAGAGTGTGTCTCTTTATAGTGATGGCACTCTACCTCCTAAAAGCGATTCACACTCAGGTGAGAATGTTTTATACACACAGACACACAAGCTGAGCTCTGTGTTCTCCAACAAGGAGGCCCTGAGAATGACTGGAGAGAAATGGTTTTATATTTGATATGGTGAAATATTGGTGAAAACCAAGTGCATAGCTGTGTGTTTTGGAAGCTGAGTTGTTCCAGTGAACATAGTTCCTCCTCAGGGGCCGAGTATGCAAGAGAGTGGCATAGGAAACATCTGTTGCTTAAGATGCTTCCTTGGCCTTGTAGTGCCTCTCATCTAATGAACATGAAAACTATGGTTCCAGAAACAGCTAGTATTCAGCCACAAGTAGGAGAAAGGTTTGAGGCATCTTTCATGAACCCAATACCTTTAGAGAAAGAGGGAAAAAAAGGGGTGGGGTGGGCATTGGTGGTACACTCCTTTAATCCCAGCACCTGGGAGGCAAAAGCAGGTGGATCTGTGTGAGTGTGAGACCAGCCTGTCATAGGGTAGGTCACAACCAACCACAATAGCTCCAGTTCTAAGGAATCTGACATTCTCTTCCGGCCTCGATGGGCCCCAGGCATGCATGTGGTGCACAGACATAAATGCAGGCATAACAGTCATACAATATGACGAAGTTAATAAATTGTTAAGAAAATAAATGAAATAGTTTAAAATAACACAGTGCTATATTTATGGAAACTGAAACAGAACTGTCAATAAAGTGGAAGTCCCCATGGGCCAGAGGAACCGGAGCAGGCACACCCTTAAAACACTGGCCTGCAGCAGGAGGGAGCACTCTCCTTTAGGGATATTTCACAAAGTCTGGAGTCAATTTTGGTTTCGCTTTTGGAGGTGGGATGTGCTGTTGACCTCTGATGGGTGGGGCCAGAGATGCTGTTCTGCACCATCCAACAACACCTGCGGCATGGCCTGCCACAGCAAAGATGCTTCTGGCTGGAAACATTGTGGTGCAACAACCAGACATAAAGGTTAACTATTCCTGAAAGTATTATGGACACATCAATAGCTTTGTCATATAAATATTTAATTATGCTCTCTCCGCTATGTTTAAAGTGTAGTTTTCAAAATGTCTGGTGCCTATTCTCTATGAATTTCTGTTCTTCCATCGGCAGTCTGAAGATTGCTACTTGCTTACATGTTCCTATTTATGAGTTTTGATTAATTCATAAGCTTTAACTATATCAGAACATAATTAGGGTTAGAAAGCTGGGGGAGTTTAACTCCTTCAGCTTCATGTGGATTATAAGGTAACCTTCAAGCAAAGGAGAGTGTTGATATCTTTCTCACGTGTGGACGGTGACTGGCTCTTAAAATCAGTTTGAGTGTAACTGAATTAATTAAGGGAGCAATACAGTAATTCAATTTTACAATAGATTTGTGGGGCATAGTCAATTTAATAACTATTCATGGCAAATTATATCTACCTTAAAAATAGGATATCATCATATCTCTAAAATGATCAGTGTTCTCTGACAAAGTCAAAATAGTTTAGCAGTGTGACTTTACCCTCTGTATTTTGGTTTTTATTTATTCTTTTAATAAAGGTTTCTTAAACTTATGCACTCATCATTCCTGGCTGATTCTGGATTACCTTGTGTCTGACCCAGAAATAGGCATGTTTAATGAAGAGAAATGTTAAAATATCTTCTCAATATCAGTCACTGGAACTTCTTAGTATAATCAAAAGATCTGTATCCAAAGACCCTTACACAACTACTGAAATACTGTGAGCTTAAGTATAGCTCACAGTATTTCAGTAGTCATATCATATAGCAAGTCATATCAAATTTAACTAAAGCATGTAGTTTTAGTGAAATAAAGTAGGTGATTTATAGCTATTAATTATCATTCCTTGTTCAGTTCTTAATTAAGTCTTAGCAATAGGAAGGTACATGTAGTTAATGTTTTACCTTGGAGGCCAAGCTAAGAGAAATAAAGAATCTACTGCTTTGGCAAGTATTTCCATAACTCACCCTGCTTTGATGCCTGGCTTAACTTCTACAAGTAAACAGGATCTCTTGGTGCTTCTGAAATCCATAACCTATTGTCTGATATATCTATCTTATCTAACTGGAGTGTGCCATCAGCCCTCATGATTGAGCTGATTTTCATTTGAATGCTTTACCTCCATAAACAAGTTCTAAGTTAGAACTTCCTTTGCCCTTCCCTCCCTCCTTCTCCTGTCCTTCCCTTCCCACTTTCCTTCCTCTCTTCCCTTGTTATCATCCCTGCAGCACACAATGTCTTCCCAGAATTCAGGAGTGGTGAGAAGAAAACTACTTTTGAAGCCTGGTGTGGTGGTGCACACCTTTCATCTGAGCACTCTGGAGGCAGAGGCAAGCAAATCTCTGCTAGTTTAAGGCCAGCCTGCTCTGCATTGTAAGTTCCAGGACAGCCAGAGCAAATAATGAGACCCTGTTTCAAAGAACAAAACAAAAAAAGTCTCTTTTTTGGAGAAATTAAATATTCACACCATTATTTTCATCCATAGTTTCCTTCTTATGTAGGCTAAATTACAAGCACTAAAAGGGCAAATTAATGCATTTTACTATCCATTGGTATAATAAAATTCAGTGTTTGAAAAATATAGTCTTCTAGTTATTACCATTATATAAGAGGTACAATAGTGAAACACCCAATAGATGGACTTAATGCTTAGATTGTGTATTTAAAAATAAAGTAAACCATATGCAAAGTATAGATCTCAGAATTAAAAAGAATAGCACCTGTAATTATATTACATTTATATTGAAAAAAAATTGACTCTGTTGCTTCATTCCAAGCATTAATGCAGCTAATACAAAAACCAAGGAAAATGCCACATTGGGCACATCAAGTAGATTGCAGCTGAGAAAGATAAATGTGTAAGGATGTCATTTGCTGAGAGGTAAGAGTCGTCAGTGTCCCTTCTCACTTTCTTTCATTTTATACAGCACTGGTTAATCTCACAGCCTGCACAGCACGGAACGAGGAAATTGGAAAGCTGCAGAATCGATTTGCAGAAGTGAGCTCTTATTTTCTCTCCCTCCTCCTCCATCAAAGCTGCTATCACATCAGAGCTGTGTGTAGTGTGGGACCGTTATTGACAGTCACCTGTGCACAACTGATAATTGCTAAAAGCCATTCTCTATATGTGAAGGCACACACAAAAAGGTGGCTGCATTTCCCTCCTCATTTTTCAAATTTGTTGCTTCCATCATCCTTTATCTTCTCTATAACTGAAAGGCCAAGACTTTTCTCAAGCCACTATCACAGTGGTCCTCTTTGCTTTTGGTTCCCAGGTAATATATACAATAACAAATCTCCAGTGTCTAACTTAAGTGCAGTTCTTAGCATATTTGGGTTGCTTTTACAATTTCCATCCTTTATATATTTTACTCTGAGCTGTAACTATGTAAGAGAATTGCTTCAAGGGTCAACACAGTGCTGAATACTTTAAGGAAACTGCGTTACTTTTGCTGTTGTCTTTCCAGGCTAAGGCTTTGTAGATTCTTGCCAACTGTAGACTTAGAGCTGCCTTATTTAAAAAATAAAACTATAGCTTTGGGCCATTTGTTATCTACTCTGGAACAGAACCTTCTCTGTAGTAAAAAGCACTGAGAATTTGTAGAAATACTCTTTCAACTTTGAGATCCCTCTACTTACTCTGTTTAAAACATGTATCAAAATAATAAAATCGTCACAGAGCAATATCACCTGGTCAGCAGTGGAGTCTATTTATAGAGTGTCATATGATTGGAAAGCTTGTAACTACTCTTTTTTTTAATTTCTCAAATTTAGATTTACTTTCTGTACTTTGTAATCTGACCTATCCCCAAGCTGACAAATTTTTGTCCGTTACAGGAAGACGAAGCTTTCTTTTAGTTAATTTAGCAATAGGAAAAGTGAATTATTTAATTAGTTCAGAATCAGAATTAAATAGAAAATTGAGTTGGGCTTGGAGACTTGACCATGTATCCAGCACTCAGAAGTTTGAGTCAGGAAGATCAAGTTCCTGGGCTATGTAGCTAGACCCTTGCATTTCAAGGATTTAAAACAAAAAAGAGAAAAATGTGTAAGTGTCTCTTCAAGAGTAAGTAAAATTTCCCTTCTTTTAACAGGATTGGAAATTTGCTGATTAAATTTGAACTTCAGTTAAACATTCAGTAGCATGCTCCCCCAAAAATGTATGCTCTGTGCTTTATTTGCTAAGTCTATCCTGAGAATTAATTCCATTTTTTCTTAGTGTCCTCAATATTGTGAGCAAAATCATTTTAGTAAATTGAATATGTGAGAAACATAAATTCAAATTAGAAGTAACAAAAGTGAAATCAAATCCATTATGTAAAGACTATGCTGATAAATAAGCTTTTTGTGTTTCATAAGCAAGGAATGTGAATGATGTCCATAAGGCCCAATCCCCTGGAAGCACATCTCATTCTTTCATATAGCAGTGTAGTACTTGGGACTTTGTTGTAACCTGTCTTTGTGGTGCTTCAGTCGGATCCAGCCCACTTGCCTGGTTTGTACCTGAGAGGGGGAGTATGGATTGAGAAATGGCCGGTAAAGATAGTAAGGGAGAGAAAGACACAGAAGAGAATCAGGAGGGTATTCAGTCAATACTGAATGCTCCAAGAATGCTCAACATTCTTAAATATCCCAACCAAAAAAGGGGAAAATGGCAAAAGACTTCTTTATCGAGATACAAGGAACAAACATTTGGTAACTATGCCTTAGACTAAATTTCCCATTATCTGGCCTTGAAGATCAAGAGTTACCTCAGAGCAAGTCTCTTGTTATTTAGATAAGACATCCATGCCTAAGACTAAACATCCTACAGAAGCCACTCATTAGTCCTTTTGAATTCTTTGACTTTAAACCAAGATGTAGCAGAGCCATCTATCTGGGCCCCGACAGGACTTTGAGTTTCTAGCACACTTAGGGGAATAGAGCTCAATTATTTTAAATGTTTCCCACTCTTTTTCAATCATAGGTTTAAAAAACAATCAAGACTCTTTAATAAGTTCACCTGGGGCTGACAGTATGCTTGCATGAGGCTTCTGGTTCAACTTACAGCTATATAATAAATACCATTCAACTACTTGATCTTTCCAATACTAGGAAAGTTATGATCGTGAATTAACTAAAGCCGCCCCCCCCATTCACTGATTCCAAGATGCATTCCCAGTGTTTGCTCACTTCTGTTTTACATTAATTTTTTCTTTAGGTTTTTATAATGTGGCATCCTGTTAGATGCCAGAAACAGGACGAAGAAATCAGAAAAGACCAACAAAGGGGTTGGGAAGATGGCTCGGTGATTATAGTGCTAGTCATGCCAAGTGTGAGGAGGAGAGATGTTCGAGTCTTCAGAACCCAACCTAGGAAGGCAAAGACAAGGAATCCCCAGAGCAAGCTGTTTGGAAAGACTAGCTGTATGTGTGATCTCTGAGTTTCATTGAGAGATCGTGCTTCACTGGATAAGGTAGAAAAGCAACAATATAGAATTTCCAACATCAATCTTGGGCCTTCACTTTGCATGCACACACGTGATCCGCCTCCATACCGCACCCCCACCCATGCAAAAACACACATAATGGAAGAAAAAAAAAATCAGGTAAAGGATACAATTTCTGCTCTTTTTGCAAAAGACTGTGAGGTAGACAGAATGCCAACTGTTGTTTATATGTTAGGGTAAAGGATCTACGCTCCAGAGCTGGAAGAACTTGTGTAGGAGTCTGGAGGACTTCAGCACTGTCCTGACAAGCTCCAGGCTTAGCCTCTCTCTGGCACCTCTTCCCAGGAAAGCCCAGAGGACCTCTTCCCTGTCAAGAAGCCCAGGGGAAATCAATCATCTGGGCCCCCATCTGGCGCTCCTGTACTCTTCAGTGGGACAGGTGTTTCCTGGTTGAGCTGAAGGTAAGCCAAGTGGATTCAGGTTCTGAGTGGCCTTGTAACCAGACCCAGCTCATCTGTGAAAAGCAGGCCATGTGACTAAGGTGACGCAATTTCAAGTGGATGTCACAAGTGACTCATCAGAGGTTTGCTTTGGGGCCTACTGATATTTTTCTTCTGGGCGAGGGTGTCTTATTTCCTTTGCATTTTTGGATAACAGCCCTCCTGACCATTTCCAACTTTTCAGAGTTTCAAAGCCCTCACGTGGAGCGCGTTTTCATACAGGAATCTAGTCACAGGAAGGGGGTTTGGGGAATGAAGAGATTGATTTTTAAAACGGAGAGAGGCCTTAGCCAGGGAAATTTGAGCTAAAAGAACTTTTCCTACCTCACGCCTCAGAGTGACAGCGCTCCTCAGGCAGAGGACTACATTTCCCGGCGGGCGCTGCGCATCTCACAATCACCAGCTGGCGGGTTCAGGGCTCGTCTCCTCCTCCCAGCTAGCCAATAGGAACGCCCGGCTTGGGTCTCAGCTCGACAAGGAGCACGCGGGAACGGGGACACTAAAACTACATTTCCCGATGCGCAAGTGCTCGTATACTGGCCAATCAGCGCTATGCATTTCGAGGCCCGGGGAGGAGCCGGCCTGGTCAGCCACCCCCATTGGCTAGGCGACGCTTAGTAGAGCCGGAACCCGGGAGCGAGCGAAACGCAATGACATTTCCTCTTTAAATAACCGGAGCCGGGGCCCCTTGGAGAAATGGCCGCGTCGGCAGGTGGGTGGCGTGCTGCGGCCGCCGCGGTGCTGAGGAGGGAAGCAGGAGCGCGGCTGCCGGCCCCGACCCGGGGAGGCGGCCGTAAGGCGGGAGGGAAGGATGGAGAGGCGGCAGGCGCGGGGGCGAAGATGAATGGGGAGGAGGGCGGTGGGCGGCGCGCCCGCAGAGACTGGGTACCGGCCGCCCGCGAGGCGGTTGAGGGGCGCCCTGGCGTTCGCCCTCGGGAGGCTCTCGCTCCGCGCTCGGCCCCGAGCCGAGTCTCCGCCGCCGCCGGTTCGGCTGGCTCGCCTCACACCCTCCCTCCGCGAGCGCGGCGGTCCGGGCTCGCCGGGCTCCCAAGGAGCGCACCGGCCTGGGAACTCGTTCTTCTCGCTGGGCTCTCGTCTCCCAGAGCCCACACTGGCGGTCCTGTGCCTAGACTCGGGATTTTGTGTAAAGGGTGGGGGCTAAAAACAAACGTCGCAGCAACTGGCTTCGAACTCCTTGTGTTTGTGCGAATATTTTCTCCTAGATTTAAGTAAGTCTTCCCCAACAACGAATGGAATTCCGTCTTCAGATACAACCAACGAAGCCATGGACCCCTTCCATGCTTGCAGTATTCTTAAGCAACTCAAAACAATGTACGATGAAGGACAGTTGACAGACATTGTAGTGGAAGTGGATCACGGGAAAACATTTTCCTGCCACAGAAACGTTCTTGCTGCAATCAGCCCCTACTTCAGGTATGACGACGGTAGAGGTTGTATTACCATACATACTAGCCTCCCTTTCATCGCCAGTATTACCCACTTGGTTTTTATACTAACTTGGGACAAATAAAGGCAAGCAATACGTTTGTTTTCTCAGAGTAGGTAACAGGCCTTGTCTTATTAATGAGCCCTTGTTTTGAACTGTGGGGTTTAAGATAGTTGGATTTTAAGTTAGTGGACGTCTGTATGACGTGTTCCCCAATTTGGAAGACGCCTGCCACACGTGAACATATAATTCTTTAAAATTAAAGCATTCAGTAACTCAGCTAAACTAAAACATGTCAAGTGCACAGGCAGCTCACATGTGGCTGGTGCCTGCCATATTGGGCATACTGTGTTTTAGTCTTTGGAAGTTTTATAATTTATTTTTAAAAATTCACTTTTTTAGTATGTATAACTGTTTTTAGTTTAAAACATAGAAACGTGTTCCTTTACCAGTAAATCAGGATTTAGTAGATTGTTTTAATGCCATGGAGTTTTCTAAAAAGTAGTGGGATAAGTGAAATGAAAAAGTTTATGTCTTCATTTCCAGGGTTCCCAAAAGTATTGCTTTTTTCACTTTCATAAAATACTGAAAAGTGAACATTGTAAGCTTGGGTCTGAAAACTAAGTTCTTATTCTAAAAACAGGTGATTGGAAAAGGTACCTTTCTACCTGAGCATAAATGTTTTGTTTCAGGTATTTCTCGTAAAAGCCCTTCAGTATTCAGAAGTGGTTGATGAATGACAGGAAGAACGTCTTGTCAGCCACACTCCTGCTTTATCTTCTGAGGTGCTTATAGGGCACATCCCACTATGATGTTGCATTTATTAGTTTCTTGTTCCTCTTTCTCAGAATGCTGGGTTGAATATAGTTAGTCGGTATGATACTTTAAACCATTTTCACTTGTCTTGGGTAGGCCTTTGAACTACTAAGTATTTTCACAGATAGAAAGCCAGAAAGGAAAGGGGGAAAAAAAAAGATGAAACATAGAGAATACAAGTTTGGCCTGGCAGTGGAAACCACTGTTGCTCATCATGTATGTGTTTGATATATGTCCCAGTTACTCCTCACCAAACTCTGAATGAAGCTTACTTCATTTGTACTGTCTCCTATAATATCTTAATATTATCTTATATGAAATACATATATGCATATCCCATTCATGTGAAAAAAGATTCAGTGAGTGTGATCTAAGTCATTCAAATGGCAGAGCTAGATTTTGGTATAAAACTAGATTTCCTACTGTGTGACACGTAAAGAACAAAAGTGGGTCTTCATTAGTTCCTTTTCTAATAAAAACTATTATCTTTGAGTAATAGGATCTTCAAAGGAAAAATTTCTCTAGATAGTACCATATAAATGTCATGTATAATTAAAATTATATTTGAGTGCCTACACAAAAGTATGGTTACCATAGATTTTAGTTTCAAAGAAGTTTAAAAAAAATATGCCTGGAAGTGTTTCTGAACATACTATTCACATAAAGATGCTGCTAGAAAACTAAAAACCTAAATTGTTTTCTACACACAAGTTTCTTGAGCCTCCTGATATGGGAATCTCAGAAATCATACTTAATCGTTAGCCCTGCATCTCAGGTGAAAGAATTAGAACAGCTGGAAATGTGACATGGCTGCTTCCTGATTTAATGATTTGTCAAAATTAATGATTATGAAAAATGTTCTACTTGGGATTTTGTGGGAGTAAGTACTCACAATGTATTTAGAGTACATGAAGAACCTTTTAGGGAATTCACCAAGGTGCTGGGCCATTCCTGAGTGTTAGCATAGCCTGCTCAAGGCAAGAGGGGCTTCCATGAAGATGGGATATGTGATGTTGTTCTCGTCTACCTAATGAAGGGCTGGACTTTTCTTTTTAATTGGTAGGTGAATCATTTAGCACCTGACCTAAAAACCAGCCCAAATAGTAGAAATAATCTGATATGTACTCATCAAAGCCTGTGGTAATACTAAACTTAAAGCTTACATTATTGAAGCAAAAAGATAAGTAATCAGCATACCAAGTTGAACCCTTGTACTCTCCAGGTTTCTCATACTCCATTTTGAAATGTGTATTGAAGGCTGGAGAGATGACTCAGTGGTTAAGAGCACTAACTGCTCTTGCAGAAGATCCACATTTAGTTAGCAACACCCATATCAAGGCACTCACCACCGTAGCTTCAGCTCCAGGAGATCCAGTGCCCTCTTGTAAACTTGCAGGCATCTGCACTCCCATGTGTGCATACATACACATAAGTCAAAAGAATGAAATCTCAAAGTTCCTGTGTATTTGATAGGGACTGCAAAGGTGTCTGCCCATTTTCCCACTTGGAATACTTTGACAAAATATAACAAAGCAAGTTCAAAGTGTCTGGCTCTCAGTTACTTTTATCTCCAATACCACAGCCATTTCTTCAACAAATTCTATTAAGGCCCCAACATGGTTTTTCAAAAAGAATGGAAGCATACACATGGGGATTTTTGGAAGAATTAAAAATATTTAAGAGTTTCCTAGAATGGTTGGTTCTAGTACTGCATGCCTTTAATTCCAGCACTTGGGGAGTCATAGGAGGATCTCTGAGTTCAAGGCCAGCCTAGGCTACATAATGAGTTCCAGACTAACTAACCAAGGCTATGTAAAAAGACCTTGTCTCAACAACAACAAAAAGTTCTTTAGAATGAAACCTTACAGAAAGGAAATGATGTTTACAAATGAGTCCCACTAAGAAGTCCAAGTGTTTTATCTGCTTACTGTTTTTGGAAAGAAGTTTTTGTAAATATACTCAATTAAAGGAAGTAAAAAAACAGACTATATTGATTGATGCAACATATTACAATTTGGCCAGACTGTTCTCAGACTTACTGTTAGGATGCTATGATTTATGGTCATCCCCTTGCCTGGGATCATTTACCACTCCAATTCACCCACCTTAGAAGCTTAGCCCTAAGGTTGTAAGTTGGGGAAATTAAAAATAATCTCCATAGAATCAGCAATGTATTAAATATTAAATTCTTTATAGAAAAAGGCATTATATTAACCCTGTCATAATTTCTTGTATGGATATAAAATAGGTAAAAAACTTTAACTTTAAAATGAGATGTATCTATTTTAAGGGTTTTCAAATGTCCAAGAATAACTAAAGTGGTCTTTAAAAAGATTTCAGTTTTAAAAGGCATAGGTGAAAAATTAAGTATCTTTGAAGAATGCTGTTCTCTTTCTGAGATGAAAATTTACTTTGTGCTTACAAGTCTCCTTGTAATTTTCACTGGGCCATCAAAGATTTTATTTGACTTACTGTGCTTAGGGTTAATTTTGCTATCCTTATGATATCTTGAACTTTTTCTTGGACGTGACAATTTAAGTTCATTATCTGTAAGGCAATTTGACAAGGCACTTAGATATGTGCTCCAAGGACAATCCGATCTGAAATATGCCACTATGATTTGCTTTCTTACCAATATTCTCCTTTTTCCATAGTTAGCATGTGAGACCAGAATCCTGACCCTCTCCCTTTCTTAGGTCTTATGTGGACTCTGGTGAGACTAAGAAACCCAATCAGCCCCAGATCTGATTAAAAAGAGATGCCCATAAGAGTCTTATTCATTTTATGTGCAGCAGAGGGATTTTTACAATAAAGTGAAGTCCACACAAATAATTGGAGTGTAATATATTTTTATCTTAGACAAAGAACAATACATTTGTCAGGGTGAGAGTCTACTGGATTAGGGCAATAAATTCTGGGGATGTTACTTAGGGATGTATGGGGGGTGAGGGAGTTGTAGAAGCACTTAAAAGATACAGTGACTTCAGAGTTTTTTTGTTGAGGCTCACTTCAGCCACAATTACCCAATTACTCTGATAATGGTTGTTGTCCAGCCTTGGTCTGTGAAGGACTACCATCCTGACCTTCCTCAAAGAGTCTCCATAGCTTTCTACCTAAAGAGTGGCAGGCCACATGGCCTTTAGATTCCCCACCTGATTTCAGTTTGAAGCAATCTACTAGTGTACCATATTTTTAGATTGTATGCTTGTAATTCCATTGGCACAAGGTGGAATGGCCCTGAGAACAGAACTTTCAGGATTAACTAGATTTAAGTCCTGTGCTAGTTCGTCCCTGTTCAGAACATGAGGAATGTATTCATTTTGCTTCTGAAAGGCTTATCTGTGCAATAACTTTATACTTCTAAGAACTTGTCATTTGTGGTACATATAAAATATTGACTGCTTTTTCTTCCTTAGATCCATGTTCACTAGCGGCCTTACAGAAAGTACTCAGAAAGAAGTTCGAATCATTGGTGTTGAAGCCGAATCAATGGATTTAGTATTGAATTATGCCTATACCTCTAGAGTTATTCTGACAGAGGCCAATGTTCAAGCCTTGTTCACTACAGCTAGCATCTTCCAAATTCCTTCCATACAAGACCAGTGTGCTAAGTATATGATTAGTCATTTGGATCCACAGAATTCTATTGGGGTCTTTATCTTTGCTGATCATTATGGCCATCAGGAACTCGGAGATCGATCAAAAGAATATATCCGTAAAAAGTTTCTGTGTGTCACCAAAGAACAAGAGTTTCTTCAGCTGACGAAAGACCAACTCATAAGCATACTAGATAGTGATGATTTAAATGTAGACCGGGAAGAACATGTTTATGAAAGCATTGTAAGGTGGTTTGAACACGAGCAGGATGAAAGAGAAGTACACCTTCCAGAAATTTTTGCCAAATGTATACGTTTTCCTTTGATGGAAGATACATTTATTGAGAAAATTCCACCTCAGTTTGCACAGGCCATAGCCAAAAGCTATGGGGAAAAAGGACTATCCAACACCAATGGCTGTACGCAGAGACTCGGAATGACTGCTTCTGAAATGATCATATGTTTTGATGCTGCACACAAACACTCAGGAAAGAAGCAAACAGTGCCTTGTCTAGATATAGTCACAGGAAGAGTGTTTAAACTATGCAAACCACCAAATGACCTAAGAGAAGTTGGGATTCTGGTATCGCCAGACAATGACATTTACATTGCAGGAGGGTACAGGCCAAGCAGCAGTGAGGTCTCCATCGACCATAAGGCAGAGAATGATTTTTGGATGTATGACCATTCCACCAATAGATGGCTAGCCAAGCCATCCTTGCTTCGAGCCAGAATAGGCTGCAAACTAGTGTATTGCTGTGGTAAAATGTATGCAATTGGAGGGCGTGTGTATGAAGGTGATGGCAGAAACTCCCTGAAGTCCGTGGAGTGCTATGACAGCAGAGAGAACTGTTGGATGACTGTTTGTGCCATGCCAGTTGCAATGGAGTTCCATAATGCTGTAGAGCACAAAGAGAAGATCTATGTCTTACAGGGTAGGTGGCAGTGATTCTTCATGAAAGGGTGGGATACTTAATCATAGTAAAGCAGAGAGCATTTCCTAGTAGTTCATATTTCTGATTTTCCAGCCATAAACTGCTAGAACATTCTCTCTGAGAAAATCAAGATAAAAAAGTTTAAAAATTGTAAATATTTTTAAGTTGCTGAAACAGTCCTCTGTTTTTGTGTTATGTTCGGATATCATGTAAAGTATTTTTAAAAAGATAATAGTCTATTATTGCTATTTTGGAACATCTTTTAAAGTCTCAACAATAAACAAAGGTTAATCATACTTGGGTATTTTTGTTTTTGTTTCTTTTTTATATATATGGATATTTTGCCTGAATGTATGTCTGGGTACCACATACCTGCTTGGTAAATACAGAGGCCAGAAAAGGGATACCCTGAAACTAGAGTTAAAAATGGTGGTGCTGCTTTGTGGATGCTGGGAATCGAACTGGAGTCTTCTAAAAGAGCAGTTAGTGCTCTTAGCCACTGAACCACTTTCCAGCCCCGATAAAAGGTTTCAGTAGTTATGAAACTTTTAATTACAAAGGCTTGAAATTATGTTCTTTAGCTCTTTTTTAAAAATGATATGTACATGAATATGCAGGTGTGAAGTCCAGACATTAACTTTGAATGTCTTTTTCTATTGCTTTCCACCTTGTTTTTGAGTCATAATTGCATTGAAACTGGAGCTTACCAATTTTTCTCAATGTCTGTCCATCAAGTCACTCAGGAACCTGACTTTCCCTCTTCCCTCACTGTTGGGGTTACATGTGTGTATCACTTTGCCCTGCTTCTTTGTGAAGCCTGGGAATCTGAACTTAGATCCTTATGATTGTTTGCACACACTTCTCACACTGAGCTATATCCTCAGCCCCTTACTTTTTGTTTAATGTAGTTGCTAGAATTTTGAATGCAGAGTAGATAATTCTGTATCCTTATTCATTTTCCTTGTTTCTTAATGGGTTGTAGTTAAATGACTAAAACAGGAACAATGTAGGTTTCATGAAGATATGATCATTTTTAAGCCCTATCCCATTTTTTAAAAATTTTTTTTTGCTCTAATCTTTTGATTTAAAAATTTTTGAGATGCTTAGACATGCTTGCTGTGCATTGCTTATTAATTCTGCAGGATTAACTAAGGAGTAGTACTGTCTGGTGCTGTATAGTTAAATGAAAACATGGCTTATCTTTGCAAAATACAAGAGTAGGTGAGTAATTCATCCAAGACGATTATATCATCAATTGTGATTAAGTATACTCCTCTCTATATATCTCCATCATTTTCCCTTTCTCTTTCTCTGTATGTTACTGGCAAAATAGTTCATAGAGATAATTTTAAGGCTCCTCAATGGAATGTGTGGATTTTATATTAATGCAAATACTGTAGCAAGACAGCAATGAGTTAATAGGCTATCTGGACCAAAATAGTTTTTAACCAGACTTTGTATTTTATATAAAAAGAATCTGAGGCTCTGAGTCTTTTGAATTGCTTAACATTGGTTTTAGTTTATTAAAGAGGAGTTGAGCTTTTTGCTTTTTTTTTTTTTAATCAGCTTTTCTTTATAAGAAATTTGTAGAGAATTAGGACATGTAAAAATGTCTTAACTTCCATTTTCTTTGTCAAGAATACTGTAATATGTTAGCAAATAAGAAGTAATATGTAAACAAAAGTTGGAACTTAAATAAAATTGGAGTTGAAACATCACTGTTGTTAAGTAGGCAATTTAAGTTATAAATGAGAATATCCCTAATTTAGAATAGTTTAAAGGGAAGCTGTACTTAAAATCCAGTATTCATTACTAACCTGAAGGAAGCTTTCTTACATATATAACTTGACAAAAACTGTTGAAGGTTACAGGTTGAGTATTCCCAAATGTAAAGAGTCAAAAGTATTTTGAAATCTGTGACTTTTTGAGGACTGTTGTGGAAAATTCCATACCTGACCTTATGTAACAGATCACAATCTAAACATAGGCAATGAAGATACTGTTGTAATTGTGTTTTGACTTGGAGTAGTTCCCTAACACAACACGTTATGTGTATGCAGATACTCTAAAATCTAAAATTTATATAGAATCAAGCACTTCAGATAAAGAATGCTTAACCTGTTCTACCTGTAACTGCTAAAGTTTAAATTTAGTCTCCCTATAAACTTGATATTGTTTTACAAAGACATACAATGGTCCCATTAAGCAGGGCATAGCTGCATGTTTATGTAATCCCAGCATCCCAGCTCTGAAGGATGAGGTAGAAGGGAGGATCTTTTTTTTTTTTTTTTTTTTTTTTTTTTAAGAACACATTTTATTGACAATAGATTTTTTTTTAAAAAATACAACATATTCTCATATTCTTTCCCCCCTTTTTTAAATTTAATTTTTTTCATTTTACATACCAACCCCAGTTCCCCCTCCCTCCCCTTCTCCTATCTCCTATCACTCTTTAGGGGAGGGTAAGCCATCCTTGGGCAGTCAACAAAGTCTAGTGTACTAAGTTGAAGCAGGACCAAGCCCCTCCCCCATATCAAGGTCGAGCAAGGTATCTTAAGACCAGCCTGAGCTCACGCTAGAGACCTTATTTCAAAACAACAACAAAAAAACCAAACAAGCAATGCATCATTAGCAAGATCTTGTAAATCTTCATTATTTTAATTCTTACATGTTCCTATTGGCAGTCTTACTCACCACACCCTTTTATTACCAGTTTAGTCAGTTCCATAAATTGTTGAAATTTATCTTTATAACAACTTCGTGCAAACACATCAGTGACTGACAAACACAAATCTAAACAATTCCATGTGCTATTTTCTAACCAGGTAACACACACATGTCATGGATTTTTATGGTTAAGTTGTATATGTGCATGTTGCCTGCCTTATTCCTCCCAGGTCATACATACCAACATAGGTTGACTATAATATTAATGTTACTCTGTATATTTTAGGAGTCATATACTCTGTATATATTTAGGAAAATGTATGCTCTTTAATCTTCAGAGGTTGAAATTAAAGATAAACGAAACATGAAAATTCACGTATTTGTTTCTTTCTTTTAGGAGAATTTTTCCTCTTCTATGAGCCTCAAAGAGACTACTGGGGATTTTTAACTCCGATGACTGTGCCTAGAACCCAGGGCTTGGCCGCTGTGTACAAAGATTCCATCTACTACATAGCTGGGACCTGTGGGAATCATCAGCGAGTGTTTACTGTGGAAGCCTATGACATAGAGCTGAATAAATGGACTCGTAAGAAGGACTTCCCTTGTGATCAATCTATAAATCCATACCTTAAGCTAGTACTTTTCCAGAATAAACTCCATTTATTTGTTCGAGCAACTCAAGTGACTGTTGAAGAGCATATTTTCAGAACCAGCAGGAAAAATTCTCTTTACCAGTATGATGATGTTGCTGACCAGTGGATGAAAGTATACGAGACCCCAGATCGGCTGTGGGACCTTGGCCGCCATTTTGAGTGTGCTGTGGCTAAACTGTATCCTCAGTGTCTTCAGAAAGTGCTCTAATAAGTAGAGGCCTCAGCACATTACTGGCATCGCATACTAAGGAACCTTGCTTGGAAAATGCTGTCAACACTGAAGAAAGCTGAGAGTTTTGTATACAGAAATGGGTGCTTGTAAAGGTTGTGGTGTGGGGAGGGATTGCTTTTACCTTCATGATATTTTCATTTCAGTAAGGAAAGGTAACAAAGTGCAATTATCAGCATTTTTCCACCCCTAGCATAAAAGTATCATTCTAGAACTTTGATAAATAGTCCCTGAGAAACCAGGTGAATCAAGACAACTATGCACTCTTAAAAAGCAGTTTGAGTATTCCTGGGTAGAGACATCCAAACTAGTTCATGTGACTTTTTATTTTAAATACGGGTAACAGTATGAGGCAATATCATTTATTTAGCTGTGATCTCTCTTAACACAGAGAAGCACTAACTTAGATCCTCATTCTTACTATTTATATGTATTTACATATCTATTTTTGTGTACTGTTTTCAAGTATATGAGATTTAATGTGCTCTGTCAAACTGAAGAAAACGCAGTCTCAGAAAGAAATTTTAGTCAGATTGTTTCATATTCTTGTGTAACTTTAAGTTCAAACTTTGAAGTGGCAGTTTCTGTCTATAACTTTTCCAAGTGCTATCACTGTCTCACTTTTTAAAATCTCAGAAAGGGCTCAGATTTGCAGGTGACTGGTGCTCGTATAAGTTAATTCATGTGTATAAGTTAATTCATGTTTAGGTAGATCGATTTAAATGGTTTGACTCTGTTTATCAGATTAACATGCTAGTTCCATGGCCATGGCACTTTACCTTGTGACTCCACAAGGTCTGCTGTTTGTACTGGATTCAGTTTTACAATTCCAAGTTTGCACTAACATGGGCTGTTTGTTGCCCAACCTCTTTATCCATCTTCTACTTGTCCAGCTGTTGTTGGTACTGTGACAGTTAACTTATAATGTGAAGTTTTACACCTACTTTTACAATTCTGTTTTCTAGAAATAGTCTTGCAATGATCTGATAATTCAGTGGCTTTTAAGGTTCATATTGCAGTTACAACCTCTGTTTTTTGCATTTAGTGGTAGTGAATATTTTTCTGTTATAACACTTATTCTAGCTGAAGGCGATGTAGAAGGAAGGATAAGTGAGTGAATCAGTTAGTTAGGAATACTAACATGAAGAACAAACCAAGTCCTTTTGTGCCTAAAGCAGGCATTTGGATTGTACTCATTACTATGCTTACTATAACATACACATAAGGCCAGAGTCTGTCCTCAGTCAGAACAGGTTGATTCTCTCGAAGAAAATTGGCATGAATTGTACTGGGGGGGGGGGGGGAGTCTTACACAAATTGTAAGGTGATACTGTGAAACACATTGTAAACATTGCCTGTTCCATCACATACCTCCTTTTTCAGAAACTTTGTAGACTGCTTCTCAAAGGCCCTACAGGTAGAGATGGTTCTGTGAAGCAGGAACTCAAGTGCACAGCATTCATAGAATGAGCATGTTCATGTCCTACACAAAGAGATGTGTAGTTCTTCTAATCTCTTCCTTAACTTTGTCAACCAATATTTTTTTTAACCTCTCTATTTTTTGTGTTTTCTTTTGTTTCATTATGTTTTAGGGTTATTTCTGTGAATTTTTTGAATTGTAGTTTTGCATTGCTAGTGAGGGAAAAATAATTTTTTCAAGAGATATCCATGTAATTTATTTTTGAAAGCTTTGTTGAGTATAAGATTTCCTGCCACTTTGACAATCTCTGTATTTAGAAAAATAGATGTATTACTTGAAAACAAGACATAGAACATTGAGTTAGCAATTTATGTATTCCATATGATATGTAAAAGAACAACACACTGTGGCTAATACTACACTAGGTTTATTCTGTTGATCTGTACAACAATTGGTCTTTTTGTTATTACAGTGTACATTGAGGGTATCATCTTAGTGTGTCAAAGCCAAGGTTTAGAATTTGCTATGAGGGTAGAGTATATATTGAATTTTGTATGAAGAACTATTTGTTTACATTACATAGCTGGGATATTTTGCCACTTTCAATGATTTCAGAAAAGGTCCTAGGAAATATTAGTGACATATGTGGGTTTATATGTAGATACTTAAGGTACATTTTCATAGTACTGAGAATATTAGTAAAAGGCACAATGGCTACTACAGGATTAAAAGATCTAACAAATGCCAATTCCACTTTATGTTTCTGCATTTGAAGAATGTATGTAGCACTTTTCCTATGTAGTTTTATACAATGAAAACTGGGCTAGGTGTAACTATAGGAAAGAAATTATTTATGTCTGTCTTTGTTGTTATCCTACAAAGTTGATGTATAAGTGTCAGATTGGTTTCATTGGTGCATGAGGAAAAGTGGAAACAGAATCCCATGTAAAGGAGTTTAAAATGGCATTCAACATTCAGTGCTCAGGTATGTAGTAAGTACTGTAGTCCCATGGGGCAAATGTGTAGATATTTTTAAACATTTTGCCGTAATTGCACAATTTTTTGCATTTTTACCTGATGTCATTGTTTCTTGTAATAAAACCTTTTCTGATTGAAAACTGCCAGTGTTGTAAACTGACCTGAAGAAAATTTGGAAAAATTAAAATTTGACAAGCATCATAAATTTATGTCATGGTAAAATGAAATAATATTTTAACCTGTTAATCTGACTTGTGGCATAAAATCCACTAGTTATTACGAATAACTTAGTCTAATTGTTTTAGCCTAAAATGTCCTCAATGCATCTCTAGCATACACTTCATATCCCAGTTGCTTCCTTTGGAGCATTCTATACTCTTTAACACTTTGACCATGTTACCCTGGTCTAAGCCTGTCCTGCTTATGTGCAGTTGCCACTGCAAAGGATTAACACCCCTGATTCCTTGTGATTGTTTTCTCCACACAGTTGTCTGAGTGGTTCTGAAGTTAGGGTTGTATCCCTTTTCTGTTCAGATCCAATGGCATGCCAACTCCCTATTGGGACTGAGGTCCTTACTAATATTATCTACAACCCAGTACTATCTCTTGAACCACATTGTAATTCCTTGAGCCTACTGGATTCCAGCCACATTAACCATGCTCTTCCTTAGACATGTCAAGTATCTCCAGCATCAAGGCCTTTGCCCTTGCCAAGTCATCCACCAGAGAAGGCCTTATTATTCAACCTATATTAAAATACCACTTTCCTGGTTAAAATTTGGGACTAAATGGCTGCAGGACTGAGAGGGACAGAAAGTTAAGTCTACAAGTGGCAACCATATGTTTGGCAAGAATTTCCACGTGAAACCTGACAAAAGCTTAAAAAGTATTCAGAACTCCCAGAAACTGAGCAGTACCAGGCTTCACAGTCTCATGCAGGCCATGGTGCGCAGATGCTGTAGCAGTCAGATTCCTTGCTGCGGTACACAGAGACTGTCTCCAAGCCGCACTGCTTGCTATATGGCAGATTTAGCTTTTACTCGTACAGACAAAAAAGGCTTATAGGCAGTGTGCTACAAGCTGGTTGATGGCAAAACAGACCAGAATCGGATACAGTTCAATGAATGTAGACGTCCTTATAACCAATAACTTAGTTCTCTAGGACCAAATTGAAATCATATGATACAATTTAAAGTCATCAGTCATGAAGTTTTTTAACTAAAGTTATGGTGTCAGCAGTGAAATTATATTAATACGAAGCTTTTTCTATTGCCTGGTGTGTTAGGGAAATAAGAGGTTTAACCCACCCTTATCCTTCCTATTCCAAAAATGTAAAGCTGTGATTTGACATTCAGAGTACCACAATAAATATTAACATGTGGAAATTCTATAATGTTAACTATTTTATGGGCTTTGTTATGAACACAAATTTCAGGGTCTTCGGTGATTATGAGCAAATCACCTTTCTGAGATTCTTTTTCCCATGTGTAAAATAGGCTAATAAAATCCACTTTAGGAGGTTTTTGTGGGAAATGGGCATTTAAACATTTCTCACAGTGTCTCCTCTACAGTGAGCATTCAGATGTTTTGTTTTCTTGTTCATAACAGTGTTCTCTTTTAGATACATGCATAGCTAGGTCTATCTGTAATAGCAAATACAAAATGTATGCTGATGAGAGCTCTAACAGTTTGGGCTCTGGTTGCACCCATAAGCCAGGCATGAAAACAATTTTCACAGTTCTACAGTCACACAGTTCTCACTTTCATTTCTGGACTGTGCATTTCGAAAGGATTTAAATTAAACAGATGGTATTTAAAGCAATTTTATACAAGGTTTGTAACTGCTGTCTTTAAAATAAAAATAAGACAGTTTTGCTTGTCCATTTTTAGGTACTGAAGGGGCCTGCGCTCCCGGCTTATTTTACCCAAGTATGTAAGCAGGTCCAGGCACCTTCATATCAGATCTTCTTGGGGTAGAAAGTAGGGAGAGAAAGCAAGCTCTACAGTTTTTGCCATTCTGGAAACCATACTTGCACACACTTGGAATGCATTCTACCACTGATCTCTACTTCAGCCCTTTCTGGTGTTTGTTTGTTTATTTATTTATTTTTAAGAGCACACATCCCACCATGTAGACTTGGCCCTGACCTAATTGAGCCCCACCTCAGAATGCCACTGTACTGGGGTTAGGATTCCAACATAAGAGTTAGGGTGGGTGACAGGGACACACACATCTAGACCATACCATTACTTGATGAAGTTCAGGTCACTGTTTAGTTCTTGAAACATGCCTGCACAGTTCCTTAATACTGAAAGGAGAAGTGATAGTGCCTTACAGCTGTGCTTAGAGTACAACCAAAGACTGTTGAGCCTTTGCGAGAGAAGCTGTTCAGCCCAGTGTGGTAGTTTTCTGTCATCAGTGAGAACCAGGTATGACAGAAACCTCACTGCTCCTATGCTCGAGGTTAGCAATGAAGCTTTCCATAGAGCCAGTTTCAGTTGAGTTTGACTGAATGAGTTGCATCAAAGACACAGTGTAATCAGAAAGTAACAGACTTCCTAAAATTTCTTAAGAAATGCAGTTAAAAGGGTGGAGGGTAGCAGTTGAAGATAATAAAGTGCACGCTAAAGAACTGAACCTTTAAGAGCAGAAGTGACAAAGGGTAGACATCAAAGTGAATGGAATAGATGCGTAGGTGAGGGTGACAGTAAGTTAGAGCGTAGGCACTCTACCTGGTAGAGAGACGGAGATGTGGCGGTGCAGGGAAATTGTGCTAAAAAAGAATTGGGGCTGAGAATCCAGCTCAATGGGAGATGACTTGCCTTGCTTGTGCAAGATTGTGGGTTCAGTCCTTTGCACCACAAGAAAGAATATTTGAAATGGAAAAATAGAAGTGTAAGAGTATGGTGCTTTGAAAGAAAATGGCTCCCTAAGGGAGCAGCATTACTAGGAGTCGTGGCCCTGTAGAAGTAGGTTGCTGGAGGAAGTGTGCCACTGTTGGGGTGGGCTTTGAAGTTTCTTTTTGCTCAAGCTTCACTTAGTGTGACACTCGGAATACTTCCTGTTGCCTTTGAGTCAACATGTAGCAGCTCCTTCACTAGCAACTTGTCTGCCTACAAGCTGCCCATGCTCCCTGCCTCCTGAAACTGAAAGCCACCCCAATAGAAAGTTTTCCTAAAGGATGGCCATGATGTCTCTTCACATCAATAGAGCCCCTGACTATGACAAAGAACATTCACACTTTTCCAATAAAGATGGAAAATGAAAGTGTTCATGCAGAAAAAAATTTAGCCTATCTCATTTCTACAACATTCCCAGTTCAGGATTCTCCAGTACCTCTGATTCCTTACGAAGTGAAAACTGTAGGAAACATGTAAATACAGTACTGATAAAAGATAGACCCCTTAGGACAGCAGTATAAGAATAGAGTAAATCCTGATCCAGGGAGATACACTTTCTGGGGCCTCATATTTCTGGGTGAGAATGCAAATGGTAACAATACTTGTAGCATTTTGATAATTTGGCCCCAAACCAAATCAAGTTCCCACCCTTGACCTGAAACATCTGGTTTGTGATAAGTCTTCCAATATCCACAATCTTCTAAAGCATGTACTGTGTGTGGTGATAGCAGGAGTGACTGGTAGAAGAATGGATTAGAGTATGCATTCATTAAAGTCAGGGAGGACGCAGGGTTCTTGTAGGATTTGTGTGTCAAAGAGGCTAGGGAGACAGGACCTATCTCCCAGGACCCAGCTCCCTTGAGTAGGGAGTTTCGTGGGTCTCAGTTTATGCAGTATGTGGCATGGGATTGGCCAACAGTTTATAAAAGTATATTTTGCCCCCATCTGTAAAAGGTGAGACACCAAATAGAATTTATATTTAAGTATAAATGTGAAATATAATAAGATGTGTGCAAACATAAGGACCCGAGTTCAAATTCCCAGCACCCATGTAAAAAGCCCGGTGTGGCAACACACATGATTGTAATCTTAACACTGAGGAGGCAGAGAGAGGAGGATCCCTCGAACTCCCCAGCTGGTCAGCCAGCCTAGCCTAAGTGGTAAAACCCTGCATTCAGTGAGATACTCTGCCTCAAAAAATAAGACGGAGTGTGATTCAGGAAGACACCCATCATTGACCTCTGTCCTACATATACACAGGTGCACAGGTACAAGTGGGTATACACACAGGATGAAAAGAATGCAACAGTTTCTAAAAGATGAGCTACAAACTTTTTCCTTAGCCCTACATTTCAGTTCTAAAGAATACAACAGTATTTATACTTCGTTATACAAGTCTGATTCGCTGTTCAGCATGATAAATTCTATATTTATTAATCACATGTATGATAGTACCTTACCAGGTGAAAACTATTTTACCAGTTAGGAGACACTGGCCAACATCTTATTCTGGCAAGGCACTTTCTACTTGCTAAAATTCTTCAGTGTGTATTGTCATCTTGGACCCTGCTAATGGTCCTGGAGCCATCTGTCATACTGTGTTTGAGAAAACACACACAAGGAAGAAGAATTGCTAAACTCACAGGATCAAACTGTAACCAAAAGCTGACATGTTAGCTCCCTTACAGTGAGTAGGGACACAGGAAGATGGCCTGAATGGGCATATTCAACACCAGATGCTGGGAGTGTGAGAGGCCTGGGCAACTGGCCAGAAAGCCAGTGTGGAATGCAAAGTGAGTGAGCTCAAGTTTGGAAGAGCTAAGTTTCCAGTGACAGGGCACATAACTACATACGGAGTGCTGTGCTGCAGCCAGGGTGGGAACAGGACACCAAAGAAAGGTGATATAATTCCGTGGAAAGGCTACCATAAATGCCCTTCCCGGAGAGTGAGATCAACAACTAACTTCTCCATGGAGCCCTCAACTAATACCTGTTGGAAATAGGAGCAAACACCCATACATAAACACTGAGTCGAACTAGAACCCAGATGCAGATGGAGAGGACAAGACCAGGCGGCAGAAACACATACAGACAGCTTACCTGAACAAGGAGGAGCTAACGGGCCACTAGACTGATAGATGGGAAGCCAGCATAGAACTGACTCAGGCTCCCCTGAATATGGGTCTCAGCCAGAAGGACTGAGCAGTCTAAGGGACCTCAGACAGTGGAGCCAGGTTCTATCCCTGGTGCACAAAAGGACCTTGTGAACACATCCCCCATGGAGGGATAACTGCCTTAATCTAGAGACAGGAGAGAAGCCCTAGTCCCTACTTCACATGACCTGTCACATCTACATGAACCCAACTGGATGGCATTCCCCTACATATGGAATTGGGGTGGGGGGATGGGAGGGGAGGGTGGTTAGGGTGCATGTGAGAGGGCAGAGAGGGTAAAAGGGAGGGAAGGAGGGAGGGAAGGAGGGAGGGAGGGAGGGAGAGAGGAAGGGAGAGAGAACTGGGATCGACATGTAAAATAATAACTAACTAAATAAATAAAGGTGATATAGATCAGGGGACAATGTGGATCTGGCACTCAAACACTGGTCAGCAAGCCAGGCACTAAGGAGAGAGCAAAAGAGAGTTAGAGAGAGAAGGGGGGAGGGAAGGAAGGAGGGAGGGAGAGGGGGAAAGGAGGGGGGAGACAGAGGGAGACAGAAACAGACACACACACACACACACACACACACACACAGAGAGAGAGAGAGAGAGAGAGAGAGAGAGAGAGAGAGAGAGAGAGAGAGAGAGAGAGACCCAGCACCAGTCAAATCTGGGAGGCCCAAGAGAGGTCACAGGAAAAGGAAGACAGCCTTTCAAAGTTCCCGAGAACAGGCATGGTGGGAGACAACTGGGAACACAGCACAGAGAGGGAAAAGGCTGCGTGTCAAGAAGAAAAGGAGCAACTTAATGATAGTGAATCCCGAGACTCCTGATACGCCTCCTTCGTGAAATCCTCGCTGTTAAGTGGTGGTCTTAAAGTCTGACAACAATTGTTTCTTTATAGAATGGCCACATTTTCAGTGCAGAGTGTGGCATTCTCCTCACACAGCACACTGATCCTCCTCTGCCTGGCCTGAAAGCCCCCTGAGGGCCTGGCCTGGTCCCTGCTGAGCACAGATCAGGCTGCTCCTGAAGTCAACAGGAGTACCCCAGCTCCACCAAGTTCCTCTTCTAGACTGCACAGGATTCTGTGTCCTTTGTAGGACCGACTTCATGTTCCCTATTGTTTCAAAGATACATTTTCAGGCCCAGGAGCCATCAGCTAGCATTCCTTTGGGGGGGGGGTTGGCATTTCAAATCCGGAAGAGTTGTGAAATCAATTAGTTGCAGATAAAGATGGACAGATGGGATGGCTCGGGCGGCTGGTTCTTCCCCCAACATGTGCTCTTTCCAGGGTGGGATCATAGTGACTGAGCTTCACTGGGCTGTTTGACCATGTGTTAGGAAGAGTATTGTCTTTTGTTTGGGACCACAAGCACTGGGGTGGAGTATACCCTCTCCTGACTAAGAAGGAGCCTTTGGGTAGATGTGGAATATTTTGTTGGTGTTGGGTTTTCATGGACCTTTTCTAAAGGCTTATTAAACATCTCTGGAAAAATTAGATTTCAGTTGCATTCAAATAATGATCTATTTACTCCGATTCTATTTTATCATGTTTTATTTGTGGAGGAAAAGTACAAAGAAAAATAAAATAGAGATGGGAGAAAGGGGAAAGGACCTGAAGGGAGTTAAACCTACTAGGTCAAATGGACATTTCACTAATAACTGGAGATCAGGGGTTTCTTGATAGGTGATATTCAGAATATTGATTTCTTCCTATATTTCTGAGTTATAATATTAACATTTTGCAATCACTTTGTGCTAGACTCAGGTTACATAGACTCTCAGACAGGCTCCCACATGTTGTCCAAAACATTTCTTCCCTCCCCCTTTATCTCATAGCGTTAGTATATATTAAAGCCACCAAGTCATGTTTTAAGATTTTTTTTTTTAAAAGTGTATTTGACTTTTATTTCTGTGCCTGTTCCTGTGAAGTTATAGTAGTTGTGAGCTCCTGCCCTTTGGGTACTGAGAACTGAACTTCCATCTGCTGTGAAAGTAGCCAGCTGAACCTATCTACAGCTCCCTTGTCCCCTATCACCCCGAGCTATGACTGATAAGCTGCATGTCATTCTGGCTTACTAAGCTTTGCAGATGACCTCTCTGTCTTTTGTGAAAGCTTTTGAAATATTTTCCTTTTCCATGGGTTGTGAAATCTCATAAAATATGCCTAATTGTGTGGCTGTTCTCATCAAACACATTGGCAGTTTAGGGAGTTTTTCTGTGTCGTTTATTAGGTATTTTTGCTCTGTTCTTAGCTTGCTTTCTTCTGAAATTCCTAATTCCCACTAGTCAGATATAATATGTGCATCTGTTCTTAGGGCTTGTTCTCATTCTCTCCCTCCTTCTCTCTTCCTCTCATTCTCTCTCTCCCTCTGTCTTCCTCTCACCTCTCACCTCTCCTTCTGGAATATTTTCATTGTCAACTCCAGTCTTGCGTGTGTGTGTGTGTGTGTGTGTGTGTGTGTGTGTGTGTGTATGCTGGGAATAGACCCTAGAGCCTTGGGTTTAGTAAGCAAGTTCTCTGCCACAGAGCCACACCCCAGCTCCTCGTTTAAATCTTATTTTGCTTAACTGTCAGTGCTCATGGTCCTAGTCCTTCACTCTTAGATAGTTGAGTATTTCCCTATTGTCTTCTATTATTTACTGTATGACTGGTGCCCATTTCATTCTTAGTTCTTTGAGAATGAGAAATTATTGCCTCTAAAATATACAGGTTTTTAATTTTATTAAAAAATTAAACACAACAAGGACAGCCTTGGGGTGGGGTTATGGGACAGGTACTAGGCTCTCATGAGTTCAGCATGAACCAAAAAATCATAGCATCACTGTAGTAATATGCTTTTACCACCCACAGGTATGGGCTTTCCTTGGAGAGTCACCAGGGAAAGCAAAGCTCCAGAGGGTCATCTAGGGGTCTGGCTGTCTTCTGACTGTAGTAGAGCTCAGCTGTTTGGGGCAATACACTAAAGAAAAGAAAGAAAAGAAAGCTCTAGTAAAGACTTGCTAGCTGCCATCTTTTTTTTTTTATTTAATTTTATATAACAAAGTCCAATTAAATGAAAACAAACATTTATACACAATATTTGGGAATTTGGGCGTCGTTCTTTCCAAACTACTTCCTGCTGGTAAGGGGCCCTGTCTTGGGGGATTCGAAGAAGATTCAGATATCCTAGCTGTAGTCTGTAGAGCTGTTTTGTCCAGCTGTTTGGAATGTAGGATCAGCTTGTACTCTGTTTCAGGCGGTCTGGTGTGATCAAACCACATTAGTCTGTAAGGAATCCACATCTTTTCATTTTCTGTGGAAACAAAAATAGAAATACTTTTCCCCAGTAACTTGTTCTTCAACTTAAATTTTGGAGTCAAAGCGTTTTTTTTTTTTTTTTTTAATTTATTATTTTACATGTCGATCCCAGTTCCCTCTCCCTCCCTCCCTCCCTCCCCTCCAGCCCTCCCTCCCTCCTTCCCTCCCTTTTGCCCTCTCTGCCCTCTCCCATGCACTCTAAACACCCTCCCCTCCCAACCCCCCACCACAATACCATATGTAGGGGAATGCCATCCAGTTGGGGTCATGTAGATCTGACAGGTCATGTGAAGTAGGGACTAGGGCTTCTCTCCTATCTCTAGAATAAGGCAGTTATCCCTCCATGGGGGGATATGTTCGCAAAGTCCTTTTGTGCACCAGGGATACATCCTGGCTCCACTGTCTGAGGTCTCTTAGACTGCTCAGACCTTCTGGCTGAGACCCATATTCAGGGGGGTCCGAGTCAGTCCCCTGCTGGCTTCCCAGCTATCAGTCTAGTGGCCCTTAGCTCCTCCTTGTTCAGGTAAGCTGTCTCTATGTACTTCTACCGCATGGTCTTGTCCTCTCCATCTGCTTCTGGGTTCTAGTTCGGCTCAGTGTTTATGTATGGGTGTTTGCTCCTGTTTTCAACAGGCATTAGTTGAGGGCTCCATGGAGAAGTTAGTTGTTGATCTCACTCTCCGGGAAGGGCATTTATGATAGCCTTTCCACGGAAGCTCAAAATGTTAGTTGGGAGCAGTCTTGTAGTTCCCTCGACCTTTCTTTGTGTTCAACTTTATCTTCAAACCAATATTGGCTCCCTCTTTTATGTTCTCTCTCTCTGTCTCTCTCTCTCTCTCTCTCTCTCTTTCCTATTTTCCATTCCTAACCAGGCTCAATCCTCCTGGTCGCACATGCCTTCCTCTCCTCCCTCTCATTTTCTCCTACTTCTCTCTCCATTAGCTGTCTTCCCCCACTTTACCTGAGGACTGAGGGACTTGTCCCTTCCCAGTTCTGTGAGGGACTTTATATGAATCGCTTAGAATACAACTTGTATCCTAGTTCCTCTGGTGATGTGAATTATAGGCTGGTGATCATTTGATCTAGTTCTAAAATCCATATATGAGTGAGTACATACTGTGTTTCTCTTTTTGTGACTGGGTTACCTCATTCAGGATGGTTTCTTCAAGTGCCATCCACTTGCTAGCTGCCATCTTAATCTTGCTAGTTACCATCTTAATCTAATGTCTTAACGAAGTGGCCTGAAATTTGAGGAGTTCCTCTAGCAGAGTTTAAACAGCAATCAGTCTAGGAGACCTGACCCCTAAGACCTGGGGGATCCTCTGGATAGTACACAGGAAAGATGCAGAGTGTTCAGGAAGTGGGGCTTCAGGTCACTTGGGGGCGTGGGGTGGGACTATGGCCAACCTCTTTCCACTTTCTTTTTAGTAACACTGGACAAGGCCTTGCTCTGTCCTGCACTAACACTTTGGCATGTTGCCTACCACAGGCCCAACTACTGGGGCCAATAGTGAACCAGGAGAAACTGTTTCTCTTTATAAGTTAGTATTCTTATGTGTTTTATAGAGTAATGTGAGTGACTTAATGTGGTGGGGGAGGAGAGACTATGCACTAGTAATGTCCCATCTCATTTCCTGTGGTTCTCAGATAAATGTGAAAAAGTGAAGTGACGGAAATGACTCCAGACTTGGGAGACAGTTCTGGGCGAGCATTTACTATGCAAACACAAGGACCTGAGGACTTGACTTAATGCCAAGAACCCATGTGAAAATCCACAAGTGGTGGTGCAAGCTTATGCTCCCAGCTCTGGAGCCAGAAACAAGCCGGGTACTGGGGTTGGCTCACCCACGGGCCAGCCAGCTTGGCTCACCTGGGTAGCTCCAGGACAGTGAAAGACATAGTCTAAAAAAAAAAAAACCCAAAACAAACAAACAAGAAACAGTAATCAGGTAGATGGAACAATATTAGAGGTTGACCTCTGGCTTCCACACATGTGTGCAAACATCTATACATGCACCCTTACTTAGATATACCCAAGAAAACATGTAGGTATACACAACACAGAGAGAGATGACACTGTGTCTAGGTCTATGTCTCTATGTCTGCAAATGGATATTCCTTGAAGGTAACTATAGAAATAGTTTGAATGATGGCATGCAGGGACCATGGTAGACCATGAGAAGAACATCAGCCTGGGGATCCACTGCAGAGCAGAGTGGAATGAGAATTGAAATAAAGTAAATGTTCTCACAGTTGTATTTCCTCTGCACTAGGTGCTTTTTCTAGGAGGACAGGTGCACACGAGTTCAGGAGGACACGAGGGAGAAAAGAGCAGCCATGAGCTTTGCAGGCCAGAAAACAGCATCACAGAAGGTTCATGGCATAGGAAGTGACTCTAATCTCATGCTTATGTCAAATTGATGAACACTAAACACCAAAGCATGACGTTCTCTTCAGATCAAAAGATGGAAATGATTTAATGAAAAAGAAAAAAAAAAAAAACCTAAAAACAAGAATTTTAAGTCCTACTGGCAGATAATACCTCTCCCATCCGTCCATATTCTGCTGTTTCACATGAACATCCAAGAAACATCCAGGTTGAGGAGAAGAACATTGGGGTCAGTACCCTGAGGACAGAGAGAAGAGATGGAGGTAGAGAAAGAGGTGGATGACTTACAGATAATGATAGCGTGAACAAAAATCTGGAACATATTAATATATAGTCTCATGTCAGCTGAAGCACATACTACGTAGAAAAGAAATCTGAGAAGTAGTAAGAAGATAAGAAAGCAGGTGGGTGACATGCCTATAAGGATTCTCAAGGATGTGGGAACTACCCAAACCACTGCAGAAAATACCAGGTAATAAATATGGTAAAACATACAGCTGACAAGAGGGGATAGAAATGGGACAGGATTTGGAAAATCACACAGGACAAAAAAGCTGTCTTCACTATCTAAAATTCAACAACAAAATAAGCAAAAAATAGTAAGTTAGGAATATAAATAAATTTGACAACTGCCCATATATATTCCTTTGGAAATCAGAAGAAGGGCTGGCCCAGTGCTCTGTTCTTGCTAACCATTGCAAAATGGTAAAAATTACAACAGACTGTGTAGGAAAGGAAAAACATGATAAGATGGTTTTTGGATGATTGGCCTGCCTCCTAAGAAGTCTAAGGGAATTGAACAGAAAAGGATAACTGTAATCAACACAGAGCAGTGAACTGAGCGACTTCAGGAGGCCGAACATTGTTAATGGAAGGGCCAAACACTGAAGTGTCTGAGCAAGATTTTGGAGATGTCTTTTAAATAACCTACTTTTAAAGTTCGACTCAAAGTGGTAATTAATAAATTATAGCATTCTTTAGGGAAATAAGTTTTCATTTTCTCTAGAGAAAATTAGCATATGTAAAAACATTAATCTTCAAGGCTGTTCCCAGACTGAAGATGAGCAGAGACCTAACAAACCTGCAGAACATCACAGCAGAGCCTGCAGTAAAGAGAAGCTTGTTTACTCTGAGGATGGCATCACTGATTGAAGGGATCAGTGGGAGCTCAGAAAAGTTCAAATTTCAAAATTCCAACTAAGTAGAAACTGGAGCTATACCGCTTTCAGATCATCAGAAAGCAAGAAGTTATAGGCTAAGCCGTGGTTAACTAGAAAGTGTGTAGAGATTAATGATTAATGATTGTTGTGCTATTTGTATGTAAAAAGGGTTTCTTTTTTTAAAATATTCATTTTATGTGTATGGGTGTTTTGATTACGTGGTCTGGACAACATGTACCTGCTGCCCACAGAGGCCAGAAGGGGGCAATGTATCCCTTGGACTAGAATTCCAGATGGTTGTGAATCAACAAGTGGGTGCTGGGTTCTGTAATCAGGTCCCCCACAAGAGTAGCAAGTACACTTTAACTGCAGAGCTGTCTCTCTAGCCCCTGATATTGCAAAAACAATTTATATATTCTTTTCTTCCCTTCCTTTGTTCCTTCTTTTCCTTCTTTCCTCTTCCTCCTCCTCCATTGTAATGCATTAGTGTATGTCAGTATTTGAAAACGCAGTATGTGAACATGCACACCTTGTCTGTGTGTCTACCTATAAGCTAAACACGTCACAGTATTTACTTCTGTGGATTAACACACAGAATTGCTCAAGGTGCTGTTTCTTATGATCACCACCCTGCCCCCTCCCCTGTCCCCTCCACTGCTATTCCACCCCACCCCCCTTTCCAGGAGGGTTGAATACAAAGCCTCCCTATACCAGACAAGCACTATATCACAGAGCTCTACCCACCAGCCTTCATTAGATACACTTCTGTGATGGGAGATGTCATTCTGTCGTGCCGCGGTGGGTCCAGGCCAGCGGAGGAAAACCTACTCGTAACACTTCTGAGTAATTTTTTTTCTGGTAACTTCTTTTCTTTTTTAATATGTGCTGTTGACCTTTTAAAATTAAGAGAATGTATTAATTAATCTTATAAACCAAACAAAGCTAAACTTCCATGAATTTGAGTCTAGCGTTCCTATTTACTGGTTTTTATACTCAGGTAAATCATCTGAATTGCCAGTGTTTCCATGTTGTTTGTAATAAGGAAATAAAAGCACCAAACTTACTGAGCTTTGAAAGTATAAGTTAATAGGTATAAGATTTTAAAATTGCTCAGCACATAGTAATCACATTATAAATAGGAGCATGGATTTAATGGTTCTGAGATATTTGCCCTAAATTATTTTTATTAGTAGTTAATTTGTATCAATCCAATTTTATATAAAAATTGAAATGTCTTATATGTAGCACTTTCATGTTTCATAAAAACACACACCTCTACCTCTTGAGTTAATAAATTGGCTTTCATGTAAACTAATTTTTCTTCAAATTTAACGAAGAAAATATGGTACACTACTTAAAGTATAATAATATCAAGAAAGAGCCACTGGATTTTAAAGAATGGAGATTATAGGGAATTTACTTATTGATTTTGTTACTGCTTTGTTGAGGTGGTGTCTCACTATGTAGGCTGGGTTGGAGCTCCTTGGGTAAAGTAGGCTAGCCTTTGGAGGCTGCCTCCTGGGTGCTGGAATTAAGGGTATATATGTCACCCAAACTGTGTTTTGTTTTGTTTTGTTTTTTGGTTTTGTTTCTTCTTTCATTGCTAGAGATTAAAGCCAGTGCCAGAGCCAGGGCCTTGCACATGCTAAGTGCTTTCCTAGAGAGAGCCACCCCCAGCCCTCACCCTCAGCTTTTCGTATACCTTTTCTTCCCCAATAATTATTACTCTTTAATTGTGTGCATTGTCTCACACTACCACACATTGAGCAAGGTTTTTGAAGAGCAAAACAAACAAAACCTAACCAAACAATGAAAACATTTATCTATTGTTTTAAAAAATAATGTATGTGGAATTTCTCATGGTGTGTATGTATGTATGTCAGTCATTTGGTTTTTGCTGTGTCCAGAGCCTTGTATATGCTAGACCAGTGCCTGTCTTTCAAGGGTTCACATGTGATCTGGTCCCAGTGTGGTGAGAGGGGTGCTTTAAAGCAATAAAGGCTGGTGTTAGGGTTTTGTTTTGTTTTTGTTTTGTTTCATTATTTCAAGATAGGGTTTCTCTGTGTAGGCCTGGCTGTCCTGAAACTCAATTTGTAGGTCAGGCTGGCCTTGAACTCACAAAGATCTATCTTCCTCTGCCTTCGAAGTGCTGGTATTAAGGAGAGCTTCACCATCACATGGCTTAGTAGTAGGATATTAAGCCTCTGTGGGATGGGCTGATCTTAAAAGAGATTGAGGTAGTTCTTGTGAGACTTGAGTTCATTCTTCTGGGAATAGGTTGTGAGAGGGAACCTTGACTCACTCTCTAGCCACATGAGCTCTTGCTTCGTACATATGCTACCATAAGGCCTGTCCCCTAGCTGAGGAGTTATTGACAACTGATGGCTGGCAAACTACCAAACTATCTTCAGGCTCAGTAAGAGACCCTGTCCCAAGAAAATAAAATGGAGAATGACAGAGCACGACATCCAGCATACCCCATGGCCTCTTTTGGTATGGACCTCCACACACGTGTGTGCATTACGCACATGCCCCCCACATCCATTGCCTGTCTTCCTGCCTGCCTACCTGTCCCCTCCCTTCCTCCCTCTCTCTCATACATTTTCTTAAGAGCCAGGGAGGAATACACAAAATCAAGTGTCTACAAGCTATAGAAGCTTCATTTATTAGCTCCTCAAACCCAAGGTACACCATTTTAAACACCTTCCTAATTAGTATTTGTGCAAAATAACCATGACTTTAGAGTTGGAGTTATAAGTAATTTGTTCCTTGTGTGTACTTTGCAGCATTTATTTTAGACATAAGTTTCAATTTTGAATGATAACATTTAAAAGCAACCCCAAGGTAAAAGTTATAGGACAACATAAAAAATGAAGTCACTTTTATTATGTTTCCCATTGGCAAATTAGTGGTTTTTTTTTTCTGCCACTGGGCTTTATCTAATGGTGTGACCTTTCTTGTGTTAACGAACAACAAACAAAAAACTGTCAAACTGTGATAAAACACAGTGTTTAAGTATAAAATGAATTAAGCTTAGAAGATTCATGAAGGTCAAACACACAGGAAGAATTAAGTTGAAGCAGTGATTTGTTTTTGACACACTGTTGTGCCAAGTTTTCCCTAAGGTTATTTGTATGAACTTTTACTGCTTAAAAACTGTATTAGAAAATGTATTTGTTTTGTTTTCCTTTTAAAAGAACAACACTGGAGGTTGTTGACAGATGTTTGCACAGGACCCAGTGTTTGTGATTCAAAAACTCTTTGGTGTGTACCTACCCATGCCAGGCAATGGTGACATGCTAGGGAAAGACTCAACAGTGATCCTGACCTGCAATTTAAGGATTTAACCCTTTCATTGTTCACATAGGAGGGTCAAGCTGCAAAAGTAGAAATGCCAGTGGATGCAGTCTATACCCAGCTACCTTGGGCTGCCAAATACCATCCTAATGAGAGAATGGGAGCTACATATACACTCCACACATGTAAAGGAAAAGCAACAATATGCATTCTAACATGGGAAGTCCTTTCTATGGTGAGTGAGCCAAGTTTGAGATGGTCAAAGCCTATAAACCGGTGATTCTCAATCAGAGATTTTGACTCCCAGGAGCATTTGTCAATGCATAGAGATATGCCGCAAATGACAGCAAATGACAGAGAGCATGCTGCTGGCCTCTAGCAGGTGAAGGGCGGTGATTCTGTTTACACCCCATAACACATATAGCTGCACCTATGTTGTGTTACTTTTTCCTGGGAGACAAACATGTATTCACCCCAGATACGGCATCAAAGACAAACCAGAGGAATGAATCCACCTGAGTCAGCCATTATTGGGGGAACTTATAGGAGGACCCAAAGGTAGCCACATCAAAGGGAAGTTCACTCTAACGTGGACAAGGACTACCAATAGTAGCACCTTTAGAACTCCCTGTGGAAAATGCAGACAGCTTAGCTGGCAGGAAGGTTTCTTCCCCCAGCAGCCATGTCTGCTTCTGTACCTTTGGGAAGGAGCCTCATGAGCATGCAACTTACTGATCGTCCATGCTTCTTCCAAGAATGTTTCAATTGCTACACCACACCCAACAACAAGAATATTGTCCTGGTCCCAATGTCAATTATGCCTCCGCTAAGAAATCCTAATAAGATAACCCTATAGGCACAGAGAGGTTAGGTTACAAAGCTAACCGGAGGGATTAGAGTTGTTCTAGAAACTTTTAAAGGGAGGGCTTGGGCCACATATTGGTTGCCAGTGTGCAGCTCTCCTATCATTATGGTTTTAACTAGGTATTTAAAACATTTTGAGTCCCACTGATATTATTTGATAAATATGCACAGTATGAACTATATATATTGGCCTTATAAAGATGGGAATAGCATCACTGTTGAAATTTGCCTAAAAGTTTTTTTAAAGGAAATTTTTTTTTAAATAAGCCCAAATACATTTCAAATATGTATAAACTGTCTATTTTATATTGTAGCTGTACAAGGTTATAAATCTATAGCACTTCTGGGCATCAAGAGAAAAAGTATAGTTTCACCTATAAATCAAACTGCTTGTAAGGTAGGCATGGTGGCACATGCCTATAATCTCAGTAGACTAACTAGGAGAACTGGGAGTTTGAAAACAGCCTAAGTTGTTTCAAAACCTCGCCAAACTTAGATAATGGAAGCAAAGAATTATTTAATTAAAATTTTGGTTCCAGACAATTTTGATTTTCATTTTTAAATCTTATTTTTAGTTTTCATTGTGTGTGCATATATGTGTGTGTGCACATGTGCATGTATGTGTGTATATGTATGGGGAAGTCAGAGGACAACTTTTGGGAGTCAGCTCCCTCCTCTCACCTGGTTGAGACATCATCTCTCTCCCTTGATTCTGTGCCTTGTACTCCAGACTAGGTGGTCTAGAGAGCTCCAGGCCAACTTTCCTGTCTCCTTTCCCATTTCCATCTGTCTGTGGTAGTCCTGGGATTATAGATAAGTTACTCCGCTCCTGCCTTTTTTATATGGGTCCGAGGCTCACACTCATGTCCTCAGATTTGTGAACTAACAGCTTTACTCAGAGATCCATCTCTCCAGTCCCTATTTTGAACTATAGATGACACTTGAGACTTATGCTGGTTAGTTCTGTGTTCACTTGACACAAGCTATACTTTTCTGGGAATAGGAAACCTCAACTGAGAAAATGCCCCCACTGAATTGGCCTGTGGGTATTTTCTCAATTAGTGATTGATGTGGAAGGCTCAGATCACTGGGGTGGTTCTGCCTCTGCGCATGGTCCTGAATAGTAATCAGGGTGATCAAGCCATGAAGACTAAGTAGTAAGCAGCATTCCTCCATGATTTCTGCTTTGGTTCCTGTTTCCAAGTTCCTGCCTTGAGTTCCTGCCTTGAGTTCCTGCCTTGACTTCCCTCAGTTATGGAGAGCTACATGGAAGTGTAAGATGAAATAAATAGAAACCCTAACTAAGACACGGCCTGACTTTATAGAATGTTCCTCTCTACCCTCAGTCGCTGAGTTTCAGTTCAGACTCAGCAGAGATACTATGGCTTCTCATAAGATGCTGGTATCCCCTGTCCATATGCATAGCAACAAACATTTACCAAATAAAGCACAATTTAGGATATCCAAAGGAAGTTTAGCATTTTTAAATCAATAAGAAACTCCCTCCAAACTGCTGATGAAGAAATCATTTTCATCACCTTATACAATGTAAGTAACATTAATTTCACCCATGATCCATAACAGAGGCAGTATGTTCTCTGGCTCCAATAACTTGAGATGAAAATTTCTGTAAGGTGTGTACTTTCTGATGATCCCTTCTCTTGGGGTCATTGCTTTCTTCAAAAATAGTGATCATACTGATTATATCTCATTATTTTATGAAGGAGAAAATGTAAAGGTTGATATGTATCTCAGTTCCTCTTTTCTTCTACAGTAAAATACCAAACTTAAATTTTCTTTACTTTTTCCCAAAACAGCTACACAGACACACAGAAAGTCAGACAGACACACTTTTAGTTCCTTGGAAGAGACTATGTGTGATTTCTTAAAGAAACTTTTCTTTATCTTCTCCATCACCGTCAACCCAACGCATTGCCCCCCCTCCCCCGCTCCTGGTGTGTCAACATGCCCATTATTTTCTCTACTTGCTCACTTTGTACAGAGAATCTGAGTAGCTGCTTTATCTCCAGTTCTGGCAGTGATTTCTGGTCATTCAAGCTGCTTGAACTAGATTCCATCCATCTTAACTATTCTTATTACCATTATTATTTTTAAAAATAGGCTCTCATTGTGTAGTTTAGGCTAGCCAGCCTCACATTTATGATCTTCCTGCCTTGGCCTTCTAGAATTGCTGGAATTGAGGTATGGTCTACCATTCCCAGTTTCCATTGTGATGTTTAAATGTCACCTGATATTCTTTAGGATGGGCTTTTGTGTAGTATATGCACACTGGGAAGATGGAAACACCTGGTCAAAAATCAAGCTTCAGTTCTCTTCTAGAGCCCAAGTGTTCTGAGCTTATTGATTAGTCCTAGATCTCATCTCTTCATGTGTTTCATGCTTCAAGTTCCACCTGTAGGGTAGCCATGGGACAGAATCATTATGGTTACCCTTTCACATTCCGTGACATTTCCCTGACTCTAGCTAGCGAAAGTTTTCAGCTTCCAAAGGCATGAATTACTTAATGGGTCCCCTGGACAGATAATCCAGGTTGCTCAATATACTATCAGGTCTGTAACCCTTCTTACTTGTGACACAGCATACTCCTATATGATGGGAGATGTCATTCTGTAAATATGTTTCTCTTATTGGTTAATGAATAAAGCATTGTTGGCCAATAGGAAAGCAAGATAGGTAGGACTAGGAGAATAGGAGGAAAGAGGAAGTAGTAGGGAGGAGATTCACGATGGAGGAGTGAGAGAGAAGAATGCCGGGGTCTGTCTCCGAGACAGAGTCTTGCACGGCTCCTTTAAGGGAGGTTTCCTGACTCAGCATAAGTGGCAAAAAACCTCAAGGCTTTTAAAGAGCTCTGCTAACAACTTAATGGTGTGTAAGTTGGCAATGGCAGTGACCACATCTCCAAGCCAGCAGCATGCTGCTGGATGGCATTGTAGACCAAGGCAGTGAGCACAGCTCTCAGTTCTGGCGGTAAAAGTACCGACCACCATCTTGGATAGACTGCAGCTAACACAGCTGTGGGTTTCATTTCAGCAATGTTGTTTAGCAGATAAAAGACTCGCCCAGAAAAAGATAAAGATTTACAGTAAAGACAGATTCAGATTAAGAAAAACCTCTAAAGATTTACAGTGTGTTTAAAAATATATGCAGGCTTGGGAGAGAGAGAGAGAGAGAGAGAGAGAGAGAGAGAGAGAGAGAGAGAGAGAGAGAGAGAGAACAGGATACAATGATTAAAAAAAAACAGAGAGTAGCTGGGCATGGTGGCACACACATTTTATTCCAGCACTCAGGAGGCAGAGGCAAGCAGATCTCTGTGATTTTAAAGTAAACCTGGTATACAGAGCTAATTCCAGGACAGATAAAAGTTACAGAGAAACCCTGTCTCAAAAAATGAAAAAATAGAAGTAGAAGAAATAGAGTAATAAAAAAGCCAGGTAATGATGGGAAGCACAAAAAGAGTGTGGATACTATATGCTGTTCTGTTATCTTTAAATTATTTGACTGCCGAGGAAATAGCAACAACTGTTAAAAAAATACTGCTAGATTAATTCAATTTATATATTTTAAAAATGCTTTGACTCCAAAATTTAAGTCTAAGGACAGGTTACTGGGGAAAAGAATTTCTATTTTTGTTTTCACAGAAAATGAAAAGCTGTGGATTCCTTCCAGACTAATGTGGTTTGATCAAGCAAGACCCCCTGAAGCATTGTCCCTGGTACAAGGCAGCCTTGCAGTCCACTACAGCCAGGATTTCTGTGTTTTCTTAGGATCCCCATGACAGCACCTCCTACCAGCAAGAAGCAGTTTGGAAAGAACGATGCCCAAATTCCCAAATATTGTTTAAAAACGTTTGTTTTCATTTATATGAAGTTAGTTATACATGGTTAATGACCACAACCAATCTCTTTAAAGGTAAAAAGGGGATTATGGTATAAATATGAATACTTTGTTTTGGAATGGATTTTCATTTATTGATACAAATTTAATGTCAATTTTGTGATATGTATATTTCACCTCTTGTTTAGGTATTGTGTTTATATAGCTCATTTAGAAATGTAATGTATAAATTAGTACAGATTATAGGTAGTTACCTCTGATAGCCAAAACTTTGAGTTAAGTTAGTTAGGTTTTCAAGATTTATTTGGGATGGATAGGCATTCTTCAAACCTTTCAAAGATCTACAGAATATGACATTTAAAATTGTTTAGGGTTTTTCTTAACAGTGAGTCATAACTGCTCCTGGCAACACCACCAGCATCAGAAAGGAAGATGGACATTGAAGAAATGGGTTATGGAGTTTGCTTTCAATATGGCAAAACTAGCCATTTGAACAAGATACTGCTCTTGTCTATGCTATATAAACTGGACATGCAAGACCCACAGGAAAGTGACAAGACCCACAAGATGGACATTGTTACAGGGTTCCTGCTTCATGGAAGAGTCTGTCAGACAGTCTGCAGGACACAGAGAAAATGACTGATAAACTGCCAATACAGGTGGACAGTTTAAAGTTTCCTGCTTTGCCGAGGAGTCTGTCAGACACACTATGGCCTATAGGCTGAAGATGGAACATTACAGAAGAACTTTGGGTGACTGATCAGGCAGTGAGATGTCTCTGTCATTTCTAGAATTTATATATTATCCTTCTGTGGTCTTTGATGGAGTTGAAGACAGATAGTTTTTGTTATAGTTTTCCTTAGTTAAGATTAAAGATAAGTTACATATAAGACTTTAGACACACAAAGATAGGATAGATGATAGAATATTTTCTTTAAATCTTACTAAATGTTAATGGACTAAATATTGGTAACTGTGATTCTTATTTGATAACTGTTGTATGATATATTTTGCTATGCTAAGGTTAAAACCCTTCTTATTATTTTATACAGAAAAGAGGAGATGATGGGAAATGTCATTCTGTAAATATGTTTCTCTTATTTGTTAATGAATAAAGCACTATTTGCTAATAGGAAAGCAAGATAGGCAGGACTAGGGGACTAGGAGGCAAGAGGAAGTAGTAGGAAGGACATTCAATATGGAGGACCTACAGGGTAGAACGCCAGCCCCTCTCTCCAGTAAGATAAGACCACGTGGAAGTACTTAGATTAATAGAAATGTGTTAGTAATTAAGATAGAGCTAGCCAATAAGAAACTAGTAAACTGGCCAACAGAATTATATCTAATACAGCATCACTGTGCATTATTTGGGGCTGGTATGGCTGTGGGCCTAAAGGGAAAAAAATCTACTTCTAATGCATTGAGTTTAAGAATAAGGGTGTGAACCTCCTTGGGCATTGAGGAGTAAAACTTACTTTCACTGTTGCTGTGATAAAAAGCAACTTCAGAGAGAAAGGGCTTATTTGCTCTCAGTTCGAGGGTACAGTCCATCACTGCAGGGATATCCTGGGGGGTAGGAGCTTGAGACAGCTGGTCACATGTCGTCTGCATCTGGGAAGCTGAGATCAATGAATATTTCTCTTCCCCTAGTTTCCTCCTTTCTGTGTAGTCCATGACCCAAACCCAGGGAATAGTGAAGTCCTTAATTAACCTAATCAGGATAAACCTCACAGGCATGGCCAGAGGTTAACCTAATCCAAAAGAATGTCCCACTAATATGCCTGGAGAGTTGTCTACTGGGTAACTCTAGATCCTATGAAGTTGACTATCAATATTAACCATCATAGGGTGGCATTCTGTCTACTGTACAGACCTATAGGTAAAGGGTTATGATGGAACAGTCTTGAAGAGAACAGCTACACAACAGCTGTTTGATTAGAGCTAGTAGACACATTTTAGGAGGGGTTTGAGAATATGGATATAAATTTGTTTGGTAGAGATGGAGGTAGGAGTATTTCATATAACATTTTATCTGAGTGCTTAAAATTCAAAGGTGGGAGGAAATAAGGACATCTGGTGACTAGTCAAATATGGACACACAGGATTACACAGGATTTAAAAGTAGGTTGGAGCCATAACAAAGATCTCAGATTTGAGTCAATCCCCCCCCCCCCATCTTGTAGCAAAATCTAGGGATCTGGTGAGTGAGGCTGGAGGCTTTGAGGCCAGGAACTGGGCAAGTCAATTGTGTCTAGGCTATAGTTAGCCAATAGGAAGGACATGTCCCTAAGCATGGGCCAGAGCCCCCCACTCTCAATTTCTTTCTTCCTTTGGAGTCAGAGAATCTCTCTTGACCTCTCACCTCTCAAGAATCCTATGAACTGAAAACACATTTCAAAAGAAATGGAATAGAAATTGGCCAGTGGGAAAGATAACATAAAGGGTAATTTTGGCTAATGGAGTATCTTGAAGATTGCCCTGTAATTCTGATTAAAACCATTTCATATTGGGCCTATTAAATTTCCTTGAAAGAGCTAAATTCTGAGACAGAGGACAAAAAGGCCTGTATTTTTCAAACTGGGCAAATTGTGACTACGAAAGACAAATTCCATGCATAGGGAGTGAGACAGGAGGATACAACAAACACAGAGTGAAACAAACAAACAAACAAACAACACCCCCCAAGAAACAAACCAAAACAAAAAAACCCATTCCCATTTAAACAATATTCCCTGGAAGGACCCAGCCTTGTAGAACTACTGCGCCCCCCCCCCATACTGGGTGAAAAGCATAAAAATGCAGAGAAAAGGGGCTGTTGCCTGAGAATGAATAGAGAAGCTTTCCCTATAATATCTAAATATAAAGAAGCCAGCTGAAATTGAGACGAGATTACAATATAAATGGCCTAGGAACAACAAAGGCTTCAAAGCTTTTGATAACTGACCATGGTGGATAAGATTTTAATCCCTTAAAGAAATGCAAAAAAAAAAAAAAAAAAAAAAAAAAAAAAAAAAGAAAGAAAGAAAGAAAGAAAGAAAAAGAAAAAAACCAACCTGAAGGGCAGGGGCGGGGGGAAAACCCATAAGAAAAGCTTTGAAGGAAGAAGACCCAAGGTTAAAAGAGACAAGGAATATTAAGAGCTAAAGCTGAATTAGAAAAAAAATACCCCAAATACCCATGTTTGCCTGTCTTTCCCTCAAATTTTGTATTTGTTTAAAGGCAGCATTGTTAATACTTCCACAGTCTTGTATAGCAGAGGAAGGCTGGGTAGAAAGGTTTGCTAGGAGTGTATGGCAGGGAATGGGATGGGAGGGTGGTGGTGGTGGTGTATAGGAGGGAGGGAGGGGAGGAAGGGAGAGAGAGAAGGAGAAAGGAAGGGAGGGAGGGAGGGAGAGGGAACTGGGATAGATATGTAAAATAAGGAAAAAAGAAAGGAAGGAAGAAAGAAAGAAAGAAAAGAAAAGAAAAGAAAAGAAAGGTTTGCTAAGTACTGGGACTGACTTAATCAGACCTGAGTTTGAAACAGATACATTGGACAGGGTGCAAGTATCTGTCCCCAAACAAGGAGTTCAAATGGGCAGAGGATTAGGAGGCATTTAGAGGTCACCAAAGTGTTAGTGTGAATGCATCCATCTACAGGATAATCTTGGTGAATGCACCCTTTTTGTGTCTGTTGCTTTGCACAGCACGGATTGTGGCTCTCACGGACAGTTCTCAAAGAATAAGACCTTCCATCTTTAAAGCCTGAAAACCAAGGGAAGCAAACAAAATTTTGGGACATGGGGAGTCTATATCAAAGCTAACTTGTACATTTAGAAAGTCAGTAAGTCTTACCTGTTAGTTTGGCACACCAAACCTCTAAGCAATAATGGATTTTTTTTTAAAAAGTACTATCTTCCACAGAATCTAGGTATAGATAACAAACAAAAGAGAATTTTGTGCTAACCTGTTTCATAGCTTCACTTTTATAATAGGGTAAGCTTATTTTTAAAGTCAGACAAGATAGTCTGTTTTGACAAAGTCATGGTTTGAGAGCAAGGATTATCATATCCAGAGTAATTAATAGCTATTTTAGTCTTTGTCAGCTTCCACATCTAATTTAATATTTTTTCCTTTGTACAACAGGGAGGAAAATCTTAATTATTAAATAGGGGCAAGTTGCAACTTTGAACCCACCTATTTTGCATTCTCTGACTACTTGGCAACTCAAATTGTTGCCACCTCTCTTTGAGGAAGATGGATTGTTTTCCTACATTTACTCATGAATGTTCTTCACTGTTGTCCACATAGCTGAGTGAGTGTTCAAAATTCAGAGATGTTGATAAAGAGGAAAATATATCACACAAAGTTTATTTCATAACATAATATGACAACTGACATAATACAAAATCTTTTGTGTATGAAAATGTTCATCTGTACCAAATAGCATCTAAAATTTCAAAATAGCCAAGTGGATTTTGTCTTTTCCATTGAATTCAAGAGTAAGTTTTATTACTCAGGATGGCATTGCTGAATTCTAATGAGATTAGTGAGTTCATTCATATTGTAAAAAGTGTTGAGAAGACTGATGGGACGTGGATAATGCAATGTCAGGACAACCGTGACCCCGAATAATTAGGTCTATGCAAAGCCACCTCATTTGTAAAACTTAATAATTACATTTACAAGAGGTTCAACTATCTGCAAAGAGATGTCACAGCAAACACTTTGAAATTTGTGCCTAACCATCTTCACCTGACAGCACAGTATCAGTTGTTAATGCTGTTTTATGTGTTGAGACTGGCTCTGTTGACACCTGTAAAGAAGTGTGTGTTACACAGCAGATCATGTCTACAGACATCTGAAGTAATGTGTGTACTAAATAATTACAGGGCTCCTTATACAGTTTTGAAATACTTTTTTTTTCTTTTTGCCTATCTCAGTAGTGGAGTCAGAGATTAAAATATCTTTTAACATATCTCAATAATGGACTTACTGTTGTAAACAATTAGTAGAAACCTAAAATCCCAAGCTTTCCTGTTGGTATATAAAAGCCACAAATCTCTTAATCCACTCCTGGGCCAGTCTTTCATCTAGTTTTCCCATGAGAGAACTATCAAAGTGATCCTTGAAGTTAAAGTAGAGCACTTTAGAGCCCCACAGAGGACAGGTTTGATATATTTGTCATAAATCAATATTTAGCCCACACCTGTCCAATATCATGGTTGTGTCAAGTCCATTTCTCCAGAATGTTCTGCTATGATGTTTTATCTGCATATTCTTTTCACTTTCTAAAGAATGCCGACCTTTAGAAAATAAATCCTTCTAGAGATCAAATAATGGCACATTTGTAGGATTGTCTCAGGAGATGTCATGCACAAACCATTCTGTATAATGCCCTGACTTTCCTTATGAGTTGGTAAGTATGAAAACCTGATGCAGGTCCCTTTGCAGGACTGATTTGACTTGAAGAGGCACATTACCAAGGCAGCATAAGAACAGCCTGGCCACTGTGTCAATCTCACAAAGTAAAACCCGTTAAAACATATATCATCATCATATCTGTTTGTTCTCCTTCCCATTACTCTTCTAGAAGAATAAATGCCAAACTTATCTCATTTGCATAAGCAGGTATTATATAACAGTCAGTGTCTTCTAAAGCACTGATGCTAATGACTTTAGCCATGGAGTCTCGACCTTTTCTCATTTTGCTCATTATGATAACCTGTCGAGCATCCCATGAGAGCTAATACCACACTCCGACTTCCCCTGATACAGGCTCATTGTAAGATCTGTGTTTACATCTTTTCCACCTTCCTGTTTTGTCTTAATTTTGATAGGTGAAAGTACTCAAAAATATAAATCTCCTTTAAAATTTATTATTATTTACTGGGTGTCTGTTTTTTCTTTATCCTGACTGCAGTTTCCCCTCCTTCCTCTCCTTCCATTCCCTCTCCCCACGTCCCCTCCCTCCACCATCTCAATTCACTCCTACATTTCTATTCAGAAAGGGGCAGGCCTTCTGTGGATATCAACAAAGAATGGCATATCAAGTTTCAATAAGACTAAGTATCTTCCCTAGAAATAAGGCTTGGCAAGGCAAACCCGTATATGAAATAGGTTCCCAAGAGCCTGCTAAAGCCTTAGGGACAGCCCCTTCTCCCATTGTCAGGAGTCCCGCAAGTAGACCAAGTTACAGAATTGTCACACATATAAAGGGCGTAAGTTGGTCCTAAAAGGCTTCCTTTTTGTTGGTTCAGACTCTGTGAGTTCCTATGAGCCATTTTAGTTGATTCTGTTGGTTTTCTTATGATGTCCTTGACTTCTCTGGCTTCTACAATCTTCCTCCCTCTCTTCAGCAGTATCACCTGAACTTAGGCTAAAGTTTGGCTGTGGGTCTCTGCATCTGTTTCCATCAGTTACTGGATGAAGGCTCTCTGATGACAACTTGTGTTGTCATCTGATCACAGGAGATGGACAGTTCAGGAGTCTTAGCTGGGGTCATCTTTGTAGAGTTTTGAAAGTTTCCCTTATGTAAGGTTTCTAGCTGACCTTGAAATACCTCCCCTTCTGGTCATATGCTTCAGTACTCTCCCACTCCATCTGTCTCCAACCCAATCCTTCAAGTTCTCATCCCCTCTCAAGAGATCTCTTCTATTTCCCCTTCCCAGGCACATTTATGTGTCCTGTATTGGGCCATCCTTGTTACCTAGTCCTTTTGACTCTGTGGATTATAGCATGGTTATCCTTTTATAGGTAATATCCACTTAATGATTGAATGCATACCATGTTTGTTTTTCTGGGTCTAGGTTATCTCACTTAGGATGATTTTGTCTAGTTTCATTAACTTGCTTTCAAGTTTCCTGTTGTCAATATTTTTTTCACAGTTGAGTAACACCAGCTCTAAATTATATAAATGTTTCACATTTTCTTTATCCGTTCTTTGGTTGAGGGGCATCTAGGCTGTTTTTATTATTCTGACTATTATGAATAGTGCTGCTATGAATGTAGTTGAACAAGTGACATTACAAAATTCTTTTTATGAGATCATTATTACCCTGATCCCCAAACTACACAAATACTCAACAAAGAAAGAGAATTACATACCAATTTCCCTCATGATCATTGATGGAAAAATAATCAATAAAATACTTTGAAACTGAATCCAAGAGCACATCAAAAAACCACCCACCACCATCAAGTGGACTTCATCCCAGAGATTCAGGGATGGTTCAACATATGAACACATGCCAATGTAATGCACCATATAAATGAACTGAAAGGAAAAGAAGCATATAATCATCTCATTAGATGCTGAAAAAGCCTTTAGCAAAATCCAACACCCCTTCTTCATAAAAGTCTTGGAGAGATCAGGGATACACGGAAATACCTAAATATAATGAAAGAAAGACAGCCAACAAATTAAATGGAGAGAAACTCAAAGCAATTTCACTAAAATTAGGAACAAGACAAGGCTGTCTACTCTCTCCATATCTATTCAATATAGCACTTGAAGTTCTAACTAAAGCAATAAGACAAATAAAGGAGATCAAGGTTACACAATTTGAAAAAAGATGTCAAAGTATGTATCATTATTTGCAGATGACAAGATAGTATTCATAAACGACCCCAAAATTCTGTCAGGGCACTCCTAAAGCTGAAAAACAGCTTTACTGAAGTGTTTGGATACAAGATTAAAAAAAAATCAGTAGCTGTCTTATATACAAACAATAAAACAGTGAGAAAGAATTCAGGGAAACAACACCTTTCACAATAGCCACAAATAATATAAAGTATTTTGGGATAACTCTAATCAAGCAAGTGAAATACCTAATACAACAAGAATCAAGTCTTTGAAAAAAAAAAAAACTTGGAGAAGATATCAGAAGATGGAAAGATCTCTCATGCTCATGGATTGGTAGGATTAACATAGTAAAAAGGGCCATTTTTACCAAAAGCAATCCATAGATTAAAAGATGCTGTTTAGTTTGTAGAGTGCTTGGTTAGCATGTGCAAAGCCTTGGGAATGATTCTTAACTCCATAAAACCAGAAGTGATACGGTGAGTTCAAAGACAACCTGGGCTACAGGAAACCTTGACTCAGAAAATAAATTCTGGCTTTTGGAGCTCAATCCCTGTGAAGGGATACCTTGCTCAGCCTTGATACAGGTGCCTGGGAGTGGGGGGTGGAAGGTGGGGGAGTTGGTCTTGCCTCAACTTGGTATGCCAGACTTTGTTGACTCTCCAAAGGAGGCCTTACCTTCTCTGAGGAGTGAATGGGAGATGGCATGGGAGGGAGGTGTGGAGGTGGGAGAAGGGGAGGGAGAGAGAACTGGGGTTGATATGTGAAATGGAAAAAAATATTTAAAAAGATAAAAAGGTTCTTTATAATTTAACATGAAATCTACTCCTTCAGCAAAACTTTCTGTTATAGTGAAAGTTCACTATTGGGTGCAGTGCTGTGCTGTATTCTTTCCACCTCTGTATCCTAGTGGCCAGGTGAGGCCCTGGGATGCATGTGGCCTAATGGACATGGTGAGTAGTGCTACTACTGTAAGACAAAGGGACTTCTGAAGAACAGTTGGAAGAGTTACTAGCTAAGATGCCAGAAGGACACACCACTGTGTTAAGGTTAAATACAGAGCCTGGTTTCATCAGGCAAATTCAGCTCTATTAGTGAGCTAGTTCTCAGTGAAACAGAAAAAGCTTATGAAATTCCTATTAAGTAAGCCCATTCCCACATTGAGATATGAGAATAAATTACATTAGCAGATTCTTAAATTGTAGAAAACACATCCACCCTTTCAGCAGAAACATGCCAGGAAGACTCTCACATATCTATCCCACCCAGACAATCATTCCTGATTTTGGATTATATTTGAACACACATACTTGAATGTGCTCTTCATCCTGGGAATTTGCTTTACTTAAACAAAATAATAAAACTACATGTTAGCTGACTCAAAAGAGAACAAAGTTGTTTCCTGCTTTCTTTATATGAACCAGCTCAGCCTAGCTCCTCACAGCTTGTAACAAAGCAGTAGCCATTAAAGATTTGATTTTGTTTTCTTTATTTCTTCAGCTTCTCCATGATGTAGGGATATAGGCATACTTTGGCATGTACTGCATATTCAAGGAAAAAATTCTTTTTGTATATTTAGAAACCTTTAAAGAAACAGAGTAGGTAACCTGTCATGATATTTTGCAGACATGACTTAGATGGTGGATTAGACACCTCATCCAAAACCTGTGCACTAGGCATTTCATCTTTGACAGGTGATAGACAGGTGGGGTGCTTTTATTCATTCTTCTCCCATGCCTTTGCTTTATACAACATTTTAAAGAAGTGGGCAAAGACTGAAATTTTCTTAGATAACAGGGCAACATTTTTGTGACATGTGAGCAAGAGTAGATTGCAATGGAAAGATCAATTAATGGCTACATGAAAATTATAATTGTGTGTCTGATAATAGTGACTGCACACTATGTTAAACGTTAACTAAAAGGTTGATGGGACCCTTAAATACATTTTTCACATTGGGAAGAAAACAGCTTCATAGGTGTCTTAGCTAAGGTTTTTATTGTTATGAAGAGACACCATGACCACAGCAACTCTTATAAAGAGAACATTTAACTAGGGTGGTTCCCTTAGTTTCAGAGGTTCAGTCCATTATCACCATGATAGGGGACATGGCAGCATTTGGCAGACATGGTGCTGGTTAAGTAGCTGGGAGTCCTACACACATCTTGCAGGCAATAGGAAGATGACTAAGATACTGGGTGGTATTCCAAACATAGGGAACCTCAAAGCTCACCGCCACAATGACACACTTCTTCCAGCAAAGCCATACCTAATCCAACACAGCCACACCTCCTAATAGTGTCACTCCCCATGAGATTATGGGGGCCAATTATATGCAAACTACCACAATAGGAAAATGACAAAGAACACAAATAGGGAATTCATAGGCAGAAAACCAATAAGCATTTAAAGGGTTGTTCAGATCACTAGGGATCTTGAGAATAAAAATTAACATGACAATGACATTTCATAACACAAATTTCAGAAATTTATTAATGGTATTTGTTAATAAGCATGTAGAGAAATAGGAAACTTTCCTTAATTTCTGACAGGATACAAACTTGAAAAAGTAATTTGGTAAAATGTAATATAGTTGAAGCTAACCCTTCCATCTTCATATAAAAGAAGGTAAGGGGAAGTAAGATGAGATTCATTACACACATGACAACATTCTGTAAAGTATCCAAAATGAACTGTATGCCCATTTTTATCATAATATAAAGCTAGGAAAAATGAAAGTTTCACAATGTTATAGGATTTACATAAAATATTTAAATATAGTTTATGTAGCAAATCTACACAAATATGAACAAAAATATGTAAACTATTCTTAGAGTTTTGATGTGGTCATTTGTCTATGTCCATGTCTTCACTTCTATTTACTATGAGGAATGGTCACAGTGAATTAGGGTCCACCTGATTTCACATCACTAAATTACCCTTTAAAGAGCTTTTAAAAAAAAAAAAAAAAAAAAAAAAAAAAAAAATCACCTTCTAAGGAACCATAACTTAGGCTAGCAGTGCATATGTTTTGAAAGGGCTGGAGGGACACATTTGGCTCACAGAATCTTCCACATCTGTTTCTGATAGTTTGGAGCAAACCATCCGGAGTGAATTCTTGTACTGAGTTGCTAGATGAATCCAGTCTTCAGATCTTGTACTGCAACAACAGAAAGTCATAGAGAATGCAGTCTTGAATTTAAATGGTAACAGTGTGGTAGTTTGGATGTCTAAGAGCTTTGTACTAGATTGAATTTTTCTTTTTCCTTTTTTAGGAAGATTTACATACTCATTCAGTCATGTACTGTGTTTTGTTACTTCTATTGAGATGTAATTCATATACCATATAATTCATCCTTTAGAGTCAAATCCACTGTTTTTGTTTTTGTTTTTGCATAAGTTGTGTAAATATGAACGAAAGTGTGGAATGTTTTCATAATGCCCTCCTAACCTTCATGCCATGAATATTCACCTCCTTTGTCCCCACTGACTAAGAACCACTAATGTACTTTCTGCCTTTATTGATCTGTCTGCTGTGTATATTTCAAACAGATGGAATCACAGAACATCAACCTTCAATGACTGGCTTCTTCCACTTAGTATACTGTTTTCAAGTTCATCCATGGTGTGTACATTCAGTAGTTTGTTCTTTTCTAGTGCTGAATCAGATACACTTGTGGGGATGGATGGAGCAATGCTTAACAGTTAAGAGCACTGCCTGCTTTTGCAGAGGACCCGGGTTCAGTTCCTAGTACTCACAGAGCAGCTGGCTCACAAGTGTCTGTAACTTTAGTTCCAAAGGATGCAGTGCCTCCACAGACACCAGTCACATACATGATACACCGACATATATGTAGACAAATCACCCATACACATAAAATAATCATAACAAATGAGTTTTTAAAGACTCACTTTGTATCATTTTACTTGGATTAATCTTATTTTATTAATCTATACATTGTATGGGAGATATTTACATTGTTTTCACTTTTTAGATTTTTATGGATAATTCTGCTATGGATATTTGCATACAGATCATATGTAGGCAAAGTTTTAAATGATCACCTGTGTAGCAAATTTCAATGTTACTCTGTTTAACCTTGAGGACCTGCACAGTGGGCTTTCAGTGTGGCTGCAGTATTTCCCCTTCTCATTTCTCCAACTCCCTGTCAATGCTTGCTATGGGCCCACTTTTTAATTTTAAACTTCCTATGGCTCTGAGGTATGATAGTGTCTAATATCTATTCCTTTAATACCATTAAAACATATTTTATGGCAGAGAGTGTGGTTAATTCTGGTGAATACCACATATGATCTTGGAATATGCATTCTTCTGTGGTTGAATGAAGTAGTATGCCAATATGGATTTCATCTAATTGATTGACAGTGTTGTTTTAGATCAGCTTGATCTCTACTGATTATTTGTTTATGACTGAAATCTCCCACTATAATACCAGAATCTATATTTTCCTTTCTAGGTTGATTCTCTATCATATATATTTTCATGTTCTACTGCTAGAAACATATGTCTTAAACATTATTTTAAGGTTTCCTTTTCCTTTCTTTTTTTCTTTTTGGAGTGGAGTGTGGTGTGGTGGTGTAGAATTGATCCTTATCACTATGTAAAACTTTATCATTAATAACTTTGCTTTATTTTATTGTTGGAAAGTATTCTGCCTGGTATTAGCACATTTTTGTTCTAGCATTAACTGCTAGTCTATGTGTTTATGTATATTTAAACTTGGTTTCTTACATTTCCTCTAAGATTTAGAGTAAGACAAGAATTTTTACCCTCTCTTCTTCTATTCATAAGTATCAGACATTTAGAACAAATCAATTAGGCAAGGAAAGAATGCAAAAGGCTTAGATATAAAAGGAGAAAGTCAAATTATCTTTGTTTGCAATGATATTATATATATATATATATAGAAAAACTCAAAGACTATCTGAACTGATAAATGAATTCAGTAGTAGTTCAGGATACAAAATCACTCATAAAATCAGCTGTTTTTTTTGACACCAATAGTGAGATAATTGAGAAATAAATTATGAAAGCAGTCTCATAATAATTATAAAATCAAAATAACTAGAAATAAATTCAATCACCGAAGCAAAAGACAAATATAATAAAAAATTTAAAAATACTGGTTAAAAAATACTCACAAAAAATGGAAAAAACACTCCCAGGTTCATAGGTTGAGAGAATTAATATTTTTAATCTGTTCATAATAGCCTAAGTGATTACAGACTCAATATAACCACCATGAAAATACTAAAGGCATTCTTCACAGAACTAGAAAAGCTAATCCTAAATACTAAACTGCACAAGGAAGCACAAAAGGATCCTGAACAAACACAGCAGTCTTGAACAAAAAGAACAAAGCTGGAAGTTGTCACAGCACCGAAAGTCAAGAGACACCAGAGAGCCACAGCAGGTGAACAGCAGGGCGCATGCATGAAGACCAAAATAGAATAGAAGAGCATGGTGCAGCCATGCCGACCAAGACAGAATAGACTCTCCCAAAATAAGCTTCCACATCTACAGCAACTGATTCCAAAGATGCCAAACATACACACTGAAAGGTACACAGCCTCTTTGATACATGGAGCTGGGAAAACTGGACATCCATGTGCAGGAGACCGAACTTTGTCCTCTTACTTTATACAAAAACCACATAAGTATAAGTACTAAAGCTTGTGTTTGGTTAGCTTAGTGAATTGTCATTGTTGGTTTACTAATCAAATAATAAAGATTAGATACTTTGAAAAAATAAGCCTCCCAGCTTTGGCCACTGAGGTTCTCTGTGTTGAAAGACTTTTTCAGTCAAAAGTTCTCAAAAGGAACAAACACCACTCATAGATATTTCTATTTCTATACTTCTATCCACCATCAATCAATCTACCTACCTACTATCTATCTTTCTATCTACGTACCAATTTATCTATCATCTATCTATCTGTCTATCTATCATCTATCTATCTTCTTTCCTATCAGTCTGTGTCTTTAGAAATACCCATATCTGAAGGGGATTTATTTTATTGGCTAAAAGGCTGTAGTGAGATAATACAACAATGCCTTTCTTATTTGGGAAAGGAGTCCACAGAGCAGTTATTTCAGCAGTCCCAATCTGGAGCTGGAGGAGGACTGGAGAGCTGCTGGTCTTCAGTCTTCATTAGAATCCTAAAGAAGTTGTTTCTAATATTGGCAAAGGAATGCCACAACAGCAGGCTAGATGGGCTTGTCAGTGAGAGTGAGGACAAGCAGGCCAAAAGCAACGTTTCCTTTTCCCATGTCCTTTTGTGTTGGCTGCCACCAGAAGGTTGCAACTCCTTAGCCTTCACTTCCTACTTGCATGGATTCTCGCTCCCAGCCAAAGGTGAAGAAAACAGGTTGTCCAAGTCTTTTCTTAGCCTGCACATAGGCTTGAAAATATTATGTTCCCACAGACTCCTGGGAATATGTTGGAAGTTTTCAAAGCTATCAATGGATAGCAATTCCCTAGTTTTTCTCCATTGTGTGTCTGTTGGATTCTTTTCAGCCTCAATGATTGTGCCACCTCAATTAAGTATAATGTTAGATAACGGCTACTAAATTTATTTGTAACAATGCCCTGGTCATAGTCTCTTCCCATGGAGTACCTTTGAATCCTGGGAGTTTTCACACGTGGTAAACAGGGCTTTGTCTAGGAACCCAAAGCTGTTCTTACTCTAGTGGCTAAGCTGCTAAAGGGATTTCCATGGCTACTGGATTTGTGGGTGTGTTGTTGAGAAAGGCTAGAGCAAGACTGCGAAGATGGTGAGAAAAATAGGGAAACATAAACCCCACAAAGTCTGTGGTTTCTAGTGAGAACTGGCTGTTCTTGCATAAACCCACACAAAGGTTAATTGCAAGTGTTCAGATAATATATGGAATTTTGAATAATGTTGGTTGTCATGATTATAGCCATTGTCCTCAATGATTACCACCATTTTCAAACTCTATTGTCTGTTTGACATGGAGTCAGTGATACCTATTTTGGTATGACAGTCTGCCTACCATTTGGCAAATCTCTGGCCAAGATGAAAACTTCCTGATATATAACCACTGATGGGTATTACCTTTTGGGGGAATATTTTGCTTCTTACAGTTTTGGTTGTGAGCCTTAGTTTTTAATAGCTGAGCTATCTCTCCATCCCAACATTTGACTTTAAAAGATTTATTTTTTATTATTTTCAATTATCAAAGTTAATAGTAGTAGTAGCAGATGTGCATGGAAGTATGTGTGCACATGAGTGCAGGTGCCTGTAGTGTCCAGAAGGGGGTGCTGGAGCTGGAGTTACAGGCGACCCTGAGCTGCTCAAAGTGGGTGCTGGGAGGATAACTTAGGTTGTTGTTGGAATAGCATCTCATGATAACTGCTGACATGTCTCTCCAGCTCCAACTACCCATTCTTAAAACTTTATTTTCCTTCATGTCAGAAATGTAGCTAAATACAGGGACTAAATGAAAGAAGCTCTTTCAAAATAACATACTCACCTTATTAATCAGAAACACACACAAGGATGAAACTGAAATCTCAAATTAAAAAGAGGTTCAATCATTATTCCATACACAGGTTGGAGGACAACTCCTTGGAGTCAGTTCTCTTCTTCAGCCATGTGGGTCCCAGGGATCAAACTAAGATCCATCAGATTCAAGTGCAGCTGCTCTTACTTGCTGAGCAATTTTACCAGCAGGAAAATGCTGTTATTTTAAAAATAGAAGTCAGTGCAAAAACTCCCATATGTGTCAGAGGGAAGGTGAAATAATTGTTCTTGCTTCTTTGTTACTGTAAGAGTCAATAGCTATGTATTTTTCTTAAAATAGCAATATGTGAAGATGAGATATTGACTTTAGATTAATGTTGGCTTAGTAATGTAAATGAGAAACATTTTGCCCAGGCTGGACTTGAAAACATTAATTGTATTAAAAGTGGCAGGAAACTATAGAGACATCTCAGGGGATAAAAACACTGTTCAATTCCCAGTATGCCCATCTGTAGCTCCAGAGAACACCTGCTTCTGGCCATTAGGGTGCCTGTACAACTGGGAACACACACACATAAATATTAATACATAAATATTAAAATAAAAGTAAAAATCACCAAGCATGATGATGCATGTTTATAATCCAAGCATTTAAGAAACTGAATCAGGAGGATTATAAATTTGAGGCTGGATTATGTAGTGAATTTGACTACATAGTGAGTCTGAGGTCAGCCTGAGCTTTATAATGAGACCCTGTCTCAAAAAATTATTAACAGACATAAAATAAAAGTGGTAGATATCATCAAGAAATACTTGAAGAAAAAGACAATTATTGGGTAATATTTTCTGTGATTTAAGATAACTAAGATGACTAATCTTGCCATACAATTTATACATTGCAAGAAAGAGCAAGTCTTGGCTCTTACTATCTAAGACACTTGGTGTTTCTAATCTAGAGCTCAAAGAAGTTATGTAATTGTCCAGATTAATTCTGTAGACTCAGATAGCAATGCTTTCAGATGTAATTATTCTCTCAAGGGTAAACTAAGTACATTGTTGCTATGTTTAGGTTAAACCACCCTTATAAAACAAATCCATTGAATAAATAAACTCCCAAGGAGAAATTTAAACCGCAAGTAGATGTAAGTCATTAGTATGTTAATTTAAATTATTATTTATTCATTAAGTCAGTTCAGAAAATTTCTAATTTAAAAACTTTTTGCTAGCATGAAGTTTTCAAGATAGTCATTTAATCTTTTCTCCATTCATCAAACATTTTGAGCATTAAACTATATGTTAAGTGCTGATGATCTAAGAAAGAATATACATGGCTATCACCTAGCTCCCCTTTCTGCTATATCCCCCCAAAGCAGCAGGAATACATTGAAATGCAGTCTGAAATGAGTGACATGAAGGGGCCAAAAAAAGAGGGTCAGGAATCTCCTGTTGATAGTAGTTCGAGAGGAGACAGGGAACTCAAGACTCTGTTAGGCAGAGGAACAGCAAATAGGCCCAAGTCTGGGAAGAGCCTGGAATATTTAATGTCCTAAAAATAACCCCTCAGCAATGGATGTGAGAAACTTGGAGAAAAGAGGGTGGTTACCAGATGATGCTGGGTGAAAGCCAGATCCAGGCAGGTCTTAATAGGCCATATTGTCAGTCAAGTTCAAGGTTTCCTCTTTAAGTCTCCAGTGCAGACATACTTGGGGCTTAGAACATCTGCAGGAATAGAAGCTTTGATTAAAAACAAACAAACAAACAAAACCAACTGACTTCTGAAAGTTTCACTGTCAAAGAAACACACATTTGTGACTCCCTTTTTTGGTTGTATTGTACCTGAACTTTCTTTAAGGGATCAACACTCTAAATATATTGGAGATGTTTACATCCATCATGGTAGCAATCTGGATTTCCATGTCAAACCTCCATAGTCCACATCTTGGACATTTTAATAATGAGGTCAGGTATTTTAGATATAAAGTCTGAGATCTCAATAAAACAGCCACAGCAGCTAACTGTTGAAGGAGAAGTACATGTTGAATATTCTTATTCCTGCTTAACAGGAATTTATCTAACTTCTGAAACTCCATGTAATTACTATTGTCACGTACATTTTAAACATGCAGGAATAATTTGAGCAACTCCTACATCAGTTAGAAAACCACCGACCTAGTGTGTAGCCTCCCACACAGGAGACCAGGACACTTCTACTTAAGGAATTTCCATATGTTCCAGTGTTTAGTCTAGCCACTTAGCACATTCTGGAAGTTTGCTGGTCAGCTTATCTGATCTGCTACATGCTCATAGAAGACTAACTTGTCTACCTATATTTGCAGAGGAATGGATGGTATTGTATTTATGATATGCACATTTTAAATCATACTTCCAAAGTTTTTCTATTTTATGATGTTGACTGAAAAATATTTATGTTTAGTTTAAAATGAACTCAGAAAGTTAAAACCAGCAGGCCTTTGACTATAAAACTATCTGATACTGAGCCTGCAAAATGGCTTAGCCGATAACACTACTGAGTTTGATCCCTAGATTCCATGTGGCAGGAGAGAACTGACCCCTGAAAGTTCTTACACCCACACACAATAAATAATCAATCACAGATGGTCTGGCACATGTACAGAATCTGAGCCCTATAGGAAAGACCCCATCAGATTCTTTAGGTCATCTTGTCTTTGAACAGGTTTCTCCTTCCTCTGCATCCTGAAGGAGATGAGATATGTTATAAAATACTAACTAAAGATGTGTTCCATTTGTTATGCTGTGGAACATTTGTTTTAATGATGCAAAGATGTATCGCATTATTTTATGTTGCACTTGTTTAACTCTGTTAGGCTTGTTGCTTTGCCTGTTTAAAAAACCTGATTGGTCTAATAAAGACCTGAATGGTCAATAGTGAGGCAGGAGAAAGGATAGGCAGAGCTGCCAGGCAGAGAGAACATACAGAAGGAAAAATCTGGGAAGAGGAAATGAAGGAGAGAGAGAAGGAGGAAGACTTAAGGAGCAGCTACCCAGCTACAGAGCCAGACGTGGGTTAAGAAGTAAAGAAAGGTATATATAAACAGAGAAAGATAAAAGCCTAGAGGTAAAATATAGACAGGACAATTTAAGAAAAAAGATGCTAGAAATAAGCCAAGCTAAGTTAGACATTCATAAGAAAATACTAAGTCTCCATGTATTTATTTTGAAGCTGGGTGTTGGGTCCCCAAAAGAGTGAAAAAAAAAAAAAAAAAAAAAAAACAGAGATGACTTATAAATCTGGTGGCCATGAATTGTACACTTGGAAGTCAATAGCTACCTATATTTGCAGAGGAATGGATGGTATTGTATTTATGATAAGCACATTTTAAATCATACTTCCAAAGTTTTTCTATTTTATGATGTTGACTGAAAAATATTTATGTTTGGTTTTAAATGAACTCAGAAAGTTGGGGTTCTTACAGAGTAATATACAGGTTTACTTGCAGAGTAAATATAGGTTTCTTGTATTTCTTATGTTTATTTACCTTATATTTATATTTATATGTCTTTTAGAAATTAGATATTAAGTGGTAGAATAAAATATTCTGTCAATTACTATCACAATTCAATATAAAAATCCTAAGATATAACTCACTGGAGGAAATTATATTTGTCATATATTTTCCATATCATATCTCAGGTGATATAAAGAAACAAAAGAAATGATTTTTAAAAGATACATAGACATCTCATACTTTCTTGTAAAACATTTTCTACCCACTAATCTTAAGCCCTTTTCTGCAGCTCATAAAGAGTAGATAAAGATCATTGGGGTCTTACAGCCATGTGTTCATTCATCTTGTCATAGTTGGGTTACATTCTGTAATTTTCTTCTTTTCATCATGGTTTATAATAACATGTTAGGAGTATGTTTTCCGTTGGCCTGGTCCCTCCGCTGCTCCAGCCCCAAATAACACACTGAGACACTGTATTAAATATAAAGCTATTAGCCTGTTATTAGCATTTCTTATTGGCTAGCTCTGTCTCAACTATTAACCCATTTCTATCAATCTAAGTATTTTTACGTGGTCTTATCTTACCGGAGAGAGGGGCCGGAATTCTGCTCTCCCTGTCCTACATCTTGAATCTTCTCCTCCCTTTCTTCTTTCTCTCTCCTCCTAGTCTCCTAGTCCCACCTATCTTGCTTTCCTATTAGCCAACAGGACTTTATTAATTAACCAATACGAGAAACATATTTACAGAATTACATCTCCCATCAATAACAGAGTGATTTAAAAAGAGTGAGAAATAATGTTGAAAGGGCACAGGACAACAGTCTAAAAGTAAATTGCTGACAAAGACAAAAACTATTACCTAAAAGAAATGTGTGTGTGTGTGTGCGTGTGTGTATCACTTACAAACAATGATTTAAAGCAAAGTTGAAGTGATTTTCTGAAGGCAAAATGCAGGGAAAACTTTGGTATACTTAGAAATATTCCTTCCTTAATGAGTTATTTCCTAGTTAAATATGACCATACTATTAATGATTCCTAAAAGTGTGTTTCTACACATAAAGTACTGACATTTACTTGAAAATGATATTTCCCAAGTACTGTACAAGGGGAGTCACCATGGACTGAGTTTGTCATACATATGAATTTTATAACAAAGTATCACATTCTCAAATAACCTTATTAGAGCTATGCTTACCAGAGAAATAGGACACAAATCAGCCACACCCTTTGAATTTTATTGCGATGGTCACTGACATTACAAGGAACACATAACCAATGGATCTCCAAGGAAAGCCAACAAGTAGCTCCAAAATATCAGGGGCCCAGGGACTAGAAAAGTTGTCCCAAAATACCAGAGGTACCTTAAGATGGAATCTGCACCATTGCAACCAGATAGAATTCCAAAGACAAGGCCAGTGCTCCCAACAGTCACAGAGAAAGATTTTAGATTTAGTTGCTAGAAAATCTCTGAATTTCTGTTAATTTTGGCTTTTGTTTTTCATTGCTAGACAATCAATAATTTTAAGTTTCTAACCCAAGTTACAACATAATTTGATTCCTTTTCAAACACATATCCTGAGAAGTTGGCTATAAATATAAATCAAATGAAAGTAGGAATATTCTCTTATTGCAGATGCTCCTTTAAAATCAGATATGTACTGATAAGATAATAATAATATTTAAAAATCTAATCCCAGCACTCAGGAGGCAGAGGCAGACAGATCTCTGTGAGTTTGAGGCCAGCCTGGTCTACAGAGCTAGTTCCAGGACAGGCTCCAAAGCAATACAGAGAAACTCTATCTCAAAAAACAAAACAACAACAAAACCCTATACAGTATAGTGTATTTATTTAGTTTTTATTCTTTTCTCTTTGAGGGGCCCTCCACTCAACTCCTAAATAAATACATAGAGGCTTATTCTTACTTATGAATGCCCAGCCTTAGCTTGGCTTATTTCTATCCAGCTTTGCTTAACTTAAATTATCCCATCTACCATTTGCCTCTAGGCTTTTGCCTTTCTCTATTCTCTATTCCTTTCTTTTCTTGTTACTTTGCGGTTGGCCCCTGGCATCCTTTCTCCTTCTCCTGTAATTACTCCTCCCTTTTCTCCTCCTAGTTATTCTCTCTATCTGGCAGCCCCGCTTACCCTCTCCTGTCTACTTACTGATCATTTGCCTTTTTATTAGACCAATCAAGTGTTTTAGGCAGGCAAAGTAACACAGCTTCACAGAGTTAAACAAATGCAACATAAAAGAATGAAACATTCCCTTGAATCATTAAAAAGTATTACACAGAATAAAAGGAATGTCACACATCTTAAATAAAACATCTACAACTGTGTAGAGCTAGTGAGATAGCTCATTGGGTACAGGGCCTGCTTTGCAAACCTGGCAGTTAACATTTATAAAATAGATAGTGTTTCCTTCATTCTATGGTCATCTGCAAAAATAATTTGTATTAATTGGGGACTTGAAATCTAGGTTTGCTCAAGATTTAAACAAAACCTCTGTGACTGTCATCAGTAACAAAGTTATTTTATCCTCAGATGCAAAGTTAGAAGGAATGAACCAACACAACAAAGTTGTCCTCTGACTGCCTCATGTGCAAAATGGCACATATACATCACACACATGCACACACAGTAATAATTTTAAATGTGTAAAAGCTTGTATATTGTCTGATTTATTAGACAAAATATGAACTACAAAATTTTAAGATCCAAAACCAATTTGAAGTTGTTCGTTAAAACAGAAAATGTCTAGGAATGGTTTTATTAATTTTAGATTGCCAAATAAATGAGAAACATATGTGTGGTGGAAACAGAAACATGCCATCTAATTTTATGCATTATTATGATTATATTTGCAGCTCTTCAAACTTTCTAAAACTTACCACTAGTTGTATTTTGTTTTCCTGCAGGTTATTTTAAAGAAGATTAAAATCTACAATTTTAATCACATTTAAAGTATCAGTATCAACTCATTTCCATAGTGCTGTGATGTACTATGGTAGGCACAGAGGTAAACACAGTGGCTATTTCTTTGTGTTAATAGCACACAGCTCACAAAATTTTTCATGCCACCAACCATGACTTCCCAGTTTCCTGCAGAAACAATTCACCTACACATCAGAAAAACTTCCTAATTAACAATCAGAAAAGAGGTAGATGGAGAAAAAAGAATGTTGGTCCAATTTTAAAGGCGGTTGAGGGAAGGGTGAAACATGTTGAGGATTTTTTTTCAATAAAACACAAGACTACCTGGATATGAAATGATATTTTAAGAAACATTCCTAAGAGTGGATAGAAGATTTAAAAAAAAAAAGCAGTTTTCCTGAACACTCTGTACTGAATAACATTAAAAGGCCCTTCACTGCTGGGCAACTCAGAATCTGTAATGTGTACACTCTTACACCAAGAGGACAGACACATGGTGAGTGAGCAGATTGGTTTCTGAGGCAGCTGTGTGTGTGTGTGTGTGTGTGTGTGTGTGTGTGTGTGTGTGTGTGTGTGTTTCAAACCTTAGATAATAGCTAAGGACATGTATTGATGAGTGTTTATAGCACCAACTTTATTACTGACTAGTCATGTCAAGCAGTTTTACATCAGTTCCCTGCTAATACAATTATTTATTTTCTCAGATAAAGATAGATTAATAAAAGAAAATCTAATAGTAACTTCTAAAGTCTAGTCAAATTCTGCAACACATGAATCTATGAAGTAGAAAAGAGGCAAGGAGTAGACATTTACAGATATGCTCAATTCCTTTTTGAAAAAATTAGGAAGGCATTTCTACTGGTTTTATCAAAATATAAATTTCTTTTCTGAGAGAAGTATTAAGAGAGTGAAAAGACAAGACACAGATGGAGATAAGTATAATGGGGGGATGCCCTTCTCTATGTTGTGAATATATGTTTCTTCTATTGGTTACTGAGTAAATGCTGATCGACCAGTAGCCAGGCAGGAAGTATAGGGTGGGCTACCAGAGTAGGAGAATTCTGGGAAGAGGATTGCAGAGAGTGAGTCACAGGGGAGATGCCATGTAGCCAGCTGCTGAAAGAGTAACATACCAGAACATTATGGGTATGCCATAGCCTCATGGCAGTGCATAGTTTAATAGAAATGGATTAATAATTAAGAGAGAGCTAGCCAATGAGAAGTCTGAGTTTATAATTAATATAAACCTCTGTGTATTTATTTGGAATTAAATGACTGCAGGAATAGTTAGGACAGAAATTCCATTTACAAAAGTATTTGCAAATTGAACACCTACTAAGGGTCATATATCTGGAATATATGTGAAACTTGTACAACTCAGCAAGAAATAATCCAATCTAAACAATAAGCCAAAGATTCAAACATGCACTTCACCATTGAAAATTTAAAGACTGCGTAGATAGGCACATGGAAAGATGGTCCATGCTTGTCATCAAGGAAGTGCAAACTGAAATCATAGTGCAATATCATGGGTCTTACTATTAGACTGTCCCAAACAATAAAAACAGCAAAGTCTTAGTTGAGGTTTCTACTGCTATTATGAAACACCATGACCAAAGCACCTTGGGGAGGAAAGTGTTTATTTGTCTTACACTTACACATCACTGTCCACCACGAAGGTGGCAGGAACTCAAGCAGAGTAAGAACATGGTGGCAAGGGTTAGGTCATGAAGGAGTGCCGCTTATAGTCTTTCTCTTCATGATTTGCCAGCCCACTTTCTTATAGCACTCAGGATCACCAGCCCAGGAGTGGTACCACCCACAGTCACAGTGAGCTGGGTCCTCCAACATTAGTTGCTAATTAAGAAAATATCCTACAGCCTGATTTCTGGAGGCATCTTCTCAACTGAGGTCTCCTTTTCTCAGATGACTGCAATTTGAGTCACATTGACATAAAACTAGCCAGTACAAGCAGTAAACAACAACAATGACACCATCAAGTGCTAGCAAAGGTGCAGGATATGAAGAACTCCCATTGCATTGCTAGTGAAATAGTACAACTTCAATCCTTGCAATCAGATTGGATTTGGACAATGATGATGGAGAGGTGGAGAAGCTTGGGAAAGTCTCCATCCACAGCTGGGAAGATACCCCAGAAAGTACACTAGACAAGCTGCAATTGGCGAAGAAACCTGATGGTCAACTGCTTAGAATTAATATAAAATCAATAGTGGAGTGTGTGCCCTGGACAGGAAAGCAAGCCAGTCCTTACCTGATAGCAGATGTCTATCTTTGCTGTAGCTATACATCGAGACCAATCTCAATATATCAAGAAAGAACTTAACAAGTGTGGGAATTTAGACTGGTAATTATTGAAAGACTATTTTGCACAAAGGCACTGTGTTGAGTCCCCAAGAGAGGACATAGCATCAATCAAAACATATTAAACCCTAACCCCATGCAGCTTCCTTCTGACAGAAGATCCAGGAAGTATGATGAGTATGAATATATCCAGATAGGGTTTTCTTCATGAGCAGGGTTTTTGAAACAAGGTCTCTCAGTGGACTGATATTTGCTAAGTAGGCTATGCTGCCTAGACAGTGAGCTCTAGACCCACAGAGTGTGAACCTTCAGGCTCTGACTCAGGAAAGACAACGCCCACAAATCACTCATGAAAAGCAGCCTTGATGCAAAATGCAAAAGGACTTGTTTATTCCAAGTCCACTGGGTTCCACAGTCATATACCACACAGAGATGGAGGACTAAGGACCTCGAGGGCAGAATTGAGAAAGTTTTTATAGGGTTTATAAAAAAAGTTCACACATAGGTCACTGGGGCAGGGGTTTCACAAGCAGTTTACAAAGTCAGATAAGCAGTTAGTCAGCTCATTTTCTGTTATCTTACTAGGCCAGGATCATGTACTTGTACTCAAGGGCCTGTCTGTAGTAAGCAGCAAGGAGCATGACCCTGCCTATTTACTGTATTTTCCATCCTTTCATTCCCCACTTCTCTTGTTAATAATTCTAAGCTTAGAACAATGAAATTAAGAAGTAGCCTCCTCTTGGCTCAGGGGGCTCCTGTACTGTCGTCTAAGTACCATAATCTGGACTGCACTTACTCATTTCTTTTAACAAAAGCAACAATTTTTTAACAGTAAGCAACAAGAGAGGAATACAAATGACTGCTGGAGCAGTTGTAAGAGGCTGTTCCTGGGTCCTATAACCTCAAGTTGCATGGGGGTGGGTCCAGGGGAAGAGGAGGACATATTCTGGACCGGCTGCAAAATGGGCCTTTCTACCGAGTCTCAAGGTTTCTTGTGTGGTGACGTCTAATGTAGACTGAATCTCCAACTTGGAAGCAATGTGGAATTTGCAAGTCTTCTGAGTAGACCTCCTGGGGCTGCTTCCATGCTCATTGTCTTACCCACTCGAGCACCTTGAGCCTATCGAACAGAGGCTGGGAGAGAAATGCATCAGCACTATGTACAGAAGCAATTTCCATCAGTGGGGGGGCATAGGGCAGTTCATAGGGGGACAGTCCAAATGGTTCAGGGGGTGATCTAACCCTGAAAAGCACAAAGAGTAGGAGAGCTATCCAATCATTAATGCCAGTCTCTGCAGTCATTTTAGTGAGGGTCTCTTTAATGGTTTTATTTATTTATTTTTTTATTTGCCCTGAGCTTTGGGGTCTGTATGCACAATGTAATTTCCAATCAATCCCCAAAGTTTTGGCCAGTCCCTGACTTACCTGGGCAACAAAAGCTGGACCATTGTCTGATCCTATTACCTTAGGTATTCCAAATCTTGGGAAAATTTCCTTCAGTATTTTCTTAGCCACCACCGGTTGAGGTCTCCTTCTTGGTAGGTAAGCCTCTACATATCCTGAAAAAGTGCCTATAAAAACTAATAAGTACTTGTTACCATACTTGGCTGGCTTTACCTCTGTGAAGGCCAAGGCAATGTATAATGGCCAGTCTTTTTGGCAAATGTAAGGCTTCCAGAATTAGAATTTCTTTTTTGTTTTTGACTTCCTTCCTTGCTGAAGTAAGCGGCCCCCTTTGTTTTTAGATAGCCCCTGCACATGTGCAGTCACAAAAGCATACCTGCTATCCATGTAGATGTTTATGGGTAGGCTTCCAGGGAGATAGAACAGGAACCAGGATGCCTGGCTAGATCAAGCTTTGGATATGGGGTTGAATTCCTTCCCAAGCCTCTCTACTCATGGAATACTGTTTGGCTGCTATTGGTATAGGACTAGCTTTCAGCTGAATAACCTGTGGGGCACTTGTTTTGCCAGACCCATTCTGGATGCTCAGCCCAAGCTAAGAGAGTTTGGGCCAACATCAGTCCATATTTGAGGTTCTAGTCTTGTCTGAATAGTCTAAGTCAAGCCCAGGCTCCTCGTGGAGTCTGTATACATCTTCTAGTCTAACAGTGAGGACTTGCAATTGATTTCCCTGTTTATCAGTTACAGATGGCTGTTCAGAGTCAAGATGAATCTGGCTCCTACTTTTGACAGAATGCCCCTTTCTAATAGAAGATAAGGGCATTCTGGGATAACCAGGAATGAGTTGGATGCCCAGCCCACGCCAAGGCCCACTGTTCTTTGGGTAGTCCATGAATACTGCTGTTGCCTTATGGCACCCATTACCCAAGGTTTTTTTGTCTTTTAATTTTTCTAATGGCTGTATCAGCACGGAATGTTCCAATCCAGTCTCCACCAAAAATTCGACTGGTTGACCCTCTACTTTCAAAGTTACCCTGGGCTCGGGGAGGGGTTCCAAACCCCGTCTCCCTTAATCTTTATCTTCCCCCAGGGCTAGGACCTTCACTTCCTCGTTTCTCTTCTTGGGGGCAGTCCTTTACCCAGTGTCCTTTCTTTTTACAATATGCACACTGGTCCTTGTTGAGGTTCCCTGGCTGTCTAGGGACTGTTATGAATTTCCTTACTTCTCTCTCCCTCTCTACTATCTTTCCCTTTAACCACTGTGGCCAAGATTTTAGTCCAATTCTTTTTCTGTCTTCTGTCATGCTTTTCCTCTCTCTCCTTCTCTTTTCTCTGCTCTCTCTCCTTCTCTTTTCTCTGTTCCTCTCTTTCTCTTTTCTCTGCTCCTTCAATACATTTTCTCTGTTCTCTGTCTCTCCTTCTCTTCCTCGGTCTCCCTTTTGTAATATACTTTCTCTGCCTCTTTCACTAAATCACGTAACTCAGCTTCCTGTAACCCTCCCAGTCTCTGGAGTTTCTTTCTAATATCTGGGGCCAGATTGCCCTATGAAGGCCAGAACCACCGAAGCTCTCTGGGTTTCTGAGGTAAGGTCAAAAGGAGTGATCTCTTTACCTTAGCCAAATTGGTGAGCCATCTATCTCATGGCACCTTGGAGACCTGCCACCAGAGCTTGGCGATAGATTTTCAAGCTTTCCTTACCTTCAGCAGTGTTGAAGTCCCAACTGGGGGGGGGGTGTCAAGGGAAATCCCAAGTCAATCTCTTTTTGCAGCTGTGTGGGCTGCCCATCAGCCCCAGGGACATTTTTTTCTAGCCTCTAGCAGCAGCTGTTGACAATCATCCCAATTAGTCAGGGAGGCTGCAATCTGGCCACCTGACACTAGGGGACCAACTCCAGCGTGGCTCCTCTCTTGCCTGAGGTTCAGGGTGTGGAGGGGTGGCACAGAAGGTCCCTCTGAGGCACCCTGGTCTCTAGCTCATCCACCCATGTGAAAGATCAGAACTGTATCAAGAATGACTTTGAGAGACACCGAGGAAGGATAGTGGGAGCCTCTGGCTGGTCACCTCACAGGGCCAGAGCTGGGAGGGAGCCCACTGTCCACCTGCCGCCTGGGCCCATGGCCGCAGGGCTGTGGCTCCGCCCTGATGGCGGTGGACAGCAGAGGCGCACTCCTGGGGATGGGGGTATGTGCACACTCACAGTCTCGCTGTGTTTCCTGGCCCCGAAGATGGCACTGCGCAAGTGCTCGCAGGCAGTGAGTCAGGATGAGAGCCAGGCCCAGTCTGAGAACAGCTTGGATAATCTCAGAATTAGTAGGGTTGCCTCTGGTGGCCATCCAACACTGAATGTCGGCCACTCAGGTACAAAGAGTCTGCCAGGATCCCCCTAACCTCAATTGACAAATTATGGGCCCGAGACTTAACTTCAGTACAGTGGTCAAGAGTCAAACTAAGGGGAATCGTCAGTCGTCACCGTCTGTCCTATGATAAAACTACAAGGACACACAGAACGAAAACGCACAAAACAGATCCAGACTCACATGACCGTCTGTGTCTTCCACAAGCATGCAAAAGAATTGGAGGGCCACGGGGGAGGAAGCTTCTGCTTCAACAACAGAGCTCAGTCCTACCGACCTACAGGAGTCCACCAGGCATCCCTGCACGTCCCCCAGGGCAGCAGCCTGTGATCCTCCTGCTGATCACAGTCCTCTGGTCCTAATGACCCAAGAGGACAGCTGCAAACCGAAACCGAGTAAACCGAAAACTCGCATTCCAGAAAACAGATACTCAGAACAGACAGCCGACCCCCCCCACACACACCAGGGGGGATCCCCTTACCTCCAAGTTGGTTCTCAGGTGTGAGGGGTAGTCGCAGTTCCCCGGCCAACGCATCAAATTAAAGACCCTCAGAGCATGGGCCTTCATGCTCTGACTCAGGAAAGGTGACACCCCAAATCACTCATGAAAAGCAGCCCTGATACAAAATGCAAGAGGACTTGTTTATTCCAAGTCCACTGGGGTCCACAGTCATACACCACACAGGGGTAGAGGACTAAGGACCTCGAGGGCAGAATTGAGAAAGTTGTATAAGGTTTACAACAAAGCCCACACATAGGTCACTGGGGCAGGGGTTTCACAAGCAGTTTATAAAGTCAGATAAGCAGTTAGTCAGCTCATTTTCTGTTATCTTACTAGGCCAGGATTACATACTCAAGGGCCTGTCTGTAGTAAGCAGCAAGGAGTGTGGCCTTGCCTATTTGCTGGCAGAGGACAGGGTCTGGAGTTTGAGGTTTTTAGGGCTTCATAGATAGTATTTTTAAACTTCTAGCTTCCTGGGGTCATTGGAGAGTTAGGCTGTATTTTCCATCCTTTCAGTTTCTTTAGAGACAAGGTCTCTCAGTGGACTGAAATTTGCTAAGTAGGCTATGCTGCCTAGACAGTGAGCTCTAGTGATCTGATATGCCTGTCTCCACTTCTTTGGTGCTGAGATTACAAATCAATGTCAGGCCTGGCTTTTGGTTGTTATTGTTTGTTGAGTGGGTTCTGGCATTAAACTTAGGTCCTTAGGCTCACATAGGAGCATTTTATTGACTGTACTATCTCCCTAGCCTTAAAGGGTTGCAGTGGTTGCTTTGTTTAGCATATTTTGGTCTTAGGTGAGAGAAAAGTAAGGCAATAAATTAGGAAGATATGAATTAAGAAGATTATATTGGAGAAGAGAGTTGTAAGGGTTAGGGCAGGAAGGAGTTGTCAAGTGGAAAGATTTTGGGTATATTCTGAACTAGAAATAGCATACAGAAGAAATTATAATTCCTTTGTGTGGGATCTAAGTGAATAGAAGATACTGTAGTAACCTAACTTTTGGGGGCTTCAGTCAGATCCAGCTGGCTTGCCAGGTTCATAACTGAGAGGAGAGTGGATTGATAAATGGCAGGTAAAGATACCAAGAAAAAGACAGACACAGAATAGAGTGAGGAGGGAAATCCAGTGAATACTGAATGCCCCAAGTTTATTCTTCAACATTCTAATATACTCAAACCAAAAGGGGGAAATTAGGAAAAGACTTCTTTATCATGATACAAGGAAGCAGACTTCCTTAATTCTCCAAACATTTAGTAACCATGCCTTAGACTAAATCTTGTTATCTGGCCTTGAGGGTTAAGAATAACCACACCTTACACCAAGTCTCTTGTTATTTAGGTAAGACATTCATGCCTAAAACCAAACATCCTACAGTAACCACACCTTAGACCTTTAGTTCTAATGACTTAAACCTTGGAAGAGTAAGGATAATTTTGAACTCTCTGACCTTAAGCCAAGATGGAGTGAAGTTCTTTTTATGGACCTCAGCAACATACACATTTTTTTTTTTCAACTGGAAGGAGGTGGCTTTGGGAAGAAATTCAGATGTCTCCATTGGACATCTGCATGAACTATCAGGAGTCATAATACACAGGGAAATAAGCAGAGAACTGGAGACTGAGATATGAGAGTTATAAGAATATAGGTGGTGCTTAAAGTTGTAAGCATACGTGTGATCACAGAACACGAGGGTCCTAAAGACTTCTGCTTTAGAGATCTGACCAACAAATAGAAACCTACAAGGAACAGAGAAAAACCAAAAACCAAACTAAACCAAATCAAACAACAAACCAAGGTCTTTGCCACATAGCATATGTGACCAGTGCTTTTTTGGGGTGCATGGACTTACAGCCCCACTTCTATAAAAATGTCCCTGCTCTACAAGACAGGGAAAGTGGGAACAGAATAATGATAGTCATCCACCTTTACTGTGTGCTGCATGTGCTGTACTGGGCAAAGGAAGCTGGAACAGAAACATAGCTTCATAATAGATCAAAGGGATTCAATGCCTTTCTTCAGGACTAGAACATTTACCATCACATTCAGGCAGTCTGCTTTCTGAGCCAGAGGAAGCTGAAAATTAATTGATACCCAAATTAACCGATGTTGATCATGATGGTCACTTCAGTGTTAAGAGGACTTAGGCTCTACAGATTGCACATGTACTCCTTTGTCCGGGCAGATAGCCAGATTTACAGAACTCGAATAATCTCATCTGGAAAATGTGTCAACTCTATCCTGTGTGGGATGTATTGTCCTCTAAAGAAATCCTCCCCAGGCTTCTCTCTTCCCTCTGCATTCCTGTCCTTTCCCCCTTCCTACCTGCTAGCCAGAGTAACCTTTTTAAATTGCAGATCAGATTGAGCCCGCCACATTGGTTGAAGCCCTGCAGTGACTCTGTTACCCATAAGATAAAGCTGTTAGTAGGTCCATTCTTGAAGATTTTCTGGACCAGACTGTAGTAAGCTCCTTTTCTATATGTCCTCTGTACTTTCCTTTGTTGTGCCCAAAGGCACAAAAGATCCCTAAAGACCACCAGGGAGACAGACCCACTGAGCTGTAAAAGCAAGGTTTTATTATTTCATCCAATCATGACAGGGACTTTGATTAGCTGGCTGATGTAACAGCCACCAGAGGAAGTGAGTTCCCCATCTACTGCCAGAGTTTTAAAGGAAAAAAAAAATCACAGGAATCCTGATTGGTCATATTTTGGCTTGAATACCTGTGTTCTGTGGTTTCTGTGGCTTTGTGTTGTTACTTGCAGGTGGCCTGTTGTTCATAGGTACCAACAGTTTTCAGAATTGTATCCTGGAGACTACAGAGAAGTGTTTGGTCTCCCCTGGAGTTTCTTTTGTGGTCAAACAGTTCCCAGGAACCAAGTATCAAAAATATCTAAGAGACTAGGGGGTGGGAGGTCAGGAGTTTCTTTGTGTTCAGTTTTGGCTCTAGGCTCCAGGAGGCTAGGGGATCTGGAATTTCTTTATGTCATGTGCTGAGTCAGAGGCCTACATGTCTTTTCTGTAGCCTGCCATGGCTGCTAAGGCAGGGGGCTAAGTGAAGGTCTGGTCCCTTTATTTCTGTCTAGTATGAACAATAAGAGTTGAATGTGAACTTAAGGCTTTGCCACATTTATACAATTTTCCCCCAGTGTAAATTATTAGAAGTGAAGTCTTTGAGTTTAGTTTACCCCTTTCACCAGAACACTGGGAGATGAATCAGTGCAGTTTATAAGCCTGCCTCTTTCTTGTCCACCAACTCCTCTATAGTCAGGGAAATCTCCAGGAAAATAGGATATCATTTCAAAGAATCCCCCAATGCTAGAACAAAACATAACATAGAGTTCCTATAAGAATGAGGCACAGGAATACTGCTGATCAGATAATACAAAGTACTGCTGGGTAGGTGACAGTATTGATAAAAGCATAAGTAAAATCATGAGGAGTTATGCTAAAGAAAAACCACTTATTCAAGTTGGGCATTGTGGGATATACATACAATTTTAGCACTTGGGAGGCTGAGTCAGAAGGATCATGAGTTTGCTACATAGTGAATTTGAGGCCAGCCTGGGCTGCTATGAGACTGTGTTTTAAGAAAATAGAACAAGAGGCTGGAAAAAAGTCTCAGTGGTTTATGAAAATGTACTGTTCTTGCAGAGGACCCAAATTCAGTTCCCAACACCTACATTACAACTACCTGTAATTCCAAATTCAAGGAATATAATACCATCTTCTGGCCTCTGAGGGTTCTAGCAATACCCCTACCCCACATAATTGAAAATGAAGTAAATCTTTGAAAAAAAAGAAATGAAGACAAAATAACTACTGACTCAAACTTAATTGCAAATGGAGATGTCTTTGCTGTGTAGTCTAGAAAACTAGTGATTCTTCCAAATCAACAAAAAAAATTGCAATAGAAGTTAGTGTAAAAGAAAGGGAAGATGTTGGGTCTGTACTACTAACTCAGGATAACTATTATGTGAGACTTTTAATCCAAAGGATGGGCCAGCTACTCTCTCTCTCTCTCTCTCTCTCTCTCTCTATATATATATATATATATATATATATATATATATATGCATCCTCTTCATGTGCTTTATTTTTGTTTCTGTGCTGAATAGAATGGTAACTAATGATGCAAGTATACTCTTCCATCACAAGACAGTTTAGTAACAGTTCAAAATGAAGGAAGGAAGCTGCTCATGGTTCAGGTGATCCATCTTGTCCTACTCTGGTCCTACAGTTGTCTTCTTAGTCTTTCCTCTTGAGTCATGTTGAATTCCAGCAACAATAGGACTAGGAGATAAGTATCCTCCCTTTTGAGCTAGGACTTAAACTGTCCCAACAAGAAACAGGACAGGGTGCCTCTGTGCAAGTAGAACATACCATGTCCAAATAGGTACAATTATTCCTGGTGTAGAGGCACACCCTGGAGCAGAAACAATTACCTCATAAGAACCAGATTGCTTCCAATCAAGCAATGATGACAAGTTCATCAGGACCACTTCACAGAACCAGAGCTTAGGTAGTGCTCCACCAGACCATACCCTGACCAAGACTGCATAACGTTTTTAAATCTCTTGCCACCCCAACTCTTAATTATTTCTCTATTTAACTCAAAATCTCATACCAGTACCCCCAAGGTGGTGCTACTCTTCCCACTGGCCATATTGAATAAATCTCTTCTTAATTTTCAGCGTTACTGTTCTCTTTAACTAGCATATTGGGATGAGTTGCTGGGGCTAGTGTTTTCCCCTGAGAACTTCAGTCATGAAAACAAAAACACCTTTGCATCTCCTACTAGGCATGTCCACACTGTTGACACTGCAATACAAAACTGTCACCTATAATCTTTGCATTTCAGACCCTGCAGTTGTGTTATAAAAAGAAAAAAAATCACAATGTATAAAGTAAGTTTACTACTTGGTGCTGGACCTCATTCATAGCTCTCCTTGGCCACAAGCAGTCCCTGGGCTGCAGGTTAGACAACCCTGTGGACCTACGCTTTCCCCATTCACACAAGTCACTGGAGAGACCTAAAATTGCCATCATACTAAAAGGAAAGGAGAATGCATGAGATAATGAGATAGACACCATACCAGAGACCCTTGGGGAGGTTTTTTTTGTGATGGTTCCAAGAACCAGAGAACTGGAATGGAATGGCACTTTCTGCTTCCTAAAACAGTTGAAGATGCTTCACATGCACCAATCACAGCCTCTGGAAATGGTACTTGTTTATTTAAGGAAGTGTATGATTTCTTCCCATAACTGCTCTTTAGTTTTTATGGTGCTTGAAAGTATAAACAGTATGCTTTAGAGGTTCTCCCAAAGCCAGACGCAAGGACCAGCATCCCAGCTAGTATCAGACACTGGGATCCATCCTTTTACTAAGACCCGCTATGTCATGTGTGCCCATGCTAACAGTGGGGTAGGATGACTATGGAGTACTGTCACGGAGAGACAGTCCTTCTCAAGACTGGCTTGTCCCCATGAGTTAACAATTTTTTACCTTTCTGAGGAAAACAGAAACAACAATTTTATTCGTTAACACACACACACACACACAAACACACACGTACAGAATGTTCTTTAATGTTCCAAATAACTAAAGAATGGGTTGAGAATCCATTGGTGAACATCTTTCAGGTTAGTTATCCTGTCTTCCATGTTTGGGTGTGAGATGCATTTTATTGTGTGCCACCAATCAGTGTTTTGACAAAAGCTGCACACAGTTGGTCTGTCTATGTTCTGTGAAAATGTCTACAACTATTGCAACCAAGAACTATCTGCTATCACTTTCATCTCTATTTTCTTATTCTCTTAGGGCTTATATGCTGTAACTCAATGAAGACCTAGCAATATCTTGGAAGAGTGAATCTCAGCCCAGGGACAGTTTGCCTATGATTGGTCTTTGGATGTGTTTATGGGGCATTTTCTTGATTATGAATTGATGTGGGCGATGCCACACCTGGGTAGATGGGCCTTGGTTGTACAAGAACAAAAGCTGAGCAAGCCATAAAGAGAGAGTTAGTAAGCAACATCCCTCCATGGTTTCCACTTCAGTCCCTGCCTCCACCTTCCTGCCTTGAGTTCCTGGGATGATAACCTTCAATGGTAGACTGTTATTTTAAATAAACCCTGTCATACCCTGAGTTGGTTTCATCACTGTTTTATCACAGAAGCAGAGTAGGAAACTAACACAGCTTACTTGGAGCATCATGATCCTTTTTATGATCCTATACGACATAAACATTGTCAAAGAACTATGGCTCATAGAGTCTTTCAAACAAACTAGTGCTTTATCATTGGAAGCTGCTTGCTATTTTTGTTTGTTTGTTTGTTTGTTTGGTCTTCCCCACCATGGATCCAAGGAAATGAAAATCTTCAGCTACGGTTTTTGGAAAAGTACCGATTTAATGATATTCTGTGAGAAATTAAGTATGTAAATGATTTTACATGCACATTTGCATAGGAAAGACACCTGCACATCTGGATCCTCAGCTGTCCCGCTTGATTAATATGCATGTGACCCAGAACTGCTCATTTCTGGGCAGTAAGAATTTGAAATGAACTTGGCTTATTTTCAAGCAAATCTCTGGGTCTGGAGCATTGCAATGAAACGTGCCAGGTTATCCACTCATTTCATGTTGAATTGACTCCCTGCCTGGGAGAAGAAGCTCCATTTTCTCACTCAACACACAGTTTCCCTCTGCTTCGGGGGAAGAATGACAACTGTTAACAACAAACCATGGGTTTTGCAATGTAATTGAAACCATATGGTAAACTAGGATGTTTTACAGGATTACTTTAAAAACTAGGAAAGGGGAAGATGATTCCCAACTCCTGCCAAGACATACCTGTAACAGAAAGACATAGGCCATCTGGTTAGCTTGCTCCCTAATAAGCGATTCCACCTATCTTGTTTCACTTGGCATTTACAAAGATGTGGAGATGGACAGTAAAAAAAGTAACTTCCTTCCTAATGCTGAGAGAGAGAGAGAGAGAGAGAGAGAGAGAGAGAGAGAGAGAGAGAGAGAATCCTGAACCCTAGTATCATTTTAGATAAAATTCTAACCAGGTAAAAATAAAAGCTGGATAAGATGTAGGGTTCAATGTGTAGTTGGCCTTCCAAATCTGAGGATTCCCAATCAGAAGAGTTAACCAACTACAATCTGAGATAATCTTAAAAACAATGGTTTCCACATAGAACATACACAGGTATGTATGTGCGCATGTGTCTATTATATGTCAATGTGGGGCATGCATGTGAGAATATCAGGAATATCGGGCTTGCATAGGATAGAGGAATATGTCAAATACATTCTTCAATGGCTTTTGACCTATTGTCTTGATATAGTCAAATCCCTTTTCTTTCAATTCTCTTCATGCTTCCAGTAATTCAGTTTGTTGTCCTGTGGGAGCTACAGTTCCTCCATGCTCCTTCTGTCTTAATTTTACTCACATTTCATGATGCATCTTAGCATTCACCTCTTCAGTCAACATCTTGTACATGTGTTCAATGCCCTTTGCCTGTCTCATATGTGACTAACATAAATTCCGTCCGACAGTGTGTCCTGACTATGCTCTCAGATTTCAGAGCTATGCAGCACACCCCTGTGAAGATTGGGGCCAACAGATATTCCTGGTCACTGGCTTTAAACAGCTTGTACATTTCCCCCCAACAATCCTATTTTCCATCTTAGTTTTTGTCCATTCAAGTTTAGTTCCCGCAGGACTTAGGTCAAATATTGTCTGTTTTCATCAAGCCTCCAATTTTCCCATATCATCATCTCCTTGATAGAAAAAAAAACATTATAGATGCAATCAGGAAAACTGTTTCAACTTCTTCCTGTCAAAACCCAATAGGTTTGCTTCCTTCCTGCTCTGTTTCAGCTGGGGTCTGGTCAAAGCTAAAACATGAGAGCAATGCCCTAAAAATTTACTAAGCGGGAAGCAGAAGCGGAGGAAGTTAGGGCCAGATGGGAAACAGACACAGGGCCTCCTAATGTTGCTTGGCTGTCCACTGCTGCACAAGATGCTGGTACAATCAGGCATCCACCCAACTAGGAGCTGGCATGAAAACCTGCATCAAATACAGGTGACCCTGCTAAGAATTTTCAAGACACAGGCATTCAGAAGAACCTGTAATTTCACATACTGCACTTTGAGGTGTTCTCTGGGCTATAAACACACAGGATGGTACTTTCATGATGCCAGGATGAAGCAGAGAACCACAACTCCCTGCCAGCCATGATATCATATGGACAGCAAGGGTATTCTAAGATGCTTGGCTTGGAGGACTGATGGATGTAGGGGTTTTGCAAATTTTTAATTTGCAATAGACTATATAATTCCATGGTAAGTCAAGGATCATCTGTATTCTAGGATATTCGAATAGAATGAGGATTAGGAAAGAAATATCAAATGGCTTCTGTTCATCCTTTATTTTTTATTGGCCCAAATTTCTCTCAGGAGTACTCATTTGCTATTTGGTTCTCTCTTTTGTGGTATTTGGTAACTCCTATTAATTTTGTCATTATTATTTTCTTCTAATCTATCCTCTCCTTCTAAGAAACTCCTTTCTTTGGCTTCATTTGTTGATTCCTTTCCCACTCTTTACAACTGTCCCTGTCTTATGATATATTTGGATGGCTTTCTGTATCCCATGTCTTTAAGTTCAGTAATCTTACCTTCTACTGTATCTATTCTGAAGCTGCCTTCCCACAGAGTATGTTTTTCATCCAGATGTTGAGTTTTCATCTCTAGAAGTTTGCTTTGAATCCTTTCTGTTTTCCTGGTCACAGCTGTTAGATTCTTGAATATATAAAATAGTTTAATGACAGCTTTAAGGTCCTTTTCCTAGTCACTTTATCATTTTAATCATTTCTTAATAAGCTTTGAGTGTTTTTCTCTCATGAGTTGCACTCTCTTGCTCTTTTGATAAGTTTGATGATTTTTAATTATTTTTTATTTCTTTGATTGAATGTTAGCCATGGCTGAGTGCTTGAGGTTTTTTTTTTTTTTATTATTATTATTATTATTAAAAGTGTCCTTCAGCTTTATGTCTTTTCAGGTATTGCTTTTTTGTTTTGTTTTTGAGATAGGGTTTCTCTGTCCTGGCACTCACTCTGTAGATCAGGCTGGCCTTGAACTCACAGAGATTCACAAACCTCTTCCTCTTTAATCCTGGGGAAAAGGTCTGAACCACCATTGCCCAGCCAGGTCTTGCTTTAAGATAGCCAGGGAGAGCTCAATTAGTCTTTGAACTTGGGTAAGTTTTCCTACTGCGAGGATTTCCTACTGCTCTTGTATACTCTCACAACAGTTGATGGACCTGGGGTAAGTATCTATATCCAGGTTACCAATACCATTCTGTGCTTCTGTGATTCACCAGGAGAAATCACAAGATGGAGCCCATGTTGCAACAGTGAAGGTTTTTCATAAGTCTAGTGTGAATTTTGGGATCAAATGACAACTTGCAGGAGTTGATTCTCTCCTTATACTAGATGGGTCCTGATGATAGAATTCAGGTCCCGAGGTTTGAGAGTGGTCACCTTTCCTGATAAGCTACTTCATTAGCCCTAATATTGTGTCTCCTGTGCCTAGCGTGAAGATTGGCATTACACAGATGCTTGATAAATACATACCAAATGAAGAGTCCATGACACCACAGAATTCTTAAAGATTGTATAGTAAAATAGACAAATGGGGTAAAAAAATCAACATTTACTCACAGTAGTTCTAGATTTCAAATTGACATTCTTCATGCATCATAGTAATAGATGTCAAATATTAATATAATAAGTTAAGAATACAGTTAAAGTCAGTGTGCTGGCACATGCCTTTTCACAGAACTCAGGAAGCAGAGGCAGAGGCAGAGACAGAGGCAGGCAGATATAGAGATTAGTCTACATAATGAGTTCCAGAGCATCCAAGGCCACATAGAAAGAAGCCTGCCTGTCTAAAAAAATTACATGGCAACTTACAAAACTATGTAAGTCATATATATATATACAATGTATATATAGAGGGGGTATAATGCCATCCAGGCTGGCATAGGACTTGATACATAACTGAGGATGGCCTTGAACTTCTACTCCTTCTCCCTCCACCTCCTAAGTGCTAGGATTATAGTCATGCCCAGCTTTTTATCTGTAAGTGAACTAATTTAGCAAAGAGTGTCAAGATTTTTAAAATATTTATAACAGTGTTTCAGGAAGCTCTGCTTAACATAATTCACCACAAGAAAGCAATTAAGAGATAAAAACAATCACTGTAGCATTATTTACAATGACAAATATTTATAAGCATAAAACTTATATCTGATGGTAGGGAAGTTAGATGGTGGGGGATGTCCTTCTGTATATATGTTTCTCTTATTGGTTGATGAATAAAACACTGGATGGCCAGTAGCAAGGCAGGAAGTATGGGCAGGGCTGTCAGAGGAGGAGAATGCTGGGGAGAGGGAGGCAGAGAGAGGTTTTGAGTGAGATGCCATGTAGCTACCAGGAAGATAGGACAGGCTGAGCATTCTTTGGTAAGATAAGGCCATGTAGAAATGCAGAGATTAATAGTTATGTGATAATAACTAAGAGAGAGCTAGCCAATAAGAAGCCTGAACCATTTGCCAAACAGTTTCTAATTAATATGCCTCTGTGTGTTTATTTGGGGCTGAAAGGAAGTGGGACCAGGCAGAACAGAAACTCCATCTATAATACTCAATGACATGGAAAGAGACACAGTAAAATAACTGAATAGTCTAAGATATTAGTCAATACATTTTGATCCAAATTCTTTGTGCATGTCTCTGTGTGTATACACTTGGTTTTAAATGTACATTTAAAAACATAAAAAATTAGGTTATATTTCCTAAAGTATTCACTGATTTTAAAGAATATCACCATTCTTTATTTTCTTTCATAAATGATTCTTATTTTTAAAATTTATGTGTGTGTATGTGAACATGCTTGTCTGTATGTGTAACATGCATCCAGTACCCTCAGAGACCAGAAGAGGGCAAAAGTTCCTTTGGAACTGGACTTTGAGTTGCACCATGTACTTTCTGGGAACTGAACCCTGACCCTCTGAAAACTCAGTAAGTTCTCTGAACTACTAATTCATCTCTCCAGACCTTAAGTGATTCGTTGTAAGATGGATGTGTTATGTTATTAGGACAGACAGACAGCCAAACAGCCAGACAGACAGAAAAACAGAACCCCCCCCCACAAGCAGTTACTTCCTAACTTGTTTCTGTATTTGACTATTGAACTGTAACAACTGTTGTGAGAAGGACATAGTGGTCATATGTGAAACACCTATGTGGAAATGAACTCTAGTTATCATATGAGGATAATTCACAAGAGACATCTGGGTGAGCACATTAGATCTTACCTCGTGCTTCTCCACTAAAGCTTACGTTTGCCAAGATGTTCCATACAGGCTTGCTTTCTGAACATATAATTGTTTCATTTCCCTAGTTGCTTTCTCCACCTCTGCATTCAACTTTCTTTGGACTCTCAGATCACACCTGTCTACTTCTGAAACCCTGTGATCTTTATATTGCCTTTGAAATTTTCATTTCTACTATCTTTCATAGCTTAAGTTTTAAAGTATTTGTTTTTAAACTGAGTGAAATTTGCACTTATCAAAGGTTAATTAAACTTCTCCTAACTGGAATTATGAATATTCTGGATATTTACATAGGATTAAAGGATTTGGACACACGCACACAAAGGCAGACTTATAACACATCCTAGCTATAAAATCCTAATAAGAAAGACTGTATAATTTGATGACAAAAGGTTTATTAAAAAGAATCTTTCCTAACAAGCTGTATGTTCTTTACCATCTGCCCATTTCCCACCTGATCACATGTGTCTCATTCAAGCCATCATAGATAAGGGATGTTTCTACCAACCACAGTGGAGATTGAATCATTTCTAGACCTCTGACTTAGCTTGGGTCCTCCTAAGGCCAGCTCATCCTCAATGATGTGGGTGCAAGTGACCTCCTTGTAAATTAGGAAAGGTAATAGAATGGAGTGAGCAGGGATGAAATGAGCTCCTGCAGGTGTTGACCATCAGATTATTCCTGAGGGCAACTGGAGTCATTTCGGTTGAAGCCATCTGAGAGGCTCTGTGACAACAACCCCAGAAACATGCTAGTTTAGGATAAGGAAGTCCAGGTCCAAGTCCTATGTGCTCACCCAGATCTCTCTATCATTGTTCCGGTATCATTCGAAGGACATTAACTTTCAAACACGTCCTGTCATCTCTATAAGAAAGCCTCCCAATATCCACAAACAAGGAGAAGCCATGCTTATGTGTATCTAGAATGGATGGCTGTGGGTAGTATCTGGCTGCAGAGGATGTCTGCAGGATGACATGACATACCATAGTGAAGGAGGGATGCTTTCTCAATGGGCAGTCTATAGTACCCCCGTGTCAGTGTTAAGCAACCACATGATTCTGAGGCAGCTACAGAACCACCTTGAACCTTGCCTTTCCCACCTGCATGAGTATTTTGGCCATAGCAGGCATCTGAAACTTAGAAATAGGCAGGAGGATGACTGGATGGTTCTTCCAGGGCAGCTTGTGCTACTTTAAAATGCTATGGGGGCAGAAGTTAACATATAGATTTTTGTCCTATAGAGAGGTAAATCATTTCTGCCCAGTAGAACAATACACATGGAGGGGAGGGTGACAGCCACGGCCATTTTGTAGCCAACCCAGAAATTGTATGCTAACATTGCCTATAAACATGTCCTTTTCTTGTTCTTTTAACTGGTTTATATTTCAATGGGCCTCCTGTTAATTAACTGATTGAATAAAATAGCATGTATTCATTTTATATTTACCTGAGGCTTTGCTGTGTGTTTTTTATAAGTTGTCCAGTGCAGTTTTGTGTTATTGATTTAGCTATGAAGGATGTCCCTTCTAGGCTTCCATAGACTAAGCATTTGTTTACATGGTAGGTGGAGCATAGCAATCTGTTGATTTTCTTGTTATGCCTCCCACGGGATGCTCAGGAACCTGTTGTGTTCCAGTTGTTCTTTTAAACAACCCTAAAGCCCCCCATGGCCCATTCTTTGCTTAGAAACTCTGTCTTTTAAAGAGGAGAAACATGTGAGCAAAGATAACCCAAGTGAGACCAAACAAGTTATTGGGTGCTACACAAAGAAGCTAGTCATCATCACGGAGGGATGTGGAAACTATGCAGAATAAAGGGAGGTCCAGCTGCATCTTTATTGGAGAATGTTGGCACTAGGGATCTTACGGAGCACTGGCTAGAAAGAGGCATTGCATGTGACTACTTTGGTTTTCTCTTTATGGACCGCAGATGGAAATGGAGATGGGGTGGTGGTGTGGGGGTGGAGGTGAGGAGAGTATACAGAAAAGAAAACCACCTACTATGGTCTTGTGTAATGAATAATAAAAACACAGAGACTGATACTGGGGTTCGAGCTGATGGTCAGATAAGCAAAGCAGCCAGCTACTTGCTCTTAGTTCTACCTCAGGCTGAAATCCTGTCTCCACCAAGCAATTTAGGCCTTGTATCTTTTAAAACTCATGTTCAAACACAATCCCTAAAGTCATATGCTCCTGAAATAAAGACTTTGGGAGGTAATTATGATCATAAGTGGCCTTGGCAGTGGGGCTCCCATTATGGTGCCTTCATAAGAAAAGGGGGATCTGGGTTAACACACTCACTTGGTTCCACCATATGACGTCCTCTGCCATGTTATGAAGTAGCTGGGAAGGCCCCCACAGATGCCAGGACCATGTACTTGGTCTCTACAGATTTTAGAACTCTAGGACACAAATTGATTCCTTATTTACCTGGCCTGTGGTATTCAGTTCTGGCAATAGAAGACATTACCAATATTTGCTGATAAAGTAGTGGCTATTTTGAGCCATTTGTTACAGAAACTGTGGTTTGGCTGCCTGGACTGGTAACTATAGGTTTCAGATCAAAGTTCAGTTTTGACATATGTTTTGACCATTGCTCACTTGTAAATTCAACCTCTTGTTAGAAGAGGCTCAACTCTGTGGAGGTGCAGGAGCTCCTATATTCAGAGGCTAAGTTAAAATTCCATGTATTACTTATAAATTCAACCTTAGCTTAGCTACAAAGAACTAATATGGATAGGAAGCAAACCTCATCCCAGAGGCCCAGACTTAAGACCAAAGAGTATCAGTAACCAGGAAATACAACAGAATGAATTAGAACTTTGAACAAAACATGAGAAACTGCAGGGCCTCCCACAGACCAGATCAGACTTCAGGAATAGTGAGGACTGAAGACGGAAGATGTTGGTGTTTGTGTGATGCCTGAAACTCTGGGTTTGTAAAACTCAAGGGAATGAATGGTACTGACATGCTTTCCATCCCTATAACCAATAGGCAAGGTTGTCATCTTATAGAAAGTTCACTGTAGTTCACAGATTTGGGCATTTAGGTGTAAGATGGGACAGAACCATTGCCATTAGTCCTTGGGCCAGAGGGCTGTACATCCTGGTGAAAGCAGAGATGACCTTTCAAGGGCATAACTTGAGTGATAAACCACCTTTTACATGCCTCACGTCTTAAAGGATCCACCACCCTCTAACAGTACCACACTAGGCAACCAATCTTTAACACACAGGCTTTGCAGGGGCATTCCAGATGAAGACTGTAGGAAAAGAGAGCATCTGCATTTATACATGGATGCCTTCTCCACACTACACTCCTTCCTCAGAAGCCTGCAGGCATGTCTGCAAACCGGAGCTTGATTTTATCCCTTCTCTATGAGTAACATGACAGGCAGAACAAAAATGGCTCTGTATTGCCAGGGGATGGATAGAAAGAGTCTTTGATCCATCATTCCACTCATGGGGGCCTATCCCTAAACCAGGAATGGTAATGTAAGCAATTTAACATACATCTATAATTAATTTGCTACACTTTTGCAGCTGCTGGCAAATCAGTCTGAAAGCTCATGGAATTAATGGCCCCAAAGAGAGAGGAGATGGAAGGCCTTCAGAAATAAATGGGTTTGTTTACTCCCAAACATGTGAGTTTTAACAGCCAATTTTGGCTATAGGTCAGGGTTAATTTAGTGTTTCAAATGTGTCTTTTCAAAAGCCTATAAAGTCAAAGATCTTCTTTATTGCAGACATCAGATCTGTAGCCCAAACTCCTCTCCTTCTCAAAAGGTTTCTGTGATCTGTTAAGAATAGCAAATTTTATTTTCTACTATGAAGAAAGCAGACAGTAAGAAATAAGATTATATTTACTTACTCAGTTCAGTGATTTTTTTTTAAAATCAGGTCTCACTCTGTAGTTCAGGCTAGCTAGAAGACAGTATGTATCTCTTTCTGGCCTCAGATTTGGGACAATCCTCCTGCCTTGTCCTCTCTCACATGTGCTGAGATTGCAGGCATGGGCAACCACACCCAGCTCCCACTGAACCTTGAGAATGAAAAGATGTGTATTACTGATGTGACATAACTTAAAATTTTGTAGATAATAAAAATAAATGCTCATGGGGCTGGGGAATTGACTCAGTGAGTAGTGTCTGCCATTCAAGCACAAGGATTTGAATTCAGATCACTAACACCTATGAGAAAACTAGTCATGGCCATGGGCATCTGGAGGAGCCCAAGGGCTCCATGTAGCTGGATCTGTGAACTCCAGATCCATCAAGAAACCCTATCTTGGAACATAAGATTAGAGAGTGCTAGAAGACAATTGATATCAACCTCTGGCTTCCAAATGGGTGCACTTGCACACACACAAATGTGTACATGTGCATAGAACACATACTTAACCAACAGTTCATGCTCATCAAACTTAGGAATGATCAACTGATTTGAGGCTTGCCAAGGATTTTCCTGTCTTAGCACTGAAGATCCCATAGTACTGAGCAATCTGGACCACCTGAGATTTTGGAAGGTTTAAACTAAATGAACTCAATTTTGGAAAATGATGACTAGAATCAAGTAAGGATGACCCCTATGTTGTTTCCATATGGATGGAAAATAGATTTACAAAATGTGACATAAGAAAAAATTGGCCCAGGGAATACAGGAACCAAAGAGGTTACAAAGCACACAAGTTCTCAATACTAGTGGTTTGAAGAAGTCATGTAAGAGTTTCCCTGGGAGTGTGTGTGTGTGTGTGTGTGTGTGTGTGGTGTATCTCAGCAGCAGCATCACTTGGGTGTTTATGGGAAATGCAAATTCCCAGAAATCAGAGTTTCTGCATATGAAATTCTGAGTGGGCGGGACAGAGTTATGTTTCATCAAACTCAACAAGTCATTCTGATGCTTGGGAAATGTGGAGAAACAGCCCAATAGGAATCTTTCCTAATCCTTTTCACATCGCTAGGGTAGCAAAACACAGACTCAAAGACAGCACACTGGGACAAACTGGGGGGGCTGTCTGGGTGCAGTAAAAGGAAGGAACTTCTAGAAAGTCTACAGAACCACCATGACACATGTTTCTCCATGACAGATGGAGATGGAGCAGACGACCATGCTGACTTTCCCACAAGCCAGCCACAGTTTCCCACTTGTGATATCAACCAAAGTGGCACAGGCTGCATGCCTCTTACCCAAATGCTTGGGACCAGAATATTTTGGGATTCAGATTTTCCTTTCAGATTCTGCTGTATTTACACATATGTAATGAGCTGTCTCTGCATGAGGCTGAAGTCTAAAGACAAAATTCATCTATGTTTCATATGTACCTTAAACACACAGCTGGAAGACAACTTGATGTGGTTATCTTGAACAATTTTTAGCATAAGACAGAATGTATTGTAATAGAATTTTGAACTTCTGTAATTAGATTTTGCTGATGAGTGGTTTGCTCTTGTTAGACACTGACTGAAGCCAAGTTTCATATTTTGAGCATTTGGGGATTATAGGTGCCCAATCTGTACCTGTAGCCAGTAACTGAACATTCATATATTGGAGGTTACAGAACCCTATAGAAAAGAAATACTTTCAAAAATCCCTTGTGGCTCAGGAGGCAGAGAGGGATGCATCACTGTGGGTTCAAAGGCCATTGTTGTCCAAGCTAGCCAGGACAATATAGTGAGACTTTTTAAAGTTTTTTTTTCTTAAACAATTGCCTTATTCAAGACAGGGTTGGTGGTGCACCCTTGTCATCTCAGCACTCAGGAGGGTGAGATAGGTAGATAGTGAGATCTAGAGCAGCCTGAACTACATAGTAACTCTTGTCTTAAAAGACAAAAGATCTTCCCCATGGACCCAAATGATAAGAAGGCAATTTAAAGAATTGGTCTTTTGGGCCTGTCCAGATGGCTCAGGGGGACCAAGCCTGACAACCTGAGTTCTGTCCATGGAATCCACACAGTGAAAGGAGCAAACTAATGCCTATGTGTTTTTCTTGGCCTTCATATGCACACTGTAGCATACACATGTACACACACACACACACACACACACACACGCATGCAAGCACGCGCGCGCGCACACACACACACACACACACACACACACACACACACACACGAATAACTACAAAATTAAAAAAAAAATAGATCTTTACCTCAATCAGGAATCCAGACACAGACACCCTGGGCTCCTGAGCAACCTTCTGGACTAATGGAGTCAAGAGAGTAGAGGAATGGACCCAAAGACAGATGAATACTGCGTTCGTCTTCTGCCATTCTTCATTGCATCTTTAGTCTGTTCAGGGCACATGTGGGCTTGTCATCTGTTCTGTCCCAGTCAGTATCTGGGAAGAGTGAATTCCCTCATCTGCAAAGACCAAACTCTATGACACTGACAACTGGAAGCCAAGATAGAAATCTGGGGAATAATACACTGGTACGACTTCATGGAAATATCTCAATTGCAGGGAGGAACAAATGATTTGAATAAACTAATTTGTAATTTAAAACACATCAAGTCAGTACTCTAACTAACATGGGTGCAGCAATTCAGAAAACACTTTTAATTTAAAAGTCCTATGTTTTCACAGTGGCTGTATCTAGAAATAGACTTGAGCAACCACTACTGATGTTGTCTAGGGAGCCATGGGTTTATTTCAGAAAATGACTTTGTGATATTTTGTATATGTCAGATCCACAATAGATATGGTCTTCAAATTGAAGCAGTATTCATGGCAATGCAAAGTAGGTCAGCTGTGAACTAAATTGGGCAAAGAATGTCTGTCCTATCAGGAACAGCTTCTGAAGCATTCTTGTCCTTGCCAATCATCTAAACAATATTTTCAAAGTCTCAAAAAGCACCTCCATCATCAGGGTCACTAACTGTTTCATTATCTCAATTCAGTCACAAGACAGTCATGTTTTTATAACATTTGCTTTTAAAATTAAGCTGATGTAGTTATTTTTGACCCTTGAAGCCCAGATCTTTGACTAAGGTCAGGGAGATACACGGAGGCAAGAAGAGATTTCTTAATTGAGAGTATTTGTTATTGGGCATAATGTTGACATGGAACATTTTTACTAAGAATGTGGTTTGATTTTAACTGACTTCAAGAATGCAGTCTTGGGCTGGAGAGATGGCTCAGAGATTAAGAACACTAGCTGCTCTTCCAGAGGCCCTGAGTTTAATTCCCAGCACCCACGTGGTAGCTCATAACCATCTGTAATGAGATCTGGTGCATGTATTCATGCATGCCAGAAGAATACACCAGATACAGGCAGAACACTGCATACTAAATAAATAAATCTAAAAGGCTTCTTGTAACTTCTTAAAAAAATACAGACTCACCTACATGATGTCCATCTGATAGTGAGTAAACTCTCTGACCTTTGATTTCTGTATGTGACTATAAAACTTCCTGAAACTCCTTCCACATTGGAACATGTCCTTTAGGGTCACATGAGTTTATGACTCAGGTCACACATATTGGGCTCAGAATAAAGGAACTCTTATTTCCTTTGATATGAGTATTGAGTTCTCTGTTGGCATACCCCATTATAAGAAATGCACAGAAAGCCCAGGAAGAGACTCAGTGTTGTGAATAATAACTATAGTGTTTGCTGAGACAACTCCTCTTTGGGTACTGTGTACCTGATTTAAGGAACATGTGTGGACCAGCTGAAGTACTAAAACAAAATTTTAAAACCCACAGGTAATAGGAGTTGATTTGCTTTTGAATCTATACACATTGCAAACTGGGATGGACAGACTCTACTCTGAAAAATTCCAAATACTGTTCAATCCCAAGCTCCTAGAATGTGTTCTGCCCCTGGCCTTTCAAGAAGCCATTATTTCCCAAGTCTACTCAGACCTCATTTAGAAAGAGGCTTCATGGTTCTCTGGCATGGCCACTCCTGGGCCTGCCTTTAAAATGATGAACAAGTTTTGTACCAGACACAGACACCCATACTGCAGAAGCCCCTGTTCACAGATTGGCATGAGGTTTTACTAAGAAACGTATAATGAAAGGTTGAAGTGATTTTCTAAAACATCCGAAGCAGAGCTTTAAATGAAGGACCCTGTTAGGCTAACCCATTGCCTAATAATGCTCCACTTCTTTACTCATTCCAACCTTGAGAAGATGTTTTTAATTGTGCCCACATAGAGAGCTGATAACAGTGGGGATACCTATAAGTGATCCAGCAATATCACAGCCTTGGAAAGAAATACAGTTTTCCAGCCTGGAGGTATAACTCTCGGAGGCCTGAGCAGAGCACCCTCAATTCCTGCAGGTAGGCTTACTTCTGTGAAGGAAATCCATATTACCAAATGCAAGCTATTCCAACAGCAAAAGCCCTCCTTTGCTTTTAAAGATGCTTTTTTTGTCAGGTGATAGTGATGCTCACCTAGGGATCCTTGCAGGATAGGATGGAAAGGGGCAGAACAACTATAGTACTTAGTTCAAGGACTCCCCATCCTCCCTCAGAAGGCACCCAATCCTTTTTCCTCACAAGTGTGCTGTGGAGAATAACTCATGAGTGATCATAAACCTCCCAGACAATTTAGAGCTCAGCGTAAGTGATGGAGCTGATTGTCATCTCAATTTATACAGTGCCGCCAAGGAATCTAGGTTTTATATCTGCCCTGTAATGTGATCCCTGTGGCTTTTTGTAAGTAACAAATGCCCCTCCTAAGCCAACATTCACATTGAGCTACACACAACATGTTCCATTGAGACACTTTTATAGATGAGGCCACTGTGTATGAACCTGTCTTTTCTGGCAATGACCTTGTAATCTGTGACTGTGTGGAGGACAAGTTAATAGGAGGTAGGCTCCAAGATGAATGCCTGCTCTATGGAAACAACACTGAGCACAAGGAGAATCCAGAAGAGCCTTGCTATTACCTGTCCATCACTGACAGCGGATAGACTTGGGTTGCTCCAGAATCCATTTGGAAAGAAAGGCAAAACACTGCTTGAGGCTAACTACCGTGTGAAACAATGAGACTCTTAGAACATCACAGAAACATGAATTCATTTAGTCTTATCTGTAGGAAAGAGGACAAAAAGTAGTCACAGAAGCCATTTGCTAGAGACCCCAGACAGCAGCCATCTGCATCATGTCAGTCAGCACCTTCATGGTGGAAAGGAACACAATCCCTTTCTCAATTGATCATCACTGGCAGGGCTCAAAGACTTGATCAACTTGTCTTGGTCTCAGCTTTCAGATATTTACTTTAAATTATATAAAGGCTACAGAGGAGATAAGAACCCCAGGCAGGCCTCCTTTTGGGGTATATCCTCAATTCCAAGAACGGTGGGAGCCTGGATATCACTGGCATGAGAGTGGGGTTCATGTGGAAGAGAAGGATAGTGAGGAGCCAGATTTGGCAGCTCATGCTTTTGTGGATCTGCCATATAAACCCTCTACTCTTTGAACATTTGGCTCTAAGAACACTGTCCCTATGGCTCTTGGAGGGGAAGAGAGATTATTGTGCAATGTACCCAGAGGCCTCTACAGAACAGTCTAGCTGGCAGGAGAAAACTCATCAACATCAAGCTGGAGTCAGGCTCATAAAAGTACTGTGATTTCCTGAAGTTTGTAAACTGTTCCCTCATACCCACATCAGAGCGTCACACCTAGAGGGCTCTGGAATAAAGACAGCTGCAAGACATAGATTGTCTGAGATGGATAAACCCAGTGTCAAGGGAGACCTAAGCAAGAATCTGAAAAAAACTTTGAAGCCTCTTGTGTGTGTAGGAAAAACACAGGCAAATTCCTACTAGGTTAACACATGTTCTCATGTTAAAGGATTATTTACTTCCATTTCAACTATCCAGTGCAGTGGTCCCTATGTCACTGAAATTCACAAGGCATCCCCAAACACAAAGCAAGCAAAGGAGAAAGGAGAACATAGATTCACACAGATGGCTGGAGTGAGCAAACAGGAAATTAAAATAAGATGAATATGTTAAGAGCTCTAATTCAAAAGTTCTGTTACCAAAAACTAAAGGAATACAGCAAATTTAAGGTGAAAGCTAGCAGGAGAAAATAAATAATAAGAATTAGAGTAAACCCCTGTCAAAGCCCAAGCACAGAGTAACAGAGAGCAAAGACAAGAAAACAGGTGCATGTTTCTTAGAAAACATCAGAAGCTTTACAGGGAGGACGGCCACAAACCACAGAGCCCACTGTCACTTTCCATCCCTTGCTCAGTGCAGGAAAATAAAAACAATGCCATGAACAAAGCCTTGTGCCTGAGAGTTTGCTCTCTTAGAGAGAAACAGACCTCCATGATGTACACGTAAAGATTCAAGAGCATCTTAACTCAAATCCATGTTCAACAGCCTTCTGAAAGCTAGACTCTAACAGGCTCAATGGAAAATTCTGCCAAGTGCTTAAATTAGTCTGTCTCCAAAAAAACCTAAGAAGAAACATTTCTAAATATTGAGTTGAGTATTACCCTTCAACCAAAAATATTACAAGAAAATGAAAATTACAAACTAGTATTTCTCATAAATAAAAGTTCAAATATCCTTCTACAATATAATCCAAATGAATTCAGTGCATAAAATTATATACATGCCCATCAACTGGATTTCTTCAAAGTATGCCAAGTTAGTGAAATTGTCAAGAAATGAATAAGTGTAATCCACTAAATCAATACACTCATGAAGTAAGATCATATGCCCCCATCAGTTAATACTAAATAAACACTTGATAAAATCAAATCCTGAGTCATCATAGCCAACGTGGTACAATGGGAGTTTTTCAGCTTTATCTAGAACACATATGAAGAAGTAACAGCTACTGTCCTTTTTCATGGTGAGAGTCTGAGTGCTCTTGTTCTCTCTGTGGCTCTTTCTGTCTTTGTCTCTCCCTGTCTCTGTCTCTCTCTCTTAAACACACACACACACACACACACACACACACACACACACAGAGAGAGAGAGAGAGAGAGAGAGAGAGAGAGAGAGAGAGAGAGAGAGGTCAGGAGCAACACAAAGCTTATCTCTGAAAATTACCATCTAGCATCATGCTAGACATCCTGAGTATGAAATACAAAAAAAAAAAAAAAAAAAAAAAAAAAAAAAAGAACCTGGGCATAGTTGTAGACATGTGTACCAGCATTCAGGAAGAAATCCAAGGTCATCCTGGCTAAAAAGTGAGATATTTCCCACTCCCCCCAAGAGAAAAAAATAAAAGAAAGAAAAAGAAAACTTTCCCATGTGAAGATATTATTTATGTTAAAAGGTGAGAGTCAACAAAAGATACCCAGCCTATAATCCACAACTCCAGAGAAGCTTGAACCCTCTTCTGAAAACAGATGGAGGCAGATACAGAAATCCACAACTAACCAATGGGCTAAGCTCTTGGAGTACAATCAAAGTGAGGGAGGAGGGAAAATATGAACAAAGGAGTCAAGACCATGATCGGGAAACCCACAGAATTAGCTGACCCGAGCTAATGAGTGAGAGAACCCTGCTCAGGTCTGACAAATGGGGAACCTGCATAAAGCCAAGTATAGGGGACAATGGTGTGACTGGGACAATATATGGGGCCAATGGCAATGGGTCCAAGATCTAACTCTAATGCACAAACTGACTTAGTGGAGCCCATTCTATATGGAGAGATACCTTGCTCAGCCTAGACACAGGGGTGTAGGGGTGAAGAGGTTGCCTTGGTCCTGCCTCAACAAGATAATGGGACAGACTTAGTAGACTTCCTAGGGGAGGCTTTACCTTCTTCATGGAGCAGATGGGAGGAGGATGGTGTGGAGGGAGGGGAAACTGTGATTGGATTGTAAAAATAAATTAATAAAAAAGGTAAGAATCAACAAAAATTAACTAATGAAACAGGTTTAAAAAGTCAAAGTACAAAGTCAAACAACACACAACAGGAATCCAAAATTAAAGTGTAAATTGTTGACTGTTATACATAGACACACACAAATACTTGGGAATATATTTATAAGATCTGAGCCAGGCAATGGTGGCACACACCTTTAACCCCAGTCTCAGGAGGCAGAGGCAGGCAGATCTCTGTGACTTTGAGACCAGCCTAATCTACTACAGCTAGCTCCAAGACAGCCTCCAAAGCCATAGAAAAACACTGTTTAAATCTGTGTTAAAACACTGATGAAAAGAGATTAAGTAAGTAGAGAGATGTGAGACATGCCATGCCCCTGGATTATAGGAGACAATTTTTTTTTTTTTTTACAGAGTAATCCTTCCCAATTTAATCTACAGATTTAACATACTTCTTTAAAAAAAACCTTTTACTTTATTTTATGTGTATGGTGTATCTTTTTGTGTATGTGTGTACCATGTGTATGCAGTGCCCACAAAAATCTAGAAGAGGGCATTGGCTCCCACTAGAACTGGGGCTACAGACAAAGACAATTGTGTGTATCCATGTGGGTGCTGGGAATTGAACCTGGATTTCTTAACTGCTGAGTCATTTCTCCAAGTGTCCAGATTAACATAATTCTCATAAAAGTAATCCCAGGAAAAACATTGAGGCTATTGATTAGATGATTCTAAAGTTAACATCGGAAGAAAAAGACCAGTAGTCATGACAACATCACTAAAGAACGCAGAAGGATGCACAGTGCTTGACTTAGGTTTTTTAGTAATCCACAGAAATCTAGGCAGTATGGTGTCAGTAAAATAATGGGTACAGAAGTCAGTGATATGAAAATGACACAAATGTACTCAGTTGTCCTCTGAAGTCATAAGGTTTTCAGTGAAGAAAAGATTGCTTTAAAACCACTTGTGTGAAAAAGCAAAGAATATTTCTCTCTGTTTCTGTCTCTCTTTCTCTTTGTCTCTGTATCTGTCTATCTCTTTCCCTAATAATGATAATGATGTAGCCAAGGCTGTACATCAGTGGTAGAACACTTATCTAGCATGTGTAGGCCTGGGTTTGATTCTCAATACTACATATCTGTACATACACACACACACACACACACACACACACCCCAGAAATGTTTTATAGGGCTAACTGTAAAAGATAAGTATTGTGGTAAATAAGGATCAGGATAAACAAATAGGCCGAATAGATGTTTAATCAGGGAGAAATAACTTACAACCTAGACAGATGAACACCAGGAAATTCAACCCGATCCTCTCCTGTCCGAGTCACGCCAGAAAGAGAGAGCGCCTTCCTGGCCCCCTCGGACCTCCTTCCTCAGGTCACCTCCGCCCATCGCTCCACCCCCCAATGGGCGTGGTCAGTGCTACAGAAGGACTACCTCACTACAATTCCCCTTTTAGTCTAAAGAAAAGATTTAGGCTTAATACAAAACTATATACAAAACAGTGAATAACAAGTGTGCTCTAAGAAAAGGAAAATCGAGAACAAAATGACCTACATATCTAGTCCTAGGGTGAGGGCATAATGGAGTTTACAATAGAGTTGTCCTAAGCTGGAAAACGTAAGTCTAGTACCTAATATATCTAACTAGGAAGAGAGAATAATAGTTGTGATAGTTTAATCTTCAACCTCATCAAGACCTGAGAAGGAAAATAACAATACTAGAGTAGACAGGAAATGCGGATGGACAACTTCCAAAAGGTGCAGCAAGGACAGAAACAGCAAGCCACCTGAACAGTCACCCTAGGTCTCACAGCGACGTTGGTACACCCAGATTTGGCTAAGGCCAAGAGAACTTGACAGACCACAACAACAGCAGGGAAATAGAATGGCTGTCTTACCCTGACTTGGCAAGGTCAAGCAGTCTTCTATATTTGTCTCCTGCAAGCACATAGGACTGCATGTCCAAATCAGTGGTCAAGGTGGGGGCAATTCTATGCCCAACAGGCCATTAGCTGAGGCGAGATTGAACTCCAGCAGGAGCAACAACAGTGTCCAACATATTTTCGGGAAAGTACACGGTGCTGTCAGGAGCAACAGTGTCTCATGTCAATGGAGTACTAATATTAAAACATTTAAATGCCATGTTCTGCATGTCTATGAAGTGATTGAAGATTAAGCATCTATATCTGACTAATCTCATAGGTACAGGAAATGTGAGTGAAGATAATCTGTAATACTCAGGAACTTAGCTAAAAAGACTGATTAAAACTTTCCTGAGTAAAGCAGGAACAAATACTTAAACAATATAACTATTTACATATACCTACATGTAAATCCCTAAAATAGAGGTAGAGTATAAGTGTCAAGACAAGAGGTAGAACTATAAAGGGCAGCAAGATAAATATCCCAAATTGTATCAATATACAAAATGTCTTGAATACAGGAAAAGTATACATACATAGAATATGGTAAAAAATAATGTGCATAAAATATTATAAGTGGAAACATTTAACACAATATAACAAAATATAAACTTAATTTTACATAGCTTACCACATAGGAATACATAACAATGTAAGCTGTAAAATACTATCTCATTCTTACTCAAATTCTCAAGGAAATAGGCTAATCTACTTATATCCCATCTAAACCATACCTTTACCCACCAGATAAGACTCTAAATCTTTTGGATGAAAACATGGCAAAGAATTTTAGTGATCTTGGAATTAGTGATTTCTGATACAATGTGAAAAGCAAAATAGGTCAAAGGCCAACATGAAGAGAACAGTCATGGCTGGAAACCAGTGTTCACAGAACACAGATTGCATGAAGAGGAGTTATGGCTGGAAACCAGTGTTTGCAGAACATAGATCGCATGAAGGACTTACATCTGCAGGAACTCTTCAACTCAGTAGCAGAAAAGAAGTAAGTTCTGGGTCTAGTGGCTCAGGGTTGTATCCCAGCTACTTTGGAAGCTGAGGCAAGAGGTTCAAGGCTTGTCTGGGCTATTGAGAGAGCCGGTCTCAAAATAAGAAGCATAAAGAGAATTGAGGATGCTCTTCTGTGGCAGAGTATTTGACTCTGTTCAATTTCCAGCAACAAACACATGTGTACACACAGAAAGACATACTCAATGAAGAAGGTAGACCAGGGCCTGAGGAGATACCTGGCCAGGAAAGATTGAGGGCCTGAGTTCAAATCCCAGTACCAAGGTAAAAAGCTGGGTATGGTATGCATGTTTGTAATCCCAGTGCTGGGAATGCTGAGACAGAAGGATCCCTGGGGCTTATTGGCCAGCCATTCTAACCAAAATCCATAAGCCCTGGGTCCCAGTGAGAGACCCTGCTTCATAGAACAAGGTGTGGGGCTTGAGAGATGGATCAGTGGTTAGGAACACAAACCTGTTTTGTAGAATATTTGAATTTAGTTCCCCAATACAGGTGTTGGGTGTCCCACACTGCCTGTAACTCTATCTCCAGGGGATCCAGTGACGTCATCTGGTCTCTGTGGGCACCTGACTTCACAATACACACCTATCCCACCTATCCCAACACATACATACATAATTAAAAGTAAATAAATCTTAAGAGAAAAAAAGTAAGGTGGGCCACTCTTGAGGAACATACCTGAAGTTGGCCTTTGTCCTCTACATACATATGTATAACACACACACACACACACACACACACACACACACACCAAATATCTGAATAGACACTTCACCAAGAAAGGGATGAAGATGATCATTAAACACATGGAAACGTGGCCATCACCATTGGTCATTAGGAAAGTTCAAATCTGAAAATGAGATATCTCTGCGTACCTACCCTGTGCTTGGATGTCTATGTTCCCAAAATTCAACCCCATCAACATCTGGCAGGGATTGGAGCAAACTGAAGCCTCATTCATGCCTGCAGTGCACACAGGATGGATAGTCACTGTGGAAATTCTACAGTCTCTCGCCCTGATAAATCAGGCTTAACATCTGTTCTTAGGTATTTACCCAACCGATGAGAAAACCCATGGCTATATACAAGCCAGCGTGTGGATGTTTATAGCTGCTGTATTTAAAATCACCACACACTGCAAGCAACTAAGATATCCCTCAATGGGTGAATGAGTGAGCAGGCTGGGATACATCCAGGCAAACAAGCGAGCTACTAAATGTAGGAGAGAAGAATGTCACTCATGGGCTGGAATTTCATGCACTGAAACACACTGTCCAACATGGAGGCTCCTACACATGCACGGTCATTTAAACACATGGAATATGAGAGATTACTGGGAAGCTTATTGTTTACTGTTGGAAATGTTTATGGTTTAAACACACACAAGTGTCTAGCAGCTGTTGCAGGATACAGTCCAGCTTGGGAACATTATAGTGCTCTCTTAGCATCTGAAAACATCTCTGACTCCACGACTGGTGGCTTGTTTTTCTTCTCTGTTCACTATTACGACCATCACTGTAGCCTTTCTTTCCTTGTTTTCATTCAGTATGTGTCATTTGGAAAGTGGGGACTTAGGTGAGGGAAAGATCTTACACAAAGCTTTGTGTAGCACCCTATGTAATGTTTTAAACAGCCTGTGTGGATTTTTTGAACTCTTAAAAATAAAAACCCTCATTCAAGGTTTGGAAGATGGCTCAGCAGGTAAAGAGCTTGCCATGTTAAGTATGGGGACCTGTGTTGATCCTCAGAACCCACAGTCAAAAGGCAAGCACAGTGTAAGTCAAGCATGTATAGGGAAAGCCCATGTATGTAATGTGTAATGTAAGTCTGTGCAGGTCACACATGCACAGGGCAGGCTTGTTCAGAGCAAGCTGGTGCAGAGCAAGAATGCATAGGGTTTTGGTTGTCCAGTTCCAAGGGATGGATGGGTTCTATTCAGAACAGTCTTTGGAAATATTTTCACCAAGAAAACCTGCCTATGCCAATTTTGCACACCTCTGTTCATGTACTGACAGGAAAAACCTTTCACCCAAGAAAGCAAAACACTTGCTTAATATTTTTTCTGACCCCCATCATGTCTTATGTAGAGAGGGGACTTATTCAATTCACACTAGCAGAATGAATGAAACTTAGACTGCTCTTTTTTCTTATTAGCATGGTTCTAGTGAAGGTTGACTTAAGGAATTCTTAATAAAACACATTTCCAGCCCATGACTTCATGAATGCTATCCTTGTAGATTCATATATAGTCAGTGGTTACTTTTTAGAAATCTAAAAATACCAGCTCTTGGCATTTGCCCTAGAACACTGCATGACAGGCATACCATATGTGGTGAAACCTGGGTCTTTTTGAACAGAGTCTTCTTTTAGGAGGAAGTCTGCTGTCGTCAGGCTCGCAGCCTACTGAGCCTCCCTATTTAGGTACAGCATTCTATGCCTATTATTTCATCTGTAGGATTTTGAAAAAGCTTGTAGTTTGGACTTTTCACCACTAGAGTTCAATCTTGCTCTTATCTATGTAATGATACAGGTGAGAATAAAATAGCATATCCCCCAAACAAGTCACAAGTCCCCAAGCACATTATCTAAATCAAGTACAAAGGGCTGACTTTATTATTAATGTACACTTTCTGTCTGACACATAAGGTTTCCTGATTAGCATTGCTACCAAGTAGAAGGTTCTTGAATGTCACTCTTTAGGAATGATACTTCTTTATTTAAAAATCCAGTCTCTCTCTCTTTCCCCGCTTTCTCTGCCTCTACCTCTCTCTTTCTTTCTGCCTCACCTCCTTCTTACTCTCCATGCACTAGAGATTAGACCCAGATCTTTGCATCCCCAGCCCAGTGTGCTTATTTCTACATATGATATTTAGGTGCCAGGGACACAGCTCAGAGTGGGGTACTTCATAGTGCACACAAAGCCCTGACTTTGATTCTCCAGCACCATCTTAAATAGGTGTGGTGGTACATACTTATAATCTTAGCACTCAGGAGATAATTCAGAAGTTCAGGGGCATCCTTGATTACAAAGAGAGTTCAAGGCCAGCGTGAGATAGACAAGACACCGAACCCTCAAACAAATGAACAAACAAACAAACAAACAAACAAACAAAAAAGCAACAAAACCACCCAAATGCATAAAACAAAATAATGGACTGGAGCTAGGACTCAATGGTTAAAAATACACACTACTCTTACGGAGAATCCAGGTTCTGTGCCTAGCACCCACATCAAGTAGCTAACAAATGTCTGTGCTGGGATCAAACCCAGGTCTCTGGAAAAGCAGTCAATGCCATCAGCCCACAAAGCCATCTCCCTAGCCCCAGTTATTCTCTTTTGAGGAGAGGAAGAAGATGGAGAAACAGCCTCAGTGAGAAAAAAAGTGGCATTGGTGAAACATGTTAGAGACATAATTTTGTCAATTTTGCTAGTGGGCAAGCTAAAATCTCCAAGCCCTTACAAATGGTCCTCTGTGTCAAATTAGGAACAATTAGCTAATACTGATGGGACGTTCATTAACTTCTTGGCATCTTATGTGGTTTATTGCATGTCATCTTCACAGAAGCTTCCACAATCCCATCTAACAGATAACTACATGGGATAGCAGAGATAAGTAACTTGACCACTGGCAAGAAGCTTGGATCCAAGGCCAGATGCCCACCTGAAAACTATGCTCAGTGAAGTTCATATACACAGCATGAACCCTGAAAGTATGGATAAAGGGAATAATAGTGACCCTGATAGAAGGAGTAATTTTCTCTTCGGAAGAGCTAAAGAAAATTCACAAGAGTCCAGAAGGAATTAGATGTCCTGATGGTGGGCTTTACCTTCAATGGAAGTTGCAAGATGCATGGACCACCTTCTCAAATGGCTGCAATACATGGGATCCAACTTCTAATGTGGGTAGAACTTGTGTTGGCCATATTGGATAGATTTATTTTTTTTTAAGGAGGCTCTAACAGAGCACTGTTTTCTAAAATATACAAAAAACTCAAGAAGCTAGTTACAAAAACACCAAATAATCCAATTAAAAAGTGGGGTACAGAACAAAATAGAGAATTCTCAATAGAGGAATCTAAAATGGCTGAATCAGGGAAATGCAAATCAAGGTAACTCTGAGATACCATCTTATTCCTGTTAGAATGGCTAAAATTAAAAATACCAAAGACAGTTTTTGCTGAAGAGAATGTGGAGAAAGGGGCACACTCCTCCATTCTTGGTGGGAGTGCAAACTTGTAGAGCCACTTTGAAAATCAGTATGGCCATTCCTCAGGAAAATGGGAATCAGTCTACCTCAAGATCAAGTAATTCTACTCTTAGGCAAAAGATGCACATGCATACAACAAGGACATCTGTTCATAGTAGCATTATTTGTAATAGCCAGAACCTGGAAGCAACCTAAATGCCCCTTAAGTGAAGAATGGATGGAGAAAATATACATTTACACAGTGGAGTACTACTCAGCAGGAAAAACAAACAAACAATGGAATCTTGAAATTCGCTGGCGAATGGATGGAACTAGAAGAAACCATCCTGAGTGAGGTAACCCAGCCACAAAAAGACAAACATGGTATGTACTCACTCATATATGGACATGGAGCAAAGGGTCACAAGCCTATAATTCACACCACCAGAAAAGCTAGGAAACAAGGAGGACCCTTAGAGAGACACACATGATCCCCTGAAGAAGGGGAAAGGGACAAGATCTCCCAAGAAAATTAGGAGCATGGGAGGGGGAGAGGGAGTTAGGGAGAAGAGGAGGGCAGAGGTGGGCAGGGTGGAGCAGGAAGATTAAGTCACAGAAAGAATAGAGGAGAGAAAGAAAAGAGATACCACAATAGAGGGATCCATTATATGTTTTAAGAGAAATCTGGCACTAGGGAAATGTCCAGAGATCTACAAGGATGACCCCAACTAACTAGGCAATAGTGGAGAGGCTACCTTAAATGCCCTTCCCTGATAATGAGATTGGTCACTGACTACCTTATATTTTATCCTAGGGCCTTCATCCAGTAGCTGATGTAAATGCCCTTCCCTGATAATGAGATTGGTGACTGACTACCTTATATGTTATCCTAGGGCCTTCATCCAGTAGCTGATGGAAGCAGAAGCAGAGATCCACAGCTAAACACTGAGCTGAACTCTTGGAATCGAGTGTAGACAGGGAAGAGTGATGAGCAAAGGGGTCAAGACCAGACTGGAGAAACCCATAGAAACTGCTGATCTGAACAAAGGGGAGCTCATGGACTGCAGTCTGATAGCTGGGAAACCAGCATAGAAATGCCCCAGATTCCCTGAATGTGGTGTTGGGGGGGACTGCACAGTCTATGGAGCCTCTGGTAGTGGACCAGTATTTATCCCTAGTATATGAATGGACTTTGGGAGCCCATTCCACATAGAGGGATACTCCCACAGCCTAGACACATTGGGGAGGGCCTGGGCTCTGCTCCAAATGATACGACAGACTTTGAAGACTCTCCATGGAAGGCTTCACCCTCCCTGGGAAGCAGAAAGGGGATGGGATGGGGGTTAGTGGGGGGAACAGAGGATGACAGGAAATTGTCATACATACATACATACATACATACATACATACATACATACGGGTGCCACTATTTCATATGTGTGTGTGTGTGTGTGTGTGTGTGTGTGTGTGTGTTTGAAGTGACCAACAGCTGTATAATTGAACTTAAAGCAACCTCAACAGGAAGGAAGTCATGTGTGATACCTGAAGCCTAGTGAACTCCTTGGGGTAGTGAAATCACAGATCCTAGAAGAAAACCTACAACTGCCATTAGCAGAACAATTCCCAACTGCATTCTAAATACTTACCCTCATAAACAAGTATAAGTGCATATCTGCCCTGCAGCAGAGAATCTTCTTTGCAGCAAATGGAGACTACTTCAGAAAACCACAACTGGTCTCAAGGCAGAGGTCAATTGATTTTGAAGAGCACAGTCCCAATGGGTACAATATATAACTCTACTCCTGTATATAAGGCTCAGGGAACATGGTGGAAGATGGGGACAAGTGATTGTAAGAGTCAGAGGACCAGGAAGGCTGCTTGTGAGACTGTGCCTTCTGAAAAGGACAGGAAAGCTTTACCCAAGCTTTACCCATGACACTTCAGTGATATGTCTGCCTTAATAAAGAACAATGACAATATCACTAGACATGCTAACTCACAGAATCCTAGCCTTAGACAAATAGCTAATGCCTGCTGAGAGAGAGGGAATTACTTCCATGGATGAGCTCCCGTGTTGGTCATCCAACACAAACTGGTTGCCCTGAAATCATATACACACAACTAAACAGACTCAGTAAATTGTAGTTAAATATTTATGGGCTTATATGTAATAATGGTAATAGAAAAAGAGGCCATTAATTTGATGAGTCAGGGGCAAGGGAGAGGTTGGAGTGATGTTGGAGAGGTTTGAAGGCAGGAAAGGGAAAGGCGGATGTGATGTAATTATATTTTAATTAAAGTTTAATAAAGGGAGATCTGAAAATCTCCAAAGACTTACCATATATAATTAATTACAGTTGTGACAAGAAGTTTACTCATGCTGGGTAAATAAAGTTTATTTATACTGATGGGTCAATACCAAATTATTAGGGTTTAGTCCTTACTTAACTTTTTCTAATCTATTTTTTTCTGTGCTGGGGACTGAACCCAGGGCCTTGCACATGATAGATAAGTGATGTACCACTGAGTGATGACCTCAAAAATCTAGAGTCATTTTATACTAGTAAATCCTACTTCCCATCAAATATCAGTATAAACAATCACTCCTGATTAGACATTCATTCATTCATTAGATATTTATTAGGCACTTCAAACATGTCACTGAATTGTACTAGGTGTTCAGAGTACAGAAGGTAATGGCAAATGAGCATGCCAACCCATTTCTCTCCATTTTACATTAAGGTAGGAAGGACAGAACATGAACAAATGACACACCATGTGTGATGGAGCCACACACTTTATAGAGAAAACTACTGATGAGGGAGATGGTGTTTGTCTTCATGTAGTTTTAAACAGAGGATTCCAGCAGAAATAATAGCAGTAATAGTGGTTCCTAATATCATGTGTGCCATTGTACACATTTCCTACATCCTCACCATGCACCAAGTTCTTTCCATTTAATGCTCATACCCATTGCATTTCACAGATAAGGAATAAAGAAGAATCCCAACAAGAATCCCAACACTTGTTCAAATCACACACTTAATGGGAGGAAAGAATGGCCAGTATCTTAACCTCACCTCCTTGCTTCTGTTCCAGTCCTCCTGCCCATTATGTCCTACTTGAGAGCTGCCATGTGAACCTGCTAACCTAACTTTCTAGTCCTGGTTGATTTCAGCCCAGCAATGTAAAGGAGAACTGCTTATTTTCCAATAATAATTCTTCCAATATAACTTGTTACATGGAGTAAAGTTAATTAACGATAAGGAATATTTATATGCCTAGAATGTGTACTCCATCTATATTAGAATTTTTATAGCAGACAAAATTTGGTGCAGAACAGACTGGTTATTTGTAAATATATGAATGCATATATATATATATATATATATATATATATATATATGCTGTGAATGGAAAGATAAGAAATTAAATCAGACAGTGATGAATATCAGATAAAGATTGACTGAGGGTGGCTGGGGTACAGACACAGCAGGCACTGAGTTGAATGTCTTATGTCTGTCAGGAACTGGATTTTGCCACATATTCCCAGCAGCTAAGGTAGACAGAAAAGCCCTACCGAATTACATAATATTCATTTACTTTTTTGGGACAAAAGATGGCAGAAAATTTTATTTTAACTTCTGGAGAAAAGTTTCCTATAACTAAGTCCTCTTAAAAGGTTCCAAGGCTCACAGTAAGGAATAGCTACAATGTTGCAGGAGGCCCAGACTTCTGCTCCAGAATTTTTCTTTTTAAACCAACTCTCCTTAATGAATGAGAACATACAGGAAACTGGCAACTCTCTAGGGAGTAAATGCTGAGATACATGGCCCAGGTATTTTGTGTTCTGCACACCTTATTCAATAATGAAAGAACAGAAAATATACCCCTACTGTTTCCAGAGACCCCCCTCCCATATTAATTATAATAATTAAACTTCTCACATAAAAATCTGTCCCATGTGAGGTTAAAAAAAATATAAAACAAACCACAACCAAAACCTGGACAACAACAAATTCAGGTGGCATAGGATCACGGGAGTCAAGATCCGTGCTGAACTTTTGACAAGCGCTGTTTCACTTAGTTCCCACATGAGGCTCTGAGTTCTGCACTGTGGTCTTTCTGTGTTAATGACAAGAAAGCTGAGCTTCAGAGAACTTAGGTAAATTTCCCAGTGTTGCTTAGCATGCACACAAGAGGGAGCTAGGTTTCAAACAGAGTGAACCTGATTTCAATGCTTCTATTTTTAAGGTTATTCTAATATATATATATATATATACATATATATGTATATATATGTGTGTGTGTGTATGTATGTATATGTATATATATATGTACTAGTACATAATTACATATTATATTTTTAAATGTATTAGAGGAAATAGAATATTTTAGTAAATACTTTACATTATTTATTTTTATATAACTTTTAGTATACTTTATTTATAAAATATTTATTTTTTTATTATTTTATTATTATACATCAATTTTACTTTTATATGTACAAGTGTTCTCCATGCATATACGGCCGTGAACCAGGTGCATGCAGTGCTTATAGAAGCCATCACATCCCCTAGGACTGGATTCACAAATGGTTGAGAGCCACTCTGGGAGTGCTGGGGAGGTGAACCTGGATCCTCAGAAAGAGAAGCCAGTACTCTTAACCACTGAACTCTCTCCAACACCTTCTTTGGCATATTAATTTGTGATGCTTACCTAAATAATTACAACAACCTACAGGCATATAAATAAGAGGATATAAATATTAAGGATGAGAAGGCATATAGAAAGAACATGTGTTTTCAAATTTGAAAAAGAGTGAGTGTAAGGAAGAACATAAGTATAAAAATTACACGAAATAATTTCTTCCGTAACCAAGATAAAGGCAGGAGAAATGACTGCATGCTCCTTTGCCTAGCATTCTCTCTCTAGATCCTTGAGTAGAGAGAAAAGTCTGAGACTCTTGGCCGACTCATGTTTTAGCACCAAGGACAGCGGCATACATTTCGTCCGCTAGGGGGCAGGGTGGTCATACTTTGGCGAGACCTGTAGTCAGACCAACCGAACTCAGGCTCTCTAACAAGCCTGTGAAACAAGCTCCACCTCCAAAGCTTCCCTAGAAGTGGGAGTGCTGCGGGTTAGGAAGGACAACAGTTTATAATTTTCCACAAACAGAACTTCAGATCTTTGTAAAAATTCAGTGGACAATTGACAGAAAAATCTTTAGTATGGTTTTCATGTCCAGAGCTAGAAAAAGTGCAAAATATTCACTATTCGAGGAGATTTTGAAAGATGCATGTTTGAAACTACTGCTAATACCCCCTCTACTAAAGTGTGTTGGCTTTATATTTGTCTGTGGGTTTGGAATGGCTAAGTGGCCATTCTAGAAATCACTCCTGGAGCTACTCTTACCCAATCTATTAAAAGGCCAGGAAGGGAAGTCCTGGGAGAATAGTGCCTGCCCCCTTTCCTTGAGAGTCACACACAGGGCTTTAGGGGCAGACAGACCTGGGTTTGGATTTGACTCTGTTATTACTTCTCTACTATACACCATCAATAAAGAATACTGTCTCTAGATCTTAATTGTGAAACAGGAGTAAATGATAGCCTATGATCTACAGCACTGTCATGATGACTTGCACTCACATACACACAGCTCAAAGTCCAGCACATAATGATGACTAGATGAGCACCACATGATGCTGATGGTAGATGGACTCTGGGACTTAAGAGGCAGAAGCTCAAAAAGTGTGTACAACTCAATCAGATCCCAGACATGTATGCAACCATCTCACACTTGTGTACTGACTGAGCAGTTGTTAAACATCTATAGGGTGAAGTTACAAAAGAAATTATTAAGACAACTAGCAGATATTCTGGGCCTAGTTGAGGATTGCTTCAGCCAATGAAATGAGAGCAACAGTGTGTAAAACTGGCAGATGGTATGTTGGAAAGCTAATTTGTGCAATTTGTGCTTGCTTTCCAAGTGGGCCAGCTTTCCAAAGAAGGTCCATCTGCAAAAGGAAGGAGTTTATTTGGGCTCATGGTTTTAGAGGTTCCGGCCCCACTGTCTTGGTAGCTCAGCATGGTGGGGATATGAGACAGGGCAAAACTGCTCATCTTGCAGCTGGGAAGTGACATATACTGAGTCACGGCCAGACTTCCAGTGTCTCTTTCAATAATATGTCCACAGCCATCTGAAGATGCCTCCATAGGTCTCATCTCCTAAAGGCTCACCTCATCCCACCAGTAGTGCCTTTGTGGGGGCATGTCTTTACTAGGAAATCATTAGGGTACATTCAAGAGACCATATTATACAGTCTTCTCCCTCTAAAACAGTGCAGTTTCAGATGTCCTATGTCCTACCAGCCCAGTCCTGACTAAGAAGAGTGGCAGTGTGGGGAAGAGACTCCAGGCCAAATCCTCATGGGCATAAGGAGCACCTAAGAAATCAATGGTCTGCTAGCTGTAATGGAGTATACCTATACTCCCAGAATAGAGGATCATTGTGAATACATGGGTACCCTGTAGTACATACTGAGTTTGAGGCTAGCCTGAGTTACATAGTGAAACTTCTCCCTAGAGAGGAAGGAAGTGAGAAAGGAAGGAAGGGAGGGAAGGAGGGAGGAGAGGAAGGGAGGGAGGGAAAGAGGAAGGGAGAAGGTGGAGGGAGGAGGGAGGGAGGAAGGACTGGTCTGGGGAAGTGGCAAGCTTTTCTAGTAGAGAAATGCTTGATGTGGGCAAAACATAGATTTCTGTTCCAAGTAGAGGAGTCACCCTGCAGCCACAGAGTCAGGCAGAGGTGAGATATGGCCTGGGAATGACTTGCAACTCACCAAGGCCCCATGAGAACCTCTGAGAAGTGAGCCCAGGCAGGAGGCTTTATGCCAAACACCAAGTGACATGATCTGTCTTACTGGTATGCCAACTTAGGAGGTATATTATGTACATTTTTGCTTGGACTATTTTGACCTATACCTATAGCTAAGAGGCAGTAAAAGCCTCAGTAATTTGTCCTAAACAATGTTGGGCAGGAAACCAGAACCTCTTTTGGCTAATACAGGCTATACCAATCATAAGGGAAAACTTAGTCATGCCACTTACTTTCTCTTGGCTTCTAGAGTTGAAGTCAGTGTCATTTCTGACCCTTTCTAAGGCTGACCATTTCTAAAACACATGTGAAGATGTTGAGAAGGTTTGATTAGAAATATTTTCAATGTCACCAAAGTCACTCTCTAGCACATTAACCTCTACAGCTGCATGCAGATCCTCCATGGGCCACACCCATATCTCCAATGCATCACCATGGAGTATACCTCAAATAGTGATGGCCTCAGGGCTGTCTCAGGTGATTACAGCCACTGCTGCTCAGTTGGAGAGGCTGGGAACACGGAGAATTAATAGCTCTTGGAAGCAGCTATGAATAATGTGGGCTATAAATTGGTACCCAAAGGCCCAAGCCCTTCTTTCTCCAGGAAGTGTATTTTGGGGCTAGAGACCATGGCAGTCCCTGGTAGGGTTACTTTCCAATAATCATAGTCATATCTGTTTTTAAAATTACAATTTTTAGCTACATCCTATTTTCCATTTTCTTTTTTTTTTCTTTTCTTTCTTTCTTTTTTTTTTTGACATAATGAGCCATTTATTTCCATTTCAAGAAATTGGAAATAATTTGAGCATACTTCATGGTGTATCCTATTTTCTGAATCATTGATTAGTCACCCACTAGGTAGGGTTTTCTTGATTCCTTTCTCAAATAAAACTCCTGCACTCAAATCAGCTTCTTGGACACTTAGGCATACAAATGAATGCATGCACACCCGTACTGTAGCCACTACTGTAACTGCTTTAATATGTATCAGGTTGTTTGATGTAAGTACAAACACATTTTTAATTAATTAAATCTGACTCTGAACTGCAGTCAGTACTGTGTGTCCTTTTTCTTTCCATTATCTTAGGTGTTGATGAAAACTTAAGAGAAATGTCTCTGGTCTCCGTCCACCATGGTGGCCACAGACATGGTTAGTTTCTGTCTTCGTTCTGTTGCTGTGAAGAGACACCACAACAAAGGCAACTAATAGGAGAAAGCAGTAAGCTGGGGACTTGCTTGCTGTTTCAGAGGGTGAGTCCATGATCAGCATGGTGGGGAGCACAGCAGCAGGCAGGCATGGTGCTAGAGCAGTAGCCGAGGGATCACATATGGCTGTCAGGCATGTGGCAGAAAGAGGATGAGATTGGGTCTGGCACCCCTAAGCCCACCCCCAGGGCCACATCTTCTCCAACAGAGCCACACCTCTTAATTTTGCCTAAACATTTCACCAAATGGGAAGCAAACATTCAAATTTATGACCCTATTGGGGCCATTCTTCATGGGTTCCATCTCTTCATGGGGGACCAAGACACACACTTTTCTGTAATTATTCACAAATGCAGAATTTGGTGTGGGTTGTGCTGCAGCTCTTCCTCGAGGTTCCACTGCCTTCTGGGATTACTAGAAATCCATTCCGTCTATTTCCTGTGGGAAACCCTGCTCTGAGGCAGAGCAGTGCATCTAGCCCCACTTCAGTATCCAATATCCAGTTCCAGACACTGACAGAAGCAAGTAGGCATGCTTGTCTACACACTCTGAGGCTTGAAAGTGAATATCATCATATCTGTATGTGTGAGTTTCAGCTGAGCGTGTGTGTGTGTGTGTGTGTGTGTGTGTGTATGTGTGTGTGTATGTGTGTGTGAGAGAGAGACAGAGACAAAGAGAGAGAGAAAGAGAGAGAAAGAGAGGGAGAGAGAGGAAAAAGGAGAGGGATAAAGAGACTAGATACAAAAGTATAGAAAGAACATCCTTTAATTATCCTAAAAACTCAACAATGCTCTCCCTTTCCTAGGCAATTCAAATGCTTCATTCCTCTTTAATAGTATGTAGTCCTTCCCAAGAAAAATTATTAATATTGGTGTGTGTGTTTGTGTGTGTGTGTTATTGTTATAATAACTCACCTTGCTACCTTGTGAAAGTTTGAAGACCATTATGCATCAAGGAGCTGATACAGGGATAGGAATGGGGAAGACAAGTCAGTCCCCCACAGATGGGCGGGAGCCTTGCACACAACAGACACTCCCGTCCTCAACTGCACTCTCAGCATTTATTCTGCAAGCGGGCTATTTGGTCCCTGTTACAGCCATCTGCTGGCACAGGGCAGGTTAGAGGGCAAATGGGTTTAGGTGCTTTGGTGGCTCTGCCACTTTCTTTTAGTAGGAATAACTAGGATTTCAAACAAACCCTACTAAGTAACACAGTCATTTAAACAAACATGCTGGACCCTGATGGTCTGCAAATGAACGAGTGAGGGAAGACCCTGTAAAGGAGGTGGTTCTAGTCCTGGGTTGTGTCATCTTCCTTGCTTCACCTCATCCCTCTGCTCTCTTATAGCTACTTTGTTGCAAACCCTACGTGTGAAGTGTCTGATTGGGTGAATTCATGCACCTAAGTGGAGGCAATCGATGTGGGTGCAAAGGACCATTAATGATGCCAAGCCACAAGCATGACTTTTATCAGATTCATTAATTTCCAGCTGAACTCTCCCCACATTTGCTCATGTCAACTCTAGCTAACTATTGTTCCAGTGGTTTACAAGAGGCAACTCCTCATTATCACCTCAAATATTACCATTTTAAAAGACACTATAAGCAGCATGTTCAGTTGAGGAAAGAGCAGGAAATAAGTGGGTAATTATTTTTTGTTAAGTTTTGAAGGGTGAGGTTATAAATACTTTACTCACTGGTATGGCAATTCCTGCAATTCTGTTAAATTATAAACAATAATCTGACTTGGGTCGTTATGGTAACACACACATACAAACAAAGGGGAAAGAGTTCACTGTTAAATTTCTCTTGAAACAACAAAAAATATGAGCTCTAAGTATGTGAATTCTGTAGACAATAGCACTTGAACCTTCTCAGAACTCTGTGGGACTGCCAGGGATGCCTGCCTACAGCTGTTTGAGCTTCATAATTCCCTTGGAGCTGGAATCGGGAAAGCAATGAATGCTGGAAGGAAAGAGAAGTCTCACTTTGCCCTCAGGACATCTCCCTCCAACTCCCACCTTTATTAATATGCAAGGCATGAAGAATTAAATGTCATGCCCATGCAGTACGCTAATTCTTAAGCACTGTGCAATCAAAGTGTAGAATTCTTTTTCCAACATATTTGGACTAAAATATCCCATTAACCACAATAAAAGGTCAAGACCAGATTTCTACATTTTGCTTCAAGTTTTCCACCAAAATAAGTGCAAATGGGGGAAGATAACTCCAGACTTTTGACACAAATTTCCTCAGTTTTCTATTAGAAAATAAAATCCTAAATAGAAAGATCTCAAACATATCAAATATCACTTTACTATATGTGAATAAAAACTTATAGCTTCCTTTAGGAAAGGAAATAGATAAGAGAGGATATTATTATCTTCCATATAATTTTCATTAAAATATTATGTTCATTGTGTATGTTCATGGACACACATACACACACACACACACACACAGAGAGAGAGAGAGAGAGAGAGAGAGAGAGAGAGAGAGAGAGAATGTCACTGCACGTGTATAGATATCAGAGCACAGCTTTGTAGCCAGTTCTCTTTTACTTTTGCATGGTTTCCAGTAGTGGAACTCAGGTCACCTTTACACACTGAGCTGTCTCCATGGCCTCTAGATAACTTGTTCATTGCCACTGTTTTTCACATTACCCCTCTGATCATTTCATCCCAAACATACCCTTAATGATAGCTCTAAGGAAAAATGTAAACCATCGACTGCAATTTCATTCCCAAACAGAGCTCACTCTGTCATTGACAGTCCACCAGTATTCAATCCTGCAATGCTCTTGCAAATGGCTCTCAAATATCTATTTCCTGCATCAATAAGAATCCAATTGACTCTAGTGACTGAGAGTTTGCATGAGAATTTGTACAAGGCTACTTCTCCCAGAGACTTGCCAAGACTCTCAAACTGTCAGCAATTCTTTGTGCAATTCTCTACTGGGTCAGACTGCATATACACCTTCCTCTACTTCTCAACAGAAGTAAGCTACCCTCCCTCCCCCGATGCCACCCTATGGAACATATCTAGTCTAACAAGATGACTATTAGGTTTTGGCGTAAGCACTAGAGTGGCAGGCACGTCTCTGTGTTAGTGGGCTATGTAAACACTTGGCCACTCCTAATTTGCTGTAGAAGACAGGTCTTTTGGATGTGTTTCCACTAGCTTGCTATCTGTAATTCACTTGGTTCATTCTCAATTCCACTACAGGGCAGAGCTAATTTGCTATTCAAATTTCACACCTGTAGTTCCCATTTTCCTGTGTGCGCAGCACACTTTCAAATCTAGACATGTGAACAGCATCCCTTGTGTCAGCAATAATTGTAACCTAAAGTTGAGTACAATAGAACAGCACTTTTTGGCTGCAGAAAATTCACCCATAGTCTTGTGTTCTTTTCTTGGTCACCCTCATGCCTTGTCTCTTTTCTATACTTATTTTAAATGGGTACACCAGAGTCACAATTGCATCTTCATGAGGTCCATGAGTTAGCTCAATACATGTACACACCACACAACTAGCTTTTTAGGTAAAATCCTGGTTGATTCAAGTATTGCATAGTGGGAATTTGACAGTGACATGACATACAAGATCACATGGCAGACAAGTTTCCTATCCTCCTGGAGTTTATGTTATGCAGATGGAGAGTGGAGATAGTAGATCATTACACAAAATGTTCAGCTGCACTAAGATCACTTTAATAGACAGACAAAACAAAGAACAAACTTAAATGCTACCACAAATATTTTCTGTCTCTCAGTCTTAGGAGGAGAGACAGCAGCATATTCTGCTTGCTTTCCCATTTAGAGACTGCTAAGTACCCTGACAGCACCAGATGTGAACTCCAAAGTGAGTGGCATCTGGTCCAGTACATTTGGGAGTAGGCTTGGCTCTCAAACGTGCCTCAAGACATCTTCAGGGATCTCAGAGACTTTTAGGACAGGACCAGCAACTGGCACTCTACAAGCAGGGGCCCTCGGGGAACATCCTGTAACTTCAAAATGCCCCCAGAGGGATTGCTTCCTCTCACAGCCCTTATCAAAGCCGTGTTCACCAAAGCCAGCACTGTGTCCTTGGGACCAGTGTATGCTGCCAGAGTAAGACTGGAGGTCACAGTTACATCACTGCCAAGGGAGCTGGGGACATCAGGAAGAGGACAAAGGCACTTTTGAGAGGCAGGAGGGAGAGTGCTGGACTGACATGCTGTTGTCCTGACTCCATCACAGTGTTGGTTTCAGAAAGTGACTGGCCCATTTCATCTCCCTGGGCTTCCATCCTATGGTGACTGTGTGGTTTAGATTATCTCTGGGAAAGACAGATTACTGACATGACCAAACACACATTGCACCTGTGTAATTTCTTCCATCATCTCCACAGATGGGTATCGTAGGAGGACTGTGTAGCCTCTCTGAACACATTTCTTCATCTGTAAAATAGGTATAAAGACAGCATACTCCAGCAGGAAGAGGGCTTGTCACAGTGTCTATAAATGTCTTATGTATCAACTACCTTTTCTTTAGGGTTTTAAAAACATGTGAATATGTGTGCAGTACGCATCCATGCATATGGGCATTTTGTTGCATAAGTGGGCACGGGTGTGTGACTGTGGAGGCTTGCAACAGGATTTATTGCTAAAGACTTAATTAAAGGCTTGAAGCACTTTATTGGAGCAGGGCTTCTTGATGCATCTATACCTCACCAATTGCAGCTAATCTAGCTAGCCAAATGCCCTGGGGCATCTCCTGCCTTTGCCTTCAGGGTTCTGGGTTGAACATCCTTACCTTGCCTGCCTGGGTTTATTCTGGTCCTCATGCCTGCTTGGGTTTGCATGGGTTCTGGCCCTCATGCTTACCTGGGAAGTGTTTTGTTCACTAAGTCATCTCTCCAGCCCTCCTTTAGTGTTAAAGGAAATGTATACAATTAATTGATTTACTGAGGAAGTAAATTAAATCAACAAGGGTTGTATAACTTTTCAAAAAATGGGCTACCATGCAAGAACACTGGAAAATGTCACTTGCCATTTTTATTCTTGTCAGTTTCTACTCTTGATAGTGGAGTCTACAAATTCATGAAGGGATGAATAAGGACAATTACTTACTCAGGAAGTATTTACAGAGGACAAATTTGATATGAAAATGCCACTCTGCTAGTCTCTTATGATGGAGATACAAGAACAACGTAACTTTTGCTGCTTAAAACATAATTGGGAGTGAGTGGATACCATAAACACAGAATAATGAAGATTCAAAGAAATGTACAATCATGAGCCAAATTAGAGGACACTGGCAAGTATGTTGGGGTACACCTCATACCTCATTGACACTATACAGGTTTTAGAACTAAAAGAGATGAACCAAAGAAGTATTGAAAAGAACCCTCCCCTAGACAGCTTGGCTCATTAGAAAATCCTCTCATCTAATTAGATGACCATTCCTGCAAGTGCATCTCAAGTTTTCTTCACTCAGTGGCTTAGGTGTTATGAAAGCACAGAACATAAAATCCTGTAAGAAATTACCTTATATTTTACCATTTATTTAAGTAACATTATCATTAATGTTTATTGATGGATTTATTTGTTGATGTATAAAGTATCTCTATGATGGATATGATCTGCCAGCAGCTGCATTACCTGTTGCTTGGCAATATTGAGATGGAATTGTTTCTTCCTTAATTGGTAGTCTTGGTGATGAAATTTAGTTGATATCATGATCTTTTCTTTCCTGTATATATTTATATGAAATATATATATGAAATATATATATATATATGAAATATATATATATACATATATGTATATATGTATATGTTAGCCGGGCATCGGTGGTGCACGCCTTTAAACCCCGTACTCAGGGGAGGCAAAGACAGGCAGACCTCTGTGAGTTCGAGGCCAGACTGGTCTACAGAGTGAGTTCCAGGACAGGCTCCAAAGCAATACAGAGAAACCCTGTCTCGAAAATCCAATAAATACATAAGAATACATAAAAAAGTGTGTGTATGTGTGTGTGTGTGTGTGTGTGTGTGTGTGTGTGTGTGTGTGTGTGTGTAGCCCAGAATGGCTTTGAACTCACTGTGTACCTGATAATAACCTTATACTTCTGATGCTGCTATTACCACCTCCTTAGTGCTGGGATTACAGATGTGATCTACCATGCTCAGCTTATACAGCCCTGGGTATTGAATCCAAAGCTTCATATATGCTAGACAAGCACTCTACCAATGATCCCTAGCCCCTCTGGTGGTAAATCTGATGGATGTTTATTTGGGGAGAGAGCACTTATACCAGAAACAGATGACCGCCGCAGGTTCCCATCCCAAGGATGACTCCAGATGCTGTCTCTGACCAGGAAGCAAGAGCGCTCCAGACCCAGACCCAATCCTCCCAAGGTCACACCCTCACCTGTCCCCACGCTCCAATGGGTGTGGTCAGTGCAACAGGTACAGGTGAGGTGAATATCTCACTACACCTCCCTTTATAATTTTAATGATAAAATGATGGTTTCTAGATTTGACTCCACCATAAACTGCAGCTTAGATCACACACATTCCATTTCCTCCCACTTAAGGTTGTCAATCTAAGCTAGAGATACTGACAAGACCAATGCCACCCCATGAGTCAACCCTTCTATAAACCTAGGGAACTTATGAACTCTGATACCCAGAAGCTCCCAGTGGTCAAGCCCCTAGCCCACTGCTTCAGTAGGACTTTATTTCTGATAATCCCAATAACTCCAGTAAGTACAGGGATATTTGTTTTCAGATCATCTAATCACAAGACTCCCTGTTCCATCCTGGGCAGGTGTGACCACATCATGTCAAAGAGAAACACTGTTCCTAGAAATCTCTGCTCCCCTCTGCCAAGAATTCCAGAAATAACAACACTTACAGCACAGCCACAGACCACTGTTCAGAACACACTTCTTCCTTTAATTTACTCATGCTATCTGTGACTTTAGCCTTCTCTAGGTAGACTATGTAATTGACTCTCATGTATAATGTGGAAATCAGAAACTAGTTACTAAAATCTAATGAGCATCAGTTATTCACCAAGCCTTACCATGTGTGCCTAGTATTCCTAAGTCACTATTTCATATCATGTACATGGGTTCTCTCATTTCATTCTTCCAGGAAACCATGAGGTGTATCCTTCTTGACTGACATTATTCTAGTGAGGAATGTGTCTCAGAGAGGTGAAGGATTTGCCTATAGGAGTCCAGCTAGGAACTGGTGGAAGGTGGGTGAGAACTTTTGGCCTGTTATTCACTATGCTGCAAGGCTGGTAGCTTATTAGTACACAAGAGCCAAACAAGGATTAGCCACATTGCATAGTTTCCCCAACTGCTGTGTAGTTTTGGAATAGTGTAATAAAGGTTAAGGGAACAAGCTTGGGGGGCAGGCTGATTCTTACTCTACAACTTAATATTCATATGGCCTTTGGAGAATCATTTAACCTCTCTCAACTCAGTTTTCTCCTTTTGGGAAAAATAATGGAATCTTCTTACTAGGGTGTTTGTGAGAATTAAACATGCTGAAACAGGGCATGGACATTGGAAAGTGTCACATGCTCACCAACTATCACTGAGCATTAGAGCAGAGAAATCATTGAGTATTAGTGTTCAGTGCAGTAAGATGTGACACTCCATTGTCTTGGGAGAGATTGGGACATCAATGGGTGAAGGCTTGAAGAGGAAGATAGGAGAGAGGGAAATTTTATGTATAAGGAAAAAAATTGGAGCCAAAGTGCTTAGAAACAGGTGCTGGAAGCAGGGGAACCTGAGTACAGCTTCCAGCCCTGGAACTCTGTTTTCACCTCCCTACCATAGATTTGCATCTGGATGTAATAAAGACTTTGTCAGAATGAGGGGCACTGAGCTGCTACCATAGAGGCCTTGGCTGGTGTTCAGGGCACTCAGGCTGTGTGTCTCTTGTTTTCTCCTGAATTATTTATCCTTAGCATCTGTGTTACATTTTCTTTACGTAATGTCACGATGGAAATGGGAGAATGTGTGTTCCTTTTTCATTCGTCCACTGACAGTGAATGTGCCCTGCAGCTTCCAGGTGTCTTTTCTGTGTCTCTACACTCACATCTGCAGCTAGCTCCCTGTCGTTGGAGCACATACCTTCTCCTTGGGGGCAGAGTGAAGCCAGCCTCTAGCTGGCTCAGGGATGACAGACAACCGTCGATCTGCTCTACTTAAAGATAAGCACAGCACTTTTGCCAAGGGCTCTGCTGCTCACCAGACCCAATTCGATCTAGAATTCTAGCCCAGGTCAAACTGGAAATGCCATGGACACGGACACTATGAACATCTGGAAAGCTATTTCTGAAGACTCTTTAGACTAGAGTTTCTCCAACAAACCTTAAAACTGTAACAACAGTTTATAACAACATATTGACCAGGTGCTTAATACTTATTACAAACCAAGTTATATACTTCACATTAGCTAACTTGAACTGAATCATAACCTTAAAAGACGTTTTCTTAATTTTAAACAAATGGGAGAAAATTAAGTTCTGACAAGTTATGTAACCTATCCAAGTTCACCACAGAGTGGGTCAATACCAGAGCTTAGGTTCAATCTCTAATCTTATTTTCTTCCTTTCTTCCTTTCTCTTTTCCTTCCTTCCTCTCACTCTCTCACTCTCTTTCTTTTCTTCCTCCCTCCCTCCCCTTCCTCTCTTCTTCCCTTTCTCTTTCCTTCAGTATGCATATGTTTACATAGTTTGCATGCAGGATGCACATATGTGTGTGTGACATCAAAGTCACTGAGGCAAGGTCTGTTGCTGAATCCAGAGCATGCTGCTTCTGTCTAGGGATGACATCTCCGCCCACTGAGTTCTGTCAAATTACAGGCAGCCACAATAGCTGCCTGGTTTGTACATGGTTCTGAGGATCCAAAGTCTGTTTCTCACATTTGTGAAGCAAACATTTTATCCACTGACCTATGATACTAGTGACTCTTTCTTTTTGATTAGTCATTGTATGGAATATGTATTTCCTTTTCTTTTATCTTAACTACTCCATGATTTTGTATTTAAAGTAGTTTCCTTATAGGCAGAACATAATTCAGTTTTGTATGTTATGATATTTGATAATATTTTTATTTCATTTATTGATTTTAAATTTAAGTTTCTTTTATGAGCACTGGCAATTTGCCCAAATGTATGTCTGTATACTGTTTACATGCCTTGTGCCAGTGGATTCCAAAAGAGGGCTAAGGCACTCTACATGTCTCTCTTGCTGGTGTGTAAGGAATACATAAAAATGGGTATGTAGAGAGTTCTAGCTTGCTGTGTTGTCACAAGGGGATAACTATGACTCTTCAAATAGGAAATTCTGGTCCACATGGGTATCCAGGGCTCTTCAAGCTTAGTCTTCTGGAGAGTGAAATCTTCAAAATAAATGGATTTGTACAGTAAGGTTCACCATATCTTCAAAATAAGTGGGTTTATACAGCAAGGTTTATCACAACAGACACAATGTGAAGACCTATTTCAGCAGAAACATAACCATACAAGACATGGTTGTATTGATCTAGAGATCTGGATAAAACTGACAAGATTTAAGATTAGTATTAAAAAGGAAGATTTTTTTGGAGGGGGCAGAGTGGCTTGCTGTCTTAGAGGCTCTTGGGTCATACTATGCAGAAGCAAAAGCTCAAGTATCCAGCATCCTGAAGACCTCTGAGGAAATAAGACAAACACTCTAGTCTGTGATGATAAGAAGCTTACAGCTGCAGCCTATTTGCAGTTGGCCATAGGGACATCCTGGGGTTGATAACATGGAGTGTATATCAGGATTTACTTCTGGGAAAGATGCAGAATAACCTGAGATTTCATTCACTTTGGTCACTGAAAGTCTTCTTTATTCTTAGGAATGGCTTGGAATTCAACTTAATGACACTCTGTTTGTTGTGTTTTGAAAGAAAATGGCCCCCAAAGGGAGTGACAATATTAGGAAGTAGGGCCTTGCTGGAGGAAGTGTGTCCCTGTGGGGGTGGGCTTTGAGGTCTCTTTCACTCAAGCTTCTCTCAGTGTGACAGTCAGTCAACTTCCTGTTGCCTTCAAGATGTAGCACTCACAGCTCCAGCACCACTTCTGACACTCTGCCACCATCCTCCCTGCTCTGATGATAATAGCCTGAACCTCTGAAACTGCAAGAAGCCACCCCAATTAAATGGTTTACTTTTTAAGAGTTTCTGTGGTCATGCTGTCTCTTTACAGCAATAGAAGGAACCCTAACTAAGACACTGCTTACATTTCACTAATTGCATGATTCTGCTTATAATGTCTGCTTATAATGTGACATATAGTCCTTCACAAGGCTGGTTTGCCTTTGGAGATTCATGGGAAAGGATGAGTGGTTTTCCATTTGGCAATCTGTGAATTTGGGCAATTTTTCTACTTTACTCTTTCATTATTTGTTTTAATTTTGCTGATTGTCAGTTAGTACCTTTGTTCCTCTGTTCCAGGAACCTGAACAAATGTTGACACCATCCATGTACCAATACTGTGTTAACATATACTTAAACAGTATCTTATTGAATGTTCAGGCAAGAGAATAAACAGTCTACAGTGACTAGCTATCTGAACTTGGATATGAATCCTCCTTGTCATTAGCAGTCTGCTTCATTGCCTTTGATTCTTAATCCTTTCTGTAATGTTGAGTTGGGTGGAGAATAAATATACAATGACCTTCACTCTGTTCTTCTTGCTCCCACAGACTAGCATGGGCCTCAGAATCATTTTATGAATTGAAACTGTGATTCTGATGTAATCCCTCCTGCTGTGACAGACAGATGTAAAAGATTGATAATGCTTGATACAAGATTTGATCAATCATTATTGACTTCAAGATCATTTATTAAAACCAATAAGGATCTTATAATTGGGTGAGCAGTTTTCTAAACCCGGGACTCTAACCTTAGTGGTATCACAAAATTATGGGGGGAAAAACCATGTGGGTTTTCTCTCATTTGGGATCCAGTTTCTCAGAACTTTTTATATAATCACCATCAAACTTCCCATATACTCAAACAGCAGGTGTTCATTTCTGAAGACTATCAGGGTGTATGGCTTGGGCTGTCACAGACATAGGAGAAAGACACTGCTACAGAGCATAGGAAGCCTCAGAGAGAGAGAAGTGTTCAGGGCAGTGTCAGGCACAGCAACTCTATAACTTCCTCTCCCAGATTATAAGAAAAGACTGGGTCCTTATACAATAAAGTCATTTTCCAACCAGAGTGAATACTTGTTTCCTTGAATGCCTTGGGTTTTAAGTTTCTGGAAATTAGCATGGGTTTCACACCACTAAGAACTGAGGAACATTTTCTAATGTTAAATTGCCTATATTAATTTCAAATATGCATGCTTATCAGTCCATGTTACACATATTACTATGTGTGGATGAGGCCATTAATGTTCTATATCAGCAACAGCATAGGAAGTAATCCTGGCATGGCAAAGACTATTGTTCTTTATAAATGTAGACAAGATGATTTAATTAGTTGTAAGAAAATAGACATATTTTGAGTTATAATTTATAATCATAATTAGTGGTTTTGGCTTGAATTTTAACAACTTTTGACTTATAATTTATAATCATAATTGGTAGTTTTGGTTTTAATATTAACAACTATATCTGGATAAGTAAGAGAAATAACTTTTTATAAAAAACTAATGACTGTAAGTTCAGTTTTTATCATGGAATTTAACTCACATTCTTGATGAAATACATTAAAATTATAAGCATATTGAAAACTATTAGATATTTTAAAAATTACTCAGCTTAATATTGCCAGTAGAATATAAAATAAATAAAAATTATAACCATAATAGTAGAATTATTAATTTCCATAGAGAAACCGGGTTGGTGGTGGTACACACCTTTAATCCCAGCACTTGGGAGACAGAGGCAAGCAGTTCTCTATGATTTCCAAGTAAACCTGGTATGCAGAGTGTGTTCCAGGACAGATAAGAGTTACACAGAGAAACCCTGTCTCAAAAAAATAGAAAAGAAACAGAATAATAAAAAAGCCACAGATGGAGAGAATCTGGATACTATACGGTATTATATTGTCTTTGTATTGTTTGACTGCTGAGGAAACAATTAAACTGTTAAAGGAAATGCTACTGGATTAATTCAATTTATATATTTTAAAAATGCTTTGATTTCAAAATTTAAGTCTAAGGACAAGTTACTGGGGAAAAGGATTTCTATTTTTGTTTCCACAGAAAATGAAAAGCTGTGGATTCCTTCCAGACTAATGTGGTTTGATCATGCCAGACCCCATGATGATCCAACATTCAAAACAGCTTGAACAAGGCAGCCTTGCAGACTACAGCCACAATTTCAACTTCTTAGGATCCCCCATGACAGCGCCCCCTACCAGCAGGAAGTAGTTTGGAAAGAATAATGCCCAAATTCCCAAATATTGTTTATAAATGTTTGTTTTCATTTAAATGGGGTTGGTTATAAATAGTTAAAGAGCACAACCAATCTCTTTTTAAAGGTAAAAAGGGAATTATGGTATAGATATGAATACTTTGTGTTGGAATGTATTTTCATTTATTGATACAATTTAAGGTCAATTTTGTGATATGTATATTTCTCCTTTTGTTTAGGTATTGTGTTTATAAAGCTCATTTAGAAATACAATGTATAAATTAGTACAGATTATAGATAGTTAGCTATGATAGTCAAAGCTTAGAGTTGAGTTAGTTAGGGTTTTCAAGATACACAGAGATATATTTGAGATAGATAGGAATTCTTCAAACCTTTCAAAGACCTACAGAATATGACATTTAAAATGGTTTAGGGTTTTTCTTGACAATGAGGCACAATTTCTCCTGGCAACACCACCTGCATCAGAAAGGAAGATGGACATTGAAGAAACGTGTTATGAAGTTTACTTCCAATATGGCAAGACTAGACATTTGGACAAGATACTGCTCTTGTCTGGACTGTTTGACTTTATGCTGTATAGACTGGACATGCAGGACCCATAGAAAAGTGACTGCTGATTTAAGATGGACATTGCTACAGAGTTCTGCTTCATGGAAGAGTCTGCCAGACAGTCTGCAGGACACACAAAAAATGACTGACAAACTGCCAATACAGAAGACAGTTTAAAGTTTCCTGCTTTGCTGAAGAGTCTGACAGATACACTATAGCCTATGGGCTGAAGATGGAAGATTACAGAAGAACTTCGGGTGACTGACCAGGCAGTGGGTTGCTCCTGCCATTTCTAGAGTTATATATTATCCTTCTGTGGTCTTTGAAGGAGTTGAAGACAGATAGTTATTGTTATAGTTTTCCTTAGTTAGGATTAAAGATAAGTTACATATAGGACTTTAGACTCACAAAGATAGAATAGATGATGAAATATTTTCTTTAAATCTTTCTAAATGTTAATGGACTAAATATTTTTAATTGTGATTCTTATTTGATAACTGTTGTGTGATATATTTTGCTATACTAAGGTTAAAACCCTTCTTTTTATTTTAGATAGAAAAGAGGAGATGATGGGAGATGTCATTCTGTAAATATGTTTCTCATACTGGGTAATGGATAAAGCACTGTTGGCCAATAGGAAAACAAGATGGGCAGGACTAGGAGACAAGGAGGAGAGAGGAAGTAGTAAGGAGGAGTCAAGATGGAGAGTCTAGAGAGAGCAGGACGCCAGCCAGCTCTCCAGTAAGATGAGACCACGTGGAAATACATAGATTAACAGAAGTGGATTAATACTTAAGACAGAGCTAGCTGAAAAGAAACAAGTAACTGGACAACAGCATTATATCAAATACAGAGTCTCGGTGTGTTAACTGGGGCTGGCGCAGCGGGACAAGACCAGTGGCAGGCAGAAAAAACTTACTCCTTACAGAAGGCTGTGAAAACAATTTATATAACAACCTAAGAATTTTCATTATATTATTGCTTATTTAAATATCACTATTTTAATACCCACAACAGAAATTAAAAATTAAAATCAGTTGACTTTGATATGATAACCAGTCACATAGGAAAAATGCCTTTATGTGTGCTTTTTATTTTATATAATGAAAATATGTTTGTCAAAGTGGGGATTAACTCATTTTACTTTGTAGCTTGTTAGGAGGATTTATGGATTTTAAATTTATACCTGTGTGGTGCTCTATGCATTCTTTTGTCTTGGCTTTACAGATGACAGAGTAATAAGGTAAGGAATGAGGAATCCTTGCCAAGATTTCAATTTAGGGTGTGTGTGTGTGTGTGTCTTGAGTATTGACTACAGCCACAATGCAAAACAAATATCTTCAGTTGCTTCCTACATTAGTGTTAACCAAAACTTTCTCTTAAAATGAATTGTCTATTTTATGTTATCTTTGCATGCATATGTGCATGTATGCTCATATTTGTGTGCATGTGGGAACGTGTGTGGGAGCAGGTGTACATGCACATGTGTGGGCTATACATGTGGAGACCAGAGGTTGACTTTAGATATCTCACATGATCACTCTCCACTTTACATGGAGTCAGGGTGTTTCTCTGGAACCCCTGACGCTCGCCAGTTCTCTAAAGTCTAATATAGCTAGCTTGTTGTGGGAATTCCCTGTCTCCATTTCCCCAGTGCCGGGATTACAAATTGGCTGCCATACCTGTCTGGCATTTATGTAATGGGTAATAGGAACCTGAAAAAGTCTTCACCCTTGTGGACAGACACTCTGCTCCCATCTCCCATCTCCAAAGAAATTCCTTTTTTTCACAGCTAAAACTTTGTTGCCATTGATTCATTTTTCCATTGATTTTTACATACTTGAAGGATTTGGGGTTTGGGGAAATCAAATTCATTTCTGCACATGCCACCTGCGAACATGGATCACACCTCTTCCTGGGTCTTGCAAAGCTCCCCTCCCCCGCCCACCATTGCCTGCTCTGTTGTTGACTCTCCAAGCCAACCGTCTCTGTCTCTTGTCAGAGCCTCTTCTTAATTTCCCCCTGCACTTCTTCCTCCTCTTTTGCCTCCTCTGTAACTTCAAAATGCTCCTTTCTGTTGTTCTGTTTCCCAGCTCCCCTGGGTGTGTCCTCAGCCTGGCAAGAAGGCTTCCTGACCCTGAATGATCTCATTAAATCTCTTGCCTTGGCAAGGGGTGAGGAAGGAAATTCAGTATCCAGAGAGTTTTTTTTTTTTTGTTTTGTTTTGTTTTTGTTTGTTTTTTTTTAAGGCAGCCTATGCACCTGTTTTTTTCACATGGAAGTTTGAGATGATCATTGAATGAAGAGTGTGGAGAATTCCCTATGCATAGGTCCTTATTCTGTTATTGGGGTTACTCTGCAAAGTGGTTTGTAATTACACTCACAAGACTATTTCTGTATAGACTCATGTTTTTCTCTGAATCAGTTTATCCTTCACTTGTTCTAAGCAAGCAAAAGTTTCTATTGTTTTCTGCTAAGGAATTTTGAATGTCCTAATAGGAAAATAGGAAGAGGTAACTCTGTCTCTGTCACCTTTATTGGTAAAAGCTCATCAGCCATGATGAGAATATGGAACCAATAAATACCCAAAAATGAGGAGAAATGAGAAGAAATGAGAGAGATTTTTGTTTTCCTCTTAGATTGAGAAGTAGATGGATGCTCATGACCCTATAAGTACTAGTGCCAATGTCCTTCTTTAGAGATACTTCTTACATATAAACTAAGGGACTTCAGAGCATGACTGTCTTGTATGTTTAAGAATATGAAAGTCATGCATTAGGAATAGAGTTCACTTGTATAGCCTGTACAAGGTCTGAGGTTTCTCTCCAGGGTACCAAAACTGTATTACCAAACAGAACAGCACAGTAGTTATTTCAACAAATGCATACATGTAGACATAGCATATATATATATATATATTTACATATATACATATATATATATGTAAATATATATATATATACATATATATATATATGTATATATATATATGTAAAGAAGCAAGTGTCATGGCACCTCACTAATGACTGAGAGTTCATCTGTAGAGGGTTCAGTGGAATGACAGCTCATGGCTACATACCAGTTCTAGATAAGCCTGACAACCTCAGAATGGTATGTGAATCACTGAAAAACTACAAAAAATAGTGGAGAGAGCCCCATGTATACTTCACCAAATTTCCCAATGTCTCTAATCTACTACTGCTAAGGAATACTTGTCAGGATAAGAAACCTACATAGGCACATTGCTATCTAATAGACCATCTTCCTCTACTTCTTCTGCTGCAGGACACAGTCCAGGCACAACCTTGAATCTAGTTGTCACATTTCCCTAGGCTCCTCTGTGAAGGTGTCTTTGTTCTTTCCTAGTCTTGACAACTCAGATTTGGAGAAAATTCCCCCAGTTCATGTTTTCATCTGGTTTCCACCAGGTTGGGCTAGTTTGGGGAACAAATATCACCGAGGGAAGGTCCTCATTGAATGGTGGCATAGTTCTTACACTGTCCTTTGTGCTCATAAATGTACATGTGTGTGCATGCATGTATATGTGTGTGTTTGTGTGTAGGGGTGTAGGTACACATTCATGATCATGCCGTGGAGGCTGAAGTCAATGCCAGATATCTTTCTCAATTTCTTTCTGTATTATTTTTGAGATAAGTCCTCTTTACTGAAGTTGGACCTAACCAATTCATCTAGACTGGATGAACAGCAAGCCCTGGGGATCCTTCTGATTTTGCCTTCCCCAGTGTTTGGGTTATAGTTGCATGCTGTTACATCTAACTGTTCTACGCATTCTGGGAATCAAAGCCAGGTCCCTGTGCTTGCATTCTCCAGACTTACATCAACAAAATCTTACATATTAGCACAAGCAGGTTAGGATTCATGCTTGCTCTGCTTACAATCATGTACTAAAGGATTTACACTGCTGCTGTCTGGGAGAATCATTGCTCTACTCAGCTTAGTTCAGGGAACTTACACAGTTCTTGTGACTCTTCCTGGTTGGTAATGTTTTCATCAAGATGCCTAACTTATCTTTCTGTATGTTCCACTGATCTGGAGACTGCTTAGATAAGGGTATATATAGTGCTCAAATTCTACTGAAATCTGCTAGAAATTCTTGCTTTCTATATAATTCAAAGCAAAAGAAATGAGCTTTATTTTAATTCCCAGGGATAAAAAACAAGCTATATAAATCTAAATTGTACTATGTATGGGGGCTCAAATATTCTTTCATCCACTGTGGTTTCTAGAAGACAGGACCTCAAGCATAATAACATACCTAGATCAGGTTTTACCAGCGTGGAATAAATTTAGAATTTATGATAAGAACTAGAAGGAAAGTTATCAAGGTTATTAAAAACAATTATTCCTTACCTCATTCTCATCACAAGCCCCAGCCCTTGGCATCACCTAGGTCACCATGCAGGCATTAATCAAAATGTTTCCTCCAGCCTAGCTGGAAATTTTGACCCGTGGATAATGATTGATGGTCTCTTCTTAGAGATTAGATGGCTGTCCCCCAGGGAAGCTGGGTAGGGCAGAGAGTGCTCACCAGGCTGAGCATCTCTTCAGCAGCAGGTACACAGCTGCTCTGGCAGGGACATGCTCTGCCATTCTTTGTAAGAGTGACTTACCCACAAGAGAGAGCTCCTGTGTTCACAAACTTCTCTCTCCAGAAATGCAGGGATACAGAGACTTTAATGAAACAGATGATTACTTTTAATTTATTGTTTCAATTTTGAAAAGATTTATGTTTTTCATTATATGAATGATACACCCGAGTAGGCAGAAGAAGGCATCAGAGAGGAACAGGTGCTTGGGAACTGTCTATTATGTTGAGAACCAAACATAGGCCTTCTGCAAGGGCAGTGTGTGCTTTTAACTGCTCAGACATTTCTTCTCCAGCCCCATATTAGTTTAAGTATTTGTTTTCTACCAAAAATAGATCTTTCATGAAATGGGTAAATGAATTAGAGAGTTTTCAAAAGAAGCATAAATACCCATAAATATAAGGGAAAAAGTCTTTGGCATCCTAAGTCATCAGGGTGAAAGCTCATAAAAACTACACTGAGACCCATTTCATCCTAGTTTGAATGGCCACCATCAAGAAAAATGACATAAATGTTTAGATGAAAGTTTCTGTTCTGCCAGGTCCCACCACCCTTCAGCCCCAAATAAGCACAAAGAGACATATTATTAAACTGTTGGCCAATGGCTAGAGCTTCTTACTGGCTAGTTCTCTTAATTATTAACCCATAACTACTAATCTATGTATTTCTACATGGCTTTATCTCAATGGAAAACTACTGGCATCCTATCTTCCCAGTAGCTACATGGCATCTCTTCCTGGTGACCTTTCTCTGCTCCCCTCTCTCCAGCATTCTCCTTATCTGGTAGCCATGCCTATACTTTCTGTCTGGCTACTGGCCAATTAGTGTTTTTTTCAGCAACCAATAAGAGAAACATATATACAGAAGAACATCCCCCATCATAAATTAGTGTTACAAGTATGTAGAAAAAGAAGGAGCATTGTGCTCTATCAGTGGAAATAGAAATGGATGAAAATTTTCCCCAATTGGTGGCATTGTTTGGGAAGGTTAAGGAGGTAAAATCTTGCTGGAGGAAGTGTGTCACTGGTAGTGGGCTTTGACATTTCATAGCCTTGTCTTACTTCCAGTTCACTCTCTCTGTTTCTTACTTGTGGTGAAAGATGTAGTCTCTCAGATTGTTGGTCCTGCTACTTCGCCTGTTTGCTGCCATGCCTTCTGATGAATTCTTATCCCCTGAAACTATAAGCTAAAATAAACTCCTCCTTTAATTTGCTTTGATCATGATATTGTATCATATCAGCAGAAAAGTAACCAATTCATATGTTTAATTTCATCATGGTACCTGCTTCTACCAGAACCTGGACAGAAGCAAAACCAACTTCTTATATTTATATGAATCACATATATGGATACATATTAATATTTTACTTATTTTTTAGCTGTAACCTATAACAATTTCTGGAGAGAGAATATGGATTTACCACAGCATGTTCCAAGCTCTCTCTAAAATATACATGCTCATATTTAACTGTTTAACTGGTTCCTTTATTTGATATCTCCATATTTAATATCTCATACCAAGCTACCACTTTTATTACTTGTTCTGCTTCAGACATACTAAAGCCAGAAATGCCTCTAACTCAGGGAATTTTCATTAGCTCTTCTCACTGTCTGAATGTTCTTTGCCTGACATTCTCATGGCTAGGTTTTCTCCTTTAACCCCATGCCTGCTCCAAACTATCTCTTCTAGGAAGACTTCCCTACTCTAACCACACTTCCAATAAGAGACCCAATTATGAAACCTTCTCTTCTACCAGGTTCTGCTCCCTTCATAGTATGCATCATTAACTGACTTTTTTTAAAACCTGGAGTTAAAGCAATAATGAGAAAAGAAATGCAGGGTAAGATTAAAACTGAATGATGTTGATAATTTATCATAGGACTAATTCAACCAATTTAGCATTTATAGTAGATCTGCTTGTACTAGGTAAAAACTGGTGATTTGGGAGACTTGGAGGACATTTCCTGTCTATGCATCATTACCAAAATAATCAGAGCAGTGATACTGCCAAGATGGGCTCTTGTGCAGCATCTGACACTTACTGAAATACAAGGATGACAAAACTCCCAAAGTAGGGACTAACACTCCAAGGAAGGCTGTAAAATATCCAGCCCAAACACTATTTAAATTAATTTTCCATAGTACCATAGTCATGTTGGTAAATCTTGAGGGGTCAAGGCAATGAATTATCCTATGCCCTTGATAGTTTTCTCAGAACCTGTGTATATAATAAAAATATAAAATACTTACAAATATTCATATACTTTGACATATTGATTTTACCCAAGGGTATAAGTTTTACTTAAGTAAGAAAAACTGTATATATATATATATATATATATGTATATATATATATATATATATATATATAAATGTCTTTTAGTTAAAGATTGGAAAATGTCTTCCAATAAAGGATTGGCTAAATATGTTATAGTATATAAAACAAGAGAATTTACTAAAGCTGTTAAGAATTGTGTAGATTAAACTTTCTAACATAGAGACACAGGTATGATTTATTACATAAAAGATATTACATTTTAAAGTATGTGCTCCTAACAAACATGTATATAAATACATGTAAATTATGTATACAAACATAATCATTTATATACAAATACAGAATTAAAAAAGTCTAAAAATATTGCTTTGAATGTTAATAGATTTCCAGTGTGGAAGTTATGAGTGACTCATAATTTTCTCTTTTAATTTTCTGTGTTTTGGAGGTATTTTGCAAGAAGAGAATGATTTTTTAAAATAAGGCAAGAATGTATAGAAAGTTCAGAAATCATTGAATGTTTTCTAGCCAAAGCAAGACATCCATTTTACAGAAGAGAGCACTATGTCCCACAAGAGAAACTGACCTATTAGAGATGCAGATTAAAGATACTTTCTCTGACTTCAACAGCCCAGTGGGAGATTAATGAGTATGTTGATTGATGTGATTGGCTGGAATTGATGTTGCAGAGTCTTAGGGTGACCTCATTCCACTCTTGAATCATGATAGACAGCTCACAGTGGGAACAAAAAGGTTCAATTCCCCATCTGTACCAATTACACAAGCCCCTGCTTTCCATCGATTGGGACATATCCCCACTCACAAAGAAGTTGACAGAAAGTGCTCATTCCCTCTATGGGAGTGTAATAAGCTGCATCCTTACACCCAGTGTCTAACTTTTAGTGTTCGCTGAGGGAAACATTCACTCCAAAATTCATCTTACTTGGATCTTCTGAATGATTTTATATTAAATGTATTTTGACAGAGGAGCCAGAGTTGCAGTATGATAAAAATATTCTAGAACCAAATGTTATCATTCTAATATCATCACAGTTGGTAGTGGTATAGCAAGTGCTGATGAAAAGAATGTGCTGATGATGAACAAGGTAAAAATGACCTTTTAAGGAGTTCAGGAGTCTCAGATGCTAGCTGTATGTCCACTGGGTTTGCAAAGCACTGTTTTCATTTCAGAATGACAGGCTGGGGGATGGGGACCGGGTGGAAAAGGAGAACACGACTTCATACTTCTTAATTGCTGAAAGGCCATTAAAATGTACAGCTGAAATTCTTCTTCTTCTTATTATTATTTTTTTATTTTACATGTCGATCCCAATTCTTGCAGTCCACTAGCTCACCCAATTAAGACAGGCAGCAGTAGAGCCCTCTGTTGTGTTGGACAAAAGCAGAAAGTCATACAACTCTGTATGTTTTTATTGAAGAACCAGTAGAGACAGATGTGTCCTGCGCTGCCATACGATCAGCAGGACAGGGCAGGACATCAGCAGAGCCATGAAATCAGAATAAGGGAAAGTAAAGGTTGTGGGAGGGAAGAAATCTCAACACTTCCCTTGCCAACAGTTATTGCTTGCAAAGCTGTTACTTGGAGAAGGAAAGTTATTTAATAGGTAAATCAGAGCCAACCCAGGAGGTGTGTGACAGGAGACATTTAATTTCCCCCTCAGTGGGACATCTTATTCAATAGATGGTGGCTTTACCCACCACCTTCTGCAGGAAAATGGTGTGAACTCTAAATTGATCGTATAAGTGTCCAGAGCTCTGAACTCAGCTGTCCTGAGTTTGTTTTTCTTCTCCTTTTTTTTTTTCCTTTTGCAGAACAAGCTATCTCCTCAGTGGTATGGCTCACATGTTCTGCCCTTTGCCTTTCAGGACATTATCTAACTAGCATAAAGTATTTCAGTGCAAAGTTGTTGGACTGAAAATATAGTTCAATTGCTTTTGTGCTCTGAAAATCATTTAAAATTGCTCAGTATGCCTAAGCACACCAAATATACAATGCCTTGATTTATACAGGAGCACAGACATACATGAGTGACAGTGCTGAATGCAAAGTATTCAAACTGTCTGGCAAATAGCCTTCCTACATACTTCATAATATAGTTCTTTAATCTTTCATAAGAATATAATTATGCAACAGAAAGATCCTTGGAAATGTAGACAAAAACCCAAGTCCTTGTCTGGGTTCTAATTCTAAATAACTATGTAGTCTACTACTATACCACCTCCCTGAACATGTCTGATTCTTCTAAATGACCATAAGTCTGGACAATTGATTCTATTATTTTTCTCTTTTTAAAAATTAGAATTTCCAAGAGTGGTGTGATTATTAAAGCAAATCATAGGGCTGTGAAGATGAAGCCAAAACTTTCTTTGCTTTTCCCTTTCCTTCCTACTTCCTGCCCCTCCCCCTTCATTTCTTCATTCCTCTTTCCCTCCCTACTCTCCTTTTGAATGAATACAGAGCATATTTCACAAAATAATTCCAACACAGAAGACCATCCATGCTACATTCCATTTGCACCAGCCTGGGAAGTGTTGAGGATGCCCTGGGTTCAGTAACTGGCTCTGATGGGCAGGAGCTGCCAACAAAGAATGGGAACACATGGAGAGGGTTAGACAAGCAAAAGGAAGACAAACCTTAGCCTCTGTTTGCTCTGTGGCTTAGACGTTGCCTGTATGTTACTGTTCACATACTTACCTTAGCCTGTGACAGCAAATGACACTTACATTGGATTTTCCTTAGCAATACATTCTCTTTATCACACCTTTCTACATTCCTACTGTGACAGCAAACCTCAGTTCTCAGTTTGACTGAATCTGGAATGAGCTAAAACACAAGCCATTGGGCACTCACTCCTGTGAGAGACTCTTTTCTTTATCTTATTGAAGTAGGAAGATTCTCTCTAAATGTGGGCTGCACCTTCTGGTGGCAGTCCAGTTAAAAAGACACCTTGATTTTTGCCTGCTTGCCCTCACTCTCACGGGCAAGTTCATCATTCTTGCTGCAACATTTCTTCATCAGTGTTAGAACCAACTTCTTAGGGCTTCTAACATAGACAAAAGACCAGAAGCTTGCTAGTAATTCCCTGGCCCTTCTTTTTCATACTGAAAGGAATGAGATGCCCAGCTGGGGGGCTGAACAGTTATTAGATTCTCAAGAGCCTCAGGCTGTCTAGTATGAGTCAGCCATTGTTGGACTGCATCCTATAAGCCAACCTAATAGATAATATATACATATATGTAAATATCCATACAAACATATATGTAACACACACATATATGTACACACACATATATGTACACACACAAACACGCACACACATATATATGTACACAGACACACACATATATGTACACACACAAACATGCATACACACATATATATGTACACATACACACATATATGTACACACACAAACACACACATATATATGTACACAGACACACACATATATGTACACACATATGTACACACACAAACATACATACACACACATATATGTACACACACACACACATATATATATATATATATAAAATTTTTTTCACTCTATCAGTTCTCTTCCTTTAGCAAACCATGACTAATACACTACTGGTTAGGGCATTATTTTTTAAAGTATGGATACAAAAGGCTATTGGATATGGAAGCACTTGGTAACCACTGAATATAACAAAGCAGGCATGGAACCTTAATTGTGCCTGTTCACAATGACCTTCCTTTTCTTGTGTACTTTCAGCAAGGAAATGTTTTTATCTAATAAAGTAAATTCAAACTTAAAAAATAATGACAATTACCTGTCAGATAGGGTACGATGATGCATGCCTTTAATCCCAGAACTCCAGAGGCAGAGGCAGGCAAATCTCTGAGTTAAAGGCCAGCTGAGTATATATGGTGAGTTTCAGACAAGCTGGGGCTACATTGTAAGATTCTGTCTAAATATCTCTATTGTAAATATCCCCATATCTTCTAAGGATAAAGGAGAACATTTCCCCTTTTCTACCTAAAAGCCAAACTAAGTGGTTCTAGTTGAGAAAATTAAATTATTGAACCATAGCGTGGATTCTAGCCAAGCTTCAGTCCAGAATTTGACAGAACTAAAAATTTCCTGTAATTATCTTCTTTCCTTAAACTGTGCTAGAAAAGTTAATAATTAAATAATCTGCAGGACAAATTCATGGCTCTACTTTACAAATTCATGGCTCTACTTTACAAAGCCACAAAGTGGTATGTCAGTGTGATGAGATGGTTGTTATTACTAAGTATTATCACTCTGCAAATGACCATTCATTATACCCGTAGGAATAGTATTCTTAAAAAAATCAGATTCTAAAACCACTTAATTATTCAGGAAAACTCCTTAGTTAGGGTGCTTAAAAATCTCAAACCACCATGAAAATGAGTTCTCTTTTAGCCTCAGAGAACTCCCAATATTTGTTGAACAGCCCCTCCTTTTTAGCTATTTCATATATTCCTAGGATTATGCAACTGATCCCTAGAGGACTGCAGTTGTTATTACTAAGTCCCATCAAACTCACTGAGTGTCACCCATACAATGAGTATGGAGGAGGCTAAGCAGAGAGCTCCGTCATCTCAGTGCTTGTCTTGCAGGCATGAGGACCTGAATTAGATCAACAGACCTCATGTTTTAAAAACAAGCAAAGTGTGGTGGTTCACAGTTGTTATCTCAGTGCTGCAGAGGCAGAGGCAAGATGGCGGACCCCTGGGACTTTTTGGTTATCTGAACCTACTTGGTGAGACAGGCCAGTGAGAGGCTCTGTCTTAAAAACCAAGGTAGACAACACCTAAAAAAATGACACCCAAGATTGTACTTTTCCTGCATATGCTTGTGCATCTGAACATTCAGATGCTCCCTCCCCCCCAAAAAAAAAACCACATAGATGCATGAACAAGTAAGTGACAGGTAAAGGCAAGAACTGAGTGGATGAGCTATTCAGAGCAGTACTAATCCTTGTGAAGAGTTTGTATATTAGTTGAAAATTGCTTGCTTGCAATTATCCTTTTGATTTCTTTAAGCCAGCCATTCAATACTAGTAATGTTTTGTCTAACATTTCATGTCTTAGTTTGTCAACAAAGCCAGTTTTCCATGCAATATTGGAAATGATCACTCCTTAAAGGAAGTAAGATAACATCGTGGGGCAGGGCATGCATGTAAGTTAAATGTGACTATAATTTTTTTTGTTTTATTAATTTATTTTTTATATTCCAATACCAGTTTCCCTTCCCTTCTCTCGATGTCCCCACTCTCCCCCTCCTCCCATCTGCTCCACAGAGAGGGTAAGGCCTCCTGTAGGAAGTCTAATGAGTCTGTTCCATCATCTAGTTGAAGCGGGACCAAGACACCTCTCCACCCCCACACCCCTGTGTCTAGGTATCTCTCCATATAGAATGGGCTCCACTATGTGCATTAGTGTTAGATCTTGGACCCACTGCCAGTGGCCTCATATATTGTCCCAGTCACACCATTAATGTGATTATAATTTGATCTTTATTGCTTAAAATTTTTGTGACACTGTTTATTAAAAAACACATTAAGTTCACTCCTCTTTCTTCATGTTAGATTCTCTTGGTGACATATAATGGATTCAGTTAAGCTCACATGTATGTATTTAAATTTCAATACCATTCTTATCTCTATCATGCAAACCAGTATGCCTGGCTTGAAAGTCTACTTCTTGATTCCAAGCAAGAGATTAAGCATTAATTTGGGTGGCAAGGCACTCTGGGATTTAGGCCAGTGATGAATGACTCTTTAGATGACTGGCTGCTGATACTAACTCTGAAAGCCAGCATTATCATGTATATTTATTTCTAGATGTATCTAAACAAGGCTATAATCCTGTAGAGAGGCTTTGTAAGAGAGAAAGTACATGTATCAACCATTTAGAGTATTAATGGGCCCCACCCCATCCCAATATTCTCATAATAATAGTTTAGTGATGTTTTAAGGGCTAAAAGATCATGGTGCTTGGTAGACAATGATTTTGGAAACATTTCAATGCAGAGGACCTAAGAACATAGAGGAGACAAGTTGGGTGCTGGCCATAAAGTAAATGCAAGATTTCATTCTTGTGTTACTTAAATTTCTTTCTTGCAGTGTGTTCTAACCAAATGTTCCCTCCAAAGCACCACATCCTGAAGCATTCTCACCAAATCATACACCACCACACTTTGTAAATCATATATAACTTTTCCAGACACATCTACAACTTCACCCATTTTATAGTCTCAGTAGTCAATATGATCGTAACTTTTAAGGGTCATTTTTAAATTTATGTGTGCTTGTGTGTGTATCTGTTTGCATGTGTGTGTTGCTTGTCTGTATAAATGTGTCTGTAAGGAGTAAGGATTTTCCCCCGCCACCAGTCTGTACCCACCGTGGAGTCAGCCACAATGAACACATAGAGACCCTGTATTAGATATAATTCTGTTGGCCAGTTACTTGTTTCTTATCAGCTAGCTCTGTCTTGATTATTAACCCATTTCTATTAATCTAAGTATTTCCACGTGGTCTCATCTTACCAGAGAGTGGGCCTGGACCTCTGTTCTCCCTCCAGTCTCTCCCTGTTGACTCCTTACTACTTCCTCGAATCCTCTTTGTCTCCTAGTCCTGCCTATCTTGCTTTCCTATTGGCCAACAGTGCTTTATTCATTAACCAGTATGAGAAACATATTTACAGAATGACATCTCCCATCATGTGTCTGTGTGTATGTTTGTGCGTATCTGTCTGTATATGAGTGTGTGTCTTTCTGTGTGTGCATGTATCCACATGTGTGTATGTTATGTGTATACCACATGAAAATGCAAAGAAGGAGGCTCTGGAGTTACGGGTGACTGTGAACTGTTCATCACGGGCCCTGGGGACTGAATTCTGGTTCTCTGAAAGGGAAGAACGTACTCTTAACCACTGAGCCATCTCTCTAGTCCTGCCCTTCCTTGTTTACTGATCCAATATATGACCATACTGATCCAGCAGCCTATTTACACTTCCACAGCTATTTGGCATCTGGCAGGAACTAGAATTCAAACATTCTAGCTTCTAACTCCTCATTCCATTGGCCAGGCTGATCCCTGGTACTGGTAACTTCTGACATTTTATCTTTCAAAATAGCTGAAAGATAAGATTCTGAATGTTCTCACCACAAATAAACAAGAGGTGGTAATGGATATGTTAACTGTTCTGATTTGACCACTGTGCAATGTACATGCACATGTACCAAAACATCACATTGTACCCCATGGCTGTATAAACTATTATATGTTAGTTAATCCAAATAAAAACAAAGAAGATGACAAGGTTGACAAAGCACCATATTGCATCCCTGAATCTTTAATACCAGCTACCTGCCACAAGTTTGAGGATAGGCTGGACAATACAGCAAGATACCAGTCTCAAAAAAGCAAAACAAGTATCAACAACAAAAGTCTGAGTTTCTGGATTTGATACAGAAAATCTCATGAGATACTCCCATCTAAATTCCAAACTCATATCTATCCTACAGTCAACTTCACTTTCTAGCTTGTCAGTGAGATTTAGTGAAAATCACCTCTCTCTTTGTTGCTGTTCATTATAGTGTTTTTATAATAGAATTTAATGGGGAACCACTGACTTGTTGCATATGAAGTATGTGAGATAATGCAGATGAAAATACCTGTTAAGTCCCCAAAGTTTCCTTGTAGCCCATTGTAATAAATTTTTTATACCAAATGGAGCTTTCCATCTCAAATTCTTAGTATGTCTCTATCTTAGACAACCCTGTTACAGTAAATATATTGGTCAGTCACTGATCTGCTAAACTCAGTATCTTGCTTGTCTATAAATGCTATCTGTCAGCTCTGAATCTTTCCACTCCCCTCTTTCTCTCTCCTTCTTTGGTTTTTTGACACAAGATTTCTTTGTAGCTTTGGAGGCTCTCCTGGAACTTGCTCTGTAGAATAGGGTGACCTTGAACTCACAGAAATCCATGTACCACCACCACGGCCCACTTCTCTTAATATTAGGCTATGTGACTAGGAGGGGTTACAACTGTGTTGGTAGTCTTGCTGAATAGAATTCACTCTTGATATAGTTTGTACACTGACATGTTAAGACACAAATCTGGGGGACAGAGGCAAGTGGATCTCTGTGAGTTCAAGGTCAGCCTGTTGTAGAGCAAGTTCCAAGAGCCAGGGCTACAGAGAAAACTTGTCTCTAAAAACAAATAAAAAACAAAGTACAAATCTTCTCTAGTTGATTTTATTGTCACCTTTACACAAACTAGAATTTTCTAGGAAGAGAAGCCTCATTGAGAAACACACCTCTATAAGATTGATTGTAGGCAAGTCTGTAGTGCATATTTTGATTAATGATTGATGTGGAAGGGCCCAGCCCACAGGCAAATAGTACTACTTCTAGACAGATGATCCTGGTAGAAAACAAAACAAAACAAAACAAACAACAACAACAACAACAACAAGAAAACAGTTTAAGCAAGCCACGAAGAACAAGGTAGTAAGCATTTTCCTCCCTGGTCTCTGCTTTAGTTTCTGCTGCCATGTTCCTGCCGTGAGTTCCTGTTCTGACTTCCCTTCATGATGATAATCTGTAAAGTGGAATAAACTCTCTCATCTCCAAGCTGCTTTTGATCATTGTGTTTTATCACAATAGAAAGCAAACTAATCAAAACTCCAATGGAGCCACTCCCTTGTCTAAAAGGCTTTCCTTGGAAAACAATGCACACTCTTCATTGTGTCTTGAAGGGTTAACTGTAGCAGTCCCACTAGCTCATGAGGCATCTTCATTCTACTCTTTCCTCCATTTCTAAAGGTTTTCACACATTAGCTCATCTTATCTGTACAATATTCCTGTGAGGAAAAGACTATTGCAACTGCTATTCTAAGTTAAGGAAGCAGAGGCTCAGAGAATTTAAGTAACTTCTTAAGCTCATATAGCTATGACACAATGGCCCAATACTAGGTAGTTCGTATGTCAACTTGACACAGTCTAGTTATCTGGGAAGTGGAGTCTCTGGGACATTATCTTAATTAGTGACTGATGTGGGAAAGCCCAGCCCATTATGGGTGACAGTAACCTTGGCAGTTGATCTTGCGGTGTATAAAAATGCAGGTGGAGAAAGCCAAGAGGAACAAGCCAGTAAGCAACACTCCTCCATGGCCTCTGCATCAGTTCTTGCTTTGACTTTCCTGGATGATGGATTATAACCTGTAAGATGAAATCATCCCTTTCTTTCTCAAATGGCTTTTGGTAGTGGTGTTTCATCACAGCAATACAACCTTAACTAAAACAGATCTCCAAGAAATGTCACTTTTACCTGTATGCACACCATCCAAGCACATGAATTATTTCCTGACTCTTAAATATTATCCCTGATACTAGAGTTGAAATACTAATTATTTGGAAAAATAATTAGGAAAATGGAATATCTGAAAAAATAGTTGACTTGGCTCTGTTCAGGTTAGTGTCCTCATTTGAAAAATGTGACTAATGTAGAGTATAGATAGTATTAGCCATTAAGTTGACAAATCAGTGGTCCTGAAAATGTGGACCTATCATCATCAGCAAGCAGCAGGAGCAGCATCTTTGTGAGTAAAATACAATGTGATCTCAACATCACTCACAGCCACTGATTACAAAACTCTATGGATAGAGCCCTGAGATCTTCATATTAATCCACATTCCTGATGATTGCCATAAACTAATCTTGGAGAATCACTTGTGGGAAGATCTTACAGTCAGTTCCTTGTGCAGAGTAAGTGACACAATGAAGCTACCTATCAAGAATAAGGCAGTCAAACAGTCTGGTGGCATCTTTGATGAGGACATGTTTGCCAAGAGGATAATCTTTCATAATACTATTTCCATATTTCAGTATGCTTAATCTTCTTGGCTCTGAGTGCCAGTTGCAATACCTCTATTTTTTTTTTTTTTTGAGAACAATAATCTGTCTCCTCTCCACATGCAAAATCTACCTGCTGTGAATAACTGATTTAATTCATTCCTGCCTTGAGAGGCATAGGTCACTAGCCAGAATGCTCTCATAGATGTTATTTTCTCTTGTTCCAAATGGACAAGAGGTATGTGTGTGTGTGTGTGGGGGGGTTGTTTATATATATGCCTGAGTAGTGAGTGTTCTAGAAAAAAAAAATTGAAGTCGATTTGAACAGCCACATTTTGAATCTGCTAAATTTTCTATAAGAAAGGTTATTTTATTAAGCACTATGGGGAAACACAAAGATGTGTCAGAAATGGTTCTGCCCTCAAGGAGATTTGGTATAATCAGAATAGTTAAAGTAGCTGCAAAACAATAATATTATACAGAATAATAGATATCTCTAATACTTTCAGACCAATATAGCAATTTTGAAAGACTGACCATGATCCATGTAGGGAACTGGGAAAGACTGCCTGGTAAAACTGTGTTCGTATTACAAATAAATGCCATTAGCCAAAAGCACCAAAACTGCCTCAGTTTGGCTCCAGTGAATAATAGCAAAGTCTATCTATTTTCTAGCTAAGAAGGACACTCATGGGCATGGATAAAGATGAGGCAGAGAAGGATACAAATATGGGCTGGGGTATAGTTGTGGGTTTGAGTGCTTGCTTAGAAGATGTAAGATTCCAAGTTTAATGTTCAGCACAGGAAAAACAAAACAGAAAGCAAACACAAACACAAAACCCCCAAAGCAATGACACAACTCTGAAAGAACAAAAACCACCTGCCACCAATGATTCAGTACCCAGGAGTGTTTCCAACACATCCCAAGACGTTCATAACATAGCAAATACCCTGACAGAGATACCTTAACAATAGAAATACTTTAACAATAGACAACCCCATGACTATTTATCAACCAGTACAAAGTTATTGTAACCATAGGAACACTAGTGCTTCAGTAAGACTTGGGAGCTAGCTGTGGAATAATCTTTCTATACACTGTGAATATGTATTACTATCGTTGGTTAATAAAGAAGCTGATTGGCCCATAGCAAGGCAGGATAAAGTTAGGTGGTACAATCAAACTGAGGATACTGGGATGAAGAGGGCACAGTAAGAGAGCTGCCAGCAGATGCAAAGAGAGCAAGATGGACCTGCTGTGCTGAGAAAGAGTACCAAGCCATGTGGCAAAGCATAAATAAGAAATTTTGGTTAATTTAACTGTAAGAGTTAGCTAGTAACAAGTCTGAGCTATCAGCTGGGAATTAGTTTTTTTTTCCTTTTCTTTTAAAATTTATTTTATATAATCAAGTCCATTTAAATGAAAACAAACATTTATAGACAATATTTGGGAATTTGGGCGTTGTTCTTTCCAAACTACTTCCTGCTGATAGGGGCGCTGTCATGGGGGATTCGAAGAAGATTCAGAAATCCTGGCTGTAGTCTGTAAGGCTGCTTTGTCCAGCTGTTTTGAATGTAGGATCACCTGGTACTCTGTTTCAGGCAGTCTGGCTTGATCAAACCACATTAGTCTGGAAGGAATCCACATCTTTTCATTTTCTGTGGAAACAAAAATAGAAATCCTTTTCCCCAGTAACTTATCCTTCAACTTAAATTTTGGAGTCAAAGCATTTTTTTTTAATTTAATTTATTATTTTACATGTCCATCCGAGTTCCCTCTCCCTTCCTCTCTCCCTCTCTCCTTCCCTCCCTCCCTCCTCCCCTCCCTTCTTTCCTCACTCCCTCCTTCCCTCCTTCCCTCCTTCCCTCCCTTTTACCCTGTCTGCCCTCTCACATGCACTCTAACCACCCTCCCCTCCCATCCCCCCACCCCAATTCCATATGTAGGGGAGTGCCATCCAGTTGGGGTCATGTAGATCTGACAGGTCATGTGAAGTAGGGACTAGGGCTTCTCTCCTGTCTCTAGATTAAGGCAGTTATCCCTCCATGGGGGATGTGTTCACAAAGTCCTTTTGTGCACCAGGGATAGAACCTGGCTCCACTGTCTGAGGTCCCTTAGACTGCTCAGTCCTTCTGGCTGAGACCCATATTCAGGGGGGCCTGAGTCAGTCCCATGCTGGCTTCCCAGCTATCAGTCTAGTGGCCGTTAGCTCCTCCTTGTTCAGGTAATCTGTCTGTACGTGTTTCTGCCTCATGGTCTTGTCCTCTCCATCTGCATCTGGGTTCTAGTTCGACTCAGTGTTTATGTATGGGTGTTTGATCCTGTTTCCAATAGGCATTAGTCGAGGGCTCCATGGATAAGTTAGTTGTTGATCTCACTCTCCGGGAAGGGCATTTATGATAGCCTTTCAACGGAAGCTCAAATTGTTAGTTGGGAGCAGTCTTGTAGTTCTCTAGACCTTTCTTTGTGTTCAATTTTATCTTCAAACCAATATTGGCTCCCTCTTTTATGTTTTCTCTCTCTCTGTGTCTCTTTCTCTCTTTCCTGTCTTCTATTCCTAACCAGGCTCAATCTTCCTGGTCGCACATGTTTTCCTTTCCTCCCCCTCGTTTTCTCCTACTTCTCTCTCCATTCTCTGCCCCCCCCCACTTCAGCTGGGAATTTGTAATTGATATTAAGCCTCTGATTGTTTATTTGAGAGCCTCTCTGGGACAGGGAAACTCTGCCTACACTTGGGAAGAGATGTCCTTATACAATTTAAGGAGTTCAAAGAAAAAAACAATTGTTTTCAGCTTGTAAAATCCTCACACTCACCCTCATTCCATAGAAATCCTAGATAATCCCCTGCCAGAGGTGAGGGGTAAGGATACTTAGTGATGACATCATGGGATGTTGTGTGGAGATCTCCTTAAGATTGACGTGGCAAACACTTGGGGGCTTGTAAAGACTGTGAAGCCACAGTTAGCAGGAGAGAACACTGTAAATACAGAGCAATAACTACCTTGACTTGGTGTTAATTTTGATTCTGCAATGTCTCTGAAGGCTCAGGTGCTGAGGTTGGTCCCAAGCCTATGGTGCCAGTGGGAACAGGTAGAGCCATTATGGGGTGTGGCCTAGAAGACAGGTTTAGGTCACTGAGGTAAAATTCCTGAGGTGGATTATGAGACCCTGGCTTCTCTTTCACATCCTATCCATGAGATGAACTGCTTTGATTCACCCATTGTAACATGCTGTCCCTTTTTAGTTTCAAAAGAAACTGTGTCATGTGACTATGAACTAAAAAACTGTTTGTCCAAATAAACCTTTTATCTCTTTTTTTTTAAATTTATTTTTATATGTATGGTTGTTTTGCCTGCATATATGCAAATGTACTACATGTATGCAGTGTCAGAAGAGGGTGTTAGATTCTTCAGGACTGCAGTGACAGATGACTGTGAGCTGTTGAGTGGGTGATGGGAACTGAATCTAGGTCCTTTGCAAGAGCAGTGAGTGCTCTTAATCACTGAGCCAGTGTCCCAAGCACATATCTTTAGAAGTTACCTTGGGTACTTTAACACACTTGTTACAGGGAATAGCTTCTATGTGGTACAGTGTCTACATTCCTCTGGAGGACATACACGATCAAAGTGAAAATGAGTCTGTATTATATTTGAGACATTGATAGATGTGTATTAAACATTTGAGTTTTACTTAGACACACAAATCTGCACTGCAGTTTCCCATCTTGATTGCATTTCGCATCCGTTCTGAACTAGAATAGAAGCAATAAGTTGCACTTTGTTCATTTGCTCTAGGAGCATGTAGGACTGGAACAGCTAGAAGTTGGGTGGCCCCACTCATTCCCGGGTAGTTCCAGGGTCTCTGAACATGGATTCACTGGGACATTGAAGGCAAAGCATTCATCTGTCATGGTCATCCTCTGAAGTTGTGTAATATCATGTCAATCCTATACTACTGGCCACCAAAAGGAAGAGAATTTGTCTCCATGTTTTTATGGGGATCTGACTAGTTTTCAGGAAAACACATGCCATGGCAGTTACTGCTACCATCATGTTTAGTCACAGAAACATACTGAGATCTTGTTATGTAAATACAAATTACAATATAGGTTTTTCAAAAAAAGGAAGAAAGAAAAGTATTTCTCTTTCAGAATTTACACCACACTAAGGATGAGTTCAGAGATAAATAACAGGTACAGAAGCAAGCAACAGACCATTGGGCAGTGATAAAAATGGGGAATAGTAAGAAAATAGCATAACAGGTCCAGGAAACCTCCCTAGAACAGTGCTGTCAAGACAGGCCAGTCTTTGTCAGAGAAAATGATAAAAAGGAAAGTTATGTGAGAATCTGTCAGACACACATAACAGTGTTAAGATTAAGAATCATATATTCACAGTTGGGTCTCCATTGTTCAGATTCCACCTAACAGGTACCTGGGACTCAACTGAGACCTATTAACTACAGAAAGACTGGATGGGCCCCACACCCAAGTCACCATGTACCTACATTCAAAGATCAACTCTACATAGAGGAGATTTCTTCATGGTGACAAAGTGATTGATATTTCCCTTCAAATTTGTGGTTTAAGACTGGCTGGGCTACTAGACTGCATCTTTTGCTACCTAAATGAAGATACATAATAAGGAGCTAATTATAACCTGCCTTACCCTGCTCTTGAATAATTAAATATTTTATTGTGATGTTACAACTGGAATTTATTATCCTTTGCTGAGGAACAAAATTAAACATAATGAGAGCTGTTAGTCTCTTCTCAGCTCTGCCATATCCTGCACCGTCTATCATTTTTGCCACTTTGATTAATGGTTTAATTTACTTTCACTAGGATATGCAGGAATTGGTAGGGGAGATGAGAGACTGTTAAAATCCTTTTAATTAGACTAATAATGCCAAATCTGCATGTGTTAACAAGGGTGCTGTGTTAATTAGCTTTTGTAGGTGATTTCTGGGAAGGTAGACCAGTCATTGTGAACTATTACTATTGACACCAGGAGATCTGTAATGTAGACAAACAGAGCATGGTATTACATATCACCCAATGAAGAGCCCTTAGCCTCTTGAGATACTGAGGTCTGCACTTTGTAGATGGATGTATCCCTAACATGAAGGGCTGTCTTGTCTTCTGTTTATCCACCTGGGCCTACACCTTTGTTCAATCTGATTTCTGCCCTAGTACTGATCTGCTTGAAGCATGCAGTCTGCCATTGGCTGCCATTTGTCTAGTGGCAGTCCCAACAAAAAACCAGGGGATGGTAGAACACCCACTTCTCCAAAGGGGATATGGTCTAGGATCCCTGGTAGATACTTGAAGCCACATACAGAACAAAACTGTTGTGGGATATTTGATCACACTGTGAACTCCAAGTTTGTGTTTGTGTTAATTAAACAAAATCAACCTTGGGTCATGAGGTCAAGTTAGCAACTAGTTGACAAAAAGTAATCATAGAAAAGCCAGCAATTTGGAGAGAGAAGACACACAGAAAGGAAAGGGAGGGGGACTAGAGTTTGAGCTTTCTTTTGGTTCTGAGAATAGGGAAGAAACACATCTCTTGCAGTGTCTCTGGCCAAAAAACAAGGTCAGCTATTTGCTACTCAACCTCAACCTCCCTGAGCTGGAAGGTTTTCACCCCAGCCTTTGATTCCCAAGACTTATTAATCAATAAAACAATAGAGATTTAATTTAAACCTATATATCAAGGTTGCAGCAGAGTTGGGGCTGTGAGACAGAAGACATTACTGTGGCCAGGGTACTGATTGCAGGATTGCGGGGGGGGGGGCACAGATGATAATTAAAATATCAATAGATTCATGTGCAGCCACTAAGCTGACAGAAAAACATAACAGAAGCACATAGCTTAAGCCCTTTGTCATTTCCACTAAGCACATACACGTGCTATGATTTGCCATTTGAGATCTGATAACAAAACAAAATCCAGTTCTACAAGCAGAGGACTTAACCATATATCTCAGTGACTTCTGTATAACTTATTTCTTTCTTGAGTTGAGAAGATCTGTCTTTTCCACTAAACAGACCACACAGGCTTCCTCTGGATAGACCCAAACTGCCAGCATCACAGCTCTCACACTTTGTGTCTTTTACTATGAAAAACAATGTTACTTGAAAACATACAATGATACTATGATAGTCTATCTGAAAATGAAAACAGCTACTAAGTTACTGTTGAGAAGGTGTTGCATACAGGGTTGGCACATGGAAGTAGGTGATGGAGAAAAATGGCACAAGACTTCATTATGCTGATGAGAAGTCTCTCAAAATGTATGAAAGATATGCTGATGAGAATGTCCGCCATAGGCTCAGATTTTGAATACTTGATCCCAAGTTGATATTGTTTAGGAGTTATGGCCTTGATAGAAGAAATTACTGGGGGCAGTCTTGGAGGTTTCAAAACTTCCCAAAATCCTTAGTATAGGCCCTTTGCACTCTGCTGGCAGTTCAAGCCCCCAGTTTGCCACTGCAGCTACCATGCCTGCTGCTTCCCTGCTGTGTCTCTTATCTCCCCTGGAACTGTAAACCCAAATATACAACCCTTCTGTAAGTTTACTTGTAAGATTACTCTTTAATCACAACAACAAAAAAGTAACTAATTCTTCTGTTTACTGTTTTGAAGTAACATTTGACAATATGTCACTGAAACAGTACAAACTGACCCTTCAAAGGATAGGGTGAGTGTATTTATTCTCTGGCTTCTCATGTTTTGAGGTTACTATTCTATGTCTTTGAAACTGACTGTGTCCTTTGTCTTAAAGTCATGCTAGTACTGATCAATTTGCCTTCACACAGTCTCTCCTTCTGCCTTTTGCTAACAACTCTCTACATTTCAAAGCAGAGATTTAAAGCACACACACACACACACACACACACACACACACACACACACAAACACACACACACACACACACACACACACACACACACACGTGCACACGAAGGTCACAGGACAATTTCCAGGGGTTGATTTCCTCTTCCTGTGTTGACACAGGGTTTCTCTTGTACTTTTTACTGCTGTGCTATGTGTGTTTGCAAGTTTTTAGTTGATTCCAAGTTTTTAGTTGATTCCTCTGTCTCTGCCTTTCATCCCCTCTCATTTCAGAATGCTAGGATTACAAACAAAAGCCATCACATCCCATTGCTATGGACAGCACTCAGGTGGTCAGGACGAACCCTCTTATGAGTCCCACATCCTTCTACCTTTGTTTTGTTCAGGCTTCATGACTTGGTCTACACCTGCTGTGGCTCCATAGTTTCTTCTCATGCCTCTGTAGATAGTTGCTTTCTAAACAAACCTTCTGGACACAGAATTGAGTTGTATTGCTGCTTCCTGTTGTAATGTTGGTTGTTGCTATAGTATCATTGTTTTGCTCCACATTAATCTTTACATATTTCTCTAAAACAAACTACCCATTTACATAGGTTTTTATGAGATTTTGTGATGAGATGAAATTATAAGGAGTTATACTTGTCCATATGTAAGATGTTTTTGCTGCCAATATTTGTTCTAATGAGAAAACAAGAATATTTTTGGCAGAGGATGAAATTCCGTCTTTCCACCTCTTCCTTGCTCCCCTCTGATTCCTTTAGTGCCCTTCACTCCCTCTCACATTCATGACCTCTTCTCTAGTTATTGTTGCACCCATAAGTACATAAACATACACATATGTATATATAATTACAACTTACTTAGTCCATTTAGCATTGTTTTTATGTATATCTGGGATTTGGGATTTGATAACCTATGATAGCCTCATCCCAGGAAAAAACTGATTCTCCCTCTATCAACCACTGATTGCTTATAGCTCTTCATCTAGGGATAGGAGCTTGTGAAATTTCCCCCATCCATGTTGCTAAGAACACTGGTGTTGTCCTTATATGAGTCTCATTTAGGCAGACATGTTATTGAGATTTCACAGATGCAGCTAGCTTACTTGCCATGTTTAGAAGACATTTGATACCCTGGTCCTCTGCCCCCTCTTCTTTGATGTTCCAGGCTTTAGGTCTAGGACCTGTATTGTAGCTGTATCAGTTAAAGTTAAGCAACCCACCGTCACTTATTCTCTTCATTTTGACCAATGGTAGATCTCTTTAATAGGCTCTAAAGGGGAAGATGAGAAAATGGGGAGGGGGGACTTAATTGGGAAAGGGAAGGAAGGTAATAGAGAGGGAGAGGGATGAGTAACAGGAGAAGGAGTGATAAATAACATACATTGTGTATGTGTGCTTGCATGCATGTTAGATTAAATGTAGTTATGCCACATAGCATGATAATGCTCCCTACAAGAGCCATAAACTATCTTACAAAAATTCCAGTGCTAGGTATAGGAAACCTCCCTGTGAGTTGTTGGTCAGGGGTTCCAAAAGACTCCTCAGGCAATACAGAACATTGTCATTGCCTTTGTTTGCCCCCCATAACGGTAAGGCCCTATTGCTGAAGTCACCATACACTTCAGACACACTACTTGGAGAACTCTAGCTAAAAGTGACCTGAAGGCCTTCTGCCTGGCAGCTAGTTCTCATAGTATCTGAAAGTGGTGTGCAAGCTTCAACTGGGGAAAACCAATCAGTAGCCTTACCCAGCTGTAAGACATGACCACAGTGATGTCTGGCTAGCCACGATATCCCCAGTGGTACAACTGTGATATTTTTGCCTTGGGGGTAACCAACAGCTGACTAATTGGACTTAAGGTTTGCTCAACAGGACAGAGTTCATGCCTGGTATTGTTAACCTAGTCAACTACCCATGAAGGACTTACAGATCCAAGATGAGAATCTACTACTGCCATTTTCCTGAATCAATATAATTTCTAACTATAAATACTAAATACTCACCCTTATACTCACAGAGAAATGTTCTTATCCCTTATCAAAGGATGGTGTCTTTAAATGATGAAACCAGGGCTTCTAAAATAAACTGTTTTAAAACTTTCTCAAAATATTCAATGGGTTTCTCAATGCAATCAACAAGTTTGCTCCCAGGCCACTGTTTTTCCCTGAGAGGAAAGTACAAAAGCGATGTATTTTGTGTGTGTACATAAAATGCAACTTGAAGTTTCTGAATATACAGTTGAGCAGATGTGCTGAAACATCTTAAAGCAGCAATTTCTGAATGTCAGCCACAGTATAGTGTTTAAGTGTATCACACCAAGGCAGCCCCAGAGGTTCTATAGGGAGAGTGTTGAGGCATTCTTCCATGCACTACCTTCCAACTTCCATTCCCACATGCTTCTTTTACTCCTAAGAGACCTCTGCTTTCTCTGGGTGTATGAGCTGGGAGTCATGAAACTTCCTAGTCTATCCTTAGGTTGTTTCACTTGATTTTGCTAACAGATTTTAGTTGAAAAAGAAATACCGCATAATAAATTTGGCCCCTGAGATATCTCATTTAAACCAATCTAGGTACTGCCTCATGGGCATGCCCAGAGGCTGACATGACCTAGACGAGCCCTTACAGTGATGCCCAGAGGCTCATTCTTACAAGATTCTAATGCCTGTCAAGTTGATAATCAATGCTAACCACCACACTTCTTACATTCCCACTTCTGACTTAGAAACTGGATTTGATAGATACATTTTAGGAACCATATTATGATTATGGTCTGGAAAATCAAAGCTACATACTAAAATAGAAAGGGTTGAGAAAAGGAAATGCTGGGGTACTCTTAAATGTCTTGGGCCTGTGGCAGTAGCTGCCTGCTGATCCCCTGCTATGGGAGAGAAAACAAACATCTTTCCTGTTTAGCTCACTGTCACTTTTCACTAAATGAGATTTCTAAGTAATATCCAGATTAAACTGTCCTGAGGCCCCTTTATGTCACTCTTGAGGGGAGACTTTCATTGCACGACAAAAGGAAAGTTCTGACACCTTAGTCTAGGCTCTTCTCTAAAATTTGAGGATGTAGACATAACCTTCCTTTTTTGCCTCCATTCTCCTCTTAATCTGGACCAATGGTTCTCAACCTGCATAATATGCACCCCTGTAATACAGTTCCTCATTTTGTGGTGGCCCCAAACCATAAAATTATTTTTGTTCCTACTTCATAACTGTAATTTTGCTACTGTTATGAATTGTAATGTAAACATCTGGCATGCAGGACATCTGATTATGAGAACCCCATGAAGAGTTCATTCAACCGAGTAAAGGGATCATGTCCCAGAGGTTGAGAACTGCTGATCTAGAAGATTCCTCAATTCCCAGGGCCTTCTCTATTGTTTAATCAGTGTCCATTTTCTCTTTAAACTCTTAAAACTGATTTTTACCAGGAACAGATATGAGGCTGGGCACAGAATGGGCTGTGTTTCAGTGCTTGGGCTACCCTTTTCACTTCACTTACAATTTTATTTCTATTGTTGTTATTGACAGGGTTTTATATTCCCAAAGCTGGCCATGTACTCATCACACAGTTGAGAATGACTTTGAACTTCTGATCCTTCTGCCTCCACTTCCCAGTGCTGGGATAACAGATTGCCACCACATCAGATTTTATGCAGTTTTGAGGATGCCATGCCAGGCAAGTATAAGCTCATGCCAGGCGAGTACAAACTCCTTGAATTTCTTCTCTATACTGATGAAATTCTTTCAAAATTATACTTTTCCATAGCATTATTAAAACAGACATTCTACTTTGAATTCCTTATACATATATTTGACACCATGAATGTATGATAGCAGTCTATACTTTGTTTCCCAAATATCTAGTATCGTAGGTCAACTATAGAAAAGCAATTTAACAAATAAAAATTAGCCAAAGCATAAAGACCTCAAAAGTGCCAAAGGGATGGGAAAACATGCAACCGAATTTAATTTTGAGGAATAAAGGGAGGTGGTATAAGCTGTGACCAAGGAGATGACAAACTGGACCCGTGTGCACGTAAGACAGAGGGGAAGCAACTTCAGACATGAAGACCACGCCTGATCTCTGTTCTGTCTTTTTTCAGAGGCCAAATTCTGACAAAGTCCCCGGATAAGGAGGGGTAGCTGATAGGGGACGTCTTTCTGTATATATGTTTCTATTATTGGTTGCTGAATAAAACACAGATTGTCCAGTAGCCAGGCAGGATGTATAGGCAAGGCTACCAGGACCAAGGGCACAGAGACAAGTAAAGACTTCCTCCCACCCATGCCAGGCAAGGAATCTATGTGGTCACCAGAGCCTGCGCCAAGAAAAGCCATCAAAGCCCTGGCTACTAGGACTAAAGCTTTCAGCTCTTGAGGAGGTCAACAGCTCTCTGGGTCTGCCAGAGGCTTGGTGCCCGCCCTCATGTGCACTTGTTCAAATCTTTCCGCAGGAGACAGGCGACCCAGTGCACAGGAGACAGGCGACCCAGTGCACAGGAAGCAGTCATCTGTGCTTTTCCCATTCCACATAGCCTGTCTGTAGTAACATCCCCATGGTGGGTATCCCACGGAGCTCAGTGCTTTCCAGCTCCATGAGTTTTTATGTACTTCCTGCTTTCTCAGGGTTCTAAACCACTCTGTGATCTGTAGGAATCTATTTCACTATCAGATAATAATACGAATCTACGAATGATCAAGGTTTTCCTCTTCTAGGAGTAACTTTGTATCCACTTCTTGCCTGGCAGTGAGATGGCTCTCTATGGAGGGCTCCAGGGGAATCCTTGAGAAGGGTGCTGAATTAATTTAGGGATATATATTCTGGGGTTGCCGTCAGATTCATAATGCTGAGGTCAGGCTTCTTGTCTGTGGAGAAACCTTCCCAGATAAATTCAGTGCTGTTCCCAGCCAGTGGCTTCAGGGATAGCCAGTCCCTCTATGGAATATGTGACAAGCCAAAGTATATGCACATTGGGAGGTAGAGTGTGAGTATAAAGCAAGCTAATGTTCCAATTAAAATTGTTTCCAATAACTTTCAGGTTAAAGTACCATCTACCATGTCAATACCATCCTATTTAAATATTGATCTCTTTGGTACTAACTCCGAATTGATTCTGGACCTGCCGTCTTTTGTACAACTGTCCCAACATGGCCACAGAGTATCCAGAATGCAGCTGAATCTCACCCAAGTCTTGGTCCTCACTGGTGTCTAAGGAGATGTCCTTCACTCTGACAGTCCTGGCCATCCTATGCCAGTGCCTGCGGAGCTGTCTCTAGCCTGCTTTTCTGCTAAAGGCCACATTCCCTTCCACATTCTTCTCTCGGTATTATTCAACACTGAAATTTCCATTATACCTGTGAACATCAGTGATAAATTTAGACACTGTCGTCTCCTGGCATAGAAATGCTTTTGACATTCAAAATAAAATGGTTTCTTTTCAGTGGTCATTAACAATTCATGGCTACACATTCTGTCTCATTTGCATGACAGCACCTCTTATCTGCTTATACTTTATGACTTATAAACTTACACAGCAGGAAGGGTACGTTGTTCTCCCAGTCTGGTCATTTTAATTCATTATGTATTATTAGAAAATAATAAAATAGATATGTTTAATAAAGTGTTTAAATATGTAAACATGTTCATATTAATAAACAGCACAATATGTTGATCTCTATGTAGCAGAGATAATTACTGTATAATTATTATTATTGAATATAAATAGACTAAGACTTCAAACAAAAGTGCTAGGGACTCTAGTCCTATTTCTTAATCATCTTGGCTTGCAAGGAGAATGATTTCACCAATGCAATCAGTGCTTTTGTATTTAACTTTGTTTTTCTACATTATAAAGAAAGCATCCTATAGCATAGAAAGCAGAAACCCAGCTTGTTCTATATGGAATGTGCATGATGGACTGGTGCACATGGCTGGAGCTGTACATTCAATTGTTTACATGGTTGCTGTGTTTGTGCATTGCTAAATACTTCGAAGAGAGACTCAGAATTTTAGTAAGTCAAATCTTGTCTTTCCCTCCCTTTTTGAAGACAGAAAGCAGAGTGTAAATCATCTAACCCAACAGATAATCTAAAAACCAAAAAACAAGCAAAAAAAAAATCCCTGAAATTTAACTATGGAATGTTAAACATCTGGGCCCCATCCCTATACCTATAATTATGTTTCACATAAATTTCTATTTAAATTACTTTGAATACACAGTGAGGGACATGCTAAGTTATTTAAGAAAGAGTCTGGAATAAGATACATAGACAAATTAGATTGAAAATCAAATCCACATATAAGTTTATTTCTTGCTACTTTTAAACTGCTAGGCCAACATATAATTAAAATTAAAAAAAAAAAACTTTACATTATCCTTGAGGAAAATTTTAAATTACAATGACTCATAAGTTACAAGCCATCAAACACAGCAAATACCAGGACTGAGTTCATCTTTCTATTCCCATAATCACTGCACTAAATAGCCTATGATTCCATCAAACTTGGTAATTTGAACTGGCCCCAAATGACCTACAACATTTGTGTCACAGTTAGGTTTTTTGTTTGTTTTCTAGACATAGATTTTCTACCTCTGTCATATGATCTGTCAGAAGGGCGTGGGACAAATGACTGCTTGGGTTTGGCTGAAAGAAATGATAAAGCAACACACAGAAACCCAAGCCACAGTGTACTTCAGTGTCAACTGAACATTATTTGTTTCTGGACTGGCGCTGTGCTCCAGTGAGTTAGTGAGCTAGCTGCCTTCTCTCACGCCACACAGCTGTGAGGGCACATACCTTTGGTGCCAGTTAAGGCTGTGTGGGAGAAACAACTGAGTTATTGACACAAATACCCTATCTTGTTATATTTGAGGAAATGAAAGACTTAGAGCAAGGCATAAAAAAATAGAAATAATGATTTTTAGCAAAAATGCCAGGCAGATCATATATCTAAAGTAAATAAATACAGTATAAATCGTGACCTACCACTGTCTTCTGCTTCAGCCTTGTTTTACAACTCCACACAAGAACTGAATGTGGTTCAGAAACCTTGCAGTCAAAACTGGCTGGTGTTTAAGAGTGGCACACTTCAGATAGATGAAGCCACGCACTCTGGCACACAATTCACAACCATATCTTTCTTTCTTTATCCCAAATGTTGGAAAACATGATTGATCAGATCTATAATGTCTAAGAAAATACAAACACCAGACACACTTCATTTTCCCTGAGACCACGGCTTCTAATGTTCTTAAACTGCTGTTCTCACCTGCTCATTCTCCCAAGAAATTTCTTTCTTCACCAGATTAAATTCCAAGCCAAGGGTTCTCAACTTGTGTATCATGACCCCTTTGGGGTTCCCAGATCAAATATCCTGAATATTAGATATTTGCATTATGATACATAATAGTAACAAAATTAAAGTTATGAAGTAGCAAACAATAATTTTATAGTGGTGGTGGGGTCACTAAAACATGAGGAATGGTATTACAGGGTCCCAGCATTAGGAAGGTTGAGAAACATTGAACTAAATAATGTAAAATCATATATGGATTCTTCCTTTTCATCAAACAACAATGGCTCAGGATATAGGCCAGAGCCCACAGAATGTAAGAGTCATGATCTGGCTACTTTTCTCTGCCAGTTAAAGAACTAAAATGCAGGAAAATTCTTGAGCATAACAAGTAGCAGTGAGAATTCTTAGACACAGAGACAGAATTAACCAGTGCAGAAAGGTATTTATTAGGGATGAAGAAACACAAGGCACACAGAGCGGAAGGGAGTCTGCAGATGGGGATTCAGAAGACTGGGATCCAGTTTCTCTCTGAGGATTAGAGGTTCTTAGTGTCTTCAAGGAGTCTTCCTTCCTTCCCTAACTGAGGGTTTGCCAGTTCAAACAGAGACAGGGAAGCCAGTTTGTCCTCAACTTTGAGGTAAACTTGTGCAGGTCTTGTCCAGGCAGTCCACAGACAGGAAAGCCTACTGGTGGCAGAAAAAAAGCTCACCAGGCCTTTAGGTTTTTGTCTCTGGTTAAGAGTGAGGAAGAAGGAATTGGCTTAAGTTTCTCTCCATTCAGTTTGATGTTGGCAGTTGGTTTGCTGTATATTGCTCTTATTATGTTTAGGTATGTTATTGTTATCCCTGACCTCTCCAAGACCTTTATCATGAAAGGGTGTTCAATTTTGTCGAAGGCTTTTTCCGCATCTAGGGAGATAATCATATGGTTTTACTTTTTCAGTTTGTTTATATGGTGGATCACATTGATAGATTTTCATATGTTAAACCATCCCTGCATTCCAGGTATGAAGCCTACTTGGTCATGGTGGATGATTTCTCTGATGTATTCTTGAATTCGGTTTGCCAGTATTTTATTGAGTATTTTTGCATCGATGTTCATCAGGGATATTGGTCTGTAGTTTTCTTTCTTAGTTGTGTCTTTGTGAGGCTTGGGTACCAAAGTTATTGTGGCCTCATAAAAAGAGTTTGGCAATGAACCTTCTGTTTCTATCTTGTGGAACAGTTTGAGGAGTGAAACTTAAGCCAATTCCTCGAAAATCAGGAACAAGACAAGGCTGCCCTCTCTCTCCATATCTCTTCAATATCGTACTAGAAGTTCTAGCTAATGCTATAAGACAACAAAAGGAGTTCAAGGGGATCCAAATTGGAAAGGAAGAAGTCAAACTTTCTCTACTTGCAGATGATATGATAGTTTACATAAGCGACCCAATAAACTCTACCAGGGGACTCCTACAGCTGATAAACACCTTCAGCAAACTAGCAGGATACAAGATAAACTCAAAAAAATCAGTAGCCCTACTTTTTTCAGACGACAAAGAAATAGAGAAAGAAATCAGAGAAACATCACCCTTTACAATAGCCACAAGCAACATAAAGTATCTTGGTGTAACGCTTACCAAACAAGTAAAAGACCTATATAATAAGAACTTTGTGGCTCTAAAGAAAGAAATTAAAGAAGATACCAGAAAATGGAAAGATCTCCCATGCTCTTGGATAGGTAGGATAAACATAATAAAAATGGCAATCTTGTCAAAAGCAATCTACAGATTCAATGCAATCCCCATTAAAATCCCACCACAATTCTTCACCGACCTTGAAAGGATAATAATCAACTTTATATGGAAAAACAAAAGACCCAGGATAGCCAAAACAACCCTATACAATAAAAGAACTTCAGGAGGCATCACCATTTCTGACTTTAAGCTCTACTACAGAGCAATAGTTCTGAAAACAGCCTGGTATTGGCATAAAAATAGACAGGTAGACCAATGGAATCGAATTGAAAATCCTGATATTAATCCACGCACCTATGAACACCTGATTTTTGACAAAACAGCTAAAATTATACAATGGGGCGAGGACAGCATCTTCAACAATTGGTGCTGGCACAATTGGATGAGGGTGTGTAGATGACTGCAGATAGACCCATGTCTGTCACCATGCACAAAACTCAAGTCCAAATGGACCAAAGACCTCAACATCAATCCAGCCACATTGAACCTCTTAGAAGAGAAAGTATGAGGTACCCTTGAACAAATTGGTATAGGAGACTGCTTCCTGAACATAACTCCAGGGGCACAGACACTGAAAGAAACAATTAATAAATGGGACCTCTTCAAACTTAGAAGCTTCTGTAAGGCAAGGGACACAGTGGATAAGACCAAATGGCAGCCCACAGACTGGGAAAAGATTTTCACCAATCCTATATCCAACAAAGGGCTGATCTACAAAATATACAAAGAACTCAAGAAACTAGTCAACAAAACACCAAATAACCTTATTAAAAAATGGGGTACAGAACTGAAGAAAGAATTCTCAATAGAGAAAATCAAAAAGGCTGAAAGACACTTAAGAAAATGCTCCACATCCTTAGCTATCAGGGAAATGAAAATCAAAACAACTTTGAGATACCATCTTAGCCCTGCTAGAATGGCTAAAATTAGAAACACCAGTGATGACTTATGTTGGAGAGGATGTGGAGAAAGGGAACACTCCTCCACTGCTGGTGGGAGTGCAAACTCATACAGCCATTTTGGAGATCAGTATGGCAGTTCCTCAGGAAAATGGGAATTAGTTTACCACAGGACCCGTCAATCTCCCTCTTAGGCATATACCCAAAGGATTCACATCAATGCAACAAAGCCATCTGTTCAACTATGTTCATAGCAGCACTATTTGTAATAGCAAGAACCTGGAAACAACCTAGATGCCCCTCAATTGAAGAATGATTAATGAAGATATGGCACATCTACACAATGGAATACTACTCCGCAGAAAAAAATAATGGTATCTTGAAATTCTCAGGCAAGTGGATGGCACTTGAAGAAACCATCATGAATGAGGTAACCCAGTCACAAAAAGAGAAACACAGTATGTACTCACTCATATATGGATTTTAGAACTAGATCAAATGATCACCAGCCTATAATTCACATCACCAGAGGAACTAGGATATAAGTTGTATTCTAAGAGATTCATATAAAGTCCCTCACAGAACTGGGAAGGGACAAGTCCCCCAGACCTCAGGTAAAGTGGGGGAGGACAGCTAATGGAGAGAGAAGTAGGAGAAAATGAGAGGGAGGAGAGGAAGGCATGTGCGACCAGGAGGATTGAGCCTGGTTAGGAATGGAAAGTAGGAAAGAGAGAGAGAGAGAGAGAGAGAGAGAGAGAGAGAGAGAGAGACAGAGACAGAGAGACAGAGACAGAGAGACAGAGACAGAGACAGAGACAGAGACAGAGAGAGAGAACATACAAGAGGGAGCCAATATTGGTTTGAAGATAAAACTGAACACAAAGAAAGGTCGAGGGAACTACAAGACTGCTCCCAACTAACATTTTGAGCTTCCGTGGAAAGGCTATCATAAATGCCCTTCCCGGAGAGTGAGATCAACAACTAACTTATCCATGGAGCCCTCAACTAATGCCTGTTGGAAACAGGATCAAACACCCATACATAAACACTGAGTCGAACTAGAACCCAGATGCAGATGGAGAGGACAAGCCCATGTGGCAGAAACACATACAGACAGATTACCTGAACAAGGAGGAGCTAATGGCCACCAGACTGATAGCTGGGAAGCCAGCATGGGACTGACTCAGGCCCCCCTGAATATGGGTCTCAGCCAGAAGGACTGAGCAGTCTAAGGGACCTCAGACAGTGGAGCCAGGTTCTATCCCTGGTGCACAAAAGGACTTTGTGAACACATCCCCCATGGAGGGATAACTGCCTTAATCTAGAGACAGGGGAGAAGCCCTAGTCCCTACTTCACATGACCTGTCAGATCTACATGACCCCAACTGGATGGCATTCCCCTACATATGGAATTGGGGTGGGGGGATGGGAGGGGAGGGTGTTTAGAGTGCATGTGAGAGGGCAGAGAGGGTAAAAGGGAGGGAAGGAAGGTGGGAGGGAGGGAGGGAGGGAGGGAGGGAAGGAGGGAGGAAGAGAGAGGGAACTGGGATCGACATGTAAAATAATAAATTAAATTTGAAAAAATAAATTAAAAAAACTATTAGTGGTCAAAAAAAAAAAAAAAAAAAAAAAAAGAGTGAGGAAGAAGGTAGAGACTCACCATCTTTATTATGTATTTGTGGCCCTTCTTCCTGACTAGGAATGCATCTCACTTCTAGTTCCTAACATACACATTTCAGTAACTGCTTAGAATTGAAAGTGGCCTGCAATTGGTATGGATGTGAACACACTTAACAGCCTTTGAAAATATTTGCCATTAAAGAAATTGGATAGCCAAATTGTCACCAAAGAACTGCCTGGGTTCAAAGCCTGGTTCTACTATTAACTAGCTATTTAATTACTTGTTCCTATGGACAAATTGTTTCTATATCCCAGCACGCTCATCAGTAAAACTGGCAGCTGAGAGATGGGAGTATGTTTCTATGTGTAAAATGCCTCAGAAGGTGCCTAACTGCTACACACACTCAACACACAGTATTGTATTGCCTTTTATTGTTACCCAATTAAAGAAAATTAACTGTCTGCAAAACCTGCCTTTGGTTCAAGTTCCAAGGTAATGGAAGATAATTAAAAAGTACATCTGCCTCACAAAGGATAGCTATCTACAAGAGAGCACAGATGTGTATCTACACCTTTTGAAGTTCATTTATTTCCCAGGTGATAAATCCTGGTAGGGGATGGGACTGTCAGTTAGCTAGGGACTTACAGTAAGGATCCTGAAGCTATTTGTGGGCAAGACAGAAGGCTGCTGCAAGACTGGATTCTTGAATTAGCTCTCACTGTTTAGATGGTCCAATTTAGCAGATTCCTAAGCTCCAGTTTCCCTCTGCATATGATGGAACTTTCTGGTTTCATTGGTTGTGAGTACTGAATCAGAATTGTGAAATGTCCCCGCTAAGTGGCTAGCATGAGGTCCACATGCTCGTGTTTACCCATTTCCCTCCTCCAAGTGATCATTGTCCACAAAGGAGCATAATTGCTTCAATTAATTGCACATATTAATTAAAGACAAAAACAAAACAAAACAAAACAAAAAAACAAACCCCATGGTGATAGCTCAGTTGCTAAAGTGCTCACCTTGCTCATGCAAGGGCCTGAGTTTGATTCCTAGGACCATATTAAAAATGCCAGGCATGGTTGTGCACACCTATGATCTTAGCTCTGGATAGACAGATAAAAGCAGATCCTGTGGCTTGCAGGCCATCTAGTCTTGTTGGTGAGTTACAGGCTAGTGAAATTAGATGGGCACTGAGGAAGGACAATGGAGCAACCTCCACAGGCACTCCCCTATTGGAATACACACACACACACACACACACACACACACACACACACACACGTGTGCAGGCATACACACACACACAAACACATGCACACATATACATGCACACACATACATGCACACACATACATGCACATATATGCACACACATACATGCACATATATGCATGTGAGCATACACACACACAAACACATGCACACATATACATGCACACGCATACATGCACACACATACATGCGCATATATGCACACATGTACACACACATATACACATGCGTGCGCATATACATGCACAAACATTCATGCACACATTTACATGCACACATGCACACATACATGTACACATATATACATACATATGTGCACAACAGGTAGAAACAATAGATATGAGACATGAGATCCAGAAGGTTGTTGCTGATCAGATGAGGCTTTTCCTGTACATACAACCCAGCATACAACCCAGGACAAATCAGACAAATGCAGCATCTCACAGAGTGAAGAAAGGGAACCCAACACAAATACAAAATAAAGGGAGAGAAATTGGATGTAATTTTTGTGACAATAGATTTTTTTCCTCCTTGTCTTTAATACAACATTTCAGACTTAAAATTTCTTCTCTCCTTTTTCAATTGGATTTTTTTCTCAGTATAAACATGGATTTACTGGCAGAGGTGACTTATGCATCAAAGCCTAACACGTTTCATTCCACTTTGCTTCTTCCAACCAGGGCTGGGAAGTCAGGCCCACAAATATTTTGTCTCTAAGTTTCTCCAAGTAGCACACCCACTGGCTTCTTGAAGCATTTCTAAATGAGGTAATTTTATTTTACACAGCATTTCTTGTAAAAATTATTGTCTTTCTGTACATCTAATTAAAATAAAGATGTAATAAAGAATTTACTGTTTTAATTAGGGCATAGATCTTAAAGCAATTATGCCATCATTAATAATTCTTTAACAGACTTTCTAACAGAAGATGAACAAAAAGATTTTTAAGCTGTGAAAAATCAATACACATTACTCATTTATATTAACAAAGCCACACAAAGTAATCTGAGGCCTCATTAAATTATTTTGCCTGTAAACCAGAGTTCAGAATCATTACCTATTTATAACTTAGTGGAACTTTACTTAAAAAGCAGAAATCTTATCTATGACTAAGTACTTGTTTGGGTCAGTGTCATTTAGATAAGAACCAGATATTAGCAATAAGTGAGTGAGTTGAATTAGATGGAACTCGACAATAAATGGCAGTTGCCATCATTATGGTATAACATGCACATTTCAACACTCTGTTTGAAAGAAGAGAATCTTACTTTTTAAGCTGTAGCTAAGATCCCCCTCTCTGCCAAATACATATACATATGGGCTTTTAAGTGAATTAGTATCCAGGAGACAACAGGACCAATGACACCAAAAGGCAATCTCTGCCATCTGAACTATCCTCAAGCCAAGCATTGCTGATGGCTTGCAAGGCCTTATGGAAGAATGTGGGTGATGAGAATACCCTCATCCAAGCACCCAGCATCCCTACTGTCCTGCTATGCAACATTGCTTAATTGCATGTGGCCTTGGGGAGGGGTTAGAATACATAGGCCAAGATGGACTAAGGGAGGGGCTCCATGTATGCAGCTATGGGGAAGCCCTCATCCATATTGATTGAAGGAAGGAACACTCCATCCCTGTAAGAAACCTTTCATCTACACTTTTTAAGGGAGCATAATAAACTCATTGCTTCCCCAGAGTGGACTTTGGTGAATCAGTGCCTCGGTTTGTTATTGGAACCTTTGGAGATCGTCCTGCCCCTGGAGATAGTCACTCAGTGAGCAAGTTCATAGGCTTCTATGGCAACAGAGGACTTGCAAAAAAAAAACATCATGATGAACAAGGTCTACACAGTTAGGGAGGTACTGTTGCTACCTGTGAGACAATCTGAAATCGGTTGCCAAGTTTCCCCACGTCTTTCTTTGGCAAGTCTGAGTGTCAATCAGTAAGGCTTTTTTCCTTCTTTTATAAGATATTTTGTTTAAAAAAAAAACAATTTAAGTACTCAATCAAAACTGTTTGGTTTTCTTTTTAATAATAAAAATTTTATCCACATGGCATGAATGGTTTTGGAGCTGTTTCTACAAGTAGCTGAGTATGTCCACAACTTCTTCTTCTTCTTTTTTTTTTTGACTTTATGAAGCAAATATATTTATTGATTTTCTATTATAAAAACACAGCAACTCATGCAAAACTGTGTGCTCTCACCTATATACTCCGAGGATAAGTTCACATACATTTATTTTTTTTAAAATTTTTTAAAATTTATTTTATATAACAAAGTCCATTTAAATGAAAACAAACATTTATAAACAATATTTGGGAATTTGGGCGTTGTTCTTTCCAAACTACTTCCTGCTGGTAAGGGGCGCTGTCATGGGGGATTCGAAGAAGATTCAGAAATCCTGGCTATAGTCTGTAAGGATGCTTTGTCCAGCTGTTTTGAATATAGGATCACCTGGAACTCTGATTCAGGCAGTCTGGCTTGATCAAACCACATTAGTCTGGAAGGAATCCACATCTTTTCATTTTCTGTGGAAACAAAAATAGAAATCCTTTTCCCCAGTAACTTGTCATTGACCTTAAATTTTGGAGTCAAAGCATTTTTTTTAATTTAATTTATTATTTTACATGTCGATCCAAGTTCCTTCTCCCTCCCTCCCTCCTTTCCTCCCTCTCTGCTCTCACATGCACTCTAACCACCCTACCCTCCCATCCCCCCACCCCAATTCCATATGTAGGGGAATGCCATCCAGTTGGGGTCATGTAGATCTGACAGGTCATGTGAAGTAGGGACTAGGGCTTCTCCCCTGTCTCTAGATTAAGGCAGTTATCCCTCCATTGGGGATGTGTTCTCAAGGTGCACCCTGTGCACCAGGGATACATCCTAGCTCCACTGTCTGAGGTCCCTTAGACTGCTCAGTCCTTCTGGCTGAGACCCATATTCAGGGGGGCCTGAGTCAGTCCCATGCTGGCTTCCCAGCTATCAGTTTAGTGGCCGTTAGCTCCCCCTTGTTCAGGTAAGCTGTCTGTATGTGTTTCTGCTGCCTGGTCTTGTCCTCTCCATCTGCATCTGGGTTCTAGTTCGACTCAGTGTTTATGTATGGGTGTTTGCTCCTGTTTCCAACAGGCATTAGTTGAGGGCTCCATGGCTTCGACACCCTCCTTGTTCTCAAGTCTTTGCTCATAACCCTCTGTTGTCTAAATGATTATTATATAACAGAAGCAGGTGGAGTTTTATAGTTTTCAGAAAACACAACTAATCAATAAACATGGAGCCGTTTTCATAGTAAAACAGGGATAGAGAGATGGTTCAAGAATTAAGAGCACTTACTTTGCAGGCATAAGGAGCAGAGATCAGATCTCAGCAACCATCAAAACAGTGAGGGTCAAGCTGAGGTGTTCTTGTTTTCAAAGAAATAAAGATGAGAATGAACTTTTGGCCTACACATGGACACACTCATCTGAACACACACATATACATATATGTGCACACATATTCATGCACTAATGATAAAACTATTTTGCTTATAAATCAGTAAAACAGTTTAAAGTACACTGACAGATACCATGAGACACAAGATTTTCTTATTTTTAGTAATAGGTATTAAGTACCTTCTGGAAAAAATTTTGCTATGTGGTATAAACACACACACACACACACACACACACACACACAGTTTATGATCTCCAGTCTAGTCATTCTATTTTTAAAAAACCTTAGTGGAATTAGTTTAATGTTTTGACAAAGAAGTTCAAAGTTATTCATTTCAGAAGTATTTTTGTCAGTGAAACATAATTTAAAAAGCATAGACATTTTTATTAGAAACCCTGATTAAATTATGGCATATTCCATCAGGGTACTCCACAAAGACTACAGTACTGATGCTCAAGAACTTTTAATAAAATACTTCAGCAGTTACAATGTAAGAATGAATAAAACATAATACATATGCTTTAATTTCAAGTAGACATGGAAAACTCCTCACAGAAGTATACAATGCTGTCTGTTACCTCCTTGAAAGTAGTGTTGTGATTACTATTTCAATTTTGACACATAGGAATGTACTTGTACTGTAATCCTGAGTAGAGATTTAAAATTAAAATGTAAGTATGACTACAGGTTCTAGATTGAACAAATGAGAAGTATCATATTTACAAAAATGGATTTAGCCAAAATTACTCCAGCGGAGAAGGAGGTGAGACTGTAGAAACAAGACACACTTTGTTGTGTCCCCCACAAAGTTGAGAGATGTGTTATCTGTGACTTCAAAGAAGTAGAAGAGTGGAAAGGCAAGGGAGAAAGATGTGTTACCGTCTTAGTCAGGGTTTCTGTTGCTATGAATGGACACTATGGTCATTTTAACTTTTATAAAGGAAAATATTTAATTGGGGCCTCCTTACAGGTCCAGAGGTTTGGTCAATTAACATTGCAGCAGAAAGCATGGCAGCACACAGGTAGACATGTGCTAGAGAAATAACCAAGAGTTCTACATCTGGATTGGCAAGTAACAGGAAGAGAGAGTGATACTCGGCTGGCTTGAGCATTTGAAACCCCAAAGTTCACCCCCCAGTGACAACATTTCCTCAAACAGGCTGCATCTCCTCATCTCTGTCGAGTAGCACTACTCTCTAAGGAACAAGCATTCACAAATATGAGCCTATAATGCCATTCTTATTCAAGTCACCACAGTGAAAATACAACAAAATACAGCTCTGGAGCTCTGAACAAACAGCGAAGGAAGTTGGGGACCCCCCCTACTCTGTCTCCCAGATAAAAGAAAGAAGGAAAAATCACCAGGAAGAATAAAACAAAACCAAAAATTTGGACAACAGAGCATGAAGCAGAGGCTAGAAAAGCCCCAGAGCCGGCCACCTGCATTGCTACCTATTGTTTTGAGGCATGTGTGAAAGGAAACCGCTCTGCCAGAAGATGCAGAAAACCCTACAACCATGTCTTCAAACTCCAAAACTCCCCCATCCACTGAGAGTGCAAGACTAGAAAGTCATGTGGTACCTAATAGGTGCTAAGCAGAACTGGAACTCAGTGGCACAGACATATTCACACCAAGACTGCAGACTATTCTTTTCTGCAGAGTAGTATTCCATTGTGTAGATGTGCCACATCTTCTTTATCCATTCTACAGATGAAGGGCATCTAGGTTGCTTCCAGGTTCTTGCTATTGCAAATAATGCTGCTATGAACATAGTTGAGCACATGTCTTTGTTACATAGATGTGGATCATTTGGATATATGCCTAAGAGAGGGATTGCCGGGTCCTGTGGTAAACTAATTCCCATTTTCCTGAGGAACTGCCATACTGATCTCCAAATGGCTGTACGAGTTTGCACTCCCACCAGCAGTGGAGGAGTGTTCCCTTTCTCCACATCCTCTCCTGCATGAGTTGTCATTGGTGTTTCTAATTTTAGCCATTCTGGCAGGAGTAACATGGTATCTCAAGGTTGTCTTGATTTACATTTCCCTGATCGCTACGGATGTTGAACACTTTCTTAAGTGTCTTTCAGCCTTTTTGATTTCCTCTATTGAGAATTCTCTCTTCAGTTCTGTACCCCATTTTTTAATAGGGTTATTTGGTGTTTTGGTGACTAGTTTCTTGAGTTCTTTGTATATTTTGGAGATTAGCCCTTTGTCAGATGTAGGATTGGTGAAAATCTTTTCCCAGTCTGTGGGCTGCCATTTGGACTTGTCCACTGTGTCCTTTGCCACATTATAACTAACCATGATCACACTGGCTTCATTCCAGGGGTGGTTCAACATACAAATCAATAAATATAAAATGTCACAGGGATCAAGGATGGAGATCATATGACCATCCCAAAGTATACAGAAAAGATTTTTTGGCAAAGCCTAACATCATCTCATGAGAGAAGTGGTGAAGAAACTAAAGTGAACACATTGCAATAATGAAGGATATGTGAGACAAACCTACAGTCAACATTATACTAAATGAGGAAAAGCTGAGGGCATTTCCTATTAAATCAGGATGAAGGCTAGGGAGCCCAGTCTCTCTCTTATCATTCAATATAGCTATAGCTAGAGTAATAGAAAAGAGAAATAGAAAGGGCATAATTAGGAAAGGAAGAAACAAAACATCCATCCATATTTGCAGATGATATGATTTTATATGTAAGAGTCTATAAGACTCCATCAGAAACCCCCTAGGGCAGATAAAACCTTTCAGCAAAGTAGCAGGATAAAAATATCAGATAAAAAATCCTATACTCTTACACCAATAATGAACAAAAGAAATCAAGTAAACAATCATATTCCCTACATCTTCAAAAGGATAACCCTAACCCAGGAAGTAAAGCACCTCCACAATGGAAACTTTAAAATAGAAAAAAGACACCCCATGCTTGTGGATTAGCAGAATTAATATTGTACACATTGTTATATTATTAAGGCAATCTAGAGATTTGAGGTAATTCACATGAAAACTACAATGATACTCTTCATAGAACTAAGAGAAACAATCCTAAAATTCAGATGGAAGCGTACAAATTCCTCAATAGTTAAACCAATCTGGAGTAGACGATATCTCAATACATGAACCACCTGGGAGAAAACATAGACAAAGCATTTCAAGGCATACCTATGGCCACAGCCCTCTGAAAAGGCGTCTAATCACTGAGGAAATAAAACTAAGAACTGACAAATGGGATCACAGGAAATCCAAAATCTTCTGTATAGCAAGGCAAAAAATGACAAAAAAAAGACAGCCTATAGAATTGAGAAAATCTTCTCTAGCCATACATCTGATAGAGGGTTACTATTTAGAATACATAAGGAACTAAATACCAGGGCTGACGATATGGCTCAGTGAGTAAAGGTATCTCCCACCAAGCTGGATGACCCCTGTTAAATCCACAAAACCCACAAAGTGAAAGAGGAAAATTGACTTCTGAGGGTTGTCATCTGACTTCCACAAGCACACTGGTACACGCATGTGTACACGCACACACACATACACACATACACACACACTCACACACACTCACGCACTCTCTCTCTCTCACACACACACAAATTCATGTGCAGATATGCATGCTCACATGCTCACACACTATAAATAAAAAATTAAAACTCTAATTAGCAAAAAATCAATTCATCAATAAATGAGCTCATAAAATGAAGAGATTGTTCTCAAATGATGAAATATAAATAGTCAGTAAAGGCATGGAAAATGTTTAGTATTAGTTAACAGGGAAATTCTAATTGAGCTACATTGATATTCTAACTCATTGAAATATAATGGCTATCAGGAAGAACAGAAATGAAAACCAAAAGAGAACCTTGTATGTGGCTAGCTGTATGTAATCTACCCAAAATGGAAATTCTTCAAAAAACTAAAGTAGAACTATCATAAGATGCAGCTGTATTATTGTTGAGAATATACCCAAAGGACTCTGAGTCAATATAGTATAATTAATAGATATTAAATATATATATTAATATATATATATATATATAAACACTATTGGCAACAACTAAGTATGAAGTCAATTTGGTGCTCATCAACAGTTGAGTAGAAAAAAGAGCACACACAAAGAGTAAAGCTGCAAATAATGAAATATCATATTTAGGATAATGAGTGCAAATAAAACTATTGTTTCCTGTTATTCCTTCAGCTGCTACCACAATGGCCTTAAGACTTCCCTGTTTTGATTTGAATCTGAAATTTCCCTCATAGGCTATGTTATGAATTCTTGTTATGTAGTTGCCACTGTTTTGGGAGACCTTGGAACCTTTAGCAAGGGAGGCCTGGTAGGTGGAAGTAGTGACTGGGAATGGGCCACTAAGGCATGAACTGGCCTCTGGTTTCCATCATACTTTCTCTGCTTGTTGATATGCTGTCATGCGAGTAGTCTCTGCTACACACTCCCACCACCACAATCTGAGCTGCTCCTCTATGCCTTCCCCATCACAATGGACAGAAAACCAGAAGCCAAAATAAGTCTTTACCCCTTTAAGTTATGTCTATCAGGTATTGTGGTCATTGTGGCACAAAGGTAACAATGCCACCTCAACTTCTACTCTGCCTCATATTTCTGGGCATACAGACACCTAAAGTTTAGAAACCTACATTATGCACAATAACTGGTAGCTTTGTAAAGCAGGACATAGAAAAGGGCAGATAGCCTGGACATCATGGTATTAACAACATTCTCTCTACCATGGCCATGGGTGGACAAGTAAGTTGAGGAACTAGTTACTTCCTACAACATGGACATGGCTGTTTTCTGTCCACTTCTCTTTGATTTTCCTGAGGACATTAAGAAGACATTGCTGCTGGAGGCATGAGCCATGCTGCTGGAAAAAAGTGAATAGCCATGCCATGGGGTGGTCTATCTCACTTCCTCTAAAACTTACCCAGGACTTTGCCCTCAGTAGCATTTGGAGACAAATCCCCAATCATTTCTGCTTGAAACTATAACAGCTATCAAACCATTTCCTATGTTCTCTCTCTCTCTCTCTCTCTCTCTCTCTCTCTCTCTCTCTCTCTCTCTCTCTCTCTCTCTGTGTGTGTGTGTGTGTGTGTGTATGTGTGTGTATGTGTGCATCAAAAGATTATGCCATGCCTCAAATCTTTTGTTGTCATTACTCAGGGCTGATGCTGCTCTCCTGAACTGAGAATGTGTGGTTTGTGCCATGAATACTACAGAAGTGTGGATAAATGGCGGGACTTGAGAAAGCATTCTGGAGAAACCCTGGAAGAATGAAAACAGTTTCATACAGAGAGGAAGAAGGAAAAGCTTCAGGTAGTCTGAGAGTGGGAGGAATGGAGAAGGAGAGGCAGGAGACAGCTAGGAACACGGGTGAATGAAGGCTTGAGAGGCACGGAAAAGCCACAGGAGCAGAGAATGAACAGACATGTTCCCTGGTCGTGCTCCCAGGGCACCCCGCGTCACAGGAAACCTGCTATGGAGTTGTAGTCATGTAAGGAATAATGCCCAACTCAACTGGCTTTCCATCTTTATTTTTACTTCTCAAAAGTTAAAATAAGCCTACCCCAACAACATTTACTAGTTCCAGTAAGAATCCCACTAACTTCCTGCTGTAAAGAACATACTAAATTACATGGATAAACAATGACTGGATGTCACAAATGGGTAGGGATATAGCTCAGTTGGTAGAACACTTGTCCAGTACTCACCAAGCCCTGAGTTCAGTTCTCAGCCCTGTCTAAACCAGGGGTTAGGGCCTAGACCCACAATCCCAGCACTCAGAGGTGACAGCAGGAGGATTGAAAGGCAAGGTCATCTCCTGAGATCTCAGAAAAGAAGAAAGAAAGAAAAAAAAAGAAAATAAAAAAAGTAGGAGCCCTACCAGTTTAATAAAAAATGACAGAGTCAGGGAAAACTATGGGGATAATCAAGTGGCACCTGCCCCCACTGTGCATTCTACTGCAAGAAAAAAAACACCTAGGAGCTTTGGCATGAATACAAGTTGTTTTGTGCTTTACTTTTCCCCATAATGTTCATAATTAATTTTGTTGACACAAATCCACAAGAGTTTAAAGAGTTCTTGTATTGGTGAGAAGACAAACCCAAGCTTATCTAACACACAGGAGAAATACACCCAGACCATTGACCCATGTGAGAGCAATATTTCTGGTGCCTCAAGGTCAGCAAGACTTCTGGGTAAAAACAAACTGAGAAGCCAGGGCAAGATGCAAATATAGGAAGGTCACATCATGCATCCAGTTCAACCAACATTGCAGACAAAATCACATTTAAAAAATAGATGTGAAACTGAAAGAATTCCTTCATGTGCTCTCTACTTAGAACTACTTCATCCTCCTTGGAGGGACTCCGGCTTTAATAAAAGTGCATATTTTTCTTTGTACACACACACATACATACACACACACAGATACACATACAGATATACATACACACACACATAGACACAGGGACATATACATATACACAAACACACACAGAGAGACATACACACAAGCTAAAATTATCTTTGAAAAGCTAGTGACATCTTGAGAAGCCACAAATCAACATATTACAAATAAATTTTGTCTTTCTAATAAAAGCTCAATAAATCAAAAAAGAAGACATCTTGGACAATATTTCCATTGAATTTTTGACTCTTTTACAGTTATAAAGAAATCTTGAGATTATTTTGTGGGATCACTCCTTTTTTATTTGTTCTTGGCAACATTTCTATGTAAGGACAGCATTATTCAAAGCCCAGTGGCTCCACCTTTATGATTAGGGAGACTATTGAAAGGACAGGTAGGATCTTTGTATGGCAGGAACAGAAATCAAGATGTGTAGATAGGGGGAAGTCAAATTTCCTCTGAGCAGATTTCAGAAATTCTTTCTGGGATCCAGGAGTACATCTGAATAAAAGGCCCCATGATAAAGCCAGTGAATCCTGAATGGAGCCTGGAGTCCAGTTAACAGTACAGTATCAGTGCAACTGTCTTATTTCTGATGAATGTGCCTTGGCTACATTAGATATTCCTATTGTAAAGGAGATGATGAGCATTGTGTGGGGGCTACTGCATCTCCTCACAACTCTCCCTGAAAATGGAAGTAGTCCTCCCCCCAGTTCTATGCGCTAGAGAGAACCAAATGTATCACCATTCAACTGGAGAACACTGAATATGTTACCACCCTACTGGATTGGTTACTGTGGAGATTTTTTTTTATTTGAAATATTTAACCAGTGCTTGATGAATTTGATTCTAGGAACTTCACAACACAGGTGCTTTGGTTGGAAACCTTGCGATTTGATTTGCTGCTGCTGAGATCTTAGGTACGTTGCTTGGCCTGTCATGGACAGATAGATATAGAGATAGAGACCTCCTTGGAAGATGGCACCATCTTGCTCATCTCTAGTGTTTTCACTCATGCAACCTAAGGACACATGGGAGGTGTGAGTGTGACTGGGCAAGGGTTTGATGCTGCCTTATTTCAGTTTCTTTATTTACAAAATGAACTGTGGGATGACTAAAGACAGTGCTGTAACACATCGTGGGGCATTGGGCAAAGCTGGGGGTTTACCCTGCATCTTCCATAACCACACCTTACGGTGCATTGGGTTTAATTTCAATCCTGAAATACTCTCCTAATACTTGTCATGTGTAAGACCCTATTCTAAATATTCTCAATAGCAACTAATTAAATTACTGGGACCCAAATAAATTGCTACTATTATCCCATTTTTACTAATGAGAAACAAAGATATAAATAATTTGCTGATTTGAAATAGCTACAAAGTAGAGAACCTGGGATTTGTACCCTTACAGTCTGCATTCTAGTAGCAAACTGTACAAGAGCAGATACATTACTTGTCCTGTCTACTGAGATCTCCTGGATGTGTTTAGCACACAGAAGGTGCTCACTTACATTCTGACTGATTGAATATATGTGAATGGCATCCCTCTGTGGACGTATTCTAGCTTGAATATGGTTCTAGCATATTCTAGCAGCCCTAACATTATGGAAGGGATCTAGAATTTTCTGAGAGATTCCTGTGTTTTAGTTCCTGTGTGAAACTTTTTACTCTTATTCAGGTCTCCAAATAATCTTGTAAAGGGCACAGGGACGTTTCCTCTCTCTAGAGCAATCAGAACACAGAGAGGATACTTGGCTTCCTAAAGCCACAGAACTTGTCTCAAGTGCAGTAGACTCCTGTTTCTAGAGGTAACCATTTTCCAGGATATCTCTAGCCTCCCTCATGGGCTCAGTACTGGGAATGTATTGAAGAGAGTCTTTTCTGCCTCAGACATGGGTCTCTGCTTAGCTGTCAACAGAAACTCTCCCTGAGTGCTTCTGTATTCTTGCACAATAACCCCTGGCTAGCCTTTTCCTCTGCTCATATTCTTTTCAGTACATTAATCATTTTTGACATCATATTACAGTTGACTGCTTGCTGACTGTACATTCACACAATTGGTAGGTTGTGTGAAGTCAGGGAATGTGTCTGTCTTGGCAGCTACTGTACTTGGCAGAGCTTCAAAATATCTCCAACACAAAAGTAGCATTATTCATGACAGTACAGGCATTCACAAATCTATTCCCATATAAGTGAATGGGCCTGCAGGCCCTTCTAGCAATAGTTTAGTATTATCATCCTTATAATGTATGATAAATGAGAATGGCCTCATGGGCCACATGTTTGAATATTTGGTCTCTAGTTGGCAGAATTGTTTGGGAAGGATTAGGAGATATGGCCTTGTTGGAAGAGGTGTGTCACTGGGGGAAGGCTTTAAGTTTCCAAATGCCTATGCCATTCTTCTCACACTCTGCCTCTGCTTGTTATCAAGAGTAAGCTCTTAGCTATGGCTGTAACTCAACGCTTCCCTGCCTTCTGCCATGCTCCCCACCATGAGGGTCATGGACTCTAACCCTCTGGGACCATGAGCCCCAAATTAAATACTTTTTTATAAGTATCCCTGCCATCGTGTTCTGTCACACATCATACATGATGGTTAATGGTATCCTCCTTTTATCAGCAGGTGACTAGGCAAAAAGATTTAGCTATTCAATAAGATAGCATGGATAGGAGAACTGAACAAACAATGTTGATTCCAATTAGAGCAAAGCATGACATCCAAGGGTCAGCATCAGCCAGATACTTGCAATAAGAATGTCCTTCAAGTAGGCTAAATAGCACTGAATGGCTAAATAGAGCTCTGGTACTAAATCTTCCACGAGCTACAAAATATCTCCCGCTCTTGATCACAGGCTGTTATAATTTACCTCTCATTTTTCCATCAGGAAACAATTGACCTTGATTTATTTTTATCACTTTATTTATACATCTCCTGCAAGACTGAAGCATTGATTTTCCTAAGAGTTAATGTTAATAGGATCAATAAACCACAACAACATGCATCAAAGTGTTATTTCTTCACTCTAACCTGGGGCAAGCAGCACTGTCGGCAGATAGACTAGTGAAACCCATCTCATGAGGCTGACTGTGGAGGTGGTAGGAAGCATCTCTCCTTGTAAATCAGGAGTGAGCTGGAGCACACTGATGACAGGGAAAACACACCAACCACAGCAGGACACCGAAGGCTTTCTAGAGTCAGTTTTGAATAAGGTCTGCTTCTTTTTGTCTATGAATGTGTACATGGAAGTATTATTGTGTGAGTGTATGTGCATGTATGCTCATGTATGAGGAGGCAAGACTTGGTCAACCTTGGGTATCAACCCCAATTGTTCTCTACCTTATCCTTTGAAACAGGATTTCTCACTGGCCTGGGACTAAGTGAGTCCTAGATATCCCCTTGTCTCCACCTCCACAGCACTTGGGTAACAAGTATGTACCACCATGAGCAGTTTTACAATTGGGCTCTGGGGTTTCAAGGGTTTCAAACTCAATAGGGTAAACTCTTTACCGACTGAGCCATCTCCCGGGTCCTGAAAGGCAGATTGAATAAGACCTACTAAGGCTGGATCACAGAACAAAGGCACAGAGATGAGAGTCATTGAAAGAACTAACTCCTTTGTTGGAGTCCTATTTTGAGTGGTGGGGGAAAATAGGAACAAACTATTTCCCAGGTCGCCTCAGCTTTCATCTGCCTTTAGGAGCTTCCAGTTCCAGTGTGTCTGACACAGGCAACTAAAAGGTAACCAGAGAGTCCACCACCTAATGGCAAAGTGAAATGGTTTTGTATAATTTTCCCCAAAGTATGCGCCCTTTCTTGTTCTCTCTAGACTAAAATGCTGCCTAAGCTAGAAGACCTGCTATAATAACGATACACAGAGCAAATCCTTCTTACTGTTGATATTGGTAGAGTCTCTCTCTGGCTAACTCAGGGTAACAGGACCTTCAATCCAAAGGAAAACATCCTTAGAAACACACAGAGAACATACATGTGCTGGAACAGAGGACCACCTTCCCATGTGTTGTACAGCAGTTTCCCCTGAGACCAGAACCTTCCATCTTGGAGAGAAACTTTTTAAGACACAGGGTGTGAAAATAGGTGAGACAACAGCATATTCTAAGGAGACCTGAAATACTCCAAACTGCAGACAAGCTCAGTAAGACAGGGAATAAACAACTCAAAATTGCTTCAGGAAGTTTCTGAAATTAAGCAGACTAAACATGCTCCTCTCCCCAAGACCTTCTAAACAATAAAAGCTGCTGAGAGTCACTCTTAGACAAGGCAAGCTGCCTGGAAGCCTCAAATAAGCTGACCAGCCTCAGACAGACTCAGATCAACTGAGCCAGTAGGGAAGTCCCGGACTGAATAAAAGGAAACAGAAGACTGAGCACAGCATGTAACGTCCTCTGCTTCTTGACTGTGGGCACAGAGTCCAGCCACTTCTCGCTCCTGCCACCATACTGTCTTCTCTGTAATGGACTGTATTCTCTCAAACTGTAACCCAAAACATGCATTTCTCTCAGTTACTATTTGCCTTGCATTTTTATCTCAGTAATGAAGAAAGTGATTAACACACTCATGAATGTACTCTGGGGTGGCTACCACTTATGTGACAGGTAAGTAGTACTATTATGAGTAGGGAAGCATGAATCTCTCTGTTTTATTAATTATTATTATTATTATTATTATTTGGGGGTTTTTTTGAGACAGGGTTTGTCTGTGGCTTTGGAAGCTGTCTTGGACCTAGTTCTTTGTAGACCAGGCTGGTCTCAAACTCACAGGGATCCACCTGCCTCTGGCTCCCGAGTGCTATGATTAAAGGCCTGCACCACCACTGCCTGGCCAACATGGATCCCTCTCCGAGACTCTAATTTCTTTTTAGATATTGTCCTGCTATTGTTTGGACATGAAATGCCTACAAGTGTTCATGTGTTTAACGCTTGGTCCCTAACTGGGGGCACTATGAAGAAGTCAATGGATTATGAAGACTCTGACATAACCATTGGGTTTATTAAGAAATAAAATGCCAAGAGATTCTTCAAATATTACAAGGTATTATTGATGCTGTTCTTGGTTTCTTACTACAGTGATTCTCAACCTTTCTAATGCTGTTTGTTTGTTTGTTTGTTTACATAATATTTATTTATTTATTTTTCTTATTTTACATATTGATCCCAGTTCCCTCTGCCTCCCTCCCATGCCCTCGATCACCCTCTCATCCTATTCCCCCCCTCACTCCACAGGGAGGGTGATGCCTTCCAGGAGGGATCAACAAACTCTGTCAAGTCATTTGGGGTAGGGACTAGGCCCTCCCTCCTGCCTCTAGGTTAAGGGAGTATCCCTCCATGGGGAATGTGCTCCCAAATTCCTTTTGTGCACCAGAGATACAACCCGGTTCCACTGTCAGAGGTCCCTTAGACTGCCCAGGCCTTCTAACTGAGACCCATGTTCAGGGGGTCTGGGTCAGTCTAATCCTGATTTCCCAGCTAACAGTCTGGGGCCCATTAGCTCCTCCTTGTTCAGGTTAGCTGTCTCTGTGGGTTTCTGTAGCCTGGTCTTGTCCCCATTTTCTTATCACTCCTCCCTCTCTGCATGTGGATTCCAGTTCAGCTCATTGTTTAGCTGTGGGTGTCTGCTTTTGTTTCCATCAGCTACTAGATGAGGGCTCTATGATGGTAGATAAGTTAATCATCAATCTCATTATCAGGGAAGGGCATTTAAGCTAGTCTTTCCACTGGTGCTCAGATTGTTAGTTGGGGTCAGCTACAGTTCCTCATGTTGTGGTAGACTTTCATTGCTACTTTGTAGCTATAATTTTGCTGCTGTTATTAATCATAATGTAAATACCTGATATTCAGGGTATCTGATATGTGACTCTTGTGAAAGAATTGTTTGACCCACAGGTTGAGAACACTGTTCTAGAGGATGAAGGTAAGTTCTTATTGCCAAAGATACTTTATAACTTCATATACAGGACCTGGAGGAACTGAGTAGGATCTGAAATAAAAATTTCCTTCCTGAGGATTAGCTTTCATAGAACTAGAAGGTGCTATGCAAGCTTTCTAGGGAGGAAAAAAAATCAATCATCTTACCCAGATATAATGCGTATGGACTACAGTAACAAGCAGAATGGCACAATATTCTTAAGGGTGCAATAGTGGTACACATACCTTGGCAGTAACCAAAAGGTCTCCAATTGGGCTTAAGGCATGTTAATAATATGGAAGCCATGCCTGGTACTGGAAACATAGTCAAAATACCAGGCCAGTGAAGTTCCAGATCTTGGATGAGAATCTAAAACTTCCCTTTTACTATGCCAGCATGAATCCTAACTACATTCTAAATATTTTCCCTTGTACCCACAGATAGCTATAGTTCTCACCTCTCAAAAAATAAACGTTTATTTTCATTGTGTACCATTATAAAAGGAATGTAACTAATAAAATGCAGAGAATGAGTGGTGCCCAGCCTCAACTGATAAAGGTTAAATACAACAGCTGCTCCTAAGGTGCAGGGATCATAACAGAAAAGAGGGCAGAAGGATTGCAAAATTCAGAGGGACAGAACATTTGCTGCGAGACTGTGTCTCTTAGTATTGTCAGAGAAGCTATTCCCATGAAGTTTCACCAACATGACTGCCTGAATAAAACCTAAAGATGACACTCACCATCATGCTAACATGGAGTGGGGAAATTTCATGGGGCCCCAACCATAGGTAAAGAACTACAGACAGCTAAGGGTGAAAGCAGGGGAAATAGTCTTCCCTGGTGAGGAACACACCAATTGGTTATCCAATACCAAGTGGCCATCATTGAAAACATTTACATATGTACAATATTATATAAACTGAGTAGGTTATAGTATTATGCTTAGGCATCTACAACAAAATAAAAAACAAGAGCATGTGAATTTGAAATCAAGGGACTGGGTACATGGAAGGGTTAAGGGCAGGAAACTGGTGCTGGTTTGAATAGTTATGGCTCCCATAGACTCATGTAGACTCATATGTTTGAATTCTTGGTCTATAGCGAGTGGCACTATTAGGAAGTGTGACTTTGTTGGAGGAAGAATGTTACTGGGGGTGAGCTTTGAGGTCTCAGATGCTGAAGCCTCTTCTTGCTGTCAGTCTCTTCTTGCTGCCTGTAGATCCAGATATAAACATCTTTGCTCCTTCTTCAGCACTATGTCTGCCTGTATGCAACCATGTCCTGCTATGATGACAATGGACTAAACCTCTGAAACTGTAAGCCATTCAATTAAATGTTTTCCTTTATAAGAGTTTCTATGGTTATGGTGTCTCTTTATAGCAATAGAAATCCTAAGACAGGTTAATGGAGAAATAACAATAATATTTTAATTTCATTTCTTTTCCAATTTTGATGGCCTTATTGGGAGATAGTAGAAATTAGGAAATGGAATGTAGATGAAAGAGGTAGGCCATAGAGGGGACAGGTCTTTGGGTATGTCATGCTACTAGACCCTTTCTTACTGTTTATTCCCTGCTTCTTAGACCCCAAAAGGGGAGCAACTCTGTTCTACCACACTTCCTTCGCCATCATACTCCTTTCTTGTCATAGGATCCTAAGCGATAGCACTGTCAAACCAAGGCCTGAGAGCTATGAGACTCAGGGCAAATAAATATTTCTTTAAGTTGAGCTCTCAAGTATTTTGCCATAGATGTAAAACTACTGGGTACAATGGTGGTTTTATTTTAACTTTTCCCCAGGAATGAGTATATTGTCTTCCATAGCAGCTGCATTGTTGGACAGTAAGAGTATACAATGGTTACAAAGTTTCCACAGCCTTGCCAACACTCATTAATTTCCAGTTTTTATTGTAGCTTTCTAATGTGTGTAAGGTAATACCTCACTGTAGTTTGCAGCTTTCTCTTATCTTCCTACTTTGTCTGAATATCTTCTTTTCACAGATTAAACCTTTGTATATGTATGCTATTTGGACATTAATATCCTGATGTGTTCTAAATTTTTGTTTTACTGTCTGCATCTTCAGAGACAAACAAACATACAAAAAAAAAATCACTGTGTGCCTACATTTCCCCATCCAGGAATATAACTTAATAACAAAATACTGCTAGTTTCTAATGGATAAACTAGGTAGGCATGAGCCTTTGCCCTGTTACTATTTACTTATCTGATCACAACTTTCTAATCTGAAAAGGAGAGAAGGGGATATAACAGCAAATGCTTGCCTATTCATTTGAGGAAATTGTTGAATGCAAATGCCTAGTGTGTGAAAGCATATCCTTCATTGTGGCTGTTGCCTCAATACATTAGCATCTACATTAAATGCCCTGTACTTTCCAAAGGAGCATACCGATGCACAGAAATTACATTTGAGGATTGAAGTCCCTCACTGTTCAGGCTGTGTGACCTTGGATGACTCCTTAAACTCTTCATCTTAGCCCACAACATAGAGATGACAATAGACTTCCTCTGCCTGTGTGCATGGCACTTGCTAAGCCCTTGGATGCTGCCCCTGATTATCATTCACTCTGACTGCATGACTTCTGCACATCTTGACTGTGGACTCCCTGCAATGAACATCAGCAGAATGACAGCAACAATAAGATGTCCAGAAAACAGCTGCTCAAAATTGGTCAGTTCCTGCGGCCTGGGAATCTTTTCTAGTTTCTGTTAGTATATTGATCCTTCTTTCTGTAGTCAATATGACCATCTTGGAGGAGTGAAAAGCTGTCTTCTCATCACTGATGAGGGGCAGCCACTGAAATAAGACTTAGACCTAAGATCAGAACTAGCCAGTGACCAAGCTAAAGAGTGGTGTCATGTGTGCTATGCCTCTGAAGATCAAAAGGGCAAGGCGTAAGCATGCACCAGCAAGGATAACCCTTTACATATATTCCTCAATGTTTCTCAACTGGAGGGAGAAGTGGACTATTACCCAACCTATCTCTCTGATCCTTAACATTAAGTAAATATTGTTTTCACTTTTTAAATTATAAACCAAACACAGGAATATATAATCAGTGTAAAAGTTGAAATGTGCAGAATGAGGCATGTAGAAAGAGTGAAAGCTTCCTTCATACATGTCTCCTGATTCCTGATTCTTTTTTTTTTTTTTTTTATTTTTTCTGAGACAAGGTTTCTCCGTGTGCCCCTGGCTATCCTGGAACTCACACTGTAGACTAAGCTGGTCTTGAACTCACAGAGATCCACCTGCCTCTGCCTCCTGAGTGCTGTGATTAACAGCATGTGCTCTCATTGGCTGGTCTGTCTCCTTATGCTTAGCCCACCTCACTCGCCCCCTCAAGTTACCACAAAGAAAGGTTCATCATTTCTCACTGTGTCTTTGTATGTATGTATTCATGTAAATACAGTTCTAAGGCATAAAAGTATCTATACTATATAATTAGTTCTCCAATTTACTTATTTTAATATAATGCTTAAAAAATCTCCTTCTGTCTGATATGCAATGTGTACCATGTGCAGGGAACATCAGTGCTTGATGTGAACTAATTAGTCTAATGCTCAAAATAACTGATGGAATGTGGCTATGAATGGTACACTTAGCATCCACCTCACAGAAGATTAGTGCCTTGCTAAAGATTGAAAGCTATTGAATAGCATCACTTGTGACTGGAGGTGGTTTGGAATGAGCCTGACCTTGGCAGTCCTCCATTGGTCACTATCATCATTGCATCATTGATCCTGCAACTTGTGTAATAATATATACCAGCATTAAATTCCTTCTCAAATGGAGAGACTTACCAACCTCTACACTTTAGAAATATCTTTTCTGACCAATAGTAAAGGTCAGTATTTACATTGCTGATACAATAGTCCTAAGATAATCTGCAACTTCAGCGTGTGTTCATAAATAAATAACATTGTTCAGCCCCCTTTTAAGCCTATCCAGTAACTCATTACCAGTTAAATTATGATGTCTGTTTTAGAAGATATTTATGACCTTACTTTCTCATTGATGTGAACTCCTTCCTTCATATGTAAAAAAACAAAACAAAACAACAAAATAACAGTGAATTTATTGTTTCAAGAAGTATAAAAATCAATGAGAAAGATTTAAAGGAGCCATTAATGAGATAATGTCTAGAAAGCAGTTTGAAACCCTGGGAAGAAATGTTTTACATCCATAGAGAGTTCTTATCCTTGTGTTTGCTCAGGATCCATAAATATGGTTGAATTCCTCTCTGAAACAAGCATGTGGAGGTTGGGGCAAAAGAAGAATGAATATTTTGTCTTCAAGTGTCATGGCATTGTTTGTTCTTGTTCATTTCAATATTTATTTATTTATTTATTTGTTAGTGAGCTAGACGCTGTTAGAAAGGTGTTTGAAAATTACTCAGTTTTTGGAAAATAGCCTCTAGCTCTCACCTTCTCTGTCATCCCTGAGACTTGAAACTTTCCTATTGGTCTAAAATTAGATCATCAGATTTAGGTTGACTTTAAGTCATTTCTCAAGAGTTCTTTGGTTGTAGCACACCTTTCTTTATTGACTTTGTGATTTATTTAATGGGCACAGGACTTCCTTATGCCATCCATTCTCCTGTCTAGAGCACTGTCCCTAAGTTACCGACAGACCCAGAAAAACCAAATAATCCGCAGAATTCAAGAATCAACCTGTCTGCTGATTATTTATTTATATATATTTATATTTATCCATTATTCTTTATCTATCCCAAACAAAGCAATGACAATGAAGAATTGCATAATAGCACCTTCTAACTGTGGAAAATTCTCATCTGTAGACAAATCCTAATGATGGAGAGGTTGAACCAATCTAGAGCATGTATTTCTCTGGTTTTAATGTGCACACCAGCCATCTGGAGAGCTTATTAAGCAGGTGAATGGAACTCAGCAGGTAAGGGTGGAGTTGGGATATCACATTTCTAACAATAACTCAGGAAAAGCTAAAGCCTCCAATTCATATGGCAGACTTCAAAATGCAAGCATCTAGAAATCTGTAAAATGTTTAGATGAAAAACATCATTCTTTGAATTGAGCTCCATGGTTGGAGAAAGTGAAGGCATCCAAAATATGCAAAGTTTACCATAGAAAGTTGGAACATGTTCCAGAGGGACTTTCCAGAGTGAGGCAATCAGGGCAGTTTGATTGCCAGATGACCCCCTCTGAACATGCAGTGTAGCTACGGTGCTTATTTGACAGTGGAAGGAGAATTTCATGCTGCAGAACTCAACACAAAGATTTTAATGACCTTCACAACTGCGTAGTTTGTGAAGTGTATCATAGGCTTTTAGGGAATAAAATTAACTGCTGACTATGCAAGCATTTTATAAACAATTTCCAACTCATTGTACTGCTGTTCTGAAAAAGGATTCCAGTGCCTTCTCTCAGCAGGTAAAAGGCATACACAGAGGTCGAAGCCATTCATTTACAGTATGAGCACCTGTAACCCCAAGTTCCTAAATGCAAAATCTGAAACTTCTTAAGGTTTAGGAGTATTTTGACTTGAACTTACCAGTTAAGGGAGTCTTACCCAGTAAAGGCTGTGAACAAATGAGTCCTAAAACACTCTGGCCCTTAGCATTTCAGACAAGGTGTGTAAAAGTGTATCAGAAAACGTGGAAAACAAAAGAGGAAAAATCATTCCTAATGAAAGGTACCTTCTATGTGGTTGTTATAATTCTGTTAAATGTATTTATTTATTTATTTATTTATTTATTACATATGAGATCCTACATACACTGATCCATTAAAAGACTGACAACGTTTTAAGGTTATCTCTTAAATATTCTATATCTTTTACAACTTTATTATCACATGTGTTCTTCACAATTAATATTATTGAAAGTATTTATAGCATTGGGATAGTTTGCACAGAATTTTGAATGTTTCTTTTGTTAGAACAACCACATTTTTTCTGAGCTGTCCCGTAGTTGTTAAATGATTGGCTGAAATGGGCCTGTTATAACCCTTGAACATATATTGACAAATTACTTTCCTAGAGGGCTGAACTAATTTTTATGTCACTAGCAGCATGTGACAGCACTAGTTTTAGACTCAAATGTCATTTCACTGTGTTCTTTAAGGGTCCACTAAGCTAGCCCTCCCCATTCTCTCTCCACTACACACTTCTTTAGGTCTTGAATGGCTTTTTCAGCATCTGAAATTGTCTTGCTTGACATGTAAGCTTATGCTATATTTCTCTTTTCCGTTCTAGAAAGTTCCTTAGCAGTAACAGTTACTGACAGATGGATGTCCATTTCAGAGGGAGGGAGATGTGCTTGATTCTTCTTGTGTGATTTGTTTTTAATGTTTTTGTTACTATTCAGTTCTCATTCTCCTTTGTGAACTTTAAGGCAAAGCAAATGCAAATCTTAGGGTGAACATTCTATGTAACTTATACAAGCCTCACTGTCCTGTGAGAGACACAGTGACTTTAACTATGTTCTTGATATGTAGTGTGTCCATGTATTGAAGCCATGCATGCCTACCAAGGAGACTAGAGATCATGAAGGAAGGAGGGATGGAATGGAGATGATGGAAGATACACCTACATTTAGAAAGAGTTTGAAAAGCTGGATAAATTTGCACTCCCACCAGCAGTGGAGGAGTGTTCCCCTCTCTTCACATCCTCTCCAGCGTAAGCTGTCATTGGTGTTTCCAATTTTAGCCATTTTGACAGGAGTAAGATGGTATCTCAGAGTTGCCTTGGTTTACATTTCCCTAATGGCTAAGGATGTCGAGCAATTTCATAAGTGTCTTTCAGACATTTTGGATTCATCTATTGAGAATTATTTATTCAGTTCTGTACCCAACTTTTTAATTGGATTATTTGGTGTTTTGGTGACTAGCTTCTTGAGTTCTTTGTATATTTTGGAGATCAAGCCCCCTGTCAGATGTTGGAGATCAATATGGTGGTTCCTCAGGAAAATGGGAATCAGTCTACCACAGGATCTGGCAATTCCACTCTTAGTCATATCCTCAAATGATCCACATCCATGCAACAAAGACATGTGTTTAACTATGTTCATAGCAGAATTATTTGTAATAGCCAGAACCTGGAAACAATCTAGATGCCCCTCAACTGAAGAATGGATGAAGAAGAAGTGGTACATTTACACAATGGGGTTCTACTCAGTGGAAAAAAACAATGGAATCTTGAAATTTGAAGGCAAATAGATGGAACTAGAAGAAACCATCCTGAGTCACAAAAAATGAACATGAGCCTTCATCTAGTAGCTGATAGAAGAAGAAGCAGACACTCTCAGCTAAACACTGAGCCAAACTCATGGAATCCAGTTGCAGAGAGGGAGAAATGATGAGCAAAAGGGTCAAGACCAGGGTACAGAAACTCATTACAGCAGCAAAATTATAGCTACAAAGTAGCAACGGAAAGTAATTTTATGGTTGGGCATCACCACAACATGAGGAACTGTACATAACCCCAACTAACAATCTGATCAACAGTGGAAAGGCTCCCATGAATGCCCTTCCATGATAATGAGATTGATGACTAACTTATCTACCATCACAGAGCCCTCATCTAGTAGCTGTTGAAAACAGAAGCAGACACCCACAGCTAAACACTGAGCAGAACTGGAATCCAGATGCAGAGAGGGAGGACAAGACCGGGCTACAGAAACCCACAGACAGCTGATCTGAACAAGGAGGATTTATAGCTCAGCCTACAGGCTGTGCAGTATGCTAGTTCCCATACCTTGTGAACTGTCACCCCTGAACATGGGTCTCAGTTAGAAGGCCTGGGCAATCTAAGGGACCTCTGACAGTGGACCCAGGATGTATCCCTGATGCACAAAAGAAATATGGGGGCACATTCCCCATGAAGGGATACTCCCTTAGCCTAGAGTAGAGTCTCTACCCCAAATGACTTGACGGATTTTGATGATCCTTCTTGGAAGGCATCCCCCTCCTTGGGGAATGGGATGGAGTGGGAGGTTCGGGAGTCATGGGAGGATGGGAGGGGGAACAGGGAACAATATGTAAAATAAGAAAACAAAAAAAGCTGGACAGTGGTGGTGCACACCTTTAATACCAGCACTTGGGAGGTGAAGCCAGGCATATCTATGTGAGTTCAAGGCCAGCCTAAACTACAGAGTAAGTTTCAAGACAGCCAAAGCTACACTGAGAAACTCTGTCTTGAAAAAGAAAATAAATAAATAAATATTTTAAGGGAGGCTGAACACATAAATTGATTGTCCAGGAGAAAGACCAGCAGGTGATATTGTCTCTCATGGAGCAGTTTTCCATGGTCAGTAGACATTTTTGCTGGAAGAGAGACACTGTCCATTAGGGAGAAACCAAAGACAGTTCTCAACAATGGAAAGCCCTGGTCTAGCATGGAACATGGGCTTCATACTGCTGCTAAATTCCACATGTGGCTCATACATGTACATTCATGATTGAGGGCCACCAGAGTTTTGGGAAATGACTCTTAAATTGTTGATTGCCCAGATGAGATATAGGGGTACCTCCCTAGTGCTACAGATGGAGAGGGGCAGGGGCAGCTATCTTTTGCTCATGACCTCAAGGCCAGCTCTCCCACCTGCCACAGATGGTAAGGGTTGGGTGGGTTCGCCCTTGCCTATGTCACATTATGCAGATGATGGACAGGGCCAGATCTTTCAAGTTCACCTCAGGATTGGTTCACTCTTACCTCTGTCAACAGGGTCCATTCTACTGGGCTGCTCAGGGCAGGTACAGGGCCTGCTCTCCTGAGTGCTGCAGCTGGTGAGGGACTAGCTCAGGTTTCCCACTTGCGGCAGGTGGCAATGGGCAAGGAGGGAGCATCTTTCTCTCACCTATACTCCCACATGGTGGATGAATGGGGTGGAACCGGCTCTCCCAGTCTCATGGCCCCAGGACTATCTTGCTCACTCCATCACCCTCTCAAACAGGGTCACCTCTATCGAACTGGTCAGGTGAGATGTAGGACTTGCTCTCCCAAGTACTGAACCGGTGAGAGGCAAGGCCAGTTTTCCTTAGTGTTGCAGCCCCTGAAGGGCCATGCCAGCTTGGTACAGCCCTAACCTCTCTGCCTTTGGTGGTAATAGGAGCTGTAAACATCATCACAGACTAAAGTTGCAGCAGGGGCGGACCCAAGCAAGGGCCTTGGTAGCTAAGAGATCGGGACATCACCATGGCGCTGAGTGGCTTGTTTCTTGTCACCTTCACCTCTTCAGATCTGCCTCCACAGCACATGAACCACTTAGTCTGTCTGTCTGTCTGTCTGTCTGTCTGTCTGTCTGTCTCTCTCTCTCTCTCTCTCTCTCTCTCTCTCTCTCTCTCTCTCTCTATCTCTCACCCAATACCTTACTGTAGCAGCACCCAACCAGAGGTAACAGGCTAGCATGAGTTTTCTTCTCCTGCCAGGGCAGGCTGAGGTTGCCCAGGCAGGCTCATGTGTCTCCTTCTCCTGCTCAGCCTTGAACCAGTGAGTTTTATTGTGGCTACTTACAGGAGCAGACATAACTCAATGACAGCAGTATCACCAAAGCATACCCTCACTGGTGACAGTTCACAAGGTATGGGAACTAGGAGCATACTGCACAGCCTATAGGCTGAGCTATAGGTAGGAGAGAATCCTTTCCAGATAGCTCAGCTGCTCTTTGTTTCTTCCAGGCAGCTGGGCTTTTCTTAGAAGTCTTTCTTTTTTTCCAGCTTGGCTTGCCTGAGAGTGAATCTTAGCAATCTGTACTGATAATACACTCTTGGAGAGGGAGGAGCTTAGTTAGTCTGGTCAGTTTCAGGGGCTGCAGGATGCTATTTTAACTTGTTTACTTCCTGTTTTAATGAGCTTTCCTACAGTACAGAATGTTTCAGTGTTACAGGAACCTGCTACAAAAGGTACAGTATGAATCAACCTACAGGAAACAAAACAGCTACAAAGACTTCACAGATATGTGGCACCTAAAGCTGTCAGTTTCACAGAAATGGTAGTTTTGAGGGACTTAGGTGAGTGGAATACTGTCTAAGGGATAAAAATAACTTCAATTTTTCAAGGTGAACGGTCAGGGTATTTGTTGCTCAACATCATCACAATGTGTATATTAAAATAGTTAAGATGGCAAATTTTATAGTTAAAATATATTTTATTACAATTAAGAAAAAATATGATAGGGGTATATGAAAAAGATGGGCTTTAAAAAAACCCACAAGCAATTTTTTTCTTTTTTGTTTGTTTGTTTTCTCTGTTGCTGACAGTGTGATGGAAGATGACGGACTCATCCTCTGTGACTAACTTGTTATGAGTCCATCTTCTACTGCTTTCGTAGTCTAGACTTCAGTTTAGTGGCTCTCTCAAATTTGTGGATTCAGCTGACTATTCTTGGACTTTATAGGAGGGACCCCATGTTTCAAAAGATCCTAGCTGGATTAATTACCTGCCTGTCACTCCATTTCCCCTCTGAAGTTCCTCTGCGGGTTGAATGGCATCATTGCCCAGTAGTTAGGCTTCTTTCTTTGCTTCTGAATGAGATCCACAAATGATCAAGTGCTACTGGTTCTCCTGCCCGCTGTCACACTCGGCGTTTCATCTGCTTAAAATGATCTTTCTTGTAGTTTTGTTTTGTTTAGTTTTTCCTAGCCAGCTCTTAGTCGCCCCCCAGCGCTTGGTACATACTACACCATCAGAGCCATCTTCGTATATTTTTTTTTAAAACTCAAGGACAATTTTATTAATGTTTGGAAGAAAAACAACATCTCATGAGACTGACAGTCTTAGTGGCTGCCAGAAGGAGAGAGAGGAGAACATAGAAAATCATGGAGGTTGACAAATAACCACATGATAAGCATGCATCTACGTGGAAGAAGAGTAGAGAGAAAGAAAAGGGTTAGGCAGGGTTAGGTAGTGATGGTGAGAGAAACCCTACCTTCCCTCTGAAGGAATCTTTTAAGCCTGGGGAAAAGGAGAAAGTCACACCTTAGGCAGAGAGAGGCCTGTCTAGGCAGAAGGAGGTTAGGAACTTTGGAGAACTTGGGTGAGCCTAGTATGGTTAATATACAGAAGGGGAAATTGAGCCTGGGCAATCAGGGTAGTTCAGCATGGACTGTGTTGGGTAATTTGAGCCTGATCATAGAGCCATGAAAGTATTAGCATGATTTTAAGGAATATGTGGACATGACTTAATTTAATGTTAAGAGATCATTCTGACCAGGACTTTTCTGTAAGTGGTAGAGGAGGGGTGGCAATTAAGACAGAATATTCAAGGGACTAGAGAGGTGATTCAGTGGTTAGGAGTATTTATGGCTCTTGCAAAAGACCCATGTTCGGTTCCCAGCATCCTCATGGTGACTCGCAATCATCCATAGCTCCAGTTCCAGGGGACCCAATGTCCTCTTGTGATCTCTTCAGGTACTAGGCACATACACTGTTAGATTCTAGTTGGTAGCAAGAACTCCATTTTGTTCCAGTTTGTTACTCTGAGTTGTTACCCACAATTTACCAAGGCTGGGCTGCAACCCCCAACCCCCTTGCACAGGTGTCTAGAATGAGGCCAGACCACAAACATTCAATTTTCTCCTGAGTGGTTGGCCAAGAGTTGGGCTGAAAGTGTACCACTATGGAAAGTCCCAACCACTTCTCCCCATATTACATTATGATTAGATGGGACTTGGAACTGTCTTTTTGTGGGTTTTCCCTTTATAACTGGCTGCTGCCCCTGCCTCAGGGACATGGTCTGGATCCTGAAACCTGCCACCCCCCTGATACATCAGTTTTTCTAAATACATTTTTGGCTTCCTTGAATTCAGTCTTTCATGGTGCATTAGTTCGAGATTCTCTAACAGCACTTGATAAACATACACTCTTAGACATAAAATAAAATAATAAAATAGAGAAGAGACAGTCAGCAAGAGACACACATACAGAGAAACAATTCAAGTAGTTATATTGCTTTTCTTGTATGAACTGTATTTCAGAAAAGCCAAGCAGCCAAGATGATAAAAAAAATATCAACCACAAAATAAATTCAGTTATTACCAAATGTAATATGGTAGAACTATAAAAATACTATTTAATAATCCCAAATGAAGTAAGTTCTTCAGATAACAATTATTAGTAGATAAATCTACTAGATGAAAAGTTGAATCACACCTTGCTCACAGAGGGCTAAGAAACTATTTCATAAGCTCACTACCAACCTTAGCAACAATGATTTGATGTCATCTGAAGTACAGACTACCCATGAAGTACCATTAACAAAAATAAATTGAATTAGAAATTAATAAAATCTTGAGGGTTAACTCGTAAAGTGTAGGAATTGTCAGAGGTTTGCAGAAAAGTTAAAACTGACCACATGAAAGCAAATAAACACATGTAGAAACACTAGAAAAACATCCTGTTTCTATGAGAACATTGTGCTAATATTTTGTCAACTTGACACAGGCTAGAGTTACCTGAGAGGAGGGAACCCCAACTGAGAGAGTGCCTCCATAAAATTGGGTTCTAGGCAAGCCTATAGGGCATCTTCTTAGTGATTGTTTGGAAGGGACCAGCACATTGTGGTTGGGTTCATCCCTTGGCTGGTGATAGCATTCCTGGCAAGCCATAGGGAGCAAGCCAGGAAGCAGCATCCTTTTATGGCCTCCACATCAGTTCCTGCTTCCAGGACTTTCTTTGAGGATGAACAATGATATGGAAGTTTAAGCCAAACAAACCCTTTCCTCCCCAAGTGACCTTGGTCATGGTGTTTTATTACAGCAACAGACATTCTATAAGATGACTGACTCAACTTCCTAAGAAATAAGAGATTGTTCAGCATATAGAGATTTAACAAAGAGCAAAACAAGGTAATTTGCTTGTTCCTGGTTTACATCAACTACAAATAGATCTTCCAGAAACAATTGGGAGATTTCCGATTTGAATTAGATAGTAGATGATACGGTGGAACGACTGTTAATTATACAGAAGGGATAAAGACATTTTAATCCTATTTAAGCATCTATAATTTAGGTGTGTATGATACAACTGCAACATAAGAATGATGGTGTCTGGGACTTTTACATCCAACTTGGGTTTGGTAGTTAGGTCCATGGAGCAAGCATGTCAACGCACAGATGATGATGGAATTTTAAAAGGTTATCTAGTGTTTGTGAGCACAATCAGATAGAGTGGCAGGTTAGCTTTCCATTGCTGTGACAAAAGAACTGAGGCAATTAACTTACAGTGAAGAAAGGTCTATTTAAACTCATGCTTTCATAGGTCTCAGGACTTGGTTATTTGACCCTTCATTTTGGACCCATGCTGAGCCAGAACATCATGGTGGAAAGCATAGCTGTGTTTTAGTTACAAAACTACTCAGTATGACATATTTACCCCATGCATTGTAGCTTGCAATGCCCAGAGGGAAGACACCCAGAATTTGCTTTTTTTCAGCAAGATTCATGACCTCTAAATTCTTTTTATGTTTCCATAGACAAAGAGTGTTTTTTTTAATTGAGTCTACTTCATTAATTGTGGCATAATAGTACATCAGTTCCTCCAGAAGAGGACAGTGTGTGTGTGTGTGTGTGTGTGTGTGTGTGTGTGTGTGTGAGCCCCAAATGGCTATGAGGGATAAAGGGACACGTGTACTAATTTAGACTAAATGAAATCAAATTAAGATTGGTTTTGTAATTAAAATTGGAAATGGCTGAAAAACTCAAGCTAGTAATTTGGAGAACAATCTCTTTAAGCATGTTTATTGTTAGCATCATCACTTATCATTTGTGAAGAGAAGAATATAAAACTTGTCTCAATTAATAAAAGAAGTTAAGTTTCTAGAGGGAAGGATGTAGCTTTAGCAAAGCTCCTTCTCTGACATGTGTCAACATTAATTGAAAATCGCCTATTTAGTGACATTGGTCAAAAAGTTAAATCACTCTCTCTAGTAGTGGATCAGTATTTATCCCTAGTATACAAATGGATTTTGGGAGACCATTCCACAAAGAGGGATACTCTCTCAGCCTAGACACATCGGGGAGGGCATAGGCCCTGCTCCAAATGAGATGACAGATTTTGAAGACTCCCCATGGAAGGCCTTACCCTCCCTGGGGAACAGAAAGGGGGTGGGATGGGGGTTGAGAGGAGGGGAGGGTGAGGGAACTGGGATTGACATGTAAAACAAGTTTGTTGCAAATTTAAATAAAAAATATTGTTAAATCACTCATAAACTTTTTCACTTTCAATCTTTTAAAGACTTTAACCTTTCAAAAGATAAAGTGTAAGGGTCTGGGGAGGTGACTCATTGTGTAAAGCACTTACTGTGCAAGACTGAGGACCTGAATTTGGATTCTTGGAGTCCACATAAAACAGTAGTATATATACACAATCCCAGTGCTCCTGTGGTTACAAGGGAACCCTTGGAGTCACTGCCCCACCCACTGGCCCATAGTATATGCAGTGATGAACAACAAAAGATATATCTCAACAGAAAAATTGAACTGTGGTCCTTATTCTATTTTATTAATGAGAATAAAATTACTTATGCAATTTTAAATAATTCAGCATTTATTTGCTACACCTAGCTAAACCTGTTGATGTGGTGCCCTCCACACATAGGTGTCAGTCCATCCTGAACTTTTATTCACCTCCTCACCACAGGCCTTGTGAGGCAGCCATCCTTGTTTTATGGATTGCATTATCTGATGTTTTCACTGTTTTTCTTTTGTTTATCCAAATCCTAAAACAACCATCTATTGCAACTCACATGCTCCCCCTAAGAAATCCTCTTGGACTTTCTCAGCCCAGTATTTCTTCCCTATGATGAATTATCAAGACATATATCCCCATCATGAATTCCCTGTCACTGAGCTGATATCACCTTAGGCTGTTAATGATGTTGGAAAGCATGAACAGTCCTGAGCTTATTCTCAGAATCTAGCATATGGATCACATTTACAGTGACTCACTGACTTTTTGTGGAAGGACCAATGGATGGACAAGTACGTCATATACCTCACTAGACTGAGAGGGGCTTGAGAGGAAGGGATGGGTAGAGAATGAAAATATATTTGTTTTGAGTTTTACACTTATTAAATGACAGCTACTTCTAAAGATGAAATTGAGACATGTACACAAAGATCTCAAGAAACTCCAAATGAATCCTTATATTTAGAAAATCTATAGGTTAACAGCTAATATTATAGAGTAAGATTTTTTAGTTGATAGTTAACACAATGTTTTATATTGATGGTATACCAGAACATTATCAATTGAAAATCATTAAGGAGGGAGTTTGGGGAGAAGCACAAAGACCAGAGTTCAAATCCTCAGCACCACAAACAAAGTCATTGTTGGCTGAGTGCCTGTAACCATAGAAGTAGAAGACAAGCAGATCCTAGGAAAGGTGAGATTCCACAGACACTGTCTCAAACAGTAGGCAGAGAATCCTAAAAGACACCCAAGACCCTGATATGGCCTCTACATAAGTGTATCATATCAGGTGACCCACACAACTCATGTGTGCATGTACCCTCCCACCTCTATACTCCACCAAAAAACACATACTAGACAAAGAGATTGAGGAGACAGGCTTGTGGCATTTTCTAGTGCATACCTTTAGCCCCAGCTTCTTGGGAAGTTGAGGCAGGAAGAGGAGATTGCATGTTTGATATAGCCATATAAATCTTCCCTTCTACCTAAAAGTTTGTCACTATAGAAACTGGTGGTGGCTAGGGCAAACCATGTCTGTGAATATCACATTATATAAAGAAGTTTCCTTTTCCAAAGCAGCTTTGTCACCATTGCAGTACTGGGGATGGAGCCCAAATGAACTTATTATCTAGGTTTGCTTAAAATTTAAAATGAGGAGAACAGTTTGAGCCCATCTCTATTTTGCATTCTTCATTGAAATGGACTGCAGAATTGAAAAATAAGAAGTTTTATCCTAGCCAGGTGGTGATGGTGCACACCTTTAATCTCAGCACTCTGGAGGCAGAGGTGGGCAGATCTCTGTGAATTTGAGGTCAGCCTGGATTACACAGTGAATTTCAAGACATACAGGGCTGTTACACAGAGAAACCCTGTTTTGAGAAACCAACAAAACAAAACAAAACAAAATCATTCTGTAGGGTCATAACCTTTCATGTATTGATGTTTTTTTCTGAACTTTTCCACAAGCATTCAACCACACTGTGGTCTCCTATATGCCTCATGTATTCTGTGTGGCTATTAGTTTCACAAACTCATTCATTCATTGATAGTGTGCCCCCTGTATTGCACAGATGATCCATAAAAATAAAGGCAGACAATGACATTGATAATAATGTAACGTTTGTAATTCACAGACAAGAAGATAGCTATTTTGCTTTTCAAAGAATGTAAGATAAAGCTACAAACGTGCTCTTGTTTTTAGAAAAACATAAATGTCATGACATCCTGCACAGAGAATACAGGCTGGGGTAAAAATGCACTGGCAAGTGCACTGGCATCCTCTGTCGAGACAGGATGTTCTCCTCTGACATGCAGGGGGCGGGGCTCCAATGGAAGTCATGGGATTTGTAAGCATATACCTTGCTATGAATTTCTTCAGTGTAATGGATGACCTTTTCACCAGAGAGCCAACAAGAGAGGAAGTTCCAGCCTTGAGGAGAAGAATGCAATGAGCTGGAGAAGGATGCTAGCTTGGTCATAATGAATAATTTAGTAATTTAAACATGCTCTCCAGAGCTGAGCACCTGACAGGCAGTTGTGCTCTGCCAGCACAGAGGCAGGTATGAGCTAAGAAAGACATTCTGAGGAGTTGGCAGAGTCCCTCTGGGGAAATTCTGATCAAAGGAATGATTAAAGGGGACTGTTAAGGGTCAAACTTCTAAAAATCACAAAATTCAAACATTTTTGTACAAGGAAATGTTAGCAATTAAATATGTATTTGCCTAGCTCAGTAGGAATAATCCCCTCTTAACCTTCTACACTTAGCATTCTGGCTGTTTGAAGTCATAGGATGTCACTATGAATACACTTCATGGAAGTCTCATAAGCAAGCATCCCCATCGGCTGTTCAAGGGCAAGCCTAGTAACTTTGAATTACTGGGTTTCTACAGCAGGGCCTAGCTGGCATCCGATGGAAAGTAACTGTTAAGGACAGAAACATAATCCTAATACGTTTCACCTCTTGGTGAATACTTACCAGGTCCAAGGCACCATGCCTAACACCTTCCAGCAATCAGCACATGTAAACCTCAAGAAGTCTCTCAGGTTTACAAGGTAGGCAAGTGAGATTTGAGGGCATTAAGAATTTTGCCCCAGGTCACAGAGCTATGAATGGAGAGAATAGAAACTTGAATCCATAGCAGGCTGCCTTCCTTCAAAGCCTCTGAGTGCAGACTGGTCTTAGCAAAGGCTGGAGCCTTCATTTTGACAGCATACACTCAACCTGGAGCCTCAGTGTTATTTTCCCAAGGCTGCAGTGACCTTGACATGGGGAAGGCCTGGCTTGTGGGTAGTCTCTGTCAAGCTAAGACTTGTGCTAGACAATATTGTGTGGCTTTTAGTCAAAGGAGGACTCGTGGTTAAGATGTTGGTTGTCCCTCCCAAGTCTCCTGTGTTGACAGCGATGTCCCTGGGTGACAGTATTGTGTGGGACTTAGAACTTAAACTGAGGCCACACCCTCCAAAAGGAGTCAGATGTTTCTTACAGGAGCCTGGTAAGCCTCTTACAGGAGAAGATGGTCATAAGAACCCGAGTCTGCCCCTCTTCTCAAGCCTGTTTTTATCATTCAGAATTCACTTCCTCTGATTTTTCCTCCACTCGCCCTCCCGTGTGATCTTCACCAGGGCCATTCATGCCTTCTGACTTGCAGAAATATGAATTAAATAAGCTCCTCTTCATCATAAATACTAAGTCTCAGGTAATATGTTACCAGGACAAAAACCAGGCAAGAGAAACAGTTTGTTCTACTCAGTTTTGTAACTTTCTAGCTAGATGTCCCTAACACATGCTTAGCCTCTTCTGGGCCTCAATACCCTCACTTACAGAATGGAAATAATACAGTGTCTTCCCCATGGAGTAGCTAAGAGGCTTAAGTCACACAATTCCTGCACTAACTTAAAATCTCAGCCATATGCTAAATGCTAGATTTTAGTAGTAATGACCCCAGTCAATGAGCTGATAATAACTCTGAAGTCAAAATGATTTAACATCAATTCACTCCCACCCAACCCAATTTATTTTAGCTACTGATTTTTAGGTATCCAATATGCTACATGTTCTAAGGACATATAGATAAACTCAATGACTTGTGAATTTCTCATTAAACTCCCTAACTTATCCATCATTGGAACCCACTGTCTTTCATCGAGGCAAACAGCTGATAAAACTAACATCCTTCTTATCCCTTGGTGGCATCTACAGGCCTCAAAATATGCTTTTTTCTCTTTGCTGTTTCACTTCACCAGTGTCCTCCTCGTGAACAATGCTGTGCTTCCCATTCTTCTTTCTATCTTTGGAATGAAGCCCAGGGTGCCACGGCTGTCTAGGAGACCATAGAGCCTTACATAGCCCTGTTACAAAATCCCTCAAATGAGAAATCAGTGACCCTTGTGATTCTCATTCCAAGGGGTGCAGCCCTTTGAAAGCTTTAAGATGGAAAAGCTGGGACTGTAGCTATCCACGAGGGAATGGGAGTTGATGGCAGCTAAAAATGAGTTGGAGCATTGCTGGACATTCTCACTCTAGGCCCTGATAACTCAGGACAAGATGCACTGTTAAACAACTCCTCAGAGACCAATAGCAGAGCTGTTCAGTGGCCTCTCTAGCTGAAAGCCTTCCACTTGAGTGCTCTGGTTTGTCCAAGTTTGTTTAAGATGCATAATTCATAAAGGGTACATAGCACTACCCTTGAATAACTTTTCATTCCCTACCTGCTCAGAGGATTAGCTGAAGGAACTGAAAGTCACAGTATGATCTCTCTGGAGACCCGGCATTAGCACATTTATGGTCTCCACATGGCCCCTAACTGCTCATCTCTGCATTGTCTTGGCTTCCTGGGATCCCCAAAAGACATCTTTAAATGTGTATATTCACTGGGAGTTAATGTTCTTTATTCCTTGCACATAGCTTCAAAAGAGCCCAAGACAACAAGTCTTGTTCACAGCCCGGGACCCATGGCTTGTTCATAGCTTGATATCCATGTCATGCTCCCATACTACCACTTGGGGGGAACAGAAACTAACTCCTTGCAATGCTCTCATTTTGGAAAGAGGTGAGGGCTTATAAAGATAGGACATCAATTCAGCACTGCTCCTAGGTACACAAGCAAAAAAACTTTCTGCTTAGAATCCATGAGGTTACCCCTGATTATTTGTCATCCCAAAATGACATAATAGTCAATTTACAGTGATTTGTGGTACTCCTGGTAGGACTGATAAGGAATAACAACACAGTTGGGGTGAGTGGGGCAAAGCACTTCTGATGCTCTAACCTGCCCTAAATATCCTTCCCTTGGTGCACATTGGTGATTTTTTTTCAGGGTGACAATAATAGCCCTCGTAAAACAATCCATCAAACTGGACCTAGAAGATTCACGTGAACTCCTACCTTGCAAACCTTTATCTCCTCTTCAGCCACTGGCTCTTCCTGCATCTTGTCACTTTATTTTAACTTAGAATGGAGGCCTGGTCCCCATCTTCTGGTCAAACATTTAAAACTGTAATTGGCAATGGTGAGAAGGTTGCATTACATGGTTTATGATCATCTGCTATGTGTCTGTTGACTTAAAGAGCTGAATGCAGTATCAATCTAGAAGTCTCCCAAGAAAACCCCGTGCCTAGGGACCACGACCATCATCACGGCCATTGTGATTGTTAGCATCATCATCTTCCAGACAAGGAAATTAAGGTGTCAGGGAGGATACATAATTTGCAAGAAGATAGTAAATTGCAGAAACAATTTGCAGCAGATTTGACACCCCATCTATGCAAGCTAGACCTTCAGCTGGTCTGAGATCCTATCTATGCAAACCAGATCCTTCACCCACTTAGGTTATCTTGGAAAAAAAAACGTTATCCAAAATCAAGTGCAAAAAAACACTTCAAAGGAGACATCTTGGAGGGAAGGTTTTTGTTACTGCAGTGATAAGCTGCAGAATTACTTGGACACCAGCAGCTTCTTATTTTACTCTAGCTCTAAAATCTGAGCAATTTCTGGTTGACAGACACAGCCTGCAAGCACTTAGATTAATAGTGGCTTGACTTCTGTTAATGCCTGACTTGGACCAGGTCTCAAGGGAAAACACAAAAGGAGCTTTTTTTTTTTTTTTTTTTTTTTTTTTTTTTGCTTCCAATCAAGCAAGTAGAACTTCTTTGTGCTTGTTTTCTGTTGGACTAGGTTTTCCCAGCCGCTCTGAGTTGCCTTTCTTCCTGCATAGCTGCTACTTACCCTCTTCTTGCTCGTTGAGAAAGTCTACACTTAGAAACTGTATGTTGTCTTTTCTGGGGGGGGGCAGATTCCCTTACTGCTTCCACTTTTTTAGAATTTTCAAGGCCCTGTGTTCATTTTTCTAAGATTTGTTTTTCAAATAACATGACTTCTAAACTTATACTTACTTGTGTGAGCTGAGCAATGACCTCCCATCTCCATGGCTCCCAAACGGAGCCAAGTAAAGAGTCAGCTAAGAGCCAATGTTTGTGGTCCCATGGATCTTTCAGCTGGTTTCACTGAATTGCATCCGTAGAAAACAGTTACAAACTCTTAGACTGTATTTCTATTTTGGTGTATGTGCTCAGTCTGAACTGACCCAAGTATAACCTCACCCATTTTCTGAATGTTTTGGGGTCATGGTAGTTACAAGCTCTAAGATAACCCTCACTTCAGTCTGTAGACACTTTGCTCCTTCCTACTCAGCATCTTGTCTTCAGCTTTCTCATCTGTGAAGTGGGATTGTTCTGATGGCCATTGCAATAGTGCTATGTATGTTTGTAAGTGTTTGTGTGCATTTATATGTGTGTGCACATTGATAGAGGTTAGAGGTCAATACTGGGTATCTTTCTTAATCACTCACATCCTTACTTTTGGTGAGAGGATGTCTCATGAATCTGGAGTTCACCAATTTGGCTAGACTGGCTGGCCAGTAATATCAAAGGACCCCCTTTTGGTCTGCCTTCCCAATACAGAGATAGATGATAGATGTTCACTATACCTGACTTTTATGTGGTGCTGGGGATTGAACTCAGATTCCCAGGCTTGCACCATAACCACTTTATCACTTGGGCTATCTCCCTGGGCCCTGTTGGAATAATTGGAGTGCTTTTTCTGTATTTCTTACTTGCTGTCCTACTAAAATCCCACAAAGGTGACACCATCAAGACCTGTGTTCTGTAAATGAAGAAAGGGAAGTATGGTGTTTAGAGCTAGGGTTATGAACTAGTGTCATTCACAGCTGAAAACTGAGGGCCTGGGAGGGAACCCGGAGTGCAGTCTCTTGTTCATAACCCGAGTCCACCTCAGAGCATCTGCTCCCAAAGCCTTCACTGACTTGATCCAAGATCTTTGTTACATATGTGATGATGACAGTAAAGGTAAGGGCTTGTTGCCAAGTTTACAAGCATCACAGAAACAAACATGAATTCAACCAAAGAAGCAGACAGGCTAGTATGCAAAGCTGTGTTTGCCCAGTGCACAGAAATGGGGTTAAAGAAGTGTCCCTCTTGCTGTGCCTGAGCAATAAACTAGCTGAAATATAGATTCATGAATCTCTTAGTTTGGAATATTTCCTCCAAGCTTAGGAATCTGGCCTCTACCTGGTGCTGTATGTTCAAAGTAGGCTTAATTTTACCCTCAAGAAGAAATATGAGTTTTGATACTAGGCCTCACTGCTAATTACTGGGATTTAACCTAATCCTGTTTGGATATCCTTTCAAATGAGATAAGCCTAGTGACACAGTATGTGCAAATCATGGGTAATTACGTGTATTTCTGTAGGGAGTACCCTCTTACTGGTCTGGGGTCGTTACTTTGGCTCGGTTGACTGGCCAGCAAGCTCCTGGGAAACGTCTTTCTCAACTTCCCCAGTGTTAGGATTATAAACGCATGACTCCATGCCTGAATTTTTTTTTTTTTAATGTGTGTTCTAAGGATTGAACTCAGGTACTCAGGCTTACAGGGTAAGAAAGCACTTTACCTATTGAGGCATCTCCACAACTTTGCCATGGTGTTTATTTTAATGAAAACAAGCACATATTGAATTAGTAAGAACAACAACAATAATGGCTAATTTGCATCACACCCTGGTTAAATGCCTACTTCTCTAGAGTAGGTAGTTTCTCAGCATTTCATCAATTAATGATCTAATATCTCCTGATAAAATATGGGAAAGCTGGCCCTCTATCTATGCATCCTTAAAGAAAAGATAAAACATACTGAAGCTAAACTTTCCAGGTCATCAAAGTGGGCCAGCATTCCTGCCTGCTCCACGGAGGCAATATTCATCAGAAATGACAGTTGATAGTTAAAATTCGTATTCTTTGTCCTTTCCCTAGGTTAAAGCATCTCACATGCTACCTCTCTTCCCAGACTGGGATTGGGTGGTGGCCTTTTGTATTATAAATTATACGACAAAACTTTTGTTGTATCTATTTGGAAGCTGACTCCCTTAGCAGTGGGCAGTATGATTGAAAAGTACAAATTAGGATCTGTCCAAATGGGATACTCACAGACCTTAGTGATTTACTGTGAGCTTCCTAGCCAGAACCCCTTCAGCAGCTTGGTGGAAACTACCCAGTCCCCTTGTATATGCACTTTAATCACTGCTGTGTGGGACTGAGGTGTTTAAAACTGAGACAATCGGGGTTCTCTTCTTAGAGTTTTAAATCTTCCACTATCTTGTAAGACAGAAAATAAGGAAATTTAAGATTTTCATAAGATCTTAGTTGTACAAACTGGTGGGGAATGTGTGTCTACCGTGAGAAGCTGGTAAGTCAAAGTGAAAATACAGGAGCTGTAGCCTGAGATGAGAAAGACGGCTATCCATTTTTGTGGTTCCAAATCTTGTCTCTGTAGTATAGTCCAGGCCTTTGAGAACAATTCAGCATTGTATTCTCTCTTTCTCTTTCTCTTTCTCTTTCTCTTTCTCTTTCTCTTTCTCTTTCCCTCTCCCTCTCCCTCTCCCTCCCTCCCTCCCTCCCTCTCTCTCTCTCTCTCTCTCTCTCTCTCTCTCTCTCTCTCTCTCTCTCTGTGTGTGTAAATACTTGAGAAAAATCAACTGGTCAAAGAAAAAAGAATTCCAATGCACAATTTTAGAGTTTCCAAGCCATGATTTCTTGGCCCCATTGCTTTGGGTCTATGGCAGCACACAATAATGGGAGTCTGTGGTGAGGCTAGGGGTTTACCCATTGGCCAAAAACCAAAGGATGAAGAAAGCACCGTAGTGGGTTCCACAATCCCCTTTAAGGGCCTGGCACACATGACACAGAGATCTCCACTAGGTTGTACCTCTTTAAGGATTCCACCCACTCCCAATAGCTCTACCCAGAAGACCCAGATACCAGCACAAGGGGCTCTGGGGGATGTGCAGCAAGTGTGTGATCCTCCTTTTAAAGACCTACTCCATCTTAAGTGGGTTTGTATTAATTACAACTAGAAAAGCCCCGAGTAATAAACAGTCTAAAAAAGTTCATGGACAATCAACTCTAAATGAAAACAAACAGAATTCCCCAAAATTTGCCCCAGGGAAAACAGTTGCTTTGCTTTGTCTTTTCCTTAAGGTCTTTAAAAGTTGTATTGACAACTGGAATGCCATGTTCTAGAATGTGAAAGTTCTGGGTTTATCTTCAGAACTTAAACCCCAAGACAAAGAACTGAATACACGTTCATTTGATTGGGAGGTAATACAGGAAACGTCAGTGAGAGCCAGAAGAAAGTGAGACAAGGAAGAGGAGGAAGCCAGTGAAGCACGCACTATTGAACCAGTTACATTCAACCAGGGAATTAACTCCTCTGGGAAACTTGGAGTTAGCATAGATGGCTATCTCAGAAATATCTCATGCAACAAGTGCAGGGGCTGGGACCTCCTGGAGCGGGACACTGCTTACATTACGGTGTTGAGTGCTGTTGGTCCGGGTGTCTGCCTCCTTTCCAGCTCCAATAAGATCTTATTCCTGTAGCTCCCTTTAAGCATTTTGCAGTCTCTGATGACTCTTCACCTATGTGGTCATATACCATCCATCATGGATGATTCATGTGTAGATTTTCCTATGTGCACACCAACCACTCTGTTAGATAATGATTAGTATAGGGTGGACATGGAAGTATACAGAAGAGAGTAAAATTATTTATTTAATATATTTATCCAAGTATTTTATATACTAACTCATTCGATTCTCATTACTGTATCAATTGTATAGATTATGGGACTGAGCTTGTTAAGTGTTTCATCAGCATCACATGGTTAGAAAATGGCTAAGGCAGGACATGAACCAGCACCTAAGTAACCAGGTCAGAGTTTTCCCTTTACAAACAGGGCAGGAAAGAAGGATGGGCAAATTTAGAAGCCAGGAGACTAAAAGATCTCTTACACAACAGTTTCCAGGTGTATGCTGTGGAAAGGAAGTGTCATGTAATTCCCTCTGCATGAGCATCTTTTGCATGTGTAGATCCCAGGGACAAGGATTTTGCTTTGGATCTTCTATGCATCCCAGTCATCTCAACCCTAAAGCAAACCTGCGCCCAGAGAAAAACGAAAACAGCTCTTTGAGACCACAGCATCAATGTTTCACCAGCACTGTTACTGTATGTCAGAGTTGCAGAGCCTTGGGAAGTGCTACTCAGCCGTGGGCTCCTTATAGGACACAGGCTGTGAAATGAGCCTGGAGTTTCAGAACTTGAACCAGTGTGAACTGACTGTTCCTCCTTGCCAAGTGTTCTTCCTCATCATCGTCTCCCTCTATTCTGCATTTTCTTTCTTCATTTAGAAGCCACCCAGATGAACTCAACCCCCCTCCCCTTGAACTGCCTTCCAATGGAGCCTTATTAGTTTCCTGAATGCTATGGGTACTACAATTAAAACACACATACCTGAAGATTTAAATCTAGCAGCCACATGTGAGAGAGGACATGCAGCATTTATCTTTCTAGGTCTGAGTTACCTCACTTGGAATGATTATTTCCAACCCCATCTATTTATCTGAAATTTTCATAATTTCATTTTTCTTTATAGCTGAATAATATTCCATTGTATATATGCACCACATATTATTCATCCATCAGATGATAGATATCTAGGCTGTTTCTATTACTATCATGACTAAAGGGGCAATGAAAATGGATGAACAAATATCTCTATAGAGAGGACTTAGGGAATATGCCCAGAAGCAGCATAGCTTAGTCATATGGTAGATGGATTTCTAGGTGTTTGAGGCACTTCCACACTGATTTCCACAGTGACTGCCAGTTTGCATTCCCACCACCAAAAAGTAAGTTGTCACCTCCATGCCCAAGCCAGCGTTTGTTATCTTAGAAAAATCTTAGCCATTCTGACAGGGATGATGCCCAACTCTCAATGTAATTTTAGTTTGCATCTTCCTGATAGCTAAGGATGTGGATAATTTTTAAAAATATTTCTCAGACATTTGTAATTCTTTTTTGAGAACTCTGTTTAGTTCCATACTCTAATTTTTAATTAGGTTATTCATTTTCTTGATATGTAAGATGTGTAAGGTTTTTTTTTTAAGCTCTTTGCATATTGTAGACAATAACCCACTGTCAGATGTATAATCAGTGAAGATTTCTTTTCCTCCCTGAAGGATGCCTCTTCACTTTAATGATGTGCCTTTGTTATTCAGAAGCTTTCTAGCTTCATGGGGGTCCCATTTGTCAATTGTTGATCTAATTCCTGCACTAGTAGGGTCCCGTTCAGATAGTCTTTTCCTGTGCCTATACTTTGAAACATATCTCCTACTTTTAGTGTAGTTTAGTGTAGTTAGTATTCAGGAAATGTTTGATGAACAAATTAAAGAAAAAGAGAATGAATGAGTGAAGTAGAATATGATGTCCCTTAAGTGTTGCCAACTTAAGAAGCATACTTACCTTTAATGACAGTCCACTGTGGCTCCATCCTGCTACGCTGTCAGAGTCTTACATTATGGACCTCAGCCTGAATATCCATGCCCTGTCATGAACAACCTCTGGGTCACAGCTATCCCCATCAATAGGATGGCTTGGCCCTTTGGTAGATCTATTTCTAGGTTTGAAGGTCCTCCAGAGGCCCTTCTGCTAGGGGCTGGATCTTCAGGATGGAGCTATTGGGAATAAGTGCAGCCTTTAAGAGGTAGGGCCTGGTGGAGATTTTTATATTGTGTGTGCCAGGCTCTTAAAGAGGGTTGTGGGACCTACAATGACACTTTATTCATCCTTTTCTTCTTGGCCAAAAGGCAAGACTCACCATTCTAGGTCTTATGTTGAAGTTCTTGATCCATTTGAAATTTTGTGCAAGGTAAGAGTGGTAGTTTAAGCATAAGCTCATAGGGTTGGCACTGTTGGGAGGTGTGGCCATGTTGAAGTAGCTGTGACTTTGTTGAAGGAAGTCTGTGACTGTGGAGGCAGGATTTGAGGTCTGTTTTGATTAACATTCCTTCAATGTCACAGTCCTGTTGCCTTCTGATCAAGATGTAGCCAGCACCATGCCTACCTGCATGCCGCCAAGTTCACCTCTATGAAGACAATGGACTGAACCTCTGAACTGTAACTGAGTCACCCCAATGAAATGTTTTCCTTTATAAGAGTTGCTGTGGTCATGGTCTCTTCACAACAATGAAAACCCTAACTAAGACAGTCATAAATAAGGATTGAGTTTCATTCTTCAACATGTAGCTATCCAGTTTGACCAGCACCATTTGTTGAAGATGCTGATATAGTGATATTTTGTTTGTAATCTAATAATAAAGCTTGCCTGAAGATCAGAGTGCAGCCACTAGTTAGCCATATACCTAGTTGAGAGCTAAGCCACCTGTTAGTCACATACATACTAAGCCACTAGTTAGTTACACACCTAAACCACTAGTTAGCCACAGAGGACAGGCAGTGGTGGCCACAGATTTAATCCCAGCACTTGGGAGACAGAGGCAGATGGAGCTCTATGAGTTCAAATCCACCCTGGGCTACATGAGAATGAGTGGGTCTAAAAGAGAAATGGAGCTCACATCTTTGATCCTGGCACTTAGAATGACACACCTTTAATCCCAGCACTAGAGAGGAATATAGGGCAGGAGCATCGTGCAGTGTAGTCTGAGGTTTTGTGGAGAGCATTTCAGTCTAAAGTCATTCTGAGGGCAGGATTGCCCCTCTTTGGTCTTAGCCTTGGTAGAGGTAAGAACTCTCTAGTATCTTGGCTGCTTTGCTAGGTGTGTGGGTAACTAGTAAGTTAGCTCTGCACTCTGATCTTCAGGCAAGCTTTATTTGTTAGATTACAAATAAAATATAACTACATGCTGCCTTTTCTCCAATGTGTATTTTTGACTGTTTTGTCAAAAATTAGGAAAGTATAGGTAAGTGGACTTATACTTGGATCCTCAGTTTGATTCAATTGATCATTGTATCTCAGTACCATGCTATTTATGTTGATACAGTTCTGTAGAATAAATTGAAATCAGCTATGGCAATACCTTTAGCAGTTCTTTGACTGTTCAGAATTTTTGAACATGGCTGATGAGAGATGTCATCTGTAAATATGTTTCTCTTATGGGTTAATGAATAAAGCACTGTTGGCATTTAGGGAAGCAAGCTATGTGGGCTAGGAGATAAGGAGGATTCGGGGAGATGTAGTAGAGAGGAATCAAAATGTAGGATGCAAGAGGAATAAGAGCTGGACCCTCTCTCTGGTAAGATAAGACCACATGGAAACACTTGATTGATAAAAATGAGTTAATATTTAAGACAGAACTAGCCAATAAGAAACACTAGTAGCTAGCCAATAGTTGCATAACTAATACAGCGTCTTTGTGTGTTATTTGGGGCTGACATGGCAGTGACATAGCTGTAATCATTCTTTTGAATTCTTTGTCTTGTAGCTCTTCTAGGTAATTTCTAATAGGTACCATTATTATAGGATTAGTCATGTGTGCAGGAGACATATTGTCTTGGCTCTTTTGTTTCTGTTTTCTGGAATCTGAACATCTAGGAAATTTGTTGCTGCTTGAGTTTTTTTAAATTCAAGTTGCCTTTCCTCTTTTGTGGAGGTGGTTATGTTCAGGAAAGGACTAAGTTATAGAATGGTTGAGATGCCATTGTCTTCAGTGAAGCTGGTGCAGAAAGTTCTGGAGTGAAACATCTTTTTTTGCAAGGGCATCTGTGATCTCCTACTTGCTGTAGGAGATCATGGGGATTGGGTTCCTGGAGTGAGGTTTCTGAAGATTATAGGGAAACCTGGTAGTGGGGGGGGGCATGGATCGGCTTCTGGGAAGTGTAAGATGGATCTTGATCGTCTACTTGGTGGGATTTACTATTACCATGGGATACACCACTAGCCTTGTCTGTAAAAGGGAGGTAGTCCTGTCCAGATGGAATAGAAAGTAGAAAGTAAGCCTGGGCAGCATCCATCCCTCTCTGCTTCATGACTGCAGATGTAATGTGACCAGCTAGCCTCAGGCTCCTGACACCATTCTTTCACTACCATGATGGACTGTGTCCTCAAGCAAACCTTTCCTTTCCAAGTTGTGTTTGTCAGGCATTTTGTCACAGCAACAAGAACAGCAAAAAATGCAATGGGTCTCTCAGAGGCTTGCTCTGAGGCATAGAATGTAGTGGTCTCTAGGCCTGGCATACCAGTGACAGGTTCAAGAGGATGAACATTGCTCAGAATCAGCTACAGTTAGGTATGACCTGAGGATGTCTGGGAGTTGGGCAGTCCAGGTTGTTCAGTAGTCATGGAAGACTGAAACCCAGAATGAAATGACTTCTTACCTCTTCCCTTTCTTTTTAGGGTCATTCCAGTGCCTTGTTTTGGTAACATCTCACATTCTGGCAGCTAGCTGAGAGTAATGATTACAGGGCTCAGCAAGCATATCACAAGAAGCAGCATGCAGAACATGTTGGAGCTGAGAAAAAATAGTGTTAACAAGTACTTGCATGTATCTGAAGCTGCTGGGCCATGTATAATATTTAGAACTGATCCGGTGAGATGCCTCAGCTGATAAAGGATCTTGTTGCTATAAGACTAATGATCAAAGTTTGATCTCCAGGTCCTATCTCAAGGAAATTGTCTCCTGACCTCTATATATACATTGTGTGGCATGTATAAACCACACACACACACACACACACACACACACACACACACACACAGAGTAAATAAATGTTAAAAATTAGCATTCTATGACACTTCTTCTTTTGAGAATACTTCTGTTTATTATATATTATATATGAGTAGTTCAAATCCCTGGTAGTTCTATGGATTGTGTATTTACTCATTCCTTCCCCTGGCACCATTGCACTTAAACCTTGCAAGTGTGCATGAGAGATGATGCATACAAGTTATATTCAAGCAAACAGCCCTATAAATTCTATGAAACCAAGAGTTTTATTCAGTATACGTTCTGCCAGTCTAATGCTTTATACACAGGAGACACTGTCAGGTAATTAGCTGGTGAGTGAAAGAAAGAGCCAATGAATCCTGCTTGGCTGTACTATGGGATATCCTATGCTATGACAGTAAATAACTATAGGAGCTACCCTACTATTTTGAAAACCACTGAATGGTTGTATGAAGTGGGAAACTTGATGCATCATGGGTTGAAAGCCCCAGATTTGCCACTTTCTGGGGATGAGACTAAAGGCCTCTATCTTAACCTTGCAAAGTATCTCCTGGCGGGTCATATGTACTACATTCCTCTCTGCTTGGCCTGAACTGGAACATGACTCCCCCAAATCTGATTAATTACCATATCTAAGATGCTATTATCACTCTAGTCTCCAAATTATTCTCCATCACAGTGGCCCCTAAATTTTGCTTTCCAATAAATACTCTAATTAAGCAGTGTGAAACTGGCATGAGGCAATGTGGATTGGATAGGTACAAAGACTAGAACTGAGAAGCCGGAACTAGCATGTAAGTAATCAAATGATTTTGGGCAAAGATGGAAGGGTAAATCAATAGTAAAGAAAATATACAAACACGAGCTCAACTCATCATGATTCTCAGTATTAGAACTAAAATTATAGAACATATCTGAGAAGACAGGAAAATCACTGTAGCTTTATGTTAGGCAAAGAGCTGTTAAATGTATAACAAAGTACAAACTTCAAAAGAAAATCGGGATAAACAGGACTTTGTAAAAATCCAAACCCTTTGTGTTTCAGAGACTATCATTGTGGGAAATACACAGAAAATGAGAGAACACCACAAAGACACATATCTGACAAAAAATATAGCCAGAATATATGAAGAACTCTTACAACCAAAAAGGACCAAGATAAACAAAAGATATGAATATATATTTCACCAAGTAAGATACATAGATGACTGATGGATACATGAAAAATACTCAATTCCATTAGGTACCAGGAAGGTACAATCTAAGCATAGTCACAAGGACATCAATAGTCACAAAAGTGGACTACAGTGAGTGTTGATGGAGATGTGGAAAGGTTCCTCATATGTCACTGGTAGGAGGAGGACCTTGTATCCACAGTAGAAAACCATTTGGTGAGTCCTTAAAGAAAAGCATACAGCTGCCCTGTAACTCAGCAAATCCATTCTTAGAAAGCATGGATGCCTGAGTAAAGGCTTCTATGTGTATATTCAAAATAATTGCATTTCCAAAAGGAGAAGATAATTTTTGTGTCTGTCAGTAGCAACTGGATAGACAATAGGCACACAGATACAACAGAATCAGTCAAAAAATAAAGTACCAATGCATGCTGAAACATGACTGAAATTCCAAAAATATTATAACTTTAAAAAAGTCAGTCATGAACAAAATGTATTTGTATGATTTTACTTTTATGTAGTGTCCAAGAAAAGGAAATCTATAGAGAAATAACATCAGTAATTACTTGAAACTGAGGAAGAGAACAAAGATTAGTTATAAAATAAGTGCTCTGAATGTAGAATGGTAGAAACATTTGAAGATAGGACTGTAGTGATGGTGTAGATGCAATTAAATCATTTAATTGTTCACATGAAGTATATAACAAAATGGATGGGATTGCCAGCAGTTGGAGAGGGCAGGCAGACACAGGTAGATCTCTGTGAGTTCAAGGCCTGCCTGGTCTACAAAGTTTGTTCCAGGACAGCCAGGGATGTCTCAAAAAACAAAATTCAAAACCAAAAAAGGATTGGACAAATGAGAAATGCATGTTAAACATTTTCCTCCCATTAAAAGGATACCATTAGCTGATAGAGCTCTGGTATCCAATGGCTGGAGCCTTGATGCATGAATGAACTTGCTAACACATATAAACTAATCAATTCTATGTGTTAGCAAGAGAACTGTGTAATATCATTGTCCACTTCATGGGAACACAGAGCTGAACAAAAGAATGGTGACACTTATTCTCTCAGGACTTACACTTTGCTGTTGGAAATAGCCAATAACTGACCACAGAGAGGTTGTCCAGCCTTGCCTGTCAACACATGCCATCTTTCTTCTTCCCTATGTTCACTTACCATTACTTCTCTGGTTGTTGTTTGCAGAGTGGGGAAGTCAAGGCTTCCTGATAACGTCAGTCCTGGATAAATGCAGGTCCCCTGAAGTGCCATCTCACAATCTAACTTGCATGCCCTTCTTGCTGCATGGGGTCTTACTTCATTTGTGTTATACTCAAGTAGATACAGAGGACATTTGTCTATTGCAAATGGTCCTATCTTTTGCCCATTGAAATGCTCTTAGGACAGTTATCACTATGGACAACTGGAGCTTTCTCTGCTATGAGCTTATGCACATTTATGAATACTATGAGCAGAACAAAATTCAGAGAACTGTCCCAAGGGGGGAGGGCAGAAAAACTAGTAATTTCTGTTGCCCCCTGTCTTTCTCTGGCTGAAAGCTGCTTCTGGAGTCATTAACTCACAAGGTTTGGACTTGTCAAGTAAGGTCCTGTAGCTGGGAAGGAGGTGGCGGGGGCAGAGAATTGCTGGTGTGTTAACCTGAGCGGCTTTCCAGAGAACAGTGGGAAAATGAGTCCCTCCCTGGCTTACCTGGACATGGGGCCATCCTTCTTACTGGGTCAATGAAACTAATCCTTGGAATACTTGAGTGGCCTTATCCAGAAAATTTCTGGTGAATCACAGAAAAAGAAGTTTGTTTCCAAGAGGCCAGGTCAGCAGCTGAAGGCCTGGAAAAACAGAAAATTGAATTAAATGGAAATGACATTTCATTTACCTTGTCATCTACTCTGATGACAGCATTCTTTAAAAAAAATGTTAGCTAGTGACCCAGACCCATACCTTAGCTAATAAATAATCTTGCAATTTAGCAGACACAGCCATAAGCCTTATTTCAGGTGTGTGCTTGTGGATATGTGGCATATGGGGTGGAGAGGTGAAGCAATCCACTTTGAGGATACACTGGGAGCGCAGGACCCAGTCTGCTGATAGGCAGTTACTACCTAGATCGAAATCAGCCAAGCCGTCCTATCATTTCAATGTGGCAGTCTTCCCAGTTAAGGTCTTTGGTGGCAAATCAAATATTATATTACATTATTTTCCAATTTCAGGCATCTCCCCAGCTGGGCTCTCAAGTGGTATATTTTCCAAAGTTCAGTATCATTGTCTGACTCACCATCTGCCTTGATGGCCTGACATATTGGGCACTGACTTGAGAGCCAACACATATGTGGCTCAAGGACACCATTTGTCCACTGGCTTATGGCACCTGAGGGATAGTGAAAACACAGACATCTCAACCCAGACGAACATTCCTCATCCACCGGGATCCACGAAGAACAGCCTCTCCAGAATGGCTGGTGTTTCTTCTTCAGCATTTGCCACATAAATGCAAATGACATTCACCTGAGAAATTCCACTGTCTCCCATTCTTGGATGAGTAATAAGACAATTTGGCCTTTCCCAATCTGGTTCTGCAGCATCTGTAAGAGTCTGAAGGCACTTACACGCAGCATTTTAGTACTGATTTCATCTGATTAGGTGTGCTGTCAGTGATTGGGGGTTGAATCCTAAGCAGGTGGTTTGTTTTCTGCTCAGGCTGCCTCCCTCACTCTCTTGTGAATCATTACGTAAATTTTAGGGAGCCACATTTAAGAATAATTCATGCTCTTTAAAAGGTGCAACAAGGAAGGGACACAGCTGGAGCCAGAATTTTGCAGCTCTCTTAGGAGCTAAGCCTGGAATAGCTGAAATGTAATTGAGCCAAATATTCTGCTCCCATTAACCAGGGTGATGGAAAGTGATTAGCACTCAGCAAAACCATGGCAACCTTCGCATGCTAACAGGGCCCTGATCCCAGCTCCCCATGAACTTGCTCAGTTCCAGTCTCTCTCAACACTCATGTGACTAGTGGGTGACACAGTTCATCTTCATCAGATGCTGCACCCTCGTCCTGCAGTCTCTTGATTGGTTCCTGGAGAGGTAGTTGTGGGTGTGCAGAGGAGAAAGAAGAGGAGAGGGGAGATGAAGATGTAATTCAGCTAGTCACCCTGGGAGATCCAAGACAGGCCTCTGGGTGTAGTGAGAGTCATTTGGACCTGCATAGGCTCAAGGAATGGGGATTAGCCACATTGAAAGGAAGTATTGGGATGGCAGGGACTGGCCATCAACGCCATTCTCTTGCTGGTGAATAGGCATGGTTAGTTACTGACTCACACCATTCTAGAACTAAAGGTACATTTCTCCTTTCAGCCTAGAGCTACCCCTCCCTCTCAGGACAGGAAGCTGGCTGATTCTCCTTCAAGCAAAGGTATTCCATTCAATCACTGCAAGGGGCCGGAAGACAGCAGAGCTGTGTTTGAGACAGCAGACAGCAGCTGGGGCTGGCGAAAACCAAGGCATAAGTGCCCAGCTTTGCAGCTCCAGTCAGAGAGGGAGAGGGGGAGAGAGGGGGGGGGAAGGGAGAGAGAGAGAGAAATAAATAAATTTTAATAACAAGAATCAAAGAGTACTGAATGGGTAAACAATCGCTATTTCTGTGAAAGTTCCTAGAACTACCTGCAGTCCTGGTTCATGAGATGGTAGAAAACCCTTATGATGCCACCTGATATGTGTCACATGGCTTCCTCATTGTATTCATCTCTTTTCAAGTTGTCTTGTACTATTGGTCTCATTCATTTCTGTAATTATTTATGTATTTATTTTTCTTTTCCCCTTCATTGAAAATAGATTGTTGTTCCCACACAACATATTTTGGTAACAATTTCTTCTCCCTCTATTCCTCCAAGTTCCTCCCCACATCCTCTCCCATCTGGATCCATCCCCTTTCTGTTTCCCATTGGAAAACAAATAGGCTTCTAAGGGATAATAAAATAAGATAAAACAAAAACTAACACAGTGGAATAGAACAAGACAAACAAATGGAAGGGAAAGAACCCAAGAAAATAAATACACAAGATATAGATACAGACTCAGATACACACTTGTTTGCACACTGAGGAATCTCATAAAAACACTAAACTGGGGGGAAAACATATATATATATATATATATATATATATATGTATGTATGTATATGGATATGTATGTATGTATCCTGTAAGGTAAAAGGAGATACTATATGTGTGTGTGCATACATACATACATATGTATATATGTATATAATGAGGTTTTTATAATTTATTTAATTTCATTTTACATTCCAACCACAGTTCCCCTCCCCTCCTCCTATCCCCCAGCCCCACAACCTACCCCTCATCCACTCTTCCCACAGGGTAAGAGCTCCCATGAGGAGTCAACAAAGTGTAGCACATTAAATTGGGGCAGGACCAAGCCTCTCCCCCTGCTTTAAGGCTGAGCAGGGCATCCCCTCATAGGGAATGGGCTCCAACAAGTTAGCTCATGCACCAGGGATCAATCATGGTCCTACTGCCAGGGGCACCTCAGATAGCCAAGTGTCACAACTGTCTCCCACAGGCAGAGGGCTTAGTTCAATCTCTGAGACTCTCCACAGTTGCTGGTCTAGAATTCATGAGTTCCCACAAGCTTGGTTCAGCTGTCTCTGCAGATTTCCCCCTCATGATCTCAAATCTATGACATGACACTATGAAACAAAGAACCTCCAAAGACGCCACTGACTTAATTTTCTATTGACCATCTACCGCTGGGCATGGAATGTAAATTTAAGAACAGTTTGTTTGCCTAGTGAGTCTCCCTTGGCGGGGGGGGGGGGGCCCCCCCCCCCCCCCCCCCCCCCCCCCCCCCCCCCCCCCCCCCCCCCCCCCCCCCCCCCCCCCCCCCCCCCCCCCCCCCCCCCCCCCCCCCCCCCCAAGAAAACTACATTCTCATTTGCAAGTGGTTATCACTTGAAGGTAGCTTCTGGGTTAGGGAAGGGTGTGTGTCTACTTTTCAGCTCCTCAGGCCCTATATATGCTGCCTCGGCCTCTCTGAGTTCATACATGCACTGGTTCTGTTGATTTAGAGGCCTAGTTCCTTGGTGTCCTCCATCTCCTCCGGCTCTTACACCCTTTTTGCCTCCTCTTCACAGGGTTCCCTGAACCTCACAGGGATTTAATGGAGGCATCCATTTTTGGTCTGAGTGTTCACTCTCTGGGTAATGCCTGGCGGTGAGTCTTGGTACTCTCGCCTGCTTCAGGAGGAAACTTCTCTGAAGATGCCTGAGCAAGGCTCTGATTTGCTGCCCTACCTTTGAGTGTATATTTATTTTACAAACTCTGGCCATTTTAACTAAGTGCCTACTATGTCCACTGTACTCTTCTCAAGCAAGTGGAACCCCTTGGGAGGAGCCAGAGGCAACCTTCCTTGCAGACAGTTCATTTTATCCAAAAATTGCAGGACAAGTCCCCTGTATATACCCCAGAGTCTTCTATGTGTGGATTAAAATGCTCCTCCAAAAAATGTCAGGGCCTTCTTTTTTTGTTTTCAGTTTGTTAATGTCCCCCTTTAAAATGTGGTAAGACAAGTGTAAACTGTAAGTTATGAAACCCAATTCCGAACATGTTCCAATTCATAAATTTTGTCAAATAATTTGCTGAACATATGTAAACGCACCGCTGTTCAGTTCATCTACTGCCTTTTATGGTTTATCTGGGTTTCAGTGTAGACATACATCTTCATTGCTTAGGATCCTGGGATATAGAGAGCTTCGCAGAAGTCTCTGCACAGAGCAAGTACAATTTATTTTCATATTCTTCCTCATTTAATGAAGTACAGTAGCTGCATAGCCAAGCTTCTTTGCGGCCCTTGGGCATGCATTTCCAAAGGTCACAGATTTCATGTGAAGGGCTACATGATAGAAGTCTTGCCAGCAGCCCTTGAGGAAAATAACATTAATTGCCTGAGACTCTAATTGGTTTTATGACAGTAGTCAGGCCAGGGGCTGAAAAAAAGACACCCCAGCTATCAAATACACAACCTGGCAGGGTCGTGTCAAATGCCAACAGCCCTTCCCACCCAGAACTGATATTTGAGGAGCCCTCACAAACCCAGTGATCAGAAAAATCTCCTTCTGCCTAGTGATTTTTCAAGTCTGCTCAGTTTTAACGGGTTTCTCCAGAGCACACAAAGCATATAGCTTTCAGCTAGGACAGGCCACAGCTGTGCTTGGAGTAGCCACACCCCAAACTAGTAGTCACTAGGTGAGAGTTTAGGAATGTGCCCACTGACTAAGGCACAATGATATGATTTAGTTGGCCTTTTCTAGGTGTAGATTTTTGTAATTAGGGACAATTTGGTGAGGAACAAGTGAAAATCAACAACCAAGAATCAGCAACCATCTGCCAAGACTAATAAGCCTAAGCCGTTATGCTGAGTCCTCCAGTGACAGCCCTGTTTCTTCCCTTTCTCAATAGTCCTCCATAATTGGGCACCAGCTCTGTCCGCTGTACTTCTTGTTGATAAGAGATGAAACCATGCAGGCTTGTGAGAACAACAAATAGCGCTGGCTACTCATTACTGTTGACGGTTTGTGTAGATAAAAAAAGCAAGCAGAGGAGTGGGAGATCCAGATCTGCTCTGGGATAGCGTTGTGCAATATTGCTCAAGTAACCGACCCATCAATCAACACGATCTGCAGGAAAATGCGAGTACAAATATACAAGTGAGGCCAAAAATCCGAAGCATTGTGCCAAGTGTTGAGAGGCATCGCCATAGTTCTAATTCCCAGAAGCCTTTAATCTAAGTCCATACACACTTACAGCCTGTCTCCATGGTCCTGCTCTGCCTAGAACTACAGGACCAATTATCCAAAGACTTGGCCCCATTTCTTTACTATCTTCTACAGGTGGCTCAGTATAGATCAATGGGCAGCTGGTTTATTTGTTATGCAATGTTTTGTTTTGTTTTAACTTCCCTGGCTTGTCAGTATTTTAAACATGAGTCGTTTCATGGATGTACTTCCACACCAGATCTAGATTCCCTTGAAAAATGAGAGGAACTGGCAGGGTTGGCTTGGCTCAGCCACAGCTGGGGGTGGAACTGACAAGCAGCTGCCAGGACTACATGCTCTTTCCACCCTTACCTACCCTGTGCCCACATGGTCTGCTCTCTCGCAGTGCAGTTTCTGATAAAACCCACAGGCATTTGATTTCAGTTCTTTTTGTATGAAAAAAAGCACTAAGCACTAGGGATGGACACCAAGAACACTGGAGAAGCCCAGCAGACTGAACGGCCTACAGAGTGGATGTTTGGAAATAAGAACCATTACCAGCAGTGAAGCAAGACTATTAAAAACATAAGAGAAATTGACGCTGTAAGCAGTCATGGCTCCAGCCTTTACTCACCTAGGAGATTTTGAATTCACTGTTTCTTCATTCAGAACATATTTAATGGCTGGTGGTAGGACTTAAGCCAGCATTTTTAAGCCACCACCATGAACCAAACACGCTGTGAACACTGGTGATAGGACAATAATCCAAACAAAGCCTGTATTTAGGTGGCTTATACAAAGCAACACCTCGTCAAACAGAACAATGTCTGACAAATAATAAAACTCAATACATGGCAGCTATTATTATCCGTAATCTGTTTCCTCCTCAAAAGTGACTACTTGTGTTGGAAGTCATAAATCCTCTTAAGTCTGTGTTTTACTTGCTGGCAGTGTGGCCAGAAAGACCACACTGAACAATCCTGAGGCTTGCCCATGCTTGGCAGAGAGAAACATGATGACTAGTTACTGATATTTGTGCAAGCTTGAGTTATATGCACAGAACTGTGTCTGGAGGTTTGACCTATGCTGTTTGGAAGATGCCCTTACTTCTGGAAAACATGCAGAATATGTCCTTGTGAGTATTTTAATCTTTCTGAGGTTTGTTGTTCTGAGTAAAACAAAAACCACCATGTCCCAAATTGTTTCTTTTAGCCCACAGCTCAGAGAAGCAAAGTCATGCTTTACTGTTGGAGGTACCAGGGGAAGCCCAAAGCTCAAAGGCCTGCGATCTAGAGAGGTTTGAAAGAGCTGTCCCGACAGCTTATAGAACTGAACATGCGGCTCCACAGGGCAGAAGTTCTGAAACGCCCACCAGTGATGATAAAGCAGCTCTCAGAAAAAAACACCAGTTTCAAGGAAAGCACATCAGCCCTGGAGATTGGCCCAGGTAAGTCCCGAGGCTGGGATTCTTTCTACCAGTGTCATCTCCTCTCCTGCTTCTCTTGGCTCTCCTCACCTCACAAGTCTCTGGTCCATTCACAAGTCTAGGCCTGATAGGGGTGGAAATGCACTGCATATTTCCTCCTTCATAGATGTGCCCAAATGGTCGTTCTCTGCAAATTGCTCAGGAGCCAATATGAAATCAAACCCTTCCCAGCAACGTTAAATGGAAGCCCCCACCTGTAGCTCCAGGCTGGGGCCTTCTCCATGTGTGGCCTTCTCATGGGGAAGCAAAATTCACAGCAGGCCGCTATGGAAAAGGCAGTCCCTTCATGTTGACAGAGAGTTAGCATGTTCTAGCCTATACCTTACAGGTAGACAGGCAAGATGACATGCTGTTATAAGAGCTGCAGGGACCTATGCAGAGCCTGGGATGAGGGCTGTGTGTCAGTTCAGTATCCACACATCCCAGGGCCTTCATTCTGGTAAATTATTCTCGCCCTGCTTACCATTCACATATTGCCTTGCATCCCAAGCCCCAAACTCCATACCATTCCTTCCAGGCAAAACAAACCCTGAATTATGCTGAAGCAGATGCCTTTTTGAAAGATGTGAAGATTAAAAGGGTACCTTGGTTTCCCATATGACATGATGACATTTCTTGGGGAGAGTTCTCAGGTCAATCAGTCTCCCTGATCCAACCATATATACCTTGAGTACACAGAGACTGGATCTTCTGGCCTCCACACTGTCCCCGAGTTTCAGCTCAGAGTACTGTAAACTTTTCTAGGAGGGCCAAATATTAAATACATTTGGCTCCATAGGCTGCAAAACTTCTTGACCCTGATGTTGCAATGGGAGAATGAAGACTACAAAATGTAAACAAATGAGCTCAGCTGTGAGCCAATAAAACTTTATGTACAAAATAATGGTTTGGTCTGGCCCCAGTGCTGGCTGGTGTCTGCATGCCCCTAAGTAGCTATGAATGTCATCCAACATAGAATCACTGATATAATTAAAATATTATGATATATTTTTGCAAATGTTATAATTGGATTGCTTGGTTCTCCATTGTGAGCTTTGTATATGACAACATACCCTCTTGAAGTTGAGAGTTAGACATCGCCGTCCCCACATAGCTTGTTACCCTGATCTAGCCACTATGTCATTAACAAGTCTAAATTTAGAATAAAATGGAATTTCTGAGACTCAATAAGGGCTGAAAGCAAAATATGTTGTATGGTGATTAGCAGCTAGAGTGAGGTACAGCAGGAGCAGAGTGTGTGGGTATGAATAACCTGTTTCTGGGCACAGACAGTAAATGCAACAGTGGGAACCATGACCATGCAGCCATTTTCCTGAACACCCAAGGACAGTGGAAGCTCTTCCATATGCCATGGCCAGCTTTCCCAAGCCACATTCCAGTGACAGATTTTGTGTATTCTCCTGGGGCACCTAATATGTACTTTTACTGTGTACCAGTGATATGCTGGTGAGTAGCCCCTAGTGCACAGAGACCCAAATCTCACTTACAAAGAAGAGAGGGCATTTGACAATCTAAACTCCAAATTCAAAGCCAGCATTAGTTGAACAAGAAAATCTAGAAAAATTATCCTGTCTTGGATGTGCTCAATTTTTATTTTATTCTGGGGAGTTCTGCCCAAATCCAGATGTTTATAAAATTCCTGAAATTGAGTTGAGTGGCCTTTGGCCTCTAGCTGTACAGTCATTCAATCTAGCAAGAATGCCAAGGTTGGCAAACACCTTGCCCAAAATGTGTATTAAGTAAGATTGCTTTGTGATACTTCTTCATCTATGAAATAACTGGGGAAAAACAGAGGGAAGACTCCCCATCATACTATTAGGCATTGAGCTTGAAACATCAAATAATACAGCCAACATGCTGCTTACAAAATCAGCAAAAAAAAATGTTTATGCAATTTATCTTCATCACAGTCCTTCAGACATGACATTACTGCCAAACATACCCAAGAACAAATGTAAATTGTAGGTGCGAATCAATTCACCTCATGCATTTCACAGCAATTCCACTTGCCTACATGTACAGCCTTGATAGCTATTTGAGGCTTGTGGATTGTTAGTTACTGGTCTTCAGAAAGATGCAAGCTTGCAAACCAATCCAAGTTTTTAAAAAATGACAAAATTCCAATACACAAACACCATAAGCATTAGGAAAGATAGACTGGGAAGGGGCGGTTCAGCATTCCCTGTCCTAGGGAGAATGGAAACCTGGTTACATTGCTTATCTCCCCCTTTTATAGCTGCTCACCATAAAATGCTAACATTATAGGATAGGGCTATGTTTTAGGAGGGGCCCCAGTTTAAAAGATGAGCACAGATTGGCTTCTGATGCTAATTTCTTAGAAATAGATACTCATTCTCAGCAGAAATGTCTCCCAGGACTTCTCATGTTGAAATGCACCTGCATATGTGCAGTGCTCTGAGAACCAGAAAAAGTATCTCAGAAAGTTGTGACCAGGAGAGTGACATCTAGCTCACTCTTCAGCCTTCTGCCTTTCTGACTTGGCTCAGCTAGATGGAAAGAAAGGGTTATTTGGACTCTGATGAAAGCTTAAGCTTGGTCTCTGTAGCACTTGGAGCTTTACTAAGTGAGAAGAGTTGATGGGGCTCATCCTTCCTGTCCTTCCTGGTCTCCCATGGACATCAATGCTTAGCTCTCTCCCGATGCAGGAATCCAAGACCCATTATTGTAGCCAGAGCCCTGTGAGAAAGTGTTCAGGGAGGAAGCACACTGAGTCCTCCTCCCCACCCCTCCCCTCCTTTTTTTTTTTTAATTCCTTTTGTGTGTGTATGTGTAAACGCATGTGGCTTTGCATTTGAGTGCATGCCACGGGTCAGTCTTAGCTGTTGTTCCTCAAGAACCATGCTCCTTGTTTTCAGAGACTGTTAAGTTAGACAGACCAACCAGTGAGCCCCCAGGAGTCCTCCTGTCCCTGCCTCCCAATACTGAGGTGACAGACATAGTACCATCCTCAGGTTTTTGTTTGCTTTGGTTCTTTTCTTTATTTCTTTGTTCTAATAGATTCCGGGGTCTGACCTGAAGTCCTATGTTTATACTGCAAGCACTTTGCCCCCTCAAGTCTCAGTTTTCTACAGAGAAAGAAGTCAGGGGGGGTGTAGGGACCACATATGTATTAGAACTCAGATATGTGAAGGTAAAGGAGGGATTTTATTATTGGCACCCATGGCTGAATTCAGATTTAGATAAATGCAGTCAAGACTGATTTGACTCACCCTGGCTGGCAAAGCAAACTGAATAAACCATATAAAAAAATAGTTGGAAGAGAAAGACAAACTTTGTTTTTGGAGTGTGGTGGGACAATAAACTGTAGTGACAATGACACATGAAGAGACTGCATGACTCTCTCTTTGTCATCTTGGACTAAGCTGGTGACAATACTTGATGCCTGTGATGTGAGAGAAGAAATATTTCTCTCTTCTCATCTGGGTTTTTGTTGTTGTTTTGTTAATCTTTTAGCCTAGAATACAAGTCATGATTATTTTATCTAGGTTATAAAAATGGCTAGTATTGAGTCACCTTCTATAAAAGCATTAGGAAAGCCTGACATCACATCTGTAAAGTCATCCCCAAAAGATGCTCCAAGATTCCCTGTAAATCCAGTGCTGACCACAGGTCCAAAGAAGGACCAGAGAAGGTGAGTCCACGGAGTCTGGAGTTAACACAGGCCATTCTGTATTCCTAGGTAACTTTAAGTCCTGGAAGTTGGGTCTTCCTGAATTGCAAACACTAGGTGGAGTTCACATATGATGCGGAAGCAGTAACCCAAAGCACAGATTTCAAAGCTTCACTTGTGTGGTCCTCATTACTACTCAGCTGTCAAGAAAATTCAGGCTTAGCCTGTGTGTAGAAGCAACAGCAGTGAGGTCATCCATCAGATGGCATGGTCCTGGCTTCATGCTTTTCAGTCCTACATGAGGCTTTGTCAGGACCTCTGAAACCTTGAAGGTCCCTGTCTCCCCTGTCTTGTGCCTCATTCTTCTTAGTTTAATTATTAACATCTGCATCTAATCCTGTGTTTCACTTACACTCTTGGGAGAGGCAGATCACAGCTATTACAAATGGATAGTTTTCACATTTTAATTTGGAATCCAAGGAAAATCAAATATAATTTGTGGTTAAAGGCTCCAAATCTTATGTGGAAGGTTCCTGTTTGTTTCATAGCTCTTTCCCTTATTGTTTATTCATGAAGCATGCTCAAGCTTCTTAGTCTTCTCTTCTAATCTATAGTTGGGTAAACACTAATAATACCTACAATACTGACCACATAAGACTCATGAAAACCAAGCATAGATTCATGAAAATTTTTATCAGACTATAATATATTCACTATTATCTTAATTATAATAACATTTAATTCTCATTTATTGTAATTACTAGACCCAAACTGTTGTTTGCAGTCAGAAAGCCATAATGATAACAGGAACTCAGGTGTTGTTAACAGGTGTTGATAACAGGAACCAGCAGGTATTGTACTAAGCTCATTAAGTATAGTGACACATTTGAAGCACCAAGCAATTCTAATTCATGTTACTCAAATGAGGACAGAAAGGAAAGTAGACTTGACCAGTAAATTCATTCAAACCCCAGTCCCCGGGGAAGGCTCTACAACAATCACACAAGTCTTAAAAGCACACTCTGTACTGGGAGTATCAATTAAGGAGTCCACCACCAAATAATACCCATTTCAACTAAGGTAAGTAGGTTTTTTAAGTAGTCAGACTCCTCACATGCTATGACTGGCACTATGAATCTCCTATGAGGTTTGGTGGATGGTATCTCCAGAACTGAACTGATGCAAATTTGTTTTACATGAATCTTAAAGGGAGAGTAGTAATCTAAAGAACTCATTTGGGAAAATGCTGATGTGTAAGGCATGATTTGTAATAGCAACATACCCTTGGAGGTAAGCGAGATAAATATAAAAGTATATGCTAACTCAATTCATGAGTGATCTCTCTTTTGTGTCTTCCCTACCACATCAAGGGGCCATCCACAAGTAAAAAGGTGGTATGCCCATGGTACTTTTTTTTTCTTTTTTAATCAAAAGACATGTGTGAAACATGATGCTTTTGTTTTAAAGGAATAGCAAAAGATGTGTTTTCCACTCATAGGAAAGCAGTCCATCTTTGGCATCTGGAGATGAAAGATGTCCAAGAGCTGAGCCTTCTCCCACCTTGTTGCTGTAAGATGCTGTAGATCATGGCAGGGCAGGGCAGGGCAGGGCTGGAAGAACTATAGGACCTGCTGTCTGCAAGTGATTAATGACAGCACGATGACCTGCTCACCTCTCCCAGGCACTTCTCCACCTGGGTATCTGGTATTATCTGCAGGGCATATGGAGAGAGAAGGAGAAAAGCTTCAAATCACCAAGGGCCAGTGAACACCTTAACAGAGACCCCCAAAGTCAATGAATTCCTGCTTGTTGAATTCCCTACTTTCTGTTAGGAACACTAATGTAGCAGCTCTCCAAACATCCCCCAACCCCAACCCCATGCATACTGCTCCCAATTGGGAAGGAGCCACAGCCAGGCCATTGCGACCTTAACACAGACCTGCTGGTGTATGCACGGTCTAGTCACAGTGATATTAGGGTATGGCTACTGGACTAAGACACAAATTCTAAGTCTAGAGGTTTTCATGAAATGAATGGTGGCATTTGGGGCACATTAGTTACTCCTCTGAATAATGTAAGTGATTTAAGGACAGATTCAGCTATTGTGATCTTTATTATTTTCTCTAATCATAGCAATTGAGATGTTTATTGACTTGGATGTAACTCACTCCATCTTGTCACTCATGCTCTACCTCAGCACACTTTATGTAACTTTCACTCATAGTCACAAGTGACAAAAGCACAGACAGGGTCCAGACTCTAAAATGAAATCAGCCTAATGAAAATACTGCTTCTCCTTGCACGACCTCTCCTCAAACAGAGACAGATGGGCACCCTGTGGAACTGGGCCATTGTTTCCTTGCAGTGGTTTGGGAGAGACTAGTGGCACTTGTGGTAGAACACTGTGTTCATTGATGTTGGGTTCAATCAGATGGGGCTCTGTGACAGCTGAAGAGTACTAGGCATCCTAGGCATCGATGGCATCTTGACCCTAGTGATGAATCCATTAGATCTATTAATTCATAAGCTGAAATAAAATCCGATTCCTATGTTGAAACACAATCTTCATCTTTAAAACATGTATTTATTTGAATGTGTGTGTGTGTGTGTGTGTGTGAGAGAGAGAGAGAGAGAGAGAGAGAGAGAGAGAGAGAGAGAGAGGTAGGTGCATGTGTACCATGGAATGGGTATGGATGTCAGAGAACAATTTAATGGAGTCATTTCTCTCCTACAATCTTTATTTGATCTGCAGATCAAACACACATGTTCAGGCTTGCACAACAAACACTTTGCTGGAGGGGCCTTCTCACCACTCCAAATTGCTCATCTTTGTGGAAGGGTGACAGAAGTTGCCTGGAGAGGAAGTACAGAATGAGATCAGAACTGACATTTTCCGTTAACTCTGATGTCAGTTTGCTCCTCTGGGAAGCACATAGTTAGCCTAAGTTAGAGGTACAGAGGCTGACCAGCAAGTACATTTTGAGAGAGAAACAGGGTGGAGGGAAAGTCTACAGGTTATTGGCTGCCCTTTGGAAGAGTCCTGCATTGGGCAGGAAGGTTAACTCATGGCCACTCATGAGTAGTTGCTCAGCTGCTGAGTAGTGCTACCTCAGAAAGAGAGTGACCTTGACTAAAAGCTAGGGTTGGCCAGAAGGAGGCAACAGTTGGAGGCTATTGCCTAACTGTGCATCCATTTTGCAGCTTTCTTCTATAGAGATCTGAACCCCACCCAGATGCCTGGACCCACAATGTACCTTCAGTTCCTCCCTCCTGGTGAAGCAGATATGGGATTGAGTTAATCCCAAAGAACCTGTAATAACTGACATTCAGCAGTAGAACCCTCACTCATGCAGACTGCCATAAATACAGACAGACACACAGAGCATACCAACAGCACATTAAAGATGGCCACAAAGGCATTAGTGGTCTCTTGGAATTACAAATAGAATTTGAAACACAACTGCAACTATTTGCAAGTAGTAGGGCTTTCTAGATATAGCCTATGGACTCTGAAAAATATTAATTCACTCTAAATCAATAATGTTTTAGGGTAAATTAACTGAAACAATAACCGTCACCTTGGAAAACCACAATCAGGAAATGGGATACAAGACAGGTAGGTTAGATCGATGAAGAAAGCATCCTAGGGAGACATTTTTATCACTTCTCCTCTGGACACTAGTAAATCAAACTGACAAAGGATTAAAATGTATAAAGGACCCAAGCATTATATAAAGTTTAGCCTTCCTTGTTTCTTTAAACACTAGCCACAGAGAACTACTAATATGGAAACTGGTAAATCTCTCACCTTCTGCCCCTCTGTGGTTTACATGTGCACAGGTGTCCTGTCCCTGCAGGCTTACTCCAGATGTGTCTCCAACAGACCTTGCAGCCTAAGATCAGTTACTCTTGTGTGCATTCCATACACAGGTGTGTCACAACTGTCATTGGGTAGCAGTGCCCCTGCCCAAGTCACAGCTATGACAATGGACACAGGTCACTTAGCATTCAAAGTCTGACACTTGCATGCAAGATTATGTGAGTTCTGGGAGGTTCTGTGACACTTCTCTGTGTGCTTTTTCTCAAGTCCTGACCCAGGCACATCAACCTCTGAACTTCATCAATTCCAGCTCCTAACTCTCCACCAGCCCCAATCTCCCTTCACCATAGCTTTATCATCTCTGTCTTTGGGGACCAAGGCTGGAATCAGGGGATTGATTTACAATTTTTAATGCAGATCACTTCAGTGTGTGTGCAGGGGCTCTTTATAAACTGTGGTCAGACATGGAGAGACCTCAAAGGTAGTTTAAAGGTACTTTAGATCCTTCAGGTATGGGTGTACTTACTATTCCAAGGCTTTGAGAAGCAGAATGAGTATAAGAAGAAAGGACTCTTTGGGGGGGGCATTAGAAGAAGAGGAAGGACCAGGCTGAGGGCACAGACCTTAAAGAGTCAGCCACCTCAAGTATTTCTGGCCCATTTGCAGCCACTTCAGCAACTAAGTCACAAACATGCAATGTAAAACCATGGCTCTTTGGAACACTAGAGGAAGGCTATCTCTACATTGCCTTCTCAGCAGGTTTTGGCAGACAATGAGAAGGTAAACTTTTGTTCTCTCTCTCTCTCTCTCTCTCTCTCTCTCTCTCTCTCTCTCTCTCTCTCTCTCTCTCTCTCCTTCCCTCCCTTCCTCTTCCTTTCCCTCTCTCCTCTTTCCAGCAAACAGAGAGGCATTTTCTAACATATGGTGAGTTTGATATAGATATTCTAAAACAGTGGTTCTCAACCTGTAGGTCTTGACCCATTGGGATCTCATATCAGATATTTACAATATGATGCATAACAGTAGCAAAGTTAGTTACAATTTCAACAAAATAATTGATGGTTGGAAGGTGAACACAACATGAGAAACTATAACAGAGATGCTACAGTTCTCCTGGTCAACTGCATCTAGGACAGACACATGTTGGCATCTAGGTTTAGGGTAAATACTTGGTAAATACTTGAATTTTTCCCCTCCAGGATAAGATAGTCTAAGCTCTAATCTGAATAATTTCTATTTTATCTTGGGGAAAAACTCTCTTCCAGGCCTTTCCTGCAATAGCATGAATAGTCAAGTTATAGCATCATACTCTTTTACCTTTATTTTCAAACTGCCCATGCATCCAGGTGCAGCTAAACTGACTCCTAGGACAACAATCACTTGGGTAAGCCACAGAGACCTATGCTCACCTTCTACAAGGAGCACAGAATTTGTTATAAATTATAATAGGAAAATGGGGAGATGCCAGTAAAATGCTCCCATCCAAGCAATGATCTGGATCCACAGTTCCCATAAAGAAATGATCTTGGCAACTCAGCCTTTAATCCCAGCACTGAGGAGATAGAGACAGGAGGATCCACTGGGCTTGCTGGCCAGCCAACCTTGCCAATTGATGAGTTCTGGCTCCAGTGAAAGACTGTCAAAAAAATAAGTTTGGAGTGTTTGAGGAAGACTCAGGACATCAACCTCTGACTCTCTCTCTCTCTCTCTCTCTCTCACACACACACACACACACACATTCATATGCATTTATATACACAATCCATGTGCATTTACACACACAGTCATATGCATTTACACACACACACACACCCAACACAAACAAATAAAAACCTATAGTCAACTCTTCCATTGTCACTTCATATAACACCATTGTTTCCATTTCACCCTGCCATCACTTACACTTTGCAACTCCAGAAGCAGCCTCCCATCATTCCTAGTGCACAGCAGCTTGGAACATTCAATACTAATTCATTTTGCATTAGTGCTTAGCGGTGGAAAATCTTGACTCTTGGCACCAAGAAGTAAATTATTCTTAGAGCACTATATTTAGATGCTTTGAGTTTAATTACCTTGTAAGTTCTAGGTCATGTTATTACCATGAAATTACATGATTTTGCAAATTTATTTACAGCATATAAAAAGAAAATTACTTTGGAGATGAATGTTGCTAAATGGGTCTCTTGTAAACAGCTCTTTTGTTGTTTAAAAAGGGAATGAAGGAAAAAAAGAAGGAAGGCAGGAAGGAAGGAAGGAAAAGAAAGAAAGACTTTCCAATAAGAAAATGTGAGCTGTTCAAATGCCTACACTCTTAAAATTAAGAGTCAGAATTTTAATTAAATGTATGGTTCCCATCCACACATGGTCAAGAAGACTGGCAACATACTAAAAGAAGACATTTTTATTAAGGGACAAAGTCTGGATATAAGAATAATGGAATCAGGACTAGGAGTTCTTTTTTTATTTTTTTTATTTAATTTTACATAACAAAGTCCAATTAAATGAAAACAAACATTTATACACAATATTTGGGAATTTGGGCGTCGTTCTTTCCAAACTACTTCCTGCTGGTAAGGGGCGCTGTCTTGGGGGATTCGAAGAAGATTCAGATATCCTAGCTGTAGTCTGTAGGGCTGTTTTGCAGGACTAGGAGTTCTATAAAAATGTAATATATTATTAATATTTAGGATCCAAAGACTACAGGTTTATACACAAAACTATCTAGTTTTGTTCAATGGCAGCTCCAAAAGTCTGGGTTGACTTGAACATGCTATTTGGATATTGGTATTTGGTTGATTTTATTCTGTTCAGTTTGTTTGGAGAATGGGGGAATGAGGGATGGCACTGTTGCTCTCTGGGGTGTATCAAGATTGTTCTCCTCCTTCTTCACCTAACCTTGTTCAGAGTTCCTAGTATTGGTGGCTAGCATGCTTTCAGAGAGAGAAAGGTCATGTCTATGTGGGCATGGATTCTCCCCTCTTCCTTGATTCACTAGGAGATGGTAAGAAGCTAACACTATTTCAGAGTGGTCTGGAATCCTTGTGTCCTCTTAGATGTTCTTTTATTTTTTTCTTATGAAAGAAAGGGAAGGGATCCAGACCAGCTAAGCTCCTTTGCATTTTGCTGGGAGACACGGGGAATCCCTTATTTCATTGATGTAGTCTTACCTCAAGCACTTCTAGATCTAGGTTGATTTATCTTAACTGGCTTTCAATTGAGCAAACTTCAATTCGAACAATCTATCTTATAAAAACTCTTCCTCAGTGTCAGGTACAACCACAAAAATCCCTAGACACCCAGACATTGATTACTGTCCTCAGGAATCTAGCTCTTGTGATGACTTATGAGAAAATGGGTGGATGTTCCAAGGCAGAATTAGTATGATTTTTTCCCCATGGGACCAATACATGATGAGTGTCTACCACATTCACAAACTATGAATTTCTACAGATCTGTATCTTGTTTCTCTCTTAACTTCTGGTCCTTCTCAGGAATATCTTCCTCCAAACCTTTGCCTCTAAATGCTGGTTTTCCTCTCTTTCCCATTTATGCTTTCAGTAAACTCTGCAGGGCCCTTCATGGGTGGATTCCCCAAGTTCTAGGCTCTGTTTCACATCTATCTCCCTTCTTCTGAGCAGCAACATGAACTTGTTCTAGTAGAACATCTTCCTGCCCATCAGAGAGCCAAAAAAAAATCCACATTCAAAATGACTTTACCATCAATCAAAACTTTACCATTCTCTGACAAACTGAAAGGGAGTCTGATGTTATGAACTTTAGCATTTTTAAATTCTTCATGATTTTTTAAGAGTACAGGCTCTACCTTTAATATACCAGTATATATTGATGAAAGAGTTCTTAAGGACATAAAGAAACATTATGGAATCCAAATGTTGCCAGGTAGTAAGTTAAACTAAGTAAGTGTTTTGACAAACTGCTTTATTTACATGGTTCTACAGTCCAGAGACTGTTAGCAGTCAGTCCACACATTCAAGGCTAGAAGCAAACAGGCATGGCACATTTAACAGTTTAATGTTTTATTAGAGCCTGTCCAGCTGGTGGGGACTTGGTAACTGAAACTGTACCTCAACTCACTACGAAGTCTGCGCACAGCTCTCTAGCACTGGAGGCTAAAGAACCATCCTGTGAATCCCACTGTGAGCAGAGCTTATTTAACTCTTGTTACCCTTCAGGCAAGAATTTCATCTGGGAGCTAAGTTTTATTCATAGCTGTCTATAGCTTTTGCAATTTCTATGCTTCAGAAAATGAACTCCCAATAAGGCCAAGAATTTTTTTCTTCCTAGACAAAAGTGTGAAGTCCTTGGATGCACACTCATTTTGATAATTGATGTCCTAAGATGTGGTGTGGCAAAGACAAATGTGAACACAGATGAGAGGAATTTTGAGTGGGACCACTGAGGACTGAAGAGGGTATCTACCAGCAGAATATCATGTGACCTATGCTCTCACACTAAACCCCTTTAAAGAGAGTTATGTGTGTAGTTGTTAAGCTTAGACACTGAACTTTTCCCGAATACACACTATGGAACTACAAGTGCAAGCCACTTTTCCTAGTGAGCCTGGGGAAGGGGTCAGGATTATCTGATGTTAGTGGTTAATGAAACACCTCACAGAGGACATGAGACTTAGGTTGAGTCTTAAAGATTAGAGTGTGCCAGATGAAGAGAAGAGACATGTTTATATCATGCACAAGAAAATGGAAGAAGGATGAGTGTGAATCAAGTGTGAGGGTGTTCTATTAAAACAGTCTACAAACCTTCCCAAGACATGGTCCCTTTTGGAGGACTTGCAATGAATCCCAGCTTTTAAAAGTAGCAACACTGTACCTGCTCCCTGCTCCATGGTTGCTGACTGGATCAGGAATGCATACCCAACCTACTGCATTATTAACAAGCCAGTGAGACTGCCTGGAAGGAGTTAGAACTGGCAAATCAGAAGGGTCTTTGACTGATCATTTGAGACCAGAGGGGCCACACTGAACCCTCTGTGGTGACTCTATTGGGTCATCCTCAGAATAATAAAACAGAGGAAAGGGAGGCAGGCATAAACAGGACCTTACCAGATTCACTGAAAGGATCATGAAGAAAGAGACCACCCATACTCTGTTGCCTGGGAGGTTGTTAAATTAATCACAGGCCATCAAGTTACTCTGTGTGTAGGATGGCAAACTGCAGTCCTGGGGAAGATCCAGCCTAGGGCTGGTTTGTACTCATCCTGAGTGAAAAATTGTTCACAGAATCTTAAGAGTCACAGATGAGGAGGAGGGCCAGTGACCCAGATAGCCTTCAAAACTATTGTTGAAAGAGGTTGCCAATGGCTGTGCTGTAGTAACAACTACCACTAGTGTTTGAGCTTTCCTTTCCCATGTTTCTTCATTATAGCTTCAGATTACAGGTTCAAGTCTTTAGTCACTTTGAATTGACTTTTGTGTATTATATAAAAATAGTGTTCACTCTCACCCACCACTGTGCATAGAAATGTCCATGTTCCCCAAGTACTTCAGTAAATTGTTTTTCCTTGTCCAATTATGATGTTCTTAACTCTTGTGCTATTCTTGCTGTTGCTGTGACAAAAGTACCACAGGGAAGAAAAGATGTATGTTGGTTCATGGTCCAAGGGGCAGAGTACATTGTGTAAGAAAAGGGGTCACAGTGGGGGTGAAGGGGTAGAGACAGGAGAATGGGGGATGAGGGGGTGGGGGGTTACATTCCATCCTTGGTCAAGAAGAAGGGAGATGAACACCATTGCTCAGCTGGCTTTATCCGTTCTCTCTTTGTTCAGTCTGGGACCACAGTCCAAAAGATAGTGCCTCTTGCCATCAGGGTGGGTCTTCCCTCCTCAGTCAAAATCCTTTGGAAATTTCCTCAGACACCCAGGGTGTATCTCCTAGGTGATTCTAAATGTGATCATAGTCATGGAGGCTAAGCACTACAGCATCTCTGCTGCACAGTGAGTCATGTGTGTTTATTTCCAGACTCTCTATTTTGTTCTGGTGGTTTCCATGCACCTTCATGCAGAATGTCTCCACTACTGTAGGTTTGTAATAAGAAGTCTTCCATCTTTGTTTTTCTTACTCAAGATGTCTTTAGTTATTAGTGACATTTTTAGGTTCCATGTGAATTTTCAACTTTTTTCTACATCTGTGAAAAGAACACCTCTGCAAATTAATATGTAAATTATAGGTACTAAAACAAAAACTAAACAATTGGAACCACAGTGAATTAAAGTTTCTGTGCAGCAAAGGAAGCAGTCAACAAAATGAAAAAGCAACCAATGAAATGGTTAAAAAGTGGTTGTGGGTCACATACCTGGTAAGGACTACTATTCAGAAAATCTGAGGAACTCATGCCATGCAACAACCAAGTTACCACAGTGGGCAAAGCACATGCATAATCCATCTTTATTAGGAAGCCATGCAATGACCAGCAGGATATGAAAGTGTGTGTAGTATGAAAGTCAAAACCACTAGGAGGGGTCACCTCGCCCTTGCTATCAAGAGGAAACAAACTCCACTGAAAGAATGGAGAAAAGGAACCCTGATACTCTATTGGCAGAAATGTAAACTAGTACTGCTATCATGGAAAAACTGTATGGATGCTTCTCAAACTCAAAAAAGCTAAAAGTAGAACCATTGCACAATCCAGCAACCTCACTTCTCAGTATAAATCTAAGGGAATAAAATCACTGTTTTGAAGAGAAATCTATTGACCCATGTCCTTAACAGCACTATTCAAAAGAACCAAGTTCTGATGAGAGCCAAGTGTCTGTGGCAGATGGATTGGTAAAGAGAGTGTGATGTCGATGGTGAAGCAGACACACACAAAGATGGCAGTCAGAGGAACAGTGTTAAGCTTTTAACAAGAAGGCTTACATGTGAAACATAAAACAAGGCTGAATTCACAGGTGCAGGAGAATGGTGGTTACCTGGGGATGGTTTTGAAGTGCAGATGTTAGCCAAAGGTGTAAGCCTTTAGTTATAAGAGGAATGAGTCATGGAGACCCAATTCAGAGAGTAGTGGTGCTGGGTAATTGTGGTGTCCTATGTGCCTGAAATTTTGTATGCAACATATACATACATACACATACATGTACCACACACACACACACACACACACACACACATTATACATATACCCCACATACACATACAATATACACATACACACATATACATATACCAGACACACACATGTAGGCATATACCACATGCACATACATATATACACCATACACCTTCATATGTACACATATAAACACACATGCATATATAAACACAGTTAACTGTTAACCTTATACACCTTATATACCTTAATTTGATTGAAGTATAACCTTACAGAATACCATGTTGTGTACACTCAATATAAAAAAATTGTTCATCAATCATACATCCATGATTGAATCTTAGCAGCTCACAGCTCATGGGGGAAATACTCCTGTGCCATTCACATGTCTCTCATCTTCAGGCTTTGCCTGCTTCCTCACCAGGGAGACTAAGGGCAGCCACCATGCTGAACACTGTCAATATTTTCCATAAGCCAAGATCTCCAGAAAGTCTTTCACCATCAATGAGATGCTGCAGTCTGGAAGTTTATCACCAGAACTCATTACACAGCCTGCCACCAGCACGAAGAAGAGACAGTCCCACTGAGCCAGCAACACAGACTCCGACATCCTTGGCAAACAAAACTTAGTACTGAAACTAAGTGCTAAAAACCTGTATCACTGATGACCCAATCTGAACAAGGTTCTGTTCCACAGAATTACAGACCTTGGAATGGAGGAAGGCTGTAGAAAAGGGCTGGAATGAAGACTCAACTTAGCTTTACTAAGATTTCCTGCTAAAGAGCTTCCTTTAGAAGTTTTAACAGACTGTACATAATAGGAAAACTGATTTCTATAGATTTTTACCAGCATCACACAATTAGACCAGCATTTTAGAGCTGTCACTCTAACTGCCAAATGGACATGTGGATGGGAGACTTGTTGAATCAAGAGTGAATCAAAGTCGGGAGAGCAATATGAAAGCTACAGCAGAGGACAAGGTGTAAAATGTGCACTTAAACGGCAGTCATGCTCTTTGAAATCAGCAAGCCAAGTTAGGTGAAAAGAAAAGGCCTAAAGAGAATTTACAGGACTTAGTGTGGGAGAAAGTATGAGGCAAAGGAGGTAAGGAGAGCCTGTGATTGACATTGCGGCACCCAAGTGTCTGCCAAGACTTGTGATTAGAGGGTAGAGGAGAAAGTATGCAGTCTAGGACAACTCGTAGGTCAGCTTGTGATTACTACAGGCTGCCATTTTGAAATGCTGCATAGCAGAACTCCTGTCTGGTTTAGTTCTTTCACTCAGGCTTAGGACTAGGGTTTCAATACCTTGATATGAATTTAGGCATGTGAAAATGGAGTTTCTGCCACAGTTTCTCCTTGACTTTCTCTCTGGACTAAATTTGATTTCCAAGAGTACAAAATTAAATAAGTTAACAGAAAGAAATGTTCTTTATAGACTTAACACTTTCAAAAATATACGTTTGAAAGACTTATTTATTTTTATTTTATATGTATGGGTGTTTTGCCTGTCTGTATGTCTGTGCACTATTATGCATGGCTGCAGCCTGCAAAATCCAGAAGAAGGTGCCAGATTCCCAGAAACTACAGCTACAGATGGCTGTAAGCCACAATGTGGGTGGTGGAAATTGAACTTAGATCCTTTGGAAGAATAGCCAGTCTCTTAACTACTGAGCCATCTCTCTATCACACACTCACACATGCATGCATGTGCACACACATGTGCGTGCACACACACACACAAACACACACACACAAATACACACAGAGACACACATACAGACATATGCACACAGGCACAGACACACAGAGACATTGAAGACACACACATAATTGCACACACAGACAGACACATACAGAGATATACTCACAGACATATATACATACATAGGCATACATACACACAGAGAGACAAATACACACATAAACACACAAATAGGCACACACACAGAGACATATATATATATATATAGACATACAGACACACACACACACACACACACTCACACACAGTATGCTGTAGACAGAGTTTATATCCCTCCTAGACCTGCAGTCTTTAGTCCCAAATAAATGCACAGAGGTTTATATTGACTATAAACTGTTTGGCTGATGGCCCAAGCTTCTTATTGGCTAGCTCTTTCTTAATTATTAATCTATTTCTATTAGTCTGTATATCTTCAGGGGGTTTTGGCTCACTGGAGAATGTCCAGTGTCCTATCTTCCCATTAGCTACATAACATCTCTCTGGTGGGTTCTCTCTGCATCTCCCCAGAATTGTCCTTGTCTGGTAGCCCAGCCTATACTTTCTGCCTGATTACTGGACAATTGGTGTTTTTTTCATCAACAAATAAAAGAATTATATATTAACAGCATACAGAAGAATGCAATGTTAAAGCAGAGTCTCAGATCATAGTGAACAACAGTTTTCAGGTGCCTGTGCAAGGACTGATAGAATCCATTCATGCACAATTATCACAGCAATCCCCACAGGGCATTGAACTACTAAAGGCACTTAACATATTTAATGGCACCAGACATGTATGCAATGTAAAATCTGCAAACCATGCTTATGCATATTATGTCCTGACTGTCACAGCATCGGGCTCCTGAATTAGATCTGCCTCTAGGTTTCACGATCTTTCTAGGTGTGACACTGTGTCCTCCCTCGTCCCTCCAAACCTGTCAGTCATCATAGCATCTCATACCTGTTAAAGTCTCCAGTTATCGCCCAATTCCACTGCCTCTGTTTGGCTCTTTTAGCAATGATTATCCTCCTGCTAACTCATGCCTATCAAATCACGGAAAGATGTGCCATACTGCAAAATGTTGAGGCTAAGATAAGAAGGGACAAGAACTTGAAATCTGGCTAGAGTCGGGGCAAAAATGGGAATCTGAATGGTATCTCAGGAGAAAGGCAAGGGGAGGACCTGGGCAGGCTGTTCAGCCCCTCCCTGACTAAGCCCTCTCCCACCCTTTGACATTGCACAAAGTCTCAAGCAAAAATAGCCAACATATTGCATCCCTTATTCTTCATGTCCTCACAATGAGTCTACAGTAGGAGAGAACTTGGATGATTCTTTGAGCACCAAACTGAGAAATGAGAGACAGTTGTAGATGATAAATCCTTGAGATCTAAGCCAGGAAGTTAACATCATCCTGCTGAAGCAATCTGTTGATGCCCTTTGTAGGACTGTAAATGGGCACTACCTAACCTGGGTGATGTTGCCTGGCTCTGGCATCTGTTTTGTTTTAATCTTTTATTTTTCCCAGACAGGAGCTTATAACACCTTTGCTAAATTCAGAGGTCTCAGTACAGCCATCCAGTGGGAAGACAGGACCAGAACAGAAGCAGCTGTCTGAAAGTTTGACCTTATCATTTCAGGAATCCAACAGAACTTCCTGAATAGTTATAGGATTCTATAGTAATATTTTCAAAGCCAGCCGTGTTAGAAAACTATGGCACTCCCAGCAAGTCCTAAGTAGATAAAAGGTTGCTGCAGAATTGTGAAGGCTTGGTGTCCTTGCCACCATCCATTCAAATGAAGAACTTTGTTAAACTGCAGGATGCTGAGCTACATGCCTTGAAATTCTGAGCCAAAAGGTCTGGATTTTAAAAGAGTAACACCAGGGAGATTTGCATGCATTTAGATCAAGATCCCACTGTGGGCAACACTTTCATTTTTACATTATTCTTTACCTAGTTGTCAAAGTTCCCTGGAATCCACAGTCTTGGCCTGTCAGCAAAGTATTTGAATTCTCAAGCTGTGGTCTTAATGCATCGTGTCAATCAAAGGCATATTAAGCAACCCAGACAATCTGGGAACCAGGAGTTGTTAGAGCTACTTACAGGCCATGTAGCTCTTAGACACTGGAAACTTGGTTTCATCATGTAAGAAATGAAAAAGCAGTATTTGCTCTTATACACCTCTCAGGCTGGTAACAGGACCAGTAGAGACAGGGGAAGGGCTAAAAAAGCATTTTTTTTTTTAATCAGAAATCTCTGTAACAATGTGAACTGTCTTTATTACAGGGGACAGATTTTATTTCACAGACTCCATTCACTGAGGTTTAAGCAAAACAAAACAAACTTCATGCCGGGCAGTGGTGGCACGTGCCTTTAATGCCAGCATTTAGGAAGGCAGAGGTAGGTGGATCTCTGAGTTCTAGGCCAGCATGATTCACAGAATGAGTTTCAGGACAGCCAAGACTACACTGAGAAACTGTCTCAAAATAAAAACAAAACTAAAACAAAACCCCCAAACAAAAACAAACAAACAAACAAAACACCTTTTCATTTTCTTTGGTGCCATGCATTGTCAAACTTGCCTGTCTGAGAAGCAAGTTCCTTCAGGGCATCCCATCTCAGCTTCCCATCTCATCTGGGGTTATTAAACTTGTTTTAGTACAGTTGTTCTCAACCTTCCTTATGCTGTGACCCTATAATACAATCCTTCATGCTGTGTTGACCCCAACTATAAAATTATTTTTATTGCTACTTCATAACTGTACTCTTGCTGCTGCTATGAATCATAATATAGTTTTTTGATGGTCTTAGGTGGCTCCCATGAAAGGGTTGTTTGACCCCTTTTGGGGGCATGGCCTACAGGTTGAGAACCACTATATTAGTGGTACTTAAATGTTACAATGCTGTGACACCTGGGCTGTCCTTGTTGTGGGTAGAAATGGCCACTATGAACAATGGCATGGATTAAGTTTCCATTTCCTTTGTCATGAAAGTTGGAGGTGAGTGGTTGAACACTTTAGGAAAAGTGGCCCATTAGCACATCCCCATTTCTCTTGTCATAGAAAGCAGCAATGTTTCAGATGGCCCAAAGCACACTAGCTTTCACTATTGGAGATACTATTGGTGGGAATGGAGGATATGGAGGGTAACAAATAACTTTAGAACTCTTGAGACTTTCCACTGTCACTGCACTCTCATCTAACCTAGATAGAACAAAAAGGGTATAGGGGAATATCAGAACACCTAAGTGTCCCTAAGACAACCCTTTCCCCTTTCCATATAGTGACGACACATGGTGAACTAGGAGGATGTCAGACACACCTCTTTAAAAAGGGAATGAGAGTAACTGAGAATTGGGAGTCTCTTACATTTGTCTAGAGACAGCAGGAAGCAAGCTTGATGACTACCTTCATGATCCATGGTCAAAGGTCTATTTATTCAGTAGACTGTAGCCTAGGCTCTATATTGTGTTCTTTGGTAACTGTGGAGTGGGGTTAGGTCACAGGGGGACTCCCATTCTTGGAAGACCAGTATCAATTTATGTGGATGTAGCAGTGGGTTTGGATGTAGGCTTTACGAATTTGGCAAGTGTTTTCATTACTAGTTTACTATGTAAACATTTGGTAAAATAAGAAATCTTTTTCAGTACTGAATGCTGTAGCTTGGGCCTCATGTGCTAGGCAAATATTTGGAAGACAACGCTTGCATAATATACACCTGATATATGTCTTGTATTCATATTATGCAAGTAACTCATAAACTCAGTAAGAAAACAAACTACTCATTTAAAAAATGGGCGAAACTGTTAACAAGATGATCCCACTAAACAGTATACATAAATAGTGAATAAAAAAATTAAAAAATCAACACCAGACATGATTAAGGAATTATAATTTGGAGCAGCCATGAGATACAACCACAGTTTGAGAAGAATGACTGAAAACACTGACACCAATCACCATAGATGATGAGAACATTAGGGAAACGTAGCCATTGCCCATAGGGATGGGGATGCAGGAGGTCATGAGCCCATGGGATGATAGCCTGGCCATGCCCATAGGGATGGGGATGCAGGAGGTCATGAGCCCATGGGATGATAGCCTGGCCATGCCCATAGGGATGGGGATGCAGGAGGTCATGAGCCCATGGGATGATAGCCTGGCCATGTTTTAGAAAAATTCTACAAAGTTTGGCAAACATTACAGTACTCACAACACTTAGTTTCTATTCACATGACTTCAAAACTCCTTGCAGAACAAAACCTAGACATGGATACTTATAGAGTACTTCCATGTCCAATATTCAATTGTCAAAAACTAAAGAGAATGGACATGCCCTTCAGTAAGTGAATGGGTACAGAAACTATGATAAGTTCACACAATTCAACAATTGTTCTTTGACAAAATAGAAAAGAAGTGAGATACCAAGTCCCCTCCCCAAAATGTGGAGTGTTCTTAAGTTCATGTTATTAAGGGCAATGGCTAACTTTACAGGTTAGCCTGAATAGGCATGAAACCCAGATACTTAATCATTATTCTATTTAGTCAGGTGCTACTTAAATGAAATTACCATTTAGGTCAGTAGATTTTTGGCTTAGGCAGGTTACCCTCCATTGTGGGAGTGGTGTCCATCTAAGCAGTGGAAAGGCAGAGGAGATGAAGAAGAGGGAGCTCACCAGCAGTCTTGTATGTGGACTGCTCATCTGTCCCTATCCACCCTTCAACAGGTCCCCACCTGTCAGCTTCCTGTGAATGACTGCTAATGACAAGAGGTTCTGAGAAGGCAAGGCTACAGACAGTAGACATTCCAGAAGTAGTAGAGATATCAAAAGTTGCCAGTTCTTTCAGGACTGGGGCCAGGAATGATGAGATGAAGACAGGGTATTTTGGGGGTGATGAAAATAGTCTACATTATGCTTTAATTGTGGATTCATGAATCCAAGGAAGTACACAGCAATGAACCTCAATGTAAAATAAGGACACAAGTTAATAGTGATGTGTCAGTACCAGCTCACCAGTCACAAGCACATGGACACAGCCATTATTAAGAGGAGGACCAATTGGAAAGGGGTGGGCAGGGCGTTGCTGTACAGTTTTCTGTTCAACTAAAATTTCTGAAATTTTTTAAAAACAACAGAAGAAAAATGTAGAACAATTATTGGTGACTTTGGTCCTTTTTATACACTACCTCTTGAAGAGTGTTACTTGTGTTATAGAGGCAAAAGCTAACTAATGGGCTTCTGAGGTGAGAACATGGTAAACCTGCTTCATGTTCTAAGAAAAGAGCTTGCAACTGGGAATCCGATCTGCCATCGGGATGGGCCCAGAATCTTGCACAGGTTAAGATCTGGGTTTATATTTTCTCAGAGCTAGAAATAGTAAAACTCTGATGGTTGTCATGCCAATTAAATGAGAGAATGCATAGAAAATTCTAGTGGTTGAAGAAAAAGAAAAAAGGAAAAAAAAAACCCAACCCAAAACCACCACACAGCATGACAGATGAGATATAACCCTGCCTAAGGAGTGGAGGCAGGGGAAATACACAATTGGGGGGGGGGACATATGAGGGTTACAAGAGGAATAGTGCAGACTTTCAGCATTCCAATTACTGTCATTACAACCTCAAATTAAAACCCTACAGGTGGAGAAAACTGACAGCAAATTAACCTCCAGTGACAGGTGAACCCTGTTGAAATTCTTCCCTTTTCGTAACAAAGGTGGGGGGGGGGCTTTCATAGCAAAGCCTCAATACGAAGGAAAACGAAGTAAGGGGGTTGTCAATGAGTGCCTCAGTTTCCAACTTCACTTTAAACAACCGCAAAGAGGGACTAAAGTCCAGCCCAAAGTGGGGGCTGTAGGAAGAATTCCGATGTCAGCAGGGTTTTACTTGGTTCTTTCACAGCTTATTTTCCTCCCTGATGTTCAAACTGTGTCAGAGGTGGAGGAGCCAGGTGGATGCCCCAATTTCCTCAACAAAGGCAAGGGCACTTTAATTGTCTTAAGCAGAGTCTTGTGTCCTGGATCCACTGGCAGACCTCTATTTTAAGCAGCTCCTCTTATTATTCTGTTTCAGAAACTTTTGCAAAGCTCTGATTTTGCCCGGATGCCAAACTATAGGAAGCCATATGACTAGGAACTGAATTTACAGCATCAGGTTTTGTATTTAAAAAGCTGCCGAGGACTTGGCATCTTATAGAGGAAGCTTGGAAGTGCATTACCTCATTTGACTGGGGACAGAGCTGTGAGTGATTTGTTCTGATCCCACAGTGACAGTGTCCTAGGGGAGGGTTTGAACACTGACCCAGGTGACTTCAGACGTTGCAGCTCTATTTTACTTTCTTTACTTTTTAGAGAGAGCCTCATGCATCAAACTTGTATGTAGTCAAGGATGTGTTGTTGAAGCTTTTTGTTGGGACCACAGCCTCCCCAGTAATGCCATGAAGATTTATTATTGATTATAAAATCTCTGCCGATAGCTTAGACTTGTTTTTAACTAGCTCTTATAACTTAAGTCAACATATTACTATTAATTTACTTTCTGCTTCATGGCTTTATTACCTTCTCTCTGTACTGACCATGTTGCTTCCTCTGAGTCCTGGTGTCTCCTTGAGGCTCTGCCCTTCTTCTTCTCAGCATTCTCTCTGTCCCCAAAGTCCTGCCTAGCTATTGGCCATTTAGCTTTTTATTAAAGTAATCACAATGAAATATCTTCACACAGTGTACAAGAATATCCCACAATATGAATGACCTTGAACTTCTGATCCTCCTGACTCTACCTCCCAAATACTTTTATTAGTACTTTCACTTTCAGCTACATCATTTTCGGATTCCCAAATTCTAATAACCTAGTAGTCCTATTACAGAGATGAATCTGAGTTTAAAGGAAAGAATTGACTTACGGGGAACCCCTTCTTTGTTCAAAGCATTCAAGAGTGACAAAGAATCCCAATGCAGGAAACTGAAATTTCTATGCCCATCTACCTTCCAAACTGCCTGTTGACATCTGTGAAGCTGCATTTCCAGTATCCCTCCTTCCTTGTTCCCCCACTTGGCTCTGCTGCACATGCTCACAGCTGCTGTTCTAAATCTTCCCTCTTCCCATTTGGCCCTACATTTCCACTCACCCTCCCTTGCAAGCCTAATCAATCACACACTATCTGTGAAGGCTCAAAGAATCAGTTTTGTGAAGTTAGAAGTTTCTCATGCAGAAAGGGAGAAGCATTAAACACTATCCAATCACCAATATTCATACTTTGCCTTTTTCACACAGGAGACAGCTCCCAAGTCAGGTTCTCCATGTTGCTCACTTTTGAATATCTCATTTACAGCTGGCATCTGCTGCCCTGGATTTTTCTTCAAGGGGTAACTCTCTGCCATTACATATTCAGACTTTGTGAGAGGATGGGGGGACTCAGAAGTCTAGGAAACTGAGCTCCTAACAATGACCTCTGAATTTCCATCAGCCACTACATCAGACTCTGCTTCCCACAACTGGCTGTGCTGAAATAAATCCCATCCCATGGACTCTACATAGAGCACTGTTACTCCATCAGAAAGAAATAGTCTGTCTCCTGGCTGGACTTTAATTGCCTCAACAAATGGAATATGATGAAAGCAGAAGTGGCCTTGAGGGTTTGAAGGGATGGCTTAGAAGTTATGAAAACTGGCTACTCTTGCAGAGGACCTGGGTTCAATTTCCAACACTCAGATGATAGCTCACAACTGTCTGTAACTCCAGTTCTAGGGGGATCTGACACTTTCACACAAACATACATGTAGGCAAAACACAAATGCACATAAAAATAAAAAGAAATAAATGTAAAAAAAAATGACCTTGAAACTAGACCCTGCAACTTTTACCTTTCTGGTGGATCCAGGTAGGTTCTAGGGAATCTAGCTTCCATTCACATGACAAGATGTGACACCCAAGCCGTTTTGTGAAAAGATATGGAGCCCTCAGCTGAGAACTGGCTCCATGTTGCTAGGTGAGTGAATGTGTCATTCTGTAAATAGATCTTTCCATGGCGATCCAGCCTTCCGATAGCCATGCTTCTCCTCTGCCACACTGCAACTGCACAAGAATGCAAATGAAAACTGCATATATGGTCCCCTGTTAATTCCTTCAACAGAGAGGAGTAATATGTCACTATTTCAACTTTGAATCTGTACAGTTTGGATGGATAGAAGTCATCTGATGGGAGATGTCATTCTATAAATATGTTTCTCATACTGGTTAATGAATAAGGCACTGTTGGCCAAAGCAAGATAGGCGTGATTAGGAGACAAGGAGGATTTGAGGAAGTAGTAAGGAGGAGTCAACATGGAGAGACTGGGGAGAACAGATGCCAGCCTTACTCTCTGGTAAGATGAGACCACGTGGAAATACTTAGATTAATAGAAATGGTTTAATAATTAAGACAGAGCTAGCCAATAAGAAACTAATACCTGGAAAACAGCATTATATCAAATACAGTGTCTCTGTGTGTTATTTGGGGCAGGCGCCGCGGTGTGTCCAGATCGGTGGAAAACCTTACTAGTAACAGTCATCTGTTAACATCTACTCTTAAATCACCTCCAGAATTATGGGGGGGGGCATCCCAATATTGTTAATGTGTCTTTGGGAAAGAAAGCATTTCTGAAAGGTTAAGGTCAGAATAGAGAGTAAGTTGTCCCATTGGAAACAGACAGCATTTGTACCAAAGAAACCTTTTTTAAAACATGAATTCTGAAAATACTCCTCAGTCTTGTCTAAGGGATTTTCTGAATGTTCTAGGCTGTTGTAAAATCTTCATCCTGTGAAATCAAAAGCAGTGCCAAAGAGGGTGAACACTGAGATCTTTTCATTAGAGACCAGAATGGGTGTGGCATCATTCAGGAGTCACACCCACCCACACTCTGTGATTTTTACTTCTGTGTTGGGAGAGGAAGCCCCAGGATTTTTCTTGGGCCACCAACCAGTTCCCAAATAAAGACACTGAGATTTATTATTAATTGTGATTGCTCAGCCTTAGCTTAGCTCTGACCACTACCTTTTTAAACTTTTAGCCTATTCCTATTCATCTACATTCTACATTAGACGTCAGGGCTTTTTTAAACTTTCTTTCTTTCTTTCTTTCTTTCTTTCTTTCTTTCTTTCTTTCTTTCTTTCTTTCTGTATGTCCTACTTTCCAGCTTCTTCAATGTCTGGCTGGATGGCTCCTAATATCTCTCTGGTGTCCCTTTTTCTTTCTTCTTCCCACTGCCCCCCAACTTAAATTATTTCTTCTACTTACTCTCCCTGCCCATAAGTTCTGCCTATACTTCCTCTCTTCCTATTGGCTGTTCAGCTTTTTATTTGGCCAATCAGATACCTTACATAATTAAATAAATGTAATACATCTTTACACAGTTAAACAAATACAGCACATCTTTGCATTGTTAAACAAATATTCCACAACATAAACCAATGCAACATAACTATACATAGCTAAATAAATGCAACACATCTTTACATAGTTAAACAAATGTTCCAAAACAACTCCTTTATTGGAAACAGAGAACAGCTTTTTTGGGCAAAGACTCATTTTGAAATATGTTTCTGAGCCAGTTTCATCCTTTTGTTTTCTTCTTGCAACCAATGAAGGCCCACTCAAGGTCACTTCAGTCATATGCTTGCTTTTGGAACAATACAGAGAAGATTAGCAGGGCCCTGAGCAAGGATGACATGCAAATTCGTGTAGTGTTCCATATTTTTTCAACACAATCCCCATCAAAATCCCAGCACAATTCTTCACTGACCTTGAAAGAACAATCCTCAACTGTATATGGAATAACAAAAAAGCTAGGATAGCCAAACAACCCTGTATAATAAAGGAACTTCCAGGGGCATCACCACCCCTGACTTCAAACTCTTTTATAGAGCTATAGTTCTGAAAACAGCTTGGTACTGGCACTAAAACAGACAGGTAGACCAATGGAATTGAATTGAAAACCCTGATATTAACCCACACACCTAAGAACACCTGAGTTTTGACAAAGAAGCTAAATTTATACAATGGAAAAAAAGAAAGCATATTCAACAAATAGTGCTGGAATAACTGGATACTGGTATGTAGAAGACTGCAGATAGATCCATATCTATCACCATGCACAAAACCTAAGTCCAAATAGATCAAAGGCCTCAACATAAACCCAGCTACACTCAACCTCTTAGAAGAAGAAGTGGGAGGTGTCCTTGAACAAATTGGTACAGACACTAAGATCGACAATTAAAACATGGGACCTCCTGAAACTGAGAAGCTTTTTAAGGCAAAGAACAAGTCAACAAGACAAAAAGGCAGCCCACAGAATGGGAAATGATATTCACCAACCCCACATCTGACAGAAGGCTGATTTCCAAAATATACAAAGAACTCAAGAAGCTGGTTACCAAAGCATAAAATAATCTCATTAAAAAGTGGGGTACAGAACTAAATAGAGAATTCTCAGTGGAGGAATCTAAAATGGCTGAAAGACACTTAAGTGCTCAACATCCTTAGACATCAGGGAAATGTGAATTAAAACAACTCTGAGATAACATCTTACTCCTGTCAGAATGGTTAAAATCAAAAATACCAAAGACAGTTTATGCTGGAGAGGATGTGGAGAAAGGGACACACTCCTCCACTACTGGTGGGAGTGCAAACTCATACAGCCACTTTGGAAATCAGTATGGTGGTTCCTCAGGAAAATGGGAATTAGTCTACCTCAAGCCCCAGTAATTCCATTCTTATGTATATACCCAAAAGATACACATTCATTTAACAAGGACATCTATTCAACTATGCTCATAGCATCATTATTTGTAATAGCCAGAACCTGGAAGCAACCTAGATGCCCCTGAACTGAAGAATGGATGGAGAAAATGTAGTATTTTTACAAAATGAAATACTACTCAGCAGAACAACACAAACACAATGGAATTCTGAAATTTGCAGGGAAATGGATGGAACTAGAAGAAACCATCCTGAGTAAGGTAACCCAGTCACAAAAAGACAAACATGGTTTGTACTTACTCATATATGGAGTTTCGACATAAAGGATCACCAGCCTATAATTCACACCGCCAAAAAAGCTAGGAAACAAGGAGGACTCTAACAGAGACATACATGGTCCCCTGGAAAAGGGGAAAGGGACAAGGTGTCTCCAGCAACTTGGGAGCATTGGGGGAGGGGAGAGGGAGTTAAGAGAAAAAGAAGGGGAGAAGAGGAGAGGGGCATGAAGGAACAGAAAGCTTGAGACAGGGAAAGAATCGAGGAAAACAAAAAAGGAGATACCATAATAGAGGGAGCCATTATCGATATCAGGAGAAATCTGGCACTAAGGAAATGCCCAGAGATCTACAAAGATGAACCAAACTAACAATCTAAGCAATAGTGGAGAGGCTACCTTTAATGCCCTTCCAAGATAATGAGATTGCAGACTACCTTATATGCCAACCTAGAGCCTTTATCTAGTAGCTGATGTTAGCTGAAGCAGACACCCACAGCTAGACACTAGCTGAACTCTTGGAATCCAGTTACAGAGAGGGAGGAGTGATGAGCAAAGGTGTCAAAACCAGGCTGGAGAAACCCAGAGAAACAGCTGACCTGAATAAGGGGGAGCTCATACACCCTAGTCTGATAGCTGGGAAACCAGCATAGGACTGACTCAGACCTCCTGAATGTGGGTGTTAGTTAGGAGGACTGGGCAGTTTATGGGGGCTTCTAGTAATGGATCAGTATTTAACCCTAGTATAGGAATGGACTTTGGGAACCCATCCCACATAGAGGTATACTTTCTCAGCCTAGACACATGGGGGGAGGGCCTAGGCCCTGCACCAATTGATATGACAGACCTTGAAAACTCCCCATGGAAGGCCTCACCCTCCCTGGGGAGCAGAAAGGGGAAGGGCTGGGGTTTGGTGGGGGTGATAAGGATGATAAGGGAGGATGGGATGGTGAGGGAACTCTGATTGACATGTAAAGCAACCTTGTTTCAAACTTAAATTTAAAAAAAGGGAAAAAAGGGTTCCTTTAGTCATTGGTGGCTTAATATGTATAGTCTGAGTTCTAGACTCAAAGATACAGGAACCAGAACATGCCCTTGATTTCCACTGAGTAAATATTTAAAACCCATCCCAAGATGTTCATGACATATTCTTCTTCTAGGATCTGGTTTCCAGTGGTTAGCACACAGTTCTCACTTGCTACACACATACTTGCTGCCATGGTGCTGGGTGGAGGCATTTGCTCCCTATTCCCTAATCCTAGACTCTAGCTCTCAACCTTTAGGAATCTGGCTTTTTGATAGGAACATACCCAGAATGGCTGGTGAGAGTCTAGAATCTGTCCTAGACACAGGTGCTTAGAGATTGAGTTGGCTACAGAAAATATGAAAATAATAACTAAATGTCCAAACCTTCTTCTTGTGATCACCCTGCCCAGGGATGAATTGCCCTCACTTCCTCTTTTGGTGTGCATTGCCTTTTGAACAATCAAGTGCTATGAGAATAGCTTTAGAAGGCATATTCACTGAACTCTCTCTTGCCACATAAGAATTTCAACCTTTTGCTCATGAAGAGGCTTATAACCTGGTATCATGAGAAAAATGGAAACTATAGCAGTCTGATTTTGTGGGATGAGAGTCTGCTTGATGCAAGTAATTGTCACTGCCCTCATTGCATAGATCTTTACCAGTAGGCTTTCCAGTTCTTGCCTAGAAAGTAGTGGGGCAGGTCTCTCTCTGACATGCCTTTCTGGTAACTCGTATGGAAGGAGCTTCTTTGAAGAAGGAGGTTGGTGTAGCATCTATGTGAAGATTATCCTATATGATAGAATTTCAATCTGTTGAGCACTTTTAATGAGGGGAACTTAAGGAAGGGTGATGAGGCCTGCTGGAATGGCATAGCAGATGGGCTCTCTGGGAGGCCTTTCTATGTGGTTCTGGCAGTTCAGTAAGACCATGCCAGGCCAGTGTCCAGAGCCAAATTCCCAGCAGTGCCTTGGTAAGAAAATTCCCTGCCTAGAAAGGAAGACTGACTAAAAGCAAACCTTCAGAGGTGCTCAAAAAGATGACAAAAGGACTAAGTAACTTTGGTGTTGAAGAATACCTATTCCATAGATCAAGGCTTACTACATTAAAGTACCAGTTAACAAAGAGGACAATATGAACTGAAGCGTGCTTCAGAAAGTGTGGTCCATGGCCCACTCACTATCAGTAGCATCAACTGGGAACTTTGCTGTTTTAATCAAAGGAGAGATTGGAGCTGTCATTACAGCAGCATTCTCAGGCTACACAGACAGGTTTAAGGAGCCAAGATGAGATCAAAACTAGTGCTTGCAAGAAGTTCATGGCATTTGGTGTGTATGTAACAAAAGGAGAGATGCTTGGAGATCCAGGAACCAAGCAAATAACTGAAGGAATTAGCAAACAAACAAGCAAAGCAGAACACAACAGACAATCTCCACGTAGAAGGACATTTTGAAAGAAACAAAAACAAAGCAAAAACAACTATGGCAGAATAGAAATGATCTATGAAGCTGAAAGTCAAGGCTTTAGAAATATTATTCATGGGCAGGGAAGATAGCTCAGTGGCTGAAATGCTTGCTGTGCAAATACAAGGACCAGCGTTTGATCCCAGAACCCATGGGGAAAAAACTATGCTACACTTTCATGTGTACCCCTAGTTCTGACAAGGCAGAAAAAAGGCAGCTCTATGGGCCTACTGGTCCCCCAGTCTAGCTGAAATGGTGGAGAACCAATTGAAGAAGACACCTCACATTAACCTCTGGCCTCCACACCCATGCACTCACATGCATACATATGAGAACACACACATGCACTCACATACACACACAGACCAATATCAATCTATCTCTAGCTATGCAAATCCAGAGAAAAAGAGGGAATGTATAGACATGGAGGGGGGAAATGGCATTTGGAATAGAAAAGGCCCATGCTGATTAGGCTAACACAAGCTAGATGCTCAAAATAACCCAACTCACAGTGGCCTCAGAATGTGCTTGTGACAATCCAATCAATGCTAGTTAACTCCAGCTGGTGACTTTCCTAACGTAGGCATAGATTTTAGAACTTTCCCTCTGATAGTCAACATGTGTAGACTATCAGACTAGCAGTCATCAGGAGTGCTAATGACCACGGTGGCTTGGAATTGTGTATTCCCGTCTCAGGCTTTTAGCCAACTCTCAGATCAGTGATCATCATTTCATTTACTTGGAAAAAAATCAAGGCCTTGCCTTTTATGAGTAGAAATGTTTTGGGTCAGCTGCATTGGTTGGCATGAGGGTGTGCTGCAGTAATGGAAAATATAATTCACAGAAGTATTAATAACATACTGTTATATAGATTAAAGACAATCAAAATGGATATACATTTTACACAAGAGAATAATAATGTTTTGTGAAATGCAGGGGAATGATAAATTTAAAAAAATTCAGAGTAGTTAGCTGTAAGGCCATATGGAGGTGAATTCAAGGGCCTTTGTATCTTATAGGGTTCTGTTATTGTTCACCTGCCTCTGGTTTATTTGATTACATGGCAAAGAACACAAACCCAAGCATATGACAAGTCACATTGGCCTTTGGTCATTACACTGACATGCAGAAGTCTTTGCAGTGGGGCACTCCCTGGTGCCTGGGTGTATTCAGAAGTCTAAGCTAGAGAGAGAGCTGAAGATGTGTCCAATCTCTTCTTACATTTTGCTTCTATGAAGTGGGGATTAAAAGATAACTTCTACTCCTCACTAGGAAAGTACAAAGGAAATTAGAACAATAACCAAACCTACCTGCCATTACCCAAAGGCCCCTTTTGCACCCAGACAATCTCCTACCTCCTCCTGAGTCTCTCTGATGGTTAGCATCTAAGCTTTCTCCCAAGCCTGTGCTGAAACCTTCTTTTAGGATTCTTCTAGAACCTTCCCTACCTGCCACTGTCATTAACTGTGTGCAAGTAGGGACCACAAGATATACAACAAAACCCACTCTAAGAGTTTTATTAATAAAGAGTGGGGATAGGGAAGACAGGGTACACATAGGCCTGTCTGGAAGAAATTTGACAAGAGCAGAAATAGGGCTAGAGTGTCTTCCTTTTATGGCCTCTTGGCACATGTAGTTGGGGCTTATGCAGCCACATTGTGGGTCTCCCTTCTGAGTCTGGGGGGTGTGTGTGTGAATATCTCTGGAGTGTTACTGTTCCTTACCACCTGAGCATGTCTGATAGTCTTTGTGCCTCTGGCTCTGTGGCAAATGGCGGCCCCTGTAACAATAGATGAGTAGTTATGGTACCAACGTAATTATATGAGGCATGAGGGGAGCCTTGGCAGATCCCATGGCAGGGGACAAATGCACAATCAGGCAGAACTTACAGGGGAAGGAAGTTTATTGGATGAAGTAAGGGAGAGAAAGAGATGAGAAAAAAGAGGGAAAGAGAAAAAGAGAGAAAAACAGAGAGAGAGGCCTGTCTCCTCAGAGAAGAGGAGTGGCAGAGACAGAGTGGGAGCAGGTAGAGCTTGTCTCTTAAAGGGACCTTTGCACCTGCATTCAGAGTCAGGGAACTGCCTGCCATGCATGCAGCAGTGACCACTCTGCCATGTCTCCAAGGGAGTAGGGCCAGGTTTGTGTTTGCCTGGATGATAACAGCCACCACCTTCAGGTCTCTTCTGTGTTGCACCAAACCTCCCCATGCAACTAGATCTCCCACACCCTTGCCAGGTTCTTTCTAACCTGGTAAGTCTCCCTGCCTCTTCCTGTCCATGTGCCATTCCCAACCCACCAGATCTAGCCTGGATCTCACATCCAGTGCCCCAGCCTAGTCTAGCCACCCCTGTCTCATCTGCAAACAATCTCTAAGCTTTTGCCAGAACCTGCCCTTCCTATCACCAACTCACAGGCCCCTCCCACAACACATCCAACCTTCCTACCCAGCTAGCTCTACCCCCACATTCCAGGCTTGAATCTGGAGGAAATCCTGGACCCTGGCCTAGTCCTTTCTGTCCACCTGACTTCATTCCACCAAAGCCATTTCCAACCTCTAGGTCCAACCTGCTGGAACATCCTCTCTTCTGCCCAACCTGCTCTGTCCATATCAGACTTAGAACTAACAGAGGTTCACATGCCCAGATCTCACCACACATATAACAACAGAATGAAAGATCAAGCCAGCATCTTCTCTCCAGAACCTACCAGTCCTATAGAAATGTATAACAATGAGAAGTACCCCAAAGGAACCAGAGAATTTAAAAAGAACAATCATAAACATCAAAGAATCAAGGAATTTAAAGAAGACACAAAGAAACATCTCAATGGAACCAAGGCAAAATAACACCTGAGTGAGGCCCAACAAAATACAGAAGACTGATGGAAATGACCAAGACAATGAAGGACTTGATAGTGGAATTTAATGAAGAGGTGGAAAAACTGAAGAGAGTGCAAGCCGAAATTAAGATGGACCTTAAAAACAAAACAAAACAAGAAAACAATAACTAGAAAGTAGCATGAATCAAGCAGATAGAAGGGCAGGGCTTGGGATAAAGTAGAGGACCCAGGTCAAATAAACAAAGGAAGAAAGGGAAGGGGGAATGATGTGACTTTAATATAATCCCCCCCAAATAAAAGAAATAATAAAAAAGTTAAAAAGAACAAATGGGTATTTTAAAATCTCAGGTGTTAATGGAGTTAGAAAATACCGAGAGACCTCCTAAACTCTATCGGGTTGTCATTAGCTGAATTTTTAATTAAGCTGCAGCTGTCCTCAATTCCCTTGGTAAGATTTGGAACTAAGGCCCAACTTAAAGAGGAGGACTTTTAAGGACAAAGGTTACAATTTATTCTTGCTGACACGCACTTTTGCAGACATGAGTGAACATCCTGGCTATTCCTGAATTCCTGGTATTGTTTTAATAGCCTCATGCTGCTCACAGGGCTGGACTCAGTCTTAAGATGAGTCCTCATCGGCTGCTGCACAGGCATGGTGACACACGCCTGTAGTTTGGAGGATCATGAATCTGAGGCCAGCCCAGGCTATGGAACAAGAGCCTGTTAGAGAGAAACAAACAGGGAGGAGGGAGAAAAGCTTCTAATTTCCCTGAAGACACAGATTCAGGAGTATAGAGGGAGCCCATGATGGTTGAATTTCTGTTGCAACATGGCTAGCTAGTTAACCCTTTGATGGACTTCACACAGTTTAGACTTTCTATCCACCTCCTGAAACCATTGTTGGATCTGTGACACCCTAGACACTGTTACTGACCAATCATTATGGGTGTTCCTCATGTTCACCAAGAAGGGGCCAGAAGGGCCAAGAGAACAAAGGGAGAAGACAAGGAAAAAGACAGAGGGAGTCAGTGAAGTGCCACGGGCTAGGTGTATTTCCTTCCAAGTGCTTCCAGGGCCACAAGAGCCACAGCGCAGCTTACTTTCCAACTGACTTGCTCACCCAAGAACTAACCAGCAATTTTCTTAAGCAACAAGCAGGCCCTCTTTAGCAATGACATGAAGTCATTAACGTGAGGCCCAAGGCCACTTGTTCCACTCCCAAGGATACACTCTGGGAGACCCAGGAAAAGAAATTACTTTTTCATATTAACCCACAAACCAAGAAAGAACCCCAGTGTATAGTTTCCTGCTAATTCTAGCCAGGAGAGCTAATGAGCAATAATAGTTTTATGAAGCTACAGCTTTTGGGGCAATATTATTCATCCAGAACAGCCTATGAAATGTAAATGCTAGAACAAAAGACACTACAGAGTGGGCAAAACAAACAGGTAAGCAGCCAGCCCAGCTAGGTGGAGCTTTTGAAGGACATCATGAAAGGGACCCACATGCATGAGAAGACAAAGACCCAAAGGAAATGGGTGCATTCAAGCAGCCTGCTCTCTGGGACTTCCAGGGCGAAGCAGTCAGTGGTAATAATTAAGAAAGCCTGCACTTGTTTTTTATTTTTTTGTTTTTTTTCATAATAAATATTTCATGATATGTCATCTGCTTCCAAGAGGAGCCATAACACGACACAGCCACTGCATGTTTAGCAGCTGTGGAATGACAAACACTGGGCTAATTATGCTAAGATAATACAAATTTAGCCACAAAGGCAGTGGAGTCTGACAGACGGTGTCAGGGGCTGTGGATTTGGGTTATCCTCAGAGCTCCAGGAGGCAGCCCTGTCAGCTCCTCCTGCTCAGCTTCATGTGCTGGGGCACCTCCCGGAGAGTTCTGAGAAACTGGGTTTCTTTGTTTTGTTTTGTTTTTGCTTTTGGCAAGAACAGCACTTCAGAGACTTTCAGAAAGGAGGGGCTCAGAGCAGCGCGCCCCTCTTCCTCTGCCTCACAGACATTAACCTCACACGGTCAGTCAGCCCACCTACCTTGACCTCTTGAAACCTCTATCTCTTTGAGGTTACAGTTCCTTATTCATTAATTCCCAAACATTTCATAGAGCACCTACTGTCAGGCACTGTACTGAACCTCATGACAATGGAGCTGTGAATAAAACAGACTGACAGCCTTTTGGAGATCAACTGTAGGGAATGATAGGTAAGTCAGACCTGTCGTGGTTTAGGCAGTGATACAGGCTGAGGAGAGAAAAGTCAGGAGGTGGGAGGAGCAGCGGTGTTGTGTGCTGGTATTTTAGCTTATATTTATTTTATATATGCATAGTGTATTGTGTGTACCCTTACAGGCGTGGGGGGATTGCAGGTGTATGTATGGTGTCTGTATGTCCTGGCCAACCTTAGATGCCTTCCTCAACCACTGTCCACCTTAGTTTTTGAGATGGTGGTCTCTCCCTGACCTGGAGTTTACTGAATTGCTAGGTTGGTTGGCTATCAAGCCCCTAGATCCTCCAGCCTTTGCCCGCCCCCCAGGACTGAGACTATAAGTACACTCCCCTCCACCCCTGGCTTTTTATGTGGGTGAAGAGGCTCAAATTCAGTCCTCAAGCATTTGTGTGGTTGATCTTTCTCCCCAGCCCCAGGTACTGGTCTTGGCCTTGGTCTTGGTATTGGTATGGATCTAAGTCTTGGTATTGGTATTGGAAAGGTTGTCATGCAAGAGCCCACTAGAAACAGAGGGCTAAAAGGGCCAGTTTATGTCTAGACAACATGGTGCTCATACGGGTATCTGGTATGAGTCAGTGAAAAACTGTCTGACCTGGGACATGGGAACAGGGCTGTAAGTTAGAGCAAAATGGCTGACAGAAGGTCTCTGGGGAATCCCAAAGTAAGCAGTGATGTAATCTGTTATGTAACTATTTTTTGACAGTGTGCTGTTGCTGTGTCAATATGTATAATCATGACTGTAAGGTCAAGGATGGGAGCTTATACCCGAACCTTTGCCAGCCTGAGTGTTTGTGTATGTGTAGGCCTGTGCACCTACATTGTGTAGCCTGTGCGTTCATCTTGCCTGTGTGCAGCCCATGTATGCTGGCATGTACCCAAGTATCTGCCAAGGCAATAGCTGCCTGCCTAGTTTCCTGTGTGTAGCAGGCTTTCTTTTTGGGTTACCAAGCAGCTTCCAGACATGACATGGAAAATTATTAGTTATGAATTCTTGGCCTTAGCTTATGCTCATTTCTGGCTAGTGTTTTTGTTTGTTTTGTTTGTTTTTATTTAAATTAATCCTGTTTCTCTTCACATACATTTTGCCTTGGGGCTTCTTACCTTTCTTTCATTCTGTATGTCCTACTCCATGTCTGGTTGGCTGGTGGCTCCCTGGCCCCAGGTGTCTTCCTCTCTTCTCTGTCTCCCACTCATTTTCTCTGCCTGCCAACCCTGCCTATCCCTTTACTGCCTAGCTATTGACCATTCAGCTTTTTATTAGACCAATCAGTGCCTTAGACAGGCAAGGCAACACATCTTTACATAGTTAAACCAAGGCAGCTTAAACAAATGAAACACATAATTGCCAAGTTAAAGTAATAGTCCACAACACCTGTGTGCTGACACTAAAGCAAGTCCATCTGCCCTCTTCTCTCAGTCTCTCCAACCTCCCAGTGTCTTGTGACCCTCGTCTTTTCCTGGCACTGTAGCGTACACCTCTTAAGAGCTCACTAACGATGTTTAACTCAGACAGCAAAAAAATGAGGTATGAACCCTGAGGGCTCCCAGGGGCTGAAACTTCAAAGCACCTGAACACTGGACTCAGGTATGGCTCACTTCATTAGCCTGGAATTAACATATGGTCCATGTACCCACAAACAATAGCGACTTAACCACCGCCTGCTTCAGGCAAGTTGAAAATACTTCTCTTTTGTGAGCAGAGAGTTCCTTGGGAACCAAGTATGGAAAAGAGTACAGAGAAGTTTTTCCTTTTTCCTAGGGACAGAATTAATCTGACTTCAGGTGAGTAAAGTTGGTTAAAGCAACTTGTATTAGCCCACAAAATCACCTTAAGGGAAGAAAGTGTTTTGTTGTTGTTTTCTTTTGTTTTTGGACACAGAGCAAGGAGACACGGTCCAGCATGTTGGCAGGAGTGTGACGTGACGTATCTGGACACACTGTGTTCACAGTTGGGAAGCGACCAGAGATGCACGCTAATGATTTCTTTTTTTTTTTTTTTTTTTTCTTCAGTCTTGTTCTGCAGCCCATGGAATGGTGCCACCCAAACTTAATGTGGCTCTTCCCACCTCAGTCAATCTAGAAACTGCCTCAGACACACCTAGAAGTTTGTCTCCTAGTTGAGTCCAGATCTTGTCAAGCTGACTCTATGAACACAATCCATGATTAAAGACCCATTTCTCAATTCTTATGGCTTCTCTCATCACAGTGAGATCACATTCATTGCCTGTTGGGGTGGTGGAGGCCGTAGGATGGGAATTTATTATTAGTCTCTTCCATATCATAGAAGAAAAAACTACAATTCAGCAATGTTCTGTGAGTCACCATTGGCCCCGCAGCTGGGAAATCATGGGGTCCAGACTTCCAGATCTCACAGACTATGAAGTACTGCAAGACAATCAGCAACATAGTAAACCAATTCCTGATTCTGCTTTGCCAGCCAATGGTTCAGGGACAGAAACTCACTCAGGAAGACATCATTAATAAAGTCTCTCTCCTTCAATTTAAATACACAAAACAAATGGTTTTGAAGCTATGACCAACATGAGTGAGAACATGTGACAGTTGTATTTCCTAGCCTGTGTCACTTCATTCGGTATAACCTTTTCCAGGTTTACACATTTACCTTCCATTTCCATCATTTCCTTTTCACTTGCAGCTGAGCAATATCCCATTGTGTATAGGTACCCCGTGTTCCATAGCCACTCATCTGCCGATGGGCATCTAGGTTGTTTTCATTTCCTGACTCTTATGAAAAGAGCAGCTGTGAACATGAGTGGGGAAGTATCTGAGGGGTAGGGTATGAAGTGCTTTGGGTAGACACTCAGGGACCATGTAGGTGTCATATAGCAGTTCTAGCTCTAGTTTAAAAACACAGAGACCTCCAGACCATTCCTCCATTGACCTGACTGGTTTCTAATTGACAGTATTGTTTGCTTTTCAGTTTCATGAGATGCCATTCACCCTTCTAGTGCCTTTCCATTCTCCAGGCTCCTAATGCCTACATTGTGGAACTCTTTCGTTTTCTTGCTTAGGTTTATGCCCAGGAATCTCATTTTATGTGTTTCTTATTGTGAGTGGGATTGTTTCCTTGATTTCCTTTTCAGTATATTTGTGTCACCATATAGTAAGGCTACTGATTTTCACGTGTTAATTTTGTATCCTATTACTTTGCTAAATAGCTTATCAGCTTTAAGGGTATTTTTCTTTGTTTCATTTCAGCAGACTTGCATTTCTTTCCCCCACCCATGCTGCCACTTTGGCTGGTATGATCTTGTGCAGCTACCTACCACTGCTGTGTGTGCAATAAGCATGTCATGTCCAGAGGACAGCATGCCATAGTATCCTGCCCACCAAAATGAATCTGGTTTGGTTTGTCCTACATGCTTTATTCCTACATCTATAAATCAGCCCTGATGAAAGTTCTCAAATGCTATTCAAATCTGCAGTCTACACTAATCCCACACATGCATGACTGCCTCCCTCCCATGCCAGTATGCATTCATTGCTTTCTAAATGGCCTTGTTATACCAGCCAAAAGTAGGCAACCACCTTCAGCATCCCTCTCACATAAAACCTTTCAATTTTGCTTCCACATAGGTGTTGAAGGGTTTGGGACCAAGCAATTGGTTTTTGTCTGTTTTTCTGCTTCTAGATAGAACCATCACTCTAACTAATGACCAGGGCATGATTACTTAGTATATTCCAAGTTGGGTTTGTTCTATGGGTAAACTCTAAGAAGTTGATGGGGATGGAGGGGGATAGAAATTGGTGAAGGATTTATAGTATGCCAGCAGTCCCCATATTCTGCATGTCCCCCTGTGCTTTATGAATATGTTGAGGACAAATGGGACAAACAGCCCCCCCCCAGCTAGTTCTTCCCTGGCAACACCCTAGTGCTCTACAAATAGATCAGAAAGTATCTTGGAGCTGATAATGTTGAAGCCCTACAAAGACACAACATAGACATTCAGTGTCTGTCAACTAACCCCTGACTCCTGCTGTCTCTCATCTAATGAGACAAAGAAACAGCTTGGCCTTAGGATGCTGCTGGATTATGGGGGAACATACACACTGGTCACTTGCAGCAGAGAAGACAAGACATTGAAACAACCTCTCTAGAAGCTCTGGTGTATAGGATAGTATATGTTCTTAAAGCACATCTACTTTATCCTCTGTGCTAAGCATCCAGCACTACCACAGCTCCTCACATTCCCCTGGATTCTTTGTCCTGTCTCTCTTCTCTCCTTTCCTGGCTTTGGGCAGGCTTAACAATTAAACATTATCCAGCCATTAAAACTCCAATTTTATGCTTCAAAACAAATTAATGGGATGGGGAAAATTCTTAAACTACTATTTGTAAAATTGTGATTTAAGACACTAAGTAATATGTAATTCCAATTTTATAGTGGCCAGGGGAGAATATGTAAAGACATGTCAAAACATTACCAGTGGTCTTTTTAGACCTCATGAAGACATGAGTGATTTTAATGCACTTCTTTTTTGCTTAGCAACATCCACTTCTATTTTATAAAAGAAATATATGTTACTTAAAAGTACATATTATTAGGCTATTACAGCAGATTTAACAAACACTGGTTGCCTAGCTACTAGATATGGAACCTCACAGGATATGCTGAAACTGCACACACACAGCTTCCCTGATTTCAAAGAACCTATAGCCTCTCTAGTAACCAAAAGAAAAATAATATGGATATGAATAAAGTATTATAAAACACTTTAATTTTTTAAAGAAATTGTTTAAATGTTGGTATGCTTTTAGATACTGAGAAATTCAGCCAGGTGGTGGTGGTGCATTCCTTTAATCCCAGTGCTCAGGAGACAGAGGCAGGCGAAGGGCAGATCTTTGGGAGTTTGAGGCCAACCTGAACTACAGAAAGAGTTCCAGGTCAGCTAAGGCTACACGGGAAAACTTTATCTTGAAAAACCAAATACATAAATAAAAATGATACTGAGAGTGGGAGTGTGGAGGTTTCCCACAGACTCAACACTCACCTTCCCCTACTAACCTTGAATTTACATGATCAGGACTGTTTGCCATAGTTACATTGATAGTGTTGATATATTACTGTTACTTAAATGCCATACCTTGGTTACCTTGCTGTAGCCTGGTGTCTTTTCCTGCTCCAGGCTCCCCTCTGTATTACATTTAGTTGTCTTGTGTCTCAATGCTCCTCCCAGAAGTGACAGTTTTTCCAACTTTCCTCATGTTTGTTAACCTTGATAGAGCTACCCGGGAAGGAATTTACAGATGTCCTTAAACTGGGATTTGTCTGAGGTTCCCTGATGGTTATGGAGTCACAGTTGAGAGAAAGATCACAGAGGCAAAGTGCCATTTTCTCCACATCACACTGAGGCTATATGCTATCAGCCTGATTTATCATGTGGCTGCTAACCCCAACACCTGGCTGGCTGAGTTATTACTTAGCAGGTGTTCCCAATGCTATTTTTGCCATGTCCCTGCCTATTCTTTGGAAGAAGTCACTAAGCACAGCCTGAACTTAAGGATAGGAGGTTGTGTATACCTCCTCAAAAGTAAAGTATTTAAAATTCTGCATGGGAAATGCCTACCCCACCCCATTTGTCTAATCAGCCACTAGTATATCATATGGACTCAGAGATATTTATTTCATACTTTGCATCATAATCTAATGTTACCTTTTTCTCTTGCTCACATTTTCTGAACTCTAACTATGGAGAACTCTCTTAGGTCCCTTTTGACATAATTCCATTGTACCAGGGTTTTGTATGGTATTATATTTGAACCTTCTTCGCTTAGTGACAGTACAAGATACTACAGGCTCAGTTTCTTTCCCTCCTTCCCTCATCCTAAAATCATTTATTTATGAAAAAATACCTAGTCCCTTTTATTGGAGAATAGTTTTAGAACTCAAGATCTGGTTCCAGGTGTGCTCACTGTTACTAGGGGGAGGGGGCCTTACATCAGCTGCCAGACCAAAGAGATGTATATAAGTATGTTAATATATAATATATACATTCATCTATAAATACTGCTTTGTGTGTGTGTGAGTGTGTGAGTGTGTGTGTGTGAAATGTACAGGTGTTTCTGACCCATCCATGTAAGTGCAGGCTCCCGTGTATGTATATGTATGCATACATGTGTGTACATATATGTATGTGAAGGTCAGAGGATTATTGTGGGTACAGTTCCTCCTCAGGAAACATCCACATGTTTTTCTGAGACATGACCTGAGGTCTATTTATTTACCTAGTCTGATTGGCTAGTGTGCCCCAATTCCTCAGAATTGGGATTACAAGTATAGGTTACTTTGCCTGGATTTTTATGTAGTTACTAGGGACTGAACTCAGCCCTGTACAAGCCCTTTACTGACCTAATATCTCCATTGCTCTCCATATAAATATTTCCATATGGAGGGACACTAGCCCACTCAAGCCTGTGTCAGGCCTTACAGTCTTCCCATTTCCTCTGCATTTCTTAAAACAGTTGGATTACATTCTTAAAGCCAGCCACCAAGGCCTATTCCCTTATTGGCTGCTTCTTCTTCCTGAGGCTGACTACCAAGGTCCAGCTATCAAAGTCTTCTGTTAAGTCGCCACAAAACCCTTGCCAAAAAACCATTTTACTACCTGACCCTGATAGGGGCTTTACCGTAGAGATTGCCCGCCCCCGGCCCCCCCCCCCCCACAAACCCCCCCCCCCCCCCCCCCCCCCCCCCCCCCCCCCCCCCCCCCCCCCCCCCCCCCCCCCCCCCCCAGACAGCAGGCACTAAGCAGGCACACTTTGCTGCAAGGAAAAACTTGATCCCTACAAAGATGTAAAAAATAGAGAGCGGCCTGAGAAGCACAAGCCCATGTGAATCCACTAATAATCCGCAGACATTGCTGCTGAATTGGGTCAGCTGTGAAGTGCAGTTTGGAAACGGAGTTAAGACGTTTGAGAGAGTCCTTCTCAGCCAGGAAGCAATCAGGAGTCCCCACCAGAGGAGCCTCTCACTAGAGGCGTTTATAAGAAGGGCCGGTAACACCAAATCCCCCACCTAGCCTCACTCACCCAGAGAACGGCTGGGAGCCCCACACTCTTACCTATGTTCCCACGAGAATGCAGCGTGCTGCCAAGGTCAGGAAGGGTCTCCTGAATGCCTGCCATGGGAGCAGAGTCTTGTGTAATACCTTTCGGCTCTAATCCACCCATGCTGACCTTCCAACTTCCAACCCTACAGTTTGGCCTAAATATATTTTTTTTTTTACAAAATCCTCCCCAGCAACATTTCCTAGGTCAGGCTTTTTTTTTTTTTTTCATCACATGTCCTTCTAGATCTAGAAACTTGTCCCAATCCTGCCAACATTTATATTAGCGCATAGGCAGCTGCCAGTTTTTGTCTCTAGTTCTGTCTGTCTTCTTTCCAGCTGTAAGCTCTTCTAACCCAATTGCAAAGGCATTATTCTAGTTATTTATTGATGCATCACAAATAGACCCACATTTAACATCTTAGAATTACAACCACCACCTTTTTGCTCATGAAATTTGAAATGGAAATGGTGGGGACAGTTTGTTTCTTTTCCACGTGGCATCCATCCCCATGGAGCTGGAATGGCATGCATGGTGAGATGGCCTATTCAGTAGCTGGTAGGGGACTTGCCTAACTTTTTATTTATATATGGTGACTGCTATACTGAGTTTCAAGAGCAAGTTTCCTGAAACACTGAAGTGGGCATTGAGTGTCTTCAGCACAAGACTAGAAATGACAACTTGCCATCATTTCTACAAAGATGTTATTGGTCAGCAAGCCTGGAAGGCAGATTAAAGGTGAAGAAACAAAGTCCCCCTTCTCCTCAATGGGAAGAGTGTAGTTTTAAAACCCCACAGACATTTTTTTCTGGTATATAGTCCTTTTTCATTATTACCTAATAATCAAGCACAGAGCCTGGATAGAAGAAATATGAGATAGAGTAGGCAACTGCATGTGTGGCATTCCGTCAATCAGGAGCCTGTGCTTGGCCACAGCGCTGAGCTGACTCCAGGGCCACAACTTTCTAGATGTTTCCAAGCCAATTTCTTAACAACAAACTCAAACCTGAATACCACCAGCAATTTATTCAGTCCTCCTCCTAGCTTCCCTTTCTTCCAGTTGTGCAGAAAGACAGCAAACAAGTCACTCTCTCAATTAGAAACGTGGCAATTACAGACACCTGCCTGAAAACACAGTGTGCTTTACAGCCAACATTCAACAGGCCACCCACGGCAGAGCTCACAGGGGTGATGTGGATCCACGGAGGAGAGCAGCTCTGCAGAAAGCTTGCTTAGGAAGAATCTATGAGCCATAAACATGAAATGAAGCCTCATTCATTCATTCATTTATTCTAGTCTAGATCCCTCTGCTCACAGGCTAGATAGTAAATAGAAAACAAAGTTTAACATCTACCGTGTACCAGGCTCTATTCTGGATGCTTTATGTGTGTTCTTTTGTTGAATGCTCACAGCAGCCCATATCTTCCTGCCATTAGCATTCCCTCTACACTGAACAGACATGACAATGAGCTTGTGGTGTTTATTTTCTAGTATCTATACCTTTATGTGACTGCCTCCACTCTAGTATGTGCAGAGTTTTCTAGGCACCTCCAGTCAGTACTCTATGGTGACTGTGTTGATGCAGGTAATCCAGGTACAATGCTCACACTGCTATTGTTTCCTTCTGCTTCTGTCTCTGAAGCTTCTGAAACTCTACAGTCAGTGCAACCCAACCCTTGCCAACAAGCCGGGAGAGTTTAGAAGCAGGCTCTTGCCCACCTTAGCTATAGTCTAGCAGAGGGCCTCCTTACACTGCATCTAGATTGTTGGCCCACAGAAACTGTGACTTTAGGAATTCAGTATCCTCTAACCCTTAAAGATCACAGTGTTCTGTCATGGAGCATGGGGATGGTGAGCATGTTGCTCAAGGCATTCATGACATCGAAACTGGTCCCTATCTTGTAATCAAAGGTGCTGTTTTGAGCACTGATGATGTTATAAGTGTTGCACCAGGTGCTTTATCCATGGTGTGTGTGTGTGTGTTTGTGTGTGTGTGTGTGTGTGTGTGTGTGTGTGTTTGTGTGGCCTCAGCTCAATTACCACCCAGTTCTGGGCCTATGGTTGGCCCACTGTAACATTTACCCCACCTAGGACCTGTTGGAGTTTGTGAAGTGACTGGTCCTGTTTAATGATACCCTCAGAATCTCCATGACTCTGGGTGGCTGCAAGGTATCACAAAGGAGTTTCTCTGAGGATCCAGTGATGATGGTGTACCAGAAACCAGAGGGCTTGAACCAAAACAGAGACTCATTGCAATAAGCCTTTTCAAGTAAAGCTAATTGGACAAAAGGTGTGACACTGTGTGACACATCTTGGCTCCCGATCTTGGAGATGCAGACAGGATGGAAGAGTGAAGAGAATTTTTGTTTTGTTCTTGTTCTTTTGGGTTTGTTTGTTTTGTTTTGTTTTTCTGTTTGTTTACTTGCTTATTTGTTTTGTCTGGATTCTTTAGAAGTTTCATGGGGGGTATTGCAGAGGGGAAGGGATGATATGGAGGGACTGGGGTGTGAATGCAATTTGGATACATGATGTGAAATTCCCAAAGATTCAATAGAGAAATTATGTTAAATATAAAGGAGGAGGTGGCTAGGTGGAAATAGTCTTTTGGGAATGGCCATCTCTGTTTGGCTTGACTCTAATTCTGGGTGTCTCAGCAATGTAACAGGCTCTGTTCCCAAAGTCGACCCCTCCCCCACCAAAAAACAAACAAACAAACAAAACAAAACAAAGCAAAAACTACATTCAGAGAGTACTTGGAGGACAGGCAAGCTGAAAACTGGTAGGCAAATGTAAGCTAGAGTGAACCCACATGGAATGTGACAGGAGATGGAGCTTCAACAGTAAGGCTGTAGAGAAAGAAAAAGGTGAAGTCTCCCCTTTCTCAGAAGACCCTAGGTGAAGGATGCTACATAGCAATGTATCTAAGGAACAGAGGCCATATGCAAGTTGCTACAAGATTACTGCTCTTGAGGTAAAATAAATACCAGAAATGTACATAGCCATCTCTGCATACCCAGGATTTCACATCCAGGCATTAAAGCAACCTCAGACTGAAAGCATTTGGGGGTAACTGCATTTGTACTGAACATGCATGGATTTCCCCACCTTGTGGTTATTTCCTAAACAATACAACATGGCAGCTGTTCACACAGCATTTGCACTGAGTAGGCCATTATACCTAACCTAAGGTGGGATGCACATAGACCCAGTGAAAAGAGCGCAACCTCTCCACATAAGAAACCAAGCATCCATGGATTCTGCACTTCTAGGTGTGCCGGGGCCCATAAAGATGGCTCACTTCATCTAGGCTTAAGGTCAGAGAGTTCCAAGGTTAAAGACCTAAGACCTAAAGATCTAAGGTATGGCCACTGTAGGATGTTTGGTCTTGGTTGTGAATGTCTTGTCTAAATAACAAGAGAACTGCTCTGAGTTGTGGTTACTCTTAACCCCCAAGGCCAGATAATGAGAAACTGAGTCTAAGGTGTGGTTACCAAATGTTTGGAGACTTAAGAAAGAAGGTCTGTTTCCTTCTTGCATCTTGATAAAGAAGTATTTTGCCATGTTCTCCTTTTTTGGTTGGGGTATTTAAAGAATACTGAAGAATAAACTGGGGGCATTCAATATTCACTGGATTGCCCTCCTAACTCTCTTCTGTGTCTTTCTCTTCCTTAGTATCTTCATCTGCTGTTTCTCAGTCCACACTCTCTGACTAAGGAACAAACCGACAAGTCAGCTGGATCTGACTGAAACCCCACAAAGACGGGACACAACAGAGGTGCACATCAGGACACTAGAAGAGTGAGAAGTCCTGCAAGAGAGAGCCCTACCTCACTCTGCTACATCTGGTGTTTTCTGTGCATTTCATTTCAGAACTTTCTCAACAAGTAAATGCACATTAATGTGTCTTCAAACTATAGGCCGTATTATCACAGGGGACAAATAGCACTCTCCAATTTTATAGTAATGAAAACCTTTCTTAAGAGGTTGCCTGAGTTCTTAGTTACTCTTACACAGGGATAGAGAGCTGGTTTTGTTGTTGCTTCTCCTGTTTAATGAGTGAGTTTGATTTAAATGAAATGAAAATGGCACTACCAAGCAGGTCATCAGCTAAAGAAATACTCTATTGTGTGTATCTTTTCTTCTCTGAAGAACAGACATTGGTTGGTTTTCATGGTTGTCTTGCCTACTTGCAGGTCCCGGTAGCCTTGTAGATACAAGCATCCGTATGTTCTGCACTAATTACAAGTTCCATCTGACAGCCTGTGGTGGCTTTGCAAGTGAACGTATGGGACCAGAACAGATCTGTAAAAGCACAAGGCCTAATATTAATCAGACCAACACTGCCAGTGACTCTTCAGTGGGACCAAGAGGATGATTCAGCCATTGGATGATTCCTAGCTATTCTTGCATATAAGCACGCTGTGCCGTGTAGATGGATTCTTTCCCATCTATTCTGGGCAACATACCCAAAGATACAGCCCAGAAAGGGAGCATAATTTGGCTATAAAAATGTTGTAATAAGTGATTTTATATAACTGAAATGCCAGATCCTTTACTATATCCTCCCACTCATTTTACAACCAGTTAATATTTTTCTGAACTTTTGTGTTGTATTCCACTCAGCCGCCTCTGCAATCTTTTTTGCCTATTTTTCTGCCAGAGTCACAAGAATAAAGCTGTCAGATGGTCTGCAAAGCCATTTTTCTTGTCTGGCAAATTGTCGAGAGGCAGCCACAACCGCCTACCTGCTCCGCTATATAACAGAGGGAGCCCATCTTAACAAAACAGAATTTAAATATTCTTTCCATCCGTGTTATCTACAGGCATCTGGGATGAAATACGTGAAAATACATTTCATTGATGTTGTTGGTCCAAGGGGAATGGGTAGATATAGGCTTATGCAGCCCTGTTGACACCCTTAGAGATGTTATATAGCTCACCAACAGGAATCTCTCAAAGTCTTCGAGCTGCAATAATTAATGTGGCTACTCTGTGTGGGGAGAAGGATCCAGCAAGAAAGTGACCCAAAAGATTAAGAACAGACGAGAGCTAATGGCTTATGGTGGTTAGGCTTTGAATATGATGAGGATTTATGGTTTCAATTAGTACCGGAGAGCAATTTTCCAAAGCTATTAGCAGGCAACTGGCATTCTCCAGGATGGCTCATTTGTGTATTGTACAAGATTAGCCGGGTCTTTTAGTTGTTTACAAACACACACAGTAGCTGTGGCTTGTATTCAACTTGTGGAAGTGGCTATGACATTATATATTCAAAACTCGTTAGCCCAGATGAAGGCTGGCCCTTTGGTTTCTAATTACTCTTGTGGGGGCAAAGTGAAACTCAATTTTGAAATATATTTTTCAGTTTAAACACACACATACACACAGAGAGAAAGGGGGAGGGAAAGAGACAGACAGAGAAAGAGAAACAGAGAGAGAAGAGAGAGCCCATTGACTCTAAGCTCTGATATATATTTTATATGTATAATTTCCTCATCCAGCACACTCCCTCGTATTTAATACCTCAAATACTTCATATTGTGTTGCCTAGAATACAAATTGATTTTAAAAATCTCCCCCACTAGATTGTTTTGCACTAAAACTCATATATCTTAATGTCAGATTGTGCATATCTTTTTCTTTTAAATTCTTTGGGGGCATTATTCAGATGATGCAAATATCTTTAAGTAGATTTCAACTCCTGGTTGAAGCACCTACAAATGTAACAGAATAATACTCAGTATTGGGGCATTAAAAGCTAGACCTGTTTTTTTCCACATCAAAACCCAGGGAAGGTGTTATATCACTTTGACCCTGCAGGTCATGATCTTAGGTCTCATTGAACATGAACAGAATTCCCTCATAGTGAATACAAGGGAACAAGACCCTCTCCCAAAGCAATATTAGTATCTCTTTAGGATGCCAGCCTCATTGTGCAGAGTGCTATGTTCATTATAAGGGAACAGTAATTTTTTTAAAAAAGGAACTTGGTACACATACCTATTTGGTGTGTAATGTTCTGATTTCAAAAGTAAAGTGATTAAGAAATGTCTATGACTAGGGATTGGAGAGATGGCTCAGCAGGTAAGGGCAGCTGCTGCATTAGCAGAGGGTAGAGTTTAGAGTTTAGTTCCTATCATCCACACTGGGAAGCTCACAAGCAACTGTAACTTCAGCTCCAGGGAATCTGATACTACCTTCTGATCTCTGTGGGCACCTCTCCCCAACACACCCACACCCACACCCACCCACACATGCACGTACGCACGTACACCCCTGCAAAGAGAAATATGCAGGGTTAGAGAGATGGCTCAGTAGTTAAGAGCACTGGCTGCCCTTCCAGAGGATCTCAGCATAGTTTGCAGAACCTATGTAGCATTTCACAACAATCTGTAGTTCCAGTTCCAAGGATCCAATGCCCTCTTCTAGCCTTCTTAGGCACCAGGAATCCATATGATGCGGAGACACAGGTATAAGAAAAATACTCATACACATAAAATAATACATGTTTTCAAAAGAAAAATATTCATCCCCATGTTTTACTAATTTTTTCAAAACCAAACATACTTTTCATTGAAAAACATACATTTTAAATAAAAATATTTAATTTCCTAAACCAGGTGAATATATCAACACTTTATTCTTTGGAATGATTTTGGTGTGTGGCTTGGACTCTGGGGTAAAGAGCAGATAGATGCTACAGGATCTGAGTCTCGTTGACCTATTCCATTCTACTTAGGACTCTTGAATTTGGACATACCCTCCCTTGTTATGAGTTGGTTTCCCACCAGACAGGTCCCACAACTGCACCAGTCCCAAATAACACAGAGAGACTCTGTATTAGATGTAATGATGTTGGCCAGTACTAGCATTTCTTATTGGCTAGCTCTGTCTTAAATATTAACCTATTTCTATTAATCTACGTATCTCCACATGGTCTTATCTTACCAGAGAGAGGATCTGGATCTCTGCTTTTTTTGTTCTACATTTTGTATCTCCTCCTACCTCTTCTCTCAATTCTCCTTGTCTCCTAGTCCTGCCTATCTTGTTCTCCTATTGGCCAACAGGGCTTTATTCATTATCCAATAAGAGAAACATATTTACAGGATGATATCTCCCATCACCTCCCTGAAGATTTGTAAGGCATGTTAATGGTCATTGTCATAGGGAGAGATGTTTTCTTCTGAATTATAACAGCTGGTAGAGTCTCCATGCTCTTATCATTAATCCCTTACTTAAGGTCTTATTAGAAACCCTAATAAAATGCAACGGGTTGCCAAACCAAAAATAAAACATGTATAAAAATATCATTATGAAATCAATTGTTATCAATAATTAGGAGATGAAAGAAGAAAAAACCTCCCTGAAGTCAGAGATATTAAAATATATAAATATTTATATATAACACATATATAAATATATAAAATTGTATGAAATATATATATTGGAATGAAAATTATATATGCTTGAAGATGGATGGATGGATGGATGGACGGACGGACAGACAGACAGATAGACACAAGTATGCACATATACATCTACCCAGAAGTTAATAACAGATAGTGGCTTGGCATGCTAAATGTAAGGCTAAATACTCCAGCAAACTGTCAACTATGGGGAGAGACATCTAGGGTTTTGATCCAGAAACTCAGGTCAATTGATGTAGAAAATTTCTCACTCTTCTGTACTTGTAGCCCTTGAAGGTGCCAGTTAAGTGGGGTATCCAGGCCAGAGAAATCTCTGAGGTAGAGAGAACATGGTAGCTTTCAGATGAAAACCTGTTAGTCAGCTAGCATGGGAATGGTGTGTGCATACAGGCTTTGCACCGCCATTGTTATCAGTGTCTGCTTTAGGAGCCTCTACTCAAGTCTATTAATAGCATTCACATGAATGTCTGGGCTATGTGACACAATCAGCACACATGAAGAAATGAGTAAAACAGAATTGTGGTTCCTCTTAGGGACTCGGAAGCAAAGAAGAGTGAGTGTGAGGCAGAGAATGAGCCAAGGAAATTGGGACTCACTGGTGCCACAAAACATTACTTCATACTACAAGGCTTAGGTCCCTCGAGCACTGGACTGTCCCTGAGCCCATACAATACCAGTGCTGGGGCATAATTTGATTTAATCCTTTACCTGACACAATCTCCTCTTTGTAGCAGTGGTTGAAGATCTCAGAGAAAAGGAAGCCAGGTAGCTGCCCAAGAGATAAACCATGAAGATAAGCATCAGCCTGGGTTTCTTTCATACCATGAAATGTTGTATTGTGTTAGAGAATGATTGAATTAGTCAATGGGGAACTCAAGGTACTTCATATACAAGACTAACTCTATTATGTAGTATAAATATCACAGCAATTAGAAACTACATTGCTTTGGGGAACAAAAATAAGGAGACCAAGAACCAATGGCTGACAGCACTGGAGACATCCAAGCCAATGTCTTGTACCATCTGATATAGACCAATCCCAGAACTGGTTGCTTTGTTTCATTTAAAGGTTTTGTCTAGGAATGATAGTGCATGCTTGTAATCACAACACTTGGGAGGCCATAGCAGGAGGATTGTGAGTGTGAGGCCATAGCAGGAGGATTGTGAGTGTGACACTAGCTTGCTCTACAGAGTTCAAGCCTCTCCTGAGCTATGCAATAAAGCTTTGTCTCAAACAAGAAAAACAATACACAAACAAAAAAGTGTGAACAAACAAATGCAAACATGAAGTTTAAATCATGCAGCTTAAATGTTTTACAGTGCTAATCTTCTTGTACAGTAAAGAAAAATTGTTTTGTTGTCTTATTTTCTAACACTTCTGAGAAAATAACTGAATCTCAAAGGTTGTCATTGTCAATGCCATAATTGACTACATGGACCAAACACCTTAGAACCAACTACAGTAGTGAGGGCCTGAGGCTACCAACTGCATTGGAAGAACACTTCTCTGGTTGGAAAGGTTAGTCTGTACTAACATCCCACCCTTGTGCTGCTCTAAGTCTCTGACCTTTGAGGAAGGTAGAGAGTGAAAAATGTTCCTTGGCCTGAAAACATTTACATCTCCTTTATTATTTCTGATAAATTATTCTTCCTGGTGCAGAGTTAGCCCTATAATTTATGAGATCCTATACTTCCCTGTGCCATATGCAGAGAACACTAACTCATATGTGTTTGTTACAGAGTCTTTATATGAGCACACCACCTAAGCTACTGTAATGTGTATCATACATCCATGAAAGAGCCAAACAAAGCTGAAATCTACTGTGTGCACTCTGAATTTTAACACACAGGCAACAGCAGGTCAGCTACAAAGGCAAATTAGCTCTAAAAATCAAGCAGTTAATATTTAGGCAAATAATAAATTATTTTCATAATTAATTCACCCCCCAAAAAAACTGAGAAGGCTAGCAGCCAGTTTCCAGAAGTTTTAAGAAATAGTTATTGTATTAGATTCAACCTTGAATGAAAGCTTACTGTTCAGATATAAGCAAGGGATGGTAAATTTTTTTTCTTTTTATTTATTTATTTATTTATTTATTTATTTATTTTATGTAACAAAGTCCATTTAACTTAAAACAAACATTTATAGACAATATTTGGGAATTTGGGTGTCGTTCTTTCCAAACTACTTCCTGATGGTAAGGGGCGCTGTCTTGGCGGGTTCTAAGAAGATGCAGAAATCCTGGCTGTAAAGCTGCTTTGTCCAGCTGTTTTGAATGTAGGATCACCTGGTACTCTGTTTCAGGTGGTCTGGCTTGATCAAACCACATTAGTCTGGAAGGAATCCACAGCTTTTCATTTCCTGTGGAAACAAAAATAGAAATCCTTTTCCCCAGTAACTTGTCCTTGAACTTATATTTTGGAGTCAAAGCATTTTTTTATTTAATTTATTATTTTACATGTCGATCCCAGTTCCCCCTCCACCCTCCCTCCTTCCCTCCCTCCCTCCTTCCCTCCCTCCCTCTTTTCCTCCCTTCCTCCTTCCCTTCCTCCCTCCCTTTTACCCTCTCTGCCCTCTCACATGCACCTTAGCCACCCTCCCCTCCCATCCCCCCACCCCAATTCCATATGTAGGGGAATGCCATCCAGTTGAGGTCATGTAGCTCTGACAGGTCATGTGAAGTAGGGACTAGGGCTTCTCTCCTGTCTCTAGATCAAGGCAGTTATCCCTCCATGGGGGATGTGTTCACAAGGTCCTTTTGTGCACCAGGGATATATCCTGGCTCCACTGTCTGAGGTTCCTTAGACTGCTCAGTCCTTCTGGCTGAGACCCATATTCAGGGGAGCCTGAGTCAGTCCCATGCTGACTTCCCATCTATCATTCTGGTGGCCCGTTAGCTCCTCCTTGTTCAGGTAAGCTGTCTCTATGTGTTTCTGCAACCTGGTCTTGTCCTCTCCATCTGTATCTGGGTTCTACTTTGACTCAGTGTTTATGTATGGTGTTTGCTCCTGTTTCCAACAGGCATTAGCTGAAGGCTCCATGGATAAGTTAGTTGTTGATCTCACTATCCGGGAAGGGCATTTATGGTTGCCTTTCCACGGAAGCTCAAATTGTTAGTTGGCGGCAGTCTTTGTAGTTTTCTAGACCTTTCTTTGTGTTCAATTTTATCTTCAAACCAATATTGGCTTCCTCTTTTATGTTCTCTCTCTCTCTCTCTCTCTCTCTCTCTCTCTCTCTCTCTCTCTCTCACTCTCTTTCCTGTCTTCTATTCCTAATCGGGGTTTTTTTATAACATGCTTAATTATTCTGCTAATGAATTCAAGAGACTGTTAATGACAAAACTGCAGAAACTGGATAAAAACAAACAAACAACAACAACAACAACAAAAACTAAGGTAAAGAGAAGATTCCAAATAGAAGATGTAGATAATGATTAGGGAAAATGAGAAAAAAGAAATGGGTGGGGAAAAAAAGATGGTCAAGATACAATAATTATCTTCCTTATCTTCCTGGATTCTTTGTAAGAATTCTTTTCAATTTTGTGATGATTAGATATTACAAGGAAGATAAGGATTTGACTAAGCAAGAGAAATTTAGAGAAAGAATCTTTTGGGGGGGCTTAAAATGTTTAAAGGAAAGTAGATAGGAAGAGAATATCACTAACCAAGGAAAGGGCAGAACTAGAAGTCCCCAAATCTGCTTCTAGATTCTGGTTGGCTTCAGACAGAGAACTTTAGAGAATTCTGTCCCACTTTCTATGGTTCATGGAACTGATAAACTTGATAATCTCTCTAACATCTTCTAGAGCTGAAATAGTGTGAGCCTGTTCAACATATATATACTTTAAAGTTAATGTGCTAGAATTCTAGCAGAAATCCTAAATCAGAGATTAGTGTTGATTGCATATTGAATTTTCTTTATATGACAGATAAAATAAAAATAGAAGCATCCTTGAACATTCTCTCAAGCAAGTTGCATATTCTCTAGTCATCCACTAGGTAAGATATATGACTGAATGAAAATGAAAAGGCAATAACAAACCTCTCTAAGAGTCATGTTCTTTTTCGTTGATAAATGTAAAGTGTGTTTAGAGACAAGACAGTAGCATTCCAACTTTACTTTCTGTTTTTTACTTATTCTAAAGTTCCCTTTGCCTTTTAAAGAAGCTACTACAAACAAAAACTGTATTTAATTCTCTTATGGTAATCCCTTGGGTTGAGGAGGTTTAATTATAGGGAAGAGGGAGAGTACATACAGCCAGAGGCACTTGGAAGAGTCCAGAGCAAGGAGGAAAGTAGCAGACTAAACATGACAGTAGAGTGAACCCGGCCATGAGAAGATAGAGAGGGGTAGAGAATAGAAAGAGGTGTGTGTGTGTGTATGTGGGGGGGGAGGGGGAGAGGGAGAGGGAGAGGGAGAGAAGAAATGGGGACAACGGAGCAAAAAGAACCAAGAGAGTGCATGGTTGAAATGGCAGGGTTATGTAGGAATGAAAAGCTGGAGGTTTTCAGCATCTAGTGAGATGATCATATGGATTTGCTTTTTCAGTTAGTTTATATGATGGATTACATTGATAGATTTTTGTATGTTGAACCATCCCTGCATCCCTAGGATGAAGCCTGCTTGGTCATGGTGGATGATTTCTCTGATGTTTTCTTGGATTCGGTTTACCAGTATTTTATTGAGTATAAAACACTTGTGAGGAATATTGGTCTGTAGTTCTCTTTCCTAGTTGTGTCTTTGTGTGGCTTGGGTACCAAGGTAGTTGTAGCCTCATAAAAAGAGTTCGGCAATGAACTTTCTCCTTCTCTTATGTGGGACAATTTGAGGAGTATTGGTATTAGCTTTTCTTTGAATTTATGGTAGAATTCTACACTGAAGCCATCTGGCCCTGGAATTTTTTTTTTTTTTTGGTTGGGAGACTTTTGATGACTATCTCTATTTCATTAGGGGTTATAGATTTAAATTGATTATCTATCTGTTCTTGATTTTGGTAAGTGTTATCTATCCAGAAAATTGTTCATTTCCTTTAAATTTTCAAATTTTGTGGAGTACAGGTTTTCAAAGTATGACCTGAAGAGTCTCTGGGTTTCCTCAGTGTCCATTGTTATGTCCCCTTTTCATTTTTTATTTTGCTAATCTGCATGTTCTCTGCCTTTTGGTTAGTTTGGAAAAGGTTTGTCTATCTTGTTGATTTTCTCAAAGAATCAACTCTTTGTTACATTGATTTTTTTGTATTGTTTTCTTGGTTTCTACTTTATTGATTTCAGCCTTCAATTTGATTATTTCCTGGCTGAGATGAGATTACTTCTTTTTTTTCTACAGCTTTCAGTTATGCTATTAATTCTCTAATGTAACTACCCTCCAGTTTCTTCATGTGGCCACTTAGTGCTATGAACTTTCCTCTTAGTACTGCTTTCAAAGTGTCCCATAGGTTTGGGTATGTTGTATCTTCATTCTCATTACATTCTAAAAAATCTTTAATTTCTTTATTTCTTCCTTCACCCAGGAATGGTACAACTGTGCATCGCTCCATTTCCATGAGTTTGTAGGTTTCTGCAATTTGTGTTGTTGAATTCTAATTTTAAAGCATTATGGTCTGACAAGGTATGGGGGGTTATTCCAATTTTTTTGTATCTGTTGAGGTTTGATAAGTTGCTGAGTATGTGGTTGATTTTAGAGAAGGTCCCATGTGGAGCTGAAAAGAAGGTATATTCTTTTGTGTTTTGATGGAATGTTCTATAGTTGTCTGTTAAACCCAACTAACTTCTGTTAGTTCTTTTCTTTCTTTTTATAGTTTCTATCTGGTGGACCTGTCTAGTGTTGAGAGTGGGGTGTTGAACTCTCCCACTTTAAGTGTGTGAGGTTTTATCTCCTGAGCAAATTGGGAGCAGGGAGGAGGGGAGAGGGAGTTATGAGAAAGAGAAAGGGAGAATAGGAGGTGAGAGGAAAACATGAGGGAACAGGAAGACTGAGTCGGGGGAAGAATAGAGGAGAGAAAGAAAAGGGATATCATAATAGAAGGAGCCATTACAGATTTAAGAAGAAATCTATCACTAGGGGAATGTCCAGAGATCTACAAGGATGACCCCAACTAACAATCTAAGCAATAGTGAGAGGCTACCTTAAATGCCCTTCCCTGATAATGAGATTGATGACTGCCTTAAATGCCATCCTAGAGCCCTCATCCAGTAACTAACGAAAGCAGAGGCAGACACCCACAGCTAAACACTGTGCTGAATCCAGTTGCAGAGAGGGAGAAGTGATGAACAAAGCGATCAAGACCAGGCTGGAGAAACCCACAAAAACAGCCGACCTGAACAAGGGGGAACTCATGGACCCCTGACTGAAAGCTGGGAAACCAGCATAGGACCAATCCAGAACCCCTGAACATGGCTCTTAGTTAAGAGGCCTGGGAAGTCTATGAGACCTCTGACAGTGGAACCAGGATGTATCCCTGGTGCACAAACAGACTTCGGGAGCCTGTTCCCCATGGAGGAATATTCCCTTAGCCTAGAGACATAGGGGAGGGCCTAGGCCCTACCCCAAATGACTTGACAGATTTTGATGATCCCTCATGGAAGGCCTCACCCTCCCTGGGGAGTGGATGGGGGATGGGATGGGGGGGTTGGTGGAGGGTATATGGGTGGAGGGGAGGGAGAGGGAACTGGGATTGATATGTAAAATAAGAAAAAAGAAAGAAAGGAAGGAAGGAAGGAAGGAAGGAAGGAAGGAAGGAAGGAAGGAAGGCCATGAGCTAGAGAAGTTCAGGGTAAGGGGCAGGTGAAAAATGCTGAGAGGAGCCATGTGCCAGCACTAGGACTCTGTAACAGGTTCTTACTGAGAGAGGCTAGAGGCCAGAGTGCACTCTGTATGCTAATAGGCAGTTAGCCATTTGTTCCAGGTTTCTTTTGGACCCAACATGGTTTCTGTTCCTTCTGAGTAGGCCAACAATTCAGGGAAGATCACTTATTCGTTGTCTCCAGGTACCAAACAGATTCAGACAGAAGGTTCTTTGTGGAAGAACATGAAATCCATAAAAACAAGCTCAGCTTTTTTTTTTTAATGTTTCCCTCTTCATAGACATAATAGAAATCTGGACTAAATTCAGGGTGTTTGTAGGTCCATAGTAAGTGGAATGGAGTCATTGAAAGATAAAAATGGATGTTTAGGTTCCTGGATTGTTTAAATAAGGAGGTGTGCCATTCATGACCTGAGAAATTTTACAAACAACAACAAAACACAACCAAAACCCCAGCTCATGTGAGGGGTGAAGGCTGATAAGTTAGTGCACTTGGACACTTTGAAGAGGCGGAATGGAGATTCTCTGAGAGTAGGGGTGCAGGAAGCTAGTACTGAGTCTGTGCTGCAGACAATAGTTCAGGAGACATTGATACGTTTGTCCCACCAGTGAAAACAATCTTTTGGAAAACGTCCACACTGATTTCCACGATGGCTATGCAACTGACATATTTACTGTTAGTGGACAAGATGTCCTCTTTCCCCATGCTCTCACCAAAATTTCTTAGTTCTTTTTTCTCCATCATAGGTATTCTGATTGGAGTAAAATAGAATCTTGGAGTACCTTTCATTTGCATTTCCCCAGTGGATATGGTTATTAATCATTAAAAAGAAATGCTTACTGGCCACTTGTGATTCTTCTTTTGAAAATTGTCTCTTCATTTTTCAGGCCATTTATCGATCAGCAACTTTGTTTCTGCAGGTCTCACCCAGCTGGCCTCGTCCACACTGTGCAGCAGCAGATTCCCACAGGTGAATATTTCCAACCTCATCTCACAGATGATGCAACTATGTGCTCCTCCTATGGTGAGACATTCATTTTTATTTTACTCTTTTCCCTATTTTATCTTAACTTAAAAACCATGTGTGGCTCTTCCCTGTCCGGTTTCCATTCTAATGAGAGCTACCTCAGGTTATGCTGGTTATGGAGGTGGCAGTGGAGAGCTTGCCTGTAGAGTATCAGCGCAGACTGTGGTTTCTACCCTGGAGGGTGGAAGCAATCAGCACTGAGATCAAACTTATGGGAAGGAAAGCTACAAGCTGCCCACCAGACAGTAAGCTAGACCATAAGCAGAAGCTGATGTTTATATTATTAGGGTTCATCTGTATTTGAGTCTTGTCAGCCTAATAGTTTAATTTTCTTGCAATCCCTTTTTTATTATTATCATTCCATTTTCATTAAGTGCCTGTCACTGGACTTCTTGGTGGTCAGAATTCCAATATCTCATGTAATTTTCAATGCCAACTTGGACATCAGCATTACCCCACCATGCTTGGCCTTTTCCTTATAGTCCTCTCTGGTTCCTTCCTGTCATGCCAGCCTTGACACTGAAGGGCCGAGACACTGGAAACAATTTGCTGGCATACATATACACAGATATTCCTGGAAACATGGCTGATGGAGTCTGAATTTATGGAAAGAGGAGCTCCATGTAAGTCACATAACTGTATAGCAAATGCCACAATAATCTGGAGCCTCTGCTAAAAGCCCCAAGACCCAGACAGTCCCCATGGAAACAAGATTTTGCTGTTACAGCTAATTCAGAACTCTGTTTAATAAATATTAGGTAATTGCACATCCTTTATTTCCATTGTTCTTACCACTACAGTAAAACCTAAGTTTCAAAGTAGGGATTTAAAAAGGTATGCTATCGATCCTGAGTGATGGGTGAAATGCCTCCCAGAAGCCCCAGGCAGCCAGGAGGGAGGCTGCAAGAAGAACACAGGCAGTGAAGACTTTAAAAACAAAAATAGACAAGGCTCAAGAAATATATTTCTCTGTAGATTTGTAACTTGCTAATGGAATTGCACTCTGGCTCACTCATTATTGTCTGTGCATATTTCCTGTGCCCTAAGTATCAATACTTCAATACCATTCAAAGCCTTCCTTGTTTAGGAGCTGGTTTTGAGGAGGAAGTCTTGAAGGCAGGAAATATAAAATCTTGAGTGCAGAATTAGGTACAGTAGTCTCCACCTTGTACACAGGGTTAGCATCCTCCGAACCTGGAACCAACTGGAACCATGGATAGTGTCATATAATAAAGTTTCCCTTGCTGATCTTCCCTTTTAATCAAGCACTCGTCACTGGGGTTATAACTTTTGCAATTAAGGTAGGATAGCAAACCTTGCCTAGATTCACGCTCTTGTACTTTCATGGCAGTTAATCTGATAAGCCATAGGGCTGTGCAGTGACTGATAGAAAGGGCAGCACATACAGTATGGATAAAGGAATATTCTTAGACTGGACAAGATACAGCAGATACAGTTGGATGGCATGGGAGTTCATCATAAGAATGACATACAATTAAAATCTGATGAATTGCTTATTTATACAGTTTCTATTTACTCTCTTCCCAGCTGACTCTAGGCTTTGTGTCAAGTGATAATTAAAACTAACTGTCACAATATCCTTTACTATTGTCAAAGTCAGCACTTCTACCCACCCACAAGAACTCATTATCAGAAACTCCTATTACCATATCAACAAATTGGATTTCAATTCAATCAAACAAACAAACAAACAACCCTCCCCCAATTCCTCCCAAATTCATGGGTGACCTACCAGCACTCTGAGTTGATTATCATAAAAAACAAACAAGCAAACAAACAAAACTAATATCCAACTGTGTCCAAAGTCTAGGGCAGCTATGAAAGCCTGGTTAATCTTTTTTCTTCCTTCCTTTTCTTTCTTTCTTTCCTTTTTTTCTTTCTTCCTTCCTTCCCTCCTTCCTTCCTTTCTTTCTTTTCTGGCTAAAATTCATGTCAAAAATCACCTCTTCTCTGAGGAAATCCCAACAGAGAATAAAACATTACTAATTGGTCCTTTTGAAGACACAAATCAGTCTATTTATTTACTCCGAGTGTGTGTGTAAGTTCGTGTGTGTGTGTGTGTGTGTGTGTGTGTGTGTGTGTGTGTGTGTAAGTTCATGTGTATGTATGCATGTGTAAGTTTATGTATATGTGTGTGTAAGTTCGAGTGTACTTATATACATGGAAGGCAAAGGACATCCTGTAGTGGGATATTCACTTTGTCTCCTTCTGTGGAACTGACCACACCCATGGGGGGGGGGAGGTGGAGCCAAGGGCGGAAGTGACCTGGGGAACTAGGTCGGGGGAGGCACAGGAGAGTGCTCTCTTGCCTGCTGGGCTACAGGAGGACATCCAGAGGAATTCTTGGAAGTAGGAACCTGTTGGTGTTCACCTGTCTTATGTTGTGAGTTATTTCTTACTAAATAAACATCTGTTCATCCTAATTGTTTATCCTGATCCTTATTAAACCGCGATAACATCCCCTCTTGCATTCTACCTTATTCTCCCAAAACAAAATTTTGCACTGAGTTGGAGTTCACTGTTTTTCAGCTAGCCTGGCAGCCAGTGAGCACCATTGGTCCTCTTGTCCCCTCAACACCAATCATAGGTACACATGAATACATGCAGTTTGGTGTGTAGGTGCAGCAAGCTTTCTTACTGACTGAGCCACATCCTCGGCCTATAAGTGGATATTCATTATCACCTTTTTTTCTAGCACAAGCCTTTGAAATTCCAAGACATCTGACTGGCTGGGCTTTGAGGTAACTGCAGACAATAATAGTCAAAGAGCGTCTTTGACAATGGACTGGGTATATGTCCTCATTCGTGTTGGAGTAGAGGAAGAATGAGATGACAAATGCCTGCTCCATTTGAAAACAGGTAGCCAAGGGGCTTCCAATCATCCCCCAGGTTAATTATCACCAATCTCCACTGGTCACTGCTAGCAGGTGAATTTAGTGGGCACCACCATCAGGTTTCAGTGGCACTGCACTCGAAGATCAGTTAGTTATTTGGGCACTACTAGCAGTTACTCTTGAGCCATCAATTACCTCTGTGAAAAGAGAACTGGGTGGCTAGCTGTGGCATTCTGGGATGAAGATGGGATGGGATAGGATGGGATAGGATGAGATGGGATGGGATAGGACGGGATGGGATGACTGGATGCTCATTCATAGGAAGTTGGTCCTTGATGGGGATAGAGGCAGGGGTGAGAAATATGCACATATCCTGAGAAAGAAATAAGCAACATAAATTTCCCAGCATCCCCTCCAATCTGTGTGATTCTGTTTTCAACGCTGCCACTGCTGTCAAGAAAAGTCCTTTTGTTTGTTTACTGACAAATAAATCTGCCAGAAAAGCACAACTCTAAATTACTGTTGCATTTCTGATGGAAAGCTGCCACATAATTTAAATTCCAACAGCCCCTCTGGTCCCCATATTTCTTATTTGTGACTTGCCGTCTCACAGGCCAAGTGCATTGTACTATCATTTTAATAAATAGTTTTTGAGTGAAGACTATTTTTCTTTGTGTCCAAATGCCATCTGTTTATTTATTTATTCTCTCTCTTTACAGACACATCTTGAGATCCAATAAAAGGCTTTGAAAAGGCATTTTATTTCAAAAGTAGCTGACATGTTTCAAAAGCCAATAAACCAAATGACCAAATGGAGTGATGCCTTCCAAACACCTAAGCAGGAGAGTGAGAGGTAGTTCTGGTCTGTCTGTTCAGCTGAGAGAAATGGTATTGCACATTACTCTTGCTTAGCCTCTTAGCTGTGTGTAAACATCTTTTAGAAAAATCTCTTTTCTTCAGTCTTCTCATCAGCCAAGTATTTCCTGGATAATTACCTAGTATATTTGGGCAAATGGAGCTCATCTTAGATGGAGATGGTACTTAGCTACGGATTGAGGGCAATTGGATTCACCATCCAAGCTATGAAGAAATGAATATCATGTGAGTTTTAATCTTGTATGAAACAAAAAGATTAAACTGTCAATATTATGATGAGTAGCCGTGACGAGCCCAATGATGGAACCTCACTCTCAGAGCAGCTTCTAATGATATGTATGCAAGGAATAGATTTTTTTCCCGATAATGCATGTAATGAGAATACAGAACAAAATTTTCTCTTCAAATTCATGACATGCCCAAGTAATAAAGGAAGAGAGGATAAAGCCCCGACTATTTATTTGCATGAAAAAGCTTCATCTAGGATATACTTTAGATAAATTAGTTTTTAATCTAAGTGACTAGATGAGATTTTGACCCTGAACTGTTGTGTGTTTTAGTTGACCTGTGAGAATTTATGCAGAAGTAAGACCATGATGTGTATAAACCAGACAGGCATTGCTTTATTTTTTTCATTAATTCCTAAATGTCTCACATTGTTACAGAAAATTGGTCCTTTTAAAAGTCCACCTTGTGAGAATTTGATTTTATAAAACATGATCAGTAGGTGCTGGGAGGGATTTTGGGTAGAAAGCATTCTTTTTAAATTCAAATGTTCAAGAAGTTAGAGATACTGATTCAGCAGGGATGGGTCTCTACTCACTTATATAAAACACAAGTTCACAGTGCTACATGTGAGTAAATGTGAGGGCCCTCCTGCCATCTGCTGCCAGCTGTTCCGGGTGGATGGCGGACTACACAAAGCAGACTCAAAAGAAAGCATTATAACACGTCTACTCTTGATTTTCCCACAACCAAGGTTCTTTGTCACATCAACTGAATATATCCAATAAGCTGTTTTGAAAAGGTTATTTCTCCATTCTCTAAAAACAAAACCAAACAATTGCTTATATCAACATTATCTACAAAGCAGATAGAGTCACTAACATAGTAATCCATAGTCATGATGCAGAAAGAACTGGGGAGGCACAAGATAAAAGGAATATGCCAGGCAGCTTATGTTTCAGCATCACTTGATGTGATGAGACATACAGGCATGGTATGTACAGGTTAGCAAAAGGCATCCATCCACGTGGATGCTTAAGCCAGGAACAGGAGTTGTCATTGCTCCCCTTGGTCAGCTCTCACCCATCCAAATCACCAACTGTCAATCTTCCAACAAATAACACAGAATTGTCACTTCTTTCTAGTGACACCCTAGTTTAGATCATCACCTATGAATGCCTCTTCCTTCCTTTCCTTCCTTCCATCTTTATTTCTATTTCGGTTTTTTTTTTCTTTTTCTTTCTTTCTTTCTTTCTTTTTTTTTTGCTATATCCTTTATTCCTTTTTAATATATTTTATTCTTTTTTAATAACAAAATAAAGTATGATAAAATAAAATAAAACCTATCACCTTGATTACTGAAGTGGGCAAACTAAAAGAATAAAAAGAGACCAAGACAAGACATAATCAGAGACCCATGCTTTGCACACTCAGGAATTCTACAAAAATCCTAAACCAGAAGCCATAATATGAATGCAGAGGGCCTGATGCAGACCCGTGCAGGCCCTGTGTTTGCTGTCCCAGTCTCTGTGAGTTTATATGAGCTTTGCTCATGTTAATTTAGAGACCTTGTTTGCTTGGTGGCTCTTAAAGTGCTTTATGTCTATTCCATGGGGTTCCATGAGCTCTGAGGGAAGGGACTTGATGGAGACATTTCATTTTGGGCTGAGAGTTCCATGGTCTCTCACCCTTTGTGTAACGGTCTGGTTGTGGGACGAAGCTTCTCTCACAATGACTGAACAAGACACTAATTTATGAATATAACGATTCCATTAGGAGTCATTTTATTACTCTATTGTTCTCTATTTTTTAGACCAGTATTACTTGGTTTTACCTCAGGTCTCTAGGATATCTAGTCTTGGGTGCTTTGTTACTCAAGCAGTGTAAGGAATGGGTTCCAAATTGTGGAAGTGGGCCTTAAGTCAACCAGTTATTGGTTGGTTACCCCCACACGCCTTGTGCCACTATTGCATGAGTATATCTTGCAGGTAGTACACCATTGTAGGTAAAGGTTTATGGCTGGATGGGTGTTTATGTTTCTCTTTTGATGGTATACAGAGAACCTTCCTATACCAAATATACTCTAATGCAGGGACAAAGGCTCTGTGTAGAATTCTTGTTTTGTTTTTTGTTTTTGTTTTGAGAAGTTTTATTAGAAAGTGGAGGGAGTGGAACAGCAGGAAAGAGACTAATTCCTTGTTTTTTTTTTTTTTTTTTAAGTAAAAATTGTAAGGTTCTTTCTCCATACTCAGTATCTTCCAAGCTGTCTTCCATGAAATACAAGAATAGTAGATTACACTGATCTAACTTTAAAAGCCTCCTATGGTTTACCATTGCATTTTGAATAAGTTCATGTACTGGATGTCAGAGCCACCCACCCATCTTTGACCCAACTCCTCTTTCTGTCCTGTTTTGTTTCTCATGAGAGCAGCCAACAGTGACACAGATATATTCCACAACCATCAGTTTCCCTCGTATTCCAAAGCCTGCCCTCTGGCTAGACCACTCTTCACTCTGCTGGTTTTCTCTGTAATAGGTTAAAATACCACCCTCTATTATCCATTACAGACAGTATCTAGACCATTTCTTCCATAGTTTAGTCATGTTCTTTGCTATATTTACCAAAATCTACACTTAAAGGCATCTTTCACGATCCACAAGGAATTGGTATCAGGACATCCTGGATACTGAAATCCAGATTTCAAGTTCCTTCTAGAAAATGTTATATTTCCATATACTCTCCACATATCTTCCCTTATGTTCTGATCATTTCTAGATGACTTATACATAGTGATATAACATAAATCCTATGTAAATGGTCTAGAGATCAATAAAAAGGCCTCTATATATGTTCAGCTCTGATGGCAACTTCCTCTTGTCATATTTTCCATCCAATGTGTTGACTCTAAGGATATAAACCTCAATTTTGGGAGCAGCTGTATTGTGTGTGTGTGTGTGTGTGTGTGTGTGTGTGTGTGTGTGTGTGTGTGTCACTTCTTTGGTCTTTGTCCATCTCTTTATAAAAATGCCAGCATCCCCAAGGTGGGGATGATATCTGCCTTGATTACTGTCATATCTAACTTCTACAAAGATCAGCTTCAATGGAAAACTGTGCTTGTTTTTTTTTTTATTTTATAGGAACATGGTTTTCTTTTCCTTCAACTAAAGATAAACATGTACTTATATTAAATATTCATAACGGGAAAGTGAAGAAAAGAGCTCTCTCATACTGCAGTCATAAAGCTTGCTCCAACTGTCTAGATATACATATTTTTAATTTGTGATTGGGTGAAGTAGAATTTTTTCCTTTGAGAGTGAGTTAAACCTTTCTGAAAGTGTGTTATCTCTTTGGGACCTCTTAAGTAGCAGTGATAGCTGTCAGTTCATCCCAAAGTGTTACAGTCATTGCAGAAGAAAATGCAGGCTGATCACATCCACTGTATCTACTTCACAAAACAAGGCATAACAAGTTTATAAAAGGTAAAAGCATTGCAGGCTGATGTTATTAAAGTCTTTCATAAAATCATGATAGCTGGAAAAATCATTTCATATCAATACACAAGAAAACAAGATTTCTCATAGTCACTCATTTTAAATGGACAAAACAATTTACCATGTCTTGCTACTATAACATTGAATACTATTTTCTTTTTGCATATGACTGCCTAGAGAAAATTCAAGAAGCAAAATAAAAAAAATAAATAAATATGCCCATGACCAAACTCCCACTGTCCCTATCAAACTGACATAGTTGCCTAACATATACATTATATTCCATGTAATTGAAAACTTAAAAATTTAGTAAGTGTGAACATATGGATGGTTAGAAGTCAAACTTTCAAATTCTAAAATAGCCAAGTTAGAAGAAATCTGTTGCACTTCAATGGCTACAAGCACAGTCTTGTCTGGAATTATGAACCATTTGATAGTGTTTGTAAACATGGCTAAAACAGAAGTGAAGGACATTCTTTCCCTATGAGCCAGGGCCAAGCATTGATGAGCATAATTCGCCCAGCCAAGTAAACCAGTCTGTCTAGTTGGGCTAAGTACTGAGGTTCTGATCTTACCAGGCAAAGGGACTGCCATTTCCCATTACTGACAATCCCACACTGAAGTGTTTCCCATAGAAGACACATAGGGTATCCTGAGCAACCAGGGAGGGCCTCTCTGCTTCATCAATGGTGTGAGTCTCTGAGTGACTGAACTTCGTCATACAGGAGTGAGTGTGAGCTATGCACCTGAGGTCAATGGAACAACTACATTTTCACACATATTGCAGTAGGGGACAAGTCCTAGGCAACTGGAATATATGTGGTAAGACTTTAAAAATCCAAGACTCAAAATGATCCTTAGGCTTGTCCCTCAAACTCAGCTGGTGGATTTAGTTCAAGAAGAACAGAAACAGCAAATGAAAGATGTGAGCTAGGAAGCACAGATATATGTAGTGGCATCTTGTTTCAGTAGACTTGTGGTGGTGGCTGCATCCTAGGGGCGCGGGTTCAGGTGTGCAGACATGACCCCTTATAAGAAAGAGGAAGGAATGGCTTACTCCCATGGGCAGTAGTCAGAACTCAGGAGAATGCATCTTTAGGAGCAGAAAGACTGTGGCAGTTATTTACTATTAATTATGTAAGTGTTCCCCTAATACCTGTTAATCATTTATCTTGGGTCTTTTGAATTCATTTAAACCCTGTCTTCAAAGAGAACATGTGGTGCTTGTGGGTTACACCACTCAATAAAATGTTTTCTAGGTCCATGTACTTTTTAATTTTATGATTTCACTTTTCTTCATGTCTCAGTAGTATTCCATAGTGTATAGTACCACATTTTCATTATCCCTTTATCTGTTGAAGAACATTTAGGTTGTTTCCAGGTCCTAGCTATTGTGAATAAAGCTGAAACAAGCATGGCTAGGTAAGTATTTGTGGAGTAGGATGTCTAGTCCTTTGGGCATATGCCAAGGAGTTGTATGGGGTAGATTTATTCTTTTTTGTCAAGTTTTTGAGTATTCTCCTTACTATTATCCAGAGTGGCTTATCAATTTATATTTCCACAGTGAATGAGGGCTCCCCATTTCCCTACAACCTCCCCAGAACTTGCTATCAATTGTTTTCTTGATCTTAGTCATTCTGACCAGGGTGAAACAAAAATCTCAGAATTGTTTTAATTAACATTTCCCTAATTGCTAAAGATGATGATTTTTTTTTCTTTTTGCTACTTTTTAACCATGTTATTTCTTCCCCTGAGAACTCTTTAGAAATTGTTTCCTTGACTGTTCTTCTTCTTCTTTTTTTTTTTTACTTCATTGCATATTCTGGATATTAGCCCTCTGTCAGGTGTACAGCTGGGAAGGGTTGTCCCCCACTCTGTGGGCTTTATCTTTGATTGTTTCCTTAGATGTGCAGAAGCCTTTTAGTTTTATGAGGTCCCACTTATCAATGGTTGGCCTTAAATCCTGGGAAAATGGAGTCCTTCCAGAAAGTCCTTAGATACACCTTATACTTTAAAGGATTTTGCCCAAATTTCTTTTTGGCAGTTTTTGCATAGCAGGTTTCAAATTGAGGTTTTGATCCATCTGGAGTGAGTCTTTATGGAAAGTGGTAGACACGGGTCTAATTTCATTACCGTGTGCATATCCAGTTTCCTCAGCATTATTTGTTGAAGATGCTTGTTGCCTTTTCTCCAGTGTCTGGTTTGAGGCATCCTTGTCAAATATCAGATGGTTGCAGTCACATCTTATGTCTGAGTCTATTTTGCTACATATATGTTTTTGAAACAGCGCAATATTGTCTCTTATTTCTGTAGTTCTAGAATAGATCTTGAAGTCTTAAATGGAAATTCTTCTTGTGTTATATTTTTTATTCAGGTTTGTATAAGCTATTTGTCTTTTGGGGGGGTCCATATGAATTTTAGGATATTTTTTCATAATTTTGTGAAGAATGTTGGGGGTATTTTGATTGAGATTGCACTGAATCTATGCATAGTTTTTTGGTAGAATGGTCACTGTCACAATATTAAATTTATCAATCCATGTACATGGATATCTTCCCATTTTCTAATATCTTTCTCAATTTATTTCTTCAGAAATTTGAAGTTTTCACTATGTGAAAGAGGTATTTCACCTCCTTGATTGGGTTTATTCCAAAACATTTTATTATCTTTGATGCTATATTGTAAATGGGGTATGTGTTAATTTGAGAGTAGAGAGAGGGGGTAGAAGAGGTTGGAAGGAGGGGGCATGGGAGGTGCTGGAGAGGGGAAAGAGAAGGGGGTAAGTGATATCATTTCATTTTTATTAAAATGTATTTTTAAAAGATAAGCCAGAGATAATCTAGCCTACATGATGTTACATTTATATGGATATAGATAGATAGATAGATAGATAGATAGATAGATAGATAGGTAGATAGATTAGATAGCTCTTCAAGGCCAGAGCTGTAAACAGGACTAAGAAGATAAGAGCACTTGGTGTTCTTCCCAAAGACCAGGCTTTGGTTTCTAGTACCCATATTTTACAGCTTACAACCATCTGTGACTCCAGTTCCAGGCTATCTAATATCTTCTTCTGGAATTCACTGATACTGCACATATATATAGTACACTTACACACATGCAGGCCAAGTATAGACATTAAAACATAAAAGTAAGGAATTCTTTAAAAACCTCAATGTCTATAGGACATTTCACATTAAACCACACCACTCTTTGCATGTATGGACAAAGCACACTTGTAAGAAGCACTCATTCAACAATAATAGATTTTACTAACCTCATCAATGTGGGGAGAGCTGAGTTATTTCCACTAATTATGTTACCTTTCCTGTAGGAATGGCTTTAGACTAATGGTAAGAAATAATGGTTCACACCATGAGTTCACAAGCTTCTTTGGTTCACTATGTGTTTAAGGTATACTGAAATGGTTACTGCCATCTAGATATGAAGGTATTCTCTGTAAAAATATAACCTTAGCCTTCTTTTGAAAACTGAAGTGTTGTGGCAGTCTTGCACACTTAGTCTTAAAAGGAAGCTGCTACTGGAGATGAGGCAACAGGCTGTGAAGATCCCTTCAGTACCCACTCCTTCAGCCACTTGTCTCTTCAGTGTATGTGTACATGGGGGTTATCTGGAATTTTGTCTAAGTGCAGTGAGTAACTCAACAGAAGCAAGATGAGACCTGGGAGTCGACTTTTCTAAGAAAACTCCAAAGTTGTTGCTTCTGTGAATAACAGCCTTTGACTAGCAAGCAACCACTATCCTGATCTAGCCAAGAAAAACACCAGATGCCCAGTTGCACATGGATTGCACACAGGCAGAATTGCAGTATTTGGGATATACTTAATACCAGAATTTTTTGCTCCTGGTTTGAGCATGTGAGACAGGCCTCAAAGCCAGTGACACATTTGCTCCAACAATGCCAACAATGCCACACCTCCTAATGGTGCCATTCTCTATGAGATTGTGGGGACCATTTTCATTTAAGGTACTACATGTGTTTTAGCTTCAGTCCTATTTCTCCATCAGTCCTGTACTCAAAAGGAAATCCATTTGAGTGAGACCTTTAGAACTCTGAATTGAGCAGACCCTGGAGTAGGGATGCAGGGGTATGCAAATAACTGAGCTCTCAATAAAGGGAGAGTTAGGGCAAGAGGAAACATGGATGGCAAGGAGCTCAGCAGAGGATGATGCCAGCTGGCCCCTAGCTGTACCCTGGCTCTGGGAGGCACTTTGAAGTATAAATGACAAAACATCTTTGTGCACAGCAAATGGATAGAACTTTTGCTACCGGTGTCACACATTTGTTTATGGGTAGCTCCCACTGCTGGGAATGACCTTCCAGGCAAGTTTCACTTTCTTTGGTGAGAATTCCATGAAGAAGTTAAATGCCATCTACCAACCCCACAACCCATAGCAAACAGGAAGTGAATGACTTGCTCTAAGGATGGGTATCTTAACCCCAGTAAGAGGGAGCTGTGTGGACAGGGCAGAGCATCCTCAGACCATCCTCACCAATGCTGCATTTTCTTCTGGTTTGAACAGCTCACTAAGGCAATCCCTCAAACTCAGTCCTGCAGAGGCTCCTGCAGTCTAGATTAATTATACACCACAAATACCACCCAGCACTACCCTCTGTTGTACATTTCTTAATAATTTACACACAACCTTTGTCTATGAGTCAATCCAATTAAATTGAGCAAGCATTTACCACGTGCAAGTCATGATAACACATTATAATGGATTGCTTGATCTTCTCAAGCTCTCTGTGGGTGTGAGTAGGGGAGGCATCCTCTTCCCTTCCCACACAGCAGGTACAAAAGCACAAAGTAGAAACCCTGTAAATAGTCTGAAGAGCCGCGTGGTGGTTAGTGTATTTCCTCAGTCACCAACTGAAGTGTGGATGACACCAGAGCTTAGCATCATGGCTCTGGTGCCTTCTCGCATTCTTAATAAGTAGCTAACCCAAGTATTCGTAAGTGGGCACTTACAGGTAATAAACATACCAGGTAAGGAAAGATTTTTTAAAACAAATATATTTAGGAAGTTGTTTTTGAAACTCATTTTAAAATAATTAGGTTTTCAAGAAGTTGCAAGAATAGTAAAGAGAGATCTTTTCCCTCAGTATCATTTTGCATATTTTTGAGTGACAAAAGAGAGATTGGAGAGACATTTGAGTATAGTTCCACACCATTTGTCATATGTGTGGAGTTATGTGCTTACTATCATTATAAAGATACAAAATGCAAGGGCTCAAGATCCCCCCGACCCGTGACACCTCTACTTACTCTCACTCCTCATCAACCCTAACACCTAGAAAGCATGTCCATTTTGTAACCTTGTTATTTCCCAGGTCTTAGATGAATGGACGCAGGGATGATCTACCATTAGAAGAGACTGTGGGGTATGGCTGTGGATGACCACCATTACAGACACAAAGTGACCCCTTTGCTGCTTTTCCTTGCTCTGTGATATGGAGTAGCTCATGGTGACTGAGAGATATTTGTTTGTCTCACTGACTTTTCATCTGTTATTTTCAATTTTATTGATTTTTCAGCTTACATTCATTCTTCCCCACCTTGCTATGAGTATAATTCTTCTTCATTTTTTTTCCAGCTTCCTATAGTAGAAAATTACAGACTTGAGGCATTTAATCTGTTCTAATCCAAAATTAATTAGAGGGATGTCATTTAGTCTAAGAGATCAGGGAGAGATTTCATGATCTTCTATTACTTATTTCTTTCTAGTAGACGAGTACAATTCTAGGACTTGAATCTTTTGAATTTTTTTTGAGATTTGTATTTGGGCATAGATAATAGTCCAGGATTGTATATGATCTATAACTGGGTGAACAAAATATGTCCTGTGAGTGCTTACATTCTGAGGTAATTGTGTGACAAGTTGTATACATGTTAATTCCTTTTAGTTGGTGGTACAATTTTATATGCTCATTTCTTACTCTAGAGTTGTTCTACCAATGGTTGGAAGAAGGATGAAGTCCTCACGTGTAATTGAGTGACTATCTGTTTCTCATATACTGTGCTTACGATGTTTGGTGCCTTCATGTTTAGGATCCTTCTGTCATCTTAATGAACTGAGACTTATTATAAGTAATACCCCATTCTATGCCTGGCAATATTTCTTATCTGAGATCACTACAGTGATTTCTGGTTTCTTTTTCTTTATTTTATAGCAGCATTATTAGTAATTAAATAGTATAACACAACCTCACCCTTTTAAAGTGTATAAATGAAGTCATTTTGAGTATAGTCATAGAATCGCACCCACCACCTTTATCCAATTTTTTATTTTATTTTTTTATTTTTATTTTATATATCAATCCCAGTTCCCTCTTCCTCCCTCCCTCACTCCCTATTTCTCTCTCTCCCACCCTCCCATGCCCCCCAACCACCCGCCCCTCAATCCCCCCCCACTCCATATGTAGGGGGAATGCCTTCCAGGGGGGTCATCTAAATCTGTCAAGTCATTTGGAGTAGGGACTACACCTTCTCTCCTGTGATGCAGAGAGGGAGGACAAGACCAGGCTACCGAAACCCACAGAGACAGCTGACCTGAACAAGGAGGAGCTAATGGACCCCCAGACTGATAGCTGGGAATACAGCATGGGACCGACTCAGATGCCCTGAACATGGGTCTCAGCTAAAAGGCCTGGGCAGTCTAAGGGACCTCTGACAGTGGAACCAGGATGTATCCCTGGTGCACAAAAGGACTTTGGGAGCACGTTCCCTCTGGAGGGATACTCCCTTTATCCAATTTTAAAACATCACAACCATTTGGTTACTCATAGTTTAACGTCAGCCTGGCCTCTAGTTAGTTGGGGTTTTTTATTATTATTATTTTCTTTCGCTTTTGTTTTTCTCTTTCTTCTTTGAGGGCCTGCTACCCAGCCCCTGAATAAATACACAGATTTATTCTTACTTACGAATGCCTGGTCTTAGCTTGGCTTTTTTCTAGCCAGGTGTTCTTAACTTAAATTATCCCATCTATATTTCTCTATTCTATGTGTATTTCTTCACTTCTTACTCTGTGGCTGTGTGGCTGGCCCCTAAAGTCCTCTTCTCCCCCTTCTCTTTCTCTTTTTTCTCCTTCCATTTATTTTCTCTGCCTGCCAGCCCTGCCAATCCCTCCCCTGCCTAGCTATTGGCCATGTAGCTCTTTATTACACCAATCAGGTGTTTTAGGCAGTCATAGTAACATAGCTTCACAGAGTTAAACAAATACAATATAAAAGAATGCAACACATCTTTACATCATTAAACAAACATTCCACAGCATAAATGAATATAACACATCTTAAACTACATTCCACTATACTGGCACTTGGATGTTACTAGCCTACTTTCTGTCTCTGAATATGCCAACTCTGCTGTTGGTTTTCCAAGGAAACTAGAACCATCCAGTACATGACTGTTCATGACTGGCCTCTTTTCCAGAGCACAGTGTGTTCAGAACTCACATTGTGTCAAGCACCAGTGTTTACTCTCCCTGGCTAAATGCATTTCTTTGTATAGCAGCACTCAGTTTATTTATCCATGCTTCAGTTGTTGCGTATTAACTGTCTCTTTGAGCTACTATAAATAATAGTAGTGTGAACAGCAATGCACAAGTTTTATGTGAACATGGTTCCTTTTCTCCTTCTATATCTAGTATTAGAAATTCTGTATCACACAATTGAAAGTGTGATACACTTCACAATCTCACCAACAATGTATAGGAGTTCTTACTTTCTGCTCCTTTCATTCATGGTTGTTATTTTGCTTTTGATTTAGCTGTCTTAGTAGATAGCAAAGGTACTTATTACTAAATGAATATCATATTAAACCAATTGCTAATGATTTATTATTATACCCATAGATTAATGCGTCTTTCAACCCTCATCAGAGAAGCTTCTACCTGTAGTATGTAGTGGATTAACAGAGACTGCAAGTGGACAAGGCACAGAAATATGAGACTGCACATGGTTCAGCCCTGGATTGGATATGTACACCACATCCCCTTCTCCCAAAGCTCAAGCATCATTGTGGAAGAGTGCAGGGCAAGAGTATAGGGGCCAAAGGCAGTGTATGACTACAAGGCAACAGCGTCTTCTGCACACAGCAGGGTAGTTGCACATAGGTACTCACAGCATGGTTGGGGCAGCATGGACAAGAGTTGTGCAAGCCCAAGCCAGACCAAATCTCAGCACAGAAAGCAGAGTTGGGCATGAAATTCTATTCCTAATGGTAGAGATATTGGCAGTTGTCAGCTTATGGAAGATGAAGAGTCAATATTCTCTAAGAGTAAAGCCACTGGGAAGTTGACCATGCTCCACTGGAAGACTACATGTTCAAGAATATTTGTGCAGCACAAATTTGTCTTGATTGGGGATAAAAATGGACACAAAGTTGGGTAGATAGGAAAAGAGTATGGATCTGGGAAGAGTTGAAGGGTGGATAAATATGATCAAAACACATTATATGAAATCCTCAAAGAAGTAATAACATTTTTGAATAGTTACTTATTGTGGCTTTCATGTATATTTTTTGAACTGCTAACAGTATTGAACATTTTTCATGTGTTTATTAACTGGTAGTATTTGCTGTTTGAGAAAATGTTTACTCCAATATTTTTTGCTTGTTTTAAAATTGAATTGTTGTTGTTTATTATATTTATTTAAATCATTTGGTAATTGTTAAATTAGTTTACTCATGGAGATACAGGGGTCTTTTATACATTCTGGATGACCATCCCTTATCAAACTTATGGCTTGTAAATGTTTCCCCATTTTGTTCCTACATTCCTGATTGTGCTGACCAAAGTATGAAAATCTCAGTGACATCTAATGTATCTACTTTTGCTTTAATTCTTTAGTATTTGCTTTTGATGTCATACTTAGAAATCACTGCCTAACTCAAGGTCACAAAGGTTTGTTTGTTTGTTTGTTTGTTTGTTTATTCATTTACTTTGGGGTTTTGAGACAGGGTCTCACATTGCCAAGACTGGTCTTGAAATTTCTGTGTATCCAAGGATGTCCTTGAACCCCTGCCTCTCCTTTTTCAGCCTCCAAAGTACAGGGATGACAAGTGTGTGCCACCATAGCTGGCTTCAATTTCAGCTCTTACATTTAGTATTATATTCTATTTTGAGTTGATTTATAGCACACTGTGATTGATATTTGTAAAGAAATCTCTGTTTATACATTAAGCATCCTTATAATCATAATTTTGGAGGAGTTTCTTAAAGACAGAATATATTTAGGTCATATTTTTAGTTCATTCTTCAAGTACCCATCCTTTAATAGATAACTTTGAACAATTTGTACTCATTATAAATATTAATACATCAATGCTTAATTCCACTTTTGATGTCTCTACTTTAGTTTTTCTGTATTTATATAGGTTACTTGAATATATTTTAGAACTCTACTTTGATTTATCTATATTTTTGTGGTCTTTATTTCTTTCTTCCTTTCCTTTCCTTTTCTCATACAATATACCTTGATTATAGTTTCCATTCCTACTCCTTCCAGTTCCTCCCTACCTGACCTCCCACTGAGATCCATTCCCTTTCTGTCCCTCATTAGAAAAGAACAGGCTTCTAGGAGGTGACACACAAACATGACAAAATAAAATATAAAGCAAAAACCATCACATCAAGGCTGGACAAAGCAATAACCCCTCCTCAGAGAAACTTCCTTTTTATCAGGGGGAGACAATTACAGAAAGCCACAACTGATCAAAATTCAGGGAGCAACTGATTGTTGGGTATCCAGCCCCAAATTGCCACATCTGCAACACAGCTTTTACAGCTAAGGCTCAGGGAACATTGCAGAAGAAGAGGCAGAAAGATTATAAGAGCTAGACGACCAGAAGATCTGCTTCAGCAATGTGTCTTCTGTATATAATAGGGAAGCTACACCCATGAATCTCAACAATAGGGCTGCCTAAACAAGACCTGCACAACAATAAGACTCAAAGTAGATAGGAAAATCTCATGGGGTCCCATTCCTAGATGAAGAACTATGAGCAGTTCATGACTGCTGAGAGGAGAATTAGTTTTTTTCCATAGCCGTGATTGTTTATTCAATACTAAGTGGTAAGCCCCCAAAACATATCTATTCAAGTAATACTAGATGAACTCAGGGGATTGTTTTCATATATTTATTTGTGTGTGTGTGTGTGTGTGTGTGTGTGTGTGTGTGTGTGTGTTAAAAATAATTAAAGAAAAAGAGGCCATGGATTTGAATGAGAAGGGTTGGAAGGCAGATTTTTGTAATATTCTACTTAAAAATGTATTTCTTAAGGAAAAGGGAAATGGGGGGATAGGAATAGGTCCAAGGCAGTCTGAACACTGATGGTGCAAGTATCATCTTATCCACAGTTGCATTTTCTACAGTTTTTATCCACATGATCAACTATAGTCTGAAAATACTGGTATTTTTCTTAACTTTTTTGGGATAGAGTCCACATCAATACAACTGTTATTACAGCATGTCCCTACATCTTTGATAGTATAGCACCTCACCCACACCTCCAGTACAAGAAAAAATAACAACATGGCTCAGTCAGTACCCATGCAGGCATGGATAGCCGAATTGCATTCCCGTGTAATTGGTGTCATGGCAACCTAATCTGAGTCCAGTAGCCAATGTTATATACCCACAGCCATAAAATTCTCAGTGAAAATGTATGTTACCATATCAGGATGGCAGAAAAAGCTAAAGTTGTATGTAACCCAAGCCCCATGTGCTCAGGGCTCTCTCAGTCTTTGGATGTGAGTCCTCTGAGCCAGGGAAATATAAATAAAGCTGCTTGCTGGCAAAATAAAACAAAATAAATAAAACACTACTTCGCATTGGAAGAGGGTGTCAGCTAATTACTATAAGGTGAAGGGAAACTTGAGTTCATGTTTCTCCTTCTGCTGGATCCTGCTGATGAGGGCTTCTCACCAATCTGTGGGGGAGAAAAGCAATATTTCCTTATTACCAAGTAGAGAAAGGAAGTGACATTATTTTTTCTTTTTCTTTTTCATTTTTCAACATAGGGTTTCTTGTTTGGATGGGAAGAAGAGGATTGCTATGTTTTGCCCAGTGGCCCTTTGAGGTTATTGGTTTCTTCATCTCCAAACTGAGCAAATTTGAGACAAAAAAAAAAAGATAACCGAAAACTCACAGCTGTATCCTTCTTGGCTCAAGTTCCCATCTGGATCTCCTTCCATTTGGTTCTTCCTATTACATTCTTCTTGTGCAATGGCCTCAGCTTTTATCTGTGTTTTAGGGAGGAAGGGAAAAAAGAATATTTATCTTTCTGGAATCAGAAGTTCTTATCCATCAGCTTTTAAAATATCCTGCCATTCATATCCACATTGGCTAATTTAGATGAGACTTGGTGATTCTTCAATGTCCTCACTGAGTATCTGCTTCCTTTGTCTGAATCTTCTTGTCACTAGTTAAGGTGGTGTCTTGTAAAAAGATAAACATTCTTTTAAAGAATTTGAAGCCAACCTTGCTTGGTGATTTCTGCCAAGAGTAGTAGGCAATTACCAACTTTTAATTCCAAATTTTAATTCTTTTATTTCATCTCTCATTCTAATTTATTATTAATCAAGTCTCACAGTGGCAAAACTATACCAATCTCTCACAAAATGCTTTTCTCATATAGACATATCCAATGCTATAACATGCAAGGAATATACAATGTCTAGTAAGAAAGGACCATGGACTTTTGATTGGTGAGATGTCATATAGTAAGTCCAAGCAGGAAGAATGAAACTATTGTCAAATTAGGGTAATTAAGATATGTTTATTTCATAGAGACCATTTAATAAAGTCTATAGTCAATGTCTGTGTTCATCAAAGAAATTGGGGTATAGTTTTTATTTATGTCGTTTCTTTACCTCGTTTTAGTACTGGCTTCATAGACTTACTTGGTAGTATTCTTCATGTTCTAATTTATGGAACAAACTAAAAAAGAATGGGTAAGAGGCCTTCCTTGAAAGTTTGGTGGGATTTAGCATGAATCCTTCTGGTCCTGAGCTTTTTCTTTAAGAGAAGCTTTTAATATCAGATTCATTCTTTTTTGGAATGGGTCTGTTTATGTTATTTGTATCTTTGGGTTTCTTCAGTGTTACCCAGCTTTGCAGAAGATAAATTTTCATCACAATTTCTAAGGATGTTTTGTATTTCATTGGATCAATTGTAATGATACCCTCTTGATATTTAAATTTATTGATTTGCACCCTTCTCATCATCATCATCATCGTCATCATCATCGTCATCACCATCATCATCATCATCCTGGCTATGGGTTTGCCAGCCTTAGTGAGTTTGTCAAATAACCAAACCTTTGTGTGTTTGATTTTCTGTAGTGTTCTTTTAAAACCCATTTCTTTAATTCCTCCCCTAGTCTTTATTATTTATTGCTGTCTACTGGAAGAAACAACTAACACTTTTTGGTAGACCTGTGACCGTATGATGGCATATCAAATCAGTTTCACCAGTAATTAACTCTAGTTAAATGGTTTCAATTCCAGTGCTGGGTTTTCTCATCATTATAACTGCTTTCAGTAAGTCAGGTGATAGTTCACTCTGATTCCCACATCTAACATGTTGTTTGTTTTCCCATATTATTGGAGGATAGTGTGTGCAACCCTGTGCTTACTATGTTACTTTAACAACTATGTTACTTTAACAACACATGCTAGTTGGAACTTTTGTAGTTTGCTATTGATTGTGGTTCTGCTAACAGTAATTGGCACATTTGGAGGGGGGGGAAACAAACAAACCAGTCTATAGAGTTTTCCATAACATTGAATCACAAATAAGAGCTATTGAGTAAATTATAATGTTAGCACTTATTTATTTTCTCTTTCATATCCTCTCTCATCATCAATGAATATTCCATGTATTATTAACTTAGAATATACCAACTCCTTAATTACTTAATAAAAATAAAAATGAATAGAAGAAAACCTAGCCACTTACCAAATAGAAATGCTTGGGGAAGAGACATCAAATGATTTGGCATCAGTTTAAACTCCTAAATGGGGCCCAGAGATTGCTGTACCTTAAAAACTGAAAGCAAATATTTACTTAAGATTTCCAATAAGAGAGAAAATATCAGTCTCAGGACATGGTAAAAATTAACTTTTTACACAAAGGTAATGCTTGAAAAGATAATAAAAAGGCAATATTGAAGCAATTATCAACATTTCAATTGGAAGTTGATCTATAACCAGTGTTAATACAAGAAGGTGACTCGGGTCAAAACTGCTGAGTATGCCCTGGATGGACTGAAGTGTGCAGCATATTAATCCATCTCCACTCAAGAATGATATCAGAGACTCTTCACTGACACCTTTGGTATTTTATGGGTATTCTATGTAAGTTTTGACATCCAAACATGTTTGCAACACAGTTCCAGGTTATAGATTATTGTATCAAAAATAGCCATGAAATGTTACTTATAGGAAATATGACAAAAGCAAAATAATATTTGTTTATAATATTTATCTTCATCCCTGGCTCCCCACCCCTTTGCCAATTTAACCCTTTCTGTCCCATTATCCCCCTTTAACCCTGTGTATCACTATGTTCAGGGTAGAGGAGGTTAAACAGGGAGGATGACTAATACTAAAGATTGTTTAAAGTCATATGGAAGTCTGTTATTGTATAAGTTCACACACATACACAGTGGTGGTTTGAATGAGATGTAACTCATAGTCTTGGGCATTTGAATACTTGGTCTGCAAATAGTAATGCTGTTTGTGCAGGAGTAGCAGGAATGGCCTTCCTGATGAAGTGTATCACGGGAGGCAGACTTGGAGGTTTATAGCTTTCCACCATCCCTGGTGTGCTCTCTCTTCTTGTAGCATTCACTGAGTTGAAATATGAGCTCTTAGCTGTTCCTTCCATGATGCTTGCCTGCTGCCACACTTCTGGGCCATGATGGTAATGGACTCTTATCCCTCTGGCACCCTAAGTCTAAAGCAAATCCTTCCTTCTATAAGTTGCTTTGGCCATGATGGTGTATCACAGTAACACACACACACACACACACACACACACACACACACACACACACTTGTTGTGCCCATGAATGTGCCATTGAGAGCAATCCTCATCAGTTACTAGTTGCAGTAGATGGTGATGATTAACATGGGGTTCACAACTGGACAACACACAAAAAATAAGAGATAGCAGAACATTCAGTCCTAAATGGAATGTCTGTATCATAACCTGCTCCTGCCAAGACTCAGGGATCATTGTGGAAGAGGAGGTGAAAACATTGTAAGAGATCAAGGTGGAGGATGCCTACACTGAAATGATGTTCTTCAAATATGGAGGACATTTGCGCATAATAGTGGTGATAGCACTCTCAACATAAGTACACTCTCAAACTAGACAAAATCCCTACATGGAGATAGGAGGTGAGTATAAAGTCTAAACCCTTGTTGAGGAGATTTTTGCAACTGTAGATACTGGTAGAAGGAGAGTCTGATTTCTTTAAGAGTATAGCCCCTGGCAGATGAATCATGCTTCATTGGAACACCCAAGAATCTATGAAGAGCAAAATTGGACTCAATAGGTTAAAAAAAAAAAGAAAAAGATACAAAATTGGGTGGGTAGAGAAGGGGGGATGGTTTTCCTGGGAGGGATAGGTATGACTAAAACACAGTGTACCAAATTCTCAAAGGACTAGTACAAAAATGAGATTTAAAAGATAATGGCATCTTCTGTCGGAAAGGAAGATGTCTTTTTTATTAAAAATTGCTTGCAAGTTCAGAATCTACAGTCAGGTTATAAATTCCTATTGGGAGAGTGGAGCAAGCATTTACAAATGTTTCTTTTATAAGATGGCATAGTCAAAATGCCTGCAGTTTGTAACAGCCTGAACACTAGGGGCTTGCTAGAGGAAAGTTCTCAGTTCTCACCTTACATAGTCTTAGCTCCCCCTATACTTCTTCATTTGGGAACTATTACATATGAGAAGCTGTCTTCCACATGTGAAAGCCCTGGGTGAAAGACACACCAATGTGGACTGCATTGGTAGCACTTGCTATGGTGGGTTTTCTCATTCCAAGCAATGGCAGAATGGGAGATGGGGAAGATGGAAGAGGCCTTCAATCCAAAGTCCTCTTTGAAAAACAAAACAAAAACTGGAATGTTGAGGGTATTTCATTTCCTAACAGCGTGCTTACAGAATATAGTGTGGAGATCAAACTCGGTCCCTTCTCAGGAGGGTATTCAAACACTGACATAAGAAAAAAAAATGCTATGAATATTCAGTGAGTGTGCATGGTGGCCTTGCTTGCTCCACAGGGTGATGGCCACTCTCCTTGCCCTGTGAGGTCTTCACCTCATGTTCTGCTTAGCTTCCAGAAGGTATGTGGAGTAGCTCTCATGGAACAGAGCATGCCATGGCCAATAAATCTCTCAGAAACACAAACATATTTTCTCCCAATGCAACTTGTCTTCTAGAAAGATGGTGTGTTCATGAAAAATAATTTACCACTAAAAAACAATACTATTCATTTTAATTAATACATTTTGTAGAAGTAATCATTAAGAGGGTCAAATGCACCAGTGTTTACAGTTTTTATACTTGTGTTAAGAGCACAAGTACATCGATCTTGTCCTCTGCTTGAATGTTGCTTTAAATATTTTGATTTATTACAATTAAGAGTATGTCAGGGTGGGCCATTAATTGATTACAAATAAGTGTGAGTTAACTCCAGACATTAATAACAACGTTAGGAAAAAATGCCTTGGGTCTACATGGCACATTGAGAGCAGAACTGCCATGTTTTACATTCTTTGAAATGGGCAGTGGGAGTTAAAACGGGCAGCCCTGTGCTTAAACCACAGTGTTTCCTTGAACCACATAGTATTTTAAGACAGATTGGAAGGAGTGATCAACATTTGAAAGTGAGAACAGTTTCACTCATGGTCAAAGATGCCCTTATTTCAGTTTTGAAAGTCACATGTTGGGAATATTAAACTCACATGGTTAAAGTATTATTTATGCTGTCCCTTTGAACAGGTGTGAACAATAGAGTTTGTCCATTTTCTCACCTAACCTCATTTATCCATTCATTCTGACATGCCTTTTATATGTGTGGGTGTATATATGCATGTGTCCTCATGTGTGTGTGGGTTCAGATGTATGTGAAGGACAGAGGGATATCTCCACGGTCATTCCTCAGGTGTCACCTAACCTTTTAAATTAATTACATTTTTTGGAATTGCTAATTTCAATGGCCTGAAACTCAAAAAGTGGGAGAGGCTGTTAGTTCAGGGAGTCCCAGGGAATCTTCCTTTCTCTGCTTTCCCAGAAGATGCTGAGGTCATAAGCACCCAGCTTTCTCATCTGCATCCTGAGAGGGCCCTCCTGCTTGCAAGGCATTTATCACCCCAGCTCTTCACATACATTGTATGGACTTTTCAAGAACACCTACCACGGGACAGAAGGCATTGCAGCAGAACCCATCTGTCCAATTCAAACTTACGAATGAAGGCAAATGGACACTGAACTATTTCATAAGCTATCAACTTTGAAGAATGTTTTCTGGAGCAGTGGCTGTGGTGAGGGCATTTGACAGGGTTTTCTGAACAATTCTGGGGTGGTGGAGGAAGAAATCTAAGGGTTCCTGAAGAACTAGACCTTGGCTATTAAATGAAGGGCGTGGACAGATTAAATGTTTACAGTGTTGTCTCAAGGAGAGGTAACAGTAGGATGGGATTGAAGGGGCTGTAGGTTGCTTGAGGACTTGAATGAAGCAAGTGTGTGTATCCTGTGTCCAGGCAAACAAAAACAAAACAGGGAGCTCTTCAACATGAATGAAACTGTATGGTGTGGGCTGGATCTGATCAGAAGGCCTGCAGGTCATGCTATAATTACTAGTCTTCATTTAAGAGCATGAGGTAAACATGGTATGTGGTGGTTTGAAAGAGAATGTCCTTCACAGGCACAGATGTTTGAACACTTGCTCTCCAGCTGGTGGCGTTATTTGGGAGATGTAGGAGGTGTGGTCTTGTAGAAGGATATATGTTACTGGAGGTGAGCTTTGAGAGTTTAAAAACTTGAGGCATTCCCAGTGCACTTTCTCTGCTTTGTATCTACAGTTCAAGATGTGATGTCAAGCCTCCAGACTGTTGCCTTCACTCTATCATCTTGGACTATCATCTCTATAAGTCACCTTAATCATGATATTTCATCTCAGCAACAGAAAAGTAACTAACACTCTGGGAAATTTTTAGCAAGTAAATATCAGACATCAGACATCATTCTGAGCTTAGCATGGTAGTACTATGTTATACCAGCACAGAGGAGGCTAAAGCAGGCTGATCATGAGCTTGAGGCCAGCCTAGGCACGATAGTAAGACCCTGTCACCAAAATTAAAAATATAATAATGATGATGATGATGATAATAATATCATTCAAGTAAATAGGAGCTGGAGAGATGGCTCAGTGGCTAAGAGCACTGGCTGTTTATTCAGAGGACCCAGGTTCAGATCCCAGCATCCACATGGTGGCTTAAAACCACCTGTAATTCCAGATCCATGGAATTTTACATCTACTTCTGGCCTCCAAGGGCCAGATATGCAAGTGATACACAGACATACTACATGCAAAGAATCTATACAAAAACAGTAAAATAAATACATGTAAAATCTTTAATGAAATGAAACCAGAAACAAACATTAGTAATGTAATGATACTGAAAATTGCACCAGAGCCATAAGGGGAGACCTTTTTTGCTGTTCCATACATATCTCGTAATGAACTATCCAAGCCACATCCCATGGACTGCCTCAAAGGTCCACTTGCACCGTGACTGCCTTCTGGTATGCTCAGCTGATGAAAGGTACAAACAGAAAAACACACAGCATTTACTAAAGAAGATTCTTCCCCTCTGGACCATTAGCAACTGCTTATCTGTAGCTTTCTCCAGTTTCTGTAACCTCAATGCCCTTCAAGCTTAGAGGCCTGATCATTTCTCAGTTTTGCCCATATGAGGTTTCATCACTCATGGCCAGTTTCTCTTAGCCTTGCCCACACAATTTCAGAATAGCTCCTTCATTAAATGCCCCCTGGTTGTCCCCATTTGAGTGTGCTATTTGTTTTCCTGCAGGATCCCTGCTTTAGCCCAAATTATGACCATGAGTCGGAAACAAGTCCAGCTTTAAAAACTCAGAACACTCAGGATGTTCAAGGTGAAGAGACAAGGGAAATGATAATAAAACTCACAATTTCCCATCCAGAGCAAAGCACTGAAGCATCACTTTATCCTCTATCTTACTTAGAACAGAGTCAAGAAAGCATGGAGAGTAAACACATCTGAGAAGGTTCTGGAAGATTACTGCCCTGGGTGCAGTTTGGCAGCAAACACCTGTCAGGACCAAGGCTTCCTTCCTCCTTTCCAGGCTGGGAGTTTGGGTGGCCTGAGTGCAGCTGTGGGGCTGTCTCAGCCAGGCTTTAGACAAAAAGACTCAGGCACTGTGGTCACCTGCAGAGGCCTTACAGCTCAGCCTGAGTGTGAGCATACGCCTGGGCTAAGGGTCTATGGCAAAAGTCTTTCTCCACCACTCCTCCCTCCCTTGGCCTTCACAAGTGTTGATCCTGAGGATGCTCCCCAATAAACTTCAGGCAGCTAGCCTGTTTCAGAGCCTACTGCCTAAGGAAATTCACTTAACACAAGTTCAATTTCTTACAAAAATGTAAAAGCTTTTCTGTATCAGAATCTCTAGGTGAGATGTGATAATACAAACTGAATTTTATAAAGTTCCATGCAGTGTTAATTCTCTTAATATGGGATTCCACATGAAGAAATGGTCACAGCTTGCTTGTCTGTTTATGTAGGTGATGCCCAATTAATTGGCCTAATCCCCAGTTAAGGGTGCACTGGGTGCTTGGGAAGACATTGACATTTTAAGAGCAAGTCTCCTTTTGGGAAATGTATCCCATTGGGATACACCTACACAATAGGCTGTGAAAATGAGTCAGACTAAGGGTCAGGAATGATAACCCCCACACACACCATTGTAAATTTAGCTACTATTTACCATGTGGCCAGTGCTCTGTGCATACTGGCTCAGGTGATACACACAGTGATCTGAAGAGGATATTTTTTTTATTAGTCCCACAAGATTAATAAAAAAGCATGAGACCAGGAGCAGACAATGAGGGATCAAGGCATTGAACATACCATCATCAGCATCCTCATCTGAGATGTTATGGGGGGGGGGTAACTGAGAATTAGAGACATAAAGCTGCTATTGGCTCCATTCATATGATGTTATGATAAAAGGCAAAGTACTAATACAGAAAACAGGTCAGGAGCTTTCGGTGGTAGCTTCTGGAAAAAAAGGCTGATTAAATAGAAATGGATAAGAAAGAACATTTTGAAGGATAGATTGTTCTGCCAGTTTATTATAGTAGTTATTACAGAACTATATTTATGTTAAGAACTCAGTGAAATATATGTTAAAGATTCTGTTCTGTTCTAGGTGAGCCTCACTTACATAAGCCAGGTTAAAAAGACAAGATTAGTTAGTACCCATCTGTGTACACGCAAGGCCAGCACAAGACCAAGCCAGGCAAAATGGCAGCATAGATGAAGTAGAGGCTTTATCCCAGAAGGTTACTGATAGCCGGATGGGGTAGAATGCCCTTTCTTTGAATGCAGCCCCCTGATTGGGTGTCCATGTTTCAATAGATGCTCCTGTACCCATGCACATATTGGCAGTACTGCCTGGACTCAGTAGATTAAAAAGAATACATGAAGTTAGGAGCAAAAAGTGGTTAGGGGGCACTGGGGAAGCGAGGAAATGGGTGGGGATAGCTTTGACTAAAATACATTATATTCATGTATAAAATACTCAAATAACAAATTTAGTAATAAGCAAAAAAATTTGAAAGCTTTGCCTGCTTTTCCTTTTATCTGAACTCAAAATATATATAATTATGTCTTTTAAATTTTAGCTTTAAATTGGCAAATGAAAACTATGTTTGCACATGCATGGTATTTTGAGGTATGCCGATAATGTCAAGTAGATAATTAGCATGCATTACCACATATAATTATTGTTTCTTACAGAATTGATCTTTTAGACAAATATACTATAGCAATTGATTGTCTTCTAGAGTTGTTAGTCATGTTCACAATTAATCGCAGCATAAAACAAACCAGTAGAGAAATATAAAGAAATATAAGTACTATTTTTGCTGAATGGAAAAAGGAAAGGTACTATCTACACTGGGGAATCCAACTTGAAAATGTCAGATGTCCCCATTTCTTCTTGAAGATAAGCCATCATAAAAGTAGTTAAATAAAAAGTGGAAAAACATTACAACAGCTGACCAAGAAATGACAAAACAGCAGGGAGGTGTAAAAATGGCTCAGTAGTTAAGACAGCTTACTGCCCTTCTGTAAGACTAGAGTTCGGCAAGTTACTGGGGAAAAGGATTTCTCTTTTTGTTTCCACAGAAAATGAAAAGATGTGGATTCCTTCCAGACTAATGTGGTTTGATCACACCAGACCGCCTGAAACAGAGTACAAGCTGATCCTACATTCCAAACAGCTGGACAAAACAGCCCTGCAGACTACAGCCAGGATATCTGAATCTTCTTCGAATCCCCCAAGACAGCGCCCCTTACCAGCAGGAAGTAGTTTGGAAAGAATGACGCCCAAATTCCCAAATATTGTGTATAAATGTTTGTTTTCATTTAATTGGACTTTGTTATATAAAATTAAATAAAAAAAATATATAAAAAAAAGACCAGAGTTCGGTTCCCAGTATGAACATTGTAGCCCCCTCCGGGGACTCTATGCCCTCTTTTGGCCTCTGCAGAAATCTGCACACATGTGACACACACATATATGTAGGCACAGGTACATGTGCAAAGATTTATTTTTAAAGAGAGAATAAACAGAATTAGTTGAAAAGAAATAAAAATGTAAATATGATGAGTCAGGTTCTTGTTGTTTAAAAAAAAAAAATCACTGCTAGAACCTTCTCCTTATACAGAATGGAAGGTAAAGATCCCAAAACTTCCTCCAGAGAGAACACAGTGGGTGTGATAGATGGAACAATCTTCAGTATAACACACAGAAGCACTTAGCAGGAATTACTAGATAAATGAAGTATTCAACCACATAGCCACACTGTATTCCAAAGAAAATTAACAAATTCACTGAATTATCTGAATCAAAAGGATGAAGCATATTACAAATAAATATAAACTAGAGCTCACATTTTAGTAATAGGCAATCTATATAGTCATGTAAATGATGGATATTTGGAGAGTGAATTAAGTAGCATTCCTAAAGGGAAATGATTCTTCATATTTGTAGAGAATGAAAAGCATGAATTATGAAGCAATATTCTCTAAACTACTGATGCAGCTTTTATTTATTTCACCAACCTAACTATTTTATGGGAAGATTTTGTGTGTACATTCGTATGTGTTTTGGTGTGTGTGTGTGTGTGTGTGTGTGTGTGTGTGTGTGTGTGTGTGCATGTATACATGGTGTCCAGAGGTCATCTTCAGGTCTGCTTCCTCAGAAGCCATCTACTTTGGTTTTTGAAACAGCGTCTCAAGGTTTGAATCTTAGGCAATGCAGGCTAGACAGCAAGTCCCAGGGATCGATCTGCCTGCCTTCATCTCCCCATTGTTGCGATTACAAGTATGCCACCATGCCCATTTTTGTGCTTGGGTTCTCGGACTGAACACATGTCCCGTTGCTGGCTGGGCTATCTTCTGAGACCTTAAATTTAGCTTTCAACATTAGCATCTTAACAATTAAAAGTGCATGTTCACCATGCATTCTAATTATGCTCCTTCTCTACTCTCTTGTCTTGCTTCCACTCCTATCAACCACACCCTTCCCTATGATTCCCTTTCCCACTTTGTTTGTTTGTTTGTTTTATGATCCACTGAGTTTAACCAGAGCTGTCTGTGTGACTGTGGGTTTGAAACTATCCATGAGCTCAATGGTAACCAATAGCTCAGTAGGAAGGGTAGGGTCCCATGAACTAGTCTTCCATGACTAATTGTTGGAGTCTAGTTGCACGCAAGCTCAGGGCAGATAACTGGTTTGCCTGGAAGATGGCATTTTGCTGTTCTTCTCACTGTTTCCTGGCTTCTACATTCTTCCTTTTTCAGTGTTATCTGATCCTTGGTAGGTGGTAGAACTGTCTTGTTCAGAGTTGAGAGCTCACCTGTATCTTATTCTGAGCACCTTGTTAAGTTCTGAGTTCTTTTATTCACCACTACATACTGCAAACAGAAGCTTTTCTGGTTAAGGCTTATACTCTCTGGGTATAAGCATAGTGGTAGAGGGCAGTTTGACCCTATAGCAATTTAAGTTATTCAGCTTTTGGGCTCACTTTAAAAACAAAGAAATCAACATAAATGTGAGGCATGCGTACAATCAAACATAGTTGGAAAAAGGACTAGGAATGAGACCATCATGTCCACCACAGAAAAATCAACAAAGCCCTGATACTTCTCCAGGAAAAAAAGAAAAGAAAAGGCAGCAGTCCAGAAAATCAGAAAAGCTACCCATAGATTTCTAAGAATCAATAAAGCCCCCCCCCAATAATAAACACTCATGCCAGTGGCCTCAACTCACCAATAATGAGATGCAGATTGGCTATCTAGATTTTAAAACTAAGTCCAATAATCTGCTGTCTCCAAGAAACATACCTTACTGGTAAAGACATCCACAGACTGACACTTAAAAATTAGAAGTTAAGTTGAGCAAGTATGGCAACCTGCCACACTTGCATTTGAGAAGTGCAGACAGAGGGTTTCCCCCAGGGCAAGCTGGCTAACTGAAACTGAGAGCATGGGGTTCATCAAGAGATCCTGGCCCAGGAAATAAAGACATCTAGCCAAAATTAGTCAAAAGAGGTGCAGAGGGCTGCTGCTTACTAAGAATATACAGTGAGTGTAATCATGTAAGCAGTAAATGCTGGCGCTTCCAATCTTATCAAATAAACACTAATGGGCAAACAAAGGTCAGATAGGCCCTGATACAGTAATAGTGGGTGATTTCAATGTGTTACTCTCAACTTTAGATAGGGTATTCAAACTTAAAGCAACAGAGCTGCAGAGCTAAGGTAACCACAAACTATAGCAGCTATCTACAGAATATTCCATCCAATAGATATACAATCCATGTTACTCTCAGTAACCCATGGGTTTTTCCTTAAAAATAGATTATATTCTAGGCTACAAAGCAAGTCTTAAAAAAATAAAACAAAATAATTTCTTACATACAGCCAGGTCACAGTGGAATAAACTGCAAATCAACAATAAGAGGAAATATAGAAACTGTACACACATATGCACACTGAACAATACACTCTGGTCACCAAGGAAATTAAGTAAGAAACTGAAAACTTCTTAAATATAAACAAAAGTGTAGGTGCCTGGCCCAACTCATCAGAGAGGCTTCACCCAACAATTGATAGAAACAGATGCAGGGATCCACAGAGAAATGTTAGGCAGAGCTTGGAGAATCCTGTGGGAGAGGGGGAGGGAGGACTCTAGGACCCAGTAGTATCAAGGACACTACAACAAAATCCACAGAATCACAGACACTGGACCAACAACCAGGGAGCATGAATAGACCTGACCTAGGCTCCCTGCCTATATGTGACAGCTGCATAACTTGGTCATCCTGTGAGTTTCCTAACAGGACCCATCCCTCCTACTGGATTGCCTCATCTAGCCTTAATAGAAGAGCAGAAGTCTAGTCCCACTGCAACTTGATAGACATGGCTGGCTGGTATCCATGGGCTGTCTGCCTATACCTAAAGAGAAATGAAGGAGGAAGAATAGATGAAGCAGGAAGTGGGGGAGGTATGAGGAACTGGGAAGGGGGGAGGGGAAACTTTGATTGGGATGTAATAAAAAATAAATAAGCAAAAAATGAGGTAAAAATATCTATTATTCATAAAATATAAAAATACTTCCCATATAAAAAACATTTTCTACCAGAAAAAAAGGACAAAAAAGAAAAGGAAAAAAATTACCAGATACGAGTGTATCCATTAAACAATAAGAGAGATCTCAAAAAATATTCCCATAAAATACAAATGAAGGACCACTACTCATCCTATGAAGCCAGCTTTACCAAAAGAGAGTATGGACAAAACAAAAGGAAGAAAGCTACAAACCAATTTCCCTAATGAATATAAATGTAAATATTCTCAAAAATAATTGCAAACCAAATTCAAAACGTTAAGATCATATTCTATGACCAAGCTAGTTTCAGCCCAAGAATGCAAGTGTGATTCACTATAAGCAAATCAGTCAACATAAGACATCAAATAAGTCAACAAAACAATCTGCCTTAATGGCAGGTTGATGGGAGATGTCATTCTGTAAATATGTTTCTCTTATTGGTTAATGAATAAAGCACTGTTGGCCAATAGCAAAGCAAGATATATGTGGCTAGGAGACAAGGAGGAAAGAGGAAGTAGTAGGGAGGAGATCAAAGATGGAGGACGGAGAGGGAGAAGAATGCCAGCCCCTCTCTCCAGTAAGATAAGAACACATGGAAGTACTTAGATTAATAGAAATGGGTTAACATTTAAGACAGAGCTAGCCGATAAGAAACTAGTAACTAGCCAACACTGTATTATATCTAATACAGCGTCTCAGTGTGTTATTTGGTGGCAGGACAGACCGGAGGAAAAAACTACTCATAACAGAATGGCGCCTTCAGTGTGGCTAATAAGAACTTCCACTCCCACTTAAAATTTAAGAAAAGCTTAAGAAAGGATTTCAGAAACCAAAGAATAAATATACACAAGACTTCTTGGTAACAGCATTTTTCTCCGTTGGGCTCTGCTTTGCTAGAGACAAACAGAAATGAGTGTGGCTCCTTTAAGAGAGGTTTCCTGACTCAGCATAAGCGGCAAAAAATCGCAAGGCTTTTAAAGAACTCTGCTAACAACTTACTGGTGTGTGGCAATGGCAGTGACCACATCTCCAAGCCAGCAACATTCTGCTGGATGTCAGTGTAGACCAAGGCAGTGAGCACAGCTCTCAGTTCTGGTGGTAAAAGTATCTGCCACCATCTTGGACAGACCGCAGCTAATATAGCTGTGCCTTTCAGTCTAGCAATGTTATTGTTTACCAGATAAAAGACTCGTGGCCAGGAAAAGATAAAGATTTACAGTAAAGACAGATTTACATTAAGAAAAATCACTAAAGGTTTACTGTGTGTATACATATACATAGGCTTGGGAGAGAAAAAGAATAAAATGGCTTTAAAAAGACAGAGACTAGCTGGGTGTGGTGGCACACGCCTTTAATTCCAGCACTCGGGAGACAGAGGCATGCAGATCTCTGTGATTTCAAAGCAAACCTGGTACACAGAGTTAATTCCAGGACAGATAAAAGTTACACAGAGAAGTACTGTCTCAATATATGAAAAAATAGAAATAAAAGAAATAGAGTAATAAAAAAAAGCCACTTAAAGATGGGAAGCACAAAAAGAGTGTGGATACTATGTGCTGTTCTGTTATCTTTAAATTATTTGACTTCTGAGGAAATAGCAACAACTTTTAAAGCAAATTCTGCTGGATTAATCCAATTTACATATTTTAAAAATACTTTGACTCCAAAATTTAAGTCTAAGGACAGGTTACTGGGGAAAAGGATTTCTATTTTTGTTTCCACAGAAAATGAAAAGCTGTGGATTCCTTCCAGACTAACATGGTTTGATCAAGCAAGACCCCCTGAAACAGTGTCCCAGGTGATCTAACATTCGAAACAGTTGGGACAAGACAGCCTTACATACTACAGCCAAGATTTCTGTGTCTTCTTAGAATCCCCATGACAACGCCCCCTACCAGCAGGAAACAGTTTAGAAAGAACAACGCCCAAATTCCCAAATATTGTTTATAAATGTTTGTTTTCATTTAAATGGAATTGGTTATAAGTGGTTAATGACCACAACCAATCTTTTTAAAGGTAAAAAGGTGATTATTGTATAGATATGCATACTTTGTTTTGGAATGGATTTTCATTTATTGATAAAAATTTAAGGTCAATTTTGTGATATGTATATTTCTCCTCTTGTTTCGGTATCATGTTTATACAGCTCATTTAGAAATGTAATGTATAATTTAATACAGATTATAGTTACCTAAAATAGTCAAAACATAGTTAAGTTAGTTAAGATTTCTAGATATACAGAGATGTATTTGAGATAAATAGGCATTCTTCAAACCTTTCAAAGACCTACAGAATATAGCATTTAAAATGGTTTAGGGTTTTCTTGACAATGAGGCACAAATGCTCCTGGCAACACCACCTGCGTCAGAAGGGAAGATGGACATTGAAGAAACTCGTTATGGAGTTTGCTTTCAATAGGGCAAGAATAGCCATTTGGGCAAGATACTGCTCTTGTCTGGACTATTTGACTTTATGATGTATAAACTGGACATTCAGGACCCACAGAAAAGTGACTGCTGATTCAAGATGGACATTGATACAGAGTTCCTACTTCATGGAAGAGTCTGCCAGACAGTCTGCAGGACACAGAGAAAAGTGACTGACAAACTGCCAATACAGATGGACAGTTTAAAGTTTCCTGCTTTACTGAAGAGTCTTCCAGACACACTATAGCCTATAGGCTGATGATGGAACATTACAGAAGAACTTTGGGTGACTGACCAGGCAAGATGTCTCTGTCATTTCTAGAGTTTATATACTATCCTTCTGTGGTCTTTGATGGAGTTGAAGACAGATAGTTATGGTTATAGTTTCCCTTAGTTAGGATTAAAGATAAGTTACATATAAGACTTTAGATTCACAAAGATAGGATATATGATAAAATATTTTCTTTAAATCTTGCTAAATGTTAATGCACTAACTAAATGTTGCAATCTGGTTCTTATTTGATAACTGTTTTGTTATATATTTTTCTATGTTAAGGTTAAAACCTTTCTTTATATTTTAGACAGAAAAGAGGAGATGATGGGAGATGTCATTTTGTAAATATGTTTCTCTTATTGGTTAATGAATAAAGCACTGTTGGCCAATAGCAAAGCAAGATAGGTGGGGCTAGGAGACTAGGAGGAAAGAGGAAGTAGTAGGGAGGAGATACAAAATGGAGGATGGAGAGAGATCGCCAGTCCCTCTCTCTGGTAAGATAAGACCATATGGAAGTACTTAGATTAATGGAAATGGGTTAGTAATTAAGACAGAGCTAGCAGATAAGAAACTAGTAACTGGCCAACAGAATTATATCAAATACAGGATCTCTGTGTGTTATTTGGAGCTGGTGCGGCGCTGGGACCATGGCTGGCAGAAAATCCTACTCATAACAGCAGGTCATTCCAACAGGTGAAGAAAAGCATCCCTTAGCAATAGAAGCTATGAAGAAACCAGAAATAGTAAGAACATATCTCAACACAATAAAGATTATATATAACAAACTTATATGTAACATTATACAAAAATAAGGAAAAGCTAAAGACAGTCCTGCAAAATTAGGGTTACATTCTCTCTTTTCTTACTTTGTATTGCTTAAAGTCTTAGCTATAGAAGTGAGCTAGGACAATAAATAAATAGTATTAAAATTAGGAAAGGAATAAGCTGAACTATTGTTATTTAAAGATGAAATTATTTTGCACTAAAATGACCCTAAAAATTCCACCAGAAATTGCTGAATTTGGAGAAATACTGTCATCCACATAACAAAATAAAAAATCAACATGAAAATTAATGTTTTCTACATATCAATAACTTACTGGCAAATCAAGACAATGTTTCATTAATAATAGTTTCAATTAAAACAAATAGGGATAAATCTAACTAAAGATGTGAAAGAACTTTACAATGAAAACATTAAGAGACTAATGAAAAACCTGCAGAAGACACAAGAAGATGGATCTGAGGGAGGTAGAAGGTGATGCTTTTAAAAACACTTTCTGAAGTTGTTTTTCTATTCAATATTTTAAAGAGACAACTGGTTTATCAATGCCAAAATTAAAGAAAAATCAAACCTCATATTTGTCATTAGGACATTCTCAGAGTGAAAACTTGGATTTAATTTGTAGAACTTTTTATCATTGAAAGAAAGTGTCTTCCACAAAAGCTCTGCTGGGCAGAGGAAGAGAAGGACCCATGTGAATGCATTTTACAGGACAGTTCTCTTGATACATAGCAAAACTAAGTCCAATAGAGGGACCCTGCTGTTCCTAGGGCCTGGGCAGGAATTGAGCACTGTTAAACACTCAGATGCTGCTACGCATGCTGATTTTGTGTCCAGCTTTTCTTAAGTCTTTCCGTAAGCATGTGTGATGTTTTGCTGTGAAGACAAGAAGGTACTGGTCAGTCCACTCAACAGACCCTTCCCTTACACTCTCAGCCTTGACTGGGGACTGACTGTTCAGGGACACTTTCCCTGTAGCTGCAACAGACACTACAAACCACGATTGCCAGAGACATGAGTTCTGCTTCAGTGGTCTTCTCCAGGGACAGACTGCTACAGTGCAGACATTCACTCTGGGCACAACAAGCCTCTGTGCTCTTTTTATTGGTTTATTGAAAACAAATGGCCAGACCTGATTTGAGGCACAGGTTGTGACCCCTGAGCTTGGAGCTACATGAGCTTTTTAGTCTGTAAATCCAGCCCATAGACCTTCAGTCCCCAAGAACTTGGGACTACCAATGCAAGAAAGATTGTCCCCAGCTCATTTGCCCAGAGGAGGGCAAAGGAGTCCAGCCAGGCATTGGTGACAAAGCGAAACTTCAGGAAAAGGTAAACCCAAAGCAACATTCCCCCTGAGTCTATATGCAGGGGTCATATATCAGATATCCTGCATAACAGATTTTTATATCATGATTAATAACTAGCAAAATTAAAGTTATGAAATAGCAACAAAATAATTTTATGGTTGGGGGTCACCACAACGTGAGGAACTGTATAAAAGACTCATAGTGTTAGGAAGGTTAAGAACCCCTGACCTAGATATAGCCCCTCCCAAGGTAGCCTCACATAGCCTATATACCCCCAGCACTTCCTGAGATCCCGAGGCCAAGAGCAATGGGGACAAAACTGCCCATTCTGTCCATGAGAGAATGTTCATAAGGAATAAGCCTGGTCATAATAGACTTGCCTAAGGTACAGCTGCTCTCATGGAGATGATGGCTGTTTTGCTCTGAGGACCACATTGCCCCTTAGAGGCATGTTTGAGAATATAAACCATGAGGGCAGACTACAAAATGTAGTATCTTGGATTTTCATGTCAGCCTTCATTGCTTCTCCTGCCAAACAAGGGTATAGTAGTGCCTCGAGAAGCCCCAGTGTGCAGATGATATGGACTGTCAAGTAAGTGGTACTGAGAATAGTGCTAAGCATCAACATGCAAGATTCACTTGCCACCTGACACCAGGTAGACAGCTGCCATATACCCATCATGTAGCTGGGGAAAACCAGTGTTAAGAGTGAGTGAGTCCTGCAGCCATTCATATCTCTTTGAAGTCATGAAGTATGGGCTTGTGTCAGTCTACTCTAAGAAAATTGTCAAAATAAATAAATAAATAAATAAATAAATAAATAAATAAATAAATAAATGTGAGTTTCTCACCATGAACTGTAGGAAATGCAAGAGCGCACCAAGACCATTAGAGTGATGCTCTTCTGTATGCTGGTGACCACCCAGAGCAGGCCATATTCAGCTCAGTGCTGCCAAACAGCATTAAAAACCCAAATATAACAGAAAATATTAGGAAGTACAGGAACACTTTAAGGATAATTACTATTTAATGAAACTATTTAGTTTACTCATTGTGTGTGTGTGTGTGTGTGTGTGTGTGTGTGCGTGCGTGAGCACGTACACAGCCAATAGTGTTATTTTCCAGTTATTCTCTTCACTAACCCCTATCTACCTTGTTTGAAGACTATTCATCCTTCTTCATTGCCACACAGCCCGTATTGGCCTATATTGTGACTTGTATGCATTTCTCCATTGTACTGAGGGTTAGCAATGGGAGCCACTAGAATGTGAGCATGTGATTTACACAAGGCATTTTCAGAGCAAATGTGCAGGCTGGCTCAGTGTTTTAACAGTTCACTCTGTCATGGACACTCCTTAGGAAGAACTGCTGCTTTAGCTCAAGTCCTGGGATGACAGCAATAGGAGTAGACTCATAGCCACCCTCCAGACATAAAGGGTAACAGCCTACTATAGAACCTCCCCACCCCCTGCAAGAGAGAAGGTCTTTATGGAAGCCCATGAAAATTTGATATTTACCCCTCTACAAGTTGGCCAAGGATGACCAATATGTGTACATGCATTGTGTTGATACAAGGTGGACTTTTCTTGAAGACAGTGATCAATAGGTTTGAAGACTGAGCTGGGATTGTAACTTAGCTGGTAGACAGATTGATTACCATTGACAAAGCCTTGAGTTTGATCTCTAGAACAGTATAAAATGTGCGTGGTTGTACATGCCTGTAAGATGAGCATGACGGATGTGGAGGTAGGAGGGTCAGGGGTTCAATTTGATCTTTGGCTACAATTCAAGTTTGAGGTGAGTCTGGGCTACATGAGATCCATGCTCAAAAGAAGATTGAAAATCATTTGTAATGGTTGTTATAGTCATATTAGGTTGTTATAACAGAATGTCAAAGATTGAGTGACATCCATGTCTTATAGCCCTGGAGGCTGAAAGTCTGAGACCATAATGGTGACATGGTTATGTTCTTGGTGGGAGTCTCTTCTGCACTGGTAAATGGTCAATTTATTATAGCCTCAGGGTAGAGAGAAAGGGGCTCTAGTCATTACACCCTTTTATAAGAGCATTAATACTATCTATGTGGGCTCTATCATCAGTTCTCATTATGTCCTCAGTGGCCACCAGCCCCATGATACTATCTTCCTAGGGATTGGGCTTCAACATACGGACTTGAGAAATACAAACATTTAGTCCTCAGCAATGCATTAGTATTAGTTTAGCATGCACGATGAACACTAGATGGTTCTCTGGATTCCCCCATGATCTATACAAGCTTGAAATACTTAATTTTTTAAATTTTTATGGGTTTTGTAGTGTAGAACAGGTTCAGAGTCAGTCTATTCCTTGAAGCTTAGACAAGTTCTTTCTAAATGATGTTATATAGAGATCAAAAAGCAGATTCTCCAGTCCCATGCACTGGTATATATAATAAAAGAAAACATAGTAAAAATGACAGTATTTACTACTCAATAATAAAATGAGAGGTCACTGGGAGAGGTCACATAGCTATTTGCAGAATAAACATTAGCAGTTGTGCACATTTCCCTTCTACATGGTTTATTTCTTTTTATCTTATTTATGTGGACCAGTATCAGATTCAAGTGTAGACTAGGAATATGGGGAATTTATTGAAAAACATGCTAGCTTGTTATCTGACATGAAAGATAATAACTACGCCACGTTTCACACTCAAAAGTTGGAATAGCAATGACTAGTACTTTCACTCTAGAAAATACTCCTACTTTTAGTGTTTCAGTTTGGGGATGGATGTTTAATCATGCTCAATCACATTCTAGTGATTTCTTCCTGAGTCCAGGGCAGACATCAGACATTTGGAATGAATTCAACTTGCAAAGACAGAGGCTCCACTATTGGTTCTTTCACCAACAATAAAAGAGGAAAGGCAATATTTCCCTTAAGTCATGAGTGCAGTGTTCGAGGCTCTGAACAAACACTAGAATCTTCCGCTTGAGAAAACTGTAGAAAACAAGTGGAGTCAATGTGATCATTAAATCCCATCGCTCATCTTTAAAGTTCATTTAGGCATCCTTTCCCTTAACAGCTGTGTGGAAAAGAACAAATTTAAAACCACTCCACATTCCTTTGAACAGCAGTCTGCAAGGAATTAAAATCAATTGCTATGACTTAATAATACTCATATGTCTTACTGCTTCTTAAAAACTACACCAAGATCCAAAGACATGCTACTTTACACTTTGTAAATAGTGGACTTGATAGATCACAATGGTGCCTTTAAAGAATCCTCATAATTTCCAATACTGCTACTGCTCTCCCACTATTCCTTATAACATATATTTCTCATCCTGCTTCATGGGTTTTCAGTGCCCAACACATAAGCTGTTTTGTGGTGCTCAATGATAAAACAGGTAATTAGCTCTTCTGTCCCTTTGGATCTTTGCTGAGAAACTGCATTGTGCTACCCGATTGTGAAGCAGAGACCTGCCGAATCACACACATGCTGCTTTCTACTCCCCAGTGGATACCGCCTGCAAGAGAAACGGCTGCCAGTGTCACCATAATGAGAAGTTGCTCAGCTTTCTCTCTGAGTGTGTCACCACCTCTGTTTGCTTTGCTATGAGAATGCAACTCAGTGGGCTTCTGGGGTTTTCTGCCCTCATCTACAGAAGTCATCAGTTTTGTAGGGAAATATTTTGGATGTCTCAACCTGAGAAAATATGATCAGGTTCACAGTCACAAGTTTCTGGAAATTTTGTGTTATTCTTTGCTGGTTTTATACATGTACATACTGAGTTGGGGCATTTTCTCACACTCCCATTACCCCCTCTTGTCTCCCTTCTCTTCCTCTAACACTCGTCTCATAAATCTCTCTTTTACTCCATTTTTTAACTAATAGGTACCCATGAGGGTTGGAGTCTCAAGAGACTCTCCCCTATGTATTATAAAATGGTAATGAGGCCAGGCAACCACAGCTGCAGTGAGTTCATAAGTGTAAAGCTATGTCATCTCTAGATGACACTTCCTCAACACTTCTTCCAGCCTCTGGATCCTATGTTCTTTCCATTTCCTCTTTAATAGATGCTCTATTTAGACCTGTGTGCTTCTAAGACACTTATTCTCTACACTTGACCAGTTAGGATTGCATTAACCACTGCCCACTGCAAAAAGAAGTTTCTTCTGCTAGAGGCTGGGTGCCATACTAATCCATGGGTATAAAGTATTTAGAAGGCAGTTTGACAATATGTCAGTTTAGCAGAGCAAGAGTAGTAAGTTCTCCTCTAGGGCCTATGACCTCCCCAGTCACAGCTTCTTAACCAGGCTTATAGTACCAAGCATGAGTTTCCTTCTGAGGAGTGGGTCTCAAGTTCATTGAGAAAAGGGATTTGGTTACCCTCCATAAGAGTGCCACAACTACACTGGTAGGCATACTTTGTCAGACAGATTCGTGGGCTGTACAGAGGGGCAGGACATTTCTCCTCCAGAAGTGTGGCTAGCACCTTCAAACATGATGGTGAAAACTTTCCAGCAGGAAGAAGCTTCTAGCTCACAGCCATCTAGATTATCAGTGCTTGCATCTTAAATGTGAAGCGTGGACAGTAATAGGGTGTAATATTCCCTGTTCTGATGGGCAGCCAAGGACATTGGCAATAGTCCCAGTTATAATTTGAAAAATAATAAAGTAGATTATTATGTTATTCTAGTGAGAAGTCCTGAAAACGCTGGGCATTGGAAATCCAGCTTGTACATGTTCACCATTGCACTGTTTAGATGTATTTGCTGCTGAAGCTGGAATAGTTTTCTTACACTTTGTCCCTTCATAAGCAGTTTATGTAGTAACTAGTGAAAAGTAAATATTTTTTCCACCACCAAACTAAACTTGGACATTCCCCAGTTATTTGTTCATTTTACTGAATTGGTAGTCTAATACAGCAGAGTAATCTCAATGATGCAAATTCAATAAATACAAACAGATATTATCAAATTACTTTAGCTAAGATTAACTGCAGGCAGATATCTACTTGGAAAAGCCTGCCTCAATGAGGCTATTAAATAGGGTAAAAGCATAGATTTATCTCTATAGTGGAATCATTGTTTAGTATTCTCATTTACATTTTCATTTTCCTAACTCAGATATCCTCTAGAAAGCCATCCAGGGGACAGTCATACAGCTCCACACTGATATTGTTGTAATCGTTATTATTATTTTGAGACAGGGTCTCCTAATCAATGACTTCGAGTGTTTAATAGATGTTCTACATGCTATCACTTATATCATCTGTACAGAGGCAATTCTGTAAAAGGAAAGAGTCATAAAGGATGACATTGCATACCCTGTGTTGAAGAAAACAAAGTGTGCTGTTTTTAGGGGGGGGAATAATGCTGTGTTGACGAACAATTTGTGCAAAGCCCTTAGATGCCTTTGGCTGGGATGGGTGTTGTATCCCAGGGCTTCTTGGGTGCTCTTGTGTCAGCCATCTGCTCTTTCCACGTTTCAAGGGTTTCAAGATCTATCAAGATTTGAATGCTATACTGTGAAATCTCAAAACATTAGATGTTAAATTCTGCTTGTTATGACCTTGGCAAAGCCAATGGATATCACTGAACACCAGTTTCTCTATGGATACATTTTTTTTTTCAGTCCTGGGGATTCAACCAGGGTCTCAAAAGTCTACCATACTCTACCACTGACTCCCAGCTGATATAAATGGTATTAGTGATACATACTCAAGGAGTCACAGGGAGGATTAAGAAAGACAATGCATGCACACTGTTTAGGGGATTCTGGGAAAATTGTCAGCCCCTTGGATTTAAGTGTTAGCAGTTTCTTCTTTACACAAAGGACAGGAGATATAAGGAGAAAAGGAGTGGGACACAGCAAATCTCACAAATCTATTTTGAACCCAAAATAAACAGGAATAGAAAGTAATAAAAGCAGCTGCAACTCTGGGCCTGCTAGCTCTGTGTCTGAAAGAAACAGTTGGCACCAAGAACAAGCAAGATTCTGGCATTAATAAAGGCCACAAGAGATGCCTAGGAGAGAGGTAGCTGGAGGCCACTCACTGTTCAAAGGAAGGGACAGCATGGCTTGGGAAGAGCATCCATCCACCACTCTGCTTTTCAACTACAAGCTACAGCCTTATTCCATATGACTCCATCTTGCATCTCCAGTGTTGTTCCAAGGATGGAGAAAGAAAACTCAAGCTTAATTTCCCCACTATATGCGAAAATCACCAGTTACTTTTGTGACTTCCAAAGAGACAAGAACTTTTCCCCACCATTAAGCAAGTAGCTTTGCATTGGACATTGGCTGGTTGTCCTCTAAGATGACTCAGTCCTGACACTCTATACCTGGACATGGTGTCAGAAGCCACAGGTTTGGGATCCCATTGAGAAGCCAGTCAGCACACTCAGGTCATTTCACCTGTGCTTTTGACCAATCATTTTAGTTGGCATTCCAACTCCTTCCTTGAGTTTCTTATATCCTTAAGTGACTCATAGAACCTAGGGAAACATGCATACCAGTTTCTTGTAAAAGACAGAGACAAAGATACAACCAGGTGAGGGATATGGGAAGGGATGAAAGGCATCTTTGCTCTGTCTGGGAATCTCTACCCCAGGATCTCATCACATCTATCTCCCTCAAAATTTTGTGAATCCTGATTTTTATTTTTATGATGACTCCATTGCAAACTCACAACTGTTAGTAAACTAGGTGAGGAAACGTATTCGAACACGGGTGTTCAAAATTTTCTGGATTTCTCTGTGCAACTTTCTTCTCAACAGGGAATGGGACAGGATCCATCTGAAATCTGGAGTGACCTAGCAGCCAACAAAGATAGGTCAGACTTGCAAGCCAGAGACTGAAACAAACATATAAACAAACAAACAAACAAACAAGAACAGAAAACTATAAAGACACCTATCTAAACATTACAGCTGTGCTCACGGTTTAGTTTTAGTTTTTATTTCCTCCTTTCAGTACTTTGTACTGAATGTACAATTTGCATTCCCGGTGTGGGGAGGCTCAATGATTTATAGTCTCATATCCCTGTGGAACAAGAGCCTCAATGTGACACTATGAGCATTTGGGGCCCAGCTGCTGAATGTAGGCAAATATGAGATGGAGCTGGGTGAGAGGAAAGAGGGGAGGGAAGGGAGAGAAACAGCCAAAACCAACACAACAATTAAGATACTGACTTAATCTTTACATCAAACTTATTCCTGAAGGGATTTAGTTTTTACAAGAGAATGGCAATGACTTTCAAATAAATGTTTTGATATTTAAAGACAAAAATGAATGAAACCTATTAGCATAAAAGATTGAGGCACACAGACTCAGGAGAGAGGAAATAATGATGACAAAGAAAGTGATTAACTATGTCAGCAGATTTAGTTAAGAATTAACTATTTGGGGGTATCTATTAACATTGTGTTTATGCAAAAACAAGGTGGGGGGAGAGGGAAGCCTCATTCCTAATTATCAGAAGCTTTGGGAGGCAGTTTAGTTGGTAGAGTGCTCACCTAGAGTGAATGAGACCTTGAGTTTGCACCCTAGTATCACATAAAACAGGTAATCCCAGCTCTTGGGTGTAGGTAGATTTTTCTGTCCTCCTCCAGCCTGCTCCCAAATAACAACACAGAGACTTATTAATTATGAAAGCTCAGCTGATAGCTTAGGCCTGTGTCTAACTCTTATAACTTAAATTAACCCATTTCTATTAATTAATCTTCTTTTTTATTTTAATTATTTTACATGTAGATCCCAGGTCCCTCTCCTTCCCTCCCTCCCTCCCTTTTACCCTCTCTGCCCCTCACATGCACCCAGGCCTCCCTCTTCTTCCATCCCCAACCTGTAGGGCAATGCCATCCAGGTGGAGTCATGTAGATCTGTCAGGTCATTTGAAGAAGGGATTAGGACTTCTCTCCTATCTCTATGTTAAGGCATTATCCCTCCATGGGGGATGTGTTCACAAGGTCCTTTTGTGCATCAGGGATACATCCTGGTTCCACTGTCTGAGGTTCCTTAGACTGCTCAGTCCTTCTGGCTGAGACCCATATACAGGGGGGCCTGAGTCAGTCCCATGCTGGCTTCCCAGCTATCAGTCTAGTGGCCGTTAGCTCCTCCTTGTTCAGGTCAGCTGTCTCTATGTGTTTCTGCAGCCTGGTCTTGTCTTCTCCCTCTGCATCTGGATTCTAGCTTGACTCAGTGTTTAGGTATGGGTGTTTGCTTCTGTTTCCAACAGATATTAGATAAGGGCTGCATGGATAAGTTAGTTGTTAATCTCACTATCCAGGAAAGGCATTTATGATAGCCTTTCCACAGAAGCTCAAATTGTTAGTTGACGGCAGTCTTGTAGGTCTCTAGACCTTTCTTTAGGTTCAGTTTTCTCTTAAAACCAATATTGGCTCCCTCTTTTATGTTTTCTTTCTCTCTCTTTCTCTCTCTCTCCTGTCTTCTATTCCTACCCTGACTCTTCTTCCTAGTCACATGTGTTTTCCTCTCTTCCCCCTCGCTTTCTCCTACTTCTTTCTCCATACCCTGCTCCCCCCACTTCCTGTGTGCTCTGGGGAACTTGTCCCTTCCCCCTTCTGTGAGGGACTTTATATAAATCTCTTAGAATACACCTAATTGTGTAGATGTGCCACATCTTCATTAACCATTCTTCAATTGAGAGGCATCTAGGTTGCTTCCAGGTTCTTGCTATTACAAATAGTGCTGCTATGAACATAGTTGAGCACATGTCTTTGTTGCATGGATGTGGATCATTTGGGTATATGTCTATGAGGGGGATTGCCAGGTCCTGTGGTAAATTAATTCCCATTTTCCCGAGGAACCAACATACTGATCTCCAAAATGGCTGTACAAGTTTGCACTCCCACCAGCAGTGGAGGAGTGTTCCCCTTTCTCCACATCCTCTCCAGCATGAGTTGTCATTGGTGTTTCTAATTTTAGCCATCCTGGCAGGAGTAAGATGGTATCTCAAAGTTGTTTTGATTTGCATTTCCCTGATACCTGATAGCTAAGAATGTTGACCACTTTCTTAAGTGTCTTTCAGCCTTTTTGATTTCCTCTATTGAGAATTCTTTCTTCAGTTCTGTACCCCATTTTTTAATAAGGTTATTTGGTGTTTTGTTGACTAGTTTCCTGAGTTCTTTGTATATTTTGGAGATCAGCCCTTTGTCAGATATAGGATTGGTGAAAATCTTTTCCCAGTCTGTGGGCTGCCGTTTGGTCTTGTCCACTGTGTCCTTTGCCTTACAGAAGCTTCTAAGTTTGAAGAGGTCCCATTTATTAATTGTTTCTCTCAGTGTCTGTGCCCCTGGAATTATGTTCAGGAAGCCATCTCCTACTTTATCTTCTAAGAGGTTCAATGTGGCTGGATTAATGTTGAGGTCTTTGATCCATTTGGACTTGAGTTTTGTGTGTGGCGACAGACATGGGTCTATCTGCAGTCTTCTACACACCATCATCCAATTGTGCCAGCACCATTTGTTGAAGATGCTGCCCTTGCCCCATTGTATAATTTTAGCTGTTTTTTTGAAAATCAGGTGTGCATAGGTGTGTGGGTTAATATCAGGATTTTCAATTCAATTCCTTGGTCTACCTGACTATTTTTGTGCCAATACCAGGCTGTTTTCAGAGCTATAGCTCTGTAGTAGAGCTTAAAGTCAGGAATGGTGATGCCTCCTGAAGTTCTTTTATTGTATAGGATTGTTTTGGCTATCCTGGGTCTTTTGTTTTTCCATATAAAGTTGATTATTATCCTTTCAAGGTCAGTGAAGAATTGTGGTGGGATTTTAATGGGGGTTGCATTGAATCTGTAGATTGCTTTTGGCAAGACTGCCATTTTTACTATGTTTATCCTACCTATCCAAGAGCATGGGAGATCTTTCCATTTTCTGTAATTAAGCTTCTTTTATGTGACTCATTTATTTTTACTCTGTAAAGCCCCTGCTGCTTGCTCTGTGTCCCTGGTGTCTCTTGGGAACTCTACCCTTCTTCTTCCCAGCACTCTCTCTGCCCTGAAAATTCTGCCTACCTATTGGTTGTTCAGCTTTTTATTAAGCCAATGTGAGTGACACATATTCACAGTGTACAAAAAGATTATTCAACAACACTTGGGAGGTGGAGGAAGGAGATCTGAATTCAAGGTTATTCTTGACAATACAGTGAGTTCAAGGCCAGCTTGGGCTACATGAGACCCCTGTCTCAAAAAAAGGGCATAAAAATGATTAAAAATATTGGACTTGATTAAAATACTTCAAAGTAGAATGGAGAAAATTTAATATCGTCACTAAAAGTAAAGAGTATCATATATGCCATGTGTATTTGTTTTCTTCTGTTATATACCAAATGATAGCTGGGAATGGCCTGGGAGAGATCCATTACACCTACCTCAGGCACTTCCAGAACTCATGGCTTTATGACTGTGTGAACCAAATCCCAGAATTCACGCTAGTTCTCAGTCACATGGCTCAAAGCTCCCACATGTCCTCCATGGGTACTCTACTACATGAATGCCCACTCCTGGCAAGAAGCAGCTCCTATACTAGGGTTTCTGAACTCCATTGTCATTTGAGGAGCTCCTGAGATTTCATGATTCCTAATCAGGATGATTTCCCTTTTGATTTAGCTTAAGGTCAACTGTTTAGAGATTTTGAGAGATATCTGTGACATTCCTTCACCTCCACCCTACAATGCCATTGAGTTCCTGGGTGCTGCAGCCATGTCCTGCTCATGCTCAGGGGAGGAGAAGGAGACAGGACTGGTATACAGTATCCTAGGGTCCTAGGGGCCATCGTGTCTGCCACAGTATAACTTCTGACCCACAATAGTTTATACCCCTGACAAACACAGCATTCATTCAGCCTTCCAACAACTCTTTCCATAATAAAGTCAGCTTATGAGCCAACAATAGAACATATAGACACATACATGTATATCTGGATGTATGTATATACATACATGCATGCTGAAAAGATGAAATAAATAAAAAACAAGAAAAGATAGACAAGATTTCAGAAATAATAAACATAGTTATCACAAATATAAGGAAATTAACTTGATTTTCTAAAAGATCTAGATTTCAAAATGGGTAAACATATCAAATTCAGTCACCATTTTCTCTAAAAGGACAAAATTAAAACCAAATGCACAACAATAAAAAAAAAAAAAGGAAGTGGAAAAAAAAAAAAAAAAAAAGGTGTGCCAATTAAACGGTAACTTCCAAACACCCAGGTTTTAATCTAGTGCCAGGTAAAACCAGATCTTAAGTACAAAGCATTGCTGGTTTACAGAGATTCAAGGATTCACTCCAAAAGATGCCACAGCCATTGAATCAAGTCATGCATGTTACCATAGACATTCATATATGCACACTTATGCATGGAGACAGCTTGAGACTAGACACTGAACAGAACTCTTTTAAAATGGATAAAATAAGATAGCAAAAACTTTAAATGAGAGACTGGAGAGAGAGTTTGGCCATTAAGAGTGACCACTGATGTTGCACAGAACTGGAGTTCCATTCCCAGTGTCCATGTCATTAGGCAGCTCACAAGCGCCAACTTGAGGGGATCCAATGCCCTCTCCTGCCCTTCACATGTAGCAGCATGTGAACACACTCACAGACACACAAACATACACACAAATCCTTTTTAAAGATCAATCTTTAAATACACTTAAGTCAATAGGCTCTTTGCAATGCCTAATTAATCAGTCTGAGTTGATATTGATATACTGAAAGATATACCTACCTAGACATTCTTTTTTCTTTTTAAGTGCAAGGTGCCACTTACTTTCTAGTCTAGTCTAGTCTAGTTAAAACTAGACTAGAAACCAAGAATTCAAAAGCAGCTTGAAAACTCAATATTTTTTAGAACTTCGGACTCTATAGGTATAAACATGGCACAAGCCTAAGAGGAAGCTGCAGCACCAGAATTCTAACATATTTACATGAAACGTGACATCGAAAAACAGGTGGAATGTAGACAAAACATGTTGAATGTGAATTCCCAATAGCAAGAAGTGAACTGAAACATGTTAAAATCTTAAATTAAGACGTAGACAAAGATTTTTAGAGGAAACAGATGCAAAAGAGTAAAAGGAATACCATCAAGAAAGAAGTAAAAAGGCAAGTGAACAACAAGGAGGGTGAGTAACCTGGGAATGGGTTCTCGGAAAAACAGATTTAAAAGAACAAAACCCAAGCCCAGACATATATTTAGTAACACTAGGAAGAAAAAAACGCGAGGACAATAATATCAGCAACAAATGTGCAATATAATACTGAAATGCGATGATCTGATAAAATAATGAGCAGAGTAAGGAGACAAAGGGAAATGTCACCACGAGGCAGCCTCCCGGGAAAGCCTCCTTTGCTTTCAGGAAGGGTCACAGCACAGGACCCTACCCTGTTATATCTGTTATGTTGACTGAAGATGTGATGCTTGGCATCGTGGCAGCCATGGCAGATCAACGAGTAGCCAGAGACACCAACAATAGCATTGCTGAGCACCTAGGAGAAAAACTGTGGAAGAACAATCATACATTCTGGGCCTGCTAAGATTTTGTGAAAATACATGTTGACTCCCCAAAGACTGAATTTTTGCCAGACCTCACAGTGAAGTAAATAATAACTTTGCAGTGATTTAAGACCATGTACTTAACCTGCTGTCCTCCTGTGTTCTCAGCTGACTCTGTTTAACCTGCCTTTAAGAGAAGGCATGGGGGTAGGAGTGTGAGGCCACAGTTGCACTGCATCCTAAGCTAAGAAGCACAGAGATGCTGGTGCTCAGCTCACTTCCTCAATTTTTTTATTTTTAATGATTTATTTATTTGTTTTTCAGGATTCACTTTTTAATGTGTTTGCATAGTGGACCTAAATATCATCAAGTTGCCATTAGAAGATAACCATCACATCTTCCATTTTCCAATTACGTTACTAGGCAGTTTAAATATAAAAAGTGATTTCATGATAATACTCATTAATTTTCAGAAACAATTTCAGCAAAAATAGTATCCTTCAGAAATCTTCTTTAGCATGAAACTATGTCAGTGATCCACTTTGGTGAGCTGCATAGTCTTGGGTAGTAGTTACATTGTTTCTTTGTTAAAATGTATTTATTTTACTTGCTTGTGTTGAGTGTTTTTGCCATCATGTTATTTACGTGTACCATGTACATGCCCGGTACCCATGAAGTTCAGAAGAGGCACTAGATCTCCCAGTACTGGAGTTATAGATGTTTGTGAACTGTCATGTGGATGCTGGGAATTGAAACTGGTCCTCTGCAGGAGCAGTAAATGTTCTTAACAACATAAACAACTTTCTCACGGTTCCTATTTCTTGCTAGATCAACTTCCTTGTTTGTGATAAAGGCATCTGGAATTGGAGTCAGACTTATATAGTGCTATTTTTCTTGCCATGCATTTAGACAAGACTTCAGAGCTCCAGAGGTTATGACAATCCTACCAAGATGATACCTCCTGCTCTCCCTCTCCCTGTCTCTCTCCTTGTCCCTTTCTTGTCCATATCCCCACCCCATGCCTCTCACATGCTAGGAACACAACTCCATGGCTCCCTCAGGTCCCTGCCCTTTGGATGAGGCAGCAGGAAGCAGGCAAATATCCCTGTCCTCAGACAGAATAGGAAGTATAACATGATGTTCTTTTAGAACAGAACAAGACTTCAATAGAGCCAAAGTCAGAACTCTGAGGTCTGATTGTTCAGTCTTAGACTTGTTATGAAGGAAAGAAATCACTGAAGGGCCTTTGAGTGCCTTTCTGGGTGGCTCCTGCATGTGGCAATTAGACACTTTTACTATGAAGTTCTGCCATCAACTGATACAGAGCGATCTCAGCGGAGCTGGAGACAGCTTGTTTAATGTGTGCAGTGTAAATCACTTGGAATTTCTCACAGGAATGTAAAATGTACATTAAATACCAAGTCTAGTGGTAAGGGAAGGAAATAGAAACTGAATCACACACAGCACTTAGATGTCTTATAAGGCTTTTAGGCTGGTTCCGGGCACAGGAGCTTCAGCCAGAGCTGATGAAGGAAAACCGTGCTGCTGAGGGGGCTGTGTAGTGTTCTGTGGTTCCCTCAGAGGCTGAATGAGGTGAATTGCTGCTGCCCCAGACTTCAAGCTGGGACACTAGACCTGGCTGTGATGTAACTTCCTAGTTGCTCCAGAATGATCCAGAATCATCTGGCATCTACTTACCTCTTTTTTATGATGACAATAATGGCTCAACTCCACATACTTTGCCACATTCATGTCTTTTGCCATGGGATTTGAAGCAGCTCCTATCAAGAGGTAGAAAGTATCTATGGAAACTTGATTCTTCCTGTGATCATGTCATTGGATCTGGCCAATAGTATGTTTATGTGTGGGACACCAATAGGTGGCTAAAAATGTTTGCATTCTTTCCTCTGGTTGTGAGGATATGCCCTAGCTGGGCTGCTCTGAGGAGCATGGAGCAGAGACAAATATTCCATAGTGCCAGTCAAAGACAGCCTAGATCAGCCACCAACCAGTGCTAAGCTGGACCAGCAAGAATGCCCACCCTGCTGAGCCTACTGAAAACCACTCACTAGTACTCAAGTGCCTAACAAATGCTGGATGCAATAAGCAAAGCTCTTGAACTTCATAGAGAATGCTATAGAGATTGTGTGTGTGTGTGTGTGTGTGTGTGTGTGTGTGTGTGTGTGTGTGTGTGTGTGTGTGTGTGTGAACCAATTTGATAATGCGATATGCTTTCCAGAACCTTCCTGAAACTCACATAACAAGCTCAAAGCTTGTGTGTACATCTGCATTACCAGTACAGATACAAGTGGCAGAAACAAAACAGAGAGAGAAACTGCCTCAAAACAAGGGGTGGAGGGAGAAGAGGTCAGACTCCTGAAATGTTGGCTTCGACCTCCAAATTTGTGATTGGGCATGTGCACACACACACACACACACACACACACACACACACACACACACACACACACAGAGATTTTAAAGTTATATTTGACATTTTTGTGATTATTGATGTTAAGACCGTCTCAACCATCAGACTTCTAAGTTCACAAGTTTAGAAGATGTGTTCTGTGCCCTAAGGTGGATGATTACAGGGTGCTAAAAGCACTATGTTTCCTACTGTCGTGCTGGTGTTTACTGAATAAAGATAACGTGTATCCGGCACTCTCTTCTGTGAGTGGTGACAGCAGTGGACTCTGTCTCATTGCTAGGGCAAGCCTTCAAGTTGCCAGGAACTGCTTCCTTCACAAACAGCTGACAGGATCAAATGAGTCCTCTCCTGCAGCGGCTACCCATATCCATGATGGAACATGGAGCCATTGCGGCTCTGGAGGACAGCATTTCCATGGTACACTTTCTGTGTAGAGTACCCACTGGGGTGAGGCCTGGACTAGACTCTACTTGCCTAGCTACTTCTGTACTCCCTTCCTTCCCCAGCTCTAACCCACTCCCTCACCCTCTTTATGCTTCTCCTGAGATCTTGACCTCTCAGTAAATCACTTGCGTAAGAATTCCTCTTTCAGATTCTGTTCCCAGCCCACCCCAGCCATGAACATGAATTCAATTTGAACATTTCTTGTTCAGCTGAGAAAGAAAACAACTAATTTAAAACCTGAAATAATATCCACTGTGATAAATCATTGGATAGAGACAAATAAGAACTCCGGTTTCTCAAAGGGCCCATGCATTCACAGGTACCTAATAATTTGGGGGTTGTTAGAATCTCACTGGTTATTAATACTAAGTCTTTCAAATACAGGATTTTTAGTGGGTAGATAAAATGTACAAGCATATGTCAAGGTTTCACTTCTTCACAGGAAATATTTGTTCACATAATTGTACCACTGTACAACCAGGTATTTCTCAACCAGGTATTTCTCCAGGTGGAGAGCAGTTGCTGTGTGGTGACTACACAGATTTTCCTATTGTCCCCCTGTGAGCTGCTGCTTACAGAAGCTAATTAAGGGAGAGATGGCAGGACCTGGGAAAATTCCACAATGTGAGGGCAAAAGAACACTGAGGCCTGGTTGCCAGCAAAGTGCTTTCCTCTCAACATGAGGACTTAAGTTCATCCCCAGAGCCCACATCTAAAAAAGCTGGGTGTGGTTGCTTGGGATCAGTCAGTGGGGATCCCTGGCCAACTAATTTATCTAAGTCAGCAAACAAGGAAGATGGAATGGCACTAGGGAAACAAACACACACACACACACACACACACACACACACACACACACAGAGAGAGAGAGAGAGAGAGAGAGAGAGAGAGAGAGAGAGAGAGAGAGAGAATCAGCACAGTATAACATACAGTGCAATCCTAAAGAGCAAAATAACCCTACCCACCCACCCAGCCAGTGCTGAACAGTGAGGGAAATTGAGCGAAGATGCTGTGCTGGCTAGTTTTATGTTAACTGAAGTCATCAGAGAAGAAGCTTCAGATGAGAAATTGTCTTCATAAGATCCAGCTGTGGGGCATTTTCTTAATTAGTGATTGTGGGGGAGTGAAGGGGGCAGGGCAGGGCGGGGCGGGGTGGGGCTGAGCAGGGCAGGGTGGCCACCCCATTGTGTGTGCTGCTATTCCTAGGCTGGTGGTCCTGGGTTCTATAAGAAAGCAGGCTGAGCAGCAAGCCATGGGGACCAAATCAGTAAGCAGCTCCCCTCCTTGGCCTCTGCATCAGCCTCCCTCCAGGATCCTGCCCTTTGTGAGTTCCTGTGCTGACTTCCTTTGATGAACTGTGATGTAGAAGCACAAGCCGAATAAACCATTTCCAAAGATGGTGTTCCATCACAGCAAAAACAAACAAACAAACAAACAATCAAAAGCCATAACTAGGACTGGTGGGAACCACTGCAGAAAAAAACAAAACAAACAAACAAACAAAAAACCCAAAAAAACAAAAACAAAACAAAACAAAAAACCAAACAAACAAAACTCCTTTTTTCTTTTTAATTTTTAAAAATTAAAAACAATAAAAACATTACTGTAGCTTCTAAAGAAATGCTTAAAATCAAGTAAATGACAACAATATCATTAAAAATAATGTCATGTCTTCTCTCTTGAGTTCTGAAATGCAAGAAGGGATGTCCTCTTTTGGTGAGAGGATACAGATGGGCTTTCTCATCACCAGGCTGTGAGAGGGCAGTGTGGATGTCACATCTCAGACAATGAAGAAGCCCTTCTAGAGTCTTCGGAAAGCAGCACAGTGGCAAAGTCCCTGGGCTTTCCTTTCGTGTCACATAAGCCTGATCAGAAAGTACCAATGAGCAAGGACAGGAAAAACCTCAACAAAGCCTGTTGTATCTATGCAAGGGACCAGGAATTATGCAGCCCCAAAAGGCAGAATGCAACAACCCCATGACTGTCTTCCTTCAGGAAAACCCCACTGAAATCACCCATGACCACACTCCTACAAAAGCCAGCAGGCACGGAGTGCAGAATTATATTTCTCCTTTATCAGGCTGTGAACACAGGCCAGGGACACTAAGTGGGAAGCCAGACTTAGCCCTGCTAGGCATGGACAAGACTTATCCTTTCCAAACTGTTGTCAGAGATCATCTGCTAACATCAGGGTTCCTAGGTCCCCACACAGACAAAGCAGGAATGAAGCTGCCTCCCATTGCTGTGTCTGAAGGTCTGAGGAGCCCAGGCAGAACTGAGACTTCTACATCTGCCATGTGGTAAGAAGGCCACAACCTGCTTCAGGTCCAGGGAGGTAGTAGAATTCCCGAATGACCAGGAAGTTCCTTGCCTTCAAGTCAGGGAGCAGAGGCATAATAGGAAGTCAGAATACCCACCCTTCCTCTGGCCTGTGCTCAGATATGAATGAGGCCAGTGGTGGAACCTGATCATCTACCTCTCCTGGTGGTTAAGAATAGCACTTTTCCCCAAACCCCTTCTGGAACAGAGCCAGAGATTAGAGGCTTAGCGAAGACCCAAAGTCTAGAAACCCAATGCCTTCACTTCATTGAAGAAAAACATATTTTTCATGAAGAGAAGAAGGGGACATCACAAAGTTCTCAGAGAGTTCACAGACACCAAGGTCAAGGTGACAGCAGTATTAGAATTATCTGGCAGATGTTTCATTTATTTAGTGATAGGGTCTCAGGTAGCTCAGGCTGACCTCAAACTCATTGTGTAGTGAAAATGACTCTGAGGTTCTGGTCCTCCTTCCTCTGCCTCCCAAGTGTTGGGATTAGAGTTATGCACCACCATGCTGGGTTTGTACAGTGCTTGACCTAGCACCCAGAGTGAGACAAGCACTCTACCAGTAGAGCCACACCCCCGGGGCCTTCCCAGATGTCTAAAGCATTATCATAAAGGTACTGTCACTGAGTTTGCAGTTGAAAAACTCACTTATATGGGGTTAGATTCCCTGGGCCTGGAATTACAGGTGGTTGTGAGCTGCCATATGTGGGTGATAGGGACCAAGACCTGGTTTCCTCTACCAGAATGATACAGCCTCTTCATATATCAACTCTCCATCTCTCCAGTCTCCCAAATGGAAATTGAGAACTGAAAAATCACAGAAATTAAAATAAAAAGTAAACACAGATGAACAACAAATTTGATGGTGTATAGAAAATCCCTTACTAATTGGTAGGCAGAACAAAAATAAACTCCCATTCTGAGCAACACAGAGAAAACAGGCTGAAAACAGCAACAACCAAAAGTCCCAAACCATCCAGAGACCCTCAAATGAGCCCTGGGATCATAGGAAATGGTCTCATGTTTGGCCTCATAGAATAAGGGGAGAGAAAAGGTAGAGAGGTAGAGATGAGAATGGGATGGTAGAAAAATTGAAAACAAGTTTTCCAAAGTCATATATGTCTCAAGAATGAAGAAGCTAGATCAAACCTAGGATTTCCAGAACAGAGCTTCTTGGACTCTGGGCCACAGAGTCACCAGCCCATCAGGCACTGTCAGCTCTCCCATTGAAGGATTTAGGTGACTTAAATCTGTAACAGTAATGAAAATGATTGACTAATAGTGTTGGGGGCCATGATAGCAAGCTATTATGATTTCAGCTAGCCCAGCACAAGTCAGAATAAAACCAGGTATGTGGAAGACACTCAGTGCACAGTAGTTTTGTGCAGTTTTGCATGAACTTTGTGTACATAATATGTTTAGATGGACAAGTTCTTCTTATTTTGAAACTAGTGTGTGAGTGAGCCCTTTACCAAAATGTGGGACTTTAAGCAGAAATCTTGAGAAGTGTACAAACAATAGCATGACAGTGAAGATCATTTAATATCCATTTTTAAACTTTACGTTTATTAGATTTCTGGGCATCAGTGGAGCACCTGGGATGTCTGATCATACACTGGGAAGCCCTCAGAAGGCAAAGGCAATATGCTGTATGGGTAGTTTGAGTGTGGCCAAAATCATGAATCAAAGGCTGGATAGTGCTAGAAGATTAATAAGGTGAGGAAGGAGGATTTAAGACTTGTAATTTATTGTTCACTTTTTAAAAAAGTGTCTGAAAGATATATTTAGTTTCTAAAATTCAGATCCCAAAGATGTAAAATTGTTGCCAGGCAGAAATGGCACAGGCTTTTAGTTCTAGCCCTTGGGAGGCAGAGGCAGACCTCTGAGTTTGAGGTCAGCCTGGTCTACAGAGTGAGCTCCAGGACAATGTAAAATTGCTAACATTGACACACAGCACACAAACACATGGTATGCCCATTTCTAATGGGAAATTGTTGCAGAGTTTCTCAAATTCCATTTCTGTCACTTCTCCAAGTCCTGTCAAGTACCACTGGGTAGCTCTGAGCATGTCTGGGTCTTCCCTGCCATGAGTGGAAGGTTTGTCTTTATTGAGTATGTTTTTGTCCTGCAGCTGCCATATTGCCAGGGGAGAGCAGATGTTAGGCAAACATTTGTTTGAATTAAACTTAATTAGCTATGTTTTCCACCCCTATTTTTAAATGGCATATTCTGGGAAGTGATCCTAAAATAGTTTGGCTTCAGAGGATGAAAAAGCTCAGAAAAAGCTAGAATTTACCAGTCTTATTTGCAATCTGAGGTGATGGCAACACTGAACAGGGTCTGAGCCCCTCCAGTTCTGGGTGGCAGCTCTGGGAGAAAGGCAATGTTTCCGAATACATTATTTTGTATTCTCTGGGCAAGTTCTGCCCTATTGCCTCTAGCCAGTAAGTTCCAGAGGGGCTGGATTGGCCTTATGTCTCACCTCATCTCCAACAGCAGGTTTTACCCTCACTAGATACCCCAGACATCCCAGCCAACATCCATGGTTGACAACATCCATGGTTGAAAAGCAAAATGGGAAACTTCTACAAGCTAGAATTTCAGATTCACACCCAAGGCTGAAGAAATAAAACCACCTCAAAATTATTACCAGCAACTGTGCAACAGCATAGGAAAAAGTTCCAGATAGTGAAGAAACTTAAATGCATATTTATAAAATAAACAAACTCTGGACCAGTAATTAAAGGCATCAAAATGACATGGGTGTGCATTTTGAGATAGCAAAACAGAAAGTGAGTGGATACTTTCATCAAAGCGACATGGGTTTGTATCTGCCTATTTTTTCTTAGAATTTAACATTTATCCTAAAATGGAAAATTAGCATATAAGTTTCTATTTATAACAAAATGCTTGCCAATTAATCCAAACCATAAAGAGCGCAATGCACAAATGAGTACATATCTTTTAAAGTTTAGTACATTCATCTAATAAACTCTTTTCTAGCTGCCTTTTTTTCTAGCACCCGTCATTTAGGCGACATCAGTGTATTACACAGTAAGCCCTAATTACCAGAGTGAATTAGTAAATGCCATCAGGGCAGAGTTTCTCAACTTCAGAATGAATGTGTAGGCTGTGCTAGTCTTTGAGGTGGGGCAGTCTATACATTGTACCCAGCAGAAGCAAAGAGCACCCCATAGTTTGGAAATATAAAAATGTCTCAGGCTTTGACAAATGTTCCAGTGAGAATAAAACTGGTCTCAGTTAAGAACCAGTAATCTAAACACGAAGAAAAAACAATCCCACCTGTTTCTAAAACTCTTGATTTTAGTTTACATCCTTATTACCCTTATTAGCCCCCCAATATATGCACATGGACAAAACTTCACACAAGTTAGCACTTTTATATGTCTACTTTAACACTTCTAACAGATGTGTATGACTCTATTTTTTACATAAAATATTAATTATTCAATTTACTATAGTGGTATATTGACAATGTTCCCAATTTTTATATCTTAGAGACAATTATTGTGGTAAACGATTTTTGGTGACCATCTTATTTTCTCAAGAATTTTGTGAGGTAAGCATCCATTGTGATGGCCTCTTTGTATTTTCTCATTTGCATGTTCAGCCAGGACCTGCCAGAGGGAGGTTGCTTTAGAGCTGAGATCCTTTCTCCATAAAATATCAACTTATTGGTACCTCCTGAAAAGCACCATTCTTTCCCCTAGGCAAACTTCCACTTCCATGTCAAAGGACACTTTTTATTATGCCTTTAAAATAACTTTCCAGTTTCTGTTTTTGTCTCCCCGCTGGATGCTCACAGTCCTCCTGTCCCATCATCTCCATTCTCTGAGAGCTCTGCTTCTAATTCCTTTCTGCTGTGTGCTTTGTTTCACGTCAGTATCTAGTTTTGCCTTTGGAGTTGGCTTTCCAAAGAAGCCATAACCTGCACTTCTTAACCTTGATGGCTGACACTTGAAGCTGAAAACTTTGCTGGTGGTGGGAGCTTCCCTGCATATTTGGGACCTTTGCGTGTTTGTGATTCACTGATTAGTTCTTCCGTGCTGATGTTTTCCCTGGGCTTCAGTTACTTCGCTTAGCTGCTGCTTCCTCTTCTTCCTCCTCCTTCCTTTCCTTCCTTCTCCTCCTCCTTTCTCCTCTTTGTAGGTTAGTCATTGGTCACCTTCTGCTTAGCTACACTTAACATTTTTTACTAAGTGCTATAGCATAAAACTCCTCAAAAACTCCTTTAGAACTTGAGCTGTATGTTGTTTAATTGGATGCTCAACAGGAGGGAAATCATGTCTGGTACTGTAAACCATCCAACTGCTTGGACTAGTGAGGTCATAGATTTTAGAGAAGAATCTGCTATTGACACTTTACCAAACCAGTATAATTCCTAGCTGCATTCTAAGTACTTACCCTTATACCCACAGCTAAGTGTGGCTCCCACCCTTCATCAAAGATACTTCTCTTTGTAACAGATGGAGAGCATCATAGAAAGTCCCAATTGGTGAAAATGTAGAGAACAGCTGATCGTGGGAAGCTCAGCACCAGTTGATAAACCTACAACACAACTCCTGCACCCAAAACTCAAGTACCATCACAGAAGAGGGGAGGAGAGATGACAAGAGCCAGAGGATCAGGAAATGTGCTGTGAGACTGCATCTCCTAGAAACAAGAGGGAAACTTCACCCATGGTATTTCAACAATATGACTACCTAACCAAGACCTGAAAAAGTATAATAATAGACAATATGGAGGGGGAAGACCTCATGGAACCACACCCATAGACAAAGAATTACGAACAACTAAAGGATCCTTAAACTTGGAGAAATTGTACTCCCCTTAATTATCCAATAACAAGTGGTTAGCCTTGAAATCATGAACATATAAGTAACATTAACCAAGCACAAGCAGACTGAATTTGTACATTTAGGAATGCACACTGTGGTGGTTTGAAAGAAAATGACCCCAAAAGGAAGAGGCACTGTTAGGAGGTGTGGCTTTGTTGAAGGAAGTTTGTCACTGTAACGGCTGACTTTAAGGTCTCATATATGCTAAAGCTACATTGGTGCCTCTTTCACTTCCCGTTGCCTTTGGATCAAGATGTAGAATTCTTCATTACATGTCAGCTTGCATGCCACAATACGCCCAGCCACCATGCTCTCTGTCATGATAATAATAGACTAAACCTGGGAAACTATAAGCCAACACCTCAATTAAATGTTTTCCTTTATGAGTACTGTTGTTGGGGCTAGAGAGATGGTTCAGTGGTTAAGAGCACTGGCTGTTCTTCCAGAGAATTCAGTTTCAATTCCCAGCACTCACATGGCTGTTTCAAATTGTCTGTAACTCCAGTTCCAGGGCATCTGACACCCTTATACAGACAAATACATACAAGCAAAACACCAATGCACATAAAATGAGGATAAATAAATCATTAAAAAAAGTATTGTGGTTATAGTATCTCTTCACAGCAATAGAAACCATAACTAAGACACACATATATGTATATAAATCTACCTACACACACATACATGCACACACACACAATACACACACACCAATAAAGAGGTTATGATTTATGATTTTGATTTCCAGATGGAGTAAGGAGGGGAATACAAGGGACTGGAGGGAGGAAAAGGGAAGGGAATAATTATGTAAGTATGTTGTAATTGAAAAGTTCTCTTAGAAATATTGAATCATATATATATTGGTAAGGACTTGTCTACTATGTGGATATTTCACTTTATATTCCTGTTTCCATTTCCATTGAGCATGGACACCATTCTGTTTCTTTATTCTCATGCATGAAGAGCACTGCTCTACCTTCTCTTTGTTCTGACATATGTGCAAACCATTTTGACTGTGTAGCTGAGATGAGCTGTCTACCTCTCTGAGAGTGAGGACCTACACACTCCACCTCCCTTCTTGGGCTGTGTGCTATGAATGGGAATTTTATTCTTTTCTTCACTCTCTATGTTTTCTGTCTTAGGTGGTCATGATAGTTTTAGTGCTTGAGAAAGGTACTTGAAGTTGCATCCTTAGATTTCTGCATTTTGCAGGCCTGGGATGTATCACCCATACTGTGATTTATACAACCTGCCCAGTTGTATTTGCTGATCTTTCAGCCTTCAAATTTTGTTTCCCCCAAGTGTGGAATACAAGACAGATGAAATAATTCTTTTGAATTTTCATGACAACAAATGTCACAGGTCCTTATAGGTACAAAACAGAGTAGACTTTATACTCTGCAGAAGTTCCAGTCCTAAGCACCCATGCTCTTACCATGTTCTGGCCCATGGTACTGAGCATCCCTAAAATACACCTGTCTTGGGACTGGAGAGATGGTTCAGTGGTTAAGAGTGCTGCTTGTTCTTTCAGAGGACCTAGATTTGACTTCCAGCGCTCAAATGGTAGCTCACAACCATCTGCAGCTCCAGCTACAAGGGATTTGATGCTCTCGTCTGTTTTTTGCAGACAATAGACATGCATGTGTGCATAGATATACATGTAGGCAAAACACAAGTTCAAATAAAATAAAATAAATAAAAAAATGCAACTTTCTAACCTGGAAAAATGATGTATTCAAAGAGTATTTAAGAGGATTAATTAAGGTAACACAGTAAGAGGCCTGACACTAAGTAGCACTTGATCAATGTGGCTCCTCTGAAATAAATGTAATGTATCTTAATAACAATGAGATTTAAACAAGCTGTGACCTACAATATACAGCCATCAGCCTCATGCAGTGATTAACTACCGTATTTAATGATCCAGTTCCTCTGAAATGTGAATGAAACCTGAGTATTCTTGCATAAGGATGTAGACACACATGTCATGGCACACTTATGGAGGTCAGAAGACATAAGCCAGTGTTAGTTCTCTCTCTACCTTGTTTGAGATAGGATCTCTTTTCCACTTTGTAAACTAAGCATGGTGGCCTGAAAGCCTGTGGAGCTCTTCCTGTCTCTCACATTTCCTATAGACACCCTGGGATTACAGATACGTAGGCTACTGTTTGTGGGTCCTAGGGATCCAAACTCATCAGGTTTGGGTGGCAAGTGCTTTAGCCCTAACAATCCAGTTCCTGGTCATCATTAGTCACATGGTTAATGGCTAGATATTGGATAGTACCAGGATTTGCCACTGTCACCATCACAGAACATTTTGTTTGACAACAGAAGTGCTCAACTGAGACACATACAACTCCAAACTCTTATCAGCCCAGTACTGTGCAAGTGAAATATTAACAGGGCAGTCTGACTGCATTTTGCCACAATTTGTAAGAGAACCTTTGCAGCAATGTTGGGGGAGGTACAAGAACAAAGTCATTTGTCCCTTGTTTTATTGTTCTATGAGCCCCATGACTCAGCCCTGGAAACAGTTTTTAAGAACGACTTCATGAATGCAACCTGTCTTAGTCAGGGTTTCTCTTGCTGTGAAGATACACCATGACAAGGGCAACTCTTATAAAGAAAAACATTTAATTGGGGGCTGGCTTACAGTTCAGAGGTTTAGTCCACTATTGTAATGGAGGGAAGCAAGGCAGCATGCAGACAGACATGGTGCTGGAGAGGTAGCTGAGAACTCTGTATCTTGATTCACAGGCAACAGGAAGTGAACTGTCACTGACACTGGGCATAGCTTGAGCATAAGAGACCTCAAAGCACCCCCACCACCACCACAGTAACACAATTCCTCCAACAAGGTCACACCTACTCCAACAAAGCCATACTTCCTGTTGGTGCCACTTCTCATAGGTCAAGCATTCAAACACATGAGTCTATGTGGGGGAGGGGTCGCATACCTATGGAAACCACCACACATCTCTTGGGGAGTTTAGTACAGGTACCTATGATCTCATGCTGTTCCAACACACATCAAAGGATAAACTCAGAACCAACAATGTGCAGGTAGATCTTAATTGTGATGGAAAGACCAATGAACACAACTGGATAGGTTTCCATTGGCAAGTATGGCCTTTTGTAGACTTTAGTTAGTTCTTAAAGAGTTGGAAACAGGAAAAACTTAGTCCCTATTTTTTCCTTTCTATTTCATATTTGATGCCCATATCCGTCTTTTCCAGTTTGAAAACAGTGATATACCACTTTAAAAAAAAATCTAGAGTAGAGATTGACATGCATTTTCTGTGATGGGCCAGAGATTAATATTTTAGGGTTATGAAGTTTCTATGACAATTATGTGTGCAGCTGAAGCACAAACATTGCCACATGACACACAAACTTGATTAACCCTAACAGGCCATGTGGCCTTAGTTTGTAACCTTCAGGTTCCAAATTTTATGTAATAATCTACACTTCTTATACATCTCACCACCTACTATATATTTTTTTAATATATAGTGGATCCTGCCAAGGATCCCATTAGATTTTTAGATATTTAACTTAGAAATGTCAAAAATCATTTTTATTCTCATTTCTATTAAAGTTTCCAATTTAAAAACAAACATAATTATTCACAGTGAATTTCTTTTCTTTGGGGAGTAAGTATAGAAAGAACACAGATACACATCATACAAGGACTCATTAAAAGCAATTAACAGGTCTTGTTAGGTCATTTGAAAAATTTCCCTGATACATTACTAATTTATGAATGGAGACACAACTTCAATGGACAAGCTCCAACTCTTAATAGTGTAATAGGCTAACCAAGTCAAAGACATGGATGTTCGTAAGTGGGAGGGTCAGAGATGAATCTCTAATACAGTATTTGTTCTAGGACTGTGGCAGTCAATGGTAGACTAACACACAAGTTAAAAACCCTGCACAGAAAGCTCAGGTATCATATTTAGACTGTCACTTCCTTTCATGAACATTTTGTGCTTTTGCAGACCTTGAAGAGTACTGACAAGGGCAGCTGGGAAGACAGTGAGTTCAATGGGCAAGAGTACTTGTACAAACATGAGGGTGTGAGTTACAATTCCCTGGAAAAATATAAAATGCAAGGCACAGCTATATGCCTGTAACCTCAGCTCTGAGAGAGAGAGAGAGACAGACACACACACAGAGAGAGAGAGAGAGAGAGAGAGACAGAGACAGAGAGAGAGGGAGAGAGGGAGAGAACGAGAACAGGGTCATTTGTGCTTGCTGGCTGTCAGTCCAGCTCCAGGCTTAGTGCAAGACTGTGCCTTAAGTGAATTAAGGAAGAGAGCAGGTCACACACCGTTCTCACCTGGCCTCTGCACAGACGTTCATATATTGCTCACACGCACATGCATGCACGCGCACACACACACACACACACACACACACACACACACACACACACAGCTGACAAGACTGAAAGGTAACCATTCTGATATTTTTGTATATTACAGGATGCTAAGAGATTCAAAACATAGAACACACTGGGGCAAGGCACACAGGAGATAACAGCACAATTATAGTAGATTCTCCATGAGTGCCACAGAGTGTTCCACACACACTTACAGGACACAGGCATGTACAGCATCAACCACAGATGCATAGCATTTTGTAACATCAGGGATCTGAGCAATCCAAATACACACAATGAGCTCAACTGCTCATTTGAAGAGAAAAATTATGCCTATTATTAGCCGTTTTATAAAATAGCCACATATATGGTTAAGTTCCTTCCCACCTACAAACTGCTGATTAGAAATATCAACATACAAGACAGTCACAGGCCTTTTGCAAAGAACAAAACTCATACCACTGATTGTTAGCTAATTGCATCTTTTTACTGTGCAAACTAGTTATTTAGCTATCAGAAAACAAGAGATTTAGAAAGATGTCTTGATGGCCTTCACTCAGTGCAGTGTTCAAGAAAAGACAGACGACCCAATCTAGCAGATGATTTATTTCTCCATGACACATACAGATGTATAAAGCCTTTTTACTTGATCCACTTGTGAAATGTATAAGAATAACATCAAGTGAACAAGCAAAATAGTGTGGCTGGCTATGCACCAGTGTTTGACTGGACGACATCACCTTGTCTGACATCACAGACATACTTCTGGGCTTGTGTCTAATGTGTAAATTTCAGTCCTTCACTGAATCATCTGACACAGAAATGGTCACATGACAAGGCAGAGTGGCGCTGGAGCAACCCAGGTCAACTGAACATTTCTTAACTGGAGTTGGGACTCAGAACAAAGGCCAAAGCCTTCATCAGGAAAGAATGGCAAAGCAAGGACAAACTGACAGAAACGAGACTGAAAAAAATTTTATTTAAAATGTATTATCAGTACAAATTTATCAAAATTAAACAAAAATCAAGTTAAGAAAATTCTCAGCACAAAAGAAAGGCATTATTAGGAAGGCCACATTCTCTACAAGCTGGCAAATGTGAGCTTGATCTTCAGTATTGTCTCTTAATGAGATGGCTTAACTACAGTGTCAAAAAAAGTCAGCATTCACCAGCTCCAACACAAAACAGAAACTACCATTAAACTTGCATCTAAGGCTTCTGGCTGCAGTCTGGTGTGAGGCAGGGTAAAATTAAGGCACAGGGTAAAATGTGTGCAATGTACACGTATTAATGTGGGACTCCCAGTGTAAACCGTACTTTATGTTCTTGGGCTTTCTGGAAACTTCTGTTCCTAGATGCTCAGATGTCTTAGTTGTATCCTTCTAGAAGTCACTATGTTAAACAGAATCCTGTTGGAACTTGTGAGTCCTGCAATTTTACTATTACAGAAGATTAAATGTCCACAAATCTTATGGATGGATATAGATCAGGCTTCAAATACTGTACCTATGCACATTATTTGGCCACAATGACTGTGGCTCAGAGCTGGCAGACCCTGCTAGTGACTGGACAAGACTCAAAGTGTAAAACTGTAAGATGTGTGTGTGTATGTGTATGTCTGTGTATTTTTAAACAATGACTACAGTGTAAGATCAGCTCCAGGCTCTCTGGATAGTGCATTTGAGAAAGTTCAGACTTAAAGTTTTCCAGATAATGATCCTTGTGTGTGACCCCTTCCCCAGTGAGATAACAATCGCTTTCACAGTGATGCGGGACATGATGCAGGGCGTGCCCTTCTTCACGGGAGCCAGGGGGAAGTCATCACTTCTTTGCCACACTGGCAACAGCTTTCTTGGCTGCATCCTCCAGGTCCACAGCTGACATGATGGGGAGGCCACTGCTTCTGAGGATTTTCTGAGCCTCCTGGACATTAGTTCCTAGAAGGGGAAACAATAACAACTGCTAAATTCAACTGCAAGCAGCACACCCAGTCAAGCTGGATAACTGAAATCCCAGGATGCCTGGGTCCCCTTGATGCCAACAACTGAATCACAGCACTCATGGCTATGGCTTGTTACTGTCAGGCTCTGGCTTTTCAGATGTGCCCAGGTGACACGTTCCCTCCTCTTTTTTTCCCCTGCAATCAACTCACATTAGGTGGCACTGTCTGTATTTTCTCTGCTGCTCCAAAAGAGAAAGAAACATCTGTTAAGATCATGCATGCCCCCAAAGCTTCTCAGCCACTTGCTCAGTAAGTGTGAGGAAGAAAACCTGCACTGGATCTATGTCTTCACTGAGTCGGGAGATGGACTTGAAAGTGACTTAAGCGTCTCGGGAAACTGTTTCTGCATTCTTACAAGATGCTTGGTGGACTTCCTCTCTAACAAAGGCTCTGAAATGCAGGCCATGGAGAACATGCCTTTCTATGTGGGCACAGATACCAGTCTGGTCAGCATGTGTCTCACAGGCCAGGTGAGCGGACTGTGCTGGGATGGTAGCACTGGCTCTTGTGGGACACTGGGTCTCCTAGAGCGGTGGAAAGTGAACACTGGGCACCGTACCTTCTGCCAAGGGCCCCTTGATGAGCAATGACCAGGGGAAGGCAACAGAGCCCTTACCTCTGCCATACATTTAAAGTACGGTGTTTAGTTAATCACTTAACTTGCTTGAGTTTCAACTATTTAAAAAATTTATCTTATGAGTGCTTTGTCTGCATGTATGTCTGTTCCCCATGTGCATGCCTGATGCCCGCAGAGGCAGGAGAAGGGACCAGATCCCCTGGATCTGGAATGACAGATGGTTCTGAGGCACCTTATGAATGTTGGGAATCAAACCCAAATCTTCCGGGACAGCAGCAAGTGCTCTCACCACTGAGACATCTCTGCAGCCCTGCAACTTCTTTATCTTTTTTCACTGACAGTTCCATATACTACATACTGAGCTTTAGTTATTTTTACCCTATCACCCTCTCTCACATCCCTCCTCCTCCCTTCTCAACAACCCCCTTCCTACTTTCCAGGCTTGTGTGTGACCTATTCAGTTGAAACGAGGCTGCCTGCATGAATGTGGGCGAGACAACATCACCGGGGCACCGGCACTGAAGAAAGTACCATCTGTTCTCATAGCCACCACTGTCAGTAGTGTCCCTGGGAGCGGTGCAGCATCAGCTTCTTTATCTGCACACATGATTATCTTCTTTGGAGCTAATATCTATCTGCCAGGTATATTTGCATGCCAGGTGTAACTCCAAGCTACTAAGCTGCAGCATATGATTTTCAACAAAGAGCTATGACTAGGTCCTACTTATTGTCCTGCTTTTATAGAGTAAGCGAATTTATGGAGGTGATGAGTGGCAGAGAACAGACGTACCTGCTCATGTAATAAATAATTTCTCAAGCCCCACACACTTCTTTCTAATATGAAAATGTAAGCACAGCTTACAGAATACATGGCAATGAGAAGCACGCAACACACTATGAGGGGAATCACTTTGTCACTGACAGTGTCTCTGTGGCATACATGGTGCGCTTTCCACAGATCCCCGCTTACCTTCTACAGTGGAGGGCTGGGAAGAAAACTGCTTGGGCAGAGAGAGACTGTTTCCCATGTATGCTCACACGGCAGGCCTACCCAATAGAATGTGAGTGGATCCAGAACACATGCTCGTAACCGTCTCCATGTGACTTCCATGCTTTCTCTGTTTCCCTTCCAGCTAAGTTACCAGTAAGGGAGGCATCTTTTTAGGGATGGCAATGACTTCTTCAGCCTAGACACTTGATTATGACATGGAGCCAAGCACCTGATTCACTCAATCTCCCAGGCTTTTATTAATAAGAAAGAAATTTCATCAATGCTAAGCCCTTGACACATCAACATGGCTGTGTCATTCAGGGGCTGGCTTCACTCTGAATCAAACACTGCGTGTGTGTGTATGTGTGTGTGTGTGTGTGTGTGTGTGTGAGCGTGTAGATGCCAGATGACCAAGTCAGGTGCTGCTCACCTATGCTTACCTAGTTTTTCTGAGACAAGGCCTCTCATTGGCCTGGTGTCACCAAGCAGGCCAGCCCAGAAGCCCTGGGGTCCATCTGTCTCCACTCCCCAGTGCTGGCATCACAAATGGACACACCAGTAATGCCCAGTTATTTTACATTGGGTACTTAGGCTTGAACGACAAGTACTTTTCTAACTGAGCTATTTCTATACCCAACACACTGTTTTTTAATGTTGAGATAGACAGCTTCTAAAACATCGCAGAAAGATCAAGTGATTGACTCTGCCCCCTGGTGACCAACGCTTGTGTAACCTTTCCCCTTTGTGTAAGATCCTAACAGGGACAGGATGTCACTTCTTAGGTGAGACATGAAAGCCTGTGCTTTCTGTCTTGCCTGCTTTAACATTACTCTCTTCACTCTGGAAGCTGTCAAGTTTCAAGCTACCCTATGGACACAGCCCATCCCATCTCCCAAGCACCCAAGGCCTACCTCTAGCCAACAGCTATGGAGGAAGGAAGCAGCCGGGGGACAGTACAACCATCGAAGCCAGCTTGAGAGTGCACTACCCCTTAGCAAGCTGTGAGGGATCTGAAGTTCTGTCCCCCACCTTTACCTGGTGAAGACTGAATGTGAGGACCCAGGTAAGTCACACCAAGATTCCAGCCCCTGGATATGTAGGACATTCACAGCCTCTTTGTTATATTTTCAAATTTTGGGATCATCTGCTACACACAGATGCAAAACTTTATATTACTTCATTAACACAACCCTAGTGTGCACTCCAATTAGTAAGGTTTGAGTTCCCATTCCAGAGGCTGAGAAGCAAGACCGGGCGTGGACCACAGCATGTGTTAGGTAAGAAATTAAGGAATTCAGACAGTAGTAATCTGTAGGTGTGGCCCTCATGGAGCAAGGACAGAGTAAAGCAAAAGTCTAGCCTGACCTAAAATTACATCTCTGGACCGGAAGCTTGATATGTAAATTTCTGTCTCCTTCTAAACTGAAATGGACTGGGATAACCTCCCCAACTGTCCCTGCCCCCAGTCTGCCAAAGACAAAACCTAAGGAAAAAGTACAGCAGCTTTTCCTTTCTAGCATTCTCCAGGTTCAGCACCTAGCTCTCCAGACCTCCACACAGCTGTGGAACACACTGTTCCTGACCTCTCCTGCATCCCCACCCTGTGATTTTTGGGGGGTTAGCTTGCTTTTCTCATGGTTTCATCCATTCTGAGAACTATTCACTCAGAATTCTCCAACCATTATTACCTGAGTTCTTCTCCATGTGAAGGATGGCATAGAAGCTAAGTCTTGAAAAACTCACATATAAAGCTGCTTTTCATTGTGACCAACAACATAAATAATTCAGGTCTTTAATTAATATCATCTGCAGCATCTGGCTTAGCAGCAATATTCTCAGAGGGAATAAAAAGGATTGGTGTTAAAATTCGCAAGTGCCCAGGCAGACAGCCAGAGCCCCACTGTCCTCCGCCCTGGATACCTATCCACTCACACTCAGTCCCTGGGCCACCTTCCTTGCCTCCACCTTCAACGTAAAAGCTATAGCAGGCTTGTCAAATGGGCTGCTACAGTCCTCCATGTTCTCTACATGGCAACAGGGATGAACCCTGTGGGAACACTTACTGACATTTGCCACAGCCAGTGCAGGACACACCTACTTCAATGCCAGGTTGCTTCTCAGGGTATCTTGCAGTATCAGCCACATGTTACATGTGAGGTGACAGACTAAGGACAGACACAGTCACACATGGTGTTGCCTTGGGAGAGAGGTGTGGGCAGAACTTTGCTGATCATCTTGCAACTAAGAGGGTTCTCTAGGGCCCTAGGCTGTGACTTGGTGTCTTAGGGCACTCTGTCTGTCCTGCCTACTCTCCTGGGCAGGCTCCAAGCTGCTACCAATTCTCTCACCATGTAGCTCTGGTGCCCAGGTTATAGGCATGCTCAGGGGAAGGGGCGAAGCAAGCAGCTCCCCACTCTTTCCTCCTGGTGGCTCCTTCAGGGCCACACCAAAATACCCAATTGCTTCCTAATTCCAGGATCTACTAAAGTGAACTTTAATTATACTTGCTGTTACACTTTAATTACAGCCTTAATTATTAAGCATACCCAGCATGTTTGGAAGAAGCAGGGTGCAAAGGGATTTTAACATTCAAACAGCCCAGAGATAGACCTCACTGTGATGAGAGAAATGGGTCAAAGGAGAGTTGCCGTGACCAGACAGAAGTCAGGAAGGGCTTATGGGGAGACCAACCAGACAAGAGAAGACAGAGTCCTGAGGAATGGGCAGAGAAGGACACACACAAAGAGAGAAAGGCACAGTAGAAAAGGCATCCATACCGTGAAGAAGCAGGGAGCCTCCCACGTGGCCTCTGTACCTGCCAAGCCCTGCCCTTCCTTTGCTGCATCTCTTTGAGTATTCTCCTGGCTTCACATCCCCCCCCCCCTTTGGCTGGGCTTTGCCCCCAGCGTGGCCTGGCCAGCAATTACTACCACTTGCTTCCTCCTTCCGGTTGAGGTAGCAGCTGGAGGGGAAAGACAAGAGAGGTTGCTACGAAAAAAGTAGCCAGTAAAAACCAGGTCATAGGAAGTGAGGATACCCTGGGCAAATGCCAATGAGTTTCTAGATCCTTTGGTGAATGGTATTATGGGAGCACTTGAGGCATCTTCTGTTTTCTGACCTCCATGGCCGACATCTATCCCCCCAGCCCCCTTTCTGACTTTATTTCTAAATAGAAACTATCACAGCTACTTTAAACTCTGACATGGAATTAAGTGTTCCAAAGAGAGTTTTATGCCTGTGCACACAATTGCAATGGAAATTGATCGCTTTCCTACACTGAAGTGGTGCTGCAGACATGCTCTAATATTTATTAAATGCTGCCGTGCTTTTCAATGGGGCTGCAGGACAACACGCTTAATAACCACCTGCACACATAGCTGATCAACCCGCACGGTTTAGGGGGCTGGCGCTTCTTAATTCTGCTTTGACAGCCGCTTGGCCATGTGGCTATCTACCCACTTACAGGCCTTGAAAATGACGCCATGGAGGGAACCAAGGGGGCACTGGCTAGAAACAGAATCTTGTTCTGCTGTTAGAGGACATGAGAAAAACAATCACATTAAACATGTAAAAATGTCCTCACCACGTTTATAGAGGCTTCCTGCCACTGGGTGGAGGAAGAGAGCTGTAAACAGAGATGCAGGGGTAATTTATCAAAACATGCTCTGTGTTTTACCACATAGGAGCAAAGAGAACACCAGACAGAGTTGACAGCGTTTGGGAGAAAAGGCACAGCACCCCCCCTCCCCAACTCAGGCCAGCCTTTCACCCCAGAAGCATGAAGAAAACCACATCCAGTACAGCAGTGTACAGAAACCTGAATCACTATTTTAATAAGGACTCGTGTGTGTGTGTGTGTGTGTGTGTGTGTGTGTGTGTGTGTGTGTGTTTATACATGAGTGCCTGTGGAGGCCAGAGGTCAATGTTGGGTGTCTCTCCCAATCATTCTCTACCTTATGTTTTCAGACGGGGGTCTCCCACTGAACCAGACTTCACCAATTTGGCCAGACTGGCCGACCAGAAGCCAGTACCTGCTCACCTCCCCTTCACCGTCACCATCACCACCATGGCACAGGCGTTACAGGCCTGAGCTGCTGCACCCACCTTTTAGCATGGGCTCCAGGAGCTTAACTCACACCTCATGTTTGCACAGCAGGCATTTCACTAACCGAGCCACCTCCCTAGCATAATAATTCAGTTTTTATACGAATATGATGACATTATTAGACATATACATTGACTACACGTTACCAGATTTTTAAAGAGAAGAATATGATGATAATATTGAAAACTGCACATGCTTGCTACCTATATGTGATTAAGGGTTCCTAAGTATCATAAGACATAAGTCGAAAAGTAAGCCTAAAATTGATAGCGTCTCAGCCCCATTTTACAGCAGGGCACTTAGCAACTGACCCAGTAACTCCAGCAAGTTGTAAAATGGAACGAGACTAGAGTTCAGAGTTGTCTGATATCAAAACCACATCTTAGCCATGCACTGTGGAGTACCACATGAAACAGAATGCTAGCATTCTTTAAGCTAACTCTTCACTTGATCTCACTAGAGGAAACTGAGGCTAGGGAATACATTTGGCCACTCAGTCAGTGAGCTACCCCAGGCCCGGTTCCGTCTTCTGTTCTCAATCAGGGCTGGTACTCTATGGCTTTACAGCCCAGTGCAGCACACAGCCTCCTGGTGTGCTACTTGGAAGCTAAGAAGAGTTTTCACATTCTTAAATAGCTGGGTGAAAAATCAGAATAATATTTTGTGATACATGAAAATTACATGAAATTCAAATTTCAATGCCCATAAATAGAATTTTGATGGAGCACGGCCAGGCTGATGCCCTTGCAGACTGCTGATTGCTGTGCTCAACAATGGCTGAGCTAGGGCGGTAACAGAGACAGTGTGGCTTACAGTGTCTGAAATGGTTCGGCAGACTGCCCTGTCTACCTAAGGCCTGGAAACTGGACACATTCTACACAGCAGCAGACCCCTGTGAGTCCAGTAACCCTGTGCCCATAGCAGCAGACCCTCAAGAGTCCAGTGTCCCCTGTGCCCTGCTCCTTTCAAGAGGAAAGCTGTTTTCTGGAGGATTTTTTTTTTTTTTAATTCATTTATACCAACCCCAGTTCTTCCCCCTTCAATTCCCTCCTATCCCAACCCCCATCCATTCCTTAGAGGGGGTAAGGCCTCCCTAGGGAAGTCAACAGAGTCTGGCATACCAAGTTGAGGCAGGACCAAGGACGTCCGCCCCATGGAGGCTGAGTAAGGTATCCCACCATAGGGAATGGGCTCCAAAAAGCCAATTCATGAGCCTGGGATAAATCCTGCTCCCACTGCCAGGCCACCCCCCCCAAAACAGATCAAGCCACATAACTGTCACCCACATTCAGAGGGCTTAGTTTGGTTCCATGCAGGTTCTCCAGCTGCCAGTCCATAAACTCCCACTGGCTCAGGTCAGCTTTCTCTGTGGTTTTCCCCATCATGATCTTGACTCCCTTTATTCAGACTCCCTCTTCACTCTCTTCAACTGAACTCCAGGAGCTCAACCCAGTGCTTAGCTGTGGATCACTGCATCTGTTTCCAGCAGTTACTAGATGTAGGTTCTATGATAAGAATTAGGGTAGTCACTAATCTGATCATAGCGGCAGGCCAGTTCAGGCACCCTCGCCACTATTCTGCTAGAAGTCTTAGTTGCGGTCATCCTTGTGGATTCTTGGGAATTTCCCTAGCACCAGGTGATGGCTCCCTCTATCAAGATATCTCTTTCATTGCTTCTGGAGGTCTGTTAATTTAGAAAATCTATCACATCTTCCTTTCTCTGTCATTCTTTTAGAAATGGAATAATTCAACAAACATGCTAAGAAAGAGCTCATGTACACATTCCCATTCATAACAGCCCCAAAGAACATAAACGTCTAAGAATAATACTCACCAAAGAGGCAAAGGCTCTACAATTAATTTCAAATCTCTAATGAAGGACACTGAGGAAGAGACTACAAAATGGAATGATGTCCCCAGCTCTAGGATCACAAGAATTAATATTGGGAAAAAGATAATTCTACCAAAAGCAATTTACAGATTCAATGCAATTTTAATCAAAATCCCCACAATGTTCTTCACAGAGATAGAGGAAAACAATCTTAGCTAGTTTATTTTTATTGTGAAAGGTCACTCTGACCAAGAAAACTTGCTTACAGTTCAGAGGGTGATTCTATGACCACCATGACAGGCAGCACAGCAGCAGGAAAGCCGTTATGGCTCTAGGGCAGTAGCTGAGAGCTTACATCCTGATCCTATGCAGAGAGAGAGCTAACTGGAATGACTCGAAGCCTCAAAGCCCACCCCCAGGGACACACCTCCTCCAACAAGGTCCTACTTCCTAATCCTTACCAAACAGTTCCACCAACTGGGGTCCAAACACTCAAAGACAGAGCCTATGGGGGCTATTCACAATCAAATCACCACAAACAACAACAACAACAACAACCCCCCAAAACCAAAACAACAACAACAGCAACAACAAAAAACTAAACCAAACCAAACCAAACCAAAAAATTTACATGGAACCACAAAAGGATCCACATAGCCAATGCTATCTTTAACAGAAGGAATAAGGCTGGGGTTGCCATTACAAATTTCAAGGTGTATTATGAAGTTACAGTAATAAAAACAGCCATATGGTATTGGCACAAAAACAGACATGTAGACCACTGAAACAAAATAGAAGACCCAAATATGAGCACACAACTAAAACCATCTGATATTTGATACAGATGCCAAAAGCACTTTGCAGAAAAGACAACATCATCAACAAATGGTACTGGGAAAACTAGATGTCCACATGCAAAGAATGAAACTAAGCTCGTACCGATCACCTTATACAAAAGTTAATTCCAAGTGGATCAAAGATCTGTGTTTTCATGGAAACACTGAAACTCATAAAAGAAAACATAGGCAGTACCTAATGAGACACAGATGTAGGAAAGAACTTTCTGAATGAGACTTCATTTGACTAGATATTAAGGCCAACAATTGACAAGTGGGATTTCATAAAACTAAAAACTGCACAGCTAAGAAAACAATTAACCTAGTGAGGAGGAAGCCCTCAGAGTGGGAGAGAATCTTTGCCAGCTATCCATCTGACAGAGACTAATATCCAGAATACCTCTTTGAGATGACCCACATCTAAGGTTGAACACTCTGCCTGGCAGCCACGTCCTACAGAGGTCTTAGTAGTTCAGATAGTAATAGTGTGATTACATTTATTAAGTTCAGGACCATTTAGATCATTGGAAAATGCATCTGTGCCTTACAGTGATATTATGATGTTTTATGTGTGGAAAAGGGTGTATACATGTCAATTCATGTGTATTTGCCCATGAATGTGTCTGTGGTGTACCTGCAGAGGTTATATTACTCTCCATATTCTTTCCTGAGACAGGTTCTCTCACAGAACCTGCAGCTCATCAACTGCTTTGACTGGCTGATGAGCAAGAAGCTGGGATCATGCTGTCTCCTTCCCAGTGTTAGATGACAGGCACAGACTGTCATACTAGGCTTTTGATTGGATGCTCAGAATCTAGATTTAGATCCTCATGCTTGGGTTGCAAACACTTTACCCACTGAACCATTTCACAGGTCAATCAACACTGACAGATTTTTATACCCATATAATAGATGAGAAAGTTGAGATTTCATACCTGGTTTTATCCCTAAGTAGCTGAATTACTTGAGAAAGTCACTGTCCACTTGAGGCTTGAGATTCTTCATTCTTGGGTGAGGATCTTATCAAAGCCTACATTTTAGGAAAATTAAGGCTGATAGAAGATAGCCCATAGAGCTGTATTACAGCCATGGTAAGAACACATTCAGTGTGTGGACAGGACGCTGGCTTCCAGGACTGCTATGGGAGTAAATAGCTTTGGTAGCAGGAAGTCTCTGATTGAGGTGTATTCTCATCACAAAAGCAAGGTTCAGGATCAAGTGTAATATATGTTCACAGGGAGCTAATCCTAGATGCATATGCTTTTGCTTTCAATTATGTTTCCCCTCAAAAAAGTAGCATGAATATTAATGCAAGCCATGTTCAACTGCAATATTAAATTAGAATGCAAAGAACCCTCTGGCAAGCAAAAACAGGCTGCAACACTATACTCACTCCCATCAGCTATAGGAATAGGACAGACCTCTTGTTATTTTTAAGTTTCATTTGCTCTTTGAGAATTCATACAGTGTGTTTTGATCATACTCATCCCCATCCTCCCAACTCCTCTCATATCCACCCAACTTTGTCTTCTTCTTTTTCACCCAAGTACAATTTGGATGTGTGGACTTCCCTTAGAATGCACTGATTTTCCAGGGGCTAACCTCTCCTCTCACAGCTATCAGTTGCCAAAAGCTCCTCAGCCAGGGTGGGCTTCATGCTGCTCTGTCCTCTCCACGCTGGGATTTGGTCTGTCGTGAGCTTGCTTAGGTCTTACAAATGCTGCAGGACAGATCTTTTGAAGAGATCTTAAAATCTGAAAGGCCTTTCCTTTTACATCTTTCTCTAGTTTTCAATCCTTGTGTCCTCTAACTTACAGATAATGTAAGGTAACTTTGACTGTGCCAGGTGTCAGTCTAAAATGCTGACCTTGAACTTCATGGCTCCTTGGTAAGGTATGGTTACAGCAAGCATGCCCCCTCAAAGATTCATGTGCTGTATGTTTGCTTTTCAGCATTGTGGCTCTGACTTGGTAGAAACTTTAAGAAGCATGTTCTAATGGAAGGTAACTATGTCATGAGGACTTACCCTTAAAAGACTAATTCAAGTCTTAATAGACTGGATTAGTTTATCCTATAATGTATTGCACAAAAAGAGTGAGGCTGTCTTTGCTTCAGCCTCTGGTCTTTTTTCTCAGGTAGTCCAGGCTGACCTCAAACTCTATGTAACCAAGGTTGACTCTGAATTCCTAATCTTCCCTCCAGCTCCCAAGTGCTGTTGTCACAGGTGTGCATAGCTGTGCCTACTCTCTTGTGCCTTGGCTTGGCAGATGACCTTTTCCAAATTCAACTTGACCAAGATTATCATCTAGGCTCTCAGAGATGAGCAGATGCCAGCTCTTCAGAAGTAGAGCTAAATAAACCTCTTTTCTTGATAAACTACCCAGACCTAGGTATTTTGTCATAGCAACGAAATATACTAATAGACTTCCTGAGAAGTCACACTGCTGCTTTATGATAGTGGACTCTGGAAGTGAAAGAAGGAAACGACTGAGTGTGGACTCTATTGCTAATATTTTCCTTGAGAAAAAAAAAAAAAAAAACTATATTTGAAGAGCTTGATACTGCTTGTCAAATTTTAACTCAACTCTCATGAGAAATTTACATGCTAAGCCCAGAGTTCGAATTAGAAATGGATACTACTAGGAGTTTCCAGAACTCTAGTTCCACTTCAGGGGTCTGCAAAGTACTGCTCACAAGACAGACCTGTTCTGATGTTTGTTTTTGCACCAAAAGACTTATTAGGACCGAGATGTGGCCATCTCTCCTCACTGCCTAGAGCTGCCTCAATACTCACTGAGACCTGAGTAACTGCAGCAGGGATCTATGGCCACAAAGGCCAAGGGCTGGCTCTTCACAGGGATGTTCACACTCATATCTGATGGACTGTGTCAGGTAAGAAGTGGCCTCATTTGGTTCTTTCCTAGTTTGCAGCCCCATTTTATTTCCTGTTCCTGATAGAGTACAATGCCATATTTCTAGGGGAGGAAATCCCCTGTGTGATTTTGACTTGCCAATGGCAAATGCTTGGCTCAAGAGCCCCCATCATCCCTTTTGATATGTGTGGTGTACAACTGACAATCATGGAAACCTTTTCTTCTGAGCTCCTATGGATTTTATTGGCACAGCACACCCACTAGCCATGGCCAATAAGCAGAAGGTGGCATGGGATGGAAGCTATCTGTCTTCCTTGCTCTAAACACTGCCATGGAGTCTATCTGGATAGTCTAGGGACGATCTCCAGGTGGTGTTCTCTGGAACAGTCTTATTGCAGGTAAACCTGTAAAACGAGGGACAGGACTCCCTGCAGGTCTCCTCCCTAATGGTGAGGTGCTGTTCAGTGTAACTTACAGTGTTACATGAAGAAACTGAGGCACAAAGGCAGGGATTGATTGGTCACAGAGATAACATCCAGGAAGCAGCGCAGTGAATCTGTGTTAGATTCAGGTCCTGGTGCGAACCATGCTCTAACCACTCCTCACTACAACCACTCCACCTAGAGCTACAGCTTAGACAAATGGTGTCATGTGCTTGTTCTTGAAAGACTGCCCACTGCCTGAACTGACAAGCTTTGACTAGAGCCAGCCAGCCACTCTAGGGGCAGAATGGTCTGAGATGTACACAGAGGGACAGTAGTGATTAGCATACCCCCCCCAGGGGCAGAATGTGAGGTATTCACTGAGGGACAGGGTTGATTAGCATATCCCCCCCCAGGGGCAGAATGTGAGGTATTCACTGAGGGACAGGGTTGATTAGCATATCACCCCTGTTTCTTTCTCACCCATCAGTGTCTCTGCCTTGAGAAAGTGATGGTGGAAGCCATCTGACTGGAGCACAGGACTGGAGAATGATGGCATGGAGAGACAAGTCTATCCCCCAGGGCCAGCCCAGGTCACCTGCTGCTCCACAGGCTTCTGTTCTAGAGAGGTAGGCCTTTAAAAGTCAAGCAGTATCTGAGTCTAGGCCTGAAAACCTGATTAAACCTGGAGTTCACAGTAAAGAAGATTGGCATGAAGTACATGGTGCAAACTTAAATACCTTTGTGACCAGCACAGAAAGTAGTATCTGGATCTGCTCAGCTCTTATTTTCTCACTAGGATGAGAAGGGGAGCAACCTGATGGGCTCTCTCAAAGGCCCTAGTACCTGGGCCTGGTCAGATTGGTGCAAAACAACACAGCAGTGGTTCTCTGGTAAGCCAAGTAGACTAGACTTGCACCTGGGGATCTAGACTTCTTTGGAAGGCAGAGACCAGACTGGCCTTGGCAAGTAGCCACTGGGGCAGAGATACCAGGGAAGAACATATGATAGAGAGCACAAATGCCCTGCTCAGAAGGCTTCTGGCCCCATTGTCACTAGAACTTACCATAAACCACCTTTGTATGATGGTGGTCAGAGAGATTAGCTGTCTGTCACATCTACCTCCATCCATCAACCCCAGCCAGAGCATGGGGACAATGCATAATGCAGGGTTATCTTCTTTAGAGAAGACAGCTTATAGTTATGACAAGGCTGCAGATGTTCAAGTGGCGGAGATGCCGACTATGCACATTATCTGTCCAGAGGTGAAACAAAACTGCCTAAGAGGGCAGATTAATGCAGATTAAAAGTTCCAATCGCCAGAAGCTCTCCCTGTTCTGAGGAAGGCTTCAGGCTAGCACTGCAAAGCTGGCCTATGACCAGAAGCAGCACAGTTTAGACATTAATATTTGCTTATCCACCCAACACGGCAAAGCAGCTATCGGCTTGATTCCCTCTAGTGCTGTGTGTGGTTTAAATTGGTGATGATGAAGGAGGAGGGTCACTGGGGGAAAAGGAGGGGTGCTAGTGATTAAAGGGAGGGCAGATGAGGGTTATACATTACTGCAACGAAGCCAGTCCCAGGCAGGACATGTCCACAAAGAATGCCAAAGGAGGATGATGGGGAATGTCCTTCTGTATATATGTTTCTATTGGTTGATGGATAAAACACTGTTTGGCCAATGAGGCAGAAAGATAGGTGGGACTAGGAGATGAGAAGAATTCTGGGAAAAGTAGACAGAGGGAGCCAGCCAGAAGGAGTTGCCATGTAGACCACAAAGGAGTAACAGGTCCAGGCATTCTCTGGTGAGCCAAGACCATGTGAAAATACATAGATTAATAGAAATGGGCTAATAATTAAGACAGAGCTAGCCAATAAGAAGCCCTAGTCATCAGCCAACAGTTTTATGACTAACATAGTGTCTGTTTGCTGGTTTGGGGATAAAGGGTGGTGGGACTAGAAGAACCAGCAACAGAAGGAGGAGTCAGGTCCCAGTGAGGTGGAGAGGAATTCAGGGTGTAGTGCACAGAAAATGGGAACCTGAGAGCAATGAGAAACAATGGGAGGAGGAGGCACCAGTGATGCGAACAGGGGATTCCTTTAGGAACCAAGGGAGGCAGCAGGAGGCACGGGAGATACATTCAGGCAACCTGGGGATGACCCTTGCTAGGCACAGCCCAAGGGGCCAGGGCTGAAGGAAGAGAAAATGAAAATGCAACTTGGAACTAAGCACACAGTGGGAGCAAGCACCCAAGAGGTCACTGAAACAAGGTAAAGGGCACAAGCCAGGAACATGATCAGACATAGCAGAGGGCAATGAGAAACAAACACCCTGCTCAGTCAGTGTCAGTCCACCCAGGGCTTCTGTTCATCCCAGACATGAACAGAAAACACAGGCTCCAACATTCTGTAGCAGACTCTTAGCCGCAGTCCATTGAGCCCAGCTATCTTGGCGGGAGACAAAGGCAAACTTACTTCCTTTATTTATCCTGTACGCATATGCTATGGTAAGGCAGCAGACTTGCAGAAGGGATGTCCGTCAAGCAGACAGACTCAAAGGAAAGCTTGGAGGCACCTTCTTGCTGCTGCTTTAAAATTCACAGATCTCTTATCCTTGTCAGCAGACGAAAGCTTTCTTTGTGCCCACAATGATAAGCATGCTTGATCACATTCTTGCAGTAGTGGCTCTAATGTGTAAGCACTGCAGTGGACGAGGGAAAGCAGATGCCTTACCACCTGAGCAAGAGCCACAGGATACCTTACACTTGCCCCTTCGCAGAGTTAGGGAACATTACTGAGAAAGCAAGGTGTTTGTATGGGGGGTGAAGTCTGGAGGGACTGTGTACTGTTGTCATGTCAAGGGCCCCGATGACTCAAAGCCATGAAAACAGCAAAGCCTTCTCAGGGTGAGGCACAGAGGAATGGCAAAGTCTTGTTTTGGAAAGACTGACTGGTATGTGCCCACTAACATCCAAAGCTTCCCCCTACTGGGTCTACGGCCTAAGACTGCTCTCCTACAGACTTCCTACTGAAACCTGTTAACTCCTCTTCCTTGTTACTGTACATAAGAACCAGGCCGAGTTTCTGGGCATAGGAGGTGCCTTCCCTCAGTGCCCACCCCACCCCACCTCTTCTGCATGTGTGTCTGTTGTTTCTTCATTCCCATGCTGCCCCAGTCAGGTTCTAGGGTCATGCACTGGGTATGGCAGTAAGGGTGACAACAAAGCAAGATTCTGCTTCTGAAGAGCTTTGCTAAAAGAAATAGAAATGTTTTCAGTGCTGAGACAAAGCATTTGTTGCTGGGCAGAAAGACAGAATTTAAAGATATGGCCAAGAGGACTGGGATCTGATTTATAAACTTTCCAGGCTTAAAATCATTATTATTAGTTGTTGCCATTAGTGAGCTCAACCCAGAATCATAATGTGCACCTGAGAAAAGAGCAAATTCTTGCTCAGACACCTAAGAGATACAGGAGTGAGCTGCAGATTTAAATGGAAGAATGCATTTTAAAAAAGACACTGGGGATGTTAGCTAATCTGGATGCTACAGAACCGTAAAAATGTACACAGAATCTAAAACTTTGGCAGAACACACCTGGAGCATCAGATACAACTGTCCATCATTATCTATACATTTCTCAGAAGTATCACAGACCATGCTGAATAGGTGATTTTACAGGGTTCCCTGCACATTCCAGGAAGGGAAGAGCTCATTCGGAAACCATGCTTTTTATCCAGCTAGAAACAACTGTTTACAAAGGCTCAACCTCTCCGTGCTATGTGTTTGTTACCCAGAAGTGTTTTATATAAAATGATCCTGGTCTCGGCTGGTCGAGACACTGCATACATTCATTTGCTTAGTAAGGCCACTGAATGCAAGGGATTATGATGTCATCATTTTCCAAGTACAGAAAACCCTTTCTATCCACAGATAATCACAGTTTGCAATCAGGGTATAGCAGAGAACAAGGACTTAGCACATAAAATTGGACATAGCAAGCCTGTCTCTATGGGCAAACCCTTCCTTTAGAGGACATTTCAAGTGTATTGTGTGTGGGGTCAGAGTTGTCATGATATGGATGGTGAATGCGTGAATCTTAGACAAGGATGCTGGGGTCTTCCACAAAGACAAAAAACAAACAAGCAGGCTGTTCCTTTGCTTACAGGAAATAGACACTATTAACCTAACAGGCCATCTGGCTTTGGAAATGCTATCTTGATTATTAGAATTCTCACAGTTGTATGGATCAGATGGAAAGGAGCTGGAGTGTTTGAGGCTTTGAGATCACTAGGTCAGGGCTAGTGCCAGCAGGGACTCGTTACCCTTACTCCAACTCTGGAGAATTGCTTTACCACATATCATGTCCCTGATAAGACAATTCTTTCACACTATTCCTCCTTGCTCTCTACCTGCTCTCCAGGTTACAGCCAAGACACTGGAACCCTTAGACTTAAAGCTCGCAGGTTCCCTCTGTTTTCTTGGGTGTTTTTCTCTCTGTCTTCTGCCCTCCACTTTGTTCTTCACATGGCAACTCTGCCTGAGACTCTAGCCAGTGCTGCAGACTCTGCGTAATAGCTTCATCCTTCACCCTGTTCCTTTAGAGACTGATGCAAAGCCCATACCTTCTCCATGATGGCCTTCTCACCTCTCCAGGGCCCAGGTTTCAACTCTCACAATGTCAGCAGCAGGGTTACAACTCCCAGGTATGGATTCTGACTTTCATCCAATAACTCCCTCTTCCTCCTTGTCAATCTTTCAGATATTATCTAACCCTATTCAACTTGGAAATCCCCCATTTGTAGTATTTATTTTATATTTATGTGCGGCTGGGCATGGCATGCATGCCTATAATCACAGCATTTGGGAGGTATAAGTAGGAAGATTAGGTGTTAAAGGTCATTGGCTGAAGACCTAGTCTCAAAAAAAAAAACCCAAAACAAAAACAAACAACAACAACAACAAAAAAAAACAAACCAAAACAGCATTGTTTGTATTAGATTAAAAGCTAAATTAAAATTAAAAATTACTTCTGAAAGTCACACTTCCTAATTACAGTAGTCATTAATGAGTAAAAAGGGGATGACAGATAGGTACACACACACACACACACACACACACACACACGTATAGATGATAAATAGATGAATAGATAGACAGATACGAAAGATACACTGCAAAATAGAATGGTGGGTTCCAGTAGCTGGGAGAGAACACAGGGACAGGAACAGGCTAATCACTGGGTACTAATTGCATAAACTTACATTTTTCATAAAACTAGAATGAAATCTGTTTTCACCATAAAGAATGATATAGCTGAGGTGCACATAGCTTAATTTAAACATTATACAATGTATACATGTTTTAAGCATCCTCCATAGGTATGTATAACTATTGTGTTTTTATGTATTAGACTGAAAATAAAAATAAAATTAAATGAGGAACATAATGATGAAAGTGTTGAGTCACAAGCACCCAGCTCAAGAGACACATGCTTTTCTGGAATCTGTGTTTCCTTAGCTGACATAGCACTGGCCTGGTTTGCATTAGTTTTATTATGGGGTTGCCTTAGTCAGGGTTTCTATTGCTGAGACGAAACACCATGACCATAAAGCAAGTTGGAGAGGAAAGGGTTTCATCAGCCTACACTTCCACATTGCTTTTCACTACTGAAGGAAGTCAGGACAGGAACTCAAACAGGGCAGGATCCTGGAGGCAGGAGCTGATGCAGAGGCCATGAAGGGTGCTGCTTACTTGCTTGCTTCCCTTGGATTACTCAGCCTGCTTTCTTATAGAATCCAGAACTACCAGCCCAGGGATGGAACCACCACCAACAGTCTGGACCCTCCCCCTTCAATCACTAATTGAGAAAATGTTTTACACCTGGATCTCATGGAGGCATCTGTTCAACTGAGATTCCTTCCTCTCTGATGACTCTAGCTTGTGTCAAGATGACACGCAAAACCACAAAACCAGCCAGTACACGGGCCTTTCTGACTTGTATCTTTTCCAAATTCTGCATTTCATTATCAATGGTCAGAGCTCAGATCACAGTCAAAGCAGAACTCCTTATGTCCCCATGTTTCCTGTGTGGTAACCACTCAGTTTCGGGAGGGTCTTTTCTTGGTGTTAGGCTGTTCACCTCTGAGATACTGACACACTCTAGGTTCTGCTGTGTTGTGTGAGAGCCTACATCTCTCCAAGAACAACAATCACATAAGATGTTAATCTGTATATCGGAAGACAGGAAACTCCAGAAATAACAATTCACCTGCTTCTTCCTTCTTGGTAAATGGTGCTATGACAGAAGAGAGACCAGAGCATGGTGAGGATATTGCCAGTAGCACCAGAGACAGCCTCGGCCTCCATCAGTTTGGGGAGATAGGGTTTGCTTTGAGTTTGTCTTGAGTCATCACTTTCAGTGTTCTAGGACACAGACATTATGATACCATTGGTATTCATGAATTTTCAGTGATTCAGGCCAGGGCTGTCTGGGGCCCTCAAGAAACTTCTAAAAAGACAGGAACAGGTTCTATGAGGGCAAACCCTCATTAATGTTTAGTGTATTATCTATCATTTTTCTGTTTCATTTCT